>NC_091780.1:67269396-69931896 GCF_029378745.1 Bos indicus
GCTCGCTGTGGCTGTGCCAGAGCAGCAAGGACCTGTGCCGCCTGAGTGCCCAGCACGCCCAGTCCCGCCCGTCCACTGTGCAGCTGCCCCCTGACGCCGAGATGAGGGCCTACGCCGCCTGCCAAGATGCCCTGTGGGCGCTGGACAGCCTCGGCCAGGTGTTCATCCGGACGCTGTCCGCCAGCTGCCCCACAGGCATGCACTGGGCCCGGCTGGACCTCTCCCAGCTAGGTAGGCTGCCTGCACTGCCGCCCCCGCCCGCCTTCAGCCGCGTGGAGATGGGAGCCTGACCCGCCTCCCAGGGTCCCTGTGTTCAACCGAGTGACTTCTTGGAGGCTGCTCGCTAAATTGCAGGAGGCCGATTAGCCACTCTTGCGGGTTAATGGGCCTCCTAAGAATCTAGTGAGGGGCCTCCCCTCCCCACCCTCTCCAGGTTGCAGGGTTTAGAACCCAGGAGGAACATGTCCGAGAGAGGGGCCGGGAGAGCCACTCCGGCCCATCCTGCAATGCGTCTGCCTCTGTTGCTCAGTGCCCGTCCGGTCTGGGCACCGGGGTCAGGCCTGCGGCTGGGACAGCCCTCCTTACCCCGCTGCCCAGGGTGTGCGGATCCCCACGTGCTCTGAGTGTCCCCACCAGGGCTGCAGGGTAGCCAAGCAGCCTGATGCTGCTTATAAGTAATTCATTCCCATTCCGGGAAATAAGAGTGAGCTGCACTTTCAGGTCATCCTCCCGGCAGAGTGTCAGGCGTGGCTGTCGGGAGGCGAGGCTCTCCCAGCCCCTCCAGGGCCCATGTGAGCCTTAGGAATACTTCTCAGCCGGATGGGTTCCCACCTGGTGAACTGACAACCAGTATTCTATTAGGCGATAGAATTGAATTTTATAAGCATTTAACATTTGAGAATTCAACCACGTGTTCTCGTTTAACAAATAAAAAGGGAGGACGAGGAGGGAGGAGGGGGCGTTGTCCGCCTTACCCCCGGGCAGCCCTTGCTGCGCCTCCAGCCAGCGGCCTCTCACCACCATCCTGTAATGCGCAGAGGCTCCGTTGTTCTTTGGTCCCACGAGGCCCCCAAGTATAATCAGCTTAGCTGGAGAAGCAGGTTGGTTCTCAACTAAAGAAGCAAGCTTTGTTCCAAAGCTAGGAATTTTCCAGGGTCATTTAGATTATTTATGCTTTTGGCATCTCCTTGTTTTGAACCTAAGCCCCACACCAGGGTGGGTCGCGGTCCAGCCAGCAGAGCATTCACCCGGCCGCCACCCCCAGGAGGACCGGAGTGGCCTTGCTGGCCGTGCTCCTGCCTGCACTGTGGGGTGCCCTCCTGCCTTCCCTGGGACACTTTGGCATGATCTTAGTTTTTTGAACATTGAGTTTTAAGCCAGCTTTTTCACTCTCCTCATTCACCTTTATCAGGAGCCTCTTTAGTTCCTCTTCACTTTCTGCCATAAGGGTGGTGTCATCTGCATATCTGAGGTTATTGATATTTCTCCCGGCAAACTTGATTCCAGCTTGTGCTTCATCCAGCCCAGCGTTTCTCATGATGTACTCTGCATATAAGTTAAATAAGCAGGGGGACAATATACAGCCTTGACGTACTCCTTTTCCTATTTGGAACCAGTCCGTCATTCCATGTCCTATTCTAACTCTTGCTTCTTGTCTTGCATATAGGTTTCTCAGGAGGCAGGTAAGGTGGTCTGGTATTCCAGTCTCTAAGAATTGTCCAGTTTGTTGTGATCGACACAGTCAGAGGCTTTAGTGTAGTCAATGAAGCAGAAGTAGATGTTTTTCTGGAATTCCCTTGCTTTCTCCATGATCCAGTGGGTGTTGACAATTTGATCTCTGGTTCCCCTGCCTTTTCTAAACACAGCTTGTACATCTGGAAGTTCTCAGTTCACGTATCACTGAAGCCTAACTTGAGGGATTTTGAGCACAACCTTGGTAGCATGTGATATGAGTGCAATTGTATGGTAGTTTGAACATTCTTTGGCATTGCTCTTCTTTGGAATTGGAATGACAACTGACCTTTTCCAGTCCTGTGGCCACTGTTGAGTTTTTCAGATTTGCTGACATACTGAGTGCAGCACTTTTAACAGCATCCTTTTTTAGGATTTTAAATAGTTCAACTCTAATTATATCACCTCCACCAGCTTTGTTCATAGTGCATACATGCGTGTGTGCTAAGTCACTTCAGTCATTTCCGACCCTTTGTGACCCTATAAACTGTAGCCCACCAGGCTCCTCTGTCCATGGGATTCCCCAAGCAAGAATACTGGAGTGGGTATCTTGCCATGCCCTTCTCGAAGGGATTGTCCCAACCCAGGAATTGAAGCCACATCTCTCAGGTCTCCAGCACTGGCAAGTGGGTTCTTTACCACTAGCTCTACCTGGGAAGCCCTTCGTTCATAGGAATGCTTCCTGAAGCCTGCTTGACTTCACACTCCAGGAGGTTGTTGCCTTTTCATTTTGTTGATGGTCCAAAATGTACTCTCTTTTCTGACTTCACTTCTCTGTTCCATTAGCTTCTCTGGCTGTTTCTGCTTCTCTGCTGGCCAATGTGGTCGACAGTGTCTCTCCGTCTTCCCCAGAAGGTCTCCTGGGCTGTCTTATCCTCTGCTTCCCTCCATCACTGCCAGGGCCAGAGCTCCGCACCCCTGCATACACTCCCGCACGGCCATCACCGCCTCTCGGCTCTGGTGTGCCCCCTCCCGCCACAGCTGCCTGAGCTCTCACACACTCCCACACACACCCCCGCACACACTCCCGCGCGGCCATCACCGCCTCTCGGCTCTGGTATGCCCCCTCCCGCCACAGCTGCCTGAGCTCTCGTCCTAAAACTCGGCTCGGGACGCCACCCTTGCTTGACCTTAAGTGGCTCCACATGCCCTGGAGTCAAGTTCCAGTCTTGGGGTGACTCCCGCACCCTGGCGGCCTGGCCAGCTCAGCCTGCCTTTTGAGGGCCTGGTGCTGTGGGGTTCCCAGTGCTGGCCATTGCTCTTACCGTGCCGGGCTCCCCTTTCTCCCCGTCGTCTAGAGCATCCACCCTGCTCTTGCCTTCCTCAGTCAGCGCCCTGTTCCCACGCTGTCCCAGCACTCATTTCTTTCAGACCCTCGAGGAGCTTCCATTGAAGGTGGAGGGCCCCGCACATGGCCATATCCACCCACAGCAGAAATTAGACTGTCAGGCAAGTTGTCATCATTTTGCAACTCCCATTTCTAAGTAATTCTGGAATATGGGTTTTGATTCCTTGTTACTGATCATCACAAATAAAACTAGTAACAGGTACAAGATGTCTTCACCATAATTCATTAGTCTAGGTCCACATTATCATCCACTTGCCCAAGGCGTGAGGTAGGAGATGCTGGCTTATCAGAGCTGCTCAGAGATGTGCTTTATTACCTGGTTCCCTTTCAGTCCTGGCCGCTTCTTTACAGATGTTCTGACACTGAAAACAAAAAAACAGAAACCCATCTTCCCAGTGCTAGCAGTGTGATCCAGGCTACCTCATGCCAGCCTTGATCGTGGGCAACACCAGGTCATTTAAAGTCTGGAATGTCACCACCTCTTACAATGTAAGTTAGGTATTTCACTTTTAAGAATGACTTTAGCAAAGTATCAAATCAAGAACATGCTTTCTGTCTTTTCTGTCTTTCTTTTTCAAGATGTAGCGTCCCTCTTTTCTATCCTTGTACAAATTACCAAATCGCTGCTTTGGGATTAGACTAAGAATTATTTTTCTCTCTTTAAATTCAGGTATAGTTGGTCTACAGCCTTGTGTTGCTACTAACAAGTACAGCAAAGTGAGTCAGTTATACATGTGTCCACCCTTTTTTAGATTCTATTCCCATATGACAGTGTTGTATCAATTGTTGCTCTACAGCAAAGTGATTCGGTTATACCTACACACACACACACACATATATTATTTTCCATCATGGTTTATCCATCATAGAATATTGACTCTTGTGCCCTGTGCTATATAGTAGAACCGTGTTATTTATTCTACATGTAATAGCTTAACATCTACTAACCCTAACCTCTGAATCCATCCCTCCCTTAACCCCAACCCCTTGGCAACCACCCGTCAGTTCTCTATGTCCCTGATTCTATTTCTGTTTCATAAATAAGTTAATTTGTGTCAAATTTTAGATTCCACGTATAAGTGAAATTATTATTGTATGTAATTATTATATGTACAAATTATTATATATATAGACAAAAATTACTATATTTGTCTTTCTCTTTCTGACTTCATTTAATGTAATAATTTCTAGTTGCATCCATGTTGCTACAGGTGGCCTTACTGGCATTATCCCAGATGTTTATCCATCCGTCATCGATGGACATGTAGGTTGCTTGCATGTCTTGGCTGTTATGACTAGTGCTGCTGTGCAGATGCAGGTGCCTGTATCTTGTGGAATTATAGTTTTGTCCAGATAGATCCCCAGGAGTGGGATCGCTAGATCATGTTACCTCTATTTGTAGTGTTTAAGGAACCTCCATGCTGTTCTCCACAGTGGCTGCACCAGCTGACGTTTCCCCCGACAGGGCAGGAGGGCCCCTTTGTCCACGCCGTCCCCAGTGTTTAATTTTTGCAGACTTGTTAGTGACAGCCATTCTGACTGCTGCGAGTGGTGCCTCCTTGTGGTTTCGGTTTGCGTCTCTTAGACTGAGAGACTTCTTCAGTTAAATGTTTAGCTGCTGAGCTCAGTTACAGAGACCGAATATGAAATATTATGACTTAAGACAAGCCTAGTTTTTAGAAAAAAGTTGCATCGTTTAGCAGATATTTAAGACACTCATAACATTTCATTTCCCAGTACACATAAAATGCCTGTGTCAGGCACTAGAATGTTCAGCGAACAAATGCAATCTGTAATTGAGTTCATCTGGTCACAGAGTTTAATGAAGACAGATTCAGCGTCAGCTCATGCCTTTAGGTAACAAATAGGACCATATTATATAGTAATTTATGCAGAAAAGCAATTTTATAAATAGTGAAAACCAAATAAATGCCACCTTTTGTTCTAAAATATATGTTTAAAAAGTAGTCTTAAAGGGAAAACGTCTGATCTGTTGAATAAAGTAATTAAAACTTTTTTTTTTACATGGGAGCGGAAAGCAAAACAGAAGACAGGAAAATTATAGTGTGTCTGTGTTAGCTGGACTAGTGTTGTAGTTAACAAGCCCCGGATACCCCCGACTTAACACACGCTTGCTGCTCTCTGCTCCCACGAGGCGGTTCTCGCCCGGTCGTCGTCTCGCGGGTGGTGGCTGACTGAGCCCTGCTGTGCACTGTGGCCACTGCACATGGACCACTGAAGGGAAGGCCTTCTTGCCAGCTCATTTATGCTTCAGCTCAGGAATGACGGACCCCTTCCGCTCACAGCCCATTGTCCAGAACCTGTGGGGGGGGAGGGGGTGCCCTTAACTCCAGGGGCTGTGACAAGCCCGGGGGTGCTGGGGAGCTGTGTTTGGCGCCACCTGTCTGCACCCCATAGGCCTGCGTCCAGGCAGCCCGAGAGACCGTCTGGGAGGTAGGACGCCACAGCAAGGCCCTTGACTAAATGTTTTCTCTTTTGACCTGTCTCTCCCGTTTGAAATAAATTCACTTATACACAGGCGTTTACACTTGTTCTGGAAGACGCTGGCCTTGTAATGTGAGCTCTGTGTCTCACTAGGGGTGGAGCTCGTTGCTCACTCTGAGGTGCTGATCCAGGGTGTTTCTGTCACCATGGACCTTTCTTCACAGGAGCAGTTCCTAGTAGGGCAGGTTGACGATCCCAACATAGAATCCTTTTAAATTAACATTTTAAAGTGAGAATTTGTTTCTCAGCTATTTCTGTAATTTACTGCTGGAAGTACTTTATTTGGATTGCTACAGATCTTTTAATATGTAATGTTGGAGCCCTGGGATGTCTATTTTAACTCTGTAAAAGATTTTTAAAATACAGTATCATCTTTAGGAAATTTTTCCAGTAGTAATGGACTAATATTTTTAAGCTAAATACACGTGATGAGATTTTCCCATTGCAGGATCCGTGCCTGTGATCTGGTGATGACGCGGGCTGTCATCTGATGCCAGTGACAACTGTGTGGGATGGCCAAGAGCCCCCTGCCAGTGAGCCTAGCTGCGCCACCTTTTTCCTGCTCTACAGTCAGAATGACTCATCCCCTAACTCAGTCACCAGAAGTCAAACCATTCAACTTGAAAAATGGGCAAAAGGCTTGACAGATACTTCACAAAGGAAGTGCCCCCATAAGCACATTAAAAGGCTCTCAGCATTACTTGTTATCAGGAACATGCAAATTAAAACAATGACAAGATGCCACTTTACTTCTACTAGGATGGCCGACATGAAAAGATACCCAGAGTGGATGCTGGTGAGGTGTTGGCCGCAGGTGGCTGTGTAAGATGGGCTACTGGCGGCCTCTTTGGAAGTTAAACATATAAATGTTATAGCCCAGAGTCCCACTCCTAGGTGTTACTCAGGAAAAACAACACACGTTCACCAAAAAGTCTCCTACAGGAATGACGACAGCAGCTTTGCTCCTAGCAGCACAACGTGGAAGTGACCCGAGTGTCTGCCAGTAGGAGACACTAACTGTGGCTATTACCTGCAGCGGGATGTTACTCAGCAGTGAGGAGGAGTGAATGGCTGACTTCCCGTCCAGAACATTACACTGAGAGCAGGAAGCCGGGCCAGGGGGAGTGCCGGCCTTGATCCTGTTCTCCTGGACTTCTTGACCAGACTGACTGGATCTGTGGCAACAGAAGTCAAAACAGTGGCTGCCTCAGGGCAGAGGGTGTTGACCAGAAGAGGCCTGAGGGAACTTTCTGGGTGGTGAAAATGTTCTGTGACAGGATAAGACGCAGGTTACTCCGGTATATTCACCTGTCAGCAGTGATGAGGCTGAACTTGTAAGATCTGTGCACTCAGCAGGTGTGGAGCCCGAGGCCAGAAGCAGCCGGCAGGGAGAGTTGGCCTGGCCTGGGTTCAGACCCCAGTGCACCCTTGCCTCCTGGCTTAGCCGCCTTCTCTCTGGGATCTTGGGCAGATCTCTTCAGTCCACGTCCTGATGGCCTCATGTGTGAGCTGGGGCAATAATAACCAGGTATGGTTGTTGTGAGGTTCAGCGACTGTTGGCTGTTGCTCTTTCTCCCAGATAAACTCTTAATCAAATATAATTTCTCTTTAAAGGCTCCTCCCACTTCTTTTCCTCTTAAAATTAGCTTAATAAACAAGGAGAAATGTAAAAAGAGAAATGAAGATTCCAGGAGGCTTCATTAGTCAATTGTAATTGGAAGGATTGATGCTGAAGCTGAAACTCCTAGTACTTAGGCCACCTGATGCAAAGAACTGACTCATTTGAAAAGACCCTGATGCTGAGAAAGATTGAGGGCAGGGGGAGAAGGGGACGACAGAGGATAAGATGGTTGGATGGCATCACCAACTCGATGGACATGAGTTTGAGTAAGCTCTGGGAGTTGGTGATGGACAGGGAGGCCTGGCATGCTGCAGTCCATGGGGTCACAAAGAATCAGAAACGACTGAGCAACTGAACTAGACTGAATTCTGATTAGGATCAAGATTATGCAAACAATGAATTCTCTCACCCCAGACCCAGAATTTGCTACTAACGGTTGTGTATGTGATGAAGCTTATTGTGAGACCCATTCAGTTCAGTTCAGTTCAGTCACTCAGTCGTGTCCGACTCTTTGCGACCCCATGAATCGCAGCATGCCAGGCTTCCCTGTCCATCACCATCTCCCAGAGTTCAATCAAACTCACGTCCATCGAGTCTGTGATGCCATCCAGCCATCTCATCCTCTATCGTCCCCTTTTCCTCCTGCCCCCAATCCCTCCCAGCATCAGAGTCTTTTCCAGTGAGTCAACTCTTCGCATGAGGTGCCCAAAGTACTGAAGTTTCAGCTTTAGCATCAGTCCTTCCAATGAACACCCAGGGCTGATCTCCTTTAGAATGGACTGGTTGGATCTCCTTGCAGTCTGAGGGACTCTCAAGAGTCTTCTCCAACACCACAGTTCAAAAGCATCAATTCTTTGGCGCTCAGCTTTCTTCACAGTCCAACTCTCGCATCCATACATGACCACTGGAAAAACCATAGCCTTGACTAGATGGACCTTTGTTGGCAAAGTAATGTCTCTGCTTTTGAATAGGCTATCTAGGTTGGACATAACTTTCCTTCCAAGGAGTAAGCGTCTTTTAATTTCATGGCTGCAGTCACCATCTGCAGTGATTTTGGAGCCCAGAAAAATAAAGTCTGACACTGTTTCCACTGTTTGCCCATCTATTTCCCATGATGTGATGGGACCGGATGCCATGATCTTAGTTTTATGAATGTTGAGCTTTAAGCCAACTTTTTCACTCTCCTCAAAAGGCTTTTTAGTTCCTCTTCACTTTCTGCATAAGGGTGGTGTCATCTGCATATCTGAGGTTATATTTCTCCCAGCAGTCTTGATTCCAACTTGTGTTTCTTCCCACCCAGCGTTTCTCATGATGTACTCTGCGTAGAAGTTAAATAAGCAGGGCGACAATATACAGCCTTGACGTGCTCCTTTTCCTATTTGGAACCAGTCTGTTGTTCCATGTCCACCATGCTGAGGTATTAACCCGTGCTTGGTGGCTCAGGGCGTGTGCTGATGGCATCTTGACTCCTCTGTCTCTGGTGTGGGAGGGCTGCAGTGTGGCGCCAGGCGGGTGGCTGGGCACCCAGAGGCCTCGGTGACTCTCGTGTGCGATAATATTCTCCAGCCATAGAGTTCAGCTGCACACGCAGTGTCATTTCTTCCTTTGAAGAACAAAATCAAAGTTCATAGCTTACATGAGCCGTGAGTCATCACACGAAAGTGGCTAGCACGTGTGCCTTCTGTCTGTTTACAGGAGCTGTGAAACTGACGAGTCTGGCCTGTGGAAACCAGCACGTCTGGGCCTGTGACTCCAGGGGTGGCGTTTACTTCCGCGTTGGCACCCAGCCGCTGAACCCCAGTCTGATGCTTCCGGCCTGGATAGCGATTGAGCCGCCTGTCCAGGTGAGCAGAGGTTGCCTGATCCCAGCTCCCCAGTTGGCCGGTCAGGTGCTGAGGTGGGGAGAGGACGCACCTGCCGACGAGGGCCTCCCAGCAAACGGGGCGGAGGCGCGTATCCGAGCGCCGGGGGCTGAGTGTGCCTGGGGTCGGCACACACTCATTCCCTGGCGTTCCAACTCAGAGTCTGGTATTTGTGGAGTTTAGAGCTGAACAGGTTCACGATGATCTGAGCCAGGGCTGCTTTTTCTTTCTCAAAAATGTTTTGTTTCTGACTTTTTAAAAATGAGCATTATTTTCTTTAAAGCAAATAATATCCAAAAGGAAGAGAGTAGAAGTCCCGTAAAGATCTTGTGAGGAGAGAGCCTATTATCATTATTTTGTGAGTGCCTTTTCTATTTTGTTGAAGAAATAGTTTTTCCTTTTTAAAAAAATATTTATTTGCTGCATCAGGTCTTAAGTTGTGCGTCACGCGAGGTCTCTGTGTGGCGCAGACTCTCTAGTTGTCACACGAGGTCTTTCTCTGTGGTGCAGACTCTAGTTGTCACGCGAGGTCGCTCTCTATGGCGCAGACTCTCTATAGTTTCACGCGAGGTGTCTCTCTGTGGCGCAGAGTCTCTTGTCGTGCACATGCTCAGTTGCTCTGACACATGTGGGGTCTTAGTTCCCCAACCAGGGATTGAACCCACGTCCCCTGCTTTGCAAGGAGGATTGTTAGCCACTGGACCCCCAGGGGAGTCCCCAGAAATTATTTTTCTTATGCATCCCATCCCATCCCCAACGCCTATCGTATTTTAGTTTACCATGTATCCTAAATGTTTTTCTTTTGACTGTTCTACCACTCAAATCAAAAGCTGAAGTCTGATTTTCGTGCACTCTTTAGTTAGTCTTAAATAGCTAGTGGCCCTGGTGACTATGCTAAGTGTACTTCTGTTAAAACTTTTGCAGGAAGGCTGTGATTTAATGAGCTATTTACTCCAGTGCTTTCTAGTCCCCATTTGTGACTTTGTTGGGAAAAAAATGAAGCCTCACGCGCAGCAGCGGCGGGAGTGGCTGGCTGAACAGACGCGTGAATGGAGATGAGGAGCCCGGTGTCGGGCGGGCGCCTGTGCTGCTGGCCGTCTGCATTTGGGCACCATAAACCCCCAGGGGTGCGGCAGCAGAGGCCAGGGTGCACGGCTGAGGACCGCCTGTCCTGCCCGGGAGGCCTGGGATGCGTGCTGGGAGCCGCTGTAGTCAGAGGCCCGTGCCGAGTTCTTTCAGGCCACTGGCCACGGCCACAGGGAGGCTCCATGCGGATCTTCCTCTCACGGGGTCATGACGAGAGTGAGTGGAATCGTGTCTGAGTTCGAAGGTTCTATGTGCACACCGGCCCCGTGTTCCTCTGCACGCAGTGCTGGCTGACAGCTGCAGTTCACGCAGCACAGGGGACGGGGTGTGGCTGGCCGGCCATGTGGTGCTCTGCTGATGGGTGGCGAGGGTTTCTCTGCTGTTCTCAAACTCTCCTTAGACGAGCCGGCACCCTCTTGTCTGACTCCTTTGGTAGTCATCGCCACCTCCTAGCAGCTTTATCTTAAAGGAAGGGTTATAATTAACTCTTTACGGTATACAACTCAGTGCTTTTTAGTATATTTGCAAAGCTCTGCAACCATCCCTGCTCTCCAATCTAGAACTTTCTCACTTGGAAAGAAACCCCTGGCCCACTGGTAACCTCCTCTCAGAATCGTCACCCCGCGGCCCTGGCAGCCACCCGTCTCCTTTGTGTTCCTATGCACTTGCCTGGTCTGGATTTTCCTATTTTGTGTAAATGGGGTCTTGTAATTGGTGGCGTTTTTATCTGCCGTCTTTCACTTAGCGTCATCTTTTCAGCGTTCATCCACACTGTAGCACGTGTCAGTCCTTCATTCCTTTAATGACTGAATAGTATTCCATTCCATTCTACCAGGGCTTCCTGGTGGCTCAGCTGGTAAAGAATCCGCCTGCAGTGAGGGAGACCTGGGTTCAGTCCCTGGATTGGGAAGATCCCCTGGAGAAGGGAAAGGCTACCCACTCCTGTATTCCGGCCTGGAGAATTCCTTGGACTGTATATTCATGTTGGACACAACTGAGTGACTTTCACTCATTCCGTTGTGTGGATTTGCCATGGTTTGTTTACCCATTCGTCAGCTGATGGATCTTTGGGTTGTTCCCACTTTCTGGCTGCTATGGATAATGCTGCTGTGAACATTCTTGTACAAAATTGTACAGACTTGTGTGTTCAGTTCTGTTGGGTCTGTGACTTTAAGTGGATTGTTGGGTCATATGCTGATTGTATGTTTAGCTTTCTCAGGAACTGCCAGACTGCTTTCCATACTGGCTGCACCGTTCTACATTCTACCAGTAACGTGTGAGGGTGCTGACTTCTCTACACCCTTATTGAAAAACTTTTTTTTTGGCCAGTTTAAAAAACCTGTCTTAGTGGGTGTAAAACAATATTTCATGATGGTTTTCTTTAAAAAAACAGGGTAAAAAGTTCATTGAAACAGGAAACGCTAATTTTTATATTATGGAGGTTACTGAATGTTCTGATTTGTATTAAAACAGTCCTATACACAAAGGAAAGCTGATGTGATCCAAACTGGCAGTTTTGTTATAATTCAGTTGAGTTTTAATTTAGATGTGACTGATATGTAGCACTGTGTTAGTCTCACAGGCACAATGTGATTCGGCATTTGTATATATATTGCAAAGTGGTCGCCACAGTAAGTCCAGTCAACACCTGTCATGATGCACAGTTTTCTCCTATGATGAGGACTCTGGACCTGCCCCCTCAGCACCTCGCAGGCCTGCGGTGCAGCATTGCCAACCGCGGCCACCGTGCTGACCATTGTATTCCCACGTCCTCACGGTTTTCATTTGCATTTCCTGAAGGGCCAGTGCGCATCTTGTGTGTTTATTCGTCATTTATGTGTCTTATTTGGGGAACTAACATATTCAGATACTTTGCTCATTACAAAGATCATGGCATCTGGTCCCGTCACTTCATGGGAAAGAGATGGGGAAACAGTGGAAACAGTGTCAGACTTTATTTTTTGGGGCTCCAAAATCACTGCAGATGGTGACTGAAGCCATGAAATTAAAAGACGCTTACTCCTTGGAAGGAAAGTTATGACCAACCTAGATAGCATATTCAAAAGCAGAGACATTACTTTGCCAACAAAGGTCCATCTAGTCAAGGCTATGGTTTTTCCAGTGGTCATGTATGGATGCGAGAGTTGGACTGTGAAGAAAGCTGAGCGCCAAAGAATTGATGCTTTTGAACTGTGGTGTTGGAGAAGACTCTTGAGAGTCCCTCGGACTGCAAGGAGATCCAACCAGTCCATTCTGAAGATCATCCCTGGGTGTTTGTTGGAAGGACTGATGCTAAAGCTGAAACTCCAGTACTTTGGCCACCACATGTGAAGAGTTGACTCATTGGAAAAGAGTCTGATGCTGGGAGGGATTGGGGGCAGGAGGAGAAGGGGACAACAGAGGATGAGATGGCTGGATGGCATCACCGACTTGATGGACATGAGTCTGAGTGAACTCCGGGAGTTGGTGATGGACAGAGAGGCCTGGCGTGCTGCGATTCATGGGGTCTCAAAGAGTCGGACACGCCTGAGCGACTGAACTGAACTGACTGACTTGTCTTTTCACTGCTGAGCTGTAAGGCTTTTTCATATATTCTGGATGTGTACATCTCATGTGTGCATACCCACCCACTCAGTTGTGTCCCAGACCCTTATGAGAATTATGATTTACAAGGCTTTTCTCCCACCCTCTGGGTTGTTCCTTCACTTTCTTTACGGTGTCTTTTAAGGCGCACAGAATTTTTTAATTTTGATGAAGGCCATCTTACCTCCATTTTCCTTCAGTTGCTCATACTTTTGGTGTCATCGAGGATGACGTGAAATCATAAGCTCCTCTTCTTTCAGCATCTATATTCTGGAAGAGCCTCTAGGAAGCAAAGCTAAAATGGGGGGACGTAAGCTTTACTTGGAGTGCTCTATTGACTATGGGCTTCCCTGATAGCTTAGTTGGTAAAGAATCTGCCTGCAATGCAGGAGACCCCGGTTCGATACCTGGGTTGGGACGATGAGCTGGAGAAGGGTAGGTTACCCACTCCGCTATTCTTGGGCTTTCCTTTTGGCTCAGTTGGTAAAGAATCCGCCTGCAATGTGGGAGACCTGGGTTCAATCCCTGGGTTGGGAAGATCCCCTGGAGAAAGGAAAGGCTACCCACTCCAGTGTTCTGGCCCAGAGAATTCCATGAACTGTATAGTCCATGGGGTCGCAAAGAGTCAGACACAAGTGAGCGAGTTTCACTTTAACTGTAACTAACTATTGACTGTGGGTTGATGAAAGCTTTGCCCAAGAAAATGCCAAAATAGAACAAATTCAAATGAAAGGGCCTCAAAGCTGTACTCTGAGTAAAGTAGTGACTGCTCAATGGGCTGTTCAGCATTAACTGTTTCGGGCACTTCCGTTGAATGGACCACATTCTCTTCGTAGCTTTCAGTGTGCTGTAGGAGAAGTGCACATTGAGCTTGTAGCTACAGAACTGGTTCCTGTGGGGAAAACCAGGCTTTACCCTTGCACAGGCCTTTTGCTACGCTCTTCCACGGTCTGCTGAGGACCAAGGCCTGGGCCGCCTACTGACTGCAGGAGCCCCAGAGCACCGAGTCCAGGCAGCGTGCCACAGGCTCAGCCGGTGGCCCCCCAGGCGGGGCTTTAGGACAAAGCCTGCCTTTAAATTGAATTTCAGATTAATCTTCAGGTTGCAGAAGTTCCTGAGAAGACTAGTCCAGTGGCAGAGTGGGGATGGTACAAGGCCTTGTAAAATGGTTTAGAAAGTCGGGATGGTTTGGTTGAATGCAGGTATTAGAATGTGGATGGTGTTTATGTGTTTTGATCATAATCGACCTCTCTCTGCTCTGTTTTATTTACTCCTGGGCACGAGCATCCTGATCTCCAGGTAGGATGTGTGTGCAGCTAGTCTGTGGAGGCCACAACAGGCCTTACAGGGCACAGAGCGGTGCGGCCGCAGGGGCCTTCTGGAACCAGCAGCAGTTTCCCTGTCTCTGCGTCCTGCTCTCTCTGGGAGCACCTCCCTCCTGCAGTAGTTTCGGGGTGAAGTTGTAACCAAGTACTCAAAACAAATGACTCAGTTTGCAGACTTGCTAACATTTGGAAGGATGTGGAAAAAATATTTATAGTTGTGTTCAGCATGGTTTCTTTGGAGCTTGCTGCTTTGGTGGGAGCGTTTTCTGTCCGCACTAGTGGTGCCTCCACAGTAGCACAGCTGATGCTGTGACTTCACAGCACTGTGGGCACCGTGAGCCCCCCGCCTGCACTGGCCCACCGCTGCCTTCAGAGGGCCTCCCCTGCCCTCCTGCCCGCCCCACCTCTGGGCAGTCCCTGCTCCTCCTCAACATGCCCGGTGTCCAGGCCTCCCAAGGTGGGTGGCTCCAGCCGGGCTCCAGGGTCATTTACTTGGCGTGGATTACAGCTTTGTCTGGAAAAGAGAGAGACCAGCAAAATCAAGACTCATGTGACTGGCAAATGGTGAAAACTTATTTTAAATTCAACTACTGTAGGTATTTTTAGCTATATGAACAACAACTAAAAAAAACAAACATGCACGCATGGTAACGGGAAATCCCATGAGAATGTCATGCTCACAGGTGGTGCTGGTGGGGACGGAGGTTGATGCTACTTTACACAACCAGATCTCAGAGAAGTTCTCAGCTCGGGGCAGTAGGCTTGCTTCAGAGAGGCGTTAGAGTGAGAGGGGACCCTGCCCGGCTGGGACCTCACAGGGAAAGCTGTCTTCACCCTCTCTACTACCAGCCACGGTGTGTGGGCATCCCTGGATGCAGCTCCACCACCACCACCACCCCCGCATGGCTGGCATAGGTCACTCAGGCGGGGACAAGATGGCAGAAGGAGATGGTACCCACGCCCCAAAGCCAAGCTCTGCAGGTCCAACCTGGTGCCTGCTTCCAAGAGTCTTGGGGTGTTCTGAAGACTCGTGTTCCCTCTTGACATCAAAGTACAAGGCCTTGGGGTAATTAAACCAGATTCCTCTCACTGCATCTGGGGCACCATGGGCTAAATCCCTCCACACAGCCCAGTGAGCAACATCGCACAGGAACACCACACGGCGTCCTGGGATGGGGAGCTCGGAGCTCCGCGTGCCAAGCTTAGGACACCATCGCATCTGACAGTCCCTGGTTTTTAATAACAGAAAGAGAAGGGCTTCCCTCGTGGCTCAGTGGTTAAGAATCCTCCTGCCAAAGCAGAAGACACAGGTTCAGTCCCTGGGCCAAGAAGGTCCCACGTGCTTCAGGGGAGCTGAGCCCGTGTGCCACAGCTGCTGAGTCTGCACTCCGGAGCCCGGGAGCCTAGAGCCTGCCCTCCTCAGTCCCAGGAGCCACCACCATGAGAGAAAACCTGCATGGCCACAAAGCCCCAGCACGGCCCAAGATAAATTATAAAAGAGTAAGAGAGGAGAACGTTGTGAACTCCATGCCTGGTGTCTCGGAGGCCTCTGCTCCTTGAGGATGTGGCTGGGGGTTTGCCGTGAGGGCTGAGGCGAGTTCTGCCAGACACGGGCAGCAAGGAGGAGTCTTGCTTCCCAGAGAAACGCTCACAGCACACTGCTGAATAAAAATGTCAGTTACCAAAGTCTGTCTGATGATTCTGTTTTTGTGTGAAAAAAAAAAAAAGACATGTACATTGAAAAAGTCCATAAAGACATCCCGCAAAATGGTAGCCGGGGTGACAGCTTCACTGTGCTCTTGTGGCTGAATGCTCTCCCGCCTGTAATTTACTTCTGTTCTGTGAATATCTTGCAGTGAACTTAATTACTTACGGAGTAAGTCCTTAGTTCCTAACTGAATCGTCTGCTAACGAGAGTCCACCTTGGAAAATAATCAGAAATGTCCCAAAGCTCTTGTGCTGCTGTTTATATGACAGTGTCCAGTTCAGAGACCAAGTGTGGGGAGTGAAGCCGGGTGGTGCCCACCCCGCTCTTGTGAAGAGTCTGCAGTTATACTAATTATGAGTGGTTAGGACACCATTGGAAGGACTGATGCTGAAGCTGAAACTCCAGTACTTTGGCCACCTCATGCGAAGAGCTGACTCACTGGAAAAGACCCTGATGATGGGAGGGATTGGGGGCAGGAGGAGAAGGGGACGAGAGAGGATGAGATGACTGGATGGCATCACTCACTCGATGGACATGAGTTTGACTTTCCGGGAGTTGGTGATGGACAGGGAGGCCTGGCGTGTTGCAGTTCATGGGTCGCAGAGAGTCAGACACGAACTGAACAACTGAACTGAACTGAAGGACACCGTGCTTCCACTGCAGGGGGCACGGGTTCAATTCCTGGTCGGGGAACTAAGATCCCACAAGCCATGGGGCACAGCCAAAAAAAACTTGTATCAAACAGTAAAAATGTTTAAATGAATGCAGAACGGTGCACTGAGCCGTGCTGGGGAGCGGGGGCGGGGGGATGCTGCCTCTGAGGGAGGGAAGTGATAAGAGACGTCAGGCAGAGCGGGGTAGGCCAGGGTCCCAGCCAGGAAGGAAACCCAGGTCACTGAGGGTTGCCAGCTGCGGCTTCTGTGGATGAAATCGGCCTTGAACTCACAGAGCCAGGGTGCGTTTCCGGTCAGCAGCAAGAAATTGGTCTGGCCGGTGTTTCTGAGCAGGGAAAGGCGCTGCTCCGTGGTGTGCCGGGTAGGATGGTTTGCTGCTAGGGACGGTTTGTAGCTGGGCACTGTCCAAGCCTGTTGAGACATCAGTTTCTTGTTCTTCTCAGCGCTGAGTCCTGAGTCTTGCCCAGTGAGACGCTCTGCAGAGGAGGATGCAGGAGAAACATGGGGTGGCGAGGGCCTAGGTTCCAGGGAACTTGACTGTCGGCCTGGAGAGTCCTCAGCAGACTCCAGGGGCAGCCGGCGTCCTGGGTGGCCGGCATGATGGCTCTGGGTGAGGACGTCCTGCAGAGCCGCCAGACTCTTCGGCCTGGTCCCCTGGATCCGGAGCGCACATCTGTGAGATCACTGCGCTGGGGGGAGGGGTGTGGTAACCCGGACCCCGAATATCTGGGCACAGAAGCCTGTCTGTGCTGGGGCCCAGGCTTCTCCCGGTGACAAGGCTGGCTGCCCCCGTGTGCCCCTGCCAGCTCTGTGGCTGACCCGCCAGGGCTCGCCCAGACAGTGTGGCGTGTGTGTGCAAACTGCCGGACACCACCCCAGCTGTCTGCATGCAGGTGCCTGGGACAGGCTCACGGGAGGGTGTGGCGGGCGGCCTCTCCTCCTCAGCCGCGGGGGGCAGTGCTGGGCGCACAGGTAAGGACAGCTCACCAGTCAGCCGGGTCTACCCAGTGGGCCACAAGCACCTCATGTCCCCTTACGGTCCCCGCTCAGGAGAACAACTGTCTCTTAGCTTCGTCTCCCTAAATAGCTTCGTAGGAATCTGTGTCTCCATGCTTCTAGCCCTGGGGTCTTCATCTGACTCCTGCTGGAAGCGGGGGGTGCCTCTCCCCCCAACCATCTGCCCTGCCTCCCCGCCTACCTCCTCCCAGCACTACGGAGCTGCAGTGGGGCGCACACCCTTCAGAGCTGAGCTGGCAGTGAACTGCACCCCATTTTCTTATCTGCGAGACTGTTTTCCTTGGGCTTGAGCATTGTCTTGTTTTTCCATCTGGTTTTCTCTACGGTTTGCGTATTCAGCCTCAATGTTTCCCCGCCAGCTGAGTCCATTTCCCCTCCATACGCCCAGACACATCGGTTCCATCCCCTTCTTGGTCTCCCTGGACACCCTGGCCAGCTGCAGTCTGGCCTGCCGCTCTGTCCTCCTGGGGTCACCCTTTGTCTTGCTGGTGTGTGGGATCTCTTCTCTTCTGGATCCTGTGTCTTCCTCTGCCTGTCGCTGCTGTGGTGGAGTTTCTCCTCCGGTCAGTTCCTGAGAAAGGTTTGTGGAGGTAACTTTTGGAGACATTGCATGTCTGAAAGTCTTTGCTCATGTTCGTCCTTGACTTTGTCTTGAGTTTAGCAATCTAGGTTGGAAATCATTTTCATTAGAATCTGTAGGTTTTCTTCCATCATCTCCTGGCGTCCAGTATTCCTGTCGAGATGTCTGAAGCCATTCTGATACTTGATCCTTGCTACCTGACCTGTGTTTTCTCCCTAGAAGTTTGTGAGATCTCCTTGTTCCCATTGTCTTGGGAGCAGAGAGTAGAGTGTGCCTGGGCGAGTCTGTTTTAGTCTTTGTGCCAGGAAGCCTTCCAGCCTGGAGCTCGTGGCCTTTGTTCTGGGATATATCCCGTGCTTGTGCTGGCTCATGCTGGCATCTCCTCCAGGCCTCTGCCCGACCCCCTGACCCCATTCTCCCACCCCACAGGTGCTCTTCCTGGGCATCTTGCTTTTGTGCCAGGGCGCTGCTTTTCTTACCTTTTCTCTCCTATTTTCTTTCTCTTACACTTTTATCCCATTTTCTTCTTCATCCTGCAATCCCTCTATGGGGCACTGTCTGAGCCTGTTGAGACATCAATTTCTCGTTCTTCTCGGCAGTGAGTCCTAAGTCTTGCCCAGTGAGCCCCTCTGCAGGGGAGGACACAGGAGAAACATCAAGTGCCCAAGGAGCCTGGCGAGGGCCTCTGGCTCATTTTCCGGGGAACTCGACTGTCGGCCTGGGGAGTTTGCGGCGGATTCCAGGGGTTTTTTCTGTTAAAATATGTATGTATATAATATACATATGTAAATGTTAAAATATGTTTGTATATACTTTTCTTTTCCTCCACACTCTGTATGATTTGTGGGATCTTAGTTCCCCAACCAGGGGTTAAACCAGGCCCTTGGCAGTAAAAGCACTGACTCTTAACCCCTGGGCCACCGGAAAATTCCCTCTGTGATTATATTTTAATTTCTGGATACTCCTGTTGCTGATTCTCAGTTGTTGAGTCTTCTCTTGCCCTCAAGGATGTTTTTTTCTTTCTTTGATTTTTTGATTCTGCTAGGTCTTTGTTGGGGCTTTCCAGGTGGCACCACTGACTGGTAAAGAACCCGCCTGCCAATGCAGGAGACATAAGAGATAAGAGGATCCCCTGGAGGAGGATGTGGCAACCCACTCCAGTATTCTTGCCTGGAGAATCCCATGGACAGAGGAGCCTGGCAGGCTACGGTCCATGGGGACTCACAGAGTCGGACAGGACTGAAGTGACTGAGCACAGCACAGACCTTTATTGCTGTCCTAGGGCTTTCTCTCCTTGGGGTGAGTGGGGGCTACCCTGTAGTCATGGCGCACAGGCTTCTGATTCTGGGGGCTTCTCTTGTTGCACAGTATGGAGCCCTCGAGCGTGGGCTCCGTACTCGCGGCTCCCAGGCTCCGGAGCGCGGGCCCCATACTCGCAGCATCCCGGCTCCGGAGCACGGGGTCTGTACTCGCGGCTCCTGGGCTTAGTGGTTCCGCAGCATGTGGGCTCTTCCCAGACCGGGAATTGAACCTGTGTCCCCTGCGTTGACAGGTGGACTCTGATCCACTGCGCCACCAGGGAGGCCCTCCGAGGATGTTTTGAAGTTTCTTGCCGGGCTGAGACCCCATGTCCCTTGAGCTGCTGCCTCCTGTCTCTCCTGTGTCCTCTCCACACAGCTTTCCTTAGACAATGGTGGTCTTATGTACTGGGGGGGTGGGGAATGAGCGTGCGTGAGGCTTGCTGACGGTGGTCTCTCCATGGTGGTTGGGCCGTGTGGTTTGCTGGGGGCAGGGGGGCTTCACTCGGCTCCTGAGCCCCTTCCTGCTCACCCACTGCCTCCCAGTCCGTGCATTGTGTGGCCTCTGCTCGCATCATCACCCCTGGGCTCCCCACGCTCCTGTGAGAGGGGAGGACGCGGTGCCCACTGCCCGGGAAGCTGTGGGCGTCACAGCTCTTCGGCGGCTGGCACCCCCACCCCGCGCTGAGCACCAGGGCATTGCACGCCCCTTCTCCCACTGGCGGAGTCAGGGCCCCTCCAAGGACGCGCCCCTCCTGCGCCCCTTCTTTGTCTCCTCGAGCACCCCTGGCTGGGGTCGAGGTGTTGGGGGCTCCTGTCACACACGCGGTCCTCTGATGCCCTTCGTGGTGCTGCCTGCGAGGGCAGGATAAGACCTCCAAGAATGGAGGCTCAAGCCGTTGGCCAGCACAGCTCCATTTTGAGGAAAAACACTTTTTGAGAACTGCCTTTATATCCCACCCTACCCCCACCGTGGCTCCATTTGAACACCTGCTGTTTTGAGCTTCCATCTCCTCAGACCCCGTCCTCCTGGGTTGGCCCTGCCCTCTCTCCTCTTACAGGGGGGCTGTGACTCCCGGCCAGACCCCCCAGCCTTGCAGCCGTCCCCTCACCATCTCTCAACTTGTCGACCCAGAGGCCAAAACAAACGCCCATGGGCCCTATCCCGGCCGACAGGTGTGTGCGAGTGCCCCCCCGGAGGCCCCTCCCAGGGCCTTGCCCTCCTGGCCTTCTCCCGGCGAGCAGGCCCCCAGCACGGGGCGCTCAGCTCCACTGCTGAGTGTGAGAAGCCCTCTGAGCACCTGGGCCAGTGCCCCGGGGTCAAGTCTCCACAGACTCGGAGCACAGTAGTGCCAGCGCCCTCGCTGACCCTGCATGCAGGCTGCGGTCCACTCCCCGGCATGGCCGCCCCTGCCAGCCCGGCTCAGGAGGAAGAGAACGTGACCTCTGCCCAGGAAACCTGTTTCTCAGTGTTTTCCTTGGCACATCCCCCAGCAGCTAGCAACTGCTGTATCTTACTGGATTCCGAGGTTGTGCCGGGGAAGGAGTCACCCGTCACCTTCTGGCTTTGCCATCAGCAGCAAGAGGAAGAAAGAAACCAGGAACTTTGCTCCAGTCCAGAGCCCACGTCTGGTGGCCTCGCCCAGCTGGGTCAGCAGTTCAGCAGCGCGGCTCACCCTCCAGAGAAAATCCTGGACTTCAGCCAGATACTTTTAACACTAACAGCAGAGTGGCTCCCACACGACTGCCCCGGGGGCCAAGGCAGCGTGCAGAGCGGGGTCTGCAGGCCTCGGGTTGAAGACACCCCCAGGCTGCCCGGCAGGCCCCAGGGCAGCCAGGACCACCGTGCCCCAGCCCCGGAGCATGAACACCTGGCAGGGGAGCCCCGCGGGCCGTCTGCCCCTGCCAGCTGAGGACGCAGAGCCCAGGAGGGGAGGACGGGCGTGCCCAGGCAGCACGCTGAGAGCCCACTGGCCCTGCATGTAGATACAGGCTGTTCACCCCAGTGTCCACTGTTCAGGCTCCCGTGAAAGGAGGAGGAGATGAGAGGCGGCGCGGGATCCGCTCCAGGGAAGGCATGGAAGAACTGAAGTGACCAGACAGAACTCAGGAAGCGCGGAAACCTGGGGCCACGTGCCAGGGGCTGAATGTGCCCGAGGCTTGGCAGCCTGGGGCTTCCTGCCGCTGCCTTGGGGTGCTCAATCCAGACCCCGCATCCTCCAGGAAAGGCAGAGTTCACCGCGTCTCCCAGATGTTAGGTGGGCTCGAGGTTCATTTGGATTGAGGGAGGGGGAGCCTGCAGGGGAAGGAAAGCATGACTGGCTGCCGTGCGGGGTCAGGGTTTCTCTTCAGAAGCATCTTTCCCAGTGGCGTCTGTGTGCCCAGCAGGCTCCCGGTTCATTCACCTTGGTGTCCCCGAAATATTCCTTCACGTGAACTTTATCCAAGGTCACATGAAGTCCCTACCAGAGTGATTTGTCTAGATAAACATTTATTCTGGCTGTAGAATTTTTGACTTTTTTTCTTTACGCCTGGGTTTATTAACATTGCTGGGCTTTCCAGGTGGCGCTTGCTAGTGGTGAAGAACCCGCCTGCCAGTGCAGGAGATGTAAGAGACACGGGTTCAGTCCCTGGGTCAGGAAGATCCCCTGGAGGCGGGCATGGCCACCCACTCCAGTATTCTTGCCTGGAGAATCCCATGGACAGAGGAGCTGGTGGGCTACAGTCCATGGGGTGGCGAAGAGTCGGACACGACTGAAGTGGCGAAGCACACATGCACACTCACGTTCTGCCTGCAGGAAGCGTGTGTATGCACACTTGTGTATTCATTCCTTGGAATCGAGGCCCAGTCTGCCAGAAGTTTGGAGCCCTCTGGTCTGAGCCCTGGACACCTCATTTCTAGAAGATGGGCAGGACCCTCACTTCTCAGCCTGAGTTTTTGTCCATTTTCTCACCCAGAATGTGAGGGAGTTGGGCTTAACCGGTCTCCTAGGGCCCTTCCAGCCCCAAGCTGGTTTTGGCGAGCCCTTGGCTCAAACCAGCCGGAGTGCTCTAGAGAGGCGGTGCTAACGCCCCTCTCCTCCCGGGGGTTCCAAGCCTTGCTGTCCCCCAGATGCCAGTTATGTGGGGGTTTCTTGAGCAGAGGCTCTGTGCCACCAGCCATGTGTGGTGCTCTGAGGGCTGTGAAAATGAAAAAGCATGATGGATTCTGAGTCCACCCAGCCTTGAGGGGAGGGAGTGTGGGGGGCCCTTGGGGCAGGCCCTGTGGGGTGGGCCTGGACGGGTCCCCTTGGGCTGGTAGACGGGGCAGCGGCTCCTTCAGGAGGCCTGTTTGTGGGTGCCAGGGCCCGGCCAGCCATGGGGCCAGAAGGGGCTGCTACTCGGGGAGGGCACAGGGGCAGGGGTGCCCTGCAGATGGCAGGGACCGCAGCCTGTGGTGTCAGCCAGGCGCACAGCTGGGTGGGCTCGAGGCCCCTGAGGCCGTCAGGCCGCACTGCCAGGCCCCAAGCTAGCAGTCTTGTGAAATGGGGTAGAAAACCAGCGCTGATGAAGATGGCAGAGCAAAGGGTGGAGGACCTGTGGGGGAGCCCTCTCTCTGCTTCCGGTGCCCCCAGCGGAGAGGCGGGGACCAGGGCCATCAGCTCCCTCGGCACCGTCCTTCGTCTCTCCTGTGAGCGCGTGGCGTTTTTGTTCAGCCCTCACTGCAGCGCGGCTGATTTGCGGCGTTGTGTTGGTGTCAGGTGTGCAGCAGGCTGAGTCCGTTATTCACATGTGCACTCTTGTTAAGCTTCTTTTCCCATATAGGCCGTTACAGAGTATGGGGCAGAGCTCTCGTGCTCAACAGCAGGAAGTTCTTATTAGTAACCTGTTTTATATATAGTAGTGTGTATGGGTCCATCGCAGTTCCCCATACATCCTCCCTTCCTGTGCCCTTGGCAACTATACCTTTGTTTCCTACATCTGTGACTGTACTTCTGTTTTGTAACTGAGTTCACCTGTGCCCCTTTTCTAGCTCCCACGCGTAAGCAGCCCCGTAGGAAATCTGCCTTTCTCTGTGTGACTCCCTTCACTCAGTAGGCGGTCTCTAGGTCCATTCACGCTGCTGCAGAAGGCTTACTTTGGTCTCTTTATGGCTGAGTAATATCCCACTGTGTACATGTAGCACATCTTCCTGACCCACGGCTTCGGCGGCGGACATCTGGGTGGCGTCCATGTCCTGGCTGTTGGAAGCGGCACCGCAGTGGACTTTGGCGTGCACGCATCCTTTTGAATCATGGTTTTCTCCAGGTATATGCCCAGGAGTGGGATTGCTGGATCGTATCGCAGCTCCAATTTTAGTTTTTTAAAGGAACCTCCACACTGCTCTCCATACTGCCTACACCAGTGTACATTCCCACTAACTGTGGGAGGGTTCCTTTCTCTCCACACTCTCTTCCAGCATTTGTTGTTCATAGGTTTTGACGATGGCCATTCTGACAGGTATGATGTGGTACCTCACAGTAGTTTTGATTTGCATTTCTCTCATAATTAGTGGTGTTGGGTATCTTTTCACGTGCTTTTCGACTGTCTGTATATCTTCAGAGTATGTGGTCTTACCACAACTAACTTAACAGCTATCGTCCAAATTCTTGGGACATCCAGTAGATGAAAAGCTCAGAGCCAGGTTGACAAGTACTGTATGTAACTGGATGCCAGGGAACACAGAACCCGTCACACTTCTAGTACATGTTCTTGAGGCTCAGAAGTATTTTATCTGCACTTGGCAATTACTATGAATCCCTTCACCTGCGAGCAGTCACCCTGGGCCCCAAGTCAGGGCACACAGTGGCAGGACCTTTGGAGTCCTGGTTTGGGAACAGTCTGTCACCGAGAACTTCACTCTAACCTCAGTGTCGTGTCTAGTCAGGATCTCAGTGTATAAAATAAATTCTAGGAAAGAGTAATGGCTTGTCCTGTAACACTGATGACTTGGAGTAAATAAAATGTGTTACTTGTTGGTAATGATTAGTGATGAGTGTTTATCTTTTGAGAACATGGGACAGCAGCTTGAGGTGTTGATGGGCCTGAGCAGCCCCTTTGATTTGTAAACATCAGAGCATGTTGGTGGCTGTAATCTGGGTGCTTCCAGAAAGCGGGTGTGGCCCCTCCCCATCACCCGCCCTGCAGCTGCTCTTTAAAGGGCACTTAAAACTAAGGAGCAGGCGGACACCCACACACACTCACACATGCACAAACACACACTTTCTGTCCCAGTCTTTGGAAGCACACCAAGATTATACATGTTTTTTTGGTTTTTTTTTTTTTTAGCATTTCCAAATGATTTTTAAATCTTTAATTCCTTATTTACCCCATTTTATAAAACAGCATCCTTTTCTCTTTTTTCATTTTTGTGGTTTTGAATATGAATAAACCAAAACTCAAGGCTGCCTGTTGCTTTTCCTCATTGAAACGTTTGTTGCAGTGACTGCAGACTCACAGGCTCTGTAAGGAATCAGAGACCCTGCGCGGCTTACCCAGTCTCCCCAGTTGTGACTTTCCTCATAGTGATAGCACGTGGTTACAACCGAGGCCTGTCTGCTTTCTATTTTTTAAAAAACTGTGGTAAAATACACATATGTAAGACTTCCCATCTGTGACATTCGGCACGTTCACATGTTGTGTGATCTCTGTCACTACACGTTACCGGGACAGCGTCATCGTCCCAGAGGGTGCGCTGTGCCCAGTGAAGGCCTCCTGCGCCCCAGCCCCTGACAGGCATGCATGTGCCTCTCTTCGTGTTCATGCCCCTCTCCTGGATGTTTCTGTAAAAGGAGTCACGCAACACGTGGCCTTCGCGATTGGCTTCTTGCACCGAGCATCCTCTTCTCGAGGCTCATCCGTGCCTTATGGCTGTCAGCGCCTCCTCTGTCTCTGTTGCTGAATGCCCTCCATCGTGTGGTTCAGGCCACGCTCTGCCCCCTGCTCATCAGTGGGCGGACATTTGGGTTGTCTCCACTTCGGGGCTATTATGAAGAACATTGCCGTGAACACTGGTGTAGCTCTTTGGGAACATCTGCTCCACTTCTCGAGGTGTGTATCTAGGAGTGGGATTTCTGGGTCCCGTGGGAATTCTGTGTTTACCCTTTGGAGGAACTACCTAAGTGTCTTCCACAGCAGCTGCGCCGTTTTACCTCCCCAGCAACATATATGGGAGTTCGTGTTTCTCCATATCCTTACTAATACTTTTTTAGCCATCCTATCAAGTGTGAAGTGAAACCTCATTGTGGTTTCACTTACACGTCCCTGGTAACTGATGACATTCAGCCCCTTTTCATGTCTTTGTTGGCCATCTGTACATCTTTGAAGAAAAGTCCACTCACGTCCTTTGCCCTTTTAAAACTTCAGTTATTTGCCTTTTTGTTGTTGGGTTTTATTTTTTTGTTGAATTTTAAGAGTTCTTTACTCTGGATACTAGACCCTTATCAGGAGAAATTTCTCCTATATGTTGGTTTTTTCACTTTCTTGATGGTGTTCTTTGATGTACAAAAATTTTTAATTTTGATGAAGTTCAGTTTATCTTTTTTGTTATTGGTGCCTATCTAAGAAACCATTATGAGATTTAGCCCTTACATTTATCTTTGATACGTTTTAGGTTATTTTTATATATGGTGTTAAGTGAGGCTCCAGCCTCATTCTGCTATGTGCTTGCTATCTAGTCATCCCAGCACCATTTGCTGAAGACTTCTTTTTACTAAATAATCTTGGCAACCTTGGCTAAAGTCACTTGACCATATGGATTTATTTCTGAATTCTCAATACTGTTCCATTGATTTACGTGTCTTTTCTTATGTATCACACTGTTTAATCACCATGGTTTTACAATAGTTTTGAAATTCCAAGTGTATTCTTTTCTTAATACTTAGTTCTGTCTGTTTGGCTGCATCAGGTCCTCGTCGTCACACAGGATCTTGCGTTGAGGCGCACAGACTAGGTGCTGCGTGTGGGCTCAGTAGCTCTGGCACGCGGGCTTAGTTGCTCCACACCACGTGGGATCCTAGTTCTCCAACCAGGATTGAATCTCTGTCTCCTGCAGTGCTAGGCAGATTCTTGCCTGGACTACCAGGGAAATCCCCAACTGTTTTCTTCTCCGAGATTGTTTTGGCTGTTCAGGGTCCCTTGCAATTGCATGCGAGTTTTCGGATCAGCTTTTCCTTTCTCTGAGAACGCTAGCTGGGGTTTCCGACAGGGACAGCGTTGAGATGTGTAGATGGCTTTGAGTAGTACTGCCTTGCCTGCTTCTGCGCCATAGAGCAGCAGAGCGGTTTTTACAGAAGGCTGCAGCCCACGTCACCTGGAGAGCTGTTGTGAAAGGTCCCTGCACGAGTCCCAGGGATTCCAAGCTTTGAGAACCACTGTGGTCTTACTCATCTTCCTCGGGGCTCAGTAGGAGTGAGCCTCCCAGTTTGAGATGGCCAGCTCATGGGAGAGCAGGCTTCCCAGCCATCTCCTGTTCAGCCCCTCCTGGCTCTCTGGCTGTTTGACTGCGGGAGTCATGGGAGAGCAGTCTTCCCAGCCATCTCCTGTTCAGCCCCTCCTGGCTCTCTGGCTGTTTGACTGCGGGAGTCAGGTCACTGGAACTTGTGCTGGGCCGTGTTCGGGAGCTCTCGGGGCAGGTGGCAGAGAGTGCATGTGCTTCGTGGACTCTCCCTGGGCAGGTGTCTGTCTTCCCGCTGCTGCCTCCAGCTTAACCCCTCTTCTCCTGGAGGCGGGGGCAGTGTGCCCATCGGACCTGCGCTGAGTCCTCCATTCAGCTGGGAGGCCCTCTTATTCATCGCGTCGTTTCTTGCCATCTGCCCTCAGATGTGTTTCCAAACCTCTGAACACCTCCAATCTCAGAGCCCTGGAGAGGCTGTCCACGTTCTGGTTCTCAACAGGCCGCTCACACCAGCCACCCAGAGAGTGGCCTTTGAGATGCCTCCCTGGGTGTCCTGGCTGTGGTGTGCAGGTAGGGTGAGGGGTGTTTGTTGAAGACACTTTTGTGGTTCAGTTGTTAAGCCATGTCCGACTCTTGGCAGCCCCATGGACTGCAGCACACCAGGCCTCCCTGTCCATCACCAACTCCCGGAGCTTGCTCAAACTCATGCCCATTAAGTTGGTGATGCCATCCAACAATCTCATCCTCTGTCGTCCCCTTCTCCTCCTGCCTTCAGTCTTTCCCAGCATCAGGGTCTTTTCAAATGAGTCGGCTCTTCACATCTTTTCAAATGAGTCAACCAAAGTACTGGAGCTTCAGCTTCAGCACCAGTCCTTCCAATGAATATTCAGGGTTGATTTCCTTTAGGATTGACTGGTTTGACCTCCTTGCTGTCCAAGGGACTCTCAAGAGTTTTCTCCAGCCCTGCCCCAGCCAGTTTGTGGACGCTGGCACGCAGGGCGACGCAGGTGCTGCCTGCCCGCCTGGTGGGGGCACCTGGAATGGCCAAGCCACTGCCCGCGCAGTGGGACCCCTGGCCGGGAGCACGCGTTCTTCAAGAACAGGGGCGTGCAGAGGCACCTCAGCCTCCAGGATGTGTTCACGCGGGTGGCTGGGGAGCCTGAGAGGCCCCGAGTGCTGAGGTCACCTGTCGGGTGGCCAGCTGCTGCCAGGTGCTTGGCACCCTGGAAGACTGTGAGCACCACCAGCATTCTCTGCACGGATACATCTGCTCCTTCTGCAGGCGGGCCTTCCCCTCCGGTCACCTGCTGGACCCCCACGTCCTGGAGTGCCATGACCCGCCGTTCCAGATCCTGGCCGAGCACGGGACATGTCCCAGTGCCGGGTGGAGGGCTGCACAGAGGCACTCGGGACAGCAGGGACCGGGAGGAGCACCTGGTGACGTGTCCCCTCACCCTGCAGACCCCCACTTTGATAGACGGAGGAAAAGCAGAGGCCCAGCCCGCAGGTGTCCACAGAAGCCATGGGGGAGGACCGGGCGCCTCGGAAGGAGACACCATGGGAGTCTGCTCTGAGCACACAGAGGCCCACCCAGAACCTCCGAGAGAGAGGCGGGCCTACGGCCACAGGATGCCGTCACCATCTGTTCTGGTCAAGGTGCCGCAGGAGGATTTAAAGCACCAGGAAGAGAAACAGGCAGCAGTGATGGCGGGGGCACTGCCAGGCTTCTCCTCTCGGCCCGCCGCCCTCCTTGTGCTGGGCCCCGTGATCGACCAACTGACCGAGGCCAGAGGCCATGGGGGAAGCCATGGGGGACCCGCATATTCTGGGACAGGACCCCCTGTGTGGTGACTGGGGTGCGGGGAGCAGCCGCCACCCCTACTACGTCCTTAGACGCATGGAGTAAATGGTTTTCCCTAAGTGTTGTAAATGGCTTGCGACACCTGGAGTAATGGTTTTCATTTAAGGAGAAAAAAGCCTTCTCCAGCACCACAGTTTGAAAGCATCAATTCTCCAGCGTTCAGCCTTCTTTATGGTCCAACTCTCACATCTGTACATGACTACTGGGAAAACCATAGCTCTGACTAGACAGACGTTCATCGGCACAGCGATGTCTCTGCTTTTTAATGCATTGTCTGGGTTGGTCACTTTCACAGGAGAATGAAGAGGCAGGGAGGGAGCTTCATGGGGAGGCACTTGAGCAGGGTGGGCTCCAGCTAACCTTGAGGGCGAGGGGCAGGCCTGGAAGGAGACGGGCATGCTGCTGAGGACTGTCTGCCTGGCTCTCCAGGTGGTGGGGGCCCGGTCCCACACCTGTGCTATGGGCCCACAGTGCCCTAGGAAGGCTGCTGACGGGCAGCGGGGCAGGGGCCAAGGGATTCTGAGATAGTGCAGAGCAGTCCAGGGGGTCAGAGAGCCCGAGGGCGGAGGGCAGAGGGCTGGGGGAGGTGGGGGTGTTCCCCCCATCCCTCCTCCCGCCCTCCTCCCCAGCCCTCGCCCCCTCCCTTTCCCAGTCCCCTCACCCCAGCACAGCCTTCCCATCTGTCTCTCCGTGTTCTGCTCATCCACAACACGTGGCCCTGAAAGTCCGTGGCTTCTGACCGCAGCTGACAGCTGCTACCTCTCAGTAGTCTGGGTCTGGGGTGTGGGCAGAGTCCAGCGTGGACAGCTCCTCCCCCTCACCACAGTGGGGCCTCGGGGGCACGCGTTCTCTCCCTCCTCAGGACGTCCACACTGCAGACTTCACGCCCCTCCAGACCAGGCTCGGCCCTGCCTCCTCGATGCTGACGTCGCGTTCTTCTTTTGGTCCAAGAAGTGACAGATGGGGTTCCAGGGCTGGGCACAGACCCCTGTCCCAGTGGGACCGAGGAGCTCACAGCCCCACCTGACACGGGCAAGCAAAGGCCCTTTTACTGTTGACGTTCTCAACTGAGAGGGTTTAGGGTGTGCCTCAGCTCCCGGCCCCAGAGCTCTGATCGCACCTCACAGACAGAGTGCTGCGGACTGTGGTCGGCTCGTGCCCACAGCGGCCAGCTCGTGCCCACAGCAGCCGGCTCGGGGTTGCTGGGGTGTCAGTGGGCCTGGTACTCTCGGAGCGCCGTGAGGATGCAGCCCCACCGTCTCCGCTCAGGCCTGCTCTGCAGCGTGAGCGTCCCCTCCCCGAGCCCTCTGTGGGATGGGGTATGGCGAGGGTCTCTGGCCGCCTCACTTGCCAGCTCTTGGCCCCTGCCATGCTCTTGGCAGCTCCGCACAGCCGGCCCGGCCCCATCGGCCTGACAGGTGGCAGAAGAGAGGGGCTTGGGGCGTGAATGAGGAGGCCCACCTCCCAGACCCCGCCTCAGCCTCCTCCCCAGACCACCGCCCTCTTAGATCAAGCTCCCAGCTGGAGTCACCTGCCTCCTGGCCAGAGGCCCTCTGTCCCAACACACTCGACAGCAAGTGCGTTTTTCAGTGACTTTTATCTAAGATTAAGCTTTCATTTTGAAATCTTTAAACCAACAGAAAACGTAGAGGCAGCGGACTTCCCTGCTGACCCAGTGGTTAGGACCACGCTCCCACTGCAGGGGCTGCAGGTTCGCTCCCTGGTCAGGGAAGTTCCACATGCAGCACAGTGCAGCCAAAAAAATAAAGCAAACCTAGGGGCAGGTACTGGTGAACTCTGATGGACTCACCCAGAGTCACGCCCACACGGGGCCGTGTGTGCGCTCTCCAGGCGTGACGCTGTGAGTGCCCTCAGAGGCCAGACCCCCGCCACCTCCCTCCCCAGTGGCCCCAAAGTCTGTCCCCGCCTGCATGCAGCACACCCCCCTCCCCAGCCCTGGACCCAACGCGTCTCTGCCGGCAGCCCTCCCTTCTCATCACCCAGCCCACCGCTGGGCCCGGGACAGGCGGCCGCTGGAGTCAGGCTCCGTGTTTGGGAGGACGTCCCTTGGTCTGAGTCTGCCAGGCACCTCTGTCCCCGCAGGGCTGCCCCTGTGCCTGCTGCTCCCGCTGTGGCAGGCTGCCGTGGGCTGGGGGGGACTGCCCCCTGCAATCACACACCCCCATCTCCTTCCCTACTTCCAGCCTGCCGGGGTCACCTTGGTCAGCGTCCACTGCAGCCCCGACGACCAGATGCTGTGGGCCTTGGACAGCAGGTGGAACGTGCACGTCCGAGCTGGGATCACCGAGGAGATGCCAGTGGGGACTGACTGGGAGCATGTGCCAGGTAGCGGTGCCGGGCAGGCAGCGGCCACACGGGGCTCGTCAGACCGCTGACAGCAGGCGTCTACCCCATCGCCCCAGGGTGGGGACCCCACCAGCAGAGCGCCGGCTCCTGGTCCCTGGGGTTCCTTGTGAGACAGTCATTTCTGGGGGCCTCTGGTCCCAGGCTCACGGCCGTGCCTGCCCTGCCGACAGGGCGTCCTTTCCCGGGGCTCCTGCCCTGTGCCCAGGGGAGAGCAGGCTCTCGGGGAGGGTCGGCCCACTCCTTCTGCACCCCGGGTCTGAGGACAGTCACGTGCTCTGTTTGCCTGCAGGGCTGCAGGCCTGCCAGCTGGCCCTGAGCGCCAGGACCGTGTGGGCCCGGTGCCCCAACGGGGACCTCGCCCGCCGGTACGGCGTCACCGACAAGAACCCTGCCGGGGACTACTGGAAGAAGATCCCTGGGAACGTGACGTGTGTTACAGGCAGGTGCTGGGTACCGGGGCACCGTGGGTGGTGCAGGGGGCCTCTCAGGGGGCTGCTCCCACTAGGCTGGTTCTCCCAAACGAGACCTATCCCAGCATCACGCCTGAGGGGTGCCCAGCACCTGGACTCTGCCAGGGTCTCCCAGGAAGACGGGCCACAGGCCCGCCCACTGGAAGGCCAAGGCGGCAGCGGTGCAGGTTGAGGGGTGCCTGGGGCCACCCCTAGGCAGTGCCTGCAGACGTGGAGCCCCGGCTGGGGAGTAACAGTGTGTGGCCGGCTCTCGTTTCCGCAGTGACCGCGTCAGATGAGCTGTGGGCAGTGGGCCCACCCGGCTACCTCCTCCAGCGGCTGACGAGGACTTTCAGCCACTCGCACGGGGCCCAGGGCAGCCACGCCACCACCCCGCACCCTGAGGACCTGGAGGACGAGTGGGAGGTCATCTGAAGGTGCCCCCGGGAGGGCAGACGCCGGGCCCCGAGTGGGGACACAGTCGGCTTCAGAGTCACTCGCCCCAGACACACCTCGCCAGCCCCCGTCAGACACGTCTAGCCAGGTCGGACGGCCCACTTTGCTTTCATCCGTGTTCGTCTGTGTCTCGTCCCAGAAGCCACAGCCTCGGCCGAGGGTCCGAGCCGTCACGACAGCAGCAGGGCCTCTGGACTCCCGCGGAGGCCGTCCCGGGTGGGGCCGGCGGCTGCTGCGGTTGCATGCAATAGTCCTCGCTGCGCCGCTGCCGCCGCCGCCTCAGCACCGGCCGCCCCCAGCCCGGGTCAGCGCTGCCCGCTCCCGCCGGGGCCGCCTCCATCACGGCGCCCTCACTTCCTCTCTGAGACGCAGTCCCGGCACACGTTCCCTGCGGACGCGCCGGATGGGAAGCCAGCTGTGCCGGGACGGGGCTACACGCACGCACATGGCACATGCACGCACGCACGCGCGCGCACACCGCCCCCCTCCACCCCCGACCCCGCCTTGGGGCCAGGCCCGCCCCGGCAGACACACAGCTCAGCCGGAACAATAAAGGCCGGTGGGCGAACGAAACCCGACGGGTGCGCGTGAATCCCAGGCGGCGGAGCGGCCGCGGGGCCTGAGCCCCGCTGTGATGTAGGAACGTCTCAATGACACAGCCCACGCTGCTGGGGCATCGCAGAAACTCGGGCACCCTCAGAGGGTGAACCTCCTAGTGATTGCCTTTTCTGTTGTATTACAAACCTACCTGAGATACCTCATCTGAAATCCGATCTTACAAGTTTGAAATGTATTTTCTGGACCCAGTGGAAGGCCTCTCGCCCCTTCACGTGGTCTGTCCTGAGCCCGCGCTGTTCTCCGCTGCGTGTCCTCCCGGGCAGGGCAGCCTCCGTCAGCGGGCATCCACCTCGGGAGGCTAGATGCCCTCACAGGGCCACAGCTGGTGCCTGTGTGGTCCACGGCTGCGTGTGGCTACGTCAGACTTCAGTCCGTGGCCTCGCCCCGCGGGGCCCCCTCGCGTCCCCCAGCTCTGAGAGGCGGCCCCCGCCGCCCGGCGGGAGTCCTGCCGAGCTGCTTTTTTTAGCCTGCCCTTGGCGTGGGGCCCTGTCACTCGAAGCCTATTTTCTACTAGGCAAGTGTGTCCAAGAGCCCCTGGGCCACAGGTGAAAAGCCGTAAGATGCGCTCTGTGACGGGACCCAGCCAGCCAGGAGGACGAGAAGCCACAGTGCCCGCCTGCACCTCACCCCTCACCCCGACAGAGCGCTTCACGCGTGCCAACAGCGGAGGCCCCTGTCCCGCGCCCGCTGTGCCTTGTCCGGCTCCTCTCCCCGCTTGGCAGAGCTCTGCTGAACCCCCGGGACTTCAGTGGATACTTTGCAGTGACTTGTAGCTTCAGTGCTTTGTACAAGTTTCCTTTCTGGTTTCTCAGTTGTGCTTTGAGACAGTGCAATAAACTCGACCTCTCCCCCACCCACCCAGTCCAGTCTGACGTCTGAAGGGGAAAAGCTGCCCTGAGTGGCAGTCGTGCAGGCTGCTCCCACCCATGCCACCGGGACTCTGCTGCTGGTGTTCCTGGCCCAGCCCCCCCGCCAGGAGGGTGTGCCCGGGGGGTGGTCCTGGGGGAATGTCACTCCAGAGGTGCCCCTGGGAGCCAAGACCACGGGCCTAGTCTCCACCCACGACCCAAAACCAGATACCAGAAGTGCCCGGCTGGAAACCAACACGTGGAGAAAGATCGTGTTCACAACACAGCAGGCCAGCCAGCCGCGTGCCAGCAAACAACCCGAATGAGACACGTCAGATTCGGTCAAGACCTGGCCAGGCTTTATGGAAGACTTCTGTGAAAGCTTGACCGGGAAGGCGTGGCTGATGTTGCCGAGGGAAAGCCACAGACACCATGCAAAGACATCAGTCCTCTCCAAGGCATTTACGGCTTTCTCTCCATTTGTCAAACTCTCCACTGGGGTTCTTTCTGTTGGGGGAGTTAGGGACGACTCCATAAAATAACGTTTGTGCCCACAGATGTGCTCCGAGGGTCTCCCAGCTCACTGGGGCTCCAGTGAGACCCAGCGAGGGGAAGTAACTTGCTCAAGGCGGCAGAGCACGCTGGGACTGGACCCAGCTCCAGGGGCTCCAGGCCTGTGCTGGGAAGAAACAGGTGGGCAGTGCTGAGTGATGACGGGCCAAATGAAGCAGGCCGTGGGTGGGAGGGCAGTGACATCAGCGGCCCAGCAAGGACCATGGGGAGCTAGCCAAATGGAGGGGGAGGCGACTGCGAGCTGGCGTGGCCCTCAGCCACACCGCTCCGGTGAAGCAGATACCAAGTGGACGAGAGAACCTTAAAACTAGGGGGCAAAGGACAGTAACTGACTTCTGGATGGCAAGAGCTTTCTAAACCCCAAAGTGGTGGGAAAAGTCAGAGGAAAATAGTATATTATTTCCTCAATTGATTTCCTCAAATTATAACGATCTTATACATTAAAAAAAAAAACATAAAAGGGGAAACAATTGCAGCAAGTCAGAGGAACAGCTGAGACGCACCTGTGGACAGAGGCGAAAGGGCACTGCCTTAAGAGCCCCCAGGGTGCACGTGGAGCTGGCAGCAGCCTTACAGCCTCACAGCCTGAAAGCCCTACTTCTAGAAACCTGTCCTCAAGAACAAACCCAAGTCAGGTGTACAGCGGGGGCATCCATAGTAAGTGTGAAACACTAAAAACAGCTGACCAACAGCAGCTGACATGTGGGGACATTCCTCTCGTGAAACAGTATGCAGCTGTTAAAACCGTGTGCCCGGGAGGAAATCTGTGCCAAGCAGTCTCTCGGGCAGTTTGACTGTATCATCGCTAAATCTCTTGGGCGTGGTAAGGAGAACGTGGTTTTGTAGGACTTCGTACACAGAGAGGAAGATAACACGTGTTTGCGTTGCTCTCTCCTAACTTCTGGTGGGTTTGAAACCTTTCATAGTAATTCCAAGGGACACAGAGGGGCAGACACGACACGCAGCTATCGCCTGTAGCGTGTACCTTTTTGTATCTTTTGAATTTGAGCCATGTAAATGTATTATTTATTCCAAAAATAAATAAAATTTACATTTTAAAGACTCAGTCCTCTCTAACATCAACTCCTTGTCATACCAACACTAGTGGAATTAAATAATCACAAAATAAACACCAGAGGCTGTTTTACACAATGTTTTACAACATATGGAAATGCTTATTCTACAGTAAGTTTTTAAATACTCAATTTGATCTGATGGCAAATCTGTACGTAAGAAATAAGCATAGAAAAAAATTTTAGCATATGTATATGAGTGCATAGAAAAAGCCAGAATACACCAAAATGCGCGCAGTGGTCGCCTGGGTGGTGGGGGGCCCGCAGGCAGGTGGCCCCTTTACTTGGGAGCTGCGCAGGCAGGGCTCTGATCCATCCTGCCCTGAGTTTCCTGGCACAGTCTGAGTGTTCTGCCATGAGCCTGCATCTATAAGCAGAAATTCTTTTTAAAAAATCACTGAAGATACAGGAATCCCCTGGCAGTCCAGTGGTTAGGGGTGCAGGACTCCAAGCTTCCACTGCCAGGGTACAGGTTCCATCCCTGGGGGGAAACTAAGATACTCACAAGCCACTGCCAAAAAAGAACACTGAAGATAGAAATCTCTTCACCTCTGACTTGACTGGGATGGTTACACATGTACTGACGGGGGGCTAACTCCTCAAACCACACAACTGAAGTCTGCATTTATTACATGTCAGTCATGCCTCAATTTTAAAACGGAGTGGGACAAAACCGGTCCCCTCATCCACTCGGTCTCCTGGAGCAGAAGCTGGTTCTCCACCGCCTTCCCTAAGCACGCCTCCACATTTGCCTTTCAGGAGGCATCCTTGTTCTGCACAGGACTGGGGAAAACTGCTCTCAGTACAATATTTGAAGGTTGAAATCGGGAGGAAAGGAAATCAGTGGGGAAATCGAGGTAGTGATGGGAGAAGTCAGCACACGAGGAGGTGAAGTAAGGCCCCGGCGCGGGGTTGTGTCACCACCCCCAAAGGGCGCGGTTCAGGGCCGTGTGTCCCTTCCAGGCTCCAGGAACAAGTCATAGCACCTCCCCGACAGGCATCTGGGGTGCCCAGATTCTGGCCCCAGAGTTCTCCTGTTTGGGAGTTCACCAGGCCCAGGGGTGGGCATGCTGGAGGCAATCTGGCCGATGCCAGGTTTCCTTAGACAAGGTCCGTGGAATGAAGGAAGTGAACAGAAGAATTCTGCCCGAGTCGTGGGCCTTGCTCCAGGCAGAGCTGTTGCCTGTGAGAAGCCGCCAAGGCCACCCGCCAACAGCCGAGAGCCGCATCTCCCGGCTGCCTCTGGCCCCCTCCAGGCCGTCAGGTTCATCACCAGGGCGGCGGTGGTGATGGGGCTGGGGAGGGGCCCCTGCGGGAGCTGGAGGGCCCCGGGTAGTGATAAGACAAGCACCAAGGCCCAGCCACCCTCGTGCAGGCCAGCAGCAGCAGCCAGATAACCCCGAGGTCTCCACCCTGCGCTGGGCTCCAGGTTCTCTGTACTCACACCAGGGCGCCCTGAGCCAGGCGCCCCAGGCTCCGCGGGAGCTGCGCCAGGAATCAGGCCCCGCTCTGCTTCCGCAGGGTGTCCTCGGCCTTCCCACAGATCCCTGTCCCGCCCAGCCACGGCGAGGACACCCCCACTGCCCTTCACCCCCCAAGCTACGAAGCTGGGCTCTGGCTAGACCCCCCCACCCCGGCTCTGGTGCCCGCAACTCCTGCCCAGATCCTGCCCTGCACACAAGGAGCCTCCCAAGGGTCACCTCCTGCTCACTGGACAATGGATTCTGTGGGGTCCCCACCAGGGAGCCCCCCCAACCCTGTATCACCCCATCCTCAGCCCAGGGAGCTCAAAGGAGTTTGTCACCAACGGGTCAGCTGTAGGTTTAGCAGGGAAGCGAGTGAGGGCCTAGCCCTGGGCCTCGGGCCAGGAGGGCTCAGCCCAGAGTGGCCAGAGCTGGGAGCAGGGAGACGCGAGGGGAAGTCTGCACGCCCTGCAGGTGCCCGGGCTCTCTCCAGGCGGAAGCTCCAGGGCACAAGTGCGCCCCGAGTCCCCAGAACCTCCTGAGCCCAGCCCCCAGGAGCCACGGCACGTGGTCTGCATTCGCCATCTCCTCCAAGGAGCGTGCCTCCCCAGCAACACATTCCCGGTCTTCATACCCCAGGGCTCCTGATGCCCCACATTTTAAGGTAGAAGAGCTGTTAGTATCCACTGCCCGCCAAGTGTCAAGGTTCAGAAAGTCTGTTTAACTGGGCCAGGACACAGGAGGCACCCTCACCCCCACCAAGAATCTAGGGCCAGCACTGGGCAGAACTGACCCCCACTGTCCCTTACCCCACAGGGCTGTGCTCCTGCCCACCCTACACTTCCCAGGAACATCCTTTTAGGTAGGGAGCTTGGAAATGCTCCAAAACCCCTCTGAGGGCAGTTGGGGACACTGAGGCCCAAGGCAGGGATGTGCCCAAAGTCACCCTGAGAAGATATGGCAGATACAGACCAGAACCAGGGCGCTCCCACCCCTCCCCTCCCACAGCCATCACCCTGGCACTGCCACCACCTCCCAAGCCTCTTCCACCCCCAGCCAGACTCCCCTCAGGGACGCCAGGGGCAAGGAGGGCAGTGGGCGCCCCTGGCCAAGCAGTCAGGGTTCATCGGGCAGCTCCTGAGCCCTCAACTCCTGGCAGCACACCGTGGCTCTCCAGCCCAGCCGGCACGGGTTGAATTTCACCGCCCTGCAGAACTCCCAGGCACAACAACCTGGCCATCATCCCTGATTCCAACGTTTCTCCGGGCGTGGATGCCGCTTTCCCTTGGTCCTTAAGGGTTATTGTAACATCTGTCAACAAGCCTCCATCTTCAAACCCTTCCTGCAGAAACCAGCTCTACCGGCTGAGGCAGGAGAGCTTGCCCACAGGATGTTGCCAGCACCCACAGGTGCCATCGAACACCGGGGCCTGGGTCTTGGGAGCCCATGCCCAGGGTGAGCAGGCAGGCCTGCAGGAAGGCACATCTAACACCAGGTGAGGGGAGGCTGAAGCTGGGGGCCCGAGGCAGCTGCATCCATGAAAAGAGAGGTGAGAAGCAGGCCCCGACACCAACTGCCAGAGGAGAAAAAAGCAGACAAGAGGACGAGTCCAGGCCTCAGCCTGTGTGGGTGGGAAGAGCTCCACGATACCCAAGGAGGGGCAGTGGCCAGGGCAGGCTGGGGAGAAACAGGAGGCGCAGCCTGGGTCCTGCCCCCAACACCCGGCGCGGGGGCCCTCCTCCGTCCTCAGCTCTCAAGACCCGAGCCCCAGCCCAAGCCCACAAGACAGCTGGCAAGGCCTCTCTTGCTGACGGGATAGAGGCCCTCCAGCCAGTGACCACACTGCGGTTCCCTCGGCCTCCAGGCCTTTGCACAAGCCGGCCCCCAGCACCTGCCCAGCTCCTCCTCCGCTCAGCTGTCTCCCTCTGGGACACCTTCCTGGAGGCTCTAAATCAAGGCAGGGCTCCGGTCCTCGAGTCTGAGCAAGTAGCTGAGGACAGGGCCCAGCTCTTGGGAGTCGCCTGACCTCGCAGCCCCGCTCCACGAACGCAGGGAGGTGGGAAGCTGAGCCCGACCCCATCTGGAAGCCCCGCAGCTCACGGCTCGCCTGCCCATCCTGGCCTGGCCCCCCGAAGCACACCGACAGACGAAAACAGAGGTTCTGCCGTCCAGAAACAATATATGTAAAGTGCCAGGTACAACGCTCTTAAAAATTGTATGCTCCAGAAGTCCAGGGCCCGGAGCGCCCCCGCGGTCTAGCCCTTGCCCGTGAGGTCCAATGGCTGCAGGAAGGGCGGCAGCGGCAGCTCGTCCAGGGCCTCGGGGAAGCGGCCAGGCGAGATGGCGGTGACCAGCACCTGCATGGCGCGCGCGAAGAGCGAGGGCGGCGCGAGGCCCGCCAGCCACTGGAACTTCTCCTCGCCCAGCAGCCGCCGCCAGCGCGGCCGGTCACCCAGCAGCTCACGGCGGGCCGGGCCGGCGGCATCCGCGGGTGTGTACAGCGCCAGCAGGTCGAGCAGCAGCAGGCGGCGCTGGCGCGGTTCCCCAGGCAGCGGCGCAGGCGCCCCGGAGGCCGCAGGGGCGGCGGCCCCGGCGTCACGGCCCAGCTGGCGCAGCAGCAGCTCGAGCGGTGTTAGGCCGCCGCCGTCGCGCAAGCCTGGCGAGGCGCCGTGGCCAAGCAGCAGGAAGAGGCACTCGGGGCGCACCAGCTCGCAGGCCACGTGCAGCGCCGTGCCACCACCCTCCACGCGGCTGCAGCCGCGCCGGTCGAGCAGGCGCGCGCGCTCCTCGGCTGGGAAGTCGCGCACGGTGCGCAGGATGCGGCGCAAGATGCCCACGCGGTTGTAGCGCACGGCCAGCGCCACGTGCGGCCCCGGCGCCGCGCAGCAGCGGAAGCCAGCGCTGGGAGGCGCAAGGGCGCGCCGCGGGAAGGTGGCCAGCAGGTAGTGCGCGTACCCCTGGTGGTCGTGCACCAGCGCGTAGAGCAGCGCCTCGGACGGCGAGTAGGCGGCGGCGCGGCCGCGCTCGTCCCAGTGGAAGGCCTCGCTGGCGCGCATGTCCTCCAGCAGCCAGACAGGCAGCAGGTCGCGCACGGCCTGGTAGAAGGCGAACGACGACTTGCGGCACTGCTTCTGTGCCCTAGAGCGCGCCGCCCCTGTGCCCTCGGGCCCACCTTCCGCGCCGCCCCCCGGCAGTCGCGCGTCCCACGGCATGCTGGCTGGGTGTCCTCACCTCACGGCATGGGCCCTCGGGGGCCGACCACCTGCAAGCAGAGGAGAGTCCAGTGAGGGTCGAGGATCCAGGCGGGAGACGCGGGTCTCCCGTCGAAGCCCCCCACGCCGCCCCACCTGGCTGGGCCTGTCTCGTACCTGCCCCCACCCCCAGACTCCGACGGGCTGTCCCAGTCACTCCTCAACAGCTCGCTTCTCTTCCAGGCCCTGAACCGCTTCCCACATCCCAGATCTAGCGGCAGCCGGTGGCCCGCCCTGAGATTCGTCTCCTTCTCTGGTACCTCGGCCAAGGACCCCCTTCCCCTCCCTCTGCCCTCATAACCCGCCACCTACCGTCGCCAAGACCACACTGAAACCTCACATCCCCTCCAGGCCAGGGACCCGCCGGAAGAGTTCCTGCTCCCACCTGCGGCAGCTGCATCCAACCCCAATCAAGGAAAAAGCCAGGCCGTGGTGGGGGGCCGAAGAGCTGCATCTCACATTTCAAGCTGAACCAAACCCTTTCTATAGTCCAAACTCCCTCTCCCCAACTCCATCTAACCTTGACCCTGTCATATGAACCCTGCCTGCAGCTAGGAGACCCTGCCCAGGGGCAGAGCTCCAGACTCAGACCTACCTGGTTCAGTTCAGTTCAGTCGCTCAGTCGTGTCCGACTCTTTGCGACCCCATGAATCACAGCACGCCAGGCCTCCCCGTCCATCACCAACTCCCGGAGTTCTAACTAACCTACCTGGTTAGTGCACCGCAATGACCAAGTTCCGTGCAGGTGGGTATATCACTGTCCTCTGAGCCTCAGTTTCCTCATCTGTAAGAAAGAGGGAAGGCAGGCTGGGAGCCACAGCAGGGAGCGGGCCTCCAGCCTTCCACCCAAACACGGTGTTTCCGCGCTGTCCCCGCCCCCAGCTCCCGCGAGGAGGCAGGGGGATGAAATCAACCCAGAGACCCGTGTGTACACTCTTCAGGGCCTGCAGACCCCGCCCCAGGTCTGCTGGCTCCCTTGGTCTTCCCGGAGGCTGGACAAAGCAGGGCTTGCCATCCCACTTTCCAGCAAGGGACAAACTTGTCCAAGGTCAGCCGGCAAGTCACGGCAGAGCCAGGCCTGGACTCAAGATCTCCTACCTCGTACTTCGGGCTCATTCCAGAAGTGGGGGGACCCGCCAACCCACCGGGAACCCAGCTTGAGCCCTAACCTTGTCCCCAGAGCCCCCTGCACCAACCTGAGCCCTGCCTTCCAGCCCCTGGCCCCAGCTCTCCACCGCATTTTGTCAAGGGTAAGCCCTTGGGTCACAAGGGCCCTGGGTCAGCGGGTAGGCTGAGTCCACACACACCGGGTAACTAAGTTACAGACACGGGCACGGGGCAGGGGGCGGTGGGGGAGCTGGAACCACAGAGCCCTTTAAGGGGGCACCGTGACTGAAACGCGGCGCCCCACGCCGGGGCCTCCGCGCCCCGGGTGTACCCTGTGTGGACACTGGGCGCCGGGCGGGTTACGTAAAGTTGGGCCGGCCTCACGTCACTGGGCAGCGAGTCACGGTCGCGGCTCAGTGAATGGGGGGTGGGGGCTGGGCCACCGAGGGCAAGGCCGCGCGCCCAGGGCCGCCCGCCAGCTCCGCCCCGGCCCCCACCGGCCGCACGGCGGGACCCCGGGTCGCGGGGGGGCGAGGCCAGAGTATCTGCGGGCCGGTGGCCGCCGCAGCGAGGGCTGCACCTGCGTGCGCGTGTGTCCAGGGAGGATGGGGGGGGGGGGGGCGACGGCCAGGGGGTCGCACCCGGGACGGGAGCCGCACGCCGAGCGGGCCGAGGAAGGGGGACTCACCTTGGGGGCTGGAGGGGCCGCGAGCCTGGCGTCCCCGCCGCCGCTGCGGGCGGGAGCGCGCGCTGTCTCCCCGCGGGTCGGTGCGCAGGCGAAGCTCCCAGGACGGACTGACGGACGAGAGGCTGCCACCGCCGCCCGCGCCCGCCTCAGCCGCGCTCTGAGCCGCCGCTGCCGAATCGCTGGGCGGCGGTGCCGGCGCCGGCGGCGGGCGGGCGGGCGGGCGGCGGGCGGCGCAGTGCGGCCCCGGCCGGGCAGGACCGCTGGGCCGCCCGCCGCCGCCATTGGTCCGCGCCGCCGGCCTCCGCCGCCGCCTATTGGCCACCGCGCTGCACCATTGTTACGTCACCGGCCGGCGGGCGGGGCGCCCGGGGGGACCCGCGGAAAAGTTGGGAGAAACTTGCGGGCGCACGGGGGGCGGGGCCGCGATGGGAGCGAGCGGGGCGGGGCTCCCGGAAACCGGAGTAGCCGGCGGAGAAGAGCTCCGGGCTCCGGGCGGCGGGCCACCAGCCCCAGGAGGGCCCCTCGGCCTGCGGTGCCTCCGCTCAACGAGTCTGCGCTCACACTCAGGAGCCCGGGCTCCGCCGAGCGTGACTGTCCTCGGCACCCCAAGAGACGTCTTCCACGTCCCCTTTGCACTGACCCTCTGTGACCTTGGGGATGACCCCCGGGACCGCACGTGGAGGGGGCAGGGGGAAGGGGTTGTGACCTCTTAAGAGCCCCCGGCCGCGTTCTGCCCAAGAAGGTCCGGGCATCTGGAGCCCCTGCTCCAGGCTGACTTTCCCAGGGAATAGATGGTGAACCGGATGCAGACAATCACTTACCTGTGCCTAGTTGCACCAATCTCTGTGCTAAACACACTTGATTTCATTTCCACAGCCAGTGGCGGTGGGAATTATGACCCCTGATTCACCAACCATGAAATCGGGTCTCACAGGGAGATGACCTTCATACATTGTTGTTGTCCAGTCACTCAGTCTTGTCCGACTCTTTGTGACCCTGTGGACTGCCACACTCTGGGCTTCCCTGTCCTTCACCTTCTCCCGGAACTTGTTCAAACTCAAGTCTATCAAGTCGGTGATGCCATCCAACCATCTCATCCTCTGTTGTCCCCTTCTCCTGCCTTCAATCTTTCCCAGCGTCAGGGTCTTTTCTAATGAGTCAGCTCTTCTCATCAGGTGGCCAAAGTATTGGAGCTTCAGCTTCAGCATCGGTCCTTCAAGTGAGGAACACACAAAAGGGAAGCTGGACACTTGTGTTTCTTTTCTTCAGACATTTATGATTGAAGGGGTCCTGGCCTTCTGGGCTTTCTACAAGTAGCACACACATGCCCAAGATGCCACCAGATCCTGCTACCCAAACTGCTGCCTGCCTTAGTGCAACATGGCCCTGCAGGCCTTACCATACCTTGAGGCAGGTGGGGCAGGGATCCATTATCAGCACCATAGTGCGTGCCTGCTCAGTCGTGTCCGACTCTCTGCTGCCCCGTGGACTGTAGCCTGCCAGGCTCTTTTCTGTCCATTGAATTTTCCAGGCAAGAACACTGCAGTGGGGTGCCATTTCCTACTCGAAGGGATCTTCCCAACCCAGGGATGGAACCCATGTCTTTTGCACCTCCTGCATTGACAGGCGGATTATTTACCACTGGCGCCACCTGGGCAGCCATGATCAGCACCAGATGTACAGAGATGGTCATGGACCAAGGCTGGGGTTCCAGGCTCCACCTCTGCCCCACTTCACCTTTCATTGTGTCCTCCCCTCTTTAGGCCTCAGTCTCCTACATCTTCTCTCAGCTGTCCCGTTGCTGATGTTTCTGATGGGGGACAAGGCAAATAGAAATTCTGGGGTTGACATTTGGCCTTTCATAGCCCCCAGGCCCTAGGAGACAACCTAGGGAGGTGGTGTCCCAAGTGAACTCGCTGTGGTTCAAGACGCTAACCACATGGCTCCCATGTGCCGAGGCTGCTCCTCAAGGGCTGGAGGTGAGACCTCACACCGTCTGCACGGCCGCCAGTGGACTGAGGGTGAAGGGGCCTCAGCTGTAGGTGCCTGCTCTGCAGCTGGCCTCTGGGCAACTGTCTCTCCACCCCCAGCCCTCTTGGCCCTCTGCTTCAACTTGCCCTCCCCACTGCTTGCTGCTGGCTTTCCCGAAGGGAAAGAGCCTTTTTGAAGGCCTCTCTCAACATAAAACCTGGCCCTGTTGCCCCACTACTTAAAGCTGCCCTCAGAAATGAGTTTAGCCAGAAAGACCAGGTGAGGCAGAGGAAGGGTGATCCTGGTCAGGACACAACCGCGGCAAAGGTCTGGGCCGTGACCCAGGGCGGCTGCAGAGGGCAGCGGGAGGGGAGCACAGGCCTTGAAGGCCGGCACAAGGAGCTGGGGTTTGTCCTGAGGACCTGGAGGCAGAGGGGGGTGGATTATTTCAGGCATAAATAATAGTATTGATAGCTTTTCCATGCCTGGGAACCCATGAGCCAGGTTGGGAACGAGCCTGTGGGGACGTCTGGCGGCCGGTGTGCCCGTCTGGCGGCCCAGCCTGGCGCTGGCGCCCCCCACAGTGGTGGTGGACCTTGGAACCCTCTCATCGGCTCCGTCAGCTCCCAGCCTCGACAAGCTGTCTTTCTCTCCCAGGTCATTTTCAGACTCACCCTCTGGGGTACATGTTACTCTGGGTCCCACACCATCCCTGCGGAGGAACCTTCTGCTGGCGAGAGCTGCCCGTGCCCAGCACGGGTGTGGAGCCCTGGTGCTACTGTGAACACCCTCCCCGCGCCTCCGTGGGGCTGTGATGGCTTCGAGCCGTCCAGGGTGGCCCTGGGGGCAGGTGCCCCCTCACCCAGAGAAGCAGTGTCCTGCTCTCTGGGGCTGTGGATGGGGCTGTGAACAGAGTTTCCCCGGGAGGGCAGATGGGCTCGGTGGGGAGTGAAGGAGCTGGGGGTGGAGAGTGGGCACAAGCCGGGGCATAGGGCTCAATTTTCACAGACTAAGGGGGGATCTGAGGGTGGGCAGATGGCCTTCTAAATATGGCTTTGACCTTTGATCCTGTCATGCTCCCACTCGGACCTGACCCGAGACACACTCCCCTCTCTGCTGGGAGAGCTTGTCTCACCCATGGGCAGGTGTCCGCGTGCGCCCAGGTCCAGAGGGACCCAAGGGTCAGTGCGAGGACTGGGGGAGCAAGGGCTCTGAGCAGGGGCCCTGCAGGGGCTAGGAGGCTTTTCTCAGGCCCCTCTGGCTGCAGGGAGCCAACCCCAGGGGCAGAGGGTGGAAGCCCCAGTAGCCGACCAGCCTGAGAAGGGGTGGCTGGGGTGAGCGGCAGGGAGCTCACAGGGGAGAAGCAGAAACGATGAATTCTGTGTGCGCTTGGGTCAGCTGGGTAGGTTCCAAGAGGGAGAGTGCAGTCCAGAATGCCTCCCAGTCAGGCTGAGCACGTGGAAGGGTGGGGAGGAGCAGGGCGCCCCCAAAGATGCCTGTCAGCCACTCTGGGGGTGTCTATGGCAACAGGAAGTGGAGGGAGAAGCCCTGGCCGGTGACAGAGAAAAGGTACTGGAAGCCTGACACGGGAGGGAAGTTTGGGAGGCCAGGCTTGACATCTAGCGCACAGGGTAGGGAGAGGAGGCAGGCGGAGCCAGGAGCTGGGAGAGGCCATCGGGGGTTGGAGGGCACAGGCGCCCTATGGAGGAGGGAGCAGCCACCTGGGGCAAGTGCCACCAGAGGGTCGGGAGGATTTGGCTACACGGAGGTCATGGTGCCCTCTCCAGAAGGTCATGGGCGGCCGGAGAAGCCTGTGGAGAGGGGAGTGGGGGAAGGGCTGGGAAAGATGTGTAGGAGCAGAGGAAAAGGGGCAGCAGGTGAGCAGGGCTAAAGAATGCAAGAGATGGGGGTTCCCTGGGCGGTCCAGTGGTTTGGACTCGGCTTTTTCACTCAGTGGGCCAAGTTCCCATCCCTAGTAGGGGAACCAGGATCCCGCAAGTCTCAGGGTTGGGCCAAAAAAGAATGAAAGCGTGAACCCTGAATACATAAGTGCTGCACATGCAGACGTGTGCACTAGGTCATGGCTGGCTGCGCTGTGTACACACGTGTGTGCACGTGTCCGTGTGCAGTGTGCTGCATGTGAGCAGGACACTGATGGGCCAAAACACTGATGCAGGAAAGACCTGTGGAGCCAGGACCTTCCGGCCCTCAGGGACGGCCACCAGGCGCGGAAAGGAGCCCCCAGCCTCCAGCATGGACCCTTCTTCCTGGGCAGCATAGGGTTGGGCATGGTGCCAATGAGAGCAGGGGGACAGGTGAGTCAGAGGTCTGCTGTGATGACTTCTGTGTCCAAGGTCATCTGCTGAGAATGACAAGGGGTGCAGGGTGGGACCTGAGAGGAGTTCACTGACCTCACGGAGACCCTCCCTGACCTGAGTCCCAGCTGTTGCCAGCAAGCCTGGCCCGTGGAGTCAGAGCAGAGGGCACGTGGCAGGTGGCCTGGGCCTGGGAGCGCAGTTCAGGGCGCACACTGCACAGGGAGTCGGGGGCAGAGAGCTTCCTGGGGGAGGCTGGTGCCAAATGAGCTGGGCACTAGTCACTGCTCACCAGCTGTGTGTAACTGCACCTGTCCAAGCGCCACTCACTTCCCTGTGAAATGAGTCAGCTAGAGTTTTGTATTTCAAAAGGAAGGTGTTCCAAGGGGCAGGCTTGGCCATGGCCAGTATGGGAAGTGGCCAGGATCAGGTAAGAGGCTGGGAACATCCCTCTCACCCCCACCTCACCTGGGCCCTGCACTTCCACCACTGGGCTGGACCGGGTCAAAGCCCTCCTGGCCTCCAACGGTCTGTATTCAGAATGAATAAGGAGCTCCTGCAGCCAATTAGAAGGACTAACCCAGGACCATGGGGGAGGGGTATGAATAGGCAATTCACAGGTTGGCCAGTAAACGCCTGATACTCAGCTCTAACAATTCTCCTAATGGCAAAACCCAATAATGGAAAACCCAAGGAGACGGATAACAGCCTGCACCGACAAGGTCAGGAGTCAGGCCCTCACTCTCACACAGGGGCGGGCAGGCCCCTGGGTAGGCCCACCGGAGGGGAAAACACGCGTGCTGTTGGGTCCAGTGGTACCTTTTGTGGGTATCTTATTCCGGATAAATACTGGCCCAAGTGCCAGGTTCCATGTACGATGCTCACTGCTATGGTGTTTGTTCACTTGCTTAATTCTTTACAGTTTTAGGAGAGAATTCAAGTTTATTTTATAGGCAGACCTCAGAGATACTGCAAGCTCTGTTCCGGATACCATGATAAAGCAAGTATCGCAATAAAAGGAAACACAAAAATATTTTGGCTTCCCCAAGCATGTGAACATTACATTCACACTACACCAAAGTTTACTAAGTGTGCAATAGTAATATGTCTCGTGTCTGACTCTGCGACCCCCATGGACTGTGGCATGCCAAGCTTCCCTGTCCATCACCAACTCCCGGAGCTTGCTCAAACTCATGTCCATCGAGTCAGTGATGCCATTCAGCCATCTCATTCTCTGTCATCCCCTTCTCCTCCCTCCTTCAGTCTTTCCCAGCATCGGGGCCTTTTCCAATGAGTCAGCTCTTCGCATCAGGTAGCCAAAGTATTGGAGTTTCAGCTTCAGCATCAGTCCTTCAAATGAATATTCAGGACTGATTTACTTTAGGATTGACTGGTTGGATCTCCTTGCAGTCCAAGGGACTCTCAAGAGTCTTCTCCAACACCACAGTTCAAAAGTCTCAGTTCTTTGGTGCTCAGCTTTCTTTGTAGTCCAACTCTCACATCCATACATGAGCATTGGAAAAACCATAGCTTTGACTAGATGGACCTTTGTCTGTAAAAGAATGTCTCTGCTTTTCAATATGCTATCTAGGTTGGTCATAGGTTTACTTCCAAGGAGCAAGCATCCTTAATTTCATGGCTGCAATCACCATCTGCAGTGATTTTGGAGCCCCAAAAAATAAAGTCTGACGCTGTTTCCACTGTTTCCCCATCTATTTCCCATGAAGTGATGGAACCAGATGCCATGATCTTTGTTTTCTGAACATTGAGCTTTAAGCCAGCTTTTTCACTCTCCTCTTTCACTTTCATCAAGAGGCTATTTAGTTCCTCTTTGCTTTTTGCCATAAGGGTGGTGTCATCTGCAAATCTGAGGTTATTGATATTTCTCCGGCTTGTGCTTCAGCCAGCCTGGCATTTCTCATGATGTACTCTGCATAAAAGTTAAGTAAGCAGAGTGACAATGTACAGCCTTGACCAAGTAAGTACTCCTTTCCTGATTTGGAACCAGTCCATTGTTCCATGTCTGGTTGGACCTACTGCTTCTTGACCTGCATACAGATTTCTCAGGAGGCAAATAAGGTGGTGTGGTATCCCCATCTCTTTAAAAAAAGCAAGGTACATACCTTAATTAAAAACTACTTTATTGTGGGGCTTCCCTGGTCTAGTGGCTGAGACCCCGTGCTCCCAAAGTAGGGGGCTGGGTTCGATCCCTGGTGGGAGAACTAGATCCTGCATGCTGCAACCAAGAGTTTGCTTGGCGCAGCTGAGGATCCCTTGTGCTGCAATTAAGACCTGATACCATCCAACAAATAAATCAACTCATTAAAAAAATACTTCATTGATAAAAATGCCAAGTATTATCTTGGCTTCAGTGAGATGTAGTGGGAACATAACTGATGACAGAAATCAGAAAAATATGAATGAGAAAGTTGGAAATATTGTGAGAATTACCAGAATGTGATACAGAGACACGAAGGCAGGAAATGCAGTGGGAAAATGGCGCCAGTAGACTTGCTCTCGGAGGATGGCCACCAGCCTCCCGTCTGAGCAAAGCGTAGCATCTGTGAGGCACTGGGAGTGAAGTGCAGTAAAGTGAGGTCTGCCTTGGGAGACGACGCGGGTCAGCCACCAAATAGACAATCACTGCTGTGGGGTTTTTTCTCTGTATTTTTTTAAATTACGAAAATATGATACTGCTGTGTTTTTAATAATAAAAACTGGAAACGTCCTAGGTGGCCATCCGAAGGGGAGCACAAAATGATCACGATGCCTTTTCCCAGCTGGGAGGCGTGCATCCTCCCCCACCCCCGGGGCCCTGCTGGCTCTCAGAGAGGACCTCGTGCAGGCCTGCAGCCTAGGGCACATCCCCCTCACCCCCACCACGCCCCCACCCGCTGGGAGACACTCTTGATAGCATCTCTGGGTCCGTGGGGGAATCCCTGGAGACAGCCATGCCTGAGGACTCTGGCTCTCTCATTAAGTGAGCCAGCTGAATCTTTATTTTTTAATTTACTATTTAATTACATACATATTTTATCTAATATTTATATTAAAGTATAACTCTCTTATTTAGTATTTTATTCAATATTTAAGTCATCTAGTTTTAGGATTAGGCCAATTGGAGAAAGGGCTTTGTCACTTGAAAAAGCCCTGAGTCAAGGGTATTTGCTCAGGACAGTCCCTGTCATCTCAGCGTAATTGTAATAGTGTCCCTCTTGTATTAAAAAGCAGAGCCATCACTTTGCTGACAAAGGTCCATATAGTCAAAGCTATGGTTTTTCCAGTAGTCATGTGTGGATGTGAGAGTTGGACTACAAAGAAAGCTGGGTGCCAAAGAATTGATGCTTTTGAACTGTGGTGTTGGAGAAGACCCTTGAGAGTCTCTTGGACTGCAAGGAGATCCAACCAGTCCCTCCTAAAGGAAATCAGTCCTGAATACTCATTGGAAGGACGGAAGCTGAAGTTCTAATTCTTTGGCCACCTGATGTGAAGAGCCAGCTCATTGGAAAAGACCCTCATGCTGGGAAAGACTGAAGACAGGAGGAGGAGACGACAGAGGATGAGATGGTTGGATGGCATCACCGATCAACGGACATGAGTTTGAGTAAGCTCCGGGAGATGGTGAAGGACAGGGAAGCCTGATGTGCTGCAGTCCATGGGGTCCTAAAGAATCGGACACAACTGAACAACAACACTCTCAACAGGTCCTTGTTTAAATTTTTTTTTTCTCTTCTCAGCTTACAGGATCTAGTTCCCTGATCAGGGATTCAACCTGTCTCCCCTACAGTGGACGGGCAGAGTCCTAACCACTGGACCGCCAGGGAGATTCCTGCCTGGCTCCAGTTCAGGGCGGAAATCTACAGCTGCCCTGTGACTCATGCTCAACCCAAGTATTAATATCAAGCAGCCACAGCCTCCAGTAAAGAACCTGAGTCTCCCCATCTGTCAGTGGGGATCAGAGAGCTGTCCTTGAGAAGTTATGGCATTCTTGCAGGACTCCGCTGTGCTGGGCACAGAGCTGCCCTCAATAACTGAGCTCTTAGGATTAATTTTCAACATTTCAGCATAAAAATGTTAAAAGAAAAAGCACATATATGTTTTGGTTTTTGGTCACACTCTGTGGCAAGCGGGATCTTCATTCCCTGACCAGAGATCAAATGTCCCTGGCACTGGGACCACAGAGTCTTAGCCACTGGACCCCCTGGGAAGTCCCTCGTGATGTTTGAAAAATACTGGAAGCCACACAATGATGTGTGGGTTGAAGGGCCTCCTGGAGAGAAAGTCAGGGAGGAGGAGGAAGGGACTCTTGATTCCCTGCACCTTCTCTGTGGTTTGAGTCATTCTCATATTCAAATATTATTTGTGTAATTAAGGCAAGTTTTTAAAGAGGCAGGTCCTGTGGGCGAAATGCTGCCTCGTGGATCTGCCCGGTGAGGAAGGTTGCATTGTCAGCCCGCTCTCCAGGTAGGGAACCGAGCTCAGAGAAGAGACAGGACTCTGCCCACAGGGTTGGAGCAGAGAGGCCTCATTCCAGTCTGGGAAGGAAAGGCTCTGCTTTTGTGAATTCCCAAGCCTTGATGAAAGCTGACGTAAGTTCTGCTAGAAATCTGTGCCACTCACAGGATGGCGGGGGCCTCAGATGCAGATGGGGGTGGTGGGGAGCCCCTTCATCCCTGGCCAGGGGACTTGGATGGTCAGCCAGCCCTTCTGAGCAGCTTAACTGGGTAATTCAACTGACAAGCCCCTGGAGCCTGCTCTTGAGGACCAGAGGTGAGCGGGCAGGAGAGGCTTCCAGGATGAGGCCACCTGAGATGAAGACCAGCACCCGTCACATCACCCCCAGGACTGCGTGCAAACACCCTGCCCCGCTCCTCGCCACTCCGTCCCCCCTCCAGGGCCAGGCTGCCCCGGACCCTCCAGGCTGCAGCTTCAGCCTCAGCCTCCTTCTGCCCAAGGGCACCCTGTCAAAACAAGTCAACTCAGCCCTTCTGCTGGGAGCCTTTCCTGCTCAAAGGTGCCGCCTACCTGCGTGGAAAACCCCCGCTCTGCCTCAAGGCCAGTTGTTCAGTCGCTCAGTGGAGTCTGACTCTTTGTGACCCCATGGACTGCAGCATGCCAGGCTTCCCTGTCCTTCACCATCTCCCAGAGTTTGCTCAGACTCATGTCCACTGAGATCCAACCATCTCAGTCCTCAAGGCTGTACCCCTTCACATTACAGGAGAACCTTGGCCTTCAGGCCCCAGAAGTCTGAAGGGACTCACTTCAGGTGTCGCCTGGCTAAAGGAGTGGGCCCCGCCCATCTGGCCGTGTCACCTACAGCGTCCTGCAGCCTTAGGGGTTTCTCCTCTGTTTCACCCTCATAGGGTGGGGCCTGCCTGTCCCGGGGGAGGGTAGTAGGTGCCCCATAAATGCAGGTGACTAAGTGCAGAAGGAGTTGATCAGGGTGGGGCTGGGGCGGGCTAGGAAGTGAGGGAGCAGGCTGGGTGGGAACCTGGCAAGGCCCCATCACCGCATGGGAGAGCAGGCCGGCCCCTGGACAGGCTGATTCACCCCTGCTGCACCGGGTCCCAGACACCAGGGAGCCCTGGGCGCGAGAGGCCCCAGCCGGGGCCCAGCCCAGGTTCCGGCTGGCAGGAGCCCACAGAACTCGGACCTGGCTCCTCCTGGGGGCGGCTAGCTGGCAGAGCAGGTTGCAGGGGGAAGGTGGGCTTGCTGTCTCCAGGAGCCTCCCAGCACAGAGGGGCTGGACTCCTGCCCGGCTGTGCCTTTAAGCCCATGCTGCCCCTGAGGCCAGGTGAACATCCGGAGGGGCTTCCACCAGGCCTCAGCCACTCTGGGGGGCGGGGGCAGCACTCCAGGTGGGCCGCGCGGTGGGCAGCCCCCCACTTTGTGGGCCCTCCGGCTTTGTTTTCCACGTCCCCTTGGGTAAATAGTTGTGGCCTGCAGTACAGTGAGTCAGCAGGGGAAACTGAGGCCTGGCCCTGGCCATTCAGCTCAGCCAGCTGCGCACAGGAGCCTCCGCCTTCTCAAGACCCCAAACGGTCGGTGTCTGGATGCCCACGTCCTCAATATCACTTTCTCGGGGGACACCAGGGGAAACGGGTGCGGGGAGGCGCAGCCAATGGGCAGGGGGGCGTGAGCGTCAACTAGGTTTACAGGACTCATCAGGTCCAGGGCTTGGGGAGGGGAGTCCCCCTATCGGATGCCGCTGTGCAGCCACAGGGAGGCGGCGGAGGTGGGCGGGGCGGGGGGAACGCCCTGACTCAGTTTCCCCGTCCGCTCAGTCCGCGACACGGCGTCCGGTCCCACCGCCCGGCGCGGGCCGACACCGCCACCTGGCGGCCCCGCGCGTTAGCGCAGCCCGCGGGCCGTCTCCTGGCCCCGCGAGGGAGCCGGGCGCCTCGGTCACCGGAGGACGGGCGTCGTCTGAGCGCCCTTGCGCCGCGCCGGCGTCCACGAACAGACTCCCACCCCGCCCTCCACTCGCCGTGCGGCCGCCACCGACCCCTTCCCATTCTGGGTCTGTCTCTGCCGTGACAGTCGTGCCCATCTTACGCCGGTGGCCACTCGGCCGCCCCCTCGAGGCCCGCGAACCCCGCTTTCCTTCCGCGCGCGCGGTCACCCAGGGTGAGCGGCACCCCCCTCCCCTTTCCTAGTGCGCGAGGCCACTGCCCCGAGAGGCCACTGCGAAATCCGGGGGGGTGGCGGGGGGCGAAGTGGGGCCCCTCCCTGCGTTACCCCGTCCAGGCACCTCCCCTCCTGGGGTGCCCCGCCCCGGGGAGGCCTCGGACCCCAGCAGGGCGCAGGGTGGGGAGGGCAGCAAGGCCTCTTGCCCAACAGAGGCCCCGGTGCCCCGCCCTGCCCCAGTCCTCCACAAAGGCCTCCTCTCCCCGCCTCAGGGAACAGGACTTCCCACCAGCTGTTGCCTTCCCCGGAATGCAGTCCACCCAGCTGGGCCTGCCTGGACAAGAGGTCTAACTGCCCTCTCCAGGGGAGAGTTCATCCTACCTCGGGCCCATTTTACAGAATGCTGGCACTGAGACCAGAGTGTCCGCAGAAGCAGGCCACAAGGTGCCGGCCTGGGAGGTGGGCTGGCAGGAAACAACGGTTGGTTGTGACACACTGCTGTGCCACCCACCCCCATGGCACCGAGTCCCAAGCCTGTCTCTCTGCTCCCACTCCAGGGGACAATGGACAGCACATGCCTGGCAGAGCCCACTGAGGGTCTACTGTGGTCTGGATGGGAGGCTCAGGGATCCCCCTGGGGACCGCTTCTCACTCTGCCACCTCTTCTCCAATGGGAAGCCGAGGCTCTGCAGAGGCAGGGAGGGCCATGCCAGGTGGCACTAAGGGCCTGAGCTTTCCCGATGACCCCTGTGCAGGGAGCATGGAACTGGGCTGCAAGGAGACAGGTCAGTAAGGCCTGGGAGGGACTTCTCTCCAAGGACAGGGAGGACTGCACAAACTGACCAACTCCAGGAGCAGTGAACAGGAGGGAGGAGTGGTGGACGGTGCGCAAGCTGCAGTTAGTCTGCCAATAAGCCCTGAGACCAAAGAGGCTTCCCCAGGTGTATCGGCCACCTACTGCTGTGTAACAAACAGCCCCACATCGGTGGCTTGAAACAATGATTGCTTCTCGCCATCCTCTGGGTTGACGGCACAGTTCTTCATATTTTGCTGGCTGAGATCATTTACACAGCTGCAGTTAGCTGGGGGCTCGAAGCGGGTGAAATGTCCAAGATGGCTTTACCCACACAGCTGCAGTTGATGTTAACTGTCAACTTGGCAGCCAAATAAATAAATACTTTTAAATAATTAAGTATACAGAAGGATATTGCATAGGTTATATGCAAATACTGTGTCACTTATTATTTTTTGCTGCAGCACATGGCCTGTGGAATCTTAGTTTCCTGACCAGAGATTGAACCTGGGCTCAGGCAGTGAAAGCCCGGAGTTCTAACGACTGGACAGCCAGGAATCCTCCTATGCCATCGTGTACCAGGGACTTGAGCACCCTGGGATACTGGTATTTGCAGAGGTCCTGGCACCCGGCCCTGTGCTTTATCCTCCTCTACTTGGCCTCTACACAGGGCTAACCTGGGCTTCTTCACACCATGGCAGCTATGCTACACTAAGACAAGCTTCAGTGGGCAAGAGCTCAGCAAACCTCCACTTCCATCACATTTGCTAGTATGTCATTGGCCAGGATAAGTGGCATGACCAAGCCCGGAGTCAGTGTGGAATGCGACTTCCCCAGGACATGAATACCAGGAAGCATGAGCCATTGTGGGCCACCAACTTTACAGCTTACTGAAGTGGGAAAGGAAGGAAGACAGACAAGAGACAGGAGAGCTTCGGGGGTCAGAGTAACCGAGGAGGCCTCCTGAAGGAGGAAGGGCTTGGCGAAAGAGGGCTGGGAGCTCTGTTCTCCACCCTCAACCCCATTCCACCCCCACCCCGCTCCATCCCAGGGCCCATGGAGGCTGGAGGATAACCATCCAGGGAGGAAAGTTACAAGCTGGGGAAAACATCTGGAGATGCGTGCTCTGTGGACAATGAAAATAGGTTGATGTAATAGGGTGATCGGATGTGGGGGTGGGGCAGCTGCTTTAGACAAGGTGGTCAGGGAAGGCTTCTCAGAAGAGGTGACATTTAAGCTGAGTTCAACCAAAAAAAGGAGCCAGGCCTGGGGAGGGCAGGGGAAATGAATCACAGGCTAAAGCACCAGCCCTGAGATGGGAATGAGCTTGACACGTTTGAGGGTTAGTGGGCAGATCAGGGTGGCAGGAGAGGGGTGGGTAAGGGGCAGGGTGGGCAGGGTCGGATTGTGTTGAGTCTTCTGTGTGCTGTGCTATGCTCAGTCGCTCAGTTGTATCCAACTCTTTGTGACACCCTGGACTGTAGCCCGCCAGGTTCCTCTGTCTATGGGATTCTCCAGGCAAGAATACTGGAGTGGGTTCCATTTCCTTCTCCAGGGGATCTTTCCGACCCAGGGATCTAACCCACGTCTCCTACCTCTCCTGCGCTGGCAAGCAGATTCTTTACCACGAATCGCCTGGGAAGCCCCTGTTGAGTCTTGAGGGCCTGGACACTGAGGCTGCATTTGCTCCAAGTGCAGCCCAGTGTCTCCCAAGGATCAATATGACCCAACCCAACTCGGTGCTCAGTGTCTCCACGGAGGTGCTCAGTGTTATCTACTGAGAAGCTACTGTATGCCAGGCACTGTTCCAGGCACTTGGGACTCACTGGTGATCAAAACAGAGAACCATCCCTGCCCTTGTGGAGTGTGATTTGATTTGGGATTAAAAAAAAAAAATCACTGCTGGAACTTCCCTAGCAGTTCAGTCGTTATGATCCACGCTTCCAATGCAGAGGGGTTTGATACCTGATCAGGGAACTAGGATCCCACAAGCCACAAAGTGCAGCCAAAAGATAAAAAAAAAAAAAAAATTAAAGTCACCTCCCGAAAGGAGGTGGCTGAGCGTGAGGAGAGGAAACTAAGGAGGTGGGACTGTCAGGTCTAGGAAGCGGGGGGCGAAAGGTAAGAAGATAAATTCAAGAATGAGCTTGGGAGATCATCTTCACAGTTCGAAAGCATCAATTCTTTGGTGCTCAGCCTTCCTTATGGTCCAGCTCTGACTACTGGAAAAACCAACTTTGACTATACTGTCAGGAAAGTGATGCCTCTGCTTTTTAATATGCTGTCTAGGTTTGTCATAACTTTTCTTCCAAGAAGCAAATGTCTTTTAATTTCATGGCTGCAGTCACCGTCCACCATGATTTTGGAGCCCAAGAAAATGAAATTTGTCTTGCTTCCATTTTTCCCCATCTATTTGCCATGAAGTGATGAGACCAGATGCCATTTGATCTTAGTTTTTTGAATGTTGAGCTTTAAGCCAACTTTTTCACTCTCCTCTTTCACCCTTCCCTGGAGAAGGACATGGCAACCTATTCCAGTATTCTTGCCTGGAGAATACCATGGACAGAGGAGCCTGGCAGATATAGTCCGAGGGGTCGAAAAGAGTCATACACGACTGAGCCACTATCCCTCATCCCTCTTTCACCCTCATCAAGAGCCTCTTTAGCTCCTCTTCCCTTTCTGCCTTAGAGTGGTATCATCTGCATATCTGAGATTGTTGATGTTCCTCCTGACAATCTTCGTTCCAGCGGGAAATCAAAAAAATGAAGGATGCACCATGTCAACTGTTGACAAGGAAGTGGCGTAGCTGGAACTCTCATGTGCTGGGAGTCGGGTGCAGCCACTTTGGAAACCTTTGGCAGTTTCTGGATGACCCAGTAATTTCACTCCCAGGTAACCTTTGGCAGTTTCTGGATGACCCAGTAATTTCACTCCCAGGTATATATCCAAGAGAAATGAAAATATATGTTCCCACAAAGACTTATACATTCACAGCAGCATTGTTCATCACAGTCCAAAGATGGGAACATATGTCCACATGCCATTAACTGGCGAATAGATTAATAAATTGTGGTCTGTCCACATAACGGGAAATTATTCACCAATAAAAAGGAACAAACTCGGGGCTTTCCTGGTGGCTCAGTGGTGAAGAATCCGCCTGCCAATGCAGGAGACAGGACTTCAATCCGTGATCCAGGAAGATCCCACCTGCTGCAGAGTAACTAATCCGGTGCACCTCAGTTATTACGCCTGCGCTCCAGAGCCCAGGAGTCGTGACTACTGAGCCCACAGGCAGCGTCTACTGAACGCTGAACTCCTAGAGCTGGTGCTCCTAGAGCTTGGCAATAAGAAAAGCCACCGCAAGGAGAAGCCCACTCTCCGCAAGTAGAGAAAAAGGGCCTTGCAGCAACGAAGACCCAGCACAGCCAAAGATAAATAATTATTTAATTTTTAAAAATTGAAAAAGGAACAAAGTCTGATACATGCCACAAGAAGGAAGAACCTCAAAAATATGATGCTAAGTAAAAGAAATCAAACACTCCAGTGGTCAACAAGAATGTGCTGCACACTTCAAGTTGCATTAGGAGGATAGATCTTATCACAATAAAATACAACTTAAAAAAAAAAAATCTAAGAAGGAATCCCTAAACAACTTGGGGCTTCCCTGGTGGCTTAGATGATAAAGAATCCACCTGCAATGTGGGAGACCTGGGTTTGATCCCTGGATTGGGAAGATCCCCTGGAGGAGGGCATGGGAGCCCAATCCAGTATTCTTGCCTGGAGAATCCTCACGGATGGAGGAGCCTGACGGGTTACAATCCATGAGGTCGAAAAGAGTCAGACACAACTGAGTGACTAAGCACATCACACACACACACAAAGAAACCAAACACAAGAGTACATATTGTGAGGTTCCATTTTGGCAGAGTGTACAGAAAAAGCATATAGGTAACAGGTCAGTGCTTGCTGAGGTGGGAGCAGGGATTAACTGAAAGGTGCTGGGAACGTGGGTGGGGAGGGGGATGGAATGGCCTAGAACTAGACTGTAGTGGTGGCTGCACAATTCTCTAAATGTGCTGGAGATCCCTGAGTTGTGCCCTTCCAACTCGGGAAGTTTCATGGCACGAAAGCGATACATCAGCAAAGCTCTCAGAAGGAGAAGGAACCCAGGGCCAGGCCTTCAGGGTGGGTGGGGCTCGGCTGAGGGCACACCTGGCTGGAGTCGGCCCCAGCCTTCCGGGTTTCAGATCCCAGACCCCCGGGGGCCTGTGCAGGGTCGTGGCACCCTGGGTGCCACCCTTGCCCCTTAGGCCAGGAACCCCAGCGGGGTAGGAGCCCAGATGATGAGGGATCCCTTCTAAGCTGTTGACAGAAAACCCACCGTGAGCGAATGAGGCCTGCTGTGAATGATCAAGGCTCCAAACCAGCAGACGTCACCCCCCAAGTCTGAATCTTTCTAACCTGGGGAAATCAGTTTCCTCCCAGTAACAAGCTCCAGCCCCAGGAGAGGACCTGCCCAGCTGCACAGGTGAAGCGGCAATTAGGGAGGCTTCTCTGTTGGGGTGGGGGCCTGGTTCTCAGTTAGGAGTAGGGGGCAGAGGAGGGTGGGGAGTGGGGGGCGGAGGAGTGGGGAGTAGCCCCCGGACAGTCACAGGTCACCTTCCAGAGCATAGGCTTTACTCAGGCATTTGGGATGAGAAGTGGAGATTTGAGTAAATGCATAAAATCGAAGTCTTGTTACTGAAGCGCCCCCACGTTAAAGGGACAGAGCGCAACACCCACAGGCACTTGGTTTCGTGAACCAAGGGATTCCATGCCAGCAGCCGCCGTCTGAGCCCACTGGCCTCCACAACTAAGGGGCTGCTGACGGACGAGGTGGTGTTCCATCTGCCACCGTGGAGTCAGCAAGGGTGGCATCTGTGGCTGCCTGCCAGGCCCCCCAGGTTGGCAACGTGCACGCCAGCCTCTCACCCCAGAGCCCTGCTCTCATCTGTTCTCTCTGAGTCACAGAGCAGCGTGGGAGGGAGACGGGCAGGGCAAAGAGCCATGTGCCCACTTGACAGAAGGCAGCACTGATGCCAGGAGAGCCCGGGGGCCAGGAGGAGAGGCGGCACGGTGCTGAGGGTCCCGCCGGAGGACTGTGGCACCAGGTCCTCGTGGTCCTCTGGGTTGGATCTTGATTCCAGCTGCCTACCCATTGCCAGGCAGTAGCTTGGATATCTTGGGGTTGGGGGGAGCGTGGCTTCTCTCACATGTCCCCCAGGATGAGGAGGGCTCAGGGAGGGATGCAGCTGCACCCAGAGTCCCTGGGGTCTGGGATGCTCTGGGGATGTCAGAGCCACCATGCCGGGAGTAGGGGCTGTTTATACCGCTAGGCCGAGTCACTGCAACTTTCCATCAGTCAGTCTGTCTGACACCTGGGGACCTGAGATGGTGGGGGACAGGGGTGCAGGCAGGTGCTTCTAAGAACAGATGCTGGGTGGGCTCAGGGGGTTTGGGACACGTCAGCAAAGGCTGACCGGGGGGCTCCTGCCCTCTTCCTTTCAACTGGGAAGAAGGGACTGTGTTCTTTTAGGGATCTGAGTGAGATTTTCTCATTCAGGGCTTAAGCTACTTCAAAAACATTTGGGGCCCCTGCACTCCGATGAGGTGCCAAGTCACAAACCCCAGGCCTGCTCAGCACCCAGACCTGGTGGTCCCTTGTGAAGTCTCCTTGGAGAGGACACGCTGGGAGAGGAAGTGGAGCCCTGGACTGAGTCAGACAGACCCAGCTGGAAACCCAAAATGCCAGTGTGTGCTGTGTTTAGCCGCTCAGTCGTGTCTGACTCTTTGTGACCCCATGGACTGCAGCCCACCAGCCTCCCCTGTCTATGGGATTCTCTGGGCAAGATACTGGAGTGGGTTGCCATGCCCTCCTCCAGGGATCTTCCCAACCCAGGGATTGGCAAGCTGGTTCTTTACCTGCTGAGCCAGGGGCTTCCACGAGATGGAAGTTTAGTTTCCACTCACAGTGCAGATGGTCAGAGGCAGTCAGGGCAGCATCGGGAAGCTGGGCTCCTTCTGTACATGGCTCTGCCATGCACGGTTTTTATGTGGAAAAACTGTAATCCAAGATGGCTGCTGAAGCTCCTGCCATTACATCTGCATTACAGGCAGCAGGAAAGAAACAGGCGAACAGGATGTGCTTGTCCTTTAAAGACCCTTTCTGAAATGGAACACTATTTACATCTAGGCCAAAACTATATGGCCACACCACACCTAGATGTAAGAGGGGCTGGGAATTCGTTCCAGGCAGCAAATACCCAGACAGACCTTCAGAGGTTTTATATCCTTGGACAATGGAGGTGGCAGGGTGGGGACAGGAACCTGAGGGGCCGAGAGAAGTCTCTGCACCAAGCTCTGACAAGCTGTGTGCCCTTGGGCAAGCCCCTTCACCTCTCTGAGCTCCTGGCTGACTCTGTGAACCAGGCCTGTAGGAAGACTGTCTCCAAGGCCCTTCCCTGCTCTGACATCTCATGACTCTGCAGCAGGGAGCCCAGGGAGGCGGAGACCAAGGGTACAACAGCTCCTTTTAAAAAGTGCCTGTTCCAAGATGCGCAGATCTGCAGCAGCTTAAAACCTGACTATTGATTTTCAAATTGCCAACTGATTAACACAGCTTGGGAGACCCTTTTGGGGAGGGGGGCAAGGAAGGCCCCCAAGGTCTTCCTGAGACAGGAGGGATCTGAGGGGGCAGAAGTCGGCTGGCTGTCCTCTCTTAGGGCCGTGGAGGCGGCAGGGGAAGAGAGGACCAAAGCTGAGATGGGTGCCTTTGGGGAGGGACTCGGGGTGAAGAGGGGCAGTGTGGAGGAGGAGGTCACTCCCAGGAGCTGGGATGGCTCTCTGGGGGTGGGGTGGTGAGTGGGGAGGAAAGAAATCTTGGGTTGTTTTCCTCCCAAGGCTTTCTGTTTCTTTTTTCTTTAATATTTATTTGCATTTATTTATGTATTTGGCAGCGCTGGGGATCTTTTCTTAGTTGCGGCTTGTGAGATCTAGTTCCCTGGCCAGGGATCAAACCCCAGCCCCCTGCTCAGTGTGCTTAGCCACTAGACCACCAGGGAAGTCCCCTGGTGCTCCCTTTTCTCCTAACATCATCCCTTGTATGACTGTGATAACAAATATTAAAGCGATCCAGAGACTTCCCTGGTGGTCCAGTGGTTAGGACAGGCTCGAGACTCTCATTGCCCAGGGCCTGGGTTCAATCCCTTGTCAGGGAACTAAGATCCTGTAAGCCACGCAGTGCAGCCAAAAAATAAATAAGGAGCTCTTCAAAAAACTGAAGAGTCATCTGACCTGCTGGAATTGGGGAGCCGAGGCTTTGGGACACCCCACTTGCTGTGCTCAGGTCCTTATGGGACTGGCAGGAAGAGGTAGGCCCTGGGGAACTGCAGGGGGTCTGCCGTGAGCCAGGCCTGGGGGTGGCTTGTGACTCGTGTGTAACCCAAGGGTGATACCCGGCAGCCAGGCCCTGGGAGCAGCCCTCCCTGTCCCTTCCCATCCCTTGACCCCCACCTCTGTGGGGTGGCCCCGGCGGTCAGGGAGCTGGGAAGACTGGCCCCGTCACACAGCAGATGTCCTGGTCCTCATCCAGGCCAGAGCGAGGCCCAGGGGTGCCTGGACTTTCTATGGGATGGGGCTAGGGGATGAGAGGGGAAGAAGCACATTCTCCCTGTCTCAAGGTGGGGTCTCAAGCTGCTTGATACAAAAGACACGTGACCCTGGTGAGCAACGGCAGGATTTCAAGTCCCCAGTCCTCCACGTGCCAGCTGCGTAACCCCAGAGCAGCCACACAGCCTCTCTGTGCCTTGCTTCTCCCATCTGCGGAATCAGGAGTCAATTGAGAGGCTCCACAGTAGCTCTCAGAGCGGCCAAGCGCCTGCTCTGTGCTCCTGCTCAGTCGTGTCTGACTCTGCGACCCCTGAACTGTGGCCTACCAGGCTCCTCTGTCCATGGGATTCTCCAGCCAAGAACACTGGAGTGGGTTGCCATGCCTCCCGACGGGGGAATCTTCCTGACCCAGGGATCGAAGCCGGGTCTCCCACATTAGTGAAAGCTGATAGGATGGCTGCGGTTACTCAGTGACAATGAGTCAAAGCCCCCGACCCGCCCTGACGAAAGCCGAGGGCACTGGCCACACCACAGCCTCACGGATGAGCCAGGAGCACACTGGACCACCCGCTTCTCCTGCCAAGGCGGAGACAGCAGACCGTGTGGAGATGAGACTTGTTTGAAAGGCAGACAGACGCCAGTCTGGGCCGCCCGTGTCCCCACCTGGACTCCAGGGCAGCGGGACTGGCAGAGGGCTTCTGGGGTCCCCCGACTCCTCAGACCTCCACTGCGGTGGAGAGGTGACCTCCACGGGGGGCCGGAGTAAACGGGCCTCCTCAGCCACCAGCTGCCCGGCCTGCGCCCAGCCAAGCCCCGACCGACACCCTGGGGCCGGGGGCGGGCTCTGTGCTCTCAGAGGCCCGGGCCAGGGGCAGAGCCGCTCTCCTGAAATCTGAACCCCTCTCTCCATGGGTCCCTGCTTTGGACAGTTTCCTTCTTCAGGCAGGAAGCTTCCTCCAGCGGTTCCCCCCTCCTCCCAGGATGAGGCCTGCAGTCCACTCCTGCACCTGACGGCCTGACTGACCTGCATCTCGTCAGGGGCCCAAGAGGCCCATGCACGCATGCTCAGTCGTGTGTGGCTCTCTGCGGCCCCGTGAACTGTAGCTCTCCAGGCTCCTCTGTCCACGAGATTTTCCAGGCAAGAATACTGTAGTGGGTTGCCATTTCCTTCTCCAGGGGACCTTCCCCCCCAGGATGGAACCAGCATCTCCTGTCTTCTGAACTGCAGGCGGAGTCTTACCACTGCACCACCCGGGAAGCCCTGAAGGCTCACCGGCCAGCCTTTAAATCAGCCCTGCCACTTCCAGGCAGTGTGGCTTCAAGCAATCACTTAACCTCGCAGAGCCCACTCCATCAGTAAACTGGGGGTAACGTGGGATTCTTGTGAGGCTACGAATAGCGTCTGTTGATTTGTGTGTGTTTCTGTCCTTCAGACTCTCCTACTGTCCACAGTACATTTGCTTAGCGGCTCTTGATGCTGTGTCCTTGGCTCCCAGAACAGGCGATGCAGGCCCCTGCCCTCGGGGGTGTCCACTTCAGTGGGGGATAGATGATCAGGGCCCACCACTCTGGCTGATGAATTAATTCCAACTGAGGAGGAATGGGAGGGACTGTCTAAGGACGGACAGATGGGGAGGAAGGCAAAGCCTCGCTGGCAGGGGCCCTGGCAAAGGCAGAGGCCTGAGGTGTGAATCTCAGAGCTGCAGCGCGCAGGCCAGTGGGGGAGGCGGGGGCAGCTTGGGCAGACAGGAAGGTGCGTGCACCTGTGGGGCTGAGCTTCGGGGAGGGGCTGGCCCAGGCAGTGGGGGGCTTGAGGGGACCTCCGGAGCCCTCCACTGTCCACCCCCACACCCTGGTGTTCCTATGGAGAAACAGCCACTGCCTTCCAGGGCCTGCACTGCCGGCCTGGCCTTCCAAGACTGAGGTAGGAGGGTTGGGCCCCAAGTCCCGGCCCTAAAGTAAACCTGGCTCTTGTAGAAGTTTCCACATGTTTAAACGCCAGGCACCAGCCCCACCTGCTTTGAAGTTCTTGGCAGTCCATTCCTAAGGCCACCAGGCTAATGGGGGAGAGGGGCAGGCCACACGCCAGGCTGGCACTTCCGGATGTTCTTTGGTCCTCACTGCAGACCTTGAGGTGGGTTATTCCCACTCCACAGGCTGGAGACTGAAACCGGGCAAGTCTGAAACGCTAGGGCTTTTACTGACCCCTGGGGGCTCAAATCGCAGACTCTAGGCCTGGCCCCAGCCACAGTTTGGGGCTCCTCGAGGCTCTGCGGGGGTCCATGGTCTGATTAGAACATCACTTGATGCTCGAGTCAAGAAAGCTCCTCCCAGAAACCCTGGGGTGCGCCCCATCCCCACCTAGGGCGAGCTCTGGGCATGCCCTCTGTGCCCGTGACCACGGAGCTCCTGAGGCTGGGCACGAGCCAGCTCCCAGCTGCCCAGGCAGGGAGGGTGTGCAGGGTCCCTGGCAAGCGGTGGGCGTGGGGATGTTTCGTTACATCAGCCCCCCCAGCCGCTCAGCGCGAACGGTGGGTGCGGAGAGCACCCTGGGAACTAAGACGCGGGAAGCTCCGGAGGCCCCGCCCTACCCCCCGGGTCTCCCGAGGCCCCGCCCCTCCCCTGCTCTCCCGGAGCCCCGCCCCTCCCCTGCTCTCCCGGAGCCCCGCCCCTCCCCGGGTCTCCCGGAGGCCCCACCCCTTGGTCTCCCAAGGCCCCGCGCCACCCCGCCCCCTGGGTCTCCCGAGGTCCCGCTCCGCCTGGAGCTGCCGTTTGGGCCAGGGCCGGCTTGGCCTCCAGGTCACTGCGGTCCCGCGCTGAGGGCGGGTGGGTCAGTGGGTGGACTCCGCCGGCCCTGATGTCCTCAACCGGATAAGGGCCATTGCTCCCTCCCGGTGACCCTGCAGGGCAAGGACAGGAGCCTTCAGGGTGGGATTGAGCCCCCAAGGCGGGATTCACTCACCCAGGATCAGAGACCAGGAAACTCTGAGAAGAGAGCCCCAAGGTTCTGCAGGAGGAGCTCCATCCTGCCCGCCATTGCTTCTGAGGACTCGGACCTGGGGGACTGAACGAAAAGCGCTCAGCTGCCTGAAGGACAGGGACCTCACAGGATCTCACACGACCCCCAGCAGCCCAAGCTCTGGAGGCCGTCCTTGGTCCAGGCTTCCCTGTCCTGGGATTCTGGAGTCTGAGAGTCCAGGAGCTGCGTTCTGAGATCCTGGGTTCTAGCACCTAAGGTCCACAACCCCTCTAGTGACCTGGGAAGGAGGTGAGGGGCGTGGGGTGAAGAGGGGAGCCCCCAGAGTCCAGGAGATCCAAGTGCGCAGAGCCCAGCCCCACCCAGCCCACTCGTTTTACAAAAGTGGAGACTGAGGACTGGGCCTTTGGCGCCGGCGGGGATCTGTCCCAGGGCACTTTTGAGCAGGGATCTGGTGTGTGGGAGGCGGGGAAGGCGACCCTGGGCCTGAGGTGACCCTTCCCCTCCTCCACCAGCTTGGGGACTCCCTGGTGGCTCAGAAGGTAAAGCATCTGCCTGCAATGCGGGAGACCTAGGTTCATATCCCTGGGTCGGGAAAATCCCCGGAGAAGGAAATGGCAACCCACTCCAGTACTCTTCCCTGGAGAATCCCATAGATAGAGGAGCATGGTAGGGCACCCAAAGAGTCTTTGGGGTCCCAAAGAGTTAGACACGACTGAGCGACTTCCCTTTCTTTCCTCCACCAGCTGGAGGCGCTGCCCTCGGGGCCCCGGCCTCTCCAGGTGGGGGGGATGGAGGCCCTTCCTGGGGAGGCCCGGCTGCTCGCTCTCCCGAGCCCGTAGCTTCCGCCCCCGCCCGGTCTCCTCCTCCGGAGCCGGGACTCGCTGCTTGCTGCCAAGAACGCCCACGGCCTGCCAGGCCGGTGGGGGAGGACGCGCGGGCCCCACCCCAGCCCATCCGCACGGATCCTCGGGGCCCTGGGCAGGTCTTGGGGGAAACTGAGGCCCGGGGCGGGGGGATGGGGGACTCAGGGTCCTCCAGGCCCCCGGGCTCCGCAGGAGTTTTGGAGGCTGTGCTTTAGGTGGGGTCTCTTCACCCCCTCTTTTCAACCGTGAGAGCGTTGAAGGGGAGGCTGCCGGGCTTGGAGCCAGGGTCGGGGTGGAAGGGGGAGTTGGCAGGGGTCCTGGCAGGAGGCCGGGCAGGGGGGAGAAGCCAGGGCCCCTCTCGGTGCTCCCTCCTGACGCCTGCCTCCCCCGACTCCTCAACCCCCCTATCCATACCCGAGATTCTCCAGCAGGCTGCCCGGCAGGCAGGCTCGGAGGGGTCTGGGGCCCAGAGGGGCTGAGGGCTGCCTTGGGAGGCCCCAGGCACCACACACCCCAGGCTGCAGGGAGGAGGGTCCTGATGGGATCCGGGAGGGCCTGGGCTGCTGGTCACACACGGCCTTTTAGGAAAAACAAGCGTTTCCCCTGCAGCTTTGTCCTGGGGTGTTTGGCAGAGTGGTGTTTGAATTCAGAAGGAGGCCAAAACTTTTCTTTCCCCCGGGCTATAGACTGGCCCAGGGGTCGTGTGTGTGTGTGTGTGTGTGTGTGTGTGTGTGCGCGCGCGCGCGCACGCGCGCGTGTGTGCGCCCTCACTGGGTCAGAGTTAAGCCTGCATTCGGGTTGAGTGTGTTGGTGACAGTCTTACAGGGGCACATATGTGAGTATGTCCTGGGGCTGTGGGCTAGGGTGTGATCCGAGGTGGTAAATCGCTCCCTCACACACACACTTGAGTACTGGGGTATCCAGGGCAGACTTCCTGTCCCAAACATGCCCCTGCCCCTCCATCAGCTTGTCTGGAGTTCCTCCTGAGCATCTTCTTGTTGGTTTTTGTTTTTTTTTTAATATTTGTTTATTTTATTTTGGCTGTAACGGGCCTTCCTTGTGGCACTTGAGATCTTTAATTGCGGCTTGTGGGATATAGTTCCTTGACCAGGAATCAAACTCAGCCCCCTGCATTGGGAACGAGGCATCTTACCCATTGGACCACCAGGGCTGTCCCTGAGCATCTTCTGAGTGGCATACATGTTCCCTAAGATGGAGGGGTCATGCCCAAACCTGGAAAACAGACGGGGCTGCGTGGCAACTGAGTTACCTGCTCCCGCAAGCAGGGTTTTGACACAGGCATGGCACATGCTGACACATGAGAGGCGCTCAGATGGCCTGCCTAGGACGCTGAGACTGGATAGGCTGTGGGGGGCTCCTGTCTCTCGCCCTGCTCTGCTCCTTCCTTGGGAGGGGACCCCAGCAGGGCTGGTGGAGCTCTGTACCCCGGGCTCTAGCTCCCTCTGCCTCTGTGTCACTGGCTGGGCCAGGGTCCGTCCTCCCCAAAGGTTTCCTTGTATCTGGTTCACTCTGCTCCCTCTTCCTTTCTTTCCTTTCACACTTTTTCATCTTAATCCCTTTAAGCCCCCTGAGGCCTCAAGCCTAGACCTCGTCAGCCTCTCTTAAACTATGTCTCAAGTGCCAGAGCAGCGATCAGAGACCCCCGCGGGACGGATGGAGGGAGGAGCCCCCACCAGGCATCCAGGCTGCGCTGCTCACTCCTTCCCACCAGGCTCATGCAAGCACAGCCACGCGGGAGGCCAGGAACTGAGGCTCACGGTGTGAAAACCTTGCCCAGAGCCCAGGGCTACCTGCCTTACTCCCAGACGCCTGAGGGTTGGTCTTCCTGGGCTTTTTCCTCCACACACACACACACACACACACACACAAATCTATTTTATGACAACATTACCGTAAATAATATATTAATAATATATTAGAACTTTTCTTCATCCTAAAATTCCCCCCATTCTGACTTTAAATAAAATTGAACCATTTCATGGCCCCTACAAATATTGTGGCCCCAGCACCCAGATGCTGTGTCTGAGGAAGGGGGGTTGGCCTGGCAGGCTCCTCCCCTTGGAAGGGGACTTGAACCCAGGTCTTCTGAACCCCCAACCTCTTCTCCCCCCAAGTCTGCCACTTTGGGGAAAGACCTGGTGGATTTTTGCTGCTTTTTGGTGTTTCTTACTAGCCATCCTATGGCTTGGACTGTCTTGTTTTTGAGTGCTTGTAACAACACTGATAATTAATAAGAATGATGATTATTATTAATATGATATTATTATTTATCATCACTCCTTCACAAAGTCTTTGACCCCTCCCAAGCCCTTTCTTCTCTGTTATCTTATTCCCCCAACAATCCTGGGATGAGCATGGAGAGCCATCGTTACTTCTGTCCTAGAACTGGGCCAACTAGGACGCAGAGGACAGGTAAGCAGTGCCGGCTGGTAGGACCAGAGCCCTGGGCTCTGCACATCTGCTATCTGCCCTCTATCTGGGTGAGCAGGTGGCAAGAAGGGGCCTTGGAAACGTACCTGGGCGAGGTGGGAAGGTTGGAATTTAAAGGGCAGAAGGGGGAGCCGTGAAAGGAGTTGGCAGGTGGGGCAGAGGGATGGCTGAAGGGGAGGGGCGGGCAGGTGTCAGCAGGGGAGGGACACATACCTTCTAGCTGCCCATGGGGACAGGAAGAGTCCAGGGCAGCCTTCTGGAAGGAGCTGAATGGAGGCGGGGGGGCAGTGTGGTTACTGGGAGGGAGAAAAGGGAACCCCGGGGGACATGTGAGAGGCACAGCCACTGAACCTCGGTGATGGATGGGACAGAGAGCTTAACGTGGGGGTGGGCAGGGATGCTTCCTCAGTTGAAGCTCTTAGAAGCCCCAGAGGCTGGAAACACCATAGCCATGTGGGTAATTAAACCACGACCGTGAGTCAGCTCTTCACTGACGCACTGGAAAAGACCTGACACTGGGTAAGACTGAGGGCAGGGGGAGAAGAGGGCGGCAGAGGGTGAGATGGTTGGATGGCATCACCAACTCGATGGACGTGAGTTTGAGCAAACTCTGGGAGATGGTGAAGGACAGGGAAGCCTGAAGAGCTACAGTTTATGGGGTCCCAAAGAGTCTGACATGACTTCGTGACTGAACAACAACAACAGTCTCAGAAGTGATGGCCCTATCAAGTCTGCTCTTTTCATGGCACCCTGAAGGGGCAGGCATTATGCCCAGGTATGAATGCCACCGCCATGATCATCTGGGGTCTTTGTGAAAGCTGCCCACCACGATCTCAAGGATAAATTGTCCATTTTGAGTGGGATAAGGGTCTTCCTAGAATCTAACACGCTCAGGATGCAGCATTTACTGTGGGCGCTGATTCAGGACCACTACCTACCTCCCTGTACCTGCTTGCTAAGTTGCTTCAGTCATGTCCAACTCTTTGCAACCCCATGGACTGTAACCCGCCAGGCTCTTCTGTGCATGGGGTTCTCCAAGCAAGAATACGGAAGTGGGTTGCCGTGCCCTTCTCCAACCACCCTATGAGGTCAGCGCTATTATCCTCCCCATTTTGGGGGGACACAAAGAGGGAAGGAGCTTGTCCTCAAACCCCACAGCCCGGATCAGGCTGGAATTCGAACCCACACGGGTTTGAGCCCAAGGAGGAAGCTGGGTTGGGCATGGCGAGTCTGAGGAGCCTGCAAGTGCCCTCAGGGGTGCCTTTGGGTCTGAAGTTCAGGAAGAGGCAGGTTGGAACGGCACACGATGGGCACCCTTAGCTGCGGGAGGGGTGGCGTGATGAATCCTGGGGAGGCAGGCTCACCCCCAGGAAGAGTGGGTACAGACCGGGCAGAACGGGGGTACAGACCACCTCCCTTGACCACCATAGATCTGCCTCCTTGGAGCGGTGGTGGGAGGGGGCAGAGACAACCCGAGAGTGAGGGAGGCCACGGGGTTGGGGGGGTGGAGGTGGGGGGACCATCTCTAGAGAACAGCCCGGCTGTGTTAGAACAAATCTTAGAACAAGCCCTAAGGTTTCTGTTGGGGGTGGCGGGGGAGTTGGGGGCGGGGGGAGGCGTGTCCCGGCCGTGGCCACACCCTCTGCGCTCTCAGCCGGGCGAGGCAGCCCCAGGCCCCGCCCAGGGTGACACCCCCGGATGCGGCCTCCCGGGTCACCAGCCTCCAGGCAGGAATGTGTCACGGGTGCCGCGCCCAGGGGCTGTACCCCCTCCCCAGCCGGTCCGACCCGTTGACCGGGCGCCCGGTTGGCGGTCCTCTGCCCTCAGCCTCTGCGGCCCCCACCGTCTTTCGTGGAGCAGCCCACCGGCTCCAAGCAGGCTGTCGCACTGCCAGGTGCCTCCTCCTCCCGGGAGCCCGCTGGGCCTCCTGACCATTCCCAGACCCTTCGAGGGGGCAGATGAGGGATCTGTGCAGAGAGAGCTGCAGGAGTCACCCTCACGCCCCAACAAAAGCAGACACGTGATGCTTTCTCCCCAGAACCGGCTTCCCAGCGCTCGCCAGGTGCCACAGGCTGGTCCTCTTTCCCCGCCCGCCTCCAGACCAGACGGACCATCTCTGGAACCTCCGGGCTGTTCGCCCGATCCCATCTGACTTCCCAGCTCCCCAGCTAAGCCTCCTGCCCTCGGGCGGGCGGATGCCCTCCAGCGCGCTGGGCGCGCGCCCTCTGGCCGACCCCGCTCTCCGCAGGCCCCGCCCGGGGCTTAGCCCCCGCATCCTGGCCCACCGCCTTTGCCCAAGCGGGTCCCCTGCCTAACACACAACCCTCCCTCCCCAAATGCTCAGATCGCCGCCGAGCTTGAACCAGCGACCTAACCACTCTGGGCCTCAGTTTCCCCGGCTGCAACAGGAAGCGAATTCTGGTCGGGGAGCTGGGAGGAGCGAAGGGCGCGCGGCCTGTGGGGCGCCCGGCGCACGGGAGGGCCCTGAGCCTCGCGGCCTTCTGGTCCAGTCTGCCAGCCCGCTGTGCTCCTCTTCCCGGCCAGGTGCTCGCCGAGCCTTGCCAGGTGGTGATGACTCCACTGGCGGCCCATCCCCACCCCACGAAGAGCAAGCTAAGGGCCCCTAAAACGCGGAGCGGGAAGCCCGCGGGGAGACCCTCTGTGAGTCCGCTGGGAACAGGTGGTGGGGTGAAATCCGAGAGCCCGGGGCTCCGCCTTACCCGGGGCTAGGGATGGAGGGGGCTGTGTGTGCGTCTGTGCCTGTGTGTGTATGTGTGAGAGCCCGGGGCTAGCCTGACCCGGGGCTGGGGGTGGGGCCTCTGTGTGTGTGTGTGTGTGTGTGTGTGTGTGTGTGTGTGTGTCTTTGTATGTGTATGTCTGTGTGTGTGTGTGTGTGTGTGTGTGTGTGATGTTTTGCCCGCTCAGCCTGGCTGAGCTCCAGGAAGACTCGGTCCGCCCCCAGCCCTGCGCCTCTATGAAATGGGGCGATCGCACCGCCTCCAAGCCGCACCCCTAACTGCGGGTCTCTCGAGGGAAGGTTTACTGTCCAAGACCGACAGTAATGCACAGTCACTGGAGGGGGGGGGGGCATCAGTAAATAACTCCCCTCCCCCATAAAGTGAAGAAGTGAAGTCGTGTCCGACTCTTTGCGACCCCATGGACTGTAGCCTACCAGGCTCCATCCATGGGGTTTTCCAGGCAAGAATACTAGAGTGGGTTGCTATTTCCTCCCCCATAAAAATGCCACCAAATCTGTCTATGACCGAACTCCACCCCTAGGACTGCCCTTGCCGCTATGGGGCGGGGGAGCGGAGCGCGACCTCACGAGGCAGGTTTTATTATTATTACCCCACGTTTCAGGGGAGGAGAGGGAGGAGAGAGAGATACCGAGGAGTTCAGTGGCCCCCAAGGTCTCAGGAGGGGGAGATGCCGTCGAGATTCAAACTCCCCACCCCCACCCCCGCCCCCCCACACACCCTTGCGCGCTCCGTCAAGGGCCGCCCTTCTTCCTTGGTAAGGACTCGCCACTGTCAGGCACCTGCCCCAGCTCAGCCCAGGAGCAACACAGCACAGCCAGGGACCGGGACTGGGGACCGAGCTGGGCTTGAGGATGCGAGTGTCGCGTGCAGACGCGAGCCTGTGGACTTGGGGCTCCACACCGCGGACCCACGGGAGAGCGGCTCCCCCGGCCTAGGGCGCATGCGCACCCCTGCATCTCACGCGAGGAGATTATTTGGGAACTTTGAACCCTGTCCCCAAGCCCCGATGGGGAAGATTAACCCAATTGTTTTCAAACCCTGGCCTAGCAAGAGCCCCGCACCTAGGCTGCCCGCCCCGTCTCTCAGGCTGGTCTGCGACGCCCCCAGGCTTTGTGTTGGGCGATTGTTGACCCATTTCACGGGCGGCAAGTGGGCTGGGGATCCCAGGGACTCTTTCCTGTGGGTGTGGACGCCTCCCTGCCCGCTGGAGTCCCAGCTCCAGAGGCCCACCTTATCCGGGAAGCCTACTCTCCACTTGGTGACTCACCGCCCGGGAGTGGGTCCTTTGTTCAGTGCCCTGGGCGCTGCAGGGGAAGGCACGCAGGCCCCTGCTTTATTCCTCCAGCTCCGGGCTGGACCACTGTGCAGCCTTGCCCCAGACCAGCACTCGAGGTGCTGGACTCAGTGGCCTGGGACAGCTCTCCAGTTCTGAGTCTCCTGGGGCCCCAGAGCTGGTCCCACTCCTCTGGGCTCACCCTGGGGGGGATGTCTAATCCCTCCTTCTAAGAGTACCCTGGTTTTCCAGGGGGACCCTACCCAGCCCCCTTCCAGGGATGCGGTGTCGGGGTGGCACCCTACCCTCCTAGATCTAGGCCTGCGACCAGAATTCTGCCCCACTGGTTTGGAGAAGGACCCCCAGCCCTGCGGGGGGGGGGGGGGGGGGCGGGGCGGGTGGAGTGGGTGCTGGTGACCTGGGGCCACCTGGGCTGCCTCAGGTGGAGACCTCATACGAGGGAGGGTGAGGGGCAGAGAGCACAGCCCCGGGCTCAGCTGCTGCTGGGGCTGGGTGCACACTGCACTTGTCCGCTGACTTTCTGGCTTCAGGCTGTTTACGGGTTTCACCTCACCACCTGACCCTGAGGATCCTCTGGACCTGGTTATTTGTCCACTGGAAGCTGCACAGTGGGGTCTGCTGCCCATGTTCCTGCATGCAGCACCTACTCTCTGAGACGGAACATGTCCGGAGTGAGGCATACACAGCCCTGCCCCCGGGGCTCACAGCCTGGGGACGCTCAGGGGGGTCTGTGCCACGGAACTGTGGGGAGGGGCACGTGAGGGGGGCCGGGGCTGGAGACTGCCTCAGGGGGAGACCCTGAGAGCCCTCAGGAAATGACTGGGGAAGGGTCTGGAGTTGAAGAGAGAGAAAGAGCTCCAAGTTTTCCACCCAGAGACTGGGGAGGATTCCTGGTCTCCCTTGAAAGAACGACGAGGTGGGGGCGGGGCGCGGAGACCGCCCGCAGAGCATTGTGGGCCTTTGGATCTTAGCCCAGCCACACATGGATGGGCTGTAAGCAGGAGTTTAGTGCGGCCAGTTAGGGTTTTAATAGATCCCTCTGGCCTTGGTGCCTTCCCAGGGCTCTGCCAGCTTGTGAAGGAAAGAATTCCTTGCTTGTCATGCAACGCTGCCACAATGCCTCCTCGCCCTGGTGGCTTCATAGGGGTCGAGGGACATGGATGGGAGCCCCACTTTGCAGATCTTTGTGGATGCGAGATCCTGGACCACTTGGAGAAGGCTTCCTAGGAGAGGGGCCCCAGCCTTCAGCCTAGTGGGGATCACCGGGAGATATGCCCAGAGGTGGGGGAGGGGAGGAATCCCAGAGAGGGGACAGCATGTGCAAAGGCACAGAGGCAGCAAAGAGTGCAGGTGCCCAGGGAACCCCTGCATGAGAACTTGAAGGACTTGGCGTGTGTCTGCACGTGTGTCAGTGTCTCTCTGAAGGTGCAGGCAAGGAGCAGCAAGAGGCCTCTGCATTGGGTGGGCTGGTGGTTGCAGGAGGTGGGTGGTGGAGGATGGGCAGAGGGGGCAGGGAAGACCGCATCAAAGCCAGGCTGTCAGATGGGGGAGGGTTAGCTGGTGGGTAGAGGGGGGAGGTTAAACCTGGAGACTAAACCTCATGCTCACCTCTGCTTCCTCTGGAAACTTCATAAAAATGATGGCAAAACAGTTTAAAAAGGTATAAACACGAGACAGGAGAGTTCTGCAGATGAGAGGGGCTGCATGTTTTAGGAAGATGGAAACTGACAGGGCTCTGTGTGCCTCCCTGGGGTGGCCTGTACCGGAGACTGGCACCCACAGACCAGCAGGGACTGGTGGTGGGGCTAGGTCTGGGCCCCACTGTGGAAGGTGGGGCCGGGTCTGATGACAGCCCTTGTGGTGGACAGACCCTAATGCGACCCCAGTGATTTCCTGTCCCCTGATATTCACACCCCTGTGTAACTCCTGGCAGGAGCTGTGACCCGCTTCTAACCAATAGACTATGGCACAGGTGATGGGATGGCCCACTCCTCTCTAAGGAGACCCTCCTGGCAGGCTGGACAAGGTAAGCAGCCTTGAAGAGGAAGCCCATGAGGCGAGGGACGGTGTGTGGCCTCCAGCCACCAGCATGCAAGAAGCTGGAGCTCTCAGTCACACAGCCACAAGGACAGAAATCCTGCCAGCAACCAACCGAATGAGCCTGGAAGTGGATCTTTTCCCCAGTAGACCCTCCAGGTGGGCACGCGTTGAGTGGCACCTTGATTGCAGCCACATGAGACCCCAAGCAGAGCAGCAGCCCACCAAGACCTCCAACCCCTAGCAACTGTGAAAGAATAGATGTCTGTGGTTTTCAGTTTTTCCGTCTGTGGTCATCTGTTACTCAGCGTAGAAACACAGACTCCGAGGCCCTCCCACAGCTGCTCACCATTCACTTCCCCGTTTGCACCAACCCCTCCTGCAGAAGACAAAATGCATCCTCTGGAGAGAGATTCCAAAATCAGGACCTCGGGCATGGCAGAGGCAGGAATGAGTGTGGAGCTGAAAAAGATGCTTGAGTGACCACGGATTCCCAATCCTTCCCTGCCCTGCCTCTGGAATGCCAGCAACCAAGTGTGTGTCCCTGGGCGGAAGATGGAGGGTCTTCTGTGGACACCCCGAAGCACCAGCGCGGGAAGATTCCCCATCACTCATTGCCCTGGGCTGCAAAGGCCATGTGACCTGCTTTGGTGAATGAAGAGAGAGCGGAAGTGACAGGTACTTTCTGAAAATGTGAAAAGTCGTCCTATGGTCCCACCATTGCTCTTTTCCTCTGCCACAGAAGACAGTGTCCTACGTGGAGGCAGCTCCTTCAGCCGAGGGCCCAGGATGAAAAGGACACGCGGAGCAGAGCTGCAGCGACCTGCAGGCACCAAATACACCTTTGCTGTTGTGTGTCTCTGAGATTTGGGGGGGATTGTTTGTTACTGAAGCATAACTTTGCAAAGCTGACTGATACACCCAAGAAAGCTGCCTGGATGCCTGAAAATCCAGGGCGTCCTTCCACACATAGGGATTCCAGCTGGCCCATCTGTGCCCTCTGGGGGTGTGTGTGGCAGCTGAGTGTCATCAGACATTGAGGAAACCCATCAGTGGAAGAACAGAGACCAAAACAGAGAGGAAAGGAAGTAGGATGAAAGGAGAGGAATCGGGGGCAGAAGGAAACGTCAGAATTAATCCTAATTCCTTAGAGAGAACATTAAACCAGAACAATGTTATTTGTTTTAATGGAGCCAAGAGCTTGTAGAAGTTTAAAAGACAACAGTTGAAATAAGGATGGGAGTAAAAGGCAGGGAAATCCCTAAGGAGTAGACCTAAATGACAAAGAAATAGGGGGGAAATTAGAGGATAAGCGCTAAATCCAAGTACAGAAGTCCCAGAAGGAGAGGCCTGCAGAGTGTGAGTCCCCAGAGTGCAGAGGCCTGCCCCGCACAGAGTTGCACAGAGACCATCCCCCTCTTCCCCTCCCCTCAAGGCAGAGGGGTTCCAGAGTGCCAGGGATAAAGCAAAGATACTAAACAGTTCCAGAGACGAAAAGTCTGTCTCATGGAAAGGACTGAGATCAGAGACACTCTGGGCTTCTCAGCAGCAGCACTGGGAGCTAAGAAGTCAATGGAGAAATGCCTTCAAAGTGCTCCTGAAGGAGCTTCCCTGGTGGTCCAGTGGTTAACAATTCACCTTGGCAAGCAGAAAATGCAGGTTCAACCCCTGGTCTGGGAACTAAGATCCCACATGCCATGTGACATGACCAAAATGTTTAAAAAATAGTTTAAATATTTTTAATTAAAAAATTAACTCTAAAATTAGTTGCTGGCAAAAATTATTTTTAACTTGAAATTCTATACTTAGCCAAGCTATCACCAAGCATGATGTTGGCTGAAGACCTCTTCAGATGTGCAAGAGTTATACTAATCAATCTTTCATGCTCCTTTTCTCAGGAAGTTCCTGGAGGAGGTTCTGTAGAAAAGCAAGGAAACCAAGAACTAGAAAGACTGGGTCGGGGAAACAGAAGCAGCCAGCCTGGATTGTTGAGGGGTGGTGATGGTGGTGGGGTGGTTCTGGCAGGGAAGGTATGGACCGAGCAGAGCACAGTTTCTTTGATAGGTAAGAAATAATATTTAGAGACTGTCCACCATCAGGTATACTTAGAAATGGATAAGTAGGTAAGCTATTAGTAACCCATCATTGCCTAACAAATTGCCACAAATTTACCTTCTGGGCAGGTCTAGGCATAACTGAACTGGGTCGTTGGCTGAAGGCGTCACAAGGCTACACTCAGGGTGCTTGATGGGACTGCAGACTCATCTGAGGCTGGACTGGGGAAGGATCCATTTCCAGGCTCACTGACGATGTTGCTGGAACTCATTTCCTTGCTGTATAGGACTGAGGGCTTCAGCTTCTTGCTGACTATTGCCCAGTATCTGCCTTCAACTTCTAGAGGCCACACAATTTCTTGCTGTGACCACACGACTTGGCAGCTTGTTCCTTCCTAGCCAAGGAGGGTCCAAGAGACACCTGTGTGACAGGCTCTGTGATCCTTATACCACATGACCGTGTCTATCCCGTGGCCTTTGCCGTGTTCAGTTGGTTAGAGTGAGTCAAGGTCACGCCCACACTCAAGGACAGGGGCTGCAAAAGGGTGTGAACACCAGATGGTGGGGTCTTTGGGAGCCACTTATTTCTATTAAGTAATTTTTATTGGAGTATAGTTGCTTTACAATGCTAGCTTCTACTGCATAGCAAAATGAATTAGCCATACATATACAAATTTCCCCTTTTTTTGGATTTCCCTCCCATTTAGGACACTGCAGTGCATTAAGCAGAACTCCCTGTGCTCTGCAGTACATTCCCATGAGTTGTCTATTTTATGCATAGCATCAATAGTGCCTATGTGTCAGTTCCAACCTCCCAGCTCCTCCCACCCCACTCCCCCTCGGTATCCATACATTTGTTCTCTGTATCTGTGTCTCTGTTTCTGCTTTGTAAGTAAGGTCACCTATACCGTTTTTCTAGATTCCACATATATGCATTAATATACGATATTTGCTTTTCTCTTTCTGACTTACACTCTGTATGACTCTCTCTAGGTCCATCCACGCCTCTACAAATGATCCAATTTCATTCTTTTATATTGGGAATCACTTTCTTAAAATTTAGGACCCACTTTTAAAGCAGCCTGCTGCTGCTGCTAAGTCGCTTCAGTCGTGTCCAACTCTGTGCAACCCCATAGACAGCAGCCCACCAGGCTCTGTGGTCCCTGGGATTCTCCAGGCAAGAACACTGGAGTGGGTTGCCATTGCCTTCTCCATTGTGTGAAAGTGAAAAGTGAAAGTGAAGTCGCTCAGTCGCGTCCGACTTGTAGCGACCCCATGGACTGCAGCCTACCAGGCTCCTCCGTCCATGGGATTTTCCAGGCAAGAGTACTGGAGTGGCTTGCCATTGCCTTCTCTGTTAAAGCAGCCTAAACAAAGCTAATTATTAACTTCATGAAAAACTAAAAGTTAAACCAGAAAGGAAATACAACCACATTACATTACTTGACTCAGTAGCAAACAGTGTTTACATAATTGTTAAACAACTGAATATTTGTTGAACCAAAAATTGTTGCATATTGGTAATAAGAAGTGACAGAGAGGGAGAGTGCTGTGTGGGTGTGTAGCTGGGTGTGTAGCTGAGGGGGACTGTGTGTGAGAGAGCTGAACCCTTGTCTTCTGTAAGAGGAAGTCAGTAGATAATGGCTCAAATTGGTAAATCAAGTAATAGCAGCACAGGCATGTTATTTATAAACATGGAGATAAAACCCAGAAGAAGCCAAAAGCGTTGACTGTGGTTGTTTCCGGGGAGGGTTGGGGGTGGGGCGGTTGGGGAGGGCCTGCTGCTCGACACTGTAGGCCTGTGTATCTTGGAAAATTCTGTGCGTGTCAAGGGCATATACTTTAAACTATTACATTGCTCCGATAAAAATACACATTAATTAATAGAGAAAGAGATAAGGGGGAGGAGCACCATCCCCTGGAGGGAACAGTGGAGTCCCCGGGGATAATGAGCCATCCGAGCTTCTTACCCTTCGGGGAGGCGTTCTGAGAATCCAGGGCAGAAATGGCAGTCCCCGGGGCAGAACCTGAGTGGCACACACTTGGGGGAATGTGGTAACCGGAGCTTCCACAGGGAGAATACGGTAACAACCTGGGTACTGGGAGGGTTTGGGAAGGAAGTGGGGAGGGGCAACCGGGATCCCTCACCCAGGATGCGGGGAGCCTCAGGCCCCGGGCAGATGCCCCCACCCTCATAGTCCCCATCTCCGTAGACATTTCTTGGAAAAACTCTGAAGGTTCCTGTGAGGTTTTGTTTTTCATTCAGTAGATTTTGTATAATTTGCTTTTAATCTAAGTAATAAGTGTTTCTGGTACAAACACTGGGGAGCACAGGATGTCTTGGAAAAGCGCGGCCCCGCAGTGGTGTCCAGCGGGGTGACTGCTGTCAGGCCGTGCGGGTCCCCAGGGGTCCTCCTGTTCCTGCTGACGTCCGTCTCTCTCTCCCAGGCACGCAGGGGTCTCTCTCTGCACGCCCGTGGTCTGCACCCTGCTTTATTCACTTTGCCGCCTGGCCAGGCACTCTTCTCTTACACCAAGACCCCCAGAGAGAGCCGTCTCACCCCTTTTTCCAGACCCCTGTGCCAGGAGCCCCCACTGGTGTGCCCAGTTCCCAGTGGTGGGTGTTCAGCTGGAGTGTAGGATTTTGCTCTTAGTAACTCAGCTGCTGGACATGAGTTTGAGCACACTCTGGGAGTTGGTGATTGACAGAGAAGCCTGGCGTGCTGCAGTTCATGGGGTCCCAAAGAGTTGGACACGAATGAGTGACTGAACTGAACGAACTCAGCTGCAGCTGGACACCTCCAGGCAGACTGCCGGGCTTTCTCCCCCACCCCCTCACTGCCCTGGGAGCCTGAGTCTGGCTGGGAACACCTGTCACAGGCCTGAGTCCTAGGACCTCAGCAGTGTGGCCTGAATGTCTGAGGAAGGTCTGGTGCAAAGGAGCTGGGAGGAGAGGAATGGTGTGAGAGGTTGAGACAGAAAGGGATCTCTGGGGGTGTCTGGCACCCACGTAGGGCACGGGGCCATGCAGGGCTGCCCACCTGCCAGGCAGGGCTGGGACTGGCTGAGACACCCCGTGCCTGGAGCATTGTGGTTGGAGGATGACTCTGGCTTCGTCACTTCCTCCCTGTACCTGCTTTAAAGTGGCCTTGACAACTTGCTTAACCTCTCTGGGCCTCAGTTTCCTCATCTGCAAAATGGGGATGACAAGAGCACAGCTGTCCTCAGAGGGGAGGCAGGAGATGGTTAGGAGGGCAGAGAGAGGAGTCGGGGGCCCTCCGAGGGGAGCGTGGATGGGACTGGACCATGAGAACAAGTAGAACCGGAAGGGAGTGTTTGTCAGAATTTGGGTCTGAACTGCCTCCTCCCCCCCCCCCCCCCCCCGCCGCTTCCCCCCGCCCCGCCCCAGTGCTCCAGACCCTCTCTTGGCTGGGCCCCAGTCTTCTGGCCTCAGTTGACTCAACTTGATATTGGGCACGGCAGCCCCAGCCCGGAGGGACAGCTTAGAGCTAATAAAAGACACGTGCCTGCCCAGGGGCCCCTGCAGCCCAAGTCCAAGGCTCCCCGGTGGGGGAGGATTGTCAGGCTCCTTTCCGGAGCTCCCAGGTCTCCCACAATCAGGGCTTAGGTTGTAGCAGGGGAGGAAATCCTGCTGGTGGGGATGGGGTCCGAGAGGAAGGGCTGCTGAGCAGCAGAAGTCGGGCTGCCTCCCAGGCTTCCCTGGCTCTAGAATGAGGTGGGGACCAGCCAGAGGGTGGGGCCTGAGAGCAGGGACGGCACACCCTCCCAGGGATCGTCGGGGGTCCCACTGCCTGAGCCCAGACCTCCGGGTCAGTGGATCCCTTTTCAGACACAGACCACCCTCTCCACTCCTACGCTTGCCCAGAGCAAGGCCTGCTGAGTCCTGATGTGGACCCCACTTGCCTCTGACCATGGACACGGGCGCTCCGGAGCTGGTTGCCCCATGCAGCGGCAGGAAGTGTTGCATTTTACCCCATGCCCTGCACATACGTCTTCAATTACAGCAAGGAAAAGCTTATGGAACAGAGCTTACCCTTATTTCATTAAAAAAAAATGCTTCATTTGTAGTTGTCCCAAACTGGAAACAACCCAACTTTGCATCAGACGTAGATGGATAAACAAATGTGGTGTATCTGTATAAGGGAATACTAATACACAGGGCTTCCCTGGTGGCTCAGTGGTAAAGAACCCACCTGCCAATGCAGGAGACATGGGTTTGATCGCAGGGTTGGGAAGATCTTCCAGAGAAGGCAATGGCAAGCCACTCCTGTATCCTTGCCTGGGAAATTCCATGGACAGTGGAGCCTGATGAGCTACAGTCCATGGGGTCACAACGAGTCAGACACAACTTACTGACTAAACAACAATACATACAACACCATGCATGAATTTCACAGACGTGACAGTGAGTTGAAAGAATCCTGGTGGATTCTTACCTACTGTATGATTCCATTTATGTGAAGTTCTAAAGCAGGCAGGTTAATCTGTGGCAACAAGAAGTTGATCTGTGCTTGTAGATCAGTGGCCCACCACAGCGGCTGTGCTAACCTCTGCTCCAAAGAGGGCAGGGAAGTACTGCTGCTGCTGCTGAGTCGCTTCAGTCGTGTCCGACTCTGTGCGACCCCACAGACGGCAGCCCACCAGGCTCCCCCGTGTGCAAAGGAGGGCCTGACCACACTGGTAAGGTGGAAAGACTGCTTTGAGAAAGAAAGTCTGAGGGGAGCATGAGAGAATTAAAGCAAAAGAGGTGAGGGGAGGGGTGCGTACAGGCAGGGGAGTGGCAGGATTAAAGACCCTGAGGCAGAAGGCTGACAAGTTCCGGGGCGGGGTGGGGGTGGGGACCTGGCAGCCCTTGCGGCCTGAGCGCCTCTGGAGGCAGGTCTCTGTCCTTCTTGTTCTCTGACGTACCTCCAGCACCTGATACACTGTTGCTGTTGTTGCTGTTCAGTCCTCAGTCATCTCTGGAGGCTCAGTCATCTCCGGACTCTTTGCGACCCCATGGACTGCAGCATGCCAAGCTTCCCTGTCCTTCACCATCTCCTGGAGTTGGCTCAAAATGTCCATTGAATTGGTGATGCCATCCAGCCATCTCATCCTCTGTCACCTCCTTCTGTTTTTAATCTTTCCCAGCATCAGGGTCTTTTCCAATGAGTTGCCTCTTTGCATCAGGTGGCCAAAGGACTGGAGCTTCAACTTCAGCATCAGTCCTTCCAATGAATATTCAGGACTGATTTCCTTTAGGACTGACTGGTTTGATCTTCTCACAGTCCAAGGGACTCTCAAGAGTCTTCTCCAACACCACAGTTCAAAAGCATAAGTTCTTTGGCGTTCAGTCTTCTTTATGGTCTAACTCTCACATCCATACATGGAAAAACTATAGCTTTGACTATATGGACCTTTGTCAGCAAAGTAATGACTTTGCTTTCTAATACGCTGCCTAGGTTTGTCATAAGTAGTAGGTTTTCATTAAATGATAACAGAAAAGTGAATGCTGGAAGCAAGGGTGGGTAGTGTCAGGTGAGGCTAGGGCTGGACAGGTGAGACTGTGAGCCACAGGGAACCCTCTGCCTTTATCCCTATGGAAGGGTGATTGGATAAATTATGTGGTTTATCCATCCAGTAGCGTATATTCAAGCCTTCAAAGGGAAAGAAATTCTGACAGAAGCTACAACATGGATGAACCTTGAGAATGTTATGCTGAGTAAAATAAGCCCGTCACGGAAAGGCAAATCTCCATGATCCCATTTATGGGAGGTACTTAGTGTAACCTCGCTCAGAGACAGCAAGTAGAAGGCCGGTTGCCAGGGGCTGGGGGGTGGGGAGATGAGGAGTGGTTTAGCTTTGCAAGATGAAGAGAGTTCTGTGGATGGATGGTGTCGATGGCTGCACACAGTGGGTATTATTTAATGCCACTGAAGTGCACACTTTTATTATTATTATGGTGGAAAGTAAAGTTTATTTCAGGTGCTGGGAATGGGGCTAGGGACTGGGGTAGGCAGGTGGGGAGGGCAGACTCCTGTCCAAAAGTTGACTCCCTGCCCTGACTGTCAGGGGCAAGAGTTTTTATATGCAGAGGGAGGGGGCTACATGTAGAAATAGCAGTCAGCTCTGACAGTCATCCTGAAATTGGTCATCGGTGGTCTGACTGGCATCATCTTGTCTTTTTTTTAAATGTTTTTCAATTGGAGTATAATTGCTTTACAATAGTGTTAGTTTCTGCTGTACAACAAGTGGAATCAGCCCTATGTATATACTCCTCCCCCTGAGCCTCCCTCCCACCCTTCCCCAATATTATTACTATTTTAATTGAAGTATAGTTGATTTACAAGATCGTATTAGTTTCTGGTGTACAGGAAGGTGATGGTCACACACACATATACACACACATATACATGTTTTCTTTTTCATATCCTTCCACTGTGGTTTGTTTCAGGATATTGAATAAGTTCCCTGTAAACTGCACAGTTTAAAATGGTAAATTCTATGTATAAAAAATAATAATTAAACACAAAACCCTCCATTGGCTCCACACTGCCTCCGTGAAGACCAGCTGCATAATATGCAGGGCCCAGTGTAAAAGGAGACTGCAGGAACTCTGTTTAAAAATTAAGAATTCCAGACTGGGCAACAGCAGGGCCGAGGACCAAACACGGGCTCCTCTGGGCAGGAGCCTGAAGGGCTGGCCTCCTCCCAGGTCTCTTCCGGGTCCTCCTGTGAGCTGGCTTGCTTCCAGCTTAGGGAGGGGCCCCCAGACCTCTGCCGTCTGCATCTCTGTCTATGCTATTCCCTCCGCATAAAGTGCTCTTCCCTGCAGTGTCCTTTGTCATCAGATCCAGGCTCAGCTCTTCCTAATACCGGCTGGCGGTGGAGATGTGGTCTGCTCAGTGACGGCGCCGCCCGGTACCAGCCGGGCCTGCAGACCTGGCCCCCTGGACCCAAGTCACAACGTTTTATTCAGAATAATGACACTGGCTACCAAGGAATAGGCACCTGCCCGTGTCCCTCGGCTCCTGGGCCCTTCCTGCCACCGCCTGGAATCTCACCCACGTGACACGGGCGGGAAGGGGCGCAGAGACCCCAGGCCACTCAGCACCCCCTAAGGAGAGGGTCAGGGGCTCCGCCGGCCCCTCCCTGGCAGCGTGCCCGCCCATTTGCCGGGTCTGGAGACCGAGGCCCGCCCGCCCGCCCGCGCCGCCTGCCGCTTCCCGCCCCCGCCCGCGGCCGGGTCCTTGCAGCCCCGCGCGGAAGAGAAATCCCGCCGGCCGCGGGCGGAGGCGGCGCGGGGACGCGTAGCCATGGTGACCGCGGGAGACAAAGAACCGGCAGCGCCCGGCGACGAGGCGGCGCGGGCCTACGGGGACCCCCGCGGGCGCCCGCCGCCGCCCAGCCCGGGGCTCCGGGTGGCCTCGGGCCAGCCTCGCACACTCGGAGCCTCAGTTTCCTTGTCTGGACAGCGGGCCCGGACGCACTGGCTCCTCTGACCTCTCGCTGGCTTTGGCCATGCTATCCCTTCCTTTCACCGCCTCCTCCCTCGGAAAGATGCATCAGTCTGGAAGGTCCTCCTAAGGAGGCCCCGGGGAGGCAGTGCGCGGGGCGGGCGGGGAGCCTCCCGCCTCATCACAGGAGAAGCAGACAGGCCCCGAATGGGGCCAGAGGGTCCCCCGGCCCCTGCTGAGGCCCAGGGCCGCCCCTCCCAGCATGGAGGCAGGCTGTGAGGAGCCCTGAGTGACCGGGATGGTCCCCCCTCTTGGCCTAGCCCCGCCTTGGCACTGGCCACAAGCCAGGGGGCCCCCCAGGACCAGGTGGCAGAGGCCCCAGTCCCAGCTCTACTTCCGGCCCTGCGTGCCCTCCTGGTGGAGGGGCAAGGCCCAGCCTGGGTCCCCACCTCCTCCTTGAGAGCCCAGAGAGTCTACAGGCTGGGGGACACTGGTCCTCTCCTTTACCCCCAACTGCCTCAGTTTCCCCGTTTGTAAAAGGGGGTGCACAGAGGTTTCGACTCTAGCTTTTTGCAGCCCTAAACTCTGCCAGGCCTGTCCTGGTCCCCGTGGGCTAATCTGAGGGGTCACAGAGCCTGGGCCCCTCTGGGGTGTGTGTGCCACCCTGGGCACCCGAGGAGATGCTGAGGTAACAGCTGAACAGGTGGTCTTCTGCGCCCAGTCCACTTGGGCTAGACTCCAAGCCAAGGGCCTGGTTCCAGTGAGGGCTGGGCCTGGGCCCTGCCTCCCGGAGCCCCCAGACCCAGGACCCAGTAGAGAGGGCCAGGAGGAGACCTGAGCTTGTTCCTCACCTGACACTTCGGGCTGACCCCAGTTCCTCCCCTTGTGTGTGGCCAGCGGGGAGGGGCCAGAGCGGAGAGGCAGTGAAGAGTGAGGGGTCACTCCCGGGGGGGGGGCGGGGTGTCACAGAGGCCCACCCACCCACTGCTGCTCGGGGTCTCGGGAGCTCAGGGCCCTGAGGCAGGCCAGCAGGAATGCTGCCCCAAGCCTCAGCCTAGCTCCCACCTTGGGACTGCCCTCTCCAGCTGCAGGATGTCCGAGGGCAGAGGCTTCACACTGACCCTCTCATGCCTCCCAAAGCCTGGGGTGTCCTTCGAACCCTTGGCTGCCTGGCAAACCTTTGATTGTCCCTCAACCCTCAGTTCACATCTCCCCTCCTCCAGCCCCCTCGTGGATCCGCACAGCACTTTTTAAAATGTTTGTGTGTGTATGTGTGTGGTAAAAGTCATGGGGTCGCAAAAGAATCAGCCAAGACTTAGCGACTAAATAACAGCAACAAAAGTCACATCATACAAAATATACTATTTTAACCATATTTCACTGCACAGTTCGGTGACTCTAAGGACATCCATGCTGTTGTGCAGCTCTCACCGTCATCCATCTCCTGAATTTTTCTCCCCCAAGCTTCCCAGTGGCTCAGATGAGCCTGGAGCCTGGTGGGCTGTAGACCGTGGAGTCGCAGAGTTGGCCACCACTGAGCAGCCAATAGTTTCTCTCCTTTCAAGCTGAAACAAGCTCGTTAAATACCAACTCCTCATTGCCCTTCCCCACCCCCAGCCCCGGGCACCTACTAGTGTACTTTCTGACTATGAATTTGACTATTCTAAGAGTTGGACTATGAAGAAGGCTGAGCACTGAAGAATCGATGCTTTTGAACTGTGGTGTTGGAGAAGACTCTTGACAGTCCCTTGGACTGCAAGGAGATCCAACCAGTCCATTCTGAAGGAGATCAGCCCTGGGATTTTTTTGGAAGGAATGATGCTAAAGCTGAAACTCCAGTACTTTGGCCACCTCATGCGAAGAGTTGACTCATTGGAAAAGACTCATTCTGGGAGGGATTGGGGGCGGGAGGAGAAGGGGACGACAGAGGATGAGACGGCTGGATGGCATCACTGACTCAATGGATGTGAGTCTGAGTGAACTCTGGGAGTTGGTGATGGACAGGGAGGCCTGGTGTGCTGCGATTCATGGGGTCGCAAAGAGTCGGACACGACTGAGCGACTGAACTGAACTGAACTGAACTGAGGAGTCAAACAGTATTTGTCTGGATCTAATGTATGGTGCTCAGTCGCTCCGTTGTGTCTGACTGTTTGCAGCCCCATGAACTGTAGCCCACCAGGCTCCTCTGTCCATGGAATTTTCCAGGCAAGAATACTGGAGTGGGGTAGCCATTTCGTACTCCAGGGGATCTAAATCAGGGACTGAACTCGAGTCTCCTGCGTCTTCTGCATTGGCAGGCGGATTCTTCACCACTAGCACCTAATGTGCACTGGAATACATTTTGCAGGTTAACATGTATCCTATAAACAGATTGTGCCTTCTCTCCCGCCCCCACCACGTGCTATACAGTAGGTTCTCATTAGTGATCTCTTGTATACATAGCACTGTATATATCCAGACAGCACTATTACCCTCCCTGGTGGCACAGTCCCTCTGCCGATCTGTGCCCCCTGCAGCCAGGGAGAGGACACGGCTCTCTGTGGGGTCGCTGTCTCCACCCCTCTGAGCCTGGTGTATTTGTGGGACCACCTGATAGAGACTGTCCTCTGAGTAGGGAGACAGGATCCTCCTCCCCTTGGTGAGGATGGGGACACTGAGACCCTCCAACAGGAAATGATGTGGCCCGAGGCTGCAAGTGGAGCCAGAGCTGGGGCCGCAGCCGGGTGGCTCCTTCAGGCAGGGAAGGGGCACTGCAGTTCAGAGGGCATCGCCAGAGTCCGGCTCTGCTTGGGTTCAAGTCCCCGCTCTGCCGCTGTCTCATGCATGTGGCACTGAGCAGGTGACTTCTGATTACTCCTGTGCACAAGGGGGACGATGACAGATGCGGCTTCACGGGAGCCAGCAGGTTAATCCGTGGAGCACTTGGCAAGAGCTCACCTGGGCTAACTCTGATGAGTAGAGCCTTGGCAACCACCTCGTTGGCATCCCTGCACCTGCCCCCATCCACAGACAGGGCCAGGGGCCTCTCTGCTCCCTGTTTCCCTCCTACTTAGCCTCCAACAGCAGAGACTTGGACCAACTAGACAGGCTAGGGAACACAGTGAACAAAAGGCCCCGAGGGATGGGATCAGCTAGGGGCCGTTCCAAGAACAGTTTGGGATCAGGTTCCTTTTGCAGGAGCCCCGGGCATTCACGTGATTGGAGAGGCAGGGACCAGACCTCGAAGGGCCTTGAATGCCAGGCTGAGAAGCTTGCTTTGGCCTGGAAGTGTCTGGGAGTCACCAGATGTTCGGGGCTGGGACCAGCCATGGTCATGTAACTGGGGCTGGACCGGAGGGTCTGGTGGAGGCCCAGTGACTGGTAGGGTGGCCTCCAGGACAAGGAGGGTGTCCAGTGGATGCAGTGCTGCCCCCAGCACCCAATTCAGGACTGCATGCTGCAGACCCTCGATTAATGAGTGAATGAGGCTGTACTCGGGATGGGAGCCACTTAAGAGGTGGGCCCATGTGTCCCATGAATACTGCAGCCCTGATGAAACCGCTGGGAAGGGCTCTGGGGAGGGGGGCTGTGGTCCCCTCAGCCCCACACGGAGCTCAAGAGAAGAGTGGCTCTGTGTCCTTGGCAGAAATGGGAAATCACCCGGTTCCATCTTGCCTGTGACTCTATTTGGGGATCCAGCTGCCCCTGCATAGCAGCTGCCAGGCAGTCTCTCCAGGGAGCCACAGCTGTCCTCCACGGTGGGACATGGGGAATAGAGGGGGGCTGCCCAGGTACCAGGCACCAGAAGACCCAAGGTCCGGGACCCACCAGGGTCACAGTCTCCGTTCCACCGCCAGGGGAATGCGGCAAGGGGTGGGTGGCCAGCCCTGCAGCCCACCAGCTGTGAGGTCTGGGCAAGTCCCTTCCTCTTTCTGAATTATATTATACGGGATGGGCTAGGTTATGTGATACTAATAAGCAACCTCAGATTCTTTTTTTTTTTTTTCCTTTTCGCCTACAGATTTTAAAAAATATAGAAGGTTTTTGAGGTACCATAGAACTCCCCACCTGAAATGTACAATTCAGTTAGTGCACTCACAGAGCTGTGTAACCATCACCATAAACAATTTTAGAATGTTTTCATCACCCCCAAAAGCAACCTTAAACGCACTGGTAATCTATCTCCATTAACCCACTCCCTACTCCCAGCTCCTGGCAAGCACTAATCTTTCTGCCTGGATAGCTTTATCTATTCTGGATATTTCATATAAATGGAACCTTGTATGTTGCCTTTTGTGGCTAATTTCTTACCATAATTTGAAAGTTAACCCATGGTGTACTTTTTTCCTTTTAATGATTGAATAATATTCCATCGTATGGGTAGAAAACATTTTGCTTATCCATTCATCAGTTGATAGACACTAAGCTCTTTCTGCTGCTGCTGCTGCTAAATCACTTCAATCATGTCCGACTCTGTGTGACCCCATAGACGCCAGCACACCAGGCTCCCCTGTCCCTGGGATTCTCCAGGCAAGAACACTGGAGAGGGTTGCCATTTCCTTCTCCAATGCATGAAAGTGAAAAGTGAAAGTGAAGTCGCTCAGTTGTGTCCGACTCTTCTCGACCCCATGGACTGCAGCCCATCAGGCTCCTCCTTCCATGGGATTTTCCAGGCAAGAGTACTGGAGTGGGGTGCCATTGCCTTCTCCGAAGTTCTTTCTACGTTTTAGCTATTATGAATAATACAATGGTGACCATTTGGGTACAAGATTTTTGTAGACCTAAGTTCTCATTTATCTGGAGTGTAGACCTAGAAATGGGATTTCTGGGTCTTACGGTAACTCTATGTTTAACATTTTGAGAAACTGCCCAGATGCTTTTCTAAGTGACTGTACTATTTCACATTCCCACCAACAGTGTATGAGGGTTCTGGTTTCTTCATTTCCTGCCAACGCTTGGTATTGTCTGTCTTTTTGGTGAAAGCCATCCTTCTGGGTGTGGAACCTCACTGTGGTTTTGCATTCCCCTCCTGACTGGTGAGCATTTTTTGATGTGTTTATTGGCTATTTATATATCTTCTTTGGAGTGACATCTATTCAGATCCTCTGCCCATTTTCAATTTTTTAAAGTTTTACTTGTAGTTGATTTACAAAATATTAATTTCTGATTTACTGCAAGATAGTTCATATATATATATATCTCTTTTTCATAGTTTTTTCCATTATGGTTTATTACATGATATTGAATATAATTCCTTGTAGTATACATTAGGACCTTGTTGTTTGTCTATTTTATTTTTAAATTTAATATTTATTTATTTGGCTGTGCCAGGTCTTAGTCGTAGCACATGGGGTCTTTGATCTTTGTTGGCGGCATGTGAAACCTAATTCCCTGACCAGGTATAGAATCTGGGCCCCCTGCTTTAGGATCTCAGAGTCTTAGCCACTGAACCACCATGGAAGTTCCATCTATTTTATACATAATAGTTTGTATCTGCTAATCTTAACCTCCTAATTTATCTCTCTCCCCCTTTCCTCTTTGGTAAACATTAGTTTTTTTCCCCCGTCTGTGACTGTTTCTGTTTTGTAAATAAGTTCATTTGTATCATCTTTTAGATGCCACATATAAGTAAAGGGCTTCCCTGATAGCTCAGTTGGTAAAGAATCCACCTGCAATTCAGGAGACCTCGGTTCGATCCCTAGGAAGATCCCCTGGAGAAGGGATATGCTACTCACTCCAGTATTCTGGCCTGGAGAATTCCAGGGACTATATAGTCGATGGGGTCCCAAAGAGTCAGACACGCCTGACTTTCACTTTCACTTTTCACATGTAAGTAATACCGTGTGATATTTGTTTTCCTCTATCCAACTTGCTTCATTTAGCATGAAAATCTCTAGGTCCATTCATGTTGCTGTGAGCAGCATTATTCATTCTTTATTACTGTAACGTTCCACTGTGTGTGCGTGCCACGGCTTTGCTCCTTTGTCTGTCGGTGAACATTTGGGTTGCTTCCATGTCTTGGTGGTGGTAGTGGTTTAGTCACTAAGTCGTGTCTGACTCTTGTGACCCCATGGACTGTAACCTGCAGGCCCCTCTATCCTTGGGATTCTCCAGGCAAGAATACTGGGGTGGGTTGCCAGTTCCTTCTCCAGGGGATCTTCCCAACCCAGGAATCAAACCCAAGTCTCCTGCCCTGCAGGCAGATTCTTTACCAACTGAGCTCTTGGCCACTGTAAATAGTATGGCTATGAATATTGGGGTGCATATATCTTTTCAACTTAGATATATGCCCAGGACTGGGATTTCTGGATCGTATGTACTGCTTTTTTTTTTTTTTTTTTTAATTAGACTTTATTCTTTAGGTTCACAACCCAGTGAGTTTACAACCCAGTGAGTTTTCCCATATGCCCCTCCACCCCTGTTCATTTGTTAGAGGCACAAAACAGCAAGGGACATTTTCTTGGTCTTGTTTCACATCCGTCATGGGCTGGCAGGGTCTCTGCTCCAAGTCTCCTCCCTCCAGGATGCAAGCTGTTGGAGCTCCACTGGTGGCCATGGTGGGAGTAAGGGGGAAGTGTTCACTCACCCACTGGCTCTTAAAGCTTCCACTCAGAACACATCACTTTGCATCTCAGTGGCAAAGTGAGTTCCCCAGCCATGCCTCCCTCCAAGGAGATGTGCAGTCTTCCCCTGAGCCTGGAAGGAGAGGATTCCAGCATCTGCGCACACCTCTGACGACTCAGCAGTTGAATGGTGTCCTTTCCTGCAGGACTTCTCAGTGCCCTCACTGCACTGCTGTTCCCTGTCCCTCTCTGGAGAGAGTGGGGCGCAGCGGGCAGAGGAGCCCAGATTTACTTGCCTGGGAAACCCTTTTCTCCCAGAGCATCTCATGGGCTGAGAGTTTCCTAGAATCCCCTTTGGGAACCACTGCCAATTCCTAGAACAGGGATGGGCAGACTTTTTGGGAAGCATCGGATAGCAAGCAGTCTAGGCTTTGCAGTGGGGGGAGGAGCCTCTGGACCAACTCTATCTTTGCGTGAAAAGCAGCTGCATGCAATATGCAAACAAGTGGGTGTGACTGCGTTCCAATAAAATGTTATTTATAGAAACTGAAGCTTGAATTTCAGACTCTCTTGATTTTTCCAACCATTAAAAAAAAAAGTAGATAGCCAAAGTGGAAACAGAGACTTCCCAGTGGTCCAGTGGTTAAGAATCCTCCTTGCAATGCAGGCGACTCAGGTTCCATCCCCAGTCCGGGAACTAAGACCCCACTTGCCTCGGTGCAACTACTGAGCCCGTGAGTCACAACGAAAGATCCCGCACAATGCCACCAAGACCCCAGATGATGCAGCTGAGACCCGACGCAGCCACATCAATTAATTAATTAGTTAATTAAAAAAAAAAGTGAAACCATTCTCAGCTCATGGACTCTATGAACACTGGTGATGGGCTAGATGTAGCGCCTTTGGGTTGGTCTGCTCACTCCTGTCCTGGGGGATGAAGCCCAACCCTTTGCCTGGCATTCAAACTCTTCATGTTCCTCAGCTTCCTCTGCCACCACATCTCTACACAGAACCGGGCTTGGGATGTGGTGGATGATTTTCCAGGAACAAGTCATATTCTTTCACTCCCGGGCCTTTGCACAGGCTGTTCCTCCCTCCAGGAATGCCCTTCCAGCTCTTCTCAGTTTGGGAATGCTGCAGCCTCTCTTGGCCCTAGGGGAGGATCAGAAAAGCTGCCATGGCTGTCGGCTCCTTCACACCCAAGTTACCTTTGCCTTGTGTTCTGCCCTTGTAGCTCAGTTGGTAAAGAATCTGCCTGCAATGCAGGAGACCCGGGTTCAATCCCTGGGTCGGGAAGATCCCCTGGATGAAGGATGTGGCAACCCACTGCAGTATTCTTGCCTGGAGAATCCCGTGGACAGAGGAGCCTGGCAGGCTGCAGTCCGTGGGGTCCCAAGAGTCAGATATGACTTAGCGACTAAACCACCACGACTTCTGATTTTTCATAGATGTATTTATTTTCGCAACTGTGAGCTTCTGGAGGGTGGGGACCTTGTCCTCCTGATCTCTGGGCCCAAGGGAGGGAGCGCTGGCATGGCCTAAGGGCCACTAAGGAGAAAGAAAATGAGACCAGGTTGGGAGTGGAGGGGTGCTCCCCAGGGGATCCCAGCCCCAGCCAAGGTCCCAAGATGGGGACACGTTTGGAGCCTGGAGGGACCCGGACACCAGTCTGCTGCAGCCAGGTGGAGGGTGACAAGGGACACGCAGGGGGCTGCAGGGCGACACTAGGGAAGGAGGCCTGTGCGGCTGAGGAGCAGGAGCCACAGGAGGCTCTTGAGCAGAGAGTGGCTTGATGGAATTGATCTCTGGCGTGCACTAGCTCTCATCGTGGTCTCGGCCAGGTCCAGCCCCTCTGGCCGTTCTCCATGGCCCCAGAGCCCAGTGGAGTCTGTGAGCTTGGGTCCATCTGTTTTTGACTGAGAACAGGGGTCCCTTCCCAGCTTTTGAGGCCCCTTCTTGGCGCTCCTCCGAGGTGTCCAGATGCAAGTCCTGGACCAGCACTCAGAAGTACAGGTTCAAGGTCTGGTTCCACCTGCCCAGCTTCCTGTGCTGTCTGGAACAAACAAGTCCCTTCCTTTCTCAAGGCCTCATTTTGCACATCTGTCAAGTGGGAGCAATGACCCCTGTGCTGGAGGCCTCCCGTGGTGCTGCGAGGGTCAAATAAAGCCTGGTCTCAAGGGGACTGGGGCCAGGAGAGAGCTAACCTTGATGGGGGACCCTGTCGCTGCGTCCCCGGCACCTGGCTCAGCAGGGCGTTCTCGGGGTGTGGAGCCGATGTGAAGACGGACAGAGGCTAATGGGAATTCCCTGGTGGTCTAGTGGTTAGCGCTTCCCTGGTGGCTCAGCTGGTAAGGAATCCACCTGCAATGCAGGAGACCTGGGTTTGATCCCTGGGTTGGGAAGATCCCCTGGAGAAGTGAAAGGCCACCCCACTCTAGTATTCTGGCCTGGAGAATTCCTTGGACTGTATAGTCCATGGGGTCCCAAAGAGTCAGACTCAACTGAGCGACTTCCACTCATACTCACTGGTGGTTAGGACTCTCCCCTCTCCCTGTCAGGGCCTGGGTTCAATTCCTGGTCAGGGAACAAGACCCCACAGCACAGTCAAAGAGTGAAGGAGGCTGTGGGCTTCTCTGGTGGTGCAGGAAGGCAGGGGACACGGGTTCGATCCCTGGTCCGGGAAGATCCCACATGCAACTAAGGTCGTTTGCCACAACTACTGAACCCACGTGACTAGAGCCTGTGTTCTGCAACTAAAGAAGTCACCTCAATGAGAAGCCCGAGCCCCACAACTAGAGAGGAGCCCCCGCTCGGCGCAACTGGAGGAAGCCCACAGAGCAACGAAGACTCAGCGCAGCCAAAACTAAATTAAAATAAATAAATAAAGTGAACGAGGCTGAGAGTGGGCTTAAGTGAAAGGGGTTCAAGTCTCTGAGGTTCAGATAAAACCGCTCAAGCCTCACCAACTCTGGCACATGGCGTCAGAGCATCCTGTAGCAGATCAGGTCCCATTTAGACCTGAAGCTGAGGCAGAAGCCTCTTATTTTACAGATGGGGAAACTGAGGCCAGAGAGCCCCAGGGATGGGCTCAGGGGCCCCTGGGGCAGCCCTAGTGCAGCAAGTCTTGGCCCAGGTTCAAGCTCCACCGCCCTCTGCCTTGGGGGTCCCTTGGCAGCATCCAGAGAAGTCTCGGACACTATGCCCTCTCCCCAGGAGACACAGATGCCAGGATGTGCGGGGAGTCGGTGCCGCTAATTAGTCACATCATTTTTGGCATCTCACACAGCCTCGGGGAAGTGGAGAATGTCATTGTCAAAGTATTTTTGAATATTTGCCTTCTCAGCAAGAAGACGCTGTGAGAACACTCCGTCTTGCATACGGGCGGCTACTAACAGAAATAACAAGCGCCGTGGGCTGGAGGGATCTGGGAGCCCGAGAAAGAGGCCTGAAGGAAACCCTGGAGCTGCTGGTCACAGCTGCACTGCTCTGCCCCTCTGGGCCCGGTGTCCTCACCGTAAAGAGATGCATCCATTTATCAGATACTTGCGGAAGCCCACTGTGTGCCATGCACTGCTCTAGGCTCTGGAGAAACAGAGTGAGCAAAGAACACAGGAATACTTGCCCTCCAGCGGCTGTCATCCTAAGCGCGAGCCAGACAGTGTTTTTGTGGTTCAGTTGCTCAGTCATGTCCAGCTCCTTGCAACCCCATGGACTGCAGCACGCCAGCCTTCCCTGTCCATCACCAGCTCCTGGAACTTGCTCAAACTCACATCCATTGAGTCGGTAATGCTATACAACCATCTCATCCTCTGTTGCCCCCTTCTCCTCCTGCCTTCAATCTTTCCCAGCATTAGGGTCTTTTCCAATGAATCAGTTCTTCACATCAGGTGGCCAAACTATTGGAGTTTCGGCTTCAGCCTCAGTCCTTTCAATGAATATTCAGTGTTGATTTCCTTTAGGATTGACTGGTTTGATCTCTCTGCTGTCCAATGGACTCTCAAGAGGATTCTCCAGCATCATAGTTTGAAAGCATCAATTCTTTGGCATTCAGTCTTCTTGATGGTCCAACTCTCACACCTGTACATGACTGCTGGAAAAAACATGGCTTTGACTAGATGAACCTTTTTCGGCAAAAACACACCAGCTGATGACGTGTGCAAATGAAAACGTGTGTTGGGTGGAGGGTGGCCTGTTTCAAAAGGGCGGTCAGATCCGAAAGAGGTAAGGAGTGAGCCGAGGGGGTCTCTAGGGGAAGCGCACTCCTGGCACAGAGAACAGCAGATGCCAAGGCCCTGAGGGCTGGGCGAGCTTGGTTTGTTCGAGGAGCAGCAGGAGGGGTAGTGGGACGACAGCCAAGTGGCAACAGAGAGGAGGCCAGGTGACAAGACAGGGTCCAGGAGGTCCCAGGGGCCTGCTTGGGTGGGGCCTGCTGAGCCATGGGAAAGCCTTTGTTTCCATTCTGAATAAGGTGGGAGCCACTGGAGGGTCTGAAAAGTGAAAGTGTTAGTCACTCAGTTGTGGTGTCTGACTCTGCAAACCCTTGGACTAGAGCACGCCAGGCTCCTCTGTCCATGGGATTTTCCAGGCAAGAATACTGGAGTGGGTAGCCATTCCCTTCCCCAGGGGATCTCCCTGACCCAGAGGTCAATCCCAGATGTCCTGCACTGCAAGCAGATTCTTTACCGTCTGAGCCCCCAGGGCAGCCCGGGGAAGGTTTAGAGCAGGGGAATGGCGTGATCTGGTTTTTGTTTTCACCGTCTTCCTCTGGCAGAGGCCAAGAAGCCAGTCGTAATAGTCCAGGTAAGAGGTGACAGGTCTCTTCCCGGGTGGGGACTGTAGAGGAACCATTGGAGGCTGGATCCTGCACACGCCTGGGGGCTGAGCAGATGGCGGGTGCGGAGTTTGAGGAGGAGAGAAGCCAAGCAAGGTGCCTCCAAAGTTGTGAAGTGAGCGCGTGGGAGAAGAGGTGACAGTCCCTAGGGAGGGGCCAGGGCGTGATGCCCATGGGACCGGACAGTCCTGGAGCGGGCGGCCGGGCTTGAGGGCTGAGTTTCTGCTGGAGATGTAGACCTGGGAGTCATCGGGTAGAGGTGTTCTCAAAGGCCACAAGCCAGCCTGAGACCACCAAGGGGTGAGTGAGAGAGGAGGCTGGGGCAGATAGTACCAGCAGTGTCTCCCACTCAGGGAGCACTGGCGGGTGCTCAGCCCCCGGTGCTTCTCTCACTATGATGGTGGTGCCTGATACCCAGGCCGCTCCATCACAGACCACGTCCAGGCAAAGAGCTGGGGTGGCAGTTAAGCCTGTGTATTGCAACTACTGAGCCTGTGCTCTGGAGCCCGGGAGCCACAGCTACCGGGCCCACGGACCCCAGAGCCCATGCTCTACAACCAGAGAAGGCACCGCAGTGAGAGACCCTCGCACTGCAGCTAGACGGCAGCCCCCTCTCACCACGACTAGAGAGAAGCTGCAGTAACGAAGATTCAGCACAGCCAAAATAAATTAAAACCATAAAAATCATAATGAAAAAAAAAAGAGCTGGGGTCAGAAGGCTGAGGGACAGAGTGCAGGGTGCGCAGCTGCGTCCAGATGCAAGGCCGTCTACCAGCTGCCCCACCATCCCCTCTGGCCCTATTGGGGGGGTCCTGGCCTTGACTTTGAAGGCTGGGCTCCAACCCTGGCCCCTCAATTCCTGTATGTGTGTGTGCTTGAGAGAGAGAGAGAGAAAATACACATAAGATGTATCACTTTACCATTTTGGCGCCTGCCTATAGCTCAGCTGCAGTTGGGTCCATCCACAGTATTGTGCAACCATCTCGATTATCAGTTGCAGATCCTTCTCCTCGCCTCGGCAGGAAACCCTGGCCCCATAAACAGTCACTCCTATTCCCTCTTCCCCAGCACCGGACAACCCAGATCTGCTTTCTGTCTCTGTGGACTTGCCTGTTCTGTATTTCACAGAAATGGAATCAGACGCCATGGGGCCTGTTTCCTTCACTTAGCATGTTGCTCTCAGGCTCATCTGCGCAGTCTCCGTTGGCCCATGGTTCATGCCTTTCTTTGGTGGGGTCCCTCCATCCTTGGCCGCCTCTGCCACCTGGAGTCACACACCTTAGTTCATTGGGTTGACGTGAGGAGGTTTCAATACAAAAGAAAGTAGTGCTAGCCCTCCTCCCCCTGGGCTGGGCCGGGGTAAGAGGGGTGGGCCTGGTGCCCACAGTGTGGATGGGAGGGTTTTGGGGGTCTGCACGGTCAGGGGTGATGTCTCAGCTTCCCCCACAGCGGGACTTGGAACCAGCTCTAGCTGTGGGTGAAGTCAGTGACCACTCACCCACCTGATTTTTGGCTTCCAAGATTTTGCTGCTCTTGTTTCTGTCCGTTTTGGTAGGGCTTGAGGCAAGACTGAGGGCTTCCCTGGTGGCTCAGCGGGTAAACCATCTGTCTGCAATGCTGGAGACCCGGGTTTGATCCCTGGGTCGGGAAGATCCCCTGGAGAAGGAAATGGCAACCCACTCCAGTACTCTTGCCTGGAAAATCCCACGGATGGAGGAATCTGGTAGGCTACAGTCTATGGGGTAGCAAAGAGTTGGACATGACTGAGCAACTTCACTTTCTTTTCTTTTCTGGGGCAAGACTGAAGGTGAGTGAATGGGCTCCACCGACCATCATTCCATTCCTTCGAAGGCTTCCTGAGATTTCTGAGGCAGCCCTCGGGGACAGGCTTCACCTGCTCCTCAGAGGGGTGTCTGAACAGGCGGAGGCTGCACCCTGGAGATGGGGCGGGGCTGCCCCAGGTCTGCCCCATTCTTCCCCTGGCTCTGAAAATGCCGGGTGTTTGGTAAATCGGCCCGACACTATTGAGTTGTGCCCTTGCTTGAAAGGACGCCTTCCTCCGGGGCCACCCATCAGAACCCCTAACTTTCACTGAGGCCCACGTGTTCTAGGCCAGTGGGAAGACAGATATCAGCAAGACAGATGTTCAGGGGGATTCCCTGGCGGTCCAGTGGTTGGGACTCTGCACTCACTGCTGAGGGGCTGCATTCAATCCCTGGTCTGGGAACTAAAATCCCACAAGTTGTGTGATGCCACTAGAAAAAAAAAAATCCTTGTCCTCGTTCAGTCGCTCAGTTGTGTTCGACTCTTTGCAACCCCATGAACTGTAGCACTCCAGGCTTCCCTGTCCTCCACTATCTCCCGGAATTTGCTCAAACTCATGTCCATTGAGTCCATGATGCCATCCAACCGTCTCGTCCTCTGTCGCCCCGTTGTCTTCCTGCCCTATCTTTCCCAGCATCAGAGTCTTTGCCAATAAGTTGGCTCTTCAAATCAGGTGGCCAAAGTATTGGAGCTTTAGCTTCAGCATCAGTGAATATTCCAACTCCCAATGACTATTCAGGGTTGATTTCCTTTAGGATTCACTGGTTTGAACTTGCTCTCCAAGAGATTTTCAGGAGTCTTCTCCAACACCATAGTTCAAAAGCATCAATTCTTTGGCACTCAGCTTTCTTTATGGTCCACCTCTCACATCCAGTACATGACTACTGGAAAAACCATAGCTTTGACTAGACGGACCTTTGTCGACAGAGTAACGTCTCTGCATTTTAATATGCTGTCTAGGTTTGTCATAGCTTTTCTTCCCAGGAGCAAGTGTCTTTTAATTTCATGGCTGCTGTCACCATCTGCAGTGATTTTGGAGCCCAAGAAAATAAAATCTATCATTGCTTCCACTTTTTCCCCATCTGTTATTTGCCATGAAGTGATGGGACCGGGTGCCATGATCTTTGTTTTCTGAATGTTGAGTTTTAAGCCAGCTTTTTCACTCTCCTCTTGCACCTTCATCAAGAGGCTCTTTAGTTCCTCTTCTCTTTCTGCCATTAGAAAAAATAAAATAAAATTTTTTTAATTAAGAAAAAAACAGACAGATGCTTGGGCCAGAGGGAGGAAGGCTGGTGACAGGGTGGGAGGACCAGGGAGAGGCTTCTGCTGAGCCCCGCCCTTGGACCACGGTAGCCCTTCCTGCAAGTGGTGAAGGGTCTTCTTCCGGCCTTACCTTCACCTACACCACTCTCAACAGCCCCCCACCCCACGTGGGTGCCACGAGGAGGACCTGGAGGTATATTTTCCTCTAGGCCAGGCACCGGCCAGGGCTGGAGCACGCTGTGAGTGGGACAGACAGACAGGTCCTGGTGCCAAGGTGGAGTCCAGTGAGTGAGTGATAACACATGAGAACAAAGAGCCGCAACTGTCACTGAGATAAAGCTGAGGGCCTGCGGGAGGCCGCCTTGGCTGCTGGAGGTGGGAGGTGGGAGGGCTCCCAGGAGGTGACGGCAGTGCGAGAGGCGGCAGGGGCTCCAGGCCAGGAACAGCCTGTGCACAGTCCTGGAGGAGGTGAGTGGGTGGGCAGGGATCAGAGGGCGGGAGGGGAGACCCATACCCACCCAAGGCCTGGTGCTTGCTGAGGAGGCTTTAAATTGTATCCTCAGCAGGAAGCCTGGGGGTTGCGAATTGGGAAGGCAGGTTCCAGGTCTCCGGCTGTCCTGGGACTTCCCCGGTAGTGAGTGGTAAAGAATCTGCCTGCCAATGCAAGAGAGAGAGGAGACTCGGGTTCAGTCTCTGGGTGGGGAGAATTCCCTGGAGGAGGAAATGGCAACCCATTCCAGTATTCTTGCTTGGGAAATCCTATGGACAGAGGAGCCTGGCGGGCTACAGTGCATGGGGTCTCCAAGAGTTGGGTAGGACTGAGCGACTGAGCATACACACACTGTCTGGATGTCCTGGGGCAAAGGGATGGTGTCTGACACACATTCAAGCTGGGAGGGAGGAGGAACTGCCCAGGTATCCTGAGCTGCCCTGCCTAGAAGAAGACCCCGCAAGGCTCCCCTGAGCCCGGCACCTGAGGCAGTGACCTGTCTCCAGGACCCATCACTCCCACATCACCTGCCAGGGCCATCTGTCTCCCCGTCCGTGTGTCTGTCTGTCTCAGGGGGACTTTAGCAGGTTTGCCTTTTTCTGCCACAGCATCCCGTGGAGTTGGGGTGGAGAGGAGTAGCTAACTCCCACTGTCCCTCCTGTAGATAAGGGGTGCGTCCTTGGACAGGAAACCACACGCTGGAAGGCAGTTTCTAGATGAGAGACACCCTGTCTCTGAGTGTCTAAATGTCTGGGTACAGCTGGCGGCAGCCTGAAAGCTGGCATCTGCCAGCCGCGGGGCTACCTGGGAAGCCACACATGCTCAGTGTTTATTGCACGGCGACACGTTTACACTCTGACTTGGGTTTTGTCGAAACATCCCAGACTGACCCCAGGACGCTTAGCAGAGGTGATTTAATGAACCCTGCTGTGTGTGAGGCCCTCAGATCAGAGTGGCCTCATAGAGCTTACATTCCAGAAGGAGAGAAACACAGAGCCCCACAAGGTGGTTATCACTGTGACTGGTGCCAGGAAGCAGGATCACAGGGACCTGGGCTGGGACAGGGGCCTCAGGTGGTCAGGGAGGGCACAAGGGCTCCCTGGAGGAGGTGACCCGTGAGCTGAGACAGGACGCAGTGGGCCATGTGGCCTGGTGGGAGCGGCATGCCCCAAGCAACCCCAGGAAGGCAGAGGTCCCCCAAAGTGGGGAAACGAGACAGACCTGGGGCTGCAGGGCCTTTGAGCTCTAGCGATAACACTCCCCGTGGCTACCTGCAGGCCTGGGGATGGGGTCTGTCTCAGCTGACCTTCCACAGGCCTGTAGCCTGCGCTCCCCTCTGCCACTTACCCCAGGCCTGTGGCCATCTCCCAAGCCTCTTGGGGAGGCTTCTTAGATAAAGACGGACATATTCCTGAGGCTACTTGAAGGAAGGGCGGCAGGAACAGGGCAAGAAGGACCTGGCCCTGGTTCTTCTGCTCCTGAGTCCTTCCCTGATGGTAGGCTCCGACTGGGACTCTGACCTCTATTGTAACGGAAGGGTCAAGGCTGCAAGACTCCACCTGGGGGCTCACAGACTGCACATCGGGGACCTGACTGAGCAGGGAGCTGCAAGACAGGACCTAAGGGGCCCTTCCTGTAGTCACTATGCTGGTCCTGGCATCCCAGAGGAAGCCAATGCGGGGAGCCAGACCCAAGACCTCCAGGCCCAGCGGGGAGGCTTGACTGAAAACAGCTTTACCGAAAGCACTTACGAACTATACAATGTACCCATTTCAAGTGTACAGTTCAGTGTGTGTGTGCCCTCAGCTGCTCGGTTGTGGCCGACTCTTTGCCACCCCATGGACTTTCCAGGCAGCTCAGTGGTAAAGAGTCTGCCTGCCCATGCAGGAGACACGGGTTTGATCCCTGGGTTGGGAAGATTTCCTGGAGGAGGAAATGGCAACCCACTCCAGTATTCTTGCCTGGAGAATCTCATGGACAGAGGAGCCTGGAGGGCTCCAGTCCATAGGGTCGCAAAGAGTCGGACACAATTAGCAGAGATCAAACCTCCATCTCTGGCGTCTCCTGGCACGAGCAGGCCGATTCTTTACCAGTGCGCCACCTGGGAAACCGTACAATTCAGTGGTTTTTAGTACAGTCAGAGTCTGGGACCAGCACTACCAGCGGTTTGAGAACATCCCATCACGTCAGACAGAAACCCCACACCCAGCATTTCACTCCCTAGTGCCCTCCTCTCCCAGCCCTTGGCTCCCTGCATTCTTCTTTCTGTCTCTATTCATTTGTCAATTCTGGGCATTTTCTATAAAGGGCATCATATAATATGTGCTCTTTTGTGACTGGCTTCTTTCATCCTACATAATGTTTCCAAGTCTCATCCATATTGTAGCATGTGTCTATTTTTTCCTTTTTATGGTTGAATAATATCCCATCTTATGGTGGTCCAGTCGTTAGGACTCTGCGCTTCCAATGCAGGGGCCACAGGTTCAGTTCCTGATGGGGGAACTAAGATCCCACATGTTGTGGCGATGCCAAAAAAAATTATATAATAAAGTTAAAAAAAATTCCGTCTTATGAATAGACCACGTTTTGTTTAACCGTTCGTCAGTTGACGAATTTACGATGTTTCCACTTTTTATTCCCTTTTATTTGGGCTGCGCTGGGTCTTCGCTGTGGCTCGTGAGCTTCTCTAGCTTCAGTGTGTGAGCTTGGTTGCCTTGAGGCCTGTGGGATCTTAGCTCCCCAACCGGTGATCCTGCCTGTGTCCCCCGCGTTGGAAGGTGGATTCTTTTTGCTTTTTTTTGACATGACATTTTATTTGGAAGGTAGACTCTTAACCACTGGACTACCAGGGGAGTCCTTGTTTCCACTTTTTGACTGTTGCGAATAACACCACTATGAGCATTTGTGCACAAGGTTTTGTGTGGGTGTATGTTTTCATTCTTTTGGTTATACACCTAAAAGTAGGATTGGTGGGTTGCATGGTAACTCTATGTTTAACTTTTTGAGGAACTGCCAGCCTATTTTTCAAAGCAGCTGCATCATTTCACATTTCCGCCAGCAGTGTATGAGGGTTTCAACGTTTCCTCCTCCTCCCAATACTTGTTATCACTACTCTTTCTTCATGACAGCCATCCTATGGGATGGATACCTGGTGCTATCTCATTGCAGTTTCGATTTTCATTTCCCTGGTGGCTATTGTCGAGCATCTTTTGATGTGCTTATTGACCATTTGTACATCTTCTTCACAGAAATGTTTAGATACTTTGATCCATTTTAAAATTGGTTTAGGTCCTCCCTGGTGGCTCAGTGGTAAGGCATCCGCCTGCCAATGCAGGAGACATGGGTTTTCCCAATCTTTGATCTGGGAAGATTCCACATGCCGTGGGACAACCAAGCCCGTGCACCACAGCTACCGAGCCTGTGCTCTGGAGGCCAGCGTCACCACTGCTGAAGCCCTCTCACCCTAGAGCCCTGCTCCACAGCAAGAGAAGCCACCACAAAGAGAAGCTCGCACATCGTAACCAGAGAGGAGCCCTTGTTTGTCACAACTAGAGAAAAGCCTGCAAAGCAAGGAAGACCCAGCACAGTCAAAAATAAAGAAATAAATAAATTGGCTTGTTCATCTTTTATTACTGAGTTGTGAAAATTCCTTACATATTCTAGATCAAACCCTTTACCAGGTATGATTTATAAATATCGTCTCCCATTGTGTGGACTGTCTTTAACTTTCTTGATAGTATCATTTGTAAAAGAAAAACAAAATATTCAAATTTTGATGAAGTCCAATTTACCTATTTTTTCCTTTTTGTTCCTTATGCTCTTGGAACTGTGTTTAAGAAGTCTGTGCTTAAAAAAAGAAAAAAATGTCTGTGCTTAACTCTAAGTCTCTCCTTGTGAAATGAAAATTTACTCCTGAGTTTTCTCTTGAGAATTTTATAGTTTTAGCTCTTACAGTTAGGTATATGATCCATTTTGAGTTTTTCTTCAGTTATTAACACGTTTAAGTAACAAAATCTGGAGGCAGGTCTAATATCTGCTGTGATTTTGGAGCTGAGTGTACACACTGTTCTGAGATCTCTCCAACATGTAATGTGATGAGACAGTATCATGATTTCTATGGGTAGACAGAGCCCTAGCCATTGCTAATATCGCCTACATTCATAATTGAAGAAAATGATAGATTTCAGTTAAAGGTTCATTTAAATAAACCTGTAACTACCCTCCAGGGGCTTCATGGTACCTCTGAGCTCTATCCACGGGTTACAGGTTAAGAACTCCTGCTGCTGCTGCTGCTAAGTCGCTTCAATTGTGTCCGACTCTGTGCAACCGCATAGACCGCAGCCCACCAGGCTCCGCTGTCCCTGGGATTCTCCAGGCAAGAACACTGGAGTGGGTTGCCATGTCCTTCTCCAATGCATGAAAGTGAAAAGTGAAAGTGAAGTTGCTCAGTTGTGCCGGACTCTTAGCGACCCTAATGACTGGAGCCCAGCAGGCTCCTCCGTCCATGGGATTTTCCAGGCAAGAACTCCTAGGACAGCTAAAACTTCTGCCTGGAATCTCAGTTTCCTAAGAGTCTTCTGAGGGAATGAACCTTCCCAGGACTGGCTTCTGGCTGTTTTTCTGCCACAGCCCAGCATACACCCTTCTTCCTGGCTCCAGCTTTGTAGAAGCTATTCCTTGCCTAGCAAATTTCTAACAAACCATCTAACAATAATACTAAAACTAAAAAAAGAAAGAGTAAGAATTATAAACACAGGACTTCCCTAGTGGTCCAGTGGCCAAGACAACATGCTTGCAATCAAACCAGGGCCCAGGGTTTGATCCCTGGTCAAGGAACTAGATGCTGTGTGCCACAACTAGGAGGTCACATGCCGTTACTGAAAGGTCCCGAAACGAAGATCGAAGATGCTGCGTGCTGCAACTGAGGACCGGGCAGCCAGATATACAAATAAATGAAATAAATATATAAAAAACAATTATAAACACTGTGTGTAGAATCAGAGGGCCTGCCAGATGGCGCAGTTGGTAAAGAATCCCCTTGCCAACGCAGGAGATGAGGGTTAGATCCCTGGGTTGGGAAGATCCCCTGGAGAAGGAAATGGCTACCCACTCCAGTATTCTTGCCTAGGAAATCTTATGGACAGAGGAGACCAGCGGGTTGCAAAAGAGTCAGACATGACTGAGCACGCATGCAGGCATGCTCACACGGTATGTGTAGAATCAAACAAGGTCTTTTACCCACATCCTCAAACTTCATCCTCCCTGCCTTCCTAGGTCTCTGGTGAGGCATGTGGCTTGCATGGCTCTGTGGCTGAGACCTGCTGTGGGGCACGTGGGGCCACGTGGTTCAGACAGATGTTTTTACCTCTAGGTGCCTCAGTTTCTTTACCTACAAGGCATGGATGAGCCCCATGGGATTACTGGGTGAATTAAAAGAACCCAAGATCTCTACCTCAAGAGCAGAACCAGGCAGAGTTATATACCTGAAGACATTAGCTATTATTTTTAAGCCTTTCACAGGAGACTTTCTCTGCCAGCATGCGGGAGACCTGGGTTTGATTCCCAGGTCTTCCCAACCTGGGAAGATCCCCTGGAGGAGGGCACAGCAACCCCCTCCAGTATTCTTGCTTGGATAATCCCCAGGGACAGAGAAGCCTGGTGGGCTACTGTCCCCGGGGTCACAAAGAGTCGGACATGACTGAGTGACTAAGCAGGGCACAGCATATCCGTTCTTTCCTTCTGCACTGGGTTAGTGGTTACTTATTTGTATTATTCAGGATTCTATGAGTTGTAGCAGGATCTCTAATCTCTCTATCTCAGGATCTCCAATGGCTCTATTTAAAAAGCCAGGGTTTCAGGCCTGGCTTACGGGGCGTGAGCAGTGGGGACAGGTCAGAAGATTCTATCAGACTCAACTGGCCTTTCTGCATAGACTGGGGGTGTAAGAAGAGCTTCAGTGAACAGGGCCTGGGCTGGCGTGGGGGAGCGAGCCCTTGCAGGGCAAGTGCCTCCTCTAGCTTCTGGCCCCTCAGCCCGTCTCGCCTGTGCCATCCCTGGCCTGGCCTTGGAAGTTCTAGGCTTTACAGCCTTGGGTCCTGATTTCAGGGAGTGAGATCCCTTCCTCATTGAGAGCTCCAAGAAAAAGTTCAGGCGAGAGCCTTGATTGGCCTGACCAGGTCATGTGCCCTTGTGGAGCCAATCACTGCAGCCAGAGTTCTGGGGCCTTCTGATTGGCCAGACCTGGGTCACGTCCTGGTCAGAGATGGGGAAGCCCCAAGCCAACAGCTGGGAGAGGGGTGGTGCGCATGGGCTGCCTCTTGGGAGATGCTGGGCTGACAAAACCCAAGGTCCTCCTCAAGGGTGTATTTCGAAAACGTCGTCTCCGTCAGACCTCACCTGTGCTAGGAACCCTTTCCTCACTGGGCTTGGCTCCTGCTCTGTGCACGCACGGGCAGCCTGTGTTCCCTATCATTGTTTTTCACTCAACAAATATTTAATGAGTTCCTACGATACACCAGGCACAGAGAAGGGGGTCCAGGAGGAACTCCAATACCTACAAGTCGGAAGGAGAGGGTGGAAGCTGCAAAGGGGGCTGAGGGGGGAGTGGTCTGTGAAGGAGGAGGAGGAGGACCAAGGTCCAGGGAAGTGAGGGAATTTCCCCAGGGAGGAGTGGCAGACCCAGGTGCTGCTGAGAAGTGCACTGAGAAGAGGAAGTGACCGCCGGATTGGGCAGGAGGGAGCTTGTGGGTGACCTTAGCAATAGTCAAGGGTAGGGATAAATCCCTGCTGGGGTAGGGTGGGGAGAGATTGGGAAGGGAGGGAGTGGAGAAGGCAGGTTTAGACTAGTCTCTGGAGTTTTCTATGGGGGGTGGGGAGAGCAGGCAGAAGAGGGCTTGGGAACAATGGTGAGCTCCCTCTCCCCTCCTGCCTCGTTTTTGGAACATGGTACCCAAGGGAAAAGAGAGAGAGGCTGATGGTACAGGAGAGCAGCAACGGGAGGGCAGCAGGAGGTGGGTGCTTGAGATCAAGATAGGGGTGGAAAAGCCTGAGGGGGAGGTGGATGCCAGGTAGGGAGATGTGTCAGTTTGGGGACTGGAAGATGAAAGATCCCATCTGATGGATTCAGTTTTTCTCACTGAAGAAGTGAGGTGAGGTCATTTGCTGGGACTGAGGGCAGAAGGGTTGTGGGAGGTGCATAAGAAAGGGAAGAGGGTGTGAAATCTTAGTCTCGGAGGGTGGGGAGAGTGTCCCCAGAAAACATGGGAGGGCTGCTGACTCTGTGGAGTGCCTGCTTGAAGTCTGACATCACAAATTCCCAATCAGAAGGGCTATATGTGGGCCCCCTTGCCTGCCCCCCAACAATAGGCAGGGGCAGGAAAGGGGCTTTCCTTTCGGTTTGCAGGGTTGCTTCAGGTGGAAGGAGAAGGGATGGGGAGATGGAATTTGTAAAAATCCACCAGGCTAGGAGGTAAGTACTATTATTTGTGTTTTACAGACCAGGAAGCTGAGAGGGTCAAGGCCAGTATGGCATTCTGTGTGACTTCAGGGTCAAACTAGAACTGGGCTTGGTACATGTTAGCTGTTATATATTTGTTGAAAAAAGTGACTGGCTGGAAGGCCCAGTGATGTATCCACTGTCATTACCCAGCTAGGAAGTAGCTTCCAACCTTGGGGTTTGGTATATGTGGGACTGGTGACCCCACATCCTGCGTCTTCCCTGTGGCTCTAATAAATGACTCAATATCAGCCATGTGCCCTCGAAGGCTAATCTCTCCAGAGTCTGGTAGTAAAGCTCCATAGACACCAAGTGAGCAGGGCAGTGTTCTCAACCTCATTTCTCATGCAGTGCTCTCCCGGAGATGAGTCACAGCCCTCAGCCAGGTGTGAAGGCCACTTCTGGTTCCTAACCTTTGGCTTTGCTGCCTGTATCCTCCCACTGCGGCTGGTGGGGAGTTATCCGGGGGGAGTGGGGGGCACACACCTGCACCACCCGGGCTCTCGAAGGAGACGGGTGTCCTTTTAAGGGGAATCCAGGAGTTGAGACCCTGAACTCGGTGAGGGCACGTCTCCTCCATGGTGAGGGCACAGTGCCTTTTCTTACAGGCCCTTTGGGCCGAAGTGAAAGTGGTCACTTCATTGAAGTAATAATGACGGTCCATTCTGCAGAAAACGTGGAGGAGAACATCCTGCTTATTTATTCAGACTTTTAAAACCATCAAACTCCAGATCTCTCCCTGTAGCTATTTATAACCAGAGCTGGTGTAAACTGTCCCCATATTAAGCGCAGGTTCGAAGTAACTTAAAAAATAGCCATCCGCTGCATATAAAATTAAAAAAAATTTTTTTTCATTTATAGACCTTCTCTCGCCTCCGATTATGTGTGAAGAGCGCTCGTTGTTCGGAGGAATCGGTGGGGGTGGGGCAGATACAGACCTGGGGGGGAGGGGGTCACACACTCTCCCATCCACCCCTCACAGCTATAAAAGCAGCCCTGGGCCCACTGGTCAACTGTCCAGGGCGAGGATGTTTTGGCCTGGGTCGAGCGTTTCCTCACCGGGGTGCCCAGGGTGGAGCGGCGGAGGCCGGGCAGGCGGCAGATCCGGAAAAGTGGCTCTTGCCTCGGAGGAAGTTGACCCTCCTCCCCCTACCGAGGGCTTGGGATGAAAACGGCTACTGCCCCCTTTACCCTTCTTGGACCCCCCAGCCCGTTTCTGTAAGCCCCCCGTCCCCGTTTTCTAAGGGCTCCCCTCCCCCCCCGGGGACAATTCGGCCCCTTCACAGCTCTCCAAACGGCCATCTGGGGTGGCAGGGGGACCCCCCCACCCCGCGCCCCGACTCTGCGTCCGGGCAGCGCCCCAGCTCAGGACCCTATCCTCCGGCCTCGCAGGCGCGGCGGCGCCCCGAAACTCGGGCGATTGAGGCGACTTCCAACGTCTCCCGCACCCCCCAATTAGCAGAAAGCCCCACCAAAACCCCACCCCGCACCCCGAGCTCCCACACTGCCTCCTCCGACTCCAGGAGACACTGCCACCTGGGAACTCTGTCCCCCGGCACCGGCGCTGCCCCCAGCGCTGAGGCACCCCCCAAAACCCCGTGGGAACCGCGGGGCCGCAATTAGTTTCTTCCAATTAGTTTCCCTTCTTTGTATAAGAACCCATTCAAACTGCGAGAGGTAGTCCTCCGCGCGAGGGGGAAAGTAGTCCCGACCTCGCCTTCGGTCTCCTCTCTTGCGTCGCGCGTGTTTCCCTTCAGGAAACCGGTGGGGCTCTCGGCGGAGCCCTCCGGGGAACGCAGGGGCCGGGGCCGCGGGGTGGGGGTGGGGGTGCGCTCAGGGGAAGCGGGGCGGGGGGGTGCCGGCAGAAGGAGGGGGCGGGGAGGGCGGCTAACTCCTCGCTATTGCCTAGAGAGATGGATCATGGGGCGTAGAGAGACGGCAAACCTCAAACCACGTACAGCGGGCGATACGCGTCAACCGAACCTGACCAACGGAAGCCTGGCGCCACCCCCCTCCCCGCTCTCCCGCCCCGGCCCCTCGGACGGACGGCTGCGCGCAGCCAACTGGGCTGCCGCTCGCCGTCCAAATCGCACGAGAGCCAATGGGGGCGCGCGGGGGGCGGAGCCACTCCCTCCCCGCGCCGGGTTGGGCTGCGCGCGGCTTTCCCCCCCGCCTCACCTCACTGCTGGCTCAGGCCCCGCCCCCCTCCCCTCCCGCTCGCTGCTCCCGGAGTAGTTAGAGCCAGTGAAGTGCGGGCGGCGAGGAGAGCGAAAGTTGCGCTGGGCTCGGCGCCGGGGGGCCTGAAGCGGCTCCGCGCTCCGCCCGCCAGGGCCGCCTCAGCCCCAACTCGCGCCCGCAGGCTCCGGCCGCGCCCGCCCGCACCCCCTCCCCGGGCCCGGCGCACCCCCCACCCCCACCCCCGCCTCCTCAGGAGCCGCGGGGTCCCCCGTCACTTTCGCCCGGCTCGGGCCCCCCGCCGATGCCGGCCATGGTGGAGAAGGGCCCCGAGGTCTCAGGGAAGCGGAGAGGGAGGAACAACGCGTCCAGCGCGGCCGCCTCGGCCGCCGCCGCCGCTTCGGCCGCCGCCTCGGCCGCCGCCGCCGCCTCGGCCGCCGCCGCCTCCTCGGCCGCCGCCGCCTCCGCCGCCGCCTCCGCCTCGGCCGCCGCCGCCCCCAATAATGGGCAGAATAAAAGTTTGGCGGCGGCGGCGGCGCCCAATGGCAACAGCAGCAGCAACTCCTGGGAGGAAGGCAGCTCCGGCTCGTCCAGCGACGAGGAGCACGGTAGGTGGCAGCCGCCCGCGCCGCCCCCGCGCCCGCCCGCCGGTCCGCGCGCTGACCGCCCCCTTCTGCTTTTCCCGCAGGTGGCGGCGGCATGCGGGTCGGACCCCAGTACCAGGCGGTGGTGCCCGACTTCGACCCCGGTGAGTAGCGCCCCGGGCCGGCCGGCTGGCTGGCCGGCCGGCCGGCGACCCGAGGGGGCGGACGGCCTCGGACAACTTTTCTTTCTGTGGATGTGGGTCCTGCCGTCCGCGGGGAGACGCTCGCGCCAGTGTGTCCTGCTGGCGGGCCGGACCCCCCACCCCCCACCCCGGGGAGGCCCGAGGGTCGCCCGGGCGGGTCGGACGCGAGGCGGCGGTGCGCCGGCCACACCTGGCCACCTGGCCCGGGGTTCCGGCGTCCCCGGTCCGCGCGAGCCGCGCCGGGGCCGGGCGGGGGTGGCCGCGCGCCGGAGACTTAGCTTCCTGCGAGCGCCCCAGGGCTCGGGACGGCCTCGGACCCACCTCTCCCCTGCGGAAGGTTGCCCCGCGTGCCCTCTCCTGCCGGCTCCCGGGCTCCTGCCTGCCCCCGACTCCCCTCCCGTCCTGAGATTCCCCCCAAAACCAGTTAGTAAAAGAAGTGTGCTTCCCAGAGGGCGCCTGACTGGGGAAGAGAGGCTTGCTGGCGGCAGTTTGATTTTAAGGACCTATTTGTAAATGTGTGTGTTATTTCCTTTTTTTGTTTGTTTGTTTTGTTTTAAAGGAAGAGGTTGTGAAAGGTTAGAACCCTCAGAAAGCTTTAGCCTAACACCTCCAAGGCATCCCAACCCCCTTGCTTGGAACATTTGTTACCCTTGCTGCTCTTCTGTGTGCAGGCAAATTCAAAGTACCAGAAAAATCCTTCCAGACAAAGGAATTCGTCAGTGAGATTCTAGCTTGTCTCCGTATAAGACTGTCTTTAAAGATTGTTGGCGTGGAAAATGTTTGAAAGGACGTGGGTTTTATTTCAGAAATCAAATTCGAAAGAGAACCTTGTGGAACTGGAGTTAACAGTCCTCCTGGTTGGAGGGCTTTAGAACTGGTGGTTCTCTATGTAGGTTACACAACGAGTTTATTTGAGAGAATAAATGCATAAATGCTTTTTCCTTGGAAACAAGACTGCAGAAAATTGCAAGGATCTAGCCCTTGAAAAAGGCGATTGCTCTTAAGCTGTTATTAAGGTATGAAACTCTGGGTGTTCTTTGAAGTGAAGATACGTAGGCATCCCTAAGTGAGCTGTTGGGTTCTCTGGAAATAAATGACCTTTCCCACATTTGCTTTCTACAGTTTTGGTCTGTTGATGATTTAAATCTCTTAGAGTATCTGTAGTCTGACGCCCAGGTTTGTATTCCTTTTAAACTTCGGTTAGTCTTCCTATAGTTTCCCCTTCCCCCACCTCTTCCTTTTTTGGTCGTCACTTCTCATTTATAAGAGCGACAGGATGGGACTCCCAGGCCAGGCTGCTTCTCCCCTGTGCATGCCTTCTCCATTCCTCGGTTGGCCACCAGGGGAAGCATACTGTTTTTTGGTTACAGTTGACCCTATCTTCATTTTGTAGGTCAAGTCCATCTTTGTTTTAATACACAGACCATAAAGCAAAGCTCTTCACCAAGTTTCCCCCACATATTTTTAAAAAATATCAACTTGTACACATCTTTTAGTAAGTTGGTCAGTTTTGGGGTACATTTTGGTTACATTTATTTTGAAAGCTTTGTTTAAATATGTTGGCTGTGACTAAAGATAAGTACATATTTGATGGCAGCAGCGAGAATTAGATTTCTGATATTGTTCTAAATGTTGACGCCTAGCTCTGCATTGTTAGGAATGAGGCAGACTTCTTCGGAGTTGTTCTCTTTGAAGCAGCACGTGTAGTAGGATCATATTTTGAGCTGTCCTTGCAGTTTTGGTGGACTAAGGGCAAGCATAAATTTGTCAGAGACCTGCCATTCTAAATAGTGAAACGCTGCAAATGTCTTGCTGTATGGTCTTACTGTCAGTTGATTGGCTCTTGGCGTTAACATTTCCTATTTTGTGTTTGTTTTAATCTGGAAAGGAATCTAACTGATGTAAAATAATTTGAAGCCTTGTTTTGCTATTCTGAGCAGTGGGACAAATTCCTAGGCATGGCTGGAAATTGTAGGATTTTACTTTTTACTACGTATTTATTTATTTAAAAGATGTGTTCTCATTTAACTTAAAATCTAAGGGAAGGGGAGACTTCCATTTTGGAATAGAAATGACACACCAGTTTTGTTGCATGTCAAGCACATTTTTTTTTAGGTCTGGATTTAGTTTTTTTCCACGAGTACAAGTTAGGAATAATATGGAATTGAGATTGTGATTGTTACTGCTTTTTCTTTTTCTCTTCCTGAGTTTTGAATGCATGTTTGTTTATTTATTTTTACCACCATATGAACAGACTAGTGAATGTGAAACTCATCAGGAAGCCACTTTAAAAAAAAAAAACAGAAAAACCTATCTGTAAAGATGTATGAGTGGAAGAATGTTAATTTTTTTTTTTAAGGTCAGGTTTTGTTTACCCACAGTCTCCTAACTTGACCCTATTTAGCTTTAAGAACAAATGGTGGAAACTAGATCCTCTTGAAATCCCCTGTAGAGCCCAGGGAAGGTGCATTTCTGTCACCCCTCACACATGGTGAGCAAAGTGGACCGCGAGTGGCCATCCTAAAATGCTGATTCATGTCTTATTACCTAATTAAGACCTAAACTGGACCACTGGATCAGAACTTGGTAGTTAAAATAACATCTTTGTTTATAACGGTGAACAAGTTTTATCAGGTAGGTTTAAAAACAAAGACCAGAATGGAGTTTCATATATTTAACTTTGTCTTTGTTCCCGTGTGGGGTCCAGACTGTCCATACTCTATTTCATACTTTATGCCATGTCGTATGCTGAGTTGGCTTTGGATTCTTTTAGAATTTAATAAACATACAGTAAATAAGAGGGAAGAGTGCTTATGCTAGCCTTCCTCTGGTCAGTTATTTCCTGCATTTGCAAAACATAATTTATTTTGAAACTGGTAGTGTTCTTCTATACAAAAATGTAAGTAATTCCATGGTCTTACCAAGAAACGTGCAGAGGAAGAAGCGGTAGCCTCCGGGTTTCTTTGATCCCTTGTTTGGTACTCTTCCTCTTTGTTGTCTTCTAACTAGAGGAACACAGTGGCAGGATTTTAAGATTGACTCAGGTTCTTTGTTTTCTGAAGCATGTGTTGTTATTGTCAACTTCTCTCCGAGTTAGTGATCACAGTACACGAATAGGAAAATTAAGACTCTTACAGAAGAGGAAATGTTAATGGTAAATTTTTTTGAGGTAATGGCTCTTTAAACATGCAACCTGTATTTGGAACATTGAATCCAATATATTTAATCAGATTAGAAAATTTGTGGTTGTCATTGGTTCAACTGTCACTTTCAGAGTTGACTTATATTAATAAAATGTAGAATAGTTTTCCTGAACTATTTAGGGTATCTTGACCTGCTTTTCATTTCTTTTTGGTGGTGATTCTGTCTTCCTCTTTGAGCACATTATTTGCTTTGCTTTAGTTTCATTGTAAAAATAAATTTTATAGATATCCAAAAATTCATAGGTTATGGTGAAGCCTTCATGGTGGAGGCATACTTGGAGGCAGTGTTTACCCAGATGAGAGGTGAGGGTAATGAGAAGTCCTGTGTGTGATCCCCTTTGTGATGCAGTGCAGTAGGAGGCGCCTAGAGCTGTCTCTCGGGAGGTCTAGTGCCTTGTCTCTGTGATTAAGAAGGTGGTTTAAAAAGGTCAGGCTGGTCATTTTATCTCAGGAGCCTCTGTTTCCTGCATTGTGAATCAGGTTCTTTCATCACTGTGGCCTGTGATTATGTCAGTTACAGTCATCTTTTTAATTTCAGGCTTCTTTCAGAAGCAACATAGAGCAGACTGTGAGCTTGGGTTGTGAGAACCATCAAACCCAAGTTCAGATCTTGGCAGTGCCTCTTGACAATTGTGTTTCAGCCCTGGGCAGGTTTCTTTATTTTTCCTTTCATCTGTAAAGTAGAGGTAATGGAACTTCTTCCTCAAGAAAAGAAATTAACTGAGTTAATACATGTAAAATGTCCAGTGCAGTGCCTGGCACTCAGCAAATGCTAAGCAAACATTTTCTGCTGTCTTAATTTAGTTATCATTTGAAGGACTTAGTTGCCAAGTAGTGGTCCTTGCGTTGCCTGCTTTACTGCAAAGGTAAGGCTGGATTATTAATGAAGCTGTAGATTTGAATGCGAATTATGCATTCAAAGATACTTGAAGATGATTGCTTTTAAGTTACAGTACCTGCTGCAATTTAGGTAAATACCCTTTGCTGGGAGAGAGAACTAGTCCAAAACATTTTTATAGCAGAAAAGTACACAGAGATCCAGAGGGAATAGATAGCCCTGTTCAGCTCAAGTTTCAGGGTAGTATGAAAGAAACGTTGAGTCCATCCCTGGGCCAAAGTGAAGTACACATTAACTGTGTTCTGAGTCAGGGAGTTTTTACTCTCAATTCTCAAGTTCTTGTCTTTGAGAGTTAATATTGAAGTGAGGTTCTGCTGCTGCTGTACTTCCTTGGGTGATGAGTACTTCCTTGGGTGTGATCCAAAGGTTAGTTGGTGGAGGCTCATCAGAGCAGAGTTGTTTTAAAAGCAGTGTTGAAAGTCATTGGTACTGAAGAAATGTAAGCTTACTCTTTTCTTTTTTTAAAATATTTTTATTCGTTTGTTTAGGCTCTCTGGGTCTTCGTTGCTGCCTGGGCTTTTCTCTAGTTGCTGTGAATGGAGGCTGCTCTCTTGCTGAGCAGCAGGGGCTCTAGGGCACCCGGGCTTCGGTAGCTGAGCGTGTGGGTTCGTAGTTGCTGCTCCTAGCTCCAGAGCATGCATGGCTCGGTAGTCGTGGTGCGCCGACTTAGTTGCTCTGCAGCAGGTGGGATCTTCCCACATCAGAGACTGAACCTGTGTCTCCTGCAATGGCAGGTGGATTCTTTACCACTGAGCCACCAGGGAAGCCTTAGGCTTATTCCTTTTTCGTTTCCTCCTTCTTTTTCTTTTTTTCCCTAGGCTTACTGTAAGAAACCTAGTTTCTTTAGTGTTATAAACTTCTATGGTTCTATAGGGCAGTTTAATTGACAAAAATCTTAGTCTTTGGAAATGAAACATCGAAGTCTATCCAAATTACTGTATTCTTCCCCAGTTTATTTTACTTTTTATATTTTACTCTCTGCTATATCGATTGTTATACTTAATTTATAATTTAGCCCTCACTTTCTTCTGAGCCTTTCTTTAGAGGTTCCATGCATAATGTTAAAGTAAGAAATAAGGCTTCTATTTGTCCCCTTACTCTGATAGAAAACAGCTATCTTTGCTAAGGAGGATGTGTTCCGTGGGATTTACATTAAAACAGAGCTGGAAAAACCTTGCCGTAGAGGGAGTCTCTGGAACAGCAGTAAAGGCCCAACTGAGGCAATAATGGGGATTGAGTGCCAGCTCAGTAACTGGGCTGAGTCACCTCTACAGCCTCAAATAGCAAGTACGGAAAATACGTGTCACCTAGGATTGATTAGGGATAATGGTTGTAATTTAACAGTTTCTGTTTTATGTTCTGGAAATTTTACTAATACATATATCAAACAATACATATATCTTCTAGTTGAGTTTTATGTTTTTTATTGTTGATTTTTTAAAAATATAAAATAGAATGTTTTTAAAAATATAAAATAGAATGTTTTAATGTGATAAAAAGTGTTTTGATAAAATGTTTGAGATAAATATTTTTAAGTAAAATTAAAATGCCATTTAAGTGAAATGTTGATAGTAAACCCTAAAACGCCTACTTTTTTTCAAATAAGTCAAATTTTGTTTTTTCTTTCTTTTTGTTTAAGTTAGTCATATTCTTTATTTAATATGAGGATCCTGTAAAAATTGCATGCTAGACATAATTCTTTGAAGTTTCTGGATTTTCTCTCCCTCAGAGCAGTGAGAGAGAAAATTGTAGTGTTCACTCAGTGCAGCCTTCCTGTCTTCTAGATGAGGAAGGTGAGGCCTGCAGAGACAAAGTGACTTGTATTTGTCTTTCAGTCATTAAAAGCATCTCCAGGTAGGTTTGAGGCGTGTGATACCAAATTTTATTGTTTTACAGCCTTGTTCTGGGTACAATAACATGTGTGTGTAATTTTAGATAAAGGTAGTGGAGGTGACGGAATTCCAACTGAGCTGTTTAAAATCCTAAAAGATGATGCTGTTAAAGTGCTGCACTTAATATGTCAGCAAATTTGGAAAACTTAGGACTGGAAAAGGTTACTTTTCATTCTAAGCCCAAAGAAGGGCAATACCAAAGAATGTTCAGACTTCCATACAGTTGTGCTCAATGCTAGCAAAGCAATGCTCAAAATCCTTCAAGTTAGGCTTCTGCAGCACATGGTCTGAGAACTTCCAGATGTATAAGCTGTGTTTTAAAGAGGCAGAGGAACCAGAGATCAAGTTGCCAACATTTGTTGGATCATGGAGAAAGCAAGGGATTTCCAGAAAAACATATTCTTTTGCTTCATTGACTATGCTAAAGCCTTTGACTGTGTAGATCACAACAAACTGGACAATTCTTAGAGGTGGGAATGCCAGACCATTTTACCTGTCTCTTAAGAAACGTGTATGTAGGTCAAGAAGCAACAGTTAGAACTGGACATGGAATGACTGGTTCAAAATTGGGACAGGAGTATGACAAGGCTGTATATTGTCACCCTGCTTATTTAACTTATATGCAGAGTGCATCATGTGAAATGCCGGGCTGGATAACTCACGAGCTGGAATCAAGACTGCCAGGAGAAATATCAACAACCTCAGATATGCTGATGATAAAACTCTAATGGCAGGAAGTGAAGAGGAACTAAGGAGCCTCTTGATGAGGGTGAAAGAGCAGAGAGAAAAAGCTGGTTTGAAACTCAACATTAAAAAAAACTAAGATCATGGCATCTGGTCCCATCACTTACTGGCCAATGGAAGGGGAAAAAATGGAAGCAGTGACAGATTTTCTTTTGGGCGCCCAAATCACTGTGAGCAGTGACTGCTGTCATAAAATTAAAACATACTTACTCCTTGGAAGAAAAGCTATGACAAACCTAGACAGCATATTAAAAAGCAGAGACATCACTTTGCTGACAAAGGTCCATATAGTCAAAGCTATGGTTTTTCCAGTAATCACATACAGATGTGAGAGTTGAATCATAAGGCTCAATGTGGAAGAATTGATGCTTGCGAACTGTGGTGCTAGAGAAGACTCTTGATAGTCCCATGGACTGCAAGGAGATCAAACCAGTCAATCCTAAAGGAAATCATCCCTGAATATCCTTTGGAAAGACTGATGCTGAAGCTCCAGTACTTTGACCAGCTGAGGCATAGAGCCAACTTACTGGAAAAAGACCCTGATATTGGGAAAGATTGAGGGCAGAAGGAAAAGGGGATGACAGAGGGTGAGATGGTTGGCTGGCATCACCGACTCGATGGACATGAAACTCTTGTGTAGGAGTTTCATAGGTGTAAATGCCTGAGACCACAGGAGGGAAGAAGGTGAGGCAGCAGAGCCTTCAGCTTGGATGCAAATGTGACACCTGTGAAGGAAAGCAGAAGGAAGGGTGATAGATGATGAGATCCAGGAGCCTAAGATTGCAGTGCAGCCAGAGCAAAGGTGCTTTGTTAGAGTGTGTTGGGCAGGACTGGGCCTTCTCTAGAAAACCGGCTGCGTTCTGGCGTTGGCCTGGAGTTAGCATGCAGCGTGCTGCAGTGGATCCCGAAGCTGCTGGGCAGCTGGGACTGTCAGCTACTTACACTCCTCTCAGCGCTCTCTCTCTTGAAGAGAAGTCTGAGTGGCAGGCTCTCAAGGTCATCAGAATCCCTGTGCCTGTTTTTGTCCTTGAGTACATACTTAGTATGAAAAGCGGTATGTTTTGTTATTGTCAAAGTATTTTTGTAAATGGAATTATTTGTGCATATTCCTCTAACAGGCACAGAAAATTCCTTTCCTTCATTCAATTTTCACTAAGGTGTTAGGCTTGTTAACTTTTTACAGTGCTATCTTTTTGTAGTCTGTGTTGGCATTTTTCTAATTACTGGTGAGGTCAAGTGTGCTTTTATGTGTTTTTTCAGCTACCTGGTTTCCCTCTGTGTATATATCTTTTGCTGCTTTTCTGTAGGGTGTTCTTTTTCTTACTGATTTGTGTGTGCTCTTTGTATATTTGGATACTGATCCTTTCTTAGGGTTGTAGAGTTGTAAAGTTTTTGTTGTTGTTTTTCTCTCTAGTGTGGGAGTTGATGGAGTTTCTTTTCAGAAAGGAATAAAAACATATCCCTGGTTGGATATATTTCTGCTCAGAGACTGGACTTGGTACATAGCTTCTTACCCATTGTCACTAGGACTCCTGGTGTCTAAGATGATTGCCACTGAGAATTTGATACGTCTTTTTTTGTTATGTTGCAACTTTTTTCAGTTAATTTGGTGTACTAATTACTAACCAACTGACCTAAATTATAGCGCTGGATGACTTGAAAAGCTCTGATTTAATTTCTGTTCAACAGCAGAAATTTTAGTTTTTACAGCTAGTTTTAATAGCATACTAGCTTTGTTCATAGTGACTTGTGAAGTCAAGTGGGCCTTAGGCAGCATCACTATGAACAAAGCTAGTGGAGGTGATGGAATTCCAGTTGAGCTTTTTCAAATCCTGAAAGATGATGCTGTGAAAGTGCTGCACTCAATATGCCAGCAAATTTGAAAAACTCCGCAGTGGCCACAGGACTCAAAAAGGTCAGTTTTCATTCCAATGCCAAAGAAAGGCAATGCCAAAGAATGCTCAAATTACTGCACAATTGCACTCATCTCACACGCTAGTAATGTTCAAAATTCTCCAAGCCAAGCTTCAGCAATACGTGAACTGTGAACTTCCAGATGTTCAAGCTGGTTTTAGAAAAGGCAGAGGAACCAGAGATCAAATTGCCAACATCCGCTGGATCATGGAAAAAGCAAGAGAGTTCCAGAAAAACATCTATTTCTGCTTTATTGACTATGCCAAAGCCTTTGACTGTGTGGATCACAATAAACTGTGGAATATTCTGAAGGAGATGGGAATACCAGACCCCCTGACCTGCCTCTTGAGAAACCTATATGCAGATCAGGAAGCAACAGTTAGAACTGGACATGGAACAACAGACTGGTTCCAAATAGGAAAAGGAGTACGTCAAGGCTGTATATTGTCCCCCTGCTTATTTACCTTATATGCAGAGTACATCATGAGAAACGCTGGGCTGGAAGATGCACAGCTGGAATCAAGATTGCAGGGAGAAATAGCAATGACCTCAGATATCAGATGACACCACCCTTATGGCAGAAAGTGAAGAGGAACTAAAAAGCCTCTTGATGAAAGTGAAAGAAGAGAGTGAAAAAGTTGGCTTAAAGCTCAACATTCAGAAAACTACGATCATGGCATCCAGTCCCATCACTTCATGGCAAATAAATGGGGAAACAGTGGAAACAGTTGATGACTATTTTTTTGGGCTCCAAAATTGCTGCAGATGGTGATTACAGCCATGAAATTAAAAGATGCTTACTCCTTGGAAGGAAAGTTATGACCAACCTAGACAGCATATTGAAAAGCAGAGACATTACTTTGTCAGCAAAGGTCCATCTAGTCAAAGCTATGGTTTTTCCAGTGGTCATGTATGGATGTGAGAGTTGAACTATAAAGAAAGCTGAGCGCTGAAGAATTAATGCTTTTGAACTGTGGTGTTCAAGATTCTTGAGAGTCTCTTGGACTGCAAGGAGATCCAACTAGTCCATCCTAAAGGAGATCAGTCCTGGGTGTTCATTGGTAGGACTGATGTTGAAGCTGAAACTCCAATACTTTGGCCACCTGATGCGAAGAGCTGACTCATGTGAAAAGACCCTGATGCTGGGAAAGATTGAAGGCAGGAGAAGGGGATGACAGAGGACGAGATGGATGGATGGCATCACCGACTCAATGGACATGGGTTTGGGTGAACTCCGGGAGTTGGTGATGGACAGGGAGGCCTGGCGTGCTGCAGTCCATGGGGTCACAAAGAGTCGGACACGACTGAGTGACTGAACTGAGCTGAGTTAGAGATTAAAGTCATAACTTTAGTTTCCATGGTGGTCAGTTATTTTTCCATAAAAGGTGAATGTGCTGTGGACTAAAACCCAGTTCAGCTGTCTTACGGTTTTGTCACTGATTGTGAGGGAGTGGGTGAGTGGTGTGGTGCCACTTGTCATCACAACAGAAAACCCTTGAAGGAATAATGTCAGTGCCAGGTTAGTGTAGTGTTTGCTGTGTGCAGACTGGTTTGAATACTTCATTAATAATTTAACTTAACAATCACAACAATCACATCAGATAAAGTTGTTATCACCATTTTCCATATGAGGAAACAGAGGCAGAGAGGTTTACTGTTATGGTTCACCCTAGTAACCTGCCCAAGGTAACCCATTCTAAGATGCCATCTGTTGTCAGAAGCATCATTATTTTGTATATTGCTAAGGAAGGAAAAATACCAGGATACCACTAAGATAAGTTGCAGTTGGACTGCAATCTAGTGTGTTTCAGGGAGACTTAGCCAGAAATCGTCTCTTAAGAAAAACCACTTAGAGCAGCACTTTATTGGATCAATTGCTTAGTTGTTTGCACGTGGTCCCAGGTATTGTGGAGATTTTTGTGTGGGGTGGCCAGAGCCTGATTCGTGCCCAGTTGCATTCCTTCTCCTCTTCTCAATGAAAGCACAAATGAAATGGGAGGTGTCTGGCTTGGTTGACTGAGGTGAATTGGAATGAGTTGCTTTACTCTTGCACGTATGTTGAAATAGTCATTTTCAGAGTGTAAAACAGTTGTTTTTTGAGGGGAGTGATTTTTTGTGATTGGATGACTTAAGGTTACAAAGGACCGTGTTATGTTGGTTACCTTTGAGTTTAACAGATGAGAGTATAACATTTAAATATCTATTTTCCCCCCTCCCCATATGTTTTTCTGCAGGTTCACATTGAACTTGAGCTGTGGGATGAGTTTAAGAACCATGTCTTGAATAAAGTGTGAAAAAACACACACATTAAAATATCTAAGAGTATTTTTAAAAGCCATTGGTTTCACCTGTACAACTATCTGGTTAGTATGTTCAGCACCTAATTCTCCTTCCTTGTATATTATTCCCAATCTCCTCCCCCATCAAAAAAACGAAAACCAAACTAACTGCCTCTCTCCCCTGAAATAACCCTGATGTATGTATTTCTTAGTGTTATTAGCGAATTGTGTTCTGTTTTTCAAAGACCAGAGTATACTTACAGAAAATTGTAAGCTTTATTCTGATTGACTTAAATGTGAGGTTTGCCATGGTTGGTTTGATCATAAGGTTAACTGAGGACTAGCTTCTGTCTGCCCAGAAACCAAGGCTTGCCTCGGGGGACTGGGTGAGCCTCTGCCCAGGAGTCTGGCTGTGCTTGTCTTCAGCAGTTGCATCTAGTGACCAGCAAATAGTCCCTTCTGGCCTTCTTTATGTTTGAAAAGGTTAATTAAAATTTTGGGATTGGTTAAACATTCTGTTCACTTGAACTCGGGGTCTTTCTATGCTGTTTCACACACACACACACACACACACACACACACACACACACTTACTAAAGGCTGCACATCCTGTTTTACTGGCACAGAAGCTTCTGGGCTGGGACTTGTCTGCTTTCAGACTTAGCGTGCACGTGCGGGAGCAGGATCGTAAGACGGGAAGGGTAAGGCTTGCTAGTCTGATCTCAGGCGGTCCCGTGAAGTCTTCATGGTGTCATGCACTTCTGCTTTCTGAGTGTTCTGAGCCACCAATTCTGTTAATATCTAAGGTTTATCTTTCTCACTTGACATAGCTGAATGTGGTTCTGCATTTAATAAGAGCACTTGTGTGCACTGATTGACTTTGCTCGAATAGGCATTTTGTAGTGGACAGTTGATAACTAAGAACCAAGTTTACTTAAAAAATGGAAACCTAAGGGAAAAAGTGAGCTTTAAAGTTGCATTTAAAACCTGGCGTTGCCTGTTTTAGGTGCTTATTTAATAATGAAGTTGTGTGAGTTAGATATACATCTTAGATACATTCTTACACTTTTTTTTCCCAAGGTGAATTTCATACAACATGGGGCTTCCCTGGTGACTCAGATGGCAAGGAATCTGCCTGCTGTGCAGGAGACCTGGGTTCCATCCCTGGGTCAGGAAGATCCCCTGGAGAAGGAAATAGCTACCTACTCCTCCAGTATTCTTGCCTGGAGAATCCCCATGGACAGAGGAGCCTGGCGGGCTACAGGCCATGGGGTCCCAAGGAGATGGACATGACTGAGTGACTAAAACACTTTCACTTTCATATAACATAAAATTAACCTTTTAAAAAATTGTTTGTTTATTTATTTGGCCACACTGCACTGCTTGTGGGACCTTCGTCCCCAGACTAGGAATCAGACCTGGGCCCTGAGCATTGAGAGCACAGAGTCCTAAGCCTTGGGTTGCCAAGGCATCCCCAGAGTAACCATTGTGAAGTCAGTAATTTAGTGGCATTTAGGACACTTAACGTTGTTGTGCAACTACCACCACACCATCTAGTTCCAGAATGTTTTCATCACCCCAAGAGAAAATCTCAAGTCTGTTAAGTGGTTACTTCCCCCTCCCCCTGCACATTGCTGATGACAGAGGGCGCTACGCAGCACAGTGGGGCGGGGGGAGGGTCACCTTACTTGGGGCTTGGTGATTGAAGAAACCAGGAAGAAGTTGTAGGTGAAGTAGTTCTTTGAGCCAAGTCTTGAAAATAGGGGTTTTCCTGTGTTTATGAGTTTATAATGTTTACTAATTTAAAAATTAATAGTAAACTATGAAGTTTAAAACTATAAAACTGTTATTTTGAAAATGTTAATCTTTCTGAAAATTTCAATCCAGATTTCCTTTTAAATTGTTTTAAGCTGTGCTGTCCAGTAACGTAGCCACTAGTAATCTATAATTATTTAAATTTATTAAATAAAATCAAACTGAAAATGCACTTCTGTCGCGCTAACCACATCATTCCAAGCACGTGGCCCCTGGCTGCTGTGTCGGAGCGCAGAGCGGGGCATTTCCCATGCTGTTGGGCAGCATGGAGCCAGAGACCTTAGGAGTGAAAGCTTCATTCTTCTTAATTTTTATAATTAGTTCAGAAGTTCTGCCTCTAATCAGGGTGCATGGTGAAATGTGATACTGGAATGTGATGGTTGTGTATGGAATTCCTCTAGTGGAGTATTTGTTAAAATATTGCTATTAAGGTATTCAAAATAAGGCTTCTTAAGAAAGCAAGTAGAAATTGAAAGCTTTTTTTGTGGAAGTGGGGGAGATGGTTATATAACACCTAGTTAAACCAAAAGGATAATCAAGATGTGTGACTATATTGAAGAGAAATGTAGAACTTAAAAAGTCAGCAATATGAAGGCTTACCCTTGTTTGAAAAGGTTAGGTTTCATATCTCTCCTGAACATACTCAGCCTTTGCTCCAACTTCTCAAACACATTTAAACACATTATAATTGTTCTAATGCCCTTGTCTAGTAATTCTCTTATCTGTCTCATTTCTGAGTTGGTATCAGTTGATTGATTTTTTCCCTCATTATGAGTTGTCTTTTCCCGTTTCTTTGCTTGTTTGGTAATTTTTGTTTAGATGCCAGACATTATGAATTTTATTTTGATGGATGCTGGATATCTTTATATTCCTATAAATATTCTTGAGCTTTGTTCTAGAACATGGTTAAGTTCCTTAGAAGTGGTTTGTTCACCACCCTTATGGCAGAAAGTGAAGAGGAACTAAAAAGCCTCTTGATGAAAGTGAAAGAGGAGAGAGAAAAAGTTGGCTTAAAGCTCAACATTCAGAAAACGAAGATCATGGCATCCGGTCCCACCACTTCATGGGAAATAGATGGGCAAACAGTGGAAACAGTGTCAGACTTTATTTTTTGGGCTCCAAAATCACTGCAGATGGTGACTGCAGCCATGAAATTAAAAGACGCTTACTTCTTGAAAGGAAAGTTATGACCAACCTAGATAGCATATTGAAAAGCAGAGACATTACTTTGCCAACAAAGGTCCGTCTAGTCAAGGCTATGGTTTTTCCTGTGGTCATGTGTGGATGTTAGAGTTGGACTGTGAAGAAAGCTGAGCGCAGAAGAATTGATGCTTTTGAACTGTGGTGTTGGAGAAGACTCTTGAGAGCCCTTTGGACTGCAAGGAGATCCAACCAGTCCATTCTGAAGGAGATCAGCCCTGGGATTTCTTTGGAAGGAATGATGCTAAAGCTGAAACTCCAGTACTTGGGCCATCTCATTCGAAGAACTGACTCATTGGAAAAGAGTCTGATGCTGGGAGGGATTGGGGGCAGGAGGAGAAGGGGACGACAGAGAATGAGATGGCTGGATGGCATCACTGACTTGATGGACGTGAGTCTGAGTGAACTCTGGGAGTTAGTGATAGACAGGGAGGACTGGCGTGCTGCCATTCGTGGGGTCGCAAAGAGTCGGACACGACTGAACGACTGAACTGAACTGAACTGAATCGTTTTTGAATTTATTTTTGTATATGGTGTGAGAAAGTAGTCCAGTTTGATTCTTTTGCATGTTGCTGTCCAATTGTTCCAGCACCATTTATTGAAGAGGCTGTCTTTTCCCTATTGGATATTCTTGTCTCCTTTGTCATGGATTAATTGACTGTGTAAATGTAGGCTTATTTCTGGGCTCTGTATTCTGTTCCATTTTTCTGTGTGTCTGTTTTGGGTCCAGTAGCATACTGTTTTAACGACTTTAGCTTTGTAATATAGTTTGAAATCAGGCAACATGATACCCTCAGTTTTGTTGTTTTTTTCTGAAGATTGCTTTGGTGTGTTACAGCTTTTAAACTTTTGAGTCTTATGTTCATGGAAGCCTTCTGTAAATGCTTTTAGAAACCAGGATATTAAAATTTCATGTTTTTATATAGCCACTATTCATTTTAGTGTCCATGACAAAGTGCTCAGACTAACTGCTTGCTCATTGAAATCTGATGATTCTAGCCCAGAATTTTCCAAAGCAGAATAGTTTTTTTTTTAGTTCACTATTCTTTATAAAATAAATTATTAGTGTAAATTAAAACTATTAAAAATTAGCTTTAAAAGTTATTAGTCCTAGTTAAGAACTAATTTTTTTCAGAGAAAAGTGTATGTTTTTCTTTGAAAAGTGTAATTTAGGAAGTATCTCCTTGGACTGTGTAAGATCTCCATTTGCTGTGCTTAATCACTCAACTGTGTCTGACTCTTTTGTGACCCCATGGACTGTAGCCCACCAGGTTGACTGAAAAATCCCATGGACGGAGGAGCCATCTTGCTGGGATGTAAAAAAAATGAGTATTTGTAATAAAATTGGCATTTCCTTTTGAAGCCCTTATAGAATTTTGATTGTTTCCTAGTCATTTTCAGCTTGATGTCTTCTAGATTTTGAACATCTGCTGCTTTCATATGCCATGTATTGATACTCCTGAACTGAATTAGGGTTTTGTATAACTGATGAACTCTCATTCTGAGCCTTTGCTGGTGTTCTGCTTGTGTGGCAGTGGGTCAGTTTCCATGGCATTGCCATTTTGTAGAGCCTTGTTGGTGGAGCAGAGAGGTTGAGGGTGGGCATGCAGGCCCTTACCTGTTAACACAGGGTCTGAACTGGAATAATTGAGCTTTTATTTAGTTTTGCATTTTAAGTTTCTAGATAATTTTAAAAGTAAGAGTTCTATTTCTGTAAAAAAGTTTTAAATCACACTTTCTGTCTTATGTAAACAAGTAGCAGTAGCAAAGTGAAAGTGTCAATACCAGTGATTTGAAGTGTAAGTTCTAGAAAGTTCGGTGCAGATGAGACAGGCTAATGATCAGTAGGCAGTCTAAAAACATACAGTTTTTGCCTCAGTTGGACACATTCATTGGTGGACTGTGTTTAATTGTGAAGGAAAAAAAATTTAAGAACATGTATGAAATTGGAATTATACTCTGGAAAAAGCAGGATGAGATGTAATTAGGTGTTTTTTAGTTTTAGCTTTTCAGAAACATAATTCCCCTCTGATGTGTATTGTCTAGCTTTTTACCCATTGTACTTTTGTACTATTTTAAGGAACTCGTGTGAAAAAATGATGGACTGCTTTTACTTCTGGTGGTCTAAAAACACTAATTTTTCTCTCTGTTACAGGATTTTACACTTGCATAGTTTTCCTAAACATTGATGAGTTGCTTTTTTGCTTATAGAAAATTTGAACATGTAGAAAACAATAGAAATATTATGGAGTCCTGTATTGTCTGGCAGCTGTCTTTAGCCAAATAAATAAAAACACTTTTTTTTTTTGCTAAAGTTTAGTGAATTTGCTTTTTCACATTATAGAAAATGAAGTTGTGTGTTAGACTTTTGGATACTTTAGTTATAGAATGCCTCGCCTGGGGTGTGGCGAGTGCTGTGTGATACAGGCGTGCCTGTGTTCTAGGGGCGGGGTGGTGGTTGAAATCTGTGTGGAGGGGAAGGCTTTCCCCAGGTGATCGTGAGGTCAGTCTGGAAGAGTCGATAAAGGGAAACTCTCCAGGACTGAGAGATGTGACGTTTTTGAGGAAGCTTGATCTGGCTGAGGCTGGGGGAGGCAGTCAGGAAAGTGGTGGAAGGAGAGACTAGAGGCACTGAGGCTGTGTGTGCTAAGCTGAGGAGCTTATTTAATTTTTAAATAATAGCTTTACTAAGATATAATTGACATCCATAAAGTTTACTCTCTTAAAGTGTACAATTTGGCAGTTTTCAGTGTATTTACAGAGTTGTGCAACCATTACCACTCTCTGATTTTGTTTTCATCACCTCCAAAGAAAGCCTGTACTTATTAGCAGTCATTCCCCATTTGGAATTTATTTTAAATGTCATTTAAATGGGGACTTCCTGCTGGTCCAGTGGTTAACTCTCTCAGCTCCCAATGCAGGGGGCCCAGGTTCGATCCATGGTCAGGGAACTATATCCCACATGCTGCAACTAAGACCTGGTGAAGCCAAATAAATGAATAAATATTAAAAAATAAATGTCATTTAAATGTTTTTATTTTATTTTATTATTTGTTTTTGGTTGCATTGTGTGGCTTGCAAGATCTCAGTTCCCCAGCCAAAGATTGAACCTGGGCTGTGACAATGAAAGCGTGGAGTCCTAATCACTGGGCTACCAGGAAACTACCTATTTTATTTTACTTATAGTTGGTTTACAATATTGTGTTAGTTTTGAATGAACAGCATAGTGATTCAGTGTTTTTACACATTATACTCCATTTATAAGTTATATAAGATAATGGATATAGCTCCCTGAGCTATGCTGTAAATCTTGTTTATCTATTTTATATACAGTATTTTACACCTGTTGATTCCCTACCCCTACCTCTCCTCCCCTCTCCTCTCTCCCCGTTGGTACCATGAGTTTGTTTTATATACAGTATTTTACACCTGTTGATTCCATACCCCTACCTATTCCTCCCCTCTCCTCTCTCCCCGTTGGTACCATGACTTTGTTTTCTGTGTCTGTGAGTCTGTTTCTGTTTTGCATGTACATTCATTTATTTTATTTTTCAGATTCCATGTGTAAGCAGTATAATACAGTTTGTCTGATTTATTTCACTAAGCATAATACTATTCTAGGTCTATCCACATTGCCACAAATGGCAGTATTTGGTTCTTTTTTTTTGTGATTCACATTCTTGTGTGTGTATCACATCTTCGTAATCATATTGTCTGTTGTCAGGCACTTGAGTTACTTTCATGTATTGGCTGTTGTACCAAAATAGTGCTTCTGTGAACATTGATATGCTTTTTTTTTTTTTCATTTATCTTTTTGAATTAGTGTTTTTGTTTTTTTTGTTTTTTGTTTTTGATACATACTCAGAAGTGGAATTGCTGGATCATATGATAGTTTTATTTTTAGTTTTTTAAGGACCCTCCATACTGTTCAGCACCCCACTCCAGTACTCTTGCCTGGAAAATCCCATGGACGGTGGAGCCTGGTAGGCTTCAGTCCATGGGGTCACTAGGAGTTGGGCTTGACTGAAAGACCTCACTTTGACTTTTCACTTTCCTGCATTGGAGAAGGAAATGGCAACCCACTCCAGTGTTCTTGCCTGGAGAATCCCAGGGACGGGAGAGTCTGGTGGGCTGCCGTCTAGGGGGTCACACGGAGTCAGACACGACTGAAGCGACTCAGCAGCAGCAGCAGCATAGTGTTCTCCATAGTGACTGCACCAATGTACATTCCCACCAGCAATGTTCCAGGGTTCCCTTTTCTCTTCATCTTCTCCAGCATTTGTTATTTGTAGACTTTTTGATGATGGTCATTCTGACTGATGTGAGGAGTTACCTCACTGTGGTTCTGATTTGCGTTTCTTTAATAATTAGTGATGTTAAGCCTCTTTTCGTGTGTCTGTTGGCCATCTGTATTTCTTCTTTGGAAAAATGTCTGTTCAGGTCTTCTGCCCATTTTTTGATTGGGTTGTTTGGGTTTTGAGTTTTTCTGATATTGAGTTTTATGAGCTGTTTGTATATTTTGGACATTAGCCCCTTGCTGGTTGCATCATTTGCAAGTATTTTCTCCCGTTCTATAGGTTGTCCTTTTGTTTTTTTTCAGTTGTTCTCTTTGCTGTGCAAAATTAAGTGAGCTTTAATAACCACTTAAGACTTATTTCTCTTAAAAATAACCCTCCTAACGTTTGTGTTATGGAGGCAGTAGTGTAATATTTTTGTGAAATAATACTGTGTCACAGGTGTTGACCATGTGTGTTTTTTAAAATGCATTTCATAACTTCTTTTTCTAAAAAATGTTGTGTTTGTTTATTTATGGAGGTGTTGGGTCTTAGCTGCCATATGCAGGCTCTGCACTGTGGTGCTCGGGCCGGTCTAGTCGCGATGTGGGGGCTTAGTAGTTGTGCTGGGCTGGTGGGCTTAGTTGCCCTGAGGCACGTGGAGTCTTATTTCCCTGGTTAGGGATGGAACCCACGTCCCCTGCCTTGGAAGGTGGATTCTTAATCAGTGGACCACCAGTGAAGTTCAAAGACTAGAGAACTTTGAGCCACGGAGTGCTGTGAATGTAATTGCAGTTGGGAAAGATCATTGGTTATTGTGATGAGGAGAGCTTGTGAGAATGAATTAATGGAAGGTAGAGAAGACCACTTATTCAGAAACTCGTACATGAGCATGTACTATGTGCCACACACTGCTGGCACTGTGAACAGACTGCACACCCGGCCCTCCTGGAGTTAAGTGGTGAGGGGATGCTGTGAGGGTGACTGGGAGACGAGGATGTGCTGGCAAGCTCTTAAGTGGTTATGGTAGACAGACTGGAACGATGGATTTAATGTGTGGCACGGGGGGACGACAGCTCCTGGGGTCTTGCTGATTGGTGGTACCATTCCAGCAATAGAGGATGTAGCTGTTTTGAGGTTGAGATACCCACACATAAGTCAGGCAACATTTATGGGGAATTTTCATGGATGGTTCTGCCATCTCTCCTCTAACTTGGGTCTACCTCGTCTGTCTTCCTGTTGAACCTTGGATTTAAGTCTGTTATAGCGCTTCTGTCTCTTTAGGTAATTACTGACTTCCTTGTTGTCTTCTCCCTGCCCATTGAGGTGGGAACTGCCTGTATCATTTTCCCATCCCTCCCTGCAAGCCGACCCTGCCAGCCTAGAGAACAGATAACTCCTCTTGGCCTCCGCTGCGGCTGTCGTCCTGTGCACCGTTGTCTGTAACGTGAATTACTGAGCTTGCTTCCAGGAAGTGTTCTGCTTCCGTGTGCTGAAGTGTAAGTCAGCATGTTTCTCTACTGCCCAGGACCTCGCAGTGGCCTTAGGAGACCTGTTTAGTCTGGTGCTTGTGTTACTGTTTTAACTTTTGTCTCCTTTGTGTCTTTCGAATCTTTGCTTAAATATCACCTTCTCAGTGAGGCCTGTCTTGGCCTACCTGCTGTCCATCTGTAAGTATGCTGTCTCTAAAATGGAGACAGTCTAGCTTCTTACTGTATTCTTTCAACTCGATGATATCCTGTGAGAGTCAAAAGATGAGTGGCTGCCGGGGGTTAGAGTAGGAGGAGGAATGATTAGGCAGAACAGATTTTTAGAGCAGAGAAAAAACACTGTTGAATGCACAGTAATGGATACCTGCTGTTACACGTTTGTGCAGACTCAGAGTGTCCGGCCTAGAAGTGGGCCCTGGTGTGTGCTGGGCTTTGTGTAACTGTGATGTGTCAGGACAGGTCCGTCAGTTGTGACAGATGTCCTGCTCCGGTGGGGTGCTGATAGTGGGAGGAGCTGTTATGGGTGGGGGCAGAGAGTATATGGGAGATCTCTGTATCCTCCTCTCAGTCTTGCTGTCAACCTGGAGCTGCTCTAAAATAATTGTCTTTAAATGTAAAAGACAACAACAGTATCAGCAAATATATAACCACAGATAGCACAATTAAATAAAAATAACGTTTGTTCCTTCGTGTGATGAAATCTCCAGTCAGCTCTTTTTAAACAGTTGTTTAGCATTCGAACATGATGCACATGTTGCATTAAAAAAAGTAGCTTTATTGAGGTGTGATTGACACTCAGTAAACTGTCATATTTAAAGTGTACAGTTTGATTAGTTTTGACATATGTACACACCTGTGAAATTATTACCACAATCAAGAGACTGAATATATTCCTCACCCCGAACCCAAGTTTCCTCATTCCCCTTGTGATTCCTGCTAGTTGCCCTTCCTCCCCCAAGCAGCCACTCATCTGCTTCCTGTTACTGGAGGTTAGTTTGCATTTTCTTGTGTTTTATATAAATGAAAGCTTAACTTCTGTACTATCTTGACATCCGGCTTCTTTCAGCATAATTATTTTGAGAGTCATCCACCTTGTTGTGTGTATCATTTGATTAATTTTTATTGCTTAGTCATATTACCTTGTATGGGTACACCAGAATTTTTTTATTCACTCACCTCTTGATGGACATTTGAGCTATTTCCATTGTTTGGCTGTGACAAATATTAGTATGAATAGTATGTGTCATTTAGAAATTCCAGAATGATAGAGTGATACTTAACAATATACCTTCCCCCTTATATGTATTTTATTAAAAGAAATTATAGATAGGTGGTGATGACCTTGGCTTTCCAGGTGGTGCAATGGTAAAGAATCTGCCTGCCAATGTAGGAGATGTAGGTTCAATCCCTGGTTCGGGAAGATCCCCTGGAGTAGGAATGGCAACCCACTCCAGTGTTCTTGCCTGGAAAATCCCATGGACAGAGGAGCCTGGTGGGCTACAGTTCACGGGGTCACAAAGAGTCAGACACGACTGAGCACGCATGAATAATACTCGTGTACAAGTCTGTGTGTGAACATGTATTTCCTTCTCTTGTGGTAAATGTTCAGGATGAAATCATATAGTTGTATACCTGAGTTTTTAAGAAACTGCAAACTTCCCCAAAGTGGGTTTATCCAATATAATTTTGCATTCTTACCAGCAGTGTATGAGAGTTCCAGTTGTTCCACAGCCTTGCTAACATGTGGGACGGTCAGTCATTTTAATTTTAGACATTCTAATGTGTATGTAGTGGTATCATACTGTGGTTTTAGCTTACGTTTGCCTACTGACAGATGATATTGAACAATTAAAAATAAGTATATTTGCCATGTCTGTAGCCACCTGTAACGGTTTACTTCACTCTCCCAGCTCCATGGCGTGGAAGCTCTCAGAACAGGAAGCTGGGACAGCAGTAGGGCTCAGCTCTCTTGTTTCCCATCTTTGAGCTATCACTGATGTGCATTGTCTGGAAGACCCTTGTTTCATGTTTGTTTGGATTTTTCAAGGAGGAGGGTAATTCTGGTCTCTGCTACTCCCATGTTGGCCAAAAGCACACACATGAATTTTAACATCTAAATTTCCCCCTTTCTTTTTGATTTCTCTCATAGTTTCATTATAGAAAACCACTAGAGTTTCCCTCATTCTAGGTTTTCTCATTACATCCCTGTGCTTTTTTAAAAACATGTTCCTTTGTGCTTTCTGTAACGTGTGTGCACTCACTTAGTCGTGTCTGATTATTTTGCAACCCTGTAGACTGTATGTAGCCTGTCAGGCTCCTCTGTCCATGGGATTTTCCAGGCAAGAGTACTGTGATGCATTGCCATTTCCTTCCCCAGGGGATCTTCCCAACCCAGGAGCTGAGCCCTAGTATCTTGGATTGGCAGATGGATTCATCACCACTGAGTCACCTGGGAAGCTCTTATCCTGGCTTACTGTTTCTTATTTTCATAGCACTTACTAACATAAATGTATACATTTGTTTAATATCTGTTCTAAAATTTAGACTCCATAAAGGCACAGGTCTTTGTTTACTGCTGTATCCCCAGAGTCTAGAACATTGTTGAGCATCTAGTTGACACAGAATACAAATCTTTTGAACAACAACAAAAATTAATGCAGTACAAAGGTGCAGAACTGGTGAACTGTCCTTACCTTCATTCCTTTGATAGAAAAGTAACATTTTCTTTTGTGAGAAGAATTGTGTTTAACAACCCTGTTAAAGACAGTGTAAACTCTTCTGGGTCTTGGGCAGTTAGAAACTCCCCAGGTAGATTTGGGAGAGGGCTGTGTAACCAGATCTGCTTCTTCCTCTGAGACTAACCCTCCTTTTGGTAGCTACCAGAGATTTATTGGCCCTTTAAAATCCCAGGTCAGAGTCCCAGCCTTTTTCAGGGGATCAGGAAAGCGTTCCTGTGCTCAGAGTGAGATCGCTGCCCTGCCAGCCTTAAGGCTTCAACAGAATTCAGAGGAAGCCCCAGAACTTCAGGCGTTCCTGGCGGATCCTCCCCCCACCATCCCCTCCCTCAGTGCTCCTAGCATCTCTGTCGCGCTTTGCCTTTGGTATTGATCTCATGATGTGCTTTTTTCCTTAGTAGTCAGTCACCAGGAAGGCCAGGGTTCCTAGGGCATTCCCTCGTTCTATGGGCTCTCTAAGACCCCTGACCTTCTCTGGACACTTTTATATTCAGCCTTAAACTCAGGGTGCAGCAGCAGAATCCCTCTGACCCTCTGTTTCTTTTGTGACGTCCCTCACCTTGTTCTTTCTGCAGCTTGGTGGTTTCCTGGTGACACCGTTTTCCCTGCAGCCCTCTCAAGTGGACCTTGCTTTCCCCCTACATTCCTCCTGGCACGGTGCCTGAAGTGGGATGTCTTCCTTGTTCTGTGTCACCACTTCTGTACCACTTTTTTCTCTTCCATAAAGCACCACAATGACTGTGATGTCAAAGATTACACCACTCACTACTGCTTTCTGCTGCCTCTCCCAGGATCGCTGTGGAGGAGCCAACCCCAGTGACGGAGTGTCACTCCTTCCCTCTCCTAATGCTTCTTGCCTCGTCGGTATAATTATCCCAGTTTCTTCTCGTTGGTGTTTGCATAGTGACTTTTTTCATCTTTGTCCTCTCAGTCTTTCTTTATTCTTATGTTTTAGGTATGTCTATACACATTTTTATCCGAATCTTAAAAGCAAATCTTTGCTTTTACCTTGGACATTTAGTATCGTTCAGTTTCTTTTAAGTATTCACTCATATATTTGTAGTTCAGTTCAGTTCGGTTGCTCAGTTGTGTCTGACTCTTTGCGACCCCACGAATCGCAGCACGCCAGGCCTCCCTGTCCATCACCACCTCCCAGAGTTCACTCAGACTCACATCCATCGAGTCAGTGATGCCATCCAGCCATCTCATCCTCTGTCATCCCCTTCTCCTCCTGCCCCCAATCCCTCCCAGCATCAGACTCTTTTCCAGTGAGTCAACTCTTCGCATGAGGTGGCCAAAGTACTGGAGTTTCAGCTTTAGCATCATTCCTTCCAAAGAAATCCCAGGGCTGATCTCCTTCAGAATGGACTGGTTGGATCTCCTTGCAGGCCAAGGGACTCTCAAGAGTCTTCTCCAACACCACAGTTCAAAAGCATCAATTCTTTGGCGCTCAGCTTTCTTCACAGTCCAACTCTCACATCCATACATGACCACAGGAAAAACCATAGCCGTGACTAGACGGACCTTTGTTGGCAAAGTAATGTCTCTGCTTTTCAATATGCTATCTAGGTTGGACATAACTTTTCTTCCAAGGAGGAAGCGTCTTTTATCATGGCTGCAGTAAATCTACTGATTCAAAGCTTTCTATTTATTTGACCCACTTGTTCTCTTTCTTGTTCCTTTGATCTTCTTTTGCATTTTGTGTTTATTATTATTCTACCCTCTCTCCCTAGCTTGGTACTTATATGTTTTTTCAGAATACTATTCTCTTAATGGTTACCCGAGAGGTTTAAATTTGGATTTCAAATATTTTTATTGTGCTAAAATACATGTAATAGAAAATTTACCATCTTTAATCATTTTTAAGTGCACAGTTCAGGGTATTCAATAATTCATGATGTTGTGCAACCATCACCACCATCCATCTCCAGAATGCTTTTCATCTTGTAAAACTGAGACTCAACCCATTCAATACACTCCATTCCCTCCTCCCCGCAACCCTTAGCAACCACCACTCTACTTTCTGTCTCTCTGAAATTTGACTACTCTAGGGACCTCATATAAGTGGAATCATACCGTTTTTGGTTGTTTTGTGTGTGTGCGAGAGAGACTGGTTTCTTCATTTGGCATAATGTCCTCAGGATTCGTTCATGTTGTCGTGTATGTCAGAATCTCCTTCCTTTCTAATGCTGTTTAAAGAACAGTGTTGCCAGATACAAGGTGTTTGGTTGATGGGTCTTTCCTTTTCGCACTCTCGAGTATACTGACCTGCTGTCTTCTGGCCTCCAGAGTCTCTGATGAGAAATCTGCCTGTGATCTTACTGAGGACCCTTGGGATGTGATGTGTCGTTTCTCTCTCTTGAGAATCTCTTTGTCTTTGACTTTCAAAAGTTTGACTGTTTCTGCTGTATAGCAGAGTAATTCAGTTATGTATACTTTTTTCAATTCTTTGCCTTTACGACTATCACAGAATATTGAGTATAGTTCCCTGTGTTGTACAGTACAACCTTGTTGTTCATCCATTCTATCTGTAATGGTTCGCATCTTCTAACCCCAAACTCCCTACCCATCCAGCTGCCACCTCTCTCCCCCTTGGCAGCCACAGGTCTGTTCTCTGTGTCTGTGAGTCTATTTTTGTTGTGTAGATATGTTCATTTTTGTCATATTTTAGATTCTGCGTGTAAGTGGTGTCATACAGTATTTGTCTTGCTCCTTCGGACTTTGCTTGGTGAGATAATACTGGTTGTACCCATGTTGCTGCATGTGGCATTATTTCATTCTTCTTTATGGCTGAGTAATATTCCGTTTATATATCTACTAGGTCTTTATCCATTCTACTAGGTCTTTATCCATTCATTTGTCGATGGACATGTGTTTCCATGTCTTGGCTATTGCAAATAGTGCTGCTATGAACACAGGGATGCAGGTATAAAAGCTGAAGTTGAAATTAACACAGTGTACCTTTTTCTAGAAGTTGCAAGCCTTCGGTAGACCCCAGAGTTCCTCAGGAGTTACATCACCAGATTCTGCCAGTGCAGTTGTGGTCCAGTTGGGGAGACAGATTTCTTGTGCTTCTTATCCCACCATCTTCCCAGAATCTTCTCCCCTAGCGATTACAGTTTTTACATACTTATCAATCTGATGTAAACTAAGTGCTTTTACCCTCTTGAAGGACAGTGCGAGGACTGTAGACCCCTTCAGTTACCCTTTCTGCTCTCTGTGTGCCTTGGTTGTTTTATATTTTAAGTCTTACATGTTTTAATTCCTATAAGAAACAGTTTTCTTACACAGTTGTTTCATTTGGACTTAGTCACATATTTACCCTTTTTGTTGCCCTTTGTTTCTTTGTGTCTTCTCATATTTTTCTATCTGGGTTTATTTTTCTTCTGCTTGTGGAATATCCTATGATATTTCTTTTAGGGTACACCTGTTAATGATGAATCTATCTGAAAATGTTTTTGTTTCAGGTTTATTATGAAAGGTTGTTTTTATTGGGTTTCTTTGAGCACTTTCGAAGTATTTCATTGTGGTTTGTCTTCTTTTTTAGTAAAGTAATATAATTGTAACCTGCCTTTTTTTTTTTTTAGGTGACTTAAGTTTTTTTCTCTTTGTTTCAGCTATTTTATTATGATGTTCCTAGATATGATTTTTTTTTTTAATTTGCTCTGAATTCTTAGGCTTCTGTGGCTTGCTGTGTTTCATTGATTTTAGAAACTTCTCAGTCATTGTTCAGTTATTGCTTCTGTTCCATTCTCCTCTTCTTTTTTGGGATTTCAGTTTCATATATGTTCTGTATCCCTGTCTCTTAGCCTCTGGTCCATGTTTTTCAAATTTTAATATTTTGGGCTTCATTTGACATATTTTAGTCTAATTTGTCTTTCTCTGTCTGCTTTTAAATCCATCCATTGAGTTCTTGGTTTCAGTTGTATATTCTTTTTTTAATTTTAGACCTTCCATTTGGTTCTTTTTTTTTATATATATAGTTCCTAGTTCTCTGCTAAAATAGTATATTTTGTTTTCTATCTCCTGGAACATTGTAAGTACAGTTATTTTAAAATCTGGTAACTCTTAATATGTGGAATGCTTGTGGATCTGCTTCTATTTTATATTTCTTCTGTCTTTTGTTCATGTTGTATTTTTTCCTCATATGCCTGGTCATTTTTATTGCATGTTTTATATCAAACTTGCAATTTGCAAAATTGATTATAGAAGAAATTTGAGGTCCAGGATAATATCTTACACTAGCACCCTGGAATCACCTTAATCGAGTTTCAGAGGAGCCAGTTTGAAATGGTTCAGAACTAAGGTGCAACGCCTTGGAAGGTCTGCTTTCCTCAGTTTCATCTTTAACTCCTGGAGGCTAGCCTGCTGGAGTGTCCACCAGCAAATGGGCGTTCTCTCACCTCCGTCTTCCTCTCCTCTCTCCGGGGCAGTGCTAGTGCGGTCCAGTGTCTTTGCCTTAGCTCCGTAAGCCTGTCAGGTGCATTGCTGTCTCTCAATGGTCCCCTGTGAAATTGGCAAACAACCTTGGGGGAAAAAAGTGACCTCAGTGGCTGGCCTTCCCTCCCCAAGCCTGCCTATCCTGCATTCTGACCTTACCTTGTCAGTTGTCTTGTTGCTTCAAGCGCGTGTTTTAAATACTTCGCTCAGTTTCTCTAAGTATCCTCAGTGGGCGGGGTCTGAGTTACTAGTCTGTCCCTAGAACAGGAGTAGCTTCTACCTTTCTGTGGCTGAGGACAGTCCAGTGTCTGTAGTCCTCTGTCATTTCAGTATCCGTGAAGACAACTGATCTCAGAGCTGCTGTGAGTGGCTGGGCAACGGTTACACTACAGTGACCCTGGTCCTTAAGCACCTCAGCTTCTTACTTCTTTGACTCCTTTCCCTGTTCTCTGCCCTTCCCTCTCTTGCCATTCCCGTGGATTACCGTCATCTGAAACTCCTCTGTCATCTTAGTATCAGACTTAGCACTCTGACTGTTCCTCCTTGATCTTTTTAGCTCACATCTTCCAACATCCCACTTCCTACAGACTTAAGCTCCATCGTGACTTTCAGTTCATTGATCCTGCCACTTTTCCTCTGAGCGTTGTTGTGGTTTTGTTCACTTAAGTTCCATAGTTGGTTGTTACAATCCCATCCTCTACTCCTGTTCGCTTATGTTCTGGTTTCATCTACAATCTTGGCTAAGCCACAACCTGTGTCTTAGCCTGGATTTGCCAGAAAAGAGAGCATAAGACAAAGCTTATATGCTAGTACTTTATGTGAAGTTAGAGTAAGAGGGAAACAAGAAAGTGAGGCAGAGAAAGAGAGAAAGCATATATGAAAAGGTATGTTACCAAGCTGGCTACTGATTCACAAGAACCTTAGCTGGTTTCTCAGCAATGTTGAAAGTCCCCAGAGAACCATAGCACCTCTGAGAACACTCCCAGGGGCGGGGTGTGGGGTGGACCACGGAGACATGCCTTGGCTCCTGTCTCTTAATGGTCAGAGTTGCCTCCCAGGGTCTAAAGTATTCTGTGTATTCGGGTTTGTCTCTTGGCTTCCTTAAGTACCTGCTGGAAAAGCAGCTGAATTTGGGTGTTGGAGCTGGTGTGGCTTGTGCTAGAGTGGACAGAACAAAGCCCACCAAAGTCCGACCCTCACCCCTGGGGGAGGTGGGGACAGCTGGGGTGTTGGGTGTGGGCTGGGGCTCTGTGAGCATGTGAAGCTTGCGAGCCTTGGCAGCCTGGTTGGATGTGGGGTCTGGGGGAGGGCACAGCTGCATCTGTCATGGCCTTGTTTAATCCAGCCTCTTGCTTATCCTTTGCTTGTGTCTGCACAGCTGAAGAGTGGCTGAGAAAGCCTAGTGACTAGTCTGACTTTAGAATCCTGGTCACCAAACTCAAGCAGGCCAGTTCTCGGTTACATTCTGTTTTACTCTAGTTACTCTCTTGAACAGTATTTAAATATCTCACTTTAAACCTTCCAATTCTTCCTTCCCCATCCTTCCTTTATTTCACTGGGAAAGAAACTGAAGCCATTGGAAGGAAACGTCCACAGGCTCCCACGGGCATATGTGCCCCTCCCACTTGTGTGCCTGGCCCTCTGCCTTGTCTTGTGAGAGTGTTTATGCTCCTGGCTGAGACCACCACCTCTTCACGTGCACTCGACTTTCTTCCTACTCGAAGACTCACTCCAGTTATTCTTCTTTATATAATGCTATTAGATTTTTCTTCTTTATTGTACCATTCTTAGTAGCCTATAAAACACTGTTACTTTTCCTTTTTTTTTTTTTAATTCCTCTTGTAGTTAATTGTCTATATTCTCTTCTTTCCTATCCCTTTATTCTTTCTTGAACACATTCCATTTAGGCCCCACTCCTCTAAAAGTGCTCATAACATCACTTGTGACTTCCATGTTGCTAGATCCAGTGGTCAGCTTGCAGTCCTCATGTTATTTGACCTGTTTACCCCCAAGAGACCCTGTAGATTACTCCTCTTTTTGAAGTCTGGTCAGGCAGGGTTCTCCAAAGACACAGAATCAATAGGAGAACCATCTGTATTGATATCTGTATGGCTTATTACAAGGAATTGACTCATGTGACTCTGGTGGCTGAGAAGTTCCAAAATATGCTCTCAGCATGCTGGAGACCCAGGAGAGATGATGGTGTAAGTTCTAGCCCGTGTTCAGAGGCCTGAGAACCAGCTCAAGTCATCAGGTTGGAGAGGTTTCCTCTTACTCAGTGTTTTTGTTCAATTCAGGCCTTTAACTGATGGGCTGCTGCTGCTAAGTTGCTTCAGTCATGTCCGACTCTGTGCGATCCCATAGACGGAAGCCCACCAGGCTCCCCCGTCCCTGGGATTCTCCAGGCAAGAACACTGGAGTGGTTGCCATTTCCTTCTCCAATGCAGGAAAGTGAAAAGTGAAAGTGAAGTCGCTCAGTCGCGTCTGACTCTTAGCGACCTCATGGACTGCAGCCTACCAGGCTCCACCGTCCATGGGATTTTCCAGGCAAGAGTACTGGAGCGGGGTGCCATTGCCTTCTCCGATGGGTTGCAGGCCACCCAAATTATGAAGGGCAGTCTTCATAATAGGTAGGCTTTATTCAGCCTTCCGATTCAAGTGTTAACTTCATTGGAAGCAACCCTCCCTGACAAGCCACAGTCATGTGTGACCAGTATCTGGGCACCCTCTGGCCTGGCCCATCTTCTCGTGACATCTAGAGCAGGTTCCCTGGTCATCCCTCTGAGATCTGGTCACTGTCACCCGTGACCTCAGCTCCAGCTTTGCTCCACTCCGGTCACAGATACCTGCTTGCTGTTTCTTGACCATTGTCAGAGACGCACGTGCCTTAGGGTCTCTGCACTCACTTTGATTCTTGTTCCTCTGCCTCCCCTCAACCCTTAATCTATGTGGCTCATGGCCTTATCTCTTTCCCTTTGCACTGAGATACCACATTCTCACTGAAGTTTTTCCAGGGTCAGTCTGTCTAAGCATTTCAGCTGCTTCCTGTTCCCTCTCCTTGCTTTATTTTTTTCTTATTCACTGTCATTAATCAGACATAGTTCCTAGTTTATTTTGTTTATTGTCTGACTCCCTCAGACACCCACTAGAAGGGTCAGCTTTCTGAGGTGAGAGCTTTTCAATTTAGTTGCGTTTCATACCCCAGCTTCTGGGATAGTGCCTGGTGCAAATTTGTCTCTCAGTAGCAACTTTCTTTTTGTTTAAAGACATGGACAGAAACTCTTCCCAGGAAGTTTACAAAATACAGGTTTCTAGCCTGAGTTCTCAGCAGTGAATACCTTTATTGGCTTGTAGGTGCTTTTTGTATATGTCCTTTTTAGGTATGTCTTTAGTAGTCTAACTGTGAAAGAACTGATGTCATTCTGAAGGCACATTATCAGCTTTCTCACCTTTGTTTCTAGCTCTGTGTGTGTGCACGCTCGTGTGTGTGTGTGTGTGTGTAAGAACCAATACTGCTGAAGCGCTTTACAGACAAGATCTTATTTAATCCTTAAAAAAATCCCACAACACAAGTTGTATCATCCCCATTGTACAAATGGTGAAACTGAGATTCAGAGAGCTTAACCAGCTTGCCCAAAGGTCTCAGTTGCTGAGTGGCAGAACCCAACTTGGAGCACCTTGGTTTTGACCCTGTCCTGACGACTAGTAGAGGTGTTGTGTTGTGTTGTGGCTTGCAGGACATGCAGGAATTTAGAAATCTTGGGCAGGCTATTTGTTGCATTTCAGCCATCGTGGTGATAAATGGTCAAGGTGTTTGAGGTTCCACTGGAAGTCAGGAATCCTCTCTGACATCAGTGGAGCAGTAACTGAACCTCAAGCCTTTTTCAGCTTTAGCCTTCCCAGGTCTTATTGGGCCCGTCTGTCTGTTATGTTAAGTTTCTGGATCTGAGGTTCATACCTTGTCCAGGAGATTAGATGGGAAGTGGTGACTGCCATCACCAAAGATCCTGCCCTTTCTGGCTCAGGTTATCGAATCAGCTCCACCTACCTCTGGAGTATTTCATAAGGAATTACAGAAAAGTGTGACAAACCACTCAAACCTCTAAGCTTTAGATAACGATGCTTATTTTGTGGTTTTTGCGGAGCCTGGATAGCTGTCTTGTTGTGCTTACTTGGGGAGCCTCATGTGGTTGCTGTCTGGGAGTCGCCGGGGTTGGTGTTGTCTGCTGGCTTCACTGAGGAGCCAGGACACCTGGACTGTGTTCTCTGTGCAGTCGCAGGGCCTGTGCTTGGGACGTGAGATTTCTTATGCAGTGGCTCAGGGCTTCCAAGAAGGAGGAAGCAGAAGTTGCCAGTTCTTTTTATAAAAAACATTATATGCTTTTACTTTATTTTGTTTTTTTTTTTTTTTTTTGCCACACTGTGTGTCATGTGGCAAGCTACCTAGTTCCCCAACCAAGGGTCGAACCTGGGCCCCCTGCATGGGGAGTGTGGAGCCTTAGCCACTGGACCACTGGGGAAGTCCCAGAAATTGCTAATCTTTTTACCCTGTAGGTCCAAAATGGGCACCTTGTCAGTCCTGTCACATGTGCTTGGTTAACATGGGTCACGGACCAGCCCAGATGTGTTGTGAGTTCACTACACGAGGCGTGGAGCAGGTTCGTTGGTAATAGACTAGTCCAGACTACTTCTGAGAGTGAACCGGGGCCTGTTAAAGATCATGTTGAACTGGTGGGTATAAACTGAAGCTGGCTAGGCCTCGCCTGCGTATGTGATCATCATAGTTGTACCTGCGCCCTGGAGGAGGCAAGAGCTGGGGGTTACCCTCAGTCTTGTGTTTCTCTCACTCAGTATGAAGTTTGACCATGTGAAGTTCGGGTCTCATGTTTTAAGTGGAACATGACTTTTAAATAACAAGCCAGCAACTTTGTTTGGATGCTCACTGAGTGAGTATAGGAGTTATTTTGACAGTGAAGGCTTTACGCTTTCTGAGATGACTTTGCTTTTTGGCCTCCAGTGGGGAGTTTTCCTGAGGTATTTTTCAAGATTGATTTTGACTGTGTGCCTTTTTCACATTACATGGTAACTTGGAACCTCATCCTTTCATAAGATAGAGCTTCATTCTGCAGTTAATCAGAGGATCTCAGAAGGTCTGTTTGCTCAGAAGCTCCCTCTCACCTGGTAGGAAGTTGTTACAGGTGCTCACAGGACAGCGGGCACACCCGCAGCTCCCACGTGGTCTGGGGCCAGGTGGGATCCAGAAAGCTGTGTGGGTGGAGTTCTTTTTACTCTGTACTTTGAAGGAATGTCAGTTTGCAATCCAAAATGGAACTTGTGCTCAGTAGAATATTTCATCTGTAAAAGAAAATTCTAAAATTAAAAATCTTGTTTTTCTGTATAATAGAAGGTGCACTTCTGAGGTGTGACCTTTAAGATCCCATTTTGATGTGAAGCGCCTCCAGAGTGTCTTGCACCGACATGCTTGTGCACCCACACGTAGCTGTGCTGGCGGAGTGTGGGCTGAGGGCCGTTCTGTCTTCCCTGAAGTTCACTGGGGAGGGATGGACTTCTGAGGAGGGCTTCCTGATGCCCTGTGCTGTCTTGCCCCAGCTGGTGAGGGGGAGTGTCAGTGAAAATTCTAGGCTTGAATGCAGTGTAATAGCCTCTTTATTAGCCCTGACTGTAGTGTGAAAACCAGAACAAAACCAACCTCTCCAAACTGGGTTTCTACAGATTTGAGTAGCTGGGAGACCTCTTTTTCGCTCAACAAGTTGAAAAGTGGACTGTGGTCAAGTGAAGCGCTGTGCTTTCTGCCACTGGGGGCAGAGGGTTTCAGGTAGTATACAACAAATGTTTTGGTATTTATGACGCTTTACCGCAGTGTGTTTCAAGTTACATTTTTAATGCTGCAGCAGCTCTGACACTAGTTGTGTTTGTAGTAAGGGGCAAGGCTCAGTTTAAATATTGCTGTTGGTCTGTTTCCCACTTGCAGGATGGGGAGAAAGGTGGCTGGGGTGACTAGTGGGCTGGGATGTGCTTGGCAGACTCGTGTGTGTTGAGGTTCAGGGATTAGTAGCTAGTTTGTTCGCTTTTCAGATGAGTTTGGCGGCAGCGTTTAGTTGCTCAGCGGAGTCAGACTCTTTGTGACCCCGTGGGCTGTAGCCCGCCAGGGTCCTCTGTCTGTGGGATTTCCCGGGCAAGAATACTGCATTGGATTGTTGCCATTTCCTTTTCCAGGGGATTCTCCTGGATCAGGGATCAGGGATTCACATCTCCTGCGTTGGCAGGTGGATTCTTCACCGCTGAGCTACCAGGGAAATCCTGAGTTTGGGGTAGGTAATGTTAATTTTTAAAATTGTTAAGTTATTATGTAGGGAGAGGATTATCTTTTATAGAACACCCTTTAGATGTACATTTATAGCAATCTTGTGAAGAACTCTGGCCTTTTACCCAGAGGGAACTAAGACTGACTCACCCAATGTTACATAGTTAGTCATCTGTCAAGCTTGGATTGAGCTCAGGTTTGTTTGACTTAAAAATTCTCATGGATCACCGCTTCCGCTCTCCCACCCCCAACCTTGGTAACTTACACGAAAATCCTTCCCAACTAGACATGGTCTGTACTTTGTCTTCCACTGAATATGGAGACCCACAGCCCAGAATAGAGCGGTTCCACCTGGCTGTATTGCCCTGTGTTTTCCATACGCCTGTTTCTTACTCTGTTGTAAACATACTGATCACACAGGGTTTTTTACCTGGGACCTAGGAACCCTCTGAAGTGGTGTGCAAAATGTTGTGCTTTTTTTGTGGAAAATGTCAGCATTGATAACTTTCATTAAATTCTCAATGGTTTCTGACTCAAGTAAAAGAAAATAAACCAACCCCCAATAGTAATGCTTTGGACCATTAGTATTGTCTCAGCATTATTATTTCTCACTTCCACTGTATAATCATAAGGGATTTGATTTAGGTCATACCTGAATGGTCTAGTGGTTTTCCCTGCTTTCTTCAGTTGAAGTCTGAATTTGGCAATAAGGAGTTCATGGTCTGAGCCACAGTCAGCTCCTGGTCTTGTTTTTGCTGACTGTATAGAGCTTCTCCATCTTTGGCTGCAAAGAATATAATCAGTCTGATTTCGGTGTTCACCATCTGGTGATGTCCATGTATAGAGTCTTCTCTTGTGTTGTTGGAAGAGGGTGTTTGTTATGACCAGTGCATTTTCTTGGCAAAACTCTATTAGTCATTGCCCTGCTTCATTCCATATTCCAAGGCCAAATTTGCCTGTTACTTCAGGTGTTTCTTGACTTCCTACTTTTGCATTCCAGTCCCCTATAATGAAAAGGACATCTTTTTTGGGTGTTAGTTCTAAAAGTTCTTGTAGGTCTTCATAGAACTGTTCAACTTCAGCTTCTTCAGCATTACTGGTTGGGGCATAGACTTGGATTACTGTGATATTGAATGGTTTGCCTTGGAAACGAACAGAGATCATTCTGTCGTTTTTGAGATTGCATCCAAGTACTGCATTTCGGACTCTTTTGTTGACCATGATGACCACTCCATTTCTTCTGAGGGATTCCTGCCTGCAATAGTAGATATAATGGTCATCTGAGTTAAATTCACCCATTCCAGTGCATTTCAGTTCGCTGATTCCTAGAATGTCAACATTCACTCTTGCCATCTCTTGTTTGACCACTTCCAATTTGCCTTGATTCATGGACCTGACATTCCAGGTTCCTATGCAATATTGCTCTTTACAGCATCAGACCTTGCTTCTATTACCAGTCACATCCACAGCTGGGTATTGTTTTTGCTTTGGCTCCATCCCTTCATTCTTTCTGGAGTTATTTCTCCACTGATCTTCAGTAGCATATTGGGCACCTACTGAGCTGGGGAGTTTGTCTTTCAGTATCCTATCATTTTGCCTTTTTATACTGTTCATGGGGTTCTCAAGGCAAGAATACTGAAGTGGTTTGCCATTCCCTTCTCCAGTGGACCACATTCTGAATTAAAGTACATAAAGTCCTTAGAACAGTACCTGACAAGAAGTAAGCTCATTATTAGTGTTATTATGACATTAATAGTTTTCTATGTGTATGGTCTTCAAAACTTTTAATAATTGGATAACAGTATCAATAACCTCAGATATGCAGATGACACCACCCTTATGGCAGAAAGTGAAGAGGAACTAAAAAGCCTCTTGATGAAAGTGAAAGTGGAGAGTGAAAAAAAGTTGGCTTAAAGCTCAACATTCAGAAAATGAAAGATCATGGCATCCGGTCCCATCACTTCATGGGAAATAGATGGGCAAACAGTGGAAACAGTGTCAGACTTTATTTTTCTGGGCTCCAAAATCACTACGGATGGTGACTGCAGCCATGAAATTAAAAGACGCTTACTTCTTGAAAGGAAAGTTATGACCAACCTAGATAGCATATTGAAAAGCAGAGACATTACTTTGCCAACAAAGGTCCGTCTAGTCAAGGCTATGGTTTTTCCTGTGGTCATGTGTGGATGTTAGAATTGGACTGTGAAGAAGGCTGAGCACCGAAGAATTGATGCTTTTGAACTGTGGTGTTGGAGAAGACTCTTGAGAGTCCCTTGGCCTGCAAGGAGATCCAACCAGTCCATTCTGAAGGAGATCAGCCCTGGGATTTCTTTGGAAGGAATGATGCTAAAGCTGAAACTCCAGTACTTTGGCCACCTCATGCGAAGAGTTGACTCATTGGAAAAGAGTCTGATGCTGGGAGGGATTGGGGGCAGGAGGAGAAGGGGACGACAGAGGATGAGATGGCTGGATGGCATCACTGACTCAATGGATGTGAGTCTGAGTGAACTCTGGGAGTTGGTGATGGACAGGGAGGCCTGGTGTGCTGTGATTCATGGGGTCGCGAAGAGTCCGGACACGACTGAGCAAGTGAACTGAACTGAACATGAAATAGAATATTACCAGACATACCCTCTCTTTATTGTTGGTAATATTCAGGTTTAATTTCAATATTCAGTTTTAATTTTTTTTCTTATAAGCAATTTGAGATGAATCTCCATATATATAAAACAGTTCCCTGTATTTTGGATTTTTTCTGTGGATTCCCCAAAGTGAAATTACTAGGTAATCATGTATGAACATTTTGAAGATCTTTAGACACATTGCCAGGCTGTGTTCCAGAAGGCACATAAGTAGTGCATAGCAGCAGTAAATTGCAGTGCTGTATATATTTTTGCTTGCACTAGACAAATAGATGAATAAACAAGAGTGCCTTGTTTAATAAAAACTTTTGCAGCTTCCAGAGGTAAAACATTTTCTCTGTACTCTTTTGAATTGTCTCTACGTCCTTTTATCATTGAATCTTTTTTATGATTTTCTTATCAATGTGATACATTAGTTATCTGTTGCAGATACATGTTCTCAGATTGCTTGCCTTTTAGATATTTAGAAACAATTTTTTTTAAAGTAAAATCTGTGGCTTTTTTTTTTTTTTGCATGTACTGCTATTGTTTTTAATTTCTAAGTCCTCCTTCTCTGTCCCATATCTCTAGTTTTTCTCATGCCAACTTTAAAATTTTCCTCCATATAAATTTCTAAAATCTCCTATATAGAGAAATATTGAAGCAGTATATACTTATTAGACTGTATATATACACGTATATAGAAATGAACTATAAAGGCAGCTATTTTTCTTCATAATGACTGTGTAGTGTTTGTGTGGATTTAATCATAATTTGACTTCCCTGGTGGTTCAAATGGTAAAGAGTCTGCCTGCAATGCGGGAGACCTGGGTTCGATCCCTGGGTCGAGAAGATCCCCTGGAGAAGGAAATGGCAACCCACTCCAGTATTCTTGCGTGGAGAATCCCATGGACAGAGGAGCCTTGCAGGCTACAGTCCATGGGGTCACAAAGAGTCAGACACCGCAAAGAGTCAGACACAACTGAGCAACTTCACTTCACTTCAGTCATAATTTAACCCTATTGATAAACATATTCTTGTTTCTGGTATTTTCTGTTACAATTTCTGCATGATTGTCTTGCTACATGCAGTCTCTGCTCACTTAGGTTCACTTTTCTGTACAGTAGGTACCCAGGTGGCTCAGTGGTGAGGAATCTGCCTGCCTCACAGGAGATGCCGGTTCGATCCCTGGGTTGGGAAGATCCCCTGGAGAAGGAAATGGCAACCCATTTGAGCATTCTTGCCTGGGAAATCCCATGGACAGAAGAGCCTGGCGGGCTATAGTTCATGGAATTGCAAAGAGTCAGATATGACTGAGAGACTAACACAACAACAGTGGATTCCTAAAAATGAAACAGTTGGATCAAAATTTAGATAGAAAACTATGAAATTGCCTTCTGCAGAGGTTATTCTCATTCCATGTAGATTTTGAAAGTGTCCTTATTTTAAGAATGATTATCAGTCTTTTTATATAAGGCAATGGCAACCCACTCCAGTACTCTTGCCTGACAAATCCCATGGACGGAGGAGCCTGGAAGGCTGCAGTCCATGGGGTCGCTGAGAGTCGGACACGACTGAGCGAGTTCACTTTCACTTTTCACTTTCATGCATTGGAGAAGGAAATGGCAACCCACTCCAGTGTTCTTGCCTGGAGAATCCCAGGGACGGGGGAGCCTGGTGGGAAGCCGTCTATGGGATCGCACAGAGTCGGACACGACTGAAGCGACTTAGCAGCATACATATATTTATGGATCATTTGTTTTTTCTTTCTATGAACTATTTGTGACCATTGCCCATTTTATTTTCTTACTGATTTATGAGGACTGTTTGTACATTAAAGGAACTAGCCTTTTGATACATATTCGTGCATTTATAACAACAGCACTGGCTCTTGATTGCTGTGCCCAGGCTCTCTCCAGCTGCGGTGAGCAGGGCTGCTCCTGGTTACAGTGTGTGGGCCTCTCACTGCAGTGGCTTCTCTCGTGGAGAGCAGGCTCTAGACACCTGGGCTTAGTAGTTGTGACGCACGGGCTTAGTTGCTCCACAGCGGGTGGCATCTTCCCAGACCAGGGATAAAAGTCGTGTCCTCTGCATCGGCAGGCAGATTCTTGACCGCTAGACTACCAGGGAAGCCCTTGATACCAGTTTTGTAAATGCTTTTATTTTGATGATGTAAGGAGTTTAGCTCTTAAAAAGTTAAAAAAAATTTTTTTAAGTTTTAGATTTTATGTAGACAAATTTGTCATTTTACTTACGACTTCTAGGATTTTTAGTTTTTGGTCAGATTGCTAGGAGAAAGATGGTTTAAAGAAAAGTCTTTGCCTTTTCTGTGTTAGAAGTTTTATAGTTTGGGAAAAAGCACATTGTTATGAGGGAGCATTTCTTTATTTTCTCTAGTTGTAGTGTATTTAAATTTAGTTTTTTATAGTTTCTGTAGTGTTTAAAAACTGGAAATAAACATCCAAATTTAAAGTAATTGTCTTCACAATTTGTATTAGGTACTTCTTTTACTTCAAATATCAGTACTTAAAAAAAATTAGTTTAAAAAACCAATAAAAACATTTAACTTTCCTCGGATTATAGATTTCATACATAGAATGGGTTTCCTCCTTGTGTCCAAGCCAATTTGACAAATTTGCTACATCAGAAAGAACTATGGGAACCAACCCTGGGAATATACAGATAGGCCAAGGTCAGTATCAGTCTGATGTGGACGTTGTTACTGAATTCTTATTAACAGTTTTTTTCAGAAACACTGATTGGGGGTCGGTTTAAGGAGGGAGATTCTAGCAGAAGGATGTTTGGACTTGTAGGTAACGGAGAAGGGAATTTTAATGGGAAGGGCTCTAGACACTGTCCCTACCTTTGTAGCACTGTTTTCCATTCAAGTTTTCAGTATGAATCTCTGGGGGATCTTGTCCTGATTTTGTGCAGCTGCCACTGTACTGTTCATGACTGTATCCATGGGAACATAAGTAGGTGACATAAGTTTATAACTTGTTGCTAGGCAGATCTAGCTTGAAATGTAATAAAATTTCCTCATTAAAAAGTGTTTGGATGTTTTACCTTCTGTGGGGGAAGGTAACTAAACAGAATAGTTTGGAATTAAAACTGTGAAATTGTATAAACCTTTTATAGTGTAAAGAACTGGTCATGTTTTTAATTAATTGAATGTTTGAAATTGAAGAGAATAAGATAACTCTGTGCTGCAGGCTTGGTCTTTTAGGTTTAAACGGTTAGTATTCAGCTGTGTAGGGACTAGATGTGGACCCCTAAATCTATCTCAGAACACATGTTTAATTCCAGAAAGACGACAGATACTCTAGGTTGTCCTTCCCAGACTTGGCAGACTCATGAAGGAGGCCTTGTAGGGCATCAGATGCCTCTCTTATTTTGGTTGAAATTTCATTTTTTTAATTAAAATCTTTTAATAGGTAATGTGTCAGTGGTGTAAAACAGCTAAATTTGAAAAAGGTAGAGTGAAATATAATTGGTTTCTTACCCTTTTCCTCTTGAGTCTCACAGTTACCCAGAGACCACCATACTTATTAGCCTCTTGTCTGATTATAATTTAAAGAATATGTTTGAGTAGTTATTTAGAAATAGTAGATGACATTTATGCATTTTGTATGCCAGCCACTGTGGTCAGTGCATCGCAGGACAACCTAGGAAGTAGTTTCTACTCAGTGTTTTACAGATAGGGAAGCCTACTCTCAGGCTTCAGAAAGTTAAATAACTTGCACAAGGTGTCATATTTCTTGCCCACAGATTAATCCATGTTTTATTTCTACTCTGTGCTCCTGTGTCTAGTACAGTGACTGTGGGACTGGAGTAGTGTGTCAAGTGTAGTGTGAAGGCTGGTTTTACACAGGTGGTCATATCCTCATCTGGTAGCTTTGAACTTGTGTAGCTGTGACTCACTTCTCTTTGTAGACAAGTTACACTGAGGATTGGCGCAGCATTGTGTCTGAATATTCATGAAAGTAATCTTATATTTCTGGATCTCATGTTGGGAACATTTGGGAGAACCTCCCTTGTGATTGGATAAGCTCAGTATTTGGGGATGAGGGTATTAACATAGGCATTGATATAATTGTGACTCCATTCCCTGTAGGTGTGTTCGATTTTTATCCCCCCTTCTCCTGCCTCAGCTGTATCTTGGCCCATGTCCTTTCAGTTTCCTCATGTAAGAGAAGGAATAAGTGGGACTAGGAGTCATCTAGAAGGAGTAAAGTGTTTTGTTAAATGCCAATATTAGCAAATGTCTGTGATTTTGAAAATCTGTGTTTAGTGTAAATTGTGTGTAGTGCCTCCAATTTTTTACCTTTGAACTGTAGAAAATAAAATTTTAGAGCTTGGGTGAGACTATTGAGATTATTTGGCAAGAGAAAAATGAGAAATGATTCAATTCCATAGGTAGTTGTTGAACTACTTTCTTTGTTAAGTGAGGATAATATTTATCTCATAGGATTGGTATGAGGATTAAGAGATAATCCTTACGAAAGTCTTGGGCTGATTATTTAATGATAATACTAATCGTTAAACTCACTGAACGCTTAGTATGTGCTAGCATAATAGGAGCAGAGGAGTATTCTGAGACATCATAGGAAGGCCTGGGTAGAGTGTAGAAGAGAGTTAGGAAGGCCATTTGAAAGATTTTTAGTGAGAGTGAAGGCTGAACTAAGAGATTAGCTTTGAGGGAATGTGAACAAAGCATATAGAGCTGGCAGACGGGTAGAGGGTAAAAAGACTGAGTTTTGATGCCTTCAGTAATGGGATACTGGAAAGAGTAGAGCAGTCTGGAGATGTCACTAGTGTTTTGGAAACTGAAAACAGGCTAATGTAAAGTAACTACCTTGGCAGAACTGAGGAGGCTGAGCCAGAGGGAGGGAGAGGTGGTGTGAGGCCCTAGGAAGCAAGAAGGCTGCTGCTGCAGCGCCTCCCAAAGGCCGGGGTGGGGGGCAGGTGGACATGCCAGCTGTCTGCAGGGCCTAGTGTGTTGTGGGCAGGGCTCAGCTGCAGGGCTGACTGGAAGTCTGGCTCCACTCCTGTCACCCAGCAGCTACCCTTTCCCTCTCCCAGCAGAGGGCCAGTTTACTCATAGTGGAGTGTGAGCCCCAGGGATGCTGGAGGGGAAGGCTGGAGTGTGGGTGCCTAGACCAGAGACGGTGCTGGGTGCAGAGATTGCGTGAAGTTTCCACGGTGAAGGGTGAGAACCTCAGGACATCCCAGAATTCTTGCAGCCTGGTTGTTCCCTCCGGGCAGCAGATAAGATTCTTCTTTGAGAGAAAACTGGCCCAGATGTAAAGGCCTACAGCCTCCAACAACTGTCAGCCTGCATCCTCGTCACTGTTTGTATAGCTGTTGTCACAGCTATTGCCTGAAAACAACAACTGTTAGTTTACTATCTCACACGGTTTTTGGTGGTCAGGGTTTAGGAAGGGCTTACGCGTGGGCAGGTTTGGCTTGTATTTCTCTTCAGGTTGTGGTCACATAGTGGCTGCACACAGATCAGCAGGGCCACTGAAGCGGCTTGGACTGGCCTGGCACCTCCTTTCCTGGGTCTCAGCATGGGCACGTGCCAGGAGAGCCAGGTGAGAGTCAAATCACCTTTGTGACCTGCCTCAGGAGCCTCACAGCCTCGGTTCTGCCCTAGTCTCATGTCTGTTCAGCCTCAGAGGGAGGCAACATAGACTCCACCTCTTGATAAAATTTGAATCAAAGTCTGATTCTGAGGAGAATGTGTAGGAGGATGTTGTGACCACTTTTGGAAAAGATGATTTACCACAATTTACCTTTTGATTGTAAGATGTTCCCATTGTTGATATTCAGTCGCTAAGTCATGTTCCAAGTTGTCGCAGCCTCATGGACTGCAGCACACCGGGCTCCTCTGTCCTTCACTGTCTCTTGGAGTTTGTTCAGATTCATGTCCATTGAGTCAGTGATGCCATCCAACCATCTCATCCTCTGTCATCCACTTCTCCTCCTGCCCTCAATCTTTCCCAGCATCAGGATCTTTTCCAGTGAGTCAGTTCTTCTCATCAGGTGGCCAGAGTATTGGAGCTTCCCCTTCAGCATCAGTCCATCCAATGAATATTTAGGACTGGTTACCTTTAGGATTGACTGTTTGATTTCCCTGCAGCCCAAGGGACTCTGAAGAGGCTTCTCCAGCACCACAGTTCTAAAACATCAGTTCTTCAGCTCTTAGCCCTGTTTATGGTCCAACTTTCACATCTGTACATGTGAAAAACCATAGCTTTGACTATATGGACCTTTATCTGTATAGTCAAAGATGTTCCTACTACATGCAAATTATGTTCATACCCTCCCCCAGCACCCTTTTCCAGTTGTGACATCAGATCCTGTCCCCTAAATCAGGCCAGCTGTGGCCAGATGTGTTTCCTCAGGTATAGTTCTGGATCTGGACACATGTGGACTTAAGAGCCAAGTAATCTGTTTTCTCCACATGGTGGGTAAGGCTTAGGATAGATGCTGCAGGCACACCTGTTCAGAAAAGGAGAAAACAGGCGCAGCAGTCACGGGTCCAAGGTGTTCCTGAAATCCAGGCGGGCACAGCTGCCAGCCCTTTATCAGGACTCAGTTCTCTCACCTGGGAGTGATTCTCCAAGGCTCTTGGCTCTACTCTGAGAGTTTTGTTTTGCCTTCTGAGTTATCCTTTACTATAGTAGTGTCTAGGTTTTAATAATTGGGTTAAAATACATGTAAGATAAAATTTACCATCTTAACTATTTTCCCTTGTGGCTCAGCTGGTAAAGAATCTGCCTGCAATGTGGGAGACCTGGGTTTGATCCCTGGGTTGGGAAGATCCCCTGGAGAAGGGAAAGGCTACCCACTCCAGTACTCTGGCCTGGAGAATTCTATACAGTCCATGGTGTTGCAAAGAGTTGGACATGACTGAGCTACTTTCAGTTCTCTTCAGCCATTTTTTACCAAAGTACAGTTGGTTTACAGTTCATAACGCCATGCCAACCCCTGCTGCGCAGCGCAGCGCCGCGCCTCAGTTTCACACATGCATGTTCTTTTCCACAGTCTTCTCCATCATGCTCCATCCCTGGAGACTGGATGTAGGTTCCTGTGCTCTGCACAAGGACCTTGTTGTTCCGTCTTAACCACTTTTAAGTGAACAGTTCAATGATATTGAATACCTTCATAATGTTGTACAGCCGTCAGCAAAAATCCACCTCCAGAATGCGTTTCATTTTGTAAAATTGAAGCTCTGTATCCATTAAACACTTAAGCTCTCATTCCCACGATCCACCTCCCCCCAGCTCCTGGCAGTTGCTGTTTTGCTCTCTGTCTCTGTGACTTTTAACTACTCTAAGCACCTCATATAAGTGGACTCATACAGCGTCTGTGTTTGTGTAACTGGCCTGTGTTTGTTAGCATGATGTCCTCGAGGTTCCTGCATGCTGTAGCCTGTGTCAGCATTTCCTTCTGTTTTCAAGGCTGAATAATACTCCATTGTATGGATGTGCCATATTTTGCTTGGGTATTCTTCTGTGGATGGAGCCTTGGATTGCTTCCATGTTTTAGCTGTTGTGACTAATGCTGCTATGACATAGGTGTACAAATATCGCAGAGATCCAGCTTTCAATTCTTTTGGATATATATACCCAGAAGTGGAATTACTGGCTCATATGGTATTTTAATTTTTTTTTTAGGAACTGCCTTGCTGTTTTCCACATTGACTGTACCATTTTACATTCCCAGCACCATGTAAAAGTTCAGATTTCTCCACATCCTCACAAATGCTCGTTATCTTCCTGTTCTTTTTTTGGTGGTAGCCATCCTACTGGGTATCATTTTGTTTGTATTTACCTAATGATTAGTGATACTGAACATCTTTTAATGTGCTTCTTAACCATTGGTGTATATTCTTTGGAGAAATGTCTGTTGAAGTACTCCGCCCATTTTTAAAATCTGTTGTTGATACTGTTGAGTTTTACAAGTTCTCTATGTATTCCGGTTATTGATCTCTTATTAGATCTATGATTTGCAAATTTTTTTTCAAGAAATGGCTGGTTTTTAGAGAGGGATAGATTGGGAGTTTGCAATTGACATGTATTCTGGATTGACTACTGTATTTAAAATACATAACCAACAAGGACTTACTGTGTAGCACAGGGAACTCTGTTCATTACTCTGTAATAACCTGAATAGAAAAAAATTTGAAAGAGAACAGGTACGTGTATGTGTATAACTGGATCCCTTTGCTGCGCACCAGAAGCTATCACAACACTGCTAATCAGCTGTGCTCCGGTGTAAAGTTAAAAAAAAAGGAATGGCTGGGTTTTATAGCTGAGTGAAGTTTTCTTAGTCTGCTTCATGCTCATAATATTTTGGGAATAAAAAAGGCCTTTGTTCTATATTATTTTTGTCTCTTTCAGTCCAAACTGGTACACTTCCTTAAAAATTCGTGTAGGTTTTCTGTGTGTCAGTTTATTAATCCACTCCAGTTAGACAAAAGCCACCTTCCGATGGGTCCTTCCCTTCCTCCGGCTCCTTGTGCATCTGCTGCGGGACAGCTGCTCCTAACAGTCTGAGCAGCTCCACTGCTTCATTGAAGAGGCTCTTTAGAAGCAGCCCTTAATGTTTTTAGAAGATCCTTGGTTTGTTTTGAAATGCCAATTTGGAACCTTCTTGGATCTTTCTGAGGTATTTTAAAAAGTTTTTCAACCATAGCCTGGATTTGATTTCTCCCCCATAGCCATTTCTCGTTTTGATGTATTCATTTATGTGTTTATTTAGACTGTGCTCGGTCTTTGCTGCTGCACAGGCTTTTCTCTAGTTGCGGTGTTCGGCTTGTAATCGCCATGGCTTCTCTCGTTGTGGAGCACGGGCATTAGGCTCACAGGCTTTAGCAGTTGCGGCACTCAGGCGCAGCTGACTTCCTTTATTTTTAGCAATCCGTTTTCCCTAGCTACTCCTCTCTCCCCTCTCATTTTATCATAGGCATTGTGAAGAGACTGGTGACATGTTCAGTGTCATGCCCGGGAGTCTCCTTCGATGGGTCATTTGAATTGATTAGGTAAAAGATTCCACATGACTGCACACCACATTTCCCACCACCACATAACAAAGGTCCCCTTTTTTCCAGTGTATAGTAGTATTTTTCTTACTTTCGTGCCTAAAAAATGACCCCCCCCAAGCTAATTGCATGCTTTCTGTGGGTCAGGAATTTGGGGGAGCTTTGCTGGGCGATTCTGATGCTGGCTCAGGTAACGTCTTGGCTGCTGTCAGTCGGTGGAGCTGGAAGAGCCGTGGGCACAGGGAGGTGGGTCTGTGTGTGTGGTGGGGGCACGGCAGGCTCCTTTCTCAGCGTGTAGTCTCGGGACCTCTCCACAAGGTCTCTGCGTGTGGACTAGATTGTGCTGCTGCTTCAAGGCACTCAGATCACGTACTCAGACACACACTTTGCAAAGGTGTATGTCTCAAGAGAAACAGGTAGAATCTGTTTTGTCTCTGTGCCTGAAAGTCAAAGCATGTCACATGCTTTGGTTACAAATTTGCCCAAGTTCAAGGGGGAGGGAACATAAACCTCACCTCTTGGAGGCAAGAGCTCCAGTTGGTCACAGTGTTAGAAGATCACATGAAGTAAGAGGTACTGTGGTCAGCTTTAGAGAACACAGTCCATCGTGGCTCTCAGGGAAACAGATGGATCCATGTCCCATCACTCTGCAAGCCTTGCTGCTTAGGAAGCCTTGTGTGCACATGCAGGGAAAACCTGCTTTTTAAGACTTCCTTCCTAATTGTGCCTCAGCAGTCAAGGATCATTGTAAACATGAAGAAAGCTTCTAACAGTAATGCAAGCAGATAAAAAAGAAATTGAATGAAGAGAGAAAACGTAAATTGCAGAAGGAAAGTTCAAAGTTCAAAAACAAAAGGCTAAAAGAACTTAAAGAAAATGTTAAATTCATGATACAAAAATAGTATTTTAAAGGGACTTCCTTGGCAGTCGAGTGGTTAACACACACTTCCATTGCAAGGGGCATGGGTTTGATCCCTGGTCAGAGAGCTAAGATCCTGTGTGCTGGACAGCCAAAAAAAAAAAAAGATTATACAAAATAGGGAACCATTCAGAGAGTAAGAAAGAGCTCTTGGAAAATAGAAGAGCAGAGGAAATTTTCAATAGGAAACTGAAAAAAAATCATTCAGAAAGTATTAAGCGAAGACCGATGAAAATGTACAGTGCCTGAGCCGTGATGAGATCAGTGAAGAGTATTGTTTGGGGAGGAGGAGGAGGTGGGGAGATGTGGATGTGGACTGTGTATCAAGTGTCGGTTTTCTTCAAGTGTGATAATGGTGCTGAGGTTTGTAGCAGAAGTGTCCTGAAGCAGCAGCACATGCTGTCTGCTTCCCTCAGGTGTATGCGTATATGCACAGGGAAGAGAGACGCCATGCCAGGAGAAAGAGAGGACCAAAGCAGTTATGACTTTATGTCAATCATTAGTGATAAATGCAGACGCAAAACAGAAAGAGTATATCACAGTTGATGGATCAGTTCAGGAGAGCCTACATCTGGATTACTAGAGAGAGGGGGAAAAAAGAAAATTGAAAGGACACAGTGATTAAATTAGTCCTTAAAAAATTTTCCAGAACTGAAGGTCATAAATCTCTAGATTGAACAGATCCACCAAGTGCCCAGCACAGTGAGTAAAGGAAAAAATAATGCAATTTCAGAACGTTGAGGTTGGAGAGGATCCCACAGTCTTGCAGAGGGGACAGATGAAGTTCAGCAGTGGACTGGGGTCTGTGTGGCTCTGGAATCTCGGGGACAGTGGACTGGCGCCCGTGGGTCCTGGGAGCATTGCTTCCAGTCTTGGATTCCACACCAAGCTGTTTTCCATTCTTGAGGGGCTGCTCCACTTCACGTTCCTACCGGCAGTGTATGAGGGTTGCATTTTTTCCACATCTTTGTCTACACTTGTTATTGTCTGTCATTTAAATTATAACCACCCTGGTGGTGTGAAGTGTATCTCACTGTGTATGTGTTTCTGTTTCTTTCTTTGCCCTGTGGCTTATGGATCTAATTGCCTGAGCAGGGATCAAGCATGGGCCATTGCACTAATCACTGGACCACCAGAGAATTTCCTTGGTGCTTTTCATTTGTATTTCCCTGTTGATTGATGATATTGAGTATCTTTTCATATGCTTATGTGGATGAATACTTTTTTAGATCCTTTTTCCACTTTAATTTGGTTGTCTTCTTATTATTGAGTTGTAGATTATTACTTAACGTATCATTGTTTTTCCTATAAAGACAGACATTCTCCTTTATATAAAGCACGGATCAAAATCAGGAAATTGGAACATAGATTCAGTAATACCTCTAATCTTTTTGGCCACCAGCACCTTTAGAACACTGTCTTTGGGGGGAGTTTCCCACATCATTCGTCCTAAAGCGGAAGCTATTGCTGTGCTTTCCCGCCCTTCCGTGCAGTTAGCCATAGGCATGTGGCTTCTGCTCCATGAACCAGGGCAAGACGGAGGGTGGGAAGGAGCCAGAAGAGCTGAAGGGACCGGCCTCAGGCAGCAGTTTCTAGGAGTGGTGTTCGCTGCCCCTGTCCTCATTGTGAGGAGCACTTGTGGCTGTAAGGTCTCCTCAGAAGCAGTTGTGTGGCATCTGGCCCCGTGACTTCTAAAGCTGAGTCTTTGGCCCTCTTAGAGATGGTGTGAGCAATTGAGTTGCTGGGTTAGAATGCAGTCTGTCTACAGTGAAAAAGTCTGACTGAGGAAACGGGCATTCTGTCTATGATCCACCATGGGTTGGTTCTCTAGCATGGCGGTGTGTGAGGGCAGGGAGGCAGAGGGAGCTAGAAGCAATGTAGTGATCAGCAAGCAGTGCTAACGACTAAGGTTACCGTGAATCAGTGTGTAGTAAAGCTTCAGGAGGAAGTGAGTGGAAAAAAGCACACAAACCTCACAGACCTCACCACACCCATCAGTGAAACAAACCAAAATAAAACCAAACAGGATTTCCCCGGAGAGCGGGAAGTGGGGTGGGGGGGGGGGGCGGGGCGGGGGAGGCTTTAAAGTGCAGCAGGTAGGGTGATGTCCTCTCTTGTCTGTTAGTGGAGTCTAGAGGTCAGGTCCAGTTTTCTCACTTTACTGATGGGGAAACAGTCCCAGATACTTTCTGAAATTTCTGTATTTTTGCAGGAGTTTGATTATTCTGCAGTTGTTGTATTAATATATGAAGGAATGAACTCGGGGTTACTGAACTCTATTTTGTCTCATTGGTATCATAGATATTCTTTCCAGCTGAGTTTGGAACTGAGATATTTTAACAACACGGAACTCTCTTTTTTAAAAAATTAAATGAATTAATTTATTTAGCTGTATCAGATCTTAGTTGTAGCCCACAGGCTTTAGTTGCCCTGGGGGCATATGTGATCTTACTTCCCTGACTAGGGATGGAACCTGCATCCCCTGCATTGGAAGGTGGCTTCTTAACCACTGGATGGCCAGGGAAGGTGCCCCCTTTTAGAGTTATTAATTATTCAGTGTTGGATGGCTTGCCATGTACTGAATAGTCTGTCTTCTCACTCCTGACTGCTGTGTAAGTATTAGGACTTGGACTCGTAGTAGAATGCATGGATTTTAATGAGAATGTTCTCAGTTTTAAAGTGAACTCCTAATTTACCAGCAGCTGATAGAACTCTCACAGCTGCATCACAGATCACCGACTGTGATTGGGGAAAATAATTTGACTTGTAAGTTTTGAGTATTGCCATTTATGAGGGATATAGAGTTAAAAATAGTTTCAGACTGAAGTAGAAATTCTTGATATGAGTAAGCATATTTATAGACTGAATGGGTCCCCTCATTATTTAGAGACTTGCATGTATCTGATCTCTGGTGGCTGAGAGTTGCCTGAGTTGATTATTAGTAGTAGGCCTTTTAAATAAAGAAAACTTATTCTAGAGGATCTTTATGCCTGGAATAAGTAGAATTGTTAGGTTTGCTTTCGATGGGAGCAGGGTAACCGGGTCTCTTAGAAGCAGCTTTAGGATTGAATCTAGTTCTGATGTCTGGATCGTTTATTTTAAGCCCCTCATATGTGCTAAATAACCTTTGCTGCTTGTTTTAAAATGCTATTTTATTTAATCTCTATGAGGAAGAAATTGTTTTTTCCATCTTTACAGTAGAGAAAACTGAGGCTTAAAGATATTAGGCAACTCTACTTCAGTCTGGACAGTCTTGTTGCATTCCAGAACTGTTTCACTAAACCCTGTAAATGGCTGCATCAGAGGATGACTGGCGGGATGGAAGAAGGGTGCTGAGAAGTGCCCTGTGGGTACCTTCCTGCCCCCTGTCTCCTTTGGGCAGTGCTTAGCTTTCTCAGACCTTTGCCTGATTCTTGTGTCCTCAAACTAAGTGTTTTGTGTGATGTTGTTTGTTCCGTCCTCTTATTAGTCTTGCCTATCTTCTTGTCCTTCTGAACATTTCCCTTCACATATTGTTGTACCATCCAGCTACATTTGTATTTAAGTATTTTATTATGTCCTTTCATTGAGGCCTTACTTTGGGGGAAAATTCTCAAAACTACATTTCTCTCTAGCATATTCTGTTTTTGTCAGCCTAGAACCAGCCTCCCAGCTGAGATTTTTTGCTTAGAAGCATAACAGCCACTTACTGTTAACATTTTCTGTCTTCCAGTTGACAAAAATATTACTATTGATAAGTAGTGAATGTGCTTAGAATGTATAGGTAACATAAATTGGAAGGGTGTGTGTGTCCATTTGAATATAGCTGCTGTCAAGGTTTAGTGTTATTTCTTAGTAATTTGTAAAAGATTCTTGTTACATATTTGTTGGCATCAGGTAAAATGTGGATTCCATTTTGAGTTGGGCACTTGCATAAAGCTGAAGAGGAAGTAAAGACAAGACTGAATTCTGATTTGAGCTTGTCATTGAGTAATGCCTTATAATGGCTGTGGGTTATGACAACACCCCCCCTTCCTGTGAGCTGGAAGGCCTGGATGTTTGCGGGAACCATGGTGTTCCCAGCCAGAGGGTGGTGGTCCAGCCAGTCTCAGTAACTGAGAATTGGTGGTCGTGGCCACACCTCGTTCCCTGTAGTTCACTTTTTTTCTTCTTAAATAAAAATTTATTGAATATTTGGATAGGTATTATAGGCATGTAGCACACAATTCAAAGATGCAAACGGGCATGTATGATGACAAGGAGAGTTCTCCGGCATCCTCAGCCTTCTGTTTCTCCTCTCTGGAGGCAGCCGTCTTACTCGCTGCTTCTGTGTGTGTTGGCACCGGCTTCCTGGAGTGTCTGACCTGTCGTCCTTTAGAACGACTCGTATTCAGACGTTTCTTTTTTCCTTTTATGGTGCTCATTGGCATCCATCTTCTGAGGACCTTGTCTATGGCAAGCCTCGTAATTTACTTTTCCCACTTTATCATGACGTTTTCCTGTGTTTTTATGATCTTTCAGTTTTTAAGAACTGACTTTGGTATCTTTTCTAGAGATGATTATAAGTTAATGTTTGTGAAAGTACCTGGCACATAATAGTTGGTTAATAAATATTTCCTTTTATCTTGCCCCATCTCTTCCTCCCACTTGGTTTGTATAAAACAAAAGACAAGATGAAAAAAAATCTGTGAACCAGGCAATACAGTAAATTCCAAAATTAAGATTAAGCTTGTGTGAGTAGTAATGTTTCTTGGTGAGCCCATTCGAGTAGAAATAAATTGTTTTTATTATTTTAATTCACTTTGCCTCAGCTGTTAAAAAAAAAAAAAAAATTCTTCTAGTTTTGGTTTTTGCCCTTAAGTAGTTTTGTTAGATTGACTTTGTAAGCCCAAACACATACAAGGTAGGAATGTGTTAAAAAGGCTCTTGAACATATCTTTGCAAGATGTCTGGAGGAGGAAATGGCAACCCACTCCAGTTTCCTTGCCTGGAGAATTCCTTGGGGTCTCAAAGAGTCGGACATGGCTAAGCAACTAACACACCCAGCCATCAAAAGGCATTTTGTTTCTTTGTTTTCAAGATGTTCCTCATCACAGTGGTGGATACTTGCGTGTGCCCAGTGTCTGGATTTAGGATTTCCCACCTATATTGTTCTTTTGGTGCATCTTCGGTTTAAGGCATGGAGACATAATGGCTTTTTGTTAGGTGCTTTAAAACCCAAGTATTTTGATCTAAGCCTGATTTACTTCCACTTGAAGCTGACTTACTTAAACCTTTTTAGGCAGGTTGTCTTTGCTTTGAATAAGATTGCTATAACACAGAAGTATTGTGAGGATTAATTAATTAATGGCTTTTGAAGATGAAAAGGATTTTCATAATTGGCATATAATTAAAATGGCTGTCATCATCCTGGAAAAGCTATCTGTAGTATAAAGCAAAACTTTAAATCTTACCCATCCTTTTTGATATTAGACAATTTGATTTATTTATCTAGTGGGATTTTAAACTGTATATGTTTCTCCTAAGGTATGATTATGAAGGATAAAATTTTAACTGGACAGCTTCCCATTGCATTGTTGCTCTGAAACAAGTGCAGGGTTTTTCTTTCTTTTTAAAAATGATCTGCAAGTTGTAGTTTTGACATTTTCTTATGTTTATTGCACTAATTCTATAAGTTTTGGGGGTGTTACTTTCTCAGAAACAGATGGCTACTCACCTTCTCCCCTTCCTGTACACTGCAGATTATCAGGTCCCTCTCCCAGTGTCCTTGGTGTTGACCTCTTACATTACCATTCAGTCTATCACAGCATCAAAACCAAGAGGCCAGCACTGGTGCGTCACTGTTACCTAAGCTTGATTCGGTTTTCACTAGTTTTCCCATTGATGCGCCTTTTCTTTTTCAGAATCCAGTCCAGGTCTCCATATTGCACTGAACTGTCTTGCCTGCCTGGTCTCCTCTGGGCTGTGACAGTTAATCAGTCTTTCCTTGTTATTCATGATCTTGAGAGTTTTGAGGAGTTTTGTAGAATATTCCTGAATTTATCTGTCCTTTTTCTTACAATGAGGCTGGTGTAATGGGTTTGGGGAAGACTGTACAGCGGCAGACTGCCCTTCACTTCTCATCACATTAGAGTGTGTCCGTGTCGGGGGTAGAGGCAGCAGGGATTGCGTACGTGCTGGAATCATGAAGAGAACCATGCCATGTTAACCTTGATTACCTGGCCAAGGTAATGATAACCAGATCTCTCTCCCGTAGGGTTACCCCGCCCTCTTTCCTGCTCTGTTCTTTGGAATCCAGTTACTAAGTCCAGCTCACAAGCCAGTGGTGGGGAGTAAAGCTCCACCTCCTGGAGAAAGGGAGTATTTACATAAATTGCAATTCTGCAGGGAAGCCACTTTTTTCTAGGAGGTAGCTTCTTTGCCCATTTTTCTGTTGGCTTTTTGGGCTTTTTAAAATTTAACTTAAATGAAGTGTTTTACATAGGATCTTAACAAATATTTGGATAAATTATTGAGCTTAGCTATTTGCATATAAATAAGTTGGTTTGTTTGGTTGGTAGAAAGTTATGAGATCTCTACTATCAAAACAAATATATCTTCTTCTCATCAGCATTATGAGTGGCTAGGTAGTAGAATCGTTACAGCTCATGAGCCTTCCGTTGGTATTTTGGCTCTTCTGGTGGCAGGTAACATAATAGTAACAAGAACAATTACTTTGTTTTCCCAGAAATTTCTGTGAAGTCCCACAGCACCATGACAAGGAACCATGCTTTTTTCCTGAGCATGAAAGGTCTGGACTAAGTGTGATCATGTGTGGCTGAGACCTGGGGACAGAAATAGTAGTGGGAGCCTGCATTAAAGACTTAGCCTTGGCATTGAATCACCTTGGGCAAGACACTGCATGTCTCTAGAGGATGGTCTCCCCACTTGTAAATTAGGCAGGCTCTGTGAAGTTCTTTGTAGCTGTAACATTATGAGTCAGGTTAGGAGCCGGCATGAACTTCGGAGAAATTCTTGCAGGAAAATGTGAAGTAGAGTTACACGAGGTAATGTGAGATAGAATTACACAGACAAGACAGATGTTTCCTGAATCTGTTTGGAACAAGTTTGGATTTGGAGGCAAGGGGAGGAGGCGGAGAGTTTGATAAGGATGTTGTTGCGACCTGAACAAGCCACTGAGGGCCTGGGTCAGTGGTTTGGAATGTAGGAGAAGAGAGCCATAGCTGGGAAGCACTTAGAAAATTATGTTCAGTTTTTCTCAGGTGGTGCTTTTTGCTTGTCTTACTCCAAACACTGGCTTTCATAGTAAGAGTAGTCAGTTTTTCATTTGAGAAAATGAAGACTTCTTTCCAAGGGACTTTTTCAGTGTCTTAAGCTTTGTAGGCAGCACACCTAGAATTCTGCCCTACGGTGATTTGGGTTTGAGCCCGTCTATTTAACCGGCTCATCACCACGGGTTCTCTGTGATGTGAACCAGAGTTTGTGTGCTTTATGTGATCTGATGAACGTGAACATTTTGCTGCTTTTTAATAAAATTGTTCTATGAATTTGATGTACAGTGTAAGTGGTATTTGTTGTGATTTCCCTAACAAGTATGAAAATTTGAACAGATATTTTTGCATAGGTTACTTTTGGGGGCAAAAATAATTTTTGTTTATAATAAACTTATTATAATTTAATAATCTTATATAATAAAGTTAACTTTTCAATTTGTGCTAAATTAAAAAGAGATGTGCCTTTTCTAAGACTAGTATTAAGAAATTGAAGGCATCTGGTTTTCCAACATTGTTAAAATGTGATATTACCAGATTAGTATGTTAATGAAAAGATTGTATGACAATTTTCAGTTTCAGCTGTAATATTAAGGATAGAGGTTTTGTTAATATGGTGTGATTTGTATAAATTGGGTTAGATTTGTTTTTAAAAGAAAACAGTAAAATTGTATATTGTGGTATTGCTAAACTCTTCTGAGATATGATGTGATTTTTGTATTTATATGTTACTGTTTGAATTAGACTAGTAATAGTCCTAGCTTCAGACTGTATGCCCAATTAAGATCATTTCTTACAGGAGTGAGATGGTACCCACTCCCCAAAGTCTATTACTAAGTTGTTTGTATATCACTGTATATCAAAAAGAGAGGAATTCCCTAATTTCCATTTAAAACTACAACAAAAAGTTATTTTAATTTCGGTTTCATGTGTTCTGTTTTAAGCATAGATATTTAACCTTTTGGGTGCAAAGTGTTTTACAGTATTCTTGGGTTCAGTTAGGTTAATGGCATTGTAGTCGTAGAAAGTATGCTTATTCTACATATGTTATATTTCTTGTAGTGCTTTTTTTAAAGACCATTTATGGGACCAAGGGGGGCTTCCTACGTGGCTCAGTGGTAAAGAACCCAGCTGCCAATGCAAGAGACACAGACGAAGGTTCAATCCCTGAGTAGAGAAGATCCCCTGGAAGAGAACATGGCAACCCACTCCAATATTCTTGCCTGGAGAATCCCATGGACAGAGGAGCCTGGCGGACTACAGTCCATGGGTCTGCAAAAAGTCAGACACGACTAAAGCAAGTTAGCATGCACCCATGTGGGACCAAGGATGTCCAAAATTTTTTCAAAGGGATAAAGCACTGTAAAGAGAGATTGAGGAGGCAGGAAGCTAATAAAATCCTCACAAATCTGGATTAGTTATGGAAGAGTCAGTAATAATTATGAAGATTTAAAAAAAATTTGATCCATAGTGCTGTTTTTTAATTCCATCAATAGATTGGGTAATCATTCCTTTTTCTTTCATTAAACTGTGTCATTGGGTTTAAACTCTAAGCAACTCCTAACTTCCTAAGACATCAGATGGAAGGAAATAATTTCTTACTAAGTGTCAACAATTTAATGATTTATTAAGTCTTCAGCTGTGGGAGCAGCCTTGGGGAGGGAGCCTCTGCGAGGACAGTAGGCGCTCTTGTTAGAAGGCAGCCCAGCCAGGTGAGTGGGCTATATTGGGCTTTTCCTAGATATGGAGTTACGTTAATAGAAACGTAATTGTAAGTGGACGTGAGTTGTTACCTTGGATGATTCAGTAACATACAGTGCTTCTTGTAGTCTGCTCTGTTTTACTTGGTGTATTGTCTCTTCATGTAAAATGTACATTAAATGGACAGTTTAAAAAAGCAACTTCTTTTAAAGTGTTCGTCGTTTCCCTTGTATCGTTACATCAAACTTTTAAAGTCTCTTGGACCTTTGAGTTGTTCCCAATTTACTGCCATTTTCAGCAGCACTTGATGAGCAGCTTGGTAGATGAATTTTTATGTAACTCTGTGATTATTTTGTTTTAGGATAAATTGCTAGAGGCTTTGGTAAACATTGCCAAACTGTCCTTCTGAAAGCTAAACTAATTTATGTCAATTGTCAGTATTCTGTTAATGCTTTTTGCCAGTTTTTCTGTATTCCTCTCTAACATCTTGCTCTGCCAAACTTTTGGAAAGAATTCCATGTTCTCATTTCCCCAACCCAACTCTTTATAAGTAGATTCTAATTAATAAATGGGTACAATATTAAAGCTGTGTCCTCAGCTGGTAGTTCAGTGACTGAAATTTTCCCTGGGCCATGCAGACGTGGGGATGATGGTGTAGGTTAAACCAGCCCTGTGTATTTCTCGTGGTGGTGGTGTATCACCATTAGTCAGACGGTGGCCAGAGGGGCTTTCCCTTCTTGGTGTGCCCGGTGGTGAAACAACAGTAGTTCTGCCCATTGGGACCCAGTGTACTTTTGTGACATTGCTGGTTAGAATGGTGTTAAGAGAAATAGGGAGACCCAGAACACAAAACTTTTCACTGTGTATTTAAAGGGTGCTTGAAGTGTTTTGTCCGTCCTTGTTTTGGTTTAAAGATTATATACATAATGATATTGCATTGATTAAGCAATGAGTTTGCTAGATTGACAGAATGGAAGGAAAATGTTTATCTTTTCTCTAGAGAAGACTGATTTTGAGTTCAAGACATCTGTAGGCTTCAACAATACGTGTGAACTGTGAACTTCCAGATGTTCAAGGTGGTTTTAGAAAAGGCAGAGGAACCAGAGATCAAATTGCCAACATCTGCTGAATCATCAAAAAAGCAAGAGAGTTCCAGAAAAACATCTATTTCTGCATTATTGACTATGCCAAAGTCTTTTGACTGTGTGGATGACAATAAACTGTGGAAAATTCTGAAAGAGATGGGAATACCAGACCACCTGACCTGCCTCTTGAGAAATCTGTATGCAGGTCAGGAAGCAACAGTTAGAACTGGACATGGAACAACAGACTGGTTCCAAATAGGAAAAGGAGTACGTCAAGGCTGTATATTGTCACCCTGCTTATTTAACTTACATGCAGAGTACATCATGAGAAACGCTGGACTGGAAGAAGTACAAGCTGGAATCAAGATTGCCGGGAGAAATATCAATGACCTCTGATATGCAGATGACACCACCCTTATGGCAGAAAGTGAAGAGGAACTAAAGAGCCTCTTGATGAAAGTGAAAAGAGGAGAGTGGAAAAGTTGGCTTAAAGCTCAACATTCAGAAAACGAAGATCATGGCATCCAGTCCCATCACTTCATGGCAAATAGATGGAGAAACAATGGAAACAGTGGCAGACTTTTATTTTCTTGGGCTCCAAAATCACTGCAGATGGTGACTGCAGCCATGAAATAAAAAGACACTTTCTCCTTGGAAGGAAAGTTATGACCAACCTAGACAGCATATTAAAAAAGCAGAGACATTACTTTGTCAGGAAAAGTCCGTCTAGTCAAGACTGTGGTTTTTCCAATTGATGCTTTTGAACTGTGGTGTTGGAGAAGACTGTTGAGAGTCCCTTGGACTGCAAGGAGATCAAACCAGTCAATCCTATGGGAGATCAGTCCTGAATATTCACTGAAGGACTGATGTTGAAGCTGAAACTCTGATACTTTGGCCACCTGATGCGAAGAGCTGATTCATTGAAAAAGACCCTGATGCTGGGAAAGATTGAAGGTGGGAGGAGAAGGGGACGATGGAGGATGAGATAGTTGGATGGCGTCACTGACTCAATGGACATGAGTTTGAGTAGGCTCCAGCAGTTGGTGATGAACAGAGAGGCCTGGCGTGCTGCAGTCCATGGAGTCACAAAGAGTTGGACACAACTGAGTGAGTGAATTGAACTGAACTGATAAGTCAGGGGGAATGAGAGAAAACATGATATTTTCTTAGGGGAAGCACACTGACGGAAATTGCCCACCCTGGCCAAGCACCACAGTAACCGTTCAATGTGAGCTATTTTACAACAGCAGGTCCTGTTAAGAAACATGGAACTAACAAGCCACCACTAACAGAAAGAGTTTGGGAAAGGTCAAAAAGAGATTCCACGTGTCCAACCACCTCCCAGAATCCTTCTCGCTGACATACATCTTGGCTGAGCAATGTGTGCCACCGGAAAGGACCCTGAGACAGAATGATTGGCCAGAGACAACCTGGAAACTATTCATGTCACCATAAAACCCGAGACTGCGAGCCATGCAGCAGAGCAGTTCTCCTGGGTCCCCTTACCTGCCTGCTTTCCGCCCGGGCGCCCCTTCCCGATAAAATCTCTTGCTTTGTCAGCACGCGTGTCTCCTTGGACAGTTCATTTCCAAGTGTCAGACAAGAGTGCCCTTTCCAGCCCTGGAAGGGGTTCCCCTTCATGCAACATTTTTTAATTAGAAAGGATCCAAGTATACACGTGCATTTTCTAGTGTAGAGTTTACTTCAGTAGCATTTTATCGGAACCTAAATTCCTTGAGGAATCAGAGGGACAGAGATCAGGATTGGCTGGACGCAGGTTACCGGAACTGAGGAAGGTTTGCGCCTGGTGTTGTCAGCTGGAAACATTGTACATTGTTGTATGTTTGAAATGGCCTTCTTGTCAGGCTAGAGCCTTTTCCTCTCTTTGAGGAGAGGTGTCAGGGGTGGGGGTGGGGGGAGGTGAGGCCTGCCCTCTAGAGGTGGAGGGGTTCAACATACTACCCCCTCCTAAAACTTTCCACTAGTTGGTGGCCTAACTTGTTACTTTATGCATTCCAGTTTATTCAGCTTTTATGAAGCCCTGGTCACGGTCCAGACAGTGAAGACACAGAGGTCTCCAAGGCCTCAGTCTAAGAGGGGAGACTGAAGGGAGTAATACGTGTGTATTGGGTACTTAGCATGTACCCTTCTGAATCCTCAGAGAAGCCCAGGCTCTTGGTACACACATGGGTCCATGAAGCTGAGTTCAGCCTCACCGGGCAGCAAAGTGGCCAAGTAGGAATGCAGTCTCAGACAGGAGCTCAGATAATGGCCACTGGATGGAAAGACTCAAGGATAAGGTAAACCAATTCTTATCTCACAGGGCTGTTTTGTGTGTTTTATGACATAGATATGTACAGTACTTTAACCCTGTTACTGGCACATAGTATTAATAATAGGTAATAATTAGATTGTACTGACCCCAAAGCCACTGGTAATAATTGCCACCAGTAATAATTGAGTTTAACTTATAAAGTCATTGTTCTTTCCACAGCAGCTTGTGTCTTTATGGAGACCATTATCAAAGTCTGAGCTGTGACAGAGGCTGTCCCTGGTGATACAGGAGTGGTGAGGGGGTGGACTACTGAGCTGTTCTGGGAGAGTCAGGGCAGGCGGTGATCCTAAGGCTGTCTTACAGGACTAGTAGTAGCTAGCTGGTGGGAAAAGATAGGGAGGGACATTGCAGTGAGAAGGAAGTGTGAGAGGAAATACGTGAGAGAGCAGAAAGGCTTAGTGACCCAGGTATCACATGGGGATGATTGTCGGCAGAGTGGGGCGTGGAGTTAGAAAGACAGGGTGGCCAGACTGTTCAAGGCATTGGAATGCCCTGGGTTTATCCTGAAGACAGTGGGGAAGCTGTGCATGGAGGTTTTTCAAAGTAAACTTTCTATTTTAGAATAGTTTCAGGTTTACAGAAGTTACCAGGACAATCCAGAGAGTTCCCACACACCCAGCACCCCTGCTGCTGTCTTAAATTAGTATGGTGCATTTCTTACAATTGATGAAACAATGTTAATACATTGTTATTACTTGAAGTCCATGTATGTCCTGTTTTTACTTCCTTAGTTTTACTTTTTCTCTTCTAAGATCCCATCCAAGATACCACCACATTACATCTAATTGCCATGTCTTCTTAGATTCCTCTTGTCTGTGATGGTATCTTTTAAAAACTTTATTGGGGTATATAGGCTTCTCCAAGCTCAGCTTCAACAGTATGTGAACCGAGAACTTCCAGATGTTCAAGCTGGATCTAGAAAAGGCAAAGGAACCAGAGATCAAATTGCCAACATCCGTTGGATCATAGAAAAAACCAAGAGAATTCCAGAAAAGCATCTGCTTCTGCTTCATTGACTACGCTAAAGCCTTTGACTGTGTGGATCACAACAAACTGGAAAATTCTTAGAAAGATGGGAATACCAGACCACCTTACCTGCCTCCTGAGAAACCTGTATGCAGGTCAAGAAGCAAATTAGAACATATGGAACAACAGACTGGGAAAGTAGTACATCAAGGCTGTATATTGTCACCCTGCTTATTTAACTTACAGTCTGAGTGAAGTGAAAGTCTCTCAGTCATGTCCAACTCTTTGTGACCCCATGGATGATACCGTCCATGGAATTCTCACTCATAGTGGGAAGCCCACTATATTGTGTAACAGGAACTAATATAGAGCTGCAGGTCAATTAAAAAAAATTTTTTTTAATCACAGAAAAAGACACCAGATTTGGGATTACAAGGTTTGGGGGAGAGGAGAGATGGGATGAAGGTAGTCAGACGGTTCAGTTCGATTCAGTTCAGTCGCTGTCCAGCTCTTTGCGACCCCATGAATCACAGCACACCAGGCCTCCCTGTCCATCACCAACTCCCGGAGTTCACACAAACTCATGTCCATCAAGTCGGTGATGCCATCCAGCCATCTCATCCTCTGTCGTCCCCTTCTCCTCCTGCCCCCAATCCCTCCCAGCATTAGGGTCTTTTCAAATGAATCAGCTCTTCGAATCAGGTGGCCAAAGTACTGGAGTTTCAGCTTCAGCGTCAGTCCTTCCAAAAAATCCCAGGGCTGATCTCCTTCAGAATGGACTGGTTGGATCTCCTTGCAGTCCAAGGGACTCTCAAGAGTCTTCTCCAATACCACAGTTCAAAAGCATCAATTTTTCGGCACTCAGCTTTCTTTATGGTCCCACTCTCACATCTGTACATGACTACCGGAGAAAACCATAGCTTTGACTAGAACGACCTTTGTTGGCAAAGTAATGTCTCTGCTTTTCAATATGCTGTCTAGGTTGGTCATAGCTTTTCTTTCAAGGAGCAAGCGTCTTTTAATTTCATGGCTGCAGTAACCATCTGCAGTGATTTTGAAGCCCAAGAAAATAAAGTCTGTCACTGTTCCCACTGTTTCTCCATCTATTTGCCATGAAGTGATGGGACCAGATGGCATGATCTTCATTTATTGAAAGTTGAGCTTTAAGCCAGCTTTATCACTCTCCTCTTTGACTTTTATCAAGAGGCTCTTTACTTCCTTTTTGCTTTCTGCCATAAGGGTGTTGTCATCTGCATATCTGAGGTTATTGGTACTTCTCCCAGCAATCTTGATTCCAGCTTGTACTTCATCCAGCCCAGCATTTCGCATGATGTACTCTACCTATATCAGGCTTCCCTGACAGCTCACTTTGTAAAGAATCTGCCTGCAATGCAAGACACCTGGGTTTGATCCCTGGGTTGGGAAGATCCCCTAGAGAAGGGAAAGGCTACCTACTCCAGTATTCTGGCCTAGAGAATACAGTCCATGGAATTGCAAAGAGTCAGACATGACTGACTGACTTTCACTTCATACAACATAGTGATTCAGTATTCTTACACAGTTCAAAATGGTCACCACAATAAGTCTAGTAATTGCAATATGTCACTATAGAAAGATACCACATAATTACTGATTGTATTTCCCGCACTGTACATTTCATACCTGTGACACATTTTGCAACTGGGAGTTTGTACCTCTTACTCTGTATCATCTACTTCTTTCCTCCTCACCCCACCTCTTGCCACCACCTGTTTGTTCTCTGAATCTATAACTCTATTCTGTTTGTTCATTTCTTTTTTTAGATTCCATATATAAATGAAATCATACAATATTTGTCCTTCCGTCCCTGACTTACTTCATTTAGCATAATGCCCTCTATGTCCATCCATGTTTTTGCAGCCAACAAGGTTTCTTTTTTTATGGCTGAATATATTCCATTGCGTATATATGCCACATCTTCTTTATGTGTTCATGTATTGATGGGCACTTAGGTTACTTCCGTATGTTGATTATTGGCTGTTATGAACATGTTGTTGTTCAGTCACTAAGTTGTGTCCAACTCTGTGACCCCATGCAGCACTCTAGGCTACCCTGTCCTTCACTGTCTCCCAGAGCCTGCTCACACTCCTGTCCATTGAGTCAGTGATGTCATCCAACCATCTTCATCCTCTGCCTCCTTGTCCCCCTGCCTTCAATCTTTCTGAGCATCAGAGTCTTTTCCAGTGAGTCAGCTCTTTGCATCAGGTGGCCAAAGTAGTGGAGCCTCAGCATCAGTCCTTCCATGAATATTCAGGGTTGATTTCCTTTAGGATTAAATGGTTTGATCTCCTTGCTGTCCAAGAGATTCTCAACAGTATTCTCCAGCACCACAGTTCAAAAATTGTCAATTCTTCAGTGCTCAACAGTCTTTATGGTCCGACTCTCACATCTGAACATGACTATTGGAAAAACCATAGCTTTGTCTATATACACCTTTGTCAGCAAAGTGATGTCTCTGCTTTTTAATACACTGTCTAGGTTTGTCATAGCTTTCCTTCCAAGGAGCAAGTGTCTTTTAATCTCATGGCTGCAGTCCCCATCCACAGTGATTTTGGAGCCCAAGAAAATTATAAAATCTGTCACTGTTACCACTTTTTCCCTTTGTATTTGCCATGAAGTGATGGGACTGGATGCCATGATCTTAGTTTTTTGAATGTTGAGTTTTAAGCCAGCTATTCCACTCTTTTTTACCCTTACCACGAGGCTCTTTAGTTCCTCTTCACTTTCTGCCATTAGGGTGGTATCGTCTGCTTATCTGAGGTGGTGATATTTCTCACAGCAATCTTGATTCCAGCTTGTGAGTCATCCAGATGGTTGTTTCACTTAATGTACTCTGCATATAAGTTAAATAAGCAGAGTGACAATATACAGCCTTGATCAAGTACTCCTTTTCCAGTTTGGAACCAGTCTGTTATCCCATGTCCAGTTCTGACTGATGCTTCTTGACCTGCACACAGGTTTCTGAGGAGGCAGATAAGGTGGTCTGGTATTCCCATCTCTTGAAGACTTTTCCACAGTTTGTTGTAATCCACACAGTCAAAGGCTTTAGCATAGTCAATGAAGCAGAAATTTTTCTGGAATTCCCTCGCTTTCTGTATGATCCAGTGAATGTTGACAATTTGATCTTTGGGTCTTATGCCTTTTCTAAATCCAGCTTATACATCTGGAAGTTCTCAGTTCATGTACTGTTGAAGCGTAGCTTGAAGGATTTTGAGCGTGACCTTTCTATCATGTGAAATGAGCACAATTTTGTGGTAGTTTGAACATTCTTTTGGCTTTGCCCTTCTTTGGGATTGAAGTGAAAAAAGACCTTTTCAAGTCCTGTGGCCACTGCTGAGTTTTCCAAATTTGCTGACTTATTGAGTGCAGTGAACGTAGAGGTGCTTATATCTTTTCTGATTAGTGTTGTTTTGTTTGCTTTGGATAAGTACCTGGAAGTGGAATTGCTGGATCATATGTTAGTTCTATTTTTAATTTTTTGAGGAATTTTGTTCCATATTGTTCCATAGCAGCTGCACCAATTTACATTCCCAACAACAGTGTGTGAATATTTCCTTTTCTCCGCATTCTCACCAAGAATTATTATTTGTTGTCTTTTTGATAATAGCCTTGCTGGTGGATTCTTTACCACCTGAGCTATCAGGAAGATCCTCTGGAGAAGGGATAGGCCACCCACTCCAGTATTCTTGGCTTCCCTTGTGGCTCAGCTGGTAAAGAAGCCACCTGCAATGTGGGAGATGTGGGTTCAATTGCTGGATTGGGAAGATCCCCTGGAGAAGGGAAAGGCACATACATACACAAACACAAAACAGTAGGGCTTCCCTGATAGCTCAGTGGGTAAAGAATCCACCTGCGATGCAGGAGACCCCGCTTTGATCCTGGGTCGGGAAGATCCACTGGAGAAGGGATAGGCCACCCACTCCAGTATTCTTGACTTCCCTTGTGGCTCAGCTGGCAAAGAATCTGCCTGCAATGCGGGAGACCTAGGTTCGATCCCTGGGTTGGGAAGATCCCCTGGAGAAGAGAGAGGCTACCCACTAAGTATCCTGGCCTAGAGAATTCCATGGACTGTAGTATAGTCCATGGGGTCGCAAAGAGTTGGGACATGACTGAGCAATTTTCAGTTTGATAATAGCAATTCTAATAGATGTGAAGTGGTAATCTCACTGTGGTGATTTACATTGCCCTTATGGCTAGTGAAGTTGAGCATCTTTTCATGTGCCTGTTAGCCGTCTGTATGTTTTTCTTGGAAAAGTGTCTCTTCAGGTCCTCTGCCCAGTTTTGATTGGGTTGTTTGCTTTTTGGATTTGAGACCTATTCATTTTTGCTTTTGTTTGACTTGTCTGGGGAGACATATAAAAATAATTACCAAGATCAATTGATGTCACAGAGCTTACTGCCTATGTTTTCTTCTAGAATTTTTATGGTTTGAGGTCTTCCATTTAAGTCTTTAAGCCATTTTGAATTTATTTTTGTGCATGATTTGAGAGAGTTGTCCAATCTGATCCTTTTGCATATAGCTGTCCAATTTTTCCAACACTGTTTTTGAAGAGGCTGTCTTTTCCCTGTTGTTTCTTCTCGCCTCCTTTGTTGTAGTTGTTGTTCATTTGCTGAGTCTTGTCCGACTCTTTGCAACTGCATGGTCTGCAGCACGCCAGGCTTCCCTGTCCTCGACTTGTTTCCTGGAGGTTGCTCAGATTTATGTTCATTGAGTCAGTGATGCTATTTAATCATCTCATCCTCTGCTGCCTTCAGTCTTTTCCAGCATCAGGGCCTTTTTCAGTGAGTCAGCCCTTTGCATTGGGTGGCCAAAGTATTGGAGCTTCAGCATCAGTCCTTCCAAATGAATATTCAGGGTTTATTTCCTTTAGGATTGACTAGAGTGATCTCTTTGTGGTCCACAGGACTCTCAGGAGTCTTCTCCAGCACCACAGTTTGAAGGCATTAATTCTTTGATGCTCAGCCTTTTTTATAGTCCAGCTCTCGGATACATATGTGACTGGAAAAGCCATAGCTTTGACTGAACACACCTTTGTCAGCACATGATGTCTCTGCTTTTTAATACACTGTCTAGAGTTGACATTACTTTCTTTCCAAGGAGCAGACATCTTCTAATTTCATGGCTGCAGTCACCGTCTGCAGTGATTTTGAAGCCCAAGAAGGTAAAGTCTGTCCATGCTTTCTTTTTTCCCCCTTCTGTTTGCCATGAAATATATTATCTGTGTTGTAGATTAATTGTCAAAAAAAAAGTGAAAGTTCATTTCTAGGCTCTCTATTCGATTCCGTTGATCTTTGTGTGTGTTTTTGTGCCAGGATCATGCTGTTTTGGTGACTGTAGCTTTGTATTATAGTCTGAAGTCTATAATAAGTCTTTAGTCTGTAAGTCTAAAGGAGCATGCACCTTCAGTTCTGTTCTTCTTTCTGAAGATTGTTTTGGCTATTCAGGGTCCTTTGTTTTGATAGAAATTTTGGAATTTTTTTATACCATTGGTATTTTGATAGAGTTGCATTGAGTCTGAACATTGGCTTGAGTAGTATGATCATTTTAACAGTATTAATTTCTTCCAGTCCATGAGCATGGCGTACCTTTCCTTCTGTTTATATCGTTTAGTTTTTTCATCATTGTCTTATAGTTTTCCATATACAGATCTTTTACCTCCTTATTAGATTTATTAGATATTTTATTCTTTTTGATGTGATGGTAACTGGGGTTTTCTTAATTTTTCTTACTTATAGTTGGTTGATTGTGTATAAAAATGCAACAGATTCAGTATATTAATTTTGTATCCTGCAACTTTTCCAACTTTATTGAAGAGTTCTTTTAGTTTTTTGGTGGCATCCTCAGGGTTTTTTATGTATAATATCATGTCATCTGCAAAAAGTGATAGTTTTACTTCTTTTCAGTGTGGATTCCTTTTATTTCTTTTTGTCTTATTGCTGTGGCTAGGACTTCTGAAACTATCTTGAATAAATGTGGCAAGAGTGGGCCTCTTGTCTTGTTACTCTTCTTAGAGAAAATGATTTCAGCTTTTCACTGTTGAGTGTGATGTTAGCTGTGACCTTTATTATGGTGAGGTATGGTACCTCTGTACCCACTTTGTTGAGAGTTTTTGTCATAAATATATGTTGAATTTTGTCCATAGCTTTGTCTGCATCTTTTGAGATGATGATTTGATTTTTTTATTCACTTTGTTAATGTAGTGTACTGCATTGATTGATTTGCAGATAGTGAACCATCCTTGCACACCTGGGATAAATCCCACTTGCTCACAGTTTATGATCCTTTTGGTTTATTGTTGAGCTTGGTTTGCTAATAGTTTGTTGAGGATTTTGTGACAGTGTTCATCAGTGATATTGGCCTGTAATTTTATTTTGTGTGTGATATCTTTGTTTGGTTTTGGCCTCAGAATGATTCTGGCCTCATTGAGTTGTGTTCCTTTTGCAATTTTTTGAAATAGATTGAGAAGAATGGGTGTTGACTCCTTTCTAAATGTTTCATAGAATTCACCTCTGAAGCCGTCTGGTCCTCAGCTTTGTTGAGAGTTTTTAAAATTACTGGTTCAGTTTCATTACTGGTAATTGGTATGTTCATATTTTGTATTTCTTCCTGGTTCTGTCTTGGGGGATTGTACATCTCTAAGAGTTTGTCTGTGTCTCCTCTAAGTTGTCCATCTTATTGGCATATAATTGTTTGTGGTGGTCTCTTGTGATTCTTTGTATTTCTGTGGTGTCAGTTGTAACCTTTTCCTTTCTGATTTTATTGATTTGAGCTCTCTTTTTTCCTTGATGAGTCTATCTAAAGGTCTATCAATTTTGTTTATCTTTTCAGAGTCAGCAGTCAGTTTAGTTGATGTTTTCTATTGTTTTTTTTTTTAATTTTATTTACTTATTGATCTTTGTTCTTTTATACAGTTGATAAGGTTCTCAAGGCATGTATATTGGGTGGTTTGCTATTCCCTCCTCCGGTGGATCAGATTTTGTCAGAACTCTCCACTATGACCCATTAGTCTTGGGTGGCCCTACGCAGCATGGCTCACAGCTTCATCGAATTATGCAAGCCCCTTCACAACGACAAGGCAGTGATCCATGAAGGGGATATTACACCGAAAGATGAGTCCCCCAGGTCTGAAGGTGTCCAGTATGTTACTGGGGAAGAGTGAAGAAGAACTACTAGTAGCCCCAGAAAGAATGAGGTGGCTGGACCAAAGTGGAAACAGTGCTCAGTTGTGGATATGTCTGGTGATGAAAGTAAAATCTAATGCTGCTAAGATCAGTATTGCATAGGAACCTGGAGTGTTAGGTCCATGAATCTAGGTAAACCGGACATGGTCAAGCAGGTGACGATAAGCAAAAATATCGACATCTTAGGAATCAGTGAACAAAAATGGGTGGGAATGGACAAATTTAATTCAGATGACCATTAAATCTACTACTGTGGGCAGGAATCCTATAGAAGAAATGGATTAGTCCTTATAATCAACAGAAGAGTCCGAAAGGGAATACTTGGGTGCAACCTCAAAAACAACAGAATGATCTTGGTTCATTTCCAAGGCAAGCCATTCACTATTACAGTGATCCAAGTCTATATCCCAACCACTAATGCCAAAGAAGCTGATCAGTTTTATGAAGACCTCCTAGAACTTACACCAAAAAAAGATGTTCTCTTCATCATTGGGGATTGGAATGCAAAAGTAGGAAGTCAAGAGATACCTGGAGTACAGTTTGGCCTTGGAGTACAAAATGAAGCAGGGCAAAGGCTCACTGAATTCTTCCAGGAGAATGTACTGGTCATAGCAAATACCCTTTTACAACAACACAAAGAGATGACTTTACACATGGACATCACCAAATGGTCAATACAAAAATCAAATTGATTACATTCTTTGTAGCTGAAGATGGAGAAGCTCTATATGGTCAGCAAAAACTAGACCTGGAGCTAACTGTGGCTCAGATTATCAGCTTTTCATAGCAAAATTCAGGCTTAAACTAAAGAAAACAGGGAAAACCACTAGACCAGCCAGGAACGACCTAAATGCCCTATGAATATGCAGTGGAGGTAACGGATAGATTCAAGGGATTAGAACTTGTAAATAGTGTTCCTGAAGAACTATGGACAGAGGTCTGTGATATTGTATAGGAGGCAGTGAACAAAACCATCCCAAAGAAAAAAAAGCAAAAAGGCAAAGTGGTTATCTGAGGAGGCATTACAAATAGCTAAAGAAGAGAAGCGAAAAGCAAGGGAGAAAGGGAAAGGTATATACAACTAAGTGCAGATTCCAGAGAACAGCCTGGAGGGAGAAGAAGGTCTTCAATGAACGGTGTCTAAAACTAGAAGAAAACAACAGGATGGGAAAGACTAGAGATCTCTTCAGGAAAACTGAAGATATCAAGGGAGCATTTGCCCTAAGATGGGCACAGTAAAGGACAGAAATGATAGAGACCTAGTAGATGCTGAAGAGATCAAGAAGAGATGGAAACAGTACACACAAGAGCTGTTCAAAAAAGATCTTAATGAACTGGATTAATATGATGGTACAGTCACCTAGAGCCAGACGTTCTGGCGAGTGAAGTCAAGTGGGCCTTGGGAAGCACTGCTGTTCCTAAAGCTAGTGGATGCTTTTAGGATGGTAGTGGAATTTTAGTAGAACTCTTCAAAACGCTAAAGGATGATGCCATCAAGGTGTTGCATTCAGTATGTCAGCAAATCTGGAAGATGCAGCAGTGGCTACAGGACTGGAAAAGATCAATCCTCATCCCTGTTCCCAAGAAGGGTAGTACTAAAGAATGTGCTAATCCTCGGACAATTGCACTTATCTCCCATGCTAGTAAGGTCATGCTTAAAATCCTGCATGCTGCACTTCAGCATTATGTGAACCAAAGAACTTCCAGATGTCCAAACTGGGTTTAGAAAAGGAAGAGAAACCAGAGATCAAATTGCAAACATTCGCTGGATCATAGAAAAGGCAGTGGAATTCCAGAAAAACATCTACCTCTGTTTCATCGACTACCCCAAAACATTTGACTGTGTGGATCATAATAAACTGTGGAAAGCTCTTCAAGAGATAGGAATACCAGACCATCTTACCTGTCTCCTGAGAAACCTGTATGCGGCTCAAGAAACAACAGTTAGAGCCCTGTATGGAACAACTGATTGGTTCAGGGTTGAGAAAGGAGTGTGACAGGGCTGTCTGCTGTCCCCCTGTTTGTTAAATCTATACGATGCCATCATGAGAAATGCTGGGCTGGATGAGTTACAAGCTGGAATCAAGATAGGTGGGAGAAACATCAACAACTACAGATACGTGGATGATACCACTCTAATGGCAGAAAGCGAAGAGGAAGTAAAGAGCCTTTTGATGAGGGTAAAGGAGAGTGAAAGGGTTGGCTTGAATTTTAAAAAAACTAAGATCATGTCATCCAGCCCCTTTACTTCATGGCAAGTAGAGGGGGACAAGGTGGAAATAGTGACAGATTTCCTCTTCTTGGTCTCCAAAATCACTGTGGATGGTGACTGCAGCCATGAAATCAGAAGATGTTTGCATCTTGGCGGGAAAGCTTTCAACAGTACTCTTGCCTGGAAAATCCCATGGATGGAGGAGCCTGGTAGGCTGTAGTCCATGGGGTCGCTAAGGGTGGGACACGACTGAGCAACTTCACTTTCACTTTTCACTTTCATGCATTGGAGAAGGAAATGGCAACCCACTCCAGTGTTCTTGCCTGGAGAATCCCAGGGACGGGGGAGCCTGGTGGGCTTCCGTCTATGGGGTCGCACAGAGTTGGACACGACTGAAACGACTTAGGAGCAGCAGCAGCAGCAGGCTCTAGGGCAACCTGGCTTCAGTAGTTGTGGCTTGGGAGCTCAGTAGTTGTAGGGGTGTGGGTTTTGTTGCTCTGTGGTGTGTGCGATCTTCCCCAACCAGGGATCAAATCCGTGAGCCCTGAATTGTCAGCTGGATTGTTAACCACTGGACCACCAGGAAAGTCCTGTATCTATTTTTTCCAGATTATTTTTCTTTATAGTTTTTTACCAGGGTGAATATAATTCCCCAGAGGAAAGTGAAAGTGTTAGTCGCTCAGTCACGTCTGACTCTCTCTGACCCCATGGACTGAACCCCCCAGGCTCCTCTGTCTATGGAATCCTCCAGGCAAGAATACTGGAGTGGGTAGCCATTCTCTGCTCCAGGGGATCTTCCCGATCCAGGGATTGACCCAGGTCTCCTGCATAGCAGGCAGATTCTTTACCATCTGAGCCACCAGGGAAGCCCCATAATTCCCTGTGCTATAAAGCAGAGACATTACTTTGCCAACAAAGGTCCGTCTAGTCAAGGCTATGGTTTTTCCTATGGTCATGTATGGATGTGAGAGTTGGACTGTGAAGAAGGCTGAACGCCGAAGAATTGATGCTTTTGAACTGTGGTGTTGGAGAAGACTCTGGAGAGTCCCTTGGACTGCAAGGAGATCCAACCAGTCCATTCTGAAGGAGATCAGGCCTGGGATTTCTTTGGAGGGAATGATGCTGAAGCTGAAACTCCAGTACTTTGGCCACCTCATGCGAAGAGTTGACTCATTGGAAAAGAGTCTGATGCTGGGAGGGATTGGGGGCAGGAGGAGAAGGGGACGACAGAGGATGAGATGGCTGGATGGCATCACTGACTTGATGGACGGGAGTCTGAGTGAACTCCGGGAGTTGGTGATGGACAGGGAGGCCTGGCGTGCTGCGATTCATGGGGTTGCAAAGAGTCGGACAAGACTGAGCAACTGATCTGATCTGATAACAGTAAATCATTGTTGCTTACCTGTTTTATGTATAGTAGATTGTAGATGTATCTGTTAGCCCCATGTTTCTAATGTATCCTCTCCCCTTTTCCCTTTTAGTATGTTTGTCTTCTATGTTTGTGAATCTATTTCTGTTTTGTATATAGATTGATTTTTATTATTTTTTAGATTTCATATTTAAGTAATACCATAAAATGTTTTTTTTCTTGAATTACTTCACTAAGTATAACATTCTCTAGGTCCATCCATGTTGCCAGAAATGGCAATATTTGATTCTTTTTTTATGGGTGAGTGTTTATATGTATTTACATGTATACATTTATATGTGTTTATATGTATACACATATGAAATGGATGAAGCACAAGCTGGAATCAAGATTGCCGGGAGAAATACCAGTAACCTCAGATATGCAGATGACACCACCCTTATGGCAGAAAGTGAAGAAGTAAAGAGCCTCTTGATGAAAGTGAAAGAGGAGAGTGAAAAAGTTGGCTTAAAACTCAACATTCAGGAAACTAAGATCATGGCATCCGGTCCCATCACTTCATGGCAAACAGATGGAGAAACGGTGGAAACAGTGAGAGACTTTATTTTCTTGGGCTTCAAAATCACTGCAGATGGTGACTGCAGCCATGAAATTAAAAGACACTTGACTCCTTGGAAGAAAAGCTATGGCCAACCTAGACAGCGTATTAAAAAGCAGAGACATTACTTTGCTGACAAAGGTCTGTCTAGTCAAAACTATGGTTTTTCCAGTAGTCGTGTATGGATGTGAGAGTTGGAACATAAACCTGAGTGCCAAAGAGTTGATGCTTTTGAATTGTGGTGTTGGAAAAGACTCTTGAGTCCCTTGGACTGCAAGGAGATCAAAACAGTCAATCCTAAGGAAAATCAGTCCTGAATGTTCATTGAAAGGACTGATGCTGAAGCTGAAGCTTCAATACTTTGGCCACCTGATGCGAAGAACTGACTCATTTGAAAAGACCCTGATGCTGGGAAAGATTGAAGGCGGGAGGAGAAGGGGATGACAGAGAATGAGATGGCTTGATGGCATCACCAACTCAATGGACATGAGTTTGCGCAAGTTCTGGGAGTTGGTGATGGAGAGGGAAGCCTGGTGTGCTGCAGTCCATGGGGTTGCAAAGAGTCAGACTCGACTGAGTGACTGAACTGAACTGATACGTGTACACACTGCATCTTAAGGCAGTCATCTGTCCATGGCACTTGGGTTGTTCTCATGTCTTGGCTATTTAAATAGTGCTGTGTGAACATTGGGGTGCATGTATCTTGTTGAATTTGAATTTTCATCTTTTCTGGATTTATGTCCAGGAGTGGCATTGCTGGATCATCTGGTAGTTCTTTTTTTGTTTTGGTTGTACCACATAGCATGCGGGATCCTCGTTCCCTGACCCTTGCATCCCGCGTTGGAAGCATGGGGTTTTAACCAGTGGAACACCAGGGAAGTCCTATTTTTTGCTTTTTAAGGAGCCTCCATACTGTTTTTCAGAGCAGCTGCAGGAAGTGTAGGAAGGTTCTCTTCTTCACACCCTCATCAGTGTTTATCATTTGTAGACTTTTTGATGATGGCCATTCTTAGTGGTTTGAGTTGATACCTTGTTGTCCTTTTGATTTGTATTTTTCTAATAATTAGCAGTGTTGGGCATCTTTTCATGTGCCTCTTGACCTTCTGTATGTCTGCTTTGCAAAAATGTCTGTTTAGATCTTCTGACCATTTTTTGAGTGGGTTCTTTGTTTATTTGATGTTGAATTGTGTGAACTGTTGGTGTGTTTTGGATATTAACACTTCGTTGATCGTATCATTTACAAATATTTTCTTCCTTTCCATAGGTTGTCTTTTTGTTTCACTGATGGTGTTCTTTGCTGTGTAGAAGCTTTTAGGTTTAATTAAGTTTCATTTGTTTATTTTTGCTTTTATTTCTTTGGCCTTAGGAGACCGATATAAGAGAATATTGGCATGAATTTATGTCAGAGAATGTTTTGCCTGTGTTCGCTTCTAGGAGTTTTATGGTGTCATGTCTTATATTTAGGTCTTTCAATCATTTTGAGTTTATTTTTTGTAGTACAGTATTATTATAGTCACCATGCTGTTCATTACATCCCCATAGTTTATTCATTCTAGCACTGAAAGTTTGTACCTTTTAATCTTCCCTTCATGATATCACCCCGTTCCACCCTCCACCCCTGGTAAGCACCACTGTTTACTGTGTCTGAGCTTTTTTCAGATTCCACATTAGTGAGATCATGTGGTGTTTGTCTCTGCCTTGCTTTCCTTAAGTACTGCCCTCAGGATCCACCCAGATTGTCCCAGACGGCAACGTTTCATTTTCATAGTTGAATAGCATTCCTGTGTGTCCATGTTCATTCTTTTATCCATGGATACACACTGAGGTGGTTTCCAGCACTGGCTGCTGCATGTAGTGCTGCTGTGAACACTGAGGTGCATGCATCTTTCTGATCTAGTACTTTCCTTTTCTTCAGACAGATGGGATTGCTGGATCATTTGAGAGCTTTATGTTTATTTTTTGAGGAACCTCTGTACTATTTCCCATAGTGGCTGCACCGGTTTACATTGCCACTGACAATGTGCCTTTTCTCTACCTTCTTACCAACACTCGTCATTTCTTGTCTTTTTCATAATAGCCATTCTAACAGGTGTCAGATAACACCTCATAGCATGTCCCTGATGATTAACAGTGTTGAGCTTTTTTTTTTTAATGTACGTGTTGGCCACCTATATACCTTCTTTGGAAAGCTGTTTAATTGAATCTAGGCTTATTTTTAAATTGAATTTTTTTTTTTTTTTTTTGCTGTGAAGTTGTATGAGTTCTTTTTTATTTTGTGTATTATTCACTTATCAGATATTTGGTTTGCAAGTATTTTCTCCCAAAATTTGCAAGTATTTTCTCTTTTGATTCAGTGGTTTTCAGTAGGTTGCCTTTTCATTTTGCTGATAAACTCCTTTGCTTTGCAGAAGTGTTTTATTTTGATGTAGTCCCACTTATTTATTTTTACTTCTGTGCTTTTGGTTTTGGGCTAACATTGTTATACATGTCTTTGTGTTTGCTCGTTTGTTGCTTACTCATTTCTGTGATTCCCACTTCTGTTTCTTGAAAAATTCCATATATGTTTATAATTCTGTGTTTGTTAATTGCAATATCTGAAGTCCAGTATGTGCAGACTGTTGCATGCAGTGTTTTGTTGAGTATTTGTCATCTTTGAATGTATTTATATTGTGGCAGTCTGAGAGACTAATCCTCAAGGAAAGCTAGCTTAAAATTGTTTTCCTCCTGCTGGTCAAGGAGCGTAAACAAGAAATAGGTTATAGATTTTTCAGGTTGCTTGTTTGTTGCCCACGTTTTTAGGCGCTAGTTCTGCGGTCATGCGCCTCCCTGTAGTTACACTAGGAGACCAGGGGTGAGACGGCGTTGCCTGAAACTGAGTGAGGTTCTGCTTTCCTTTATTCTGTTGTAGTGGGTTTCCCCCTGAAAGCTCTAAATTCTTTAATTCTGGAAACATACTTAGTTTTCTTTTTGTAAGTAATCGGTGCAGGTTTTCAAGTTTTTAGGAAATGAGCAACATAAGAAATACAAAATTGCAATCATGAAATAATTCTCTGTAAGTTTTAAATGAATTCTCTTTTCTTTTGTAAAAGAGAATTTAATTGTGTATTACTTGAATGCATTATTATGAAGAGAATCCAAACAATAAGAAAGTATGTGGAGCAAAAAGCACAAATTTCATTTTTTCCTCTCAATCCAGTGCCCCCACTTCTTTTCTAGGATTTATCCACTGTTTAAATTTACCGGGTGGTTTTTCTTATCTCTGGTTTGGTATTTTTGCATTTTAATTGATTTACTCATTTAAAAAATACTTAGGCTAGAAACAAGTATTCTCACTTTTAAAATAATGGTTTTATTAAGATATTCACAAAATGTACAATTTCGTTGTTTAAAATGTGCAAATCGCTGGTTTTCAGTATGTTCACATGATTGTGCAGCCGTCACTACTCAGTTTTGGACCATTTCTTGCTGCCCCATGAAGAGATGCTCCACCCAGTAACAGTCGCTCCTCCTTCGCCCAGACACCGCCCACCCCCCGCCACTAGCAGCCACTCATTTACTTTCTGTCTATAGAATTGCCTACTCTGGACATTTCATGTAGATGGAATTGTATACTGTGTCTTTTTTTGTGACAGACTGCTTTCACTTTTAATATGATTTCAGGTTGAATCTATACTGAACATGGATCAGTACTTCATTCTCGCTTATGGCCGTATAATAGTCCATCATACACACAGACTGAAATCTGCTTATTCATTCATCGGTTGATGTACATTTGGATGGTTTCCAGCTTTGGCTGTTGTGAATAGTGCTGTGAAAGTTTGTATACAAGTTTTTGTGCAGCTACACACTGGTTACCCACTCCAGTATTCTTGCCTGGAGAATTCCATGGACAGACGAGCCTGCCGGGCTACAGTCCATGGATGGGGTCACAAAGAGTTGAACATAACTGAGCAACTGACATTTCCACTTTTCACTTTCACGTTTTCCTTTCTCTGGGCTGTACACCTAGGAATGGAATTGCTGAGTTACGGTGACTCTGTTCAGGCTTTTGAAGAAGTGCTCGACTCCTTTCTTTTCTGTGCTTGATTGCTTTGGATATCTATACTGTGATTCAGCCAGTTCCTGTGGATGGACTTAGAAGATTTTGCCGCATTACAGCACTGTAAACAGTGCTGTAATGACCATCCATGTTAGAGTTCTCCAGAGGAACAGAAGCAGTGGTGTGTGAGTGAGTGTTTAGACATTATTTTATGGTATTGACTTCTGTGATCGTGGATGCCCAGCACATGTGAACTTTGTAGGGCAGGTCCTGCAGGAGGAAGCTGAGGCTCAGTGTTGAGGCAGAGAAATCTCAAGTTTTCCCTGTAAGGCCTTTCAGTGATTAGACAAAACACACCCAGGATGGAGGGTTTCTTCCTTACTTAATGTCAGCTCATATAGCCAAAGCTATAGCGCCTAGATTAACGCTGGATTCTGTGCCTGGTGCTGTAACCAATCCAGTTGATACCTGTGTTAAGCAATCTCTAGGCAGGTACTTAAAAGCTTTGAAAAATATGCTGGTGTTTTCTATTCTTCTTCTTTCTTTCTTTTTTTTTAAATGCTGACTAGGACCCAATCAGTAAATTGGCCCAACTTGCACTTTGAAAAGCATTGCTACTGATACACGTATTATATCTAGAAATGGGTTGCTGGTTGCAGCAAAGCTGGTTGCTTCAGCTTTCTCATACATTGCCAGCGTTCCCTGAAGCAGTTGTACCGATGTACATTCCCACTGGCAGTGCGAATTCCCTTGATGGCAACTGATAATTTCAGTTTCCTTGTCTTTCTTCAGCTTCCCTCCAGGTAGGGAAGGTTTTTAACACTCGGTAATCAACTTTAAACGAGGAGAATGTTGTGAATCACTGTGTTGTACAACTGTAACTTATAAAAATCTTGTACGTCAATGACACTTCAATAAAAGCTCTACTAAACAAAAGAGAGCAGCTGCAGAGTTATTAACACCTCCAGCAGATATCAGTGTCTGTCCAGAAATGAATGGCACTGCTTTCTTTGCGTTGTATTTGTATTCAGATTGCATACAGCGAAATGGACTGGTGTTTGGTGTCCGTATTTGTGAGAATCAAGACGTGTAGTTTCATGTAACCACCCCTGCAGCTGGGATACAGAATGGTTCCATCTCCTCACAACATTACCTTGCACAACTCTTCCCTTCCTCCCTGCCTTGTGGTTTTCACCTGTCCCAGACTGTCACGTGGATGGAATCACACAGCGTGTGAGCTCTTGCGGTCTGGCCCCGCTGCTGCGCTGTCAGTGCTCCATGTGTTTTGAATGCTGGGTGGTGCTGCCGTGTGTTTAACCTCTCCAGCCTGTTTAACCTTTTACTCTTTGAGGACATTTGGGTTTCTTCCCCGGTTTTTGACAGTTGTGAATTGTAAGTCACTGTGTGCAGGTTTTATTGTGAACATGTATTAACTCTCCCTGGAGAAGGGAATGGCAACCCACTTCAGTATTCTTGCCTGGAGAATCCCATGGACAGAGGAGCCTGGCAGGCTACAGTCCATGGGATCACACAGATTCAGACACGACTGAAGCGACTTAACATGCATGCATGTATGTTAACTCTGTAGGGTATATAGTCAGGTAGAATTGTTGAGTCATTCGTTAAGTATGGTTGTATCTGATTAAAGCTGAAGAACTTTTCTTGAGTGATTTTATGATTTTGCACCGATCCCAGCACTGTCAGAAGGCTTCAGTTGCTCCGTATTCTTATTAGTACTTGGTATTATCTGTCTCTTTTATTTTAGAAGTTCTAATAGTTATACAGTGGTTTCTCATCGTGGCTTTAGTTTGCATTTCCCTAATGGCTAATGATGTTGCTTTTCATGTGCTTATGTGCCATCTTTGGTGAAACAGTTGTTAAATCTTTTGCCCATTTTTAAAGTTGGGTTATTTTCTTACTGTCGTGTTTTAAATGTCTTTTCTATGATCTGGGTACAAGTCCTTGTCCGGTGCTGTGCTTTGCAGATGTTCTCTCACAGTCTGAGTTTTTATTAAGCTCAGTTTATTGTTTTTAACTTTTATGGATTGTGCTTTTGGTGTTATATCTAAGAATGATTTCCGTAATCAAGTTCATGAAGATTTTCTCATGTTTTTTTCCTAAAAGATTTGTAGCTTTAGGTTTTACTTTTATATTTAAAAGGGCTTCCCTGGTGGCTCAGAGGGTAAAGTGTCTGCCTGCAATGCAGGAGACTAGGGTTCGATCCCTAAGTTGGGAAAATCCCCTGTAGCAGGAAATGGCAACCCACTCCAGTACTCTTGCCTGGAGAATCCCATAGACGGAGGAGCCTGGTAGGGAACAGTCCACGGGGTCGCACAGAGTCGGTTTATATTTAAGATCCATTTTGAATTGAATTTCTGTAAGGTATGAGGTATAGGTCGAGTTTCACTTCTTTTGCATATAGAGATCCATTAAAAAAGAAAATACTTCTTGGTCACACCACACACTATGTGGGATCTTAGTTCCTGATCTAGGATCAAACCCTCGCCCTCTGCAGTGGAAGCGCAGTCTTGACCACTGGACCACCAAGAAAGTCCTTCTGATTATTGAAGTACCCTTTGTTGAAAAGGATATCCTTTCTCCATTGAGTTGCTCTTGCATCTTTGTTTCATATCAGTTGGCCGTAGTTCCGTGGGTTTACTTCTGGTCTGCATCTGCCCACTGGCCCGTGTGCCTCTTCACCAGCACCCCACCGCCTCGCGTGCTGTTCTACATAGTGAGTCTTAGAGCGGGGTGGTCTAAGTTATCCAGCTCCAGCCTGGCTGTTGTAGCCTCATTTGCCTTTATGCTGTCCATTTGTCTGTGTCGGTATGGACTCATACATCATTATTACTTCATGATTTATAGAGTATTATTTTATTATGATCATTTATTTTGCTCAGATTATTGCAGATTTGATCTGTGGTAGATAGATTCCATCATTCTTTGAGCACTCTGCTAGCGCTTGGGATTCCCCAGTGACTCAGCAGTAAAGAATTTCCCTGCAGTGCAGGAGATGCAGGAGACACAGGTTGGATCCCTGGGTGGGGAAGAGGAGGAAATGACAACACGCTCCAGTATTCTTATGAGGAAAATCCCGTGGACAGAGGAGCCTGGCAGGCTAAGATCTATGGGGTTGCAAGAGGCATACACTGAAGTGACTGAGCGTGCACGCTGCCTCCTGGCATAACAGAATATTCCAGGTTCTCTTACACTTTTCCTGTCCTAGCCCTCCAAGGCCTGGAGTCAACCATTTTCCTATGGAGATCTAGTTTCCTTTATTGTAGAACGATATTTAGAGACCAAGGTCTGACAGCTAAATGTGCTCACCTTCTTACTAGGTTGTCATTGTGTCTAGAGTCTTGAGGTGGACAAACCGGGATCAGTAATGTATTTATGTGTGCGCACATATGCACGTCTGTGAACACTAAAACCAGTTGGTTCTTAACGATAAGCACCTGTTTCTGTCCAGCACCTGAGAATCCTTTCTCACCTCCCCTTCTGTGTCTGTAATGCTTTCACTCAGCAGGGTTCTTCTGAGATTCGTTCATACCGTGTGCCTGAATAGTTCATTCCTTTTTATTGCTGAGGTTTATTCCTTTTAATGGACATACTGCAATTTTAGGAAGTTTGCTGGGCTTTCCCCCAAAGTGATAGTACCATTTCGCACTTCCGCCAGCAGCCTTGGAGCCTTCTGATCTCTCTACATTATGCCCCCTGTGGGCATCGTCAGCCCTTTGAACTTCGTACTTTGTAGTAGGTGTGTTGTGGCGTCTCGTGTGGTTTTGCCTTTCCCTAATGACTGTTGGTCTTTAATGCCTTTCCATGTGTTTCCTGTCCATTGCTTGGTATTTATTCAAATCTTTTGCCCATTCCTTGACAGTTGAGGTTTTTCTTATTGTTCAGTCTTGAGAGTTCTTTATATATTCTGGATACAAGTCTCTATAAGATGTGTGGTTTATAATTACTTTCTCTTAGTCTTTGGCTTGGCTTTTATCCCTTTAGTAGTATTTGAAAATAAGTTGTTACCTTTGATGAATCCAATTTATAAACTTTTTTCTTTTATGGATTGTGCTTTTGGGTGTTTATCTAATAAGATCTCTGTAAACCTAAAATCAAAAATATTTTTTACAAGTTTTATAATTGGGGGTTTATATTTAGTCTTGAATAAATTTTTGTATATAGGGTAAGACTAGATCTATTAATTTTTCTAAGTATGAATATCCATTTGTTCAGGCATCATTTGTTTAAAAGATTATTTTTCTCCATTGAATTTTACCTTTGCACCTTTGTGGAAAATCTATTGATCCTATATGAGGGGTTCTGTTTTGGGACTCCGTTCTATTCCATTTCTTTCTCTATGTGCCAGTACCACACTGTCTTGATTACTGGATCTTCATAATTAGTTCAGTTCAGACAGTATGTTTTCCAGCTTTGCTTTTTTTCAAAGTAGTTGTGGCTATTTTAGGTTCTTTACATTTTCCTGTGGGAGAAGGCAATGGCACCCCACTCCAGTACTCTTGCCTGGAAAATCCCATGGATGGAGGAGCCTGGTAGGCTATAGTCCATGGGGTCGCTAAGAGTCGGACACCACTGAGCGACTTCACTTTCACTTTTCACTTTCATGCATTGGAGAAGGAAATGGCAACCCACTCCAGTGTTCTTGCCTGGAGAATCCCAGGGACGGGGGAGCCTGGTGGGCTGCCGTCTATGGGGTCACACAGAGTCGGACACGACTGAAGTGACTTAGCAGCAGCAGCAGCAGGAATTTTAGAATGTTTGTCAGTTCCTACAAAAAAGTATACTGGGATTTTGATGGGGTTGTGTTGAATCTATAGAGCACTTTGGGGAGAGTGCTATCTTAATATTTGAGTCTTTTGATCCATATAATGATATATCTTATTTACTTAGATCTTTAGTTTTAGTTTCTCTCAAATATTTAGCAGTTTTCAGTGCATGTCTTCACTCTGACGTGTTAGTCACTCATTCATGTCCAACCCTTGGTGACCCCCTGGACTGTAGCCCATCAGGCTCTTTTGTCCATGGATTTCTCCAGGTAAGAATACTGGAGTAGGTTGCCATTCCCTTCTCCAGGGGATCTTCCCCACCCAGAAATCAAACCCAAGTCTCCTGCATTGCAGGCAGATTCTTTACCATCTGAGTCACAAGGGAAGCTCAAAGTGAAAGTAAAGTTGCTCAGTCGTGTCCGACTCTTGCAACCCCATGGACTGTAACCTGCCAGGCTCCTCTGTCCAGGGGATTTTTCAGGCAAGAATACTAGAGTGTGTTGCCATTTCCTTCTCCAGGGGATCTTCCCAGCCCAGGGATTGAACTCCGGTCTTCAGCACTGCAGGCAGACTCTTTTATTGTCTGAGCTACCAGGGAAACCCATGTCTATCACATCTATCAACTAAATAGGGGTATTCTTTCATTTTGATTTTTGATTACACACATATATAGAAATTGAGTTGAAACAACTTGTTTCCTGCAACTTTGCCGAAACTCATTCATTCTAACAACTTTTCGTAGGTACAGTAGATTTACTACACAGGTGATCATGTCATCTATGAATAAAAACAGTTTTAATTCTGCTTTCTCAACGTGGATTCTTTTATTTCTGTTTGACTTTGGATTTTTATTTGAAATACCGAAAGCCTGTATTCCATGTCTGGTCCATCCCCACACAAGTATTTGTTGGCTTTATTTTTACTTTTAGATTTTGTGTAGCCTTAACATTGTTCTAAAAGTCAGACCCGTATTTAAAAACCGTATAAAAAAGTGACTTAAAAGCAGTCACTCCCATCTGTTATCATACTCCTGTGTCCCTCTTCATTACACCCTGTTCCTATCCAGCCGGTAAATTCCACCTTTAATCTTGCCTTGTTCATAGTCTTGCCTTCCCACCATTCCATCAGTTTTCTTTAAAGTAGTTGCCCCACAGATTTTAGCAAAAGTGCAGAAATTCATTAAAATCAAGACTACGTTGTTATACAAAGTTATATAAAAGATAAGATTAAAAGATCTGGCAATTTCATAAAAGCACGAATTCTTAAACAAGTCTTTATAAATTTTATGAAAGTATGTTTATATTGGTGTGTGTGTTTAAGTTGAATTTTTTTCTGGAAGTAGATTGCAGAACTTTCATCATGTTTCAGAGGAATTTATTTAAAGAAAAAAAGGTCAAGTAAGAGAATGTCTTTAGAATGAATGAGTTTGGATCTAAATCAATCTAAAGACTGATTAGTGAGCCTTTTGTCTCTTGAGTCTTTTGTACCTTTTGAAGATAACATCTTAATTGTCTCTATTGTAATTTTTGACTGTCGTTTGTGGTCAGTCCAGTTGTACGAGTCATTTGTATATCTTTTGACCTACTGTTTTGTATCAGATTTTTAAGAATTTGAATGCACTTCACACATTTCCTTTCAGTTTAAATCTTTTTAAGTGGTTGGTTATTCTTTCTAAAAGGCTTCCCTGGTGGCTCAATCGGTAAAGAATATGCCTGCAGTGCTGGAGATGTGGCTCTAATCCCTGGGTTGGGAAGATCCCGTTTAGGAGAGCGTGGCAACCCACTCAAGTATTCTTGCTTGAAGAATCCCCATGGACAGAAGAGCCTGGTGGGCTACAGTCCATGGGGTCGCAAAGAGTCGGACACTGAGCAACTAAACACATACGTAACATTCTTTTTTAAAGTTGTTAAAAGAATTTTTGAATTCCTGCTGTCAAATCACTAAAATACCCAGTACGCGAATGGCAGTGAAGGGTAAGGTTATTCAAAGCACACGTGAAAAATTCAGTTGAAAAGAATCCTTGAACAACTTGCCACATGCAGCTTCCCGTGCCGCATCAGCTTCCGTTCTCTGTGTCCCCTTAGTCCGTGGTGACGAAACCCTCAGGCGCTGCAGCTGTCCTGGCTGAGCGTGAGCTCAGTCCGGGTCTGCCTCCCAGCAGCTGAGTGACCTGTTCGTCTCCTCACCTAGCAAATGAGAATAGTAGTCACACCTACCTCATATATGCCTGTTTGTTACATAAATAAAAGTTTAGGTAGAAGAAGACTTGGAAGCAGAAATGTTTCCGCAAACTTCAGGACTCTTCCCCTGCACCCACCCATGTTAAATGCGCAGGTTCCAGTGGGGCAGATTTCAGGTGGCTGGGTGATGTCATCATCTTCTGAGGTTTAAAACAGACCAGAGTGGTGGTGTTAGTTGTCACTAGTTATGTCTGCTAAATTTTTAATAAGAATTTTCTTTTTTTATTTCTCCCAAGCCAAACTAGCAAGACGCAGTCAAGAACGAGACAATCTTGGAATGCTGGTCTGGTCACCTAATCAAAATCTATCAGAAGCAAAATGTAAGTTTTAAAGCACTTTTGTCTTCCATCTTTCTTATTTACTGCAAACTTTTAGACTTACCTTTGTAGCTAAAAGTCTATAGGTATATTACATTTATTTTACATTTTTTAAGTAATTTGAAGAATCTGAAAATATGTTCTTTGTTGTATCCTGTCATAATGATTTAAAGATTCTTAAAGTATGGTTTCATAATTTACTTTATATGTAAAATGTGGAAATAGCTAATATTCTGAAGTAACTAGAAGGAAAGGTTCAGAGTGGAAAGAAAATGATAATACAGTGTATAACTCCTTCAGCTGGGAATTTATAGATCTATAAAGATGAAAAGTTGAACAGAAGATTACTTCGTGGAAGGATTGCAGAGGGCACATGCATTTACTGAAAACAGATTTCATGATGTACGGTTTGGCCTGGCCAGAGGCAGAGCTTGGCTCTTTTGTGTTTACATTTTGGGAGCATGAATATTCTGAGCTACTTTGGGGTTTCTTTTAAGGGGTGGGGATCCTAGAGTGAGATTAATTGTATTTCCCAAGTTTGCCTTTTCACTTTTTCTGTCCCCTCTGCTCAGATGATCAGGCAAGAATAACTTTATATTTGATACATTGCCATAAATCTTTGCTGTTTTCAAAGTTTTTGTTTTTGTCATAGCTTTAAAGACAGAAAAAACCCTAAATTCTCCTCTTTGAGAATTATTCAGTGTGTGTGGGGTTGTCCATGGACAGAATTTATGGGGATTTGTGAACTTGGAAATCACATGCCTTTTTTTTTTTTTTTATGGTTTATGCATGGTTTTCTGGAGAAAACTGGGTTTTTCAAGGGCTCTTTGAAAGAAATTGGATAAGAATCAGTGTTCTAAAATGTATTAGGGCTTAGAAAGCATCAGTGGTAAATGTTGGTCAGGAAACTTGAATTGTGAATGAAGGCTGTACTCTCAGGCTTCGATCAGAATTTGCCAGATTGTGTTTTACAGTCGATGTCAACAGGTTTCCTCCATCATGTAACAGTTAGAGGTGATGCATATTGAATGTACACCTCTTGTACAGGTAACACGCATGTTTGCACATTTAAGATGCAGAGAGCTCATATGGTAAAGAAATGTTTAATTTTGACCAAAAAGGATCTTTTTTTTTAAATACAGTACCTTCTGTGGAGCACAGGAAATTCAACTACTCTTAGTAATGCTAAATTTAGCAAGAATAAAGTAATCTCAAATCTAAGATTTTTAGAGTATCTTAATTTTGCCTCTATGCCAAATCCTTTGACTGTGTGGATCACAATAAACTGTGGAAAATCCTGAAAGAGATGGGAATACCAGACCACCTGACCTGCCTCTCGAGAAACCTATATGCAGGTCAGGAAGCAACAGTTAGAACTGGACATGGAACAACAACAGCTTTCCAAATAGGGAAAGGAGTACGTCAAGGCTGTATATTGTCACCCTGCTTATTTAACTTATATGCAGAGTACATCATGAGAAACGCTGGGCTGGATGAAGCACAAGCTGGAATCAAGTTTGCCGGGAGAAATATCAATAACCTCAGATATGCAGATGACACTACCCTTATGGCAGAAAGTGAAGAGGAACTAAAAAGCCTCTTGATGTGAAAGAGGAGAGTAAAAGTGAAAGAGGAGAGTGAAAAAGTTGGCTTAAAGCTCAACATTCAGAAAACGAAGATCATGGCATCTGGTCCCATCACTTCATGGCAAATAGATGGGGAAACAGTGTCAGACTGTATTTTTGGGGGCTCCAAAATCACTGCAGATGGTGATTGCAGCCATGAAATTAAAAGATGCTTACTCCTTGGAAGGAAGGTTGTGACCAACCTAGATAGCATATTAAAAAGCAGAGACATTACTTTGCCAACAAAGGTCCGTCTAGTCAAGGCTCTGGTTTTTCCAGTGGTCATGTATGGATATGAAAGTTGGACTGTGAAGAAAGCTGAGTGCCGAAGAATTGATGCTTTTGAACTGTGGTGTTGGAGAAGACTCTTGACAGTCCCTTGGACTGCAAGGAGATCCAGCCAGTCCATGCTAAAGGAGATCAGCCCTGGGATTTCTTTGGAAGGACTGATGCTGAAGCTGAAACTCCAATACTTTGGCGACCTCATGCGAAGGGTTGACTCATTGGAAAAGAGTCTGATGCTGGGAGGGATTAGGGGCAGGAGGAGAAGGGAACAGAGGATGAGATGGCTGAATGGCATCACCGACTCGATGGACATGAGTTTGGGTGGACTCTGGGAGTTGGCGATGGACAGGGAGGCCTGGCGTGCTGTGATTCATGGGGTCGCAAAGAGTCGGACATGACTGATCGACTGAACTGAAACTAACAAGTATGGGTGCACCATAGTTTAGTCTTTTCTTCTTGTATTTTTATTCTTATTTTTTAAAAAGCACATTTCCTCCAAAAGTATCTCAATTAGGGTTATATTGAATTTGTGTTTTTTCAGTGAGAATTGATTTCCTTCACATTTTTATTGAGCCGTCTTGTGTGCCTGGTAGGTACCAGGAGGGAGGGATTCAGGAAGTTTATATTCTGATGCACAAAGAGGGGGGCAATGAAATGTAAACAGATCATTTATGTGTATTTTCTTTAGTCCAGCTGCTTCCTTTTAGTTGCAAAAACCTGGGATCTGGAAAAGTTAGGTCAAATGTTTAGGGTCCCTCAGCTAGTTAGTAGCCAATGTTGGTCTAGATTTCTGGTTTGAGCTCTTATGACACAGGTCTCCCTTGGTGTGCTGTCTGATTTAATAAACGAAAATATTTAAAGTATTACTTATATTACATAGTTGCTCTTGTGTGTGTCTAAGTAAAACTTCCTTAAGGAAAGATGCAACCTTTGGAGTATGCCTAGAAAATGTGCAGAGACGCATTTCATGTAGAGGAAATATGGACAAGTCCAAGTAGCATAGATGAGAACAATGGCATTTGGGTATTATTATACACATTATTGTAGCAAATTACATGATTAAATGGTGACATGATATTTAGGGGGCAAAGGCACAAATGATGGTTCGGTCCTATAAGGGAATCTGGAGGTCGGGCAGTGAGAGAAACCGGAAATCATCACCTCTCCAAAGACAGCCACACTGGAAGGTTGGAATTTGCTGGCCGAACTTTAAAGAAAAAAATTAACGCTTTCAACAGGGTAGACATATAGAACTTAAAATCGTGTCAAATTAGGGATTTTAAAGTAAGCTTTAGCTTTTAGGGGATGAGAACCCTCCTTGGACCTGCATATAAAAAGTTATTTCTGCATTAAGTCATATGACTTCAGTACCCATTTTCAAAATTATAAGTGAAAGTTTCACAGGTATGTAGTAAATGCCTAAACTTTCATAGAAATATATATAGTAAACGTGTCGGGGTCTCTATTCACAACTTTCTAGATGACTGTAAGTTGAAGTCAGAAGACCTGACAGTTGCCACTAGGCGCCCTGGGGTCTGAGCCCACCTCTGCCCTCTGGACGCAACCAGAGCCCGCTCCCCTTGTCCTCATCCCTCTTGCTGAGTTCTCCATGGTGCTCTCCCCTCACTTCCTCCTGGGCATGGCTGAAGTGTCCCTGGGGGCCCTTCTTGACCACACACAGAGACCATACTGCCTGATCTCCCTTTCCTTGGTTCCACCTTTCTCCCCTGTTCATAACCCCTCAGCTGGAGGTGGGCTTGAAAGGAAGTTCTTTTACATGGTTGAAATTCACAACTCACAAATTTAGAAACTTCATTTTATATTAACAGTAACATAAAAAGCACATTTCTCCTCCTTTTTGTGGTTCTGATATTGGCGTAATTGTTTAAAATACAAAACCTTAAAATTTTGTGTTCATTGAGGTGGTTTCTGTCACATTAAAATTTGGGAACTGTTCTTTACACATCAGTGTTACTCTCTAATTCATTGATTCATCATAGTCACCTGGGATCATTATAAAAACAAACCCATAACATCAAGAGTACATTGGCTTCTTTCCTTGATCTGAGTGTATTCATTTCCTGAAAATGAACCCAGCTGTATCCTTACATATGTGCTCTTCTCTACACACATCATACTTTACTAGACCATGCACACACACATATGTTCATAAACATGAACACAGATACATATTTATACACATACATTACAAAACAGGGTGGAACCCGAGTCAGTATTCTAAAGATGCTTATCAGACAGTTCTTATCAGTCAGGATTGGGAACTGTGAACTGGGACGCAGGTCTGGTGGTGTTCAGGGACTGAGTCGGTGCCTCTAAGTATTTATGTATATGTATATTTTTGTACAGAGAATTTATAAAAATACTTCTTATTTTACAAGTGATGAAATGGACTTAGCTGCAAGTTCCTGATAGAAAAAGGACTCTTACTCATCGTCCAGGGCTGTTTGCACTATAGCTCACTGTGAGATTATAGGTGAAACAAGGGTTAGTCTTTTTCTCCCTCTTTTAATGTCAGGAAAAGTTGCCTTTAATTGAGGAAGATGCAGACCTTGTGAGCGTGGTTCCTTCCTCAGCTTGTGGCACAGAACAACTCCCGAGAGCAGACAGGACAGGCTTGAGGGCACAGCCGCCTGCTGGGGCTCGGCCGTCAGGTGCTCATGTGCTGCGACAGGGGTGCAGGCGGCTAGCAGGCTAGTTGCCACTGCGTGCGTCTCATTCCTTGCCACAGACTTGGGGCGTTTAAGGAGAAAGATGGTTATTTTGATTAGTCACAACTAAATGTCCTTCATTCCAGTGATGATCAGTTTCTACAACAGAGAATATGCATATGCCTTTCTGGAAAATATACCAGTGTATAAGTACTAGAGTAAATGGGGAGGAGTGCACTTATCTTTTTATTGGAAAAAAATTTAATGCAACACACAAGCAAGTTTAAATCTAACAGTTAAATGGTTAGTCCTGGAAGGCATGATGGGCCGCCTACTCTTAGATGAGGAGGGCCCTGCAGCACTGAGGCGGGGGAGGACGTGATTCGGGGTGGACCAGGTAGGACTAGATGCTCGAGGCTGAATTCCATTGTTTCTTATTTCGCTTGATGAGATTGTGAGATTGGGCTGGATTTGTAGTGTTTACTGGGATGCAGAGGATGGGGAAACTTTTTCTATGAAGTGGGCTTTTAACAAAACTACATGAAGAAATAGCTTTGTTGTAAAGGAAGCATGTTGTATCCCTGATGAAGAGGGACTGGTGCTTTCATCATAGTCTGGCTGAGTCCCTGGCTGATCTTACTTCTTAAGCCTACTACTCCCACCTCGAGATACCACGGGGATTGTTGAAATGTTGTAGTGATGTCTGTGCCCACCAGGTGGCACAATTGCTTTACCTAACTGATTCAAGCTCATTTTGATTCTCAGTGAGTTACGGTGATGATTCATTTCTTATTTTAATAGCTCAAGGAGACACCACAATGTTTGTTATCATATTCTTGAAGAAAACTTTAGCATGCTGTTTTTGAGTTATGAGAGAGAAAGTGGTACCGTATCTCCTTTGCAGCACCTGCAGCTATAGTAAATTGGATGGTAAAAACTTTACAGCTGTCCTAAGGCTGTGGGTTTGTCCTCAGCAAAGGTGCCAGCCTCTTGCTCTGCACAGACTGTGCAGGATCACAGGTATTCCAGGTTGCTGCAGTATCTGGGGAGGGAAGGGTGAGCTAAGGTTACTGTGGCAGTTTTCTTCTGCATTCTTCCCAGTTTTGCAGTCGAATTTAAGATTCTTACTAATGATACTGGGAGCATTTAGATCATTGGGTTAGAAGATGAATATAGAAACTTGTGAAGCTTTGCTCAAGGCGGTCCTCGGTCTGTTAGCCTCTGTCTCCGTCACGTCCTTCATCAACCACAGTTTTGTTTTCTTGACTCCATTCAAATGGAATGGACTGTGTTGCTGCCTTGCTCAGCATTCTCGCCATGGAGCTGTCTTTATCTGAAGTGAACCTCTCCTGACTCCCTTACTCAGGGGAGAGGATTGCTAACTGAGGTTTAACTCAATGGGTCCTGGGGCCAGACACTCGGGGTGCATTGATACAAGAGTCCTGTGTCTGCCTTTACCAGCTGTGTGACTCTGGCCAAGTGGTCTAACCTCTCTGCACCTCAGTGTCTTCGTTTGTGGATAGGAGTGATAGTAGAACTATTGGAGAGGATTAAAAAGAGAAGCCTAGTAAAGAGCTTAGAACAGTGGCCCGCAAGTAGCAGATTCTCAGACGTTAGTGACTTTTGTTAATCAGTACAGCTCCATGGGGTCGCAAAGAGTCGGACACGACTGAACTACTGAACTGAACTGAACAGCTGCTGAGGCTTCAGGAAGTTTCTCTTGAATGCCCGTCATCACCGCCGCTGCATTCTCAGGCTGTCCTGCGACTGCGCTTGTTGCCATGTGTATTTACGTTCTCTTCTGTCACCTGTGTGTTGGTTCAGGGTACTGCAGGGAATCGTTTTTCTTTTGTATTTGGCCTGCTGTTTAATACAGTGTTCTGTACGTAGTGAGGGTAGTTCAGTAAGTGTTTGACTAAGCTCTGTTAAATTTTGTACATTTTCTTGATGAATCTTACACACATTCTACCTTTAAATGATGTTACCCCTCCAACAACTCATTCAGTTGTGCTATGCATAATGGTAAGTTGTTGTCAAAAAAGGCATGGTTTGTGTAGTTCTTTAAAGGATGCATCCATCATGATCTAAGATTGGACCATTCTTCCTGGCTGTTTCTGTAGGAGCTTTCAAGTTTTTAAAAACACGGCATTATGCAATGATAGGATTGTTTTTAAAGCAGAATACACTTAACCCTGTGTCTGAGTCTCCTGCTTCTGATGCCAGATTAGAGTGTCAGCTAAGCTACACAAGGCAAGTCTGCCTGTGGCTCCCGATGACCCTGGTCCTGTCCCGAGCGCACTGGGGAAGGCTGCTGGGGGCGGAGCCTGGGCCTTTCCCTAAGCCCCGGGGACTTTGCTCGTCAACCTGATCACACTCAGTCAGCCTCTCTGCCTGCAATGGCTGTTTGCCCCAGATTAGGATGAACTCTGGTTAACCTTTAATCTTCTAGAGACAAAATCAAGATTATTGTTGCCAGGTAATAGAAAGTGCTGGGAATGCCCCCCCAACTCCTGCCGCGTTCTTTGTCTCAGGCAGCTGGCACTTCTCTCGTTTCCCTTGTTTCATCTTTGTCCCCCACCTCAAGTATCCAGGCATCCTTTGTTTTTCATAGGAGCAGGTGGGAGTCAATTTTGTTTTCTGAGATTGAAAGCTCATTTTTGCTTAAAAAAGCCATGCGGGAGGTTTTCAAAATGTTCCATTTTCTTCATGACCTGCCAAGAGCTCCTGGCAGGCTGTGTAAAGCAGCCAGGCAGGTGTTGGGGAGGGCCTTGGGAGCACAGAAGCTGAGGTGAGGGTCCCTGTCCACTGCTGCTGAGAGGGAACAGGGGCTGGGGACGGCTCAGAGAGGGCAGGCAGGGGAGACAGGCCTGTCACAGCACTGTCTGTGCCTGTGGCTGTACTGAATTCACGCTTGTCCAGAACGCTCTTTGAGTAGCCGGGGACCGGAGGCCTTCCCTCCGTGGTGTAGTTTTCAGTCACGTGATAACCTAGCTCTGCTGGTGTGAGCAAGTTGCTGGGGGTAGCACAGTCTTAAATACGGTGCTTGTCAGGCACCACTGGATACGAACTCATTTTATCAACAGACAGAGCCAGGATTTGACCTGAGTCTTTCTTACCCCATACCTAACCTGTGCTGCCTCTCTTTACTTCCCTTTCTTTGTTTTAGTTAAGGTATAGTTAATTTACAGTATTGTGTTAATTTCAGGTGAAGACCAAAGTGATTCAGATTTATATATATATATTTTTCCAGATTATTTTCCTTTATAACTTATTACAAGATACTAAATATAATCCTCTGTGCTATACAGTAAATCCTTGTTACTTGTCTTAATGTGTATAGTGGTTTGTATTTGTTAATCCCATGCCCCTAATTTATCTACCCCTTCCCTCTCTCCTTCGGTAACCATAAGTTTGTTTTCTATGTCTGTGAGTCTGTTTGTTTTATGTATAGATAGATTTGTATTATTTTTTTAGATTCCACATACACATGATATATAATATTGGTCTTTTTCTGCCTGACCTCATTTAGTATAATAATCTCTAGGTTCATCCATGTTGCTGCAGATGGCAATATTTCATTCTTTTTTATGCCTGAGTAGTAGTCCATTGTATAAATACACTGCATCTCCTTAAGCCATCTGTTAGTGAGCACTTGGGTTGTTCCCGTGTCTTGGCTTTTGTAAAAACTGCTCCTGTGAACATTGGAGTGCCTCTATCTTTTCCAGATACGTGTGCAGGAGTGGGATCGTGTGTTCTGTGGTAACAGAACCTCCGCACTGTTCTCCCTGGCTGCCACACCAGTTTACATTCCCACCAGCAGTGTGGGCGGGTGCACTTTTCTCCACACTCTCTCCAGCATTTGTTATCTGTAGCCTTTTTGATGATATGTGCTGCCTTTCACCTTGCTAGAAAAAGAACCTAAGATGTTAACATTGTACATATCACAGTCCGCTAGCATCCATTCAGCAAACGTTTGTCTAGCTTTTATTGAACACTGGGCAGGGGGACTATGAAAGAATAAAGAACTGGGTTTTCACTGGCAGGTGTCAGACGGTAGTCCTTTTCTAAGCTGCAAGGCCCCCGTATGTTCACTTATTTCATCGGACCTTCAAGGCCAGGTGATGTCACCTCAGTAGCTGTGATACAGTTCTTTCTCCCTTTGCTTCAGGTTTGAGTCCTGAGGGTGGTCTCTAAGAGCACCTAGAAGATGTGACTTAAAAAGCCACCTTATGCTGTTTGCTGTTGTTGCTCAGTCGCTAAGTCACATCTGACTCTTTGCGGCCCGATGAACTGCAGCATGCCAGGCTTCTCTGTCCTCTGTCTCCCGGAATTTGCTCAAACTCATGTCCATTGACTCGGTGATGCCATCAACCATCTCATCCTCTGTCACCTGCTTCTCCTTTTGCCTTCAATCTTTCCCAGCATCAGGATCTTTTTCAGTGAGTCGGCTTTTCACATCAGGTGGCCAAAGTATTGGAGCTTCAGCATCAGTCCTTCCAATGAGTATTCAGGGTTAATTTCCTTTAGGATTGACTGGTTTGATCTTCTTGAAGTCCAAGGGACTGTCAAGAATCTTCTCCAGCACCACAGTTTAAAAGCATCAATTCTTCTGTGCTCAGCCTTCTTTATGGTCCAACTCTCACATCCATACATGACTGCTAGAAAAACCATAGCTTTGACTATGCACACCTTTGGTGGCAAAGTGATATCTCTGCTTTTTAATATGCTGTCTGGGTTTATCATAGCTTTCCTTCCAAGGAGCAAGTGTCTTTTAATTTCATGGCTATAGTCATCATCCACAGTGATTTTTGAGCCTAAGAAAAGAAAATTTGTTACTATTTCCATTTTTCCCCCTTCTATTTGCCATGAAATGATAGAACCGGATAGATCTTAGTTTTTTGCATGTTGAATTTCAAGCCAGCTTTTTCATTCTCCTCTTTCACCTTTATCAAGAGGCTCTTTAGTTTCTCTTCACTTTCTGCCATTAGAGTGGTGTCATCTGCATATCTGAGGTTGTTGGTATTTCTCCCGGCAATCTGTGTACAACATGGCACATATTACATCCACATTTAGCAGCAGCAGCTGGGATCCACTGTTTTAGTCTGTTTTACTGGTCCTACCACCAGTTAATTTCTTATATAAAAACAAAAGAACAGATAAAGATAGAAAAAGCATCTAAAGGATGGTTTTGTTTCCCTTGTAAGGTTTTTAGGTAAATCTGATCAGAAACAATGGGGACCATTTTAGTGGACTGTTACTGATGTAGCAGACTGTGGTTCTGCCCTGAGAGGGTGGGCAGGGCAGGCTCCCAAGGGCTCCTGCATAACAGCCGGCCTGTGTGTTTACTTGCCTAAAGACCATGTGACTGACTGGGGATCACATGACTGAATGTGTGCACACACCACACATTCCATATCTGTTAAGGTAAGTAAGAGCTTCTGGAAACCTGTATGCTCACAGAGACTAAATAGCAGAGGTTTGAGGTGCGTTTATTGTTCATTCAGCAGATATTTATAAAAAGAAGGAACCCATAAAGCAGACCTCCAGGGCTGACCATCAGTTGACTCTAGTTTCTTTTTCTCTCTTCCTCTCACGTGTTCTTGACTTGAGCACATCTCATTACCTGGCTTTTGTCCTCTGACCTGAGGTCCACCCCCAGGGTCTGGGGTGCCTTGGGCAGCATTTAGGCTTCTCTCAGGCAGCCATGCAGCCACCAGCTTTAGCAACCTTACTTTTCAAGGCTTTTTTTTTTTTTTAAAGAACCTTCCATCATTTTTCTGTTATTTGGCATAATACCCTGTTGTGAAGTAATAAGCAAGGGATGTACTTTGAAACATTTCAGCCCCCAATTAAAAAATCACCAGTTTCAACTTTGGGGATAAACGAGGGCCTTTATCATTTACTGACTCTCAGGTAAATTGGAATTTTACTCAGTGGAGTAGCCAGTCAGTTTGTGAGTATATTAGATGTAAAAAAAAAACAACCCAGAAAATTAGTGCCTTACTATTAAAATGCACTATATGTAGTTACTATCTGAATTAAATTGGGTCTTTTGTCAGTGGAAAAAAATCCCCCCTGGTATTAGAACATATGCTAAAGAATTTGCATTCACTCTCAGAGTTGATTTCTGTTTCCCACTTGGTGGTCAGCTTGACCGCAGCTAGGGAGGATGGTACCGTGGAGCTGGATCTCGTGCTGAGACCAGGCGCTGTGACTCTCTCAGGCGTCTTCTGCTGGCTCTGTCGCCCTCAGCCTGTCCCTCAGCTCGGGTCTGGTCGTTGCCCCTGGAAAGTGAGATCTGAGGGAAGGGCCTTGTGTTTGTTTCCTGCAATTCTGTGCTCCCTGCGTTTTCCTTTCTGAGTTCGCCTTGCTTTTGTAGTTGGTAAGGAGAGTCACACAGGAGCAGAAGGAGGTGCTGTTTGTTAGCGGTCTCTTCCTGTTCTGGGGGCAACCTGGGACGTGTAGTTCCTGGGGTTTATCTCCTAGATTTTCTTTAACATGAAAGTAGGTTGCTTGCTCTTCCATCTGAGAATAAACCCCCATTTCATATTTCTTTTTATTTATAAATAATTATGTTTTCAAGTACCAAAGTAATATTTGCTTATCATAGAAAATTTAAGTAGAACCTTGTTTTAAAAAAAGAAAAAACCAGAATCACAACCTCACCATCCAGAAATAAGCACTGTGAGTATTTATTTGTCCAGCCACTTCTCTGTGAGATCTGCATATGTGAGATCCATCACGAGGTGACACTGTACGACTCTGCTCCGCTCCTGTCTTGCCTTTGTCTTCATCCTCGTGCATGGCAGGCCTGAGTATATATGTAGTCAACAGCAGTTCTGGTGCCCGTAGACCGTGCCCTCCTGCTCCTGTTCACGGCCTCCTGTCTTGTTTTTCAGTGGATGAATACATCGCCATTGCCAAAGAGAAGCATGGGTACAACATGGAGCAGGTAATGGTGGGATTTTGTTGTTGTTAAAAATGGGTTTTATAGCTCAGTTGTTAGGTGTCTCGTGTTCTGTGTGTTAGGCAGCATGGTTTCCTCATTAGCCATGTCTGGTGGTTACTGGCAGTGCTACAGGGGCTCTGATCTACTTGTTACTGCCTGAGATGAGCAGTAGAGACCCTTGGCCTGGAGGGGCGTCTGTGGGCTCCGCCGGTCCTCCCTGCTCAGGTCTACTTGGGCACAGTGCTTTCTTACTTGAATATATGATTTGTTTCTTGATCTTGTGGTTTCTTGACTCATGTTGTCACACTCAAGTCTACTCAGACCTGTTTTAATTGTTTTGAATCATTTTTCAGGTTGTAAAATTTTACTCAGTTGTTAAGAATTGTTTGGAGCCAATTAATGAGAAATCCACAAGATTAATTTTTCTCCAGAAGCATGATATCTTATTTCAACCTTATTTTTAGTTACAGTTTTTTTCAGATTATCACCTTAAGTCAGATTAATACTTTCCTTTGTATTGATCTAGATTTTACAGCCTGTAAATAATCTTTTTTCATTTACCCTAATGCCCAAGGATACCACTAATTTTGGTTACATAGACATGGACCCTTTCTTTCTGCCATGGCCTCACTTTTGGTTGTTTTATCTGGTAGAACTGTTAGGGAAGGCAGTTACAAGAAGGTAGTTCCAGAATCTTTTGAAGCAAGAAATGTATGTCTCTTTCTCCAAAACCTGCTCTTGAACCTCACAAAGCTGCTTAGAAAATCATTAATTTTTCATTTTGTTTAGAAAGTGTAACTGTTATTGGGTGACTGCTAAGTGCACTTGTATGAAATTTGTGAGTATTTTGGTCTCCCAAAGTATGATTATTTCCACTGTAAAGTAGAATTGCGGGGAGTTTTCTTAGAAAAGTATTCCTGAATTCTCTTGTTTCTACTTTGTTCCTTACTCATTTGTATTTTTTTTCCTTTCTGGGCTGAAAAACGAAACTCTTTATGTTTGAACTTTTTGGCCAAAGGAAAACAGTGGTGTGCTTTTTGAGTCACTTTCTCTTTTCATGTCCACTGGCACTAGAGTGTGACCCTTTTACGAGCGCAGATTCCAGAGCCCGCTGCTTCTGCCATTGTCCACTGTGACCATCAGCAAGTTACTGGGTTTCTCAGGCCCCTGTATTCCAGTTTGAGTCATGAGAAGATGGGGACTTACCTTGTGGGGCCTGAGCTGGACGGGTTAGTGCACAGAGGGGCACAGCAGCAGTGTCTGTGAGTTCCCATGTGTGTTCGTCAGGGTGTAAAATGTGCTTCCCTTTGCCAGCCTCATTTCCACGATGTTTTAGTCACATTGTTGGTCTAAAAATTTCACTGATACTATTTTTCTAGGCTCTTGGGATGCTCTTTTGGCATAAGCATAATATTGAAAAATCATTGGCTGATTTGCCCAACTTTACCCCCTTCCCAGATGAGTGGACTGTGGAAGATAAAGTCTTGTTTGAGCAAGCCTTTAGTTTTCACGGGAAAACTTTTCATAGAATCCAACAAATGGTGAGTAGGTGAGACCACTGTGTGTGTGCGCCAGCGCCCCAGGAGGGCTGCCCTCCTCCAGTGTGAAAGGTCCTGTGTTTGGTGCAGTGGGAGCTGCTGGGTGGGCAACATTTCCTCGCACCTCCCCGCTTGATAGCCCCTCGGCCCAGCTCTTGGGTCAGGACTGCCCAGAGTGTCCTGAGAGAAAGGGTCTCTTGACGGGGAATGGGTGAGGCGCAGCATCGGAGGCACTGTCTCCTCGAGGAGTTCTGCCGATCCCTCACGTTTTAGAATGGTATTTGGTGGACTCCTACCATGAACACTAATTGACGGTCACATTAGTGTTAAAATGAATTCCTTAAAAAACAACCTAGAAATTGTTAGAAGCTTCAGCTGTGTGAAAACCCTGATTCATCTTAAACTGACTCTGCAGTCTTTCATGGGCCAAGTTTCACTTGGAGTCAAAACTTCAGTCATTTGAAACTGTATCGATGAGGGTTCTATGAATTCAGAGAAAAATGACTGTGACTTACGACATTTCTGAATATGTGAGCGTGATCCTTACAAAATATATGTACATACATTTGATTTTTAAAGATTAAACCTGAACCAGCTCATCTCTTCTGTCTAGCTTCCTGATAAATCTATAGCAAGTCTGGTGAAGTTCTACTACTCCTGGAAGAAGACGAGGACTAAAACCAGCGTGATGGACCGCCACGCTCGGAGACAGAAGCGTGAGCGGGAGGAGAGGTCAGTAGGCACGGGTGGTGTCCCAGCCGTCCGGGGAGCTCTGACGGCCCTGGCATCTCTAGGAGCAGGTGGACACACAGAGGAAAGGGAGGGGAACCAGTTTCCCCAGGGCCTTCAGAGTGGACCCAAAATTTACACAGATGAGCTGCGTTCAGGGTGTTAACGTTCTGAAGGCATCTTTCCTCAGCACTCTGCAGTCACAGTGAGTGAACTTCCCCACACGTTCCTCTCTTCCCCTTAGGGGGGTGTATCCTTTAGCAAAAAGGAATCTCTTACTTCCCGGGTTGAAATTTACTCATGTACTTCTGCAGGATTCAGCTGACATGTTTTTATGTCTGATTTGTTAAAAATCTGCAGTTGAGATTTCCTTCCTCCCTTTCTCGACCATCTGTTCTGTGTATGTGAGCGAGAGCGCTGGTAGGGGATCCTTTTATGACTTCTTTATAAGGAGCTTAGTCTTAGGGACAGCTCAGTGTGCAGGACACACCTGAGACGCCACACCCGCAGCCTTTTGTACACAGAGGCATGGAAGTGGCCTGTGCTTACCCACAGAAGTGGGTTCTGGTCTCAGTGAGAGGCCTGCTGGTGGGGTCCATGCACTCATCCCCAGGCCTCTGTCTCCTCAGGTCTGAAGGCAAGACACAGAATGGGTTTTGTGTTAGTGGGAATATAGGTGGCTTTTAAAAATTATGTTTCTATATTACTTTTATAAATTAACAATGCAAAAATAAAATGAAGGAATAAAGTAAACTCTATGATCTTCATGGCCCTGTCTCAGAAGAGTGTTTTATGATTTCAAATGAAAGGAATGATGTGTGGGGACAAGTCGATAATCAGGTGTCACTTCTGGAGAATTCTAAGGTCTGGGCACAAGTATAAAATGAGAGCAATGTGAAGAACATGTGCAGAGCTCTTTCCAGCTGTAAGATTCTGTGAAATTGTTGACCTTGACAGTCTGCATATTTTTTGGTCTGTATCACGTGTAACCAGTGGGTCTATTTATGGGTCAGTACTCTCTGTAACCAAAGAAAAGCAGCAAACTATTGAATTTGTTTTTAGTGTTAGCAACTTTTGATTAACATTTTTTGTTTTTATTATACCTTAGGTTTAATTCACTGTTTGTGAAGTAAATCTATTACTACAAACAGGTGCAGTTTACTAAGTTGGAATCAGAATTAAATCTAAAAAAGAAAGATTGGGATTTGTCATCCTTGAGGATGGAACCATAATGGTTTGGCGAACATGCCCGAGTTCTCACTTTCCGTCTGCCTACGGGTGCTCCTGTCTGCCCTGTGCACCTGTACCACCATCAGGACGCAGACAGAGGAGGGACACGGGCCCCTGGAAGACCCCAGGAGACAGCTGACTTTCTGGCGGGACCTGCCCGTGAAGGGAATGGCAGGGCCGGGGAGAATCCCCTCCGCCCCCAGCCCTTTCTCCTCTCAGCGCCTTCCTCAGCCAGAACTGCTTACAGTGTGGGCCTGGGTAGAGAGAAGAGGACGGGGTGCCGGTGGGCGTCCCACCGGGGTGGGCCCATGAGACAAGGGGTGTTGACACTTGAAGCCCTGAGTGCTGTGCCACCAGCCCTGCTCAGCTGGCTTTAGCTGCGGGTAGACATGGCAGCTGTCTGGCCTCTGGGAGCCGTCATGCTCATTTTTTGTAAAGCTCCTACCCCGGACAGAGCTTTTTTGTTTTTTTAATACTTCATGGAAGGATATAAACAAAAGCATTTGAAGCACCGTATCGGTGTGAGCGTTCTTTTTGAAGTTCACTTTGAGTTTTTTAGGCCACCAGAAACTTTCTCAAATTCTCAGAATTGTGTAGCTGTGGGTACACAGATGGGACATGAAAATGAGTTTTTACTTGTGGGTGAATTTATTCTCAATATCATGAACCTGTATTCTTGAATAATTTCTCAGTTATATCTAATGATCATGTCCTGGTCCTCTACTAGATAATTAAGGAGAATTAAAGTCTTAAATTTGATATTTTTAGTTGAGAGAAAACACTTTACAAATATAAAGTGACAATGTTCTAGGCTTGGTTTGGGAGGTAGAAACCTATTTCAATAGCTTTTTAAATCATTTAGACTAAAAGAACTATGGCGTTGGTATTTTATTTGAATTGTAAAAACATTTTTCTCAACATTCTGAAAACATATACTAATTTTATATTAAATCAATTTCTTGCTTATATTTGTATATTAAATAGAATTAGCACAAAATAATCTTTGAGTAACTTGTTTTTGTCTTCCAGTGAGGATGAACTGGAAGAAACAAATGGAAATAACCCCATTGACATGGAGATTGATCAAAACAAGGAAAGCAAAAAGGAGGTATTTTTTCCCCTAGTATTACTAAGGCAAATACATTTCATTTACTAGTTTCAAAGTAAAGCGTTCTTTTTCCTTAGTCTACTTAATATATTAAGTGCCACATGGGAGACTTCCCTGGTGGCTTCCCTGGTGACTCAGACGGTAAAAGTGTCTGCCTACAATGCGGGAGACCCGGGTTCAATCCCTGGGTTGGGAAGATGCCGTGGAGAAGGAAATGGCAGCCCACTCCAGTATTCTTGCCTGGGAAATCCCATGGACAGAGGAGCCTGGCAGGCTGCAGTCCATGGGGTCACAGAGAGTTGGACACGAGTGAGCGACTTCACTTTCACTTTCAGGAGACATCGTGGTATGTATGAGTTTTGAAACAATATTACCAATAACCTCAGATATGCAGATGACACCACCCTTATGGCAGAAAGTGAAGAGGAACTCAAAAGCCTCTTGATGAAAGTGAAAGAGGAGAGTGAAAAAGTTGGCTTAAAGCTCAACATTCAGAAAACGAAGATCATGGCATCTGGTCCCATCACTTCATGGGAAATAGATGGGGAAACGGTATCAGACTTTATTTTTGGGGCTCCGAAATCACTGCAGATGGTGATTTCAGCCATGAAATTAAAAGATACTTACTCCTTGGAAGGAAAGTTATGACCAACCTAGATAGCATATTAAAAAGCAGAGACATTACTTTGCCAACAAAGGTCCGTCTAGTCAAGGCTATGGTTTTTCCAGTGATCATGAATGGATGTGAAAGTTGGACTGTGAAGAAAGCTGAGCTCCGAAGAATTGATGCTTTTGAACTGTGGTGTTGGAGAAGACTCTTGAGAGTCCCTTGGACTGCAAGGAGATCCAACCAGTCCATTCTGAAGGAGATCAGTTCTGGGTGTTCTTTGGAAGGAATGATGCTAAAGCTGAAACTCCAGTACTTTGGCCACCTCATGCGAAGAGTTGACTCATTGGAAAAGAGTCTGATGCTGGGAGGGATTGGGGGTAGGAGGAGAAGGGGACGACAGAGGATGAGATGGCTGGATGGCATCACTGACTCGATGGACATAGTTTGGGTGAACTCCAGGAGTTGGTGATGGACAGGGAGGCCTGGCATGTTGCAATTCATGGGGTCGCAAAGAGTCGGACACGACCTAGCGACTGAACTGAACTGAACTGAACCTTGCTTTATAGAACTTAAGAGTTTTGTTTGCCAAGAAATATAAGAAAGGAAGCCTTAAAGGGGAAGATGGCATTAATGAGAGGTTTTCTGTAGGGTAGCAGTCCTCACTGCCCTCTTTGCTGGGCACTCGCTCAGCAGGTTAGAAAGGGGCCTCTTGCCCTCCTCTCGGCCGTGGGCTCCTTCCTCCTGTGGGCGCCCGGGGCCTGTGCCCTCTAGGTCATGGAGAAACTTTAATCTCTCTCACGTTTTAAAAACCATGATGCCAGAGGTGTTTAGTCTCTGGATTCAAGAGACCCACAAACCCCTACAATCATATATGACTTTGGGGGGTATATTTATAGCATTTATTTATTATAAACTGTTCACTGAGAACAAGGGGGTATCTGGGTGATCTTAGCCTTTGAAATGAGGGTGATAAACTTGGATTCTTTTGCTGATTCATAACTGAATAAAGCACGTGTAGGATCCCTGAGGACCCTCTGAGGACACCAGGCCTTGTCACTGTGGCCCAGTGGAAACCCCCACAATGCAGACCTCCCTGCAGGCGGTCCCTGATGCGGCCCCCACCGCTTGGGCAGAGGTCCCAAGCCCTCTGGTGTCCGTCCGCTGGAGTCCCATTCAGGCTGGAGTGTGGAATCCCAGCATTGGTATTACTTGTACATGTGTTCAAATAAGTGTCTGTTGTTTCATTAAAATCTAAAAGTTTCTGTCTCAGAAGGTACTGAAGTATGAAAAAAAGAAAAGAGTCTAGACATACCTAAACTAAAAATATACCAATAATAAATGTTTTTTTATAGATATGTAGGAAATAACAGCTAAACAAAAGGGAAAAAATGAAAATGATTTATAACATCATCACCCTTTATCAGGTCTTTGGTAAAGAAGCCGCCTGCCAATGCAGGAGTGAAAGTGAAAGTTGCTCAGGCAACCCCATGGACTATACAGTCCATGGAATTCTCCAGGCCAGAATACTGGAGTGGGTAGCCTTTCCCTTCTCCAGGGGATCTTCCCAACCCAGGGATCAAACCCAGGTCTCCAGCATTGTAGGCAGATTCTTTACCAGCTGAGCCACAAGGGACGCCCAAGAACACTGGAGTGGGCAGCCTATCCCTTCTCCAGCGGATCTTCCCGACCCGGGAATCTGACTCAGGGTCTCCTCCACCACAGGCAGATTCTCTACCAGCTGAGTCACCAGGGAAACCTACCAGTGCAGGAGGCGTGGGTTTAATCCCTGGGTCAGGGAGATTCCCTGGAGGGGAAATGGCAACCCACTCCAGTATCTTTCCTAGAGAATCCCATGGACACAGGAGATGTGGGATGTGGGACACAGTCCATGGGGATGCAAAGAGTCAGACACGACTGAAGTGACGAAGCACCTACCCATTATCACTGTTAACATTTTGGTGACTCTTTGAGATGACCTTCTTTGTAAAATATGTGTGTGTGCCTGCTCAGTCACTTCAGTCATGTCTGACTCCTTGCCACCCCATGGACTGTAGCCCGCCAGGCTTCTCTGTCCATGGATTCTCCAAGCAAGAATACTGAAGTGGGTTGCCATATTATATAGTTCCCTGTGCTATGTTTTTGGACCATGTTTTTGCATTAAATATATAAAGCTTGTCTCTGCTAGTCCCAAACTCCCAATCCAACCACCTCTCCCCCCAGCAACCACAAGTCTGTTCTGTATGTGATTCTGTTTGTTTCATAGATAAGGTCATTTGTGTTCTATTTTAGATTTCACATATAAATGAAATCGTGTGATACTTGCCTCTCTCTGTGTTGCTTCACTTAGTATGATCCTCTCGTTGCGCTCATGTTGTGGCAGATAGCATTGTTTCCTTCTTCCGGCTGAGGAGTCGTCTCCCGCTCTTCCCCAGTAGCACACTGGACGCTTCCGACCTGGGGGGTCTCATCGTGCGGTGTCATGTCTGTTTGCCTTTTTATGCGCTCCGTGAGGTTCTCAGGGCGAGTATACTGGCGGGAGGTTCGGGGTGGTGTGCCATCCCCTCTTCCAGTGGATGACGTTTTGTCAGAACTCTGCTGTGACCCATCCGTCTTGGGTGCCCTGCACAGCATGGTGTGTAGCTTCCTTGAGTTAAACAAGCCGTTCACCGTGATAAGGCAGTGATTCCGGTGTATGTGTACCACGTCTTGTTCTATCCCTTCATCTTGTCAGTGGACGCTTGGGTTGTCTCCATGGCTTGTCTGTTGTGCATAGTGCTGCTGTGAAGAGAGGGGTGCACGTATCTTCCGGATTACAGATTTGTCCTTATATATGCCCAGGAGTGGGGTCACTGGACCACGTGGCAACACTGTTTCTAGTTTCTTGAGGAATGCTACTGCTAAATCTTGATGTATTTTTATGTTGAATATATTTGTATGCATAGCAGTATGTTTGTTATTCTGTCACAAATCTTTTATAATTGAGTTAATTTATACAAATTTTTAACAATCTTTTCCCTATAATTAATGCTGAAATCTGATACCATAACTACATATTTGTGCACTTAATTTTTTCTATTAGAATTAATTTCTGGAAGTTGAATTATTGAGTCAAAATGTTCTAGATATATTCTTAAGGCTTCTTTTGGCATAAAATATTATTATCAAATAGGAAACTGGTCATACTCTCTGGATGGCACTCTCACCAGTGATCTATATGAGTGCCCAGATCATTTTAAGGATTAGTTAAATTACATTGTTTGTGAAATCAAATAGAACTTGAAGTTTTTAGTAAGCTTTGTTTTTGATGCATTGTTATTTATTAGGTTCTTCAGTGGAACATTTTAAATGAAAGAGAAGAGGCTTGGTTTTATATTAATTTCTATAATTCTTATTTATATAGCACAGTTTCTGATCTGAAAAGAAAAATGGTTAGTTTCTTCTTTAGTTTCTTAGCTTCTTAACGTGCTGAAATGTCTGAACACAGACCTGGTCAGTCGGTGATCTACACTGACCGTGCTGTTACAGAGCACAGGTTATTGCTGACTCAGATTTTTATGTGTTGTTTATTACCACTTGTTTGAGAGCTTATTGCTACCATCATAGTCTGCATGGTGTTTTTATCTGTCTTAAAATGTGAAGCAACAAGCTTGAATGTATTTTCAGCTTTACCAGCCAGTGTTAACAGACTAACAAGATGTCAGTTAACCTAAACTTCTTGTTAAAATGATTACCAATAGATGTTATCCTTTCCTTGCCAAGATGTGAGTGCATTTCATTTCCAAAGGTTTTGGTTTTAGAAAGAGCATTTTAAAAAATAAGCAGCAGTCACACATTTCTAAATGACAGCTTATAGTTTTTGAAGCAGGTTACATGCCATGAAAAGTGTGTCATCCCAAAAAAGGGGTATATAAACAAGTTTCATATTCAAGTTTTTATTTTTATAGCCTTCTATCAAGATTTAAGGAGTTTAAATGGATCCTTAAACAAGTGCTGACTCATTTTTTTTCTTTCCGTGGCCATATGTCTGTCCACATTGCTGGGGACTCTTAGGATGAACTCATTCCTTATTCATATATATACAGCTCACCAGAAGGGAGCACAGGTTATTTTTTTTTCCTGTGTTCCTCCCGGAAGCTAGGCATGCTTCTTGTCAGAGGTTTATAGAATAAAGATGTGTCTGGAAAGGAAGGAGGTGGAGTCCACTTTGAGTTGTTTCTTTAGCTGATGTTCTTTGTCTGTTAACTGTGTTTTAGAATTTGTGCGTGGTTATTTTGGTATGGTATGGTATATGTCTTAGATTGTTTGGAGCCATGTTAAAATATGCTTATTGCTATTCACTTGACATTTTAATTTTTTCACTTTCTCATTTATCAAATATGTGTACCATGCAGGTGCCCCCTACTGAGACGATTCCTCAGATCAAAAAGGAAAAACATAGTACTCAGGCTAAAAATAGAGCAAAAAGGAAACCTCCAAAAGGAATGTTTCTTTCTCAAGAAGACGTGGAGGCTGTTTCTGCCAATGCCACTGCTGCTACCACGGTGCTGAGACAACTGGACCTGGAGCTGGTGTCCATCAAACGACAGGTGCCGTGCACCCCATCCTGGCGAAGAGTGGCCCTGCACTGCAGCCATGCTCTCGCTGCTCACTCACTTCACAAGTCTCAGAGGGGTGTTCTGTTTCTAAGGAATTGGACAGAGGATCTTAGGCCCATTGATTTTTTTTTTCTCCTAACTTAACCATGAAATTGAAATTTTACATATCTGTATCAATCTAGATACAGATCTCAGTGATTTTCATAACATGAACACACCCATGTAGCCTCTATCTGGTCAAGACCTGGAACATGGTCTCCGGCACCCCATTGACCTCCCCTTTGTCCCTGCTCCTCTTCTCCTTTGGGTTTGGCTTGTCTCCCCTTGTTGACTGTTACTGGGCACTGATAGGAACGAGATTGATGTGCCTCTTGGTGTGCTGTGTGTGTGTGCTTGTTGGAGACACCCCTCAGGGTGCAGTTGCCAGGTTGTTGAGTGTGCACACATCCAGCGCTAGAGAACTGTCTCCCAGGCTGGTCGTGTCACTTTATGTGAGTGTTGGTTGCACCCTGGCAGGATTTCCTAATCGTAGCACAGCTGACTTTTTGGGCCAGATAACTCTCTTTGTGGGAAGTTGTCCTGTGTCTTGCAGGACATTTAGCAGCAGCTTTGGCTTCCACCCACTGGACACCAGCAGCGCCTCCCCCCACCACTCTACTGTGCCCACGTTGTGGAATTACGGGGCTGGCAGGGGGTTGTCTCACGTTCCCATTGGAGGCCTGCCTTGTTACGCACTCAGTGGCATCTTTTTTTTTCCTTAGTATTTATTTGGCTGCACCAGGTCTTGGTTGTGGCATGCGAATCCTTAGTGCGGCTGTGGGATCTAGTTCCCTGACCAGGGGTCGAACCTGGACCCCCTGCACTGGGAGTACGGAGTCTTAGCCACTGAACTGCCCCCAGCCCCTCCTAGTGGTATCTTTGATGAACTGATGCTCTTAGTCTTGAGGTGGTCCAGTTTCTTGTTCTTGTCTTGTGTGGTGGGTACTCTTGAGTTCTGTTAGGAACCCTTCCTGAGGTCATGAGGCACTGTGTTACAAGCTTGGTTTTGCCTTTTGCGTTTTGATCTTCAGTTTACCTGGAATGTTTTTCTTTGTTGTTACGTTTGGGGTTGTTTTTTTTTTCCACATGAGTATCTAGTTTACCAAGCAGTAGTCATTAAAAACTGCCCTCTTCCTGTTAGAAGGCTGTGGGACCTTTGTTTTAAATCTAGTGTCCATCATGTGTATGGGTCGGGTCTGGAGTTGGGTTTCTCCTTTCTTCAGCAGCACCGCATGGTCCTGACGATACACAGATTATAAATGGCGCTTTGTGGTAGGGGAGTCTTCCAACGTTGTCATGGATCCCTGCCCTTGTGTTTCCATATAAAACTTAGAATCACCTTCTCAATTTCCAGAAAAGTAATTTTACTAGAGTTTGATTGGGATGCTGTTGAATCTGTAGATCAAGGTAGAGAGTTAACATCTTCTCACCCACGAACATGATTTGTCCCCGCACTTCTGTGATCTTGTTTCTTCCAAAATTTTGTAGTTCTTGATGGGAACAAGTCTTCTGTTTCTTTTATTGGAGTTACTCCTACATGTTTGGTACTTTTTTGGTGCTCTTGTAAAGAATAGTGCTTCTAAAATGAATCCTTTCCTGATTATTTGTGCCTCGTGTGGGAAATGACTCATCCTTTTGGTCTCATTTTGCACAGAAGTCAAGCTGAGAAGTCAGCCGAGTGGCCCAGTGTTGTCCTTGCCTTAGTCGTCTCCCCCGACCCCCACCCTGACTTCTAGGTGAACTGTGGACTGGCAGTTCTCGCTGCTTGGACGAGATGAGAAGAGCAGGGTGGCCTGCTTCCTCTGGTGCAGGAAGCGCACAACCCAGGACCGAGCCAGCCCCACGCACTCACGGGCTTGGCTATCTGTCCCAGCTGCTGGCAGAGCTGTATTCTAATCTTAGGAGAATCAGTTAATCTCTCTGGGCCTCTTCTCAAACAAGGAGATTGCTCCTTGTCTGCCTGATGGTACAGGATGCATGAGGACTTGTAGGCTGCATGTGTGTGCGGAGGGCTCTCTGGTTAGGGCCGGGGCTCCCCTCTGCATTTCATCTCCCTCTCCTGGGGCTTAAGTCCCATGGCCAGGTGAGTTTCTGATGCTTGCTGTGCAGTATCAACATGGAAAGGGGATGAGACCCTTTCACACAGAGCCGTTACTGGTAGATAGAGAGCCTTCAGTTTTCAGAGCCAGGATCAAGAGCAAGAATGTTTTATTTAAAGGTAGCTGCCCAGAGTTGACATTACTAAAGAGCGAATTCTCAGAGTCTTCAGTTCCTGGGAGATGAGGCCAGTTGTTTGCCTTCTGCACCCTTTAGCTCTCCTGCCCGCTGCACTCCCAGACGGCCATGGTGGTCAGTCACATGGTAGGCCCCCACGTCTGGTCGTATGTGTGGGACACATTCATCCGATGGTAACAGAAAACATGACTAACAATGGCTCAAACAGTGAGCTGTTTGTTTGTTGTTTTTTATTTTTATAAAACAGCAAGAAATTCCAACATCAGTGGTTGCTGGTTAGTTCCTCTGCTCAGTGCTGCTCTCGGAGGCCCCAGATTCTTTCAGGGTTTCCTACATCCTTAGCTTTTAGGGTTTTCATCTTGCTTGTGGCCTCACGCTGGACACTGCTGAAGCCATTTCATCACCTTTGTGTCTCTGTTCAGGGTAGTAAGAAGAGGGGGGCGAGCGGACCTGTCCCTTTCAGCAGGAAAAGCTCTTGCCTCCCCAGAACCTCCTAGACGTTCTGTGCACCAGGGCTCTGCAGCCCAGCTCCTCCTAGCTCCAGGGAGATCCTCAGTTGCTGTCAAAGATACAAGTGAGACGGGGACTGGGGGCAGGTTTGCCAACAGTCACTGCCTGTTGCATCAGGACTTGCTGGGTGGAGGGAATGAAAAGGTCTGACGTTAGAGAAGAATCACTAAATACTCAGTAAAGCAGGAAAAAGAAAGTTGTGTTCAGCCAGGAGCCCTCGGTAAGACCCCAAGCCAAATGGACTGCTTTGTTTGGTTCTTTTTTCCATGCTGGTTACTTTCTTATCCTGTGTCTTATCCAGCTTGTTGCCACTCTGGCTTCCTTTCCAGTTGGCATAATTCTGTCAACTAACCCCTATTCTTGCACTTATTAGTAAACACAAATGATTAGAAGAAGGCCTGTAGGTAAATGAGAATATTGAGCTAACTTTTAGTTCAGAACTTGTGGATATTTTACCTTGTAGCCACTCATTTAATGTCTATGCTTTTTTATCCACTGATTTTAGAAGATGCATGTGTTACTTAAACAGATTGGTCTCCTTGGAAGATGCATGTCACTTCATCCCAGTGCAGTATAGAGAGATAGATAGATCTCACACACTCTCTCAGCTTTGTGTCGTATGAACAGCCAGCTAGAGTGAATAGAGTAACTGGAGTGCCTGAGGAGAGGGGCAAACATGGGGTATTTTAGACCCCTGACTTGAGAATTTGCTCATTGTATATAGGAAGTTTCTAGGCTTCATTTGCAGAATTCAGGGAACGTAATCTGAGTGCCTTGCAATATTTTGTGGTTTGTTGGTAACTGCAAGGTCTGAGAAGAATCTAAGATTTTGCTCTATATTATCAAAGAGTGTTCTATTAACTAATGCTGGTATGAGAGCTTGGAATTACTTACTCTGAATAAGTTTTGGGTATTTTCTTCTGATTTGTATACCTTTTCAAAATAAACTAAAGCAAATTTCAGTAAAGTATGGTCCTAGTTTATGGTTTTTACTGTAGAGTAAATTTTGTGCATGTTTCCAGTATTTTTCTTTTCAGATGTTTTTGTGTTCTGACGTGACACTGTTATCAAAAGATGTGGAGTGGGCTGTATGACGGGTAGACTATGAGGCCCTTCTAAAGGCAGACAGGGTCGGTTCTGGTCCTTAGGAGTGCTGGTCTTATTTACTTGCCTGCTGGTCCCATAGCATCAAAAAATCTTTCCTGTATTCCTCCCCCGCTACCCGATGCCTTTAAACCTTTGAGAAGTAAAACACAGGAGGAAAGGATCTGTGAAACTGGAAATCAGTGAAATCTAAGTAGTTGAAAGTGGGATTTTTGGAAATTGTGTAAGTATGAAAAGTTTTAGAGAGACAAGTATTAGAAGTGCCCATATGACAGTATCTCCACCCATCTCCCAACTCTTCCCTGGCTCTGAGAGTGCTGCTTTTCTTCATTTGCCTAGGGCACTTTCTGGTCACAAAATGTTTTTGGTGTTTCCCTTGGAAAAATGAACCTGTTCCTCTGCTTGCTTTCTTATTTGCCCAAGTGATATTCAAGAATGAAAGTGCCAGGGCCAGAGTTCCCCTGGTGCTTGGCACAGAAATTCCCCTCCACCTAGAGCGGAGTGAGAAGGGCCCCATCTGTGACCCCACTTGCTCAGGAGTCTGAGCAGAATTAAGGAGCAGCCCTGGATTGATGGAATGGTTTGTCCTGTTGTGTCTTTCTTTTGATTAGGCAAGCTCAGTGAAAGATTAGGTCCACTGAATCAAAGCAAGAATGTGGAAAAGATAATTTGTGAGAAAATGAAGAAGTTACAGTTGCTCAAAATAAGGTTGGGGAAAAATAGCTTTTCCCTCCCCTTAAGGAAGTCTGAAGGGCGGGCTTCTGCCTTTATTCTGCCTGCTCTGCTCCCCCAGCCCCACTCTGTGTGGTGGGGGCCCAGGCGCGGTGTCGGCGTCAGATTCAGATTGTGCCTTCTGTTGCCCAGGTGGGCACCTGTTAACGAGCTATTGGATTAGGATTGTGTGTGCAGGAACCTTCTTGCCACCATCCCTTCTTTGTTTGTTCCTTGTTTGTTGCCCTCAGCAAGTTAATTAAAACATCTATTAATAGTTAGCTGCTCTCAAAGGATGCAACAGGGGCCTTGTATTTGGGGCTGTCATATAGACCAGGAACTTCTTTCCTCTTGGCTTTTTGTTTCTTTTAACTTTCATAGTTTTGTTTTCTTTTCATACCTTTATAAAAGTCTTTCATTTTTAAAATGAGAATCTTGTTTCTCTTAGATTCAGAATATTAAACAGACGAATAGTGCTCTAAAAGAAAAACTTGATGGTGGAATAGAACCATACCGACTTCCAGAGGTAAGATTATGTAAATATCATCTTTGAAGTCACACCTGAGTTTATGTGTTTAAGAATTTACTGTGTCTCCAGTACACATCTTCTAGAAGGAAAGGTATAGACATCATTCATTATAACCCTAGCAGATGTTAACATTCTGATATAAGATTGATTAATCCTCATAAGGACATGCCCGCGCCTAAATGTAGTATGCTAACAGCACTTGTTTGGATGTCCAGGTCATTCAGAAATGCAATGCCCGCTGGACCACGGAAGAGCAGCTGCTCGCTGTACAAGGTAGGAAGCTTGTACTTATAAACAAGAAGCTTGTACTTATAAACGTAGAAGCTCTGCTTATAAATAGAGAGCTTAGGCAGAGCAGTCGCCTCAGGAGGCAGTTGTGCTCCATCCTGCTCCCAGGACATCGCTTGCCTTTAACAGACTCCTGTGAGCTGACATCCTTCTAGTGAACATCATATTAGCTGAATTTCTGCGTTCCCTTTGGGCTTTGCTTTTTTCCTTTCCCGTGTCTCACAAGATGTAAACATTAATCTGGAAGTCTCGGTGTCTAAATTTCATTTTAGCAGCTGCTTGTTGGGTTCTGAATAGTCAGAAAGGACCGATTGAGGGTTAGGGCTGTAAGGTTGGATGTAAGGTTGTTCTAGTCCTGGGACCCTGGAAAGGCCCGTGTGGAATGTCCACAGCACAGGATAGCTGCTGGGTGACCTCAGTTGTACCACATGGTGTGTGGTGAGAAGGTGCAGACCCTACACGACAGATAGCGCAGACTGTGACCGGTCTTGCACGCGGACCATGTGACTGGTCTCGCACGTGGACTGCCGTGCTACTCTTCCCATTGGTTTCTACACTAAGATAGTGTCTGCTATTAGGAGCCCCCGTGCTGCCTTATCTAGATCAAGGGTGAGTCTCAAGTGTGTGTGTGTGTGTTTTATTATTTTTCTCTTGTGTTGAAAAAGACGCTTTCTTCCATCCTTAGCCATCAGGAAATACGGCCGAGATTTCCAGGCCATCTCAGATGTGATTGGGAACAAATCAGTGGTGCAAGTGAAAAACTTTTTTGTAAATTATCGACGCCGCTTCAACATAGATGAAGTTTTACAAGAATGGGAGGCAGAGCATGGGAAAGAAGAGAATGGTCCCAGCAACCAGAAACCTGTCAAGTCCCCAGACAGCTCCATCAAGATGCCTGAGGAGGACGACGAGGTAAGTCTGAAGCCAGCTGGTCTCTGCTGGATTCATGCTCAACCCCCAGTTACTTTCTTCACTGATGACCTTTTCCAGCTGTAGAAGTAGATTTAGGCTCCGGCTGTGTCAGTAATGACTCTTACCCGTAAATGCTGTAGTATGTGTTGGCTTTAGTCACTTCTTGGTCACTGTGTACGTTATTCATGTTTTAATTCCTGGACAGATTCTTAAGTCCACCCTACTTTCTCTAGCCACAGAATATTTCACATTACCAGTATTTCCTTAAATACAGTAACCACTTGGCCCTGAAACGATAAGTCAGAAGTGCCCTGAGGATCGGTAGAGTCCAGTCATGTGAACTGTATGTTGTCCCCTGTGAGGTGTGTGAGCTCACAGGGGCGTCTGCAGGCTCCTGGTGAGTCTCTGCTGCCACACCTCCAGCCTGGCTGCTGTTGGGGGGCCAGCGGCTGAAGGACTGATGGGGACAAGCCTAGGTCCTGGGTTGCCTGGCATTTCCAGACTGGAACTGATGTTCCTGTGACCTCCTGGGTGGTGGCACTGAGTCCACTGGCCCAGTTGGCAGAGATTGAGGGGAGGTTCCTGAGGCTGCAGGGTCCGTCTGCTGCCTGCGTGCTTCCTGCGGCAGGGGGCTGCCCCCTGCACGCCCACCCTTCCCCATAGACAGTGCGGAGGGCCAGGGGGTGGGAGTGCATGCCATCCACTTTATTTTTGCGTTTGTTCACTGACATGGTGGGCTTCCCTGATAGCTCAGTTGGTAAAGAATCCGCCTGCAATGCAGGAGACCTGGGTTCGATTCCTGGGTCAGGAAGTTTCCCTGGAGAAGGGATAGGCTACTCACTCCAGTATTCTTGGGCTTCCCTTGTGGCTCAGCTGGTAAAGAATCCGCCCGCAATGCGGGAGACCTGGGTTCGATTCCTGGGTTGGGAAGATCCCCAGAGAAGGGAAAGGCTACCCACTCCAGTATTCTGGCCTGGAGAATTCTAATGTGAAGATTAATTTACTCATTACTTTATCATCAAAATCTTCCCCAAACGAGGCAGGAAAGACTTGGAAGTCACTTCTTCTGTGCTGTCCTGTGACTCTTCGCTCCCAGAGCCTGGCTGCAGGACTTGGAGGCCCCAGCCTGTGCGTGCATGGGCCTTGTGAGGAGGGCGCCCTGAGAGCACGGCATTGCCAGCCACCCCCATCCTCTGCGTCCATATGCCAGTTTGAGAAAGGGCCCTGAGGCATCTACACCTGTCAGAAGAGGTCGTTTTAGAAGCATACTAATTTTATCAGACTGTTTAGATTTTGCTACCAGCAAATATTTGCAGTCGTCTTCACAGTCTCTAGTACTGGCAGTGCAAGTGGTTCCTTGACTCACACCCACCCAGCCCTGCCTGCCCACCAACAGGACAGCACAGAAGCAAAAGAGGTGTTTTTATCTTGGGGCAGTGACTTTATCTGACAGCTAGTTGGCCCTTTAACAACAGATTACCTTCCCTGAAGTCCTGGACTCAGTTCAGGAAGCATTGAGAACATGAGGATTACTGGGGAAGGGCCATTAGAACTTGGAGAATGAACGCTTTCTTCCAGGTCTGTTTTCTGACTTAAGGCTCATGAAGCAGAAATGAGAGGAAACTCCGATCTCTTTTCGCTTCAGGTTTCATCCCAGCCGGCTCCAGCGGAGTTAGCGTGAAAAGTGTGACCACAGGTTGAGGACCCAGAGTCGTCATTTTCTTAGGCCTGATCCGTTGATTAATGAGCTTAATCTGTCAGCTCATGTTTCCTCCTGTCTTGCTAGCCCAGAAAGTCTGTCCTTCCTTTTCTTTAGTCCCTTTTTTCTTATGCTTCTTAAGGCGCCAGGCCTCCTGCTTTGCCACCCTGGTTTTCCAGTCTCTGTGTGTTAGCCCGCAGAAGGAAATTAATCTGTAAGGACCAGCTGCTTCTCTGTGTCCACCAAGGGCCTAAGGGAACTAGCTAATCGTCTGTCTGATCAGTGCTTAGAACTTAGTGTGCTTGTAATTTCTCCATTCCTGTGGAGTCCAGCAGCTCAGAAAGATGTCTGCTGGTATCCAGCCTGCCCACAGGTTTTACCTGTTTATGCAGTGCAGACAGATTTGAGAAGTTTGTGGTCATCTATCAGCTGTGGGCTTTCTTCCTTTGGAGCTGAGGAGGGAGAGTAGCCCACGAGGGTTGAGTGTGTGAGACTCAGGGTTCTCTGGGGAGGGGCGGGCACAGATGGAGCCCGGGGAGGTGTCAAGAAAGGCGTGGAATGACGCTGAAGGTGACTGGTTTGGAGGTAAACATTCTAAAGTGTAAAGCGATTAAGTGTATTACTATTAAGGAGAAATTGATTTCACTAATAACAGTTCTCATAAATTGGGATTTCACCTGAAGGCACAGCTGTTTTCAGATTTTGGACTCTTAAGTTTGGCTGTTTCCTTAGAAATAAGACACCACGGGGGAGCAGCAAGCTCTGAGACCCTCGATGATCTTGAGGCCTAGGTCCAGCAGTCAGTCTTTAAAAATGAGAGTGGAGAACTAGAAAGGCCTGTGAAGTTTATACAGAGAAGGCAATGGCACCCCACTCCAGTACTTTTGCCTGGAAAATCCCATGGACGGAGGAGCCTGGTGGTCTACAGTCCATGGGGTCGCGAAGAGTCAGACACAACTGAGCGATTTCACTTTCAACTTTTCACTTTCATGCATTGGAGAAGGAAATGGCAACCCACTCCAGTGTTCTTACCTGGAGAATCCCAGGGACAGCGGAGCCTGGTGGGCTGCCATCTGTGGGGTCACACAGAGTCGGACACAACTGACGTGACTTAGCAGCAGCAGAAGCAGCAGTGAAGTTTATAAGAAGATCCTACAATCTTTATGTTGTAGCTGTCTGCTAAACAGGGTGGGTGCTGGGACTCCCAGCAGTGCACCTGAAGGCTTTGTGCGGAAGTCCGCCTTAACCCTGTGAGGTAGACTGCAGTGTTGGGGTACCTTCTGCTGATCAGGACCCTGATAACTCACCCCGGACACACAGCTGGAAGGGCATAGTGGGGCCTGGAGGTCCAGGCATGTAGCCGTGGAGGCCTACTCACCTGCCCACGCGGCCTGGCACAGCCTCCGCCTCTGCGCCCTGGCCTGGGAGCCATGGGGCCGGAGATGGTAGGGGGGCTGCCCCAGACCAGAGTCAGCAGTGCGTTCTGGTGACCTGTCTTGTGTTTCTCTGTTTCCTCCTCGCTCAGGCTGCTTCTGTTCTTGATGTCAGATACGCGTCTGCCTCCTGAGACGCTCTGGTGGCTTGAGCGCTTGGTGTGGACGCCTGCATTTTCCAGGATTCAGGTACCTCCAGACTTCACCCAGCCATCCGCATCACAGCTCTGTGGACAAGCAGCTATTACCAAAAAGGCACACACTCGCAGTCCTGGGCTACACCTGCCTTAATTCTCCGCTCGTTCCTCGTGCGGGGCCGCTTCCCCGAGAGCTCTCTGTGTCTCTCACTCCGCCTCAGTGCGGGGATCCCGTGGCCTGCACGCTCCTGCGTCGCCGGGGCCCGCCGCCCCCATGGAGCCCCGGCCCACCTACGGCAGCTCTTCCCCGTTGGCGGCTTCGGAGCAAGGAGTCACTCGGAGGTGCGACTCTGTTCCTGCATGGCCTGCAGTCCCTACTTTGTGCATAATGTGATTTTCAGAGTAACTGTGACCCGTTGGCCTTCTGGGAAGTTTCCTTTGTTCTTTTCTGAGGCATCCACCTAAGTGATACCATGCTTCTTCGGAAATCACCGTATATTGGCAGACTGCGTCATAACCTTTATCGTGCCAAACAGCTTGATACAACTCCCCTTCCCCTCAGTGTAGGTATAATTATGGTTTATAAATTCACTTGGCTTAAATCTCTCCCCTCTCCCTGCCCGCGTGGTAGAAAGCTCATTCTCTGCACTGTCCTTGGAGGATCGTGGACCCCAGCACTCGCTGCCTTCAGCGTCGTCACCCCAGGACGGGCGCCGCCCCGTCTTCTCCTTCCCCTGCCTGCCCCCAGCTCCAAGAGTGTCCATACACTGTACCTGGTGCTTGTACATTGGGAATTGGTGCCTTCTCCTTTTGGCAACCATGTTTTCAACCCTCTTTTCTGTTTCAGTGTCTTATTTCTTCTTTAAAGTTGATTGCTTGCCAAAGATGACATCACTGAGATGAGACGGGGAGGCCTTGCTGCAGGTGCTTGACAGAGTGCAGATGCTCGGTGTCACGTGGGGCGGCAATAAGGGGCGCGAGGCTGGCCGGCGATGGTGTTCTCAAGGCTCTGTGCTCTTTGGGCGCTGTCCTCTTGTCCCTCTCTCCACGCGGCCTCTTGTCTGTCACGTGCGCGCCGTGCAAGCACCCCCTCCTCGATGTTACAGAACAGGCAGGGACGTGTTGGGTCACTGGTTCTAGTGGGTCCAGGTGGGAAGAAACCATCTGCAAAGGGAATGTGATGCCTTCTGGTTGGGCTGGGAACAAGTACAGCTATTTAACAAATGTTCTAAAACTTCCAGAATCACTTTTACTCTCTTGCCAGGCCATGGGCCTGTGGAGCGGCTGAGGGTAGACTGCGCTGCGCCTCCTGGTGTGCCCCGTTCCCTGGCCTGTGGTCGGTTCAGTCTGCACTAAATATGTGGAAGGAGCTTTTCTGTTGTTGGTTTTTGCATCAATGAAGTATTTTTTGTGCTTTCAATACCAAAAAGAAAAAAATTCCAGATGCTTTAAGGCATAAACAGAATTCTTAAGAATTTGAAATATGCAATTAAAATTTGTTGTTTTGACTCCCACGCACCTTGCTTTTTTTTTCTTTTTTTTTTTTTTAAGTCAGCTGATTTTCTCTTTAGGAAGAGGGTCAGCAAGACACCTAGAATGTTTGGAATTGTACTTCTTTTTTTGAAATCTGGAGAAAGGTTATCAGAAAGGGAGTGAGACAGGACTTTCCTGGCGCCCATCACCTACCCATCCCTGCACGCAGTGTCTGTCGGTCACGTGAGGGCTGGTGAGGAAGAGCCTCCGAGCAGCCCGGCACCCCCGCCACTCGTGCCAGGCGGGCAGCACAGTAACAGTGGGCACTGTGCAGGGTCCGTTCTGTTTTTCTCGTGAGCCTGCCGCCTAATTGGAACATGGCAGGAAAACACGGGCAAGAGGTGGCAGGAGTCTTGCACGTTGCTAAAAGGGGACAGGCGGCCTGGAGGCTCCTGCCGCACCTGGCCTCTTCTCCAGACCTCCTTGCTCGTTAGAGAAGCAGCGGGTACCTCGCTGCAGCGGTCTGTCTGCCAGTCGTGCTTCCTCTCTTCACCCCCAGGCTCTGTCCCTCAAGAGTCGATCCCGCTTGGCAGTGCTTCAGGGCTGGCGCTGGTCTGTGCTGCACGGCGGGCACACCGGCAGTGCCAGGCCCGTCTGTGCTCAGACGTCCCCTGATCTGGCTCCTGGCAACAGGTGGTCTCCAGTCCCGAAGAGTCACGGTGCCGGTGTACCTGCCATCATGGCCACTGGCTTTTGGCTATCTCGCCAAGGGAAAGGGGTGTGTTGTTTTCATTTGCTAGAAGGAAAAAAGATAGTTGTCTCTGCCTGACTGCCTTCGTTGCAGTTTCATGCATAAGATGGCACTGTGTTTTAAACTGTTTCATTACACTGTCTTTGCAATGATGTAAATGCAAGAAATCACTTCCCTTTAGAAGCGAAGTGGTTTGGTCTTATTTATGGGACGACCCTTTTTAACATACCAAGACTTGGGTGCGTCCGCAGGTTGTGTTTGGATGTGTAAGGGTCCATGATGACCGCTGCTTCAGATGCAGTGTTCACTTAAGCTTTGTCTTCTTAAAAATTATCAATGTGAATGTCATAATTATATATATTTTTTGTGGAAAATTTCTCCTAAGTATAAGTTATTGTGCAAAATATAGTACCATTGCAGCAAATGATAGTTTACCTTTTAGTTTAGAAATCCTGAAAGATATAAATTGTATTGCATATGCATTAAAAGTTTGTTTTATTTAATTTTATGTAGATGTGTAAAGTGTTAGGTAAACATTTTTTCACTTACTCATTTGAACACCTTGTTACTTGAATATTGTTTTGACTGGTCTGAAACAGTGATGGATTCTGTAGGATCGCTCCGTAAGCAGGAAGCAGCCCCGCCGGCTCATGCTGAGTGGGGAGCCGTGGGGCGGCAGCGGTGGAGTCAGCCGGACCCCGAGGTTAGGGTAGACCCCCGCCTCCCCACGTCGTCTCCGTGCGTCTGCGCCCACCAGACGTCAGTTCCTCAAGATGGCTTTGGATAGTTTTTAACCTGCCAGATCCTTTGATGGTCGTAAACCTCCGATCAAAAAATGAAAACGTAGTTGAGTTTGGAAAGCTGACTGTTGCCACATGCCACTCTAAGTGTGCTCGTTGTCACTTTAATTTCAACTATGCCCTATTTTTGTCTTTCTGATTATCAGATTGTACTATTGGTATAATTGCATACCAAAAATAAGCCAAATAGTGCATTACACTAACTGGATCCCTGCTTATATGAGCAAAGGTCGGATGCAGCCAGCTCACCCGAGAGCCTCGTGTTTCTTGTCTAGCCTGATCTAACCTGAGTGACCCCGGATTCAAGCTTGTGATATCAAGTGAGACTTTATCTCAAGTTGACTCGAGGTGGTTAGCTAATTTGAATCTAGTGATCTTGTGCAATGCTCAAAACAAATCCTCTCTCTGCCACTCCCCGGACCTCTGCAGCGTTCCCTCCTTATAGTGAAGCACAATTGCAGTAACGTTACAGTCCAGCGAAGGAAGGTCAGTACAGCCTATGCATGTTGTATGATAATGAGTGTTTACAGCCCTTCTCCTGAACTCAAGTCTGTACTGGAGCGGATAGTATTCCATTACGTAGACTTATCAACTTTGCTAAGTGCTTTTTAGATTGCTTAAAAATTTTTTCAAGATTTTAAAAGATGTATAAGGTTAAGTTTGCAAATATAATGGAAATGCTGTATATCTTTTGAAGTGATAAAAATTCATGTTGGAATTTTAAAGAAAATATGTTGTAATAATGCTGTTGTAAGTAATATTTTAATGTCTCTTTTTGCTTGTTTTCTATTTCAGCACATTCATTGTGGTGAATGTTCATAGCATTATAATTGCTTAGCCATCGAATGATAACATTTGTTAGTAGAGACTGAAAAATTTATTTGTGAAATTCTGCAGAATTCATTTTTCTATTTCCAATATTTGCTGAAGTTAAATAAAAATTTTCAAGCCATTGATGTAATAAAATATGAAACAAAAAACTGTTCTGACCCTCCAGGCTCCATCAAAGCAGCAGCCCACCCTGACTGGCACCAAGTGGGCTTTCCCTGCCTCTTGCCCGGGGCCTTTGGGTTTCTGAAAGCGTCCATTCCCCAGCACTGCGCACTGTGGGAGCACACGGCTGGGGTGCTTTTGTTTTTAACCTTTAGATCTACTTGAACTACATTTTTTATTTTATAATATATGATCATCTTACGGTTGGGATCAAATCAGTGGACATGAATTCGTTATGTTTGTGATAGTTGAGGACTTAAATGTATAGGTTTGATGCGAGGAATTTTTTTCCTGTTAGTGGTTTTTTGGCTCCACTGGCTTTGACGCGTGGCTGCCGACCTGAGCACAGACTGTGGGGGAGAGAAAGCGAGATGACTGCCTGTGTTGCGTCTGGTCAGCCCAGTGGGCACAGCCCAGGCCTCAGCGCCTCTCTGAATCACATGAGGACTCTGAGTGCCCAGTGGCCATCTCTGTGGTCCTTTTTCGCCAGAATGTAGGATTTGGTTAGATAACGCTTGTATAAAAATCTGCCTTGCCTCACACAACATGTAAAACACATAGGTGGGCTCGCTCTGTGTGGTGACTTCCCTTAGCGAATGGGGTTTGCGTGACGCTTCCCAGAGGCCCTTCCCTGGCAGACATGGTCGCTGCGCTGAGTGTCCGCGGAGCGTGTGTGTGGTGCTGTCGGGGGTGGCCCCTGGGAAAGGAGCTCAGAGGCTCAGAGACCTCAGCACGTGTCTCTGGAGGTGACTCCGGTCCAGACTCAGAGGGAGCCAGGGCCTGGGCTTTCCTCCAGGAGACCGAGAGGGTGTGTGGGCAGGGACAGAGGAGGCCACGTTGGCTCTGGGGTGGGCCCGGTGAGGGCTGTTTGGGCTTCTGATGAAGTTCCCACTCCTCACTGCGCTCTCTGAGTTCTCCTCCTCCGTGTGTGGCACTGCTGTGTCCGAGCTCATCAGACGAGAAACAGTGTCGCCTGCTTCTGGCCCCCTACTCGAGGGCCTTCCTCCATTACTACGTCCTGAGCTGATGCTCTTGCTCCGAATTCATCTTGACCCTGACATGCCTCTTTTCCTGCTCGCTTACACCCCACGTCTCCCAGCCGTAATCAGGGCGCTTTCCTGCTTAAAACGCTCTCTCTGCCTTCCAGAAAAGCTCATTCATTCCAGAAAAGCCCTTCATTCTGTCTTAAGCCACATCACATGCCTATGCAGGGCCAGTCTCTGCTTTTCTTATAAACGATGCCACACCCCACTGCAGGGCCCTGAAGTCCTGACCCGCAGCTCAGGCCTTCACCTTCAGCAGAGGAACCAGTCTCAGGGCCTCTGCCACTTACGCATCTCTGCACTTCCTCTTCCTACTGTACCGCAAAGAAATGGCTTTACGTTTGCTCTTCTTTTGAATAGGTAACCAGCATGCTTGTTACAAAAGGCAGACAGTGGGACGCAAGCTCCCCGCCTGTGGCCTCCAGCCACCCACCCTTTCCGCGCCTCCTCTGAGAGCGTATCAGCAGGTGTACAAGCACGCGTGCTCACTTGCACGTGTCACATACGTTTCCATGCAGATAACATGCGGTCGTCTCTCCGTCAGTATGTGGGGGATTGGTTCTAGGACCCCACAGACGCCGGGATTCAAGGATACTCCAGCTGCCCCTGTAGCAGGGCGCAGTCAGCCCTCCCCGGCCGCGGGCTCCCTGGCCGCGGGCACGTGCAGCGGCGGACTGTACTGTGTATACAGTTCTTACCTCACACAGCGGTACCTTAGTCCGCTACCCCAACCCATGGATAGGAAGTTGCTTCATTCCTCTGCACTGGTTTCATGGTATCCAGTTACGACAGTAACTGTTTATTTAAACTGTGTCATTTGATAGTCAGTGAAGAATCATGTAATATCAGCAGATTGGAGCCAGCCTATGTTATTTTGCCTACAGGCAAGTGTAGTTCTGGGGATAAATATCGAAGATTGGAATTTGAGTCCAGAAATTGGTTCACTTTGACACTTGACATGTAATGCTGTGTTTCTCCCAGAGGGGTTGTACCAGTCTCTCTTTCCATCGGCCGTGAATGAGGCAACCTGTTGCCCTGTGCCCTTCCTAACGCTGTGATAATTAAACATTTTGATCCAAGGTGTTTTATAAGCTTTTCATGAGATCAAGACTGTCATAGTCATCTCTGTGCCCACAACTGGCAATAATAGGCTCGTGGAATAAAGAGCTGGGATGTCAGCACGTAGAAGAAGAAGAACAAGCGCCTGCTGGCCCTCGTGTGCAGGATGAAAGGCCCCATTGTGGTCTGTGATGGCCGCCCCCGGAGGGGAGGGGCACTCGGCAGCCGCTGGTTCCTGGGCATCCAGAGACGGATGAGAGGAGAGGTTTGGGGTTTTCTGGGCCCTTTGCTTCTTTCTCAAACTATTTGCCTTGTTTTAATTGCCTGAGGACTGGGGAAAAATGAACTGGAATTAAAGGTCTGGTGCTGGTACATTAGGAATGAGGTTGGAGAGTGCTCTGTGCAGCCTGGTTTTCTGGTCCTCCATCCCCGTGCGCCATGGCCACCCCGCCTCGGTTAGGTGCCACATGTGCCGTGCCAGCTGACCAAGGTCCTGCCGGAGACGCTGCACGGACACCTTCCAGCTGAGACACCACAGGCAGTGCTTCTCAAACCCAAGTGAGCCATGGGGAGAGAGCGTCCCGCTGGGCACATTCTTGGAAGGCGTCCCCGAGAAGGTGACAGCTGGCCCAGCGTCCCTGCAGACCCCGTGGTTATGTGGGACGGGCCTGCTTCCTCGCCACCCACTGGAGGGTGTTGGAGCTTCCTGTGGCTCCATGGTGATCCCTCTGTCAGTCTGGTGAATGTCGCTGCTGCTTGGAGATGGGGAGCAGCCACGTCACCTGCAGGCACCACACGCAGACTCCCTCCTGCAGGCTGGCCCGTGGCCGTCAGGGTCAGAGGACGGGGTAGGCTGAACACTGCCACGTGGCTCTCCAGCTGTGGTTTCTGTCAGGGATTCCCCGGCCTCTGGGTTGGGCAGCTGCTGGTTCCCGAGGACAGGCGTTGCTGGAGGGGGCTCCTTGTCCTCCTGCCAAGACTCTTCATGGAATGAAGTTGTTTGGCAGACGGTGGCTCGTGACGCTTAACTTATTGAAAAGTAAATCTAGTAGTAATTAGCTCTTATATTCTGCATAATCATGAATAGGAAATTATTTGTGGTTTTTAGTATTAATTGCTTGATTTGTTGAAGATGATCTTGGCCCCAAGGGACCAAACCTGTCTTGTTTGAGGTAACGCTCATGGCAGCCTCACGCAAAGGGCCTACCATCCTGGTCTTAGAGGAGATCGAGACTAGGAAAAGAATGTCTTCCCAAGTTAGGTGAGTAGAAAGGGCCTGAGTTGGGGCTGGACATGCCAGAGGCTGTGCTCTACGTGTGGCCTCCTCCTCAGGCCCCGGGACACGGCCTCAGTCTCCCCTCAGCCACCTCATCTGTGAAGCAGGGACGATAGCCGTCTGACTTACCCGAGGCAGTGCCTGGAGATGGCTCGGTCCAGCTCAGGGGCCTGCAGAGCAGTGGTGCCCCACAGAAGGCTCACCCTTCCCTTCCACAAAGACCAGTTTTCTCAGGAGTGTGTGTTGCCTCATCTCCTGTGAGCAGGGGATGAACCAAAGTTTTTCACAGTTCATGGGCCTTCAGACAGAGCCCTCGTTTCTCTTCCCCAGTCTCCATCTCCAGTCCTACCCCAGACCAGTGGCGCTCCTGTGGTTCTGGTGGCACACTCTTATCAGACAGGAATTTACTGACTAGGCACCGCCGTGTTCATATATTCGTCTGTAGCATTTGTATGGGCAGTGCCTGTAATTAGTATGTTCAGAATTGGAAAAACCCCTGAAGCCATTTTCTTCTGTACCTCTATTCTAGACAGCTCACTGACACTGATGGTCCCTGGCGGTCTCTGCTCCGAGGCTCGGGAACACTGTGCTGTGAAGGAGGCGCTGCCCGTCCCCCTGCCCCCGTGTCTGCGCGAGCCAAGGCTGGAGTGCTGCAGTGATGCGCAGGGTCACTCAGCCGGCAGCGGGTGGGCGTGCCTTGAGACCGCTCCTCGCCAGGCCTATCGCTGTGGCCGCCGAGTGGCTGAACTGCTGTGCGGAAGGTGAGGGGGGCCTCTTCAGTTTGGCTGCCCCCGAGGCCAGGCCCGTTCTGAGCCCCCCCATTGCCAGCAAGCACGGTCCAGCTCCCCGTCTTGAGTCCAGGCCCCAGGGCCAGTGCTCAAGTGTCCTTTCCCGCCTTCAGCCTCTGCCGATGCTGGCCATGGGCACTCTCTTCCTGCAAGGGAACTCATGTCTCTGGGGCCACTCGTCTCTAGAACGGATCCCGATTTCACGTTGCCACCATCACAACAGTTGGTTTCGGATGCCCTGCTGCTCACCGCACACCTGCCCCTGAACCCACATAGTGCCCAGGGCTGACTGGACGTGGTGTCCAGCTGTCCTCCTCAACTAAGTCCTGGGCACCCCCATCTCCTCCCATGGCACCAGGCTATCCAGAGAGGACTCTGGAAATTTCCCCACCTTGTCCCATTTCAGGCCGCCCAGCCATTGAGGCCTCCCAGGCCCTTCCTCCTAGGGTGATCTTTGGCTCCTCTGTAGCCCGGGGCTCTGGGCCCAGGGCCTGGTGGTGCCCGGTGAATCCTGCCCAGCAGCACCGTGAGGCCCGGGCTTCCGTCAGCCCTCTTCACAGCAGCACTGGGACGTAATTCTGCCCTTGTGTGGCCCTGACCACAGAGGTGGCCCTGATGACCCCTTTTCTCTGACGTCGCTGGTAGGAAAGACTCTTGGAGGAGTGGCCCCAGTGAGTCACATCTCCGAGTATGCTCACCACACGCTGTCACTCACCCCAAGTCTTCTCACTCGTGGGCTTGCTTCACCCCACAGAACCTTAGCAGTCGTAACGCGAGCGTCAGCCTGTGCTTTCTCTTGTGGTTGAACACTCTGCCACCCTATGGAGAAGCTTTGCAACCACCTTCTGTACACACTGTGAGAGTCCCAGGCAGAAAAGAAAGGGGCAGAGAGGGTATTTAGAGAAATAATGGCCAAGAACTTCCCAAGTTTTATGAAAGACACAAATATAAACATCCAAGAAGCTCAACGAGCTCCAGGTAAGATGAAGTCAGAGACCCACACGAAGACACGTTAGAATGACGGTCAAAAGCCAAGAGGATCCAGAAAGCAGCAGGAGAAGAAAAAAGCAACTCTGCACACAAAGGGGATCCTCAGAAAGATAATGAGCAGATTTCTCATGAGAAGCACCAGAGTCCAGAAGGCAAAGGGCTGAGCATAACAAAAGCCGTACGTGAGTGAACGTCGTGTTCAGTCGTGGAAGAGTGAAAGCGCCTACTCTAAGATCAGGAGGAAGGCGAGGATGCCTGCTTTCACCGGTGTAGTACTGGATGTCCTCACCAGAGCAGTTAGGCAAGAAAAAGTGTAATAAGAGGCATCCAAATTGGACAGGAAGAAGTAACATAATCTCTGTTCATGAATGATATGATCTTATATGTAAAAAATCCTAAAGATGCCACAAAGGAACTTAAAACCAATAAATGCAGCAAAGTACCAGGGTAAAAAATCACACGAAAATCGGTCTGTAATTTTTATACACTAACAATGAACAATCTGATAAGGAAATTAAGAAAACAATAAACAATTCCATTTACAGTGGCTTAAAAAAGAATAAAATACCTAGAGCAATAAATTTAACCAAGGAAGGAATAGGTTTGTACACTGGAAACTACAGAACGTTGCTGCAAGAAATTAAAGACAAAAGACATCCAATGTTCATGGGTTGGAAGACTCAATATTGTTAAGATGTATGGTGAGAACATTTAAGATCTATTTTCCACAAATTTCAAGTATACAATAGAGTACATGTATTTATTCATCAATTTTTGGCTGTGTCGGATCTTCACTGTGGCTTGAGGGCCTAGTTGCTCTGCAGCAGGTGGGATTTTAGTTCCTCGACCAGGGATCAAACCTGAGTCCCCTGCACTGCAAGGAGAACTCTGGACCACTAGCCCACCATGGAAGTCCCACAATACAGTATTATTATAGAATAGTCACCATGCTGTGCATTAGGTCCTCAGAACTTACTAACCTTATAACTGGATACTTGTACCCTTTTCTCCACCCCATACTACATTCACTTTACACATCATCCTAGACCTGCCCACATGCTCTGCTCTCTCTTCCTTGCATCGGCTGGTTTGTTACCATGATCACGGACTCGGGTGTGCTGCAGTGGCAGCGACTCCTGGACTCCTGTGGCTCAAGAAACTCCAGTAACGCTTCACCTCGTAGCTGGACTCAACCCCTTGCCTCTGGCCCAGAGACTTTCCTGCTGCCGCTGAAGTACCAAACACAGCAGGATCTTCTCGGTAGCCAGGGTACTGCGACAGGCGTTGATGCCCTCCCTGAACTCCAGCCGTAGAGGATGGCTGGACTCAGCCTATTAATTCTTCTCCCTCACACCCTGGACTCTGCAGAGATGTATAGCTTCATACAGCCTCACTGACAGTGTATCATGAGGTTGAACAAATCAGTTTGTCCTGAAGCTGTGGCTGGTTCAGTAATGGAAGTGAAAGTGCTAGTCGCTCAGTCATGTCCGATTCTTTCTGACCCCGTGAACTGTAGCCCACCAGGCTCTTCTGTCCATGGGATTCTCCAGGCAAGAATACAGGAGTGGGTTGCTATTCCCTTCTCCAGGGGATCTTCCCAAGCCAGGGAATGAACCTGGATCTCCTGCACTGCAGGCAGATTCTTTATCACCTGAGCCACCAGGGAAACCCCTGCACCTTCTTAAATTTGCTCTTGTTGCTTGCTTTATTCCTCACTTTCCTTGCCTTGCACTTGCTGATAAAGAGCTTTTACCTCTGGCTCTAGTTCCCAGGGAGCCTGGCAGTCTGCAGTCTTCTGACTTGTCATCCATAGTGAGCACGCTGCAGGCTGGGGTGCGGGTGTGCATCTGCAGGACTCACGCTTGCTAGTGACGGGAACAAACTCTGGCCAAATTAAGCAAAAGAAGGGAGTTCTTAGAAGGGCCTTAGGAAGTTAAAGACAGAATTGGGTTCCTTAAAGTTAAAGATAGAATTATCGTTTGACCCAGTAATTCCACTTCTGGATACATGTCCAAAGAATTGAAAGGAAGGTCTTGAAAAAGAATTTGTACACCCATGTTTACAACAGCGCTATTCACGATAGCCAAAAAGTGGGAGCAACCCAGCGTCCTTTGACAGGTGAATGGATAAACAAAATGTGTCCAGTGAATACTGTTCAGTCTCAAAGGGGCTCTGAGATGCACTACAGTGTGGAAGTACCTGAGGACTGTCTTAGTCCACTTGGCTTGCTTATAGCAAAATAACGAACTGGGGAGCTAATAAAAAAAATGTATTTCTCACAGGCCTGGAAGCTGGGAAATCCAAAATGCAGGCATCATCTGACTTGGTTTTTGATGAAGGCCTTATTCCTGGTTTCTAGACAGCTCTCCTTGCTGTATCCTCAAAAATGTCCTCCTGAAATGTCTTAAAAGAGCACTAATCTCATTCATAAGGGCTTTACTCTCACGACCTAATTACCTACCTGCCAAAGGCCCCACCTCCAAATACCATCACCTTGTATCAAAATAAGAGTTTTGTGGGGACACAAACATTCAGTCTATTACAAGGACTTTATGCTAAGTCAAATAAGCCACAAAGAGAAAAATACCGTATGATTCCGCTTACATGAGGCATTGAGAATAGGCAAATTCAGAGACAGACGGTGGAATCCTGGCTCCCGGGTGCTGGAGGGGAGAGGGTATTTGTTTCATGGGTATACTGTGGATTTTGCAAGGTGAAAAGAGTTCTGGAGATGGCTGGTGATTGTTAATGTGAATGTACTTCACATCACTGAACTGTACACATCTAAGTGGTTAAGAAGGTAAATTTTATCTTACACGTGTTTTACCACTGGAAGTATTGAAGACTTCCAGTCTGATGGTGGAGTGAAGTGGTCAGGCCGCCCGACCTGCATATAACTATGATAAAATTTGAGCGAAATACTCAAACAAATACATGCAAACTATTTAAAAGACCTGGAGATGCAGGAGACACAGGTTCGATCCCTGATGCAGGAAGAGCCCTGATGCGGGCCGTGGAGCAGCTGAGCACGTGCACCACAGCTGCTGAGCCTGTGCTCCAGAGCCCGGGAGCCGCAGCTACTGAGCCTGCGTGCCCCAGAGCCCAGGAGCCGCAGCTGCTGAGCCTGCGCTCCAGAGCCCGGGAGCCGCAGCTACTGAGCCTGCGCACCCTAGAGCCCGTGCTCCACAGCAAGAGAAGCCGCCGCAGTGAGAAGCCCGTGCACCGCAACTACAGAGCAGCCCCCACTCACTGCGACTAAAGAAAGCGCCTGCACAGCCATGAAGGCCCAGCACAGCCAATAAATAAATACAGAATAAAAATAAAAGAACTGCAAAGCACCCAAAGCAGAAATGAGAGGCGTATTCTTCCTGAAAACTTAACAACCACAAGAGCTAAGAATCGAGAGTTTGTTTTTCCTCCTGATGATGCTGCCCAGTGCCCCTTGCCATAGAGGAGGAGAACACGCGGAACGCCACATCCCTGTCAGCCTCAAGTAGTAGAGAGCAGAGTTCAGAGCCGAAAGAAAACCCGGGCGAGCCTCTGGATGTGAGAGAACCACAGAAGGGATGACGCCAAAAATCTGAGTCAACCTGCGGCTCAAATCCCTGGCTGACCACAGTTCTACCCGTGTGCTGCAGATTCAGTGAAAAACAGGCAGGAATCTGTCTACTCTTAGAAGGCAGCTACACTGGATGATATTTGCAAGTTTACTGCTTTTTATCTGACTGTGTTCCCCGACTGTGCACAGCATGAGCGGTAGAAAGCTGCAGCCTTACACGTGAGATATCAGAGGATATAACCTGGTGCTGGGAATAAGCTGAGAATTCCGGAGGGAATGCTCAGAAGGAAGGAAACCACAGAGGATAAGCTTCTGAGTGTCAAGTTTACTGAGATCCTTGACTGATGGCCAAACTATGCAGGCAGAGGGGAGTATCCCCAGTGGAACAGCGAAAGTAAAGTTGTGACTACAAGCTAAAGAGACCAGCTGCCGCACCCTCCCATGGGAGACAGAATTCAGTGTGAATATAGGCAAATTAACTTTCCTCTAAAACAATAACAATAGCGAAACAATCATGCTTAGAACACAACAAAATCTAGAGACACTACAATATGTTGTCTGACATGTCTAATTTTCAACCAAAAGTTAGACATGCAAAGAATTGGGAAGATATGTTCACTGTCAGGGAAAAAAAAACAGTAGAAATTGACTCCAAGTGGATTCGGGTATTGAATTTAGCAAAGACTTCAAAACATCTGTTATAAATATGTGTCAATAATTAAAGGTAGTTATTTTAATTGGTGAACAGGTAGGAAAAGTCAATAGTTAAAAACTATTAAAAATGGAATTTCAAGAGCCAAACAGTATGAAGAGTGAAATTAGAAATTTGTGGGGTTTTTTGGATGGTTTGAATGGCAAATTAGAGATGGCAGAAGAATGAGTGAGCTTCAAGATCAATAAGAACCCCAAAAATGGAGAGAAAAAAGAAGAAAGATGAACAGAGCCTCAGATGTGGGGCAATATGAAGGAGCCGACATACATGTAATTGTCTTAGAAGGAAAGGAAGTGGGGAAAGGGACAGGTGATATTTTTAAAGAAATAAAAGTGAAACCAGCCGAAATTTTGTGGAAAACATTGAAGATCCAAGAATCTTACTGAACCTAGAGCAGGTAAAGACACTCCTTGGAGCATCATAGTCTAAGTGCCAAAAGCTAAAGATAAAGGAGAAAATCTTAAATGCAGTGAGATAAAAACAACAGGTTGTATGGAACAGTTCTCTGGCTGACAGCTGACTTCTCAACAGAAAAGCCTGAACATTTTGGAATGTCATATTCAAGGTGCTGAAGTTTCAAACTATCAAAGCGAAGGCAAAATAAGGACACTTTTCGGCAAACAAAAATTGAGGAAATATGTCGCAAGCAGATCTCCACCATGAGAAATGCTAAAGCAAGTTGTTTAGGGTAAGCAGAAATGACCTCAGATGACACGTCCGAGCTACGGGTCGGAATGGGCGGCACAGGGGGTGGTAAAGGAGTGAAGGGCTGGATCTACCAGTCAGCATCCAGGCAGAAGACAGAAACCACTCAGAATCTGAACAGAGAGCTTTTAGCAAAGCATTACAGATTGGTAAACGATGGTTAGGGCCTCCCAGGGGGCTCAGTGGTAAAGAACCCGCCTGCCAGTGTAGGAGACACAGGAGACTTGGGTTCAATCCCTGGGTCAGGAAGATCTCCTGGAGAAGGGAATGGCAACCCACTGCAGTCTTCTCGCCTGGGAAATCCCATGGACAGAGGAACCTGGTGGGCTATAGTCCATGGGGGTCACAAGAGTCAGACACGACTTAGCAACTAAACGACAACAACGAGATGGGTAAAAGAGAACTTTAAGGATTACAGGAATACAAATGCGGGAAACAGCTCAGGGATAAATGGAGAAGGTCGGATGCCCCCCCACCACCACAAGGCTGAGCTTCAGACCTCCGTGGCACGTGCAGCTGGCAGTGGTGAAGAAGCAGAACAGGGCTGGCTGAAGCTGGGTCCTCGGCAGTGACCACAGTGGCCAGGGAGCCCGCTGGGCCTCCTGCCAGCTGCTGGCAGCTGCCCTGCCGCGGGATGAAAGCCCCGGGCCTCGGGGAGGAACTGTGGCTGACTGGCCCTGCGGTGGCCCTCCTGTGCCCTCTATTGACAAAACCTAGCACCGTCCAGCAGACAAGAGAGAGCTTCCTGTGATCGGCGCCAGCTCCACAGAGCAGGGCAAAGGCGGGTACACGTGGAGCTGAGAGCCAACAAATGTAACTGGCACGCCCCCTTTTTTTTTGGCTGTGCTGGGCCTCCATTGCTACACGTGGGTTTTCTCTAGTTGTGACTTGCAGGCTCTACGGCACGAGCTCAGCAGCTGTGGCCCACGGGCTCCGTTGCCTCCTGACACGTGTCATCTTCCTGAGCAGGGAGGGAACCTGTGTCCCCGTCACTGGCAGGTGGTCTTAATCCCTGGACCACCAGGGAAGCCCCGGGCACGCTGTATGATGTCCGCTTGTCTTAATTCCCTTCTTCACGAATGTATTTATTTGGTTGCACTGGGTCTTAGTTGTGGCAGGTGGAATCTTCTAGTTACGGTGTGTGAAACCTTAGTTGTCACATGTGGGATCTAGTTCCCTGACCAGGGTTTGAACCCGGGCCCCCTGCGTTGGGAGTGCAGAGTTTTAACTCGTGGACTACCAGGGAAATCCCTCTTAATTCCTTTTAGAGGAATTATACACAGTCTGGGCTTCCCTGGTAGCTCAGCTGGTAAAGAATCCACCTGCAATGCGGGAGACCTGGGTTCGATTCCTGGGTTGGGAAGATCTGGAGAAGGGAACAGGCTACCCACTCCAGTATTCTTTTTTTTTTTCCACTCCAGTATTCTGGCCTGGAGAATTCCAGGGACTGTATAGTCCGTGGGGTCGCAAAGAGTCGGACACGACTGAGCAACTTTCACTTTCACTTCTTTCATGTGCATTGCTGTGTTTATGACATAAATGCGATGTGGATGGCAGCGTGACTAGAGAGGCTCGTGGCTGTATTTTACCTGAAGGAATCCAATACCAATCCCGTGCACACTGGGACACATTAAAATGTGTACTTCATCTCTAGAGCAGTCACTGACTGCATATGCAAAGACAGCTGGAAATCCAATACGAAAATTATGGGATCCGAAGAAATACTGTATTAACACAAAAAAAGGACTAGAAAGAGGAACCAAAAGAGATAAATAGCAAGATAGCACATCTAAATCTAACCTAACTGCAACTGAAATTCTATGTAGATGGAATAAAACTCCAATTACAAGATATGTACTATTGTACTAGATCAGTGCAAAGAAATAGAGGAAAACAATAGAATGGGAAAGACTAGAGATCTCTTCAAGAAAATTAGAGATACCAAGGGAACATTTCATGCAAAGATGGGCTCAATAAAGGACAGAAATGCTATGGACCTAACAGAAGCAGAAGACATTAAGAAGAGGTGGCAAGAATACACAGATGAACTGTACAAAAAAGATCTTCACGACCCAGGTAATCATGATGGTGTGATCACTCACACTCACCTAGAGCCAGACATCCTGGAATGTGAAGTCAAGTGGGCCTTAGGAAGTATCGCTATGAACAAAGCTAGTGGAGGTGATGGAATTCCAGTTGAACTATTTCAATTCCTAAAAGCTGATGCTGTGAAAGTGCTGCACTCAATATGCCAGCAAGTTTGGAAAACTCAGCAGTGGCCACAGGACTGGAAAAGGTCAGTTTTCATTCCAATCTCAAAGAAAGGCAATGCCAAAGAATGCTCAAACTACCGCACAATTGCACTCATCTCACACGCTAGTAAAGTAATGTTCAAAATTCTCCAAGCCAGGCTTCAGCAATATGTGAACTGTGAATTTCCAGATGTTCAAGCTGGTTTTAGAAAAGGCAGAGGAACCAGAGATCAAATTGCCAACATCTGCTGGATCATCGAAAAAGCAAGAGAATTCCAGAAAAACATCTATTTCTGCTTTCTTGACTATGCCAAAGCCTTTGACTGTGTGGATCACAATAAACTGTGGAAAATTCTGAAGGAGATGCGAATACCAGACCATCTGACCTGCCTCTTGAGAAACCTATATGCAGGTCAGGAAGCAACAGTTAGAACTGGACATGGAACAACAGACTGGTTCCAAAAAGGAAAAGGAGTACATCAAGGCTGTATTGTCACCCTGCTTATTTAACTTCTATGCAGAGTACATCATGAGAAACGCTGCTCTGGAGGAAGCACAAGCTGGAATCAAGATTGCCGGGAGAAATGTCAATAACCTCAGATATGCAGATGACACCACCCTTATGGCAGAAAGTGAAGAGGAACTAAAAAGCCTCTTGATGAAAGAAAGTGAAAGAGGAGAGTGAAAAAGCTGGCTGAAAACTCAACGTTCAAAAAACGAAGAGTGTGGGATCCGGTCCCATCACTTCATGGCAAATAGGTGGGGAAACAGTGGAAACAGTGGCAGACTTTATTTTTGGGGGCTCCAAAATCACTGCAGATGGTGACTGCAGCCATGAAATTAAGACACTTACTCCTTGGAAGGAAAGTTATGACCAACCTAGATAGCATATTGAAAAGCAGAGACATTACTTTGCCAACAAAGGTCCGCCTAGTCAAGGCTATGGTTTTTCCAGTGGTCATGTATGGATGTGAGAGTTGGACCATAAAGAAAGCTGAACACTGAAGAATTGATGCTTTTGAACTGTGGTGTTGGAGAAGATTCTTGACAGTCCCTTGGACTGCAAGGAGATCCAGCCAGTCCATCCTAAAGGAGATCAATCCTGGGTGTTCATTGGAAGGACTGATGTTGAAGCTGAAACTCCAATACTTTGGCCACCTGATGTGAAGAGCTGACTCATCTGAAAAGACCCTGATGCTGGGAAAGATTGAGGGCAGGAGGAGAAGAGGATGACAGAGGGTGAGATGGTTGGATGGCATCACGAATTGAATGGACATGGGTTTAGGTGGACTCCGGCAGTTGCTAATGGATAGGGAGGCCTGGTGTGCTGCAGTTCATGGGGTCACTAAGAGTTGGACACGACTGAGCGACTGAACTGAACTAGATGAAAAGCAAATTTCAACTTTGTGCTGTCTACAAGAGACACACTTTATACACAAAAGCACAGACAGTAAGTAAGAGTGTGGAAAAGGAGACACAGAGTGACCTCAGAGATCCTGTGGGTTCAATTCCAGATCAACTGCAATAAAACAAATATCACAATAAAGCAGATCATGGGAAGTTTCTTATTTCCCGGGGCATATGGAAGTGGCCTTTACTCGGGGAAGAGTGAGTTAGGGAGTTTGGGAGCGTCATAAACACACTGCTGTATTCAAAATGGATAACCAACAAGGGCCTGCCCTGGCGGCTCAGACGGTAAAGAATCCGCCTGCAACGCGGGAGGCCTGGGTTTGATCCCTGAGTTGGGAAGATCCCCTGGAGAAGGGAATGACAGCCTACTCTAGGATTCTTGCCTGAGTATCCCCACGGACAGAGGAGTTTGGTGAACTACAGTCCATGGGTCGCAGAGCCGGACACGACTGGGCGACTAAGAGCAGCACCACCAACAAGGACCTGCCGTGTAGACACGGAGCTCTGCTCGGTGTTTTGTGCCAGCTTGGACGGGAGGGGGTTTGGGGAAGAACGGATACATGTGTATGTATGGCTGAGTCCCCTACCTCTTCACCTGAAACCACCACAATATTGTTAATCAGATATACCCCAGTACAAAATAAAATGGTTTAAAGTTTTGGGGAAAGAAGTTGTTTTTACACTACACTAATCTATTAACTGTGCAATAGCATTATCTAAAATACAGTGTACATACCTGAATTTGAAAATGCCTTATTGCCCCCCAAAAAAAGCTAACCATCATCTGACAATACTGTGTTGCCACAAACCTTCAATTTGTAAAAATTCAATACCTGCAAAGCACAATAACGTGGGTACGCCTGTACCTTGCAAGCAGCCTAGGAAAGCTAGAGAGATTGTGTTCATATCACACAAAATAGATTTTAAGTCAAAGCATATTATTAGAGGCAAAGAGGGACAGTTCTTACTGATGAAAGGGCCAGTTCATCAGGAGGACTTGAAGTTGTAAGCGGTTATGCGCCTGAAAGCAGCTTCCAGACATGGAGCACAGAGTCTGATGGCGAGACGGCAGAGGCAGGTCTGTAATTGCAGCTGGAGGCTTGAACCCCCGTCTCACCATACTGAGAACGGCTGGGTATGTAAGTGACGCAGGACCCCAGGAAGAGGATCAGGAAGTCCAGAGAACCTGCGAGGGGCTGAGAACCCGGCCAGGAGGCCCAGCTGCTGGGAACCGCCCCACTGACATCGCAGCCTAGAAGCACCTCCACGGGGACTCCGCTGCCTTGGCTCCTGGGCAGCGACCCCACAGGCTGCACCCGCCCCGGCCACTGAGACCGGCCCCTGGGCTTGGAGCCACGGCCACCTGGGCCCTGCCGCCTCCCCAGCCCTGGCTGTCCCCACCACCTGCCTCCAGCCCATCCTCTGAGCATGCCCCCACCCCGGAGCCTGCGCCATGCCCGTGAGTCACCCTCTGGGGCTTCTTCTTCCAGCAGCCGTTGTCTTCCTACTTGTTACTGAGACCAGAGTTTGGAGAATCCAGCAGCAGGAAGAGCCAAGGCGGGATTTCAGCCCAGGCCGGGTCCTTCCAGGGCCCCTGATCCAGGGGCCTCCCTCCCCGCCACCCCCTGTCAGGACGGGGTCCTCTCTGGGCCTCTAAGGGCCCCCGTCTCTGGGACCATCAGCGCTCTGGGGCCGGGTGGATGCAGCCTGGATGGGCAAAAGCCTGCTGGGTCTCCATGGCTGGCCAGGGAGGGCATCTGCTTCCCGGGAGAGGTCCTGGCAGAAGATGGAGGGAGCATCTGGAGGAGCCCCCCATGCGCTGTCCACCCTCTTCCGCCAAGGACCCCTGTTCTGGGACCCAACCCCACACCTGAGCCCCTGGGTGCCGGCCTGGGCGAGGCTTTGGACGGTAGCGGCAGGCATGGCCCTCAAGCCTAGCCGGGACCCCAGGTCTAGGGGAAGGAGCTGCCAGGATGGGGGCTTCTCCTCCATATCCAGGGGGAGGCTGGTTCTGGAAGGGCCCTTGGGCGGTGGTGCAGCAGCTCAGCGCCGAGGCGGTTGGGGGCTGCGCCTGCTGGACGTGGTTTCGGCAGAGACACTGCCCTACCCGGCTCCCTGGGGGGTGCCTGAGGCCCACACGGTGAACACAGGCCTCTGGTGGGCTGCCTGGCTGTGGGCTGAACCCACTGAGACCTTGGGCTCCAGGAACTTCCAGAAGCACCCTTGGAGGCACCGTGTCGGGCGTGGGAGGGGCACACGGTTCCTCTGGGGCCCTTTGTCCCTGGGACCCCCCCAGCGGGACTGGGCTGCAAAGTCCCCCAGAAGCCACTGTGGTGGCTCTCCAGGGGGGCAGGCACAGGGACCCCAGGAGAAGTCTGGAGCGAATCCCTGTCCTGCCCTCAGCCCACCCTTGAGGGGCATCAGGTGTGGGTGGCAGCCCCAAAGGCTGAGGGGAGGGGCCTTTGGTGGAAGCCAAGGGTACTCGTGCCCTGTACCCCCTCCGGGGGGCTGCTGTGTCCCTGGACCCTGCCCTTGAGCCCTTGAGGGCCCTCCGTCCCGCCTGGACCGTCGGCCTTTGCAGCCTGGGCCCTGGGCATGCAGACGGTAGCTCAGGCATGGGGCGGGGTCCTCGGGGGAGGGGGCTTCAGTGGAAGAGGGTGGACTGTGCACAGGGGCTGGGGGGTCGCTCCAGACCCTCTCCTCTTCCTTCCACCCTGGGAAGCAGACTGGGAGAGCCAAGCCGGATGGGAGAGGGGTGAGGGCCGGGTCCCAGGGAATGCCTGGGCCTCACGGGGATGCTGGCCCCCGTCTGTCTGCTCAGGAGGCCTCGGCCAGGGCACGGGAGGCAGGAAGGGCTGTTTGCTTGGTCCGCTTGGGACTGCAGCGACTGTCTTCCTGGGGTCCAGACGGACCAGCTCCATCGCCTGAAGTGCCTGCTGGCAGGAGGCCCTCCGTGAGGGCCAGGCCCTTCTGGGAGGCCCCGGAGGCAGGGGGCCGCCGCCTGTCCCTACCCCTCCAGCCTGTTTGTCCCTCTGTCCTGGCCACAGTCTGCTGCAGAGAGGGAGCCCACGCCTGCTGGCTGCAGCCTGGGCATGTGCCCCCCGCTGCAGGCAGCTTCCCGCGTGTCTGGCTGTGTGGGAACGCGGATGCGTGCTCTTGGTGGATTTGCCACCTGGAGGGAGGGTGGCGGTCTCGTGGGGACAGGGCTGGGCTATGGGCACCCTCTCAAAGCCCAGATTAGCCTTGAGAGTCATCAGCTTCTCCAGGGGGCACGTGGGATTCTCCTGACCCCAAATCTGCACCTCCTGGTGATGGGCCAGGAGTCAGCACCCCACCCCATGCCCTACCCTGGCCGTGTACCTGTCCCAGCTCCCAGGCGCCAGGCCCTGCAGGGCTCCAAACCCAGGCCGGGGAGCCAGGCTGCCCTCTGGCCACGCCGGGAATAGTCCCGGGCTGTGGTATTTTGAAGACATGAGCTGAACGACAGAGACTGTGGGCTGGCCCTCCACCCCGGACGTCTGGCGCCCTGGCTGTTGTATTTTGGTGACCAAACCATTTTAGCCTCCAGAATGTGTTGCTTCTCAGAATTTCTGGATGGGAACTACCACTCCAGTGGTAGCTTATTCTTATCAGCAGGGCGGGGACCCCAGGCAGGCTGGGTGGGGGCCCAGCCTCCTTCTCCTCTACGCTGGGAATGGAGTGCTCGTGCCCAGCTCATGTCCGCCTTTCCCACCCTGGCCGGAGAAGCGTCACCCGCAGGGGACCGGGTCCTCCCTTGACCCCTAAGCCGGGAGCCAGGCTCGACTGCCTGCTCCCTGCAGCCCCCCATTCCCATCCTCCTGTGAGGACAGGCTCACGGTCCCCGAGGGCAGGTGAGGAGGTGCGCCCCGAGAGTGCAGACGCCCCAGTCTCACATGGCCAGGACCCCCGGCACTGGCTCCGCTTTGGGGCTGTGCTTGGCCCTCAAGCTGGGGGGCCTGTCCCGTCGTTATTGTCTGTTGATTCCGGGTCTGCACAGCCGCACATATTCATGTATTGCAAACCGCGTTCCCTGCTGTTTGCCAGCTCGTTCAGGCAAACCCCAGAATGTTTTGCCTGCGCGCTCGCACCGGATCATGGACAGGGAGAGGGCCCTTCCCCCACCCATCCTGGGAAAGCACGCGCCACTTGGTGGGAACTGCCTGCCTCCGGGCCCTGCGGGACGAGGGCCCGATCCCCCCTCGCTCGTCCCCGCTGCAGCTCAGCTCCCGGACCTGGGGTCCAGCCGCCAGGCTTCTCCTCTGCCGCAACTGGAGGGTGACCCCCCACCCCCCACCCCATGAGGTGCCGGCAGCCTGTGCCCACCATGCTGGGGGTCTATTCCTGTCCTACCACCTGCTGGGCAGCCAGGAGGAGTGGGTTCAGGGGTAAGGCTCCAGCTATTTTTAGCACCTTGGGCTCTGAGGCTGCTGTAAACACTGTCCCAGCCTCTCTGGGCCCCAGATACCTCTCTGCCCGCAGCAGCACTCTGCCCTGCGTCCCTCAGCTCCCAGGTCAGCGATTTCTTCCACAGAGCTGTGCATCAGGGCCCAGCCAGAGCCTGGACGAGGCTGCACCGCAAGGCTGCAAGTGCCACAGAGCCGGACCTGGAGTTGTTGTGAAAGAAGCAGGGCTGGGACTTCCCTGCTGAACCAGTGGTTAAGGCTCTGTTTCCATTTCAGGGGGCATGGGTTCTATGCCTGGTCAGGGAAGTTCCACATGCCACACACAAAACCTGTGGCTAAAAATAGATAACAAAATTAAAACCCATTAAAAAAAATACAATCTTCAAAAACAAAAAAAAAAGCAGAAGGGTTTCCCTAGGGGCTCAGTGGTAAAGAACCCACCTGCCAGTGCAGGGACCCAGGCTCGGTCCCTGGTCTGGGGCGATCCCGTACGCCACAGGGCTACCACGCTGTTGTGCTCTAGAGCCCGGAGCCACGACTGCTGAAGCCCGTGCTCCACAACTAGAGAAACCACCGCAATGAGAAGCCTTCACACTGCAGCAAAGAGGAGCTCCTGCTGGACGCAACTTGAGAAGCATCCGCACGCAGCTACGAAGACCCAGCACGGCCGGAACTAATTAATCGATTAATTTAAAAAAAAACCTCAGGGCCCTGTGCGCCAGCTGCCCGCATCCCGGGCTGTCAACCGCCGCACCCTGCCCGCCGTAAGCAGCCGTGCGGGGCCTCCATAGGGAGGGCGCTGGCTGTCACCCATTCTGCACACCCTCCTTGGCATGCTGGCGTGTCACGATTTATCGCGACAACCCAGGTGGCAACTGGTAGGTGCCAATCCCGGGGGCTGGACCCAGGGGAGGGGGAGCAGAGAGGTGTGTGGCTGCCCGGGGTTAAAGTGAAAGTCGCTCAGTCGTGTCTGACTCTCTGTGACCCCATGGATTGTATAGTCCATGGACTTCTCCAGGCCAGAATACTGGAGTGGGTAGCCGTTCCCTTCTCCAGGGGGTCTTCCCAACCCAGGAATCAAACTGGGGTCTCCTGCATTGCAGGCAGATTCTTTACCAACTGAGCTATCAGGGAAGCCCATCCCAAAGCTTCAGCGGCGCCTGCATGGAGGGGGGCCCCTCCACTGCGGTTGGCTTTCTGAATGCGCGGAACTGGCCAGAACTGACCTCTCTGTGAGCTGCTTACCCGCTGGCAACACCTTTCCCACTAATCGGCACGTGTTCTCCCAGAGCGAGCGGGGGAAGGGCCCTCTCCCTGTCCATGATCCGGGGGGCGAGCGTGTAGTCAGGATGTTCTGGGGTTTGCTTGAATGAGCCGGCAAACAGCAGGGAACGACGTGGTTGGAGACACGTGAATATTCGTGGCTGTGCAGACCCGAAATCAACAAATGATAATCAGCACATCAACACAAATTACACCAACAATCAACAAATAAGAATACACCAGGCATCCACAAGTTCCAAGAGCGAGACTCCGCGTTAGGACAGTTCTCAGCTTCCGTGTCTCGCCCTGGAGTTTGCAGGGCCCGGCGCCCTGTGGTCACAGCCGGGGCCACACCGGGGTCAGTTGTCCAACCTCCCGAGGTGGCCCTGTGGTCTTTTATGCCCCCTTGTGGGTGAGGAGGTCGGGGCTCAGAGGTCCCAGTGCGCAGCGCGTGCCTGGGAAGCAGAAGTTGAAGAAAAGCTTGGGAGCAAGTAGTTCCGTCTGGGGTGCTGGAGCTGGACTCCGACATAGGGGAGCCCCGGAAGCGTGGGGACCCGCAGGCGGAGGGAAGGCCCTGGTGTCCCAGGGGCTCCTGGGGCTCAGGCTGCTGTGGACACCCAGAAAGCGTGTATCACACGCCTCGGATGGCTGGTCAGAAGAAGGGGAGGCTGGTGTTTATCCAGTGGCTCCTGGTCCAGTTGGTTGAGGGTCACCCCTTGGGGGGTTAAACTGCATTACTTTCTACTGGGAGGGGCAGGGTGGTCTCCCTGGCTTCTGAGAAACCTGTGACCCCTGGGGCCAGAAATCTGTGACCAGCTGGGGCAGGCCTGACATAGGACCTGGCCTCGCCCGCCACTGTCTGCTGGGGCTGTGCAGAAATTGGGGTTCAGGACAGGGACGCCCAGAGAACGCGTCAGATCTGGGCCTTGGGGCCTGGCCCTGGAAAAGAAGGCTGTGATGCTGACAAGGAGGTCTGCTTCTACAAACGCCCAGAGGGCTAAAGATCAGCAAAGCCCTTTGCTTTTCAGCACCAGGACCGCATAGAACGGGCTCTGCGGGGAGCTGCCTGCCCAGGACTCAGAGACCCCCCGGAACCTGGTCTCCCATGAGCAGGAACAAGGAAGAGGTCACGGGGTGACCCGCTCAGAGGAGGACACACATCCCAGTGCAGCTCCATCAGCGCCCATATCGGGAGAGGAGTCGGGGGGCTGGGAGGTCAGGACTCATGGAGGGCTCTGATGGGCAGTCACTGAGGCCCCAGGAGCCTGTTGCGGGGTTGTTAGGGCCGGGATGACACACCAAGCCCATCTCAAAGTGCTCTGATGCTGTGCGTGCTTGCTGGGTCGTGAGCTTGCCCTTGAGCTCGGCTCACTGCCGGGGCCGCTGGTGATGGGTCGGAGGCCCAGGCTTCCGCGGCTGCGCTCGGATCTCCGCTCCAGGGTTCAGGTGTGTGTAACCCTGGGTGGGTTACTTCCCCTCTCTGGGCCTCATCGTTCTCCTCTCTAAAACAGAGATGATGCAAGCTCCTGTGGGGCGGCAGTGAGGATCAAGTGAGGTGATTCTGAGGTGTGCTCAGAGAGCTGGGCCCAGCAGCAGGGGAGGGGCAGCCTCTTATTATTTTATTATTATTATTAATGGTGTCCATGGGACAGAGGCACTTCCTTTTCAGATGCGCATTACGGCTTCTCTGGGAGCCACGCTCAGGGGCTCCCATGTCCCCTTCTCGTCCCTCACCACCCACCTCCTTCCCCACGAGGGTTTGAATCGGGAAGAGCCAGCCGGGCCAAGGCTGAGGTCACCACTGAGGGCCACATCTTCCTTCTCCAGAGACTGGGGACAGGGCTGGAGGGTGGGGTACCGGCTGAGGGGGGAGGGGAGTTGGGGTGCCCCAAGGGGTTGCTGGGGTTGGGGGCCAGGGTTAGCAACTGCTGCACACCTAGGGTATGGGGACAGTTCTTTTTTAAAATGTTTATTTGGCTGTTCAGGCCCTAGTTGCAACATGTGGAGTCTAGCTCCCTGACCAGGGATGGGACCAAGGTCCCCTGCATTGGGAGCACGGAGTTGTAGCGGCTGGACCACCAGGGAAGTCCCGGGAGGGTTCTTTTAACCCAGTGACAAGTTAGGAAAATTGAGCATCATGGTTTTTCTCCCAACTCAAGATGAAAATAACTTTACTGAGACCCACAGACAAAAATCGTCCAGAGAGATCTGAGATACTGTGAGATACCAGATACCAGATACCAGAGAGATACTGAGATACCGTCCCAGACCACAACCGTAATGCAAATGCCACCATGAAGGGACTCACATGAGTTCCCTGGTTCCCCAGTGCATGTGGAAGCCATGTTCACACTAAGGTGTAGTCTGTTAATATGGAGCAATAAATGCATTACGTCTAAAAGAAGTGCATGCCTCAATTAAAAAATGCTTTATTGCTAAAAAGTTCTACACCATTGTCTGAGCCTATGGGGAGTCACACTGAGGCGCACAGCTCACCGACCAAATAATAATGAGAAGCCCGAACTATTTCAAGAATTAGCAGAAACGTGCCACAGACACACGAGGTGAGCACATGCTGTTGGCAGAATGGTGCCGACAGGCCTGCCGGAGGTGGAGTGGCCACAAACCTCCGATTTGTAAAAACGCAGCATCAGCAAAGTGCAATCAATGAGGCACGCCCCTCGGTTCAGTTCAATTCAGTCACTAAGTCATGTCCGACTCTGCGGCCCCATGGACTGCAGCACACCAGGCCTCCCTGTCCATCACCAACTCCTGGAGCCTGCCCAAACTCATGTCCATTGAGTCGGCGATGCCATCCAACCATCTCATCCTCTGTTGTCCCCTTCTCCTCCTGCCTTCAATCTTTCCCAGCATCAGGGTCTTTTCAAATGAGTCAGTTCTTTGCATCAGGTGGCCAAAGTATTGGAGTTTCAGCTTCAGCATCAGTCCTTCCAATGAATATTCAGGACTGATTTCCTTTAGGATGGACTGGTTGGATCTCCTTTCAGTCCAAGGGACACTCAAGAGTCTTCTCCAACACCACAGGTTAAAAGTATCAATTCTTTGGCACTCAGCTTCCCTTATAGTCCAACTCTCACACCTGTACATGACTACTGGAAAAACCATAGCTTTGACTAGACGGACCTTTGTTGGCAAAGTAATGTCTCTGCTTTTTAATATGCTGTCTAGGTTGGTCATAACTTTTCTTCCAAGGAGTAAGCGTGCCCCTACTCTTACAATAAACACCCCTAGATTATTTCACAGAAAAACTGGCCTGCGCGCTCTGTCCCTGCAACGTTCTCATAACCTGAGAGATTGATGGGCCCTAAGCTGTTGACTGCAGCTGAAGGCCATCCACCTGGCCTGCTTCCTGGGTCACATGTGGGCTGGAGGTCAAAGCCACCTGGGGACCCTAGGGAGTCAGCAGCCAGATGTTCTCGTGCCTTGATCCCCTCACTCTCGGCTGAACTGTCCCTTCCCTGTCCCCCCTACCATGCAGGGCCCAGGCCCAGGGCCCCGTTTCTGCCTCTGCGCAGACCTCCGTCCTGCCGAGGCCCCGTGCAGTCCTGGCTCCTCCAGCCCAGCCGCACCTCCTCCCTTCCCAGGGCCGCCTGCCCAGTGGGCTCCGGTCCCCACACTCGCTCCAGAGCAGTGGTTTTGTCCAAGGTCTTCTGGACCCTCCCCTTTGGCAAGTGCACCTGTGGCCGGGCTGTCCCTCATGACCCCCAAGCACGATTTGGAAGGGGACACCCCTTCCCCAGGGCCCTTCAGAGCACCCACAGGAAAGCCATCAGAGCACACTGTTAGAGCACGTCCCTTTGCTGTGTACGGGTCCCAGATGTCTGCACTGAGAAAGGTACCTGCTCAGACCTCTGACCTTGTGTGGTTCACACATGGGGCTGCCCCAGAAAGGTTCCTGCCATCCTTGTCCTGCTCTTGCTGGGAAGCGTCTAGCTCAGGTGCTCATTTAACAGGGCAGTTTGGCTCACGTGAGCATTGCCCACGGACAACCTCTGGGTTTCTCTCCGCAGGCCCTCCCACTCCTCCAGGGATCTCCCCGCTCCAGGCTCAGCCAGGCTTCACCTCCGAAAAGCCTCGGGGCCCCCGAGCACTCCTGGAGGGCCTCGCTCTGTCTGACCCCGGGCACTCCTGGAGGGCCTCGCTCTGTCTGACCCCGGGCACTCCTGGAGGGTCTCGCTCTGTCTGATAGGGGATTGTACGTCCGCTCGGGGTGGGGAGGTCATCTGGCGGAGGTCTCCAGTCTGTGTGCTGCGGGGACCCGGGTGCTAATGGCCCACGTGGGCCCGCCTGCACAGAGCCTGACCCCCGCAGGTCCTAGGAGGGACACCGCTGGATGACTAACCACGCCGTCCTGGAAACTCGCTTTTCTGCTGTTTCCCAGCACCTGCCCCCGCCCAGCCCTTTTCACACAGTCCGTGACTTCTCCCAGGCCCCCATTTCAGCGGGTGGCACCCCCGTCGATCCAGCCGTCCAAACTGCCATCCGGAACATCACCTGGCTCGCCAGCCCCCAGCCCATCTGCCTCCGACACCTCCCTAAACCGAGCCTTCTGCTCGTGGTCGAGTGCTGCCCCGAACCTGCTCCCCGATTCCATCTGCCCCGATCTCCTGGTCCAGGCCCCATGGGGCCCCCAAGGGACTCTCCAGGACGCCCATCAGCGTACATCTGACCAGGCCCCTCCTTCCTGAGGCTCACCCGGGCCTCCCCCGCCTGTGCCCCCTCCAGTTCTTGCTTCTGCCAGGCCCCCTGCCTGGACCCCTCAGCCAGCTCACTCTGCTCAGGCCTCCCCTCCACTGGGGAGCCCCACTCGATGGCCCCAGGCCCTGAGCCCTGGGTCCCCCACCTGTACTGACCACACTGTGTGCCTGTTGGCTCCTTCCCCACTAAAGCAAAGCCCTTTCAGGGTGATGCACGTGTGCTAAGTCACTTCAGTCGTGTCCGGCTGTCTGCGACCCTGTGAACTGTAGCCCGCCGGGCTCCTCTGTCCATGGGATTCTCCAAGCAAGAATACTGGAGTAAATTGCCATGCCCTCCTCCAGGGGATCTTCTCTACTCAAGGATCGAACCCGAGTCTCCTGTGGCTCCTGCGTTGGCAGGTGGATTCTTTATGGCTGAGCCACCAGGGAAGACTGTGTCTTATTTGCTTTTACATGTCCACCCCCAAGAGGCTGACACAGCCCCCGAGCTCTTTAATTAGCCGCTCCGGCATCCGGACTCACTCTGTGAATTCAGGAGCGGAGTAATGTCTGCGGTGGTTTCGGGAGGCTGGAGCTGTGGGGCCGTGGGGGTGCTGGGAGGGCCCAGCCGGCAGACTGCACAAAGCGGCAGCCCCTGGTTTTCCAGATCAGGGCTCTGTGGGGCATCACTGGCCCTGGGCATGAGAGCCTGAGTGGTCAAGCTCTTGGCTTTTGGAGGTGATGAGCTCGCTGGCATTCAGTGAGGTTGAATTCCGCCTCCTAAAACTGCATTCTCAGAATATATGTATAAATCCTTATTTTAGGATTGGCCAATTGGTGTCAACATCTGATATGGGCATGATTTTTTTGGGCCTGTCTTCAGGACGGCGGCACATTGGGAAGGTCAGTAACTTGGCCAGTGTCCTTGCGGACAACCCAGGCCTGAGAGAAGGAGAGAATGGATTTAGAAAGGCCAGGACTCTAAGCCAATTCCTCCAGGGACAGAGTACACAGAAGAGAGCTGGTGGCCGAGAAGTCACTCGAGGACACCCCAGAGCCAAACATGCCTTTTCATTTATTTTGATAGGTGGAATTTAGTTTTAATTATTTAAGAGAATACTTCATGAGATATTTTCAAAGAGAAATGAGATCTTAATAATCTAAGCTCTCATTACAGCCCTCAGCTATTAAATCTTTATAAATCTCTGCTGGAAGCTTGGAGAGGAGGCTCAGTTTTGGAGGCAGGAGCAAGCGGGGAGCAGGGGCTTGAAAGTGGCCGAGGCTCATTGTCTCATCCGGGGCCTCAGGTTCAAGGGTGAGGGCTGCTCCGTGGGTGACATCGAGGGAGGGAGCAGGTCTGACGATTGCGATGGGTCACGGGGAGACTGAGGCCAGGGTGGAGCCAGCCGGCCCGGAGGAGACCTGGACGGTCTCCCAGTGAGCTGGCTTCACCTCGCTCTTGCTGGAGCTGCTGCTGCTGCTGCTAAGTCGCTTCAGTCGTGTCCGACTCTGTGCGACCCCATAGACAGCAGCCCACTAGGCTCTTCTGTCCCCGGGATTCTCCAGGCAAGAACACTGGAGTGGGTTGCCATTTCCTTCCCCAATGCATGAAAGTGAAAAGTGAAAGTGAAGTCTCTCAGTCCTGGTTCTAAAGTGGGGAGTTCCAGCACCTCGGGGAGAAATTCAGTCTGAGTGATTTTTACCACCCTAAATTAAACGATGAGTGTCCACGGGCGATGTCTATCACTGAGGCCTCCTTCCTGCTCTCCTGACTCTCCCCTCGTCCTCTGAGGTGTTGAAGCTCACGGGAACCAAGCGAGGCCAGGACTCACCAGGCCATGGTCTACCAGGCTCCCTGCTGAGAAGGACCGCCCGGCTGGGGCCCTGTGGGTGCATTTCCTCCACTGCGGGGCCCCTGTCTACACATCCACAGCCCCCAGCCCTAAGCTCCAGCACCCCTGCTGCCCCACAGCTCCCTCGGGTCTCCCCAGGACATGGGACGGGAGCCTCAAACTGCCCACGAGCAAGGTCGTGCCACCCGCCCTCCCCAGACCCACTCTTCCTGCACCTCCGCCCCAGGCGCCCAGGCCACGGCCCTCGAAGCCTCAGCGTCCACCTCGACTTCTCCCTCGATGGCCAGGTGGTCACCAAGTCCTGTTGCTAACAGAGCCTCCGCCCACCTCACACCAGCCCCGACCTCCCACCTGCTCGTGGCAGACCCAGCTGTGCTGGTCCCAGGCTTGCTTGGTCATAGCAGCCCGCCCCGTGGCCGCCTCGGTCCACACTCTGCCCAGAGATTCGAGCATCCTGCCACTCTTCTTTCATCGACCTGTGCCCGGAGCCACAGGTAGGATTCAGAGCCGCTCTGAACCTTCCCAGCACAGCTGGTGACGACCCCAGGGGTGTCCCTGCCACTCCTCTGTGTCCAGAGTGCACGACACTTTGGTGTCTCTCCACCCCAGCCCGTCTCGGGTTCACTGCCTGAAGACCCCTCCCTCTTTCTGAGTCTGGATGGCCCCAGCTGGTCTGGAGAAGTCGTTGAACCATTGCTGCCTTTGTGGAGCCTAAGACCGGCGCGCTAAGCGCAGGCGGCTGCGACCGGCGCGCTAAGCGCAGGCGGCTGCGACCGGCGCGCTAAGCGCAGGCGGCTGCGACCGGCGCGCTAAGCGCAGGCGGCTGCGACCGGCGCGCTAAGCGCAGGCCGAGAGGAGCCACCCCACGTTCGAAGTCAGGGGCAGAAGCCGGGAGGACCCCATGCCCGAAGGGCGGCGGCCAAGAGGAGTTACCCCACGTCTGAGGTCAGGGGCAGCGGCCGAGAGTACCAGACTGCGACGGCACAGGAACGGCCGAGCGGAGCTAGCCCGTGTCCGAGGTCGGGGGGGCGGCCGAGAGGGGATACCCAGAGTCCGAGGTCAGGGGCAGCGACGAGAGGAGTTACGTCGCGTCCGAGTTCAGGGGCCGCGGCCGGGAGGAGATACCCCACGCCCCTAAGCCCGAGGCCAGGGGCGGTGGCCGGGAGGACCAACCCCACGTCTAAGGAGCCGTGGCTGCGTGGGCGCAGGAGGGCCTAGAGGAGCTATCCCACGTTGAAGGTCAGGAAGGGTGGCGGTGAGGAGATACCCCTCGTCCAAGGTAAGGAGCAATGGCTGCGCTTTGCTGGAGCAGCCATGAAGAGATACCCCACGCCCAAGGTAAGAGAAACCCAAGTAAGATGGTAGCTGTTGCAAGAGGGCATCAGAGGGCAAACACACTGAAACCATACTCACAGCAAACTAGTCAATCTAATCACACTAGGACCACAGCCTTGTCTAACTCAATGAAACTAAGCCATGCCCGTGGGGCCACCCAAGACGGGCGGGTCATGGTGGAGAGATCTGACAGAATGTGGTCCACTGGAGAAGGGAATGGCAAACCACTTCAGTATTCTTGCCTTGAGAACCCCATGAACAGTATGAAAAGGCAAAATGATAGGACACTGAAAGATGAAACTCCCCAGCTCAGTAGGTGCCCAATATGCTACTGGAGATCAGTGGAGAAATAACTCCAGAAAGAATAAAAGGATGGAGCCAAAGCAAAAACAATACCCAGCTGTGGATGTGACTGGTGATAGAAGCAAGGTCCGATGCTGTAAAGAGCAATATTGCATAGGAACCTGGAATGTCAGGTCCATGAATCAAGGCAAATTGGAAGTGGTCAAACAAGAGATGGCAAGAATGTTGACATTCTAGGAATCAGCGAACTGAAATGGACTGGAATGGGTGAATTTAACTCAGATGACCATTATATCTACTACTGCGGGCAGGAATCCCTCAGAAGAAATGGAGTAGCCATCATGGTCAACAAAAGAGTCCGAAATGCAGTACTTGGATGCAATCTCAAAAACGACAGAATGATCTCTGTTCGTTTCCAAGGCAAACCATTCAATATCACAGTAATCCAAGCCCCAACCAGTAACGCTGAAGAAGCTGAACGGTTCTATGAAGACCTACAAGACCTTTTAGAACTAACACCCAAAAAAGATGTCCTTTTCATTATAGGGGACTGGAATGCAAAAGTAGGAAGTCAAGAAACACCTGGAGTAACAGGCAAATTTGGCCTTGGAATACGGAATGAAGCAGGGCAAAGACTAATAGAATTTTGCCAAGAAAATGCACTGGTCATAACAAACACCCTCTTCCAACAACCCAAGAGAAGACTCTATACATGGACATCGCCAGATGGTCAACACCAAAATCAGATTGACTATATTCTTTGCAGCCAAAGATGGAGAAGCTCTATACAGTCAGCAAAAACAAGACCAGGAGCTGACTGTGGCTCAGACCATGAACTCCTTATTGCCAAATTCAGACTTAAATTGAAGAAAGTAGGGAAAACCACTAGACCATTCAGGTATGACCTAAATAAAATCCCTTATGATTATACAGTGGAAGTGAGAAATAGATTTAAGGGCCTAGATCTGATAGATAGAGTGCCTGATGAACTATGGAATGAGGTTCGTGACATTGTACAGGAGACAGGGATCAAGACCATCCCCATGGAAAAGAAATGCAAAAAAGCAAAATGGCAGTCTGCGGAGGCCTTACAAATAGCTGTGAAAAGAGAAGCAAAAAGCAAAGGAGAAAAGGAAAGATATAAGCATCTGAATGCAGAGTTCCAAAGAATAGCAAGAAGAGATAAGAAAGCCTTCTTCAGTGATCAATGGAAAGAAATAGAGGAAAACAACAGAATGGGAAAGACTAGAGATCTCTTCAAGAAAATCAGAGATGCCAAGGGAACATTTCATGCAAAGATGGGCTCGATAAAGGACAGAAGTGGTATGGACCTAGCAGAAGCAGAAGATATTAAGAAGAGGTGGCAAGAATACACAGAAGAACTGTACAAAAAAGAGCTTCACAACCCAGATAATCATGATGGCGTGATCACTGACCTAGAGCCAGACATCCTGGAATGTGAAGTCAAGTGGGCCTTAGAAAGCATCACTACGAACAAAGCTAGTGGAGGTGATAGAATTCCAGTTGAGCTATTCCAAATCCTGAAAGATGATGCTGTGAAAGTGCTGCACTCAATATGCCAGCAAATTTGTAAAACTCAGCAGTGGCCACAGGACTGGAAAAGGTCAGTTTTCATTCCAATCTCAAAGAAAGGCAATGCCAAAGAATGCTCAAACTACCGCACAATTGTAGTCATCTCACACGCTAGTGAAGTAATGCTCAAAATTCTCCAAGCCAGGCTTCAGCAATATGTGAACCGTGAACTTCCTGATGTTCAAGCTGGTTTTAGAAAAGGCAGAGGAACCAGAGATCAAATTGCCAACATCCGCTGGGTCATGGAAAAAGCAAGAGAGTTCCAGAAAAACATCTATTTCTGCTTTCTTGACTATGCCAAAGCCTTTGACTGTGTGGATCACAATAAACTGTGGAAAATTCTGAAAGAGATGGGAATACCAGACCACCTGATCTGCCTCTTGAGAAATTTGTATGCAGGTCAGGAAGCAACAGTTAGAACTGGACATGGAACAACAGACTGATTCCAAATAGGAAAAGGAGTTCTTCAAGGCTGTATATTGTCACCCTGTTTATTTAACTTCTATGCAGAGTACATCATGAGAAACGCTGGACTGGAAGAAACACAAGCTGGAATCAAGATTGCTGGGAGAAATGTCAATAACCTCAGATATGCAGATGACACCACCCTTATGGCGGAAAGTGAAGAGGAACTAAAAGCCTCTTGATGAAAGTGAAAGTGGAGAGTGAAAAAGTTGGCTTAAAGCTCAACATTCAGAAAACGAAGATCATGGCATCCGGTCCCATCACTTCATGGCAAATAGATGGGGAAACAGTGGAAACAGTGTCAGACTTTATTTTTCTGGGCTCCAAAATCACTGCAGATGGTGACTGCAGCCATGAAATTAAAAGACGCTTACTCCTTAGAAGGAAAGTTATGACCAACCTAGATAGCATATTCAAAAGCAGAGACATTACTTTGCCAACAAAGTTTCGTCTAGTCAAGGCTATGGTTTTTCCAGTGGTCATGTATGGATGTGAGAGTTGGACTGTGAAGAAGGCTGAGCACCGAAGAATTGATGCTTTTGAAGTGTGGTGTTGGAGAAGACTCTTGAGAGTCCCTTGGACTGCAAGGAGATCCAACCAGTCCATTCTGAAGGAGATCAGCCCTGGGATTTCTTTGGAAGGAATGATGCTAAAGCTGAAACTCCAGTACTTTGGCCACCTCATGTGAAGAGTTGACTCGTTGGAAAAGACTCTGATGTTGGGAGGGATTGGGGGCAAGAGGAGAAGGGGACAACAGAGGATGAGATGGCTGGATGGCATCACTGACTCGATGGACCTGAGTCTGAGTGAACTCCGGGAGTTGGTGATGGACAGGGAGGCCTGGCGTGCTGCGGTTCATGGGGTCGCAAAGAGTCAGACACGACTGAGCGACTGATCTGATCTGATCTGAAGGAATCCAGCTCATGTCACAGAATGAATGAATGTTGGGCTCTTTTCTGAGAGTGGCCCTTTGTTCCTCCTGCCACCCGCCACCATCATGGTGGAATCATAGCACACCTGTGATAGGAGGGGGATGGAAATCCTCCAGGCCTCTTGGTCAACAGGAGAAACTGAGGTAGAGGTGGAGCTGGCCCCAGGCTCCTGACCTCCAGGACAGACCAGGGTCTGCAAGACCACAGTCTCCTAAAGGGGACCCCCAAGCTGCAGGCTGGAGCAAGCATCTCTCCAAGGCCTTATGGGAGCTTTCTCCTGGCAGCTCCTCTCTCAGCCAGGAAGAAGCATGTGATGCCAGCTCCAGCCTCTCAGGGTACCTCTGAGAAGAGTCCTGGGTCACAGCATCAGCGGGGTTGATATCCTAGTCCAGGGTCAAAGATCAGACACCCAGAGAAAACTTCAAGTGAATGGTGAAGTTCATATATAAGCAAGGCGTCATTTTTCTTTTCTAGCAACTAGTCCTAGAACCCAGCACACGTATCCATCATAGAAGGAGAAATATACTCTCTGCAGCCACGGGCTGGATAAAAAAGCATGTGACTCCAGGAGAGAACAAGCCGGTGGCTTAGTTAGAAATCTACCGGGAAAACATGCCTACTGGCGGTCCCTCTGCTGACACAAGACGCCCTGTACCAGTGAAATCACCCCTCGTCATTACAGGCTGGGGTCCTCTGCGCTTCACACACTGTCAGCTGGGACGCTTCAGCTACAAGTAACAGATCCAACCGGATTAAACAAGGAGAGCCACATGTCCTTTCCCAGGGACAGCAGCTCTGTGCTGACCAGTTCCCCCCACAGTGGCATCTTTTTTTTAATATATCATTTTATTTTTATCAGGGCTTCCCTGATAGCTCAGTTGGTAAAGAATTTGCCTCAAATGTGGGAGTCCTGGGTTTGATCCCTGGGTTGGGAAGATTCACCTGGAGAAGGGAAAGGCTACTCACTCCAGTATTCTGGCCTGGAGAATTCCATGGACTGTATAGTCCATGTGATACAAAGAGTCGGACACAACTGAGTGACTTTCACTTTTCACTTTATTTTATTAAAAAAGATTTATTTATTTATTGCTGTTGGGACTTAGTTCACTTTTCACTTTATTTTATTTGAAAAACTATTTCTTCACTTATTGCTGTGTTGGGACTTGCAGCACACAGGATCTTTCGTTGCAGCGCGCAGGCTTCTCTTTACTGTGGTATGCAGGTTCAGTAGTAGTGGCTTGAGGGCTTAGTTCCCCCCACCACACCCACACCCTGCGTGGGGCATCTTATCTCCCCGACCAGGGATCCAACCCAGGTCCCCTGCAGCGGGAGGCGGATTCTTAACCACTGGACCACACAGGGAAATCCCCCACGATGGCATCTTGAAGGGCCATTCTCCACCTCTTGCCCTGACGTACTCAGGTGGCTGCAAAGTGGCTGACACGACTCTGTGTCACCTGCAGCCCCAACCAACAGAATAAGAAAACAAATCATCTCTGCTCTCTGTTGCTTATCAGCCAAGAAACCTTTCTTAGTATCCCTCAGAAGCCAGCCTCTCCCATCTCACTGGCTAGGATTGGGTCATGTGCTCTGTGGTACGCCAATCATTGGCTAGGAGAACTGTGGGCTTAGCCAATCAGCAGTTACTTCTGAGGCTCCCGGGACGGATCTTGGACTACAGCGCAAAGGTGGGCTCTGTCAGGGAGGTGGGCCCGTGGAGTCTGGGATGCTGATCCCTGGGCTTGTTCTGCTGAAGGCTGTCGTCAAAGCGACTTGTACCTTGTGGTGACAAAACTCTCAGATGGCGCTGTGCTCTGCCAGGGTTGAGGTCAGTCTGAGGTCCCTGAGGGAGGAGAAAATTCTTTCTAGAAACTTCTAGAAACTGGAAGGACCTCCATTGAGTGTTGCCTGAGGCCGCCTTGTTTAAAATCCCTGCTGGTCCCAAGCCCAGCTCCCCAGGTCGCTCACTTGATCACCTCAGCAGCTCCAGAGCTGGGGAGATGGGAGGGCAGAGGCCGAGATAAATCACCCAAAGCTCCACAGCTGGTCAGTAGCTGGGCGGGAGTTGGACCCGGAGCTCCCAGTGTCAGCCATGCCCGTGCAGCGAGAGTCCTTTCTAAAAAATTGAATGTAATCTGCATACCGTACAATTCACTCCTTTGAAGTGTACAGTTCGGTGGTTGCTGGTATATCTGCAAGGTTGTGCAACCATCACCACACTCAATTTTAGAACAAGGTCATTACCCCCAGAAGAAACCACTCAGGCTTAGTGGTCGCCCCCCGTTTCCCTCCCTCCAACCCCAGGCAACCACTGGTTTACTTTCTGTCTCTGTAGATTGGCCGATTCTGGACATTTATAAACGGGAATCCCACAGCACATGGACCTTTGTGTCTGACGGTCTTCCGCTTGACGTGGTGATGTCAAGGTCATGCACGTACAGCACGTGACAGCGTTTTGTTCCTTTTACCTGTAGCCCATGGCGCGGACACACCACGCTGCATTTACCAGTCATCAGCTGCCGGGTGTGGGAGTGTCTCTGGCTTTTGGCTGCTGTGACTAATGCTGCTGAGAACAGAAGTTTTTATTCCTCTAGAGTAGATACCCAGGAGTGGTGTCATGGGTGAGAGTCCTTTTTCCGAGGTGGAAGCACATGGTTATTTAAGGGTTAGCAGGTGGGCTCAGAGTGTTCCGAGCACTGGAGTGGGAGTTAGGAGGTTGTGGTTTGGGCTGCGCTGTCTGGGGGCTCTGGAACCTTGGGCAGATCTCAGCCACCTGTGTTCTGGAACAGATGCTCCCAGCCCTGCCCTAAGAGGGTACCTGCAGGCCCACTTCTTTCCCGACACTGTGCTAGGGAGAGATGAAGGTGCCCGCCCGCAGAGGGTATAGAAGGCCGCAGAGGTGGACTTCTGTCCTGGCATGGGCTCCCTGAGCAGGCCCTTTGCTCCCAGAGACAGGAAGACCCTGCCCTCCTGCTGTGATCAGCATCCCTTTCTCATTTGCACGTTCGTGTCTTCACCGCTTTGCTCTGTGGTATCCATTTAGACTTGCAAGTAAACTTTAGCTAATTCCAATAAAATAGCCGTGCCAAGCGCTGCCAGAATTCTAATTGTATTTACTAAGTAGCTAATAAATATTTACTACAAATCTCATTGCTCCATAAAATTGAAGACTGCACCTTCTGCATATGTTCTTGGTGGCGAGGCAGGGCTGGGGGAGAGGGAGAGAGGCTGGGAAGGGGAGGGAGAGGGCTTGACCTGTTTCCTTGTTATAGCATCACCAGGGTCCTTCATTTGGGTTCTCAGTAATGAGATCTGATCATTCACCAGCGCCTTTGATCTGAGGTTGATCATTTGAGTCAGAAAGCAAGCTCTTACAATGGTTCATTTCAGTTGCAATTCCAAACCAGATCTCTTTGATTATGCATGGAAAGCTTACAAAATTTTCCACTGAGATGATTTTTGAATTAACTGAAAACTTAGTGGCTTCATAATTTTTGAATTGTAGATTTTCGCCTCCCCTTCTTGGTCTTGTAAGCCCATCGCTGGGTCTTTTTAAATCTGAAATTTGCCATAGGCTGAGTCCTCGAAGAAAGATATATACCCTTGACATTTAAAAAAAATTAATGGAAAATCACTAAATCCCTTCAAATGCTACATTGAAATGTAGTTACAGCTCTTTCCTTGTGCCCAGTGAGAATTTAATCATAGCAAAATCTTAACGTTTAATATTGAAATCCTTATCCAAGAGACCCAAAAAATATTTTGCAAGGGGCAGCTTGGCATTACCCAAACCTGCTGACAAAGCTCCCTGGATCTAATTTGAAGCTGTGGCAACTGGAAAGATCACCCAGTGACCCTGCCTTTTACCTGGATCCCAAATTTGGGGCCCCAGAGGTCAGAGACCTAAGGGCAAAAAGTATGGGCTTGGAGATCATTACTCTGGGAATTCCTTGAGGGCTTGTTCCTACATACCTCCAGGATCCTTAGTGCCCCCAATCTCCAACTTGGCCACAGGTTTCATTTATGGGGTGGTGGCCTCTGGCTATGCAGGGAATAGCCTTGGTCTTTGACTCACTCTGCAGGTCAGTGTGAGTAGCATGCCAGAGTTAGAGGTCCAGGACCAGACCCGAAGAAAGTCCCTCTTTTTCTCCCTCCCTGCAATTATAGAGAGTTAGCAAGCCTTTAGGGAAGCTAGATTTCTGTAGTGGACACCATTGATGCCTATATTAGTCAGCTTTGATGTGTGGGAAACAATTGAGAAACTTAATCTCTTCAAATAACAAGCATTTATAACACTTTGATTCTGTGAGTTGGCAATTTGGGCTGGGCTCAGCTGAGCGGTTCTACTGGTCTTGCCTGGGCTCACTCATGTGGCCCAGCTGAGGCTGAATGATTCAGGATGACACACATTTCTGGCAGCTGAAGGCAGATGAAAGCTGTTGGCTAGAATGCCTTGGTTCCCTTCTATGTGGTTCCTTGGGAGTTTGCTTGGATTTGTTCCCATAGTCTCAAGGTTCCAAGTGCCACAGGAGAGCATAAACCAATACATACACAAGTACTTTTTAAAAAGAGACAATGTGTTCTAATTTTTAAAAAAAATATTTTCTTAGCATGTGGGATCTTAGTTCCTGCAGGGGGTCAGGAATTGGACCCACTCCCATTCCATTGGAAACGCAGGGTCTTAACCTCTAGACCACCAGGAAGGTCCCTACATAAGCACTTTTCAAGCCTCTGCATGCATCATGTTTACTAATGTCTCATTGGCCAAAGCTAGTCCCATGGCCAAACCCAGACTTAAGGAGTAGGGAACAGACTCCTCTTGAAGGGCATGAATGCAGGGACAGGCGGAACTTGTAGCCATTCTGCAAACTACCACAGAGCCCCCAGACCAGCTTCACGGGGCCGGCACATCGATTCCCCAGCTGCTGTGAGTGCTGGCCAGAAATCCAGCTGCCTTCTTCTCCAGAGAATTGCTTCAGCCCATGAGAGTCACACCCCCAGTTTATATCCCTCCTCTCTGCCTGGCTGAGGGTACAAAAGGCTGGCCCCCTTTCTGCAGGGAGCAAGTAGCTGTGGTGTGATTTGTGCTCCCAAACCCACCGGGCACCAGTCTGGGGTCAGACTTCACCTGACTCACACCCGTGCTGGGTTCTTTCCCCTTCCCTCCCACTCTCTCCTTCCTTCCCTCCCTTCCTCTCAGGTTTTTATTGAAAGCATAAGCTGGTTCAAAATTGGGAAAGGAATACTACAAGGCTGTATATTGTCACCCTGCTTATTTAACTTCTATATAGAGTACATCATGCAAAATGCCAGACTGGATGAATTACAAGCTGGAATCAAGATTGCTGGGAGAAATATCAACAACCTCAGGTACGCAGATGGTATTACTCTAATGGCAGAAAGTGAAGAGGAGCTAAAGAGCCTCTTGATGAAGGTGAAAGAGTAGAATGAAAAAGCTGGCTTAAAACTCAACATTCAAAAAACTAAGATCATGGTCCCATTTGGTCCCATCACTTTGTGGCAAATGGATGGGGAAAAACTGGAAGCAGTGACAGATTTCATTTTCTTGGGCTCCAAAATCACTGTAGATGGTGACTGCAGCCATGAAATTAAAAGACACTTGTTCCTTGGAAGAAAAGCTATGACAAACCTAGACAGCATATTAAAAAGCAAAGACATCACTTTGCCAGCAAAGGTCCGTTTAGTCAAAGCTATGGTTTTTCCAGTAGTCATGTATGGATGTGAGAGTTGGACCATAAAGAAGGCTGAGCACCAAAGAATAAATACTTTTGAACTGTGGTGTTGGAGAAGACACTTGAGAGTCCCTTGGACAGCATGGAGATCAAACCTGTCAATCCTAAAGGAGATCAACCCTGAATATTCATTGGAAGGACTGATGCAGAAGCTGAAGCTCTAATACTTTCACCACCTGATGCGAAGAGCTGACTCTTGGAAAAACCCTGATGCTGGGAAAGATTGAGGGCAGAAGAAAGGAGAGACAGAGGATGAGATGGTTGGATGACATCTGACTCAATGGACATGAGTTTGAGCAAACTCTGGGAGATGGTGAAGGATAGGGAAGCCTGGCGTGCTACAGTCCACGGGGTCGCAAAGAGTTGGACACGACTGAGCGACTGAACAACAGACCACACGCCCCCAAACCCCTCTCCAGTGCTGCTTCCAGGGAACCCTGCTGTGGTGAAGGCATTTCCAGGCTGGCCCGGCGACACTTCCTGTCCCACGTGTGTCTCCACCACGTGCCCTGGATGCTCTTCCTGTTGGAGGTGGGGTCTGTGTCCCCTCCCCTGAAACTGGGCAGGCTGGTGACTTGCCTGGAATCACGGAACAGCAAAAGTGACAGTGTGTGACTTCCAGTGGAAGGTTATCAAGGGCCACGCAGGTCCTGCCTGTTGACTGCTCTCAACTGAAGCTCTCCTCCCGCCCAGCTGCCCCCAGGCTGCCTCGTTCTGGGGAAGCCCAACCCGCCAGCCCCACCCTGTTCGCCTCTGCTATTATCTGATTGTGCCTGAGAGAGACCCTACCCAGCTAAACCCTTCCTGGACGCCTGACCCACAGAAACCTTGAGAGACAATAAGATGATCGTTGTGGTCTAGGCTCCGATTTTTTTTTTTTTTTAATTAAACTCTTTGTTTTGCATTGGACTATGATGGTTCGCAGAGAAGGCAATGGCACCCCACTCCAGTACTCTTGCCTGGAAAATCCCATGGATGGAGGAGCCAGGTGGGCTGCAGTCCATGGGATTGCTGGGAGTCGGACACGACTGAGCGACTTCACTTTCACTTTTCACTTTCATGCAATGGAGAAGGAAACAGCAACCCACTCCAGTGTTCTTGCCTGGAGAATCCCAGGGACGGGGCAGCCTGGTGGGCTGCCGTCTATGGGGTTGCACAGAGTTGGACACGACTGAAGTGACTTAGCTTAGCATGATGGTTCAGATGGTAAAGAATCTGTCTGCAATGCAGGAGACTCAGGTTCGACCCCTGGGTTAGGAAGATCCCCTGGAGAAGAGAATGGGCTACCCACTCCAATATTCTTGCCTAGAGAATTCTGTGGACAGAGGAGCCTGGTGGGCTACAGTCCATAGGTCGCAAAAGTTGGACATGACTGAAGCAACTAACATTTGACACACACACGGTCGATTAACAATGTTGCTAAGCCCCTTTTGATCTAGTTTTTGATGCACTGATCTTAGATAGTGGAGAACACAGATAAGGAGGAGCTTCCCCAGGACTTGGGGTTTGTGTCCAAACTCATGTGTGTGGGGGCGGGGGGCGGGGGGCGGAGGTTGTTGCTATTTTGTTTTTTGCTTGTTTTTGCAGAGATGTTCAGGTTTTCTAGCACCATTTGCTGTTCCCTACCATGCGGTATGTGGGATCTTAGTTCCACAAACAGGGATCAAACCCACACTCCCTGCCTTGGAAGTGTTAATACACAGTCTTAACCAGTGGACCACCCGGGAAGTCCATGTGTGTGGCTCTTTTGTCTCATTTGTCTTTCTGCCCCCAGAGCCTCTCAAAGCACCTGGCTCATGGCAGTGTCAGTGAATGTTGGTGAAAGTTCCTGCACCTCAAGGCCCTCTGGTCAGACAGATCCTCCTAGTCCCCGGCAAGCCCTCCTGCCCTCTAACCTCCTTTCCACTAGACGATGCAGGAGAGGAGCTTCCAGAAGGGTAGGTGCCTCTGTGGTTGCCCAGCAGAAGGGACGGTGGTAAGGGCTGGTTAAAGATCTCTCTGTCGGGAACTCTGGAAGCGGCCATTTCCAAAGGAACTGAAATTTGTCTGGACTTGCTCCGCGCCGGCAGAGCCTGTTAGAATAGATCTGCAGCCCTGGGAGGGCAGCTCTGCAAGACAGGAGGACCTACAGTCTTCAAGGCCTAGGAGAGCCGGCAGGGCCAGGAAAGTCGTGGATCCTGGGGTTGCGGCTTTCAGGGTTACAATGCAATCTAGAGGTGTTGGCATCTATTCCCAGCCCCACGGAGACTGCCTTCTCGTCAGCCTTTGCTTAACAGCTGGGTCTGGGGCTGAGTGACACCCTTCACCACCCAGGAGGTGGAAAGTGGTAGACGGAGGAAGGGTCAGGGGAGAGACGTGGGCATGGGGGTGGACAGAGTCGGGGAGGGGAGGACGAGGGAGGGTGGTGGAGATGGTGAGGGCAGGGCATTCAATAGGAAGGTATGATGAGGGGTTGTGAGTGGCAGGGAATGGCTTGGAAAAAATTCCAGCGCTTTTGAAAGGATGCTAACTAACTTCTACGTGTGTAGCTAAACGATGCTACTGGATTTTGCCTGATTACAAAATGTATCAGGAGTTGCAAGTTTAGAATGTCTTGTTTTTCTGGGCAAATGTCAGAGATGCTATTGCATTATTGGGGTTTCAGGTCTTTTGACAATATGGTGACAGCTGGGTCCTTGTCCAGGGGCAAAAACCTCAGAACACACAATTCTGAAGACAAATTCAGCAAGTTCATGGCTGCCCCGTGTCCAAGTCCATCCCAGGGGGTCAAAGCTCAGGCAGAGTGAGGTTAAAAAAGAGGAGAGTGGGGGAGATGCCTTTCAAGGCAGGTACCAGCCACATTAGTGGGGCTCACAGGATGGGCAGCTGCAGTGCCCCTGGGCCCAGGGCTGGGCAGCTTTTGGGGTTTTACAGGTAGACCGGGCTTGGGCAAAGCCCAACTGTCCAGTGAATGCCATAGTGTCTGAATGGATGAAGGAATGGCTATAGAGATACATAGATGGATGTTAATTTTTACTGATCCTGGGGCAAAATCAATCTCTTTTATCCTTAAAAATGGTGGGGAAAAGTGGAATCAAGGCTCTGGACAAACTGGGGAGTCTTCCTTAATCCTTTCCTGATTTCTGTTTTCTTAGGGGAATCAACAGATGTCACGTCTGCCTGAGTCCCATCACCTAACTAGCAACTTCACACAGACCCCTGCCTATTCAAATTAGTTCCCGAGAGCGTGGGGTCAGAGTGAGGCCTGGGGTCCCAGGGGCCTTTCCGGGGAACCTGGAAGTGGCTGCCCAGGGCAGCCTGTGTTCTGAGGCGCGGTTTCTGCATTCGGAATTGCAGAGTCAAGTGGTCCCTCTGAGGAGTAAAATCCCCCCAGGCGAGTGAGAGTGTCCGATTTTGGTTCCTTAACCATCTGTGGGGGAATTTTGTAGTTTGCCTCACACTCAAAAAGAAACAGCAAGGGAGGAAAGGCCGTTTCCTGTCACAGAGCCACCGGGGCAGCCGCCCCGGCTTCGGTGCCCAAGCGCCCCCCGCCCCCGCAGGCCTCGCTTCCACCGGGGCCTCTGGTCTCATGCGAACCCACTGACTTAAGCCGGCGGGTGCCTATTATTATCCCCAGAACAGCACCTGGGAGGTGCAGGGGGCAGGCCCCAGGGGCAGGAGAGAGCCCGGGGACCCACGCCCGCCCCTTCAGTCATGTCCTCAGGGCTCCTTAAGCCAGCTCTGCCTCTCCTCGCTCCCTTCAGAAGGACAATCCAGCTGGCGCACTGCAAACTCTTGTTACACGGATAAAGCAGGGTTATTTAGGAAGCCTGCTAATTACAAAGAAACGAATTTTTACTTAAAGAAGCCCCGAGACTGTCCTTTTAGTACCTCGTACACACAGTACAGTTAGACTCCCCCTGTGAAATGAGCTTATTTGGGTCCACGTTGAGAAACAGAGGGAAATTCACACTTGGTAGTTATGAAAAATCACCTGTGTTGCAAATCACTCATGGAAATTAGCATTAGAACAAGTGGTTAGCTAGAGGTATAAGAGGAACCTAAATTTATGAATCTGCTGCTCTTTTTATCCCTGTTCCCCAGCATGGAGGAGATGTGACAGTTACAGGGCTAAGTAGATCCTTCCAGCCTCCAGAAATCCCAGTCCCCACTGTGGAAGGACAGGCCGGACACATTCCTCCACGCCAGCTCACCCACCAGTGGCCTCAGTTTATGCTTCTGGCCTTAAAACACCCCCTCAGTTTGGGAACTCCAGTTATTGTTGACTTTGTAATCACAGATTTCAAGTGAATCACAAGATTCAAGTAAACTGGGCCGCCCCACACACAACCTGGGAAGAAAGAACAAAGTCAGACTGGTCATCATGGCAGCTCCCTGGAGCCTGAGATCCACAGGCTTCTAGAGTGGATTCCGTATGGGCCTGGTGGCGGGGAGGGGAGGGCTCGGGTTTCTTCTGAGTCCACACTCAGTGGTGAGGCTAAAGGGGGGCCAAAGACCCCCCAGTCTCCAACAGCCCCAGGCCTACCCCAAATCCACATGTTAAATAAAGGACTCGTGCTTGTTCCAGCAGTGAAGATTCAGGACAAGTCCCTCGGACGCTCCTCTAGACAGCTGACCACACCATAAACCTTTCCTGTGTGGAGACCTGGAGTTGGCCCCAGCCCTGCGTCCATCCTCAGGCCAGAGTCCTGCCTAGGGACTCACTGATGAAGTGAAATGAGGCACATGGAGTGGACAGGAATGATTCAGCCTGGGGCAGGTGCCAGTGATTCATTCATTCATCCATCTGTTCATTCATGCTTTGCTTCACTTAGTCACATGTTTTAAGGGCTGCCCAGGGCTTTCCACCAGGGAAAGAGCGAGGAAACCACTTTGGCCAAGTGGACCGAAGCCTCTGGCAGTGACATGGAGAAGTCACTTGTGGAGAAGTGGGCCCAGCGTCCTCCACTCAGGAATCTTCAGGAGGATGCATGCGAGTCCAAACGCACCATCGTTTATTTTGCTTAATATAACAAACCTCATTAACTCAAACTCTGCTAATTTTGAGTATTTCACCCAGAGCAGGTGGAAGTTCCAATTGGCAGGACACACAAAACAGATGTCAGCAGGTAACGAGGAAAATAACTTTTAAACAAGGCACCCGAGTCGTGACTCCATTAGCATGGCGGCTTTTCAAACGTCTGCTCCAGAACCCACAGCAAGAAATATGTTTTACCTCAAGACAGCCCAGCTTAGCTGTGTATACCCATGCAGAACAAAAAACCAAAGTTCACAAAACTACACTGATCCTAGTCACTCACACCTAGTAAGCGTGAAGCGTTTTGCTATTTCCTATTTTTGTTTTATTTCATTTTTTTAAAAAGATACTGGTCACACCCACTCAACTGATTTTTCAACCAATTAATAGATTGTAAACTGCAGTTTGAAAAACACCACCTCTCCGGTAAAGGGGCTGGCGCAATTTCAACAGCTTGTTGTATCCATTGTGTGGGTCTGAGGACCAGTCCCCCAGAAAATCCTTTTCAGGGAATTGACAAGGAAGTTTGTCATCAGTTTAAATCACACAAAGGGCTGGCAAAGTGTGATGGAAAAGCATTAATAACATCCCTGAAAAAAAGTGGAGCATTTGATCTTTATTCATGGCAACTGATCACGGACACCTGATAATAAAACAATCCCTCCGGCTCTGGGAAAGCCGGGTGCATCCTTTACATGTAATAAAAGCAACAGCATCAGAAATACAGTCCCTGCCTCCCTTCCGGGGACCGTGGTCCCTCCCAGGGACACGCTGGCTGCATGGTCCCCACTGGCACCAGGCGTCTTCTCAAAGCCCCCTGGGGTCGGGCAGGCCATCATATTTCCGCTCTACAAAAGGGGAAACCCGGGGCCAGGGAGGTAAAGTGCTTTCCTAACATCAGTTAGTCATGAGTTGAGTTCTGCTTTTTCGATTCCTGGTCTTGAATTCTGCCACTTGAGTGAATTCCTCCCATTCACCTTTCCAAGGGAACTCATCACTAGGATATCTAGGGAGCTCATCCCTGGCTTCTTTCCACTGTGTCGGGCCAGGGGGCATTTGGAGGTGCACTGTGGTAAGCCCCAGAGTCAAATCTTTGATCTAGAATCCTCACAGCTGGCTCTGACCCAAAGGAAGAGACAGTAAATCCTGTAGCTAGCTGGGGGGGAGCGTCCTGGGCCATGGGAGTGGCGTGGGCCAAGGCCCTGGGCTGAATCAGCCTGGGTCCACGAGGTTCCCTGGAGACCAGTGTGGGGGGAGCAGGTGAGCACAGGCAGCCATGGGGCCCAAGGTGAGAACCACGGGACTTGGCCACTGAGAGCCGCTCTGCAGAGGCTGCTCTGTGGGGACAGCGGGGCTGCGGCTGGAACCTTGGCTCCAGGCAATGGGCCGTAGGTTCTCGCCCCCATCTGATGGCAAATCCAGCACTGAGTCTCGCCTGGGCTCAGCGCGTGGCCCTGCTGGCTGCCAGAAAAGGGCCCGCTCCCTTTCTTTGGCTTTGAAGGTGGGAGGTGCCTAGTAGTCTCCTAGTGTGTGGTCTTATTTCTTTGGAAGCGTCCCGGATGGGGGTCACTGGGTCCCAGGGCTCCCCTCCCTGTCCAGTGCTCCAGTTGCGGGCTCACACCTGTGTGCATCTTCGCCGGAGCTGAGTATCCTCGGCTGTGACCTTGTTCACCCCACAGCCAAGTCATGCCCCGCTGTTTGGATTTGCCAGGTGCTGAAGGACAATAAAAAGATCAGCTACAGGATTCGTTTGGATAGAACACGTTATCCATCAAACTTCACAGTGGCCCCCACCTTGGAGCAAAACCAAGATCCTGCTGATGACCCCACATGGCCCTGCCTCCTTACCCCCATCCTCTGTGACTCTCCTTCTCACTGGCTCAGGCCACACTGGTCTCCCCAGGCCTTGCTGACCTCAGGGTGTCTGCCTACGCTGTTCCCTCTGCCTGGATGCTTTCCCCACCCATACTCACAGGGCGCCCTCCTCTCTGCCCTTGGGCCTGCACTCAAATGGCCCCTGATGCGCCAGGCCCCCTGACCACCCGCTCCAGGCCTCCCTCTTCCCCTCCTCGGCTCTGGCTGTCGCCACAGCTCCTGTTACAGATTCGCTTGTGATTTGTTTGCTCGGTATCCACCTGCTAGAAGGTAAACTCCCAAAGGACAAGTGCGTAATTGGTTTCATGCTAGAAGAGAGGCGAGCAGGGGTCACGATCAGCAAGCAGGTCTTGACCACACGAACGGAAGGACCAGGCGAAGGGGGAACAAGCTGTCCTGATCCAGCAGCCTGTGACATTTCAGGCTTGCCGTCACCAGCCTTGAGAGACGCCTTTATTCCTAGGGAGATGGTATATTGCATTTCTGACAGTTTAGAATCCTTGTACTTTTCAGACCATTTATCTCATTAATCCAAGACTTGATTTGGACCCGGTCATCTTCTCCCTCCTCGTTTCTAATGTGTGTCGGGGGGAGCACCGCTCACTGTGGAGCTGCCAGAGTGGGATGTGCTGGGTACCCCAAGGGGGCGGCTCCAGGAGCCCCTGGGTTTTGTTTGCTGAGTGAGGTCTGCCAGTTGAGGCCAGAGCTGAGTTGTTGAGGGGGGGGGAACACAGAGGCTATGAGGAGCCCCCAACCCTGGATGGAGGAGAGGAACAGTGATCACAAAGACAGGTGGAGCCTCTGAGTGGGACTGAAGGCAGGCACTGAGCTTCCATGGGTTTTGGGATTTTGCTGTGTGACCTTGACACAAACCCTCTTCCCTGTCTCCCGTGAGGCCTGCAATAACAAAAGTCCCTTTTCTTGGTGGAATTGAGTCTATTTTTCAGAAGTGAAGTATGAGTGGGGGGTTCCAATCAAGGCTGCCTGTGGGAGGCTGGCCTTACCTGGAACTCCTGTTCTCCTGAAGGATTGGGGGAAAGAGCCAGAGATGGTGGTGGTTGTGGCGGTGGTGATGTGTGTACAGTTGTGCACACAAGTCCCAAAACAGGTTTCCCTAAAATAAGGACAACTTCATCTCCCCAAGAGGCCCACAGACTGAGAGGAAATTAAAACCTGTGGCCAGTTACCCAGACCTCCCACCTTGCCTTCCCTTTGTCTCATCACTTGCATGAAACCCATGGCTGTGTTTGCATACCCTGCTTAGGCCTCCTGGGCCTCTCCAGGCCCCATTTCCTCTGCATTTGTTTTTGGCAGTCCTTGTCCGAGAAGGGGGACTGGCAGCCTGCTTCTTTGCTGGTACACCTCTGATGTTAGCCAGGGCCTACTTCAAGGACAGGCCTGGGCGGGAGAAGGGGGATTGGTGTCCTTGGCTTTGCAGCCCCACATTGCACAGCAAATGTGTCATAGAGCAGGAAGAAGAGGGGTGCCTTCCCACGACGACCACCCCAAACCCCGGGCCCCTTCCGCCATCTTCAGCAGCTCTTTTAATCTAACGTGGTGTTTTCAACTTCAGGCCATGAACCCACGATGAGTCGGGACAGTCAAAACCAGCGTTAATAAATAAATGGAATGAAATAGAAAATATCGGAATACATGTTTGAGATGAAGCATCTGCTACATGTATGTGTATATATGTGTGTATATAAACGCACACATGTTACACACAACCGGTTTGTAAAGTGAATTGCATTCAAAAGTTTGGAAGACACTTGTCTGAACAATTAGTTTAACGGTTTTTTATTTTGCCAGGTGCCCAGGCGTTTGAGTGGGAGAAGTTGCCAGCACATTTGAGTCCAATCGGACACACCGGCCACCGGCATTTGAGTGGGGAGCTGTCCCTTGCGGGTCTGATTGTCCGGGAGAGTCTGAGGAAAACCCCTTTAGAACCCTAACACTAACCAGTGGACACTTTCCCTTTCTCTCTGAAGAAAAACAGGAATGGCTTCTGAGCCATTGTACTTAAGTGAGTCACTCCAATATCCTGTGTGCACTGCTCCCAGAAATGCAGCAAACAGAACATGTAATGCTACATAAATTCCTGCGAGAAATTTCTTTGTCCAGAAATGGTGTCAGCTTGTTGTTCCACGTTGCCATAGGGAACAGAGAGCTCAGCCTTTGAAATGCAGTGAGGAGCGCTGTGATTGGCCAGCCTCGCTGTCCGTCACTGCTGCCCAGCGGCCGTAACTGCGGAGGACAGAACGCTCGCCCCCCAAAGCGGGTTCCTGCTTCGGGGCAAACTTTGTGCTGCAGCCCCCTCCAACTCCCCAAAGCAGGGGGTCCAGAACTGCTCAGACAGTTGGAGAAGAGAAAGAAGCGGGGAGGAAGCGGGGAGAAGACAGGGAGCAGGTCCTCACTGCCCAGCAGGGGGCTCAGCCACGGTCGTACCTGAGCCTGTTCACCCTGCATTGCTTCTTGGCACCGCTTTGGTGGAGAGCAGAGAGAGTTGTAGAAAACCCTTCTGACGGGTCTTTGAAACTTCTAACCTTGTTATTTGTGTTAAAAGAGCCAAAAAATGGTCCAGCCTAGAGAATTTCTGGCCAAGTCCTAAAAAGACCCCAGTCTAGCTTGAGGCAGGAGGTGGGAGTGTGGCCCGATCCGGCCCTGGAGACCTGTGAGGAGATGAGCAGATACACAGAGGCTCGGAGCCCGGGCCCTGGTCTGAGGAGCAGCGGCAGCCATTAAGGCTTCTGACAGGCAGGAAAGGACACCCAAGGCTCGGGAGCAGAAGGGAAAGCGCCCCTTGCCGCCGAGAGGGGAGCTCCTCTGGTGCCCGAGGTTCCAGTCAGAGCCCTGCGGTCTGCGCAGGGCTGACCGAGGCTGACCCGCCACCTCAACATGGTTGCTGGGCGGACGACAGCCATCTTGGGTTCTCCGAGTTGAACTCAGGGAGCTGTGCCCTCTCAGCAAGTGGCCCGAGCAGGGGCGCTGCTGCAGACTTCGAGTCTAGAGAGCGAGGCCCCACCTCTGCAGCTGGAGAACAAGCACACCCGGCGGGCTGATGGAGCCAGAGCCGGGGTTCCAGCAGCCTGCCCAGACTGTCGGGGGTTCTGGAACGTTCCACTGAGAAAGCCTCTGGAGGAGATGCTGAACTTCCTGCCTTTATTCGACGAGTCATTGGAGAAGGGACACTAGCTTAAGCTGGTGACACTGGTCTTGGCTCTGTCTGGAGATCTCCATGAACCTTATGAGGAAGAGAAAACGGGGCAGTCCATTCTGTCCCCTCTGTGTTGACTGTCAACTGGTGCAGAGATGGCCTTGCTCTTTGGTTGGCCTGGAGCCTCACGGAGAGACAGGCCCTCTGCCGTTGCCCATCTTGCCAGGCCAAACAGGTCAGATACACAGACCTAGAGCACTTTGGGGAATCACTGATGGCTTGTGGGGGGCAGGGGGCGGGCAGAGAGCCGAGGCCTGTGGAGAAACGGGTGGCCCAGAAGGCCTGGGGCCCAGGGCGGGGAGGGGGTTCACAGGGCAGCGGACTCTGTCCTGGGGCCCCCAGGCCAGCAGGGCGCTCTGGGAGCTTGTGGCAGACTGGCCACGTTGTTCACACTCGATCAAGACCCAACTTCCTGGGTGTGGGAGGGGCCCCGGCAGCAAGGAAAGGCCAACCAAAGGGTTAGGAGCCCCCCTCAATGGGGAGCAGGGCCCAGACAGTCTCCCTTAGCCCCACCACCTGGTCCTGTGTAGGAGAGGGAGCGGTGTAGAGGAGCGAGTGTGTATGTGTGAGTGTGCACAGGCGTGACGGCGCATGGCTGTCAGCGAGTGTGTGAATGCATGTACAAGTGTGAGCGCATGAGAGCATGTCTGTGACCAAGTGTGTCTTGGAGTGTGTGTGAACTGTGTGTCTGCGAGCGTGTGTATGTTTTGTGAGCATGTGTGTCTGAGCATGTGTAAAAACGCGAGTTGGCTGTGTGTCGGTGAGTGTGAGTAGTTGTGCGAGCCTCTGTGCTCAATGTGTGTCGGTGTGAGTGAGGGTGGCCGCGCTGGTGAAACGCGTGACGCCATGGCTCCCGACCCTAAGGGGACCTGCACCTTTCGGGCCCCCACGCGGCTTGCGTGGCTTTTCGACCCGGAAAGGGGGGTACGCCCGGGGCGGGGGCTGCGAGGCGCCGGGGGCCGGGCGCGCGCGCGCGCGGGGGCGGGGCGGCGCTGGGGGCGGCCGGGCCCGCCCCCGCCCGCGCCGCGGCGCCGTTGCTAAGGCCGGGCGGCGGGCGCCGGGGGGAGGGCCTTAGCGACGGGCGGCGGGCGCGCGCGGGGCCGGGCGGGGGCGCGCGGGGCGGGGGCGCGGAGAGCCGGCCGCTCTCGCGGGCTCCCGCAGCCCCCGCGCGCGCGCGCGCGCGGGCCGGCGGCGGGGGCGGGGCGCGCGCGCGCCCGGGCGCGCTCTGGAGGCCGGCGGGGATTTCCAGCGCGCGAGAGGAAGTGCCTGCGAGAGGGTGCGTGAGGGCGAGGGAGCGCGGCGCGGCGCGGCCGCCGCGTGCGCGAGCCGGGTTGCAGCCCAGCAGGGACTTTCCAGCCGGCGGCGGCGGCGGCGGCCGCCGGCCCTTCCCCGCCCCCCGACATGGGGCTGCCCGGGGAGCAGGACGCTGCGGACCGCGGCGGAGGACGCGCTCGGCGCTGCTGAGCCGGCCGGGCGGCGCGGACGCGGGTAAGGGGCCTGGCGGGCGGCGGGCGGCTCCATCCCCGGCGGCTCCATCCCGCGCCCTGGGCGGCGGGCGGCGGGCGGGCGCGGGGTCGGTCGGCGCGGGGCCGGGGCGGCGCAGGCCCGGCGCCCGGCGGCGAGTGCCCGGTGCGGCGCCGTCTCGCCCCCGCCCCAGCCCGCGCCCGCCCGCCCCCCGGACGCCTCAACTTCGGGAAACTTTGTCCTCCGGCCCGGCCCGGCCGAGGGCCCCGCGGGCCCGGGCTCCCGCAGCTTTTCAGGAAACGGGGCGCCGAGGCCGCTTGGAACGTGACCCCCCCCCCCCTCACCCCGAGGTGGCGAGAGACCAGCATCTCCGACGAGGCTGTGTGTTTTGCGGGGTGAGGAGCGGACCGTCTCGGGTGTCTCCATAGCCGAACATGTTCACCCTGGGCTGGCTTGGGTTCTTTTTTTTTTTTTTAAGCCATTATTTAAAAGTTTATACTGAGTCATTCCTCTGCAGATGAACCTCTGACTGATTCATAAGCGAAGAGCTGCAGCGGCCTCGGAGGCAGCCGGGTACTGGGATCCAGTTTGGGGCGAAAGGCACACATTCCGCCTTCGGTTAATTGCTCAGGCACACTTTGCCACGTTTTCACCCCGTTTGGGGACATCTATTTAATATTTAGGCTTTTAGACAGAATCTCGTGGGGAAAAAAAATTCTTTACCTTTCTCTTGAAAACATAGCAACAAAATGGTAATCAATGGAGTGTTGTGGACGTGCTTTGAAATCTAAGAAGCCTTCATATAATTGTCCGTTGAAGGAAGCAGTTTTATTTCATGGTTTTCATTTTAAGCTGAGAATTAGTTTTCAGAATGAGATGAGGGGGTGTGTGTGATTTATTCATTTATTTTTGTGGATTCATAAAGGCTGTGTTGAGCGTTGTTGCCGCTTGTTAATTTACATTCACAGCATACAACTGAGGGGAGCCATAATTTTTATTTTTTTCTTAGCATTTGCTGGTGAAGCTTTTGGGAATGTTGTGTGTTCTGTAATCTTGCATTTGTGTATAAAATCCATATGTAAAGAAATGACCAAGTGGACCATCAGTTGGTGCTAAAATCTTTTCCTGTCTTTCACATCTTTGAAAATGGCCTGTTCAAAAGACTGCATCATGTGTAGGATGTCTGGCAAAATTGTGTACGTTCGTTTTTCAAATGAAAGGAAGTGTTTGCTTTTTCACTATTGTGTGGTGACAGTATATACATACTGAAAATCAGTTCAAGATGAAGAATTTTTTGGCCAAAACAAAAATAAGCCTTATTAGTGTGAAAACCCTAAAATGGACAAGATTGGAAATGTGGTGAGTAGGTGTTCAGGACAGAAACCTTGACAGACCTAGGATTCCAGCACCACTAGTCAAAATCAGACCTTATCAGGGATGAGGTTTAAGATGTAAGGTGTCTCACCCAGACGCCATCTGTTCCAGCTGTCACCATGCAGAAGCCAGGGAAGCAGAGAGCTGGCAGGGAGAATTCCAGCATTTTTTTTTTTTTTCTTTTTCTGAGACATTCATGTGAATTTTTCTGTGAGGGGGAAGAAAACCAGTTATTTTTCTTGGATGCTGTCCATTCATTTTGGAGCTAATAAGATGGCCTCACTCGTTGTACAGAAGGATGTCAAGATCTTCCACTGGAAACCAGCAGTAGCAGCTGGCCAGTGGTTTCTGTTAATACAATCAAAATATTCCTACTCTTTTTTGTGTCTTGAAGAGAGTCCTTAGTTTAACTGAAACATTTGAGCTGCTTCTAGCTGTTCTCCCCTGTGTTTGGGGTTTTGATTCCGTAAAGACCCCTACTAGAATCCCTTTAATTTTTCACTGTGCAAAGCGGGAAGGACCTTGAGGAGGAGGAGGGGGTTTGTCGGGGATAGATAGATACGCCAATACGCTGAAGGACAAGAATGATTTATCACTCTGGTGAAGTCCTTTTTGATGATGCTAAAGCTGTACTTTAAGAAAAACTGTCACTGTGGTGTTGCAAGTCTGGGCTAGCTCAAGCAAACAAAGGAAATTGCGTTAAATTTGTCCATCTCTGTTTTCTCATCTCTGTAGAGCAAGACTCTACAAACAGCAAGTGATCTAACCTATCAAATATTATGCAATAGCTGAGTTTCCTTGTAATGGTCAGTTTAAGAATTGTTAACTTAGCAGAGGAGACCTCATATAGCCAGGGCCTCTGTGTCAATCCCATGGATTCTGGACCCCCTGCATGCTTCTTTACAAATGTTCTGTGAGGAAGGAAAATTACTATTATTATTATTTTGCTGGTGGAGGAGAGTCATCATATTGACTTGAGATACAGAGAGACACTGAGGAAAGAGCTCCAAAGTGAGAAAAGAAGGCAGCGAGGCCAGTGGTTTTGGAAGGTGACCAGAGAGAGGCAGCCGAGGCCTAAATGTGGAGATGATGCTCAGACCTGCTCTGGGCAGAGGGAATGGAGCCAGCGAGAGAGTGCTGGACGCCTGCGGGCAGGAGGGCGGTCGAGAGGTGAATGGGGACAGGATGGCTCGTGCCATCGCAGCTGGCTTTAGGTCCACAGCTGCTCATGGAGTAGGGGACAGAGCAGCTCTCAACAGAAAAGGAAAAAAATGTAAGAAAACATGTGTGCTCGTGTAAGGTCTAGTATTCATAATTAAACAGTACAAAATGGCTTTCTCACTTTAGAGGGCCTTCGTCGACTGTGGTCTGCACAGCACAGTGAGGGGTTGGGGACTGACCACTCTAGGAAGGAGAAGGTGATGTTTTTGTCATCAAGCGTCAAAATCTCCTTTTGGGCCAGAATTGCTTGTCTCCCTGTGCAGGCTTGTTGGGGGTGAGGCTGGCAGGTGGTGAGATGTCATAAATGCAGGTGACTGTTGTGGGTTTCTGTCAACTCTAGAAATCAGGTTGGAATCCCTTGCTGAGTATCTGTATTCTGCAGGATAAGTAGATCATTAGCTGGAATGGGGGAGTCTTTTTCTCCTTGAATTTGATGTTCAGTGAATGTGCCTTGAGTTCTCGTAACTCTCTGGTTCCAGTGCTGGGATGAGGGAGTTGCAGCACCTGCCTTTGAGAGCATGGTCTCAGCCCCTGTGCGTGGTGGAGGAAGATGCGGGAAACCAGCGCTGTTTGACCAGGTAGCACCAGGACTGAAGCTTGTGCCCAGAAGGGAGAGGGAAAATGAAGTTTTCACCATCCTGCCTTCAGGAAGTTGGCTGCTCAGCTGGAGAGTGCAGTTCCATTCGGAAGAGGCAAGAAAAGTCCTACAGAGTAGACTAAAGTGGATTAGCGGGTCGTGTGGAGGACTGGAAGTATGGTGGAAGTTCGGGAAAGGGTAGACAGCTCCTGGCTGGCGGGGTAGTCAGGGACAGCTTCTGGGAAGTGGGTGTTGAGATCCAGTGCCAAGAAGGCCGGTGCAACGGGCCCACCTTGAGATTGGCAGGAAGAGGACTTCTCCGTGCTCCACTTAGTTTTGGGAAGATAGCACCTGACGGTTTGTGGTCCTGTTTGTGCCAGTAGACACGGTCTTGGTGATGCTGGTGGTCATGCTGGTCATGCTTCCGGTTATAATGATTCCCATGCTGTCCCCTGGCCCCCGCCAGGCCCTTTGTGACCAGGTCTTTGGCGGGAGACGGAGCGGTGGTACCTGGCCTGGGCGGCTGCACTTGGCTGTCCCTGCCTTTTCTCACTGTAGGTGGAAGGTCTCAAAAGGTGGTGGGGAGGGGAGTGAGTGTTAGAGTGCCCCTTCCCCAGGGGACACCCCCAAACCTGCTGCTCTGTCATCCATGCTGAAATGACGTAAATCTTTAATTCTCAAGAAATAAAAAATCTCCCTGTAAGTTCATTTCATGGCTTACTTTTTATAAGGGTTCCTCCATGCTGATGCATAACTCCGTGGGTTTTTTTGTTTGTTTTTGCCTGCATCGCACTGCTTGTGGGTTTGTAGTTTCCCATCTTGGGATTGAACCTGGGCCCTAGGCAGTGAAAGTGCAGAGTCCTAACCACTGGAGCATCAAGGAATTCCTGACTCCATGTATTTTTTTTAATGGGGGCTACTTGGTAACTTCTCTCATGAGGCCATTCTACCAAGAAAGATATCATGCCTGCTGTTCTGATATCCTGATTTCTTTTCCAATTAAAACACCCATTCTGTGGCAAAAACCATAAGCATATTTATTGGAAACTTGGTTTCTTTGAGTGGAGAGAAAAGCTAAATTCATTAATTGATTGGGATAATGTAATCATCAGGATGACAGTGGCATCAAAAATACTAAAACGTTAGTTTCCAGGAGTCAAAATTGTAGTGAAGGTTTTCAGTGACTGTGCCCTGGAATGCTAACGTCCGGTAGGAGGCCTGCATATGCTTGAGGCAGCGGGGTGCTGGTTAGACGCCCCCAGGGCCCGGCACGCCGGCCTCTGTCAGTGCTTGTGTCAGGAATCCGCAAGTTTGGGAAGGAAGAGGGATGTAACAGATGCTCGCCTCGTGGCTCCGTGTGGTTTGGCATATGTGTCTGCAGGTGGGGATGCCCTGTGGCTGTGTCTCTGGACTGTGCCCCTCCACCCCCAGTTCTGATAGCGCTTAGCTCCCAGGTTGGTTGTGTGAGGGGGCTTGTAAGATGGGGGTCTTCATCCAGCATCTTAACTTCCCTGGGTGCTTTGAATGACTTAAAGAGGAAATGCAAGGAAATCTGTTCTCCTGAGTCCTGCCTTGCCCAGTAATGCCCGGGAGTCACAACTTTATTCTGGAAATTAAATTCTGTCTTTTTTGGATTAATATAGCCTGGTGTTTGAAATGTTATTATGGGGTAAATTAAGTGTTCTGGTTTCAGAAGGCTTTTCTCTGTGGGAAGGGCATGGTTTTAGTTCAGTATGTCTCAAACCCTTGATAGGAGTCCAAGCCCATTAAGTTTTATCTTAAAATTTAATAGGAATTTTACACTGTACTCAGTAATATGTCTGGTTTTCTTTTTCTTTTGCTGTAAACATATGTTGCCCCCTTCAGTTGTTGAGTGCATTGGATTCTCCAGAACATGCGTTGTGTTCATCCTTGGCTCCCCCAGGTTTGGTGAGGGGTCCCCTGGAATTCCTGCTATGAGTCCTAGGGGCCATCCACCTTCTGGCTTGAGAAGTGTGGGCATGGTGGAAGGCTCCAGCTTTAAAGATCGGAATCCCAGTCCTGCCCTTTCGCACACCAGCAGAACCACCCAAAGTGGCTGCTGGGCCTCTCTGAATTAGTGTCTCCATCCGTAAAATGGGACGAACAGCAGCAGGCACAGACTTGCTTCTTATGAAAGAAATGGGCGAGAGAACCTTCTACTGATGTTAATTTTTGTAGTAATAGAGGACTGAGAGCTAATAGAGGAAGAGGGTTGAGACCTTAGAATGCCTCAACCCTAAACTAATGCGTCAGATGGACGGGACCGAGAGAAGTTTCCTCCTTTTACACGGGAGGCAGCTGGCTGAGTGTTGGGTGAGGAGGGCTCCCACGTCAGTCCATTGTCTGGCAGGCGCACACTGTTCACCCAGTGTAGAGGTGGTGTTTTTTTTTCTTCCCCCCTTGCCCCCTGCGGTCTTCATTTCCCCAGGATTGGCCCCAGGGAAGCTGCTTGGCCTCTATCCAATTTGGGATAATTGAAAATTAATGAACTCACATTTTTGGGGAGAACTTACCCTAGAGCTAGGCTAGTTTGCCAGCACTTAAAAGTGAAGTAAGACGCTGTGTGAGCACTGCCCTCAAGGAGCTTCTGCGAGGCGAGTAAGCCGGGGAGTGGTCCGGTTACAGCACCGCGTGGTGGGCGCCGTGGCGGAGGGGCAGAGCCGTGGGAGCCGGGGCGCCGGGCGCAGAGGTGTTTTCCGGGGACGGTGAGCGAGAGCGAGAGGGGCGGGCCCGAGAGCCCGCGGGGCTCTCTGTGGCTGCCGATCAGGGTGCCTCAGGGTGCCGGCCTCAGAAGGCCTTTGTGCCAGCCTGGCTCTGGAGGGAAGACTTGTCCCCACTTTACAGATGGGGAAAAGGAAGAGCCTCAGGCCTGCTGGACTCGAGTCCATGTTTTCACCACTCTGCTCTGTGGTCAGTTTAGGCTGAATTTATAATCCGTTTTTAGATCTTGTTCTTATTCTAGACTTCTTAGTTTTGCTTTCAGATTCTAGACATTTGACATCGTGTGTTTTTCCAGCATATGCTTTTCACACGGCCCTTCCTCTGCTCCAGCATCTATTCTGCCTGTATGGACTTCTTTCCTGCTGGTGCTCCATCCCCTCTCTCTTTCATTTTCCTACAGCAGCTACCCTGCATTCCACTTCCTTTCAATAAGATCAGTGAAGGCATTCTTTGCTCTGTGGTTCTTGCTGAGGAGCAGTCCCAAACTTGATTTACTAATGTGTTTTCTTTCCCCTTTCTCTCTTAATTTACATTTAAACCGGTGTCTAGTAATAACGATAGTGTGTAGTCATTATGTCTTTACAGGGTTTTACAAATATTAGCTTGTTAGTGGTGAACAAGTCCCGGAGGCCTGGTCACTCTAGAGAGAGCTGGTTACAGCCCAGCATGGACAGATTCCACCCATTCATGTGGAATTTAATTATAACTGCGGATTGCTTATGGGAATATGAGTTAAAGACAAAGAAACCTCCACAGTTAGCAAGGAAATGATGTCACTGGTATTTTGTTGAAGATTTTACGTGGCTCTTCTGCTAGAACCACCGTAAAGGTTTGAACATGAAACTGGCGATGCCTGGACTGAGGGGCGGGGGCGTGTTACACAGCCATCCGTGCCTGCCGGGGGAGGGCTGTGTACTGGGGTCACAGCTGGGCCCTGAGGTCTCAAGAGGCAGAGGGTAGGTCTTCTTTGTCCTTAGGCCAGGTTAGAGGCAGTGGGGTTAAGGCAGTGTGTGGGAGAGATGGCAAGGGCCTCATGTTTCTGGGGAGGACTGCCCTGCCTTCTCCAGCTTGAGGAAGGTTCTAGTGCATCTGGGATGGATCTCTAGTGTTGTGATGACAAGCTTCTTAAGGACAGGGCTGCTTCATTGTATTTTCCCAGTCTGGTGCAAAATGTTCTCAGGCCATCTCAAATGGGATGAATTTATGTGTGGGAGGAGTTTGGGTCTGAAGTCAGACCCAGTTTGAATTCTGGTAAGTAAGTTATTTATCCTTTCTGAACCTCAGTTTTCTCATCTATGCAGGGGCAATTGTGAGGACTGAAAGTGAGAATGTGAGTGGATGTGGGGACCTGGCAGGTCATGAGTGGGAATTCCTTTCCTGTGTGGGTTCCTGAAGGGAGAACATGCTTGTTAACAAGGTGAACAGTAAGCTGTCTTGGGAGTGAGCCTGGCACTGGAAGGCAGGTAGGGGTAGAAGAAGCACATTATTGGACTGTAAAGAAATTATTTTTAACAAAGAATAAAATATCTGGAAACTAGAAATCACTATTTGCAGAAAAAAGAATGTCTATAGATAGGCCCTCCCTTTTAAAGCAATTTTTATATATGATTTTTTTGATAAGTTTAAAACTATATTTTAGTACATTCTTTTCTTCTGTTATTTAGCGTAATAATATGAAACTTGTTCTGATCTCTGTTCAGATGTCAGCTCTCCTTGGTTTTCCCTCAACACCCTAGTTAGATGGCCCCTGCCTTCACTCTCTAGGCACTTACTTGCATTTTTAATTTTTGTCCATCATCTTAACCCATTTCCTAGAAGAGTACCTGGAGTATGTTAGATACTCAGGTGTTTGTATGAGTTGATCAGTGGTTCAACCAAATTTTCTTTTATTGAGGAAAAATTTACATAACGTTCAGTTAACTATTTTGAAGTGTACAGTTCAATGGTATGTAGTCTGTTCACAATTTTGTGCAACCACAGGGCTTGCTCTAGTTTCAGAACTTTTCTATCACCCTGTAAAACATTCTGTACTCAATAAGTAGTCATTCCTTATCCCCCCTTTTCTTCTAACCCTAATAGCCTCTAATCTACTTTCTGTGGCTATAGATTGGCTTGTGCTGAGTATGTCATATAAAAAGGATCATACAGCCCCTGACCCTTTGTGTCTTTTTTCATGTAGCATAATGTTTCTGGGGTGCATCTGATACATGGGGTAGCATGTATCAGTATTTTGTTCCTTTTTCGTGGTTGAGTAGTATCCCATTTATGTATGTATCAGTTTATTTATCCACTGTTGGATGTTTGGGTTTTTACTTTTTGGCTATTACGAGTTATATATATATATATATATATATATGTATGTATATGTGTGTGTGTGTTTGTGTACACACACACATACATATATGTTTCTATGTAGACGTAGTGTTTCCATTTCTCTTGCGTAATATACCCAGGAGTGGAATTGCTGGGTCATGTGGTCATTCTGTGTCTAACTTGTCCCCACCTGCAATGTACTAGGATTCCAGTTTCTGTACATCTTTGTCAACATTTGCCTTTTTTTTTGGATTAAAGCTATTTTAGTGGATGTAACATGATATCTCATGGTGGTTATGTGCTTCCTTAATGTTCAGTGATATTGAACAAATTTTCATTGTATGTCTGTTTTGAAACAACATGCCTTCCAATCCTTTGCCTGTGTTTTAACCAAGTTGTCTCTATTGTTGTTGAGTTGTAGGAGTTCTTTGTATGTTTTGGGTATTTAACTCTTAATGGATTTATGATTGACAAATATTTTTCCTATTCTGCTGGTGGTTCTTTCACATTCTTGATAATGTCCTTTGATGCACAAAAGGTTTTAATTTTGATGGATTCCACTTTATTTTGTTGTTGTTTTTCCTTTTGCTTTTGGTATCAAACCTGAAAATCCATTGCCAAATCTGAGGTCTTGAAGATATACCCGTATGTTTTATAGTTTCAGTTCTTACATTTGGATCTTTGGTCCGTTTTGAGCTAATCTGTATAACTGATGCAGGACAGCCTCTTCGTCTTTTGATTGTCCGTGGTCCCAGCACCGTTTGTTGAAGAGGCTGCTCTCTCCCCGCTGGATGGTCTCGGCGCCTTTGTTGCAGAAGAATTAGCATGTGTTTGCATTTACGTCTGGACTCTCGGTTCTATTCCACTGGTCTGTATTTTTGTCCTTATGCCAGCAGCATACCATTTTGATTATCTTAGCTTTTTGAAAAGTTTTGAAGTAGTAAGTTTGAGAAGTGTGAGTCTTCCAACTTTATTTTTCTTTTTCAATATTGCTTTGACTACTTGGCACCCTTCATAGCTCCATATTAATTTGAGGATCAGTTTTTCTTTTTCTTCAAAAAGGTCATTGGAATTTTGACAGGGATTGCATCTGCTTTGGGGAATTGCCATGTAGTACTGAGTCTTCCAATTCATGACCGTGAGATGTCTTTCATTTCTTTCAGTAAGATTTTATAGTTTCAGTATATAAATTTTTCACTTGCTTGGTTAAATTTATACCTGGGTATTGTATTCTTTTGGATGTTATTATAAATGGAATTGTTTCTTTAATTTTCTTTTTGAATTGTGCTGGTTTATAAAAACACAACTGATTTTTGTGTGTTGATAATATACCCTGCAACCTTGCTGAATTTAGTTATTATTACCTCTATTAGTTTTTTTGGTAGATTCCATGGGATTTTCTATGTATATAGTGATGTCATTGGCAAATAGAGATACTTTGTTTCTTTCTTTGCAACGTTGTTACCTTTTATTTCTTTTTCTTGTCTCATTGCTCTGGCTAGGACTTCTCCTGCAGTTTGAATAGCAGTGATGAAAGCAGACATCCTTGTCTTGTTCCTGATCTTAGGGGAAAACTTTTCGGAGTGATTATGAAGTTATATGTGGTTTAAAAAAAAATAAGTGCCCTTTGTCATGTTAAGGAAGTTCCCTTAAATTCCTAGCATACTGATTATTTTGTGATGAAAGGTGGTTGAGTTTTGTCAAATGCTTTCTCTGTGTCTGGTTTTCGCCCCTTCCTTCTATTAATGTGGTATGCTCCTTAGTTGATTTTTGTGTGTTGAACCTCCCTTACTTTCCTAAGATATGTCTCACTTTGTCATGGTGCATAATCCTCTTAACGTGTTGTTGGATTTGGTTTGCTACTGTTTTGTTGAGAATTTTCTCATCTGTGTTTATATAGAGTATTGGTCCTTCGTTTTCTTTATTTGTATCTTTGGCTTTGGTATCAAGGAATCAACTGCATTGTGACTGTACATTGTATTTCTTCAGAATTTTGAAACCTGTCCTCAGTAGTGTGTAGAAAATTCTAGGAGGGTTTTGAAGCAGACAGGAAAGCTCTCTGATGATCACACTATGTACCTCCTTGCTTCCCAACATGAGGCTTCCCCCGTAGCTAATAATTAGCAAAATCCTGGCTGACATTACCATCTTAACTCTGTCAACCCTGGAGAATGGAGGAAGGGACTCTATTCCTGATGCCAGCACCAGGGCTTCTGTTGTTTCCTGAAAAAACCACAGATTGTTCTAGATAATGATTGCTGAGTTACAAACCATCCTAAGCATCTGTGACCTAACACAGTCATTTGTTGTTATTAATAGGTAGTATGGTTCTGTGGTTGGTCAGGCAGGGCTCAGCTGGGTGATTCTTCTGCTCTACGTGGCATTAACTGAAGCTACTAACTGGCATTGATCTGGTCTCTGGTCTGGTCTGGAGGGTCCACAATGGCAGTGCTCACGTGTGTGGATGGTTAGAAGGCCAGGCTTAGTGGTTCCTCACTTTCCACCTAGTGTCAGGGCCTCGTCAGGTGACCTCTCTGCTTGGGTGGTTGGACTTCTTACATGGCAGCCAAAGATTCCTAGAGTGACTGCTGTGAGGAGGTGGGGCGGACAGATGGGTGTAGCGTTACTCTTGTTGTGTCTATCAGCTGAAGGGCCCACAGCGTACTCCCAGATTAAGGAGAGGGGACACAGCCTGCCTGTGGATGCGAGGAGTGGCGGGGAGCTTGTACCCTCTTTAATCCATTACCTGTATGGTGCTTAGATTCCGTGGTGCTGGCAGCAATATGCGTATTGTGTATCCTCTCTGAGAGAGGCTGCTGTGCGCTAAAATGGAAATGCCAGCTGTTGCATGTGACCTTTGGTGAGAAAATGCATTCTGTGTTCTGAACCAAGAATTCACGAATGGACACACCCATTCATAAAATGGTAATTGCCTATATGAAATGTGTGATTTATATTTAATCGGGCATCCTTGATCATCTATTGTCAGAGGTTTCTCAGGTATAATTTTGGGTCTATGAAATTTCCCTCCTATTAGTTCATTTTAAAAGTTATTTAAAAACTTCACTTTCATTTTGAAGAGTATTACAATTCTCTGTTCTTAAAACAAAATTTCATCAAGAATATATTAGTAAGCCTATATCCCAAATTTCCTTTTTTTCACTCTAGATCATTCTAGTAGGGATTTATTAGAATAAAGTTAGGGTTTGACAGCATGTGCAGAGGTGCATCTGCATTGGTTCTAACTAGAAATCTCATTTTCTGTAAGTCTGCCTTCTCTGCCTATCTCAGCAGATGATTGCGACACTGTTTGAGTGGGAGCAAATGTGATGAGGTCAGAGAGGATGGAGGAAGTGGATTTAAATCATGAAACAAGGAGTCTGCATCTTTGGTTCCAGTGGAGCCACCAAATATCGGGATAATAGGGGTGCAGAGGGGTGGAGCTGTGTCCCACGTGTGCCCTCTGCTCGCGCCCACACAGAGAGCCCTGCCTGCCCAGTGCTGCCATGGCAGTGTCCCGGCCCGGGGCAGTGCCACAGCCGCCCAGGTTCGTGTTTCCCAAGCGTGGCTTACCTATGTTCCCAAATGCCCATCACTCCTAGGTATCTAAGCTTTGTCCAAAGTAGTGTGAGTGTAGAGTCACCACCTTTGTGGGGTGGGTACACTGGGGTGACTAATGCATGGGATTTTAGGGAGTCCTGGGAGCCTCTGGATGCCCCCCATCAGGCCTGATGTAAGAACCTCTAGTCTAGATGATCTGAGGCCTCTTATAGTAAAGTTTTATGTAAACATATATGTGTTTGCTCCGTCGTGTCCAATTCTTTGTGATTCCCCTAGACCTTAGCCCGCCAGACTCCTTTGTCTATGGAATTTTCCAGGCAAGAACAGTGGAGTGGGGTAGCCATTTCCTGCTGCAGGGGATCTTCCCCACCCAGAGATCAAATTCTCCTCTCTGCATCTCTTGCATTGGCAGGCAGGTTCTTTACCACGACTGCCACCTGGGAAGCCCATAAACACATACGCATATACATACGTGTATACACACACATACTGCATACACACGTGCACACACAAACACACATACATGTACATACACCCATATTATACACCACACACACACCCCTGCACGTTCATACCCATCAGGCTCCTCTGTCCATGGAGAATTCTCCAGACAAGAATTCTGGAGTGGGTACACATTCCCTTGTCCAGGGAATCTTCATGACCTAGGGATTGAACCCAGGTCTGATCTCCTGCATTGCAGGCAGATTCTTTACTCTCTGAGTCACCAAGGAAGTCCTCTCTCTCTCAACATATATATATATATATATATATATATATATATATATATATATAATTTTCTGGCTGTGGGCTTCCCATTCCTTATTCTTTTATGAATTCCAGAAGTCTTCTGGCCGTGGCCTTCTCATCAGGGAGAAAGTAGTTGCTCTCTGCAAGTTTGGTGGGGATGGTTCTTTCGATATTACTTACTTTTTTCATTCATTATTACCCGTAGGAGTCGGTACCAGAAGGCGGTGACTGTGTGACTGTGGCCCAGGGGTGACCAACATAGGGGCTAAAGAAGGGTAATGAGACGAGCGGACTGGGGAAGATGAGGGGTCAGGAGGGCAGTGGCATTCACGGTGAAAGGTAGGACTCTGAAAGCATTGACATTGTGTTCTAAGTGTAACACTGCAGACGTAAAAGTTTCTCAATTACGTGAAGTGATGGGAAGCATGGAGACCACCTGTTGGTGGGCCAGGGTCTGGAGAGGTGGAGGTCGGGGGATAGGGGCCTCCCAGCAGTAGAAGCCCTGCTGCAGGGGGACGAGATTCAGGCAGGCGTCGGGACCCTGCACAAGACCCACCGTCTTTGTGGCCTCCGGCAACTTATGTTACCCTTTGGAACCTCTGTTTTCTTTCGTGCTAGACAGGAATAGTGGTGACAGGAGTGGTTATTGTGATAATGGAATAGTAAGCCTTAAAAAAGGAGGTCACCAGAGAAAGGCAGTACGGTGCTTAAGGCTAACGGAGCCTGCAAGTTTCAGCCCAGGAGAGAGTCGAGGAGGTGTCCAGCGGACACTCACTGTTTGAGCACGTGTTTATCTGCTGGGTGCTCGGCTGAGCTCAGTGCTGTATGTGTGTGTGTGTGTGAAGAGTATAAGGGAAAACATTTAAATGAACACTGACCAGATTTTGTTTAGCTCAGGAAACTTTTTAAAAGAAATTTTATTGAAGTATAAGTTGATTTACAGTGACATTGGTTTCAGGTATATAGCAGTGATTCAGTTATTTATATATGCATACACATTTTCCCTCATAGGTTATTATAAAATATTGAGTATAGTCCCCTGTGCTGTGCAGTAGATCTCTGTTATTTATCTATTTCATATATAATAGTGTGTTATGTGTTATCCCTCTCTCGCCCTTTCCCCTTTGGAAACCATAAATTTGTTTTCTATGTCTTTTGGTCTATTTCTGTTTTGTAAGTAAGTTAATTTGTATTTTTAAGATTCTACAGGTAAGTGACATTACATGACACTTGTGTTTCCTCTGTATTGCTTAGTGTACTCATACCTCGGTCCATCCGTGTTGCTGCAAACGGCATTATTTCATTCTTTTGTTACGGCTGACTAGTACGCCACTGCTCGGTATATACACACACAACGTATTTTCTTGTCCACTCCTCTGTTGATGGACGCTTAGGCGGCTTCCGCGCCTCGGGCGTTGTAAGCAGTGCTGCTGTGAACGCTGGGGGCATGCGTCTTTTTGGATTACAGTTTTCTCCAGAGATATGCCCAGAAATGGGATTGCAGGATCAGAGGGCAGCTCGTATTTTCAGTTTTTTAAGGACCCTCCATACTGTTCTCTGGACTTCCCCGATAGCTCAGTTGGTAAAGAATCCGCCTGCAATGCAGGAGACCCCGCTTCGATTCCTGGGTCAGGAAAATCCTTTGGAGAAGGGATAGGCTACCCACTCCAGTATTCTTGGGCTTCCCTTGGGGCTCAGCTGGTAAAGAATCCGCCTGCAATGTGGGAGACCTGGGTTCAGTCCTGGGTTGGGAAGATCGCCAGGAGAAGGGAAAGGCTACCCACTCCAGTATTCCGGCCTGGAGAATTCCGTGGATGGTGTAGTCCATGGGGTTGCAAGAGTTGCACACGATTGAGCCGCTTGCACTTTTCATACTGTTCTCCATAGTGGCTGCAGCGATTTACACGTCCATTAGTGGTGTAGGAGGCTTCCTTTTTCTCCATTCTTTTTGGTGATGGCCATTCTGACCAATGTGTGGCTTGGTTTGCATTTCTCTAATGATTAGCGATGTTGAGCATTTTTCATGTGCTGTTTGCTGTCTATATCTTTGGAGAAATGTCTAGGTCTTCTGCCCATTTTTAGATTGAGTTGTTTTTATTTTTTATATTGAGTTGTTTGAGCTATTTGTATATTTTAGAAATTAATCCCTGTTGGTCGCATTGTTTGCAAATATTTTCTCCCAGTCTGTAGGTTGTCTTTTTGTTTTGTTTATGGTTTCCTTTGCTGTGCAAAAGCTTTTAAATTTAATTAGGTCCCATTTTTTGGTTTGTTTTATTTTCATTACTCTACGAGATGGATCTGAAAAGATATTGCCACAATTTATGTCCAAGAGTGTTCAGTCTATGTTTTCCTGTAGGAGTTTCATAGTATCTGGTCTTATATTTAGGTCTTCAATCCATTTTTAAAAGACTTTTCCTGTTTTTTTTAATTTATTTTATTTATGTCTGTGCTGTGCGTGGGCTCTCTTCAGCTGCAGTGAGCAGAGGTCCTCTCCCGGTGCCGTGCGCAGGTCTCTCACTGTGGTGGCTTCTTGCTGCAGAGCATGGGCTCTGGAGCACACGGGCTTCAGCAGTTGGCAGTGTTCGGGCTCCGGTGGCGCAGCACGCGGGCTCTGGAGTGTGGGCTCAGTAGTTGTGAGGCGTGGGCCTGGTTGCCCCCTAGCATGTGGGATTTTCTCGAACCAGGGATCAAACCTGGGTCCCCTGCACAGGCAGGTCGATTTTAAACCACGGGACCACTAGGAAAGTCTGACCTTTAATCCAGTTTGAGTTTATTTTTGTAGGTGATGTGAGAACATTCTAATTTCATTCTTTTAGATGTTACTGTCTAGTTTTCCCAGCACCACTTGTTGAAGAGACTGTCTTTTCTCCAGTGTACATCCTTCCCTCCTTTGTTGTAGGTTAATTGACCACAGGTGCATAGGTTTATTTCTGGGATGTCTGTCCTGTCTCATCGATCTGTGTTTCTTTGGGTACAGTACTGTTTGGAGTATTGGAGCTTTGTAGTATAATCTGAAGTTAGGGAGGCTGATTCTTCCAGCTCCCTTTTTCTTTCTCAGGATGGCTTTGGCTATTCAGGGTCTTTCAAAATTTTTTCTTTTTGTTTTAGTTCTAGTTCTGTGAAAATGGCCATTGGTAATTTGATTGTCTTGGCTCTCTAGATTGCCTCGAGTAGTATAGGCATTTTAACCATATTCACTGTTCTAATCTAAGAACACAATATATCTTTCCATTTATTTGTACCATCTTCAGTTTCTTTCATCCGTGTCTTACCGTTTTCATAGTACGGATCTTTTGCCTCCTTAGATAGGTTTTCCCCCTAGGTATTTCATTCTTTTTGATGCCATGGTAAGTGGGGTTGTTTTCTTAATTTCTCTTCTTGCTAGTATATAAGAAATGCAGGCGATTTGTGTATATTGATTTTGTATACTGCAACTGTACTGAATTCATTCATGAACTCTGATAGTTTTTGGTGGTGTCTTTAGGGTTTTCCGCGTATAGTATCATGTTATCTGCAAAGAGTGAGTTTTGCGTCTTCTTTTACAATTTAAATTCCTTTTATTTCCATTTCTTTGCCTGCTTTCACTAGGACTTCCAAAACTCTGTTGAATAAAAGTGGTGAGAGAGGGCATCCTTGTTTTGTTCCCGATCTTACAGGAAATACTATCAGCCTTTCACCACTGAGTATGATATTAACTGTGGTTTTGTCATATATGGTCTTTGTTATGTTGAGGTCTGCTCCCTCTCTGCTTACTTTCTGGAGTCAGCAAACTTTTATGAAGCACTTCATGAATGCCAGTTATTCTGTTACATGCTAGAGGTGTGTGTGTGTGTGTGTATGTATAAATAACTGAGACACTCATGTTCTTGAGAAACTCAGACTGCTCATTTCAACCTGGGAGGTTATACTTTGTGAAAGAGGCATGTGTTAGCTCAGGCTGTCCTAACAAAGTATCATAAATTGTGTGGCTTAAGCGATCAGAGCTCATTTCTCACAGTTCTGGAGGCTGGATGTCTGCAGTGAAGCCGCCAGCCGGGTCAGTCTCCGGGTGAAGCTCCTGTTCCGGGCGTGCAGGCATGTCCCCTCTCCACTGTGTCCTACATGGTCGGAAGACAGGAAGCAGGCTCTCTGGTATCTTCTCTTATTGGGCCCCGAATTATTTCCCAGAGGCCCATCTCCAAATGCTATCACACTAGGAGTTAGAATTGTTGTTGCTTAGTCGCTTAGACGTGTCCGACTCTTTGTGACCCCATGGACTGCAGCATACCAGGCCTCCCTGTCCTTCACCATCTCCCGGAGCTTGCTCAAACTCATGTCCATCGAGTTGGTGATGCCATCCAACCGTCTCATCCTCTGTCATCCCCTTCTCCTCCTGCCTTCGATATTCCCCAGCATCAGGGTCTTTTCCATTGAGTCAGCTCTTTGCACTAAGTGGCCAAAGTATTGGAGCTTCAGCTTCAGCATCAGTCCTTCCAATGAGTATTGAGGATCAGTTTCTTCTAGGATTAGAGTTTTCCTTTAGGGGTTAGAGTTGCAACATATGGATTTTGAGGGGGCACAATTCAGTCCATAGCCTTCTCTTCTGGACCCCAAAATTCATGTTTCCTGACATGTAAAATATATTCATTCCATCCCAACAGCCACAGAAGACTTAAGCTCGAAAGTCTACAGTCCAAGGTCTTAGGTATTGGGTTAGTCACAAAGTTTGTTCGAGTTGTTAGATGGTATGGAAAAACCTGAATGAACTTTGTGTTCAGTCTGATAGATATCCTCTAAATAACATGTGGGTGAGATGGGAGGTGTGATCCATCTTGAGCAGAATTCCTCTCCACATGTGAACTCAGTGGAGAAGGCAGTGGCACCCCACTCCAGTACTCTTGCCTGGAAAATCCCATGGATGAAGCGGCCTGGTAGGCTGCAGTCCATGGGGTCGCGAAGAGTCGGACACGACTGAGCGACTTCACTTTTACTTTTCACTTTCATGCACTGGAGAAGGAAATGGCAACCCACTCCAGTGTTCTTGCCTGGAGAATCCCAGGGACGGGGGAGCCTGGTGGGCTGCCGTCTATGGGGTCGCACAGAGTCGGACATGACTGAAGTGACTTGGCAGCAGTGAACCCAGACGGGTTGTGTGCTTCCAACATACAATGTTGGGACAGGCGCCCCAGCATTCACCTTTGAGAAGCGAGGATGAGGGGAGAAGGAGTAGTGACAGCCCTGGGCGTGTCCGCAGAGTCGCACGGCAGATTCATTTGCCTGAGACTCGAGGGTCACCCTCTCTGGTTTGGCGTTCTGCCTCCTGGGTCGCTGGCGTGGGGGTCGTGCTGGGCAGCTGCCGTCGGCCTTTTGAAGCGCAGGTGATGGCCACCCTCCTCTGAGACCAAGGAGGCAGCCCTGATGCTGTCCTGTGTGGCCCAAAAAGCTGTGCAACAGAAATAAAAGGGGGTGAATGACAGGCTGGGTCTGTAAGTTAGGGATCAGAATGGGATTCTTGTTTGGTTTCTACGAGGCCTTTGACCAAAGGAGCCTCTGCAGAGACCTGGCGGCCGGGTGGTGAGCAGGCTGGAATGAGTCCGAGTCCCTTCGGGAGTGGCTTGGGTCTGCGTGGAAGGTGACCGTGCACTTGGGATTTGGGAGATGGAATTGGGTTTGCCCTGGCCGAGGTGGGCAGACGCGTGTGGTGGAGGCTCTTCGGGGCCTCCTCGTGACGGGTGCCTTCAGCGGACGCCGGCCTCCCTGGCGGCGGGAAGAGCAGGCCGACAGCCCTCTGAGTCAGAGGCTGGGGGACACACGGCGAAGTCCAGCTTGACGGCTGTGTGCAGTTTCTCTCTGGTCACCCATGATGTTGCAGCAGCCTGAGCGCCTGAACTTCTCTCCTCGTTGCCTTCTGCCGCTCGCCCCCGGCGGGCGGGCAGCGGTGACGTCTTGATTCTGAACCGACGTGCGGTTTCCCCTTGCGCGTGGCCTCTGCTGTGGTGTGTCTTGGGTCTCATTGGTTTCAGGAGAGGGAAGACTCCCGATCCACAGAGCCCGGTGTGGCTGGACTGTTCATCCATCCCTGAAGAACTTCGTAACGTGTCCTGGTTGTCCCTGGAAGCGTCCCAGTCCCCTCGGATGGGCAGTGGGGACTCAGTGGCTCTCCTGACGATGGCAGGCTGCCTTCTTGGAGGCTTCCGTTCCCAGCGACTCTGAGTCCCAGCTGTGCGTTAGACTGTTAGAAGGGGCCACAAACGCGGGGGCCTCTTCAGACTACTTCGCTCTCCCAAGGCCCCGGACGTCAGATTTCCTGGGCATCTTTAAAGGGCCCCGAGGGGCATGCTGCTGTGCCCCCAGTGGGGCTGAGAGCCTGTGGTGAAGTCAGAAGGCGTGCTTCTCTCTCCCCAGAGGACGTTCCTGGCCCTTGGAAAGGCGGGGTCACAGGCCTGCCTCACACCTGTGAGTCCCAGGGGCGCCTCAGCAGGCGCGCAGGTGAAGCGCAGGCTTTGGGGCCGAGTGGACTTGAGCCCCTTGACCGTCGTCCCGAGCCTGGGCCCGCACGCACGACAGGGACAGCACGGCGGCCCCTGGTGCCTCAGCCGCGGTCTGAAGCCGCAGAGCTCTGAAAACACACCGGCTTTGCCACAGGTTTGGTGCCAAAACCTGGCCTGAACTGATGAGATGCTTTTTATAATCTTTATTCCGCTTGGTATGACTATCCCTGTACTTCACTGCAGACTGTTAGTGAACGTGTGTTCTTACAGCAGCCGTCCCAGACTCCAGTGGGAGTGTAATGTAATGTATAATACATACACTATTTCCTTTCTAAAATCCAGACAGTTCTGAACTCTGAAACACGTCTGAGTTCTGAACTCTGAAACACCTCTGCCCTCAGTTTGGGGTAAGGGCTTGTGGAGCTGTAGAGACTCCGAATATAGGTGGTCATAGCGGTCAGTACAGATCATGTTAACATGTGAGTACATGTGTGAAACTCCCCGCCACAAGCAGGCGTCCTGCAGACGCAGCTGTTAATGCTCTTGTAATTCCTCTGTCTGTGGGCTTACACTTTCCCCATTTGGTTCCTTTGTTTTCCCAGCACCTTTATATTTGGTATGCCAGACTTTATTCTTCAGGTAATTCAATATTTTCTACGAATCAGAAGTAAATTGAGTCTGCAACTGGGTATCCATCATCTCTTCTGTACATGTATCTGGGCTGTATGTCCCAGGAGAGTAAAAGTGTGTGTATAACATGGCCCCTGTTGGCAGAGGGCTTAGAAATTAGTCCTGGAAATAGAAAACATGGGGAAGTTGTTTTTTTTTAAGGCACCTACTTAATCAGATTTCAAGCCAAGGGAAGAAGGTGCCTTAGGAGGAGCCTTTGTAGAGGAGGGGGTTCTTGTTGGGGATGAGAGACCTGGGGGCTTTGGATGATGGAGCCTGCCCTGGCGGCCTGTGCCCGGGGAGGCCCCTGGGGCAGTGCCACGTGGTGGCGGAGGCCGTGGGCCCGGGAGCCAGCTGGCTCCCACCGTGGTGCGGCGGTCTCCGTCTCTCTCAGTCTGTCCTTTGGTTTGTGAAGCATCCGACCACTGCGTGTACCATAGGAACATGCACAAGTATCAGTCTTGACTTGTAGGAGGTGACCCTATGAAATTGACTAAACGTTCAGAAATAGTAGTATGTTCACGTCTGTGCCTTTATAAACAACACCCCCACCCCCTGCGCCCCCACACTGATTTTTCTCTCTGGAGATGTAGAACCTTGGGTTCTCGGGCGTGTTTATCAGGATGCCTCCGATCCGTGACCCTTGCAGGCTAGGAACATGGGCGGGCTGTTCTTGGTTCACAGTGGCGGATATTGAGTGTCAGCGTGTCCCAGCCTTCCCACCAGGAGGCCCCTGGCGCCAGTAGAGTGGACCGTGGACGCGTACCCTTCAGAGCGCTGAGACGCAGCTCACGTTCCAAAGCAGTGCGTTTGCCACACGGGGCTCTTGTGGTCTGTTTTTTCCTGAAATTCGTATGAATTTTGCATTTACCTATATATGTTCTAATATTACACACCTCTAAAAAATTTTTCTGTGTATCAAAATTGACCCTCCAGACAAGAAAATGTACCCGTGTTCCCGTGGCCCCCTTGCCTGCCCCTGCGCTTTGACAGGCAAGAGGAAAAATCTTGACCTTTGGGCAGAGCAGTCTGTGTTGAGACTGATGTGTCTTTAATCCATACATTTCTTGTCTTCAGTTTTCTTTTCTTTGGATCCTTAAGGGAGTGTTTGTTCTCCATGATTACTTGGTGTCTTTTGATTTAGATAATTTAGGTAATTGGCAGCCAGTTTTGAGCTTACTAAAAATTTTGATTTGGGTACCACCATCACCAGTCACCTTGGGGGCATGTTGAGGAACTGGATGCTGGCTCTGTGTCTGAGTGCTCTTTTAAGATGGGAGGGAAAAGTTAAAACCTCAAAACTCCGGTAAACTGATGTGGGAATCTGATATTACAAAAGCCTCCAGTGATTTTAGTAAGACTTCCTAACCTTTATAGAGAGCAGTGAGCGTGAGAGCAGTGACAGGGAGAGAGAACACCCGTGAGAGGCTGTCTCTGCCCGTGGTCCGTGGATTCTGGGGTGCTTGCAGCCCCCTTGAGAAGGGCCTCACCCCTGGGCTGCAGGCAGCCCTCCTCGGGGTCCCCGTGCCGCGGGGCCTGGAGCGAGAACTGCCCGAGCTGTCTGGGGGGTCCGCCTCCGGGCTGACGAGCAGGGAGGGTGCTGAGGGCTCCGGGAGCCTCCTGTGCGCACGCTAACGTGCTTCCGCCTGCTGCGCGCGTGAGAAGGACAGCTCCCCGGGGCTGTGTTCCGGCATGTGCCTAGAGGGCCTTGGGCACGTGGGCATTCTCCTTGGGAACCTTCGTCCTGGGGAAGTGGACAGGCTTGTGATGAGCTCTTCACAGGAAGCAGGGGACAGCCCTTCCAAAGATTCCAACGTTCAGAGTCAGACTCCCCCCGAAGGAGGACGTGCCAGCCACTTCTTGCTGTCATGGTTCAGAACCTCACCAGGATGGGGGGTGTGTGTGTGTAAGTATCTGTTTTGCTTCCAGTTTCACTGTCTGTGTTAGTCGTTCAGTCGTGTCCGACTCTTTGCGACCCCCTGGACTGTAGCCCTCTAGGCTCCTCTGTCCATGGGATTCTCCAGGCCAGAATACTGGAGTGGGTTGCCATTTCCTTCTTCAGGGGATCTTCCCAACCCAGGGATCGAACCCAGGTCTCCTGCATCGCAGGCAGATCCTTTACCATTTGAGCTACAAGGGAAGTTTCACTAGAGGATGTAATTTGGGTCAGTTTTTAAGTGAGCGGTTGAAACTTAGAATTTTTTCCCTGTTTCCTTGGTTATGTCAATAATACGGAAAAGACTATTCAGGCTGGATAGGCATTTTCAGCTGGGGGAGGGGACTGCGGTTTTGTCCCCAGGGGACACTGGGCAGTGTCTGGAGATTCACCAGGGGGTGGTAGGAGGGGGTGGGGGTGCTGCTGCTGTCCAGCGGGCATGGGGCAGGCTGCTGTGGGCCTTCTCCAGCTCCCAGGGCCTGGAGTATCAGTCCTGCTGAAGGAGAGGGTGCGTTACAGTCAGCAGCGAGAACAGAAGCCCGGTGTCCTTCACGTCAGACTGGATAAACCCTTTCACGATGCCCTAGTTTACACTGAAACTTTGGTCAGCAGGATGGGAATTTTTTGGTAGCTATCATTAGAAAAATAAAAGAATTTTCCTGCTGTGGTTCCCAAGTTCCCCAAATTCGTGTCCTTGACCTGTAACTCTCTTCGAGCTTTAGACTGGCCCAAGTGTTGATTTCACAGATGTTGGTTGGGTCCTCGGCGTGTACCAGGTACCTCTGAGTGCAGGCAGCTCCCCGTTGTCCTGAGGCCTGGGCCGTGAGGAACAAGAGGGACGTCCACAGGCGGGTTCTGGGGAGAGAGGGTTGGTGGGATGAGGGGAGGTGAGGGTAGGCCAAGAGCAGGGCGCCTCGAGGAGCTGGGTGACCCGCATGTGCCGAGGAGGAGGGGCACATTGTCCGCGAGCCCCGAGCGGGCGGGACCAAGCACACCTGAGGCTGCCTGGTTTCACCTGGCTCTCTCGTACCTGATCTCAAGAGAACTCTTGACTCCTTCCCGCCTCCCAGCAGCTGCTTGGCCAGGAGACCGGGGAGCGGGCCTTGATCCCTCTCGTCCCCTTGCAGGCGCTTGGGCCTACATCCTGGTCATCTCCACCTCCTGGGTCCCCCGCCCGGGCTGGGCCTCTCGCTGACGCTGGCGGCCCCTGACTAGTTCTGCCTCTCCCTGGGTCACTCGGGCCCTGCTCTGAACAGTGGGCAGAGAGGTCATTTAGAAGCCCAGGCTGCCTCCTGCCCTACACTGAAAACCCTCCGGTGGCTTCCCACTGCTGTCCAGAAAGTCATCTTCCCACTCACCAGGCTCTGAACCATCCTTCTTGGCTGAGTCCAGACGGTCTGGCGTCCTGTAGACCTCTTCCCGTACGAACCTGCCTGGCCAGGCCATGGCCGTCCTCCCCTGGACTCTGCTTGCCCTGCCTGCATCCTCCTCAGAGGGCCCACGCCGTGCTCCCGCACCCTGCCTGGATTCCCATCCTGGCAGCCCGCATCCTCCAAGTCAGAAGTATTCAGGTGAGAAGTCACTCACCTGGCGCGTTCCCGGGGAGGAGGAGTGGGTGACTCACGGGAGCCACCCTCCTCCCTCAGAGCTGGGGTTTTTGCAGAGGGGATTTTTCTGTTAGGTATTTTTTCCTCCCCCTTTGGAGCATTAACAGCTGCGGCAGTAGTGTGTGGGGCGGCGGTGCCCACACCTCCCAGGGGTCCTCTGATCCCTATAGCTAGCTTATATCCCACCGTTTCACACAGCACAGGGAGATGGGCCTGCATGGACTCTGTTGCTAGCTTTGCAGTAAAGCGTGGTGAGCTAGCAGGCCTTGCCTAGTCCAGAGAAAGGAAATGGCAAGTTGGTGCCACAGTTCTGGTGTGATTGCTCCAGCATGCAGATGGCTGCTAGAAGGAAGGCTGGTCATCTCCGTGTATGCCCTGCTGGGCCCCAGTCGGGTCTGAAGAAGCGAAGGCTTGTTTTGTTAGAAAGAATGCCCACTTCAGGCGTTCACAGCCGAGTGTGTGTAACTGGCTTGGGCTTTCGGATGAGCAGGATGTGGGAAGTGGGCACAAAGGGGCCAGTTGGCCCTGTCCCCTCTGCCACAGGCTGCTGGTGGAGAATTCACAAGTTTCCAAGGGGAAAGCTGAGTATGAGAGAAGGCCCAAGCTAGTCAGGAGCTAGAGGGATTCCCAGCCTCTGAGAAGGGAAATGGCAGAGAAGTTATGTAAAATGATTTGCTGCTCAAGAGACGCTTCTGCGCCTGTCTAGCAGGTGGACCCCGGACACAGAGCTATTTTACAAGAAGTAATAAGCCGGAGATGCTGAAGGTCAGTTTTCTAATGAGGCAGTGAGACATCCTCTAACACCTGATCATTTCTGGAAGAATTCGAGTCCTGGTCTCAATTTGCATTGTTCTGAGCTTGTTGATGAGATTGAGGATTATACATCTCCTGGAAGCAGAGTGTGTATACCTCAGGAGGATTATTTTTAGATTTTGTAATAAAATGTTTCACAGCATAGAATTTTAAAGACCTGTGTGGACAGAAGCAGATCTTTGAAGGTAGACCTCAGTTTGGCTTAGGAGTTCATCTCATTGAAATGAAACCAAGGAGGTTCACCACGTCTGCCTCCAGGCAGTCTTCACGTGTTCAAGCGGCTCAGCAGAAATCTCCTATCCCAAAAACAAGTTCTTTAGCTACTTGTGATGGAAAATGCTTAAATAAGCAATTGAAAATTCAGCATAGTCTATTCGAAGGGGATCATTTTAAAAGTTTCCTGGACAAAGCCCCTCCCACGTGTTAGTATTTTACAGTACAGTAGGCTCTGCGCAGGCTCGAAGACTGTGAGCTGTTGGACAGGGCAGCAGTGCTGAGGGTGTGGTGGAGGGCGTGTGAAGAGCTGGGGCGGGGCCGGCGGCGTGGGGGTCACGGTGCTGAGAACCGCGGTTGGAAACGACAGGCTTAAAGATGGTTTTTAGGCTGTTAAAAGGTTGTAAAAATAAGCAAAGAAGAGTATGTGCCAGAGACAGCCTAAAATAGTGGCCCGCGAAGCCTAAAATATTTATTATCTGGCCTTTACAGAGAATGTAGAGTTTGCTGACTGTCAGTTTAAGGGTCGGGAAATGCTTTACAAAGACTAAAATTTGAGCAGACATTTTATAGGATAAACAACATTTTGCTTTTTAAGGTGGCATGGTTGCGGTGCTGCAGGAGGGCCAAAGGGGAGAGAGAAGAAGGGGTGGGGAGCACAGGTGCCCGGAATCATGCAGAGTGGGCTGGAGACTGGGCGCGGGGCCTAAGGGGGCAGAGCTAAATACCAGCAAGCTTGAACGCGACACTGAAGTCACCCATGAGCCCCCAGAAGCTTCTGAGTAGAAGAACGTTGATGTCATGATTAGACTTAATTGTGAGACATTGAAATAATAGTCCTTTTTTTTCCCTCTGAGTCATGCTCTCAAACTGTAAAAGAGTTCTTCAGAAGTGATTGTGCTGCTTAATAGGCCTCTGACTCGATGGTGCTCAACGTGCCCTTGGGTCCGGCATTGCTGGTGTAGACTGGAGCTTGGTCCACGTGCTTTTCACACTTGTTTGTGTTTCCTGGTCAGCAGCAGACATGGGTGAGGTCTCAGTGATAACGACAACTGAGGAACTTGAACGAGTCTCTAGAAAGGTGGAAGAATCCTCGCTGCAGTCCATCATTGTATGTCCACCGTTAAACCTCTGCATGAGAATTTCAGTTTTGTGTGCTCTGTCAGTCCACCCAGGCGCGTGTTCTCTGAGAGGTGAAAAGTAGAAGGGGTGCCCTGAGGAGGGCCGACGGTCTGGATTCCCCGGGACAGACTGTCTTCTCTTCTGAGCAAAGGAGGGGCACTCCTGACTGATTCTGAGCCCTCACTAATGGGGAACCGTTGGTGTGTGGACTGTTTTTTGCAGAAATCAGAACCCTGGTCTCTGTACGAATATGAAGCTGGTGAAGGCCTTCCTTCTAACATCTGGGCTCTTGGCGTCATCCAAAGTTGCTCAGATGGGCTGACTTCGTAGAGATACTGTTCCAGCCAAATAGATGTTGCTTTTCTGAACCAAACTCTTCAGAAAGGTCTTGTTTGCACTAGGGTCATCCCTGAGGAGTCCTGACAGCGAGTCCTGGGAGAGCAAGGCCCCAACCCACCCCCACCCAGGCTTGTCCATTGGAGCCCCCTCCGCACCATGTCCCCGAGACCTGCCGTGGTGTTGGGATGCAGCCATCACCTTGGTGGGGCTGTGTGGCTCCGTCTGCCCTTGTTAGGACCCCTTGTCTGGGAAATTAGCCCCGCTGGAGCTCAGGGTGCACGCACACGGATCCCTGTGGGCTTCAGAAGGGGCTTATCCACTCGGCCAGCCTCTGCTTACACTCACTCTTTTGCTGAGCTTCCAAGAGCCACACTGCCCCCATACCAGGACTTTAATGCTTGAAAGAGTGGTGTGGGGGTGTGTTTTGTTTGTTTCAAGAAAAAAGCCAATGTAGTCATGGTAGAATACTTAGAAAAAGCAAATATTTCCCATCACCTCCCCACTGTTAATGTTTTGATATGTGGTATGTGGTCCTTCGCGCCTGGTGTCGTTCAGGAGTGTGATCTTTTCAAGGTTCATCCCTGTTGTAGCACGTAACAGTAATTAGTATTTGTACGCAAATACTATTCCATTGTATGGATAGACCACCTTTGTTTATACAGTCATCATGTTGATGGACATTGGGTTGTTTCCCCTTTTGGGGAAAATTATTATTTTTATAATAAATAATGCTGCCATGAAATATCCTATAAAAGTTTTTGTGAGAACCTAAGTTTTTGTATCTGTTGTAAACAAAGCTGGGTCACGTGGTAACTCTATGTGTAACATTTTGAAAGACTGTAAGGCTGTTTTTCCAAGTAGCTGGGACAGTTTCCATTCCCGTCAGGAGTGTATGCAAGTTCCGCTTTCTGCGCCTCTTCTCCAGGCACTGTTACTGTCCATCGTTTTTATTTTAGACGTTCTAGTGGGTGTGAAATGATAGCTCATTTTGGTTTTGGTTTGCACCTCTCTAATGACTAGTTTCTGTGACCAACCTAGATAGCATATTGAAAAGCAGAGACATTACTTTGCCAACAAAGGTCTGTCTAGACAAGGCTATGGTTTTTCCAGTGGTCATGTATGGATGCGAAAGTTGAACTGTGAAGAAAGCTGAGGGCTGAAGAATTGATGCTTTTGAACTGTGGTGTTGGAGAAGACTCTTGAGAGTCCCTCGGACTGCAAGGAGATCCAACCAGTCCATCCTAAAGGAGATCAGCCCTGGGTGTTCTTTGGAAGGAATGATGCTGAAGCTGAAATTCCAGTACTTTGGCCACCTCATGCAAAGAGTTGACTCACTGGAAAAGACTCTGATGCTGGGAGGGATTGGGGGCAGGAGGAGAAGGGGACGACAGAGAATGAGATGGCTGGATGGCATCACTGACTCGATGGACGTGAGTCTCAGTGAACTCCGGGAGATGGTGATGGACAGGGAGGCCAGGAGTGCTGCGATTCATGGGGTCGCAAAGAGTCGGACACGACTGAGCAACTGACCTGAGCTGAACTGAATGACTAGTTATGTTAAGCATCCTTTTGTGTGTTTAGTGACCGTTTAGATAAACTTCCTTGGAAAAATGTGTATTTGTCCATTTCTAAAGTTGGGTTGTCTTTTTTGTCCTTGAGTATAAGAGTCCTTTACGTAATCTGAGTACAATTCCTTTATCAGATATATGGTTTATGACTTCTTTTCTCCATTCTGTAAGCTGTCTTCTCACTTTCTCGATGGTGTCCATCTGTCCTTTGATGCACAGATATTTTTTAACCTTGATGACATCTACTTTATTGGTTTTTTTTCTTTGGTTGCTTGTGGTTTTGGTTATGATTAGGCAAATCATTGCCTAATCCAAGATCAGAAAGATCGACTCCTGTTTTCAGCTCTTACTTTTAGCCTGTGATCCATTTTGAGTTAATTTTTGTGTTCGGTGTGAGGTAGGGGTCTAGCTTCATTCTTTTGCAGCTGGACATCCACTTATCTGTTAGTTGTAAAAACTGTTCTTTTCCCCATCAAATGGTTTTGGTACCCCTGTCAAAATGAATTGACCACAAATGCAAAGGCTTATTTTTGGACTCTAAATTCTTTGCTGTTGATCTTTATGTCTGTCCTTATGCCAATACTGTCTTGATTACTTGCTTCATAGTAAGTGTTAAAATTGGGAATAATGAGTCCTCCAAATTTGTTCTTGTTTTTCAAGATTGTTTTGTCTGAGTCCCTTGCATTCCCTCATGCATCTTAGGATCAATTTCTGCAACATGTAACTTCCTCTGTTTCACTTATTAAATCATGAGCATTTTCCTTTTTCCTAGTCTAAACTTGGGCTGACACAGCAGCCCTGAACCACAGTGAGCACGTGAAATGTGGCCAGTCCAGATTGAGGTGTGCTGTAAGTGTAGCCTGGAAACAGAGAGTGTGGGGGAAACCCACAGAATAGCTCATTAATAATTGTTTATATTGAGTACTTACTGAAACAACAAATTTTATATTGGGTCAGATAATAGATATTACTGAAGTTGACCTGTTTCTTTTTACCTTTCCAGTGTGGCTACTAGTAGATTTAAAGTCACGCGGTTCTCATCTCCAGGTTAGCCGGACTTGCTTTTGCTAGAAGGGCACCCTGTTTGATAGGCTGCATGGTTACATGATTGTGCCAGTTTTCTTGTTTCAGTTCTCGGTCGTTTGAACACTTAGGCTGTTTCCGGTTTCTCCACGTTATCCAGTGTTGTGATAGTTGACCGTGTAGCTGGGTCTGAATTCATAAGGAGGACTTTGGAAGCGTGTTTGCTGAACTGCTAAATCAGGGGCATGCAAACTCTTGTGTTAAAGTGTTGAATGAGTGAATGAATGTTTCATATGAACAAAAAATAATCTTCCAAAATAAGACTGCAGACAGATTCAATGAACATTGACTGAGCACCTTCGCTTTGAGCTGGCTTCTGTTCCAAGAGTTGGGAACACAGTGGTGAATGAGTCTAGGTTTCTAGCCCCCTCGAAGTTGGTCTTCTAATGGGGGAACGGGACAGTCAGCCAACTGGTAGCTGCATCGGGGGCTGGTGAAGAGTGACTGAAGAGGATGGAGAAGTAGGCTTATGTAGGCCGGCGTGTGGCAGGGGCATCTGGGAAGCCGTGCTGAGCGGGTCACGGTTATTTAGGGACTGAAACAGAAGCAGGGAAGGGAGGCATGTGAAGATCTGGGAGAGGAACGGTTTTAAGTAGAGAGGTCAAAGTTCAAAGACCTTGCAGTGGAAAGTGTGTTTTAGAAACAGCAAGGAGGCCAGGGGGGCTGGAGCTTGGGGAGAAGTGTAGTTGGATTGGGAATATACTTGGATGGAGCTGACGGTCTTTGCTGGTGGACCGGGTGTGGGGCGTGTGAGGGAAGGCCAGTTTTTATGACCTGAGCACATGTGTGGGGCCTTTTCCTGAGCCAAGGATTGCTGGAGGTGGGTCCGCGGGCAGGGGGCTCACATGGAGATGCTGAGTTGGTAACGAGATGGACCAGCCTGGAAGTCACAGGGCAGGTGAGACTGGAGTCAGGAAAGCTACTGGACATCAGGCAGGTTGAGTGAGAGCCACCCTCTCCCTGGACTCGGGAGCCTGGAGGTCTTTGAGGACTTCTACCCAAGTGGTGTTTGGTCAGCTGCCGTAGGGTGGCAGGTGCAGGATTTTAAGGGAGAATGGGTTGTGTGTATTGACAGCTCCTTGAAAAGTTTGCTGTGAGTGAACAGCATGATGGAGGTGGGGAGCTGGGGCTAGACAGCCTCTTCCACCTTCCCCTCCGCCCACCCCATGCTGGTGGGAGTGGTCCCAGAGAGAGGCTGAGACGCAGGGGCTGGGGTCCAGGACCAGGGTGGAGGGTGGGCTTCTTGATGGGCTCCAGAGAGAAGGCGAGTAGCCTCGCAGGCCTTCCATTCCGCTGGGGGAGGATGAGGAAAGTTCAGATTGCCAGTGTTTCCGAAAGCTAAGAGTGACGAGAAGGGGAAGGGCATGGTAGGAGTTGCTGTGGGGTTAGATGTAAAATTTGCATGAATTTTTAATATGAAACCTCAAACTTCACTTCAAAATGCTTACCCTCGGGGTTCTCTCTCCGGTGCCTTGGGGTGTATTTTGGTGGAAAAGTTTGAGAAGCCACTTCATTATGGCATTCTATTGTTATGCTGTTAAATCTCACCCAAGTGAGCATTTAACCTTAAAGAGTTTGAGATCCACTTACCCATTTTGTTACCCTTAATAGAGCTTTTGCAGCTGCTCCAAAGCTCCCTGTTTGTGCGTCTTAATGGTTGCTTGGCAGGCGCTGCGCTGTGCGTGGGGGAAGCCGCGGGGCGGCCGTCGGAAGCGCCGCCCTCGGCTCCGCCCCTTCCCAGGTGAGGACGGGGAGGAAAGCGGGCCCTGCGGCGCCACACCCACCGGAGACGTTTTAGTGAACCTTTTCCTGTTTCTGCGAAACGGTTAACAACGGCACTGCGCGGCTTTTAATTCTGGCAGAGTGGTTTGGGGGAGCCGCGGGCAGCGCATCAGCCAGCCTTTTAAGAGACGTAATCGCGTGGCCTGCTTTCTTTCCTTCCTTTACAATTTTAATATAATTAAATCCCCTCCCGCCATGGTGGCTCAGACGGTAAAGAATCTGCCTGCAATGCAGTAGAGACGGGTTCAGTTCCTGGGTCGGGAAGGTCCTCTGGAGAAGGGCACAGCAACCCTGGAGAATTCCATAACAGAGAGGAGTCTGGTGGGCTACGGTTCATGGGAGTCGCAAAGAGTCAGACACGACTGAGCGACTAAAAGTTTGCCTTTCCCGCCATTTCAGTTCCGCGGGACGGGAGCCTGTGGGGCGTACTCTTCCCGCTTTGTGTTGACAGATGAGATGGCCAGGGCTTAGAGGGAGCTTGATTTGTAACCGGACGTTCATGTGCGTGACTGGCTCACAGGCCCTTGCTTCCCAGTTCTCCCGACCTCCTGAGGACCTGCTCCTTCTTCCGTCGCCCTCTTGAGCTCCAGAGCAGGGCCTGCCGGGCCTCTCGAGGTGCCTCTGCAGGGTCTCCGCTGCGGCCACCCTCTCCTGACCGCAGTTGGCGTCTGTTTGCCAGGTGTGACTCTCTCTTTCCTCCCTGGTCTCTCCTTGGGGCTCTGAGCTCCACGAAGGCAGGGACTGCAGCCTCGTGTTCAGCTGGTGTGTCCAGCCTCTGCTAGGGGTCTACTACACGTGTGCCCAGAAAGTGCACACAAGAACCAAATGCGTGTGTGAACCCAGACTTTGAGTCCAGATCGCTGCCGTCTCCTGGCCATCCATGGGCGCTCGGGTCACTGTGCAGCCTGGGCTTGCCCTGTCGTCCTTTAATGACCCTTCACGACTTGGGGGCCAGGGTGTCTGGGACTTTGGAAGTTTTGAGGTTTAGGATGGAATGAGTGAATAGACCCTACACTAGAACGCCTAGTACCTTGTCATTGGGCAGTAAGAGCTTTGCAGCGGGTGTGACCGGTCCAGGTGAGTGGGGCGGGCGCCGTGCCAGGGCGTGTTATAAACATGTTTTCAGAGCTTCTGGGATTTCGGGACTCAGGTGAGAGATTGTGGGCCAGTTTGGTGCATGTCTGACTTTTAGGCATTGGTGCTGAAAAGAAGGAAGCTGGCCCCAGCCCTCCTGTGATATCCTGGGAGGAGCACACTGGGGAGGGCGCCTCTGGTGGTCACAGGGCTTGCTGTCCCCACCTGCCTCCTTTGCTTTGAGAAGCGTGTCCCCAGGGAGGTGGCTGCAGGGCGTGTCGGTGCCAGGCTTGCAGACATCGGCTGTCCTGGGTCGTCCTGGGTCCCTTCCCAGCAGCCTGGCGGGGGGCTCAGGGGTGCTGCACAGTGTTTGGCGGGGGAGGGGGGGGTGTCTTCTGTTTCAGACCCTTTTACCTCTGTGCTCTCCATGGCTGCAAGTTAAGCTTGGGGCCGGAAGGAAAACGTGAAGGCCCTCCGCCCTGGCTGGCCTGTCTGTACCCTCACACCGTGCCCTCTTGACCCAAGAGTTTTCAGCATTTGTTGTTCAGTTCAGTCACGTCCAACTCTCTGCAACCCTGTGGACTGTATCATGCCAGACTCCCCTTTCCTTCACTGTCTGCTGGAGTTTGCTCAAGCTCATGTCCATTGAGTCCGTGATGCCGTCCCATCCTCTGTCGTCCCCTTCTCCTGCCTTCAGCCTTTCCCCAGCATCAGGGTCTTTTCCAGTGAGTCAACTCTTTGCATCAGGTGGCCATAGTATTAGAGCTTCAGCATCAGTCCTTCCAGTGAATATTCAGTGTTGATTTCCTTTAGGATGGATTGGTTTTGATCTCCTTGCTGTCCAAGGGACTCTCAAGAGTCTTCTCCCGCACCACAGTTTGAAAGCGTCAATTCTTTAGCACTCAGCCTTCTTGATGGTTCAACTCTCACATTCATACATGACTACTGGAAAAACCATAGCTTTGACTTTTCAACATTGAATGGATTTAATAGGTGTTTTCTGACTTTTAAAATATGAATATAGTTTTGCTTTACTGTCTTTAAGATGCATTTTTGGCATAAATGGAACTCTTTAATGTAAAAAACTTTACCTGCTTTTTGGTATGGTGCTTGCATTTTGTAAAAAATGTTTAATTGCCAGGCTGCAGGAAAGGCTGCCCTTTTTTGTTAGAAAATGAAGACCCAAGACTGAAGTATGTCTCAAAATGTATATTTCAGGCATTTGAAATGGATATGGGGTCCAAAAGTTTATTCCTGAAGCAGATGTCACTTTGTATTATTTCTGACAGTTTTCTGTGGTCTTTGATAAATTATGTAGATTGTATTAACTCTCATCTGAACATGTGTATTAAAGATTAGCCTTTCCAAAGATTTAGAATTATTTTTGTCCAAGGCACTGGACTTAAGATTTAATGAGCCATGACACTGAATCAGAAACACACTTTCAGTCTTTTAGATTTTATAAGAGATATTGTAGTTTTCAGAAAGTCTTGTCAGAATGGTCTTTTGCGATGTATTTTAAGATAGTTAAGAATAGAGTTTGTATTGTAAAATCTTCTTTCAAGACACATTCTGGGGTTTTATGAGTGATTAATGTTGGCATTACCCAGAGTTTTGTGGTCAGTATTTGCAAGTAATTTACTTAACAGGGTTTTAAAGAGACGCCTCCTCGTGTTTTATAATTACCCTTTTTGGGGGACTAACCTGTAACATAGAAAGTATCTGGTGGTGTTACGTTCGCTACAGAGGAGTTATGTGTATGGACTTAGAAGCATCTGATTCTTAGGACGTGTGTACAGGTAGAGCGTGCAGTTCCCACCTTTGCATCTGCACTGCGCGTGTGAACAGACCTGTTTCCCAGTGTTGCCTTTAGAGTATCACAGAAGACTGAGGGTTTTTTAAAAGGTCATAATAGAAAAGTTGTGTGTGTTTTAATTGCTTATGTGTTTTTCCCTCCTGGGATTGTTAAACACACACACACACACACACACACACACACCAGTGACCGTACCACGTGAGAAAATGTTAAGTGTATGCAGCACTACGTGTAAGATTTTCCACAGAAGGTTTTATTCACAGTGAGGCACACTGGGAAGGCTCCATTAATTCACTCGTTAGATGGTATCATAGTTCTGGAAAAACCACTTCACCGTAGGGGTGTTTACAAAACTGAAGCCTCCTCTGCCAGGTCTTGACATTGCTTAGCTGTTTAGGTAGCAAGTGACGCAGCGTCAAAACCAGTTTCAAACTGCCTATGTTGTCAGCATGCAGATTTTCTTTATTCAGTACTTAAAGTATGGATTTACCAGTCTGAGTAATTTGAAATGCATACAGTAGCGTTTAAAAAAAAAAAATTAGATCTACCAAACCGAAAATGTGTGTATATATGAGTTAGTTTCTTTTCTTGATTTTGGTTAAGTTAACAGAAGAATCTTCACATCTGTAATTTCTGGTAACTTAATGAGAACACGCTGAACTTTTGGGTCACGATAAATTTTCCCATTATGTAAAATATTTTACACACTGGTTGACTCATTGTGAATTGTGAGTAGACATGATTCTCTTCCTGCGGAAAATAGAAACACAGATTATCGTGATGACGGGTTCAGCCAATGACAGAACCGCTCAGATGGCGCGTCGCCCCCTGTTGGCCGGGTTGTTGAGGACGTTGAGACGGACACATGGCAACGGGGTGAGTGGGAGCTGTTTGCTGGGTGTAGAGGAAACAGTCTTTCTGTCGGTCTGTTACTTTATACAGAAGCTTGCTTTTGTTTTTGTGAGTTTCACGTTCAGTTAGCGCGTGTGTTTTCTTTGACTGTATTGACTTGAAGTCTTATAAATATTTCTGGATGTTAAAAACCCCAGTGCTCATATTTATTTCATAGCGGAAAAAACTAATGAGCACTTTTTTGGTGATGGTGGTGGGGTGCCTGGTTTCCCTAATTAGCATCCTCCCTTGTGTTTAAAAGTGCTACATTTGCATGTAGGTGTGATTTCTATTTTACATGAAAGTTCAAATCAATTTACTTGTTATAAAACTGTTGAACTCTGAGATTTGGGGGAGAAGGAGTTACCAAAAACAGTGTGAGTTGTTCTAAACAGTGAGAAGCTTATTTACTACCATTTGGAAGGGGCACCCCCAGAATAAGGCATTTTGGGGGGGCAGAATGAAGACTCACAGCATTTTCCCTGTTTTGTTTCTTTAGATGATGCGCTGTCTCAGTAAGGGAGGCTGCCTCCCAGACACGTGGCCTTGTGCGCGACTGTAGCCGCACAGCGCGCAGCTGACCTGCTCCCAGCGTCCAGTTCAGCAGGGTGTAGCGTAGTCACAGGGCTGTGCGGCTGCTGCCCGCTGTGAGCGGTTCACACGCCTGGGGTCACACAGCATGCGCCCGGCCTTCTGTGTCTGGCTTCTTTCGCGTAGCGTCGTGTGTTCAGGGTTCGCCCGTGTGGCACTGTGCGTCGGCAGGCCGCTCCTTTCTGTGCTGAATCATACGCCTCCATGTGGACGCACTGTGTGTCGGGGGCAGTGTTCATCAGTCCGCAGGTGCCTTTGTGCCGCATCGCCTTTCTAGCTGTTGTGAACAGTGTGCCTCGGGACAGTCACCCGCGGGTGTTCGTGAGGTGGACGTCGTGTCTCGGGTGCAGACCTGGAGGTGTTGGCATCAGCTGGGGGTGTTTCTTGGCTGTACTGTCCAGGTTCCCATTTAAATGTGTAAAGCGGCTTTGCTGCTTGTAACTGGGGCCTCTCACCTTTGTTGGTGACCTGGTGGCTCCTGTTTCATGTTTGAAGTGCCTTCTTTCCTGAGATCACATCACATCTGACACTCATCGAGTGAGTGTCCCCGTAGATTTTCTGCAGCTAATTAAGTCTGTTCTGCTTCTAAGCCAACTAACCCTTACCTGTATTTTGTATTTTTCTTGGGTTCTTACCCCCGCTTTTCCTGAGGGACACCCCTTTGTTCCCTGGCCCCAGCTGCACAGGGTGACTGAGTGAGTGGTTTATCTGTGTCCTCTTCAGGCAGCATACGCTCACTCCTTTGGCTCTTTTCAGGTTAACTTTGGTAACTGGGTTGTCTGTTTTGAAGTAATAAACACCTTAAGTTAGCCGTGATCCTCTTGAGCATTTTCGTAAGTATCCAAACGAGGCCTGTAGGGATGTTTCCATAATTTGTATGGAGCTCATGTAAATGTACGTTAACAGCATTAGCTGATTGCCTGAGTTGGTTGTGAATTTCGTCACTGCTCTTTAGTGAAGGAGCAGGTTCTGTGTGGTCATTTCAGTGAATGGGGAGAGCCCTTCAGGCCTCTCATCGTGTATGTGAACTGAGTTAAGCTTGGAGAAGTGATCGAGCGCTCTGCGGATGCGGGCTTTATTTTGTAACGGTTGTGTCTATGTTTTGAGAAGCCTGTGCTTTCAGCAACTTTTCACGTGTGTTATAGCAGTGAATCGAATCAACTAAGGTTCATAGGACAAGCCTTACTCCTTTTCTGTCGGCAGGAAATTCCAGATTCAGAAAGAGCGAGCGGTCGACTGGGGGACCGTGTCAGAGGGAGACGGGGCGCCCTTTCTGCTCTGCCCCAGCTCTGGGCTGAGAGGCGGCAGGCTGTGTGCCCACCCCAGGAGGTTCGTGCTAGGCCCAGGGCGGACAGCAGGCAGCTCTGCTCGGTCCCTAGCTGTGCACCCGACGTTGCTCCTCGTGTTGGAGCCTGGCTGCCTGCTCAGCGGACGGTGGAGACAGCAGGAAGCCGGGGAGGCGGGGGCCTGGCTCGCCAGCCTTGGTGTTCAGGCAGTGAACCTGGCCGGCGGTCCTGTGGGGTCCTGTAGCCTGCTCCCCCTCCTCCCCCATCTCCCTGGGGATGCTGTCTCCCCCAGGGCACTGCCCTGAAAGCGCTCTTGGTGCTGGACCTGGGGGCCGGGTCTCAGCCCCGGGCAGCTTCCCCGGCCTGTCCTGAGGTATTGCTTGTTCCAGGAGGCACAGCGTCTTGAGGTGAGACCCCTGGCCCCTCCTCCAGACCCTCCTGGGAGAGCCTGCTCGGGCCAGAGCACTGGGTTCTGGTGGCCAGACAGCGGTGCAGCTGCAGACAGCAGCCTTGATCCCCGATCTGAAAGGCAGCATCTGGGGTAGAGTCTGTGGGGAGCTTCTAACTGTGCCTAGAGACGTTTGATGGAAGTTCCTCTGAGTCCATTAAACCACTCCAGTGAGTGTCTGTAAAGCGTGGTGTCCCCACGCCGCCTCTCTCTGCCTTCCCTTCTGATCAGCCACCTCGTGCTGTGAGTTATCCAGCCAGTCAGGAGCTGACTTGAGGTGACCTGGTTTGATCCAGGATATTCATTTATTCACATTGCCCCTCCTTGGGGAGAGACGGGGTGGGAAAGCTGTGGTGTTCCCATAAATGTGCTCCGTCCCGGAGTGAAGCCCCTGGAGGGTGGCTTCCCCAGGCGGAGCCCCTGGACCCAGGCTGGGGGCCCGTGTGAGGGGTGGGGTGACGCTGGGGCTCCCACCTGGGCGGTGGCTGACATCCTCTGGGCCTCGGGTGGAGGTGACCCAGGGGGCGCCTCCCGGTGTGGGGCCGGGGGTCTGCCTTGTGCCCCTGCCCCTGCGCACCAGTGATGCTGGGCCCTGTGGGCACTCAGCCTCATTTCCCCATGGTGTGGTCGCTTCCAGGGCAGACGGGAGCCCAGAGGAAGGGCCTTGCTGCTTGCTGCTTGTGGTGGGAAGAGGTGCAGTGGTGAGGGCTTCCTGGAGGAGATTCCGGGGCTGGAGGCGTGAGGGGAGCCAGGTGGGCAGGGGAAGGCGGAGCAGGACCCCCCACCCGGGAGAAGAGCGTACGTCTGCAGGCAGCTGCGGGTGTCCCTGGAGGAGGGACCCCTCACTTGCCCCTCGGGCCCGGCTCAGCATGGGGCTTGGCGGGGAGCGGCCGGAGCCGGGGCAGGCAGCTGGCGTCTCTGAGAGGTGGCGGTGTGGGGAGGCTGGTGCAGGGTGCCCCGCTCGGTCCAGGCTCTGCCCCCTGCACTTGGTGGCCAGGCGCTCAGGGCGGCTGTGTGCTTCAGGGACTGGGTGCCTGGGTGTCTGTGAGGCGGTGGCGGTGGCGCTGAGGGTCCCATGGGCTTCAGGGCAGAAACCGCTCTCGCTGGGGGTCGCAGATGTGTGCTGGGGACACTGCACCATCTTGAGGGCTGCCGCCCTCATCCCCCCTTTTCCCGGGGGTGCCCGTCCGTCAGCTACTGCCGGGCACTCCTCCTCGCCGAGCTGGCCCACCTCCAGCCCGCCGTCCCGCCCCCCCAGCCCCCACGCCCAGGGTGGCCTGTCCTGGGAGTATCACCCCCAGCCTGCCCTCGCCAGCAGGACGGTGAGCTCGGCCTCGGCATGGCCGTTCACAGGCAGCACGTGGGTAAGGGTCACCGAGCAGACCGAGTGGAGCAACGAGAGTTAAAGGTCACTTAGCAAGCACGCTGCTACTCTCAGTGTCTTTTCTGAGGCTGGCTCTGTGGTCGCGGTTCAGTATTTCAGGCGCGCTGTCGGAGGCGGTAGCTGGGCGCTCAGGGTGATTGCTGCCACCCGGGCGCCCGAAGCTCCCGCACCTCCTGGCCTGAGTCCTCTGGCTGCTGGGGGCTCCCCTCGGGCCCCGGGGCTGGCGGGAGGCAGCAGGGGTGCAGGGTTGTCATCGGGACACTTGAGCAGTGAGGACGGTGTGTCATCAGGCGCGTTCATTCCTCTCTGCATTTCCACCCAGCATAGCACATGGTCAGAGCCGTCCTCCAGCGAAAGCCACGAACTCGCCAGCCTGCAGGAAACAGGTTGGAAATCTAGAAATGCTCTCCTCCCCCTCACCCCAGGTTTTCGCAACATTTATTTTTTAAAAGATCTTTAGAAAATCTTTGTGATTCAGAAGGCAGCTTCCTGTGCTGGGGAGTCTCTCTCTGGCGCTCCTGCTTCTGAGCTTGGTGGCTTGCTTCAGAAAGACTGCAATGCAGCGGCTACCAAAGTGCCTGTTAATATGGCAGCAACCGGCGGGGAGGTCTTCTGCCCCCCTCCACAGCCGCGGCCCGCGGCCTGGAGTCTGAAGGAGGAGACTGAGAAGGCAATGCCCCCCTGGACATAGCCGGTCAGTGGTGAGGCTGGAGGTGGGTTTTGTGGGCACTGTGGCCAGCACAGGCCTGTCCTGCAGCAGCTCCGTGAAGTTACTGATGCAGTGGGCTGCCGGGGGACGCGAAGCTGAAGATGCCTTTGCAGTCTGTGCACGGCAATTTTGTTTCCTTCTCTGTGCTCACGGTGGATTTTGAGAAGGTAAGGGACTCTGTAAACCATGCATGATAAGTATTTTAAATATTTATCAATATCCCCGATGAAGGCAAAGAATTATGATTGAGTAGATGTCTTCTGAACCTGAGAGAGAAAAACTTTGGTTTCTTATTAAGGACAGTTTGGACCTTTGAACAGCCACCTTATTTGTGTTGACAGATGTGCTGGAAATGAATCATAAAATATGTTCTTTAAAGGGATCTGCATTTTCTCTGCCTTGCTAACAGCCATGGTCGAATTTCAGGGATGTGGCTATGGATGTAATATGCTGTATCTTTAACTTAGGGAGCGACAGTTCCGTGAATCTGGCGTGGAACGTTTTGGTTTTCAAAATCGCAGCGTCCGGCCGGACGGTGAGGTCTGGTGTCCTCAGTGCTCGTCGGCCTTCAGTTGAGCATCTCCGTGTGTGCAGCCTCGTCCCAGCCCGGGGCCAGCTGGATCTCCCTCCAGCTGTTCCTCTTTGTTTATCTAAGAGGCAGGCTGAGAGTCAGAACTCAGATTTATTTTGCTTTGAATTGGTGGCCCCAAACTGTATTAAATGCATTATGGGTGGTAATTTATATGTGCAGTGCCAAGAAATATAATGTCAGGGTTGCCATGGTGACTGCATGCATTCCGGAAAGCTTATGAATGGGTTTTGAACCTTCTGGCATTTTAAGTGAGATGTTCCAGCCGAGAGCCTGCATTCAGGATGAGTGTAAATGAATCCAGCCTCCCCGGAGCTGCGCACCCCCCGCCCGTTACCAGAGCTGTCCGTCTGGCTCCGGTCTTCCTCTGCTGACATCCGCCTCGGTCTCTCAGTTCCTGGTGACAGACTCCGGTTGAGAGGTGGTTTTTCGACTTGCCTGTGTGTGCGTGTGTGTGTGTATGCGTGTGTGCGTGCGTGCAGTGTCCTGGCCCCGTGGCGTGGGCTGGCTGTCCTGAAGGCTCCCAGCATGGTCGCCGCCCCGTGTGCTGGTGTGGGCCTGCCAAGCTCCGTCCACCTGAGGATCTCTCCAGCGACACTGCGGGGCACCCGGAGCGCCTGGCTCCAGGGAGGCGGCCCTGTCTGCTTCTGCTTCCAGGAGGTCCAAGAGGTTGGTTTTGGAGAGGGAGGCCCTGGTTAGAAAGACGTGCGTTCAAAATGCTGAACTTGTGAAAATAATAAGCAAAGGCCTAGTATCTATCTTCATTGGAAATGTGTGCAGTCTGTTTGTTAGAAAATCAGTTCCCCTGTGCATTGAAACTGTACTGATGTCTTGACTGCATGGGACTGAAATACCTGTTTGCTTTTATTTTGTAAAGGGAGTCTAGACAGCCTGCTGCCCGGAGGGCTGAGGTCTGAGGCAACCCCGGGGCAAGGACGGCTCCTGAGAGAGCCCTCGGGTTCCCGGAGGACACTTCACCCTCCTTCTCGCTGTTCACAGACGTGCAGACCGTACAGTTTAAACTTTAATCCTGAAGAAGACTCGGCCTCCAGGCTCGTGCCACTCGGTGTGCCGCCCACAGTCATCATCTGACAGTCCTTCATCTCGCAGGGAGGAGACTGAGGCCCAGACAAGTCAGGCCGCTTGGTCAGGGTCCCAGGGCAGGTCACAGCCAGCTCGGGGACCAGAGCCTGCCCGGCCTCCTCCCGAGGGTCCTTTCCTGACAGTAGAGGCGTGCTCTCAGGCCGCCGATTTCTGCTTTCCTTTTTATCCAAAGAGACCGACGGTAGGGACTGGAGTAGTGCTCTCTAATTCACAGTTGTGAATATTCCTGCCTTCCCCTCCTTCTTTCCTCCGCCATTCAGTGAGCACGGTGTGCTGGAGACTTCAGGGGTGGGGTGGAGGAGGGCACAGCTCTGCCCCCAGGCCACGTGCCATCCTGAGAGGTTAGTGCCCTGTGCGTGGGGCGTGCGGCCTGTGGGCCCAGATGATTCTGCCTCCACAGCGGCACTTTCGCCTGTCTGAGGTGTTTTCCAGAGAAGCTCGCTGCCCAGTGGTCACCGGGGGTGAAGCTGAATCATCACCTGTTGACTCAGGGTCACAATACTGTGTTCACTGGGGCAGAGCAACCTAGCAATATTGGGTGCAGCCTCAAAGTTACACCTTGTTACGGGTAATAAGAGGTTCACTCACGAGGTGTAAAGTACAACTTGATGGGGTCCTGGTGGCTCAGATGGTAAAGAACCTGCCTGCAATGCAGGAGGCCTGGGTTTGATCCCTGGGTCAGGAAGATTCCCTGGAGAAGGGAATGGCAACACACTCCTGTATTCCTGCCTGGAGAATCCCATGGACAGAGGAGCCTGGCGGGCTACAGTCCATGGGGTCGTAAAGAGTCGGACGTGACTGAGCGACTGACACATCATCGTCATGTTAAATGCTGGGTAACCCAGATTTTTTAAAAAAAGATTTTGGTCACCTCACCTGGCATGCGAGGTCTTAGCTCCCGGAACAGGGAGCAAAGCCACGCCCCCTGCACTAGAGGCTCGGAGTCTTAACCAGTGGACCGCCAGGGGAGCCCACCAACCCAGACTTTTAATTTGCTGGTCTTCCGGAAGATTGAGATTGCATTACAGACTCTGTTCTCCTCAGTGGCCCCAGTGGCGCCTCCCGTCCTGCAGATGGCCTCACTATGGGACTTGGCCAGGAGGCAAGTCTCTGCTCCTTCTCTGTGACCCCGGGGCCAGGCGTGTGACCCACCTCACCCGCTGGTGTGGCAGAAGTGATGCTGTGTGACTTCCAAGCTAGATCTTAAAAACACGGTCCAGTTTTCGCCTGGCTTCTCTTTGAGGACACTTGCTGTGGGGAAAGCCAGCACCGTGCTGTGAAGGTCAGCCAGCTCTTGCAGGAAGAGCATGTGGCAAGGCCCTAAACGAGTCATCCTGAGGCCCCAGTCAGCAGCCTCCCGGCAGGCGAGAAACACTGGTAGGTGTTTCTGCCAGTGACTGGCAGGTGACTCTGCGTTCTACTCTTCTTGCTTCTCAGCCAAGACCCCAGACACCATGGAGCAGAGCTGTGCCCAGTCCAGATCTGCAGCCCACAGAGGCTGAGGCAGGTGGAGGTTTAGGCCACTCTGTTTGGGGTGATTTATCAAATCCCTTACGATTATGCAGTGGAGGTGTGAATAGATTCAAGGGATTAGATCTAATAGACAGAGTGCCTGAAGAACTATGGATGGAGGTTTGTAACTTTGTACAGGAGGTGGTGACCAAAACCATCCTCAAGAAAAAGACATGCAACAGGGCAAAGCGATAGTCTGAGGAAGCTTTACAAATAGCTGAGGAAAGAAAAGCGAGAGGCAAAGGAGAAGAAGATATTCCCAACTGAATGCAGAGTTCCAGAAAATAGCAAGGAGAGATAAGAAAGTCTTCTTAAGTGAACAATGCAAAGTAATAGAGGAAAACAATAGAATTGGAAAGACTAGAGATCTCTTCAAGAAAATTGCAGATATCAAGGGAATATTTCATGCAAGGATGGGCAGAATAAAGGACAGAAATGGTATGGACCTACAGAAGCAGAAGATATTAAGAAGAGGTGGCAAGAATACACAGAAGAACTGTACAAAAAAAGGTCTTAATGACCTGGATAACCAGGATGGTGTGATCACTCACCCAGAGCCGGACGTCCTAGAGTGCCAAGTCAAGTGGTCCTTGGGAAGCTTCACAACAAACAGAGCGAGTGGGGGTGGTGGGATTCCAGCCCAGCTATTTTAAATCCTAAAAGATGATGCTGTCGAAGTGCTGTACTTAATATGCCAGCAAATTTGAAAAACTCAGCAGTGGCCACAGGACTGGAAAAGGTCAGTTTTCATTCCAGTCCCAAAGAACAATGCCAAAGAATGTTCAAACTACTGCACAATTGCGTTCATTTCACATGCAAATAAGGTAATGTTCAAAATCCTTCAAGCTAGTCTTCAGCAGTACATGAAGCTGGAACTTCCAGATGTTCAAGCTGGATTTAGGAAAAGCAGAGGAACCAGAAATCAAATTGCCAACATCCGTTGGATCATAGAGACAGCAAGGAAATTCCAGAAAAATATCTGCTTCTGCTTCATTGACTATGCTAAAGCCTTTGACTGTGTGGATCACAACAAACTGGAAAATTCTTAAAGATATGGGAATACTACACTGCCTTACTTGCCTCCTGAGAAAACTGTATGTGGATCAAGAAGCAGCAGTTTGAACCAGACATGGAACAACAGACTGTCTCAAAATTGGGAAAGGAGTATGACAATGCTGGATATTGTAACCCTACTTATTTATTTTATATGTAGAGTACATCATGAGAAATACCAGGCTGACTGAATCCCAAGCTGGAATCAAGATTGCTGGGAGAAGTATCAACCTTAGATATGCAGATGATAACCACTGTAATGACAGAAAGTAAAGAGAAACTAAATAGCCTCTTGGTGAAGGTGAAAGAGAAGGGTGAAAAGGCTGGCTTAAAACTCAGCATTCAAAAACTAAGATCATGGCATCTGATCCTGTCACTTCATGGCAAATAGAAAGGGAAAAAGTGGAGGCAGTGACAGATTTTCTTTTCTCGGGCTCTACAATCACTGTGGAAGGTGACTGCAGCCATGAAATTAAAAGGCATTTGCTCCCTGGAAGGAAAGCTGTGACAAACCTAGATAGCACATTAAAAAGCAGAGACATCACTCTGCTGACAAAGATCCATAAAGTCAAAGCTATAGTTTTTCCAGTAGTCATGTATGGATGTGAGAGTTGGACCGTAAAGAAGGCTGAGCCCAAAGAATTGATGCTTTTATTTTATTTTATTTTTTATGCTGCAAAAAGCTTTATTGTTTCCATATGGTCCAAGGCTTGAGAGAGGGCTCCAGGGTGTTAAAAAAGCTGCCTAGTAGCTGCAGAGAGGGGCTTCAGGCAGCCCTGATGTTAGGTGGGTTCTTCATTGGCCACTGGTCTCCAGAAGCTCCTAGTCGTGCTTGAGGGTGAGCCTTTCGAAGAGATACTCGCCCAACCCAGCCTGGGGACCAGCCAGCCTGCGGAGGTTGGTCAGGTGGTCACCCATCTTCTTGATGAGTTTCACTTCCTCATCTAGGAAGTGGTTCTCCAGGAAGTCACAGATGTGGGGGTCTCCGCGGGCAGAAGCCAGGCCATGCAGATCCAACAGGGCTTGATTCAGGTTCTTCTTTACGAGAAGGGCGGCCTCCATAGTGTCCTGGGTTTTACCCCACTCATCTTGAGATGGCTTTTGCACGTCCAGGAAGAGGGCGCAGCCGCCACGCTGGTTTTGCAGTTTCAAGAGACGCTCCGCGCCCTCGCGCTTCTCCTTGGCCAGTTCGTGAAAAAAGTGACCCACACCCTCCAGGGCCACATCGTCGCCGTCGAAATAGAAGCCCAGAGAGAGGTAGGTGCAGGAGGCCCGCAGTTGCATGTTAACCAGGCGGTTGATGGCCGCCTCCACCTCGGTAGAATAATTCTGACGAATCTGGGAGCTCATGATTGGTCGGTAATAATAAGGAGTTAAAAAATGGTGGCTCGTCCCAGTGATCGCGGACAGCTGAGTGGCTGACTCCGAAGGTTGCGACTGGAAAAAGGGTTGGGGGGAGGTCGGAGGCTGGAGCAAGGGGAGTCCCTGGGTCTGTTCCGTCCAAACACTGCTGAAGCAAGAGACAGATCCGCGGGGCCGCCGAGCGCACTTCTGATGCTTTTAAACTGTGGTGCTGGAGAAGATTCTTGAGAGTCCCTTGGACAGCAAGGAAGTCAAACTAGTCAATCCTAAAGGAAATCAACCCCAAATATCCATTGGAAGAACTGATGCTGAAGCTCTAATACTTTGGCCACATGATATGAAGAGCTAGCTAATTGGAAAAAACCCTGGTGCTGAGAATGATTAGGGCAGGAGGAGAAGGTGGTGGGGACAGCAGAGGACGAGATGATTAGATAACATCACCGACTCACTGGACATGAGTTTGAGCAAACTCCAGGAGGTAGTAGAGGACAGAGGAGCCTGGTGCGCTGCAGCCCGTGGGTCACAAAGAGTTGGATATGACTTAGAAGCCTAGTTACGGCAGTCCTTAGTGTTTCCATTCACCAGTGTTAGATAACGGCATTTTATTACATGCTGCTGCTGCTGCTGCTAAGTCGCTTCAGTCGTGTCCGACTCTGTGCGACACCATAGATGGCAGCCCACCAGGCTCCCCCGTCCCTGGGATTCTCCAGGCAAGAACACTGGAGTGGGTTGCCATTTTAGATGTAAAAAAATTAAGAAATTACTGTTTTTTAAAAAAATAATTTGCTATAGAAAAAATTTTAATAACAGCTTTTGGGAGATAATTTGCATAATGTAAGCTCTACCCTCGTCTAGCGCACAGTTCAGTAGTTTTCTGTATATTCCCAGTTGTTCATCCAGCGCAATTTTATCACCTCAAAATGATAATCAGACTCTTAACCTAATTTATTCAGCAGACAAATACAAGCGGAAGATTAGCATTCGTGTGCATTGTGTTAAGCTGTGGTGCTGTGCATCTGGGACCTAGTAGGTCCTCAGGCCGTGCTTATCGAGATGTGTGCATGCTCAGTTGCTCAGTCTTGTCCGACTCTATGCGGCCCCGTGGACTGTAGCCTGCCAAGCTCCTGTGCCCATGGAATTTCCCAGGCGAAAATACTGGAGTGGGTTGCCGTGTCTTCCTCCAAGGGCTCTTCCCAACCTCTGAGCCACATGGGAAGCTCCCTTCATGTTACAAAATGGTGTTTCACAGGCAGATTCATTGATTAGGGTCATTTCACAGGGGTCTTCAGATGCTTGTCAGCACAAGTACCCCTTTCACACGCTTCCCTGGTAGCCTGTGCTCGGCGGCAGGACATCTGAAACGAGGTGACTCCTGTCTCCTGAGAGGCTCCACTGTTGCACCCTAACTGTGTCCCTGAACTCCCAGCTTACAGAGGAAGGGTTAGTCAGGATGGGGCTTGGGTTTGCCACGCCCTGAAGACACACCTTTGATACTCTGGGGGATTGAGACTTCGATTGTGAAATGTTAAAACCTCAGGAAAGGATTTCGTTCTGTCTTTCCCCCCAGCCGTCTGTTTCACTGAAACCCACCCCAGGGTGCAGAGGGGCGTGTCTGAGCCCTGGCCTCTGGGCTTCCATCCCCCTCCCGGGGTGAGCTTCGCCCGCACCCCCAGCCATAGGTCTTGTTGCCCAGGGTATTGGGATCTTAGCCTGGAACCTCAAGTCCAAACCCACAGTTCATAGCACATGGCTTTCCTTTTTGTTCTGCCTCGGACTTGGAGAATCGCGCTGGGCGGCTTTGTCACTCATCACCAGGAGTAGTGTGGCTTGTTGCAACACATTTGTTTTCTACATTCAGATTTGCGCCACTAGAAGTTCTGTTGATGATATTAATTTAGAACAAGGCTTCTGTTAATGAGTTGTTGACAACAGCTCCTGTATCACCTTTAATAATGTACTTTTGAATGTAATTTAATGCATGAAAGTGAATTACTTTGAAGGTTTTAGTTTGTCCCTTGCAAAAGAATGTGAGAAAAAAAGTATCTTTCTTTTTTTTTTGCACATGCAGCATGGCTTGTGGGATCGTAGTTTCTAACCAGGGATTTGAATCTGGGCCCTCAGGAGTGAAAGCACAGAGTCCTAACCGCTGGACTGCCAGGAAATTCCCGAAAAATATCTTTTCAATGAACATATTTTCTAAGCTCTGGCCAGCAACCCACTCTTTCAGTTAATATTTATTAGTATTTATCAAGCACTAATGTTTGTTAATATAGTATATTATTATATTTGTATATGTACTTACATCCTTGTGCTAAATATATGTTAGTGTATATGTTTATGTATGTGTTATACACTTACTGTATGTATAAATATATATACGCTCATTATATATACATACACACACTCATCAAAATCAAGCAGAAGTATAGCAAAATGTTTGATGCCCTAGGATTATCATGGGATTTTTTTTTTTCCCTATAAAACCAGAAACTGAGTTGATGTTCAGCATGAGCCCCTTTGAGAATTTCGGAAATCGTTGATTTCTTCTGCTCCTTTGGATGAGGCGTGCCTCCCTTGGGCGGGTTTCGTGTTGCTCGAGTCCACTCCCCCCGGGCAGGCAGCTCTGGGAAGCAGGCCCTCTGCTGCCTCCCCCTGCTCCTGTGCTGGGCCTGCGCCGCCCTGGGCACTTGGATGCCCGGGATTCCCGGGGAGGTGGTTGTGATCTGTACCCATCTTGCCTCTGTGGGGCTGTCTTGGAGGTTTTCAAGTATTTTCTGATTCAGCCAAGAACTCTTTTTTCCATTACTAGCTTCCTATTTTTTCAAGTCATTGAATAGTTCTATTTTCTTCCTCCTCCAAGAACGTGGAAACCACTAGGAATAGACGACTCTGTGTGGGTTCTTCCCTCCTTTGCTCTCTCTCAGGTTCTTCTTCATCTAAGTGGACCAGTGGATTGTAGGGGGACGGAGGTGGAGGGATCCTTCCAGTTCAGCAATAAAGATTCTTTAGGAGGATGACGTAGTTTTGAGAAACTAGTAAAACCTGTCCTCGTACTTTCGATACTTTACAGGAAATTCTCCTTCATTTTTCTCATGACAGGTGCCAGATGGTGGGAAGGGACAAGTCATTCAAGAATATCTTATCAGGCACCTGTGAGAATGGCCCCTGGGGTCGCACAGGCCTGCCTTTGCCCCACCTGCCCTGGACCACCTGGGCCTCGGGGGCTGGGTGCAGGGCACGGAGCCAGCGCTCTGGGGCCCCAGTGTGGACGGGTGTGCTCCCTGCCCTCCGTCAGGGCGTGCTTGGCTGGCCGGGTCCTGTCTGTCCTGGCGTCGCTGATGGCACTGCTCTAACCTGCAAATAAGGATTTATTTTCATGTTATTCTGATGGAAAATTTTATTAATGTAAGTATTTTATTCATATAAAAAGTGTTGACAGAGTATTTTGTGTTCAAAATATTAATTTGGGGGAAAACCTAAGAGATTTGATGTTGCGTAAACCTCTATTTAAATTCACTGAGTGAATCATAACTCTATTAAGCAAAAGCCAACATTGCAGAATGGGGTTTGTTTGAAAGACCGATTAGGTGAAAATTTCAGGGTGACTTGACAAAGTTTCACATTTTTGTATAGATCTAAGTTAAAATGATGTGAACAGGCAGGTGCCACTTCAGAAACTTTGCACTGGGGGGCCTAGCAATCTTAGCAACAGGGGTCACATTTGATTAGGAAGTACGTTTATTCTAGAGGCTTTATGTACCGTGAAGAATATTAAATTCAAAGTGATCACAAAAATACTACACTAAATATTGATATCATAAATTTTCAACATGACTGTATAAAAATATTTCAGGCGTATATTTTAAGACTAAAGTGAGTATGGAGTGGTAATGGGTGTTCATTCACCATTTCAGGGGAGTAAGAAGACTTCAGAGAAACTTACGACAATGTCAGAGACAAAACCAAACTCACCATTGCCTCTTAGTGCCAGACCGTGGCTTGTTGCACCCAAGGGCAGTTCTCACCAGCTCTGTTACCCAGCAGCGTGGGGTAGTCGTTTTACTCTTAGCTAGCTCTTTTCCTCCTCCTCGTTCAAGTCTATTTGGATAATGGTTTTCAAAAGTAAGCAAAGCAATTCTATTCAGTTCTCATATTAAAGTAGCTGGAAACCAAGCAAACAATTATTTAAATGATGTGAGAAAATTCATTTTAGCCTCACCAAGGTCTCAGCATCTTCCTTGAAGTCAGAACTAGCCTGGCTTGGTGCAGCTAAAGGTGCTTTTTCAAGTCCATCTGGTCGTGAATGCCATATGTTAGTCGTAAGGGAATAAATAAACCCAGGGATGTCAGTGCTGACATTCTAAACAGTGAAGAAAGATGCTTGGTTTTAAAAAGCGCAAATGCTTCCATTAGGTATTACTGGCGTCTCGGGAGTTTTGAGGTGTGTGTTTTGCTTCTTGAAGAGCCATGATGGCAAGCTCGCACGGAGGGAGCACTGGTCCTTGACGCCAGGCTTTAGTCCTGGTGACTCTGAACTTTGGACAGGTTGCTAAATGTCATTCTTTTAGTTCCTCAGTAGACCAAGGAGGAATTTGGACTGTATTACCTTTTACAGATAATTTGAGTGTGCAAATAGCAAATCGGATTTTCCGGCATAAATCTGTATGGATTCCCACGACAACCTGAGTCAACCACCATCCAGTGATAGACACGCAGGTGAAGAAGAGAGGTCCCGGGGGCAGACAGCGCCCCTCACTTGCTCGTGGGTGATGTTGCGAAGTTCCTGAATCTTTGTTTCTGTGTCTTCATCTCCATAACGGAGGTGGGAAGGCGAAAGGTATTTGTAGAGTTGTGAGGAGTAAACGAAGAGCTGCAAGGTTGAGTTAATAATAACTGTTAAAATAGAAGCTGCAATATGTATTGAGTGTGTCCAGTGTGGTGGGCGCATTGCAAGTGCTGAGGATGCAAGCCTGCAGGGGACACGGCTGTGTCTTCAGGAGGCCCACCGTCAGGTGCGACTGGCGTCCTCGTGGTGCAGACCAGGGTGCGCCGAGGGTCACTCTCCCTGGGAGGGAAGGATGGCAGAAAGACGCGGGTCTAATCCACCTTCGTTAAGAGGAGTCTCGTTCCACGGAAGTCAAGGGCTTGCCCTGTGTGCCTGGCACCTGGGGGAGACTACAGGGACCGTGGTCCCAGCCCTAAAGCTAGTGAAAAACTGAGAATTAGTGTGAAGAGTTAGATTTCAAGGCCCTTGAATGTAATCCTGAGGATGAAGCGTCTGCCAGGACAGTGGAGGGTGCGAGAGAGGGGGCACGGCGGGCGGGGGTGCGGTGAGCCCCCTCGTGGTGCGCGGGGCTGGGTCTCCGCCGGGCGGGGTCTGCTGGTCAGGCTTGCACGTGAGCACGCTGGGGGGTAACTGGCCTCAGGCCAGGTCAGGACACACGGGGAGAGCAGGGTGTGAAGCACTTCATGAGTGTGCATTGTGTTGTTACATGTATTTGAGTTTCATGAGTTCTAGACTGTTTCTTCACAAAAATTAAAACCTTTCCTTTCATAGTTTTTTGTTTCTTCACCAAATTTAACACCATAATATTTTCAAAAATACCTTGATTTTATTGGAGTAGAGTTGACTTCCAGTGCTGGGTCAGTTTCAAGTGTACAGCAAAGTGACTCAGTGACACGTGTACACGAATTTATTCCTTTTCCGTGTAGATTGTCACAGAAGGCTGAGCAGCGTCCCCTGTGCTGTTCAGCGGGTCCTCGGTCGCCCGAGTCACATGGAGGAGTGGGCCCACGTCCATCCTCAGCTCCTAGTGTATCCTTCCCCGCCACGTCTCCCCTTTGGGAACCATAGTTTGTTTTCAGGATCTGTAAGTCTGCTTCTATTTTGTAGGTAAGTTCATTTGTATCTTTTTCTTAAAATTAGATTCCACATATAAGTAATACCATATATTTGTCTTTGTCTGACTTACCTCACGTAGTGTAATCATCTCTAGATCCATAGTTGTTGCTGGCATAATGTTTTAAATTAAGAAAAGAAACTCTTTTGGAGGACACATACCCAGAAAAAACGAACAAACCATAGTTCAAAAAGATACACGAGCCTTAATATTCACTGCAGCACTGTTTATAATAACCAGGATATGGAAACACCCTAAATGTCCATCAACAGAGCAGCGGATAAAGAGGATGTGGGGGTGTGTGTGTGTATGTATATACACACAATACACAATGGAATATTTCTCAGCCACAAAAAAGAACAAAATTGGGTCATTTATAGACATAGATGGACCTAGAGACAGTCATTGTCGTACAGAGTGACGTAAGTCAGAAAGAAAAAAACAGATGTCATTTATTCACACATATGTGTGGAATCTGAAAAAAGCTGGTGTAAACAATCTTACTTACCAAGCAGAAATAGAGACTTAGATGTAGAGGGCACAGACGAATGGATACCAAGGGGGAAGGGATGGCAGGGCCCGGGAGACGGGCACTGACGCGCACACACTGTTGGTACTATGCCTGAGAGACTAATAGGGAGCTGGCGAGAACCTGCTGGGTAGCACAGGGAACTCTCAGTGCGCTGTGGTGGCCTGAATGGAAAGGAAATCCGGAGCGAAGAGGTTAGATGTACATAAAGGAGAGGATCTAGCTGAGTCACTTTTCTGTACGGTAGAAACTTAACACCACATTGTAAAGCAACTACTCCAAACAAATCTTTTGAAAAGAAAAATGCTCTTTTTGGTCATCACACTTGCAGGCATGTTTTTGCACCTGTGCCTTAGAAAATAAAATAGATCATATGCAGAAACTGGACTCTGTGTAGCAGCTCTGTACCTGGCGCGTGGATGGGCGTCTTCAGTTTGCGCAGTGCTCTTCTGCTCCATTCGCCATAGAGGAGCGGGAGCGGGGGATACTTGGGAAATGAGCTGGCTGGCTTCCGAAGACGGTGCTCCTACAGCACCAGGACAGGGACTTTGCTGGTTGATTTGCTTTGAGTTGGATTCGTGTGTTCAGAGCTGGACTCCTGCTTTCACCAGTCAATACATTGACTCGGTAGCACTTGCTGTGGATGGTGTTCTTGTTATGTGTCATAATGCAGATGTGTTGACTAGATGTTACATAATTACGGTATTGTTTTATAGTCCCATTGTCTGTGTGCATATATATTATTTAATGGTAAGTGTTTATATTCTTACACTGTGTTCCTGTCTACAACATGGATACGTATGGGAACTGTTCACAGAAGACTGCAGTTGCAGATAGAAGTAATTAGAGCAGAATGGCTCTTCACATTGCAGCATTTTCTGAGAAAGAAAACATTGAAACCCTTGTAGTTGTAACACATTAGTATGATTCTGCTTGGCAAGAGACTTGTTCCTGGAGTCATCCATTCCCCCTTTGATGGAATAACAGACACCGGGTTTACTGTCCACCGGGATTGGGCTGGGGGCTTCCCAGGTGGTGCTAAGCAGTAAAGAACCCACTTGGCCATTTCGGCAATGTAAGAGACGCTGGTTTGATCCCTGGGTTGGGAAGATCCCCTGGAGGAGGGCATGGCAACCTGCTCCAGTATTCTTGCCTGAAGAATCCCATGGACAGAGGAGCCTGGTGGGCTATGTCCATGGGGTCGGAAAGAGTTGGACACAGCAGGAGGGCTAAGGAGAGTGAGTCACTGGCCTCAGGTGCCGAATTTCAGGATGCCCCAGAAAACTCAGTAATTGAGATCGGTAACATTTTAATGCAATACTTTGAGAAAATCAAATTTGATGCAAAAAAAAATAATCCATGTTGGAAAAAAGTCAAATTTTAAATAAAGACAGGGTCAGTATTAATTTTTCCTTTTGCTTCAGCTCCAGTATGGCTTGGCTCCACACTATTACTGATACTATCCTTATTTAAAATTTTGATATTTTGCTTCACATAGATTTTTTGCATTAATTTTGATTTTACCCCTATTACTGAGTTTTTTGTCACTCCCTGAAAATTTGTACCTGAGGAAAGTGCTTCACTAACCTCACCCTGGCCCCAAACCTGACTTTCATCTTAACAAACTTGAAAACCGGACACAGCGTATAGAACAATAGTTTTCAGACATTGGTTAACAGGAAGGTTAGGATTGTGTTTCCTGAAATAAGGGAAACAAGTGGAATGAGCCCTGTAAGTATTCTAGGTTATTCTCTAGCGCTAGGAGTAAACAGACTTTTTGAAATAAAGGGCTGGTTAGTGAATCTCCAGGCTTTGCAGACCAGGTGGTCCCTATCACACCCCCATTCAACTCTGGTATTGTTCGTGGCTGCTTTCATACCAAGTATGTAAATGAGCGGCCATGGATGTGTTCCAATAAAACTTTATTTATAAAAACAGTAGCAAGTTGCATTTAATCCTCAGACTATAGTTTGCCAGTTCTGGTCTAGAGACAGTTTCTGCGTTACAGGTCAGGGGCAGAGAAACGAAACAGAGCCCCCTAGCCTTACTGAAGTGACAAAACAGATCAGAGTTTGGGGAGGACAGGCAGCTAGAATTTGAGGGGCAAAGTATAAGAGAGTAGAGAGCTACTTAGGGAAACCCAGGGGTCTGCAGAAGGACCCCCACCTCCAAGATTTGGGCTGAGTGTTGGTCTACACAATCACCAGAGAAAGCACCTCAAAACCGGGAAGAGAAGCCCCGGAAAGGAGTGGACACCACACGAGCTGAGACGGTCTGTGTTCCCACCACCCCCGGGGGTGCGGCAGGCCCTTGCAAGGGTGGTTTTTAATCTTTGTGAGGGTGGATTCAGAACAGCTCTTCGGTTTAGGGCATCAGAAGGGTATCACTGCAGTAATGGGGCTGAATTAGACCAGGACTAAAAGACCACTACACACCTGCCTTAACTGATTCCGGGTAACTTAACTGCATTTCCAGAATAAAGCCCCAGCTGTACTTACAATGATATGGTAAAATCCAGCACCCAACAATGTAAAAACGTTTCAGTGTCCAGCATCTAATAAAAATTACCAGGCATGCAAAGAAGCAAGAAAATATGATAGTAACCAGGAGGAAAATCAGTCAGTAGAAAGCTGTGAGATTAGCAGACAAGGACATTAAAATAACTGATATAAATAAGTTGTACACGTTCATGAGGAAGATGAGCATGAGTGACAGATATGAGAAAGACTGAACTAGGACTTTAGAGGTGAAAAACACAGAGACTAATAGCAAATTGGCAGTACAGAAGAAGAGATCAGTGAACCTCAAGACATGGCAATAGAAATTATCCAAAATATGGTGCAAAGAATAAGGAAGACTGAACACGGTGACAGCATTAGTGACCTGTGGGGCAAAATCAATGGATTTAAGATCCACGTAACTGGAGTTCCAGAAGAAGAGGAAGCAATGGAAACAGTATTTGAAGAAATAGTGGCTGAAAGATGTCGACATTTGATGAAGATTGCAAACCGTGAAGCTCACAAACTCCAGATAGAGTAAACAAAATCATACCAAGGTCCACACAGTCCAGTTACTGAAAAATCAGTGATGAAGAGAAAAAAGTCAGAGGAACAAAAATCAGGTCAGTGACTTCTGATCAGAACCGGTTGCCAGCCAGCAGACAACTGCCGTGTTTAAAGTACCAAAAGGAAGAAAGCTGTTAGTTTATCATTCTGTACCCAGTGAAAATATCTTTCAAAACGAAAGTGAAATAAAAATTTCTGGACCAAGAAATGCTGGAAGAATTTATTGCCAGCAGAAGTGCACTACAAGAAATTTTAAAGGAAGATCAAGTAGAAGGAAGATGATAGCAGATGGAGATTGTACCCAAAGGAATGAAAAGAATTGGGAATAGTCCATGGATTGGTGAATATTCACACTTGAATCTTTTTTGTTTTAGACTATTTAAAGCAAAATTAACAATGTATTTTGGAACTTACAATACTTGTAGAGGGAAGGAATGACAATATTAGCACAGAGTCTGGGAGCGAAGAAGGGAAGTGCAGTCACTGTGTCTCAGTGGTATCATTTGAAGGTAAACTGATAAGTTAAAGATGCATATTTCATCCAGAAAGATCTCTTGTCTGTGGGGGGGAAAAAAACATTAATTGCCGTTGAAAGTGAAAGCAATTCTCTCAGTCATGTCCAACTCTTTGAGACCCTGTGGATAGTCCATGGAATTCTCCAAGCCAGAATACTGGAGTGGGTAGCCTTTCCCTTCTCCAGGGCATCTTCCTAACCCAGGGATTGAACCCAGGTCTCCTACATTGCAGGCGGATTCTTTACCAGCTGAGCTCAGTTCAGTTGCTCAGTCGTCTCCGACTCTTTGCGACCCCATGAATCACAGCATGCCAGGCCTCCCTGTCCATCACCAGTTCTGAGTTTACCCAAACTAATGTCCATTGAGTCGGTGATGCCATCCAGCCATCTCATCCTCTGTCGTCCCCTTCTCCTCCTGCCCCCAATCCCTCCCAGCATCAGAGTCTTTTCCAATGAGTCAACTCTTCGCATGAAGTGGCCAAAGTATTGGAGTTTCAGCATCAGTCCTTCCAGTGAACACTCAGGACTAATCTCCTTTAGAATGGACTAACGGTTGGATCTCCTTGCAGTCCAAGGGACTCTCAAGAGTCTTCTCCAACACCACAGTTCAAAAGCATCAATTCTTCTGTGCTCAGCTTTCTTCACAGTCCAACTCTCACATCCATACATGACTACTGGAAAAACCATAGCCTTGACTAGACAGACCTTTGTTGGCAAAGTAATGTCTCTGCTTTTGAATATGCTATCTAGGTTGGTCATAACTTTCCTTCCAAGGAGTAAGCGTCTTTTAATTTCATGGCTGCAATCACCATCTGCAGTGATCTTGGAGCCCAGAAAAATAAAGTCAGCCACTGTTTCCACTGTTTCCCCATCTATTTCCCATAAAGTGATGGGACCAGATGCCATGATCTTAGTTTTCTGAATGTTGAGCTTTAAGCCAACTTTTTCACTCTCCTCTTTAGAGGCTCTTTAGTTCTTCTTCATTTTCTGTCATAGGGTGGTGTCATCTGCATATCTGAGGCTATTGATATTTCTCCTGGCAATCTTGATTCCAGCTTGTGATTAGTTGGATGTAAAAGAGGACATTGTTACAGATCCTGTAGACCTTGAAAGGGTAATAAGGAGTATTGTGAATAATGATATGCTAATAAATTTGACAGCCTCAATAAAATGAACAAGCCCGTTGAAAAACATAAACCACCAAATTTACTCAAGAGCAAGTGTATAACCTTTCATAACTATATTAAAGAAGTTTAATTTGTAGTTAAAATCCTTGCCTTGAAGAATACTCCACGTCCGAATAGCGTCACCGATAATTACTAAACACCTAAAGAAGAGTACCAATCTGACAAAAGCTTCTTCAGAAGACAGAAGAGGAGGGAACGCTTCCTGTCTCCTGTGAGGCCAGCACTACCCTGAAAGCAAAAGCAGCGCCATTATGGAAAGGAGAACCACCAAGCCCTGTTTGTCGTACGCACATCCTCCGTAAATGTTGGCAAATAGAACCAACTAGGCAGTATATAAAAAGCATAGTACATAATAATCAAGAAAAGTTTATCTCAGGAAATAAAGGTTGTTTTAACATTAGAAACTCAATCAGTGTAACCCCAGTCATGGACCAAAAGGAGAAAAGGGAGCGTGAGGCCCAGAAACGGGGGTGTGGGAAACATGAAGGGAAGGCAGGGTAATCGCATCAATTGCATAAAACGTTAATCATGACAAGAGCACATACACATGCATGCATACACATTCTACAACAGTAAAATTTAAGTTGGAAATTATGATAAATGGGGTTAATGTTTCAAGGCTCTTGCTGTCCAAGAGAAAGGTAAATGTATTGGTTAACATTGGACTTTGATAAGAACCTGTACATTAGAATTTCTAATGCAATTACTAAAGAGTAGAAACAGTATGTAACTTGCAGACTACTGGGGGACTAGAATGATAGCAAGTAATCCAAAAGAAGCAAATAGAAAGAAAATAAAATTAAACCTAAATGTGAGTAATTGTTTCCAAGGTAAATGGAATTAAATGTTCCAAGGAAAGTTATGACCAACCTAGATAGCATATTCAAAAGCAGAGACATTTCTTTGCCAACAAAGGTCCTTCTAGTCAAGGCTATGGTTTTTCCAGTGGTCATGTATGGATGTGAGAGTTGGACTGTGAAGAAAGCTGAGCGCCGAAGAATTGATGCTTTTGAACTGTGGTGTTGGAGAAGACTCTTGAGAGTCCCTTGGACGCAAGGAGATCCAACCAGTCCATCCTAAAGGAGATCAGTCCTGGGTGTTCATTGGAAGGACTGATGTTGAAGCTGAAACTCCAGTACTTTGGCCACCTCATGCGAAGAGCTGACTCATTTGAAAAGACCCTGATGCTGGGAAAGATTGAGGGCAGGAGGAGAAGGGGACGACAGAGGATGAGATGGTTGGATGGCATCACTGACTCAATGGACATGGGTTTGGGTAGACTCCAGGAGTTGGTGATGGACAGGGAGGCCTGGCGTGCTGTGGTTCATGGGGTTGCAGAGAGTCGGACATGACTGAGCAACTGAACTGAAATGAATTAAAAGAAAAAGATATCAAATAAGGTTTTTTAAAAAATCAACTGTATTTTGTTTATAAGAGACCCACCTAAAGGATGAAGGTTAAGAGATTTGAAAGAAAAGAAAAAAACAAAACTGCAAACTCTAGCCAACAGCAAGATTGTGTAGTGTCAGAGGAAACACAGTTTAAAGCAAAAAGCAGTTCTGGAGATAGTGTCATTTCACTTAATACAGTTGGCAGCTGGCTCTGTTAACAAAGCAGTCAGTAGTTTAAGCAAATTCATGTCTTGCTTGCATGAAGTTCAGTACACATAGTGCTGGTTGGCAGATGTTTTTTCGATGGTCGTTTGGGGATTTAGCTGCTTCCCCACCCCCATCTCTGCCATCTCCTGAGGCCCGGAATACTCTGCAGGCGCCTGTGTGTGGGGCCGAAGGAGTGAATCAGGCAGGTGTTCACAGCTGGGCTGGAGGGCAGGGCGGTGCACATTAGGATTGCATCCTGTTAGGCGGAGCCCAGGTCGTAAACCAGATTTCACTGCAGGGGAGGCTGTGCCCAGGAGGTAGAAGAGAAAAACCTGGTCAATATGTAGTCTCTGCTGCAGTTTGTAATGATAAAAGGTTCAATTCAAAAGGAAGTCATAATAATTCTATAATATTATGGGTAAGCCATAATATGACTTGTCATAAGTACGGGCGGGTTGGGGGGGGGAATAGACAAATTTACAGTTACAGTAGAGATTTCAGCACTTCTCAGTAATGGATAGAATAAGCAGGCAAAAAAAAAAAAAAAATCCTGTAAGCACAGATGTTTTATGTAGGATCAATGCCCTTGGTCTAATGTACATATAAGTAACACTCCATCCAAAACTGCACCATGTACAAGGGGTTAGGAGAAGGCAGTGGCACCCCACTCCAGCACTCTTGCCTGGAAAATCCCATGGACGGAGGAGCCTGGTAGGCTACAGTCCATGGGGTCGCTAGGAGTCAGACATGACTGAACGACTTCACTTTCACTTTTCACTTTCATGCACTGGAGAAGGAAATGGCAACCCACTCCAGTGTTCTTGCCTGGAGAATCCCAGGGACGGGGGAGCCTGGTGGGCTGCTGTCTATGGGGTCGCACAGAGTCCGACACGACTGAAGCGACTTAGCAGCAGCAGCAGCAGCAGCTCTGGTAGACTCAGAGTGCCTGAGGCAGTGACCAAAATGGTTGTCTAAAGAAGCCTTACAAATGGCTGAGAAAAGAAGTGAAGCGAAAGGCAAAGGAGAAAGGGAAAGATTTACCATCTGAATGCAGAGTTCTCAAAGAATAGCAAGGAGAGAGAAGAAAACCTTCCTAAGTGAACAGTGCAAAGAAATAGAGGAAAACAATAGAATGGGAAAGACTAGAGATCTCTTCAAGAAAACTAGAGATACCAAGGGAACATTTCATGCAAAGATGGGCACAGTAAAGGACAGAAACAGTAAGGGCCTAAGAGAAGCAGAAGATATTAACAAGAGGTGGCAAGAACACACAGAAGAACTTACGAAAAAGATCTTCATGGCCCAGATAACCATGATGGTGTGATCACTCACCTAGAGCCAGACATCCTGGAGTGTGAAGTCAAGTGGGCCTTAGGAAGCATTACTGTAAACAAAGCTAGTGAGGTGATGGAATTCCAGCTGAGTTATTTCAAATCCTAAAAGATGATGCTGTGAAAGTGCTGCATTCAATATGCCAGCAAATTTGGAAAACTCAGCAGTGGCCACAGGACTGGAAAAGGTCAGTTTTCATTCCAATCCCAAAGAAAGGCAATGCCAAAGAATGCTCAAACTACTGCAAAGTTGTGCTCATTTCACACGCAAATAAGGTAATGTTCAAAATCCTTCAAGCTAACCTTCAGCAGTACATGAACCGAGAATTTCCAGATGTTCAAGCTGGTTTTAGAAAAGGCAGAGGAACCAGAGATCAAATTGCCAATATCTGTTGGACCATAGAAAAAGCGAGGGAATTCCAGAAAAATTTCTGCTTCATTGACTATGCTAAAGCCTTTGACTGTGTGGATTACAACAAACTGTGGAAAAGTCTTCAAGAGATGGGAATACCAGACCACCTTACTTGCCTCCTAAGAAACTTGTATGCAGGACAAGAAGCAACAGTTAGAACTGGACGTGGAACAATGGACTGGTTCCAGATTGGGAAAGGAGTACGTCAGGGCTGTATATTGCAGAGTGAATGAATGCTGGGCTGAATGAATCACAAGCTGAAATCAAAATTATTGGGAGAAATATTAACAGTCTCATATATGCAGATGACAACCACTCTAAATAGCCTCTTGAAGAAAGTGAAAAAGGAGAGTGAAAAAGTAGGCCTAAAACTCAACATTCAAAAAGTAAGATCATGGCATGTGGTCCCATCCCTTCATGGCAAATAGATGGGGAATCAATGCTAACAGTGGCAGACTTTATTTTGGGAGGCTCCAAAATCACTGCAGATGGTGACTGCAGCCATGAAATTAAAAGACACTCCTTGAAAGGAAAGCTATGACCAACCTAGACAGCGTATTAAAAAGCAAAGACATTACTTTGCCAACAAATATCCTAGTCAGAGCTATGGTTTTTCCAGTAGTCACATATGGATGTGAGAGTGGGACTGTAAAGAAAGCTGAGCGCCAAAGAATTGATGCTTTTGAACTGTGGTGTTGGAGAAGACTCTTGAGAGTCCTTTGGACTGCCAGGAGATCCAATCAGTCCGTCTTAAAGGAAATCAACCCTGAATATTCATTGGAAGGACAGATGCTGAAGCTGAAGCTCCAGTACTTTGGCCACATAATGTGAAGAGCCGACTTTCTGGAAAAGACCCTGATCCCAGGAAAGACTGAGGGTAGGAGAAGGCAGCGGCAGAGGATGAGGTGGCTGGATGCCATCATTGACTCAATGAACATGAGTTTGAGCAAACTCTGGGAGACAGTGAAGGACTGGGAACATGGTGTGCTGTAGTTCATGGGATCTCAAAGAGTTGGACCTGACTTAGTGAACAACAAACAACAGTTTATAGTAGAGATTTCAGTACATGTCTCACTAATCGATAGATTAAAAAAAAAGCCTGTAAGCACAGATGATTTACATAGGATCAACACCCTTGGCCTAATGTACACGTAAATAATATTCTATCCAAAACCTGCATTGTATACTTTATTTTCAGGCACGTGTAGACATTTATAAAAATTGCCCAAGACTGGGAACCTCCCTGCTGGTCTCGTGGCTAAGACTCTGAGCTCCCAGCACAGCGTTGCTGTTAAGTTCAGTCGCTCAGTTGTGTCCGACTCCTTGCGACCCCATGGACTGCAGCATGCCAGGCCTCCCTGTCCTCCACTGTCTCCCAGAGTTTGTTCATGTCCATTGAGTCATTGATGCCATCTAACCATCTTATCCTCTGCCCACCCCCTTCTCCTTTTGCCTTCCGTCTTTCTGAAAGCATCAGGGTCTTTTCCAGTGAGTCAGCTCTTTGCATCAGGTGACCAAAGTGTTGGAGCTTCAGCAACAGTCATGATTTGAAATAGCATCGTGTCAGTAAATTTGAAAATTAGATGAGATAAACAAATTCCTTGGAAAATGTAACTTTCTAAAAGTAGCTACAGAAAAAATTCCTGTAACCACTAAAAAAAAAACAGAATCAGTAATTAAAATTTTTAGGCACAGATGGCTTCATTGTTAAATTCCACCAGACTTTCAAAGAAGAAATAATTCCAGTTCTACCCAAATACTTCCTCAGAATAAACCAGGGAACACTTCCTAGTTTATTTTATGAGGTTATCATAACTTTGTTACTAAAATCCAGTAGGGATGGTATAACTAGTGTGTTTATAGCAGACAAGGACAAATACTTTACAGCTATTGATTTTTCATTCTCTTGCCAAAGAAACATTCAGAGTTAACTTGCCTTTTGGCAAGAACTATAGTCCAAGTTTGAGTGATAAACCACTTTGATTTATAAAATGTGATTGAAAAAATATTAAGGTTGTGTATGTACACGTGTTGCCTTAATTGACCTATGTGGCTTACTGGGCAGATTAACACCCATGTTTTATAGTGACTCATCATATCAGTTCGGGCTCTTTGGGATGTACCTGGACCTTAGTTGTTACCAGCAAAGGGGGATTTATTGGTCACCTAATTAAGAACCCCCAGGCAGGGCTGCTGCAGCTGGGTCCTTCCCCTGCTGTCTTCCTCCTTGTTTGCTCTGTTCTCAAAGAGCCTCTTGACGCCCATGTGCTCATGTTCAAGTTCTTCAGGAAAGAGGGGGAATCTCTGTAAGTCCCAGAGGAGGAAGAAAAGACTTGGTTAATTTTGACTCGGGTTTTGTGTGCTCACAGAGACGAACCAGCTCTGGCCAGTAGTAGGATGCTCTTACTGGCCAGCCACACACACACACACACACCATCCCCTTGTGCCTGGGATTTGTAACCAGTGTCTCTGGAAGCTGGTGGACCGAGAGTGCGGGGTTTCAACTGGTCAGAAATTGGAGTGCGGTGACACCTGGAAAAGTGCACGAGTGTTTGGTTTTAAAATACTATCTCGCAGCAGCTGTCAGATGAAAAATCTAATGAGTTTTTCGTCAAAATAATTATAAAATTCTACATGATAAAGAATTTTTAGGACCCTAGGACATAACCATCCAGTTACCAAGAATTAAGGAGTCTGACAAGTTTTGAAAACCTTGAGCAGTGGAAACTCTCATGCCCTTCTTGTGGTGTAAATTACTACAGCTGCTTTGGGAAGTGTAGTGCAGTTGAATATACGCTTACCTCACAGTCTGGCAGTCGCTCTTGCATGTATATATGCACTGGATGTATCCCCAAATGCTTAAGAAATCTGTGCCAGAAAGATCTTAGGAGTGCTTATGTCGGCTCCAAAGCAGAAACCGAGTGGGTAAGTAAACGACGGTGTGTCGCAGAATGGAATCATATACAGCAGTGAAAATAAACAGCAGGGCCCGCAGCAACAACGGAGCAAAACCAAAGCAAGACAGAGGAATATACACTATGTGATCACGCCTGTGTAAAAGTCAGGAGCTGGCAAAGATAAATGACCAGAGCTACAAGCTAAAGAAAAGCTAAAGCTAAAGATAAGCTAAAGAAAAGCAAAGGAAAGGTCACAGTAAGTTAGAGGGATTGATACTTACAGGGGAAGGAAAGGGCTAGGGATCAGAGAAAGGCACCCAGCTTTTTGGGGATTCTAGCAGTGCCCCATTCCGTGGCCTGGGTGGTAGTTGGAGTTCTGTTTGTGTAATAACCTTATGAAACTGTACATACGTGCTTCCTGTGCTTTACTATGTATATGTAGTATTTCATGATAAAAGTGATTTTAAAATAACTTACCTGAAGTTATCCAGCCTTTGTAATTTATGTTCACCTCAAAAAATGCAGAAAATCCAAAGCATATGTTTATATAGAATGTTTAAAAATGTTTTCTCTTAAGCTTCTTACTTTATCACGTTTTAGAAATTTCCATTTTTGAAATTCAGTTTTTTAAAAGCTTTAAAAAATTTTTCCGCGTGTGAGTTAACCACGTGTCTTACTTCCTAGGTGAGGGACTCCACTACATTATCTGAAGAAGGATAAAGTTGACTCTGCTTTGCTTCTTTACTGAAGTCTCTTCCTGCCTGGTCAAGCTCAGATATATCCTCTTGCAGCAAACGACACACAGGTATGTCACTAGAAATCTCCATTTGTGTAGGTTTTGCTTCTCCAGCTGTTCCTGGTGTGCCTTTGCATGACAGTGAAGTAATTAAATTCAGAAACATCCTGAACTTACTCATTTTCGACTTTAGCAGTATCCTTCTATAACAGGTGTATCTGAGTGTCTTCTGGATCCGTGGCAGCGTATTTGAGTGTATGTCTCTGACTTCTTTTCTTTTCTTTTAAACCAGCGTTAAACTCTGTGAGTAATAGACATTACCCCTGATGGCTTAGTGACAGTTGATGAGATTGGAAACCGGGGCTGGTGGCGTGCGCCTGCCCCGGGAGGGTGCCGCTGCAGTAGAGGTGCCGGTGCTGAGCGTGGAGGCCTGCCCAGCCGGGGTTGCATCTTCGATACAGGAACTGCTTACTCCTTCACCGTCTTTCTCTGGGAGTTTGAAAGGAAACAAAACACCCTGTGTTTTAATCTCTTAATTTGTGATTGAGTGGCATTTTATTCTTGAAATTAAGAACTCTTTCATATCTTAGAACATTAACGTGAATATAAAATAGGTTTGAAATGTTTGCATCCAAAGTTAGATTTAATACACAGCTATTTTTGATAACATTCAGAAGCATCAAGAAAACTGGTATTTAAAATTTTATTCATAATCACAGCACCATTCAGTTTTCCCCAATCGTCTCAGTTTTTTTAGTTTGAAACAGGGTCCAAACAATTGCGTTTAGCTGCTCTGCCTCCTAAGTGTCACTCAGCTGATTGCTCCACCCCGTCCCTTTTCTTCCTGGCATTTTCTGTGTCGGTTGTTTTGTAGTCAGGTGTGTCCCCGTTTACGTGGAACACATTCTTCTGTCCTTTTATTTCCTGGGAGGTGGGAGGTGGATCTAGAGGTTCGAGCGGCTCAGCCTTTGAGCTCAGCGCTCGGAGGTGGTGGTACGTGCATCTGCTCTGGTCCGCGTGGCGCTCGGCACTCGGACCCGTGGTCGTTAGGGGTCATAAATGATGATGGTGAAAGTCTCATCCTTTACTTTGCCTTGATTCACTGAAATCCTATTTGGTTACCCTAAGGGACAGTTAGATAGAAGCAGGAGGACGAATGCCTGATTCTTTCTCCTTATGGGTTCTCAAGACAATGAGACAGTCTCATAGCCGCTTCACAAGTGACCAGGGAAGAAGGGCCAGTATAAACTCGTGAATGTAAACATATGTGGTGCGTTTCAGAACACGGTAGCTGTTATTCTCGTAGATGCGAGGATTGTGCCACTTTTGCGGTGGAGCCTCTGTAAGTTGACTCCTTGTCCTTCGCTCTCTGAAATGGTAAGAGGTTGTAGATTCGTTGTGTGCTTTTTCACCCCAGACCTGGAACTGGCTGTTTGTCTAAGCAGCTCTGCCTCCCTCTTGTAGAACATGGTGTCTTGCGACCACAACCTGTACACTCGGAATCATCGTTGCCGCAGGGCTGGTTACTGTCCTGGACCTTTTTGGTGGACAGCCAGAGTATTTTCAGAAATCTAGCTCTCTTTCCTGATCCTTATAGTCTGTTTCTTCTCTCTTCCACAGGTAACATTTAAAAAACTTTTGGTTTATCTACTGTAATATGGGCTTCCCTTGTAGCTCAGTCAGTAAAGAATCTGCCAGCAGTGCAGGAGACCCAGGTTTGATCCCTGGGTTGGAAATATCCCCTGGAGAAGGAAATGGTAATCCACTCCAGTATTCTTGCCTGGAAAATCTCATGGACAGAGGAGCCTGGTGGGCTGCAGTCTATGGGGTTGCAAAGAGTCGGGCACGACTGAGCAACTAACACTTACTTAGTATAATATAAGTACTTGTGTGTGTCTGTGCCCACAGCCCTCTTTCCTTAAAAATAGTAGTGTACAGTACAAGCTTTTCTCCATATTTTTTAAAATTTAACAACATATCATGAGCTTGTGGCATAGTCATATACAGGGATTCTCCTCATCCATTTTAACAGCTGTTTAGTGTTCACTGTGTTGGTTGTTATATTATAGAAGAAGACTAACTTAAAAATATGTTGGCATTATTCAATATGTGTTTCTCCTGCATATAAAATTCATCAATTTGTCCAGCTGCAGATTTCCCAGTGATTTTGGGACCAGGCAAGTACATTGCTAATCTTGGCCTGGTTTTCCTTATGGGTAAACTAGAAGACTTGGACTAGAAGCTCAGGATGAGTTATTTTAGCTGAAAGAGACTGCAGATGAGGAAACTGTACCTCAGAGCATCTCCCTGGCCACGGAGTGAGCACCCTATAACCAGGGTTGTGACGTGCCATGGAATCGGCAGGTATTGTTGAGTGATCGTATGTCAGAATCAGGGAGGCAAGGGCAGGTCTGCCGTGGGCAGCTAGCCGGGTGACAGCATCACTCCCCGAGATGAGAGCGGGTCTCTGAGTAGGTCGAGGCGTGCCGAACAGCCATGGGAAGCGCCAAAGACAGCAGATTCTGTCTGGGCTGCACTGACCACGGGCCTCCTGTGCAGCTGAGGGGGAGTGGGTTGTCCGGGAGCTCCGCGAGCGTGGGGCTCGGAGCGGGGGCTCCTCTGTGCGGGTCTGATTACCCAGCAGGACAGAGAAGGGGCCTGGATCAGCACCTGAACAGCTCCCACCTCAACACCACCGGTGGCAAAAGGGGAGCTGGTGAAAGAGAGGGGTCAGGAGCTCAGAGCTAAGAGCCGCTGACTTTTGGCATCTCATGTCGTATTCTCCAAGTGATTTAAATATTGTAATCCACTCCTGAATGGTGCCATGTTCCATGCTTTCACTCCGATTTCCTAGTAAAGTCGTTGCTTCAGGAAAGCGCGCCGTCTCACAGCCTGCAGCCCCAGAGCCTCCAGGCCGGGCATGGCTCGGGGCAGCCTCTCCAGGAAAGGTGCTGCCCGCTCTGAGTCGCTGTCAGGCGGACAGAGCCCTCAGCTCCTTCCTGTCCAGATGGCTGGGCTCTGGCTCTGGTCCAGAAGCGGCCAGAGTTGAATGAACCCTTGTTTAACATCCTAAGTCATTTGCACCGAGCGATATTGGCAGTGCTGGGTCTCAGGCAGCTATTGTTTTCCTAAAGAATTTGAGACCAAGTTTCGTATTATGGTTTGATCAGGTTCCTTTCCAGCCATCTGCCTGCGTCAGTCTCTCTCTCCCCCTCCCTCTCTCCTACGCGGGGCTTTTTCATGTGCGATGAGGAGCGGCCTGTTTGTCTGGGTAAGAGTCCAGGCCCCTCTGTGCTTTCCCAGTGAGTTAGCCACAGGCGGCTCCCTGCAGAGCGTCGGGCATCAGGTGTCCTGAGCAGTCAGTGTGCTGAAATGTCTGCATAACTGTGGATTGCCAGAGCGCTTTTTTATCAACAGGGCACACCTGTCTGCCTGTGGCTTTCTCCCTTCCTCGGCCTCGCATGGATGATGTTTTAATCTCCCTCGTGGGCTTGACGTGGAGCGGGTTTTCCTGCGTCTCTGTTGTTTAGCACTTTCTTGCTGGCAGGAGCCATTTTCTTTGTTTATCTGATGCTTCCCTTTTTTGGTTTTCCCCGGGCTTTCCAACCCTTGGAGCACCTTCTGTCAGCAGATGTGCGTTTGTTTCCAGTTTCTAATCTCCAAGTGTAGCTCAACTTAAACCACCAAAGCAAGGGACATAAAATAAATCATCAGCGTAATGGAAATGCAGAGCAAAGTCGCTCTTCACTGTGTTTCTGAGTCCAGGTACACCTCAGCTTTGCCAGCAAAGGTCCGTCCAGTCAAAGCTATGGTTTTTCCAGTAGTCATGTAAAAATGTGCGAGTTGGATCATAAGGGAAGCTGAGCGCTGAAGAATTGATGCTTTTGAACTGTGGTTTTGGAGACTTCAAGGAGATCCAACCAGTCCATCCTAAAGGAAATCAGTCCTGAATATTCATATGGAAGGACTGGTGCTGAAGCTGAAACCCCAGTACTTTGATCACCTGATGCAAAGAGCTGACTCATTGGAAAAGACCCTGATGCTGGGAAAGACTGAAGGCGGGACGAGAAGGGGACAACAGAGGATGAGATGGTTGGATGGCATCATCAACTCAATGGACATGAGTTTGAGTAAGCTCCAGGAGTTGGTGATAGACAGGGAAGCCTGGCATGCTGCAGTCGATGGGGTCGCAAAGAGTCAGAAACAACCGAGCAACTGAACTGAGTGAGTGATGCCTCAACTGAGTGAGGAGCTGGTTAGAAGCTAAAACTTTATGAAACCGATTTCTCAAATAGAGACTTTTTTCATTTGGATAAAAATATGGCCTCAAAATACAATAAATTCATACCTAAACACACAGCAAGCAGTAAATAATATAGTAACAGAGCAGTAATTCTGCTCCGTCGGAAGCTGCAGCATCGGAATTCTCGCCCTGTGAACGCCAGGCCCCACATTCGTTCCTGCCCACCTCCCCACGGTGTGGGCCTGCGCCCGCACCTAGGCCGCTGCTTCCTGGGGCTCCAGCCCCGCCTCCTGTCCGGGTCCTCCGGGCGCACCGACGTGGGGGCCATCCTTGAGCCCACGCTTGCCCTTCACGGTCTCTCCCTTTGCGCTGTCTCCGCCTGGCGTGTCTGCCGTTCCTGTTGGGCAGGACGTTTCTCTGCGTGTGGAAGCAGATGTCCTCTTTCCAGACCTAACGCTGGGGTGAGGCCGGGAAGGTGAAGCGACCACCGGGCCTGGGGCTCCATGTCCCATGACCCCGTGTGCTCACTTGCGCCACGTGCTTCCCGTCTGTGGGTGCTGCAGCCCCTGAGTCTCTTCCCCAGATCAGGCTGTTCAGCACCAGTCTGCAGGTCCCTGAAAGCTGCCTCCACCATCTCTTTAAGGCCTCTGACTGCGTTTGCATCATTTTTCTTCATCAGCACAATCATTATTTTAAGTATAATTTTTGTTAACCTGTAATTGTCACATCTAAACTTTAGGATTAACGGAAAATTTAATTATTTTATACCCACATATAAGTAAGTGAAATAAAGGTATTTATTTTAAATCAAGAAATCTAGTCAAAGGTTTCCACAAGTCCCCCATTTTAGAAGCTTCCAGAGATGGGACTTTGCTTACTCACCGATGCTTCTGGTGGTCAGCCTCTGCATGGGGCACAGGTAGGCTTCCTGGCCACGCCCAGGTGGGCGTGAATGAACAGATACAGATGTAGGTGAGAAATGACCATCACAGGTATTCTAGATAAAATGAGCAGGTTAATTTTGTATGTTTGTTTTAGAGAATTATAATTAGAACCAAGGAGCTTTTTTTTAACAGTGGTTTTTAGTTTGGGGGTCTTTGAGCATAGTGTTAGCTCTTATTGCTGCACTTAGAGCAGATATTGTTCCAGCCGAAGATCAAGAAGGGGTTCTGTTATTTTTTTGCCAGGGTCAGTGTGGAGTGGTTATCAAGCTCAGTGATGAAGAAAGACATCAGAGTGTCTAAGCTCTTTAGATTCCATACTTCTTGTTAAAACTTTTTTTTACAGTTTTTTATTACGAAAAATGTCATTTAAACCATTCAAAATGTACAGTGAGTGGGTTTTATTTAGTATATTCACAGTGTTGTATGGCCATCATCGCTGTCTATTTCTAGAACATTTTCATCCCGAGAAGAAGCTCCATTCAGTCTCTCTTATTCTCCGCTCGCCTCAGCCCCTGTCAGCCATGCTCTGCCGTCCGTCTCGTGGATCTGCTTGTTCTGGACGTGACACACAGGTGGAGGCAGGCGGTGCGCGGCCTTCTGTTTCTGGCTCCTGTTACTCTAGCGAAACGTTTTCAGGGTTTTCCCATGGTGCACCATGTGTCAGCGCTTTATTTTTTTATGGCTAATGATAGTACATTATATAGACACATATACCTTTTGTGTATCCAGTCATCTCTTGACAGACCTTTGGACTGAATAGTCTTGTCTATTTTGAAGATTGCTGCTCTGAACCTGCATGTCAAGTCTTTGTGTGACGTACATTATTCACTTCTTTTGGGTGTATACACAAGAGTGGGATTACTGGGTCATAGGGTCACTCTCTGTTAACTTTTTTGAGGAACTGCCAAATTGTTTTCTACAGTGATGATGAACCATTTTATGTTCAGCAATGTATGGGGGTTCCAGCTTCTTCATATTCCTCACCAACACTTGAAGTTTTCCATTTTTTTTAATTACAGCCACCCTAGTAGCTGTGAAGTAGTATCTCGTGATGGTTTATTTTTTTAAAAAGTAGGTTTTTTTAATTGGCATAAAACTGACAGAACATAAGATTAACTGTTTTAAAGTAAGCAATTCAGTGGCATATAGTACGTTCACAGGTTGTAACCACAACCTCCCTCTGGTCCCAGACATTCTCATTTCCTCAAAAGGAAACCCTGGACCCATTAAGCAGGTAGCCCTCGTTGCCTTCTCCTCGTCTCCTGGGCAGCCTGGCTCTGGACTTGCCTGTTATGCACGTTTCATACGAATGGAGTCGTGCATGTGCGACTTTTGGCTTTTGACGTCTTGCACATAGCATGCTATTTTCCAGGTTCACCTATGTTGCAGCCTGTATCACCATCACTTCATTTCTTTTTATGCCTGAGTAATATTTACACTCCCCCCATTTTGTTTCGGAAAAGGTAGTGGCACCCCACTCCAGTACTCTTGCCTGGAAAATCCCATGGACGGAGGAGCCTGGTAGGCTGCAGTCCATGGGGTCGCTAAGAGTTAGACACGACTGAGCGACTTCACTTTCACTTTTCACTTTCATGCATTGGAGAAGGAAATGGCAACCCACTCCAGTGTTCTTGCCTGGAGAATCCCAGGGATGGGGGAGCCTGGTGGGCTGCCGTCTATGGGGTCACACAGAGTCGTACACGACTGAAGTGACTTGGCAGCAGCAGTAGCAGCATTTTGTCTATTCGTTCTTCTGTTGATGCTCATTTGGGTTGTTTCTACTGTGAATAATACTACTATAAACATGTCTGCACATATGTTGATTTGAATACCTGTTTTCAGTTGTTTGGGGTATACACCTAAGAGCACAATTGCTGGGTGCAGATGGTGACTGCAGCCACGAAATTAAAAGACACTTACTCCTTGGAAGGAAGGTTATGACCAACCTAGACAGCATATTAAAAAGCAGAGACATTACTTTGCCAACAAAGGTCCGTCTAGTCAAGGCTATGGTTTTTCCAGTGGTCATGTATGGATGTGAGAGTTGGACTGTGAAGAATGCTGAGCGCCGAAGAATTGATGCTTTTGAACTGTGATGTTGGAGAAGATTCTTGACAGTCCCTTGGACTGCAAGGAGATCCAACCAGTCCATTCTGAAGGAGATCAGCCCTGGGATTTTTTTGGAAGGAATGATGCTAAAGCTGAAACTCCAGTACTTTGGCCACCTCATGCGAAGAGTTGACTCATTGGAAAAGACTCTGATGCTGGGAGGGATTGGGGGCAGGAGGAGAAGGGGACGAGAGAGGATGAGATGGCTGGATGGCATCACTGACTTGATGGATGTGAGTCTGAGTGAACTCCGGGAGTTGGTGATGGACAGGGAGGCCTGGCGTGCTGCGATTCATGGGGTCGCAAAGAGTCGGACACAACTGAGCGACTGAACTGAACTGAACTGATTGGTAATTCTGTGTTTAACTTTTTGAGAAACTGAAAATGTTTTCCACAAAAAACTAATCCATTTTGTTTCCACCAGCAGTATATGAAGATTTCAGTTTCTCTGCATCATCAACAATACTTGTTGTTTTACCTTGTTAAAAAAAAATCATAGCCATCCTGGTGGGTGTGAAGTGATAACTCACTGTGGTTTTGATTAGTAATTCCCTAGTGACTAATGGTGTTGAAGATCTCTTCATGTGCTTATTGGCTGTCTCTGTGTTTTTCTTGGAGAAATGTTTATGCACATCCTTTGCCCGTTTTTTAGTTGAGTTGTTCGTCTCCTGGTTGTTGAGCTGTAAGAGCTCTTCGTATGTTCTGGGTGTTAGACTCTGACCGGATACACGGTTTGCAGATCTTGTTGTTGTTCTTTGTTCAGTCACTGCGTTGTCTGACTGTTTGCGGCCCCGTGGACTGCAGTCCACCGGGTTTCCCCATCCTTCAGTATCTCCGAGTTTGCTCATACTCATGTCCATTGAGTGAGTGATGCCACCCAACCATCTCATCCTCTGTTGTCCCCTTCTCTTCCATCCTGAAATCGTTCCCAGCATTAGCGTCTTTTTCAGTGAGTTGGCTCTTTGCATCAGGTGGCCAAAGTATTGGAGCTTCAACTTCAGCATCAGTCCTTCTGATGAATATTCAGGGTTGCTTTCCTTTAAGATAGACTTGTTTGATATCCTTACTGTCCAAGGGACTCTCTTAAGTCTTCTCCAACACTACAGTTCGAAAAGCATCTGTACTTTGGCTCTCAGCCTTCCAAGTCTCACCTCTGTACATGACTACTGGAAAAAACATAGCTTTGACTATACAGACCTTTGTTGGCAAAGTGATGTCTCTGCTTTTTAATAATGCTGTCTAGGTTTGTCATAGCTTTCCTTCCAAGGGGCAAGCATCTTTTAATTTCATGGCTGTAGTCCCCGTCCTTAGTGATTTTGAAGCCCAAGAAAATAAACAGCTCTCCCATTTTTTTGTCTTTTCACATTCTTGGTAGTGTCCTTTTATATACAAAAGTTTTCAAATTTTGTGAGACCAATTTATCTTCTTTTTCGTCATTGCCTGTGCTTTTAGGGTCATATCTAAGAATCCTTTGCCAGATTCCGCATCATGAAAACCTGTCCCTATGTTTTCTTCTAAACTTTATGGTGTTGCATGCGTGCTAAGTCACTTCAGTCATGTCCGACTCTGCGACCATAAGGACTATAGCCTAGGAGGCTACTCTGTCCATGGAATTCTCCAGGCAAGAATACCAGAGTGGGTTCCATGACCTCCTCCAGTAGACCTTCCTGACCCAGGGATCAAACCTGCATCTCTTACATCTCCTGCATTGGCAGGTGGGTCTTTACCACTGGCGCCACCTGGGAAGCCCTTTACAGCGTGAGTTCTTATATTTTAGTTGCTCATCCATTTTAAGTTAGTTTATGTGTCTGGAGTGAGGCAGGGGTCTAAGTTCATTCGTCTCCCTGGATACCCAGTTGTTTCAGAGACTGCTTTTTTCCAACTAAATAGTACTGACATCCTTGTCAAAAATCGTTTGCCTGTGGACGTATGGATTTGTCTCTGGGCTCCCAGTTCTGTTTTCTATGTGCCGGTCCTTATGCTAGTATTTCACTATTTTGATTACTGTCATTTTGTAGGAAGTTTTGAAGTAGTAAGCTTGAAAAGTCTTTCAACTTTGTTTTGCTTTTTCGATACTGTTTTGACTCTTGCCATTCCATGTGAATTTTTCAAATTTATTTTTTAATTGAAGGATAATTGCTTTACAGAATTTTAGAATCAGATTTCTCACTTCTGTAAAAGGCCACTGGAATTCGGATAGAGATTGCATTGACTCTGTAGATTGCTTCAGGCAATATGTTTGTTATGGGTCTCTAGAGAAAGAGAAGCAATTTGTATGTAAAGAGATAGTTATTCTAAGGAATTGGGGCTCACACAACTATGGAGGCAGGCCAGTCCCAAGATCTACAGTGTAAGTTGGCAACTAGAAGAGCCAGTGGCTTAGTTCCAGTCTGAGTCAAAAGGCCTGAAAATCAAGAGGGCTAATGGCGTAGTTCAGTTCACACACTCAGTCATGTCTGACTCTTTGCAACCCCATGGACTGCAGCACACCAGGCTTCCCTGTCTATCACCAACTCCCAGAGCTTGCTCAAACTCTTGTCCATCAAGTCGGTGATGCCATTCAACCATCTCTTCCTCTGTCGTCCCCTTCTTCTCCTGTTTTCAGTCTTTCCCAGCATCAGGGTCTTTTCCAATGAGTCAGTTCTTCCCATCTGATGGCCAAAGTATTGGAGCTTCAGCTTCAGCATAAGTCCTTCCAGTGAGCATTCAGGACTGATTTCCTTTAGGATTGACTCTGATCTCTTTGCAGTCAAAGGGACTCACAAGAGTCTTTCCCAACACTACAGTTCAAAAGCATCAATTCTTCAGCGTTTAGCTTTATGGTCCAGCTCTCACATCCAAAATGACTACTGGAAAAACCAGTAGTTTGGGCTTTGACTAGATGGACCTTTATCGGCAAAGTAATGTCTCTGCTTTTTAATATGCTGTCTAGGTTGGTCATAAGTTTTCTTCTAAGGAGAAAGCATCTTTTAATTTCATGGCTGCAGTCACCATCTACATTGATTTTGTAGCCCACAAAAATAAAGTCTGTCACTGTTTCCATTGTTTCCCCATCTATTTGCCATGAAGTGATGGGAACAGATGCCGTGATCTTAGTTTTCTGAATGTTGAGTTTTAAGCCAACTTTTTCACTCTCCTGTTTCACTTTCATCAAGAGGCTCTTCAGTTCCTCTTTGCTTTCTGCCATAAGGGTGGTATCATCTGCATATCTGAGGTTATTGATATTTCTCCCGGCAATCTTGATTCCAGCTTGTGCTTCATCTAGCCTGGCATTTCGCATGATGTTCTCTGCATGTAAGTTAAATAAGCAGGATGACGATATATAGCCTTGATGTACTCCTTTCCCGATTTGGAACCAGTCCATTGTTCCATGTCCAGTTCTAACTGTTACTTATTGTCCTGCATGCAGATTTCTCAGGAGGCAGGTCAGGTGGTCTGGTATTCCTATCTCTTGAAGAATTTTCCACAGTTTATTGTGATCCACACAGTCAAAGGCTTTGGTATAATCAATAAAGCAGAAGTAGATGTTTTTCTGGAAATCTCTTGCTTTTTCTGTGGTCCAGCAGATGTCGGCAATTTGATCTCTGGTTCCTCTGCCTTTTCTAAGTTCAACTGGAACATCAAGAAGTTCACGGTTCATGTTCTGTTGAAGCCTGGCTTGGAGAATTTTGAGCATTACTTTGCTAGTGTGTGAGATGAGTACAATTGTGCGGTGGTTTGAACATTGTTTGGCACTGCCTTTCTTTGAGATTGGAATGAAAAGTGATATTTTCCAGTCCTGTTGCCACTGCTGAGTTTTCCAAATTTGCTGGCATATTGAGTGCAGCACTTTCACAGCATCATCTTTTAGGATTTGATTCCATCACCCCCACTAGCTTTATTCATAGTGATGCTTCCTAAGGCCCACTTGACTGCATTCCAGGATGTCTGGCTCTAGATGAGTGATCTCACCATCATGGTTATCTGGGTCATGAAGATCTTTTTTGTATAGTTCTTCTGTGTATTCTTGCCACCTCTTCTTAATACCTTCTGCTTCTGTTAGGTCCATACTTTTTCTGCCTTTATGGTGCCCATCTTTGCATGAAACATTCCCTTTCATCAAAAGGGACAGGAAGGGTGTGTTTTCTATCCAAAACGCAGGCTTCAGATCCAGGAAGAGCTGATATTTCCTTTTCAGTTTGAATGCAGGAAAAAAGCCAGTGTGTCAATTTGAAGACAGGCACAAAGACTCCTCCTTATTTGGGGAAAGGGCAGACTTTTTTGTTCCATTTAGGTATTTGATTGAATGAGGCTCACCCACATTAGGGAGGGCAGTCTGCTTTATTCAGTCTACCTATTTAAATGTTAATCTCATCCAACACCCTCACAGGAACACCTAGAATAATATTTGATCAGCTATCTAGGCACCTTGTGACCCCAACAAGTTCACACATAAAATTAACCATCAGAAGTAGTATTGCGATCATAATATTGTCTTCCAGTCCATGTACATAGATTTGTTTTGGAGCAGACCCATACCTTACCGTTTAATAGTGTGTTCTTTCTTTCAGCAATTGTGAACAAATTGTTCACATATTGGTTAAATTTATTCCTAGGTAATTGATTCTTCTGGATGCTATTATAAATGGAGTTGGTTTCTAAATCAGTTTGTTGCTGTTGTGTAGAAACAGAAATGATGTTTCTTTGTTGGCCTTTGTGTCCTGCAACTTTGGTGAATTCTTTTATTAGTTCTGGTTACTTTCTTGTGAAGTCTTTGGGGTTTTCTATCCATAGGATCATACCGTCTGTGAATAGGGCTGGTTTTCTTTCTTTTTTTCTAATTTGGATGCCTTTCATTTCTTTTTCTTGCCTAATTGCTCTGGATAGAATTTCCATATAATACTGGGTAACAGTGGTGAAAGCTTGCATCCTTCCCTTCTTCCTGATCTTTCACCATTAAATGTGGGTTTTTCACAAATCCCTTTTATCCTTTATCACGTAAAGGAAAAGTGAAGATGCAAGTATTGATTGCTCAGTCGTATCCGACTCTTTGTGGCCCCGTGAACTGTAGCCTCAAGAAGGTGATGACACCCCACTCCAGTACTCTTGCCTGGAGAATCCCATGGATGGAAGAGCCTGGAAGGCTGCAGTCCACGGGGTTGCTGAGGGTCGGACACGACTGAGCGACTTCACTTTCACTTTTCACTTTCATGCATTGGAGAAGGAAATGGCAACCCACTCCAGTCTTCTTGCCTGAGAATCCCAGGGACAGGGGAGCCTGATGGGCTGCCGTCTATGGGGTCGCACAGAGTTGGACACGACTGAAGCGACTTAGCAGCAGCAGCAGCAGCAGCAGCACTGTAGCCTGCCAGGCTCCTCTGTCCATGGAATTCTCCAGCCATTCCCTTCTCCAGGGTATCTTCCTGACTCAGGGATTGAAACCGGGTCTCCTGCATTGCAGATGGATTCTTTTATCATCTGAGCTACCAGGGAAGCCCCATATCAAGGAAGTTCCCTCTTATTCCTAGTTTCTAAGGATTTTTTTAATGAAAGGGTATTTAATTTTGTCCACTTGTTTTTCTACACCAGTTGAGATGATCATGTGTATTTTACCCTTGTTCTGTTACTGGGTATATTACATTGATTGATTTTCTTATACTGAACCACTCTTAACCTTCCTGGGACAAATTCCACTTGATCGTGGTGTAGAATACATTTAATGTGCTTTAGGGCTTAGTTTTCTAGTATTTTGTCGAGTCTTCATTTTTGAAACATGGTATTTTGGGGGGGTGGGGACAGAGGATTCTTAGTTGATATTTTTTTCTTTCAGCCATTCAAAAATATTATCCTATTGTCTTCTGTCCTCCATTGTTTCTGATGAGAGGTCAACGGTTAATCTTCTTGAGGAAATCCTTTTATGGAAGGAGTCACTTCTCTTGCTGCTTTCAGAATTTTCCTTCTTTCCTCCAGCAGTTCAACAATAATGTGTATTAGTATAGATGAGTTTAACTTGCATAGAGTTTGTTGAGTTTCCTGAATGTGCAAATTAATACTTTTCATCAAAAATAGGAAATTCTTGTCCATTATCTTTTAAAATATTCTTTTCACCTTTTCTCTCCCTCCTCTCCTTTCTAGGACTCCCAGGATAATGTATATGTTGGAATGATTGATAGTGCCCCATAGGTCTCTAAGCTCTTTGCATTTTTCTTTATTATTTTTCTTTATTACTTTTTCCTTCTGTTACTTAGACTGGATAAACTCGATTGTCTTATCTTCAAATCTCAATTGGCCTGTCTTCAAGTTCTCTAATTCTTTCTTCTATCTATTCAGTTCTCCTGTTGAGCCCCTTTATTGAATTTTTCTTTTCCATCATTGTGCTTTTTAACTCCAGGATCTCCATTTGGTTCCTTTAAAACTTTATTGATTTTTATTGATATTTTGTGTTTCATGAGACACTGTTCAGATGGTTCCTTTTGCTTTTCTGGACACGGTTCCCTTTGTCTCTTTGAGCTCATGCACAGCTGTAAGTCTCATGTCTGTGTTTCCTCCTAGACAGTTTCTATTACTTGCCTTTTTTTTTTTTTTTTCCCTGTATGTGGGCCATGCTTCCTTATTTCTTGCCTGACTGACAATTTTTTGTTGAAAATGGACATTTTGAATATTATAATATGGCAAAGATAGAAATGAGATTCTCCCCAGTATTTCTTGCTGCTTGTTTTAGTTACTATTTGCATAATGACTTTTTTGAGCTGATTTTGTAAAGTCCACATGCTTTATCATGAGTAGTCACCGAAGTCTCTGTTCCACCAGTGTAGTAGTCAGCTAAGAATCAGATAGAGATTTTCTGTAAGTGCCTGGAACCAAAATTATCTCTGAATCTCTTCCCACAGGGTATACGTGGGCATCAGGGTATGTTTTCAGCACCCAGCCAGGCAGTTGGCAAGTTTGCCTTAGCATTACTTCCTGCTTGTACAGAACCTGAAGATCAGCCAGAGGTGAGAGTTCAGGGTCTTCTTGGATCTCTCCTGAGCGTGCACACAGCCCTGAGCATGTGCATGGCCTTCTGGGATCCTGGTAACACGTTGGAGCTCTTCAGAGCCCTCGTTTCCCAGCATTTCCTGTCAACCTTTTGGTTTGTCTCTCGTTTTCTTCTACCATTACTCGTTGGCCCAGCCAGCAGCGACTAATCCATTTGCCTCTGAGTGTTTTTAGGACAGTCCCCCAGCCCCACCATGGCTGCCTCAGCGCTGGGAGAGTCCTGAGTCTGATGAGGTCAAGCCGTTTGAGCGGGTCTTCTGGGGAGCCACCAGATAGGTCGTAACTACTCCTGAAACTCTTTGCATGTGAGTGTGTTCCGCTCCACCTGCCCCTGGCATCCAGCCAGTACCCCGTGCTGGGATTGCAGGCTTCTGTCTTCCAGGCCACTGCCTCTTAGGGAGAGGGCCGGGGCTGGGGAAAGTGCTGCAGAGCTCACTGTCCTCTCCGAGATGCAGCAGGTTTCTGTTGATTAAGCATCCCTCTGATTGCTGTAAGCTTTCCGTTTAGGTTTTAGAGTTCCACACAGGTTGTTTCTGACAGATCTTGCCATCTTTTTTCTTGCTTTTTTTGAAGGATGAACCTTTGGAGTTATGTACTCAGCCGTCTTCACTGACATCACTCACGTCTGTTCTTAACCTGGCGACCAATTTTGAATTTACCTCATTTATGTCCACCCCACCTGATTTCAGAAAGGAGTTAAGTTGGCTTACAGTGGTGAACAGTATGAGAGATAAATTAATATTCGTGTCCTCCCTGGTTGCTTTTGAAAACTTTGGTCTTGCAGATAGACGTTTTATTTCCTTTGATGATCTTGAGGTTTTCACCCTCCCTGCCACGCAGATGGGCGGGCACCTGAAGCAGGTTCACTCTGGCGGTTCCGCTGCCCGACCTTGTGTGTGGCCTTAGAATGGCACACCCATCGGTGGCCAGGTTGAACAGTGCTCAGTCTCACTGCCGTCTGCCTCTGGGCTTGTTGGGGAAAATTCGCCTCCAGTGACGGTCTTCCTAGATCCGAAACTTCCTTTTCCTCAGGACACAGTCAGCGGATAATTGTCTTAAGACTTAAGATACCATCCTGTTGTCTTGGTTGTTTCAGGAGGTGATTAGGTGATTTCAATCAGAAATTAGGTTTGCTTTCAATCAGAACTGGCATCTTACAGTGACCTTGATCGTCGGGGAGTCTGGGATTGGCGGTAAACCTGAGTGGGTTTATTCATCCACCTGTCCTGGTACCAGGGAGGACCGTGGGCCAGCTGAGGCCCACATCTGCCATCTCACCGACAGAGCAGGGCGTGGGCTTGCCCCCTGGGCCCTGCTCGGGGTCCATGTAATTTCTTTTTTAAACAAGTTCTTGTTTAGGTAGAAAATTTCCCTTGAGTAATGTGAGTCTGTTTGACATAGTTGGTGGCTCATTATTTGAGCAGAACACCCTTCTTTTGGGAATGATTCTGTGATAGAAGTAGAACTGCTTTCAGTTTGGTTCCCTATATGTTAGGTTGTCCTTTTTCATCAGCATCACCCATAAGCTAATCTGAATCTTTTTAAAAGGCCAAGAGGTACAGATAAAGATATCCTTTAAAAGGATACATTTGACTACATTAAAATTAAGAACTTCAAAAAAAAAATAATAAATAAAATAAAATTAAGAACTTCACTTCATTAAAATGCAGAAAGTTAAAGTGAAGCCACAACCTAAGGGGAAAACATATACATATAACTAACAAGAGATTAGCAGTCAGAACATATGAATCACCGCTACAAATCAATATTGTAAAAGACCAATAACCCAATTAAAAAATTCAGACACAGTCAGGCATTTCAACAGAAGGAAAAGCACAAATGGCCAGTGAGCACATGAAAATATGCTAAACCTATTTAATTATCAGAGTAAGGAAGAAAAGGGACCCTCGTACCTGCTAGATTGGTGGAAATTAAGCTGTCCAATGGTGCCCAGCGTTGGTAAGAGGGTGGGTTAGCGAAGCTTGTGAACTGGCCATGCCAACACCCTGCAAACCAGCCGTTCCTGTGAACTCTAGATGTGAAGCTCAGGGCAGGAGTTGGCAAATTCTCTAAAGGCCGAGAGGTAAATATCCTAGGCTTTGTGGGTAATGTGCACAGTTGTGTCACGTAGTTGCCTTGGTTTCATTTGTTTGTTTGACTCTTTAAGAATAAGTGTTTTAAGCTTGAGAGCCAAACAGAAACCGGCGACTGACCATATATAACCCACAGCTTACAGTTTGCTTAACCCTAGTCCCGTGATCTAGAGTGTGTACCCTAGAGAAGGTTCCCCAGGACAGATGCTCCAGAATGTTCAGAACAGAGTGTCCATGCCAGCAGAAAGCAGTGTGATAAAAAGATAGGTAAGTACACTGTGGAGTATTACACTATAGTAAAACATGAATGACCTCTGTCTACTACACACAGCACACGTGGCATAACATTGATACAACACTGATTGCAGAGGCCTGTATATGGTATATCATTTTTATGAGGTTAAAAAGAGGCAAAAATGTTTTAAGAAGAAAAATGTGTGACAGTACGAGAACTGTAGTTGCAAAGTTGAGGCTGACATGGACTTGGAGCAAGGCGGGGGATGGCTGAGGTGGGGCGTGCTGGGCGATGGTGACTGTCACATGGGTGCTGGGTGCTGGGGTTTGTTGTTGCTGTATTCCTATTCTCACCTTGCATGGACATCGCCCAGCATCATTTTTATGTGTCTGGAAAAGACAGAGGAACCAGAGATCAAATTGCCAACATCCACTGGATCGTCAAAAAAGCAAGAGAGTTCCAGAAAAACATCTATTTCTGCTTTATTGACTATGCCAAAGCCTTTGACTGTGTGGATCACAATAAACTGTGGAAAATTCTGAAAGAGATGGGAATACCAGACCATGTGACCTGCCTCTTGAGAAACCTATATGCAGGTCAGGAAACAACAGTTAGAACTGGACATGGAACAACAAACTGGTTCCAAATAGAAAAAGGAGTACGTCAAGGCTGTATATTGTCAGCCTGCTTATTTAACTTCTATGCAGAGTACATCATGAGAAACGCTGGGCTGGAAGAAGCACAAACTGGAATCAAGATTGCTGGGAGAAATATTAATAACCTCAGATATGCAGATGACACCACCCTTATGGCAGAAAGTGAAGAGGAACTAAAAAGCCTCTTGATGAAGGTGAAAGAGGAGAGTGAAAAAGTTGGCTTAAAGCTCAACATTCAGAAAACTAAGATCACAGCATCTGGTCCCATCACTTCATGGGAAATAGATGGGGAAACAGTGGAAACAGTGTCAGACTTTATTTTGGGAGGCTCCAAAATCACTGCAGATGGTGATTGCAGCCATGAAATTAAAAGATGCTGACTCCTTGGAAGGAAAGTTATGACCAACCTAGATAGCATATTCAAAAGCAGAGACATTACTTTGCCCACAAAGGTCCGGCTAGTCAAGGCTATGGTTTTTCCAGTAGTCATGTATGGATGTGAGAATTGGACTGTGAAGAAAGCTGAGCACCGAAGAATTGATGCTTTTGAACTGTGGTGTTGGAGAAGACTCTTGAGAGTCCCTTGGACTGCAAGGAGATCCAACCAGTCCATCCTAAAGGAGATCAGTCCTGGGTGTTCTTTGGAAGGAATGATGCTAAAGCTGAAACTCCAGTACTTTGGCCACCTCATGCGAAGAGTTGACTCATTGGAAAAGACTGATGCTGGGAGAGATTGGGGGCAGGAGGAGAAGGGGACAACAGAGGATGAGATGGCTGGATGGCATCACCAACTTGATGGACGTGAGTCTGAGTGAACTCCGGGAGTTGGTGATGGACAGGGAGGCCTGGCGTGCTGCGATTCATGGGGTTGAAAAGAGTCGGACATGACTGAGCGACTGAACTGACTGAACTGAACTGAACACACACTACGTTTTCTTGAAAGGCAGAGAAGGATATCAGCCCGGAAGGACTTAGAGCCCACCCCGCTGTTCTCCGTGAAGCGCACTTTCTGTACCAGAGTTGAACTGGATTGCCCACCTGGGAAGGAGGACGCAGGTGTCCCGAAGCTGTTGGGCAGTGGCTGCCAGCATGGCCTGCCAGAGCCGTGAAGAGACACACCGGGGCACAGCCCTCTCCACTCTGTGGCGGCCGTGAGCTCGCCGGCCCGAGCACACCCTACTCCTTCCCCAGCAACGAGCTGGCGCCCTTGTCTGAAACCAGCTGGCCATAAACGTGAGCATTTCTGTCTGGACTCTTGGTTCTGCTTCATTGACTGTCTGTCTGTCCTTCTTACCAGTACTACAGTATCCTCATTCATCTGTAGTAAGTTTTGAAATAAGGAAGTGTGAGTCTTCCGACTTTGTTCTTCTTTTTCAGGATTATTTTGTCTATTCTGAGTCCCTCATATTTCAATGTGAATTTTAGGTTCAGCTTATTAATTTCTGCAAGAAAAAAAAAACCCAGCTAGGATCCAGGTCTGGGTATAGACGGGTCTGTAGGTCAGGCTGAGTGGCAGTGCCACCTTAGCAATGCTGAGTGTTCCGGTCTGTGAGCATTGGGTAGCTTTCCACTTAGGGTAAAAACAATGTTTTATCATTTTCAGAATATATTTTATTCTTTTTGATACTCATAATTGTATTGCTTTCTCAATTTTATTTTTGAATTGTTCACTGCTAGTGTATAGAAATGCTGCTGGGCTTTATATGTTGATATCAAGCTGTGGGAGATGGTGATGGACAGGGAAGCCTGGCGTGCTGCAGGCCATGGGGGTCTCAAAGAGTCGGACATGACTGACTGACTGAACTATTATATCCTGCAGCTTTACTGAACAAGTTTATTAGTTCAGCTTGTTTTTAGTTGATTCCTTAGTATGTTCTGTGCACAAGATTATATCATCTGAAAATGGAAATAGTTTTACTTCTTCTTTCCAGTCTGGAAGCTGTTTATTTCTTATTTTTCTTGCCTAATTGCTGAGCAAGGGCTTTTTGACAAGGCTTTAAGCTGTCCAGAGTGAGGAAGCAGCTGATGCCCGTGGACTCCCCGACCCAGCGGGAGGAGAGTGTGTCATCTGGGTGCAGTGCTGCAGTTTACAGGGGATCCTGCATGCGATGCCTCAGTGATGCCTGAAAATGCCAGAGAATCGGGGGCGCCATCTGCTTTTCACGGGAAAAGAAAAACAGGATAAAAGCTGTGCCCGAGGACTTGTCTCAGGGCAGGAGCGCCAGGCCTGCCCTCCCAGCCAGGCCACTCGCAGCTGGACGCCCTGCCTATCTGACCCCCAGAGCCCCTAGGACCTGGCCACCCGCCACACCCACCCAGCTGTGCTGCATCTGTGTGTGTCTGCCTTGCCCTCCGCTAGAGCTGGGATCATCCTGCCCCAAGTCCCGCTCGGGAAGCCCCATCTCCCCAACATGGGGCGCAAGCCTCCCAGCCTGAGGATCCGCAGCCCCTGTAAGCTCTCAGGGGATGCTTCCCGCTCCTGCCGCCATTACCCCTGCTGACCCTGGAGTGCCCCCCTTCCTCAGGACTCCCGCAGAGCTCCCGAGGGGCGGGGACAGTCTCCCTCACCACCTTTCCCTGACAAGCAAGGCAGAGTGCCATGTACGCTGGAGGTACCTGGTTATCTGCTGAGATGAAATGTGGTTGGTTCGGCAACCCCTGCAGAGCCACTCACCTGAGAAGGCCTCTCCCGCCTGATGGGAGGCCAGTGGGTATGCCCTCCCACGTTGCACGGCCGAGCCAACTGGCGGCTCTTCAGGAGACGAACACCCGTGGGAGAACCTGAGACTTGCTCACGCACGGCTAGCAGTGCCTTCCAGAAAACACGGCTGAGGCTGAAACAAAGTCAGAGCTTCAGCGTTGGAGCAAAACTGGCTGTTGTCCTCTAAAACAATGTTTGTTTAACAGTTTACTAACCATTGGAGGAAGTATAAAGTGGGCAACCCTTTTAGAAAGATGTTGGGCAATGATTCTATATGGACATGAGTCTGAACAAACTCAGGGAGTTGGTGAAGGACAGGGAAGCCTGGCGTGCTGCAGTTCATGGGGTCGCAAAGAGTCGGACACAACTTGGCTACTGAATAACAATATGTTTTAAAACGGACGTGATCTTTGACCCAGCGGCCATGTTGCTGTGTGCTTGCCTAAGTGTGCAGAGATGTGTTCAGGAGTGTTCTCTGCAGGTCGTTTATAATATCAGCTGAAACCAGCCTCATTGTCCGTGAGCAGAACTAGAGAACCCCACGTGGCATGCCGTGTGGCCTTTCCCGTGATACGGTGCCTGTTCACAGGCCGCTGTGGAGAAATGCCCGGGATGCAGTTGGTGATGCAGGAGAGCCGTAGGTTAGTTTGCATGTGTTGCACACGCAGTGTGGTTTGTGTGGAGGAAGGAGGAGATGCGTTCCCTCCACGTGTGTGTGCTGATCCTAGGTGTCTGCACACTCGCACGGAGACCAGCAGAGCATCCGCCTCTGGGCCTCATTGTCTTCTCTGCGAGTGTCTACTCTCATAGAGAAATCTTCCTGAGGCCCTTCCCCAGCATCGGGCATAGCCACTTAGATTCTAGTCTTACATTTAAAGTGTATGACGCCACGTATAAATGTCACAAATTAACCAAACCTAAATAGAACTGGCTTAAACAGTTACTTTGACATATTCTTTGTTTAGATTTCAAATTGAAGTATCATTCACATACCATAGAGTCCACCCCCTTTAAAGCGTATGGCTCACTGGTTTTTAGTCTCTTCACAGAATGTGCAGTCACCTCTGTGCCCAGTTCCAGAACCCTCGGGTCACCCAGGAAGCCCCGTTCCCGTTAATAGGTGCGCCCACCCCTGCCGACTGAGCACCTGCTCTGGGGCTCTGGGATTTGCCTGTCCTGGGTGCATCGTGTTCAGATCATCTTCTCTGACCTCACTTGCGAGTATTCAGGGAGGGCTGATGCTTTTCCTGTCTGTCCTGCCCAGGTGCTTCTTTCCCTCCATCCCTGGAAGCTCGTTATCCAGCCAGCAGCTCAGCTCAGGAATGGACCGTGCATGGGGCAGGACGGGGGCCTTGGGCGGGGTTTCGAGCAGCCCTTGGGGTGTGTTCCCGGTCAGCACCCCACATTCCAGGGGAGTCCTGACAGGCCTGTGCTCTGCCTTTCAGGACAGGCTGCAGGGAGGTTCTCCTCATGTGCTTGCGATTCTTGGCGTGTGCTCACTTGTCTTAAGCAGCCTGTAAAAACCGAGGAGCCAACCCTGCGTTCTTCACGTGTCTGCAGAGGCCGTGTGACCCACACCTGTTACACGCAAACAAGCAGTGACTGTTTGTCTGAGCTTCATCCTGAGTTGTCTCTTATGTTTGAAGTAGGAATTCACAGCCGAAGAATCAAACATGTCTCACTGAAAACTGTTTACTTATGGAACACACGTTCCTCACGCATTACAGGATAACACACTAAACCACAGTTGCAAGTAGCGTCTGATCTAAGCGCAGGTTTTCAAGGCATGAAGCTATGAGATTAGTTCTGAAAAATGAAGTTTTCTTTTTTCTGACTTCACAGAAACACAGTTTGCTATGAGTGGCTCAGACCTCACCTTTCCCTCTGTTAACTCAGCAGATGTGTAATGAGAATCTTTTACCTCAGGCCCTAGTGATTCCAGGTGCCCAGGGTCTGTTCAACAAAGCAGATCCAAACCCACGCCCTGCCTCAGGGAGTGAGGCAGTAAATAAACCACAAGCAGCAGTCTTGGGAGGATGGACCGCGGGGGTGGGCCTTGAGTGGGCTGACCAGGGTGGGCTCCGTGAAAAGGCAGGAGGGGTGTGGAGAGGAGGGCGGCGGAGCTGGGGTCAGCATCTGCAGGAGGACGGGCAGGCGACCCGTGGCAACAGCCTGACTCCTGGTTGATCCGTTTCCCAGACAGGCACCTTCCCGTTTAGTGTCTTGACAAACAGGATACTAATCAGTGATGGTGAGCAAAGGGTTGCTGGGGGTCACTTTGAAATCTTTTTTTTTTTTTGGTGTCACTAATAGATGCCACAGGAGGCTCCTGCGCTTAGCACAGTAGTGTACTGTTTTGTTAAAAGTAACCCCCGTGTGGCTGGAACACGGGTCATCTTCCTGTCATGGGCACTGCCTCCTGCGTGGTTCCTGCTCGTCCCAGCCACGGGCGCACCTCCCTTCGGCCCTGTCCAGGGGCGGGAAGAGGCAGCGTGAGGAGTGAGCCTCGGGCAGCGCGGCCTCTGCCCCCGGCCCACCAGGTCCCCTGGGGCCGGGGGTGCAGTGTGCCCCATTCCTGCAGAACCCGAGTCCGGCCTGGCCTGGCTGGTGGGGAGCCTCGGGCTGAGGGGGGGCGGTGGACACCCAGCGCCTCATAAGGAGAAGGCATTTGGGGAGCCTCGGGCTGAGGCGGGGGTGGACACCCAGCACGTCATAAGGAGAAGGCATTTGGGGAGCCTCGGGCTGAGCAGGGAGGGGTGCCCAGCACCTCATGAGAAGGATTTGGGGAGCCTCGGGCTGAGGGGGGGGCGCCCAGCACCTCATAAGGAGAAGGCATTTGGGCCTTAGTTGTGTCAGTAGCAGAAGTAGAAGGATTGAGGAGGAGCATAGCTGGTCTTGAGAGACCCGGTGAGTTTTGAAAGGAGCTCTGTTGTGTCTCCAGGCACCTTCTCCTTTGCTGGGACAGGGCGTCGCAGGTGGGGACTGGCCATGTGTCACTGTGTGGTTGGCCAGGCCCAGCATCCCCGCCGGCATCCAGTCCTGGGCACCGGGTCCCGCACACCCAGGGCGGGTCCGAGGCTGCAGGGCAGGCTCGAGAAGGGGGCCGGGCAGCCCGCCCAAGGGAGGTGGTTGCTGGGTGACAGGAGCCGCACCGTCAGAACGGTCCGGTCCATAGAATCCGAAGTGACGCAGAGCATCATCTGCATTTTAAATTGAAGAGCCTTAACAATGCAATCTGCGCCTTGCAGCAGGCCCCGGGCGGAGACCTGGGTGCTGGAGGCTGGAAGCCCGCGGGGAGCCCTGGCCGGCTGCCGGCCCCCCGCCACGTCCCTGCTCTGATGGACCCCCTTCTCCTAGGATGGAGCCCAGTAAGAAGCTGGACGCGGCCGGCGCCCTGCCTGCCAACCCCCCGCTGAAGCTGCACCCCGAGCGCGGAGCCGGGCCCGCCGTGCTGGTCCCCGAGCAGGGTGGCTACAAGGAGCGCTTCGTCAAGGCCGTGGAGGACAAGTACAAGTGCGAGAAGTGCCGCCTGGTGCTCTGCAGCCCCAAGCAGACGGAGTGCGGGCACCGCTTCTGCGAGACCTGCATGGGCGCCCTGCTCAGGTGCGTCTGGCTGGAGGGCCTGGGTCCGGCTGCAGACTTGGGGCGCCCCCCCAACTCCCCCCGCAAGGTCTTTCCCCTGGGGCCCCTGTCCCCTGTCTGCCTGGCCCAGTTTTGCTGGAGGCGCTCACGTTCTGGGGAGGAGCCACCCCGTCCACCAACGATGGTGGGGCCCTTCAGGGCGATCCCCCAGGATAGGGGATGTGCAGCCGGTTCGGGATGTGGGGGGCAGGTCCTCAGTAAGGACAGGACGCCCTGGAGCTGAGTGTCAGGGAGTCCGCAGCAGCCCTCGCGGGCACGTCGTGAATTAACGCGTTCAAAGCCCCCAGCGTCAGGGAGGCTGGAGTTGTATAGCAGAGCGTGCTGGTTCATCCCGCAGGTTTCACCCGGCGGGGTGCTGAGCACTGTGCTCAGCCTGGGCCCCCACCAGCGAGTGGGAACCGGGAAGGCTGCCCTGGCTCGTCCAGCCCTCCGCTGGGGGCAGCCTCCCTCCCCAGGGCTCCCTCTGGGGACTTGCGGCTGAGCTCTCGTCCTCTCCCCCCGGACTGAGGACTCAGCTCTGGAACGGAGTTTAGTGGCGCAGCCCCAGGGCGCCTGCTTTCCCTGTGCGGGGCACCGTGGGCCGGGGGCGGGGTCTCTTCCAGTCTCTGCCCTCCTCTGCTCCTGGCGCTCCTCCTGCTCCGGCCTTCGGCAGGTGTCAGGGGATCCTGCCCAGGCGCCCTGGGCTCTAAGGGCGCTCAGAAAGTCCCGTGATTAAAACAGGTGAGCACAGGCTCCGTGCTGGTGAAGTCTGGATGAGCGAGCTATCATTTTAAAGCCTGTTAATGTCCCTGCCCCCGACCCTCAGGTCTCCCACCCTCTCCCCAGGGCCCCCCTGCCCACCTGCCTGCTGCTCCCGGATCCCCCACAGTGCCCCTGGCCTGGATGCCAGGTGCTCTCAGGCTGTCGAGGGCAGGGGCCCTGGAAGGAAGGAGCACTCAAAATTAGTTTTTTATTTTTAATCTCTCGGAGGTGGTTTCCAGCACAGGATGGGGGTGAGACTCAAGTCCAAAAAAGGGCAGCTAGGGAGCAGTGGCTCGTGTCCTGAGTTTGGGGACAAGAATCATGTAGGAGACTCGTGGTCTCTGTAGACAGGCTCAGCTTTCGATTCCCACGGGATTCAAGTCCGTGGAATTCCATCAGCCTTTCAGCGGCTGTGAAGGAGACAGCCTGTGGATCCAGCACTTTCTGTGCTGGTAAGGCAGCACTGTTCAGAGGCCCTCCTGGGAGCTGGGGACACTCATGCCACAGAGCCCCTCCGCGCGGAGCTGCTTTTGGTTTCTGAAATGAAATTTCACTTTTAATTGAAAGGGACTTTCCAAGAGGGACTGATCTAAGCTGCTCTGCTGAAAAACTTCCTTATGAAAAATCACTACTAAAAAAGAATCTTAGCCCTTTTCTCCCATTTAAACCGTATTTAAACCAAACTTACCCTGGCATCCTGAAGCCCTGGTGCTCTGAGCTCTGCACAGCAGACACGACCCCTAAGTGAATGGCTCAGTGTTCCCAGTGGGTTCAGATGAGAAGGTGCTCACCCTCTAACACGTTTACTGTGTCTCTCCCCTCAGCTCCTCCAGCCCAAAATGTACTGCTTGTCAAGAAGTCATCATCAAAGACAAGGTATTCCTGGTTTTTAAAAAGCTGTTTAGTCTCCGTGTTGCGCTGGGTGGTGCCTTCCGCAAGGTTCGCATCTTGCGCGCTGGCTCTGAGTTTCCCTGGCTCTGATGGCTGGCAGAGCAGGGTCGAGGCAGGGGGCTGTAAGCACCCCGGCACACCGGGCAGATATGCTGGGCAGGTGCTTCAGCCCCGAGCCTGCCTCCTCCCCTGGGTCAGTCATGGTTTCACCTCCCAAGACCCCGGGTGGGGGATGTGCACTGTTGTCTCAGGTCCTCCTCCCAGATGGCTGCACTCAGGCTTCAGACGGTGCTGGTCTGCAGGCCCTACCGAATGTGCTGTCTCCCGTTCCACGCAACGCCTGGAAGTCATTAGACACATGCGCTTTCAGCCCTCCCGTCCCCTGCGTGGCTGAGGGTGCCTCAGAGCTTGTGAGGGTCCCGCAGCCCAGCACCCAGGGGCCTGGGCCCTTCTCACCCACCGTGTGGTCGTCTGCACCCTGCCAAGCTCTCCCAGGCACACTTCTCATTTGAAACCACTCGTTCTTGAAGTACTTAAAAGATCAATAAAAATACGTGGTTCTGATATTTTGATTAATGAACCTAACCATTTTTTAAGTGTAGGCCATTAAATTGTACAGTGAAGTTCTCACTCGGGTTTTCCCGTGGCCTTGCTGTTTGGCAGCACCGGTGCGCGTGGGGACTTGGGGCTTGCTGGTGACGGGGGCCCGAGGGCTGCCAGGATGGGCCCCAGCATCAGCTGCTCCAGGCAGGTCAGAGACAGAATTGTCCGAAATCCGCATACCTGTGCCTCCTCAGCATTTACCTGCCCAGCAGTAGGGAGGGGATTTTTTGTAAGAAAAACAGGTCACTCAGCTCTACCCCTTGTTTTAACATGGCAACCTGTTAGCGATTATCTAACCAATGTAACAAGCTTCCCCAGTGGCTCAGTGGTAAAAAACCCACCTGCCAATACAGGAGACACAATACAGTTCAATCCTTGGGTCAGGAAGATCCCCTGGAGAAGGAAATGGCAACCCACCCCAGTATTCTTGCCTGGGAAATGCCCATGGATAGAGGAGCCTGGTGGGCTGCAGTCCACGGGATCACAAAGAGTCAGACACAACTGAGCGACTAAATAACAACAGCAAACCAATGTGACTGGGAGAGGAGGTTGAAGCAGTGGGCTGAGGTGAACTTTTTTAGTGCCTCATTTCATTATTCAGAGTTGTTACCCCTGTTTTTCAATGGCATTGATAGCTGAAGAACGATTATGGAGTTTGATGAAGACTTGTAAATGAGACTGAATAAGCCAGGGATCCTCATGGGGAAATGTAGGTCTGGTTGGGCCCCAGGAGACTCACCTCAGCCACTGGGCAGGTCACTGAGGCGGGCACCGCCCCAGGGCCTCTGCTTCCCCATCTATAAAATGGGATGGTTGCAGAAATGATACGAGCTCTTTCTCAGCCCTGAAGTTCTGTACTTTTATTGTTCTTAGGTTTTCAATCTATGAAAAGTTATGAAGTTATGTTAGTCGCTCAATTGTATCAGACTCTTTGTGACCTTATGGACTGCTGCCCACCAGGCTTCTCTGTCTGCGGAATTCTTCAGGCAAGAATACTGGAGTGGATTGCCATTCCCTTCTCCAGGGGATATTCCCAACCCAGAGATTAAACTTGGGTCTTCCGCATTGCAGGCAGATTCTTTACCATTTGAGCCACTGGGGAACCAAAGTTAAACTCAAGTGATTTAAGAAACTTAGGGAATTCCCTGGTGATCCAGCGATTAAGACTCTGTGCTTCTGCTGACGTGGACCCAGTTCAGTCCCTGGTCAGAAAACTAAGATCCCACAAGCCATGAGGGGCAGCCCAAAGAAAAGAAAATAAACTTAGCAGCACAGAAAGATCATTTTCTGTGATCACATTATTTCTTACTGGTTCAAAATACCTGTTCTGTTGACTTCAACATCTTAAATTATGACCTTTTAAAAAAAGTCATGTTTACCTAAGATTAGATTTGGCTCCAAATTAGTTTATTTTTAACTCTTAGCAGCTGTTGATTCTATTTCTTTACTTTTGGAGTCAAGAAAGAGCTCTCTGGTTTTCTGCTGTTACAGAGCATTAGTGCGTGGGGGTTTCTTAGAAGTGTCTGAGTACTAGGGTGGTGTAGCTTGTGTTGTTAGAAGGACTGAGAGTACTTGCTCTCTAAGGGAAAAAAAATTCAAGGAGGGTTTTCATTTTCAAAGGGGGACATTTTCGTTGTTGGATTAACTATATCTTTGCAACATGTTTTTAAAAGTTGCTTAAATAGCACGCTAATGCCTTCTTTTTGGTGAAAAATGAGTTAGTTACAAGTGATAATACCCTTCAGAGCAGGAACCAAGATAAATGTTGTACAAACCGTCTGCAGCTCGTTGTCTTTTAGGGTTGATTCTCTGTTCCTCCGGCGAGGATCTAGCAAGGCCTCCCGCTGTAGCGCCCACTCCCACCGCCCCATTCCTCCATGGGACGTTCCGCTCCCAGCAAGGCTGGGGCCTGGCAGTGTCCAGGATCCAATGTGAACTCGGTCCTGGTGTGGGCTCGCCCTGAGAATGTGAGTCCATCTAAAACGCTTGGATGCTCCAGAGTGATCTTCAGTTGTTCAGTACAGCTTGCTTACTCTGGGTTTATCCATGAAAAGCTGGTAGTTAAGGTTGTATCATGTAAACTGTGTCTCTTAGTGGGGATGGCTCCTTCTTTCTGCTCACTTAGACATTAAAACGGTCCTTAGTGCTTTGTGAGCCCTCTTCAGAGATGTGCTCGTGACTTTTTAGAGTGGTCTTGCCTTGTCTAAAGTAGCAGCATGTGGAGATTAAGAAATCTTAATCCTCTAAAATAGCTGTCTTTCAATTTCAGGTGTTTAAGGATAATTGCTGCAAGAGGGAGATTCTGGCCCTTCAGATCTTCTGTCGGAACGAGGGCCGGGGCTGCACGGAGCAGCTGGCCCTGGGGCACCTGCTGGTGAGTGCGGCGAGACGCCCAGAAACAACGGCCCCGGTCAGCACCGTGGAGCCCCAGACCACGCCTGCATCCGCCTCTCAGACACAACCAAATAGGAGAGCAGACAGAGCCACTTGGGTGGCAAGTGTTATTTTTATGATATCACAGGCAGAAATGTCAATTGGTTTTTGAGCACCCTACCCTATTTAGAGTAGAAAGAAATCTGAATTGACTGTTAATTATAGAAGGCCCATTTAAACCTCCTTTTTATAACCATAAAATTCCATGTAACTTCTTATGTTTTTTTTTTTTTATTACTGTCATATTTAATCCTGGAAGGATATTTGAATTAGAATAAAACTAAGTCCTTAGCGGATAACCATTTATTTATCCAGGAAGAAAGGTTAATTGACTTAGTTCTTCAAAAGCAATATAGTTTGAGTAATCACTAAATGGAATATGAAATTCAGTATCTCTTGATAGGTTGGTCACTCTTCTCGGTGAGAAACTGGTCTAGCGGCCGATAAGAGACGCTTGCGTAGGATTTGACACCCTAGAGGCTGCGGTTGGTATCTCAGCCTGGAGGCCTGCCGGCTGAGAACTCCGGATGGTCTGCCTTCCAGGTGCATTTGAAGAATGACTGCCAGTTTGAGGAGCTCCCGTGTGTCCGTGCCGACTGCAAAGAGAAAGTGCTGAGGAAGGACCTGCGTGACCACGTGGAGAAGGCCTGTAAATACCGCGAGGCCACGTGCAGCCACTGCAAGAGCCAGGTCCCCATGGTCACACTGCAGGTGCGGTGTCCCCCACCCCCCCTTGGCTCTGTCCAGAGCCTGCTCATCCATAGGATCGCTCGCCCAGTGACTGTCCTCTCAGAAATAAAGAGAAGAGATAGGTGTAACCAGCAACTTTCATCTGACTATTTCAGAGCTAAGCTGTATTTGTTTTGCCCATTTTGATTTACGCAATTAGCATTTTCCATTGCCTTGATCGACTGTCATTTGGGGTGCCAAAAAAAAAAAGGTAGAATTTACCACTTGTCCCAGGGAATAGCCTCCTCTTGTCGGATCGCTTAACCATTCTACGGCTCCGAGACAGAACCATCACTTCAGCAGGGTGATTGATCCCACAGCGTTGAAGTACAGCTGTCTCTCTTGGAGAGAGAGGAGAAGTTAACATTTCTTCGTGCCTCCCTTGTTTCTGCACGGTTTTATATTGTGCGCATGTTAGAATCAGATCACTTATGTGTAAATTAAAGAGAAACAGATGTTGGGATGAAGGACAAGCTTCCAGAAGAGTCAGTGGTGTGGACAGTGTTGAATATTTGGTTGTTGAGTACATATTTACTACATGCCTACTGTGTGCTGGGCGCTGTTCTAGGGGTTCAGGGTGACCTCATCTTCCAGTGGGAAGAGGTCATAAGTACGACAAAGACGGGAGGAGGGGTGGTGAGGGCGGGCCCCTCCAAGGCCGTCGGGACGATGCAGAAAGAGCATTGGGGCAGGGGGAGCGGCCACGGGCAGCTCTGGCTCCAAGACGGAGCCCACTCAGCAGGTGGATTTCAGGGGCTGCCTCGCACAGGGCAGGGGCGAGGTGGGAAGTTGATGGGAGCAGGCTAGAGGTGGGCGTCTGGGCAGCCCTGAGCAAGGGGCAGATGTGGTTGGTCAGCATTACACGGAGCCAGTGGGATTAGCTGGTGGCTTGAGCACAGACTGTGAGTTGAGCGGATGCCCAGAGCTTGTAACTAGAGCAGCGGATGAACCAGAGTGCCCTGTCCAGGTGTGGCTCAGGGGGAGAGAGTGGGCTCTGGGAAGGAGGGAGTGGTCTGGGCCACAGTGTGTGAATAGGTGGTCCTGGCAGCCCAGGCCCTAGAGCGAGTAGAGAGAAGGGCCAGTCAAGGCCTGAGGCCTGGGCGCCCAGTGCTTACAGCCTGCAAAGCAAGGGGGTCATCCAGCGGAGGGGCGGCCAGCCTGGGAGGGCCCCAAGGGGAACGTCCCAGAGGGAGATGTGGGGCGTGGCAGGGCAGGTGGGGGCGGAGCTGGGGCTGGGCAGGGCTTCTGAACCCAGCAGGCCAGTGACTGGTGGGTCAGCAGACAGAGGGGCCCTGGACAGGCAGCCAGGCCTGAGGACCACCAGCTTGTTCCTGGCAGATGTTCAGGAGCACATACTGACCCCATTTAGAAATGGTTGTCTTAGTTTTTCTGTATGAAGTGAGAATAATCACCGTAACCTCCACTTTACCTTCTTTGCTTAACTTTTCTGTGCCTGTGACTTTCTTCCCTCATGAAGTCTGTTTCCTGTATGATTGTTGTTTCTGGTTATTAATAACCTTTAAGTGACCTCCCCTTTGTAAAATAGCAATAGTATTTTTCATAATTGAATAACTTCTTCAGTAATTCAATTTGAGTGAAGGCAACATGTACCCAATGAGCAATCCTTCCGACCTTACACATATTACCATGTTGCTATCAAAGTTATACTTTGCTTCTTGCAAAAATCAATTACCTCTATTTGCAGAATAGAATTCAGAAACTAATTTTCATTTGATAAAGAATTGTAGAGCATGTGAGTGAAGTAGCTTGTCAGTAACCGATTCTGAGCTCAGTCAAGCCTGCGCAGAGGCAGGTTTTGGAACAGCAGCATCGCTGGTGGTGGCTTGAAACGCTGGGGCAGCAGACCCCGAGCTAGTTGCCCAGGACACACAAGAGAGCATATCACAGTCTCGCCCCTTCACGCCACCGTCTGGCGGGGGAGACAGCCAGCTGTGTAAATGCCGGTGTGGGAAGGGCCAGTTCACCTGGCCTGACAGGGTCGGTGAGGGCTGTCAAGAGGAAGTGGCATTTGACCTGACGGGGGGTCTTAAATGTGTTGACTGCAGAGAGGAGGCAGGTGCAGAAGCACAGAGCAGTAATTGCAAGTTTGGGGCCTGAGTTGTACAAGGAAACCTTCCTCATAAATCTTCCTACCCTTCAGTGATGGGGGCATCCTGGCGTGTCCTCAGGGTGCTGACCCTGCAGTGCGTCTTGGGGCAGATCTTGCTTTCTGTCCGCCTGTGATCACTGTGGGGAGCATGCTGGTGCCCCCGCTCTGGGCCCCGGGGCCCTGGCGCCAGCAGGCAGCCACACCCGTACTTCCTGCCCCGCCAGGAAAGGGCCCTCATCTTGTCAGTGGTGGCGGAATTCGACTCCCAAGTCTTGTTCTTTCAACTCGCATACAGTCTCGTCCTCTCAGGCCTTAAGTCTATTTTTCAAAAGCACAGTTGTTTAACTTAGGCCTGAAGCCCCAGGTCATCCTGACTTTCCTCCTTGTCCTGCGTCCTGTGGTGTGACAAGTACATCAAGTGTTGATAAAAGTAGACTGATACAGCACGGAGACCCTCAGGGTCTTATGAGCAGTTCTTTTCTATCTTTAAACCATGGTATTGGCGTGCCAGGTATTTTTGAGTTTGTGTTTTTAATCTGTTAGCATAAAGCATCAGAAAAAAAATTCTTCCATTTAGCCCAGAGATTATAGAGTATCATTCTCTTTGAACAGTTCTGTTAATTTGTTAAAAGTCAAAGAGTTGTAAAGGGTGGCCAAGGGTCACCTCTTAACTCATTACATCTACAGAGACCCTCTGAGGTCCAGGGGGAGATATTTCAGGGGTCACTGTTCAACCCACTGAAGTGGGCAAAGCTATAAATGGCAATTCACAGGAAATAGAAATGCTTAAAGTAAAGAGCGTGCTGATAGCTACACGTTAAAGAATTACAAGTCACACCATTGCCTTTTTCACCCATCGCTGTTGGAGATGGGAAGGTTTGACAGAACTGGCAAAACCCCCCAAATCCCATGTGAGACGCTTACCCTCCAATAGCCAGAAAAGCCTGTTTTGATCATCCTTGCACAAGTCTGCAGGCTGCACATGAAGCTCCTGACTGGCCTGGCGTGCAGGCCCCAGCCTCTCCTCCCGCTGCCCCCTGCCTGCCCTCCCCAGCGCACGGCCCCTCCCCTGAGTTGTCTCAGCGCTCCCCCTGCGACCCCACCCCCAGGCGCTCTCCCCGCACCCCTGCCGCGGGGTGATTGTCCATCCATGCTCCTCGCTGTCCTGGGCCAGGCTGACCCAAGGCCAGGGCAGGCCCGGCCTGGTGAATGGGAGCTTTGGGAGGGGGTGTGGCACCTGGAGCACTGGCCACATCCGTTCTCCAGGCCCGGGACTGACTCCATCCTTACCCCTGCCCTCCGAGGGACATCTGGTCACTCCCCGCCTATAGATGACACCGTCTGGCCGAGACGTCCCACTGAAAGATGCAGGAAGCCTTGACTTGGCACCGGGGAACTTGTAGGGATTCTGAGCAGTACCCGGGGGGGTCCCCTCACGGGAGGTGCTGGTCAGGCTCAGTCCAGCCAAGAGCCTTCCAATGAGCTCCAGACAGCCATGGGCTCGCCCACTGCAGGCGCTGGGGGCTCTGTGGGCCTCCAGGACCATGCTCAGGAGCAGAGGGGTCCTCTCCACACTGCCCACCTACCAGGCTGATCCAGACCAGGGACTGCTGGCGGCAGGATGACTGGCCTCGCGGGCCAGAGAAGTGTCCTTGCGGGCACTGTGTCCCTGGCCCACACATCTCCCGGTCAGACAGCCCGTGGCTAGCGCTGCCCCGATGCAGCCTGGCTGGAGGCCCTGCCAGCAGAACCGGAGTGTCCTAGGCCTGAGGGAAGCCCACCATCTCTCCTCCTGCCAAGTGCTGCCCTCTGAGGCCTGGCTCCACAGTTGTGTTTCATGGCAGGTCTAGGATCTCCCTGTGTGGCCTCTGTCACGTGTCTGGAGGTGCTGTCTCCAGGCCCGCTTGGGCTTGCTGGCCTGCGGGAGCTCTGGCCCATGCTTTGCCGGTGGCAGGTGTACCGGACAGGTGCCAGCAGGTGCCCATGGCACTGAGTTTGGCAGTGGCCATCACCCAGGCTCTATGTTGAAATCTGTGCCATCAGAGAATGGCCACACTGGAACATACCTACATCGTCCTTGCATTAAAGGGAATCCAGGCACGTTCTCAGGACAGAATTTAAATTCCCGGGGATCACACTGTTTTCAGGCTCTTGAGAAGCATTGTTTCCAGACTCCAAGCTGAGAAGCAAGAGGGGAAATGTCCACCCCAGCCAGCAGAGGCTGGGCCCCGGCATCCACCCCTGTGTGAGCGAGCTTGCTGGGCGCAGGTGGCAGGGCGGCGTCGGCCTGGGGGACACGGCTGGAGGGCATGCAGGTGGGCTGGGGCAGGACTGTCCTAGAGTGTCCCCCTCTTAAGTCACTCCGACCAGTCAGGTCTGCGGAGCTCTGGGGAGAGCCCGCCTTGTCAGCACTCACACTTCTGTAACACAACGGCCCATGCAGGTGTGATGGGAGTCTGAGGACACACGGGCATGACTATGGACAGGGGGCACCCTCTGGGGCCTCGTGGGGGCGCTGGCGGCCTCTGAAGGAAGGCAGGTCTTGTGTTTCAGAGTTAGCAACGGTCTCTCTTTCTCCTCCAGAAACACGAAGACACGGAGTGTCCCTGCGTGGCAGTGTCCTGCCCACACAAGTGCAGCGTCCAGACCCTCCTGAGGAGCGAGGTGAGGGCTGCAGCTGCGCCCCTGCAGGGGCTGGGGGTCCTACGGGTCCCCACTTCCCCCTTGACGCCGAGGCCTGAGGTCATCACAGTCCATGGTGGTAATAGAGTAGAACGATGAAAAACCTCTTGCTGTTATTGAAAATCAGATATTTCAGAAGCAAGCAGTTAAAAGCTACAGAGTGGTGGATTCAGAGCAAAAATATTGAGAACTGAGGAAATGGGAATATATTCAGTACAAGCGTGGGCGACACTTCTTAGGTTTAAATCTGTAGAAGAGGAATTACTCTATGACTGTCTCAGGAAGATCAGTTGACTGAGAGATACTCATGAGCGGTTTCCGCCACACGGGCCGTGCAGGGTTTGCCCTGGGGTGAGAGGGTGGCAGGTGGCGGGGGGCACCTTGTCTGACCAGGGTATATCCAGGTGGAGCAGTTCCATGGCTTCTTGGTGCTCTGCACCTGGCCCTGGCCTGGGTCCCTTTGGCTGCTGTTCTGGGAGCTGGCGGGGCGCCTGTGGGCTTCGGGGTGCCTGCAGGCCTGGTCCCCACACTGAGCGCCCTCGGGCCTGGGCGCTCTGACCTGCGGAGCCTGCTCACCTCAGCCCTTTTCAGCCACCTGGGATTTGACACTGCAGGTACTGCAGTGGTGGGGGAGGTCGGTCTCTCCCGTCCCTGAGGCCAGGGACACGGGTGCAACAGGACCCCGGAGCCCCTCTCACCGAGGTGCCCTGTCCCGGAATGTCCCTGCTGGGAAGGGGCAGGTCTTGCCGGGTGTGATGGTGGTTCCTGGGCCCCTGGCTATGCCTCAGAGAACAGCGAGGGCACTGTCTCCACAGCTAGGAAGCCCCTCTGTTAAAGTGAACGTACGAAGAGGCTGCTGTGGAAATAACTTCCAGGGTTCCATATGCTTTCCTCAGTTTTGACTCAGGCAGGGCTATCTATATTAGGAACAAAATTGTCTCCATTTGCCTTTAAGTTATCTTTATTTTAAAAAATGTTTAAACCTGCATTGATCTCGGGTTTCTGGTGAAAGGTGCCCTTTTACAGATGGTTCTTGCTGTAGTCTCAAGCTCCCCTAAATTCTGTAGGGCTCTGAGAGTAATGATGATGAAGCCAATTTAGGGAAAGTACAACCCTGAGCTTATAGTTGTAGAAAATAGTGCTAAACTCGATATGTCCCCAATTTTAACATTACAAGCATTAGCTGGTTAGATTTATGACTGTACCGATGGCAGTGAAAGAAAACGTTTTACGATTTTCAAACTGACGTCACGGCACACGGCCGCCTGTTGAATTTCTGTGCCTGTCACCCGCCACGTGCCTCCTGGGCGCTTCTTCCAGGTGCGGCCACCACCACCCTGCCCAGGCCCAGACCTTCCTCCGGGTTGGCCTTGGCAGCGGGCAGCTGGGTCCCTCGGGCCTGCCCTGTAACTGGCACGGCCGGCAGGAAGGCTGTGCTTTGAGCCTCTCCCTCTCGCCCTGAGTACGGACCTGGCGGGAGGGGACTGTGTCCCAGAGAACAGAGGAAAAGGCATCGTGGCCACCTTCACCCACCAGAGCGAAGTCCTACACGCGCTGGCTCCCGGGAGAACACGCTCCCGGGCCCCCACGCACTGCGCTCACAAGCTGCTCTGCTAATTCAGGGTCTGATCGTTTTCTCTAAAGAAAATCTGTCCCTTGAGTTTCCAATAAAGAAAGAGATTATTTTTTAGACTGTGTTAGTCTAACGCAAAACTCCGTGTCTATAAAATGCAGATGTTTCCATTACCTCCTCCCCTGCGGGGCATCCCAAGTGGTGTGTGTTTGGCCATTTGCCGACGTTGTAGCGGAGCACGTGGCTCCTCCTGGTTGTCCTCCCGAAGTGGAGGGGAGCACGTTCAGATCCGTGCCATTAGGATGACTCAGGGGTCTCTGAAAAGCCACATGAATTTCTGGGCAAACTGAGGGAGGGGAGTCTTTTCAGAAGGAGAGTCCCCTCTGCAGTTGTTGTGAGTGTGGGGGGCCGGGAGCGCCTGTGTGCGCTTCCCTGGAGAGAGAGACACCTACTTCTGTGTACTGTATACAGGTGTGTGGCCCAGCTACATCGGAATGCTTTCTATTTTTTGTGTTTCATGCAATTTTTTTGTTTATAGTCTTTAAATGTGCTTTTCAGTTTTTTTTTTCCTTCTTAAAATTCTGCGGACAGCGTGTCACAAAACAAGTTGTTCTAAAAAAAGCCGCAAGTGTAAGAAATGTTACAGTAAATGTATTTCTGTATATGGTGTATATATGTGTATGCACGTGATGATACTGTATATTTAGTATATATGTGTATACACGTGATGATGCTGTATATTTACTGGGTAGAAGTCCAGGAAGCAGGTGGTGTAAACACACCTGCTGATGAACCCCATTCGTGATATTAGAACGCAGATGCTACCTGTGCCCTTGATATGTTTGAACATTTTCATGCAAACGTTTGTGCCACAACTCACGTCTCTTTCCCGTTGCAGTTGAGTGCACACTTGTCAGAGTGTGTCAATGCCCCCAGCACCTGTAGTTTTAAGCGCTATGGCTGCGTTTTTCAGGTCAGTATCCGACATTCGTCCTTCCCAGTCGCTGACATTCCGCCATGAGAGAAAGTTAACTCTGTTGACATTTTAACGTGCAGGCTCCGAGCTTTCCGTTCTGTTATGGCGCCGAGTCACCAGCTGCGCACAGTGGCAGAGCCGCGTGCAGCAGCCGTTGGGCCCACTTTTCAGGCCGGGGGTGTCGTGAGACTTCAGGTGGACACCTGTGCTGAGGGGGAGTTAATGCCTTAGCAGAAGGATCACACTGAAACCAGCAGGACGTGGGGTGGGGTCTCTAGGTAGACTGGCGCCCCGGACATGGCTTCGGCAGCACACATGTGTGCCAGCGCACAGCCGTGAGCGTTGCACACGCGTGTGTCCTTAGTGCGTCCCATGCACACGCCACACCTCCCGGACTGCCGGGCGGAGAGGAGTCGCCTCCACTGCCACGCCTGTGCCTGCTCCTGGTTTTTTTGTTTTTTTAACACACCTGAGACTCCTGGTGGATTTGAACTAGTTTTCATTTAAATGTATGTCTTGATTTTAGAACTATCAACGGTCAGTATATACTTCAATTGAAGAGTTTTATATTTGATTTTTATGTATTATCAATACATTATTGTGAAATCAGTACAGGGATATTAGCATCTCAACATTTTCTTAGAAAGTGATTTTTTTTAACACACCTGAGGTTGCTAGTGGATTTGAACTAGTCTTCATTTAAATGCATATCTTGATTTTAGAACTATCAAAGGGCAGTATATACTTCAATTAAAGCACTTTATATTTGATTTTTATGTATTATCAATACGTTATTGTGAAATCAGTGCAGAGATATTGGCATCTCAGCATTTTCTTAGAAAGCAAAAAGCCTGAGAGTGAGAACGAATGTAGCTTGCCCTCTGCTCGGCTCTCAAAGAGACTGAGCCCTCACCGCTGTTATGTCGTATGTACTTACACACCATTCATTCTGTGTATGTATATATATATGTTGATATTTAGCAATACTTGTATGAACATATATATATGAATATTCTATGTACAGAGTATATGTTTTGGAGATCATCAAAATGCTTTCCATGGCTTTTAAATTTTCCAGTATCCAAAACAAATTACATTCTTATACCAATTATTTTCTTAAATATATGAAGTACTGTTTCACGTGCTCATTATCGACTCTGAGATGGTCTACATCTTATGTACTCTGTAGATTGTTTATGTTCTGTACGTAACTTTCTAAGTATACTTAGAATAGTTAGGGACAGTAGATTTTCTGATACTAGTGTTTCACTAGTAAGTTAATATCCTAATAGATGACTTAGAATCCTACTTGGATTGCACATTCACTAGATTATTGTAGGACCATCTAGTTACGACTTGCAGATGTCTCGACGTTTTCCATTTCTATTTTAGTGCAGAAAACTTACTAAGGAACAAAAGGGATATGTCTGAAATTTAATTTCTTAATGTTGGAAGTCTGAAGCCTAGGTAAATTGAGGGGTGAGTGAAGCCCACGGCCTCGAGGCAGTGGGCGCAGAATCGCAGCGCCTCATCTTTGAGCTGCTCGGTTCCTCTCGGTACGGCCCCCTTGCCTGCACACAGTAGCTCAGGGGCCACTGAGCACAGCCCTCCTGAGGCTGGAGATGCCCTGTGACCCTTCCCCGATTCAGTCCCCCCCTTCATGTGTGGTGCTGGCGTGAGGTCGTCTGAGGGTCTGAGCCTCTGACCGAGGGAGGCTGGCTGACCGCATCTCCTCTTCATTCTCAGGGGACAAACCAGCAGATCAAGGCCCATGAGGCCAGCTCCGCAGTGCAGCATGTCAACCTGCTCAAGGAGTGGAGCAACTCCCTGGAGAAGAAGGTACGCCCTGCCGTTTCTGGCTTCTGCCGGCTTCTAATAATTTCTTCATATTGTGTGAAGAAGAAAATCTTATTTTTATTTAGTAAGGGGTTTTGGATAAAAGAAACACCATGAAGTGTCAAAAAAGTAAAGTTCTTTTCAAGCGATCTTGAGTTTATAAATGAAGGTATGTGGTTTTGTTAGCTTGCTAGCTTGCTCTTTGTTTTTCAGTTGCCAAGTGTGTATGAAGTGCTTTTTAAACTCACATGGTGATTCTCTTAGTATTGAGTTAGAACAGGGATTGTCGCTTCCAGCCTGCACCCCCCAACGCTGTCTTTTTGTAAATAAAGCTTTATTGAAACGCGGCCACGCACACTTCGTCAGTATGGCCCATGGCTGCTTTCACACCGGGATGGCAGCGTTGACACGGGGCCCGTGTGGCCCGCACAGCCCCCAGTCACTGCTCTCTGGTTGTTTACAGAAAGCCCGCCAGCCGCGATCTGGAAGGGCACCGGTGTCCCGTGCGTGACCCTCCTCTAAGAGATGGGAGGGAAGGACGTTTCCACATCACCAGTCACTCCTGTTCCGTTTTTGTGTTTGGACCGTGCCAGGCCTTTACTGCAGCGCACAGGCTTAGCTGCCCTGCAGCACGTGGGATCTTAGTTCCCCGACCAGGGATACAGTTGATTGTGGAAGTTTGGGGGCCACACAGCCCCTCCCCAGACACACCTGCCCTCCTGGGCGTCTCCTCGAAGCCCCGCTGTGGGGTCTGCACTCCTTAGCAGGCGCCTGCCCACAGAACACTCCTTCCTGGGGGAGTTTGTTCTGTGGTGCTCAGCTCGCCAGGCCTGTTTTCTCAAAGGATGAAAACCTCCAAGGCTTGACAGAGAAGAAGGTTATAGATCTCCCACTGTGGCTTGTGGCTTGTATACAAAAATAAGAACTTAATTTGATATTCAGCAAACATGTGTTGAGAACGTGTGATAGGAGGCCGCTGGGATGAGTTACGGCAGCCCCAGGAGTTGATGTTTGCTTTCTAAAGGTTTGTAAAGATTTGAATATCTTGTTTTGAGTGTTAAACCCAAGCAATTTAAAATGTAAATGTGCTTGAAGGAGTGTAAAGTTTTAAATCAAAAGATGTTTATTAAATATGACATTAAGTATTTCTTAGTATAAATGCTTAAGCTGGAGATGAGAAGCTGTGACAGGCATTGTGTGCTGTGTGTACACGCGCGTGGGACAGGAGGAGCTTCTGTTTGACCGTGAGGTAGAATCTGTGTCACATGAATGATTTATAACTTTCCCATGAGCACATATTTGCTCTGAGTTCAGCGATGGTTTACCTATAAATGCCTTTTTCTCCTCTTTTTGAAGAATGCTTTGTTTCTGCGTTTTCAAACTATAGGCGTGGATCGCAGGGCTTTTGGTCTCTCACAGATACAGCTTCTCATTTATCTAAAAGGTTCTCCTTCCCTGTAGAGTGAATTGTTTTGTTCCAGCTGTGCTGGTTATGTAACCGTGGCGCGGGGCTCAGGGGTGTGCCCACCCCCTCAGTGGTAGGCGGGGCTGTCACCAGGAGGGCTTCCAGGGGTGCAGGAGGGGGAGATGGGGGTCATCCCATCCTACGCCCTCCTGTCCTGCCACCCCAGCACCCTGAAAGCATCCTCTTTGCACTGTTGGAAACCCCGGGACCCGGCTGCACGGCCCACATGCCCTCCCCGGCGGTCCTCCCCCTTGCACACACCACACACCAGCCAGTGGGGGGCAGATTTGAAACGTCTGTTCCCGTGGCTTTGCTCAGGGGTGAGCCCCTCCCTGAGCCCCCCACTAGGGACAGCCAGGCCCCTGCCCTGCACATCTTTCCTTGTGTCCATGAGGAGCTGGCATCTCTTCTCTGGGCCCAAGAGCAGACCCGGACAACAGATGGAGATGTTTGTGTTTTCTTAAAGTGGGAATTTGTTTCTCAGCATGGAATTGTTCAGTCGGATCTTGATATTTTGTTCATCAAGGGTAGAAAATAGAATATTTGAGTTGATTCAGAAAGACCAATTACTACATTCACAGTCAAACTTTAAAAAAAAAAAACAACAACAAAACTGTAAGTCCAGACCTGAAAACACCCATCTTACATTTTAGGAAAGCTTAAGTCACAAGGAAGTCTTAGAGTGCCCCCAGACAGGTGGGGGTGGAGGGTGTGCTCAGGGAGGAGGGTCTCGGTGGGGACCCTGCTTGGTCTGCTGCGTGGATTCTGGGAAACACGGCTGCCAGTGGGCTTCCCTGTGCCTGCGGCGTCTACCTGGTAGGCAGGTGAAAGCGGGGGTCTGCTGGCACCCAGGGGCTGGGATCCTTGATTAAAATATGTAAATAAAACTGAGTTTAAGGACAATCCCTCCATAAAGACATTAAGAGTTTGCTGAGGCGGACTCCCCTGGGGGCACAGTGGGTAGGAATCTGCCAGTCAGTGCAGGGGAAACAGGTTCAATCCCTGGGTCGGGAAGATCGCACATGCTGTGGAGCAAGCAGCTCAGCCTGCGCACCCTGGAGCCCATGCTCAGCAGCAGGAGAGCCACCGCAGTGGGGAGCCAGAGCCTGGCACCGCAGAGCAGCCCCAGTCAGTCAGTGCAGGCGCCCAGTCACGTCCAACTCTTTGTGACCCTGTGGACTGCAGCACGCCAGGCCTCCCTGTCCGTCACTGACTCCCGGAGCCTCCTCAAACTCATGTCCATGGAGTCGGTGATGCCATCCAACCATCTTGTCCTCTGTTGCCCACTTCTCCTGCCTTCAATCTTTCCCAGCATCAGGTTCTTTTCCAGTGAGTCAGCTCTTCACATCAGGTGGCCAAAGAGTAGCCCCAGCTCACTGCAAACAGAGAAAGCCCATGTGCAGCAAGCAGCACAGTCCCAGCACAGCCAAAGATAAAGTTAAATAAATAAATAAAAATTTTAAAATGGGAGAGTTTGGTGTGGCAGGATGTGTGATGGTCAGTGTAGGTCAGGTGGCCTGATCCGCGGCAGAAGTTGCCGTTGGTGTGGGGAGTATCACCGAGAGTCGTGTGAAGGCGGCTGGCCCGTGTGCACGATTGCTCTTTGTGGGGTTGTGAGGCTACGGGGCCCAGGAACCATGTCCATCTTCAGCAGATGGGAATGAGGGAGTTGTAGCTTTAGAAAAAGCAAAACACCGCTGCCAGCCACCCATGCCCCAGGCTGGATGCTGCAGGCTGGTCCTGTGTGGGAAGCCGGGGACCAGTGAGGCGGCCTATTTTAGGAAGGAGAGTCCGTTTATGCTGCATGAAACCCTAGGGGAGTTGAAATATATATTGCGGGTTTTGTATTCTTTTGTAAATACATTTGTTATAAATAAAACAGACTGAGACAGTGCCCGAAAGGCACTGCCTCCCAGCAGGATGCTGACTTTGGGCTGGTGGTTCCTCACAGGGATGAGGTCAGGAGCCAGATGCCGCCCGAGATGCCTGTGAGCTGTCACGTGGCCAGGCGGTCCTCAGGTGCTGGCAGCATTAGAGGGCACCTCCGAGTGCAGCCGCGACGCAGCGTGCTGTCTTCCGGGTGGGGGGAGGGAGGTGGGGGACCCCAGCGCTTGTGGGCAGAGAAGGCCACGGGCAGAGGGAGGCTTTCAGAGGGTCTGCCCTTGGTTTCCCGCATTGGCTGGTGGATTCTTTAACCACTGAGCCTCCAGGGCCATCCCGAGTGCCCTTGTGGGAACATTGTGAGGAGACGCCTTGTAGAGTCGTCCTTGAATTCCTCACCCTGGGGCTTTTAAGTCCTGTGTAAATTGGTTCTTGGGAGCTGATTATTTTTCAGAAAGGAACTTTGAAAATGTCAAAGGTGGGCTTGGAACTGGCCCCAGCAGGCCCTTCCTGGACCACCGTGGTCTCCCGGCCATCCCATCCCCTGGTGTCCCTCCCATCCCCCCAACACCGCCATCCCCTGGCACCCCCAGTTACCCCGACACTCCCGCCCCCCGGAACCCCCTTCCGCCTTCTGCGCCTCCTCTCTGGGGCGGCGGGCTGCCCCAAGGATTCCCTGCGCCACGTGTGGGACCCTCCCCTTCCTGCTCCCGCATTCTGCTGAGAGCTCCTCACAGGGCGGCGAGTGGTCCACTGGTAGCTGTGAAATAATTTAGTGGGTTGCAACTAGCATTTTTTAAAGTAAAATGGAATAAAATAGAAAGTGCCAGGTACGTTATAGTTGATTAGGACAGGTTGGTTTGGGGATCCTGTTTTTAGGAATAGGCACCTGTGTTCAAGGCACGCACCGAGAAGCTGAGCTGCAGGGAGGCGTTTCCCACTGTTTTCTCATCAGAGTTTGAAAGCCACTCTGATAAAAGATTTATGTGTTTTCAGCAAAATCTTTAGAAAGCGTCCTGCTTGTTCTGAAAGGCACTCGGCTCATCTTACTTGACTCCTAGAAAAGGTTCTGAGAACCACGGTTTGGGTCCCTGTTGAACGGCCAGAACCCCCCTTTCCTGTGGGGAGGGGTTTGTTCCTGAAACTCCTTCCAGTGAGTGCACAGAAGGCCCGTGTTGTCAGCATTTCATGACTCATGTTAGAATTGTTGTCAATTCACATTAAGACCGTGGTGTTTGCTTAATTGGAGGCTCTCTTTTTTCAGGTTTCCTTGCTGCAAAACGAAAGTGTAGAAAAAAACAAGAGCATACAGAGTTTGCACAACCAGATATGCAGCTTCGAAATTGAAATTGAGAGACAGAAGGAAATGCTTCGAAATAATGAATCCAAAATACTCCATTTACAGGTAAGAGGTGTAAGACTATGGCTGGGTCGGAGGGAATACGTCTGTGTTCTCCGCCAGGACTTTCTCAGGGAGACATCTGAGCCAAAACCCTGACCTTTGTCCACAGGGCAGCTTGTTTCTCTTGCTTAAGTGAAACTCGGGGAAGTGGCCTGGGTGCATGGGTGGCCTGGGTTAGTGGGGTGCCCTGGGTTCACAGGATGGCCTGGGTTCGTGGGGCACCCTGGGTTTGTGGCTGGCTTGGGTTCATGGGTGATCTAGGTTCACAGGGCAGCCTGGGTTTGTGGGGCACCTGGGTCTGAAACTGGCCTGGAAGGCTGCAGGCGCCCCTTCTGCCTGTTCCTGGAGGCCCAGCCCCATCCCCTCTCCCCTGTGGCTTTGATTCATTGTTGGTGAAATAAGACCAAAGCCTAGGTTTTTTAAAATTAGCTGCTTTTATGAATATTATCTAAGATTTCATGTTGTTCCTGAGTAGCTGTGTGTCAAGTTTCACTTCCTAAAGTGAACTAAAGCCAAGCTGTTTTGTTCTGAATCTTCCAGCGACGCAGGTACTCACATCATTTTATCTCGCCAGAGTGACCCAAAGGTACCTCCATCCCAAACACGTAGGCCCTCGCTGCTCTGAGAAGGGTGACGCCTAAACAGCCGGATTAGATTGTGGCTCCTTGTCTCTGTGACCCGCTCAGGATTCCATCAGGTGCTTGTTGTAGGTTATTCTTCCAGACAGCGTCCTCCCACTGGCCGATTCGGGGTGCCTTCAGGCTGATCGTTCTGTGTGTGTCACACACTAGGGTGAGAATCATTCCTGTGTCGCCAGAATGGTCCTCTTGTGCCTGTGGCCAGTGTTTCCCTAAATTGCCTGGAAGATAAAATATTTCTAATAGCTCAGAGTCACAGCATCTTGGAGATCATCTTGCCTCCCATCTTATTGTTGAGGTTAGTTATAATGCTTTGAATTGCATAGGGGTTTATTAAATTAATTTCACTTGTATTAAACTTGGTGGTTGTCCAGAGACAAGGAAAAGCACTATGAAACATTAGGTTATAGTCGAAAAGGTGCCAGACACAGGTATTGAATCAAGCCAGGAAAGCACGGTGCCGCGTGAAAGAGCCGCAGGGCTGCTGCGGGAAGCCCCGGGTGCTGCTGCGGGCCCGGAGGCAGCGGTCAGCACGCTGGGACCGAGGCCTGCGCTGCCGTCGTGAGCAGGGCCCGCGTGCGCAGGCTGGCGGCGGCCCAGGGCCTGGAGGTGCGTGGGAGGGCCGAGGAAGTGACCCCGTGTTCGAAACCACTTGTTAAGCATATCGGCAACTGAAGGAAGAATGAGTAGGTAGGGGTTCATTTTTTTTTTTTTATTTAGTTCTTATTTTAATGTAATGGTTTCCAAAGTTTTTTATTGAAGTGCAGTTGGTTCACAGCGTTGTGCTAACTACTGCTGTACGGCAGAGTGACTCAGTTACACATCCGTATGTTGCTGTTCAGCTGCTCAGTCGGGGCTGACTCTTTGCGACCCCCTGGACTGCAGCACCCCGGGCTTCCCTGTCCTTCACCATCTCAAACTCATGTGCATTGAGTCCATGATGCAATCCAACCATCTCATCCTCTGTCACCCCCTTCTCCTGCCTTCAGTCTTTCCCAGCATCAGGGTCTTTTCCACTGAGTTGGCTCTTCGCATCAGGTGGCCACAGTATTGGAGCTTCAGCTTCAGCATCAGCTCTTCCAGTGAATGTTCAGGCTTGATCTCCTTTAAGATTGACTTGTTTGATCTCCTTGCAGTCCAAGGGACTCTCAGGAGTCTTTTCCAGCACCACATTGGAAAGCATAAATCCTTCAGCACTCAGCCTTTTTTCTGGTCCACCTCTCACGTCTGTACGTGACTATTGTAAAAACCATAGCTTTGACTAGATGCTTCTGTCAGTAAAGTGATGTGTATACATTCTGCCTTTGTTTAACTTTTGATTTTGTATTGGGGTATAGCCAGTTAGCAGTGTTGCCACAGGCCAGGTGAGCAGTGAGGGGACGTAGGCTGGCACTCTTCCTGTTGTGACTCTCCTCAGGCCGTTGCACACGGTTCCCCGTGTGACACAGCAGGGCCCTGTGTGTCCGGTCTACATATGATAGTTTCGTTTGCTGACCCCAGCCCCCCACGCCATCCCTCCCTCAGCCCCCTTTCCCTGGCAACCACCAGTCTGTCTCTGTGTCTGTCGGACTGTCTCTGTTTTGTGGAAGAGTTCATTTCTGTCCGATTTTATATTCCACATGTAAGTGATATCATATGGTATTTGTCTCTTTCTGACTTCACCTGATAATCTCTACTTTGATCCCTGTTGCTGCCATCCGGCATTATTTCACTCTTTTATGGCTGCGTAGTATTCCATTGTGTGTATGAAGAAGTAGGTTCATTTATAACCAAAAAAAAATGAGAGTCCATACTGAGGCCATGGGTGCCCTCCACCACCGTTTCAACAGAGCCTGGCTCAGCCCTGCACCTCAGTCGCCACCGCAGAGCCTTCCGGCCGCCAGGGGAGGGCTCACTGGCTGGACTGCGGTTCAGGACGCCGCCTGCCTGGCCGCTGTTGCATATGGCCACCTTGCCACTCTGTCCGCGGTGGGCCGGACCTTCTTCCCACCTCCTGTCCCGACTCTGGCTCCTCCTGGGACACCTCAGATGGCAGGGTAGACGCCACGTCCTCCAGGAAGCCTTTGCCCAGCCTGTGCCTCGGACCACTTACTGGTGACCAGCCTGTAGCTCTCTGCGTGGTGTCCTCCCTGTCTGAACCCTGAGGACGGACTTGGAAGGAGTCCACACGGAGTGCAGCGTCCTGACAGCCCTGGGCAGGGCAGCCAGAGGGGCTTAAAGAAGTGGAACCAAAGAGTGTGTTTGGTTTTCCATCCCTGGAAGGGTAGTTTGTTAATACTTTACTCGTAAAGAACGTTTCTGTTTTGTCTCTTGTTGTGCCACGCGGCATGTGGGTCTTGGCTCCCTGATGGAGGTTGAACCTGTGCCACAGCACTGGAAGCGCACGGGTATAACCACTGGACCGCCAGGGAAGTCCCTTTCTCCTTAAACAGTTGGATGACGCGGTGGTCCCCCAGTCAGTGAGTCCCACCCTGTCCCCAGGCCCCTTGCTGAGCCCGGAACCCACCCGCGTCGCCCGAGTGATAGACGGGGATGTGAGCCCCAAGGGGCCCAAGCGCGAGACGGAGAGGCTGGCGCCCTGTGAGCAGGTCTCCTGACGAGGGTGTACTTAGTTCTGAACAGTCTGTGCCATGTGTCTCAGCTCCTGAGCCCTTTTTTCTGATAAAACCCTCACCTGCATTTAAGGTCTGTGTTTACAGAGACACTGCGGCAGCTGGGTGGAGACGACTCGTCAACCATGAGGTCGTGTTCGCTGCATCCTCCAGGGAGGGTGGGCGGGTCCACATGCTGCCCTCACCCACAGCCTCCACCCAGCCAAGGGGCTGCTCGACAGCCACACGGTCCCCTGGTGTGGGAGGAGCGCCTCCTAGGTAGTGGGTGGGCCGTGTGTGTGTGTGTGTGTGTGCGCGCGCGCGCCTGCGGTCCCATGTCCCCTCCTGCCCGGCCCCGCCCGCTGACTCCTCGCCCCTGGTGTGTAGTGGGGGCGTCACAGTCGCTTCTGTCCCCAGAGCGCCTTGTGGCCTCGGGCCGCTGTCCCGTGTGGTCCCCGCGGCAGGGCTCAGAAGTGAGGAGCACCAGCCTCGGCCACTCCGCCCTGCGCTCACCCCGGGCTCCAGCAGCCCCACGGGCCCCCTCGGAGCTGCGCTGACCGTCTTAGATGTCCGTCAGCGCCCTCCATCCTCACGAGCCCCCACAGCAGCCCGGGTGGTCGCTTTGTCACTTGAGCAGGTCGAGGGCGGTCAGACACTCATGGTGGCTGTAAGTGTTCATGCGTGTCAACAGCACTGGCCCCAGAACACAGGCTTTGTGAGCCGGCCGTGCCTCGCCATGTGTATTTAAAAATGAAGTGCTCCCAGTGTGCAAAGCAGTGTTCTTTGGAGAAGTCATCTTTACTTTTTAGATGTTAGCTGATATCAGGGTTTCTTGGAAAGATGAGGAACATTAACGCTGTACTTTTTACCCCGAAAAGTAACGCATGCTTACGTGTTTGTTCTTTCACAGCTATTAAGAGCCAGCAAAGGCGCTGAAACCTTGAGGTTTAAAAATAGGCCCCCAAAAGGAGAAGTGATCTTGGCAGGCCCCCGGGGCTCCCCCTGCTTGGCCCGCGGCTTTGGGGGTGGCCCCCTCGCCCCACAGCTCCAGGGACTAAGCCGCCCCACTTCAGGTGCTCTATTTCAAAAATGCAGATTGTTTTTAGAGGTGAAAACCCTTCAGGTCCCTGGCTTCATCTACAAGTGGGCAGGCCAGACCTGCTGACTGGACCCCTCCGTTCAGCCCCAGGCCCCCTCCTGTGACGGTTACAGGTGTGCTGGTCACGTGCTTCTGGAAGAGGGGGTTTCTGAGTGGTTTAAATCCAGCCTCACGTCGACAGCCACGAGTTTGTGAGCAGAGCTGCCACAGGGGGGCACAGGGCACTGGGCACCAAGCGCATCAAGGGAGAGACCCTCCCCCCATAGGCACTGGCCTCTTGGCTTCACTGGGGGCCCGAGGACCCACCACCCACCCGGGCCCTGTCCTACTGGGGGGCGGTTTCTCTCTGCAGCAGGGGCAGTGTGGGGACTCAGGGGTTCTGGCGCTCTTGGCAGCCACAGAGACAGTGGCCCCGGAGGCTCACAGGTCCACCCCTGCTGGTCACTTGATCTTTTATGGGACAGAGGCCTTCACAGGCCCAGCTGAGACGCTGGGAGAGGGACATGGGGGTTGCATGCCCTGCAGTTGCACCTCGGACCTAGGTCCCTGAGGGCCCGTGGGCCTGAGCTGAGGCGCCCTGTGGGGGCCGGCGGGGGGTCTGCAGAGGTGCGGCCCTCACAGCAGGTCCTAACCGTGTTCTGCCTTTCTGAAACTTTGATTTGGAAGCGAGTCATCGACAGCCAAGCAGAGAAACTGAAGGAGCTCGACAAGGAGATCCGGCCCTTCCGGCAGAACTGGGAGGAGGCAGACAGCATGAAGAGCAGCGTGGAGTCCCTCCAGAACCGGGTGACCGAGCTGGAGAGCGTGGACAAGAGCGCGGGGCAGGCAGCGCGCAACACAGGTGAGCCCGCGCGTCCCAGGCCGGTACTGGGGCCGGCTGTGCGGGAGAGCGGAGCGCCTGCAGGTGACCGGCTTCCTGCGCCAGGCACAGAGCGCAGGGCGGACGCCGACGGGGCCGGGCCTGCGGGCGGAGGTGCGGGGCTGCGCAGGAAGGCCAGGGGACAGAAGGTGACCAGCAGGCGGCAGGGGACCCGGCCAGCCCGGCAGCGTGGCTGATGCCTAGAAGCTGCCTGGGCGTGGAGCGGGGAGGGGGTTGCTGAGCGAGCGTCCTAAAACCGCCTGAGCAGGATTAACCGGGAGGAGCCCGATTACGGGGATGCACGTGGGGCCGGATTAAGCTGGCCAAGGAGCCGAGCAGCTTCGATTCCGGGGGGATCGCCCGGAGCGGGGAGCCGGGGGCAGCAGGCCGGTGCTCCGGGGTGTCCCTGCCCCGCAGGCTGAGGCTGGGGGTCCGGGGCGTGCGTCTCCGGCCCCCCGTGGGCGCGGGCACCCCCACCCCCCACCCTGCGGGCAGGCCTCCGTGGGTCACGTGCGCGCGCCCGCCGTGTCTCCCGCCAGGCCTGCTGGAGTCGCAGCTGAGCCGGCACGACCAGATGCTGAGCGTGCACGACATCCGCCTGGCCGACATGGACCTGCGCTTCCAGGTCCTGGAGACCGCCAGCTACAACGGCGTGCTCATCTGGAAGATCCGCGACTACAAGCGGCGGAAGCAGGAGGCCGTGATGGGCAAGACGCTGTCTCTGTACAGCCAGCCCTTCTACACCGGCTACTTCGGCTACAAGATGTGCGCCAGGGTCTACCTGAACGGGGACGGCATGGGCAAGGGCACGCACCTGTCGCTCTTCTTCGTCATCATGCGCGGCGAGTACGACGCGCTGCTGCCCTGGCCCTTCAAGCAGAAAGTGACGCTCATGCTGATGGACCAGGGGTCCTCGCGGCGGCACCTGGGGGATGCGTTCAAGCCGGACCCCAACAGCAGCAGCTTCAAGAAGCCCACTGGGGAGATGAACATCGCCTCCGGGTGCCCCGTCTTTGTGGCCCAGACTGTGCTGGAGAACGGGACGTACATCAAAGACGACACCATTTTTATCAAAGTCATAGTGGATACTTCGGACCTGCCGGACCCCTGACGCGTCCCCGGGGCGGCGGATCGAGCAGAAGGCAACTCCTCCGGGGGGTTTGAACCGGCCGTCTCCACCGAGGTCCTCGCGCTCAGAAAAGGACCTTGGGAGACGGAGGAAGCAGCAGAAGGCGGCCGCGGGCCGGCGGGAGGAGCCACGCGTGAGGACTCACCCAACACGTTTTGTAATAGACTAGCGACACTTCACTCTGGAGAATTATTTATCCTTCGACGAGATAAATACTGCTGTCAGAGAAGGTTTTCATTTTCATTTTTAAAGATCTAGTTAATTAAGGTGGAAAACATATATGCTAAAGAAAAGAACCATGAATTTTTTTCTTCCTTAAACTTGAACACCAAAAAAAAGAACACACACACACCACACACACACACACACACACACACACCTGGGGATAGCTGGACATGTCAGCATGTTAAGAAGAATTTATGAAATAATGCAATTCTGATATATTCATTCTAAAATTCAAGAGTGCAATCTTGTTTCAAATATAGTATATTGTCTATTTTTAAGGCCTCATCTGGTCTCTGTTTTAATAATTTGTTTGTCAGAAGACCCTGAAGTACACCTAGGTCTTTTTTGAAAGTCTCTAAATTCAGAATCATTTTTTAATTTAAAGTTCTAAGATAATTGTTACTGCAAACATTTTATTTTAAAACGTTGATAGACTGATATTTCTTGGAAGAAAATGTAAAATATCAAACACTGGTTATCACTTGTGATAGGAAAGAGAATATTCAATCTGTTGTTATTTCTCGTTAGAAATGTAAACCTTCAATATCTGTCGTAGTTAATGACACTACTTCAAAATTACTATGAAAGGAAAATTGCTCATGGATGCTGTGCATCATTTTCAGATTTATAATTGTTTTCACCCTAAAATAGGGCATTAGTTGAACTTTGGAGTTCTAAACAAAATCCTGTAGGTTTTTAAAATTCTGCCCCATGTGTTCAGACACGCTCTCTCTTGCTGACAACACCGACTTCCGTGTCCAGTGTTGGGGGTGGGCAGGCGACTTCGCGCTGACGGCGGCCACAGCAGAAACCGTGTTCCCCATCCAGTCATAACTGCTGCATTCGCTCCAGCCTTTGCGTAGAGATGGTGGCATCCTGTACACGTGCCTTAGATGTGACTTGCTGCTTCTCGACCCCAGCTTTGTGTTCCCCGTGATTCCAGAAGGCGATGGTTCAGCCAGACTCTCTTGACCACTAACTAGACCTTTGCCTGCTCGGGGGGCCTCCCACAGCCCCGTCCGCCGGCTCCCCACCCCCGCCCCGGAGCCTCCGCCGCTTCGTCATCCCAGATTCCAAATCTCTCGGGCCCACGGGCGCAGGCAGGGCCGGGCAGGAGCTGCGCCTTCGAGTCCCGGGCGCGGGGCCCAGACGCCCGCCGCGGGGCCCTCTGAGCATTCCAGAGACCGCCAACCCGGGCCGCAGGGCTGGGCCACGGGCGTCCTGGGGCCGCCCTCTCACGGGTAGGGCGGCCCCGGGGCCTGTCGTCCGGCTGCGCCCGCCCGGGGCGCCTCTCACCCCGTTCCCCTTCTCTCAATGGTCCAACTGTGAAGAGCGGGCCTGCCCTGTGCCCCTGCTATGCACCCCGCTCCATGGGTGCTCTTACACTGATGGGTGCTACACGTGACGGGTGCTTCTTAGGCGAAACCAATGTGTGTGAACCGCGCATCTGTGCCGCTCGTCCAAGAGACGCGCCCACGACGGGCCAGCCGGCCGCGCGCCCCAGACTGCCTGCCGCGGGCTGCCGGCGGCCGCGGGGGCGGCCAGGGGTGCCCGGCGGCCCCGCTTCTCTGGTGCTGCCGACCGCCCTGGGTGTGCCTTCGCCCCAGTGCCTGCTGGAAGCACCTCCTCTCCACCGCGTCCCTGGGCTTCCATAAGTGACCTCATGGGTTCCCAGCACCCGCCCGCCCGCAGTTACAGCTCCGTCGTCTTCATCTCCGTTTCTTTCCCTCCCCGCCCCCACCCCAGTTGCTTCGAGGGCGGATCGCGTCCTCGGTCCCGCCGCCCCCCCCCACCCCCGTCCGCTCACAGAGGAGGGGCTCCTGCAGGTGCTGCGGGACCACAGCTCCCTCGAAGGTGCCTGGACTCCCGGGGCTCCGGGCGGCCCCCACCTCCAGACGGTGTTCCCGGGAGGCCAGAGGTGACCGACGGGGACCGCCTGCCACTTCCTCCTGCTTCACTAGAAGGACGGACAATACTGACGGAAGCAGCATCTCGGTCTGTTATAAAACAGTTCTTTCCCCGCCCTGGGTGGGGAGCCTGTCGGCAGCACTCCGGAAGCATCTGGCCAGTGGTGAGGGGGCTTTCCAGGAGCCCCTCTAGTGGGAGATGGACCCCCACCCCACCCCCGGAGCCGTGGGACCCGGCTCACTGTGCCCGGGGTGGACGCTGGGTCGTGGCGGGAGCTTCAGGCCGCGGTGAGCCGCGGGGAAGCCAGCCACGCAGGGGGGCGCCGCTCTGTGGTCCATCTGACGTTGGGCCCCCTCCAGCCCCACCCCCACCAGGCCCCGGCCAAGGGACAGGTTTCAGACACGGCGCACAGATGCGTTTTCCGCATTAACTCAGTATCAAGTTCCCCACGGAACAGGCCGTTCCAGTGCTTTAGAGGAACCGCGGTGAGTCCCACGCGGGGTCAGCCCGCCTGCGTCCCAGCCCCATCGCCTGTCGTGGAAACAGAGACCTGCAGGGCCCCTGCGGCCGGCTGAGGGTCTTGCCTGTGGGTGGGGGCCGGGGGGCTGGGCTCTGGCCCACCTGGGCCTCTGTCACAGGTCAGGGGTTTTCAGTCGGCGGTTGTATCGGTGACACGGAGACAGCAGGGACGCGTGTGAATTGTTCACAAGCCCGTCCCACGGGAGGGTGGCACAGTCACTGTGCAGGTGGGTGAGGAGGGCCGCCGTCTGCCCCCTGCCCAGCCCCAGAGCCCCGCCGCGGGGTGAGCAGGCAGCTCCCAGCCGGCGGCCCCCCTGTCCTGGAGGCGGGCCCCACCAGGCCCTCAGACGGGCGGCAGGGGCCCACGTGGCCATCCTGGCCAGAAAGGGGCGGGCGGTCTCCTGACAGCTCGTCTCTGCAGGGTCCCCAGCCACCTGCGGTCCCGCGTCCCCGTCGCCCCCCGGCACTCAGTGTCGAGGGATGGTCTCCCATGCCGGGCCTGGCATCCAGCCTGCAGCCTGCGGGCAGCCGGCCGAACCCTGAAACAGCAGGTGCGGGCCCCCGAGTGTACCCCAGGGGCGCACACCTCCAGCCACCCAGGCCCGCTGTGCCTCCCGGCCCACGCTCGGAGGGGCGACTGTCACCCTGAGCTGGGCGTGGACGGCTCCAGCCCCAGCATCTCCGCCCGCCCTCACGGGCGCTGGCCAGGGACCAGGAGCCACGTGGGGCTCAGCCACACCTCCGCCCTCCGAAACCCGCCCCTCTGCTGGTGCTGACCAGCAGGGCTGGAAAGGGCTCAGGCAGAGCTGGTAACCCCGCTTTGTAACTTCTAGTCCAGACTGTCACTGACCTGGCCGCAGAGGAGAGCTGGGGGAAATCCAGGCGCTCCTTTGCTCCGTGACCTGATGGCGGGGCAGGGGGCGGCGGGGGGTCCGTCACCCAGTCTGCTGCTCAGCCCAAGACCATGGTTCTGCTTTCTGTTCGCAAATCTCGATAGCTCTGTTTCTTCCAAAGTAGATCATGTCCCCGAGGGTCCAGGCCGGATGGGGTCAGCTGGGGGCTGCAGCCAGGGCAGGTGGCCGGCCGTCTCTGCGCTGGTTGCCCCCCGGGGAGCTGGGGCGGCGGGGGTGGAGGCGTTTCTGCTGGCCTCAGCGCCCGGGGCGTGGGGGTCGGCCCACGGGCAGAGGCCCGGATGAGTGGCTCGAAGCAGTGCCCGCATTTCATTTCTGCTGCTGCTGCTGCTGCGTCTAGTCTGTCTTGTGAACTCGCAACAAAAGAGGTGGAGTCCAGGGTGGCTGCACCACTCCTGCAGTCAGTGGCGATCTGTTCCCAACTAGTCCCTTTAGACCAGTAAGATAACTTCCACAGCAAACTCAACGACTTAATTGGTAAACACAAAAAGCTGGCATTATTTTCCAGGATTTCTATGAGAATTACCTGTAGAGTTAACAGAGTCTGTGGTCAAGGAAGTGTACATCCACGTAGACACTTTTGAGAATCGGTTCTTTCTCTGATGGCACACCTCTGCGTTCAGTTCTCTTACCCAAAACAAAGACCAAAGAAGGCCAATCTCTTGTGTGACTCTGTATTTTTAATCTGCCTGTTTTAAAAAAATAAAACCTTGCGTCTGTACAGCCGCTCGCTGTGAGGACCCATCTTGACAGTCCAAGTGATTGTGACCAGTGACCACGTCCCGTGTTCTTCTGCTCTTCTGAGAAAAAAACACAAAAGGACCGTGTGAGTTATTGCCCAGCAATAATCATGTTGTTAACTGTGGGTCAACAACATGTCTGACTTCCTGATAGCATTATTATGTTTGATATTTTTGTTTACTGTATATCTTGTGTGGTTTTATTTGGTATTTATTTGTGTTTTGAGGTCTTGCAACGTTTTTGTGTTCCTGATGCTAATAACTGAAGTTTGTAAGAGTGTAGAATGCCCAACTTTGAAATGCTGAAACTGTCTCATTAGAGGAAAATAAACCTGACTGAGGAGTCTCGGCTTCTTTCTCAGCTCACTCTCGGAGGCCCAGCACCATGGGGCCAGCGTCCCCAGGTGGTCACGGGGGCCCAGCCCTGGCACAGGAAGCCCCGCTCCTCCCCTGAGGCTCCCCCTGAGTCAGCAGGCATCGGGGCTGCCCCAGTACCCCAGGCACAGCACGAAGGCCCCGGGTTCTGCCCAGCCCCCTACAACCCCTGCTCCTCCGCGTGTCACCCCCACAGCCGTGTGGCCCCCCCGAGCCCACCCTGCGCTCTGCCGTCTCCGCGTGGCTGGCTTGTGGGGCGCCGGGGCCTCGTGGGGGTGTTTCCAGGTGAGGACTGACGGCCTCTGCACACCCCCCACACACAGCATCAGCGCTGGCCCGGCGGTGGCCTGAGTCCCTGCAGAGCTCCAGTGGGCTGAGGGCCGCACCCCGAGCCTGGGTCATTCTATCAGACGCTGGAGGTTGAGGGGAAGCTGTGAGGGGCCCAAACCGCACGCCCAGCCTTGCTCCTGAGCAACCCCAGGGCCGCAGGTGGGGCCTCGGAGGGTAGAGCACAGAGACCCGGGATCTGAGGACCGGAGGGCTGCTGGCCCCAGGTGGGGGTTCAGGACTGTGGGCAGGGCCCCCGCCCTGGGCACCTCTGTTTCTTCTGCTCCCAGACATTCATGAGGCCGCAGGAGACCCAGGGGAGGGGCAGGGGGGCAGCGGGGGGGACAGGCTCAGCCAGTGGTGCCCACACCCCTGGGAGGAAGCGCCTCGGGGCGACCTCGGCCTGTTGGACAGGATGGGCAGCCGGCCACGACACAGGCTCTGGTCATGCAGCTGTGAGTCCTCCCACCATGGATGGCATGGGGGTGGGAGGGACCCTCGGCACAGCACTGGGCTCCAGGGCGCCCCCCCGACCCCCTGCCGGGTTTGGAGCCTGGTCACCCCGTACTCAGCCCCCAGGTCCACTCGCTTGTCGTGGCCCGGCTGGTCCCCTGGGTGGCTGGGAGCATCTCTGACTCTGGCTGTGGCTCCCCTGGGCCCAGCGGCCCGTGGTGTTTCCCCTGAGTGACCACCCCCCGCATACAGAGGCCGCGGGGGCAGGCGACAAGTTAACCCCCACTGGAGGGGTGGGCAGGCAGGACAGTGCAGGCCCCTGACCGACCCTTGCCAGAACCCTCCCCAAGGTGGGGGGCTCAGCGACCCACTGGGGGCGGTCTCCTGGGTGTCGTCTGCCTGGCGTGCACACGTGGGGAAGGGGCGGCCTGGCCGGGACTGAGGCCCTCCTGGGGTGGCCCTCGCACACCCCGCGCCCCCCAGGCTGTGAGCGGGCACTGCTGCCTGGCTCTGCAGACGGAGGAGGAAACAGACCAGCTGAGCCGCCGGCCCACAGCACTCACACCGGGCACAGCCCGCATCCGAGCCTGGCACACCCCCGCCTCCGCTGAGCCGCCAGCCGCCCACCTGGGCCCCGATGGCTGACGGGCGGTCCGCTCAGGCCCTCCCAAGCCGGGCAGAGACCCCGGTTCACTCCCTCCTGCGCTCCGGCAGTGCCGAGCCCAGCCCCCAGCACGCCCCGCCTCACCTCTGCGCGCTCCTGCCTCAGGCTCTTTGCGCCAGCTATTTCTGCCCAGGTAGGGCTGGTGTAGCCCCTCCTCACACAGGCCTGCCTGGCCACCTTGCCTGAGGGCTCGCACACGCCCTGCCCCCCGCAGGCCTGGCGCCAAGCGTGTGGATGAAGGAGAGGCCCACCTCGAGGCCCAGAGGTTGCAGGGAGGCTGCAGGCCACAGGAAGGAGTCTCCCAGGGCTCCGCACCCCTGGGCTGGCAGGACTGAGCGGGACAGCAAGGCCTGGGAGGTGTCCGGCCAGCCTTGGGGGAGTGCCAGCCTTCCCTCCCCCTTGTGAATATTTTTGAGCTTCTGGTGTTCCAGGCGGTTCCCGTGCAGTGTGAACAAAGCCCCAGGAGCCCCACTGGGCAGCGGTCAGTGGCGGACGCTGACAGTGGGTGTGTGTGTGGCAAGGGTCGGGGGGTGGCCCTGTGCAGACACTGAGAGAAGGGGGCCCTGCTGATGGGGGCCGTCCTCACCCCTCCTCCCGGGATCCAGGAAGCGAACCTGCGAGTCGGAGCTTCGGGCCCTCCAGAGGAACACTAAGGCCCAGAGAGGTGCGGGAATCCGCCCAGGGTCGCACAGCGAGTCAGAAACAAACGTGCGGGAGAAGGAGCGGGGACACTGGCCTGGGGTGGATCTGTGCCCACGGAGTGAGGGTGCGGGGGGAAGCCTGCGGACCATGGCTGCGGGCAGGGGAGGGCCACCCCGACCCTGGGGGCAGCGGGACAGTCGGTGCCCTCAGCCAAGGGGCGCTGCGGTGGCTGCTGAGGCCACAGGACTGGTACTCAGCTGGAAACTGGACCCTTCAAGGGGGCGCGGTGGCCTAACGGGGGTGGGGGCGCTCCAGCTCTGCCAGGGGAAGGTGACCGCAGAGGGCAGTCAAGCCAAGGCAGAGCCGGACACACACGGGGACCTTGGACCCACCTGTGCCCAAAGCAGCTGTGCAGTGGACCTCCTAGTTACTGGGAGAAGTTCTTCGGGATGTGTGTCTTTCCCCACTCTGACCCCGTCCTGCCTCCACTCAGAATGGCGCGTTGGGCAACGGATGCTCCTACCCCGAGCCCAGCAGCCCCGGCTCCTCCTCTACTGCCCCTGTCAGTCCGACCTGGAGCTTCAGCTGTGACCTCATACTTCCAGTCTGGCTTTACCACCACATCTTCCAGGAAGCCTGCCTTGACTGCTGTGGAGGATGGAGCTTCCTGTCAGCCCTACAGGTGACCAAAGTCAAACTCAGGACCACAAAGATCCACCTTCCATCCCAGGCTGGGCTGGGGGCCAACCCATCAGGTAGATCCTGCACCGCTGAGCTCCTGAGTGCCCCATCCCAGCCAGGAGAAAGGGTGGGACAAGCTGGTGGGCTCGCTCCCTCCCTCCCAGTCAGAGAAGTCGCTGTGCCACGGCAGAAAGTGATCTGAGTGCCCCCAGCAGTGGGCTCCATCCTTGGAGGAGATACCTTGTGTGGGGGAGAAGCAGAGACCATCAGGGAGAAAAGCGCCCAGGACAGGAGGTCTGCAGGGAGGGTGGCCTGGAGACAGGCGGGGGGAGCCGCTCCCCTTCACTCCGCCTGCACACCCACCTCCACAGTCTACCCTTTGACCCGTCCTTGCATGTTAATTCATCAACCACAAGGGCATCCTGAAGCCAGGGGCCCACCCGCCATTCCTTTCCCTCCCATCAACGATAACCAACCAGGCATCATGCGTTGGTCTCCCACCATCCACCAATCACCCCATTCATCTCGCCATTCTTTCCCAGCCCGTCCCCTAACAATCAGTTCACCACCCACCCGTCACCCATAAACCCGTCGTCCAGGTTACGAAGCCCCATCCATCTGCCCACCCACTCCCTCTCTGCCATCCCATCACCAGCAAATCCATCCACTCCCCACCACCCACCCCCATTCCTGTCTCCCATAGAGAGAGCAAGGCACCCCTCTCTCTGATTAAACACAGCCGTCCACCCGGTCTCATCCTTCCACATCTCCCATCCTCCACCCATTCACCCATCCTGCACTCATTCACTCTGCTCACCTGTCCATCCACCCATCCATTTATATCCAGTCACCACTCTACTCTCAGCCAGCCAGCCACCACCATTCTACTGATCGACCATGCTCATTCACCTGCGTCCCATTTGCCATTCATTTATCTGCCATCGATACCTTCATCCACCATTCGGCTCATTTACCATCCATTTCCATCCATTCACCATCAAAAATCCACAGACTTGTTTTCATCATTCAGGTATGACCTAAATCCCACTATACAGGGGAAGTGACCGATTTAAGGAATTATATATATATAATATATATTTACATATATAATATATATTTATAATATATAGTATATAAAAGTATATATAATATGTATGTAATTTAATTTATATACTATTAATATATTAATATATTATAATTTATATTTATAGATTATATTAAATATATAAACAATATTTTATATTAATATATTATATATATAATATAATGATATATAATATATATTATATATAATAATACATTAAATATAAATTATATATAATATATCTAAATATATATTATATATAAATTATATATTACATATATATGTAATATATACATATATTACACATATATTACATATAATATGTGTTATATTTATATTATATACATATACTATATATAATATATATTAATATTTAAATATTAATATTTAATATATAATGTATATTAACATCATATATAAAATTATGTTACTATATTGGTTATATATAGATTATATATAGATAGATTCAAGGAATTAGATCTGATACACAGAGCGCCTGAAGAACTATGGACAGAGGTTCGTGACATTGTACAGGAGGCAGTGATCAAGACCATCCCCAAGAAAAAGAAATATAAAAAGGCAAAATGGTTGTCTGAGGAGGCTTTACAAATAGCTGTGAATAGAACAGAAATGAAAGGCAAAGGAGAAAAGGAAAGATATACCCATTTAAATGCAGAGTTCCAAAGAATAGCAAGGAGAGATAAGGAAGCCTTCCTCAGTGATCAGTGCAAAGAAATAGAGGAAAACAATAGAATAGGAAAGACTAGAGATCTCTTCAAGAAAATTAGAGATACCAAGGGAACATTTCATGCAAAGATGGGCTCAATAAAGGACAGAAATGTTAGGGACCTAAAAGAAACAAGATATTAAGAAGAGGTGGCAAGAATACATGGAAGAACTGTACAAAAAAGATCTTCATGACCCAGATAATCACGATGGTGTGATCACTCACCTAGAGCCAGACATCCTGGAATGTGAAGTCAAGTGAGCCTTAGGAAGCATCACTATGAGCAAAGCTAGTGGAGGTGATGGAGTTCCAGTTGAGCTATTTCAATTCCTAAAAGATAATACTGTCAAAGTGCTGCACTCAATATGTCAGCAAATTTGGAAAACTCAGCAGTGGCCACAGGACTAGAAAAGGTCAGTTTTCATTCCAACCCCAAAGAAAGGCAATGCCAAAGAAACTTCAAACTACTGCACAACTGCACTCATTTCACACGCTAGGAAAGTAATGCTCAAAATTCTCCAAGCCAGGCTTCAACAGTACATGAACCATGAACTTCCAGATGTTCAAGCTGTATTTAGAAAAGGCAGAGGAACCAAAGATCAAATTGCCAACATCCGCTGGATCATTGAGAAAGCAAGAGAGTTCCAGAAAAACATCTATTTCTGCTTTACTGACTACGCCAAAGCCTTGGAGAAGGCAATGGCACCCCACTCCAGTACTCTTGCCTGGCAAATCCCATGGACGGAGGAGCCTGGTGGGCTGCAGTCCATGGGGTTGCGAAGAGTCGGACACGACTGAGCGACTTCCCTTTCACTTTTCACTTTCATGCATTGGAGAAGGAAATGGCAACCCACTCCGGTGTTCTTGCCTGGAGAATCCCAGGGACGGTGGGGCCTGATGGGCTGCCGTCTATGGGGTCGCACAGAGTCGGACACGACTGTAGTGACTTAGCAGCAAAGCCTTTGACTGTGTGGATCACAGCAGACTATGGAGAATTCTTAAAGATATGTGAATACCAGACCACCTGACCTGTCTCTTGAAAAACCTGTATGCAGGTCAAGAAGTAACAGTTAGAACTGGACATGGAACAACAGACTGGTTCTGAATCGGGAAAGGAGTATGTCATGGCTGTATATTGTCACCCTGCTTATTTAACTTATATGCAGAGTACATCATGAGAAATGCTGGACTGGCAGAAGCACAAGCTGGAATCAAGATTTCCGGGAGAAATATCTATAACCTCAGATATGCAGATGACATCACCTTTATGGCAGAAAGTGAAGAGGAACTCAAAAGCCTCTTGATGAAAATGAAAGAGGAGAGTGAAAAAGTTGGCTTAAAGCTCAACATTCAGAAAACTAAGATCATGGCATCTGGTCCCATCACTTCGTGGCAAATAAATGGGGAAACACTGGAAGCAGTGAGAGACTTTATTTTTCTGGGCTCCAAGATCATTGCAGATGGTGACTGCAGCCATGAAATTAAAAGACGCTTGCTCCTTGGAAAGAAAGTTATGACCAACCTAGTCAGCTTATTAAAAAGCAGAGACCTTAACTTTGCCAACAAAGGCCCATCTAGTCAAAGCTATGGTTTTTCCAATAGTCATGTATGGATGTGAGAGTTGGGCCATAAAGAAAGCTGCTGCTAAGCTGCTAAGTCACTTCAGTTCAGTTCAGTCGCTCAGTCGTGTCCGACTCTTTGCAACCCCATGAATCACAGCACGCCAGGCCTCCCTGTCCATCACCAACTCCCGGAGTTCACCCAGACTCACGTCCATCGAGTCAGTGATGCCATCCAGCCATCTCATCCTCTGTCGTCCCCTTCTCCTCCTGCCCCCAATCCCTCCCAGCATCAGACTCTTTTCCAATGAGTCAACTCTTCGCATGAGGTGGCCAAAGTACTGGAGTTTCAGCTTCAGCATCATTCCTTCCAAAGAAATCCCAGGGCTCATCTCCTTCAGAATGGACTGGTTGGATCTCCTTGCAGTCCAAGGGACTCTCAAGAGTCTTCTCCAACACCATAGTTCAAAAGCATCAATTCTTCGGCGTTCAGCCTTCTTCACAGTCCAACTCTCACATCCATACATGACTACTGGAAAAACCATAGCCTTGACTAGACGAACCTTTGTTGGCAAAGTAATGTCTCTGTGTCCAACTCTGTGCGACCCCATAGACAGCAGCCCACCAGGCACCCCCGTCCCTGGGATTCTCCAGGCAAGAACACTGGAGTGGGTTGCCATTTCCTTATCCAAAAGAAACCTGAGCGCCAAAGAATTGATGCTTTTGAACACTGGTGTTGAAGAAGACTCTTGAGAGTCCCTTAGACTGCAAGGAGATCAAACCAGTCCATCCTAAAGAAAACAGTCCTGAATATTCATTGGAAGGACTGATGTTGAAGCTGAAACTCCAATACTCTGGCCACCTGATGCCAAGAACTGACTCATCCGAAAAGACCCTGATGCTGGGAAAGATTGAGGGCAGGAGGAGAAGAGGACAACAGAGGATGAGATAGTTGGATGGCATCACCAACTCAATGGACATGAGTTTGAGTAAATTCTAGGAGTTGGTGATGGACAGGGAGGCCTGTACCTTCCCACCATCCTCCACACACCAGACACCAGGTGCCACCCGTCTGCCACCATCCACAGTCCACCAGCCTAGGAGGCAGGAGGGCCTGCCTGGACCCGGCCCCTGGACAAGCCAACACACGGCCCCAAAATGCAGGCAGCTGAGTGCAGTCCGAGCTGCATCTGGGGCAGAGAGGCGCCCCGCCCGCAACGCACCGTTTCCTTGGGAAGTGGTGCCCTCAAGCTTCCTTTATGAGCGCCCAAGGTCTTCAGGTCCTGGAGCTGGGTATGTGGGAGGGGCCAAGGAGTCGCTGCGGGCGGGTCGGAGGTGAATGTGTAACCCTCCCGGCCGCCCCCACCCCCCCCCCCGACCCCGCCCGGTCACGTGGGCCCCGCAGGGCAAAGTCTCAGGGTCCCAGACGCCGAAGTCCGGCGGGATGGGCGCACCGGGCCTGGTGCTGCTGTGGCTGCAGCTGTGCGGTAAGGGAATTTGGGGGTGCGCCGGAGGCCCGAGGCACCCGGAGACCCATGTCCCCGGGGGGCGCGCCGCGGGAGCGCGAGGGGCTGCGAAACCCGGCCAGCCGTCGGGCTCCTCCTGGCGCAGCGCCCGCGGGGCCGAGCGGGAGGCTCCCCGGAGCCCCCGGGCCAGACCGACGGCCGGCCGCGCCCGCCCTCCGCCCCTACCCCGCCCGAAGCTGGTCCCCCACCCCGCCCCCGCCCCCAACCCCCGGGCCCAGGGCGCCTCTGACCACCGCGTGGCGCCTAGGCGGGGGCGTGTGCTCGGGGCGGCCCCCTACGCCCGGGAGCTGTGAGAACTGCAGCCCTTCCCGGTTCCCCTCTCTGAGCCCTGGGCAGATCCGGTCTGCCGGCCGCCCCCCGCCCGGTCCCCCAGTTTCTTCCCCTGGGCCGAGGCCTCCCTGCCCCGATGGCCTCAGTCCTGTGGTTGCCGCCGTTCTGGCAGGGCGAACTGGGGGCCTGCGAGGAGGTGATCTTGGGGCGGGGAGACCCTGAGGAAGGCACGTTTGAACGGGCTCTGCAAATTCAGAAGAAGTTGGGGAGCCTCGGGGCCAGGCTGCCACAGGGTCTGGTCCCACGCCTGGACCCTCTAGCTCCAGGTCTCTCTGGGCGAGGTCATCCTTCCTGGGCACTGGGGGCTCTGGGCAGGAACGCCAGTGCTCAGCCGTCCTCTCCCCAGCCCTGACGCCGGCCGCCTACAAAGTCTGGGTCCCCAACACCAACTTTGACGATGCCACCAACTGGAGCCAGAACCGGCCCCCGTGTGCGGGCGCTGCTGTGGAGTTCCCCGCGGACAAGGTGCCTGACCCCACTCCTGGGGCCGTGGGGGGGTCCCGGCGTGGTCCAGGCCCATGGAGCCCAGTGAGGGGGGCACTCGCTGACGTCCTTTCTGCCTGCAGACGCTGTCAGTCCTGGTGCGAGAAGGTCACAGCATCTCAGACATGGTGAGCAGGGCTGGGAATGGCCCCCAAGTCAGAAGGGGGCCCACAGGTCCCGCCCTGGTCAACTCGAGGCCTCTTCCTGACTGGCCTCCACCTGGGGGGCAGACCCTTCAATCCACTGGCCCTTAGCCTGTGGAGGGGTTTCTGGAAGGGTGGGGAGCCACAGGGAGGGGACCCCGGTCGTACAGTCGCAGCCCAGGCTGTGCCCAGCTTCGGAGCAGGTGGGGGCGCCTCCTGTCCCTCCTGCCCCTGCCTCTGGGTCCTGTCGCCCAGGAGTCCGTCCTCTCTAGGTCTGCCCCAGGGAAGTCCCCTCCCTGCCCCACCAAAGCCTTTCCCTGTCCTGTGCCTCGGAACTCCATCAGGGGGCCTTTTTCTCAAACCGCTTCACAGTGTGAGTTCCAGGGCGGGGTCCTCACCCAGAGGCCACTGGACTTTGTCGGTGAGGGGGGGCTGCTGGTGGCCTAGGAGGCCTGGGCACCACTCACTCGGCTGCCCAGATGCAGGGTCTGGGTACCCCTTATTTCCACCTGGAGGCAGCTCAGTTAATTGATGGTTTTCGAAAGCGGCATCAATTCTGGGAGTCTGGCCCCACAGGGGACAGGGCAGGGGGCGTTAGAGACCCCAGCCCTCACCTGCAGCCTGGGAAGGGGCCTTGGGCGGGATGTGCCAGTTCCTGTAGATCCCGGGTCCAGACGCCCTTCCCACGCGTCCAACCCAAAGACTCAGGTGTGGAGGGGGCAGTGAGGGGGACGAGGAAGTGGCAGAGCCAGGGGGGAACCGTGGCTACACTCAGGAGCCCCCACAGCCCTGGCGACCGTGGCAACCAGACAGGGGCCTGGAGAGGGCAGGGGGCGCCTGGAACTGGCAGGAACCCGCGTATAGAGGAGTCAGTTGAAGATGGGGGTGCTGGGACCTGGGGGTCCCTTCTGGCCGTCTTAGTTGCCTGGACGATCTCCTTGGGGAGTTCTGTTCAGTTCAGTTCAGTCCAGTCACTCAGTCGTGTCCAACTCTTTGCGACCCCATGAATCGCAACACGCCAGGCCTCCCTGTCCATCACCAACTCCTGGAGTTCACTCAAACCCATGTACATCAAGTCGTGATGCCATCCAGCCATCTCATCCTCTGTCGTCCTCTTCTCTTCCTGCCCTCAATCTTTCCCAGCATCAGGGTCTTTTCACATGAGTCAGCTCTTCGCATCAGGTGGCCTAAGTATTGGAGTTTCAGCTTCAGCATCAGTCCTTCCAATGAATATTCAGGACTGATTTTCTTTAGGATGGACTGGTTTGATCTTGCGGTCCAAGGGACTCTCAAGAGTCTTCTTCAACACCAGAGTTCAAAAGCATCAATTCTTCGGCGCTCAGCTTTCTTTATAGTCCAACTCTCGCATCCATACATGACCACTGGAAAAACCATAGCCTTGACTAGATGGACCTTTGTTGGCAAGGTAATGTCTCTGTCCCTTCTGGCCCTTAGTTGCCTGGATGATCTCCTTGGGGCGTGCTTGGGGATCTCAAAAGAGACAACAGTCATGCATTCATTCATTCTTCACTCCCTCTCTCTGCCCTGTCCCCGCCCTGGCCCAGCCAGCCCTCCTCTTTGTCCCGCATGTCTGTACCCCTTGCATGGTCCCTTGGGGTACCCCCCTCACTTCCCCTGCTTATGCTCTGCCCAGAGAGGTCAGCTCCCAGAGGTCCTGGGTGGAGACAGCCCAGGGGCACAGAGACGGGGGGCCGAAAGGACCCAGTGCTGTCTGAGGGCCTTCCTCCAGCCCTACCCATGGGGCCCCAGTGTGGTTCAGCTGCTGAGATGTCGCCTGTAACGAGGCACAGCAACTCAGTGATTTAATTTGCATTTCTCTTGGTTTGGAACGTGGGCTTCCCAGGTCGCTCAGACGGTAAAGAATCTGCCTGCAATCCAAGAGACCTGGGTTCAATCCCTGGGTCAGGATGATCCACTGGAGGAGGAAATGGCAACCCACTCCAGTATTCTTGCCTGGAGAATCCCATGGACAGAGGAGCCTGGCGGGCTACAGTCCATGGGGTCTCAAAGAGTCAGACACGACTTAGCAACTAACACTTTCACTTTTCACTTTGGTTTGGAACTTCTCTCCCTGGGATTTTTCTCTTTCTGAACACCTCCCCTCCCATTTCTGGGCAGATTGCCTAGGAATCTATTATTTTCTACCCATTAATTGTTGAGTTACTGCAAATGTCTTCTCACTATGGATTCTGCCTGTGTTTCCCTTTGCTGATAAGAAACCCCTGTTATTAATCTATCAGATGCAAGATCAGTTGCTTTAAACCTGTGTTTTCGGTGTTTTGTTTAAGCGTCTCTTCCCCTTTTCTTGGTCACAACCATAATCAGCCATATATTATGTCTCTCGGGTCATGGTTTTCCCATCAGGGGCACATGTCTGAGTCAGACGCTAACTAGGAAACCAGCTGTATTCTTCTCTTTGGATTAAGCCCAGTTTCTCATGTCCTCCTCCAGCCACCAGCCTTGCCCCTTGCTTTTCGGCACTGGGGTCACTGCTCGCCAGCTGCCCAAGGTGTGGTGGGGGTTCTCCTCGAGCTTTGCCTGTAGTTCCTTTGATCTTTCTGCCTGTTCTCCTGCCAGCACCACAGTGTCCCCACTCAGGCTCTGTGAGTTGTCTTAAAATCCACTGGGTCAATTTCCCCCGCCTCTCCCCCACTCTGAGAGGCCAACCCTCAGAGGACCCAGGTGGAAACCGGCCCCCCTGCGCCACCTTCACCCTTCTGTTTCAAGGTTGACTAGTTCTTTGTGGATCTGACTGTTGGAGAGAAATCATAGCGTAGGTTTATCAGGTAACACCAGTTCAGTTCAGTTCAGTTCAGTTGCTCAGTCGTCTCCGACTCTTTGCAACCCCATGAATCACAGCACGCCAGGCCTCCCTGTCCATCACCAACTCCCGGAGTTCACTCAAACTCACATCCATCGAGTCAGTGATGCCATCCAGCCATCTCATCCTCTGTCGTCCCCTTCTCCTCCTGCCCCCAATCCCTCCCAGCATCAGACTCTTTTCCAATGAGTCCACTCTTCACATGAGGTGGCCAAAGTACTGGAGTTTCAGCTTCAGCATCATTCCTTCCAAAGAACACCCAGGACTGATCTCCTTTAGAATGGACTGATTGGATCTCCTTGCAGTCCAAGGGGCTCTCAAGAGTCTTCTCCAACACCATAGTTCAAAAGCATCAATTCTTTGGTGCTCAGCTTTCTTCACAGTCCAACTCTCACATTCATACATGACCACAGGAAAAACCATAGCCTTGACTAGACGGACCTTTGTTGGCAAAGTAATGTCTCTGCTGTTGAATATGCTGTCTAGGTTGGACATAACTTTCCTTCCAAGGAGTAAGCGTCTTTTAATTTCATGTCTGCAGTCACCATCTGCAGTGATTTTGGCCACCCAAACCCTGGAATTTGATTGGGAATGAATGACAACTTTATATATGCAAGTCATCCACTTGAGAGCATGGATTTTCTCTTCAAATATTTCAGGTCGATGGCTATAAAACTCTTTACTAGAGTCTTAAAATGGTGCATGTAGAGGTTTTGTGTAGTAGTGGCTAATTTATAAATCCTTTATATAATTTGGTTCCTGTTGTGAATGGTGCCCTATTTTTAAGAATGATATCGTCTATGTGGTTATCTTTGTAAACAATGACCATTGTTGCTCTTCCTTTCCAGTCCAGACTCCTTTTATTTCCTTTTCTTTCCTTATATCGCTGTCCAGGATCTCTACCCCTATGTTAAACAAAAGTGACGAAAATAGGCCTTCTTGTCTTGTTCCAGCACAAAAGAGAAGACATGTCGAGGTTCTCCGCTGTGTGATGTTTGCTGTAGTATTTTGTAGATAACTTTATTTAATTGTGGAACTTCTGATCTATTTCTAGTTTGCTGGCAGCTTTTTGAAAAATCATAGATGGGTTGCTGAACTTCCCAGTTTTTTTCCCTGCATTGACTGAGATGTAACTCCCCTCCCCCGGTAGCCTGTTAATGGGGTTTTCTGAGGCGGAACCGTCCTTGTGAGCCGGACGCCTTCCTGGCACCTTCCTTCGGGTACAGGTTGAAGTGCGCCTCTTCCAGACACTTGCCTTCCCTGTCACACTGATTTTGGTGGCACAAGACTCTCCACTGCCATCTGCTGGGACACCGTTGCACACGCTGCAGAGAACTTGGGATGGGGGCCTTTCTTATCCCTTCCTTCCTGCGTTCTTGGGACGTGATACATTATTGGATCCAATCAGCTAATAGTTTATTTAGAATCTTCACATTTCTGTTTGTAAGTCAGCTGGGCCTGTAAGTTTTCTCCTTTTGTCGTTCATTTCGTTTTGGTTTATTTATTGTTGGTTGCAGTGGGTCTTTGCTCTTGCGGGGACTTTCTTGTTGCGGGGGGCTGCTCCTCTTTCTGGGGCATGGCTTCTTGTCGCAGTGGCTTCTCTTGTGGAGCGCAGGCTCCAGGGTGCACAGGCTTCAGTAGTTGCAGTGCACGGGCTTAGTGGCTCCGTGGCATGTGGAATCTCCCCCAACCAGGAATCGAACCTGTGTCCCCTGCATTGGCAGGTGGATTCTTACCCACTGTACCACCAGGAAGTGCCTTTATTTGGTTTTGGAATGAAGGTTACAGTGGCCTCATGAAATGGACTGGTGATTTTTCACTCTTTTTCTGTTTTCCAGAACAACTTTGGGAAGAAGAAATTAAATTTTCCTTGAAGGTTTAGCAGAGCTCACCTGTAAAACCCTTGGTTGGACTGGGAATTTGGGGAATAGGAGGTCTTTGACTGACATTTAAAATTCTTTAATGCTTACTTGTCAGTTCAAATTCCCTATTGCCTCTTGCATCAATTTTTATATTTTAAACTTTCCTAGAAATTGGTATATTTCATCTAGGTTTTTGGCAGTCTTACTGATTTCTTAACCTTTTCAGTATCTGTATTTTCCCTTGAACAAGTGAGGTCTTTACTGTATGTCCATGACCTTTTGGTCTCTCCCTCCCCCATCACATTTTAGTCCTTGATTTAAACATTTATTAAGAGACAGCAATAAGTATTTTTGTTATTTCATCACGAAAGTATGTCACAAAAGTATTTCATCACGCTGCTTCCCATATCTCTTCTTAGCTTCTGTCCTTACTTCCTCTGAGCATGTTTTCAGCGTAGGTTTGTCTGCGGCAATCCTTCTGAAGTGTTTGTCTGCGGCAATCCTTCTAAAGTCTTTCAGGCTTTCAGATCAGATCAGTTCAGTCGCTCAGTCATGTCTGACTCTTCGCGACCCCAGGAATCGCAGCACGCCAGGCCTCCCTGTCCATCACCAACTCCCGGAGTTCACTCAGACTCACGTCCATCGAGTCGGTGATGCCATCCAGCCATCTCATCCTCTGGCGTCCCCTTCTCCTCCTGCCCCCAATCCCTCCCAGCATCAGAGTCTCTTCCAATGAGTCAACTCTTCGCATGAGGTGGCCAAAGTACTGGAGTTTCAGCTTTAGCATCATTCCTTCCAAAGAAATCCCAGGGCTGATCTTCAGAATGGACTGGTTGGATCTCCTTGCAGTCCAAGGGACTCTCAAGAGTCTTCTCCAACACCACAGTTCAAAAGCATCAATTCTTCGGTGCTCAGCTCAGCCTTCTTCACAGTCCAACTCTCACATCCATACATGACCACTGGAAAAACCATAGCCTTGACTAGACTATTACTTTGTTGGCAAAATAATGTCTCTGCTTTTGAATATGCTATCTAGGTTGGACATAAGTTTCCTTCCAAGGAGTAAGCGTCTTTTAATTTCATGGCTGCAGTCACCATCTGAAGTGATTTTGGAGCCCAAAAAAATAAAGTCTGACAGTGTGGATCACAATAAACTGTGGGAAATTCTTTCAGGCTTAGAGATTGTTTTATTATCCTTTAATATATGACACACTATTCTGGAGGGCAGAGCCATGTCCAGGGCAGTGTCTGCTCTACGGACTTGGGACGTCTTCAGGCAGCCTGTTCCGCTGTCTGCGTGCATCGTTGCTGAGAAACCCAATCCCTGAATGTTTTTCCTTCCTGGGTGATTTCTTTCCCTCTGCCGCTTTTACAGCGTCCTCTTTGTCTTTGATATTCATAAACAGAGCGTTCTGTGATTTTCCTTATTTGGCATTCAATGAGACCTTTCCTTTTTAAAGTATTTTTTCTTTTTTACATACATGGTTGGTGGTGCTGTGTGGGATGTTAGTTCCTTGACCAGGGACTGTACCGGAGCCCCTACACTGGGAGCAGGTTTAACCACTGGCCTGCCAGGGAAGTCCCCAGTGAGAGCTTGCAGGCGGTTTCCCAGCTTTCCTCGGATGCGGAGAATTCCTCTTCCCGGTTTCTTCAGACTCACCCTGCCGTCGTATCCGAACGCTGGCGCTGGTGTCGAGCTCCCACCTCTCCTGGTTTCTCTCTCTCGGCCCTTTCCTACTGTCTTCCAACTATGGCATTCATCGTGTATTATTCACACTCCCCCTCTTTGGCTCGGTTGAAAACCAAGTTCTTGTTGGAGCCTCACACTGCGGACACCCACCGCCCCTCCCGATGCGCCTGCGCCCCTCGGTCCCCAGGGCTCGGCCCTGGCACCTGCAGGGGTGGGGGGCGGGGGGTCTGCCTGGCTGGCACGGGACTGCACCCCCAGCCGCGGACGAGGCTGGCCCGTGACCTTCACTCTGCCCGGTGTCAGCCTGCCGGTCAGGCCCAGTGCCTGGGGGGCTGAAGAGCAGACCCTGCGGAGCAGGCTGGAGCCTCTCCCCAGAGGTGTTAAGCGTCGGGGACCCCCACACCGAGCAGCCCCCCGGTCCCGCCCTCACTTCCGCCCCGACCCCACGGTGGGGTGGGGTCCCCCGCTCCCGGCCTTCGCGCGGCCTCTGACACCGAGGCCTGGGCGTCTGTGAAGGAGCTGCCCGCGCCCGAAGGGGGCGCGCGGCCCCGCGGCCCCACCACCCCAGTTCCCTCTTCCCCAGCCGCCCCGCTGCCCTTCCTCACGGTGAGGGCTGCTCCAGGGGCGCCGGCGGCTTGGCTTCGTGGAGCCGACGGGCCCTTGAATTGTAGTTTCTCAGGGGGCCGGCCGCCCTGACGGGAGCCACGCTGCCGCAAACTCCCCGCTCCCTCGGCCCGGCGGACCCTCAGCCCGGGCGAAGTGCCCCCCGGCCCCGACCTCAGCGGCCCAGGCGGCGGCCTAGACTCTCCCGCCCACGGGGACGGGGCTCGGGGGTGGGCGCACAGCCGGACCCTCCGGCGCCCACGCGCCGCCTCAACCCGTGCCTCCTGCAGCTCCTGCCGCTGGACGGGGAATTCGTCCTGGCCTCGGGAGCTGGATTCGGCGCCGCGGACGCCGGCTCGCGCCCGGACTGCGGCCCAGGTGAGGGGGGCGCGGGGCCAGCGGGGCGCGGCCGCGGGAAGGGCCGGCCTGGAGGGCGCGTTCCCGGCGCAGCTCAGGGTCGCGCGCCCGCCCAGGAGCCCGCGCGCGCTTCCTCGACCCCGACCGCTTCCTGTGGCTCGATCCGCGCCTGTGGCGCCCCGGGGACGCGGGGCGCGGCCTCTTCTCCGTGGACGCCGAGCGCGTGCCCTGCCGCCACGACGACGTCGTCTTCCCGGCCGACGCCTCCTTCCGCGTGGGCCTGGGCCCGGGCGCCGGCACCGTGCGCGTCCGCAGCGTCCAGGCGCTGGGCCAGGTGGGCCGGGCGCGCGCGGGGCGGGCGGGGGTCTCCCAGGAGCGCCTCCCACCCTGCTAGCCTGGTGGGTTCCGGGCGCTCAGGCGCGGTCTCTGCTCCGGCCGGCTCCCGGGCTCACCCGGCCACCTGCAGACGTTCGCGCGCGACGAGGACCTGACGGCTTTCCTGGCGTCCCGCGCGGGCCGCCTGCGCTTCCACGGGCCGGGCGCTCTAAGCGTGGACCCCGAGGCCTGCGCGGACCCGTCGGGCTGCGTCTGCGGCAACGCCGAGGTGAGGGCGGCCCGCCGCGGGGCGGCCGGAGTGGCGCGCGGCCGGGCCCGGCGCTGGGCGGAGGTCGGGGCTCTGCCGCCGCGCCCCGCCGTCTCCCGCTCGCTCTCTCCCAGGGCGCGCGGCGCTCTCTCCCGGTCTGGCCCTCGCTCTCTCCACGCTGACCCCCGCTCCCCGTTTGCAGGCGCAGCCGTGGATCTGCGCCGCACTGCTCCAACCCCTGGGTGGCGGCTGCCCCCAGGCCGCCTGCCTGGAGCCCCTCCGGCCCGAAGGGCAGTGCTGCGACCTCTGCGGTGAGCGCCCCGCCGCGCCCCTCAGAGCTGGGGCGAAGCGGCCACCCTGGCTCGCCCCAGCCTGCTTCCCTGCTGGGCTCGGACCTACGGGGCTGACCCTTCCTTCCCTTCCTGCTGCAGGAGCTGTCGTGTCGCTGACCCACGGCCCTGCCTTTGACCTGCAGCAGTACCGGGCGCGGCTGCTGCACGCCTTCCTGGCTCTGGTACTGAGGCCGCGCCCCCAGCCCAGCCCCCACCCTTCTGCCGCCGGGGTCTGGGAGCACCCCCTCCGCCGCCTCCCTGATGCATCCGCTTTCCGCCTGCAAAGCTCTTGTCCCTGCCCCCTTTGTCCCCACAGGTCCGAGGGACGGAGTCCCCGGACCAACTCTGTTTCCCTCTCCAGCCCCAGTACCAGGGGCTGCAAGTGGCCGTGTCCAAGGTCCCGCGCCCGCCCGGGCTCCGCGAAGCCTCAGACGCGAAGGCGGACACGGAGATCCAGGTGGTGCTGGTAGAGGCCGGGCCCGAGACCGGCGGCGCGGGGCGCCTGGCCCGGGCCCTCCTGGCGGACATCGCGGAGCACGGTAACCGCGGCGCCCCTTTCCCAGTCCCCCCCCCCGCCCCGCCCCGGTCCCGCCCCGTCCCGGGATTCTGAGCCGGCGCCCTGCGTTGCAGGCGAGGCCCTCGGAATCCTCTCGGCGACCGCTCGAGAGTCGGGCGCGCCTGTCTGGGGTGGCTCGGCGGCGGGGTTGAACGCGCCGGCGCGCGCGGGGCTGGCGGGCGGCTTGGCGGCCGCGGGGCTGCTGGTGCTAACGGCGCTGCTGGCGGGGGCGCTGCTGCTGCGCCGCGAGGGGAGGCTCAGGTACGCGGGGCGCGGGGGCTCGGGGACGCGGGGCGGGGGTTCGGGGCTCGAGTGTGTCGGGCTCACACGTGTCTTCGCCTCCAGGTGGAGGAGGCGCGACGAGGCGGCCCCCGCTCGGGCCGGGGCGCCGCTGGGCTTCCACAACCCGGTGTTCTACGCGGCGGACTCCGCGGAGGCGGTGAGGGGCGCCCGGGGTCGGGGCTGCGGGACCTCCCTGCGGCCGGGCTCCCTGACTCTGCGCTCCCGCAGCTCCCGGCCCCGAAGTCGGACCAAAGGAGCTCCAGCCGCAGCTACTTCCTTAATCCGCTGTTCGGCGAAGCGGAGGCCGAGGCCTGAGCGGCCACGTGACCGGCCCGTCGCACCGCGACCCCAGCCCCATCCAGCGGGCCCCGCGGGATCCCCCACTCTCTGCTGGCCTAGGATGGGGGTGTCCTGGCCAAATAAAGCGATTTCTTGCACCTGCTGTCAGCGTGGACTCCCCGCGCCTGTCCCGCGCCCGTCTGGCCCTGCCTGGTCGGAGCTGGGAGGGCCAGGTCAAATGGTGAGGGGTGGTCCTCAGAGCCCGTGCCCGCTGACGCCTAGCCACCCAGGGCAGTCCTGGGTGCTGCCTGTCGGCTGGGGCGGCCCAAGGTTCCGGCCTGAGAAGGTGTTCCCAGAACTAGGACGGGCCTGCTGTGTCCCGGAGGAGCCCAGGAAGAAGCCCTTACTGGGGGCGTGTGGGGGGGGGGAGTCGGGAGCGGAACCGAAGAGGGTGGCAGAGCCGGCTCCCAGCTGCTCAGGCCCAGGTTGCGTGGGCTGTGCTGGGGCCAGACAGTTTGGCCTGGACTTCCAACGGGCTGGGCACTGGCCTGCCCAGCAGGCTGGCCCAGCAGCACAGTGGATCTGTCCCCTCTGCGGGCGGGGGCAGAGCTGCCCGCTCACCGTGGTCACAGGCGTTGGTGCGCTGGTGTGTGTCCTGCTGGGTGGGGGCTCTTTGGTGTTGGAGGCCAGGCCTGGCCCGTGCCCCGCTCCTGCGGGCGGCTGTGAGGTCCGCGGTGGGTGAGAGCTGAGCCACTCTGACTTGGTAGGTAATGACAGACCGGCGTGGGATGGATGGTGGGGTGTGGGTGTGTGTGTGTGTGTGTGTGTACGGATGCGTGCCAGCTTGAACTGTCAGGGAGACACCTGTGTGACCAACATTGGGCACACCTGCCCGCCCCCCCCCCCCCCCCACCCCGAGGGTGACCACCCGTGACCTTCTGACGGTGAATTGGCTTTAAAGCTCCCGTGGCTCTGTGCTCTGCGGCCAGTACCTTTTGAAGCTCGCCCACATTGTGGGCGGTGGTTACTTACAATAGCTAGTATTTCATTTAAAGACGGCTCACACTTGAGCACCTGTGTTTCAGGCCGATAACAGGTGCTCCTGTGGGGCAGATGTCCGGGTGGGTGGGGCGGGGTGGGGGCAATGCGCCGTGCCCTCTGACCCGGCTGCCCACCGCCTGCCGCTGTGGCCTGCACTCGCGTCTGGTTTTCCAGGTGCTGGACGTCGCCTCGGGGGCGTCTGCCTGTGCCTTGTGTGGGGACAGGGGGAGGCAGCTCGTGGTGCCTCTGCCCCAGCGGGGGCGGTGGCGGGCCCGCTGGCCGAGCTGACTGGCAGAGCTGCAGGGGGCCCGGGACGCCGCTCCCCAGGGACAGCGCACCAGCTCTCTGTGTCCTGTCCATCCTCAGCGCCCCCTGCCCGAGTGTCACCAAGAGCTGACTGCGGGTCAGAGCAAACAGTGTACCCAGCCAGCCACAGGCTCCTGGGCCCCAGACCCCCGCCCAGTGCCATGTACCCACCCCTGCCTCCCCATGAGCACCCCCTCCAGGGGGTGGTCGGCCCATCCTGTTTTCTCTCTCTGAAGCCTAGCAGGGACACTGGCCAGACAGCCCCCTTCCTCCAGCCAGAAGCCCACCCCAACCCTGCCTACACACCACGCAGGGCATCCCCGGAGGCCCCCTGGGATCTGCACAGGCGAGAGGTCCCGGCCCTGGAGGCCGGCTCCTGCCACATGGACTCCGTCCCCCGCCGCTCCAAGGCAAGAGGGTTCTTTCCAGCACAGGGTGGGCCTTCCAGTGCTGGGGTACCAGGCACCAGCTGACTGCACATGCCATTGAGACAAACCACCCAGAACTTTAAAACTGCCGTCTTCTGCTTTATTGACAGGTAAATTGTTCAAAAATGTTCTCACAATTCAATAATTACAAAGACTCAGACTTACATTAAAAAAGTAAAAACCAGAACCCCCAGCAGGTGCCAGCCCCAGCGGAAGGCCCGGGGGGCAGGCAGGCTGTGGTGCCCATGTTGCTCAGTGCCGACTCATGGAAAATGCGCGTCTTCCACAGCGTCACGAGGACGTCGGCTGGCAGAGGGCAGAGGGAAGCCTGCCGGTGGCTCCCGGCGAGCTTTCAGAGGCCGCCCCGGGCCCTGGCGCTGGGAGGGGAGGCAGAAGCGCGTGGGGTGGAGTGTGGCGGTGTCTACACCATCCAGTAGAGGGCACGAATCATGGGGCTCCATGCGGGGCGGGGCGCCCCCGGGCGCGGCCTCTCGGCCCGTGGGCACAGGGCCCAGCTACCCGCCACCCACTGGTTTCAGGGCAGGAGGCTGAGCGGTGGAAGCGAGCAGGACAGAGCACAGCTGACTTCACAGTAGTAGAGACTGGTGACACGTGTGGCTGTGACTGGGAATGGACTGACTCCAGAGGCCTCTGTCCACGGCTACACGGTCGGCAGGAGGACTCCCACCTCTTGACTATGTACGGGCTAAACGAACAACAAGGCCACAACCTCACCTCCACGTTTCCTGTCTTCAAGACTCTAGTGACACTGGGAATGATACACAACTTCCTATGATGCTCCTAAGCGCCTAGGAAACAGTTTCAGGGAACGGGCCGGACGCGGCACTGAGGCTGTCCTGAGCTGCCTGCGTCCCGCGGGGGCCGCGGCTGGCCCTGGGTGGGCGGGAGAGGCCGGGGGCGTCCTTCATGTGCAAACGGAGCTGCGTTGCCTCACAGCCGCGCAGAGGGTGATCTGGTCTACCGCCAGACAGTGCAGCACGGAACTGGTCACTGTTATAATAAAGCGTTTTCTTCATCTCCATATCTACACGTCGACTCTACGTTTCCTGGGACGACACTGGAGGCTCAGCTCAGTCTTGGCGCTGGCGCTGGAGGCCGCCTGGGCCCCGGCCCTGTGGCGGGAGCCGGTGGCTTCAGGCGTCGCGGGACGGCTGCTCCAGGCTCTCGAGGGGCAGCTGGCTCCTGTGGGGGGAGTTGGGGCTCGGCGGGCCGCTGGGGTTGGAGCTGTTGGATGGAGTCGAATGTTTGGTGGAATCTGAATCAGGCTGTGAAGACAGAACGGGGCCAGCGTGAGAACCGTCGCCTGGGCCTGAGAATGCAGCTGCCTGGGCAGGGGCGGCCCCGCTGTCTCCTTCCGAGATACGAGGACACACCCTCTCCAGACTTTTCATGTGGCCCCTGCAGGAGAGATCACAGACCAAGGCCCACCACCACCGACGACTCGTGCAACTGTCACAAAAAGGAGCAACCTGCCGTGAGGAAACCAGGCGGTGTGGCAGCCACGTGGTCCAAGGCCACAGACGTAAGGCTCTTTCATGGTAAAAGCACAGGGGATAGAGAGGGACTTTCTCCACATGACAGAGGTGTCAGGGAGCAGCCCTCTGACTGCACGCCCTGTGGCGAGAGGCAAAGCTCCCATTCAGAGCAGGAGCGAGGCCAGGCTGCTGCCGTCATGCTGCTCAATACCGGCTACAAGGTCCAGCCACCGGGCAAGTAAAGACGGCGTCCACGAGGGACAGTAGAAGGAAAAGCATCTCTGCTCACAGCTGACCAGACTCTGTAGGGATATAAACGCTAAAGACCTTAACGAGTTCAGTAAAGCTGCAGGATGCAAGGTCAACACAAAAATCAGTTCTGCTTCTATGGAATCTGAAAAGGAAACTAAGAAAACAATTCCATTTACAATAGCATCCAAAAGGATAAAATATATCTAAGAATAAATTTAACCAGAGATGAAAGATCTGTATACTAAGACTATAAACACTGCTGAAAACATTTTAAAAAGACCCCGTGAATAAATCAAAGGCACCCCGTGTTCTTGGATCAGAAGACTACTGTTAAGATGGCAACATTTCCCACGTGATCAACCTACAGATTCAATGCAGTCCTTACCAAAATCCTAAAGGACTTTTTGGGGGAGGCATAGAACTGGAAAAGCCAATCCTCAAATTCACATAGAATTGCAGAGGACCCAGAAAAGTCAAAAGAAAACTGCGTAAGAAAAAGCTGGAGGACTCACACTTCCCAAACTTACTACTTCAAAATGTACTATTGGTACATCCCTGGCGGTCCAGAGGCTAAGAGCTCGCCCGCCAATTCAGGGGACATGCGTTCGATGCCTGGGTGGGAAACAAAGATCTCACACGCCACGGGCCAACTAAGCCCATGCTCCACAGCAGAAGCCACCGCGATGAGAAGCCTGTGCGCGACTGGAGAGCCGCCCCCGCGCACTGTAGCTAGAGAAAGCCGGGCAGCCACCAGTAAATCAAGCTGAGCGAGAAGCTGAGCAACTCCTGAAAATGGGGGATGAACAGGTGCGTTGTGCTAGCTCTCAGGTTACAGGTGCTGCAGCACAGGCTCCGGGAATAAAAACATGTAAACAGAAGAATTTACTAAAGGGTAACCCCACAAGACAGAGGGAAGTAAGTGGTGCCACGTGCTCTAGAGGGAAGGCGGCGCAGATCCTCACCACACACGCAAAGACACACTTACACACTCTCACTCCCTCAGACACTTTCACCACACAGGGACGAAGGAAAAGCCTGCCAAGTTCTCAGAGTAAAAGAGAATCTACCTTAATTGAAAAAGACAGACTAGACTGTGTAAGAACTAAACATTTCTATGTGTTAAATTTCTACATGACAGCACCTTTACAATTAAAGACAAAATTAAGATGTCAGTGATACTGGGAAAAGTACTTGCAACAGGTAATACCCACAATCCATGAAGAGTTTCTGTGAACAAGGAGGAGGACACAGTCCCTCAAGAGCAGCCAGGTGAAGGGTGCAGAGCTGGACCTGGAGGAGCGAGCGGCCGCCCCACACACCCCGAGTTCCGGGCGTGCCAGGAAGGTGAGGGACTCGTGCAGCGGAGCCCTATTTCTACTGTCAGCTCAGCAGCCCTGCACCCCTGGCCTCCTGTCACGGAAGTGCCGCCGGGGCCCAGCCCTCAGGCCACCCTGCCTCCTGCTCTCCTCCCCCACCACACAGGGGGACTGAGGACACTGCCGTCTGCAGTGGGACCGCCCGACAGCACTGTGTTGACCCTCCACACTCCGATCCCACGGGGCTGTCGGAGGAGGAGAGAGAGGGCAAGACGCACAGGCTACCTGTGCGCCTTCTGGCGTTCCAGCCGTATGTGCAAGACCACCCAGAAAAGTCTAGACGGGAGCAGCCTCCCTGCATGCTCCAAGCACGCGGACGCCCACCCAGTCAGTGCCCGGGAGGAGAGATGGGCCCCAGCACCTCAGGGGCCCTTGGCTGCACCCTCCTCAGCTAGGCCAGGGGGCCAAGCCATGGGGCACCCGGGCCTGGAGGCGGCCTTGGTCTCCTGACGCCACGACGAGGAGGGGAGAACTCTCATCTTTCTCCCGAAAGACTCACGGCAGCGGAGCCCGTGTCCTCCCCTCTGGGTGCAGCCTGAGCAGTCCAGAGAAGGCGGTTCTGGGGGGCTAGGGACCACGGAGGCCCGAGGTGGCCACTCTAGGGCAGACAGAGCCTCAGACCCCAGGCCTCCGCCTTCGCCAGGCGAACCTCACCTCTTTGTCAAAGTCCTGGTCAGGGTCAGACATACTCCTTAGCGGCACAGCCACTCCGGGTTCAGATCCCCCTACAAAACAAAGACGGCCATCACCCTGGGGAAACAGTTGAGAGCAGAACCGCAAGCCCAGCCCCGTTTCCAGGTCCCCCTCTGGGCCCCTACCTGACGAGGGCCACGAGACGTAGGGCTTGTTCCTGGGCGGAGGTGGGCGGGACAGGCTGGCGGGGGCAGGGCCCGGCCTCTCCTCCTGGGCAGGGGGCACGGCACTCTGCGCAGAGAGCAGTGCGTCAGCTCGGGAGCATGCACCGGCTGCCGGAGGCGGGCAGCCAGGCCCCGGGCAGAGCGTGCAGGCCACGTGTGGAGCCTGCGGCACCAGCAGGCGGAGGCCCTGGGCCTCCGTGGGGAAACAGGCTGGGAAAGCCCTCTGGACAGCTGCTTTGGGCCAGCTGTGGGCTAAGAACTGGCGGTGAGTGAGGGCAGTACGCCACCTGCCCTTACTGCGCTGTTCCAGCTGTCATTTCTGACAGCGATTTCCTCAGGACACCGTAAGAAGCGGTGAAGGCCGCAGACCCTTAGGGAGCCGCGGGCAGGGGTGTGGCGGGGGCGGCCGGGGCTCACCAGAGGCAGGTCCATGAGCACCTGCATGCCGTCGCCCGGGCCCATGTGGGCCACGTGGTTGAAGTTGGTGGGGTTGGAGATCATCTTGGACCGCAGCTCCGGGTCTCTCAGCATCTCTCTGCGGAGGGAGGGGCATGAGGCCCCGTCCCACCCCCAGCCCCCACGGCCCCGTCCCACTCCCGCGACTCCTACCGCCGCTGCTGCAGCCGCTCCTCCTCCGGGACCTTGAAGACGAAGCGCCTCTTGCTCCGGGTCCGCAGCATCTGCTTCCGGCTGTTGTCCGAGGTGTCGGGCACGTTGAGCACGGTTCCTGCGGGCCAGGGAAGGGTCGCACGGCTGCTGACTCCTGGGAAGCACCCCCCACCCCCTCCATCCTCTGCAAGAAGGGCTCACCCGAGGCCTTGCTCTTGAAATAGATCAGGCGGGGAGGCTCGCAGTTGAGGAGGTTGAGGCTGCCTTCCAAGTTCAGGGGCCGGATCTGTGTTGGGAACCAGATGGGTAGGTGGCTGCCCTGCGTGGGCGGCGGGCACCGTGCACGCACCCCGAGCCTTACCCTGCGCAAGCCGACCGTCTGCACCCACTCCATGGTGCGCACGTCGAAGACGTCCACGCCGTACTCGCTATACACCGTGACGTGCGTGGGGCTGCAACCTGGCGCACACGGAGCAGAGGGGTGAGCCCGGGCCGCCCGGTGCCAGAGGCCACCAACCCGCACGGGCGTGCCTTGGCCCAGGCCCCGGGGCCCCCACTGCGGAGGGAACCTCCGCTCCTGACATCTGACAGCGTTAAATACCACCGCACATTGAGCACTGACGACGACCTACTCAAAACTTCGTTTTTCATTTAGCTTGCTTATTATACAGTTCCAGCAGAAGCTTATTACTGTTCAGGCTGAATGCATCGCAAATCCAGACAGGGACCTAACGTTTTTTCCTTAAGGCAAACAACTCCTTTGAGATTCCAGGAGTCAGACTTCTGAGTAAACAGTTAAAATCTCCCCCAAACTATCGCTGTGCTCTGAGTGAGGTGCTGGCCTTCCCTGAAGCTGTCTGCAGGCCGCCCTCCTACAGTCGGTCTGAACATACACGATGACAATCACTCTCCTGCACGGGCTGGGGGCCTGCTGCTCTCCCCCTCCCGCCACAGGTCTGGATGGAAAACCCTCCTGGGGCAGGACTAGGAGACGGAGGCCTGCTGGCCCGAGGCACCTGCGGTCCATGGGGACTTTCCCACTGCTAGGACAGCGGGGCAGACGTGAGCCGGCCCAGAGAGCATCCTGGAGGGCGCAGCTGTCATGCCAAGCAGGCAGGGGGCTCTGGCTCAGCCTAGGTTCCTGTCCTCCTACGTCCCAGGGCTGAAAGTCACTCCTCGCCACATCACACTTAACTGAATTTCTAAAAAGCTTCTGCTATGTTGATATTAGATTCCAAACGGGCCGCCTGATCACACCTGTTCTTTGGAGCACAACAAAGAAAATACAACAGGGTTTAGGGAACAAAAGACGCTAAACTAGTCGCCAAACCGTCCTGGTGGTGACATTTCAGACAAACCGTGAGGCCTGCTGAGTGCCACACCTGACGAAGATGGCCAGAGGGCCCTGAGAGACCTCAGAGACCTCGCCCACGCGGGGGCTCCGGGAGCTGCTCCCCTCATGCCAGAGCACGTGGGGCTCCATCTGCAGACAGTTTACTGACAGACTGATACACTCAGCTGCCCAGTTAAAAAAAAAGTAACCGGTTAAATCAGCAGGAAGGCCCCTGCTGTTGGTGGGCAGGTCACTGCCCTGTGTGGCTCCCGGAAGGATGGGGCTCCTGTGACCGGGGTGGGGTGGTGTCTGTGTGTGAGGACATGCGCGTGCTCACGTGGGGCTCGTGATGAGCAGGAAGCAGGGCTAGGTCTCCACCCTGAGAGCTCCTGAATGAGTCCTGCAGCTCTAGAACTGGCTGGCGTCTGTACTGTGCACAGATGAACCGAGCACAGAGGAGGGGAGAGGGCTGGACTCGGAAGAGAATGCAGCAACCTCACGGCCGAGATCAGAATGCACGGCTCCCAGCGACCTGTATCCTGCTGGAGTTACCAGGTGGCCACGAGCCCATTCTTGCACTGGCCACCCACAAGGACAAGGGGGCACGGCGGGGGAGACCAGGAGGGGAGATGCTGAGGCCACAGCTGCCCGCATCATGCCCGGGCCCCGGCCAAAGGCGAACAAGGCCGAGAAAGAGCCAGCTCCCCTTGGCCCCTGGCTCCTGGTCCCAGTGCCCGTGGGTGTTCTGCCAGTTTGGTGAGGCCAGCGACAAGGCAGACCCAAGAAGTACTTCTAGGGAATCAGGGAAAAACAGAACACCTCCTCCTACCCTGCCAGCTTGAAATAGACGTGTGACCCGCGGGTGACCACGCAGACCACCTGCTACGCCCTGTATTGAGTGGGTGGGATCTGAGGTCAGGCTTTTTGACACAAGAGCAGACGGCAGGCCAGCAGGGCGTGGAGCACAGACTCCAGTCGCCGGCGCCATCATCCTGGCAGAAGGACACTCGGCTGACCACCCAGAGTGGCTCCTGCCTGCAGCACGGCGTCTGTCCCGAGAGGACCCCGGCCCAGAAGTCAGGGCCGTGTACTTTCTGCCCAAGGAAACCTTTAGCTTATTGTCATGACTGTGTAAAGTTTACACGTCATCAAGAACGTCTTTTAAAAAGTGAAACAACGCAGGTCCTTCTCCCATTCGCCTTGCTTTCCCCCTGGCGAGGCCAGCCGGCTGCTTGGCTCCTCAGCTGAGGGCCCCCCGAGGGAGGGGGGGGCAAGCCCCGCTGACCGGCCAGGGAATGGCCCAGGCCCACCCTGTCCTCCGCAGCAAGCTGGGGAGTCCGCCTCTCCTGCCGCCCACCCTGAGCACTCGGCTGAGGGGCAGGAGGACAGACCAAGGCAGAGAGGACACGTGCTGACCGGCGGGGCGGCAGCGGCGACGGGGTATGGCAACAGAAAACATATACATACTACAGGCAACGGGCGCCGCAGGCCACATGAGCTCCTGAGCGCGTGACCTCCGACCTTGTGGGTCCACGTACAGTCCCATGTGGCTGAAGCAAAGCAGGTACTCCTCACTTTTGAGCTCCACAGCACAAAGGGCATCAAAAGACTGTTGTGAGAGGAACGTAAGCGAGGGGTCATTGGGATTTACCAGGTTTAGAGCCTGCCCATCTCCCTGGGTGCTCAACAGAGAGAACCCGGAAGGGTAGCCAACACAGAGCCTGTCCTTGACTGCGGCCATCCACTGCACATTGCCAGGGGCCACAAGCTCGCTGAGCTTCCTGTGCAAAGGCTTAGTTCTCTGGATCTCATAGCAAAGGACCAGCCGCTTCACTGCCACAAACAGGCAGGTGGGGCCGCTCTTCTTCAGCGTCCCGGTCGCTATGAGCTGGCAGCCTTTTGTCTCCGGAAGCTTGATGTCCATGTTGCTCTCGGCCCCATCGAAGGAGGACCACGGACAGAGGTGGACGTGGTGGTTCCGGCCGCAGAGGAGGACGGCGACTCTCTCTTTGGGGGCGAGCTCGATCTGGTACACCTTCTTGTAGTCAGCCACACGGACGATCACTGTGGACGGGGCGGGAGCATGAGGCCAGGGTTCTGCGGACGCCCCCCGGAAGGCCTCCCGGTTCACGCCCTGCTGTCTCGTCTTTCTTGTACCCCCGGCCCAGACCCCTGGCTGGGAGGTGCTGAGTGCAGGGAGGCTCTGAGGGTGCACCCTGGATTCCCCTCATCCCTGAACCCAAGACCCTGCATCTGGAAAACAAAGGGCTGTCACCAGCTTCACTGGACCCTTAGATATACTCAGAGGATGCAGCCACCTCCTCCTGGGGACCCCAGACCAACCCAGGACCCTCGACACCCTCCCTGGGTCAGGACCTCCACTGGGGTTTCAGTCAGAGCCCTGGGTCTGGATCCTGATGGGGAACAGCTCCGCAAGAGCAGCCACCACCCCAGAGCCACACATGCTCCCCACTCTTCCCTGGGGCAGGAGTGCCGACACCCCAGGCTCCCGGGGAAGGGGCCACTGCCCTCTCAGGGAAGCCCCCTGTTCACCAGGGAGATCCCTGGAGCCAGGCCCGGGCAGACTTGGGGATACTCCTGCTTTTTCTTCTGGGAGGAATGAAAAGTCAAAACGTGAAGCGAAGGAAGGAGCATTTTGTCTGATAAGGCCTCCGTGTGCCCGGGAATTAAGGACCCGTCTCCCCTCGCCCCGTTCTTCCCAGGAGGACTCTCAAGACCGCTCTCGGCATCTCACTGGACCAGGCGGGCCCTGGGGCAGGTGGACAAGCGCCAGACAGCTGTCCACCGTCGGTCTCATTTGTGGCCTATTCCTCTCCTCAGCCGCTGGCCAATCTCCTTCTCTGTGAAGCTCTCTGATGCGGAGACTGAACTCCGCCATCCAGGGAACCCACCTTAATGCCCACGCGTCCCCACCGCTGACCCCTGCCTGCGGCACAGAGCGGACGGCCCAAGTGCCACACACTCACCATCCCGGGTCACCTCTATGACGTAGAGCCCTTCCTCGAGGCCAATGGCGATCCGGTCCCCGTCTGTGAACGACGCAACGGAAGTCACGATCCTCTGTCTCCGGAGTAACTACGAGTCCCCACGCTGCCCACCCGCCCTGGCCCCCTGCGTGGGCACCGCAGCGCGGGACACGCACCCAGGATGGCGGCCGTGAGCACGGCCTTGATGAGGGGCAGCGAGCTGTCGTAGGCCTCCTGGGGCACGTGCACCGCCTGGCTCTGCAGGCGGTTCTTCTGGAGGATGGCCTGCAGGCCCTCCAAGATCCCCACCCATTTCCGCTTCTCATTTTCGTTCTCTGTCAGGATGAGCAGCGAGCTGGTCTTAGAAGGGGCACCTAAGAGAGAGGCCGTCACCTTCAGGACAGAAAACAAGACAAACGATTCATAAGACAACGGCACACGGAGCCAGTGCCAGGCAGCCTAGAGGGGCCAGCACGAGGCCACTGCCTGGAGCGCTCCCTCTGGGGGCCGCTGGGATCCGGTCCAGCCGCCCGCAGGGGCCGTGCGCAGCCTGATCTCTGAGTGCAGGGCACTCCACTCTCACCAAAACCGGCTAACTGTTCGCTCTAACTGCTCGTCACAGCCAGGAAACCCACTCTCAGAATGCGTCCAGCTAGAGTGGGAGTTCCCTGGCAGTCCAGTGGTCAGGATGCCACACTCTCACTGCCAAGGGCCCAGGTTCAACCCCAGGTCAGGAAACTGAGATCCCAAAAGCTGTACGGTGCAGCCAAAGCGAAGAAAAAAGACAAAAAGAAAGGGGAAAAACAACACAAAACAACATCCAGGGACAAGGCACTCTCACACACCCACCTCCCTGGGGGCTCCCCAAACACCAGGCACCGCGAGCGACCCTCGCTGCCACAGAATCATCCGGGCACAGTGATGGCGACTCTCTGTACCACATACAGAGGCAGGTTCTGAATAGAGACGCGATTTAACAGAAAATGACCCGTGGTCTTGGTTTTGTGGTCAACCAGATTTTACTGTAGCTGTGAAAATTCCCAGTGGAGGGGGAACTCAGTCTTCTGGAAGCTTCCTGAAGCCACAGCACCCACCACCAGCCCAGCAGGGTGCGCCCCACCTCCGCCAACAAGACTGCTGACAGCAGCATCTACCGATTTCTTTCCTGCTTTGCTCAGGTTAATGGCCAGTGAGTCCTGGGAGGGAGGCTGAAGGGCCCGTTTCCCTACAGCCAACCCGTGAGGCACTTCAGTGTCCAGTGCCCTGGACGGAGGGGCCAGGACAGACTGCAGATGAGGATGGAGCTGGAAGGCCTGGCACTGGGGGGCTTGTGGCTGGATGAGCCGAGGCCAGCAGTCTAGAGAAACAGGAGGTCCCTTCATGTGGGCCCCTTGCTACCACACTAGGAAATGCTCAGTAACGTTACCCTTTCATTTTAGCCACATGCACTTCTTTAACGATTAATGAAACACGTTGAAAAACCAGGAAGAAAACGTACCCTGAATATACATGGAATATCTCGGCGTGAGGCATGTATGACGTCTGAAGCCAGGACGGAGCTCACAGAGAACTCTTCATCTCTGTAAGAAATAACACGTTCAGAACACAGGGCCTGTCCTCCACCCATGGGACCACAATGAGAGAGGACACCTCTGGGAAAACCTCCCTGCCTCCACCCGGATATGAAACACTGATACTGACAAAGCCAGCCTACAAAGGGTGAGACTCTTACACACACTTCGGTGGTGGGGGGCGTCGGGGACTTAACCCCTCCCCAAGCCACACTGCTCTGGCCGTGCCAGGCCGCGCGGCAGGCACACACCACGTCTTTGCTGTGTCCTCTGCTTGGCCGTAAACAGGGGAATGAAGTCTGCTGTGGCAGCCGGGGAATCCCAGCCACTCTCGACCCTGGGCTGTGAGCAGCAGATGCCCGGGACGCCCAGTGCATCCTCAGCACGGCTGGGCTGGGCACATCTGTGTGTGTGTGTGTGTGTGTGTGTGTGCACGCGCGTGTGCGTGCGTGTGGGGGGGATGGGCAGGACCACCTGGGGACGTTTCCAAACCGCAGGTGCCCCCGGTCACCCCTGCCCCACGGGCCCCCAGGTACCAATGCTGCCGAGGCAGCTGCAGGGCAGGTGGCACAGCAGGTGGCTGGGGCAGGTGGCACAGGGGCAGGCTCTCCACGTGGGGGATGTGGCCGCCGTGGCAGCTGCACCCCCAAGCTCCAAGCTAAGCTCGCCCTGTTTCTTAACTGGCTTAGCCTTCCCACAGCCCCAGGCCTCAGAGTGCTGCTATTCTGCCCATTCCAGGGACTGAGGTGTTAATGGGGGCTCCGCGCTTTCCTGTGCTGATGGCAGGAGGGAGCTGACGAGGCACGAGGGGGTTACGAGAGGCGCCGCTGAGTTGGAGTGGCGGCCCCAGGGAGTCAGGGCTCCCAGAGGCAGAGCACACAGGCCGCCCCAGCTGCGCGCTGCCTGGGCTGGATTCTCTCTGTTCCGGGGTGCATAATTTTCTCATTAGATGCCTACTTGGCACATCTTTCAGGGCAAAAACATCCACAGCAGGAAGGTTTCTAGCGGGCCCCTGTTTCAGAGTGGCACAACGACTAAGGATGTGAAGGAAGGAACAAGGTTAAAGCGACCAAGCAGTGAACCCCCGCTGTAAGATGCGCAGGTCAGGTGACAGGCCCAGGACAGGGCGGGCCACACACACTGACCTGAGGTCCAGGACTTGGCTGGCCAGGACGCCGGGCTGGGCGGACTTGCCCTCGGGCAGGTCGTACAGGAAGAGCCTGCAGTCACAGACCACCGCGAAGGCTCGCTGCCACCCCTTCTTCACCCCGGTTGGTTTGGGGATCTGCAGATCAAAGTGACCGTGTTCCCCAGGGCCAGGGCGCCAGCCGCAGGCAGTGGAAAGGCAGGCCCGGGAGACTTCTTGGAGGCGGCTGCCGTGCCAGGGTCCTCCCCCGCTGCTGCTTGGCCGGCTGAGGCTGGGAGCAGAGCTGCGTCTGGGCCCAGGAAAGCTCGGGACGCTGCTGGGGAGGAGCCCCCCATCACCGAAGGGATTGCAGGAGACAAGGTGGGTGGCTCAGTGCATGGGCGTGCTCATAGCAGACGTGGCGTGCTGTGACACGTGGCGTGTCATGGAGTGCTGGGCCCGGCGCAGCCCCTTCAGATGGCACTGGGCTTAAAGCCCATCAGCCCAGGAGGTGGGACAAGAGGCCTTGGATGAGTGTTTCTGCGGGGTCCGAAGGACCCAGGAGGACAGGGCACCCAGAACTGGCACGTGGGGCAAAAGGATGGATTTCCAGTGCAGCCGGGCGTGGCTATGGTCAGCAGGCTGGCCGCGCACCTGAGCATGGCCGTGGGTCACGTCCTACCTTCACGTAGCCCTTGTAGGCTGTTCCGATGCCTCTCTGCACGTCCACACCTAGAGGCCGCTTGGACTGCTCGGGGGGGATGGGGCACACTTGGGGGGCGCGGTCTCTGCAGGACACGTGGCAGGCAAACGAGCACACTGCAAAGGCACAGGGGGCGCCGTGAGACCCGCGCCCCCGAAGCGGCGGTCACAGGGGACACGTGGCACCCCCAAAAGGGACAGTTCCCACAGACACTCGGGGACACGGGTGTCAATTAACTTCTCTGCACACTCATTGGCCCTGGCACAGGGCAGGCACACGACTCGGAGGTGTGAAATGCTAGTAACGACAGACCCGGAAGAACAGGCCACACGGCGGTGCTTCTCCAGATGACTTGGTAGTGAAATATTTTAAAGCTCTTTTTACTCTGCTTTCCCTTACTTTGGAAAACAGATGTGGATGTTAATTTTACAGCAAACAAGGACGAGCAGGCACCCTGGCCACCCCGGAGCAGCGCACTGTCCGCTGCAGCAGGACTTCAGCCTTGGCTGGGCCCGGCTCAGCCAGCGGAGGAGCCTCCGGTGCCCCCTCCCGGTTGGGCCACCCCGGGCTCCAGGCCTTCACCACCCCTTCACCCCGGGCCCTCGTGGCGGGCGGGCGCACTCACCGTCGCAGGCGTAGCCCTGGCGGATTAGCCCCACCATCAGGGAGGTGCAGTGGCTGCATTGCGTGGGGCTGGAGAAGGACTTGATGCTCAGCTGGTGTGCCTTTGGCTGCAGGAAGGACGTCGAGGGTGAGACAGGGAGGTGGGGATGGGGCCACCTGCTCGTGAGCAAACGTTTCAACCTCCAGGGCGCGACCTCGAGAGGCTGAATCACGTGCTTTCACCATGAGGTACATGGCTCCCAGGGGTGCCATCCACGGAGAGGCTGACCCAGAGAACGAGCCCACATGCGCCTCCCACAGTGAGCACCCTCTCTGCCCACGCCAGTGAGGCTGGTGGGCCGGGGCGCCGCAGAGACGCCGCTGAAAACACACTGGCGCGAGCCCCTTGCCTGCAGGGGCTCCAGGGCTGGCCTGGGCCACATTTTGGGGTGCACAGCCCCCCCACTGCAGTTCATTCCTCCCAGGAAGAGTCTGGAAAACCCCAACACTCCTCACTGGGAACCGCGGCGCTGGTGAAGCTTAAGGCAGCAAAGAGGAGGGATCAGCGCCCTTCAGGGCACAGAAGACATGGAGCCGTTTGTCAGAATGAGGGCTCAAGCAGCGCAAAACCCAGAGCCCGGTCTGCTCTCTGCCTCCCTGAGAGCCGCAAACCCACAGCCTGGCTGTCGGCTAGACTCAAGTGAAACCAAGCCCCGTCTCTAGCAGGCACGGCTGTCTGCAGCTTCAGCCTTAAGAGAGGCCGTGCCTACGTTAAAGAAGAAAAGCACCCAGCACGTGAGGCCAGATGCCTGCTCAGCTGGGAACCTAGGGCCTCATCACACCCTCAACGTCGGGCTCAGCTCTCCAAGATACACTGACGAGCACGACAAGTTAGGAAGCGGCACGTTCAGCAGCTTTCCATTTACGTGGGGGGAAAATTGCCTCCCCAAAACCACGTGGTTCTCTAGGGCTCCAAGTGCAACCAGATACACGGGAATATGTGTGAAGCAGGGACTGAACGACACGTAACGGAGAGCAGCACACTACCGGCGGGGAGACGTGGTCTGGGGAGAGGGAACAGGACCGGGGAGACCAGACTCTGAAATTTTCCAATTAAAATGCGCTCATGTGTCACTGGTTTAATTAAGAAAACACAGGGTCCTGACACTTTATGGCTCAACACAGTACTCAGAACAAAACACTACTCTAAGCGAAAACATTAGGCTCAGCGTGTTCACACAAAGCCCCGCCGCCCCGGGAAGAGCAAGCAGGCCTACCTTTGGCCCCGCCAGAGCAAGGGCCTGTGCGCTGGGCAGCGGTGCAGCGGGCAGCCTCTGAGGGGCCCGGGCCACGTCCTGGGGATAAGCGGGGACAGGTGAGCAGCGTCCAGCTCAGCGCACGCCTCACTCGGCAGCACCGATGAGCAGGAACCGTTCTGCAGTCTCAATCTACTGTGCTGTCGGGACAGCCGTGGAGCCGCCCTCAGCAGGCTGAGGCCCCAACGGGAATTCTCAAACGAGGCTGCCTCAGGGGGACAAGCTGTCAGGGCAGCGCCTGTGAGGGTCTGCGAGGCGCGCAGACATGGGGAGGGGTCAGAGCCCGGCTCTCGGGGGTCGACGGGGCGATGCTCACCTCCGGCTGCTCTGCGCCCGCGGCCACAGAGACCCCTAAGGACGCCTCTGGCTTTGGAGCTTGGGTTTCTTGCTCACTAGTGGAGCTGGTCTGAAAACAAAGGCAGAGAAACACTGTGGGGATACGGGAACTCATCCTGTGGAAGTCAGAGGCTAACTGCACGTTCTTCATTTAAAAAGCGCGTTTCACTCGGGACTTGGGGTCCCAGCCCAGACTCAGTCCCACCACGGACCCCACCTCACTCACAACTGTCTTGCCTTCCCGAGACCACTGCCCTCAGCGTCCTGGGGTGGGGGCGACTGTGAGGGAGGGTTACCACTGAGGCCTCACCCACCAACCGCAGCCTGGTCCGCCCGCCCTCTGAGCTCGCAGGCCGTGACTCACTCTACACCCGGGAGCCCTAAGCTGAAGTGGCCACATGCTCCAGAACCTCATTTCTGGGACCGAGAATAAATTCTAACATTGAAAAGGGCTGTGGACCTATGACCAGAAGGAGGAATTTCCCTTTAAGTTCCATGACACAGGGAAGCAATGCTTGGTTCTAAGAATTCAAGACTCTCAAATTACTTTTACAAGCTGAAGCTAAAGCCACATTCTAAAACCACCTATAGATAACCTCAGGAGTGCTCCCGACTTGAACACTCCCTCGTCACCAGCAACTGTGTTTTACAAACACACACAATTTACATAGCATTGTCAACAGGTGACCCAGGGTAGCTGGGCAGGTAGTTCCACACCGAACTCCCATCGAACCACATCAGAGAAACACTTTCCACTGGCTCGAACTAACCAGGCTGCTGCCTAAGGAGCCAAACTCACAGGGAAGGCAGGGGGCACACAGAGACACACGCACGACTATGTGCTGCGGTGTGTAAATCCTAAGCACACTCGTCAGGGAAAGGCCAGATCCATTAGGCACAGGTATAAGCAACCTTCCCCCATAAACGAGGTATACAAATGAGTTTTTAGATAAACGAAGGGCAAAAGAACAGTTCGTAATTTAACTGCAGCCAAGGAACAGCCCCGCTAGTTTCATTTGGCCGGACAATTAACCGAAAGGGTGCAGACGGGATGGGGAGGGGTCCGCACTCGGAGGCGATGAGCACGGGCCCCGCGCCGGCAGTGACTGCCTTCTTCCCAAGAGGCTGGCAGAGAGGACACGCGGGAGGAGACGGAGCCCTTGCTTGTGACAGACGGGAGGAACGAAAACCAGCATTCCCACCCGATATAAACCTCCAGGAAAACCTACTGATTCAGTGCTGTGGCCAGCATTTTAGTGTAAACCACAGCTTCGCACGGGGAAGGCAGACCAGGAGCTTCTATCAGAAGATTCTCAGGTCTGCAAACCCTCCTAACACACCCGACTCTGACCAAGGAGTTTTTCATCAGTAACTGTTCTTCCTACTTAAGTCACGGGATAGCGAGGGGTGAAAATTAAACGTGAAAAACAGCAGGAGTGCTGGCTACAGGGGACGGGGTCTCAGATCACGTGCAGCCTGCCCCTCTGGCCGCCCCCTGTGACAGAAGGGACGCGCTAGAGGCCACCTGGCCCGTGGCCTGCCGCCGTCCACGAGCTCTAGAGAAAAGCCACCCCATCCTGGCCACAACCCAAGTCTCAGCCTCTCGGGAGTCTGTGTCTGGCCCTGCAGTGCTGGGAGGAGGCACGGGGCTGACCAGCAGCCTGTGTCTGGAAGAGCCGCCAGCGTGAACAGTTACATGTATTTGCTTCTTAAAAACTGAGGACTTAAGGGAAAAGGCAGCATCACACATTCGATAAAAACCCCTCTTGACAGGTGCATGTCAATAGGTGGGTGCCCAGAACACTGAGAGCAACGCAGATCTGCTGTGGTTTTGTAACGACTGGTCTAGGCTAGGATCACGGTGGTCCGCTAACCTGCAGATGACCACTGGTGCCTCCTGAGTCCCTCTGGGGCAGGTCCGCAGACACCACCTCCACCTGAGGGCCAAGAAGCTTAGCATCCCCAGTGCTGAGCCAAGTGGCCTCCACTCGCAGGAAGAACACACCATCTCCGGTATAGAGTTCACGTCAAAACTTCCAACCCATGTCTAATCGAGAGGAAAAGTGGAGGACAATCTACAAGACAACCGGTTTGGACACTACAAAAATATCAGGTTATAAAGAGGGGGTGGGGGGCGCGACTCCAGGTGGAAGGACACCAGAGAGGCGCTGGCTCCTGGGCAGAGGGGGCGGCCTGTGCTCAGTGACCTCAGCAAAGAAGCACCGGGCACTTTGGTGTCTGGGGGTCCCGAAGCTCGTGCTCAAAAAGCTCCGTGTGTACAGAGAGGGAGAAAGCAAGGGGCAGATCGCCAGGAGGGAGGCACGTGTGTGTTCACCGTGCTGCCTTCAGCCTTCCTGCAGGTGTACAGTGTTCTGGTAAAAAGGAAACAAAAGCAACGACAAACACATCGGGGGCCCGTTAGTGAGACCTGCCGTCACGATGTTCACCGGCTTGTCTCAGGGGTGGCCAGGAGGGGTCCACCCTGCAGTTTGGAGGAAGGAGGACCAACTGCCCCGCCTCCAAGGGGTGCCGTGAAGAGCCTCAGCGGCCGAGAAGGACCGGCCCAGCCGCTCCCAGGAGCTGCTTCCTGCGTCACGGGGGCTCTGGCTGCCTCCGGTGCGGTCACCCCGAGCGGAGGCGCTGAGCTGCACCACCAGGACCCCAACAGGGGGCCCAGAGCCGGGCTGTTCTTCCATACCACCCACCCCACCCATCGGCGAGTCTGCACAGAAGCCCCTGAAGGGGTAACGTGACCAGCTGCAGGGGGAGAATGTGTGTTTTAAAAACTGTCTGAAACACTCACTGCCCAGGCGGAGGCTGGCGGGGGTCTCTTTCCTGAAGGTGCCAAGCACTTCCTTCACCCCATGTGATTTGAGGAAGTGGGAACGCTTCTCTGGGTGCACTTCACGTACCTTAACTGTCTCAAACTGTCACATGTTAACTTACTGGTATGTTTGTGGTCACAGGTAGCCAAACCAAATTAAACTATTAATATTTCTAATTTATCATAAATTCATTTGTCACTTAAAAAAATACTTACTCTAAATGTCAGATCATGTGCAAGAGGTGCAGTGTTGAAATACTCAAAAATAGAATCCTGAAAATCTGGAAGTTTGAGTCCTGTAAGAATAAAACGAGACTTGTCAAGGTACAAAATTTAAGACTGTTTCTTAAGCTTTATGGGAAGAATCAGTATCATCAAAATAGCAATGCTCTGTAAGTGAACTGACAAATCTGATGCGATTACAGTAAAAATACCATTAAACTTGCCCCAGAGCTGGACATCTGGAATAACCAAGGAAGACTACCTGGCAAAAAGGTGGTAGGAAGACTACCTACCACCCCTCTAAAAATTAGGGGGTGGTAGGGGAGGAGACCTACCAAATACTGACGCAGATTCACTGAAGCACATGTTCTAATTAGAAGCATGGGTCCTGCCCGTGGACAATGAACAAGGTAGAAACCCAGAAACAGCCCTCAGCCCCCATGGCAACTCATCTCATCTACGGTGAGACTGACATCTGAAGTCAGCATCGAGAGGAACTTTTTAATGACTGGCATCAGACAGCTAACAAGCCTCAGAAAAAAAGACAGAATGGGTCCTCCTCAAACTGTATGTCACAGTAACTTCCCAATGGGTCAGTAATCTAAATTTTAAAAATGAAGTCACAGAAGTATCTGAAGAAAACATGGGTGAATTACTTGAACAACTGGGGATTTGGGGAATATTTCCCTATGACTTAAAATAGGGAAAAAAACTAACAAATCTGACACATAAAAATTAAAATAGCAAAACAAAATGAAAACGATAACAAAAAAACACCTAATGCTTGGCAAAAAAAAAAAAAATCGGGCTTCCCTGGTGGCTCAGTGGTAAACAATCTGCCTGCAGACGCAAGACGCACGGGTGTGATCCCTGATCCAGGAAGATCCCACTGGCCGAGGGGCAGTTAAGTCTGTGCGCCACGACTACTGAGCTCTGTGCTCTAGAGCCCAAGGACCGCAGCAAGGGAAGGCCACACGCCCCAGAACCCGCGCTCTGCCGTGAGAGAGGCCACAGCGACGAGAAGCCCACCGCAGGGGCTCCTGCAGCAACGAAGACCCAGCACAGCCAAGGATAGATAAAATAAAAAAAAAAATAAGCCAAGGAAAAAGACAAAAACACAAACTAAGATTATTTGCAACTTTTGTCAAACAAAAGACTCTAGCCCTCAACATATAAACAGCTTCTAAGAATTAAGAAAAAGCCACAGTCTGAACTTTTACAAATGAGTAGAAAATACCAATCTATAAACCACAGAGTGAGGTACAAACTGCCCTCAAACACATGAAAAGATGCTCAACCTTGCTCGTAAGAAATGTGAATGTGGTGCCACTTCTCACCCGCTCCAAGCGAGGTCACCCCTGGTGGGTGAGGCTGCAGGGCAGGGACCCCCGCCTGCCCTGTGCCAGGGACATAAACCCACAGCCCAGGAGCAGAACCCAGAGCCGGCACGGCTGAGCCTGATTGTGCGCACGCTCCCCCTCCACCAGCAGCCCTGCAGCAAATGTCGCACGCACGCGGCACGCCCCGCCGCAGGGGACTGGAGCAGCAGGACTCCCAGCGGGTACTGTGCCGAGCCGGCTGCACGAAGACCCGGGCCGCCAGCCAAGGGTCGTGGCCTCGCCCGAGCACAGGTCAGGGCAGGCCAGGCCTCTGTGAGGCCTAATGATACAGACACAGGCACCTGCTTTATATTTTTAAGATGGAACAAAGGGAAGAATACACCGAAAACTGTGGCTGCCTTTTTGGGAAGGCATCTTTGGACATACCCTATTTCAAAATTTGGGCTTTGGGATTAGGGTAAGCGCTTTCCTTATAGAACTAAAAACCATTAAAATTAAAAGAAATTAAATCTAAAATAAAACCATTTCATTAAAAAAGGTTTATATGTAAACAATTCAGAAGCTTATGATACTAATTTACCAGTATCTGCTCTAAACTTTTCTTCCATCTTCTTCTTCAAAATTTCCATTTCTTCTAGTAGTTCTCTATTTTTGGCTTCAGAATCCTTTAGTTTGCTAAAATACAAAATAAAAGGCTTTAAGTGCCCTGAGCTCAGGTCATCTCTGTGCTGGTTCAGAGTGTCAAAGTAGGCAGGTTGGTAGGAAGAGGGTGTGTGTGTGTGTTGGGGGGGTTGCTTCTCCCAGGCGTCTGGGAAAGCACCCAGACCCAATGGACAGACACTCAAGCCCACTCTCAGCATCAGCTGCTGCTCACTGCATCATGGATCATACACGAGCTTCACTTAAAAAGTCACAGTTTACAAAGTGTATCTCATGAGGCCCTAATGGAGCCCCCGACGGCCCCACCTCTGAGGACGCACGGCTCAGCTGTCCTCAGTCACTCAGCTGTCAGGCCCCAGGCGTCTTCCCTGGAATGAGCGCAACAGTGGGCCGCACAGAAGAGCCGCACCACTGCACGCACAGTGGGGCCTCTGCTCCCAGCGGGGCGAGGACGGGCCAGCACCGGGCCCAGCGGACCCTGGCGGGGAGGCAGGCAGCAAGCCTCGCTCAGAGCCCTGTGGTGATCATGGTGACGCCAGGGGAACCGGTCACTGCCCGCCCCTCACCCCGCTCTGTGAGGCCTCACAGGGATGCTGGAAGGGTCATGTGTTTTCACAGTAACGGTCTCACAGCAGCCCCAAGCAGAGGCAGTATATTTAAACAGCAGCTGTTACCACCATCAGTTTTTCAGCCCCAAACTGACACGATTTCCTGTCAGTGACACCATCACTTCCAGGTCCCCCCCATGAAGACGTGTCAGGGCTTGGCCAACCACGTGGACAGGTCCACCGCAGGCAGGTCGGCCCAGCTTTCTTAAGGCTGCAGCTCATTACAGACCCTGAGGGAACAGAACAGAACCCACAGACGGCAGGCTCTCATCAAACGTCTGCTGAACTCACTGCCTCGTCAAACAGTGTTTTCTATGACTGCTTGAAGGTGGGGAAAAATTCTGAATATTTTAGTGTGTTGATTTTAGCTTTTAAAGAAAAAAACGCTAAGCTGAAGAGGTGGACAGGAAGGCCAGAGAGGTGTCCATGGATATGTGGGTCCTGTCACCCAGCTCAGGGCGGCAAGCACCCTGTTCACACTCAGAAAGAGACACAGACACTTCAAAACTGCAGACTCACACACGCTCATTCTGTCCTGAAAACCCTGCACATGCTCATCCATGCCCCAGGCCTGAGCACCGAGCGCCAGGAACAGCACTCTGCTCGTCCCAACAGCCCCGGGTTGGCAGGCACCTTTCAAAGGAGAGGTTCACGTCCTTGACCTTCCTCAGCTCCTCCTGCACAAGCTGCTTGGCCCGGATCTCCGCTTCCAGGGCCGACTGCAGTTCCAGCCGTGCAGACATGTCCAGCTTCTGACTGCGGCGAACTTTCCAGAGCGGGTCCTGCAGAGGTGGTTTCAGATGTTAAAACACATTCTGAACCAACTCACTCCTTTAACAACATTAACGCTAACAGGCAATTTATCTTCTTTGAATCTTAAGACTTTATTATATTTAAATATTAACTCTCGGATGTTATTAAATTCCATGGGACCCAATTTTAGTTTTGGTATTTTGTAAGTTCTTTCTTAGAGATCTTCTAAAGAATAAAATTTACTTTCTTAAAAATAAAACTGAGCTGATAGGGTAATTTCTCTACATGGTCCCAGTACACTCTTTTACCAATTTAAGCTATATTCTAGGATCAGAGTTATTCTTATTTTTCTACCTCTTGAAACATCGTGCCCTGTTATCATCTTAGTAATTACATCATTAAAAGACTAAAATAATAAGAGAAAGGAAGCGCGATGGGATGAACTGAAGGATGAAGCTACAGGGAAATAAACCAGTTGAGGACAGCTTCTTTCTTATTGAGACTCCAGATGTATTTCACTGACTTTCAAGAGTATAAGAGAAATCTGGAGAGACTGTCTTGGTAGGCTTTTATTTACGTTTTCACTGAAAACAGTTAAGAATTTTTCATTTTTCCTCCGTAGGAGTAAAGAGGAGACGGGGGTGTGGGGAGCACGTGGGGCGCCACCTACTGGCAACAAAGGGACCAGCCACAGGGAGGCTCAGGTGAGCAGACCCAGGAGGAAGCAGGTAACACTTCCAAGGATGGAGCATCGAGCTGCGCGGCGCTGGAGCGGCGAGCGGCCGAGAGGAGATACCCCACGTCCAAGGTCACAGAAACCCCAGTAATATGGTAGGGCGCTAAGAGGGCATCAGAGGGCAGATAGAAACCACAATCACAGAGAACTAACCAATCTGATCACATGGACCACAGCCTTGTCTAACTCAATGAAACTATGAGCCATGCCATGTAGGGCCACCCAAGAAGGATGGGTCATGGTGGAGAGATCTGACAGACTGTGGTCCACCAGAGAAGGGAACGGCAAACCACTTCAGTATTCTTGCCTTGAGAACCCCATGAACAGTATGAAAAGGCAAAAAGATAGGACACTGAAAGATGAACTCCCCAGGTCAGCAGGTGCCCAAATGCTACTGGAGATCAGTGGAGAAATAACTCCAGTAAAAATGAAAAGACGGAGCCAAAGCAAAAACAACACCCAGTTGTGGATGTGACTGGTGACGGAAGCAAGGTCTGATGCTGTAAAGAGCAATATTGCATAGGAACCTGGAATGTCAGGTCCATGAATCCAGGCAAATTGGAAGTGGTCAAACAGGAGACAACAAGAGTGAATGTCGACATTTTAGGAAGCAGCGAAATAAAATGGACTGGAATGGGTGACTTTTACTCAGAAGACCATCATATCTACTACTGCGGGCAGGAATCCCTCAGAATAAATGGAGTAGGCATCATAGTCAACAAGAGAGTCCGAAATGCAGTACTTGGATGTAATCTCAAAAACAACACCACCCTTATGGCAGAAAGCAAAGAACTAAAGAGCCTCTTGATGAAAGTGAAAGAGGAGAGTGAAAAAGTTGACTTAAAGCTCAACAGTCGGAAAACTAAGATCATGGCATCTGGTCCCATCACTTCATGGGAAATAGATGGGGAAATAGTGATAACAGTGTCAGACTTTATTTTTTGGGGCTCCAAAATCACTGCAGATGGTGACTGCAGCCATGAAATTAAAAGATGCTTACTCCTTGGAAGGAGAGTTATGACCAACCTAGACAGCATATTAAAAAGCAGAAACATTACTTTGCCAACAAAGGTCCGTCTAGTCAAGGCTATGGTTTTTCCAATAGTCATGTATGGATGTGAGAGTTGGACTATAAAGAAAGCTGAGTGTCGAAGAATTGATGCTTTTGAACTGTGGTGTTGGAGACGACTCTTGAGAGTCTCTTGGACTGCAAGGAGATCCAACCAGTCCATCCTAAAGGAGATCAGCCCTGGGATTTCTTTGGAAGGAATGATGCTAAAGCTGAAACTCCAGTACTTTGGCCACCTCATGCAAAGAGTTGACTCATTGGAAAAGACCCTGATGCTGGGAGGGATTGGGGGCAGGAGGAGAAGGGGACGAGTGGATGAGATGGCTGGATGGCATCACCGACTCGATGGACATGAGTTTGGGTGAACTCCGGGAGTTGGTGATGGACAGGGAGGCCTGGTGTGCTGCGATTCATGGGGTCGCAAAGAGTTGGACACGACTGAGCGACTGAACTGAACTGAATTTGTAAACATGATGGCAAGAAAAAAGTAGAAATGAGGAACATAAACTGCTTATTCTAATCGGTGTTTATAAATGTAAATACGAAAATGCTTCCAATCACAAAGAACACAGCTGTTTTTTTCCTTCAATAAGATCATGAACCGTCAATGTTTTCCAAAGTATTGTGTTTTGATGATGGAAGCGTGAGAAGAGTGAGAGGTGAGGATGCGCTGGAACCCGTCTGGGAGGGACTCCCAAGGTTCTGGGTCTACAGGCCGGGTGTGCTGCGGGTTCTGTGTGCTGGGACAGGCAGCTCGGTCTCCCTGGCCCCCGCCTCAAACCAGAACATGGAATAAAACTGTGGGTCCACAAAGTTTAATTCTAGCTGGAATTCTAATGAGGTTGTTCCTCTTTCCCTGCACTCTTACTCTGCGATTCTCACACGCGCATGTTTAACAAGGGGGACAGAGGAGAGGGACCAGCACCAGCAGCCTGGCGCTGGCCACACTCTGGGCTCACAGAGTCACACGGGCCACCGGACACCGGATCATCACACTGACGAAGCACCCGCTACAAGGGCGCTGCTGCTGCCGAGTCGCTTCAGTCGCGTCCGACTCTGTGCGACCCCATGGACTGCAGCCCACCAGGCTCCCCCGTCCCTGGGATTCTCCAGGCAAGGACACTGGAGTGGGTTGCCATTTCCTTCTCCAATGCATGAAAGTGAAAAGTGAAAGTGAAGTCGCTCAGTCGTGTCCGACTCTTAGCGACCCCATGGACTGCAGCCTACCAGGCTCTGTCCATGGGATTTGCCAGGCAAAATACTGGAGTGGGGTGCCATTGCCTTCTCCATACAAGGGCAGAGTCCCATGCTAACTTAAGCCTGCTAACTCAACAGGGATTTGCTAGACAAATGAATGGTGGGGAAGCAATCTGTGATCCCCTGACAACTGACAAGGTGCTGGCTGCAGGCAGTAACGAATCCGCCTGCCAACGCAGGGGACATGGCTTTGACCCCCGGTCTGGGAAGACCTCACCTGCCGCAGAGCAGCTACGCCTGTGCACCACCACTACTGAAGCCTGTGTGCTCGCAGCCCGTGCTCCACAGGAGACCTGCCCAGCGAGAGGCCACGCACCGCAACTAGAGAGCAGCCTGTGCCGCCACTAAGACCCCACACAGCCATCGATTCCTAAATTAGAAAAGACACAGGCCTCACAGGAGCCTCTGATGTCACTGAACTCACACTAAGGTGGAGCCACTGACAGCCACAAAGCAACACAGACGCGGCTTCCAGACCCAGACCTACCAGCGTCCTCGACCCCAGACTGGAGCTCCGCAGCGTCTCGAGCTCTTCGGTCATCTTAGAGGCCAGGGCCTGGAGGTAACCCCGGGCGTCCTTCTCGTCGCTGACCCTAGAGGGGAAAGGGCCGTCCTGTGAGCGAACACTGCCTGCTGTCCCTCCTCAAGACATGGAGGCTCAGCACCTCACCACCCAGGCACCGTGACCACTGACCCCTGGTCAGGACAGTCCCAGCTCACTCTCTGGGCTCCTGGAAGCTCTGCTCCATCGCCACATGTGGGGCCAGCCCGACCCACACCGTGGGCCACGTGGGGTGCTGCCTCCCACTTGCAGTCCCACATCACGGTCACAGGACTGAACTCCTGCCCCCGGATGTTACCGATTTGGGGGAGACGAGGTGAACTGGGTACCGAGCCCGCAGAGGAGCAGCGTGAGGTGTGGAGGCGGGGGAGGTGGCTGGGGAACCGTGACCAGGCCCGCGGGCACGTACCACTGGATGATTTCCGCAATCTGGGCCTCCCAGTGGGCGACCGACTCCTTCTTGGCTGCCAGATCCTGCAGCTCATCCTCCAGCTGCCTATTCTGAGCCGTGAGCTTGTCCACAAAGGAGCAGAGCTGGCGGGAAACGGTCAGGACACACGATTCATTACTCGTTTACACATGACGTCAGCACCGCAAAACTGCAGGCTCTTTTGAAAGGTCTTCACATTTTCATTCACCATTATGAGGGTTTGCCAACCTAACTTCCAATGTGGGGTTCCTGGCCATATGTAACTTAAGCCCTGCTTCAACAGAAATGTGAGTGTCAAAGTGATCAGAGCTAGTGGTTACAGATAATCAGCAGCTCGTAACTAAATGAAGACATCCCACTTTGAAGACTAAACATATTCCATCATTTAGAAATTAAGTTACTTAAAACCCCAACTTCTAAGACTCAAGAGTGAAAAGAATGGCAGCTTCCACAGAGCGACACTCAGCCCTTCGATCACCTTCTCGTTCTCGGCAGTCAGCTTCTTGTTCTCCTCGAACAGCATCGCCCTCTCCCGCTCGTATTTATCCCTGATGGTGCCCACGGCCTCCTCCATCTCGCTGTGCCTGAGGACGCAGGACAGGCGTCAGGGCCCCCGGCCGCGGCGCGCCCCCGGCCCTGCCCCCACACGCGCACTCACCGCTCTCGCCGGGACTTCTCCAGCTTGTCCTTCAGCACCATCACCTCTTTCTGCAGGGCCAGCTGCTGGCTTTCGGAGTCGTGCACCTCCTTCTTCACGTTCTTCACCTCCAGCACGTGGGAGGCCTCGCGTCTCACTAGCTCCTCTTCATAAAACAGAACTTTCTTCTCGAGCTCAGATTTTATCTTGGAAATCTCCTGCTGATGTTCTAGGGCGGCACCTGGCCCACGGCCCCCCTGCTTCATCTGAGGACAAAGGTTGGGACAGATCAGAAATCTCTGCATCCTCCTCGAGGGCCCCGCCTCACCCCGCCCACAGCAGACACAGTAAGGGCTCCCGACGGCACGCACTGATCCTTCCCACGGCTGCAGGGCAGGCTTTGCGGGGGTGGGGGGTTCTGCCCTGGAAAGGTCGAGTCCAGATTTGCCTGGGACCCCAAGGCCCTGCTCACACTCTGATGTGAGTGGCCCTCAAGGTCTCCTCATGTGGTCTGTTCATTCACACCAGAGGATTCTCTGGAGGGCCCTGAGTCAGGCACCTCCTGCTGACAGGGTCACACAGGGTTTCTGCTGTCATGGGTGGTGACGTGGGCACTGAGCTGTCAGGCTAGGAGGGTCGTAGGGGTGAGGGGGTGAGGAGAGCGGGGTGGGGGGCGAGCTGCACGAGGCTGGACAACAGGAGGGCGTCGGGGAGGCTGGAAGTTGGGGTCGGGGTTATTCGAGAGCGCAGGAAGCCATCAGCGGCCAGCAGAGGCGTGACGGGCTCTGACTCTGGAGTGACACGCTGCCTGGAGAGGACAGACTACAGAGGTGAAGAGAGGGACCGGGAGACGCAGTCACGGCACCAAGTCTAGGCGAAGGGCCAGCTATGAGAGGGAGGAGACTGCTGTCTCCATCGCACAGATGAGGAGAAAGGCTCAGAAAGTGGAGGCCCGTATCTGAGGTCTCTCAGCTAACAGGGAGCTCCTACAGCCCCACCCCACCTCAGCCCCCTGCGGACAACCAGCAGGACATGGGCTGTGAGGAGCCCTTCCAGAATGACCTGCACTGAATTCACAGACCAAGACACAGAGAAAGCAAGAGGTGTCAGTGTACGAGGGCTGGTTCTAGGAGGTCAAGTGAAGGATCTGGTTCTGAAAAGCGAAAAGCTCCCACGAGCTTCCACGTCGGGATCCCGGGACTCCCACCCACCGGCTGCCAAGGACCACGGCCTGCCCCGCTCCCTCGGTGAGGAGAGACTCAAAGCGCTACCTTGAGGGCCTCGAGCTCGCTCTCCACTTGCTTGGAAAAGTTCTCACTGTGCTCCCGCAGCTTGCGCTCCTTGGAGGCCTCGGCCACCGCGTCCTCGAGCTGCACCTCCAGCTGAGGAGGGAGAGAGTGCTGCTTACCGCAACCCGCCAGGCCCACCGTGGCTGGAGCCCTCCTGGGGAGGCAGTCCCAGGGAACCGAGTCTCCAGAAAGCTTCCTGATTCTTCACGCTCCCTCAGATTCCATCACAAGTTAATGGCTGAGAAATACACGTTGGGACTTAACTAGAATGGCTGGTTAGCTTAAATTCTAATTTAAACGGATACACTGAAACTGAATTTCAAGAAAAGATACAAGTTTGTGAAAACAAGGATTTCTGATGCCTGCAGAACACAGATTCATTGTCCAAAGGGGAGATTCCAAACACACACCAGCGTGGAGAGAGTAAGGAGGTCTGTGTACCATGACCCTGCCTCAAGCTGAGCACCCCGAGCCCAGCTGCTTTGGCTGCAGGGCTACCCCCAGAACCAGAAGGGCTGTGCCCAACCAGGGGTTCACTGAAGAGAGCTGTAGTTGGCTGTAATTATTAACACAAGTGTCCTGGGGTTCCACAACCAACTGTCTAAGAAGAAAGCACAGCCATCTTGAGGCCAAAGGACAAAGAGCCCTGAACATGAACGGAACAGAACAGGTATTTCCAGGCCCTCCTGGCAGTGTACTGAGGGAACCCCAACAAATTTATAGGTAGGGCTGCAGGAAATATGCTGCCTGTTAAGAGCAGAACATATCGAACCTTCTAGGATAGCAGTTCTCAAAGTGGGGTCCTGAGGCCCTTGAGGATCTGCAAGGCCTTCCTCCTCTAATTCCCTATCTTAGGAGCTAGGTTTTCTTCATGTAAATTATACAGCAAAGGTTATCACTACAGACAACACAGAAACACATATGAGAATCTGGGTGCTTTCTACTAAATCAGACATTAAAGAAATGCACAAAAATGATCACGGCATCCAGTCCCATCACTTCATGGCAAATAGATGGGGAAACAATGGAAACAGTGAGAGACTTTTATTTTCTTGGGCTCCAAAAATCACTGCAGATGGTGACTGCAGCCATGAAGTTAAAAGATGCTTGCTCCTTGGAAAAAAAGCTATTAAGAACCTAGACAGCATATTAAAAAGGAGAGACATTCTTTTGTCAACAAAGGTCTGTCTAGTCAAAGCTGTGGTTTTTCCAGTGGTCGTGTATGGATGTGAGCTGGACCATAAAGAAAGCTGAGCACTGAAGAATTGATGCTTTTGTGGTGTTGGAGACTATCGAGAGTCCCATGGACTGCAAGGAGATCCAACCAGTCAGTCCTAAAGATCAGTCCTGAACATTCACTGCAAAGACTGATGCTGAAGCTGAAACTCCAATACTTTGGCCACCTGATGCGAAGTACTGACTTCTTGGAAAAGACCCTGATGCTGGGAAAGATTAAAGGCAGGAGGAGAAGGAGATAACAGAGGATGAGATGGTTGAATGGTATCACCGATGGACATGAGTTTAAGCAAGTTCCTGGAGTTAGTGATGGACAGGGAAGCCTGGTGTGCTGCAGTCCATGGGATCGCAAAGAGTCAGATACAACTGAGCGACTGAAATGAACTGAACTGAATCCGTCTGTGGTTATGTGAACATTTTTCAGTTTTAACTTCTAAGTTGTTAAACATTAAGGCCTGTAACCAAATACACATAAGCTCCCTGGGGCCTTGGTGACCTTCTGAGTGTCGAGGGTCCCAGAGTCAGTCTCGGTCCCTGGGCTGAGATGGGCCCTCCACCCGCTTCTAGCCTTCAGTTCTTGTAAGCCATGCCACATCACGTCACGGCATGTTTCTATGGTACTTCTGGGGCACAAAGCCCTCTACTTTACTCTAAAACTTTACTACTACAGAGACCTGTTTTAATAATTTCACAAATGTATGTATGTATCTTGTACTACAGAGACCAGTTTTAATAATTTCACAAATGTATGTATGTATCTTGTACTACTACAAGATAAACACTTGGCAGAGAAACTTACTTGGCTTCACATGAAATTTAAGATCCATTTTACTTCCCAGTGATTTACGGGATGCAGCCCGAGCTCTCAAACCCACCTTACCGGGACCCTCCAGACACCCCATCAACACAGCCCGACTCCGCGAGACGCTACCTCCTTCCGGCCCTTGTCGGCCCTGCGGACCTCCTGCCGCAGTGCGTCGATCTTCTGCATGGCCGCCTCCACCTCCTCCTCTCGGTCCCGCAGCTGCCGTGACACCTTCTGCTTCTGGGAGCGCAGCTCGGCCATGCGTTCGTTGAGCTCCGAGAACTCCTGCAGGGCCAGCTTCCGCTGCTGGTGGGCGTCTTTCAGCTCTCGGGCCTGGGACTTTAACCGCTCGGAAGCCTCGATCAATTGCTGAACACAAGGAGTTACAGGCTGTTTACATTTGCCTAACAAGGACCGGAAGGTGAGAAGCATCACCTGTTGCTGTGTCAAGGGTTTGAAGTGACAGCAAATGCTGGTGAAAAGCTGCAGCCTCAGCCTCGAAAACTGAGCTCCCCGGGAAGGCCCTCTGTCGGCCCCAGCACAGCCTGAAGGCCACCAGGGCCCAGGGAGCCCACGAGGTGCCCAAGCTTGCCTGGCTCAGGAATCCCGACCTCTCCCGTGTCATCACACCATCACAGAGGTGGATGAAGGCCTGCAAGTCTCCGACGTTCCCACGAACGCAACTGCACACTCCGCGAAGCCATGCACTTTCCCACAGACGGGCCCGCCTACCTTGTGGAGGTCCTCCTTCTCCTGCCGCACCACGCGGTACTGCTTCTCCAGGCCCTTCAGCCGCTGCGCGGAATCCTCGTGCTCCTGGCGGAGAGTCACCGTGTCCTCGAGCTGCCGTTCCAGCCGACTGGAATCTGAGCGAAACAGGAAACAAGCCAGGATCCCTTACACGCGCGTGGCCGCCAGCACATCTGACAGACCCCCCAGACTTGGCTCTGACGTGTGTCCACACCCTCTCCCCGGGGACGTGAGCCCCGGGGCGCCTGCGGCCCGTCTGGCCCTCGCTCCCGTGTAACAGACAAGCACAGCTGGGCAGTGTGGGAGGGTCTCGGTGAGTAAGGCACTCAATGGCAGCCTTTTCTCGGATCAGGAAGGTGGGTCCCAGAAGGAAGCAGAGAGACGGCCACTGACTCGGGGTTGATTTGAGATGAGTCAGGTGTAGCGCCGACCCACATGTCAGGCTAAGGGCTGGGACTTAACGGTGCCTTGAGTCTTCAGGAAGCTCTGATAACTGGGAGCCACAAAACATGATTCTGGTGACACCAGATCTAGCACTTTAACATTGAAGAGGAAGCCCAGCTGTGGGAGAGAGCTCCAGAAAGAGAGAGTTATGGCTGTTCTGTCTCATATATATAAAGCATTAATTCTAACAGCTCAAATCAGTTCCTATAGTGTTAAAGTTAGGCACGTTAGAGAAATCATTTAAAATAAACTGGCAAAACTTTGCTAAAGTTTAACTTTTTTTCCCTGCTTTTCCATCCAATGGAAAGGACTCCGAGAATGTTCTTTGCAGAAAGGAAGATCTGAGAACAGAGAGTCTAAGCAGGGTGACCTTAGAACACTCACCTGCTATCTTATTCTTCAAACGTTCGATCTCTTCGTTCAGCCGTTTGATCTCTTTGTCCCGGGCTGCACCTCCCAGGGTCCGGGCTGAGCCATGGAGGGACTGGACGGTCTGTGTGGACTCTGGGGAGGAGACGCATGTGAGCACGGGCCGTGGGGGGCAGAGGGCGGTCCCCGAGCAGAGGCCCCACCCCTCACCCTGCAGCTTCCGGCTCAGCTCCAGCCTCTCCTGCTCCAGCCTCCGGATGCGTCTCTCGTAGGCCTCCACCTGCAGGCTGGCCTCCAGATCGCGCTGCACGCCCTCATCTCTGGTCAGTGTGCTGGACTGCAGGATGCTCTTCAGAGAGCCCCGGTCAGAGAAGCAGCTGCAGATAAAGCAACAGCGTGTTCTCACCCACGGAGACTTTACAGGGACTTCATTAATGTTTAGAAACTTCCTGGGGTAAAAGATAAGCCTTTTCAAACTGGCAAACAAAATCACCTGTGAAAAGACTATTGTTTATGGAGCCAAAACCAGACAAGAGTCTTCCTTGCCCCAAACCACTGGGTGGCAATGGGTGGTGAGAGGGCTGGTTAGACAGAGCACCTCTGCAGGGCTGGGAAGTATAATTCTCTTTCTTTTATTGAAGTACAGTTGATTCTGGAGAAAGCAATAGCAACCCACTCCAGTATTCTTGCCTGGGAAATCCCACGGAGAGAGGAGCCTGGTGGGCTATAGTCCGTGGGGTTGCAGGAGTTGGGCGTGACTTAGTCACTGAACAGACGATGTGGATTCACTTCACTGTGATGGCGCCGAATGTAATCTCTAAGTCACCATGCACACCTAACCATGAACTGAGGGAGAAGGCCTCCTGCACGAGGACCTGGGCTGGCAGGGCCTGGGGGGCTGTGGGCAGAGGCGCCCTGATGCTCAGTGGCGGCTGCAGCATGATGAGGGGCGAGGGCACGCTGGCTCTGCCCTCACCGGGACCGTCCCCTCAGCCTCTGGGGCTTGTCGTCCCCCGCATACTGTCAGCACCCTGCACGGCTCCTTCCAGTCCAGCCCCTGGACCAGCACAGCCCAGGTCCTCACCAACCAGCAGCGACTCACGACGCGCCTCTGCACGAGCGCACTCTGATACACAGATTCGGGCTGAGGAAGGTTCTCTCCGTCAGAGCTGAACTTGGGGACAAGCCACTTAGCTCCTCTTGCTTTTAACGTGATGACAATGTCAGGGGCGTTTCTGAGTTCTACACAGTGAGGGAGTGTGCACATACACATACACAGAAGGACAGTCAGGGACGCTTTTCTGAGTTCTACAGTGACTGTGCGTGCACGCGCACACACACACACACACACACACACACACACACACACACACACACTCTCCCTCACAGAAGGGCCTGGCTGGTGTTTCTCAAAGGTGGTCTGTTTCAGGAAGAGGTCCCTGGGTTAACCTGCCAAACCTGGAGCCTCCCTGGGGGCCAAAGGTCCGCAGGTGTGACAGGCACCCAGTGAGCTGAACGAGGTGGAAGGGCCTAGAGCCTCTGCAGAGGGGCTAACAAGTCAACACGTCCAGCACACCCAGAATGCCGCCACTGGGCTGGAAGGCATCTGCCGTCACTCTGGTCTAAGCACTACTAACTCCAGCATCACACCTGAAGAGAGCTTTCACAAGCTAGGGCAGAAGTAGGCCGCTTCCGCGGAGAAGGCAATGGCAACCCACTCCAGTACTCTTGCCTGGAAAATCCCATGGATGGAGGAGCCTGGTAGGCTGCAGTCCATGGGGTCGCTAAGAGTCAGACACGACTGAGCGACTTCACTTTCACTTTCATGCATTGGAGAAGGAAATGGCAACCCGCTCCAGTGTTCTTGCCTGGAGAATCCCAGGGACAGTGGGGCCTGGTGAGCTGCCGTCTATGGGGTTGCACAGAGTCGGTCACAACTGAAGCTACTTAGCAGCAGCAGCAGGCCGCTTCCGTAGAAATTTATACCAATTTAGGCACCCGCGGCTGGAGGCAGCCAGGAACCAAGCTCAGTGACCTCGCTCCAGGCGCCGAGGCAGCCCCATTTGTCTTATTTTACTGCCTTTCTCCCTCAGCCCCCTTTGCTTGGCCCAGTGTCCTTTTAAAATCGAGTTAGAGCACCATGAGCACCACAACTCTGCGGAAGCCCCTGGAGACAGGCCACACACACGACCCCCAGCCAGGGCTCCCGCGGGTGTGCTCACAGGCGGGGTTCAGCTCTCATCTACAGCCCCTCCCCGTGCCCCCGGGAACCCCAGGGCTGCAGCAAAAACCCCCACGAAAGCCAGCAGAGCCCAGATGAAGGGGACGCTCAGCAGGGGTGACCAGACAACCTGCTGCCGGCCAGGGCCCCCGGTGTCCCACCTGCGCAAACCCCGTCTGGCTGAGTGGCCAGCAGAGGTCGTGGCCAGCAAACTAGGGCCTGCAGGCTGAACCCCCTCAAGTCTGAGGTAAAAACGGCTTTTCCACTTTTAATGGGTTGTTAAAAGAGAAGCTCCCTCAAGCACAGAACACGTCCAAGTCCCTGGCTCTGACGGGGCTCTGCCCCACATGGAGGCTCCTCCACCCAATGGGAAGACCCCCACCTTCGGGGAAGGCAGACGAAGACGCACCTTTCCGTGGTGAACGTGAACCCGATGAACGGCAAGTGCAATCCAGAGAAGCCCGTGTGAGAACCAGGAGGTAACACTTCCTGCAGGAGAACACAGCCGACGTGAACAAAACCATGTTCAAACCAACAGAGAACAGGAGGGGAGAGCGTTCCAGGGGAGTCACGGTGCAGCGGGGAGCCCCACAGGGCCTCTCAGAACGCTGCCCACGCGGGGCTGGGTGCCGGCCGGTTCCCGCTTCATTCCCAGCTTGAGCCAAAGCACGAGGCTGTGAAGGGGATAAACACACTGCTTCTGAGACAGCGAAGCTCAGGCTGAAGTGGGATCAGGTAACTGCAAACCTTCTAAAGTGGCAGGAGCCGCTGCTCACCGTGACCCTGAGCAGGGGGGACACGGGGCGGAGGCAGGGGTGCTGGGTTCCTGCCCTGAAACAGGCCAGAAGCGGGGTCTGGAACCCAAGGGGAGACTGTTTTACATGGGTTTACTGCTATTTTTCAGTTTGAGGATCCTTCTCTATTAAAAATAAAAGCAAAGTTATTTACCTGGGAAATTTCAGTGTGGAAATACGTTTATCTGAAGTTCAGGAAAAATCCTTTCAAAAATAATATTAATACTTTCCTCGGTCTTTTCTCACATCATCTAAAGTTCCACTCTTATTTTACTAAGAAAGAGCCTCTAAAGCCTCTAAATCAAACACAGTTTTCTTTTCCCTGGTTAAACCTCAGTTTCTCTATCCCCAACACTCATGTTAAAGGGCTTAAAGTAACACATACTGAATGTTGAGTCTGATGAGACCAAAATAATTTCACAACATGTGAGCAAAACTCTCCGGGCCCAAAAAGTACAATGAAGAGCTCCTCAGCGGCCCTGTGAGACCAGGTCAGATACCAGGTGGGCCCCACGGCCAGCACCCAACGTGGAGAACCACAATCTGAGACATACACTAGGTGGGCCCCACGGCCAGCACCCAATGTGGAGAACCCAGGACCTGAGATATCAGCGCCTCAAAATCGGCCTCTCATCCCTGTTGCTCCCGACCTCCGGCCATGCAAGCAAACAGTCACGCACATGCTGAACACACGTGTCGGCAGAAGAGCGGACATGTCCTCGAGCACAGGGACAGTGAGGAGGAGCGGAGACCCAGAGACCCATGCCACCGTGGGGCCACGGGCAGGCCCCTGGCAGGGGGACAAGGCAGAAGGGACACTCTGATGCAACAGAGAACGTGACACTGTTCACAAAGGCACAAAAGCATCAAATAATTCTGATGAATCCTAAAACAGAACAGCTATTTAAAACTGAGTAAGCCATCTCTTTAAGGACCAAGCTGAAGGCTAGAATGAGAGGTGCATTCCTTGAGGCAACCGCCACAGTTTCGGAAGTTGGCACAGTTCTCAGATTCGCCACCTTGATGAGCAAGCCGTGTGCACGCAGACCTGAGACACGGCATGGAGGGCAGGGTGCCGCCACACTTACGATGTTCCGCAGCACGTCGTCGTCCACGTCGAAGTTGGACGTGTCGGAAGGACTGCTCACATCCGGAATGTAGGGCGCCTCCAGGTTCCGGATGTTCTCCCAGTTCAGCCCTTGGAAGAAGGCGTGCTTCTTGAAGTCCTCCACCCCGTTCTGCCCCAGCCGGCGCTCCCGGCTGCAGATCAGCCTCTGGATGAGGTCTCTGGCCTCCTCGGACACGTCTGTGACGTGGGACGGGAACTGAAACCGCTCCTGGGGGGGCAGGGGGGCAGTCAGGGGACTCGCGGCACGCAGGCATCACGGGGAACAGAGCAGAGGCGCAGCTGCAGCGCTACAGTCCCTTTCTGCGTCCCAGTGGCCAAGCGCAGCCGAAGCTGATGGAGCTTCATTCCAGAAAACCCTCAGTCTCACTGGTTTAGTCACGGTGGACTTGTCATCACCCTGCACGTGAACTAAAACGGTGATAAATGCCCACCTATCAAGGTGGCAAAGAACACCGACAGCAGGTTGCAGGTGGGCGAGAAACGGGCACACCTCCAGTACGCGTTTTGCCCACAGCATCAATGAGAACACACGACATGCTCGTGACGCCATTCTGCTCTGACCAAGGAAATTGAAAAGTACCTCAAAGCTCATCACAGAGGGACTTGCTAAAACGAGATACACTGCACACATACACACGGTAAGTAAGGTCTGCCTTTGAGCACTGAGGAGAAAGATGAGCGGAACCCTGGCCATATGTGACCGTGATCCCATTTATTTAAACAGTCCCCACCTCCCACATGCTAGGAGGTTCACAAGGCCACACACACACCAGGGCACCGCGGGCCTGTGTGCTGAGCCACCCCTGCAGTTCAGGCCTCACCTGTAATCTCTAGAAGGGACGGCAGCGCTGCCTCACGGGGCTGCAGCGGAGACGGAATAAATGATCAGAGACCACCGGGGTGGGGGTGGGGGTGCCCACAGGCGGCAGGCGCTCAGGGAGACAGCAGGCCTTAATATGCAAGCAAGTCCCACTTATTCCCTTCACCACGCTTACCACCAGAAGTTCATAGGGTGCCTTTCATCAACTTACTGCATGCACTTCGGCATGTCTGAAGTTTTTAATAGTATATATTAATTTATAAATAAAAATACATTCCTACTTTGAAAACAAATTTTTTAAGGAATAACTTTTCTTGAGTTAAGAGAAAGATGCTTTAGGACTTTAATGTTAATCTGCTCCTTATCTGAGCAAATACTGGGAGACCAGGCTGGGAGGAGAGAGCAGACAAGTGAGCACCTGTCTGGGTGAGTGACCGAGCAGGTGGGGAAGGGTGCTGTGAGCCAACCGGCAGAGAGGCTGACCCTGGCGTCAGAAGGACGTGGGGAAAGGCGTAAAAAGAAAAAACACAGATGACAAAAATCTTAGAAGGAAGAAGAAATAATAAACAGAAAATGAGGGAAATAGAAGTGAAAAATGAGTACCTGGGAAAAGGGGGGAAAGCAGGAGGAAAAGAAACAGGCTCAAGAAAGGACTAAGAGCACTACTGTGCTGAGACGTGTGATCCACTCCTGACGACTTCGGGGCAAACAGGCTGGAGGGGCAGAGCTGACGCCTAAGGAAGGGCGGGCACACAGGCGGCAGGGGCCCGAGAGCCCCCTTGGGCAGTTCCCACCCACCTGGCCCCGCACGGACCTGGGTCTAGCTCCCGAAGCCCACATCTCCTGCAGGGGTTCTGGCCCAATGGACCCACCACCCTCCACCAGGGAACGGGAGCGTCCCCCTCCGCTCTCGTCTCCCGGGTCAGCAGCCCACTCGGACACCCGTCTGGCCGCCCAGCCTGCTCCACCCATCCCTCTTCCCCAGGGACTCGAACACACACGGGGTGGAAGTGCGACGGCTTACTTCATGGTTCATGATCTTCCCGTAGGTCTCCACGAGGGACTCGGCGTAGAACGGGGTCTCTCCATACAGCATCTCGTACATGCAGACGCCCAGAGACCACCAGTCGCACTCGGGGCCGTACTTGCCCATGCCGTCCTCCATCGCTTGCAGGATCTCTGGGGAGATGTAGTCCGGGGTGCCCACGGCCACGGAGGACTGCACCTTAGGGGAGAGGGCGGGCAAGGTGAAGGGAAACCCGAGGACGTCTCTAGGAGACAGTGGATGAAGAAACAATCACAGGATAAACCTGGCACATGGTCATGATTTAAAAACCTCATAATGAAAAATTCAATGCAAATAAATGTTCCTATAGCACTAAACCGGGGCTTCCCGCGTAGCTCTGTCAGTAAAGCGTCTGCCTGCAATGTGGGAGACCTGAGTTCAATTCCTGGATCGGGAAGTTCCCCTGGAGAAGGAAATGGCAGCCCACTCCAGTACTCTTGCCTGAAGAATTCCATGGACAGAGGAGCCTGGTGGGCTACAGTTCATGGGATCGCAAGAGTCAGAGACAACTTAGAGCTATTTTTATAGCGTTAAACATCGGACAGTTTCCAGAATGCACCAGACTCTCCTGCCCGCCGGGTTTTTCAATCCCTAGATGCCCACCCAGCCCCACACAGCACTGGAGCCCCACAATCCCCATCGCGGCTCAAAGTGCAGTCCAGGCACCCCGTGCGTCCAGGCCAGGCCGCCTCAGACTTGTACGTGCATGGACACCACACGCTTGCGAGAGAGATTCTAAGATCCTGCCTTTCTGACACGCTCCCAGGGGAAGCTCGGGCTGATCACCCACACCCTACCCTCGAGCTCCAAACTGGAACGTCTGGAAGTAGGTCCAGGGACCCGCTGGGTGCTGGACACGCCCTCCGTGGGGAGCTGCAACCATCATGGAGACAACGTGGGGGCTGGGTGTGCTGAGAGGCCACAGACCGGCCTCAGAGCATGTGGAGTCCAAAGGACTGGGGTCAGCAAGACGTGACGACAACAGCCAAGAAGGCCCGTCCTCGAAAAGACCAGCCTCTCCCTGGTCACAGCCCAGGGCCCGGTGGCAGGACTCAGTGGGGAGTCCTCAGGAGTCGGACAGGGCAGCAGGGGACAGCTACTGGGAGGTGAGGTGGGTGAGCCCCCGGGGAAAGGTGCCCAGTGCGTGGGCTCAGACCAAGGCCAGAGCTCCCTCGTTAGAAGACTGGCTTTGGGGACAGCACCAATAGACCCATCACATTAGAAATAAGAGACTGGCTTTGTGGAGAGAGTTAACCGACTCGCTCTTTTTAAAACACTGTCACGTGCTGCCAGCTTTATGTTCTTTTACTGCTGCTTGAAAACCTACAGCAAGGGGTGGGGCAGGGGCTGCTCTCTCTGGAGAAGCAGTTACAGTAGACTTTATGACTCGTGTAGGTTTTTAAAAGACTCCCAAAACACCTAAAACCCAAACTGCGACGGGGGCCACCGGGAAGGATGCAGACGAGTCCCTGACGCAGTGGAGCTGCGTGCTGGAGCCAGCCGAGGGAGGCGGGGGGCCCACCGAGGCCACCTGGCCATCGGGCTCGGGATGGCCACTCTTGGGGTGTCCTCCCGCTCTGCAGAGGGAGAGTCCGCTGGCCCTTGGGGGGGGGTACCCCCATTCAGGAAGTCCTGCCCCAGACAGAAACGAGAAGGCACCGACACCCAGCTCAGGTCTGCCCACTGGCCGGCTGCCCCTCTCTCACCGTGGGGTCGGCGCCCGGGAGTGGCCCCGGGGATCTGAGGACACCTGAACTCCTCTCTGCAGAAGGCACACAGATCACTTTCTCGAACACAGGAAGCAATCAAGATGTTTTAACCGTAAATAGAAAATTTCAACTGTTTTCTAAATGGACTTGTCTTCTTAATTTACATTAATAAACTTGGTTTCTTAATTGTATCTCAAATTGAAAATGCAAACAAGCCCCTTCTAACTGCAAGCAAAACACAAAACCAAATGGAAAAGTTTCAACAAAAATACCTACAGTTCCATCGTCATTCATCTTCAAACAGGATCCAAAGTCGGCCAGGCGGATATGACCATTTACATCCAGAAGGACATTGTCAGGTTTAATGTCTCTGTTAGTAAAATAAATACACAGGTGAACCGTTTCCATGCAACACTCAGGTAGGTCACAGCCCTTCACTAGTAGAGAATCACCACAGGAAGCGCTAGTTCGTCACGACAGGACCTAGGAGGGCACCCCTGGGGCGGTGTGGTTGGCGTGCAGCAGTTAATGGTGAACCCCCATTAACCGCTGGGACTGGTCACGGACCCCCCCCCCCGCCCCCCCGCCAGCCCAGGCCTCCTGCATGCTGGGCGCTGCTCTCGACCGGGCCCACAGCAGGGGCTGGACAGCACTTCCTGCCTTCAGGAAGCCTCCCTCCGGCCAGGATGTCAAGACATGAACACGCCAGGCACAGCCGCACAGGGCCTCGGCATCACAAGGCACAAGCCGTGTGGCAACTGCTACGAAGAGACACAAGCGAACAGAGGAGGCAGAGGGACAGCGTGCAAAGGGGGCCAGGTGGCCGAGGCCACCGAGGAGACGCCTGGGCGGGACCTGATGCATATCGGGTCGCATGAGGAGCCGGGGCAGGACGGTGTCGCACGTGTATCCCGGAGCACCACGGGCCCCTCCCCAAGTGTATGTTATAGACGATGACAGGGAAGCTCAGAGCGCAGCAGTCTGCCAGTCACCCCGCACAGGAAAGGGAAGTCTCTCACTCAAGCCGTCATCCTACCGACCGTCCTGTGTACTGGCCAACACCGGGCGGGGAGTGGGGGGCGGTGCGGTGGACTTCAAGGGACTAGTCCTCCTTCCTGGCAGAATAAGTCTGTGTGACCAGACAGCATGACAAGGAACACAAACTTTACAAGGAAGGTGTTCACCAAGAAGACCGCAAGGATGCTCCCAGCAGCACAGCTGGTAACAGCCGCCAAGAGGGGCTGTGACAAGGCCCACCTTCTGCAAGGGGGCTTGAGCATGGACCACCTCAAGTCCCCCTGCAGAAGGGACACAGAAGCCGGGCCACTCTGGCCTGACACAATGCTACACCCTGATGCAAACACACAAAAGCCCCTGCTACTCCCACAACACAGAAAGTCTCACAAACACATGTGAGCAAAAGATGATTAATCCAAAAAAAGTAAAGCAAAAAAAAACAAACCCAAAATCCCTCTAGCCAAGCACTCCAGACTGAAATAAATCTTAAATAAATACTCAGGAGTACGAAAGAGAAAACAACCATTTGTAAAAAAACATTCCAGATAATTCCATAGTTCTGAAGCAGCAGTCTAATCCCTTTCTCACTTTTGGAAGGTACATTTCAGCTTAATGCATATTGCCTTCTCCAGAGAGAAAGAGAAAAGGCTTGGGCCTGCCTTACTGAGAGCCTAGCAGTCCAGAGAAAGGCTCCATTTGGGGAAACCTCATTGCCCTGTAAAAAGTACCTGCCAAACCAGAAAGATGATTACAGGAGGAGTTAGCCAAAAAAAAAAAAAAGTGCTGTTCAGGTTTTCAGCTTTACAGTATCTCTGGACAACCTTTTCTTTCTTTTTTCATCAGAAGCGACCAAACAATTAAGATGGTGAAACCTCTGAGACCAAATCCTTGTCCCAGCTCTACCCTGTTCCCAACTGCTCACAGAATGGATCATGTGCCCCTTATGCTGAAGTGGCCACTTATTTGCTCTCCTGCCTCCTTGAAAGAAAGGAAAGAAAATTATGTTTTGCCACTGATTTAGCCATATGAAACTCATCTCATCACCCTTTTCTGGGTCTGAAGCTGCTGTCTCTAAAAGTGCCATCTCATTGTGCTTTGTATCGGTTAGTGCTGGAGAAATCTTGAAAAGCATATGTACAAAACTTTTAAATTTTATATTATTTTGGAACTTTGCTTCTTTGGGGTTGAGGCACACTGGTCACCCCTCTGCCTGTAAGAGCTCTCTACAGTCTGTGGGCTAGCAGTGTGCTGATCTTTTAAAGTTTCTTTCCCTACCCAATCCCCCTTTTTTGATGAGGTTTCAGTGAGGTCTGTTAGGTGTGCATCCTGCAGCTTAATTGGCTTAAAATGTTCTCTCCTTTGGTGTCTCTTTGGGGACCAACTGGGAGAAAAAAAAAACCAATAGTGTAACCGTTTTGATACTGAAAATTGATAAATGTCTTTTTGAAATAAAGAACCAGTTCCTCCAAAAAAAAAAAAAAAAGAATCCCTTGATGACTCAGAAAAATAAAAACTACTTTCCTGTTCTAGTGGTTAAAACTGAGCTTCCACTGCAGGGGGCAAAGGTTTGATGCCCAGTCAGGGAACTAAGATCCCACCTGTGACAAGTCATGGTAAAACCAAAGAACAGAACTAGACAAAAATAAGGAGAAGAGAAAAGAGATTTGATTTAACCCAGGGGAGAAATAGAAGAAAAAGATGATCTTAACAGAAATGAAAACTAAAGTGTAAGATGCCACAGAAGAATCAATGTAAATAAAAATCTAGGGCTGCTCTGGCGGCTCAGTGGTAAAGAATCCTCCCACCAATGCAGAAGACACAGGTTCAATCCCTGATGTGGGAAGAGCCCATGTGCCTCAGAGCAACGCAGCCCGTGTGCACGCCACAGCTCCTGAAGCCCCGCGCCCTAGAGCCCGCGCTCCGTGGCGAGAGAAGATAGCCTGATGAGGTCCACCCGCGCGCTCTGCAACCAGAGAAAAGCCTGTGCAGCAACCAAAACCCAGCATAGCCAAAAATAAACAAAAAATTTAAAAAAAAATCAAATGAAAGGCAGTGAAGAAACAGAGGAAAGGATCTGAAAAAGTAAAAATGGGACAAATAATTAAAAAGGGTCAGGGACAAAGCAGCTGGAGACTGAAATGGAAGACAGGTAAAGAAGGCACAACATATTCATAACAAGAGTCCCTGAAGAATCAAAACAATAAAACATCATATCTGAACCTGAAACCCAAGACAACTTTCCAGACATTAAAAAAAAAAAAAAAAAGACCTGAATCTACAGACTGAAAGGCTCATCAAATTTAAAAATAAGTAAGTGTCCTGCTTTTTTTGGAGCCAGACCAGTTGATATTGAAAGCTGATATGGAACAACCAACATGTAAGAACAGCTAGGAAAACACTGAAAAGAAAGAGGTGTGATGGGAGACTTGGGCCCATGGAATTTCAAGCCTCCAAGATGTGGTCCCAGAGCAGAGACAGAAAGACAATGGAACAGAATAACATATCCAGAAGAGACCAAACTCAGAGAAACTGAGCATATCATGGAGATGCTGCTTCAGATCAGTGGGCAAAGACATCTAAGTTCATGCTGGGACAACCGAAGAGCCTTTTAATTAGAGATAAAATCAGATCCATTCTTTATATAAGAATAAACTCCAAATGGAGTTTATGTAAAAAATAAAACCATTAGAAGAAAACAACCAATAAATTTAATACATTACAAAACCTGCCTGTGGGACTTCCCTGGAGTGGCTGAGACTCTGGGCCCCCAGTGCAGGGGGCCTGAGGTCAATCCCTGATCAGGGAACTAGATCCCTCGTGTCACAAGTAAGACCCGGCACAGCCAAATAAACAATTTTTTTTTAAAACAAAGAGTTGAATGGAAATGTTAAAATTAAAAACAAAACCCTGCCAGGCTGCAATCCCTGGGAGCCTGTGCCTCTTGGGTCTCTGCTCTGCTGGTTTCTGAGGCTGACCTCCTAGGAACGGTGGTGCCCACTGGCGTGCTCGGCCAGGTCGGAGGTCACTGCTGCTTCCTGCAGTGAGCCTCGAAGGGGTCCAGCTGCCAAAGGCGGGGCGCAGCCGCTCTGTCTGCAGGAGCCCGGCTCGGGGGCAGTGGGCACTGCCCTAAGAAGTCGCCATGGCCCACATCCTCCCATGAGAAAGGGGCCCAAAGCTATGGTCTGAACCCGCCGTTATGAACCTCCCGTCATTCTGATGGGAGTCACTCACCTCCGGCCCCACCACAGGCAGCCTTAACTTACTCAGGCACACCCCTGAGACAGGGGTAGGACTGACTTCCTGTTCTATCTAACTCTGCGAACTGTGTTGTTAGACTAGGTCATTCAAGCACTTGGTCTGAATACTGCGTTGACTTTAAGAATGTCAAATTATGCATTTTAATGTTTCCTACTATGCCCTGAAGTTAAAAGATAGAGCAAAGTTTCTACACAACCAATTAAGAAAATCAACAGAAAGCCTTCTACTTAGGGAAAAACAGGAAAGAATAAACTGTTCAAAAGGCAGTCAAATTAATTTCCCTGGAGATCTGTGACAACTACAAAGACATTCATCTCTCCGTAGTGAATTAAGCAAAATTCCATCAAGAAGAGTATAAAATCTGATGTTGAAAACAGAAACAGTGACTGTTATAAAAGCAAGCATAGTGACATTACAGGACACAGGAGAGGGAAGAGCACCTCTGGCCCAGACCTCGGTGCCCTGAAAGCACCACCCGCTAGGGGGCAGTACCCCGGGCTCCCCGTGGCACAGAGACCAGTGCCCAGGCAGGACCGCGTGGCCCCTGGAAAGCTGCCCCCTCCCAGGGCAACACGGTCACACTCATGGCAGGGCTTGAAGGGCTGTTCCTTTGACACTGGGCACCATCGCCACCCTAGAAGCACGAGCTGCATCTGGTTAGGAAAATCCCTGAGAGGCTCAGAGGCGTGGAAAGTACTTAGTGAAAGAAGCCGGTGTAGAATCTGCGACCCGTGCAGTTCACACTCAGTTCACACTCACGGTGTTCGAGGGGGAACCGCATGACACTAACTGGGCCCAGGCGGGAAGGAGGGATGAGAGAGATGTACCTACTTATGTAAAAGAGTCAAACCTCCACTTAAACAGATGTGCTCTGAGACCCCCGCCCTCACCCCACAAAATGCAGCAGCAATAGAAACACATTTCTGTTAGTTGGAAATATGCAGGCAAATACCAGAAGAAACAACTATAAATTGACGATAGTTACCTATGGCAGGGGCGTCAGGGTGGAGCAGGACTGAACACTCATTTTTGTTATAAGCCCTGTACAACTATTTGAATTTCTAAAACTACCGCCATGAAACATTTTGATGAAAAGAAGTAAAACAGAACCAACAACCCCTGCCCCTACCACCACCCAACCCCGCAGGACTGAATCCCTGTCTTAAACAGCAGACTGAGACGGACACAGAGGTGCAGGCTGGGCAACGACTAAGGCCGCGGTCCTGGCGGCGGGGGCCGTGCGGCGAGCAGCAGGGGGCCTGTCCCACGCTGCCACCCCCGTCTGCCACGCAGGAGCAGTTACACTCGTTCGAGTCCTTTATACTGCTGTGATGGGAGCCCCCTCAACTCAACCCCCCTAATGTTCTGTGCGTGATCGGGAACGAGCTCTGGGGGGGCGGGCAGGGCAGAGCACGAGCCAATGGCAGGCAGACACCAAAGGACAAGGTGACCTTAGCTGACAGCAGCTGCCACAGAGCAGTGACCCGGGAAGGCACCCCACATCGTGGCAGCCAAAGGGAGGACCCCAACCTCCCAAATTCTCCGCAGAGCCTGGCGATGGGGCTCTAAAAGGAATGCTTCAACACGTTAATGGTGGTTTCCATAAAACACCTAACAAGGTGATTACCTGTGTACGTAATGAAGCTGATGGATGGAATCGATCGCCAACACCATTTCACCAATGTAGAATCTTGCCATATCTTCCGGAAGCTTGTCCTCAAATTTACTGAGCAGGGTCAGTAAATCGCCACCCACGTAGTAATCCATGACCAAGTACTGCAAATAGGCAGGGAAGACAGCATCCATCACCACCAGACCTCGTGATCAGAGGCCACGCTCCTGCCGCAGAGCTTCTGGACCCGCGGAGTCTGGAGGGAGGCACCCAAGTGGCTCCTGTTGCCCAGGACGCGCCCCCGGAATGTGGACCTTGAGGCACTCTGGGTGTGAAGTGACGCATCCACCAGGGAACAGAGCTCAGTAAATATCTATTCTTGTCAATAAAATTTCTGCCTGCACAACATAACCAGATGGTATCAATACAGAAACCACACTCAATTTACAAATTGATCAGAGGACTGTTGATTTAACCCTAACCCTGGACCCAGAAACTGTTCATACAATGGTGAAAAACCATGGATGCCTAACTCGCCCAGCCACTGGGAAGACTGACTGATAACCAACAGGCTGTGCCCAATAAACCCCAGCTGTCCCCCCTCAAAACAAACATGTATTTTTTCAAATCTAAACAGTCTAACACACCATGTTACCTAGTCCTGGCCTACTGAATCTAATGGATTTCTCTGAGGTCTGAAAGAGATTATTTTAAGATAAATGCAAGAAATTCTACATGACTCCACTTCCTGGAAGCACATGGAGTCCACCGCTCACAGTGAATTCACATGTCACCTGAGGCCCTGCCCTGCAAGTCCCGTGCGGCCACAGCTGGGGAAACGTGCCGGCCGCTCCCCAGGCGGAGGAGCTGGGCTAAGACCAGTTTCCCCGAGGTCCGTGCAGACTCCGTCCACTCAGAGCTCCATGGCGTGGACATTTCCAGGTTCAGGCAAACCTGGCAAGTCCTTCTCAGAGTTAAAAGTCCTAACAAAGCCATCATGAGTCATTCGGGGCCCAAGCCAAAGGTCTGATTTACCTTTCACTCCAAACTGGTTGTCCTGCACCTGTTCGCTTTTTTAATTAATTTATTATAATTGGAGGCTAATTACTTTACAATGTTGTGGTGGTTTTTCCCATATATCGACATGAATCAGCCACAGGCGTACGTGTGCCCCCTATCTCAAACCCCCTCCCCACCTCCCTCCCCATCCCCTCCCTCTGGGTGGTTCCAGTGCACCGGCTGTGAGTGCCGTGTTTCCATCAAACCTGAACTGGTCATCTATTTCACATATGGTAATATGCATGTTTCAGTGCCATTCTCTCAAATCATCCCACCTTGCCTTCTCCCACAGAGTCCAAAAGTCTGTTCTTTATATCTATGTCTCTCTTGGTATCTCACATATAGGATTGTCGTTATCATCTTTCTAAATTCCACATACACGTTAATATACTGTATTGGTGTTTTTCTTTCTGACTTACTTCACTCTATATAATAGGCTCCAGTTTCATTCATCTCATTAGTACTGATTCAAATGTGTTCTTTTTAATGGCTGAATAATACTCCCTTGTGTATACGTACCACAGCTTTCTTATCCATTCGTCTGCCGATGGGCATCTAGGGTGCTTCCACGTCCTAGCTATTGTAAACAGTGCTGCGATGAACACTGGGGTACACGTGTCTCTTTCAATTCTGGTTTCCTCAGTGTGTATGCCTAGCAGTGGGATTGCTGGATCATACGGCAGTTCTATTTCCAGTTTTTTAAGGAATCTCCACACTGTTCTCCATAGTGGCTGTACTAGTTTGCATTCCCACCAAGAGTGTAAGAGGTTCCCTTTTCTCTGCACCCTCTCCAGCGTTTACTGTTTGTAGACTTATTGATAGCAGCTGTTGTGAGCGGTGTGAGACGGTATATCGTTGTGGTTTTGATTTGCATTTCTCTGATAACGAATGATGCTGAGCATCTTTTCACGTGTCTGTTAGTCATCTGTGTGTCTTCTGCACCTGTTCTCTTACACGTCCAAGCTCATGCTACCCACACGCACGAGTCACAAAGTGATGAGCTGACACTGCAAGTAAGCCCCAGCTCCAGTCGGAACAAACAGCTGACAAGAACACGGGGACCAAGAGTCACCCCCAAACCTATGTCAGCAGCCCCAGTGGGCAGGGCTGCAAACCAGCATTTGTTGTTCGACGCGCCCGCCAGGGAAACTCGATGGAAAAGCCACTCAGGTCAAGGCGCCAACGTTCTGAATTCCCAGTTTCTTACTCTTACATATAATTCAAGACAGAAAACCCCCATTTCATAATAAACCAAGTGAAGAAAATAAGCACGCTATCTAATGATCAGAGGGAAGAAGTTCACCTGCATGATCACACTGCAACCAACCCTCGGTTTTATCGTCAGATGCACGTTTGGGCAGTGACAGTCCCAGAGAGCCTTGCTCATTCTCAGTGCTGGCACACAAGAGTCAGAACCCCTGGCATGACGTCACGGGCCGGGGCCCTCGGGGCCCACACTTACCAGGTAGTTCTCGTCCTGGAAGGCGTAGTGCAGCGTGGTGATCCACTGACAGTCCCCGTTCACCAGCACGTCTCGCTCTTCCCGGAAACAGGCCGTCTGTGAAGTGGGGAGAAAGCCAGGCTGTGTCCACTGGGATGGCGCCTGCAGGGCGCAGCCCCGAGCAAACGCAGGCTCCGAGGCCACGGCCCCCGCCCTGCAGTGGACAGAGGCTCTGAGCAGATGCAGGCTCTAAGTGGACAGAGGCTCTGAGCAGACGCAGGCTCTGAGGCCACGGCCTCCACCCTCCAGGCCTGCAGTGGACGGAGGCTCTGAGTGGACGCTGGCTCCGAGGCCACAGCCCCCGCCCTGCAGTGGACGGAGGCTCTGAGCGGATGCAGGCTGAGTGGACAGAGGCTCTGAGCAGACGCAGGCTCTGAGGCCACGGCCCCCGCCCTCCAGGCCTGCAGTGGACGGAGGCTCTGGGCAGATGCTGGCTCCGAGGCTATGGCCCCTGCCCTCCACGCCTGCAGTGGACGGAGGCTTTGAGTGGACGCTGGCTCTGAGGCCACGGCCCCCGCCCTCCAGGCCTGCAGTGGACGGAGGCTCTGAGTGGACGCTGGCTCCGAGACCACGGCCCCACCCCCCGCCCCCCAGGACGCAGGGACCAGGCACATGGCGTCTCCCCGTGAGGGCTCCCACAGCAGCAGCGGGATCTCTGCTCTCTCCTGCCCCCGTGGCCCCACCCCGAGTGTGTTGGGGCTGCTGAGAAGTCACCTCCCCGCAGGGGGCTCGCACCCACCCCTCCACACGCCCCTTCCAGGGCCAACACGTGAGATTCAGCCCAGCTCACACTTGGACTTGGTGCACAGCATGCCAATTACAGGTTCTGTGTAACCAGGTTTAAATTTAGAAAGCAACATTCAACTCTTTAAATGTGCTCACGCACCATGACTAGTGTGATAAGGTGAGTCATCTACGCCTAAAGCTTTTATAATTTTTAATGTTTACCTTACACATACGTCACTAGAGATTAACGTAACAAGTTACATTACATGTGGCCCAACTAGCTTCTTTCATAAGTCAATCCCTTCCGTAAAAATTTAAACTTCAATAGAATTTGCTACTAGTATTTCTTTCCCCGAGTACTTTATTCAGTCCCCAAACTTTCATGTAACAGTATCTTTTCCCCTGAGAAATGCTCCAGTGACTTTCCTGTGTTCACTGACCTGCCAGCGATGACAGGAAGAAGGGCTGCTGGGGCCGTTGGTGATGGATAAAGACGGAGAGGGGAGACACGCAGTGGACGGGGCGGGGCTGGGGGAAGGACGTGGAGTGGACGGGGCGGGGCCGGGAGGGGAGGGGGGGACGAGGAGTGGACAGGGTAGGGCCAGGGAGGGGGGGGGGGGGACGAGGAGTGGACGGGGTGGGGGCCGGGGCGGGGGGGACGTGGAGCGGACAGGGTGGGGCCGGGGGGGAGGACGCAGAGTGGACAGGGTGGGGCCAGGGAGGGGGGGGACGCAGAGTGGACAGGGTGGGGCCAGGGAGGGGGGGGACGCAGAGTGGACAGGGTGGGGCCAGGGAGGGGGGGGACGAAGAGTGGACAGGGTGGGGCCGGGGGGGGGGGACGCAGAGTGGACAGGGTGGGGCTGGGGGGGGACGCAGAGCGGACAGGGTGGGGCCGGGGGGGGGGACGAGGAGTGGACAGGGTGGGGCCGGGGGCGGGGGACAGAGAAGGCCGAGTCACGGGACGCCTGCATTTCGAGTCGGGTGACCCTGACACTGGTGACAACACACGTTTGAACAATGACACGTGTAAGGCCGTGTGACGGGTCCAGCTGCAGATGGAAAGAGGACACGAGTGTGGACAGGGGAGGGGAGAAGCAGCATGTGGTTTAAAAGGACAGAGCTGGGTGGCCAGCAGGGAGCTGAGGCGGGAGCACTGGTGAGGGAGGAGGGACGGCCTGCGCTCAGGAGAGCCTCGTGTGTACTGTCCACACGGCGTGGCCACTAGCATCAGCAGGTAAACATTCATGAAAACAGCAAAGGGGCCACCTGGAGTTACCAGGAGGCGTCAGAGTGACGGGATGAGAAGGAATTTCCAGAGGAGGAGGGGGTGGTTCTGGAGGGGAGTGCCCGGGGCAGACAAAGGGCAGCAGCGGCCTGGGGGGGGATGGGGGCGGGGCGGGGAGAGCGAGGCCAGGGGCATGAAACAGCCGCCACCCAGGTGGACAAGGAAAAGAAACAGGCTGCCCTGCAGTGGTCACCTACTTTTATTTATAACCTTCCCTCCTCTAGAGGAGGGAGGGCAAAACATTCCCAGATTCAAGAATCCTTCTGCACCGGTAGCAGAACTGAGATAAGATGCCTGAGGGTTTTTTCCTGGCTGCATCAGGCCCGTGACATCTCAGCTCCCTGACAGGGGCTGAACCCACGCTCCGTGCAGTGGAAGCTTGGGAGTCCTAACCACTGGACCGCTGCCCCCGCAGACACACCCAAGGGGGCTCTCAAGAGAGAGGCACCTGGCCGGAGCCGACACCGAGAGGGATGGGTGGGAGAGGCTGAGGGCCTGCTGACAGAAAGCAGCAGCTCTTGTCAAGAAGGGAAGGACGGACAGACAGAAGGAAGGACAGACAGAAGGAAGGAAGGTCCAGATGTGCAAGGACTGTGGTTCTCACCAGCTGGGCTCCGTGAGACCTTTCCTGACATATAAACTGCCTGTTTATGGATTTATTTAAGGCGCCTCACTTACCTCTGCTCTTTTCAGCATTTCCCACTTGTTAAGGATTTTCATGGCGTATATTCGTTCAGTGTTCTTCATTTTGACAACAGCAACCTGTCATACAAATGTGAGTTCAACAAAAATTCAGTTAACGAAGCACAAAAGGTCAGCAGCACATTTCATTAATTACAGAGAAAACTTAACTGCCTGGAAACCCTGGAAAATGAGCTGTTAAGGAAAGTAAAATTTTCTATTTAGGTAAAGATTTGCCCTTTTAAGCATCAAAACTCGATTCTAGGACTTCCCTGGTGACACAACGGGTAAGACCCCACCTGCCAACGCCGGGGACAATCCCCAGCCTGGGAAGGCTGCATGTGCCTCGGGGCAACTAAAGCCCGATGCGAAACCCCAGAGCCCACGCCCCGTGCTCGGCCACAGGGGAGGCCACCGCAGAAGTCTGAGCACCACACCCAAGACAGCCCCTGTTCTCTCGCAGCTAGAGAAAGCCCGAGCAGCAAAAAAGGTCCAGTGTAAACAAAAATAAAAATAAATTGATTAAAAAGAAAGTCGGTTCTAGCCACATGCGGCCTGAATGACCTCCGTCGCCGGCTCAGCCCCCATCACTTCGGAGCTGAAGCACCAGAGCACGCGGTCTGCTGGCCTCTCTCTGGGGTCTGCACATTTACACAGCGATGGCTTTGCATTCTGTCAGGGGCTCCCAAGCTCCCCTCCTGCATTCTGGGGCTTCATCTCCCGGCACACCCACCCCCCTCCACCTCTCAGTCCTATGGCCAGCCCTGCACGTGCCAGGACTTGCCTCTGGGATTTTTTCTTCACAAGAGCAGTGAGTAACTGGGGTAGGGGATGTCTTCCTATATCTCACTGTTCACTGAACCCAGTGTGGGCAAGACGCACTGGGCAGAGCAGCTGGTGCTCTCTCTGGGCTGGTGCAGCAGCCCTACCGCAGACCATCATGTAGCTCCAAGGGCTTTTCAGGTGGAGCTTATACACGTTTACAGAACAAAAGTGGCCCATGGGGTATGTCGAGACACGCACGTGCGGTGCTGTATGTGGTCTCAGCTGTTACATAACCATGTATTTACAAAACGAGGGTGAGAGGCTGTGGGACAAGATAGCCTGAGCACCACCGTCTCGGCTAATTTGCTCTTTCCCTACAGGGAGCTCCAAAGTGTAAGCTGGGCAGATTCACTTCTTTGTGCCTCAGTTTCTACAACTAGGAAATGGACAACAGCAGGACTGTCCTAAGCCTGCCGTGTGAATCAAGACTCGACACGCTCAACACGGCTCAGGGTGGTTTAGGAACATAGGTATTAGCCCTCAACATGCTGGCTGTCAGCCATATTCGTCAAGGTACAACTCAAATGCCACCTCGTCCAGGAAGTCCTCTTGGACTGCTGCTGCTGCTGCTGCTGCTAAGTCGCTTCAGTCATGTCCGACTCTGTGCGACCCCAGAGACGGCAGCCCACCAGGCTCCCCCGTCCCTGGGATTCTCCAGGCAAGAACACTGGAGTGGGTTGCCATTTCCTTCTCCAACACATGAAAGTGAAAAGTGAAAGTGAAGTCGCTCAGTCATGTCCGACTCCTAGCGACCCCATGGACCGCAGTCCACCATGCTCCTCCGTCCATGGGATTTTCCAGGCAAGAGTACTGGAGTGGGGTGCCAGTGCCTTCTCCTGGTCCCCATCAAATCTAAAATGAATTCTTCCATTGCTGCACATGAGATGTGATGTCTGCACCATCGTATGGCACCTCCTACCCTATATAAATAAATCACTCACTCGTTGCCCTAAGTCCCCATCACAAAACCATAAGCAGTGATACTGACCCAGGCACCTGGGCTCTGCTGCCAAGGACTGCCACACACAGGGATAGGACAGAGAGTTACAAAAGCGAACCACTTATTCCCCTGCTTTCTAATCACCACCACACAGCAACATCATCGCAGCGGCCACAGGGGTGACATGCACAGAACACCGCCTGTGCCTGGGCTGTGCGGAGCAGCAGACCCTCTCCCTCAGCTCGCCCTCTCCAGTCCTAGATGGTGGCTCCTTCTAATACCGTCACAGGTGTGCCATCTGAGGTGCAGAGCCTCATTCCCACAGGTGAGTGCTGGGAAGGACTGTCTTAGCACAATGGTCACAATTAGATATAATCCTCCCAGAGCCTGCAGAGGGTCGGAGGTACGTGCCCTGCACGGCTGGGCTCCCAGCCAGGGTCCCCTCCGCATGAGTGCCCACGACCACCCTCTGGCCCTCACCCCCCTTCACCTCGTCACCGCCACTCCAAGGGCCGCTCCCCTCACACCACACCTAAGCGGCTGTCTGTCCGCTGCCGATTCAGAAATCACTGACCAAACTCACTACAATTCTGAATAAATTAAGAACAACAACAAATGAACATTTAGTGGGCTCTCCAACACGTCTAAGGACAGGAACTCTGAGCACACGCTGTCATCATCTGAGGAGTGTCTATTTCTTCCTGGGAATCAGCTATAATCTGGGTGGGTAAGATATTAAGTGGAGGAAAAAAACCTGCTAGTACTTAGTACAGAAACGGTCTAACCTGGTAAGCAAGGCAGAGCTGCTGACCTTTGAGAAAAAGAACGCGATTCTGAAAACGACAAGCATCAGTGACGACCCAGACCTTACCGGGAACGACACGCAGACCACAAGAGAGCTCGGCTCTCGAGAGGAGCCCTGCCGGGGCACAGAAAGCTTTCAGAGAGCACCCAGGACGGTTCTGATAAAGTACACGCGCACAGAGGCAGGGGAGGAGGGGGAGGGAGCGCAGGCGAGAGCAGCACAGCTATGCCACGATCAAGAAAATGAGATGAAACGCCAACAAAACGGTATCTGAGTAAAGGGCTGGACCGGTCTCTGAACCGCTCTATGCACACAGCTGTTCTCTTAATTTGAACCTGTTTCTAAACAAAGCTTTCACAGCTCTGCTTCTTTAAGTCATCCTAGGAACAAGGGGCAGCAGCGCAGGGTGGCTGGACATGCGGGCTTTGCGTCAGGCACAGGGGTCAGCGCTGCCCCCCACCGCCCACCTGCGGCCAGGCCCCCGCTCTGCGACTCAGCCTCGCACCTTCTTCATGTCCATGAAAGCATGTGAGGCCTGTGGTGCCCAGCACACGGTCACCCTCAGGGACCTGCCGTCACGTCCAAAGCCACGGCCCTGGGCACCGCACCGCGGAAGCCGGGGAGTAAGCCCCCACTGCAGTACAGGGTCGGAAGAACCTCCCGGGCCACTTCTCCACACTGAGGGGAGGACAGAGACTTGTTCAAAGCTCAGCAACAAGCCAACACCCTGAGACTCCAAGCCCTGGCTGAATAATAACCTAGAAATTTCACTGAGCTCTGCTACAATTTTGAGATAAGAGGGACATACTCCACTCCAAGCGGACTCTCCAAGTTCTTTCTACAGGCAGGGCTCTTGAACAGTGCCGTCATAGTGTCAGAGGCACAGGTGCACACACCTGTCTACGCACGGTACACACACCTGTGTACAGCTGCACACACAAGGCGGATCTGCACACAGACTCTCCCCCATCCCTGGCTTGTCACGAGGAAGCAATCATTCAATTAGAACCACGTGTGAAGAACACTCAGGACACAACAATGATTAGGGTATTCCCATTCCCACTATCCGCTGGGTGCTCTGGAGACAGAGGAGCTGAAACGGGGCCACATTTCAGGCACGTGATGACAAGACCACTCCTGGGAGGAACGTCGGTGATGGGAAGGGGAGCCGCAGAGCCCAGAACTCCAGCTGCGCTGGTGAGGGCGGCGCCCGTGTGCAGGCGGGCCAACCGACACAGGACGCCTGGCCGGGGGAGCTGGGTGAGGAGGGCTGGTGTGGGGGCCCAGGCCACAGAGCCCAGGAGGGCTGACGATGTACCTCTCACAGAGAAGCTGCTAAACCTGGAGAGGGAGCCAAGGCTGGACTCCAAGGATGCATCTCTCTTGATCCGGGAGGAACTGAAAAGTGATCAACGTTATCTTCTATGAAAATCGGAAACTGACTTTTGCATTAAGTTCTTTGGCAAAAAAGAGCACTGAAGATAACTGTCAAGTCTTCTGGCACAACAACGTCCCCCCTGGTGCTTTTGTTTTCTCCTCCCGAAGGCCATCCCTGTCCTGCCCTGGGGTCTCCTCCTGCCCCCCACCCTGACACCCTACAGGGCTTGCTGTCAGTGTGGAGCTCTGCGTGGCCAGCGCTGTGCCCAGCAGACCACCCCGCTCCTGGCACAGGGGAGACAGTCGGTGGAAGGGTATACTGAACTGAGCTGGGTTTCAGTTTGAAGAGAGATCTGCTGTTTCTCCGTGTAGCTCTCTTTTTCCCTGCTGGGGGAGGGCAGGGCTCCCAGGAGGTGGGGGCTCCGGGGAGAAAGGGGAAGGACTTCTCCAGGAACAGGATGCTCCATACTGACTGGGGAGCTGGTTGCAGAGGAGCAGATGACTGTCGTAACTAGAACCGTTCACCCAGATCTATGCATCTCATGGGGAGGTACACCTCAGTATCTGAAAGCAACAGCCAACGTCCCCGTCCCGCCCCAGCCTATAGCCGGTCTGGGGTCGCCCCGGGTCAGAGCTGCCCCCAGTGGCAGGCCTCCCCCTCCCTCTGCAGCCTGGAGAGATCTGCTCTCAGGTCTTCGGGGGGAGAGGAAGGTATGAGGACGACAGGTCCCCCACAGAGCGTGGGCCGGGGCCTGACGTGAGGCCAGGGGTTTCCACGGAAGAAAAAGAGCGCGACACACAGCCACCCACGTGTATGCCAGCAGGCCAGGCTTTCTCACGCAGGTACTCTGAAGGCGTTTTCATCGCAGCTGTCTCCTTCTGTGTATTCTACTCAAGCCCTGCAGATACAGCAGGGCTGTCCTCAGGTGCTGGCAGCGCAAGAATCGTCAAAAATGCTGAGATGTTTTCTAAAACAGATGCCAGTCCGCAGCAGTCATGAGAAGCTCCAGGGCAAAGAAGCCATCTCATTAAACCCTGCTCTGCTTCCTTCCGCGTGTAGTGTGAAGTGTACGCCGTGCACGCAGAGTCACTGGCGAGCAGAGCACACGCGTGGCTGGGACGTGACAGGGCGCTTGGCTCACCAACACACACAGCTCCCGGCCCAGGAGCACTGAAGCAAATCTGAAGGAGCGGCATTACTGCCGTTCAGTGAAGGGCCCCCTGCGAACGCACCGGATCCCGGCCCGCTGCTGGGCGCTGAGACAGGAGGTCAGCGGCTCTGGCCCGGGTGCACAGGCTGCTCCCATCTGTACCCACCCCCACACACACAGGCCTGGACTCAACCCCACAAGGACAGACGGGCGGCGGGCAGGCTACCAACAGTGAGCACCGCCGAGACGATCGTTCCTTTTTTCTAAAATGGCTGCCAAGACTTTTTTCAGCTGACAAATGGATAATTTTAAAAACTTACTCTGTCAGAAAGAACTATTCTGGTCCAGACAATATTTAGGGTAATTCACCAGTCACCACCTTTTGTTTTTTTTTTTTCTCCTTTTTGTTTTTTTTTTCTCCTTAATTCTATCTTTCAGATTTTATCCACCAAGAACTCTCCAAATGATACCAATAAATTACCTCATCTCAAAAATCAACGTACAGGACCCTAGAAACGCTAGATAACAGTTGATAGGCAAAACTGAAGGATGGGAGGGAAGGGAAGAGGGAGGGAAGAAGTCTACCTTACCTCACCAAAAGCACCTCTTCCAATCACTTTAATGATCTCAAAGTCTTCTCGATGAAGCTGCATTTCCTTCACCAGTTGTGTAAACGGTTTTGCTACAAACGAAAAGAAGTCAAATTAACAATTTACTCTAATAAGTTGATAACAGATAAAAATTTTATAATTGGGGCATTCTAAGAAGTTATATTTTACTTAGAAGCAGTTTACTTTGTAAATGAATACTTTTTAAAACATGTAATATATCTGTAAGGATTCCCTTGGCAACTCAGTGGTAAAGAATCCACCTGCCAACGTAGGAGAAGTGGGCTCAATCCCTAAAGAAGGAAATGGCAGCCCACTCCAGTATGCTTGCCTGGGAAATGCCATGGACAGCCTGTGGGGTTGCAAAGAGTCAGACACAACGTGGTGCCTAACACCAACACTTGAGAAGTCATGGACAGCCGGAAAGTCGGCGTGTACACCAGACTAAGGTGGGCATCCGTACTGGACACGCACTTCAGCATGTGTCATAACAAACACCATCACAACAATGGCCCCCTGGGAAACTCGGGGCAGTGGGGCTCTCCCCCCGAGCAAGCTGTGGACGCTCAACTCTCCCACAGGGCAGCACAGGCCAGCGGACCAGGTCCGTGACCTCTGGGTGCCAAGAATCAGCCTGCGGGACTCCCGGTAACCGCCTTGAGTTGCTGGAGCCCCTGGCGGTGCCGGGGGCAGGCTGGGAGCACTGCACCCCGACACGGGCCGCACGCCATTCTCAAGGTTCACTGTGTGATCACCCACGCTTCAGGGAGAAGAAAACGGAGCCAGGTTTCTGTGCAACGTGGACTGGGTCAGATAGTGTCTCCCCAACAACCTGTGGATGTGATCTGACTTGGAAGTGCGGTCTCTGCAGATGTCATCAAGCTAAGAGAAGGTCCCAAACAGGAACGGGGTGGGCCCTAAACCCAGCATGACTGGCGCATACAAAAAACCTAAACCAGAGAGATGATGAGGGGAGTCACGTGAAGATGGAGGCACAGAGCCCAGGGGTTCAGCGACAAGCAAGGGGCGCCCCCAACTGCTGCTGCTGCCAGTCGTTGGGAGAGGGAGGGACAGGCTTTCCCCAAGGGCCTGCAGAAGGAGCACGGCCCTGCTGACCCCGACTTGGGACTTCTGGCCCCAGAGCTGTGGGAGAACAGGAACTCTCTTGCTCCTCTGGGGCCCCCAGCTGGTGGTGAGCTGTCAGAGCAGCCCCAGGGCCGGGAGCCCACCGACGCAGGACGCAGCGTGACCGCCGTCCGCCCCGCCCTCGCCTGGCCTGTCACAGTGCTCACACCCTCAGGCCTACAGCCCTGTGTCCGGCCGACCTGGACTTGTTCTCCACAGCTCTCTTTCAGGTCCTCCACGATGACAGCTTCACGAGCACTGCCCTGGGGGGACATGGGCACACGTATGAAGGTTCTCTCTGGGTTGTCTATTATAACTGCATGTGCACCTACATTATCTACCCCCAAATCCTGCAAATCTCATCTCTTCTGGACTTCCAATTGAGCTCCACATTCTTAATCTAACTCAATTATTTTCTCCTTAAGTAGCTGCTTAGTCCACCAAGGTTTGACAAGCAAGGTTTGCTGATCCAAGGAACAAAGAGCAGCAGAAGGTTCTTGGCTCCTGCTGGTAGTAAATTACCACCGCCGCCACTGTAAACACCCATCAGCACTGAGATTAGGGAACAGAACACACCAGGTCTGAATTACGTAGGGCAAAAAGCAAGGCTAAAGAAAACCCCTGAGCTAGAACTTAAAAGGTCCCCATGGCGCCTCATGATTTATTTCAAACATCACCCAAAACATCCATTCCCAGGAATCCTCATGGAAATGCAGACTTTCAACAGCCACTGAAGACCATCACCTCTCTCGGCATCTTCTGGGGGAACCACATGGTACCTTCGTTTTACCGTGAAGAAGACACTCCCGGCAAAGCTGACGTGCCCAGCACGTCCTCCCCCAGCAGGAGAGCAAGCCTGGGAAGGCGATGCTGCGGCGCTCCTGGGAAGGAGCTGAGCCTCGCGCATGCGGCGTGTGCCCGGCAGACACTCCTCCTGGCAGGGCGCGCGGCACTCTGCTGCAAAAACCCCGAAGACTCACGCAGCCTGCTGGCCGCTGTCATAAACGCGCAGGTCCAAAGGCAGTGTTCATGGAGGTCAAAGGCAACTCCACCCCACTGTGCTGCAAATCCTTGTAACTTCCCGTTCCCATTCCCGCCCTGATTGTAGACACAGTAAATGTTCATATAGCTATTTTTCATATTTTGCCTTCAATTTCTCACATTTTTCATGTTTCTAAACCACTCAACTATCATTTTAACAGTTGCATAACATTTCAGTAAGCTGACACACCCACAACTTAAAATTGTGTCTACTTAATGCAGAGGTTAAAGGTTTAATTCTTTAAAATTATTTCCTTATGATGAATAAATTTGCAATAAACTTTTCATACACACAGATTTTTCTTTCTTTTTTTTTTTTTTTAACTATTTTAAGTTAATTTTTAGGATGAAATTCCAGGACTCTCCTCTGGGTGCTAACATTTTATCCGGTTCCTAACCTGCCTTTCACCCCACAATGATGCCTCGTCTCCCTTTGAAATTAAGATTCTTTGACGCCTGGTGAGGTAATGTTCTCCCATATCCGGCTGTATGCCCTGGGATGTTAACTATCCATTTATGACATCTGCTCATTGATCTCATGACATCTGCTTCACCCTTTTGAATCAACTGTACTCCAGCACTCTACTTTGGCTTTGTCAGATGTACAACCGTAAACGCCAGGCCTCCACTCTGCTGCCTCTTTTCATCTGAATTGCGCTATTTTTATTTTATAGCAATTATTACTTTTAATAAAACCAACTTCACGTTCCCTGTAATCCTATTATTAGGGCTTAGAAAGTTGTAACTCTAATAAAGATCTGATAGTCAACCCTACTTTTGGCTAGACGGTTTCTTACAACAGTCAACCCACCATTCATCTGTCGTTCAGAGCACTCCGGAACCTGGTGTGAAGTGTCTGTCTTGATTGCCAGGGGTGACTATCTATAAGCACGTAAACGGTCCAGGGAAACATCCCGAGTTCTGGGAAACATCACTCCTCCCGAATGGGCAGGAGGTGGCCACGCGGCTGCAGGGACCAGGGAAAGTCCTGGTTTCCTTCCATTCAGGGGAGTCAAGTTCAAAGTGGGACACTGGTAGCCCTGCTACCTTAGAAAAGGCATCTGCTCCTCTGACTAAACTTTCCATAAAACAGGCAAAAAGCCCCTCCTCCTCAGGGACCCATCCGCAGCGAGGGCTGAGGCAGGGGCGCAGGAGGCCCTTGGGGCAGAGGAGCCCCGGCTGGCTTTCTCGGCGTCTCTTCTTTCCGCATCAGCGGTCCTACCTGATGTTCCCCAAGGTGTCCTCTTACTCTCTTGATGGAACCATTTTACTGCTTATGCATTCTACACAGCTCTGAACAACTTCCCTGAGATGCATGAACACGGACTTACAAGGTCCAGCCTGATAAACAGGGGAAGAAACATGGAAACACCCCAAATGAAAGCTTGAAAAGAAAAAGGAAGTAAAACTCAAGCAATAGGAAATTAACTAGGTAAAAAATCTAATTTTTAAAATAAAGAGCACTAAAAAGAATCCAGAAGGAAAGTGTCATCTCTGAAGAATCCTAAATATTTTCAAACAGTTCTGAAGACACAGTAAAAATATTACAGTGCTAGGTTAAAAAAACAACCATTGAGACTGCATTAGCTGGAGCCTGAACAGAGAATCACACCAGAGCAGCAGACCCCTGAAACCACAGCAGCACTGAGGCCAGAAACTGCTCTGGCGGGACAGGACCGAGGAAGACAAGGAAAGGGGAAAGAGCCACCTTTCCAACAGGGCGCCAGTGTCAGCGGAGAGACCAGGGGACCCTGCCGTCCGGACCGGGCAGCGTCTAGGGACAGAGCCCACGGGGGTGTTTGAGGAAAACGTAACAGACAAGGCTGGTGGCTAGGTAACCAAAAAGACGGAAGCGCATGGGATTATCATGAAACAGCAGGAGCAGGAAGCAGCCGATACACCCGGGGACCAGGAGACCCACGGGGAGAAGCAGGACTGGTGAGGCCGGGCACAGGGCTCCGCACTCGGGACTCGGAGGGTGGGCGGCGGCTGGGGCTGGCTGCCAGCGTCTCTGAGCACAAAGGCAGGTTGTAGGGGCTGGAGGCCCGCAAGCTGAGAGGGACACTGGCCAGCTGCTGCTGAGGTCTCTGCAAGCGTGGGAAAACACCCAAACCGGGGCCGCGGCCCACGACCGGAAGACACTTCCTGCCAGGAGGAAGTTGGGGGCCAGGTGTCCCCTGCAGAGGTGAGCCCAGATTCAACTCTGAAACTCGGGAAGGAGTCTCAGCTGTGCGGAGCATTCTGCCCAGGGTTCACAAATGCCCCTGGAAGGAAGAGGAGCCGGCAGGAAGCTGCCAGGCCATTCTCCCTCCTCCAGCCCTCTCTGTCTCCCTCCGGTGCGCCCTGGGCAGAGCCCAACAAGGAGCAGGTTTAGAGCCCAAACTGGGTGATACTGGGGTGAGGAAGACATCCGTGCGGGGGACATGGTAACAGCAGGGACAGGGGGCTTGTTACACACGGAAAGCCTCATGCCCTCAGTGACCAGCCCCAGGACAATGGGAGCCAGGGTCACGACTGTCAGAAAAGGGAGAACAAAGGCCCTGCAGTACTGGATTAGCAGTGGAGGCAGCAGGGAGAACTCATGGCTTTCAATGTGTGGACGTAATGGCTGTACACACACACCCACCCCCACCCCACCCCCACACCCCCCCCCACACACACACCCACACCCACCCCCCCACACACACACCCCCCCGCTCTGTCTCCATGGAGGGCCAGGAGGCAGCATCACCTCAACAAGAAGCATCATTAGGGAAAGATCTTGGTTTCTAAACACCATTCTCCAGCTAAGGAACCTCCAGCTAAGGGCTCCTCCGTCGATTCCAGAGCTGGGTCAGGCAAGCACAGGTGAGCCTGGAGCCCCCTGTTGTGCCCAAAAGTAAGCAAGCACTCGAATGAGAGTGAGTGGAAACAGTCACAGATCATCCCGCCCATTAAATAAAACAAGGTTAGGAATACACATGGATAATAAATTCATCAAGAAGTTTTAAAATCTGATGAGAAATGGGATATTTACAGTTTTAAAGTACATCCAAAAAAAATAAATAAATAAAATAAAGTACATCCAAACGGATACTAATGGATCAAACAGAGAAACAGTGACCTCACAGTGCAGCCTGGCCGACACGCCGCCGACCCGGGGATCGGAGTGAGACTGCGCCACCCAGGGGACACAACGAGAATCACCGAGTTCTGTACCCTGAATTCAATCGCGAGGACACAGGACGGAAGCCTAAGCTGTGGAGACAGTCCAGGAAATGACTGGCTTACAGAGGGCTCAGCTGTGACAGTTAGGCGAGGCCAGGCACATCCCCAGCGAGGGAGGGACAGGACGGAAGCGCAGGGCTGGGATCTCAGCCCCTCTGCTGCGGGAGAAGGCGGGACGGCGGGCCTGGGGGAGTGCAGTGCTACAGTCCTGATCTGGGGGTGCAGACTATGGGGTCCAGGGAACACACACTCAACTCAACCTTCGGGGGGGGTTATGTAAGCAACTCACCCTCAAGTTGTTGAGGGAATTCTTTATACCGCTATCTGCAGCTTTTCTGTAAGTTTGAGACTGTTTCCAAAATATTTAACCTCTTTTTAAAGATCATCAGCTGGTATCTGGAAAGCGGGTGCGGCTGTAGGGCAGGCGGGGGTGGGGGGGCCGCCTCCCACCAGACGGAGCACAGTTGAGGCTGACGATGCTGCACCGGGTCACGCTCTGGAAGAGCACTGCCTGCGACGTGGGCGGAGCAGGGGAGACTCCAGGGCGAGTGGGGGGGGGGCAGTGATGGACTCTGCTGCAGAGTTGGAGACAGAGACGAGACCAAACGCACTGTTCTCACAAGAGTCTACTGCTGTTTCATGTTTTCAAACAAGAGTCTCACTTCAGAGCAGCCAGCTGACCCCAGGGTGGCTTCCTATTGGGAGGAAACTGGAGCTCACTGGGAGGGAGCCGGGCAGCAGCATTTTGAAGGCTGCTCCACTGACTGACTACGCCTAGAGCTCCGCTGCTCCTCAGAATACAAGACCAGGATTCTATGAGCTGTGCCCAATGGGGAGCAAGCAGCTTGTCATGACACTCTTAAAACAGACAGGTTGCAAAGCAAAATCACAGCAACCAAAACACCATTAGGGATTCATTTTAAACATAATTTATATTAAGATTCTCTCCAAAGTCAGATATTATGGGTAGCTTGAAGAAAACAGATTCATTATAATGCTTAAGATAACATTTGCTTTTTCACAGTAATAATGAACCCGTAGATTCTGAAGTAAAACAACACAAATACTCCAAACCTTAGAAAGAGTAAGGTGACCTCTCCTCTCATGCCAGCAACCGGCAAACACAGGAGGGCCCCTGCACTGAGGCAGTGCCGCGGGCAAGGGCTGCCCGGCCCGTGGGGACCCTCGCTCAGCGACTGCTGGGGTGGGCACCACTCGGAGCCCCACCCCACACGCATGGTGACCTGCAGCTGCGGCCTGAGACGCCCCCAAGAGCCCACCCCATCAGGCAGTGACAAAGCCACCACCCCGCCCTCCGGTGCTGGCCTGCATGCACCCTCCAGCCCCCAGCACCATCTTCTCCCAAACCAGCACCGTCCCAGCACTTCCCTGCTGCAGACTCTTGAACATCCGTCAACAGAGCTTGCCGCCACCCCTCCCCCACAACACCCCGCGCGCCCCTCCCCCTCAGTTCCACGACACCCACCTTTCAGTGCCTCGGGCCTGAATGTGGTGTTCCGAAGCAGGGCCCTGTGAGGGGTACCCCGCCCCCCACAAGTGGAACACAAGGGAACCAGCAAACACAGCTGCCTCAGCAACCAGTCTTCAGGAAAGGTGACCATCTCCACTGGGAGCGCCTTTATTTTTTTTCTAAGAATACATTCAACAACTTGGGATATTTTCCAGCAAAAAAGACAGAATAAAGCTTAGCCCTTAGACAGCTAAACCTTGATTAGGAAAAAAATTTTCCTATTCTCTTCATTCTACAATCTAAGACTCTTTCACAGAACTTCTCATGATTCTAAAGGGCAATGAATCAATCAACCAAGCAACGACAACCACTGGCAAATGTGAGGTCCCAACTGCAAGGGAAAACGGGGATTCCCGTGTTCCCTCTAAACAGAGACTGGCTTTACCAGGAAGGACTGGGGCAGAGGGAGACACTTTAGCTGAAATTGACTCAAAATGTGAAATGAGAAACTGATGCCCCACCCTCTGGTTTGTTTATCTAGAGAGGAAAGAGCAGACCAACTGGAAGGGGTGCCTGGAGGGGCGGCCTGGTGTCGCAGGGTGGGGCATGCTGGGCCCCACCCCCGGGCCCGGCCTGAGCCCCGTGGCACTCACACCCGGGGAACTGGCAACGGCCTCTCAGATCACCCAGTCCAAACAGTACACGTACTGGGGAGGAAACACGAGCCCAAGGGCCAGGAGACACGCAGAGGATGCAAGGGGCAGCTCTGCTTCCTTTGCGAACAGTCAGCCCCAATCCTGGGGAGGTCCGTTGGCTCCGGGGAGCTCATGCTTCCCAGACGGAGTGAAGTCTGTCCCCACAGCACAGATCCGACACCCCAATGGGAGTCACACCTGTCCCAGAGTTTGTGGAAAATGTGCTTACGTTACATTAAATGGACTTTACTTGTTGTAGCAACGATGATCTTTTGTTAAATGACAGAATACTATACTTCATAAGAAGCTGAGAAAGTGGAAGCTTCCAAGAAACCCTGTTAACTCCCAAATAAAAGTTCTCCAACCATGAACTCTTCAGATAAGCTGATAATCAGGGACTACAATACTGTGAAGTGAACACACATTAATTTTAACCTAAAGCAGTGTAAGATTTTAGAGGACTGAGAAGGAAGTCCTTTAATGCTCTGACTCAGAAGACAAGTAAGGTTCAGACTGAGTCAGTGAAAATCTGAGAAGCAGGGGTGGGGAAGGGGTGGGGAGGCCACAGTGAGTCAACAGAAAACCAGGAAAAATCTCATTCCAACTGCCTGCTGTCATGTGAAGGCGGCGAGCCTTCCCAGACTGACCCTGGGGTCAGTCACGTGACCCTGCATCCTTGCCTCCACTCCAGAGTTGATGGACTGCTTTCCTCAATTCCTCTTCATGTGGTCCCTCTTGCTTTGACATCACTGCAATAAAATCCTGCTGCCTCACTGACAGGCATCACTCAGAACTGCCTGCCTTCCTGCTTGCAGCTCCCAGTCAAGGAGGCCGTGACTCTGAGACTACCAAGTCTTCCCCGCGAGCGGCCATGGCCCTGTCCTTTAGGGTTCCTTTGTCAAAGCAAAGACCTGTGTAAAGTGAGTGACCTTCACAACACACATCTCTTTTCTAAAGCCAGATCCCTTGAGGATGTGAATACAAATATATGTTTTGTTAAAAAAAAAAAAAAAATCCCAGTGTACAATGCCACGTTATGAAAAAGCCAACTGTCATACACAGGTTCCCCCCTACCCAAAAGAGAGTGCTCCCAGGAAATCTTCCCTGGGGCTTCCCCGATGGCTCAGATGGTAAAGAATTTGCCTGCCATGCAGGACACTGGGCTCAATCCCTGGGTGGGGAAGATCCCCTTGGAGAAGGGAATGGAAATCTTTCCTAAGCTGAGATGCCATCGCCTCAGGACACGTCTGCTAAGTGATCCACAGAGACGATGCAGAGACACTCACAGATACTGCAGAGCTGGGGGGCTCCTGAGGAGGGAGCCTGGCGGGGCCCCCTCACTGCTGGGGGTGCTGCCTCAATAAACGGTGCTCTGCAACATAAACACTCTTCAGTATTTTCACTTTCTGACTTTTTTTCCTAAGCATGAAAACTGTCCTAGAATTTCTCTTCGTTACCAAGAACAGGTACTAATGTAGGTCCTGCACAAAAACCTAATTTTTGACGAGCAGGGAACACTTGTGCACATGTTGCAAAAATGTGACCTAAGAACAAGAGACGACTGCACGATGCTTCGATGGGTGGACCATGCAGACTGTGCACGTCCAGGCCCTTCCATCTGAGCCATAGTCATCCTGGCCACCTACCTGCTAAATTTAAGAAAAAGAAAATTCAGGAGTACAGAATGAATAGTGGGTAACCAGCTGGCGGGGGAGGGGGAAGCTCGCTGAAGATCACTCTCCCGTCACTCAGTGGAATGCACACCCACGTGGCCAGGCCAACTCCAACCACTGTGGGTCCAGGGGTGAAGCCCCAACAGCACAGGCCGCTGCAGGAGCCTGGCAGACTCACAAGGCATCCCCGAGCTTGTCTCCTCCCCTGCAGACCGAGAGTAAGAGTGCGCACCCAAGGAGTTACAGGAGCGTGAGACCCGATCCACCCACAAAGCTGGCAGCACCGGGCCAGCACACGGCGCATTCTCACTGCTCGGGAGCTCTGCCATTACTACTGGGTGACACGTCTCTTTTTGTTTTTGTTTATATGTCATATTTACCAACAGGTCCCCTGGACTGCAAGGGGATCAAACCAGCCAATCCTAAAGGAAATCAATCCTGAATATTCAACTGGAAGAACTGATGCTGAAGCTCCAATACTTTGGCCGCCCAATGCAAAGAGCCGACTCATTGGAAAAGACCCTGATGCTGGGAAAGACTGAAGGCACAAGGAGAAGAGGGCAACAGAGGATGAGATGGTTGGATGATAACACCGACTCGATGGACATGAGTTTGAGCAAGCTCCGGGAGACACTGAGGACAGAGGAGCCTGGCGTGCTGCAGTCCATGGGGTCATACAGAGCTGGACATGGCTTAGTAACTGAACAACTACAACCAGCAAATCAACAAATGATGCCATCGCCTACATTATCCTAGAATCCAGCTATATTACCAACCAAGAAGGTACACGCATTATGAACAAGCTCTACCAGGCAGGTTACATGTAGAAGACTCCTGGGTAGCACTCAGTAACTGCCACTGAGCAGCCCTGCAAACCAAGTACTCCAAGAGGGCCCTACACAGCCCTGGAGGATGGTCTCCAGGAGAAGGGTGTGATGCGACTCACAGGCACGCCTTACCCAGCAGTGCTGCCATGGAGTGGAGCTGCCACGTTAGTGGAGGGAGGGCAACTTCACCCGCAAGGTCCAGACCACCGACAGCGCCCTTCTGCCTCCCCCACCCCCAGGGAACTAGCGTCGCTGACCCCCCACTTTAATCAGCTTTTCTATTGCCCGCCCTGGTCACAGCACAGCAGCTCTGACTCGTGGGAGGCGTGGCAGAACCTTCTGACTGTAATGACCTTCACATCTCCACACACGTGACTTACTTTCCTTCAGTTTAAGAATCTATTTCTAAACCTAAAACACAAAGGGTCACTAAAGTAAAACTTCTGCCTGAGGCAGAGACCGATAGGCCCCTGGGTCAGGGCTTTCAGCCGCTGTCAGCTTCCCAGACCTGCTCAAAGGCTCGGCATTAATCACAGTATGGTGACCAGCAAAACGCAGGTGCTGCAGACAGGCCTGAAGGAGCACAGCGGGTACGTCGCCCTTCTGCTTTATGGGGAAAATGGGACAAAAACCTTTCAAGAGATTTGTATTTTTTTCTGCAGTAAATAGAATTTCTGATATAAAAGTTTTAGCTCTCTTTCTGTTCTGTTTGACCTCATTTTGGTAAGACAGGTAGAGGGCAGAGAAGAGGGCGAAGTCTACAGGAAGCGTCACTGTGAAACAGGACCCCACCAACTCAGACTTTCCTAGCATGTCCTCGGCTGAGCCAGTGGCCAAATGGCCACTGAACGGCAGCCCTGAGTGGGCGCCAGACCTGGGCAGGTACGGGCTGAGCCCCACGCCCGCCGCCCCACAAGCCTGGCAGCCTCACCGCGTCCTATGAGCGAGAGGAGTGTGGATCTGCACCCTCACCCGAGAGCTTCTCGAAGCCAAAGCCAGCGCAGTGCCTCAGGCCTGGGTCTTCTCAGGGCCCTGCGGTCAGGTTTCCAGGGCTGGCGGGAGCGCTGTCTCGCCCTTCTGTGTCGTAGATAATCCAGCGGAAGAAAAACGAGGCGCCAGCTAGAAGCTTAGGAGGTGCTAGGGCCGAATCAGGAGGGTCAGTTCTAGTAATCTTCCCCAAGAGACCACCCAAGCTACCTTCTGGCTTTGGGGGATACACTGGAAAAACAGATATAAATGGAGAAAAGCTTTAGGTTTTGTTACCCTTTAATGTACCCCATTCCAGAATTTAACTCAAAAAGTTTTCACAATTGAACAGAATCAGGGAAACAGAGAATAGACTGTGGTTGCCAAGGGGGAAGGGGCTGGGAGAGGGCTGGCCTGGGAGCTTGGGATCAGCAAATGCAAACTATTCCGTACAGGATGGACAGACAGTGAGGTCCTCCTGTACAGCACAGGGAACTAGACTCACCATCCTGGGACAAGCCGTAACGGAAAAGAAGGTGGGCGATTAATAAATATCTATTTAATGGACTCTGATTTTGCGATGTGTAAACAAAGCCCTTTGGGTTCTTACTGGTTAGGTGGTAGCCACTGTATCACTAGAGCAGGGACAACAGCCTTTACACAGGACCGCGCCCACTACTTGCAGAGAACGACACTAAGCGGCGTGAATACACCTGTGAACAAAAATCCCTAACGTCATCAAGCTTACATTTTAGTGGAATAAGACAGAAAAGAAAAAACATGTATAAGGAACAAGTAGATGATACAGAAAATAGTAAACCCTTTGGATTTAAAAAAAAAAAAAAAAGGCAGGGAAAATGGGAGTGTGGTGGGGCAGGGAGATTCACATACAGCTCGCAGGGTGACAGTGGTCTCAACAGTCGGATCCTGGTTGTATTCTGAAGGTAAACCCGACAGGATTTCCTGCTGGACTAGATGTCCGGGAGAATTATCCAAGGTGTGGCCTAAGCAAGCAGGAGGAGGGAGCTGCCTCGGATGAGGCGGGGCCGACCGGCGCTCGAACCACGGGGTGAGCTGCTGTGTCCAGCGGGCGCTCCGAGGTGGCCGCTGCAAGTGTGGATTCTGGAGAGACCAGGCTGGGGGTGGGAACTGGGGTCTTGGGACCCAACTGCATCAGGGTCAGGAGCCTGGACGAGGCCCCGGGGAGTCAGTGGGGCAAAGGAGGAGAGCAAGGACGGAGCCCAGGGAGCTCTGGGAGGAGGAGGACAGGCCAAGAGAAGGAAGCAGCGGGAGCCTGGGGGAGCGGCCAGCATGGGCGCAGGAAGCCAGGACTCCAACCTGAGGCTGAGAACTAAGGGCCACCGGCGGCCCTGACTAAGGTCTGAGGGGGCAGCAGTCTGATTAAACTGAGGCTGCGAATGGGGAAGCGGGAGTGAAGATACAGAACAGACAACTCCACAGAGCTTGCTGTTTTAAAGAAAAAAAACAGGGGGAGGGGAGCCTAGTTTAAATGTCTGACTTCATTTTCACCAAATGTTTTGTTAAGGAACGAGGGGAGCTCCCTGTGGTCCAGTGGTTAGGACTCTGTGCTCTCACTGCCAAGGCCAGGGGTCCAGTTCCTGGTGGGGATCCTAAGATCCCTCAGGCCATATCCCCACTCATCTTGGAGTGGGGGGAAAGTCCGTCTACTTCAAACCCGTGCTGGCATCACAATGACCACCTAGCCCACCAGCATGGGGCTGGGGTGAGTATTACTGACGTATCAGAGGTTGTAAACAAAAAGTTCATTTTCACTGGCTTGGCATGACTCTAGGTTACAAAGATCAATGTCTCAAGCTCCCACCATAGCAACCCACAGAACACAGCGATTTCTTTAAAACGAACTCAACGGCCCAGGATGCGTCCTTGGCTAGCGCCAGAGCCTGGCAGTGCCCTTCCCGGATAGGCCTGCTAGCCTGCATCAGGCTCCTGCCCAGGCACCCTCCCGAGCGCCTTGGGGGAGAAACGAGTGATTTTACAAATTGTTTTTCTTCAGTTTTTCCTGTTCGATCTCCAGGTCGGGAAGATCCCCTAGAGAAGGAAATGGCAACCCACTCCAGTATTCTTGCCTGGAAAAATCCCATGGACAGAGAAGTCTGGGCTACAGTCCACGGGATCACAGAGTCGTGTGGGAACCACGACTGAGCTATTACCACCACCCACGGAGAAAGAAGGCAGCACCCAGTGCACCCTGTGGTGACAGATGACGCCCTGCAGGTCACCTGGTCAGGAGGCGGAACACGCCCAGGATGAGACGCCCTCCAAGGGCGAGGCCGTCACCAGGAAGAGGGATCAGGAAATGAGCTGAGTGCTGTGCGGAGCAGGAAGAGAAATCCCTGATTCCTCACCCTTTCCCAGCACAAAGCCAGACCTGCCGCCCTCCCACGCACTGACAACTGGGCAGCGACCCACGGGCAGGAAGAAGGCGTGAGCAGGACAAGGAGGGGGGTGTCTGCAGCTCTTCCTCCCAGGATGCGTCGGATTCACAAAGCCCACCAGACTGAGACAGGAGGACACAGGAGCTCAAAGCTCCCACCCCCAGAACCCTGTACCAGAGCGAGTCCTCATTCGCTCTTCCTGGCCCCCAACTCCCAGCCTTGCTGGCACATTCCTAGAAGACACTGCTCTTTAACAAAGGACGTTGATAAAAATACTATCTGGGAAAAAAAGGGCAACTAAGAAGGAGTGGGAAGAGTGAAATAATAAGTTTGCAAATCACCAGCAAATTGATACACTGAAAAGAAGGCAACTTATTTTCAGTAATCAGTCATTGGGGGAACTTTTAGCAACCAAAAATATCCACTGGCATTCCGTTATGATTACATCAAACTTACGGCATGGTTCAATTTAAGAAACCTAAGAACATAAAATCTTGACTTAATACTTTAAATTTGTCTTTTACTCTCTCTTGCACCCCAAATAGTTTATAAAATCATCACCACTTTCTGAACATCTACATACGTTTCAAGAATTTCATAAAATAGTCTCTAAAACCTGCAGGATAGATACCATCTGCTTCTGATTAAAAAAAAAAAAAACTGAAAACACAAAGCCCAAGTTCATATAAATATACAGCATTTTTATCCCCTTGTTATTTATCTTTATTTCCCACATAAGTGACTCTTCATGTTTCATAAACATTAAAAATTTTCAATTTTAAAAATCAAAGGAAAAAATTAACTCCACTATTTTTGCTGTTCTTAACTTAATCATTGAGTAGGTAGTATTTTATCAAAATTTTGTGTACTACTGCTGGCAATTCAGAAAAGCCTGGTTTTCTTTCTGTACAGGAAAGCAATAGCTGCTTCTAATTTCGTGATTAGTAAAGCTTCTGAGGAACTAACAGTCAATGGTAGCCAGTATGATCTTAGGTGAAAGCGAACTGTCTCATTCAAATTCTTTGAAAACTGGTAATCCAAGTAAACAATTCTTTCACTATCCTCTAAACAGAGTATTTGATTTATTGTCCTTCCATTCGCCCATTTGTGTATCTCTTAAGTTAACATACCCTATGACCTAGTTAGTTACATCTACCAAAAAGATACAAGAATTTCCACAGCAGCTTTATTTATAACCCTCAAAAACTGAAAGCAACCCAGATGTCCGCTAACAGGGGAATGGAGAATAATCTGTGATAACAGTTGTTACTATAATAATAATGATTTAACAATATTATATTATTTATAATATATAATATACAATAATCCTATTCCTGCAGTGGGATACTTCTCATCAAGAAGAAAGAGTGACCCGCTGCGGCACAGAGCACTGATGTACCTCCAAGGCAGAGCGGGACGCTCAAGAAATCAGACACAGGGCTTCCCTGGTGGCTCATTGGTTAAAAAAAAAAACCCGCTTGTCAATGCAGGAGACACGGGTTTGATCCCCGCCTTGGGAAGATCCCACATGTCACGGAGCAGCTGAGCCGGTGCGCCATGACTCCTGAGCCTGGGCTCTAGAGCCCGGGCGCCGCAGCTACCGAAGCCTGCACACCTAGAGCCCGTGCTCCACGGTGAGAAGTCACTGCCAGGAGCCCAGCGGCCGCCACTGGGGAGCAGCCCCCCCGCCCCGCTCCAACCAGAGAAGGCCTGAGAGCATCAAGACCCAGCACAGCCAAAAATAAAGCACACACTATGATTTTTAAAAAAAGACACACGTCAGACACAAAATACTCAATTTCATTGTATGAAGCTCAAAACAGACACAACTTCAAGAAAACTCAAAGGGTTGAAAGAAGTCTCTTCAACCAATGGTGCGGGACAGTGGACAACCACACGCAGGAAAACAACTGTACTCCTACCTCAGACCAAAGACGAAAACCAACTAAGGATGCTAAGAGTGGGTCAAAAACCTACAGTAAGAGCTAAAACTATCAACCTCTTAGGGAAAAAATGCTATAAACCTCTGTGACCTTGGATTAGGCAATGAATTTTTGAAAGCACAAGTGAGAAAATATTTTAAAATTTTAATTAGGCTTCATCAAAACTAAAAATGTATGCTTCCAGTCATAAGATGAGTAAGTACTCTGGTGCAATGTACAACATTATAAATATAACTAACACTGCTGTACATTATATATGCAAGATGTTAAGAGTAAATCCTTTTTTAAAATCTTTTCAAGTTTAAGGTGCAGAGAGTAATGATCGGACTTACATACAGTGTGAAATGATGACTGTAACAGGTTTAGTAAATATCCATCATCTCATGGACATCTCAGTGACAGACTTTCTTTTCTTGGGCTCCAAAATCACTGCAGATGGTAACTGCAGCCATGAAGTTAAAAGACACTTGCTCCTTGGAAGGAAAGTTATGATAAACCTAGAAAGTGTATTAAACTGCTGAGACATCACTTTGCTGACAAAGGTCCTTAAAGCTATGTTTTTTCCAGTAGTTACGTATGGATGTGAGAGTTAGACCATAAAGAAGGCTGAGCGCCGAAGAACTGATGCTTTTGAACTGTGGTGTTGGAGCAGACTCCTGAGAGTCCCGTGCACTGAAAGGAGATCAAACCAGTCAATCCTAAAGGAAATCAGTCCTGAATATTGGAAGGACTGATGCTGAAGCTGAAGCTCCAGTACTTTGGCCACCTGATGCGAAGAACTGAGTCATTGGAGAAGATCCTGATGCTGGGAAAGATTGAAGGCAGGAGGAGAAGGGAATGACAGAGGATGAGATGGTTGGATGGCATTACCAACTCAAGGACATGAATCTGAGCAAACTACGGGAAACAGGAGAGAAAGGAGCCTGGCATGCTGCAGTCTAGGGGTCTGAAAAGAGTAGGACATGACTTAACAGGTGAGTGACAACAATCATCTCATACAGACAAGACATTAAACAAATTTTTTAAAATGTACTTTTCCCTGTGATGAGAACTCTTAGGATACACACTGCTGCTAAGTCCCTTCAGTCGTGTCCGACTCTGTGTGACCCCATAGACAGCAGCCCACCAGGCTCCCCAGTCCCTGGGATTCTCCAGGCAAGAACACTGGAGTGGGTTGCCATTTCCTTCTCCAATGCATGAAAGTGAGAAGTGAAAGTGAAGTCGCTCAGTCGTGTCCGACTCTTAGCGACCCCATGGACTGCAGCCTACCAGGCTCCTCCATCCATGGGATTTTCCAGGCAAGAGTACTGGAGTGGGGTGCCACTGCCTTCTCTGCTTAGAATACATAATTACACATAATTACTGACTATATTCCCCATACTGTTCATTTCATACCCGTGACTCATTTATTTTGCAACTGCAAGTTTGTGCCTCTTTATCGTATTATAAGGAAAATTTCTTTTCTGTTTCTTTAATTGGATAAATGTGGTCTGTCCATACAACGGAATATTAGTAAGCCACAAAAAAGAAATGTTGATATACCCTACAACATTGATGACTCCTACAAATGTTATGCTAAGTGAAAGAAGCCAGTTTCAAAAACCACGTGTTTTATGATTCCATTTATATGAAATGCCTGGAACAGGCAAACCCATGGAGACAGAAGGTAGACTACTAGCTGCCGAGGGCCAGGGGCAGGGGGATGGGGAGTGACTACTGATGGGTATAGCGTTTCTCTGCGGGGTGATGAAAATGTTCTAGAATTAGGCAGTGGTGATGGTTGTACAACTCTGTGAATATTAAAAAAAGAAAAAAAGCACCAAATTGTATACACATGAAAAAAATAAACTTTAAAAAAAAACCCGGGCATTAACTAACGTGTGATGCAGGTCACGCAGTGCTCCCCACTCTGGGGAAGAGTCGTACACTGAGGGGTGAAGAGGGCACGGCAGAGCCTGTGTGAGTCCCTGACTCATTCATTCATTTATTCACAAGGTATTAGGGATATTTAAGGAAACTACTGGGATTTCCCTAGTTAAGGATCTACCTTCCAGTGCAGGGGACGTGGATTCAGTCCTGGGTTGGGGAACTAAGATCCCACGTGCCGAGGGGAAACTGAGCCACTGCCTGCCGTGACCAGAGAGCTTGTGCACTGCAACAAAGACCCAGTGCAGCCAAAAAAAAAAATTACTGAGATGAAGCAGACAGTGACTGACAGCATGCACTTGAGCTAAGACTTAGCTGCCCCGCTGGTGTTGCAGGATGTGTGATCCGAGCCCCGGCTTCCTGAATGGCAAATTAGGGATAATGCAGGACTGAGGATTATCAGGAGAATTACGAGAGCCATGGACGGAGACCATGAGCTCAGTGTCTCCAGACTCGGGTCCCTATACTCGTGTGTGATCGCAGGCTCACCAGAGAAGACTCACTGTGCCCCCCACCTCGACTCTCCTCCCAGGGTGAGCCCACGCCCAGGCAGGTGTCCTGGGCCCCGCCTGCCTTGCTGCATCAAGCCCCGCCCGGCCCCACGGCACTGCCTGCGCTGCTCTGCTCTGCTAAGGGCCACTCCCTGCCCGGCCCTGAGGAAGAGCCCCTGAGCGCTGACCCAGGCTGAATAAAGCAGAATCTACTGCTTCCAAGAAGGCTTTCCCAACACCACCGTGTAACCCTCTTTATACTCTGTACTGGTGATCTGTGCATATGGCGTGGACTCTCCTGTCTGGGCGCAAGTGTGTGGAATTCTTGGTTAACAGGAGTGTTATTTACTCTTAAACTCATACAACTGAAAACAACAGAAAAACAAATTTATGTCACGGTTCTAAAAAAAAATTTCTAGCACACGTCCTGAGACCAACAGGACATGTTATTTAAGCTCCTAAACTTTCTCCACCTAAACAACATCAGTGTTCATAACAACTGTACAGAGCTGAATACTAAATGATCCAAGTCCAATCTGACAAAGTCTCTAGTTGCAAGGAGTACTGTGGTGTTAAAAAAAAAAAAAAAGTTAAATCTTTTCACAGGTAATCTTCTCTTATCCAAAATTCGTTTGAGCTGTTTACCACACTTAGTGACTAGTTTTGTATATTTTTACACAAGGAATAACTATCTCTGGAAGGAAAATAAGTGTTTTTACCAAAAATTATATGCATCTTCCAGAACCGAATCCTATGTCAGACATCTCAGGAGACAAAAATACGGTAGCCTGAAGCCCCCCGTGGCCAGACATGAAGAACAAAAACATTCAAAACAGCAACGGTAACTTGCCCAGCAACTGCAGTCCTTAACCTACTCTCAAGGCAACTGCTTCTGAACCAGAGGAAGAACCAAGCAAGCAGCCCTCGGAGAAACGAACTCACTTCCCTTCCCACAGCGGGAAATGAGGAGCGGCCGGCCCCTCCGCCTGCCCCGGCGGCTTTGACCTCTCACCGGCTGTCACCCACCTCAGTCCCACACAGGCCTGTGCTTCTGGGTGCTCAAGGCAGTTTCAACACCTTTGCCCTGCAAGGTTAAGATGGAAACCATGCATTTTCAAAATGCTCATGAATGTACAGAAGAACCAAGTTGTGTGATTTTTTTTTTTTTTTTTAAGAAGCTTGTTTAAGGAGAAGTTGTATTTTACATGTGACAAAAATAGCTTCACTCATGTTCAGTGCTGTTCATTTGAACATCAACAATTAGATGTGTCCACGACTGGACGCCACACTATCTGCACTGAATTATCTGATGAACCTATGCATTTGAGGCACTTTTTATTTATTTTTTTTTAATTTTTATTTTTTAACTTTACAATATTGTATTAGTTTTGCCAAATATCGAAATGAATCTGCCACAGGTATACATGTGTTCCCCATCCTGAACCCTCCTCCCTCCTCCCTCCCCATACCCTACCTCTGGGTCGTCCCAGTGCACCAGCCCCAAGCATCCAGTATCATGCATCGAACCTGGACTGGCGACTCGTTTCATACATGATATTATACATGTTTCAATGCCATTCTCCCAAATCTTCCCACCCTCTCCCTCTGCAACAGAGTCCATAAGACTGATCTATACATCAGTGTCTCTTTTGCTGTCTCGTACACAGGGTTATTGTTACCATATTTCTAAATTCCATATATATGCGTTAGTATACTGTATTGGTGTTTTTCTTTCTGGCTTACTTCACTCTGTATAATAGGTTCCAGTTTCATCCATCTCATTAAAACTGATTCAAATGCATTCTTTTTAATGGCTGAGTAATACTCCATTGTGTGTATGTACCACAGCTTGCTTATCCATTCATCTGCTAATGGGCATCTAGGTTGCTTCCATGTCCTGGCTATTATAAACAGTGCTGTGATGAACATTGGGGTACACGTGTCTCTTTCGATTCTGGTTTCCTCAGTGTGTATGCCCAGCAGTGGGATTTCTGGATCATAAGGCAAACGTAAGACCAGAAACTATAAAACTTCTAGAGGAGCACATAGGCAAAACACTCTCCGACATACATCACAGCAGGATCCTCTATGACCCACCTCCCAGAATATTGGAAATAAAAGCAAAAATAAACAAATGGGGCCTAATTAAACTTAAAAGCTTCTGCACAACAAAGGAAACTATTAGTAAGGTGAAAAGGCAGCCTTCAGAATGGGAGAAAATAATAGCAAATGAAGCAACGGACAAACAACTCATCTCAAAAATATACAAGCAACTCCTACAGCTCAACTCCAGAAAAATAAATGACCCAATCAAAAAATGGGCCAAAGAACTACATAGACATTTCTCCAAAAAAGACATACAGATGGCTAACAAACACATGAAAAGATGTTCAACATCACTCATTATCAGAGAAATGCAAATCAAAACCACTATGAGGTACCATTTCATGCCAGTCAGAATGGCTGCGATCCAAAAGTCTACAAATAATAAATGCTGGAGAGGGTGTGGAGAAAAGGGAACCCTCTTACACTGTTGGTGGGAATGCAAACTAGTACAGCCACTATGGAGAACAGTGTGGAGATTCCTTAAAAATCTGAGGCACTTTTTAAAAAATAAGCAAACAAGCCCCCTGCTTGATATTTTTTAATAAAAAAATGTCAGCATAAAGAGAATGAAACACAAAGGAAAATAATCAAGCCACGAAGTAGAGAAAGAGGATAAATGCCTTCCTTTGTCTTTTATCTTTAGCTCACCATCACAAAATATATGAGTTAGTATGTAGGAAGAAAGCTGTTCTGTACATAAGACTTTTTAAAGTGTCACTCTGGTTTTATCCAGCCATTGGTAAGCTGGTCATCTTCCCACTAGACGGCCAGAGATGAGACACACTGAAAATTAGCAAATGACAAAAACTTCCCATAAATCAACAGAATTTTACTGAAAGGTGGGCACATTTAACATTTCAAAAAAAGAACACTTAGCTTTGTGCAGCCTACATTTGCATGCTCTAAGAACCAATCAAAAAACAGCCTTCTTCTTAAACAATCCTTCGTTAAAAATGAAAGATTTATATTACAAGTGTTAGTCGATTTTTTGTTGTTGTTTAGAAACATGCTTTCCCAGGATGTCTGGTGATTGAGTGAACTGACTTTGCACACACACTCCTACTTAGTTCTTCCCCTGAATGTTCTCAGCAGGAAGCTGCCCGGCTGTCCTAGTATTTCCAGAGCACAATATTTGTCCGGCCTGTTGACTTCTCAGAGCTGGATTAAAGAAAAAGTAAGACCTGGATGCACTGCAGGGTACAGCACCACTGTCAGACACCGACAAGTAGGAAACGCTTTTTCGGAAGTCAGATTAAAAAGACAAAACCTTAAGATGTTTTAAAAACTGAGAAGTCACAATGTTAATTCCAAAGTGTCTCCAGCAAACAACTGTTATGTTCCGTGTAAGACCTGTCTTGTATTAAAAACATATCTGATGCTATGAGCCCAGGGTGTCTCTCAGAGCTCCCTGCCGGTCACCCAAGCTGAACAAGCATCTGAAAGGGCAGCGCGGGAATTTCTGACACGAAGGACCCGGGGGAAGCGACACCGCACCTCTCGCTTCTCACGCTGCGGCTTGGTCTCAGGACGCCATCCCAGTCCCCATGGGGAGGTGCAGATGACACGCTCAACCTCCCAACCGGCCTCACGGACTCGTCCCATCCTGACCCTGACCATCCGAGCCCCAGTGTGAGAGGAGCCTGAGAGTCACGGTGACTTCCCCGTGGGACAAGCCCCCGCACGCCCAGAGGCCCTGGACCTCTGCAGCGGGTCGGGGAATGGAGCACCCGACCGACACAGGACGCTGAGCGGCGGGGTGGGCAGGCGGCACAGAGGGACCCCGAGCCCCGTCTACCGCCGCCTCCGGCTGGGCTCCGGTCTGCCCTGCATCCCACGCAGCCCTCCAGAAGCCTAGAGGAAGACGGAGAGGAAGACGAGCGGAGAGGGCACCCCCAGGTGCAGACCCGAGTAGAGGGGCCACACTGGCGTGAGCGGGCTGGCAGTTAGAACTGGCAGAGGGGAGTCTGGAGTCGGGTGAGGGGGTGTGCGGTGCCACCTCCTCTCCCATCACCCCAGGGCCCCTCAGGGAGCGACTGCCGGGGGACGGCAGGTGGGATGACCTGGGGCTGGCCTGGCTGCCACACGCGGGGGCCTGAGGCAGGCAGTGGCTTCCAGACCTGTCTACACCTCCTTCCGCTCCCAAAGTGGCTGCCGCCCTGTGAGGACGGCTCTCGCTCCTCCGTCTGCCCTGACCCACCTTCCCTGCCTCCCAGGCTGTACCTCCACGAACCTCTTTGGCACCTTACAGTCACCCCCACCACCCCGCTCCCCACCACCCAGCAAAACTCCATCTTCCCCTGGGACTAGCTCACCTCAGCGAGGCCTCTCCTCCAGATGGAGGAAGCTGCTAAGGGAGCTGGTGACAGGGCCTAGCCTACCCACCATCCGGCACGGAAAAGGAGCGGGGCACACCTGACACAGAAGTGGGGGAACCCACCACAGGAAGTGGGGCATCTGACACAGGAAGTGGGGACGCCACCACAGGAAGCGGGGATTGCGACACAGGAAGTGGAGGAACCCACCACAGGAAGCGCGGGCATGTGACACAGGAAGTGGGTGAACCTACCACAGGAAGTGGGGCATCTAATACAGGAAGTTGGGAAGCCACCACAGGAAGCAGGGCATCTGACATAGGAAGTGCGGGAACCCACCATAGGAAGTGGGGGAACCCACCACAGGAAGCGAGGCATGTGACACAGAACTGGGGGAACCCACCACAGGAAGTGGGGCATCTGACACAAAAGTGGGAGAACCCACCACAGGACGTGGGGCATCTGACACAGGAAGTGGGAGCATACGGCACAGGAAGGGGCCAGAACGGGAAACGTCAGACCCTGGCACCCTCCACTTCAACTTGCAGTATTAAAACTAAGAACAAAACACCAATAAGTGTTGACAAAAACCAAAGGAAAACTATCAAGTACAAAATACAGAAAAGAGGCTAGGCTAGGCTAATTCCTGTAATATAACAGGGACATATTAGGGAATATTAGAACATAAACAGAGAAGGCAGTGGCACCCCACTCCAGTACTCTTGCCTGGAAAATCCCATGGGCGGAGGAGCCTGGTAGGCTGCAGTCCATGGCGTCGGGAAAAGTCGGATACGACTGAGCGACTTCCCTTTCACTTTTCACCTTCATGCATTGGAGAAGGAAATGGCAACCCACTCCAGTGTTCTTGCCTGGAGAATCCCAGGGTCGGGGGAGCCTGGTGGGCTGCCGTCTATGGGGTCGCACAGAGTTGGACACGACTGAAGCGACTTAGCAGTAGTAGTAGTAGTAGTAGTAGTAGTAGTAGTAGAACATAAAGTTTTAAGAAATTTCTAGCAACAATCCAATATGAAGTGTGGAGAAAGGGGAAGGATGTCAGCTAGACACTAGTCAAGTCTTCAAATAGTCACACAGTGTTCATTGGGGGAGAGGGGCAAGGGGACAGAAGGGGCAAATCAGACACGTGGGCTCCAGAGAAAGGCAGGTGCCCACTGCCAAATTGGTGCCTCCACGTCTCCATAGGGACCGAGGGGAAGGGAGGCAATAACTGCCCCAGCCCCCACCAAGCCCCTGCACCACCACCCAGAGTGCCAACCACTGACCTCTGGCACAGCACCCTCGGGCACCCAGCCCACACTCAGGATCTTAGGCCAAGTCAGGTACTGACTGCAATACTCCTCACAAAAGGGGGATTTCAAACGAAGTATCTTATTTTTTTTACATCAGTTTGGTCCCCTAATAGCTCTATTTTCCACAAAATATACAGGGCCAATAGTATAGAAATGATTTGCCAAAAGCCAAATTTGTCCAGCTAGAAATAAATTCGAATGGTAGGAGTATAACAAGACAAGTGGCCTGGTTGCTTCAACAAATAAACTGCAACTGGGGAGAAGACAGAGAGGGGGCCTATAGATTAAAGGAGAACCGGGAGGCGGGCAATCCAAACGCCCCGAGTGACTTTGTTTTGGCTGCTACAGAACAAATTAACTGAAAACAGCAGCAAAAAAGGAGAAATTTAAACCCTGACTGCGTACTTGATGGTACTGAGGACTTATGGTCATGTTTTCAGTGACGTGACACTACTACGTTTCTGTGTTATGTTATGTGTATATGGCTAAGGCCTAATCTTCCTGAGGCACACAGGGAAATACTCACAAATGAGGTGACACATGTCTAGGATTTGCCTCAAAATCACTCTTTTTGGGGGAAAAGGGTATCAAAATGGAGACGGGGTGACTTAACAACTGTTGAAGGGAGTGACTGAAACAAAGGGTTCATTAGTCAACTCTCTCTACTTTTTAACTTCTATGCAGAGTACATCATGAGAAACGCTGGACTGGAAGAAACACAAGCCGGAATCAAGATTGCCGGGAGAAATATCAATCACCTCAGATATGCAGATGACACCACCCTTATGGCAGAAAGTGAGGAGGAACTCAAAAGCCTCTTGATGAAAGTGAAAGTGGAGAGTGAAAAGTTGGCTTAAAGCTCAACATTCAGAAAAAAAAGATCATGACATCTGATCCCATCTCTTCATGGGAAATAGATGGGGAAACAGTGAAAACAGTGGCAGACTTTATTTTTCTGGGCTCCAAAATCACTGCAGATGGTGACTGCAGCCATGAAATTAAAAGATGCTTACTCCTTGGAAGAAAAGTTATGACCAACCTAGATAGCATATTCAAAAGCAGAGACATTACTTTGCCAACAAAGGTCCATGTAGTCAAGGCTATGGTTTTTCCTGTGGTCATGTATGGATATGAGAGTTGGACTGTGAAGAAGGCTGGGCGCCGAAGAATTGATGCTTTTGAACTGTGGTGTTGGAGAAGACTCTTGAGAGTCCCTTGGACTGCAAGGAGATCCAACCAGTCCATTCTGAAGGAGATCAGCCCTGGGATTTCTTTGGAAGGAATGATGCTAAAGCTGAAACTCCGATACTTTGACCACCTCATGCAAAGAGTTGACTCATTGGAAAAGACTGATGCTGGGAAGGCTTGGGGGCAGGAGGAGAAGGGGACGACAGAGGATGAGATGGCTGGATGGCATCACTGACTCGATGGACGTGAGTCTGAGTGAACTCCGGGAGTTGGTGATGGACAGGGAGGCCTGGCGTGCTGCGATTCATGGGGTCGCAAAGAGTCAGACACGACTGAGCGACTGATCTGATCTGATCTACTTTTTAACATGTTCAAGATTCCTATAATAATTTTTTTTGTTGTTGCACTGGGTATTTGTTGCTGTGCAAGGCTTTCTCCAGTAATGGTGAGCGGGGGCTACTCTTCCTGGTGCCGCACAGGCTTCTCACTGTGGTGGCTTCTGTCGCAGAGCAAGGGTTCTACAGCACATGCTCAACAGCTGCGTCACATGGGCTTGGTTGCCCCATGGCGGGTGGGATCTTCCCGAACCGGGGACAGAACCTGTGGCTCCTGCATTGGCAGGTGGATTCTTATCCACTGTACCACCAGGGAAGTCCCTATAATAAAAACTTTAAATGGAATTATAATTAATAGCTATCACTTTTATTAACACTAATTATAAAAACAGAGTATCAATATATGAAAAATTCAAGCCCCTCCAAAAAGGAACAACGACGTTTTCAAACATGGTGTCCTTGACTATTTCATATCTAAATGGAGGACAGTTGAAGGCATGAAAAGGGATATTAGGTTACAAGTTTTTGAAAAATTAGTTTCCTTTTACAAATACTCAAACCAATTGAATTCCAAACAGAATGAATCCAGATCACCAGAGCTCTTCTCTTGTCACAAACCACACAGCAGTTTTCCTCACTGGAAGCGTATCTGGGCACGAAAATCAACTACATGCTCAGGTTATTTGTTATGAGTTCGTTTGCTTTATTGCTGGAATTCCTTCTGGGTCATAAAACAGTTTTATGAGCTGGTAAACATTTCATACGAACTCTGAAAAGCTGCCATGACTAACAGCTTCAGTATTCGGTGTAACAAATCTCTCCCCTGACCTGACTGATGCTAGCTGAGCACTGAGTCTTCTAGACTCCACTTTCAGAAGGGCCAGGTGATGCTCTGACTGCTCAATGTTTACCTAAGGATCCCCTTCACTGTGGAGAAATGAGAATGCTATGGGAAAAGTGGGGAAAACAGTTAAATTTCTCCACTCCAAACTTCATTTTAAAAAACATTTAAAATTCATTTTATTGCCAGATATTTTTCTCAGATAATAAATGTAATATTTTAAGCATCATTAAACTTACAATACAATCCAAAATAATTACTATAGTAGGGAAAAAAATAAGTCATAAGATACACGCGTGGTACTGCAAAATGGACATTAAGAATGGCATGAATTTTTTTTTATTCTTATGAAGTTTTATCTACATTACAAACTAGAGTTGTTACAAAAATGCTATCAGAGAAGAAAAACTATCAAACCTGATGGACTAAGAATCTAGAAGTACTCAAAAACATCACCCCTCAACAGGGACAACTAGTAATTCTCTATTATTTTTAGGGAAGCTTTCTAAATACTACAGGCAAAAAGAACAACCAAGGATTATCAGTAATTGAAGGAAAATCATTAAGAGGAAAAGTTCCAAGGTGAACAAAGAACTGACTCCAGAGAAAACAGATACATCGGGAAGAAGAAAACTTTAAAAAATTCTAATTAATGGACTTCCCTGGTGGTCCAGTGGCTAAGAATATGCCTGTCAATGCAGGGGACATGAGTTCAATCCCTGGTCTGGGAAGATTTCACATGCGTGGAGCAACTAAACCCATGGGCCGGGATTACTGAGCCTGCACTCTAGAGCCCATGCACAACTGCTGAAGCCCATGCACCTAGAACCCACACTCTACAACCCAAGAGAAGCCCGCAACTAGAGAGTAGCCCCCATTCACTAGAGAAAGCCCGCCTGCAGCAACAAAGACCCAGTGCAGCCAAAAAAAAAAAAAAAATCTGATTAATATTCTCAGAAAGAGGAGAGATTCTAGCCTCCTACCACCCCGCACCTCACCACAATCATAGAGCAGTGTCTTCTCCAAGAGGGAGACATTCTGACCCCAGCGTTCCATTCTCAGTCAAACACACACCACTAAAATGAGGGTAAGGGAAGACATTTTTAGAAATGCAGTAACTTGGAAAGATTACCACCCTTGATCCTACATGGGGGGAAATGCTATATACACTTATGTGTGTGTGTATGTGTAACATATACATATCTCCCCCTCCCCCCCACAACCACGAAAGGCTTCCGAGGTGGCGCTAGTGGTGAAGAATCCGCCTGCCAATGCAGGAGAACTAAGAGAATGTGGGTTTGATCCCTGGGTGGGGAAGATCCCCTGGAGGAGGAAATGGCAACCCACTCCAGTATTCTTGCCCGGAGAATGCCATAGTCAGAGGAACCTGGCACACTACGTACGGTCCATGGGGTCACAAAGAGTCAGACACGACTGAAGCAACTCAGCATTAGTCCACCAGGAAAAGGCTCTAGCCAATCATCAAAATGAAAGAATCCAAGAAAGTGACGTGAGCATAAGAAACAGAGGCAGCTGTGTATGACCCAGAAGCAGCAAAGGAAGTTAGGAAGGAAGTCCAGGGACTCTTCAACACCAGCACCTAGATGACTCTCCCGCTCAAGACACAGGACGGGTGCCTTCTCTCTGAGTCCAGTCACACAGCTGGGTTTTACAGTGGATAACAGTTACATACCTATGCTGCTAAGTCGCTTCAGTCATGTCTGACTCCGTGCGACCCCACAGATGGCAGCCCATGAGGCTCCCCTGTCCCTGGGATTCTCCAGGCAAGAACACTGGAGTGGGTTGCCATTTCCTTCTCCGATGCGTGAAAGTGAAAAGTGGAAGTGAAGTCGCTCAGACGTGTCCGACTCTTAGCGACTCCATGGACTACAGCCCACCAGGCCCCCCGTCCATGGGATTTTCTAGGGAAGAGTACCGGAGTGGGGTGCCATTGCATATTTTAAATTCTATTTATTAGTTTCCAAATCATACAACCAACTTAGACAAAACAAAAAAGACTTCTCTAAGTCACAACATAACATAAATGCTATAAACTCTGACAACATAAAATTGGTGAAAGTGAAAGTCGCTCAGTCATGTCCAGTTCTTTGCGACCCCATGGACTATATACAGTCCATGGAATTCTCCAGGCCAGAATACTGGAGTGGGTAGCCTTTCCCTTCTCTAGGGGATCTTCCCAACCCAGGGATCAAACCCAGGTCTCCCACATTGTAGGTGGATTCTTTACCAGCTGAGCTACAAGGGAAGCCATATTCCAACATTAATTTCTTATGAAAAATTTTAAATAAATATAAACAAATTTGATGTTAAAAAAAACCTTTCAAGTCAATATTTAATTTTAATGGAAACTCTAGATTATGCTCTAAAATCTAAAAAGAAGTTAAAACATTTGTAACACAACTGGAGGGAAGAAGACTCTTTACTGTGACATACCCTTTATACTGCTTGAATTCACTAAAAGCATGAGCATGCGTTATTTTTTATAATTTTAACACTATTAAAATAAAAACTGTACTGGCCAAATACAATTTCTGTGATACAGGTGCTGACATTTTTAATACTCGGTACAAAGGACAATCCTAAATGACAAAGAACTGTGACTTGAACCGTCTGTGTCCACCCTCCACAAACAATAACAGAATTCAACATTAAGGGAAACAGGCAGTGGATTTAGAAAAATCATTCATTCTCTCTGGAGAATTTTAAAAGCCAAAACAATTTCTGGGAGTATCACTCTTCATTAATAGCCCCAAGCTGGATAGCTGAGATGTACCTTGAATGCATGGATAAACTGTGGGGAAGGAATTCAGTGGAATACAGCAACCAGAAAGAACTAGCTGTTGTTACTTACACTCAATAACATGGATGGATTTCAATTACTTTTACTTGCAATTACTTTTTGTTAGGGTAAAAGATATATAACATAAAAGTTGCCATTTTAATCTTTTTTAAAAAATAAAAAAGAGACTCAAATGTCTAAAACTGAAAGAGGGACATTCCTGCAGATCTTACAGAGATAAAAGGATTAAGAAATACGACAAACAACTGTATGCCAACAAACTACGTGAACGAAACGAACAGATTCCTAAAAAGACAAAACCTACCAACTGACTCAAGAAGGAACAGAAAACGTGAACAGATCTAAAAGTACAGAGACGGAGTTAGTAATCAAAAGACTGATCACAAAGCAAGCCCAGCTGGCTTCATAGCTGACTTTTATCAAACACAGAAAAAAGCATACTTAATGGTGGAATAAGCATGCCCATGCTTGCCACTTCTATTCCACACTGTCCTAGAGGTTTTAGTCAGGACAAATAGGCAACAAAAATAAGCAAAGGGCACCCAAACTTTTGGAAAGGAAGGAATAAAACAACCTGTATTCACAGGTGACATGAATTTGTATATAAAATGAATTTGTATATAAAAATACTAGAAAATCCACTAGAACTAATAAAAAAAGTTAAGCAATTTTGCAGTATACGGAATCACTTTTTTTTTTAATTGTACTTATATAAATTTACAACAAACAATCCAAAAATGCAATTAAGAAAACAATTCTGCTTATAATAGAATTTTTAAAAAGACATTTGGGAATAATTTAACAAAATAAGTACAAATCTTACATGTTGCATTGCAAAATGAAATTAATGCAACTAAATGAACACTTAAAAAGGCAAATTTTGTATCATATATATTTTACCACAATAAAAAAGTAAAAAAAAGTTAAACTCTGAAAACTACAAAAAATATATATATATATACACATTTCAATTTGGAGATGTAATTAAGCGGAAAGTCATGTCATGTTCATGCACAGGAAAAGCTAATACTGTAAGACGGCAATACTCCCCAAAGTGATGTAGAGATTCAACGTGATCCCTCTCAAAATGCCAGATGGCTTCCTTATAGAAACTGACACACTGATCCTAAAATGCATATGGAAAGTCAAGGAACCCAGAATAGTGAAACACTCTTAAAAAAGAACAAAGTTGGAGAACTCAAACTCCCTGATTCCAACACTTAGCAGAAAGCAACAGTAATCATGAGAGTGTGGTAGTATATTGTACAAAGACAGGCATATACATCAACAGAACAGAACTAAGAGCCCAGAAATAAGACCACACATTTATGGTCAAGGGGGCCAACACTATTCAATGGGGGGAAAAACGTCTCTTCAACAAATGCTGCTGGGAGATCAGGACAGCTACATGAAAAAGAATGAATTAGAACTTCCCATCTCACACCTTATTTCTAAGAAAAAAATCGAAACAGATTAAACACCTAAATGTGAAAGCTAAAACTATAAAACTATCAAACTCTTAGAAGAAAACACAGGTATAAAATCCTTGTGACCTTGGATTTAGCAACGGATTCTTAGATATGACACCAAACACAGCAAAAGTTAAATAGGATTTCATCAAAATTAGTAACTTGGGCCTCAGAGGAAACCTGTAAGAAAGTGAAATGACAACCTACAGGAGGAAATATCTGCCAATCACGTCTGATGTAGGATCTGTATCCAGAAGGTACATAACTTACAAAACAGACAACACAATTAAATAATGAGCAAAGAAACGGAACAGACATTTCTCCAAAGAACATATACAAATGGCCAATAACAAAACAATATCCAAGATACTCAACATCACTGGCCTTTAGGCAAAAAGCAAAACAAAACCGCAATGAAACACCACTTCACACACACACCAGGATGGCTAGAAGGAGAAAGACAAATAACGCAAGCGTCTGTGAGGATGAGGAGAAGCTGCCGGTGAGAACGTAAACTGGGACAGCTGTTGTGGAAATCCACCCGCAGGTCTTCAAAGTGCTAAGCATAGTCTTACCAGAGGACCTATCAACTCCACTTCCAGACACACACTCAAGGGAAAGGAAAACGTGTCTCGTAAAAACTGGCGCGTTAACGTGCACGGCAGCGTTATTCACAACAGCTCCAAGATAGAAAGGGCCCAAATGCCCATCAACTGAGGAATGAATGCGCAAGCAAAATGTGCACAGCCATACGACGGAACATTATTCGGCAATAAAAAGGAACCAAACACAGATATACCCTTGAAAACACTACACTAAGTGAAAAGAATGCCATCACAAAACACCACGTATTGAATGACTCCATTTGTAGGAAATGGCCAGAATGTGCAAATATGTAATAAAACTAGATGTGTGGCTGCCTGGGGGTGGTGAGAGAAAGGAGGAGTTAGGACTGATAGCTAAAGGGTTTAGGATTTCTTTTTAAGGTGATGAAAATATTTGGAAATAAATAACAGAGATAGCTACCCAATTCTGTGAAATACTAAAACTACTGAACTCTACAATTTAAATAGGTGATTTGCATGTGGATTGTATCTCAATAAAACTGTTACAAACAAAAGAAATCATTTGGTAACTGTAAATGGCAGAGAAATCTTCTTTTCACTAAAATAATCAGTTAGCTGTACAGTTCAATTCAAGCTTCATATCGTCGACAGACTTCTTGTTTCTGTTCGGTAACCTTAACATATCATTTCACAAGGATTATCAAAACTTCTTCATGAACACAAATCTTGCTTTTTTTAAAAAAAATTATATATTTGTAGAAGAAAATTTATCCAGGCTTATCACTTTGATTACATAAAACCACAATAATGCCTGACGTTTTGAGAACATTTTTTATGTCCTAATACAGTCTAATATAAATGCTACCCTTGACAGCTTAATTGGTGAAACTGGCATAGAGCATTCTCAATAATTTCCCAATCTGCTGCCAATTAGACAACATATCCTACATATTTGAAAGCAATACTTCATCAGCATTCTCCCAGCTTCATCTGAAAGATGATTTGTTAATATACTTAAAGATGTTTCAACAATCTGACTTCAAATAGAGTTTAAAAAGAAACAAATCTGAGCTGTAAAATTATTTTTTTAAGAATTGCTGCAAACCCATTAATTATAAAATCAACACCTTTCTCAACAAAGAATCAATACAAATGCTATTTCACCTTAAAAATAGTAAGTTAAAAAATTAATTTGGCCCCCTAATTTAAATTTTTTAAACAAAGAAAGAGAGTAACTCAGTGTTTTCAAATGAATTATTTCATATGAATGAGTAAAGCACAAGAGAACAACAGTCTTAAAATGCAGTTTGGGTGTCATGGTTAAGGGAGGCCTGTCTACCTTTGGATTTCATTTATTTATGGTTTTAGAAAATCATGACTGGCAAGAGCATTTATTCTATTTTTTGTTTTAAATTAGTGATTTCTTCCTACGTACCAAAAGCCTTGGAGTTAAACAGAACCAGTCTGTATCACTTCAAGAAAGATCAAGTTCACACACAGGGTCCCTGAGGCACAAGCGGCCAATTCAGACACCACCCCTGCCTCGGCCCCAGCCCACCCAGGGCGCCGCCCCAGCGTCCCTCCAGCCACTTTCCAGCTTTCAAAACATCCAAGTCCCCTGTCTTCACATCGTTTTACTCTTTCTCCTTTCTTTTTCTTCCAAAGCTGTGCAATTACCGGAAAAAAAATGTTGCCCTCCCATATTTGCATTTCTCCCTTCTACTTAGAGGGAAAGCTTTCTAATAAATGAGTAAATGTACCAGAAACACAATCTGGCCAATAAAACTAAAATGGAAACTATACACCCTGACTTCATTTAGAGATGAAAACCAGGGTGCCTTTCAGTTACCTCTAGTGTACAGAACAGCCGTATCTCTGCACCATCTGGAGGCCCGACTAAAGTGATCACATGGATTACAATGGGACGTAGCCTCAAGGATAACATGGGCTGCAGAGAACAGGAATTCTGTTCATCACTGCGGTGCCTGGGCACTCCTTAAGTCCTAAAGAGTACTTGCTGAAAAAATGACAGAAGATGACGTAACTTTTCTAGAAGACTAGAAAAGTCAACACAGTTTTGCACAGAAGAAATGGACAAGCAGCATCTAATTCAGCAAAGATAGAAAAGTGGAAGTTAACCATGTGAAGGAGGGGTAAGAAACAGCAATCACCCACAGCACCAGTATTTTGCAGACTAAACAGAGATGAGCGTCACCAGGCAGCACAGCGGTGAAGAACCCCCCTGCCGACTCAGGAGACACCGGAGACGTGGGTTCAATTCCTGGATGGGGAAGATCCCCTGGGGAAGGCAATGGCTACCCACTCCAGTATTCTTACCTGGAGAATTCCATGGACAGAGGAGCCTCGCGGGCTACAGTGGGTCAAACAGGGCTGAGTGACTGAACACACATACAGTAAGCGACAGGGCACAGAACGGGCTGTCAGTCTGCAGGAGGAGCAGTTACACTCCAGATATGTCCCACCCCCAACCTATTGCCCCCCATCCCCAGCTTGCCCTACTTTCCCAGAATGCTGGCAGCTGGGCCTGTACCACACTCGCCACCATCTAGGCTGGAGACCAGAAGCCCTGCTCTGGGAAAACCGACAGGCCCAGAGAAGGAACTACTCTAGCAACTCTGCTAGTGCCCCTCAGATGGGCCAGGTCCCCGTCCCATTTCCTAATGGTGAGGCTCACATTTACAGTTTATGCACAGAGAGTTTCCAATCAGTCCGCTCATAATTGTGGAAGACAGCCAATAATCACCAGGCATTTGAAGAGCTTCTGACATCAAAGACAAAGACCAAAGTAGGAAACCGGATAAAAAGGACTCAGAAGAAACAGAGACAACGTAGGGAACAAAAGGAAACATCTACATAACTCAAGTGTGTGCACATGCAGAGCACATCATGCGAAACGCTGGGCTGGATGAATCTCAAGTTGGAATCAAGACTGCCAGGATAGATATCAACATCCTCAGATATGCAGATGACATCACTTTAACAGCAGAAAGTGAAGAGAAACTAAAGAGCCTCTTGATGAAAGGAAAAGAATGAAAAAGCTGACTTAAAACTCAACATGAAAAAAACGAGTATCATGGCATCCGGTCCCATCACTTCAAGGCAAACAGATGGGGGAACAATGGAAACAGGGACAGACTTTATTTTCTTGGGCTCCAAATTCACCGTGGATGGTGACTGCAGCCACAAAATTAAAAGATGCCTGCTCCTTGGAAGAATAGCTATGACCAACCTAGACAGCATATTAAAAAGTAGAGATACCACTTTGCCGACAAAGGTCCATCTAGTTAAAGCTGTGATTTTTCCAGTAGTCGTATAAGTATGTGAGAGTTGGACTATAAAGAAAGCTGGGTGCCGAAGAATTGATGTTTTTGAACTGGGGTGCTGAAGAAGACTCTTGCGAGTCCCTTGGACAGCAAGGAGATCAAACCAGTCAATCCCCAAGGAAATCAGTCCTGAATATTCACTGTAAGGACTGCTGCTGAAGCTGAAGCTCCAATAGTTTGGTCACCTGATGGAAAGAACTGACTCATTAGAAAAGACCCTGATGCTGGGAAAGATTGAAGACAGGAAGAGAAGGGGACGACAGAGGATGAGAGGGTTGGATGGCATCACTGATACAATGGACATGAGTCTGAGCAAACTCTGGGAGATACTGAAGGACAGGGAGGCCTGGCATGCTGCAGGCCATGGGCTTGCAAAGAGTCAGACACAACCTAGCGAATGAACAACAAAGAGAAATGGTTTTTAAGATGACTGCCTTCATGAAACAGAAACAAGATGTTATAAAAAGGAATACTAGGGATAAAAACATTTAGAAATGAAAGATATGATGATGGCAGAAATAAAACTGCAATGTAAGGACTAGAAGATAAAGTCGAAGCTCTCTCCCAGAAAAAGAAGGATAAAAGGTCAACAGCTAGAAAAAAGTAGGAGAAAGGAAATTAACAGAAAACTCAGAAGATCTGACATATGAGTAACAGGCGATCAAAAAGGCTAGAATGAAGAAATCAGAGCTCATAGAGAATACAGGAAAGTTTTAGAGAGCTGAAGGACCCAAGTGGCCCAGCCCCCCCCAGAAAGACCCCCCAAGGAACACTAGGGATGAACAAATCTCACCAAGGCGTGGGGATCACAACGGTCTCAGGCCTCCCCTTGTAACAAGAGCCAGCAGACACCTGAGTCAGGCCTTCAAAGTTCTGCGGGAAAATGACTTTTAACCTAGAATTCAGTATGCAGGTAAACTGCCATTCAAATACAAAGGAAGAAAAGGCATCTTCAGACAGTTTAGTTCTCCAAAAAATTTCTCTCTGATGGACTCTTTCCAGGGAAGCCACCACAACATAAGACATTCAGTTCAGTTCAGTTCAGTTGCTCAGTCGTGTCCAACTCTTTTCGACCCCATGAATTGCAGCACGCCAGGCCTCCCTGTCCATCACCAACTCCCAGAATTCACCCAAACCCATGTCCATCGAGTCGGTGATGCCATCCAGCCATCTCATCCGCTGTCGTCCCCTTTTCCTCCTAACATAAGACATGGGGTCCTGGAATTCCCATTCAACAGAGGAGAGGCACAGAAAGAATTCCCATAAAGAATGAAGAGAAACCCCAAGATGGCAGCGAAGCAGCAGGCCTAGAGAAGACACAGCCTCAAGTGGAACAGGAAAATGAAAGGCTCTCCAAGGGCTGAAAAGTGAGAGATCACTCGAGGTGGCTGACTGCTCTGGGGAGTTCTAGTTAAAACCTGCACTGAATTCATGACTATACATTTGCATCCACACTAAGGGAGAGAAAAAGTAATTCATCCCAATTAACACAAAAATAATTCCTTGTCTTAGTAGACTGGGAATTAACTGCATCCTATGTGGCTTAGCCATTAAGATGTTTACCCAGTGGTAACAAACACTGAATATCAATTTAAACAGTAATTATTATCTAGCCAGATTTGGAAAAACAAAGAGGAAGGAAGGGTCTGTGTGTCTCGGCAATGCAGGGGAGGAGACACCTAAAATTCTATGGCCTTCTCTTCCACAGGAGAAGTTAACAGATAGCATATGAAATGGAAAATCAGAAATAAGCAACATAAGCATGCTACAGAGACGCACGAAATTTGAGGCAGGAATTGCTAAATAAGTAACCATCACTGCCAAAGATCTGATGCTTCCAAATTGTGGTGCTAAAGAAGACTTTTCAGAGTCCCTTGGACAGCAAGATCAAACCAGTCAATCCTAAAGAAAATCAACCCTGAATACTCACTGGAAGGACTGATGCTGAAGCTTCAATACTTCAGCCATCTGATTCGAAGCGCTGACTCACCGGAAAAGACCCTGATGCTGGGAAAGAGGGCAGGAGGAGAAGGGGACAAGAGAGGATGAGATGGTTGGATGGCATCACCGACTCGATGGACATGAACTTGGGCAAAAACCAGGAGATAGTGAGGGACAGGGAAGCCTGGTGTACGGCAGTCCATGGGGTTGCAAAGAGTCGGAAACGACTTAGCGACTCAACAACCCCCACCATTAGCATCCAAGGCTCTTCCCCCATCCACCTAATAACACCTTCACCCTCTGCCTGACCTAATAACACCTTCACCCTCTGCCTGACCTAATAACACCTTCACCCTCTGCGTGGAATGTAGGTCGGAGGGTCACCCTCAGACCAGACAGTGGACTGAGCAGGAAAGGGCAGGTCCCTGAAGACTTCTTGGAATGAGGCTGTCAAACCAGCCATGGACTGCTCACAAGCTGCATGAAAGGCAAATCAACCTTGATTTTGTTTGAAGTGAAGTGAAACTTGCTCAGTCATGTCCAACTCTTTGCAACTCCATGGACTATTCAGTCCATGGAATTCTCCAGGCCAGAATACTGGGGTGGGTAGCCTTTCCCTTCTCCAGGGCATGTTCCCAACCCAGGGATCAAACCCAGGTCTCCCGCATTGCGGGTGGATTCCTTACCAGCTGAGACACAAGGGAAGCCCAAGAATACTGGAGTGGGTAGCCTATCCCTTCTCCAGCAGATCTTCCCAACCCAGGAATCAAACTGGGGTCTCCTGCATTGCAGGTGGATTCTTTACCAACTGAGCCATCAGGGAAGCCCTGATTTTGTTTAGGTCACTGTTATCTGGTTCTCTGTCACTGGCAGCCTAAGACAGTTGATTATAAGGAGAAATAGAATGGTTAAAACTGGTTGCTTCTGAGAAGTGAGAACCCAGAGCAGGCCGGCTGGTAAAGGGACTTTTGTCTTTCATCCTAACTCTGTAGAACTACTTCACTTTTAAAACTGAGTAAATGCATTACTTTGATAAAAGTAAAATTACATTTAAAGAAAATCACTCCACAGGGTATGGTCAGATGTGCCGTTCATCTCAACGTCTAAAACTAGGATTAGCTGTTATCTCTTTAGGTCTTTATTCTTCTCTCTTCTTTTTCTGTTGTGCTGTGCGGTGTGCAGGATCTTGGCTTCTCAACCAGGAATGGAACCCATGCCCTGCTCTGGGAGTGCAGTGTCTTCATCACTGGACCAGGGAAGTCTCTCAGGTCAATTTTATTTATTTACTTTGAAAGAGTAATGTTCATTCATCCATTTTTGTGTGTGTGGCTGCAGCAGGTATTAGCTGCAACACGCAGGGTCGTCGAGTCTGCAGGATATTCTGCTGCGGCTCCTGGGCTCTGGGTTGGGGTGTGCAGGCTCAGCAGTTATGGCCCACAGGCTAAGCCACCCCACAACATGAGGGATCTCGGTTCCCTGAGCAGGGATAGAACGCAAAGGCCTTGGCGTTGCAAAGTGGATTCTTAATCTCTGGACGACCAGGGAAGTCCCCTTTAGTTCAATTTTAAATTCCAACGTTGGACTGCAGATTTCAGATCTGATTTTTCTCAAGGCAACAGAATCCACAGTTATAGCAGAAGTTTTGAAAAGGCGAGGGATGAAATGCAAGGCAGTGTTGAAGACTAATCAAGCAGAGATACTGAAATCTTCAAGGGAGAAAGGCTTTCATTTAGGTCTTAAGACCTTCAGCTAGGCCAGTGAGGATGGGAATGAAGGGAAAAAAAAGGTTAAAATAAAACAGAGATATTACATAGCAGGTGCCGGCAAGGCAACCCACGGCCGACCAGGAGCCCATGCAGGAGAGAAACCCTGGCTGGAGGGCGAGCTGCTCAGAAATGTTCAGGGGAAAAGTCCAGAGCCTGGTTTACCCAACAGAGAGGGGAGATGTGGGTGGTGGACAGACCAGGCCATCTCTCAAATTCCCAACAGTTTTCAAACCCATAGCTTGGAAGCGACAGGAAGCATCATCACATCAGTAATGTCAGTGGTGCCCTTAGAAGAGTAAATCTCATATGTCTTCAAAGATGCTCCAGTAAAAGCAGTTAGCCTCCAATTAAAATAAATAAATTTATATTAAAAAAAGAAATTATATTAATTCAAATTTTTCTTCAAATCTAATTCAAATTTTTCTTCAAATCTCTAATTCTTTCCTAAAGATAACAAAATATCCAAAGTCTCCTATTATATTACATACTGATCCTTTTCACAAAGTTTTAATCTGAAAACAATTTTGTTGGCAGTTACCTACCACTTAATAACACTGACCAAATACCTAATATGAAACACATTTAAAATCACGTGTGACCCTCATCTCATACATAGTATCTGTCTTATTGACTTAATAAGGAGAAGGCAATGGCACCCCACTCCAGTACTCTTGCCTGGAAAATCCCATGGACGGAGAAGCCTGGTAGGCTGCAGTCCATGGGGTCGCTAAGAGTCGGACACAACTAAGCGACTTCACTTTCATGCATTGGAGAAGGAAATGGCAACCCACTCCAGTGTTCTTGCCTGGAGAATCCCAGGGACGGGGGAGTCTGGTGGGCTGCCATCTATGGGGTCACAGAGTCGGACACGACTGAAGTGACTTAGCTTCTATTGACTTAATAAAATTTCTCCAATAGATTTTAAACCTAAATAAACCCTTCAAAAATTACCATACAAAGTTTATGTTGGCCAAACACTCATGATTTTGTTAATTAAAAAAAAAAATTTGGCCACACCCTCAAGGTCCATGGGACTTCAGTTCCGAAACCAGGGGTGGAACTCCGTCCCCTGCAATGGAAGGTTGAGTCTTAACCACTGGACCTCCAGGGAAGTCCCCAAATACTTATGATTTTAAATCTAAGGAAAGTGTATTTTCCTCTCATGCATTTTCATTAGCAAGAGAGCTTCTCACACAAATTTCAGGTAACACTAACATACTGTCATTTGGAACTTAAGAATCAAATTCAGGATAGGGACTAAAAGATGTCATATTATGGGGGCTGGGGTGAGGGAATTACAGGGAATTTTGTCTTTTTAATTCTTTCAAAATCTTCTTTACTTGCATTTTATCACCTTTTTGATGGGGGAAAAAAAAGGGTAAAAATATGTATTTGGTTTCTTCCAGCATGATCCTTTCACTTTATTACTCTCAAAAAAATACGTTTTGCCTCTTTACCAAGAAAAGAGTCTAACAGTTTTGTTGTACTTAATCTAGTTTGGAATTAACAGTCCTGTTTGCTCGCATGTTTATCCGGCATCACTGACGTCAGCACAGACAGGACGAGGCTTCAAGGGCAGCAGGTGCTACAGCAGCAGGTAGAGCAAGGCCAAGGGGGGCTCCCGTCCACACTGCACTGTGTTGGGAGTTTCTGCCTGACGTGCATTTGCAATTGAAGAGCAATGCACCGCACCTCCCAAGCTCTTCCAGGCAGTGGTATCTTCAAGTGAGGGCAACTCACTCCAACTCCAGTTTCATTTACCGCAGGTCTAGACTTAACAGAGACACTGCTGAAGTCCAACTGTCAGTGGAGGAGGTTTCAAGAGAGAAAAGGTAAGGCTGGCTGGTTAATGTTTAACGGTTTCAGCTGTTCCGTCACAGTGCCATAGTCAATATCGTTCTGTACTTCAAATAGCTATTTACAATCCAAATTGTGTTAACCTAATTTTTATTACACAATCCCAGTATTCCTCTACTAAGCTACATCTTATTATTCAAAAAATGTTTCTCAATATCTGTTACTTTAAAAAATAAAGTGTTCCCATGTCATGCAAAAATTCTATCTCGAGAAGCCACTTAGATTGAAATGTATGTTGAGATATTTAGCACCATCAGTTAAGCCCTGAACACATTCAATTTGGTAGAGACATCCCACTCACACTAGGTGCTGAGCATCCCCATGCCAAAAGCTACAGGAATTCACACAGATGAGAGAGAACTCCGACAAGGTAATGCTTCATTCATAAGAAAAATCACCAATGAGGAAATTAAACAGAGGGCTACAGAGATGAATTCTACCCCTTCCAGAGGAAGTATGGTGGCACAGAGCGAGAAGAGGGCCTGGACTGGGCATCGGGGAACCAGGCTGAGGCCTGCCTCCGGCCTGGTCTGCAAGCCACATGGGGGCCGGGGCAGAGGACCACCATGGTCCATCCAACGCCAATCGGCCGGAACTTCCAACATCGGCTCTGTCCAAACATAATAGCCGGCATTATTTTTTTAAGTCAGGGAAAAAAATTTTAACACATGTACAAGTATTTTTATATAACGAAGATGAAAGACAACTTCACCTCATCTAGTCGTCCATATTTGTCGCTGTTTACTTGTGGAAATTTCAAAGTGTTTCACATGCTCTGCTTCAAACGGTATCAAATTTGCATTTGAAAAATAGCTTAAAGAAATACACATGCAAAGCAGGGTACTTCCAACTTTTAATTAAGGTCCAGGATTTCATAGAGGAAACTAATCAAACTATAAACATAATCAAGGGAAAATTAAAGGCAAAACCTACAGTGAAGGCTAGGATGAGTCTAGTCCCATGCAACCACTGCAGAAAATTCTCTTTTAAAACTTTATTACTTATACCTTCCAAATTTCCTCAAAAATCCCCAATAATTCTCAAATCTGGGCTGAATCGGGTATTTTTCTTCACTGAGCTTCCAGACTTCTACATAACTGTCAGCAGATACCTACCAAGGTTGGTCCTCTGCATGCCAGCACTCGATACAGTAGAGGTCGCAAACATTATGCAGGTGTAAATCAACAACTCGCAGGGTGACAGCCTATATATATGTTTCTTGAGTAGAGTAGAAGTAATTCCACTAGGAAGTCAGAGTACCTAATAATGCTCCACAAACAATTCCATTTGAAAGACCACTCTTTGCTTTCCAACGCAATAACTGGGCGTCCCGAGCAACACTAAATACTGACCGCCCACATCCTAACGAGTGATACACACTGTGGAGTTACAATGGTGCATATGGTAACACACATGACATTAAATGCTGCTTCTTAAATGTATTACTATTCCATGAAAAATGCCACCTAAAATAGAGTCCATTCCTCTTCTCTGTAATTTAAAGCTCAATGCAGACCGAATTCTTAGAAGATAATGTCATTTATTTGTAATCATAATTTCCAAAGAGTCAAAATATTTCTATACTACACCACACAGCTTCTATTTAGACTTGGGAAAATTCAAACCTCATAAAATAAGACCTCCTCACATGCTGAGAGCTTCCTCCAATGAAACCCACCAGTTCACAGTGGCTGGGCTGCACGGCAACCACTGGCTCAGCCTTCAGGATAAGGAAGCCCCTCCTAGGCACTGCAGGTTCCCAGGCCAGAGGATTTTGGGACCACACCTCACCTGCTAACTCAAGCTTCCATCTGCTTCCTCCTTTCAGTCACACATTGACTCACATGCCAAGCACTGAGTTGAACCTGATTGTGAAACTGTCTGGATTCCAAGATCAAATGCTCAGCAAGGAAGAGCAAACAGGATCCTCAGAAGGCTGGGATGTAAGAGGCCCCAAAGACTTCACTTTCAAAGCAACTGTGAAGTCAAGTTCATTATTCAACTGGCGGTCACATCACTAATGAAGGACGCCAGAAAACGAATAGTACTTTCATTTTATTGATACTGTATGTAACCAGGAAGGGTGGTCAGCACCAAAACGAAGCCCAAAGCAAAGCCAAGCAGGCTGTCCTGGGGCTGTGGGCCTCCTTTTCCTGCTGCTCTCAAAAAATTTCAAAATTTCACTAAAGAGGGAAGAAGAGAATGCTCTCTAAAAATGTAACAACTTAAGTTTTATTTGGTAAACAAAATCCCAAATTCCAATTACCATTTTGGCAGACCAGGGGTCCTAACTACAGAACACATTCATTTCTTTATGTAAAAAAGTCAGCTTTATCAGCCCCAAAGGTTAGAAATTACTGGTCCAAACGGCACAGTCTGAGCCCAACGAGGCAAACGACCCAAGGCTAAGATTTTCATAGCTTTGACCTGAACCCTGAACAGAAGCATGTCATCTTCCTTCTAGGCAGTTTTAAACGAGGCTGAGGGTCTTGACAAGACGCCCAAGTTAGAGAGAGAGAAAGATAAGATGTCGCTTTACACGTGTAGTTGTTTCTGGGGTTCTAACCATTACACAGCTTAATCAAATTTCTGTCCTAGTAGAACATAATAATTTAGCTGACCAATTATTAAAAAGCACGCAGAGGTCTGGTGAAGAAAGTTTTACAGTGCCTTCCATAGAGTAACAGTTCCAGCTGCCCTCCCCGCCCCAAGCATTACCAGGGTCTGGCAAAATTACAATGAAAAAAATCAACCGACTCTCCCATGGCGTTTCAAAACAAGGCTTTCAACTTTAAAATTCCCTTGGAGGTGGTACACTAAAATGGATGTTCAGGCCCTGGACACCAAGGGATGCGGACAGGCTGTCACCTAGGAGGGGCTCCCAGGAGACGCGCGGGGGTGGGGAGGCGGATGCAGAAGGCACGCGCCGCTGCCCATACGACCCAGGAGGGCGAGTGGCGTGAGGGGAGCGAATAACTCGACGCGGACTCGGGACCCCAAAGGCGGGGGCCGGGGACGGATATCCCGGGGAGGGCTGCAGGAAACGATATCCAGGCTCGTGGAGGGTGGATCTAGGAAGCGGCCGGGGCGCGGGCCCGGCGGGGCGGTGGGGGCGGGGGTGGGAACGGAGGATGTGGCTCCGAGGGGCAGGATGAGGGGGCGGGACGGCCCAGCGCGGACGTGCGAAGGCCGGGGAGGAGGGCAGGGACGGGCCGAGAGCCGCCAAGGGCGCGAGCAGCGGCCGGGCGGGCCTGGGAGCGGTGACGAGGCGGGACGGGCGGCCGCCCGTGGACCGGGAGGGCGCGTCCGGGCAGGGGTCGCAGGGCCGCCGGTCACTTACCCCACTCGAGGAACTCGGCCACGTACTTGTCGCGGCGCAGGGCCGAGTGGCTGCACTCGGTGTACAGGCAGACGAGCACGTCGAGCAGCGTCTCCACGCTCAGGGCGCTCTCGTTGCGCCAGGGCCCGTCCAGGAGCAGCTGCTCCAGCTTCTTGAGCCGCACCTTGGCCGACATGGTGCCGCGCGGCCCGCTCCCAACACGCCGGGCCTCTTGCCGGCCCGCTCGGCCGGTCCGTCAGGGCGCGCCCGCGGGGGCCCGGCGGCCGCGAGCCCCGGCAGCCGCGGCGCCTCGCCGCCGCCCCGTCCGCGTCGTCGCGCCCCGGCCTAGGCCGACCTCCTGGGCTCGGGCCCGGCGGCGCAGCGTCTGGGGCGCCGGGCCCCGCGGGTCCATGGGCCGCTCCCCTCCCCTCGCCGCCGCCGCCCGCCCCGCCCGGCGCCGCTCGCCTCGCCCCCGCCGCGCGCCCCGCGGCCCCACCCGCGGCCGCGCCCTCCCCGCCGCCCGCCGCCGCAGCTCGCCGTCGGCCTGGAGCAGCGCGGAGGCCAGCACTGCTGCGCAAAGCCCGGCCGGCGCCCGAGCCTCGACCCCAGGCCCCGACCTGGCGGCCCAGCCCCGCGGCCCGCAGCCAACCAGGGCGCGGCCAGCTCGGGCGCAGCCAACCACGGCGGGGCCGGCCGCCGCCGCCGCGCTGACCTCAGCGCGCCGCCCCGCCCCGCTCTCCCGGCTCCCGGCTCCCGGCGGGGCCGGACCTCGCCGCTTGCCGTAGCGGGGCCGGGATGCTGGGAAGGCCGGACGGGCGGGGTTGGAGGGCAGCACCGCCTGGTGGGGGCGGGCCGAGCGAGCGGCCAGCGAGCCGCCGAGATTGCGGGGCCGGCACGCGCGCAGGGGGCGGCCGGGCGGCGCGCTCGAGCGCGTGATGCGGGATCCGGCGCCTGTGTGCGGGGCCCGCGCTCCCGCCGCGCGCGCGCGCGCGCCGCGGCTCCAGGAGGGGCCCCCGAGGCGCGCGAGGCGACGCCCGCGGGCTCTGGCCTGCCCGGGGGCTTCGGGGTTGGTGCGCTGAGGCGAGCGTCAAGGCTGCCCCGCTCCCGCAGTGCTGGCGACTTCGACCTCACGACGGGGTGTTTTAAAGCCGGGCCACCTCTGAGCTGGGAGCGGCCTTTGGGAAAAGGCGGGCCCTGCTCCTACTTGACGGGCGGGAGACTGAGGCCCGGGCTGGGTGGGGTTGCCGGAGAGGGGCCACCCAGCGCCCCATGAATTCGTGATGCACCCGCTTCAAACTCTACTGCCCACCGTCCCCCCCTTGCAGATAGATGCCTTGGGGTGGCAGTTTGGTAGGAAGCGGCCTGCCGTTCCCTCTGGGCTGGTACTCAGATTGCGTGTGTCTGGGGAAGGAGGGTGATGGTGAATATCTGCACCCAGAGAAACCCTTGGCATCGGAAGAGGAGGGGCAGCCTAGAACTCGTGGGGGATCACAGTGAGGAACCCTACTGAGGATATAGGGTTCAGTTCCGTTCAGTCGCTCAGTCGTGTCCGACTCCGACCCCATGGATTGCAGCACGCCAGGCTTCCCTGTTCATCACCATCTCTTGGAGCTTACTCAAACTCATGTCCATCGAGTCGGTGATGCCATCCAGCCATCTCATCCTCTGTCGTTCCCTTCTCCTGCCTTCAATCTTTCCCAGCATAGGGTCTTTTCCAATGGCGTCGGAAGTTCAGTTCAGTTCAGTTCAGTCGCTCAGTCGTGTCCGACTCTTTGCGGCCCCATGAATTGCAGCACGCCAGGCCTCCCTGTCCATCACCAACTCCCGGAGTTCACCCAAACTTAGGGGATCCCTGAAATGGGAGGAGGGGCGAGCGGGCAGCTTCAAGAGGAGCCGGGCCAACCAGGCGGACCAGACGAGGTTGAAGACGGCGCACTAAAGAAGCCTGTGAGGAAACTAACCTACGGACATAAAATAGCGGCTACCTTTGTTGGGGAGGCACTGAGGGCCATGGGTAGCAGCGAGCCTTGTGGGCTTCTAGGAATGTTCTGTAATTTGACTTGGATGGTGGTTATGCAGGACTCCATATAAAGAACAGTCTTCAACTGTACACTTGAGTAGTGCACGTCACTGCTATTATACCTTAATTTTTAAAAAGCAGGCATAAACAATCTTTGGTGTTAGAGGTCAGAGTAGTGGATACGTCAGGGGAAATATGTGCTGCAGGACTAGGAACATTCTGTATCTTGATCCATCTTGCTATATGGGTCTATACATACATAAAGTTTAATCAAGAAAAAGGAAAAAAAAATTTTTTTAGAAGTCACTTAGTCCTGTCCGACCCATTGTGACCCTATGGACTGTAGCCTACCAGGCTCCTCTGTCCGTGAAATTCTCCAGGCAGGAATACGGGAGCGGGCTGCCATTTCATTCTCCAGGGGATCTTCCTGACCCGGGGATCGAATCCAGGTCTCCCTTGCTGTGGGCAGAGTCTTTACCGACTGAGCCACCAGGGTACAAAACAAAGCAATGACCATGCTCTTAAATATTGTACTCTCGTGTGTGTTATGGAGCTTCCCCAGGTGGCTCAGTGGTCAGGAATCCACCCGCCAATGCAGGCGATGCGTATTCAATCCCTGGGCCAGGAAGACCTCCTGGAAGAGGGCACGGCAACCCACTCCAGGATTCTTGCCTGGAGAATCCCGGGGACAGAAAAGCCTGTCAGGCTACAGTCCACAGGGTCACAAAGAGTTGGACATGACTGAAGCAACTCATCACACAAACACATGTATTATACCTCAATTAAAAAAAAAAAGGCCGAGCCAGCAAAAGGCCCAAAACCGAAGACGCCCCACTGGTTTTGGGTGAAGACCAAACTCTTCACCTTACCTGGTTTTGTTTGTTTGTTGGAGTAGAGTTGGTTTAAAATGCCGTGTTAGTTTCTGCTGCACACCTTACGTTTTAAGTGATCAAATGTCTGAATTTATCTGGGACAGTCCCAATTTTTTGCCATTGTCCCAGCGTACATATAACAATGTCCTTCCTTCCCGCCATGCCCCCATTTATACAGTATGCTCTCTCATCCCCAGACACAGCACGGGTGGCCTGGGCCTGCTCAGTCCTCTGCTGCTGCTAAGTCACTTCATTCATATTCGACTCTGTGCGACCCCATAGACGGCAGCCCACAGCCTCTAGCCCTGTCCTTCTCTCTTCTCTTGGGTCTCTGACTCCAGTCTCACTGCCTGCTTGCTGTTCCTCTGCCGTTTCTGCTCCCTGCTGCCTCGGGGCCTTTGCACTTGCCAAGCCCTTCAGCTTGGGTGCCCCTCTCTGGCCATTTTCACTTTGTCTGCTCAGAGCAAATCTGTTTCAGAATTGTCCTTTCAGGGCTGCCTTGCCTAACTCCCCAGGCACCACTCCACAGTTTTCCTTAGCACTTGGCAAAGTGGGTACCCGTGAGTCTTGCCCATTAGTCAGGATACTAGAAATCTTCCCGTGCCTCAGTTTCTTCAAAGATAAGAAAGAGAATGATAATAGGACCTACTCCAGTGTTTCAGTAAGTTTCTGGAAGAACTAAATTAATACCCCAAGAGCACCTTGAACTGCCTTTTGGCTCACATGCTCACACACTGATAGCTGGTGTCATGCACTAGAATTGTTATATCTAAAACCAGGGGCAGGGGCTCTGTGACCAGCTTATGGGTGGAGTGTCTTGGGTTCCCCAAAGCAGGGAATCCCAGTGTCCTCAGGCATCCATCCTTGAGGTTCCTCTGTGTCTCTTAATCACTTTGGGCTGCTATAACAAAGCACCATTGGCTGGGTGCCTTATAAACAACAGAAGTTTATTTCTTACAGTTCTGGAGGCTGGAAGTCCAAGATCAGGATGCCAGTGTGGTCTGGTTCTGGGTGACTGCACTGTCCCTGGTTACAGAAGGCTGTATTTCTGTGCTCTCACATGATGGCAAAGGGTAGCTCTGGCCTCTTATAATAAACAGGCACTAATCCATTCACAAGGTCTCCAGCCTCATGACCTAATCATTTACCAAAGCCCCACCTCCTAAATATCACACTAAGCCTAGCCTTATCCCTAGGCCCTGAAACATGCACAACATACAGTAATCAAGCCACAACACAGTTTCACCTAATGAGTGTAACAACAGGTCAGCACTCACAGAACACTCTCGCCTGACCTCTCTTCTTACACAGCTCTGAAACTGCAGGGAAACTTGTTTTTGTGAACCTGAGAAAGGGGGCCCGATTCCAAAAGCAGTGTTTCCCCCGTGAAAGCTGGATAGTTGCAACCTCACTCCTTCCAGAAAAACACACAGGTTCATTTTTCTCTTCTTTCAACAACAACTTTTTCAAGTATTTGAGTTTTCTGAAACAGCCTACGTGCCATTTCTTGCCGGGAAGTCTTCCAGTAGTACTGCTGCTGCTGCTGCTGAGTCGCTTCAGTCGTGTCCGACTCTGTGCGACCCCATAGACGGCAGCCCACCAGGCTCCCCCGTCCCTGGGGTTCTCCAGGCAAGAACACTGGAGTGGGTTGCCGTTTCCTTCTCCAATGCATGAAAGTGAAAAGTGGAAGTGAAGTCGCTCAGTCGTGTCCGACTCTAGCGACCCCATGGACTGTAGCCCACCAGGCTCCTCCGTCCAATAGTACAGTTTCGCCTAATAAAGGTAACGACAGGTATGGCAGTCAACACTCACGGAACACTCTCCCCCAACTTCTTTTCTCATGGAATTGAACAGTGTGTCTTAAGAGCATCTTTACACAGCTCTGAAACTGCAAGGAAACCTGTTTTGAGATGAGGAAGCAGAGCTGAAAGTCTGGCAAGTAGAAGACTCGGGACAGAGTACCCAAGAGGAGTGAACTGCACTGAGAGAGACCCCTGGAGATCTGCAGGGGGTCCCCCAGGTTTCCAGCAGCATACCGACCAGTGCTTGTGCAGAAGGAAACTATCAAAGGCTGGGGAAAGGAGCACTCAAAGGGCTGCAGCAGGTAGCGCCTGGTACTCACATATACTGGAGCTAGTGTTGGTTTTCAGCAGCCAGACTAGAAAAGCTCGATAATTCAGTACTGGGCAGAATTCCCTAGAAGTTTGTGCTTTGGGTGTGCAAACTAGCCTGGGACTGAGGATTGCTCCAGATCTGCCTACTAACAAATCATAAAAACAAGACCCCAAAGTATCAAACTGTTTCCGGGTAATTTAACCGAATCCCAGAACCAAATTCCAGAAAATTTATAAGAACACAAAAACTATCCAGCACCCAAAAAAGATCAAATCACAATGTCTGGCATCTATTCAAAGACTTCTAGGCAAACAGTCAGGGAAACTCAACCCATAATGAAGAGAATTATCAAATAATCAAAACTAACCCAGAACTTCCACATGTGTTAGAATCAGCAGAGAACGACACTAAAGCAGTTGTTATAGCTGTATTCCACATGTTCAAAACGTTAGTAGAATCATAAAAGACATTTTCTAAAAAAACCTAATAGAATTTTTAGAGATTAAAACTATACTTTCTGAGATGAAAAACATACTGTATGGGATTAATGCCACATTAGACATTGTGTAAGAAAATATTATTGCATTTGAAGGTATAGCAGTAGAGCTTATCCAAAAAAATTAAAAAGTGAGGAAAAAAAAAATAAGGGACTTCCCTGGTGGTCCAGTGGTTGGGAGTCTGCCTTCTAGAGCAGGAGATGTGGGTTTTATCTCTGGTGGGGAAACTGAGCCACCACTGCCCCACAAGTGGGGCAGCTAAGCTTCTGCACAGCAACTACTGAGCCCAGGCCGCAGCTCATGAGCCTGTGTGCCACAAGGAAGACCCTGAACAGCCAAAAAAAAATCTTTAATTAAAAAAAATGAACATCATTGAACTGTGGGACAATATCAAGTGATCCAATATATGGATTGGGGTTCCAAAGGAGAAGAACAAGAAAGAGAAGGGACAGAAAAAAAAAAAATCTGAAGAAGTAATGGCTGAAAAATTTCCAAACTCGATCAAACCCATAAATAACAAATCCAACAGGTTCAGTGATCACAAGCACAAGAAACATAAGAAAAAACAATAAAACCCCCCAAACAAACAAGTAATACTAAAGCACATCATGATCAAATTGCTCAGAACCTGTTGATAAAGAGAAAAAAAAAATCAGCCAGAGGGGAGAAAAGACACATTATATGCAGAGGAATAAAGATGACATCAAATTTCTCATTGGAAATTGTGTAAATGAGAAGACGTCTCATTGGAGTGGCATCTTTAAAGTACCAAAATAAAAGCAAAATAACTGCCACCCCCAGAATTCTATACCCAGCAAAAATATCTTTCAAAAAATGAAGGTGGAAATAAAGACATTTTCAAATATATGAAGGCCCACCAAGAAGGCAGAGGAACAGTACCTGATTGCCTTCTTTGGCTTTTCTAGATATGTTTACCACTTGGGTAAGCTTCTCTGATTCATTTGCTGGGTACCCATGAAGACTGTCAATTTTGAGGGAAGCCCAGAGAAAAAGTGGATTCAGAACAATGCAGGTCCAGGCTTTGGTGCAAACTGCCCTGCCACATAAGCAGTTAAGCCCCAAGACCCAACAGACCCTGGGTTTGTTTGCTTGTCTGTGGGGAGAGTGCTGTGCTGGGTCTTTGCTGCTGCACGCAGGGCTTTTCTTGCTGTGGAGCACAGGCTCTAAGGTGTGGGGGTTTCAGTCATTGTGGCACGTGGGCTCAGCCGTTGTGCTGCACAGACTTAGTTGCCCCACAGCATGTGGACTCCTCCAGGACCAGGGATCGAACCTGGGTCCCCTGCGTCGGCAGGTCGATTCTTAACCACTGGACCACCAGGGAAGCCGCAGACCATGTCTTCTTCTGCCAACAACTCTTCTCCATTTCAAGGTCTGTTCCTGGCTTGCTGTTGGGTCTAGATGGAGACTTAATGCCTAACCATGGATAACCAAGAAACTATGACTCAAGATGTCCATCATAAAATAGATATTGTCTTACCTACTAAATCTTAAATGTAGATATGTACATAGCATTCCATTGTAAAATGAAACTGATCCCAAACAGACTTGGAAGGAACAAGTAAACTTCATGAATAGGTGACTTAGACTCCATGGTATCTGTTTTACCAACTCTTAAAAACCCCACAGCTATGCTCCCATGGGAAGTGTTGTGATCAGTCAATGGAGGATGAAAACATGCATGTCCGATTTAAAGATTGGTCTGCCTGGTGTGGTGACTGCCACAAAAGATGGATGGCTGTGGCTTTACAGACACACTCAGGAGAAGCCCTGAAAGACTATGGTGAAGAGCAATTCTTCCAGAAGGCAAATATGTTGATTCTAAAGACTAGATATCTCTTCAAGAAAATTAGAGATACCAAGCAAATATTTCATGAAAAGATGGGCTCAATAAAGGATGGAAATGGTATGGACCTAACAGAAGCAGAAGACATTAAGAAAAGGTGGCAAGAATACACAGAAGAACTATACAAAAAAGATCTTCACAACCCAGATAATCAGGATAGTATGATCATTCACCTAGAGCCAGACATCCTGGAATGTGAAGTCAAGTGGGCCTTAGGAAGCATCACTACAAACAAAGCTAGTGGAGGTGATGGAATTCCAGTTGAGCTATTTCAAATCCTAAAAGACGATGCTGTGAAAGTGCTGCATTCAATATGTCAGCAAATTTGGAAAACTCAGCAGTGGCCACAGGACTGGAAAAGGTCAGTTTTCATTCCAATCCCAAAGAAAGGCAATGCCAAAGAATGTTCAAACTACCGCACAATTGCACTCATCTCACACACTAGTAAAGTAATGCTCAAAATTCTCCAAACCAGGATTCAACAGTACGTGAACCATGAACTTCCAGAGGTTCAAGCTGGTTTTAGAAAAGGCAGAGGAACCAGAAATCAAATTGCCAACATCTGTTGGATCATTGAAAAAGCAAGAGTTCCAGAAAAACATATATTTCTGCTTTATTGACTATGCCAAAGCCTTTGACTGTGTGGATCACAACAAACTGTGGAAAATTCTGAAAGAGATGGGAATACCAGACCACCTGACCTGCCTCTTGAGAAATCTGTATGCAGGTCAGGAAGCAACGGTTAGAACCGGACATGGAACAACAGACTGGTTCCAAATTGAGAAAGGAGCACATCAAGGCTGTATATTGTCACCCTGCTTATTTAAATTATATGCAGAGTACATCATGAGAAACGCTGGGCTGGAAGAAGCACAAGCTGGAATCAAGATTGCCGGGAGAAATATCAATAACCTCAGATATGCAGATAACACCCCCCTTATGGCAGAAAGCAAAGAGGAACTGAAGAGCCTCTTGATGAAAGTGAAAGAGGAGAGTGAAAAAGTTGGCTTAAAACTCAACATTCAGGAAACTAACATCATGGCATCCGGTCCCATCAGTTCATGGAAAATAGATGGGGAAACCCTGGAAACAGTGACAGAGTTTATTTTGCGTGGCTCCAAAATCACTGCAGATGGTGACTGCAGCCACAAAATTAAAAGATGCTTACTCCTTGTGAGAAAAGTTATGACCAACCTGGACAGCATGTTAAAAAGCAGAGACATTACTTTGCCAACAAATGTCTGTCTAGTCAAGGCTATGGTTTATCCAGTAGTCACATATGGATGTGAGAGTTGGACTATAAAGAAAGCTGAGTGCCAAAGAATGGATGCTTTTGAACTGTGATGTTGGAGAAGACTCTTGAGAGTCCCTTGGACAGCAAGGAGATCCAACCAGTCCATCCTAAAGGAAATCAGTCCTGAATATTCATTGGAAGGACTGCTGCTGAAGCTGAAACTCCAATACTTTGGCCACCTGATGCAAAGAACTGACTCATTGGAAAAGATCCCGATGCTGGGAGAGATTGAGAGCAGGAGGAGAAGGGGATGACAGAGGATGAGATGGTTGGATGGCATCACCGACTCAATGGACATGAGTTTGAGTAAGCTCCAGGAGTTGGTGATGGACAGGGAGGCCTGGCGTGCTGCAGTCCATGGGGCTGCAAAGAGTCGGACACGACTGAGCGACTGAACTGAACTGATGTGGACTCATGGGCAGTGGTTAACAGGTTGGCCAGCTGATTAGAGACTTGGAAAGAATAAACTTTTCCTTGGAGATCTGGGGGAAAGGCACACAGATGGAACTGTCAGAAAGGGCACAAAGCGAGAATGAATACACACCAAAGGACATCTGCCAGGGAGGAACTCCTCAAGTGTCGAGTGAACAAGGCGATCTGTTTCTGAGGACGTCAGCCTCTCCCCTCCCCTGCCCCAGTGCTTGCTCATCAGGTACATGTACAAGTGACCAAGAGGGCAGAAATGGAGTCTATGCAGGGACTCGGCCGTATGAACTGCCCTCACCCTGGCTGACTTGGCTTCCATTATGGCTGCGTGCCCACTTTGTCACCAGCGGGGACCCACACTGAGTTCCTAATGTGGTACCATTTCCCAGAGGGACAAGCCTGGTGCCTGGTGGTCAGCTTGATGACATAGGACTCCTTTCATCATGGAAAGGGCAGCAAATTGCCCTTGGGAATTTCAGGTGAGGCCTTTCCAGTCACATTTCTTCTACCGGCAGCACCATTTGCGGACTGGGAGAATGCTTTATTTATCCATCACCATGGCAACCCAGGCAACATTGCCTCGGGCTGAAGGACTCACTTTCTGATGAAGAGAGTGAGGCAGAGAGCTCCTGCCCAAGAAATTCCCTGGACTTACCCCATGCCCCATCCTCCAGAAGCAGCTGGCTTGGGAGAACGGTGGGACGGTCTGCAGAGGCTACTTACCATGCTGGGTGAGAGACAACATCCTGCAAGATCTAAGTGCTGCTCTCCAGGGTGTGGGGTACGCCTTGACCCACCAGGCATTGCAGGGCGCCCTTCCCCCACAGCCCAAACGCCTGGCTCCAGGAATCCAGCAGTGGAGGTGGGAGTCGTCCCTCCCACAATTACACCAAAGAACACACTGGAGGAATTTTTGCTTTCCTTCCTGTGACCTTGGACTAGTGTCCAAGAAAGGAATGTCTCCATCAGGAAATGCATCCATGCTTCGGATGAATTAAAGCTGAGGCTGTCTCCTCCCCCAGCCGGGTACTTCTGGTTCCTCATGCCACTGAACCAGCAGGCAGAGAAGGGCATATTGATTCCAGTCATCAGAGGGGATCTGATCTGAGCTACATGTTGGGGCCAGGTGGACTACATGTGGCACCCTGGGATTTCACTGTGGCGCTCAATGCTTTTTACTGGGCAAAAGGAAGGGCGCTCCTTAAAGATAGGCTCGGAAAGCACTCAGGTCCCGAGGGAACAAAAGTTTGGGTCATCCCACCAAGGCTAAAAAATAAGCGCTGCTGGCCTTCCCTGTTGGGTCAGTGGATAAGGATCCACCCGCCAATGCATGGGATTCGGGTTCGATCCCTGGTCCGGGAAAATTCCACATGCCACAGAGCAACTAAGCCCATGCCCCAAAACTACTGAGCCGGTGAGCTGCAGCTACTGAAGCCCGTACACTTAGAGCCCGTGCTCCACAGCTAGAGAAGCCACCGCGATGAGAAGCCCACGCACCGCAACTGGAGAGTAGCCCCACTCACTGCAACTAGAGAAAAGCCCTCGAAGCAACGAAACCCAATACAGCCAATAAATAAATAAAGCTGCAAAAAAAAAAAAGTGCCACTGAAGGCCTGACCCAGGGCTCAGCGGCTGCAGAGCATGTCAGAAGCAGGCTCTGTCCCAGCAAGCACCCCCCGGGGAGGGGTGGGGGGTGGCTGTGTTCTTCCCAGCTGTCCGGTTCCACCCCCTGAGACCTTATTGGGGGGGGGGTGCCTCCAGCTTCAGGCCGGCCCCCTTCCTGGTTGTTATCACCCAAGGTGATCAGAGGCTGGTGCAGCCCGTGTGTCCTGAGTGTTGAGGACACGTGTCCCCCAGGGAACAGGGGTGGATGCTGAAGGCTGTGGGCTGGGTGCCCCTCCAGGGCCACTCTCCGCCCTTCTCTGCCTGTTCTGTGTTCCAGACGGGCCATACCCGTGGGAGGGGGAGCTCAGGAGAGGAAGACTGGGATCTTGTCCCCACCATCCCCCGTCCCATGGCTGCAGCCACAGCCTGCCCCGGGCCCCTCTTTGACACACCTGCCCCCAGGTTCCAGCCACCCCTCCCTCCACGGCCCCTCCCCACCTACCTGTCACCGCCTTCGGAGCCGCCGTCCCTCCCCGAGTGTCTGGGATCCTGCTCAGACCCCAGTAAATAAACCCACTTTTATGCTTTCCTGGATTCGCCCGCTTCCGTGGGCCTCTGCTGGGACTCTGATCAGTGCAGTCCTACGTACAGTAACACTCATGACCCGGTTACTTACAATTAAAAGAATGAAAACTAAAGTGTCCTTCAGTAGATAAATAGGTACATAATGGTACCTCCAAAGTATGAAATTCCATGGAGCCACCAAAAAAATGAAACAGGGACTTCCCTGGCAGTCCAGTGGTTGAGACTCCATGCTCCCAATGCCGGGGGCGAGGGTTCGATCCCTGTTGAGATGCCACACGCTGAAGATATGGCAAGAGCCAAGACTGTCACCAGAGCGTCCTCTCTGGTCCAGGGACAGATTACAGAGCAGCGCACAGAGGAGTCGAAAGAGAGCATCTCAGAGAGTGAGGGCTTGGGAGGACGTGCTCACGGTGATGAGACGGGGGTAGGGGGGTTGCCTTGCAGATGGGGGCGACTCCTGCCACCAGGACACTGTCACTGAGATGCGAATGGAAAGGAAGCAGAAGCAGCCCCGTGAGGCTTCCCCGGCTCAGAGCAGGAACCGAAGGCGGCCCAGGTGGCCCAGCAGAGAGGCAGGCAGGCCTGCATGTGCATGGCGGGTCTCGGCTGGTAGGCCCAGCGACTCCCGCTTCCCTGCCAGCCGCCACCTGGGTCCCTTGGCCACGGCGACCCCGCCAGGGGTTCCTGAGGTTTCCTGCTGCCTGGCTCACTAGGCCACAGCTCTTCCTGAAGGGTGTTTCTCTTCCTCTTCCTCAGCCTCCCAGCTGACGACGTGGAGGACTTCGAAGGTCAGGGGCATGAACAAGTCCTCTGCCAAGGGTGGACCCGAAAAAAGTGCCCCCTGGATGTGTGTGCAGGAAGCAATGGGGTGGGGAGTGGGGGCGCGGGGTGGGGCGGGGCAGTGACCCAGGCCTGGTTTGTGAGCCCCGCCCCACTGGTCCCCTCAGGCACAGCCTTGCAGGAAACGCCTGGAATGTTCTCTGCATCTAAAAGCACCCGTCCCCCCCAGCCATCCTCCGAAGCTGCCCACGCGGGATGCTCCACGGGCTGGGTGAGGGCACGAGACCCGGGCCAACTCTGGGAGCCCAGCTCCCTGTCTGAAAGGGGGCTGGAGACCCTGACTCGCAGTCACGGGTGCAGCCTGCTGCCACACTGGGCACCTGATGGCAGCTCGCCCGGTCACACGACCAGGCCAGAGCTAACGACAGTGATGCTGGTGGAAGACGAGACGGAGGTGGCCCCCTCTCCCCCTGCTCCCACCACTGGGGCCAGGAGTCCCCCACCCGCCACTGGCTGCCACGCATATCTTCCCGAAGGTGGGCTCTGACCACAGCTCTCTCTTGCTTCCGTGGCTCCCCACTCCCTCAAGGATAAGGGTGCCCTCTTGAGCCTTTAATCTAGGAGCTTCCCTGGTGGCTCAGTCGGTAAAGACTCCGCCTGCAATGCAAGAGACCTGGGCTCCATCCCTGGGTCAGGAAGATCCCCCTGGAGAATGAAATGGCAACCCACTCAGTATTCTTGCCTGGGAAATCCCATGGACAAAGGAGCCTGGTGGGCTAGAGTCCATGGGGTCGCACAGAGTCGGACACGTCTGAGCAACTCAACCACCCCCTCCCAGGGCCTACAGCACTGCCCTGCCAGAGGCTGGTGTGGAGGGCCGACCAGGAAGTGAGGGAGAAGGCGTGGGGCGGGGTGGGGTGAGGGTGGAGGGGCTTCGGGGGGGACTTCAAGGTGTCACAGCAAAGACTACAAGCACTCTACGCGCCCGATGCACAGCTCTTTACAGACTAACCTGCTAAGAACCCAATGAAGCAGGGGCAGGAGTCACCCCATTTTCCAGAGGTGCAAACTGAGGCTGGGTGAGGTGAAGTAACTGCTGGGACATGGCAGGGCCTGCTTCAGAGCCCAGACACCCTGGCCCACTGCTGTGCTGCCTTCCCTGCCTCCTTCTAGCCCAGGCTGGGGGTGAGGAACGCTAGCCCCAGTGCCATCTGCGTGCCAGCACTTTCCACAGGGCCTCGCACTTATCTGCACACAGCATGTCCTCTTCCCCACTGCAGACAAGGAGATCTTGGCTCAGAGTGGGTGAGAGGCCTGTGTGGGGGCACACGGAGTGGATGGAGGGGCCAGGGCTCCGTCTAACCCCTGGGAACTTGCTACCAATGCATCCCAGACCTGAGGACCCAGAACCACCAGGCCAGGGGCCGCCATGCCATTCTGTTCCATGATCAAGCCTGGGGACTGCCAGGACCTGTTTTCCTCCCAGGGCCTCTGCCCTGGGCCCTGGTGGGCACTCACCTCCCGCCTACCCCCCTCAGTCCCCCAGAGCTGAGTGAGAAGGAGAGGGGGAAGCCCCGGTGACCTCTGGGGGGACATCTAGTTTGGACACGGCCCAGCCAGTCCCCACTTCACTTGATTGAGTCCGAGGGATGATCACACCTGACAGCCAATCCCTCTTCCCTGCTGCACGTCCCCACCTCCCAAAGTTGTGAGGAGTAAGGGAGGTAATGGGTGGAGTGGGCACAAAGGACTCCTCCTAAACCACCTCTCCATCACCATTGTTGGTGTTGCTCAGTCACTCAGTCGTGTTCGACTCTTTGTGACCCCGTGGACCGCAGCACGCCAGGCTTCCCTGTCCATCACCATCTCCCGGAGCTTGCTCAAATTCATGTCCATCGAGTCGGAGATGCCATCCAACCATCCCATCCTGTGTCGTCCCCTTCTCCTCCTGCCCTCAATCTTTCCTAGCATCAGGGTCTTTTCTAATAAGTCAGCTCTTGCATCAGGTGGCCAAAGTATTGGAGCTTCAGCTTCAGCATCAGTCCTTCCAATGAATACTCAGAACTGATTTCCTTTAGGATTGACTTGTTTTAGCTTCTTGCAGTTCCAGGGACTCTCAAAAGTCTTCTCCAACACCACAGTTCAAAAACATCAATTCTTCAGCATTCAGCCTTCTTTACAGTCCATCTCTCACATCCATGCAGCTTCCTCAGTTGGTAAAGAATCCACCTGCAATGCAGGAGACCCCGGTTCAATTCCTGGGTTGGGAAGATCCGCTGGAGAAGGGATAGGCTACCCACTCCAGTATTCTTGGGCTTCCCTTGTTTCTCAGCTGGTAAAGAATCTGCCTGCAATATGGGAGATCTGGGTTCAATCCCTGGGTTTGGAAGATACCCTGGAGAAGGGAAAGGCTACCAGTTCAGTATTATGGCCTGGAGAATTCCATGGACTGTATCATCCATGGGATCGTAAAAAGTCGGACACTTCTGAGGGACTTTCACACTTTCACATCCATACATGACTACTGCAAAAACCATAGCTTTGACTAGACAGACCTTTGTCAGTAAAGTAATGTCTCTGCTTTTTAGTACGCTGTCTAGGTTTGTCATAGCTTTTCTTCCAAGGAGCAAGTGTCTTTTAATTTCATGGCTGCAATCACCATCTGCAGAGATTTTGGAGCTCAAGAAAATAAAGTATATCGCTGTTTCCATTGTTTACCCATCTATTTGCCATGAAGTGATGGGACCAGGTGCCATGATCTTTGTTTTCTGAATGTTGAGTTTTAAGCCAACTTTTTCACTCTCCTCTTTCACCTTCATCAAGAGGCTCCTTAGCTCCTCGCTGCTTTCTGCCATTAGGGTGGTGTCGGCCGTATTACCTTTAAAATCGCTATTTTTACGGTGGAACTAACACCCGCACCCCCCACCTTCCGCGGCTGCTAGCAGAGCTCAGGGATAATCTCCCTACAGCAGCCTTCAGGACCCAGAGCCGGGCCCCCTGCTGACTCCCCTGAGTCTGGGGGTCTCAGCTCAGGGGACTTGCTGCCTGGTCACCCCTCCCAGCAGTTCTTCCGGCCTTCCCCCACCCTCCCGCCCAACTTGGGAAGGGCCAGGAGCGCAGGGTCCTGGGGCGCGGGATTAGGGGGCCTCTGCTCCCACTGGCGAGGTGCGCCCGGAGCAGCGGATGTCACCCTGGTTCTCGGTGAAGGAACGCAGGAGGAAACGGTGGCCCCGAGGCTGAAGGACCAGCGGGAGGTGGGCGTGGCGTTGGGAGCGGGGAGACTGGTGTCCGGGCCTGGGCTTGCAGCTCCGCCAGGCCTCCGGGCCTTGAACCCTGCTCCGCCCTACCGGCAGGCAGGGCTGGGTCCCAGAAAGGAGTCCGGCCCACGCCTGCTCTCCACCGGCGCCCACCTCGGTTTTGCTCGGGACTTGCTCCAGCAGTCAGTGCTTTGCCCCCAGGCGAGTAGCGGGGGCAGTCACTCCGGGGCTTTTTTTTTTTTTTTTTTTTAAATTTTAAATTTTCTGTCCGCGCACCTTGTGGGCTCTTAGCCCCCTATCAGGGATTGAATTCACATCCCCTGCAGCGGAAGCGGAGAGTCTTAACCACTGGCCTGCCAGGGACATCTCACTGTAGTCGCTTTTAGAGTCCAGCTCTGGAGAACCAGTAAACAGAGGAGAGGGAGCCGGGAGTGGGCAGTTTCCACAAGGTCAAGGACTTTACGTCCATCCTGTTAGCCGCAGTGACTGGTCACCCCTGGGGCAGGGATGGTGGGGGGAAGCGGGGGGACTCCAGGGTTCCCCTTGGAAGGCAGGAGGGGCTGGGAAGACTCAAGTCCCAGCTTGGGTTCTGTGCTGGGAGCCCTGGGGCAAGCCATTTCCCGCTCTGGTCTCTGGTCGCGGTGTCTGAGCCCCTCGATTCCAGGCTGCTGTGATATCTGGAGGACCCACCGGACTGGCTGGCCCCGACCAGCCTGTGGCCCGACAGTGTTAAATGGATGTGTGGGGAGAGGTGTGCCGCCTTGCCCTCTCGAGCCCCACACCCCAGGACAGCAGCCTAGCCCAGGGGTTTGCAGCAAGTCTCACGTGCCCACTCAAAGCAGAGCCCCGCCTCGCAGCTCTGTGACCCCGGGCAGGTTCCTCAGCCTCTCTGTGCCTGGTCTTTTCATGTGTAGGATGAGGTCATAAGATACCATCTCACAGGGTTTCCGAGATTACATGAGCTTGGCAAAGCACCAAACCGTGCCTTGTACACAGGAAGAGCCAAGCAGGCTCAGCTAGAATATCGCTGGACTTGCAGAACATTTCAATGCTGTACAAACATGTACATGCATAAAAGGGCACAGATTTTAAACTTTCTGTTTATTACACAAAGGGGCTCAGGACCGCAGGAGAGGCATGTTCGATCCCTGAGTCAGGAAGATCCCCTGGAGGAGGAATGGCAACCCACTCTTGCCTGAAGAATCCCATGAACAGAGGAGCCAGGCGGGCTACAATCCGTGGAGTCACAGAGTCAGACTGAGCTTAGGAACTAAGCACACACCAGGCTCAGGACAGTCACTGCTCATAGACCAGGGCGGCCGGGCTTCCCAGGCGGCACTAGCGGAACCCGCCTGGCGATGCAGGAGATACAAGAGACGCAGGTTGGACCCTTGGGTCGGGAAGATCCCCTGGAGGAGGGCATGGCAACCCATGCCAGTCCTCCTCCCTGGAAAAATCCCAAAGGAACCTGGTGGGCTACACAGAGTCGGACACACCTGAGCCAGGTGGAACACGCTCACCTGAAGAGCAATCTGCCCCCCGGACCTGTGAAGCAGAAACTGCGGCTGAGCTGGGGTGGCCACGTGGGGCAAGACCTGGAGCCTCCGGGGTGCAGGCCTGCTGCGTGCTGCCCTCTGTTCCTGGCCGTGGGCGAGCCCTTGGGAGGCTCTAGAGACTAAAACCCAGGACCAGGAGCCCTGCCCAACCCCATCCTCGCCCTGCGGACAGCGTGAAGAATTGTGGTGAGGCAGAAAGAGGGGCAGGCGCTAACACCGTCCCTTCTGCAGGCGGAGCACCGTGGCCGGGATGACCGGGTGGCCCCTGCGGCGGTGGCCTCGGTCAGCACCGCGGTGGCCCGGGCTCTGGACCCCCCGCAGCGTCCCTTCGCCCCCTGGCCCGCGCGGTGCCTTCCCCTTCTTGCGTGGCCTCTCTCGCTCCCATACCCGCTCCACCCCCTCCACGCCCCCCACCTCCCCGTCGCAGGTCACCTGTCCTCCGGGCGCGGCGGGTGGAGCCATACCCCAATCGCCCCCTCTCCTCCTGAGCGGAGCTCCCTGCGCGGGTCGGGGGTGGGGGGCGGGGGCGAGCAAGCACCCCAGGGCTCTGAAATAGGGAGCCAGCCCTTCCTCGGCCAGAGGGCGGGGTGTCAGGGCGCCGGGCCCTGGATCCCGTGCGGCTCCGCCTTGGGTTCCCAGGCGACCCGCGCTCCCCGAGCCTCTGTCTTTCCGGACGGGCCAGGGCTGCGGCGCTAAGAGAGGAAGGAAGGTCAGCCCGACCCCCGCTCTGGCTCCCGCAACCGGAATCCCCGCCCCGCCCCGTGGAGGGAAACGGGGGCCGGGACCCGCAGACAGACAGGGAGACAGACTCCGGGCCGCCCACGTCCAAGCCGAGAGCGCGTGTCCGGCGGCGCTGGGCGCTTTCTCCGCCGCCCGCCCCCACCGTCGGAGGCGGGCCAGGCCCCCAAGCCCACAAGCTGCCTGTCCCGAGTCTGGGCTCGCGGGTGCGAGCAGCCGGGGCCGCGCAGGGAGCCGGCTAGGAGCCCGCGCTCGAGAGAAGGCCCGCGGCCCCGAGGACCGCCCCGCCCGCACCCCAGAGCCTCGGGGCCGTCGGCCTGCTCGGCGGACGCGTGACTCAGGACCCCAAGATGCCCGGACCCCGCTCAGGCTCGGGGCAGCCGCAGTGCAGGTCAAGGAGGGCAGCTCGGGTCTGGGGGCAGGCCCGGGTCCCCCCCACCCATCCCCACTGCAGCTTCACTGGGAGGACAGGTTCCCCCAGCCCCCACTTGTCCTGGTGCGGCTCTCAGCCTGGGTGGACACGTCACAGGCCTCGAGGGGTGCTGTGATGGGACTGATGGCCACGTCGGCAGCTCCTGGGGACCTTGAGCCGCAGGGAAGGGCGCCGGTGCCTCCAGGGGCTGCCTCTATTGGTGTGATTCCCTTATTACTGCATTTAAAAGGCTGAAATCGGATTGTTTACGTTAAAGAGAAACGTCCAGAAACATTGTGCGGTCAGCCAGTCTAATTTAGGGGCTGGGGATTCAGTGTTGGAGCTAGACAGTTGGAAATCCCTCCTCAGGGCCCTTCCCTCCAGCTCCGGCCAGGAGCTGTCTCTTGCCTCTTTGTCAACCCATCCCCAGGGCCGGTCCACTCCTCCCTTGGGGTCATTACTTAGGACCCTCCGCCCAGCAGCCCACCAAGGGCAGAGGCGCTGCGTCCCAGCCCTGCCTCTCACAGAGGATCCGCACCTGAGGACAAAGTATAGGAACGAGGTGAGAGTGAAGTGTTCATCACTCCGTGGTATCTGACTCTTTGATCCCAGGGACTGTAGCCCGCCAGGCTTTTCCAGGCAAGAATACTGGAGTGGGTAGCCACTGCCCTACCCCCAGGGGATCTTCCCAACCCTGGTATCGAACTTGGGTCTCCTGCATTGCAGGCAGATTCTTCAGTCTGAACCACCAGGGAAGCCCTGGACCATGGTGCTCACTTGAAATTAACACCGGAATTTCCCTTTGCTCTTGTTTTGTGGTCTGGGGTGTTTTACACCAGAATTGACACAAGAGGGCGCCAAGAGCAAACCTCCCTGCCCCAGAGCCAGGCCTCCACCCACTCTGAGTGCCCCCAGCCGCGCGGTGCCATCACCTCCATTCAAGCTTTGGAGGGTGCGTGTAGGGGAGGGGACCGGTAGGAGAACTGCAGCCTCGCTGAGGCCAGGGAGCCTCAGGGATGGTTGGTCCTTACTCTTCATTTGGCACAACACTGTCTTACTGCATTGGCAGGAACACCACAGCCCAGAGCAGGCAGGGCCTCCCAAGGGCACACAGCGAAGGCAGGGCACCACCGGGACACACAGCTCCCTCCTCCAGATCTGTCTGTCCCTAGTGGAGAAGGGCCCACGGTGGAGGGCAGCAGGGAGGGGGAGAAGCAGAATTGGAGGCTGGAGGCAAAGACTGGCCCCAAAGATGGCCGCTGTGGGCTCAGCTCTGGGCCTCCAGGTCTGTCTTTAAAGAGGCTCCCTGTCCCCATTCCGCTGTTCCTCCACCAGGGCTTGGAGCCTCAGTGGCCCTGAGCACCTCCTGAGAGCCCTCTTAGGAGCCCTTGTCGGCTAACACCTTGGGTGAAAGGCAGCACCTTGGGTGACAGCTGACACCCTCGTTAACAAGGAGAGAGAGAAAATCCCGCCCAGGTGGAAAGGAAGTGACATGGCCTTTTGGGGGATGGGGTGGTGGTGGGGGCATGCCAGCAGGCACTCTCCTGACACAGGGTGCCAGGGTGTTGCGATGGTGTAGTTGCAGCCAGAGCCTGCCCCAGCATTGCTGCATGACCCTAGAACAGCACCCCACCATCCTTGAGGTTCAAGTTCTGTCCAGTGAGGAGGTGGATGTGTGTATGGGGGTCCTGTCTCAGCACATAGCTGACTGGAAGACCTGCCTGCCTAAAACCCTCCCAGAGCTCCCCGCTGTCATCAGGGACCAGTCCCTTGGCTGCTCCTCCCAGCATCGCATCGTATCTGCCGACCGCTTTTCGCACCTCACCTCTTTTCTCACCCACATCATCAGGCGGCCCCTGCTGCAGCCCCCTTGCCCAGATCAGGCCTCTGCTGATCCTGCCCTGACGCTGTCTCCCTGGGCCTCCTCTTTGGAAACTTGTGCAAAGAGCTATGGCGGCCACCCCATGGCCAGAGGGGGACACACCAAGATTCGGACACAATATACATTTTTACACTGATCATTCTCTGTCTGACCTGGTCCATTTAAAACAAAATTTTTATTTTATTGAAGTATAGTTGACTTACAATGTTGTGTTAATTTCTTCTGTAGAGCAAAGTGACCCAGATATCCAGATGAATATATATATATATATAGCATGGTAGGGTGGCGGAGAAGGCAGTGGCACCCCACTCCAGTACTCTTGCCTGGAAAATCCCATGGGCGGAGGAGCCTGGTGGGCTGCAGTCCATGGGGTCGCTAAGAGTCGGACACAACTGAGTGACTTTACTTTCACTTTTCACTTTTATGTATTGGAGTAGGAAATGGCAACCCACTCCAGTGTTCTTGCCTGGAGAATCCCAGAGACTGGGGAGCCTGGTGGGCTGCCGTCTCTGGGGTCGCACAGAGTCGGACACGACTGAAGTGACTTAGCAGCAGCAGGGTGGCTCAGACGGTAAAGCGTCTGCCTGCAATGCAGGAGACCCAGGTTCGATCCCTGAGTCGGGAAGATCCCCTGGGAAAGGAAATGGCATATATATATATTTTCACCATGGTCTGTCACAGAGCACTGACTGTAGTTCCCTGCGCTACATAGTATGGCCCTGTTTCTCCATCCCAGATGTAATAGTTGCCTCCGCTACTCCAAGTTCCCAGTCCCTTCCTCCCCACCCCCACAAACACAAGGCTGTTCTCTGTATCTGTGAGTGTAGTTTTGTTTCACACCTCTGTTGGTTTGTATCGTATTTTAGATTCCACAAATAGGTCGTATCATATGACGTTCCCCTTCCCTGTCTGACTTACTTCCCTTAGTATAACCTCTAGGTCTGTCCATGTCGCTGCAAATTACATTATTTCATTAGTTTTGATGGCTGAGTAGTGCCCCACAGTATATATATATGTTCTTCCAAGGTGGTGCTCGTGGTACAGAAACTGCCTGTCAATGCAGGAGATGTAAGAGACACGAGTTTGATCCCTGAGATGGGAAGAGCCCCTGGAGGAGGGCTTGGTCAACCCACTCCAGTACTCTTGCCTGGAGAATCCCATGACAGAGGAGCCTGGTGGGCTACACTCCGCAGGGTTGCACAGAGTTGGACACGACTGAAGCAACTTGGCACGTGCACACGTGGGTGTGTGTATGTGTGTGTATGTGTGTGTGTGTGTGTGTCTTCTTTATCCATTCCTCTGTTGATGGACATTTAGGTTCTTTCTATGTCTTGGCTATTGTAACATTTCCCTTTTTTTAACCATCAGACTGAATTCATCAGACTGAATATAGATGGGATCTGTTTCATCTTGATGATTCCAGAATCCCACACTAGCACTGAGTAATAAGTGTTTAATATTTATGTTTAATATTAACAGTTATTAATAAATAAATGCTTAGTTTATGAATGCATGGACAGAAGACGAGTGGATGGGTGAAGGGTGGAGATGGGTGGTGGAAAAAGAGAAGTGAGAAAGATTTACTCGTATTTATGTGTAGGGATAACACAAATATAATCTAAGGATGATAGATGAATGTGTGGCAGAGTGATAGATGGGTAAGTCACTCAGTGGATAGATGGCTGGTGGGGGATGAATGACCGGATGGGGAGGTGAACTAACAGATGGATGACGGAGGCAGAAAGTGTGTATGGGTGGGAGGCTGGTGTACAGATAATGGTTGGCTGGGTGCTGGAAGCATGGTAGATCCTGGTGCTGATGCTCAGAAGATGGTGGATGGTGGATGCATCTATAATGGTACTTAAGTGATGATGAGTGGATAGATTGATAGATGGAGGGCGCGTGAACTTGGACACTAAATTGGGACTGATTTATACTGAAATAATCCATAGATAGTGCATTATAGGCAATAAGTGGTGAGTGGTGGATGCTTGTTCAATAACTGAATCATGGAATTATGGATGGATGGAGGATAAATAGGGGATGCTGGTCAAGGATCTAAGCCACAGAGAATGGATGGCTAGATGGTATTAATAGATACATGTGAATGGATACATGATTGATGGATGGACCGTGAATGGTGGAGAAGTAAATGGTGGCTGAATGGTGCATGGATGGCAAATAAATCGATGGTTGCTGGGTCAGCAGATAATGGGTTGTGTGCTGTGGACATGTAGATGGAAGGTGGATAGTGGATAGAGAGATGTCAGTTAGGTGGTGAATGAATGATGGCTAAATGACAGATACATCTTGGAATATAGATGCATGAAAGGTGAATGGTGGATGGGAAGATGGTGGAGAGATTTCAGATGGATGGTAGGTGGTCAGCAGCATATTATAAATCAATGGTTTAATTTATAGAGGGAAGAAGATTGGTAGATGGCAAATGGATGGTGAATGGATGATAAATGAAGATGGTATTGAGTGAGTAGTGAATAATGAATGGGGGATGATGTGCAGATAATTACTGGGTGGTTTGTAATGGTGGATGGGTCTCAGTGCTGTCTCTCTGCTCTGTCCCCAGCATCTAAAATAATGCTTGGTGTACAGAGGGCACTCGATGAATTCTTCTAGAATGGATGAATACGGATAGATGGTAGATGATACATGAATGGGTTTTGAATGAATAATGAATTATGGCTGGATGATGTATGGATGGATAGATAGAGGATATTGTGAGATGGGCAATGAATGGATAGATGGGTGGTGAACAGAGATAAGAAGTGGGTGGATGGTAGATGGTGGCTCATAGACATATGAATGGGTTAGGGATGGGGCGTGACTGGTGACTGAATTGTGGATAGATGAATTGTGACTCAGTAACAAAGCATCCGCCTGCCAATGCCAGAGTTTGATCCCTGGGTCGGGACAATCCCCTGGAGAAGGAAATGGCAACCCACTCCAGAATTCTAGTCTGGGAAATCCCACGGAGAGAGGGGCCTAGCAGGCTATAGTTCATAGGTTCGAAAAAAGTCAGACAAGATTAGTGAGCAAACAACAACAAACTGTGACTGACCGGCCGGGGACTAATGGGTGAGTGGTGAATCAATTCAGGCAAATGGACAGCAGCCGTAGGTTAGTGACTGACAACCAGATACGTGGCGAACGAGTAAACCACCCGTAGATGGATAGACAGCTGTTAAACACTGATGGAAAGCTGTTAGGTAGTCAGTGATGGTGGATAGATGGATGGTGAATTATTTAGGACTGAAGGGTATTTTCCTGGTGTACTGACGCTTGTAAGTGGTGGGTGTGGTGGTGAATGGATGGATACATTTTGTTGTTGCTGACTCTGATCCCATGGACTGCAGCACGCCAGGCTCCCCTGTCCTTCACCATCTCCTGGAGCTTGCTCAAACTCATGTCTATTGAGTCAGTGATGCCATCCAACCATCTCATCCTCTGTCATCCCCTTCTCCTGCCTTCAATCTTTGCCAGCATCAGGGTCTTTTCACCCGAGTCAGTTCTTCCCATCAGGTGGCCAAAGTATTGGAGTTTCAGCTTTAGCATCAGTCCTTCCAGTGAATATTCAGGACTTATTTCCTTTAGGATTGACTTGTTTGATCTCCTTGGTGTCCAAGGGACTCCCAAGAGTCTTCTCCAACACTACAGTTCAAAAGCATCAATTCTTCAGCACTCAGCTTTTTTTATGGTCCAGCTCTCATATACATACATGACTACTGGAAAAAAACATAGCTTTGACCATATAGACCTTTGTCAGCAAGGTAATGCCTCTGTTTTTTAATACGCTGTCTATATGGCAGCCCACTCCAGTGTTCTTGCCTGGAGAATCCCAGGGACAGGGGAGCCTGGTGGGCTGCTGTCTATGGGGTCGCACAGAGTCAGACATAACTGACGCAACTTAGCAGCAGCAGCAGGTTCGTCATAGCTTCTCTTCCAAGGAGCAAGCGCCTTTTAATTTCACAGCTGCAGTTACCATCTGCAGTGATTGTGGAGCCCAAGAAAGTAAAGTCTATCACTGTTTCCATTGTTTCCCCATCTATTTGCCATGAAGTGATGGGACTGGATCCATGATCTTGGTTTTTTGAATGTTGAGTTTTAAACCAGCTTTTTCACTCTCTTTCACCTTCATCAAGAGACTCTTTAGTTTCTCTTTGCCATAACAGTGGTGTCATCTGCATATATGAGGTTATTGATATTTCTCCTGGCAATCTTGATTCCAGCTTGTGCTTCATCCAGCCCAGCATTTCACTTGATGTACTCGGCATATAAGTTAATTAACCAGGGTGACAATATACAGCCTTGATGTACTCCTTTCACAATTTTGAACCAGTCTGAACTAAAATGGACTGGAATGGGCAAATTTAATTCAGATGACCATTATATCTACTACCGTGAGCAGGAATCCCTTAGAAGAAATGGAGTAGCTCTCATAGTCAACAAAAGAGTCTGAAATGCGGTACTTGAGTGAAGTCTCAAAAAATGACAGAATGATCTTGTTTCGTTTCCAAGGCAAACCATTCAATACAAGTCTATGTACCAACCACAAATGCCAAAGAAGCTGAAGTTGAATGGTTCTATGAAGACCTATCAGAGAAGGCAATGGCACCCCACTCCAGTACTCTTGCCTGGAAAATCCCATGGACGGAGGAGCCTGATAGGCTGCAGTCCATGGGGTCGCTAAGAGTCGGACACGACTGAGCGACTTCACTTTCACTTTTCACTTTCATGCATTGGAGGTGGAAATGGCAACCCACTCCAGTGTTCTTGCCTGGAGAATCCCATGGACAGAGGAGCCTGGTGGGCTGCTGTCTATGGGGTCACACAGAGTCCGACAGGACTGAAGCGACTTAGCAGCAGAAGCATGAAGATCTATAAGACCTTCTAGAACTAACACCAAAAAAAGATGTCCTTTTCATCATAGAGGACTGGAATGCAAAAGTAGGAAGTCAAGAGATACCTGGAGTAACAGGCAAGTTTGGTCTTGGAGTACAAAATGAAGCAGGGCAAAGGCTAACAGAGTTTTGCCAAGAGAATGCACTGGTCATAACAAACATCCTCTTCCAACAGCACAAGAGAAGACTCTGCACATGGACATCACCAGATGGTCAGCACCGGAATCAGACTGATTATGTTCTTTGGAGCTGAACATGGAGAAGCTCTATACAGTCAGCAAAAACAAGACCAGGAGCTGACTGTGGCCCAGATCATGAACTCCTTATTGCAAAATTCAGACTTAAATTGAAGAAAGTAGGGAAAACCGCTAGGTCATTCAGGTATGACCTAAATCAAATCCCTTACAGTGAAAGTGACAAATAGATTCAAGGGATTAGATCTGATAGACAGAGTGCCTGAAGAACTATGGACGGAGGTTCATAACATTATACAGGAAGCAGTGATCAAAACTATTCCCAAGGAAAAGAAATGCAAAAAGGCAAAACGGTTGTCTCAGAAGGCCTTGCAAATAGCTGAGAAAAGAAGAGAAGTGAAAGGCAAAGGAGAAAAGGAAAGATATACCCATTTGAATGGAGAATTCCAAAGAATAACAAGGAGAGATAAGAAAGCCTTCCTAAGTGAACAATGCAAAGAAATAGAGGAAAACAACAGAATGGGAAAAACTAGAGATCTCTTCAAGAAAATTAGAGATACCAAGGGAACATTTCATGCAAAGATGGGTACAATAAAGAACAGAAACGGTATGGACTTAACAGAAGCAGCAGATATTAAGAAGAGGTGGCAACAATACACAGAAGAACTCTACAAAAAAGATGTTCATGACCCAGATAACCACAATGGTGTGATCACTCACCTAGAGCCAGACATCCTGGAGTGTGAAGTTAAGTGGGCCTTAGGAAGAATCGCTACAAACAAAGCTAGTGGAAGTGATGGAATTCCAGTTGAGCTATTTCAAATCCTAAAAGATGATGCTGTGAAAGTACTGCACTCAATATGCCAGCAAATGTGGAAAACTCAGCAGTGGCCGCAGGACTGGAAAAGATCAGTTTTCGTTCCAATCCCAAAGAAAGTCAATGCCAAAGAATGTTCAAACTACAGCACAAACCCACTCATCTCACATGCTAGCAAAGTAATGGTCAAAATTCTCCAACCTAAACGGTACATGAACTGAGAACTTCCAGATGTTCAAGCTGGATTTAGAAAAGGCAGAGGAACTAGAGATCAAATTGCCAACATCTGTTGGATCATAGAAAAAGCAAGAGAATTCCAGAAAAGTATCCAATTCTGCTTCACTGACTATGCTAAAGCCTTTGATTGTGTGGATCACAACAAACTGTGGATGGATGCATGGTGGATGGAACTTGCATGGTGGAAGTCAGGTGGTGGGTTGTATGGGACAGTTGTTGGTTTATTGGTGGTGGGGGACGCATGGCAGATGGCTGAGGCTGGCTGGTGGTTGGATGATGATTGGATGGTAGAAGAGACATGAATAGATGGGCATAGTAGATGACAGTGCCTGGGTAGCGGATGCTGAATGGTGGATTGTGGGTGTGGGCTGGGTGTTGGATGTTGGGTAGATGATGGTGGATGTGAAGTGCGGATGGTGGAAGGCTGGGTGGACCAACAGGCATGCATCCCGGCCTCAGGAGTCAGGTCTACACGTCAGGCTGAATGAGACTGTCCCTTTGGGGGCCTGGAATCAGGGATGAAGAGAGGACTGGTGTGGTGACGCTCTCCCTGCACACACGCACTGGCCCTCACACTCGAGTGTGGTCCTTGTCCTCTACACTCCTCCTTCCAACTGGAGGGTGTCCTTGCTCTGATATATCTAGTCACCCTGAATTCCACCCCCCCCCCGAATTCCGGAACCTCAAACTTGAGGCTGTGTGCCTCGAGTGACCAGGATCAGGTTCTGGGCGGCTGCGGTTTTGGCAAGGGGGTAGATGGCGCGGGGTGCTACCTGGGAGCTGGACCTGGGAGCGCGAGTGTGGACGAGGGGCCGGGCGAGGGAGCGCCTGTGGGCGGAGAGCGCGCTGGAGGAAGGCGGGGACCCAGCCAGGGCGGGCAGACCCGCGAGCGGTGGAGCAGACAGTGCCGGCCCCGCGCAAGCACCCGCTGGCGGTGAGTGTGAGCGAGACGCGGGGCGCGCCCCCTCCCCACCCTCGTCCGGCCAGCGCCCCACGGTTCGCGGCGTCTGGGAGAGCAGGAAGGGGCGAGGAGTGGGTTTGAGTCGGCGCTCCCTGGAGAAGGGGAGGTGTGGGGACCACAGCCAGCCCTTGGCTGCCGGACGCCGGGCTTTGGGCTGGAGCAGCGTCTCTATGGGCTGGCCCGCCACACCTGGCAGCCGCTGCAGGTGTGGGTGGCCGAGCCTTCACTGCGGGGATGCCCCACTGGCAGGGGCCCCTGGTGCCAGGCTGCGGGGAGGCAGCCCTCCGGCATCTGCCCACCGCCCGTCGCCCCCTTGGCTCCACCGCCTGTCTCCATCAGCCGCCCTCTCTCATGTGTCTCCATCACCTCTCACCTCTTTCTGTCGTCTCTCTCAATCTCGCCCTCTAGTTCTGTCATCCCTCCGTCCTCTCTGTGGCCTGCGCGGTTCTTTCTGCGTCTCCCTCTGGTCTTTCTATCTGGATCTCTGAGTCCACTCTCCTGGGATTGGTCCTGGCTGCCCTGGGCTCCAGTTGAGCTTCTGGGATCCTGGGGTGGAATCCCAGGAAGGGGTGACCTGGAGCCTAGGGGCTGGGGGAGGGCTCTCACGTGCTCTGGGACTGGGTGGAGGCTCGGGTGGGTATGTTGGCTGCCCACTGCCCTGGAGGCCCCATGCTGCACGTGGCCCACCCCCCACTCCCCAGAATCCCTGGGTCCCAGCGGGACCTGAGCTGACCCAAGCTGGGTTTTGGTCAAAGGAACTCATTTCCTGGAATAGCTGCCCCCCACCTCTTGCTGGGTGTGCACAGCACCCCTCCCCCACAACCAGCAGGGCATCGGGAGCCTTGCAGCTGGCTGGCCAGCGCCCTCCCTCTGCCCGGTGCCCTCCCAGCACTCCTGCCCCTTGTCGGAGGCCTCCTGCTGCCTCCCAGCCGGCGCCCAAGTTAGCTGCCTGCCCGCCAGATCTAGCCCAGCCTGGTGCAGGTGGAACGTCTTAGTCTGGTGCCCAGCAGTCCTGGCAGGGCCCCTCTTCCCAGCGCCCTCGCTGTGTGGTTTCTGGCCAGGCTCCCTGGCGCTTGGGCCTGGCCTGAGGGGAAGTGGCCACAGGCAGGCAGGGGGTCAGTCTCCCTTCAGCTGTGGGTGTTGAAGGCGGGGCGTCGGGTGTGTGTGTGGGGCGTCTGTTCTCGGGGAGGAGTGGACCCTCCTGCTGCAGCCTAGGGCCCCCGACCTGGGGCCTGTCCAGCGCCTCCCTGATGGTGGCTTGGGCGGGCAGCCACAGTGGTGGAGGCCCAGCCTGGGCAGTGGCTGTGGGCCTGGGGTGGGGTGGGTGTGGGCTGGGGCAGTCTGGGGCTTCCAGGAGTGGACGGGGCGCTACATCCGGGCCCTAACATGCACCCTGCTTCTGCTCCTTGTTTCCATGCAGCCGGACGGCAGCTGCAGCATGAGTGGCCCCCGGCCCGCTGCCGCACCCAAGCTGGGCCCAGACAAGGAGGCTGGAGGCCCGGCAGCAGAGGTATGTGTGTGGTTGGGGACCGGCCATCTGCCGCTCTCAAGCCCTGGCCTGTGACAGCACGTGCCTCAGTTTACCCATCTGGGTGGGGGAGGTGGTTGCCCCTCCGCAGGAATCTGATGCACACAGTCATTGAAGGCCCAGCTCTCCTGACTCAGGGAGCACCCTGGGGAGCCCTGGGGAGCCCAGGGCCTGCGCCAAGGTCAGTCTGCTCTCTGCTGAGTGAGGCCATGCCAGGGTCTCCTGCTCTCGCCTCAGCTTCTCCAGAAGGTGTTGATGGAGCTAACATGGGAGGTTCTTGCCCAAGAGGCCCAGGCCTGTCGCTCTGAGTCTGGAGTTGGGCTCTTCTCCTTGTTGGGGCCAGCAGGCACTGAGGGGGCACAGCCCAGAGCTGCACGAGGGCCTGTCTGGAGCCTGGGGTTGCCCTCCTGGCAGGGGGTGGGGGGCGGATGGAGAGGGTGGACACCAAACTCCACTGGCAGATCTTCCCGTACCATCTGGGCAGAGGAGCGGCCCTGGGTGGGGCCCGGCAGGGCTTCCGGGAGGAGGGCAAGAAGGAGACTGGCGGGGTTGGTGGAAAGAGGGTTCCGGGGTGGGGGCAGGGAGGAGCCCCTGGATGGGCAAGGCCAGCAGTGGAGCCCAGGAGATCCAGTCACTGGGCCGTAGTGGGGTCGCTGGTCTTGTCCCTCTGATCCCACAGAAGTCCCAGCCTAGCGACACACTTCAGGATCTCTGCGGTACTTTGTTCAAAGGCTGATCAGACAGTATACTGAAACACGAGTTCAGACTGTTCTGCTGGGCAGGGGGCGGGGAGGTGCGAGGGCCATTTAGCAAAGTCCTGCCAGCCGTATGCCTGCTCTTCCCCACCTCGACATGCCTTTGGGGAAGGCAGAGTGCACAAGCAGCCGGCCTTTTGGGTAAGAGGTTGGGGACCAGCCCAACCGACTGGAGCAAAGGCATGGAGGTGGGTTGGCGCAGGAGAGTCAGGGCTGCAGGTCTGCGTGCAGCACGGGGTGCCTCGGGGCCTCTACCTTGGAAGGCCTTGAATGGGAGGCGGAGATGCTGAGGGCTGGCTCCAGGAGGGCTTGGGGAGGCAGCCCCCGCATGCTCTTGTGGGCACTGAACAATGAGCCCAGAGAAGTTGCTCAGGTTGCCATGGCAACAGCTTCCCAGCTCCCCTGAGCTGGGAGGAGGCCAAGAGCCCGTAAGAGAGACCCCAGGAAGGGGCCCGGCGGGATGTGGGAGGCTGCCTGCCGGGGAGGCACAAACGCCCTGAGCTTGCTCACTGTGTGACCTTGGCCTTTCACACAACAGGCCCTTCTGTGAAACAGGCCTGAGGGCCGAGCCCAGGTGGAATCCGTGTGGCTCTGGCGCTGAGCACCCCAGCTCCAGGGGTGGGAGGGGGAAGGCGGCGACCCTCTGGGGGATCCCGTGGACAATGCAGGACAGGCGTGGCAGGCCGTGGGGAGCTCAGGCCTACTGTTGCTTTGACCCCCTGTCCATCCCCCTTGCAGGCTATGGTGGGTGCCTGGGAGAAGGGCCCTCGGCTGGGCCAGCGGCTACCCTCGATCGTGGTGGAGCCCAGCGAGCTGGGTGTGGTGGAGAGCGGGGAGCTGCGTTGGCCTCCAGAGGGCTCCCAGAGGGGGTCTGCCCAGACCCAGGCTGCTGCTGGTGAGTGAGGGGCGGCCCGTAGGGGTCCCGAGAGAGGTCCGACGCCCGGTCCTCCACCCCTCCAGCCAGCCTGCACCCCGCCCATCCACCCGCCCGGTGAGCTTCTGCCGCCTGGGCACTGCCTGCCTGGCCTTCCTGCCGCCCTCCCCACCATCTGCACAGGCGTCTCCCTCGTCCAGGTGTGGCCCCAGGCCTGGCACACAGGTGCACCCTTGCTCTCACCTCTCAACACCCGGTCCTGGCCCCTCTCCCCTTCCTCTCACGATTCATCACCTTGGGACAAGTGTGCATTGCCCACTAGGGCCTGGAAGGGGTTAGGGTGTGGGTGCAAGGCGGGGTGGGTGGGGGTGCAGGAGCTGCTGGCAGGCTTCTGTCCTGGTGTGGGTGCCCTGGTTAAAGGCCAAGGGGCTGCCGGGGCCAGGGAGGTTTCTGGGAGGAGGATGTGTGGGCAGGAGAGGGATCAGCCAGGAGTCAGTCTGCCGCGTAGGCGAAACAGCCGGCCGGGCCCCCGGGGAGGATGCTCGAGGGGTGAGCCGTGCCCTGGGCAGCTTTGTCCCCTGAGCCCCGAAGGGTCAGTCCCGGGGGATTCGGCCTCAGATGGGGCTGCTCCTCCCTGCCTGCCCTCTTCTCCTCCGCCATCGGCCCCTGGCCCAGCCCTGCAGCCCTCATGGTCCGCCGCTCCCCGAGCTTGGGCCCAGAAGAGCTTGTCTGCACCTTAACCGCCACCTCTCCCAAAAGTCCCCTCAACCTCCAGCAGGTCTGCCCAGGGCCTGCCCCTTGGGTAACCACTGAGACCTGGGCTCTGGGGCAGACCCCGGGTCTCCACCCAGTCGGCTACCCCCAAACTGGTAGCTGTGCCGGGGGTCAAGGTTCTCCTGCTCCTGGAGCCTGGTCGTGCCCTCCCCCTGCACTGGGAGCCGCGCACCCAGTGACCCCCCTGCCCCCTCAGCGGCGGGGAGCTTGTGGCCTGCCCACCCTCACACCTCTCCTGGCAAACCTGTCAGAAATTCGCGCCCCGCCGACATGGAGGCCTGCGTGTTTCCTCAGCCCCCTCACCGCGTCCACCGGGAGCACCAGGGGAGGCTCCAGCTGACACCGACGGCGAGTGTGCCAACTCCACGGGCCAGGCCCCCTGCGCCCAGCCGTAGGACAAGGACCGGCTGGATCCTGCCGTCGCCAGGCTCTGACAGCTGAGAGGGGGCCTCCGCCCTGGAGGGGCTGGGCTGATGCTTCAAGAGGCCTGGGCCTGCCCGGGCACCCAGTGGGCACAGCCGACCACCACCCCTCCTGCCTCACCAGGTCCACTGGCACCGCCCCCCCCGCCCCCTCCTGGCCACGGCCCAGGGTTTGGGTCACACCCCTCCTGCTTCTCTGGAGGGAAGCACAAATAAAGGCTCTTCCTGGTGGTCAGTGGCACACTGGGTGGGGATTCCAGGGGCTGAGGACAGTTTGGGTCCTGCCAGTGGCCTTCCAGGCGAGGGTCTCTGCTCAGAGCCCAGGTTGCCAGACCAGAGTGACTGGGTGTCCCACACTGGACGTGGGCATGGCTGGTGCGGCTGTCGTGTCCGCTCCTCTGGCGCCCTGCCGAGACCCTCTGCCCCGCTTCAGCTGAGGCTGAGACCAGCATCCTCCAGGTGGCCTCCCCACCTCTACCTAGGACCTCCAGTCCTGGCTGGCCCCTGAGGGCAGGACTCCTCCTGTCACCCCTTACCCACTCTGGGTGCAGTAGGTCACAGGAATGGTACATGGGTGGGGTGCCCTGTCCCAGGTTGAATCTTGCATAGTCCCATTGTACAGATGAGGAAACTGAGGTGCCCGAGGCTAGTGCTGGCCTCAACTAGTGCAGGACTCCTGAAGTTGGGAAGCCACCTACCCAGCCAGACAGACAGTCCATGTGGGAGACTGGGTAGCACCTCTTCCTGAGCCACGTGAGGGGCCTGTCCCTCCAAGGGGTCCAGCGACATGGCTTCTTGGCTCTGCTGACTGGTCAGGGTGGACCTGGGGTGTGGAAACCTGATCACTGCCTGGGCTCACTGTCCAGGTGTGCCACCCTCTCTCCCATCACCCCAACCTAGCCCCCTGCCCTTGGCCAGCCTGACCCAGGCCTGAGGAAGCTCAGGGCCTGGCAGGGGGAGCCCTGAGTAAATGTTAGCTCAGTAAATCCACAGGCCCAGTGGGTGGTGCAAGGTCAGGGTCAGCATGGAGGAGGCAGAGGGAGACACAGGCCCCTCTGTTCTCTCCCGGAGGCCTTGCTAACCTCCAGGATGAATAAAGCACTTTCCAACCCGCCTGCCTTCTAAAAATAGCCCACCCCCACCCCCTCCCAAATGCAGGAGAGGTGGGAGGCGGAGGTGCAGAAGTTTGCCTGGCAGCCCGCTTTAATTTTAAACCTGTGGCCAGTATACAGGCCCAGGCTGGCTCCTCTTGGGGTGGGGGGTTGAGGGGGTTGGGCTGTCCTTCAAGGTCCCTCCCGTCCTCCTCCGGCCCTTCCTGTCGCCTCCACAAGGGGGCAGGTGGCAGACATTTCACAGAAAGCCTTGCCAGGACTTGCGGACATGGGGGATTTGGGTCCAGGGCTCGAGCAAGCCGAGAGTCATTCCCAGGCGGGGGTTTCCGGGTGTGGAATGTGTGTGTGTGGCGGGGGATGGTGCTGAGATTTCATCCTCGCCCCTCCCGGGCAGGGTGTCACAGCGACGTTCCCGAGGTCCCGCGGCTGATAAAGAGCCGGGCTGAGGCGGAATTCCCGGTGCGCCTGGGACCTAAGCGCCAGCATGCCCGCAACGCCACCCTCGAGCTCACCACCGATCAGGGCAGATCTGGGGAAGAGACGCCGCCTCAACTGGGGGTCCCGGGACCCCGTCGTGCCCCGGGAGCAGGGGAACGGGGGAGTCAGGCCCAGGGAGGAAGCCCGGTGGGGCGGGGCAGAGGAGCCTTACCCTGTGGGCCTGCCCTGTAGCGACCAGAGCGGGCTGAGTCCACGCGCATGGCGACTGACCCGCGAGAAGCCGTGATAGGTGCAGGGGGCGGTGCCAGGCGTATGCCCCGCCCACCGGAAGCCCCGCCCCGTCTCCACGGTCCCGCCCACTGTCAGGCCGGGCCAGGGACACCTAAGCAACGCAGCGTCCGGCTTCGGCTTGAGAGATCCAGGCTCGGAGACAGGCACTGTCCCTCGCGCAGGCCCACAGCCGGTGAGGGGCAGAGACCCGAGCCTCGGTGTCCTGTTCCCGGGCAGAGCTCTGTCCTGGGCCCCGCAGCAGTGAAGCTGGAATTCGGGCACTTTGGGCCTCTGTATTCAACTTCACTTTGACTTTTCACTTTCATGCATTGGAGAAGGAAATGGCAACCCACTCCAGTGTTCTTGCCTGGAGAATCCCAGGGACGGGGGAGCCTGGTGGGCTGCCATCTGTGGGGTCGCACAGAGTCGGACACGACTGAAGCGACTTAGCAGCAGCAGCAGCAGCATTCAGCGTGCGCTAGCCTGGCTCCTCCCCAGGAGCCTCTAGGGCGCGGGCTAGGCCTCCGGTGGTGTGGTCCTTGTCCCTCCCCTTCCAGTTTTGGGCACCAGGTGGCTCTGCCGAGGTAAACCTACTGGATCCCAACAGCAACCTCGTTTTATGGAGAAATAACCTGAGGCTGGGTGCTTCCCTGGTAGCTCAGCTGGTGAATCCGCCTGCAATGCAGGAGACCCCAGTTCGAGTCCTGGGTGGGGAAGATCCCCTGGAGAACGGATAGGCCACCCACTCCAATATTCTTGGGCTTTCCTGGTGGCCCAGTCGGTAAAGAATCCGCCTGCCATGGGGGAGACCTGGGTTCGTCCCTGTGTTGGGAAGATCCCCTGGAAGAAGGCATGGCAACTGACTCCAGTATTCTTGCCTGGAGAATCCCCATGGACAGAGGAGTCTGGTGGGCTACAGTCCATGGGGTCGGTCGCAAAAGAGTCAGAAAGGACTTAGCAACTGAACAGCAACGACGACCTGAGGCTGACTCAGGATTGCCTCTCTGAAGGCGGTGCAGTCCAGCACGAGGCAGCAGGACTTGTTCTCATCGTTGGGTCCCCAGCTATGTGCCCCTTTCCATCTGCCCCCTCAGCCCAGCCTTCTCCTGACCCAGGCCAGACCAGCCCTGCGCCCAAGGCTCCTCTGAGACAAGGCTGGGACTTTGCTGAAGGGATTTTACTGAGAAAGTTGGGGAAAACCACCTAGAAATAGGACAAAAGAAACATCCCAGCCTTGTGCTGAAAAGTGGGCACAGGTTTGGGCAGGGGTGGGGTGCAGCTGGCAGCTGTCTGGGAGAAACCACCCCCCCCATCCTGGGCTCTGAAGTGGAGGTGACCCACAACGGGAGGTCCCAGCACCCAGATGAGCCTCGTTGAGCTGGAGAACAGGAGGGGCGGACTGAGGACCTTCCAGTGCCCACGCGTGGCCCCATGGGAAGACCCAGGCCTCACAGGCAGAGACCTGGACTTGTCTGCCACGTAGCAGGTTCCTGTTTCTTTCTGAGCTGGTGACCCAGTGCAACAGGGGTGGGGACCAGCTACCCCACAAAGTCCCAGGGCCCTGGGTGGTCTCCTCGGGGACCCCTCCTTCTGTCAAGAGTTGTCCTTGGCCCTCTGATCTGTTAGCCTCTGACCGTTGGAGAGACGCATGGGACAGGAAGCCAGCAGGCAGGCTAGCCTGAGCTGGGGGACGGCTCACCCAAGTAGCCGGTGCCTCACAGGCTTGAGCTGGGACTCTGATGGCCTTACCGCACAGAGGGGAACCCAGGGATCTAGGATCTAATGACTCAAGAGGAAACTAGAGGGCTTCCTGGAGGAGGTGCTGGCAGCTCCAGGAACAGCATGGTCTGTCTGCAGATGACACAAGGTCCTGCAGCATCTTGGGTGCCTTCCAGTCTGCTGTGGGCTGGATTTTATCCTCCAAACTTCCTTCTGTTGAAGTCTTAACTCCCAGGGCCTCAGAATGGGTTTGTATTTGGAGATAGGTCTTTAAAGAGCCACGGGGTCGCAGAGAGTCGGACACAACTTAGGGACTTGTCGGACAACCACAAGTTAAAACGAGCCCATTTTAGTGGGTCCTGGTCCACCATGTCCTATGGGAAGGGGCGGTCAGGACACAGACCCACAGAATGATGACCATGTGCAGACACAGGGAGAAGACGGCCAGCCGCAGCCCAGGAGAGGGGCCTCGGGAGAAACCAGCCCTGCCAGCACCTTGATCTGGGACCTTGCAGCCCCCAGAACTTTGAGAAAATGAATGTCTGCGTTGGCAGCCTGGGGATGGCCCACAGGCTTGTGTCTGCTCTCTCCAGGACGCTATCTGGAGCACCTCCGCTGCTCTGCGCCATGGCCCTGTGGCTCCAGGCCGAGTGAACAGGCCTGGATCTGTCCTCCCTGGATTTTCCCTAAGTTTTTTTTCCCTAGGATGCCAGCAGCGGAATCCCCCCAGGAAGGTGTGGGGCCTGCCTCTTCTGGGAAGTCTCAGTGACCCTTCCCACTAAATGTCTTTAACTGGAGCCACCGTGGGGAAGTGGGCTGCATGCTCGTGGCTGATCAGTCTCAGGCCCACCTCCGCGCCTTCCCTCACGGGCTGACCCCTGCCATCCCTCCTTGTCCCTGACTTCGAGCCTGTCTGTCCTCTGGGGCCCTGTCCTTCTCCCAGCTCCTGAAGAGTGGCTTACAATGTTCCTTGTGCTGTCACTGTGTCCCTTCCCTCTTTCTGGTGCCCCATGTCTGCCCTCGGGGCTCTTAGCACCAGGCAGGGCACAGGGGCTCTCAAGATGAGCTTGGCAGGGCACAGGGCTGGTGCTGGTAACTCTGCCCTGGAGGGAGGGGTCCTTCTGGGCTTGGACACCGTGGGCTGGGTGCCCACTTCCAGCCGGTTGGCGCCTGCTCCTTCGAGCCTCAGTCTGACCACAGGAGGGACAGGCTGTCCCAGCCGTCCCCAGCGAGGTCAGCTCCCTACAGACCCCAGAGTGCTGCCCCCTCATCCTCTCCTTTACCCTGAGAAATTGCTGTTGTTTAGTCACTAAGTTGTGTCCAACCCTTTTGCAACCCCAGGGACTATAGCCTGCCAGGCTCCTCTGTCCATGGGATTTCCCAGGCAAGAATACTGGAGCGAGTTGCCGTTTCCTTCTCCAGGGGATCTTTCTGACCCAGGGATTGAACAAGTGTCGCCTGCATTGGCAACTTTACCACTGAGCCATGGAAGGAGCAATGGAGTACTTCCTGTTGTATCAGTAAACAGGGTGTCACAGTCGACAGCGGTTGCAGCCCTTCAGTGTGAACCTGTGAGCCCTAAGGGGACAGAGGAGGGAGAAAAATACCTGCTGTCTAGCCTACAGCTGTCAGGCGACAGCCACCCGCGACGGTGAGTCCTGAGAAAAGGAAGGAAGCTCAGGATGTGAAGATGCAGAGGACCGGCCCTGGCAGCTGAGGTGCAATGAAAGGAGTGATTTCAGTGACAGACTCTTTCGTCTTCCCACACACAGAAAAGTGCCGAAGTCCGTGACTTGGGATATCTGGTTTTCTTTGACAATAGTCTATTGGTGTTCAGACTACCACCTTTCATTGCGAAACTTCAATATAACCAGTCCCCCGCTCCCCTCCTCGGAGCAGTTCTCTCAGGGTAGTTGATGTGCTGCCTCCCAGGCTTGAAGTCCTAGAACTTCCCACCAAATGGCATGCAACTCTCAACTTCTAGGCTGTGAATATTTTTTAAGCCGACAGCCACCAGGGCCCCTGACCTGAGCTTGGGCTGGGCTCCCCACTGCTGCAGGAATCAAAGGTTGGCCTTATTGCCTCTGAGCAGGGCGGGGGGTGGGGGGCAGGGGGGAGGACATCTGAAAGTGAAAGCAGGGCTCGTGGTGGGGTGGGGCTGGGGGTGGGGCGGGGGCCGGCCGGTGTGACCGCAGCTGGAAAGCCCCAGCCGTCGGTCAGTCCCCCTGGCTGCTCCAGAGGCCCCATCGCCCGGGTCCCGCTCTGAGGGCCCGGCCCCGCCGGCTTCTCCTGGTGGCCCTGCTCTGCCTGGGGCCCAGCGTCTACTCACCCGGCAGGTATGTCCACGCAGGTAGAGGAGGAGGGCCTCTGGGGTGTTGTGCGCAGGAGGCGGGGATTCAAGGGCTTAGGGAAAATTCCGGTTCTGCCGGTGGCCTTCCAGGCTAACGGCTTCAGCTTAGAGCCCAGACCAGAATGCCAGCTCAAGTCACAGTGAACACGCACACACACATAGAAGCAGACAGACAGGGACATGGAGACACGCAGACAGAGGGACACGCACGTACACAGCCACTCACAGACCCGCTGAGGCACACACCCCAGGGGACACCAGTCACAGAAGTGGCTGCACACCCAAGGGCGGATGCGCCTACATGAAACTGCTTATCTGTGTTCCTTGGGCACCTGCCATGGTTGGACGCTGGGTCAGGCCCACTCCCTGCCCTGGGGGGCTCCTGGTCAAGGGGAAGATGCCCCCGACCCTGGAAGTGCCCCTCCGTCATGGGAGGAGGCATGCGCAGGTCAGGAACCAGGCGCGGAGCAGGAGGTCCTGACTGTGGTCTGGGGCTCAGGGAGTCGGGGAAGGCTTCTTGCCGGAGGAGCCACCTGAGCTGAGCCGTGAAGCAGCCGCGAAGCAGCTGGAGAAGGTGAGGGTGAGGTCACTGTTGGCAGAGAAGACAGTCTGTACAAAGGTGCGGAGGACACGTGAGTGTATCCGAGTGATCAGAGTGGGTGAGCCAGTGAGTGAGAGAGAGTAGAAGAAACTGGAGGGGCCAGGTACGGCCTTGAATGCCGAGCTAAGGAGGAGCGTGTGCTTCTCCTGAGGGGGAAGGCAGCGGGGGGTGGGGACAAGGGTTCTATCTGGTTGCCGTATTAAGGGAAGCCTCTTTAAAGTTGGTATTTATTTGTTTTTGGCTATGCTGGGTCGTCACTGCTGCAGGGCTTCTCTGTTTCTGGCCAGTGGGGGCTGCGCTCGTTGTGGAGGGCAGGCCTCTCTCATCTCAGTGGAGCACAGGTTCTAGGCACGCGGGCTTCAGTACCTGCCGTTCGGGGCTCTGGAGCACAGGCTCAATAGTTGGGGTGCAAGGGCTCAGTTGCCCCGCAGCATATGGGATCTTGCCGGATCAGGGATCGAAGCCATCTCTCTTGCGTTGGCAGGTGGATTCTCTCCCACTGAGCTACCAGGAAAGCCTCAAGAAGGGAAGGCTTTTACGTGCCCTTTTGTTGTTGTTCAGTCGCTCAGTCGTGTCCGACTCTGCCACCCCATGGACCGCAGCACGCCAGGCCTCCCTGTCCTTCACCATCTCCTGGAGTTTCTCAGATTTATGTCCGTTGAGTCCGTGATGCCATCCAACTATCTCATCCTCTGTCGTCCCCTTCTCCTCCTGCCTTCAATCTTTCCCAGCATCAGGGTCTTTTCTGATGAGTCAACTCTTTGCATCAGGTGGCCAAAGTACTGGAACTTCACCTTCAGCATCAGTCCTTTCAAAAATCATTCATGATTGATTTCCGTTAGGATTCACTGGTTTTGATCTCCTTACAGTCCAAGGGACTCAAGAGTCTTCTCCAACACCACAGTTCAAAAGCATCGATTCTTCGGCACTCAGCCTTTTTTGTGGTCCAACTCTCACATCCATACATGACTACTGGAAAAGTCATAGCTTTGAGTATACAGACAATTGTCAGCAAAGTAATGTCTCTGCTTTTTAATATGCTGTCTAGGTTTGTCATAGCTTTTCTTCCAAGGACCAAGAGTTTTTTAATTACACGGCTACAGTCACCATCTGCAGTGATATTGAAGCCCAAGAAAATAGACTGTTGCTGTTTCCATTCTCCCCATCTATTTGCCATGAAGTGATAGAACTGGATGGCATGATCTTCATTTTTTGAATGCTGAATTTTAAGCCAGTTTTGTCATTCTCTTTCACCTTCATCAAGAGACTCTTTAGTTCCTCTTCACTTTCTGCCATAAGGGTGGTATCATCTGCTTAGCTGAGTTTATTGATATTTCTCCCAACAATCTTGATTCCAGTTGTGCTTCATCCAGCCCAGCATTTCACACGATGGACTCTGCTTAGACATTAAATAAGCAGGTTGACAATATACAGCCTTGACGTACTCCTTTCCCAATTTTGAACCAGTCCATTGTTCCATGTCCTGTTAAGAACTTTTTGAAAATAGGCTTTTCTGGAGTTTCAGAAAGCTATTTCTAAGCAGGTAATCATAGCACCTCCAAATAATGACATTCTCATCAGGTCCTTCCCAATATTTATACCTCTTATTCATTTTTCTTGCCTTATTGACTTAACTAGTTCTTCTAGGCAAATGTTGAATGCCCTCAGAACACACATGCTTGTCTTCTTCCTTATTTCAGAAGAATCTTACACAGCAGAGAAGGGCTTTAAGGGAGGTTTATATTCTGGCAAGACCCCCGACCCCTCTAAGGAGATGGAATCCAGGGGGTCTAGGAAGGAGTACAGTTAGGACCTGTGACCAGGTGATGGGGGAGGTACAAGGGAGACGCCGTCCTCTGCCCCAGCTGGCTACTTTGGAGCTTTGAAGGATGGGGTGCTGGCCCAGGCCCTGGGGAGGTGGCAAGATTGGGACTGCGATGGGATACCTGGGAGGGGCCGCTATAGGAGGGCAGGCCTGGGAAAAGCAGGGGGAAGCTGGGGTGGAAATACCCAGTGCTGAGGGGAGCCCAGACCTGACTTGGTCACAGACAGGGTGGCCTCAGGTGGGAGCTTCCAGTAAGCATGGCCTCTGGGTGGTGCTCCCACACCTGCTCCTGGCCCTGCAGTGGGCGCGATGCCCTGACCTGGAGAACATGGGCCTCAGGGCACAGCCCAGGCCTGCGTCTCCTGGCTCTTGAAGCTGAGGCCAAGGTGCAGGGGCCAGGGCCTCTGAACACTCAGGGCAACAGAACAGAGAGAAAGACAACCAGGAAGAGGCCCCATGGGTGGGGAGGCAGGACCGGGACAGGAGCTCCTGGCCCTGCAGTGGGCGCGATGCCCTGACCTGGAGAACATGGGCCTCAGGGCACAGCCCAGGCCTGCGTCTCCTGGCTCTTGAAGCTGAGGCCAAGGTGCAGGGGCCAGGGCCTCTGAACACTCAGGGCAACAGAACAGAGAGAAAGACAACCAGGAAGAGGCCCCATGGGTGGGGAGGCAGGACCGGGACAGGGGCCACGGCAGAGTCAGCAGGGAGTCTGCAGCCCAGAAGACACCAGCCTGATGCCCGAGAGGGCCCGCACAGGCAGGGGTGACCCTCACACTGAAGGCTCACTGCCCCCGCAGGCTGCCTCCGGGGAGACGGAGGGGTGGATGGACAGAGGTCCCCAGGCCAGTGAGGAGGCCCCATCACCAGGGGGCCAGTCCGGGGGCCTGATGAGCAGGCAGGTGGTACAGAACAGCCCAAGGACTGCTCGGAGGTGGAGGCAACTGCACCCCAGCTTCTGAAATCCAGGTTAGCTGTGGGGAGCAGAGGGAGAGGCTGGGAGAAAGATCTGCCTGAGCAGAAGCTGGGAGGCTGGCTGGGTGCAGGCCCAGGAGGCCCAGGAGTGAGGCTGGAAGAAGTACAGACCATGATGGGGGGCGAGGGGGCTTCAAATGCCAGGCTGTGGGGAGCCACGGAAGGGTTTAAAGCAGGAGAGTGACCTGATTGACTTGTGCCTCGTGAAGGTCAAGAATGACTTGGGAAGCTGCTGAAGCAGGATTCGGGGAGCAGGGGGCAGAGGAACACCAGGGGGCCCTGGATGGGCTTTGGGACGAGGTGGTCAGGCAGGGTGGCTGGGTTTCAAGTCTTTGCCTCTGTTACCTCCCGTGAGACCCAGCCGGCAGCTGCCCCTCTTCCCCCAGAATTTTCCCCTCAGCTTCCTGGGAGAAATCAAGTCTGATGCCACTCCTGGCATCTGGCAGCCTGCCCACCTTCGGACCCTCTGCCAGGAGAAAGGGTTCCCTGGGCAGCAATGCTGGGCTGCTGGTACTGGGAGACAGGGTTCAGCCTCTGCTCCCAGCTTCCTAGCCAGATCTGGGCTGATCCTGACTCCCCGCCCCTGAGCTGTGTGGCTTAAGGCAAGACCCTGCCCCTCTCTGAGCCTGTTCCCTTATCTATGAAGTGAGGTGAATGACACCCTGTCACTTTGTTGTCATGGAGATCTGACACGTGCCAGGCATTGGACTGAGCATACAGTAGGTGCTTACTAAGTGTGAGCTCTTGCCAACCAAGGTAGTCTGGCTCGTCCTGCCCCCACACTCCCTGGAGACAGAGCCCAGAGCGGGGCAGGCTGGGCCCGGCTGGAATGGATCCTGCATCACCACTCCTGCCCCTGCTGGGCGCTGGGGGGCACGGTGGAGGGTGGGGGCGGGGGAGACAGACGGCCGCTGGCACGATGCTCCCTGCTGTGTTGGGGCTGATCTGAGGGCACGGTCCCTGAGTCCTGGCATCTGGGAGAACCAGGACCTGTGGCCGGGGCGGGGCTGATAAGGCCCGCATGGAGCACCTGGGCCGGCCCCTCCCTCCGGGCAGCCTCCTTCCAGCTGCTCAGCCGCCTCTGGGAGAGGAAGGTAGGCCTCAGTGACCCCCTGCATGTCTGTCCCCTGGACAGACATCTTGCTGGCAGGTGCGGGGAGGGGGGTGGGTTAGGGGCTGGGCCCTGCCCGTCCTGGTGTCAATCACCCCAGGCACACCGGGGCCTGGGGAGAGGCCGCTCCAGCCCAATATCACCCAAGGCTCAGGTGCTGGCTCCAGCCTGGCCTTTGTCCCCGTGGTGGGGGTGGCCGGGGGAAGAGGGGTGCTCAGCCTCTGGTTGGTCAGTGATTTCAGCAGGTCCTGCCCTCTTTTGGGCCCTAGTTCCTTGGACTGAAGTGAGAACTTGCTGGCCCCCACCACCTTCAACTTGTCTTTACACAGTGGGGTGGGTGGGAGGTCCCAGCAGGCCAAGAAGTTTCTCTTCTTTTTCCCCAACAGCCAGGTGGGGCTGAAAGGGGGTGGGGAGTGAGCGGAGCCTGGGGCAGCCTGGCGGTGGTGAGGGCCCTGCGCCCAGGCCCGCACGCCCTGGAGACCCCCTCCCTGTCCTCTACACGGGGGGCATCGGGGAAGAGAGTTGGGAGCCTCCAGCCCCTGGTTAAATATAGAACCATGGCCCCTCCCACAGCCTTCCTTGTGGGCTGCAAGGCCCCGATAAGCCCCTGGTGGCCTGGGCCAGCCCCCTCCAGCCTGACCCCACCCCCGTCCAGTGCTGGGACACCCAGGGAAAGGGGTGGACGTCCTCCTTGGGGGCCGTTGAGCTCCGCTTTGAGCAGAAGCAGTGAGCCTGATGGCTGAAAGGGGGTGAGCTGAGGAGTGAGGGGGGCATGAAGGGGCTGTGGAGGGGGTGGACCCGCTAGGCCTCAGGACTCATGGTTCAGGAAGCCCTGGACGTGGTTGCTGGGCCCACTCTGGGGACTGTGGGCTGCGGGCTGGGCTGAGACCCAGAATCTGCAGCTTTGTTTCCCTCTCCAGCTCTGGTGGGAGGGTCTGGCCTGGCAGACCCAGCGCGGGTGGGTACTCAGGGGAGACCGTCATGGAAAATGGTGTCAGGGGAGGCTTCCTGATAGAAGTAGCTGTCCGCCGTGTCTGCAGAAGTAGCTGCATCCTGGCACAAAGACGGCTCAGGCCACGGAAGCTGCCTGGTGACAGTTCCTTTTGACAGCTTTGGGGTCACCTCTGGCCCGGGGAGGCAGGGGGAAGCTTCCCTGACCAGCGCCTGGGCCCCCACACGCCCCCCGGGATCTCATGGGGTTTCGGTGTGTGCTCCCGGAGACTGGTCGCCCCACAGCCACCCCGCCCCGGCTTCCTGAGCTTCCCTTTCACCCCCAGCTCCGCTGCCGCCAAGATGCCGTTGCCGCAGACAGAGGCCTCTGGGCCGGAGCCGCACCGCCCCCAGGAGCCGGCGGAGCCGCACACCCCAGCCCAGGGCGCCCGGCGGGCGAGTAGCGAGGACGCGCCCGGCGCCGGGCACGAGGGCTCCAGGCCTGGCCTGGGCACCTTGCGGCGGGCCTTCTCGAGAGCAAGCCAACGGGCCTCGGTTCGAGCCCCTCGGGGGGATGCAAGGCTGCTCAGGCTCAGCGGCCGCTTCCTGTTCGGGTCTTTGCGGCGCACTCCAGACAACGGCCCTGCCGGGGACCAGACCGGGTCGACCTCGGAGCCAGGGCCGGCCTGCGGCAGGAAGGGGTCCTCCAAGGCCAAGGAAGGTGTTAGCCGGCGGTCGTCCACGCGGGAGGGGCCTGCGGAAGCCGAAGGTGAGGGCTCCCCAACCCCCCTCACTGAGCAGAGGAGGAAACCAAGGCCAGAGAGGTGGGGGCGGGGCCCAGGCTTCTTGATGGGTTACCCTCCCCAGCCACTCCAAACCCCTGCCCCGGCACAACTGCAGGGTAAAATTCTTCCAGCGTTTCAACATGGGCAGTGGAGAAAAGTGAGGCTCAGAGAGGTTAAGTAACTTGCCTCACGTCTCACAGCTGGGAAGTGGAAAAATGAGATTTGAACCCAGATCTGCAGGGCCCCAGAACTCCATGGGCTTCCACAGCCTGGCTCCTGGCCAAACCGGACTGGTGGACAAGGCACTGGCCCAGTCAGATCACAGGATCACGGAGGGTGCCTGTGACCCTCCGGAGGCGAGATTAGGGGGCCACCCAGGACATGAGCCCTGAAAAGGGCGTGCAGGCGAAGGTGGAGGTCTCCCGGGGGTGGAGGCTGGCCCAGAGCGGGGAACAAGAAAGGCTGAAGCTGGACACCGCGGGCAGGAGCCTGGGCATCCAAGGGCACGCCCAGCCCGAGCTCTGGCGCCACAGGACCTGAGTCAGGACTGCGCTGGAGGCCACCAGGTCCAGCTCCATGCAGGGAGCAGTGGCTGATGTAGGGGCTGAAGGCAAGGGGAGGTAGGACCCATCCCAGGCACGATCTGAACCAGGCTTGGGACCTGGGATCTGCCTCTTCAAAGGCAATTCCGAAGGACATAGGGCAGTCGGGTCCCTTGCTCCTGGAGCAGGCCTTCCGTAGCGCTCTGGAGCCAGGCAGCCCAGCCCGGGGTGTGTAGGGTCGGGGCCGACAGGCCTACCTGGAGCGCCCCCTTCACTGGCCCTCTTCTCGCCCGACCTTGCAAAAGGCACATCCGTGGCCGACCTCATCTCTGAGCGGCAACTCCTGGCTGCCTTCGAGCAGCTGCGGCACCTGGAGACGGGGCTAGTGGCCGAGAAAGCCTCGTGCACCTTCCAGCAGGACCCCACGGGCTTCGCGCGGCGTGCCATGGACGTGTGCCTGCACTACGACGGGCTGGCCGCGGAGATCGGCGCTATCGTGCGCGAGACGCTGGGCCCGGATGGCGTGGACGCGGCCGCGCTCGAGGAACTGGCCCGAGTGGTGCGCGCGGAAGAGGAGGCCCACCCGGAGCCCCCCGCAGACGGCGACTTTCTGCGCACGCCGCGCCGCTGGCGCCAGTACTGGGAGGACGCCGTGCGGCGGAGCGCGGAGGAGCGCGTGCGGCAGGCGGGCGCGGGGGAGGCCCCGGGGGCGGCCGATGCTGCCCCCGACTTGGCGCGGCTCCTGGCCGAACTCGGCGCTTTGGTTCGCCGCGACCTGCAGAAGGTGCAGCGGGAGGTGCACCCCGCTTACGCGGCCGCCGGCTTCCCGGCGTGGGAGGCCTACCTGCGTGCCTTCCACGGCGCGGTGGCCAGGCGCCTCCAGGAGCTCGCGCACGACGCCCGCGGCTGCGAGCAGCTCTACGTGCTGCTGGACTGGGTCGCCAACGTCTACAGCAGGTGAAGCCCGGGCCGGAGGCCGCGGGGTGGGGCGAGGGCAAGGAGGGGCTGGCACTGCCCGCGCGCGAAGCCTTCAGGAACCTGCTCTGAAGGGCACAGGGCACCTTTTCCTCCCCAGGAGAGTGCTGGCTGTTAGGCACCCAAGATCCGATCCGGGAGCCCTTTGACATTCTCTCTTCCCCATCCCAGACCCTGGTGCTCTCCCTCTCGGGTTCCGAAGCTGGAAAGCGTTCCGGGCGGGGTTGCTTCCGAGGCGGTGAGCCCAGTGAGTCCCCCCTAGTCCACGTGGGGCCTTTGAGTGAACTGGCCAAGGGCGCCTCCTCCAGGCTGAACACAACCACGGGCTCACCGCGCTCCTTGAGGGCTGGCTTTCACCCCCACTCTTGCTTTGGATGGACACCTCGGTTCAGGGCTGTGCAGAAGGTGATGGGGTGGGTCGCCCGTGCCCCTGAGCGCTCCCCAACTCCCCAGGCAGACGGGCAGTTGGAGGGGGCGCCAAAGTGCTGGGCTCCTTAATATTCTGTGTGGCTGCAGACAGGCACCCGCCCCGGTGTGGGCTGGATCCTAGCTGGATCCAGAACTGCAAGATCCTGGGGACGTTTAGAGCTCAATCTTGGGTGAACCCGAGCGTGAGGGTGGAGGTCACTCCCGAAGCAAGCTGGTGGAGGTCCATCCGGACTGCCATCTTTATGCTTTCGGGGCACGCTCCGCTGACTGCTTAGCCAGGAAATCCTGAGGTGGGAAGTTGGGCGGAGGGGCGTTTGGCACGGAATCCTGGAGGGCGGGGTGGCGGGCCAGGCGTGTGAATGGAATCCCAGATTCTGGGCCTCACAGCGATGGCCTTAGGCTTTGAGCCAAGGCAGAGGGCAGTGGGGGCAGCCGCAGTGGCATCAGAGTCCCGCCCCGACCTTCAGGCCCCGCCCTGCCTTCCAGTCCTGATTTCCTGGGCTCCCAGGACCAGGCTCTGCCCTCGGAGCCGCTGCCCCCGCTCCTGGCACCGGAAGTGTGGGCCCGACTGGAGGACGACTACACCAGCTTCCTGGAGGTGAGACCGGGGCCGGGCCGGAGGGGGCGGGGTCCAGGTAGAGGGTGGTCAATGCCAGCAGGCTAGGGAGGCGCAGTGCCCAGGGCCCGAGCCTCTCTGCGCCCTGCGGCCTCGTGCATGGGCCTGTGTCCTGGCAGGGGTGCCCTTGTCTCTAAGGGCGCGCCTTAGAGCCTGGAGGTAGGGGGGGCCTCCCTCCTGGGAGGGTCTCACTCACCGTGGCCCCTTCCCTGGCCCTACAGACCAAAATCTCAAGCTGCTTCAATGGCATCCTGCAGCTGGAGCAGAGTCGCTGGGCGGCTGCGGACGCCCCCGAAGTGCTGCAGGGCCTCTACCACACGTCGCTGTCCTTCGACGTCTGCATGGTGCGCTGGAGGGAAAGATGTGTGTTTGGGCCTCGGGCAGTGGAGACTCTCCTAAAAGTCACAGTCACAACTGCCTCTCCCCATCGGACAGGAGCCTGAGGCCCCACGTGGGGACGCGGTCAGAGGTCCTCGGGTCTCATAGCCAAGCTGGGAGAGCAAGGCCACAGCTCCCAGCTTAGCGGGGGGGACCCTGTGGGTGTGCGGAGCTGGGAGGGCTGACCCCTGGGAAATCGGGGCCCCTGGAAGTCAGAGCCGAGACGGGGAGGCAGAGCGAGGAGGGTGGAGATGTCCCTCCGCCACGAGGTGGGCGCTGGGGCCATCGGGACCCAGGGCTCAGACGCGCTCGTTCGCAGCTAGTGGCGGAGCATGTGAAGGCGGCCGGCGCCATCTCCGCAGAGCTGGAGGCCACCACGTTGGGGATCTGCGCCCGGGCGCTGGGGCTCTTCCTGCAAAAGTGCGGGCGAATCCTGGGCCGGGATGTGGTGGGTGGGGTGGCCAGGGTGTGGACACTGGTTGTCCCTGGGGAGGAACCCACCCATCCTGTTTCCTCGGAATCCGAGACTCTGGACAACTGGGAGGGAGAAGCCTGGAGGGCGGACTCGGGGTCTTAGCAGCCAGGGAGAGTCTCCAAGGCCCCTGCGTACCCCGCTCCCCAGGTACGAAAAGGCTTTTCTGGAATCGGGGGCGGTGAGCGAGCCTAACCTGTGCGCCAGCATCAATGCCTGCCAGGAGCTCAGGTGGGTTTGTCCCGCGGTGCCCAGCGCGACCGGCAGGGGGCGAGAGAGCCCTGGGAACCGCGACGCAGACACCGACCCTGCGGCCCCTTGGAGGCCTTGCCTGGAGGCCTCCGGAGGGGACCCCCTCTCCGTGCTCGTCCCCGCCCCTGTCCCCGCTGTAGGGTCCTCCCTTGGCCCCGCAGAGCTGAGGCCCTGGCAGGGACGCGGGGAGCTTCAGGGCTGAGCAGAGGCCAAGGTTCCAGCCACCCTTGCCCAGCTCATCCTTGCCACACAGGGCTCCATGCTCTCCTCCCTTCATCCCGCTCAGCCTTCTTCCTTTTAGGGACCCTCTCTCTTCTTGGAAGCCCTCCCTGACACTCCCCCTCGGCCCCCGATCCCCAGGGCTTTGCTGGTGCCAGGGCCTGGGTTCCTCTGCCTCAGGGGGCAGTGGCCCTCCGCTGTGGGCTGCCAGAGCCTTCAGCCCAGGCTAAGCCATAGTGTCCCCCAGCTGAAGATGCATCAGCTACTGCTGATGGTGTGATGTCCCCACGGCCAGACGGGACTGCAGTGTGGGGGCTCAGAGAGGCATCGCCGCTGGTCCTCGGTCACGCAGGCAGTACTTGCTGCACCTGGGAACCCAAAGCACGACCGTGATAAGGCGCTGGATCTCTAACACTCTTGTCCCTAGACTGTGCCAGGCTGGCCCTGGGCACAGGGGACTCTGGTGTAGGCCATCTCTGGTCAAGCCCCTGGTAGAAACTTAGCCTGTCTTTCTGGAGAAGGAAATGGCAACCCACTCGAGTACTCTTGCCAGGAAAATCCCATGGATGGAGGAGCCTGGCGAGCTACAGTCCATGGGGTCACCAAGAGTTGGACTCGACTGAGAGATTTCACTTCTGTGTCCCTGGCCTGCAAACTGGGAGAGCCTAGCCCTGCCTCCTCAATGATGAAATGGGGACATTGTGATATTTGGAGAGGCAGTTATGAGGCTCAAAGGGCTTCCCTGGGAGCTCAAAGGATAAGGAATCCACCTGCAATGTAGGAGACCTGGGTTCAATCCCCGGGTCAGGAAGATCCTCTGGAGAAGCAAATGGAAACCCACTCCAGTATTCTGGCCTGGAGAACCCCGTGGACAGAGGAGCCTGGCGGGCTACAGTCACGGGGTCACAAAGAGTCGGACACGACTGAGCGACTCTCACGAGCATCTGAGCAGGGCCTCTGGGCCAGGAAGGGCTGTGCTGCACTGTTCTGTCACCAGGAGGGATGGAGGTCTGGCTCAGCCCTGCCACAGGGGGGCCCTGCCATGCGGTGGGACCTCGAACACTCCCTGGCCCACCCCCCTGTGCTCGGCTCCCAGGTGCAGTGCTGCCCCCTCACGTGACCACTCCCAGGTCTTCTCCACTGTGCTGCCCCAGGGGGCTGCCCCTCACACTATAGTCTGAGTGATCGGAGCTGGGGTGGCACCCAGCCTTCACGGCTGTATGCCAGGCCGTGACCCCTTGCCCACTTTGCCCCCTCCTGGCCCCTCCCCCTCCCCAGGACTCACCTTCTGGCCAAGTTCCCGGAAAGCTTTGGAGAGCTGGAGAAGGCCCTGGGGGCTGCCGCCCGTGCCTTTCAGAAGCGGCTGCTCCAGGGCTTGCAGGGCGCTGTGCAGGTGAGGGGGCGGGCCCTTCTCTCCCCACTTTCCTAGCCCAGCACGTGCGCCCTGTGTCCTGAGCCTGGGACCCAAGTCACAGCACTCATTTACCATAGGGGCGTGTTGGGGTGGTGTTTCGGGTGCAGGCAGGGAACCCAGACATATTCCCAGCTGAGCAAGAACAGTTGGGAAACAATTACCTTCGTCCTTCACTCTCCTTGGGCTTCTCTGGTGGCTCAATGGTAAAGAATCCACCTATAATTGCAGGACACCCAGGTTCCATCCCTGGATGAGGAAGATCCCCTGGAGAAGGGAATGGCAACCCACTTTAATATACTTACCTGGAGAATCCCATGGACAGAGCTACAGTCCATGCGGTCACAAAGAGTCAGACATGACTAAGCGACTAACGCTTTCAGTCTCCTCTCAGAGACAAACTCTGAGACTCTCTGAGGACCCTCTCCTCAGAGAGGGTGCATCCAGGGAATGGCACCTCATCCAGCCCCTCAAGGCGCCCCCAGGACTCCCGAGGCAAGGCCTGGCTAGAGGCTCAAACTCCAACTTTGCCCACGGGGCCTCCGGGCCTGGAGGAGGCAGTCTCAGGGAAAGGTGTAGAGCCAGGAGAGGGGCTGTCCCCAAGATACCCTAGAAAAGGGGGTCAGCTCCCCAGACTTTCTTTCGGATGCCAGCTCGACCTTTGGCCTGAATCGCCCCTGTCCGGAGCCATGCCCTGGGTGCCCAGGGGAGGGTCTAGTGGGTGCTGGGGGTCAGCTCTTGGCAGACTGCCCACCCCTCTGCCCCCAGCCGCTCTTCAGGGTCCTGTGCACCAAGGCCTGGCTGACCCAGGACCTGCTGCAGCCCCTCATGGACAAGGTGGTGGCCTTCTCGGGCCTCCTGGAGCACATGGCCCCACCCCTGGCCCAGGTATGGCGGGGGGGCGGGTGCTGGTGGGGGTGTGCCCAGGGCTCCTCCCTGTGACCCTGCTTCCCCCCTCAGGAGACTCTGCAGGAGGTGCACCGCTATGTTGTCCGCGAGTACCTGGAGCAGGCCCTGAGACCCCGCGAGCGGCTCCGGGGTGCAGACCGCCGGAGCGGCTCTCAGAAGATGGGCCTTGAGGCACAGGCCATCAGCAGCACCTTCCAGGGCTTGGTAGGAGCATCGCCCAACTGCCCCGGGGCGCTGGCCTTCTTGGGGGTTCTCCAGCCCCCGGACCCTCCAGTAGCGCCCCCTCAGTCTGGTTTCATCTCGCCCCCTGTAAGAGACTCCCGGTGTGCGGGCTTTGGCGTGCGGTTCGCCCCACTCTCCGCGTGCCGGGGCAGGGCCAGGTGGGGAGGACACGTTGCATATATTTGCGTTGATTTGCATGTACTTTGTGGGCGGTGTAGGGGATGGATGAGGGTCACAGCCTCGTCTGATGGGTGGGGACTGTGTCGGACCTCTCCTCCACCCCACCCCCAGCAGAGCGAGCTCAGGCATGTCCTCCCCACACAGACACCCTTCATCTGGGCCGCTGATCCCCGACTCCCCGTCTGATGCCAGGCAGGCCTTCCCCGCGGGATCTGGGCTCACCCACCTGAGCAGACACGGAAAACCTCCTCTGCGCCGTGTCCTGGGGAGGGAAGAGGAATCCTGAGCCGGGGCCACGTCCCCTTCCGCGGGGCCGGAGGCGGTCCTGGTGGGGCCGCGGTGGTGGCTGCAGGAGGGCTAAACCAGGCACTAACCGAGGGGCTGCAGGTGGGGGCGGGAAGGGGGCTGGAGGCGAGGGTGGCCCACCGCGCCCGCGTCTCCGCAGGGCTCCGAGGCCACGTGGCTGGGCCAGGCTATCCCGTGCGTGGCTGACATACTGGGCGAGACTTACAAAGACGACATAGGGCGGCACCTGGAGACGCTCATCAAAAGCTACCCCGACATCAGGTTCGTACACGGAGCTGGTTCTGGAGACGGGAGACAGGGAAGGGGCCTCTCGGCGGGGCTCGGACGAGTCCCGGCCTCTGTGCGCAGGTGCGGGCGGCGCGACCTGCGGGCCCCGGACCCCCAGGCTGTGGGGGCCCTGGTGGGATCGTCTCTGCCCTTCCCCGGTGTTCTAATCTCGCCGTCCTCATTCGCTCTTGTGGTCCCTGGAGTCTGAAGGGAGCCGGAGCCCTTCCTCCAGCGAGTCTTAGGGGAAGGCACAGGCCCCCAGCTCCGGGAGAAAGCCCTTTCTGGAAGCCCCGACACCTGCCAGGAGGAAGAAGGCTTTGATCCTAGGGTGTGTGTTTGAGGGGGTGCTGAGTCATCACGCACGTGGAAATCCCAGCTGAATCTCTCCATGGCCTTGGAGATTCCAGGATGGGGAGGCTACCGAAAGCCCCTTCCCGGTCCCCTGCCCCGCCCCGCCCCACCGGAGAATCCTCAGATCCCAGCCTGTGCCGTCTGTTTGGCCTTGATTCAGAGTAACTGCGCATAGGCGGAAGGTTCCCCTTTGGACCTTCGGGGCTTCCCTGTGCAGGCTGGTCGGCCCTCCCTTGCTGGGAGACAGTGCTTCCAGCTCCTTGGGGTGCTCGGGGCGGGAGGGGCGGCACACTGGGCCAAGCCTCCCACCCCCCACGTGCCTGTCTGCTTGCCGCTGGGCTGGGGCGGCTCTGACTCCCCTGCCTGTCCCCGCTCCGTCATTGCCTCATCCGCATCGCGGCCCCCTGCTGCCTCCCTCAGCGCACTAGGTTTCCGGAACCTCTGCCTGGGCCTCAGAGGCCGTTCCCATCAGGCTTGCTTCTTCCCGTCTCCGCCGGTCTTTGCACCCTTCAAGACCCAGGCACCCCCCAGGAATGCTGGGTGCCCTAATGCTTCCAGTCCGAGCCCCGGGGTTCCCCTCGCCCTGGGGTCCTGGGTGTCACTGTAGCTGTCGAGTCTACAGCGGGGGCCTGCGTGTCTCTGCAGGCGGGACCACGTGCTGGCCATCCTGGCGCTGCGCCGACTGGGCCGTCGTCGGAACCAGCACTTCCTGCGCCATGCCCAGGCCCTGCTGAGGGCTGCGGCCAAGGCCGGCGGCTCCGGGGCCGCCGGGGGCCGCGTGCTCTTCGAGGAGATCGAGTTGTCCACCTCCATAGACGTGCTGGTTACCTGCATATAGTGCTGCTGGCCTGCGAGGGGGCGGACCCCGGTGGACGGAGGGCGGCCACCTTCCCCTGGCACCGAGCCCCAAGCTGGGACACCCGGAAGGCAGCCTCAGCCCAACCCCAGGCCTGAAGCCCCCCGTGGTGGACCGTCCATCCTCCTCCTTCTGGTGGCCAGGAGGAGGTCATGCCAGGCATGCCAGCAAGCCTGAGAGGCATTCCAGGCATTTGGAGGAGGGTTTGGCGCAGAAGTTCCCTTTGGTACTGCCCACCCGGGAAGGCCTCCCTACCTAACTGTCTCGCACCACCCCAATGTGAAAATGAAGAACAGAGTATTTATTTTTTAAATAAACATGAATTAAAATGGTATCTCTCTAAGGGGGGGCGGGGCCAAGTTGACTTCAGACAGAAGGTCTGTGTCCCCACCCACCAGGGGCCGGCCAGAGGTTCCGTGGTGACTCCCTTTTCCTGCCCACTGTACCAACGGGGAGACTGAGGCAGGTCTGAACCGGGAAGGCCCACCGCTGTGGTTACAGAGCAAAAGAAACTTCAAACCCGGTTCCCCAGGGGACCTGGCCTCATGTGCCTAGTGAGCTTTGCCCCGCAGGGGTGGGCACTGCTCTGTCCTGTTCTAAGCAAGCCTGCACCCTGGCAGATAAAGAAAGGCCAAAGCTTGTTCTACAGCTTGAGATATTTGGGTTAGATGTGCGAGGGACTTCCCAGCAGTGAAAGTTGTGTGCTGCTGCAGGGCAAATGTCAGCCTGGAGTGAGTGTGTGGAGGGGTGGACCCTGCAGGTCCTGGCTCTGGACGTGAGGCTGCAAGGAGCTTACTCCGGCCTGACCCCTGCAAACCTCCCTCTTCATCTTTCTCTCTCGAACACGTGACCTTGAAATTTGGCTCCAGCCTGCAGGCAAGCCTGCTAGGAAACGCCGTTTGCGTTGGCAACCTGGGGCTTTCCAGGAAAGCGGAGCTCTGAGATGGGGCATTGACAGGGAGGCGCTGAGGGAGGCCGCACCAGCTGCCTTTCCCCTACCCTCCCCACTACGGATCCTGGAGGGTCAGGAGTAAGCGCCAGGCACAGCCTGCCCAGGCACGGGGCCGGAAGGAGGAAGAGGAGAGGTTGGGGTTCCAGGCCCAGTGATCAGGGGTGGGGTGGGGGCGGGGCATGTGAGTGCTGACGCTGGCAGCTAGCGTTAGTGTCAGTGGGGAAACTGAGGCCAGCACAGGATGGAGGTCTGCGCTGCTTCACGCCAGGCCCCAGCACAGGTGGCCTGAAGTCCTACAGCAGGCAGGGCGGCGGGCAGGTATCCAAGGGGTGCCTCTTTCCCTGGGAGCGGCAGGGGACTGACAGGCCAGCCTGACCCCACGAGTCAGCCCGGTGGCCGGCAGAGGTCGGGTAGGGGCCGTGCCACAGGAAGCCTTGCCCTGGTTTGGTCCTGGCCAGCTTCTCCACAGGGAGCCCCTGCCACCCCCGACACCTTTGCGTCCCCGGCCCCTCAAAGAGACCCCTCCTGCAGCCTCGGCCGCAGCCCTGACCGACGGGCCTGGCCCTGCCTGAGCCCCTGGGCTGCAGGCAGAGGGTCCAGGCTGGTTTCTGAGCCAGGCGTAGTCCTTGTTGTTCCGCTTGCTTTCCAGTCAGGAGACTGTAAGCAAGTTTCTTCATCTCTCTGCACCTGTTTTTTCCAGCTGCGAAATGGGGGTGCTGTCTGTGCCTCCCAGGCCAGGAGGAGCGAAGCAAGGGCCTGCCATAAAGCCAGGTTTGGGGCCCCTGTAACCCCACGTTAGCAGCAAAGACCCTGGGTGTGGAGGTGGGGGGCTCCACCAGTGAATCCTGAGGTGGGTGGGGCCCGCGAGTGGGGAACACCCCCAGGGGGAGGCCAGGGGGAAGCAGGGGCTATGCAGCCTCTGAGTGGTAGCGGGAAGGATGTAGGCGGAGACCCAGGCCCGGAGCCAGAAAGACAGGGTTTTCCTGGCAGGACCCTCCGTGCCCAGGTGGCTTGTGTGCCCTGGCTGTGTTCCTGTGAGCCCAGCAGAGCGTGAGGGGCTGGGGTCGGCTTCCCAAAGCCGAGTTGGGGTGAATAGGAGGCTAGACGGCAGCTCCTATGAGGGGTGCAGCAAGGGATCCAGGAACTGCAGGGAGGGCTGAGGCCAGGGCACCCCAGCTGTTTCAGGTCCAGGGCCCTGGCCATTGGCCATCCTGTCCCGGGCTGGGGGGCTGTGCTCAGGACCCTGCCGACCACCAGGTCCCAGGAGGCCTCGCGAAGAGCCAATGTGTTTCCCTGGCCATTCTATTGTCCGGGCCTAGCACAGGTTGGGGAGAGGTCTGGCTCTTTGAGCTGCTTCCGGACTTGAGGACCAGATTGTCTGGCTGATAATGAAGCATGTGTGCGTGTGTGTGTGTATGTGTGTGTGTGTTCACGTGTGTGTGTGTTCCTGGAACGTGCCAGCCCTTGTTAGCTCCCAGGGATGGTGGTGGTGGGGCCCTGCCCAGTGTCTGTTCCTCTGTGCAGCAGACACCCTGCGTGCCCCCAGAGCTCGGGTCCCAGGCCCCACCTCTGCCTGGCCACCCCCTTCCCCCTGTGCCGCCCCCTGCTCTTCCCCCTTGGGCTCAGCTTGGCTTTGCCATTGCCCACATTTCCTGGGGCTCCTTTGTGGACGGAGTGTCATCTCTTGCACTGAGCCTGTGGCTCCTTGATGAGGCTGGGGGTGAGAGGGTGCGGGGGCCAGCCTGCCCAAGGCAGGATGCTCAGCTTCAAGGACAGGAAACCCAACCTGCTGGCCCAAGACAGCCTGGGTGACAGGAGGGACCTGGTGTCCCCCTCACTCCACCTGGGCATGTTCCCTCTGTGGCCCTTCGCCCAGCCTGGGGCCAACCCTGCTCAAGGGTGTTTGGGTCTCAGCTGCTCTCTCCCGCAGCAGGTGAGCCGGCCCGGTCCTTTCTGAGGCTGGGTCCCATCCTCTGTGACACAGGAGATGCTGGGAGGCTGTGCCCAGCAGGAGCGGAGCTCAGGGGTAGGTGGGATCGGCCGGAGATCCTGCAGCTAGTCGCCGGGAGGGGCAGCCGGCCTGCCACCTCCGTGCCCGCGCAGCCTCTCCCTCCTCCTCCCTGGCCTGCTGACCCTGGCCCCTTCCTTCCTGGACTTCATGGGGCCCCTGGATACGTGGGCGGACCCCTTGGCGGCCGGGCTGCAGTCCTCACAGAGCCCCCATTGCTGCCTCAGGGGGAAGAAGGGGCTGCAGGGTGCCCAAGGCCACGCTGTCCCCTCTCTCACCTCCTCCTTTTCTACCTCAGAGCCCTTTAGGGACCTCCAGCAGGTCAGAGGGTCCCCCCTCCCACCAAGGTCAATGTCTGCCCACTGTCCATTGGCCCAGGGGGAGGAGCTGGGACTGGGTCTCCCTGGGCTAGATGGTGCTTCTCCAGCCGTCTCCCAGTGTGGAGCGCTGGGTGGCCGGCCTGTGCCCCTGTACTGGGCAGGGTGATCAAAATTACTATAGATTAGTTGATTGCAGATCAACTGTAAATCAACTGTGTTTAAATTTTTTATTTTTTATTTTTTAAGCCTCCAGCACCCGGTATTCCCAGGTGGTCTCCCATCCAAGTACTAACCAGGCTCGACCCTGCTTAGCTTCTGCGATCACAGGAGATCTGGCGCCTTCAGGCTGATATGGGCGGAGACTAAGTTTTTTAAAAAAAAAGGATTAGGCTGTGGATTCAGACCCCTCTGGGCTGGGAGCCCACCTCTGCACCTTGCTAGCTGTGTGACGTTGGGCAGGTTACTCCACCTCTCTGGGCCCCAGCTCCTGGTATAACGTTGGGAGCATTAGGGGAGAAAGTGCAAATGTGCAGGACCAGGGCCAGCCTGCCTGTTTGCACTCCCTCAGGATGGCGATTATTGCTATTTACATGCACCCTCTCCTTGAAGCCCTTCTGGCAGCCCCCTAAGCGAGTGTCTGCTCTGTTTCCAGAAAGGATTGAGGCCACAGGGATGAAGCAATGTGTCTAAAGCCCCAGATGGGGGACTTCCCGGCAGTCCAGTGGTTAGGACTCTGCTCTGTCACTGCCAAGGGCTCGGGTTCCATCCCTCCTCAGGGGAACTGAGCCCCCCACAAGCTGCTCAGTTCAGCCAAAAACAGGAACCATAGATGGAGGTGGTGGGATGCCCCAGGGCCCAAGTGGTCTCCATGCCCGAGCCCCCACCATCGTGCCTTCCGTCTCCAAAGTGCAGAGGGCAGAGCTCCCCGGATGAGGAGGGGTTCCAGCACCCACACTGGAGGAAGGGGAAGGCACGGTGGTGGTTTGGGGCAGGTTCTCTCTGCCCTCAGCCTTGGCTGGCCCTGTGGAGCACTGGGATTCCCACAACTCCTGCCACGTGACCCGCTCTGTCCCTGGTGGGACTGTATGTGGAGCAAGGCTATTTTCCCGGAAACTATGCCTTGGAGGAGAAGAGCCCGGTTGCCGGGTCGGGGCAGCCCCGGGTCTGAAGCAGGTCATCTTGCATCACCACCAAAAACTGCTGACAAAAACTGCTGTGGAAAGTCTGACAGGCCTAATCCCAACACCCCCCACCTCCTGCCGCCTCAGTTTCCCTTTCTGCAGGGGTGGATCACCTTGTGTGCCTTGCAGGACTGCTGCAGGGGCAAGTTGAAGTCGTGCTGTGTGAGTCACGACTTGGTGTTTTTACTCATGGGTGGTGGGGCAGGCCCTGTTATGGCTCACTCAAGTTACCAAGGAGGCCTGTTCCCCTCTGCTCCCCTTTCCAAGCCCTGCCCCGCTCCCTCCTTTCGATTCAGCCAGTTTCCCCCCAACCGGTCCTGGCCTAGCTTCCCCCACGGTCAATGCGCTGGGGAGGGTGCTGCTTCTCTGGATGGTGGGGGTACCCAGTGCCTTGTGAGCTGAGTTCCAAGCTATTGACCATGGGGGCATTTTAAACCTCTCTGAGCTAGTTATGGGAGAAGGCAATGGCACCCTACTCCAGTACTCTTGCCTGGAAAATCCCATGGACGGAGGAGCCTGGTAGGCTGCAGTCCATGGGGTCGCAAAGAGTCAGACACGACTGAGCGACTTCACTTTCACTTCTCACTTTCATGCATTGGAGAAGGAAATGGCAACCCACTCCAGTGTTCTTGCCTGGAGAATCCCAGGGACGGGGGAGCCTGTTGGGCTGCCGTCTATGGGGTCTCACAGAGTCGGACACGACTGAAGCAACAGCAGCAGCAGCAGCAGAGCTAGTTACGTGAGATGAGGAAAATAACACCCTTCCTGGAAGGCAGTGTGGAAGTAATGGAATGGGCACTCGGGAAATCCCAGCTTCTGTGGTGGTGATGTCACCCAACTTGGGGAGGAGGCAGGGTGTGGTGCAGCGAGTTTCCTGTGTGAGCTGCTGTGTGACCTCAGACAGTCCTGTGCCTCCTTGGGCCGCTTGTCCCTCCGACCTGGGAAAGGGCTTGAGGGGGCACTGTGGTTTCTGTAGACCTGAGCCCCCCAAGGTCATAATAGGGGTCTGGCCCTGCCTGCCTCGTGGTCCCAGCGGGAGCAGTCCTGTTTCTGTTCATCGCATTCCTCTGGGACCCCAAGGCACTCGAGTCAAGAAAAGAACCCAGCAGAACGGAGGATGGAGCTGGGGCTGGATTCCTGCCTCAGCCCAGCCTCTAGCGCTCTGTGACTGTTCTGGACCTCGGTTCTCGCTCTGTGCAGTGGGCCAGCAGCCCAGCTCTGCCCCCTCCCCCAGGGTCCCCAGGGAGGTGGCCCCGGACATGGAGGAAGAAGAGGCCGGCAAGAAGAAAAAGTCGAAAGGCCTGGCCACAGTGTTCAGCGTCTTCACCAAACGCAGGAAGAAGAAGGGTAAGCCCAGCTTAGCAGAGACTGAGGGCGAGTCTGAATCCAGTCTGCAGCCGCCTGCTCAGCTGCCCACAGGTAGGCGGGAACCCCTCCCCAGGTGGTCAGGGTGTGGGCAGGATGGGGGCTCATTGGAGTGGATGCCCCGCTCAGCCGGGACAGAGGGGGCAGGGCACGCGGGCGTGAAGGGCCTCCCCTCCCTGCTTTCACCTGCTGCCCCTGATCTCAGGATCTGAGCCTGGTGTGCCCTGCCCGGGCTGGGACACCCCGCATGTTTTGGGTGGTCTCGGTCGCCGGGAGGTGACCGGGGCCGAGGGCGGGTCTCAGAACCCCGGGCCGCGCTAACGCCGCGTTCTGGCCGCAGTGGAGGAGCTCAAGGCCGACCTGGAGCGCGGGCGGCTGGAGGCGGCGGGGCCACTGCTGGCGCTGGAGCTGGAGCTGCAGGAGGCCGCGGCGGCGGGTCGCGCGAGCGAGGAGGAGCTGGTGCGGCGCCAGAGCGAGGTGGAGGCGCTGTACGCGTTGCTGCGCGACCAGGTGCTAGGGCAGCTGCGCCGGCCGCTGGAAGCGGAGCCCGAGCGGCTGCGCCAGGCGCTGGCCGTGCTGGCCGAGCAGGAGCGCCAGGACCACGCGGCGGCGGCGGCGGCGGCGGGGCCCCCAGGGTGCCCGGGGCTGGCGGCCACGCGGCCCCGGGGCTGGCTGCAGCTGTGGCGGGACGGCGTGGCGCAGGCGGCCGCGGAGCGCCTGAGCCGGCGGCCGGCCGCGGACGCCGAGGGCCGCACGGAGGCCGAGCGCGCCTTCCTGCACATGGGCCGCACCATGAAGGAGGACCTGGAGGCCGTGGTGGAGCGCCTCAAGCCGCTCTTCCCCGCAGACATCCGCGTGGTGGCCGCCTACGCCGAGAGCTACCACGCGGAATTCGCGTCCCAGCTGGCAGCCCTGACGCAGTTTGAGCTGTGCCCGCGAGACACCTACATGCTGCTGTTATGGGTGCAGAACCTCTATCCCAAGTGAGCTTGGGCGCGGGGTGACAGGCGGGGGTCCCCAGGCGGGCAGGGCCTGGGTGTCACCAAGTTCAGGGAGTCCCCTGGGAGAACGGCCCAGGCGGGCCTGGAATCAAAGGGGCAGGGCCTCCGCTGGGCCTGCTTTGCCCCGGGAATCCTTAGTCTCTCCGGCCTCAGCGGCATCCCATAGCTGGGGAACCTGAGGCACAGAGAATGGGGGCAAGGACCTCATCTTTCATTCCTGAGTTTCCAGTCTGGGTTAGGGGGTGAAGCCGCCTGTGATCCAGAGTCAGGAAGGGCTGTGGCCAGGAGCAGGGGCCCTGGCCTGGCCTGGCCTGCGTCAGCCCAGGAAGCCAGCTCGGAGGAGGAGGTGCAGGATTCTACCTGCCTCAGGAGGCAGCGGCCCTGCTCTGGGGCTGCTGACAGTCTAACAGAAGTAAGGGAGTCAGGCGAGGGGGAAGCAAGGACAGGCTGGGAGAGGCAGTGGGGGATGGTGTTCCTGGCAAAGGGAGCTGCCCTACAGGGCCCAAGGCTGGGCTGGGAGGCCTTCTGGGAGCACTGTGGTTCAATACCCCCAGCAGGCCCAGGGAGCACTCCCAGGCAGGATGGGGGGCATTGGGCCTGTTGGGGAAATCCCCATTGTGCAAGGTCTCTCCCAGTGGCAGAGCTGAGTTCTGGCCACCGAGGCCTGGAGCTCTCAGTTTGGGAGGCACCTGGTACTGCAGTGGAGAATCCCTGGTACCAACTGTATTCAGATGCAGGCATCCCCTGATACACTCAGACCCCATGCATCCCTGAGCATGTTGCTGCCAGTATCTTGGCTTTCTCTGCCCACCGAAGCTAGATAAGAAAATCCGGAGACAGAGGCAAGAACACAGCAGGCTCCTGCCTCCAGTACTGTGTCCCTGCCTCCATGAGGAACCTAGGGGATCATATAGCTGGGGGCTCGCAGTCTGGGGTTGGAGATGAACAGAGGGGTAAGGATCCTGCATGCTTCTCCTCACGCTGTTTCAAAAACAGTCATCAGGCTGGCGTTGAGTAGCCTGGTAATTTGGGTCTGGCAGTCTGCTGGCCCAGTCGTTGGGTCCGTTGTGTTTTGTGGACTGTACTGAGACTTTCTTTCTATAATGCAGAAGGAGAGAAAAACTCGAAGGGGTGGTTTGCAGAGAGGGCGCTATGAAGTTGAGCCCCAGATACAAAATGTTTTGAGGGGACGATAGGTGCAGCATGTGATTCTCAAATCAGGTTTAATCTTTTGATAAAGAAACTTAGTTACAGACTGCAGATCAGGAACAGGTAAAGAACTGGAGAAAAAAAACAGCACAACACCTCTTTTTTCTTCTTTTTTCCCTTATTGTACTGCAACAAGCATGTCCGTCATTCGTACAAGCTGGGTGGGGAGAGACTTAAACCGCAGTGTGGATCGGCTCGGGATTTCTGGTAGGGGCTGGCCCCGCCTGTAGCGTAAAGCCTGCAGGAAGCCTGGGGTGTAGGCCCTGTGAGCGATGTCTGAGGCTCTCAGGGATGTCAGTGGTCTCGGTTGGTGCTGGTGGTTCAGCCTCCAGCAGGGGCCCAAGGAAGGACCAGGCGGGGGTGCTGGGTGAGAAGCCAAGGAGAGCAGGGGAGCTGGCCAGGGCAGGGGATGCCGGAGAGGCCCGCTAGCCAAGCCGGATCCTTCTTGTTGGTCCTGACTCACCAGCAAGTGCCGGGCCTGTCCCCTCTGCTCCTTCACCTTCATGTCCCAGTGACCTCAGGGGCTTTAACCTGGGGCCCCCTGGGGTCAGTGCAGGGGGACGCTGAGCCCTGAGAGGGGGCGACCAGGGTGGCTCCATGGAGGCCCTAGTGGCCAGAAGTCTGGGGAGCAAAGGGACACAGCGCATAGGGATTGGGGTGCGGGTGCCGGGTAGCAGAATGGGCTATTCTTGAGCCTCCGGGCAGACAAAGGCCCTGAGGAAGTGCCAGGGCTGGACAGTCCCCAGGAGGCTCTGGGACCCAAGGGAAGCGCCACAAGGATGGGTGGATATGCCTCCGTCCAGGGTGAGGTCGGGGAGGGGCAGACAGCCTTTCCTGCTGGGACTGGCCCTCCTCTGGGGGCAGCAGAGATGGTCTGGTGGGGAAGGCGGGGCAAGGCTGGTGGGATGCAGTGGGAGCAGTGTGGGGGATGGTGGGAAGGAGACAGAGGGTGAGAAGGGGAGTGGGAGCCCTTGGAGCAGGGAGCCCTTGGAGAAGGGAGATCAGACAGGAAATGTGGTTCTGCCCACCACAGTGGGGAGAAGGGACTGTTGGAGGCAAGGCAAGGAGCCTGGGAGGAGGGTCCTTCGGTGTGCCAGGCGGGAGATGGGGGCTGGGCTGTAGGGTGCCTCTGGCAGGGTAGCTTGAGGCTGATGGGTTTCGGGAGCATAACCCGGAGTAAGAGTGGACGGGGCTGAGAGAGTGAACGGAGGCAGGGTGATTCCGGGCTTCAGGGCCTGGATCGAACTGAGATGGAGAGGCAGGAGTGGAGGCACAGGAGGGAAGGCGACTGAGCTGTGTGCAGGGCTCTGGCTGGGGCGGGGGCTGGGGGTGGGGGGACAGTGCTGGTTTTCCTCACGCCAGCCCATCTGCCCACAGCGACATCCTCAACAGCCCCAAGCTGGCGCCTGAGCTGCAGGGAGTCAGACTGGGGACCCTCCTGCCCCCAACCCAGATCCAGCTGCTGGAGGCCAGGTTCCTCTCCAACGAGGTGGTGAGTCCAGGGCCAGTGCTGGGCGGGGCTGAGCGGGAGAGGGAAGGAAATGGGGGGGGGCAGGGGGGGCAGGGAGCCTGGCAGGGATACCCCTGTGGGCTTCGCCCTACCCTGAGCGGGCCCCTCTTCCCTTATAGACCAGAGTGAGGGAGCTGATGGCCCGAGCTCTGGAGCTGGAGTCCAAGAGCTGGACCAAGGATGAGGCCCCACTGAGGCTGAACAGCCGCTGCTTCAGTGAGCTGGCCATCCACATCATCCAGGTAGCGCCCGCTGCCCCGCCCACACCAGCCTCGTCCCTGTGGGCAGACGCACTCACCACTGAGCACACACCCCCTTGCACCATGTCTTACCCATGCCCACCCCTGTCCCAGCCCTAGAGCAGGCGGGCTTCTACTCAGTTTCACCCCCAACCCCTGCAGATCATCTCCCAGGGCCAGGCCAAGGCTGAGAGCATCACCCTGGACCTGGGCACGCAGATAAAGCCCTTGCTGTTGGAAGAGCTGGCCAGGTTCCTCAGGAGGTGGGTGATGGGCATGCATGCCCGGAGCGGGGCTGAGGGCTGAGGGGTCCCTGCCGCCCCCTCTCTCAGAGCCCCAGCCCCTCCCTTGGGCCCCAGTGTTTGTGCTGCTCCTACGTGTGCCCTTTCCCTTTCACCAGCTACCAGCGCGCCTTTGATGGATTTCTGGAGCGATGCAGACAGCTGCGCAATTACAGGGCCAATGTCATCGCTAACATCAACAACTGCCTCCCTTTCCGGTAAGGGCGCTGGGCAGTGGGGGGAGTCACTGCGGCTGCCTGCCTGTGTTGGTGGAGGGGCCTGGAAGCCGGAGGGGGGTGGGGGTGCAGAGGGGAAGGGGGAGGTGCCTGGGATGGGGGATGGGGGAGGGAGGAGGAGCAGCCTAAGCAGAGATGTTGAATTAAAATAAGCAGGGTGGAAAGGAAATACCCAGGCTTACAGCTGCAACAGCGAACATTTGTCTAGTGCCGGTGGGTCAGGCGCTCACGCACAGGGCTTCATTCATCCTGTTAGCAACCTCGTTAAGTAGATACAGTGACTGTGTCCACTGATCCATGCGCACCCTGAGCTATGGAGAGGCTGAGCCACTTGTCCTCAGTTAGAACAGGATGTGGTGTTAGGTGGGTGTTAGGTGGGAAGGCTGGGTCCCGCCTAGGGAGCCTGGATGCAGTGTCTTGGTCTTGCTCCCACCGGGCCTGGGGAGCCAGGGAGGGTTCTAGAGCGATGGTTTAGGGAGATTCGCCTGGGGCTCCCGGGCTCTCTGGGTTTAGGGCTGCAGGCCGGGCAGGGCTGGGGCTGGCGTGACCTCCCTGCCTCCTGTGTTTCCAGGACGTCCCTGGAGCAGCAGTGGCAGACACCGCCAGACCTCCGGAGCTCCCTGCTGAGGCCCCTGAATGAGCTCAAGAGCCATGGCTTTGATACCCTGCTCCAGAGCCTGTTTGGGGACCTGAAGGTAGTCCAGCCTCCTGCCCCGCGGCAGTGCTGAGTCTAGTGCTGGAGGCTGCAGGTGGCCAAGCAGTGACCCTGGATGACTCGGCAGGGTCATCGTCATAGGCCCAGCCAAGCACAGGGCTTTGTTTATGCAGGAATTTATTTATCTAAGGAGGGAGATGCTGGAGAAGGCCTCAGGGCAGGCAGATGGCAGTCCTGGCTGGTCGGCCTTGGAGAAGGGGACCCAGACCCGGCCTCCACTTCCTGCTGGAGCGCCCGGGGAGTCTTTAATATAACCCGACCCCTGTCCCGGCCCCGTGTGTGTCTGTGCGTGTCTGTGCGTGCGTGTCTACTGGGCTGGCCCGTCCTCTGCCGGGTGTGGCCACACAGCCTGACCCTCTCTCGCAGCCGCTGTTCAAGAGGTTCACGCAGACCCGCTGGGCTGCCCCCCAGCAGACCCTGGAGGAAATTGTCTCCGCCGTGGCCGAGAGGATGCCTGAATTCTCAGAGCTGCAGGACTGCTTCCGGGAGGTGAGGGGGTGCTGGGCTGCCGGCTGGGGACACGCAGGCAGACGTGTGTGTGCGCACACCCGGATGCGCTTTTTGCTCTGGCCACCGCCCCTCCCTGGACCCTGGCCTTCAGGGAGGTGGTGGGTTCCCATGGCCCTGCCCACTCACCCACCCAGGAGCTCCTGGAGGCGGTCCACCTGCACCTGGTGAAGGAGTACATCGCCCGCCTCTGCAAGCGGCGCCTGGTCCTCAAGACGGCAGAGCAGCAGCAGCAGCTGGCGGGGCACGTCCAGGCCAACGCCCAGCTCATCCAGCAGTTCTGCACCCAGAATGTGAGCCCCCGCCCCCCCTCCCAACCTCCCATGGCGGTGGGCTGCCCTCCTGCTCCAAGCTCTTCACGGGCTAGGACATCCTCTCTGGGCCTCTTCAAACCTGATCAGGTCCGACCTGAGCCTCTCTGGGCCCCTGGGCACGATTCTGGGCAGGGCCAGCCTCTCTCAACAAAGCCTGTGCCTGCAGGGCTCCCCAGCCACCTGGCTGCACGACGCCCTCCCCAGGCTCGCAGAGATCATTCGCCTGCAAGACCCCAGTGCCATCAAGATTGAGGTGGCCAGCTACGCCACCTTGTACCCTGACTTCAGGTGAGAACCGGGGCCTCCGAGCACCCGGGGAAGGCAGTGTGGCCCTGTGGTTACCTGCTGCGGTCAGAGCCTGTGGGGGATGCAGAGTGAGTCCCTGCAGGGTGGGCAGAGCGCAGATAGATACTGGCTACTGTGCCCAGATCTTTACAGCAGCTGTTCACTCGGTCCTCGCTGCTGCCTGCTGGGGCTGAAACTCTTCATCCCCGTCGTGCAGGTGAGACCTGGGGGGTGTGAGGAATGTGTCCAGGGTAAAGCAGCTGGTCAGTCGTAGAGCCGAGATAGCAAAGCCAGGCATTCGGCTCCACACTGCATCCTCTGAGAATTTCCTTAAGAGGGGGATCCGAGACCAGAGGGACCACGGACCTGCTGGAGGCCGTGGCACGTCCGTAGTGAAGCTGGGGTCCGCCGGTCAGCCTAGGGGTCCTCAGAGGCTTGACCTGTGTCCTGGGGCCTCTGTTCTACAGTGGAGGCTCAATCCCTGACTGCTTGAGGATCTGGTGAGCCAGGGCAGCAGTCTCTGTGGGTTGAGTCCTCTGGTGTGGCCGGCCTGTCCCCGCATAGCCTGGTCCAACCGCTGGCTGGTCTAGTCCACCTGTTCAGCCACCCATCCACTTACACACTCACCCGTCCAACTACCCATCATACAGGCACCCGCTTACCCATCTGGACGCCCATCTAGCTATCCAGCCATCTGGTCACGCACTCATCTACCCATCTGTCTGTCTTTCGATCTATCCATCCATCCACCCATCTAGTCATCCACCTGCCCACCTATCCGTCTATCCATTCATGGATTCTTGTATCCACCCAGCCGGCCAACAGTTATCAAGTGGTCTCCTACTAGCTACCCGGCTGTGTTTAGGCACCAGGATGGGAGGAGGTACAAGACAGACCAGGCCTTCTGACAGACAGATAGTCAGATGAGGGTTAGCAATGATGAGGTCATCCGGCGAAGGAGTACTATTTGCAAGTTTTAAAGATTGTTTAACCAAGGTTGTGAATGGCGGGAAGTGCTGACTTTAGAGCTGGAAAATCCTCTCTGGGGAGGTGACTTTTTAAAACAATTTTTATTGTTTACTTTTGGCTGTGCTGGTCTTTGTTGCTGCGTGAGCTTTTCTCTAGCTGAGCAAGTAGGGGACTGCTCTCGAGTTGCAGCGCACGGGCTTCTCATGGCAGTGACTCCTCTTACTGCAGAGCGCGGGCTTCTCATGGCAGTGACTCCTCTTACTGCAGAGCGCGGGCTTCTCATGGCAGTGACTCCTCTTACTGCAGCGCGCGGGCTTCTCATGGCAGTGACTCCTCTTACTGCAGCGCGCGGGCTTCTCATGGCAGTGACTCCTCTTACTGCAGCGCGCGGGCTTCTCATGGCAGTGACTCCTCTTACTGCAGCGCGCGGGCTTCTCATGGCAGTGACTTCTCTTACTGCAGAGCGCGGGCTTCTCATGGCAGTAACTCCTCTTACTGCAGAGCGCGGGCTTGAGGGCTTGAGGGCTCTTGAGCACAGGCTCAATAGCTGTGGTCCAAGGGCTTGGTTGCTTGGTGGTATTTGGGATCTTCCCAGATCAGGGGTCGAACCCGTGTCTCCTGTACTGGCAGGTGGCTTCTTGACGGGGAGGTGACATGTTAGTTAAGTGCTAAGGGGTGAGAAGGAGTTGGTTACCTCAAGGGCCTGGGGACGAGCATTCTGGGAGGAACAGCCAGTGCAAAGGCTGGACCGGGCAGGAGCTTGGCACCCTCTGGAGGCACTGTGGCCGGTGCCACCCGAGTGCAGTGGGTTAAGCAGAACGGGGCACCCTCTTGGGCAGGGGCGTTGGCTGCCGGCCCCTGTGGCTCCAGCCAGGAGTCTGGGATCTGGGGAGGGGTGTGAGCAGGGGTGTTGGTGAGCGGGCTGCACTGACGGGACCCTGTCTTTGCCAGCAAGGGCCACCTGAGTGCCATCCTGACCATCAAGGGGAACCTGTCCAGCAGTGACGCCAAGAGCATCCGGAGCATTCTGGACATCAACACAGGGGCACACGAGCCCTCCAAGGCCCTATTTTCACTTATAAAGGTTGGTTATCTTTCCCTGTATACTGATCTCCTTAGGAGGGCCTGGCTATCATGGGGCACCACTCCATGTTGGGCCCGTCAGACCAGCACCAGCGTCACAGCCCCACGCGGCCCCTCCGGGTGTCCTGCCTTCTTCTGCCGCTTCTGCCCAGGCCTGGCTGAGGAGTTGGCCCCTGAGCCGCTGGAACTGGAACAGCTGTGTCCTGATGACCCCTCCTGTGGGGCAGGAGCCGTCGGGGGAAGCTCTGTGGATGAGAGTGGAGCTTGCACGCCCTGAAGGAGGGGTGAGGAGGGTGTGTGGCTCGGGGACCCAGCTCCGGGATCACCGCCTGTCCGCGAGGTCCTGCCACACCTGCCTGAGGACCGCCCTGCTCAGGCTGGGTCTCCAGTCTCCCCATCTCCTGACCGGGGCCCGAGCCTCACCCCTTCTGCCTGCTGTGGTGCAGGATCACGTCGAGCCGGCCTCAGCCTCTGAGTAGAACAGAAGGAAGAAGTGGAGGAGGAAAAAGAGAAAGATGAGCTCTTATCGGGGAAGGCGTGGGGGGACTGGAAAAGGGCCTGTGGGATGACAGGCCAAGTGGGGGCAAAGCCAGTGTCTGAGCCCCTAACCCCCTCTCTGATTCCCCTCAGGTGTCCCCTGAGGACGGGCCTGGGAGGGCCAGGACCTGCTGGGTTTTCTCGGGGTCTGCCTCCCCTGACAAGGTGCAGACCCAGGGATGCCTCTGTGGGTCCTCCCCTGGAAGTCAGGCTGCGGTCGGGGCAGGGCCATCTTGACCTCTGACCCTTTGGCTCTGGGTCAGTTCCCTGTTGCCAGGCTAACAAACTTCCACAGCTTGGGAGCCTAAAACGAGACCTTGCTTTCAGTTCTGGAGGTCAGCAGTCTGATGTGGGTCTGGTGGGCTGAGCCAGGCGGTTCCTCTGGAAGCTCTGGTGGGGAAGTTCCTTGCTTTTTCCAGTTTTTAGAGGCCAGCCTCCCATATTTCTTGGCTCGTGGCCCCCTTCCATTTCCAAAACCAGCAACGGCCAGTCAAATCCTTTTAGGTCTCAGGACTCCCCTTCTACTCCCTCTTCTGATTTAAGGCCCCTGGTGGTGACCTTTAACCCACCAGACAATGACCTTTGACCTACCCAGGAACTCCAGGATCCTCTTCTGATGTTAAAGTCAGCTGATAATTAATTCCACCTGACAACCTTAATTCCTCTGCCGTGGGAACTAACATAGTCACAGTCCCAGGGATTAGGATGTGAGCATCTTTATGGGGTGGACATTATTTTGCCACCCGCAGCCATCACCCATCCCCTGCCCTGTGGAGTGCCTTATCCTACCCAGGAAAGCAAAGGTTCACTCATCCTCCTCGGCCTGGGGCAGTTGAGATGCAGGCGTGACCCACCCCGCCTGTGCCTGCGGGAACGCCCCTCTGTGACTGGGTTTGTAGCCGGCCCTCGTGGACTTGTCCCCCTCTTTCCAGGTACTGTGGCCAGAAATTGGCCCGAGTAAATGGTTCATGAAGGCCTTTGTACGTTTGTAGAAGTTTGCATGTTTGATGTTATTATTTTTTGATAGTGTGCTTTTGTATGTTTTTTAGGAACAAACTGTTGGTTTATATAGCTTAATATAAAACTGATTTCAAAAGTGGCTGTCGAGTGATTTCTCTTGGAGAGGCTTTCTCAGCCTCTTGGGGTCTGGCAGACTCTGTCCCCCAGCGCCTCCTGCCCAGCTCTCACCTGTGAGCGTGACCTTTGGGAGGGTCTGCTGTGGGCCAAGGCCCCTCACTCCACCCTTCAGTTTCCTCACCTGGAGGTGGTGATCACGAACCTGTCTGACGTCCCCCACAGTCCTTTACAGAAGAGGGGGATGGCGACATTTCAGCTCCATGCATCGGGCACAGTGGGAACTGGCTCTTGTATTCCTGGAACTGACCTCGAAGGGCCCAGCTGTGATTACAGCTGGCCCCAGCTCTCCTCCACACCCCCATCCTGGCCCAGGATTTGGAGAAGGGCAGAGTCCCTGGGAGGCAAAGGGGAACCTTGGTGAACTCATTCCACAGAGCTGGAGGCGTGTGGAGTGGGGGGGTGGGGGAGGGATGACTAAGCGGAGGGTGGGCGGAGTCTGGGGTCCAGCTGGAAAGGCGTGGACATCAGGGGCTGGAGCGGCTGGAGCTGGAGGGAAGGCCGTTTGGGATGAGATGCGGGTGGGATGGACCCACTGATCCTGGGGAGCATTCAGGAGAGGGGGAGGGAAGGGCCGCCCCAGGCTGAGCTCCGAGTGTGGGCCCTGGGCAGGTTGGAGCCTCGGGGTAGGGGGATGGCCAGTGGGGGATGCCGAGTTCCCCCTGCGGAGCTCCGGAAGAGGGGGCCGGGGGAAGGGGGAGCTCATGGAAGCTGAGGACCAGATGGAAAGTTTCTGATCCAGGCAGATATTCATGGACCAAAGAGAATGGACTTGGGCCCCAAAATGCAGAGGGTGCTGAGATGCACCCCCCAGCCTCCCTGCAGCAGCGTGGGCCAGGGTCCAAGGAGAACAGAGGTGGTCAGAGGCGGGGCCCTGGGGTCGGGGAGCCGGCCGGGTGGACTCCATGCTGGCGCTGTGGGAGGGGGAGAGCCGCTAAGGTCCCGCGGGGTCACCAGCTCCGGCCCCTCCACCAAGGGCTCTGCATCAGTAACTTCCTGGTCACAGAAGGAAAATTCCTTTAAGGGAAGGATTTGCCCCAGAGGCGAGGAGTGGGTCGCTGGGCAGAGGGGACAGAGGGCAGGTTGTGGGTGAGGGACCCCATCCCCGGCCCCCATCCAGGCTCCTGTGAACTGGGAGGGAGGCCATGGTCAGCGGTGGGACAAGCGTGGTTGGGACCCTCCAACCCCGCCCCGTCCCTGCAGGGGAGCAGTGGGGAGGGCGGGCCGGGCTCTCCCTGAAGGGCTCACATCCCTGGGAGGCCCGGAAGGAACAGGGAGCAAGTTAATAAACAGTCCAGGTTGAAGTGCCCAGCAGATGACGTGGGGTGATGTAGCGGTTATGGGGTGGGGCAGTCCCGATGTGGCCACGGGCGGTACTCACTGGGGGGTGGGGACCGTGGCGGGGGACAGGCACGTGCACAGAGCAGGGAGGGGCAGCACCGGAAGGGAAACAGCCGAGGACCTGGGAAGGGCTCAGGTTTTAGGGAAAGAAAGAGCTCAAGGCAGGGTTGGCCGGGAGTGGGGATTCAAGAAGCCCCCTTGAAGTGGCAGGCTGGCAACGAGGGGGCCTTGGTTGGGGCTGGGCGTTGGGGTTCACTCACTCCACTCACTGTAAAGGGGGGAGCACTAGGGACTCTGAAGAGGCAGTTTGCTGGGATCTGTGACTGGGAAAGAACTCTCTGGCTGCTGTAGGGAGAGCGGGGATGCCACAGGGAGGCCAGAGAGCCCTTGAGGAGTGCCAGGGTGCCCAGGAGGAGGCCTGGTCTGTGAGGGCTGGGACAGGGAGGTGAGGCTGGCCCAGGGCAGGGAGGCAGGGGAAGCCTCATTCCCATCCCAACGGGGACCACGGGGCCTTCTTGCAGCCAGGGGAGTCCTGGGGAAAGCCTGGGGTTTCTGGTTTGAAAGATGTGCAGGAAGGGAGGGTGGTTCATTAGGCTGCCCAAATCTCCCGGGTCTTCCCTGGTGGGCCAGTGGTTAAGACTCAGAGCTTCCACTGCGGGGTCACGGGTTTGGTCCCTGGTTGGGGAACTAGGATCCCTCACGCCACATGGCATGGTCAAAAAATTAAAAATATTTAAAAAGAATAGACTGCCCAAACCCCTAGTGTGTGGGTGACGACAGTGTCTGGCAAGGCTGACAGTCACCAGGAGCCACCCCCACAACTACTCTGGAAGTGTGATTTCACAGCCCCTACGGAGGGCCACTCAGCAAGATCAGTGAAACCCACAGAGATTCCTGGGAACCATTCTGCTCCTATGAATGAATCTTATCAACTCTCTAACATCCATGAGAAAGGACAGGTAGCAGGACAGTCACTTGCATTGTCGTAGCAAAGCACTGGGAACCCCCCGAGTGTCCATCAGTAGACGCCAGGGAAATTATTGCCGTGGTGCAGACGGTGGCCTGTGGTGCTACGTGGCCCGTGGTGCGGGACCTGGCGCCTGTGTTCGGGGCCCGCGCTCCCGCCACACGCGCGCGACGCGGCTCCAGGAGGGGCCCCCAAGGCGCGAGGCGACGCCCGTGGGCTCTGGCCTGCCCGGGGGCTTCGGGGTTGGTGCGCTGAGAAGAGCATCAAGGCTGCCCCGCTCCCGCAGTGCTGGCGACTTCAACCTCACGACAGGGTGTTTTAAAGCCGGGCCTCCTCTGAGCTGGAAGTGGCCTTTGGGAAAGGCGGGCCCTGCTCCGACTTGACGGGAGAATGAGGCCCGGGCTGGGTGGGGGCTGCCGCAGTGGGGCCACCCAGCGCCCCATGAATTCGTGATGCACCCCCAACGGCCGCTTCAAACTCTACTGCCCACCATCCCCTCCTCGCAGATAGACGCCTTGGGGTGGCAGTTTGGTAGGAAGCGGCCTGCCGTTCCCTCTGGGCTGGTACTCAGATTGCGGGTTTATGCATGTGTCTGGGGAAGGTGGGTGAGGGTGAATATCTGCATCCAGAGAAACCCTTGGCATCGGAAGAGGAGGGGCAGCCTAGAACTCGTGGGGGATCAATGAGACTGTGGGGATGATCAGGCAAGGGCTGGGGAGCCAGGATGTAGGGTTCAGTTCAGTTCCGTCCAGTCGCTCAGTCGTGTCTGACTCTTTGCAACCCCATGGATTGCAGCATGCCAGGCTTCCCTGTTCATCACCATCTCTTGGAGCTTACTCAAACTCATGTCCATCGAGTCGGTGATGCCATCCAGCCATCTCATCCTCTGTCGTTCCCTTCTCCTGCCTTCAATCTTTCCCAGCATAGGGTCTTTTCCAATGGCATCGGAAGTTCAGTTCAGTTCAGTTCAGTCGCTCAGTCGTGTCCGACTCTTTGCGGCCCCATGAATTGCAGCACGCCAGGCCTCCCTGTCCATCACCAACTCCCGGAGTTCACCCAAACTTAGGGAATCCCTGAAATGGGAGGACGGGCGAGCGGGCAGCTTCAGGAGGAGCCGGGCCAGCCAGGCCGAGCAGACGAGGTTGAAGACGGCGCACTAAAGAAGCCTGTGAGGAAACCAACCTACGGACATAAAATAGCGGCTACCTTTGTTGGGAGGCATTGAGGGCCATGGGTAGCAGCGAGCCTTGTGGGCTTCTAGGAATGTTCTGTAATTTGACTTGGATGGTGGTTATGCAGGACTCCATATAAAGAACAGTCTTAAACTGTACACTTGAGTAGTGCACGTCACTGCTACCTTAATTTTTAAAAAGCAGGCATAAACAATCTTTGGTGTTAGAGGTCAGAGTAGTGGATACGTCAGGGGAAATATGTGCTGCAGGACTAGGAACATACTGTATCTTGATCCATATTGCTATATGGGTCTATACATACATAAAGTTTAATCAAGAAAAAGGAAAAAAAAATTTTTTTAGAAGTCACTTAGTCCTGTCCGACCCATTGTGACCCTATGGACTGTAGCCTACCAGGCTCCTCTGTCCGTGAAATTCTCCAGGCAGGAATACGGGAGCGGGCTGCCATTTCATTCTCCAGGGGATCTTCCTGACCCAGGGATCAAATCCAGGTCTCCCGTGCTGTGGGCAGACTCTTTACCGACTGAGCCACCAGGGTACAAAACAAAGCAATGACCATGCTCTTAAAGATTGTACTCTCGTGTGTGTTATGGAGCTTCCCCAGGTGGCTCAGTGGTCAGGAATCCACCCGCCAATGCAGGCGATGCGTATTCAATCCCTGGGCCAGGAAGACCTCCTGGAAGAGGGCACGGCAACCCACTCCAGTATTCTTGCCTGGAGAATCCCGGGGACAGAAAGGCCTGTCAGGCTACAGTCCACAGGGTCACAAAGAGTTGGACATGACTGAAGCAACTCATCACACAAACACATGTATTATACCTCAATTAAAAAAAAAAGGCCGAGCCAGCAAAAGGCCCAAAACCGAAGACGCCCCGCTGGTTTTGGGTGAAGACCAAACTCTTCACCTCACCTGGTTTTGTTTGTTTGTTGGAGTAGAGTTGGTTTAAAATGCCGTGTTAGTTTCTGCTGCACACCTTACATTTTAAGTGATCAAATGTCTGAATTTGTCTGGGACAGTCCCCATTTTTTAAGCTGACAGCCACCAGGGCCCCTGACCTGAGCTTGGGCTGGGCTCCCCACTGCTGCAGGAATCAAAGGTTGGCCTGATTGCCTCTGAGCAGGGCGGGCGGGGGCGGGGGGAGGACATCTGAAAGTGAAAGCAGGGCTCGTGGTGGGGTGGGGCTGGGGGTGGGGCGGGGGTCGGCCGGTGTGACCGCAGCTGGAAAGCCCCAGCCGTCGGTCAGTCCCCCTGGCTGCTCCAGAGGCCCCATCGCCCGGGTCCCGCTCTGAGGGCCCAGCCCCGCCGGCTTCTCCTGGTGGCCCCGCTCTGCCTGGGGCCCAGCGTCTACTCACCTGGCAGGTATGTCCACGCAGGCAGAGGAGGAGGGCCTCTGGGGTGTTGTGCGCAGGAGGCGGGGATTCAAGGGCTTAGGGAAAATTCCGGTTCTGCCGGTGGCCTTCCAGGCTAACGGCTTCAGCTTAGAGCCCAGACCAGAATGCCAGCTCAAGTCACAGTGAACACGCACACACACATAGAAGCAGACAGACAGACAGGGACATGGAGACACGCAGACAGAGGGACACGCACAGACACAGCCACTCAGAGACCCGCTGAGGCACACACCCCAGGGGACACCAGTCACAGAAGTGGCTGCACACCCAAGGGCGGATGCGCCTACATGAAACTGCTTATCTGTGTTCCTTGGGCACCTGCCATGGTTGGACGCTGGGTCAGGCCCACTCCCTGCCCTGGGGGGCTCCTGGTCAAGGGGAAGATGCCCCCGACCCTGGAAGTGCCCCTCCGTCATGGGAGGAGGCATGCGCAGGTCAGAAACCAGGCACGGAGCAGGAGGTCCTGACTGTGGTCTGGGGCTCAGGGAGTCGGGGAAGGCTTCTTGCCAGAGGAGCCACCTGAGCTGAGCCGTGAAGCAGCCACGAGCAGCTGGAGAAGGTGAGGGTGAGGTCACTGTTGGCAGAGAGGATAGTGTGTACAAAGGTGCGGAGGACACGTGAGTGTATCCGAGTGAGCAGAGTGGGTGAGAGAGTAGAAGAAACTGGAGGGGCCAGGTACGGCCTTGAATGCCGAGCTAAGGAGGAACGTGTGCTTCTCCTGAAGGGGAAGGCAGCGTCGGGGGGAACAAGGGTTCTATCTGGTTGCTGCATTAAGGGAAGCCTCTTTAAAGTTGGTATTTATCTGTTTTTGGCTATGCTGGGTTGTCACTGCTGCAGGGCTTCTCTGTTTCTAGCCAGTGGGGGCTGCGCTCCGCTGTGGAGGGCAGGCCTCTCTCATCTCAGTGGAGCACAGGTTCTAGGCACGCGGGCTTCAGTACCTGCCGTTCGGGGCTCTGGAGCACAGGCTCAATAGTTGGGGTGCAAGGGCTCAGTTGCCCCGCAGCATATGGGATCTTGCCGGATCAGGGATCGAAGCCATCTCTCTTGCGTTGGCAGGTGGATTCTCTCCCACTGAGCTACGAGGAAAGCCTCAAGAAGGGAAGGCTTTTACATGCCCTTTTGTTGTTGTTCAGTCACTCAGTCGTGTCCGACTCTGCCACCCCATGGACCGCAGCACGCCAGGCCTCCCTGTCCTTCACCATCCCCCGGGTTTGCTCAGACTTATGTCCATTGAGTTGGTGATGCCATCCAACTGTCTCATCCTCTGTCGTCCCCTTCTCCTCCTGCCTTCAATCTTTCCCAGCACCAGGGTCTTTTCTAATGAGTCGACTCTTTGCATCAGGTGGCCAAAGTACTAGAGCTTCACCTTCAGCATCAGTCCTTCCAAAAATTATTCAGGATTGACTGGTTTTGATCTCCTAGAGTCCAAGGGACTCAAGAGTCTTCTCCAACACCACAGTTCAAAAGCATCGATTCTTCGGCACTCAGCCTTTTTTGTGGTCCAACTCTCAAATCCATACATGACTACTGGAAAAGTCATAGCTTTGAGTATACAGACAATTGTCAGCAAAGTAATGTCTCTGCTTTTTAATATGCTGTCTAGGTTTGTCATAGCTTTTCTTCCAAGGACCAAGCGTTTTTTAATTACATGGCTACAGTCACCATCTGCAGTGATTTTGAAGCCCAAGAAAATAGTCTGTTGCTGTTTCCATTCTCCCCATCTATTTGCCATGAAGTGATAGAACTGGATGGCATGATCTTCATTTTTTGAATGCTGAATTTTAAGCCAGTTTTTTCACTCTGTTTCACCTTCGTCAAGAGACTCTCTAGTTCTTCTTCACTTTCTGCCATAAGGGTGGTATCATCTGCTTAGCTGAGTTTATTGATATTTCTTCCAACAATCTTGATTCCAGTTGTGCTTCCCCCAGCATTTCACACGATGGACTCTGCTTAGACATTAAATAAGCAGGTTGACAATATACAGCCTTGACGTACTCCTTTCCCAATTTTGAACCAGTCCATTGTTCCATGTCCGGTTAAGAACTTTTTGAAAATAGGCTTTTCTGGAGTTTCAGAAAGCTATTTCTAAGCAGGTAATCATAGCACCTCCAAATAATGACATTCTTATCAGGTCCTTCCCAATATTTATACCTCTTATTCATTTTTCTTGCCTTATTGACTTAACTAGTTCTTCTAGGCAAATGTTGAATGTCCTCAGAACACACATGCTTGTCTTCTTCCTTATTTCAGAAGAATCTTACGCGGCAGAGAAGGGCTTTAAGGGAGGTTTATATTCTGGCAAGACCCCCGACCCCTCTAAGGAGATGGAATCCAGGGGGTCTAGGAAGGAGTACAGTTAGGACCTGTGACCAGGTGATGGGGGAGGTACGAGGGAGACGCCGTCCTCTGCCCCAGCTGGCTACTTTGGAGCTTTGAAGGATGGGGTGCTGGCCCAGGCCCTGGGGAGGTGGCAAGATTGGGACTGCGATGGGATACCTGGGAGGGGCCGCTATAGGAGGGCAGGCCTGGGAAAAGCGGGGGGAAGCTGGGGTGGAGATACCCAGTGCTGAGGGGAGCCCAGACCTGACTTGGTCACAGACAGGGTGGCCTCAGGTGGGAGCTTCCGGTAAGCATAGCCTCTGGGTGGTGCTCCCAACCCTGCTCCTGGCCCTGCAGTGGGCGCGATGCCCTGACCTGGAGAACATGGGCCTCAGGGCACAGCCCAGGCCTGCGTCTCCTGGCTCCTGAGGCTCAGCTGAGGCCAAGGTGCAGGGGCCAGGGCCTCTTAACACTCAGGGCAACAGAACACAGAGAAAGAGGGCCAGGAAAAGGCCCCATGGGGAGGCAGGCCCGGGGCAGGGGCCACGGCAGAGTCAGCAGGGAGTCTGCAGCCCAGAAGACACCAGCCTGATGCCCGAGAGGGCCCGCACAGGCAGGGGTGACCCTCACACTGAAGGCTCACTGCCCCCGCAGGCTGCCTTCGGGGAGATGGAGGGGTGGATGGACAGAGGTCCCCAGGCCAGTGAGGAGGCCCCATCACCAGGGGGCCAGTCCGGGGGCCTGATGAGCAGGCAGGTGGTACAGAACAGCCCAAGGACTGCTCGGAGGTGGAGACAACTGCACCCCAGCTTCTGAAATCCAGAGGGAGAGGCTGGGAGGAGGAGCTGCCTGAGCAGAAGCTGGGAGGCTGGCTGGGTGCAGGCCCAGGAGGCCTGGGAGTGAGGCTGGAAGAAGTACAGACCATGATGGGGGGCGAGGGGGCTTCAAATGCCAGGCTGTGAGGAGCCACGGAAGGGTTTAAAGCAGGAGAGTGACCTGATTGACTTGTGCCTCGTGAAGGTCAAGAATGACTTGGGAAGCTGCTGAAGGAGGATTCAGGGAGCAGGGGGCAGAGGAACACCAGGGGGCCCTCGATGGGCTTTGGGACGAGGTGGTCAGGCAGGGTGGCTGGGTTTCAAGTCTTTGCCTCTGTTACCTCCCGTGAGACCCAGCCGGCAGCTGCCCCTCTTCCCCCAGAATTTTCCCCTCAGCTTCCTGGGAGAACTCAAGTCTGATGCCACTCCTGGCATCTGGCAGCCTGCCCACCTTCGGACCCTCTGCCAGGAGAAAGGGTTCCCTGGGCAGCAATGCTGGGCTGCTGGTACTGGGAGACAGGGTTCAGCCTCTGCTCCCAGGTTCCTAGCCAGACCCAGGCTGGTCCTGACTCCCAACCCCTGAGCTGTGTGGCTTAAGGCAAGACCCTGCCCCTCTCTGAGCCTGTTTCCTTATCTATGAAGTGGGGTGAATGACACCCTGTCACTTTGTTGTCATGGGGATCTGACACGTGCCAGGCATTGGACCGAGCATACAGTAGGTGCTTACTAAGTGTGAGCTCTTGCCAACCAAGGTAATCTGGCTTGTCCTGCCCCCACACTCCCTGGAGACATAGCCCTGAGTGGGGCAGGATGGCGGTACGGTGGGGGGTGGGGAAAGGAGGGGACAGACAGCTGCTGGCACGATGCTCCCTGCTGTGTCGGGGCTGATCTGAGGGCACGGTCCCTGAGTCCTGGCATCTGGGAGAACCAGGACCTGTGGCCGGGGCGGGGCTGATAAGGCCCGCATGGAGCACCTGGGCCGGCCCCTCCCTCCGGGCAGCCTCCTTCCAGCTGCTCAGCCGCCTCTGGGAGAGGAAGGTAGGCCTCAGTGACCCCCTGCATGTCTGTCCCCTGGACGGACATCTTGCTGACAGGTGCGGGGAGAGGGGTGGGTTAGGGGCTGGGCCCTGCCCGTCCTGGTGTCAATCACCCCAGGCACACCGAGGCCTGGGGAGAGGCTGCTCCGGCCCAATATCACCCAAGGGTCAGGTGCTGGCTCCAGCCTAGCCTTTGTCCCCGTGGTGAGGGGTGGCCTGGGGATGGGGGGTGGCTCAGTCTCTGGTTGGTCAGTGATTTCAGCAGGTCCTGCCCTCTTTTGGGCCCTAGTTCCTTGGGCTGAAGTGAGAACTTGCTGGCCCCCACCACCTTCAACTTGTCTTTACACAGTGGGAGCGAGGTCCCAGCAGGCCAAGAAGTTTCTCTAATTTTTCCCCATCAGCCAGGCGGGGCTAAAAGTGGGTGGGGAGTGAGCGGAGCCTGGGGCAGCCTGGGGGTGGTGAGGGCCCTGCGCCCAGGTCCCCAAGCCCTGGAGACCCCCTCCCGGTCCTCTACGGAGCCGGGGTGGGGGTGGCAGTGGGGAAGAGAGTTGGGAACCTCCAGCCCCTGGTTAAATATAGAACCAAGGAGAAGGAAATGGCAACCCACTCCAGTGTTCTTGCCTGGAGAATCCCAGGGACAGGGGAGCCTTGTGGGCTGCCGTCTCTGGGGTCCCACAGAGTCAGACAGGACTGAAGCCACTGAGCAGCAGCAGCAGCAGCAGCAAGGCCCCTCCTACGGCCTTCCCTGCGGGGTGCAAGGCCTCGATAAGCCCCCGGTGGCCTGGGCCAGCCCCCTCCAGCCTGACCCCACCCCCGTCCAGTGCTGGGACATCCAGGTAAAGGGGTGGACGTCCTCCTCGGGGGCCGTTGAACTCCGCTTTGAGCAGAAGCGCCAGTACTGGGAGTACTCCGTGCGGCGGAGCGCGGAGGAGCGCGTGCGGCAGGCGAGCGCGGGGGAGGCGCCGGGGGCGGACGGCGCTGCCCTGGACTTAGCCCGGCTCCTGGCCGAGCTCGGAGCTTTGGTTCGCCGCGACCTGCAGAAGGTGCAGCGGGAGGTGCACCCCGCTTACGCGGCCGCCGGCTTCCCGGCGTGGGAGGCCTACCTGCGTGCCTTCCACGGCGCGGTGGCCGGGCGCCTCCAGGAGCTCGCGCACGACGCCCGCGGCTGCAAGCAGCTCTACGTGCTGCTGGACTGGGTCGCCAACGTCTACAGCAGGTGAAGCCCGGGCCGGAGGCCGCGGGGTGGGGCGAGGGCAAGGAGGGGCTGGCACTGCCCGCGCGCGAAGCCTTCAGGAACCTGCTCTGAAGGGCACAGGGCACCTTTTCCTCCCCGGGAGAGTGCTGGCTGTTAGGCACCCAAGATCCGATCCGGGAGCCCTTTGACATTCTCTCTTCCCCATCCCAGACCCTGGTGCTCTCCCTCTCGGGTTCGGAAGCTGGAAAGCGCTCCGGGCGGGGTTGCTTCCGAGGCGGTGAGCCCAGTGAGTCCCCCCTAGTCCACGTGGGGCCTTTGAGTGAACTGGCCAAGGGCGCCCCCTCCAGGCTGGACACAACCAGGGGCTCACCGCGCTCCTTGAGGGCTGGCTTTCACCCCCACTCTTGCTTTGGATGGACACCTCGGTTCAGGGCTGTGCAGAACGTGATGGGGTGGGTCGCCCGTGCCCCTGAGCGCTCCCCAGCTCCCCAGGCAGACGGGCAATTGGAGGGGGCGCCAAAGTGCTGGGCTCCTTACTATTCTGTGTGGCTGCAGACAGGCACCCGCCCCGGTGTGGGCTGGATCCTAGCTGGATCCTGAACTGCAAGGTCCTGGGGGCGTTTAGAGCTCAATCTTGGGTGAACCCGAGCGTGAGGGTGGAGGTCACTCCCGAAGCAAGCTGGTGGAGGTCCATCCGGACTGCCATCTTTATGCTTTCGGGGCAGCTCCGCTGACTGCTTAGCCAGGAAATCCTGAGGTGGGAAGTTGGGCGGAGGGGCGTTTGGCACGGAATCCTGGAGGGCGGGGTGGCGGGCCAGGCGTGTGAATGGAATCCCAGATTCTGGGCCTCACAGCGATGGCGTTAGGCTTTGAGCCAAGGCAGAGGGCAGTGGGGGCAGCCGCGGCCGCATCAGAGTCCCGCCCCGACTTTCAGGCCCCGCCCTGCCTTCCAGTCCTGATTTCCTGGGCTCCCAGGACCAGGCTCTGCCCTCGGAGCCGCTGCCCCCGCTCCTGGCACCGGACGTGTGGGCCCGACTGGAGGACGACTACACCAGCTTCCTGGAGGTGAGACCGGGGCCGGGCCGGAGGGGGCGGGGTCCAGGTAGAGGGTGGTCAATGCCAGCGGGCTAGGGAGGCGCAGTGCCCAGGGCCCGAGCCTCTCTGCGCCCTGCGGCCTCGGGCGTGGGCCTGTGTCCCGGCAGGGGTGCTCTTGTCTCCAAGGGCGCGCCCTAGGTCTTGGAGGTGGGGGGGCCTCCCTCCTGGGAGGGTCTCACTCACCGTGGCCCCTTCCCTGGCCCTCACAGACCAAGATCGCAAGCTGCTTCGATGGCATCCTGCAGCTGCAGCTGAGTCCTGGGCGGCTGCGGATGCCCCCGACGTGCTGCGGGGCCTCTACCACACGTCGCTGTCCTTCGACGTCTGCATGGTGCGCTGGAGGGAAGGACGTGTGTTTGGGCCTCGGGCAGTGGAGACTCTCTTAAAAGTCACAGTCACAACCGCCTCTCCCAATCGGACAGGAGCCTGAGGCCCCACGTAGGTGCGCAGTCAGAGGTCCTCGGGTCTCATAGCCAAGCTGGGAGAGCAAGGCCACAGCTCCCAGCTTAGCGCGGGGGCGGGGGGGGGGGGGGGGCGGTCCACGTGAGTGTGCAGAGCTGGGAGGGCTGACCCCCTGGAAATCGGGGCCCCTGGAAGTCGGAGCCAAGACTGGGAGGCAGATCGGGGAGGGTCGAGGTCGGTGCTGGGAACATTGGGACCGAGGGCTCAGACGTGCTCGCTCGCAGCTCGTGGTGGAGCACGTGAAGGCGGCCGGCGACATCTCCGCAGAGCTGGAGGCCACCATGTTGGGGATCTGCGCCCGGGCGCTGGGGCTCTTCCTGCAAAAGTGCGGGCAAATCCTGGGCCGGGATGTGGTGGGCGGGGTGGCCAGGGTGTGGACTGTTTGTCCCTGGGGAGGACCCACCTATCCCGTTTCCTGGGAATCCGAGATTCCAGACAACTGGGAGGGAGAAGCCTGGAGGGCAGACTCGGGGTCTTAGCAGCCAGGAAGAGTCTCCAAGGCCCCTGCGTACCCCGCCCCCCAGGTACGAAAAGGCTTTTCTGAAATCGGGGGCGGTGAGCGAGCCTAACCTGTGCGCCAGCATCAATGCCTGCCAGGAGCTCAGGTGGGTTTGTCTCGCGGTGCCCAGCGCGACCGGCAGGGGGCGAGAGAGCCCTGGGAACCGCGACGCAGATACCCCCCCATGCGGCCCCTTGGTGGCCTTGCCCAGAGGCCTCCCAGAAAGGACCCCTTCTCCGTGCTCGTCCCTGCCCCTGTCCCCTCCGTGGGGTCCTCCCTTGGCCCCGCAGAGCTGAGGCCCTGGAAGGGACGCGGGGAGCTTCAGGGCTGAGCAGAGGCCAAGGTTCCAGCCACCCTTGCCCAGCTCATCCTTGCCACCCAGGGCTCCATGCTCTCCTCCCTTCATCCCGCTCAGCCTTCTTCCTTTTAGGGACCCTCTCTCTTCTTGGAAGCCCTCCCTGACACTCCCCCTCGGCCCCCGATCCCCAGGGCTTTGCTGGTGCCAGGGCCTGGGTTCCTCTGCCTCAGGGGGCAGTGGCCCTCCGCTGTGGGCTGCCAGAGCCTTCAGCCCAGGCTAAGCCGTAGTGTCCCCCAGCTGAAGATGCATCAGCTACTGCTGATGGTGTGATGTCCCCACGGCCAGACGGGACTGCAGTGTGGGGGCTCAGAGAGGCATCGCCGCTGGTCCTCGGTCACGCAGGCAGTACTTGCTGCACCTGGGAACCCAAAGCACGACCGTGATAAGGCGCTGGATCTCTAACACTCTTGTCCCTAGACTGTGCCAGGCTGGCCCTGGGCACAGGGGACTCTGGTGTAGGCCATCTCTGGTCAAGCCCCTGGTAGAAATTTAGCCTGTCTTTCTGGAGAAGGAAATGGCAACCCACTCGAGTACTCTTGCCAGGAAAATCCCATGGATGGAGGAGCCTGGCAAGCTACAGTCCTTGGGGTCACCAAGAGTTGGACTCGACTGAGAGATTTCACTTTCTGTGTCCCTGGGCTGCAAACTGGGAGAGCCTAGCCCTGCCTCCTCAATGATGAAATGGGGACATTGTGATATTTGGAGAGGCAGTTATGAGGCTCAAAGGGCTTCCCTGGGAGCTCAAAGGATAAGGAATCCACCTGCAATGTAGGAGACCTGGGTTCAATCCCCGGGTCAGGAAGATCCTCTGGAGAAGCGAATGGAAACCCACTCCAATATTCTGGCCTGGAGTATCCCGTGGACAGAGGAGCCTGGCGGGCTACAGTCACGGGGTCACAAAGAGTCGGACACGACTGAGCAACTCTCACAGCGTCTGAGGAGGGCCTCTGGGCCAGGAAGGGCTGTGCTGCACTGTTCTGTCACCAGGAGGGATGGAGGTCTGGCTCAGCCCTGCCAAAGGAGGCCCTGCCACGCGGTGGGACCTGGAACACTCCCCTGTCCCACCCGCCTGTGCTCGGCTCCCGGGCACAGTGCTGCCCTGTCACGTGACCGCTCCCAGGGCTTCTCCACTGTGCCGCCCCAGGGGGCTGCCCTTCACACTATAGTCTGAGTGATTGGAGCTGGGGTGGCACCCAGCCTTCACGGCTGTATGCCAGGCCGTGACCCCTTGCCCACTTTGCCCCCTCCTGGCCCCTCCCTCTCCCCAGGACTCACCTTCTGGCCAAGTTCCCGGAAAGCTTTGGAGAGCTGGAGAAGGCCCTGGGGGCTGCCGCCCGTGCCTTTCAGAAGCGGCTGCTCCAGGGCTTGCAGGGCGCTGTCCAGGTGAGGGGGCGGGCCCTTTCTCCCCACTTTCCTTTCCCAGCAGGTGCGCCCTGTGTCCTGAGCCTGGGACCCAAGTCACAGCAGTCATTTACCATAGGGGCGTGTTGGGGTGTTTTGGGCACAGGCAGGGAACCCAGACATGTTCCCAGCTGAGCAAGAACAGTTGGTAAACAATTACCTTCGTCCTTCACTCTCCATGGGCTTCTCTGGTGACTGAGATGGTAAAGAATCTACCTATAATTGCAGGACACCCAGGTTCCATCCCTGGGTGAGGAAGATCCCCTGGAGAAGGGAATGGCAACCCACTCTAGTATACTTGCCTGGAGAGTCCTGAGAGAGTCATTTCCTAGGCAGGTTGATAGGGAGTCTAGAGGTCCCCAAGGAGAGAGGGGTCTGGAATTCTCAAGGAGGAAGAAAGGACAAACTTTTTCTTTCTCCACATTCCTTAGGATTATATAAGAATAATGTATGCTGCCTAAGGACAGTCTTTGGATTAAACCTTCTGTTATCTTAAAATGTTAATTATGGGAGTAGACCTGGTCTTTACAAGGATGTATCCTGCCTGAGGACAGTGTTATCTTAAAATGTAGATTATGGGAGTAGATCTGATGAAGTCTTTACAACCTCCAGACATTCTTTGGATTATATAATTTCATTGTTAACACTAGCAAGCGGGTACTCTTTCTGCCCCCTTCTGATGCCTATGTCAGAAGCTTTCTCTGTCTCCTTTATACTTTAATAAAACTTCATTACACAAAAGCTCTGAGCAATCAAGCCTGGTCTCTGGCCCCAGATTGAATTCTTCTCCTCCAGGGGCCAAGAATCCCGGTGTCTTCGCGTGATTCAACAAAAACCTTTCATCTTGGGGGCTCGTCCGGGAGTCTTCAGGACAAGGTAAGGATGCTTGGAGCTTTAGTTCTTTGTTCTCTTAGTGAACACATTTTCTGCTGTGCTTTAGTAACTCTATGGTGTGCTTGTGTGAATGAATGGCATGCCCTGCGTGAAGCAAGTAAGGAGCCCTGTTCTGCGGTTCCACGGTGATCTCATACGACTTATGGCAGAAACCTGTCGGGGCGTTACACCGACCCGCCAATGCCAAGAGGCACCCAGTGTCTCCTTCGGGAACTGACCAGAAATGGGCAAAGCATGTGGACCGAACTCTCCTTTCTCGGTCAAACTTTTCGGTCTCTTTGACCATTTCATAACTCCTTGGGAATTAGAAGTACTAACCTAATCTATCGGATCATAGACTCATCTATACTGTTATTGTGTAGTGCGGCTTAGGTCCCAAACTTGGATTGGTATTCAAGAAAGCATCTAGCCTTGCTAGGAATCGAAAGTTCGGAAGCTAGATGGAGCTCTAGCTTGACTGCGATGGGTTTTTTCCCTTTGGTAACATCGGCTCTTAGTGGATCAGAGGAGGCTGTTATACTGGTGTGGTGATGCTTGGAAAGAACATCTCAGTTTTGTGTTCGTGTCGGTCTTATTGTGGTCAGGAAATACTCAGGGTCGTGCACAGGCACTCAGGTGACGAATGTTTCCCCTAGTAGTCTTAGCTTGGGAGGCATTCCGGAAGGTTACTCTGATTCACTCCAGGTGACATCAGAGGCAAGCAAGGTTAAAGGTGAAGAGCTGGACGTCAAGTAGGGATGCTATCAAGTCTACCCCTGGTACATCCCCACCCACCTCGGTGGTAGAACCGGGAGGAGAAGAAGAGTCCGACCAGGAAGGAGAAGCTTTTGGTGTAACATCTGTCTACACCCCCATCTAGAGCATGGAGGGATGCCTCCGGTAGAAAAAATGGCTCTGGTCGCTTTTTTTCTCTCTTACAGATGGGAGCTAACAATTCCAGCCTCACTCCTTTGAACTGTATCCTGAAAAACTGGGATAGATTTGATCCCCAGGGCTTAAAGAAGACACACCTGGTCTTCCTATGTGATACTGCATGGCCACGGTATCCATTGGAGGACGGCGAACGGTGGCCAGTTGGAGGGTCTCTTAAGTATAATACTGTTCTGCAATTAGACCGGTTCTGTAAGGAACAAGGAAAATGGGTAGAAGTAGCATATGTGTTGCCCTTTTTCTCTCTGCGAAATATGCCAGACTTATGTCCTAAGGGTATAGATTTGGGGGTGAAACCTTCAGCTCCCTCCTGTCCTCTTACTTTGCCCCCGTACCTGGGACTCCAAACTGGGATTCAAACTGCCCACATGGAGGTCCAAACAACTCCTGTCTCAGTACGACCTCAGACTACTCTGGTTTCAGTAGAAACTCAGACCATCGAAGTAAGAGATGAGATGGAGGACAGGAGACAAAGAGAAGAGGAAAAACAGGTTTCTCCAATCTATCCCTGGGATCATATGCACAGAGCAGCCAGAGAGACTGAGGAACAGCCACACAAGCTGTTGCCTCTTTATGAAACACCCACCGGGAGAAATAATCAGTCTATGACAGTTAATAAGCCTTTCTTTTATCAAGAAATACAAAGAATCAAGGAGGATCTGGGAGACTATTTAGAGGAACCAGAAAAATATATTAGAGCTTTTAAAGGTATTACTCTGCTTTATGACTTCACTTGGAAGGACGTGATGTATATCTTGGGACAAAGGCTGACTCCCGAGTCAAAGACTCGAGTTTTGGGAAAAGCGGTTGCTTATGGAGATGAATGGCTTGGTAATGAATCAGTAGGGAAGAGGGAGAACGAGATAGCGGCCCTCCCCACTGGGAATCAGGCGGTCCCAACTACAGAACCAGACTGGGACTACAACACAGCTAAAGGAAGATGGGATCAGAGTCGTTTTGTTAGATGTATTCTTGAGGGGCGGGCGCGTTCTAAGCCTTTAAACTATGACAAATTGGCAGACATAGAACAGGAGGAGAAAGAAGCTCCTGGTAAATTCCTAGATAGACTGAGAGAAGGCCTTCACAGATTCACTGAGATTGATCCTGAAAGTGAAGAGGGAAAAGTGATCTTAAAGGATAGATTTCTCACTCAGTCGGCTCCAGATATCCACGGTAAACTATTAAAATGGGTGTATGGACCAAATCAGTCTTTAGATACTCTGTTACAACTGGCTCAGACAGTCTATTATGGTAGGAAATATGAGGAAAAGAAAGAAAGGCAAAAAAAGACAAAGGAAAAGGTGGAAGCCTTCGCCATGGCTACGAAAAACATTCTTAAACAGCCTGAGAAAAATGCCCAGAGGGGCCCAGGTGAAAAGGGATGGGATTGCCCTCAGGCATCTTAGCCGCCCCCGGCTCCATGTCTGGTCTGCAAAAGACCACACCGGAAAAGAGACTGCCCCCAGAGGCGTAGGTCTCCGGGGTCGGACTCTCAAGACACTCAGGACTGAAGGTGCCCGGGGGTCCCCACACAAGCTCCCATCCTAATTACACCTGAGGAACCCCGAGTATTAGTAATTGTGGGGGGCCAATCTGTCGATTTCCTTTTAGATACTGGGGCAATTTATTCTGTGCTTGCTGAAGCCCCTGGCCCACTTTCTTCCTGATCCGCTTCTGTAATGGGACTGTCTGGACGAGCCAAAAGGTATTATTTCAGTTATTCTTTATCTTGCAACTGGGATTCTGTGCTGTTTTCACACGAGTTTCTGATTGTGCCAGAATCTCCCTCACCCCTTTTGGGAAGGGATATACTGAGCAAGGTCCATGCCTCTGTTTTCATGAATATGGAGCCCTCCCTTTCCCTCCCTTTAGTTGAACAAAATGTAAATCCTAGAGTATGGGCTGATGGAAAATCTGTGGGTCGAGCACAAAATGCTATTCCGGTAGTTGTTAAGCTCAAAGACCCACACGTATTTCCACATAAGAAGACGTATCCACTGAAACCTGAAGTTAAGGAAGGGTTAAAACCCATCATCGAAAATTTAAAGGAGCAGGGACTATTAATTCCCTGTAACAGTCCTTGCAATACTCCTATTTTGGGTATAAAGAAATCGAATGGTAAATGGAGACTAGTTCAAGATTTACGAATAATAAATGAGGCTGTAGTTCCTTTACACCCCGTGGTGCCTAATCCTTATACTCTATTGTCTGAAATTCCTGAACGGGCCAAATATTTCTCAGGAATTGATTTAAAGATGCCTTCTATTCAGTGCCTTTGGCGGAAGAAAGTCCATTTCTATTTGCCTTTGAAGACCCTACACAGCCAGCTTCTCAGTTAACCTGGACAGTTTTGCCCCAGGGATTTTGTGACAGTCCTCACTTATTTGGACAAAGTTTGTCACGGGATCTGCAAAACTTTAGTAGCTCTGAAGCAGTGGTGTTACAATATGTAGATGATATTTTGCTCTGTGCTGAGACAGAGGAAGCTTGTTCGCGAGCCTCAGAAGATTTCTTAAACTTTCTGGCAGGCTGTGGTTACAAGGCATCAAGAGAAGAGGCTCAGCTTTGTCAACAATCGGTTAGATATCTGGGCCTAATCATATCAGAAGGGACTCAGAAAAGGCTCAGCTTTGTCAACAATCTGGGTTAGATTGTTAGATATCTGGGTTAGATTGTTAGATATCTGGTTAGATATCTGGGCCTAATCATATCAGAAGGGACTAGGGCCATAGGCCCTGAGAGAATTAAACCTATACTAAATCATCCCCTACCTATGACTTTAAGACAATTGAGAGGATTTTGGGGAATCACAGGTTACTGTCGAATTTGGATTCTGGGTTATGGGGAACTTGCCCGGCCTTTATATAAACTTATAGCTGAAACTCAGCAGGCCCAAACCGACAAACTGGTTTGGTCTCCAGAAACTCAAAAGGCTTTTAAGGTTCTTCAGACTGCTCTCCTGCAAGCTCCAGCTCTGAGCTTGCCCACAGGGTCAGAATTTAATTTGTTTGTCATTGAAAGAAAAGGTGTGGCTTAGGGAGTTTTGACACAACCCCAAGGGCCTCACCAGCAACCTATTGCTTATCTAAGCAGAGAATTAGATGTAGTTTCAAGTGGGTGGCCCCACTGCCTAAGAGTAATTGGGACAGTGGCTTTATTAGCACCTGAAGCTTTAAAAATAATTAATGGACGAAACCTTACTGTACTGACTTCTCATGATGTGAGTGGAATATTAAATTCTAAGGTTAATATTTGGATGACAGACAGTAGGCTTCTTAAGTATCAGTCATTGTTAGAAGGACCAGTAACTAAGCTTAAAGTTTGTGGAAATTTAAATCCTGCCACTTTCCTTCCTGAGAAGGAAAATGAAACACCTGATCACGATTGTTCTCAATTCCTAACTTTAAACTATGCAGCTCGGGAGGATCTAAAGAATACCCCATTAGACAATCCTGACATGGAAATATTTACAGATGGCAGTTCTCTTGTTCAAGATGGAAAGCGTAAAGCAGGTTATGCCGTGGTGACTGCTGAACAGGTTTTGGAAGCAAAATCTCTCCCCCAGGAAACCAGTGCTCAGTTAGCAGAGCTTGTGGCCCTGACCCGAGCTCTAGAGTTAAACAAAGGGCAGCAGATGGGCCTGATAATCTATGTGAGTCTACTTCTGACTCCAAATATCCTGAGTCTGTCATTGGATCCTCAAGACAATGTCTTCCTGTCCTGGGCTCACTCCTATGCTGCATTCCACAATGGGTCTAACTGCTGGGTCTGCGGAGCACTCCCCTCTTCATCAGTGGAAGGCTTCCTGTGGTGGACATCTCCACTTCAAGGAAAAGACTTTCTCCAAGTCTGTGAATACTTTTGACAACAATCACATGCGATGCCTCTTCTTCATCTGATGACATCTACCAACCCTAAACTGGACTGGTGCAACACTTTGCACTTTAACTATGGACATAATGTGACTTTTTATTTTGATTCTGAATGTTGTGTTTTTGCTGTTTGCTCCCTGCATCTGTAATTGTATAACTGGATTTGTTTCTAGCCGCATGAAAGCTTTTAAGTTACAAATGGTTGCTCAAACTCCTGCTACTGCTGTAGGTTCCTCCAGCTACTATTTGGGGCCCCTGGATCAGACATCCTCAATATGAGGATTAGGAGAATATGTTGCCTCACCAACTTAGGGACAACGCCCCTTGTCAGCTCGGAAGCAGTTATGGAATGAGAACGACGCCCCTTTTCTCTAGGCAACATAATTCTCCTAAAAGAAAAGGGGGGAATGAGAGAGTCATTTCTTAGGCAGGTTGATAGGGAATCTAGGGGTCCCCAATGAGAGAGGGGTCTGGAATTCTCAAGGAGGAAGAAAGGACAAACTTTTTTCTTTCTCCACATTCCTTAGGATTATATACCAATAATGTATCCTGCCTAAGGACAGTCTTTGGATTAAACCTTCTGTTATCTTAAAATGTTAATTATGGGAGTAGACCTGGTCTTTACAAGGATGTATCCTGCCTGAGGACAGTGTTATCTTAAAATGTAAATTATGGGAGTAGATCTGATGAGGTCTTTACAACCTCCAGACATTCTTTGGATTATATAACTTCATTGTTAACACTAGCAAGCCCCCTTCTGATGCCTATGTCAGAAGCTTTCTCTATCTCCTTTATACTTTAATAAAACTTTATTACAAAAAAGCTCTGAGCAATCAAGCCTCGTCTCTGGCCCCGGATTGAATTCTTCTCCAGGGGCCAAGAATCCCGGTGTCTTCGCGTGATTCAACAACAACCTTTCAATCCCATGGACGGAGGTACAGTCCACGCGGTCACAAAGAGTCAGACACGACTAAGTGACTAATGCTTTCAGTCTCCTCCTCTGAGAGACAAGCTCTGAGATCCAGGCAATGGCGCCTAATCCAGCCCTTCAAGGCGCCCCCAGGACTCCCGAGGCAAGGCCTGGCTAGAGGCTCAAACTCCAACCTTGCCCGCGGGGCCTCAGGGCCTGGAAGAGGCAGTCTCAGGGAAAGGCCTAGAGCCAGGAGAGGGGCTGTCCCCAAGATACCTTAGAGAAGGTGGTCAGCTCCCCAGACTTTCTTCCAGATGCCAGCTCGCCCTTTGGCTTGAACTGCCCCTGTCCAGAGCCATGCCCTGGGTGCCCAGGGGAGGGTCTAGTGGGTGCTGAGGTCACCCTCGGCAGATTGCCCACCACTCTGCCCCCAGCCGCTCTTCTGGGTCCTGTGCACCAAGGCCTGGCTGACCCAGGACCTGCTGCAGCCCCTCATGGACAAGGTGGTGGCCTTCTCGGGCCTCCTGGAGCACATGGCCCCACCCCTGGCCCAGGTATCCGGGGGCGGGGCGGGCGCTGGTGGGGGCGTGCCCAGGGCTCCTCCCTGTGACCCTGCTTCCCCCCTCAGGAGACTCTGCAGGAGGTGCACCGCTATGTTGTCCGCGAGTACCTGGAGCAGGCCCTGAGACCCCGCGAGCGGCTCCAGGGTGCGAACCGCGGGAGCGGCTCCCAGAAGATGGGCCTCGAAGCGCAGGCCATCGGCAGCACCTTCCAGGGCTCGGTAGGAGCATCGCCCGACTGCCCCGGGGCGCTGGCCTTCTTGGGGGTTCTCCAGCCCGCGGACCCTCCAGTAGCGCCCCCTCAGTCTGGTTTCATCTCGCCCCCTGTAAGAGGCCCCCGGTGGGCGGGCTTTGGCGAGTGGTTCGCCCCACTCTCCGCGTGCCGGGGCGGGCCAGGTGGGGAGGACACGTTGCATATATTTGCGTTGAGGAGGGATGAGGGTCGCAGCCGCGTCTGATGGGCGGGGACTGTTTCGGACCTCTCCTCCACCCCACCCCCAGCAGAGCGAGCTCAGGCATGTCCTCCCCACACAGACACCCCTCATCTGGGCCGCTGGTCCCCGACTCCCCGTCTGATGCCAGGCAGGCCTTCCCCGCGGGGCCTGGGCTCACCCACCTGAGCAGACACGGAAAGCCTACTCTGCGCCGTGTCGTGGGGAGGGAAGAGGAATCCTGAGCCGGGGCCATGTCCCCTTCCGCGGGGCCGGAGGCGGTCCTGGTGGGGCCGCGGTGGTGGCTGCAGGAGGGCTAAACCAGGCACTAACCGAGGGGCTGCAGGCGGGGGCGGGAAGGGGGCTGAGGCCGAGGGTGGCCCACCGCGCCCGCGTCTCCGCAGGGCTCCGAGGCCACGTGGCTGGGCCAGGCTATCCCGTGCGTGGCTGACATACTGGGCGAGACTTACAAAGACGACATCGGGCGGCACCTGGAGACGCTCATCAGAAGCTACCCCGACATCAGGTTCGTACCCCGGAGCTGGTTCTGGGGACGGGAGACAGGGAGCGGGCCTCTGGGCGGGGCTCGGACTAGCCCCGGCCTCCGTGCGCAGGTGCGGGCGGCGCGACCTGCGGGCCCCGGACCCTCAGGCTGTGGGGGCCCTGGTGGGATCGTCTCTGCCCTTCCCCGGTGTTCTAATCTCGCCGTCCTCATTCGCTCTTGTGGTCCCTGGAGTCTGAAGGGAGCCGGAGCCCTTCCTCCAGCGAGTCTTAGGGGAAGGCACAGGCCCCCAGCTCCGGGAGAAAGCCCTTTCTGGAAGCCCCGACACCTGCCAGGAGGAAGAAGGCTTTGATCCTAGGGTGTGTGTTTGAGGGGGTGCTGAGTCATCACGCACATGGAAATCCCAGCTGAATCTCTCCATGGCCTTGGAGATTCCAGGATGGGGAGGCTACAGAAAGCCCGGGCCTAGCCCCTTCCCGGTCTCCTGCCCCGCCCCGCCCCACCGGAGAATCCTCTGATCCCAGCCTGGCGTCTGTTTGGCCTTGATTCAGAGTAACTGCGCATAGGCGGAAGGTTCGCCTTTGGGCCCTCGGGGTTTCCCTGCGCAGGCTGGCCGGCAGTCCCTCGCTGCGGGAGACAGTGCTTCCAGCTCCTTGGGGTGCTCGGGGCGGGAGGGGCGGCACACTGGGCCAAGCCTCCCACCCCCACGTGCCTGTCTGCTTGCCGCTGGGCTGGGGCGGCTCTGACTCCCCTGCCTGTCCCCGCTCCGGCATTGCGGCATCGGCATCGCGGCCCCCTGCTGCCTCCTTCGGTGCACTAGGTTTCCGGAACCTCTGCCTGGGCCTCAGAGGCCGTTCCCATCAGGCTTGCTTCTTCCCGTCTCCGCCGGTCTTTGCACCCTTCAAGACCCAGGCACCCCCCCAGGAACGCTGGGTGCCCTAACGCTTCCAGTCCGAGCCCCGGGGTCCCCCTCGCCCTAGGGTCCAGGGTGTCACTGGAGCTGTCGAGTCTACAGCAGGGGCCCGTGTGTCTCTGCAGGCGGGACCACGTGCCTGCCATCCTGGCGCTGCGCCGACTGGGCCGCCGTCGGAACCAGCACTTCCTGCGCCACGCCCAGGCCCTGCTGAGGGCTGCGGCCAAGGCCGGCGGCTCCGGGGCCGCCGGGGGCCGCGTGCTCTTCGAGGAGATCGAGTTGTCCACCTCCATAGACGTGCTGGTTACCTGCATATAGTGCTGCTGGCCTGCGAGGGGGCGGACCCCGGTGGACGGAGGGCGGCCACCTTCCCCTTGCACCGAGCCCCAAGCTGGGGGACCCGGAAGGCAGCCTCAGCCCAACCCCAGGCCTGAAGCCCCCCGTGGTGGACCGTCCATCCTCCTCCTTCTGGTGGCCAGGAGGAGGTCATGCCAGGCATGCCAGCAAGCCTGAGAGGCATTCCAGGCATTTGGAGGAGGGTTTGGCGCAGAAGTTCCCTTTGGTACTGCCCACCCGGGAAGGCCTCCCTACCTAACTGTCTCGCACCACCCCAATGTGAAAATGAAGAACAGAGTATTTATTTTTAAAATAAACATGAATTAAAATGGTATCTCTCTAAGGGGGGGCGGGGCCAAGTTGACTTCAGACAGAAGGTCTGTGTCCCCACCCACCAGGGGCCGGCCAGAGGTTCTGTGGTGACTCCCTTTTCCTGCCCACTGTACCAACGGGGAGACTGAGGCAGGTCTGAACCGGGAAGGCCCACCGCTGTGGTTACAGAGCAAAAGAAACTTCAAACCCGGTTCCCCAGGGGACCTGGCCTCACGTGCCAAGTGAGCCTCGCCCCGCAGGGGTGGGCACTGCTCTGTCCTGTTCTAAGCAAGCCTGCACCCTGGCGACAAGGAAAGGCCAAAGCTTGTTCTACAGCTTGAGGTATTTGGGTTAGATGTGCGAGGGACTTCCCAGCAGTGAAAGTTGTGTGCTGCTGCAGGGCAAGTGTCAGCCTGGAGTGAGTGTGTGGAGGGGTGGACCCTGCAGGTCCTGGCTCTGGACGTGAGGCTGCAAGGAGCTTACTCCGGCCTGACCCCTGCAAACCTCTCTCTTCATCTTTCTCGAACACGTGGCTCTGAAATTTGGCTCCAGGTTGCAGGCAAAGCTGCTAGGAAACCCCGTTTGCGTTGGCAACCTGGGGCTTTCCAGGAAAGCAGAGCGCTGAGATGGGGATTGACAGGGAGGCGCTGAGGGAGGCCGCACCAGCTGCCTCTCCCCCACCCTCCCCCCTGCTGGGATCCTGGGGGGTCAGGAGCAAGTGCCAGGCACAGAAGGAGGAAGAGGAGAGGTTGGGGTTCCAGGCCCCGTGAACAGGGGTGGGGTGGAGGCAGGGCATGTGAGTGCTGACGCTGGCAACCAGCCCTAGTGTCAGTGGGGAAACTGAGGCCAGCACTGGATGGAGGTCTGCGCTGCTTCACACCAAGCCCCAGCACAGGTGGCCTGAGGTCCTGCAGATGGCGGGGGGGTGGGGGGTGGGCAGGTATCCAAGGGGTGCCTCTTTCCCTGGGAGCGGCAGGGGACTGACAGGCCAGCCTGACCCCACGAGTCAGCCTGGTGGCCGACAGAGGTCGGGTAGGGGCCGTGCTACAGGAAGCCTTGCCCTGGTTCGGTCCTGGCCAGCTTCTCCACAGGGAGCCCCTGCCACCTTTGTGTCCCCGGCTGCTGGGAGCCACCACGGGAGACCCCCCCCCTCCCCGTGACAAAGGTCATGCGGAGAGAACCTGACAGGCAAAGGCGGATCCGGCCTCAGGGGACCCCCTGAATCTGCTCGAGCATCTACCCCAAAACTGGAACCTGTCTGTCTTACTATTTTGTGCCTTTACCAACTCTTCTGACATTAACAGGGGGCTGTCCTCGACCACCTTTCTCTGGAAAAAGTCAACTTAGGGCTCTAATTAATAAGTCTCCTGGGCATGATAGGAGTGTTTCAATTCAAACCCCTCTGGTGGCTTTCTAGCTTGCCTGACAGGTTTATCCATACTCTTGCAATTAACACACGTAATTGTTCACAACTCCCCAACCTTGAAAGGCACGGGAAGCCAAAACATTCTAAAAGTCCTAATGAGCATAGAGTCCTTTAAGGGATGAAAAATTATTAGAATAGATAGTACTGGTCAAGGGTTTCATTGTTGTGCACCTGGGAGTGCATTGGTTACCATGGTTGGAAGGTAAGAAAAACAAGCAGCAGCCTTGGAATTAACCACATCAGACCTTTGAGCTAACCGGTTCTTTCTTTGTTGTAACTCACTGCACCTTTGCTCCGTGAGAATGTAACTGTTTAGCACTTTCTGAGGTTGACATAGATTAGAAATACAAAGAAAAAACACTTCAAGGGAAAATAAGTTTTCTGGTTGAACAGCCTTTATCAAAAAAGGGTCATAAAATGTCCACAGGCCTCCAAGGCCAGAAGATATTGTACACAACATTGTTTATGGGAAAGGTATGCAGAAAAAATCCTGGTTTTGATAAAGACAAAACAGATGTAATGTTTGGGCTGACTCTGTATGACTTTGCATCTTTCATTTCCCTCTATGTACAAGTCAAAGTATAAAAGTTCCTTTTGGAAATAAAGTTAGGGGCCTCGCTCACCGAAGCTTGGTCTCCCTGTGTCATTCTTTTTTTCTTTTCCCCTCCTTTTCTCTCTCTGTTCTTCTTTCAGGATGACTCCTTGGAACACAAGAGCTTTATTGGCTTTCTGTGTTAAGGAAGATCAAGCCTCTTTCTCTTCTCTTTATTCTTTCTCCTTTATTCTCTTATCGTTCGACCCCGGACTATCAGGTTTCAATCCATTGTAAGACCCCTGTCATCTCTCTCTAGATCCTGCTGGGACTGGACCCCGGCAAGTGACACCCAACGTGGGGCCCCGAAAGTAAGTCTCCCCATTGTTCAGTTTTTCGGGACGGCTAGGACCCCACTCAGGGTGCTGCAGACCCCCCTACATAAGATAAGTAGGGTGAGAAGGAGTAGGTAGTGAAATCTTTTTGCGTGAACAGAAATAAACAAGATAGTAGATTTTCTGACATGGGTAACACTGAAACTAAGGAACCGCAACTCTTTATACAAGTAATCTTGAAACTGTTAAACAAAAAAAAAAAATTAAGGTTAAAAAAGTTAGTATTCAATCCTTTTTTACATTGGAACAAGAACAGTGTCTGTTGCGGCCGAGCGCCCTGGCGAGCTCCCTCCCCCTCTGCGCAAACCTTTAAAAACTTACTACACCTTGCAGGGCCCAAAAAAAGTCCCCACTGACACCTTTTCTTTATAGAACATGATTAGAGACGCTTTAAATCCTGCTCATGAATCTGAAGGGTAAGTAATTTGAGATTGTAACACGGGGCGGTCAGGATTGTACCTGTGGGTGGCCGACAAGTTTGCGAAAAAGAGAAAAAGGGAAAAGGGAAATCCGGGAGAGGAGGAAACAGTGGTCATGGAGGGCCGCGGAGAAAAAGAAAAAGAGATTGTAAGGGAGAGGGAGAGACGGAGCGAGACAGCGAGGGAGAGAGAGAGAGAAAAAAGGGGATGGAGACTTAAAGATGAAAACTCTGTGAGTCCCAGAAAAAAAACTGGACAGAAACAAGAAAGACTGGGAGAGAAAATGGTATGCGGGGTGGGGGTGCTGCAGAAAAGAGGAGTGAGAGAGAGACTGGGAGAGACGAGATTCAAACGCCAGAGACGCGGAGACAGGTGAGACTGGAGAGAGAGAGAGAGGGTAAGAAGAAGATAAAAAGTTTTTTGAACAAAGGAGCTTTTAACAGACGCGTGCACAATATACAGAGCGTGCTCCTTGGAGATAACCCCTCAGGGGGGCCTCACCCAGGCCAAGAGAAAAGCGGAACAGTAAGGGGACTTAACAACAATATTAACCCCTGAAGTGCCGGTTACTCCAATTCCAACGGGAGTGGCTGGCCCCCTACCTGAGGGCATTGTAAGATTTGTGCTGAGGCGTAGCTAGCTTTCTTTTCAAAAAATTTCAGTGGTGCCTGGTGTGGTAGATTCTGATTATATTGAGGAAATTAAAGTTTTGATCTCGCTGCCTACCAAAACTGTGCAAATTAGTAAAGGTCAAAGAGTAACACAGCTTTTGCTTTTACCTTATTATCACACAGGAAAAACCTTGACTTCTCAAGCTAGGGGCCGCAGAACATTTGGATCTAGCGATCTAGCCTTTTGGGTGCAGGAAATTAAAGCTCTAAGACCTTTAAAGGATCTTTTAATGCAAAGAAAATAAAAAATAAAATAAAATGTCAGGGCTGAGTTACGAACAGTTATTTAGGCTTTTCAACATTTAAGAGACCACACCTTCAATCTTTTGATTGGCTCCCGATATATTGTAGGGTTGTTGCCTCATACAGAGACTACTAATATTCCAAAAACTAAAACTACTATTTTCTCCTTGTTATCTGATTTACAAAAAGAGATTAAACACATAGAGAAAAAATATTCTGTGGGACATATTAGAGCCCATTTTGGCTTGCCCGGCCCTTTACATGAAAAAAATGTTTTGACAGATGCATTGACTAAAATAATTGCTTTAAATTTACATAAAATGATCGACAAGGCCAAAAATTCTCACAAAATTCACCATCAAAATGCAGCTGATTTAAGGTATAAATTTCATATCCCAGCCAGATGTGTTGCTAACTTGTGGGAGAGGGTATGTTTGTATTTTTCCTCAGGACGCAGATTCGCCAATTTGGATCCCGGAGCGGCGCCCCACACCCTCCTCACTGCACCCCGCAACCTAGAGCCGAAAAAGTTTGTGCGGCGAGTGAAGGCCGGAGAAGAGAGCGCACCCGCGAGGTGCCCTCCAGACCAACGCGGCCACGCCGGCGAGAGGGAAATGCCCCGAGCCCAGGCGGCAGCTAGCCGGAGTCCGCGGCCCCCGCTCCTCCGCCCGCCATGGGCGCCGCGGCCCACAGCCTGCCGCGTGTTCTGCCTCCTGCTGCTGGGGACGCTCCTCCCCCGGGCCGACGCCTGCAGCTGCTCCCCGGTGCACCCACAACAGGCGTTTTACAATACAGATATAGTGATAGGGCCAAAGCGGTCAGTAAAAAGGAGGTAGACGTAATACAGTAACTTGTAAACGATGTGTGCTTTCATCTTGTTTGACCCCTCAGTATAATGTCTGCTCCTTTCTGGTGCTACAACGTCCGCCCTACCTTACGGTGCCTGTGACTGTGACTTATTGCTATGATAACTATGGTCTTGCTGTGTTGCAACAATTACAAGATTTGATGCGATCACGACGGTTTGTGGGCTTACTTATCTTGAAAATATCAGCTTTAATAACTACAATTACTTCTGTCACTGTGGCAACAATATCATTGACTCAACAAGTACATACTGCTTAATATGTTAATACTGTGTCTAAAAATGTCTCTTTAACGCTGACAACACAGGAAGTTATAGATAAAAAACTAGAAATAGAGGTAGACGCCCTGGAGGAAGCGGTAATGCATATTGGAACTGAATTACAGACATTAAAAGTAAGGTTGGCACTGTCCTGTCATGCGGACTACCGGTGGATTTGTGTAACACCCCTGAAAGTAAATGAGACAGATTATAACTGAAAAAAAAAATTAGAAACCACGTTTCGGGGGTATAAAACACTTCCAACATTAGTTTAGATTTAGAAAAACTTCACAATCAGATAAAGACCATGGAACACTCCCGATTAGACTTTACTGCCACAGGAACAACAAATGACTTTTTCCATACATTTTCTAACTTTATTTCAAAAAAAACCCCATTCTGTCTACTAATTTAAGCTATGCTGCTGTGGCCGTTCTAATTCTGCTTCTCATAATTATTCTTCCTTGTATTGTCAAAACTCTTCAACAAAACACTCAAAAGCTTGCGACTAAATTACATCTGGCTGTCTTAAAAAATAAAAAAGGGGGAGATGCTGGGAGCCACCACAGGAGATCCCCCCCATGACAAAGGTCATGCGGAGAGAACCTGACAGGCAAAGGCGGATCCGGCCTCAAGGGACCCCCTGAATCTGCTCGAGCATCTACCCCAAAACTGGAATCTGTCTGTCTTACTATTTTGTGCCTTTACCAACTCTTCTGACATTAACAGGGGGCTGTCCTCGACCACCTTTCTCTGGAAAAAGTCAACTTAGGGCTCTAATTAATAAGTCTCCTGGGCATGATAGGAGTGTTTCAATTCAAACCCCTCTGATGGCTTTCTAGCTTGCCTGACAGGTTTATCCATACTCTTGCAATTAACACACGTAATTGTTCACAACTCCCCAACCTTGAAAGGCATGGGAAGCCAAAACATTCTAAAAGTCCTAACGAGCATAGTGTCCTTTAAGGGATGAAAAATTATTAGAATAGATAGTACTGGTCAAGGGTTTCATTGTGCACCTGGGAGTGCATTGGTTACCATGGCTGGAATGTAAGAAAAACAAGCAGCAGCCTTGGAATTAACCACATCAGACCTTTGAGCTAACTGGTTCTTTCTTTGTTGTAACTCACTGCACCTTTGCTCCGTGAGAATGTAACACTGTTTAGCACTTTCTGGGGTTGACATAGATTAGAAATACAAAGAAAAAACACTTCAAGGGAAAATAAGTTTTCTGGTTGAACAGCTTTATCAAAAAAGGGTCATAAAATGTCCACAGGCCTCCAAGGCCAGAAGATATTGTACACAACATTGTTTATGGGAAAGGTATGCAGAAAAAATCCTGGTTTTGATAAAGACAAAACAGATGTAATGTTTGGGCTGACTCTGTATGACTTTGCATCTTTCATTTCCCTCTATGTACAAGTCAAAGTATAAAAGTTCCTTTTGGAAATAAAGTTAGGGGCCTCGCTCACCGAAGCTTGGTCTCCCTGTGTCATTCTTTTTTTCTTTTCCCCTCCTTTTCTCTCTCTGTTCTTCTTTCAGGATGACTCCTTGGAACACAAGAGCTTTATTGGCTTTCTGTGTTAATCAAGGATCAAGCCTCTTTCTCTTCTCTTTATTCTTTCTCCTTTATTCTCTTATCGGTCGACCCCAGACTATCAGGTTTCAATCCATTGTAAGACCCGTGTCATCTCTCTCTCGCCGATGCCGTCTTTCCTGAGGGTACCCTAGGATGCTGCTGGGGCTGGACCCCGGCACCCAGCCCCTCAAAGAGACCCCTCCTGCAGCCTCGGCCGCAGCCCTGACCGACGGGCCTGGCCCTGCCTGAGCCCCTGGGCTGCAGGCAGAGGGTCCAGGCTGGTTTCTGAGCCAGGCGTAGTCCTTGTTGTTCCGCTTGCTTTCCAGTCAGGAGACTGTAGGCAAGTTTCTTCACCTCTCTGCACCTGTTTTTTCCAGCTGCGAAATGGGGGTGCTGTCTGTGCCTCCCAGGCCAGGAGGAGCGAAGCAAGGGCCTGCCATAAAGCCAGGTTTGGGGCCCCTGTAACCCCACATTCCCCTGGGCCTGGCATGAAAAAGCAGCAAAGACCCTGGGTGTGGAGGTGGGGGGCTCCACCAGTGAATCCTGAGGTGGGTGGGGCCCGCGAGTGGGGAACACCCCCAGGGGGAGGCCCGGGGGAAGCAGGGGCTATGCAGCCTCTGAGTGGCAGCAGGAAGGATGTAGGCGGAGACCCAGGCCCAGAGCCAGAAAGACAGGGTTTTCCTGGCAGGACCCTCTGTGCCCAGGTGGCTCTGTGCCCTGGCTGTGTTCCTGTGAGCCCAGCAGAGCGTGAGGGGCTGGGGTCGGCTTCCCAAAGCCGAGTTGGGGTGAATAGGAGGCTAGACGGCAGCTCCTATGAGGGATGCAGCAAGGGATCCAGGAACTGCAGGGAGGGCTGAGGCCAGGGCACCCCAGCTGGCTCAGGTCCAGGGCCCTGGCCATTGGCCATCCTGTCCCGGGCTGGGGGGCTGTGCTCAGAACCCTGCCCACCACCAGGTCCCAGGAGGCCTCGTGAAGAGCCAATGTGTTTCCCTGGCCATTCTATTATCCAGGCCAAGCACGGGTGGGGTGGGGGGCGGGAAGAGGGCTGGTTCTCTGAGCTGCTTCTGGACTTGAGGACCAGGTTGTCTGGATGATAAGGAAGCGTGTGTGCATGTGTGTGTGTGTGTGTGTTCACGTGTGTGTGTATTCCTGGAACGTGCCAGCCCCTGTCAGCGCCCAGGGATGGTGGTGGTGGGGGGCCTGCCCAGTGTCTGTTCCTCTGTGCAGCAGACACCCTGTGTGCCCCCAGAGCTCGGGCACCAGGCCCCACCTGTGCCTGGCCACCCCCTTCCCCCTGTGCCGCCCCTTGCTCTTCCCCCTTGGGCTCAGCTTGGCTTTGCCATTGCCCACATTTCCTGGGGCTCCTTTGTGGACGGAGGGTCGTCTCTGTCCCTGAGCTTGTGGCTCCTTGATGAGGCTGGGGGCAAGAGGGTGCGGGGGCCAGCCTGCCCAAGGCAGGATGCTCAGCTTCAAGGACAGGAAACCCAACCTGCTGGCCCAAGACAGCCTGGGCGACAGGAGGGACCTGGTGTCCCCCTCACTCCACCTGGGCATGTTCCCTCTGTGGCCCTTCGCCCAGCCTGGGGCCAACCCTGCTCAAGGGTGTTTGGGTCTCAGCTGCTCTCTCCCGCAGCAGGTGAGCCGGCCCGGTCCTCTCTGAGGCTGAGTCCCCTCTTCTGTGACAGGAGATGCTGGGAGGCTGTGCCCAGCAGGAGCGGAGCTGACGGGTAGGTGGGATCAGCCGGAGACCCTGCAGCTAGTCGCCGGGAGGGGCAGCCGGCCTGCCACCTCTGTGCCCGCGCAGCCTCTCCCTCCTCCTCCCTGGTCTGCTGACCCTGGCCCCTTCCATCCTGGACTTCATGGGGCCCCTGGATACGTGGGCAGCCCCCTTGGCGGCCGGGCTGCAGTCCTCACAGAGCCCCCATTGCTGCCCCAGGGGGAAGAAGGGGTTACAGGGTGCCCAAGGCCACGCTGTCCCCTCTCTCACCTCCTCCTTTTCTACCTCAGAGTCCTTAGGGACCTCTAGCAGGTCAGAGGGTCCCCCTCCCACCAAAGTCAATGTCTGCCCACTGTCCATTGGCCCAGGGGGAGGAGCTGGGACTGGGCCACCCTGGGCCAAATGGTGCTTCCCCAGCCGCCTCCCAGTGTGGAGCGCTGGGTGGCCGGCCTGTGCCCCTGTACTGGGCAGGGCGATCAAAATTACTATAGATTAGTTGATTGCAGATCAATTGTAAATCAACTGTATTTAAATTTTTTATTTTTATTTTTTTTTAAGCCTCCAGCACCCGGTATTCCCAGGTGGTCTCCCATCCAAATACTAACCAGGCCCGACACTGCTTAGCTTCCACGATCACAGATCTGGCGCCTTCAGGCTGATATGGCCGGAGACTAAATTAAAAAAAAAAAAAAAGGATTAGGCTGTGGATTCAGACCCCTCTGGGCTGGGAGCCCAGCTCCGCACCTTGCTAGCTCTGTGACGTTGGGCAGGTTAATCCACCTCTCTGGGCTCCAGCTCCTGGTATAACATTGGGAGCATTAGGGGAGAAAGTGCAAATGTGCAGGACCAGGGCCAGTCTGCCTGTTTGCACTCCCTCAGGATGGCGATTATTGCTATTTATATGCTCCCTCTCCTTGAAGCCCTTCTGGCAGCCCCCTAAGCAAGTGTCTGCTCTGTTTCCAGAAAGGATTGAGGCCACAGGGGTGAAGCAATGTGTCTAAAGCCCCAGATGGGGGACTTCCCGGCAATCCAGTGGTTAGGACTCTGCTCTGTCACTGCCAAGGGCTCAGGTTCCATCCCTCCTCAGGGGAACTGAGCCCCCCACAAGCTGCTCAGTTCAGCCAAAAACAGGAAACATAGATGGAGGTGGTGGGATGCCCCAGGGCCCAAGTGGTCTCCGTGCCCGAGCCCCCACCATCGTGCCTTCCTTCTCCAAAGTGCAGAGGGCAGAGCTCCCCGGATGAGGAGGGGCTCCAGCACCCACACTGGAGGAAGGGGAAGGCGCGGTGGAGGTTTGGGGCAGGTTCCCTCTGCCCTCGGCCTTGGCCGGCCCTGTGGAGCACTGGGATTCCCACAACTCCTGCCACGTGACCCGCTCTGTCCCTGGTGGGACTGTATGTGGAGCAAGGCTATTTTCCCGGAAACTGCCTTGGAGGAGAAGAGCCCGGTTGCCGGGTCGGGGCAGCCCCGGGTCTGAAGCAGGTCATCTTGCATCACCACCAAAAAGTGCTGCCAAAAACTGCTGTGGAAAGTCTGACGGGCCTAATCCCAACCCCCCCACCTCCTGCCGCCTCAGTTTCCCTTTCTGCAGGGGCGGATCACCCTGTGTGCCTTGCAGGGCCTCTGGAGGCGTGAGTTGAAGTCGTGCTGTATATGAGTCACGACTTGGTGTATTTACTTATGGGTGGTGGGGCAGGCCCTGTTATGGGTCACTCAAGTTACCAAGGAGGCCCGTTCCCCTCTGCTCCCCTTTCCCAGCCCTGCCCCGCTGCCTCCTTTGGATTCAGCCGTGTTCCCCTCCACCGGTCCTGGCCTGGCTTCCCCAGGGTCAAGGCGCTGGGGAGGGTGCTGCCTCTCTGGATCGTGAGGGTGCCCAGTGCCTGGTGAGCTGAGTTCCAAGCTGTCGACCATGGGGGCATTTTAAGCCTCTCTGAGCTAGTCATGTGAGATGAGGAAAATAACACCCTTCCTGGAAGGCAGTGTGGAAGTGATGGGATGGGCACTCAGGAAATGGAAGCTTCTGTGGTGGTGACATCACCCCACTTGGGCAGCCGGAAGCATGCACTGTAGTGAGTTTCCTGTGTGAGCTGCTGTGTGACCTCAGACAGTCCTGTGCCTCCTTGGGCCGCTTGTCCCTCCGACCTGGGAAAGGGCTTGAGGGGGCACTGTGGTTTCTGTAGACCTGAGCCCCCCAAGGTCATAATAGGGGTCTGGCCCTGCCTGCCTCGTGGTCCCAGCAGGAGCAGTCCTGTTTCTGCTCATCGCATTCCTCTGGGACCCCAAGGCACGCGAGTCAAGAAAAGAACCCAGCAGAACGGAGGATGGAGCTGGGGCTGGATTCCTGCCTCAGCCCAGCCTCTAGCGCTCTGTGACTGTTCTGGACCTCGGTTCTCGCTCTGTGCAGTGGGCCAGCAGCCCAGCTCTGCCCCCTCCCCCAGGATCCCCAGGGAGGTGGCCCCGGACATGGAGGAAGAAGAGGCCGGCAAGAAGAAGAAAAAGTCGAAAGGCCTGGCCACAGTGTTCAGCGTCTTCACCAAACGCAGGAAGAAGAAGGGTAAGCCCAGCTTAGCAGAGACTGAGGGCGAGTCTGAATCCAGTCTGCAGCCGCCTGCTCAGCTGCCCACAGGTAGGCGGGAACCCCTCCCCAGGTGGTCAGGGTGTGGGCAGGATGGGGGCTCATTGGAGTGGATGCCCCGCTCAGCCGGGACGGAGGGGACAGGGCACGCCGGCGTGAAGGGCCTCCCGTCCCTGCTTTCACCTGCTGCCCCCTGATCTCAGGATCTGAGCCTGTGTGCCCTGCCCGGGCTGGGACACCCCGCATGATTTGGGGAGTCTTGGCCCCTGGGAGGTGAACTGGGCGGGTCTCAGAACCCCAGGCCACACTAATGCCGCGTCCTGGCCGCAGTGGAGGAGCTCAAGGCCGACCTGGAGCGCGGGCGGCTGGAGGCGGCGGGGCCTCTGCTGGCGCTGGAGCTGGAGCTGCAGGAGGCCGTGGCGGCGGGTCGCGCGAGCGAGGAGGAGCTGGTGCAGCGCCAGAGCGAGGTGGAGGCGCTGTACGCGTTGCTGCGCGACCAGGTGCTAGGGCAGCTGCGCCGGCCGCTGGAAGCGGAGCCCGAGCGGCTGCGCCAGGCGCTGGCCGTGCTGGCCGAGCAGGAGCGCCAGGACCACGCGGCGGCGGCGGCGGCGGCGGGGCCCCCAGGGTGCCCGGGGCTGGCGGCCACGCGGCCCCGGGGCTGGCTGCAGCTGTGGCGGGACGGCGTGGCGCAGGCGGCCGCGGAGCGCCTGAGCCGGCGGCCGGCCGCGGACGCCGAGGGCCGCACGGAGGCCGAGCGCGCCTTCCTGCACATGGGCCGCACCATGAAGGAGGACCTGGAGGCCGTGGTGGAGCGCCTCAAGCCGCTCTTCCCCGCAGACATCCGCGTGGTGGCCGCCTACGCCGAGAGCTACCACGCGGAATTCGCGTCCCAGCTGGCAGCCCTGACGCAGTTTGAGCTGTGCCCGCGAGACACCTACATGCTGCTGTTATGGGTGCAGAACCTCTATCCCAAGTGAGCTTGGGCGCGGGGTGACAGGCGGGGGTCCCCAGGCGGGCAGGGCCTGGGTGTCACCAAGTTCAGGGAGTCCCCTGGGAGAACGGCCCAGGCGGGCCTGGAATCAAAGGGGCAGGGCCTCCGCTGGGCCTGCTTTGCCCCGGGAATCCTTAGTCTCTCCGGCCTCAGCGGCATCCCATAGCTGGGGAACCTGAGGCACAGAGAATGGGGGCAAGGACCTCATCTTTCATTCCTGAGTTTCCAGTCTGGGTTAGGGGGTGAAGCCGCCTGTGATCCAGAGTCAGGAAGGGCTGTGGCCAGGAGCAGGGGCCCTGGCCTGGCCTGGCCTGGGTCAGCCCAGGAAGCCAGCTTGGAGGAGGAGGTGCAGGATTCTACCTGCCTCAGGAGGCAGCGGCCCTGCTCTGGGGCCGCTGACAGTCTAACAGAAGTAAGGGAGTCAGGGGAGGGGGAAGCGAGGACAAGCTGGGAGAGCCAGCGGGGGATGGTGTTCCTGGCAAAGGGAGCTGCCCTACAGGGCCCAAGGCTGGGCTGGGAGGCCTTCTGGGAGCACTGTGGTTCAACACCCAGCAGGCCTAGGGAGCACTCCCAGGCAGGATGGGGGGCACTGGGCCTGCTGGGGAAATCCCCATTGTGTAGAGTCTCCCCCAGTGGCAGAGCTGAGTTCTGGCCACCAAGGCCTGCAGCTCTCAGTTTGGGAGGCGCCTGGTACTGTCGTGGAGAATCCCTAGTACCAACTGTATTCAGATGCGGGCATCCCCTGATACACTCAGACCCCATGCATCCCTGAGCATGTTGCTGCCAGTATCTTGGCTTTCTCTGCCCACCGAAGCTGGATAAGAAAATCCGGAGACAGAGGCAAGAACACAGCAGGCTCCTGCCTCAGAACTGTGTCCCTGCCTCCGTGGGGAACCTAGGGGATCATATAGCTGGGGGCTCGCAGTCTGGGGTTGGAAATAACAGAGGGGTGAGGATCCTGTGTGCTTCTCCTCACGCTGTTTCAAAAACAGTCATCAGGCTGGCGTTGAGTAGCCTGGTAATTTGGGTCCTGCAGTCTGCTGGCTGCCATTTTGGTCCAGTTTGGGTCCGTTGTCTTTTGTGGACTTCAGAAGGAGAGAAAAACTCGAAGGGGTGGTTTGCAGAGAGGGCGCTATGAAGTTGAGCCCCAGATACAAAATGTTTTGAGGGGACGATAGGTGCAGCATGTAATTCTCAAATCAGGTTTAATCTTTTGATAAAGAAACTTAGTTACAGACTGCAGATCAGGAACAGGTAAAGAACTGGAAAGAAAAAACAGCACAACACCTCTTTTTTCTTCTTTTTTCCCTTATTGTACTGCAACAAGCATGTCTGCCATTCGTACAAGCTGGGTGGGGAGAGACTTAAACCGCAGTGTGGATCGGCTCGGGGTTTCTGGTAGGGGCTGGCCCCGCCTGTAGCGTAAAGCCTGCAGGAAGCCTGGGGTGTAGGCCCTGTGAGCGATGTCTGAGGCTCTCAGGGATGTCAGTGGTCTCGGTTGGTGCTGGTGGCTCAGCCTCCAGCAGGGGCCCAAGGAAGGACCAGGCGGGGGTGGTGGTGAGGAGCCAAGGAGAGCAGGGGAGCTGGCCAGGGCAGGGGATGCCGGAGAGGCCCGCCAGCCGAACCGGTTCCTTCTTGTTGGTCCTGACTCACCAGGAAGTGCTGGGCCTGTCCCTTCTGCCCCTCCACTTTCCTGTCCCTGTGACCTCAGGGGCTTTCACCTGGGGCCCCCTGGGGTCAGTGCAGCGGGACGCTGAGCCCTGAGAGCGGGCGACCAGGGTGGCTCCATGGAGGCCCGTGTGGCCAGAAGTCTGGGGAGCAAAGGGACACAGCGCATCCAGGCCGGGGTGGGGGGGCGCGGGAGGCAGAAAGGGCTATTCTTGAGCCTCCGGGCAGACAAAGGCCCTGAGGAAGTGCCAGGGCTGGGCAGTCCCCAGGAGGCTCTGGGACCCAAGGGAAGCGCCACAAGGATGGGTGGATATGCCTCCGTCCAGGGTGAGGTCGGGGAGGGGCAGACAGTCCTTCCTGCTGGGACTGGCCCTCCTCTGAGGGCAGCACAGCTGGTCTGGGGGTGGGGGGAGGCGGGGCAAGGCTGGTGGGATGCAATGGGAGCACTGTGGGGGATGGAGGGAAGGAGACAGAGGGTGAGAAGGGGAGTGGGAGCCCTTGGAGCAGGACGATCAGACCGGAAATGTGGTTCTTCCCGCCCTAGCGGGGAGGAGGGACTGTTGGAGGCAAGGCAGGGAGCCCGGGAGGAGGGTCCTTCGGTGTGCCAGGCGGGAGATGGGGGCTGGGCTGTGGGGTGCCTCTGGCAGGGTAGCTCGAGGCTGATGGGTTTCGGGAGCATAACCTGGAGTAAGAGTGGATGCGGCTGAGAGAGTGAACGGAGGCAGGGTGATTCTGGGATTTGGGGCCTGGATTGAACTGAGATGGAGAGGCAGGGGTGGGAGGCACAGGAGGGAAGGCGACTGAGCTGTGTGCAGGGCTCTGGCTGGGGCGGGGGCTGGGGTTGGGGGGACAGTGCTGGTTTTCCTCAAGCCAGCCCATCTGCCCACAGCGACATCCTCAACAGCCCCAAGCTGGCGCCCGAGCTGCAGGGAGTCAGACTGGGGACCCTCCTGCCCCCAACCCAGATCCGGCTGCTAGAGGCCACGTTCCTCTCCAACGAGGTGGTGAGTCCAGGGCCAGTGCCAGGCGGGGCTGAGGCGGGGTGGGAAGGAAGAGGAGCGGGGGGCACGGGCAGGGAGCCTGGCAGGGATGCCCCCGTGGGCTTCGCCCTACCCTGAGCGGGCCCCTCCTCCCCTCCAGGCCAGCGTGAGGGAGCTGACGGCCCGAGCTCTGGAGCTGGAGTCAAACCGCTGGACCAACGATGAGGCCCCGCAGAGGCTGGACGGTCACTGCCACAGTGAGCTGGCCATCGACATCATCCAGGTAGCACCCACTGCGCCGCCTGCACCGGCCTCGTCCCTGTGGGCAGACGGGCCCGCCACTGAGCACACACCCCCTTGCTCCATGTCTTACCCACGCCCACCCCTGCCCCAGCCCTAGAGCAGGCAGGCTTCTGCTCAGTTTCACCCCTGACCCCTGCAGATCATCTCCCAGGGCCAGGCCAAGGCCGAGAGCATCACCTTGGACCTGGGCGCGCAGATAAAGCCCTTGCTGTTGGAAGAGCTGGCCAGGTTCCTCAGGAGGTGGGTGATGGGCATACATGCCTGGAGCGGGGCTGGGGGCTGAGGAGTCCTTGCCACCACCTCTCTCAGAGCCCCAATCCCTCCCTTGGGCCCCAGGTGGGGATCTTAGCTAGACCAGCGCCCCCTCCCTGCCCCTAGGGTGTCTGTTATTATGAGCAGGAGTCCTTGTCCCCCTGCACCACCAAACTGGGCGCTGAGAGCCTCAGGTCATCTGACCACCCCGCCCCCACCTTGCTCAGCAAATCCCCTGGAAGAGCAGCCTCCGACTGCAAAGATGCCCCCCGAGGGACTGAGGCCCTGGCCTCCCCTTCAGGTGATGACCCGGGTCTGTGACCCCAGAGTTATGGCTGCCAGCCTCCCTGCCTCTGCCTGCAGCTCTAGAGGGGCCTGGGGGCTCTGCCGCATCCTCTCCAGCAGCTCTGCAGGGGCCCTGGCCCCGCCTGGCTGAGCGCTGAGCGTGTGAAGCCAGTTCCGGAATGCCTGCTGCGTCCGGCCCACATGTGGAGCAGGAGGGTGATCAGGCAGCCACCGAGGCTGCCATTGCCCCAGTGTTTGTGCTGCTCCTACGTGTGCCCTTTCCCTTTCACCAGCTACCAGCGCGCCTTTGATGGATTTCTGGAGCGATGCAGACAGCTGCGCAATTACAGGGCCAATGTCATCGCTAACATCAACAACTGCCTCCCTTTCCGGTAAGGGCGCTGGGCAGTGCGGGGAGTCACTGCGGCTGCCTGCCTGTGTTGGTGGGGGGGGCCGGGAAGCCGGCAGGGGGTGGGGGTGCAGAGAGGCGGGGGTGGGGGGGTGGGGCGGGTGCCTGGGATGGGGGAGGGAGGAGGAGCAGCCTAAGCAGAGATGTTGAATTAAAATGAACAGGGTGGAAAGGAAATACCCAGGCTTACAGCGGCAACAGCGAACATTTGTCTAGTGCCAGTGGGTCAGGCGCTCACGCGCAGGGCTTCATTTATCCTGTTAGCAACTTCCTTAAGTAGATACAGTGACTGTGTCCACTGATCCATGAGCACCCTGAGCTATGGAGAGGCTGAGCCACTTGTCCTCAGTTAGAACAGGATGTGGTGTTAGGTGGGTGTTAGGTGGGAAGGCTGGGTCCCGCCTAGGGAGCCTGGATGGAGTGCCTTGGTCTTGCTCCCACCGGGCCTGGGGAGCCAGGGAGGGTTCTAGAGCGATGGTTTAGGGAGATTCGCCTGGGGCTCCTGGGCTCTCTGGGTTTAGGGCTGCAGGCCGGGCAGGGCTGGGGCTGGCGTGACCTCCCTGCCTCCTGTGTTTCCAGGACGTCCCTGGAGCAGCAGTGGCAGACACCGCCAGACCTCCGGAGCTCCCTGCTGAGGCCCCTGAATGAGCTCAAGAGCCATGGCTTTGATACCCTGCTCCAGAGCCTGTTTGGGGACCTGAAGGTAGTCCAGCCTCCTGCCCCGCGGCAGTGCTGAGTCTAGTGCTGGGGGGGCTGCGGGAGGGCCTTGGACGGTGGGGTGGGGGGGTCGGCGACAGAAATGAAGACTTGGCTCGTGGAAGGCGCGGCACGGGGCAGCTGCAGGTAGGCCCGTGATGGGGCGGTGATCCGCCCTTGACATCACCCCCGCTCAGCCTCGGGCTTGGCCTCAGAGGGCCGCTTAGGGCCCTGGGGTGCGGAAGAGAAGCCTCAGCGCCCCTCGCTGTTGGGACTCCACCTAGTCTTCAAGTTTGCCTGTAGTTTCCCCTGAGGCCCCCAGGCCCTTCTGCCCGACCCTGCCTCCCAGCCAGGAGGCTCAGAGCCTCTGGTGGCTCCCGCCACATCTGCGGGGCCCAGGGCATCCCCAGAAACCCTTAGTGCCTGTACCGCAGGAGGAGGCGGGGGTCCTAGGGGAGGAAGAGGGGGCACTCCCTGCCTGCCCCCCGGGGGAGCCCCCCTTGACCCTAGTTCCCCGCGGCTGCAGGTGGCCAGGCGGTGACCCTGGATGACTCCGCAGGGTCATCGTCATAGCCCCAGCCAAGCACAGGGCTTTGTTTAGTCAGGAATTTATTTATCTAAGAAGGGAGATGCTGGAGAAGGCCTCAGGGCAGGCAGATGGCAGTCCTGGCTGGTCGGCCTTGGAGAAGGGGACCCAGACCCGGCCTCCACTTCCTGCTGGAGCGCCCGGGGAGTCTTTCATATAACCCAACCCCCGTCCCGGCCCCGTGTGTGTCTGTGCGTGTCTGTGCGTGCGTGTCTACTGGGCTGGCCCGTCCTCTGCCGGGTGTGGCCACACAGCCTGACCCTCTCTCGCAGCCGCTGTTCAAGAGGTTCACGCAGACCCGCTGGGCTGCCCCCCAGCAGACCCTGGAGGAAATTGTCTCCGCCGTGGCCGAGAGGATGCCTGAGTTCTCAGAGCTGCAGGACTGCTTCCGGGAGGTGAGGGGGTGCTGGGCTGCCGGCTGGGGACACGCAGGCAGACGTGTGTGTGCGCACACCCGGATGCGCTTTTTGCTCTGGCCACCGCCCCTCCCTGGACCCTGGCCTTCAGGGAGGTGGTGGGTTCCCATGGCCCTGCCCGCTCACCCACCCAGGAGCTCCTGGAGGCGGTCCACCTGCACCTGGTGAAGGAGTACATCGCCCGCCTCTGCAAGCGGCGCCTGGTCCTCCAGACGGCGGAGCAGCAGCAGCAGCTGGCGGGGCACGTCCAGGCCAACGCCCAGCTCATCCAGCAGTTCTGCACACAGAATGTGAGCCCCTCCTCCCCCCCCAACCTCCCATGGTGGTGGGCTGCCCTCCTGCTCCAAGCTCTTCACGGGCTAGGACATCCTCTCTGGGCCTCTTCAAACCTGATCAGGTCTGACCTGAGCCTCTCTGGGCCCCTGGGCACGATTCTGGGCAGGGCCAGCCTCTCTCAACGAAGCCTGTGCCTGCAGGGCTCCCCAGCCACCTGGCTGCACGACGCCCTCCCCAGGCTCGCAGAGATCATTCGCCTGCAAGACCCCAGTGCCATCAAGATTGAGGTGGCCAGCTACGCCACCTCGTACCCTGACTTCAGGTGAGAACCGGGGCCTCCGAGCACCCGGGGAAGGCAGTGTGGCCCTGTGGTTACCTGCTGCGGTCAGAGCCTGTGGGGGATGCAGAGTGAGTCCCTGCAGGGTGGGCACAGCGCAGATAGATACTGGCTACTGTGCCCAGATCTTTACAGCAGCTGTTCACTTGGTCCTCGCTGCTGCCTGCTGGGGCTGAAACTCTTCATCCCCGTCGTGCAGATGAGACCTGGGGGGTGTGAGGAATGTGTCCAGGGTAAAGCAGCTGATCAGTTGTAGAGCCGAGACAGCAAAGCCAGGCATTCGGCTCCACACTGCATCCTCTGAGAATTTCCTTAAGAGGGGGATCCGAGACCAGAGGGACCACGGACCTGCTGGAGGCCGTGGCACGTCCGTAGTGAAGCTGGGGTCCGCCGGTCAGCCTAGGGGTCCTCAGAGGCTTGACCTGTGTCCTGGGGCCTCTGTTCTACAGTGGAGGCTCAATCCCTGACTGCTTGAGGATCTGGTGAGCCAGGGCAGCAGTCTCTGTGGGTTGAGTCCTCTGGTGTGGCCGGCCTGTCCCAGCATAGCCTGGTCCAGCCGCTGGCTGGTCTAGTCCACCTGTTCAGCCACCCATCCACTCCGTCCATCTACCCATCATACAGGCACCCGCTTACCCATCTGGACGCCCATCTAGCTATCCAGCCATCTGGTCACGCACTCATCTACCCATCTGTCTGTCCTTCGATCTATCCATCATCCACCCATCTAGTCATCCACCTGCCCACCTATCCGTCTATCCATTCATGGATCCTTGTATCCACCCAGCCGGCCAACAGTTATCAAGTGGTCTCCTACTAGCTACCCGGCTGTGTTTAGGCACCAGGATGGGAGGAGGTACAAGACAGACCAGGCCTTCTGACAGACAGATGGTCAGATGAGGGTTAGCAATGATGAGGTCATCCGGTGAAGGAGTACTATTTGCAAGTTTTAAAGATTGTTTAACCAAGGTTGTGAATGGCGGGAAGTGCTGACTTTAGAGCTGGAAAATCCTCTCTGGGAGGTGACTTTTTAAAACAGTTTTTATTGTTTACTTTTGGCTGTGCTGGTCTTTGTTGCTGCGCGAGCTTTTCTCTAGCTGAGCAAGTGGGGACTGCTCTCGAGTTGCAGCGCACGGGCTTCTCATGGCAGTGACTCCTCTTACTGCAGAGCGCGGGCTTCTCATGGCAGTGACTCCTCTTACTGCAGAGCGCGGGCTTCTCATGGCAGTAACTCCTCTTACTGCAGAGCGCGGGCTTGAGGGCTTGAGGGCTCTTGAGCACAGGCTCAATAGCTGTGGTCCAAGGGCTTGGTTGCTTGGTGGTATTTGGGATCTTCCCAGATCAGGGGTCGAACCCGTGTCTCCTGTACTGGCAGGTGGCTTCTTGACGGGGAGGTGACATGTTAGCTAAGTGCTAAGGGGTGAGAAGGAGCTGGTTACCTCAAGGGCCTGGGGACGAGCATTCTGGGAGGAACAGCCAGTGCAAAGGCTGGACCGGGCAGGAGCTTGGCACCCTCTGGAGGCACTGCGGCTGGTGCCACCCGAGCGCAATGGGTTAAGCAGAACGGGGCACCCTCGTGGGCAGGGGCGTTGGCTGCCGGGCTCTGTGGCTCCAGCCAGGAGTCTGGGAGCTGGGGAGGGGTGTGAGCAGGGGTGTTGGTGAGCGGGCTGCACTGACGGGACCCTGTCTTTGCCAGCAAGGGCCACCTGAGTGCCATCCTGACCATCAAGGGGAACCTGTCCAGCAGTGACGCCAAGAGCATCCGGAGCATTCTGGACATCAACACAGGGGCACACGAGCCCTCCAAGGCCCTATTTTCACTTATAAAGGTTGGTTATCTTTCCCTGTATACTGATCTCCTTAGGAGGGCCTGGCGATCATGTGGCACCACTCCATGTTGGGCCCGTCAGACCAGCACCAGCGTCACAGCCCCACGCGGCCCCTCCGGGTGTCCTGCCTTCTTCTGCCGCTTCTGCCCAGGCCTGGCTGAGGAGTTGGCCCCTGAGCCGCTGGAACTGGAACAGCTGCGTCCTGATGACCCCTCCTGTGGAGCAGGAGCCCTCGGGGGAAGCTCTGTGGATGAGAGTGGAGCTTGCACGCCCTGAAGGAGGGGTGAGGAGGGTGTGTGGCTCGGGGACCCAGCTCCGGGATCACTGCCTGTCCGCGAGGTCCTGCCACACCTGCCTGAGGACTGCCCTGCTCAGGCTGGGTCTCCAGTCTCCCCATCTCCTGACCGGGGCCCGAGCCTCACCCCTTCTGCCTGCTGTGGTGCAGGATCACGTCGAGCCGGCCTCAGCCTCTGAGTAGAACAGAAGGAAGAAGTGGAGGAGGAAAAAGGGAAAGATGAGCTCTTATTGGGGAAGGCGTGGGGGGACTGGAAAAGGGCCTGTGGGATGACAGGGCAAGTGGGGGCAAAGCCAGTGTCCGAGCCCCTAACCCCCTCTCTGATTCCCCTCAGGTGTCCCCTGAGGATGGGCCTGGGAGGGCCAGGACCTGCTGGGTTTTCTCGGGGTCTGCCTCCCCCGACAAGGTGCAGACCCAGGGATGCCTCTGTGGGTCCTCCCCTGGAAGTCAGGCTGCGGTCGGGGCAGGGCCATCTTGACCTCTGACCCTTTGGCTCTGGGTCAGTTCCCTGTTGCCAGGCTAACAAACTTCCACAGCTTGGGAGCCTAAAACGAGACCTTGCTTTCAGTTCTGGAGGTCAGCAGTCTGATGTGGGTCTGGTGGGCTGAGCCAGGCGGTTCCTCTGGAAGCTCTGGTGGGGAAGTTCCTTGCTTTTTCCAGTTTTTAGAGGCCAGCCTCCCATATTTCTTGGCTCGTGGCCCCCTTCCATTTCCAAAACCAGCAACGGCCAGTCAAATCCTTTTAGGTCTCAGGACTCCCCTCCTACCTCCCTCTTCTGATTTAAGGCCCCTGGTGGTGACCTTTAACCCACCAGACAATGACCTTTGACCTACCCAGGAACTCCAGGATCCTCTTCTGATGTTAAAGTCAGCTGATTGTTAATTCCACCTGACAACCTTAATTCCTCTGCCGTGGAAACTAACATAGTCACAGTCCCAGGGATTAGGATGTGAGCATCTTTATGGGGTGGACATTATTTTGCCGCCCGCAGCCATCACCCATCCCCTGCCCTGTGGAGTGCCTTATCCTACCCAGGAAAGCAAAGGTTCACTCATCCTCCTCGGCCTGGGGCAGTGGAGACCAGGCGTGACCCACCCCGCCTGTGCCTGCGGGAACGCCCCTCTGTGACTGGGTTTGTAGCCGGCCCTCGTGGACTTGTTCCCCTCTTTCCAGGTACTGTGGCCAGAAATTGGCCCGAGTAGATGGTTCATGAAGGCCTTTGTACGTTTGCATGTTTGATGTTATTATTATTTTTTGATAGCGTGCTTTTGTATGTTTTTTTAAGAACAAACTCTTGGTTTTTATAGCTTAAAATAAAGCTGATTTCAAAAGTGGCTGTCGAGTGATTTCTCTTGGGAGAGGCTTTCTCAGCCTCTTGGGGTCTGGCAGACTCTGTCCCCCAGCGCCTCCTGCCCAGCTCTCACCTGTGAGCGTGACCTTTGGGAGGGTCTGCTGTGGGCCAAGGCCCCTCACTCCACCCTTCAGTTTCCTCACCTGGAGGTGGTGATCACGAACCTGTCTGACGTCCCCCACAGTCCTTTACAGAAGAGGGGGATGGCGACATTTCAGCTCCATGCATCGGGCCCAGTGGGAACTGGCTCTTGTATTCCTGGAACTGACCTCGAAGGGCCCAGCTGTGAATACAGCTGGCCCCAGCTCTCCTCCACACCCCCATCCTGGCCCAGGATTTGGAGAAGGGCAGAGTCCCTGGGAGGCAAAGGGGAACCTTGGTGAACTCATTCCACAGAGCTGGAGGCGTGTGGAGTGGGGGGGTGGGGGAGGGATGACTAAGCGGAGGGTGGGCGGAGTCTGGGGTCCAGCTGGAAAGGCGTGGACATCAGGGGCTGGAGTGGCTGGAGCTGGAGGGAAGGCCCTTTGGGATGAGATGCGGGTGGGATGGACCCACTGAACCTGGGGAGCATCCAGGAGAGGGGGAGGGAAGGGCCGCCCCAGGCTGAGCTCCGAGTGTGGGCCCTGGGCAGGTTGGAGCCTCAGGGCTGGGGGATGGCCAGTGGGGGATGCCGAGTTCCCCCTGCGGAGCTCCGGAAGAGGGGGCCGGGGGAAGGGGGAGCTCATGGAAGCTGAGGACCAGATGGAAAGTTTCTGATCCAGGCAGATATTCATGGACCAAAGAGAATGGACTTGGGCCCCAAAATGCAGAGGGTGCTGAGATGCACCCCCCAGCCTCCCTGCAGCAGGGTGGGCCAGGGTCCAAGGAGAACAGAGGCGGTCAGAGGCGGGGCCCTGGGGTCGGGGAGCCGGCTGGGTGGACTCCATGCTGTCCCTGTAGGAGGGGGAGAGCCGCTAAGGTCCCGCGGGGTCACCAGCTCGGGCCCCTCCACCAAGGGCTCTGCATCAGTAACTTCCTGGTCACAGAAGGAAAATTCCTTTAAGGGAAGGATTTGCCCCAGAGGCGAGGAGTGGGTCGCTGGGCAGAGGGGACAGAGGGCAGGTTGTGGGTGAGGGACCCCATCCCCGGCCCCCATCCAGGCTCCGGTGAACTGGGAGGGAGGCCATGGTCAGCGGTGGGACAAGCGTGGTTGGGACCCTCCAACCCCGCCCCGTCCCTGCAGGGGAGCAGTGGGGAGGGCGGGCCGGGCTCTCCCTGAAGGGCTCACATCCCTGGTAGGCCCAGAAGGAACAGGGAGCAAGTAAATAAACAGTCCAGGTTGAAGTGCCCAGCAGATGGTGTGGGGTGATGCAGCGGTTATGGGGTGGGGCAGTCCCGATGTGGCCACGGGCGGTACTCACTGGGGGGTGGGGACCGTGGCGGGGGACAGGCACGTGCACAGAGCAGGGAGGGGCAGCACCGGAAGGGAAACAGCCGAGGACCTGGGAAGGACTCAGGTTTTAGGGAAAGAAAGAGCTCAAGGCAGGGTTGGCCGGGAGTGGGGATTCAAGAAGCCCCCCTGAAGTGGCAGGCTGGCAACGAGGGGGCCTTGGTTGGGGCTGGGCGTTGGGGTTCACTCACTCCACTCACTGTAAAGGGGGGAGCACTAGGGACTCTGAAGAGGCAGTTTGCTGGGATCTGTGACTGGGAAAGAACTCTGGCTGCTGTAGGGAGAGCAGGGATGCCGCAGGGAGGCCAGGGAGCCCGTGAGGAGTGCCAGGGTGCCCAGGAGGAGGCCTGGTCTGTGAGGGCTGAGACGGGGAGGTGAGGCTGGCCCAGGGCAGGGAGGCAGGGGAAGCCTCATTCCCATCCCAACGGGGACCACGGGGCCTCGGGGCCTCCTTGCAGCCAGGGGAGTCCTGGGGGGAAGCCTGGGGTTTCTGGTTTGAAAGATGTGCAGGAAGGGAGGGTGGCTCATTAGGCTGCCCAAATCTCCTGGGTCTTCCCTGGTGGGCCAGCGGTTAAGACTCAGAGCTTCCACTGCGGGGTCACGGGTTTGGTCCCTGGTTGGGGAACTAGGATCCCGCACGCCACATGGCATGGTCAAAAAATTAAAAATATTTAAAAAGAATAGACTGCCCAAACCCCTAGTGTGTGGGTGACGACAGTGTCTGGCGAGGCTGACAGTCACCAGGAGCCACCCCCACAACTACTCTGGAAGTGTGATTTCACAGCCCCTACGGAGGGCCACTCAGCAAGATCAGTGAAACCCACAGAGATTCCTGGGAACCATTCTGCTCCTATGAATGAATCTTATCAACTCTCTAACATCCATGAGAAACGACAGGCAGCAGGACAGTCACTTCCATTGTCGTAGCAAAGCACTGGGAACCCCCCGAGTGTCCATCAGTAGACACCAGGGAAATTATTGCCGTGGTGCAGACGGTGGAGTGCTACATGGCCCGTGGTGCAGGGCCCGGCGCCTGTGTGCGGGGCCCGCCCGACGCGGCTCCAGGAGGGGCCCCCGAGGCGCGAGGCAACGCCCGTGGGCTCTGGCCTGCCCGGGGGCTTCGGGGCTGGTGCGCTGAGACGAGCGTCAAGGCTGCTCTGTTGCCACAGTGCTGGCGACTTCGACCTCATGACGGGGTGTTTTAAAGCCGGGCCTCCTCTGAGCTGGAAGCAGCCTTTGGGAGAAGGCGGGCTCTGCTCCGACTTGATGGGCAGGAGACTGAGGCCCGGGCTGGGTAGGGGCTGCCGCAGAGGGGCCACCCAGCGCCCCATGAATTCGTGATGCACCCCCAATGGCTGCTTCAAACTCTACTGCCCACCATCCCCTCCTCGCAGATAAATGCCTTGGGGTGGCAGTTTGGTAGGAAGTGGCCTGCCGTTCCCTCTGGGCTGGTACTCAGATTGTGGGTTTATGCGTGTGTCTGGGGAAGGAGGGTGATGGTGAATATCTGCACCCAGAGAAACCCTTGGCATCGGAAGAGGAGGGGCAGCCTAGAACTCATGGGGGGTCACTGAGGCCTTGGGGATGATCAGGCAAGGGCTGGGAGCCAGGATGTAGGGTTCAGTTCAGTTCCGTCCAGTCGCTCAGTCGTGTCTGACTCTTTGCAACCCCATGGATTGCAGCATGCCAGGCTTCCCTGTTCATCACCATCTCTTGGAGCTTACTCAAACTCATTCCATCGAGTCGGTGATGCCATCCAGCCATCTCATCCTCTGTCGTTCCCTTCTCCTGCCTTCAATCTTTCCCAGCATAGGGTCTTTTCCAATGACTATATAGGGTTCAGTTCAGTTCAGTTCAGTTCAGTCGCTCAGTCGTGTCTGACTCTTTGCGGCCCCATGAACTGCAGCACGCCAGGCCTCCCTGTCCATCACCAACTCCCGGAGTTCACCCAAACTTAGGGAATCCCTGAAGTGCGAGGAGGGGCGAGCGGGCAGCTTCAGGAGGAGCCAGGCCAACCAGGCGGACCAGACGAGGTTGAAGACGGCACACTAAAGAAGCCTGTGAGGAAACTAACCTACGGACATAAAATCAAATTAGCGGCTACCTCTGTTGGGGAGGCATTGAGTGCCATGGGTAGGAGCGAGCCTTGTGGGCTTCTAGGAATGTTCTGTAATCTGACTTGGATGGTGGTTATGCAGGACTCCATATAAGGAGCATTCCTGAACTGTACACTTGAGTAGGTTATGCAGGACTCCATATAAGGAGCATTCCTAAACTGTACACTTGAGTAGGGCTGCTGCTGCTAAGTCGCTTCAGTCGTGTCCGACTCTGTACGACCCCATAGACGGCAGCCCACAGGCTCCCCCGTCCTGGGATTCTCCAGGCAAGAACACTGGAGTGGGGTGCCTTTTCCTTCTCCACTGAGAAGTGGAGGGTGCCATAAGGGTGGTGTCATCTGTGTAGCTGAGTTTGTTGATATTTCTCCCGACAATCTTGATTCCAGTTGTGCTTCATCCAGCCCAGCATTTCATACGATGAACTCTGCTTAGACATTAAATAAGCAGGTTGACAATATACAGCCTTGACGTACTCCTTTCCCAATTTTGAACCAATCCATTGTTCCATGTCCGGTTAAGAACTTTTTGAAAATAGGCTTTTCTGGAGTTTCAGAAAGCTATTTCTAAGCAGGTAATCATAGCACCTCCAGATAATGACATTCTCATCAGGTCCTTCCCAATATTTATACCTCTTATTCATTTTTCTTGCCTTATTGACTTAACTAGTTCTTCTAGGCAAATGTTGAATGCCCTCAGAACACACATGCTTGTCTTCTTCCTTATTTCAGAAGAATCTTACACGGCAGAGAAGGGCTTTAAGGGAGGTTTATATTCTGGCAAGACCCCCGACCCCTCTAAGGAGATGGAATCCAGGGGGTCTAGGAAGGAGTACAGTTAGGACCTGTGACCAGGTGATGGGGAGGTACGAGGGAGACGCCGTCCTCTGCCCCAGCTGGCTACTTTGGAGCTTTGAAGGATGGGGTGCTGGCCCAGGCCCTGGGGAGGTGGCAAGATTGGGACTGCGATGGGATACCTGGGAGGGGCCGCTATAGGAGGGCAGGCCTGGGAAAAGCGGGGGGAAGCTGGGGTGGAGATACCCAGTGCTGAGGGGAGCCCAGACCTGACTTGGTCACAGACAGGGTGGCCTCAGGTGGGAGCTTCCGGTAAGCATGGCCTCTGGGTGGTGCTCCCACCCCTGCTCCTGGCCCTGCAGTGGGCGCGATGCCCTGACCTGGAGAACCTCATGGTTCTCTATGAGGCCCTCATGGGCCTCAGGGCACAGCCCAGGCCTGCGTCTCCTGGCTTCTGAGGCTCAGCTGAGGCCAAGGTGCAGGGGCCAGGGCCGCTGAACACTCAAGGCAACAGAACAGAGAGAAAGAGAGCCAGGAAGAGGCCCCATGGGTGGGGAGGCAGGCCCGGGGCAGGGGCCACGGTAGAGTCAGCAGGGAGTCTGCAGCCCAGAAGACACCAGCCTGATGCCCGAGAGGGCCCGCACAGGCAGGGGTGACCCTCACACTGAAGGCTCACTGCCCCCGCAGGCTGCCTCCGGGGAGACGGAGGGGTGGATGGACAGAGGTCCCCAGGCCAGTGAGGAGGCCCCATCACCAGGGGGCCAGTCCGGGGGCCTGATGAGCAGGCAGGTGGTACAGAACAGCCCAAGGACTGCTCGGAGGTGGAGGCAACTGCACCCCAGCTTCTGAAATCCAGGTCAGCTGTGGGGGGCAGAGGGAGAGACTGGGAGAAGGAGCTGCCTGAGCAGAAGCTGGGAGGCTGGCTGCGTGCAGGCCCAGGAGGCCTGGGAGTGAGGCTGGAAGAAGTACAGACCATGATGGGGGGCGAGGGGGCTTCAAATGCCAGGCTGTGAGGAGCCACGGAAGGGTTTAAAGCAGGAGAGTGACCTGATTGACTTGTGCCTCGTGAAGGTCAAGAATGACTTGGGAAGCTGCTGAAGCAGGATTCAGGGAGCAGGGGGCAGAGGGACACCAGGGGGCCCTGGATGGGCTTTGGGACGAGGTGGTCAGGCAGGGTGGCTGGGTTTCAAGTCTTTGCCTCTGTTACCTCCCGTGAGACCCAGCCGGCAGCTGCCCCTCTTCCCCCAGAATTTTCCCCTCAGCTTCCTGGGAGAAATCAAGTCTGATGCCACTCCTGGCATCTGGCAGCCTGCCCACCTTCGGACCCTCTGCCAGGAGAAAGGGTTCCCTGGGCAGCAATGCTGGGCTGCTGGTACTGGGAGACAGGGTTCAGCCTCTGCTCCCAGCTTCCTAGCCAGACCCGGGCTGATCCTGACTCCCCACCCCTGAGCTGTGTGGCTTAAGGCAAGACCCTGCCCCTCTCTGAGCCTGTTTCCTTATCTATGAAGTGGGGTGAATGACACCCTGTCACTTTGTTGTCATGGGGATCTAACACGTGCCAGGCATTGGACCAAGCATACAGTAGGTGCTTACTAAGTGTGAGCTCTTGCCAACCAAGGTAGTCTGGCTCTTCCTGCCCCCACACTCCCTGGAGACAGAGCCCAGAGCGGGGCAGGCTGGGCCCGGCTGGAATGGATCCTGCATCACCACTCCTGCCCCTGCTGGGCGCTGGGGGGCACGGTGGAGGGTAGGGGCGGGGGGGACAGACGGCCGCTGGCACGATGCTCCCTGCTGTGTTGGGGCTGATCTGAGGGCACGGTCCCTGAGTCCTGGCATCTGGGAGAACCAGGACCTGTGGCCGGGGCGGGGCTGATAAGGCCCGCATGGAGCACCTGGGCCGGCCCCTCCCTCCGGGCAGCCTCCTTCCAGCTGCTCAGCCACCTGTGGGAGAGGAAGGTAGGCCTGGGTGACCCCCTGCCTGTCTGTCCCCTGGATGGACAATCTTGCTGACAGGTGCGGGGAGGGGGGTGGGTTAGGGGCTGGGCCCTGCCCGTCCTGGTGTCAATCACCCCAGGCACACCGAGGCCTGGGGAGAGGCTGCTCCGGCCCAATATCACCCAAGGGTCAGGTGCTGGCTCCAGCCTGGCCTTTGTCCCCGTGGTGGGGGGTGGCCTGGGGATGGGGGCTGCTCAGCCTCTGGTTGGTCCGTGATTTCAGCAGGTCCTGCCCTCTTTTGGGCCCTAGTTCCTTGGGCTGAAGTGAGAACTTGCTGGCCCCCACCACCTTCAACTTGTCTTTACACACTGGGAGGGAGGTCCCAGCAGGCCAAGAAGTTTCTCTTCTTTTTCCCCAACAGCCAGGCCGGGCTGAAAGGGGGTAGGGAGTGAGCAGAGCCCTGGGGAGCTTGGGGGTGGTGAGGGCCCTGTGCCCAGGCCCCCATGCCCTAGAGACCCCCTCCTAGTCCTCTACGGGGCCAGGGGGTTGGGGGGGGCAGTCGGGAAGAGAGTTGGGAGCCTTCAGCCCCTGGTTAAATATAGAACCAAGGAGAAGGAAATGGCAACCCATTCCAGTGTTCTTGCCTGGAGAATCCCAGGGGCAGGGGAGCTTTGTGGGCTGCCATCTCTGGTGTGGCACAGAGTCGGACAAGACTGAAGCCACTGAGCCGCAGCAGCATCAGCAGCAATGCCCCTCCCACAGCCTTCCCTGTGGGCTGCAAGGCCCGGATAAGCCCCCGGTGGCCTGGGCCAGCCCCCTCCAGCCTGACCCCACCCCCGTCCAGTGCTGGGACATCCAGAAAAAGGGGTGGACGTCCTCCTCGGGGGCTGTTGAGCTCCGCTTTGAGCAGAAGCACCGTACTGGGAGGACGCCCTGTGGCAGGCAGGTGCCAGGGAGGCCCCGGGGGCGGCCGACCCTGCCCCCAACTTGGCAAGGCTCTTGGCCTAGCTCGGCGCTTTGGTTCGCAGCGACCTGCAGAAGGTGCATCGGGAGGTGCACCCCGCTTACTTGGCCGCCGGCTTCCCGGCGTGGGAGGCCTACCTGCGTGCCTTTCACAGCGCGGTGGGCGGGCACCTCCAGGAGCTTTCGCAGGACACCCGCGGCTGCGAGCAGCTCTATGTGCTGCTGGACTGGGCCGCCAACGTCTACAGCAGGTGAGGCCCGAACCGGAGGCTGCGGGGTGGGGCGAGGGCAAGGAGGGGCTGGCACTGCCCGCGCGCGAAGCCTTCAGGAACCTGCTCTGAAGGGCACAGGGCACCTTTTCCTCCCCAGGAGAGTGCTGGCTGTTAGGCACCCAAGATCCGATCCGGGAGCCCTTTGACATTCTCTCTTCCCCATCCCAGACCCTGGTGCTCTCCCTCTCGGGTTCCGAAGCTGGAAAGCGCTCTGGGCGGGGTTGCTTCCGAGGCGGTGAGCCCAGTGAGTCCCCCCTAGTCCACGTGGGGCCTTTGAGTGAACTGGCCAAGGGCGCCCCCTCCAGGCTGGACACAACCAGGGGCTCACCGCGCTCCTTGAGGGCTGGCTTTCACCCCCACTCTTGCTTTGGATGGACACCTCGGTTCAGGGCTGTGCAGAACGTGATGGGGTGGGTCGCCCGTGCCCCTGAGCGATCCCCAGCTCCCCAGGCAGATGGGCAGTTGGAGGGAGCGCCAAAGTGCTGGGCTCCTTAATATTCTGTGTGGCTGCAGACAGGCACCCACCCCGGTGTGGGCTGGATCCTAGCTGGATCCTGAACTGCAAGATCCTGGGGGCATTCAGAGCTCAATCCTGGGTGAACCGGAGCGTGAGGGTGGAGGTCACTCCCGAAGCAAGCTGGTGGAGGTCCATCTGGACTGTCATCTTTATGCTTTCAGGGCACGCTCTGCTGACTGCTTAGCCAGGAAATCCTGAGGTGGGAAGTCGGGCGGAGGGGTGTTTGGCACGGAATCCTGGAGGGCGGGGTGGCGGGTGGGGCGTGTGAACGGAAGCCCAGATTCCAGGCCTCACAGTGATGGGGTTAGGCTTTGAGCCAAGGCAGAGGGCAGGGGGGGCAGCCGCGGTGGCATCAGAGTCCCGCCCCGACCTTCAGGCCCCGCCCTGCCTTCCAGTCCTGATTTCCTGGGCTCCCAGGACCAGGCTCTGCCCTCGGAGGGGCTGCCCCCACTCCTGGCACGTGTGGGCCCGACTGGAGGACGACTACACCAGCTTCCTGGAGGTGAGACCGGGGCGGGGCTGGGCCGGAGGGGGCGGGGTCCAGGTAGAGGGTGGTCAATGCCAGCGGGCTAGGGAGGTGCAGTGCCCAGGGTCCAAGCCTCTCTGCGCCCTGCGGCCTCGGGCGTGGGCCTGTGTCCCGGCAGGGGTGCCCTTGTCTCCAAGGGCGCGCCCTAGGTCTTGGAGGTGGGGGGGCCTCCCTCCTGGGAGGGTCTCACTCACCGTGGCCCCGTCCCTGGCCCTCAAAGACCAAGGTCGTGAGCTGCTTTGATGGCATCCTGCAGCTGCAGCAGAGTCGCTGGGCGGCTGCGGAGGCCCCCGACTACCACACGTCGCTGTCCTTTGTATGGTGCGCTGGAGGGAAGGACATGTGTTTGGGCCTCGGGCAGTGGAGACTCTCTTAAAAGTCACAGTCACAACCGCATCTCCCCATCGGACAGGAGCCTGAGGTCCCACGTGGGTGCGCGGTCAGAGATCCTCCGGTCTCATGGCCAAGCTGGGAGAGCGAGGCCACAGCTCCCAGCTTAGCAGGGGTGGGGGGGATGGGAGGGTTCTGCGGGGTGGGAGGGGGTGGGGGTGGACCACGTGAGTGTGCGGAGCTGGGAGGGCTGACCGTCTGGAAATCGGGCCCCCTAGAAGTCGGAGCCAAGACTGGGAGGCAGATCGGGGAGGGTGGAGATGTCCCTGCGCCACGAGGTGGGCGCTGGGGACATTGGGACCGAGGGCTCAGAGGCGCTGGCTCGCAGGTCATGGCGGTGCACATGAAGGCAGCCGGCGCCATCTCCGCAGAGCTGGAGGCCACATCGTTGGGGATCTGCGCCCGGGCGCTGGGGCTCTTCCTGCACAGGTGCGGGCGAATCCTGGGCCGGGATGTGGTGGGCGGGGTGGCCAGGGTGTGGACGCTGGTTGTCCCTGGGGAGGAACCCACCCATCCTGTTTCCTCGGAATCCGAGATTCCGGACAACTAGGAGGGAGAAGCCTAGAGGGCGGACTCGGGGTCTTAGCAGCCAGGGAGAGTCTCCAAGGCCCCTGCGTACCCCGCTCCCCAGGTACGAAAAGGCTTTTCTGGAATCGGGGGCGGTGAGCGAGCCTAACCTGTGCGCCAGCATCAATGCCTGCCAGGAGCTCAGGTGGGTTTGTCCCGCGGTGCCCAGCGCGACCGGCAGGGGGCGAGAGAGCCCTGGGAACCGCGACGCAGACACCGACCCTGTGGCCCCTTGGAGGCCTTGCCTGGAGGCCTCCCGGAGGGGACCCCTTCTCCGTGCTCGTCCCCGCCCCTGTCCCTCCGTGGGGTCCTCCCTTCGCCCCGCAGAGCTGAGGCCCTGGCAGGGACGCGGGGAGCTTCAGGGCTGAGCAGAGGCCAAGGTTCCAGCCACCCTTGCCCAGCTCATCCCTGCCACCCAGGGCTCCATGCTCTCCTCCCTTCATCCCGCTCAGCCTTCTTCCTTTTAGGGACCCTCTCTCTTCTTGGAAGCCCTCCCTGACACTCCCCCTCGGCCCCCGATCCCCAGGGCCTTGCTGGTGCCAGGGCCTGGGTTCCTCTGCCTCAGGGGGCAGTGGCCCTCCGCTGTGGGCTGCCAGAGCCTTCAGCCCAGGCTAAGCCATAGTGTCCCCCAGCTGAAGATGCATCAGCTACTGCTGATGGTGTGATGTCCCCACGGCCAGACGGGACTGCAGTGTGGGGGCTCAGAGAGGCATCGCCGCTGGTCCTCGGTCACGCAGGCAGTACTTGCTGCACCTGGGAACCCAAAGCACGACCGTGATAAGGCGCTGGATCTCTAACACTCTTGTCCCTAGACTGTGCCAGGCTGGCCCTGGGCACAGGGGACTCTGGTGTAGGCCATCTCTGGTCAAGCCCCTGGTAGAAATTTAGCCTTTCTGGAGAAGGAAATGGCAACCCACTCGAGTACTCTTGCCAGGAAAACTCCATGGATGGAGGAGACTGGCGAGCTACAGTCCATGGGGTCACCAGGAGTTGGACTTGACTGAGAGACTTCACTTTCTGTGTCCCTGGGCTGCAAACTGGGAGAGCCTAGCCCTGCCTCCTCAATGATGAAATGGGGACATTGTGATATTTGGAGAGGCAGTTATGAGGCTCAAATGGCTTCCTTGGGAGCTCAGAGGATAAAGAATCCACCTGCAATGTAGGAGGCCTGGGTTAATCCCCGGGTCGGGAAGATCCTCTGGAGAAGCAAATGGAAACCCACTCCAGTATTCTGGCCTGGAGAACCCCGTGTACAGAGGAGCCTGGCGGGCTACAGTCCACGGGGTCACAAAGAGTCGGACATGACTGAGCGACTATCACAGCGTCTGAGGAGGGCCTCTGGGCCAGGAAGGGCTGTGCTGCACTGTTCTGTCACCAGGAGGGATGGAGGTCTGGTTCAGCCCTGCCACAGGGGGGCCCTGCCATGCGGTGGGACCTCGAACACTCCCAGGCCCACCCCCCTGTACTCGGCTCCCGGGCGCAGTGCTGCCCCCTCACGTGACCACTCCCAGGTCTTCTCCACTGTGCCGCCCCAGGGGGCTGCCCTCCACACTATAGTCTGAGTGATTGGAGCTGGGGTGGCACCCAGCCTTCACGGCTGTATGCCAGGCCGTGACCCCTTGCCCACTTTGCCCCCTCCTGGCCCGCCCCCCTCCCTAGGACTCACCTTCTGGCCAAGTTCCCAGAAAGCTTTGGAGAGCTGGAGAAGGCCCTGGGGGCTGCTGCCCGTGCCTTTCAGAAGGGGCTGCTCCAGGGCTTGCAGGGCGCTGTGCGGGTGAGGGGGCAGGCCCTTTCTCCCCACTTTCCTTGCTCAGCACGTGCGCCCTGTGTCCTGAGCCTGGGGGCCCAAGTCAGAGCACTCATTTACCATAGGGGCGTGTTGGGGTGGTGTTTCGGGCACAGGCAGGGAACCCAGACATATTCCCAGCTGAGCAAGAACAGTTGGGAAACAATTACCTTCGTCCTTCACTCTTCTTGGGCTTCTCTGGTGGCTCAGATGGTAAAGAATCCACCAATAATTGCAGGACACCCAGGTTCGATCCCTGAGTGAGGAAGATCCCCTGGAGAAGGGAATGGCAACCCACTCTAGTATACTTACCTGGAGAATCCCATGGATGGAGGTACACTCCACGCGGTCACAAAGAGTCAGACACGACTAAGAGACTAACGCTTTCAGTCTCCTCCTCTCAGAGACAAACTCTCAGACTCTCTGAGGACTCTCTCCTCAGAGAGGGTGCATCCAGGGAATGGCGCCTCATCCAGCCCCTCAAGGTGCCCCCAGAACTCCGCAGGCAAGGCCTGGCTAGAGGCTCAAACTCCAACCTTGCCCACAGGGCCTCCGGGCCTGGAAGAGGCAGTCTCAGGGAAAGGTGTAGAGCCAGGAGAGGGGCTGTCCCCAAGATACTGTAGAGAATGGGGTCAGCTCCCCAGACTTTCTTCCTGATGCCAACTCGCCCTTTGGCCTGAATCGCCTCTGTCCGGAGCCATGCCCTGGGTGCCCAGGGGAGGGTCTAGTGGGTGCTGGGGGTCAGCTTTGGCAGACTGCCCACCGCTCTGCCCCTGGCCGCTCTTCTGGGTCCTGTGCACCAAGGCCTGGCTGACCCAGGACCTGCTGCAGCCCCTCATGGACAAGGTGGTGGCCTTCTCGGGCCTCCTGGAGCACATGGCCCCACTCCTGGCCCAGGTATTCGGGGGCAGGGCGGGCGCTGGTGGGGGCGTGCCCAGGGCTCCTCCCTGTGACCCTGTGCCCCCCCCCCCAGGAGACTCTGCAGCAGGCCCACAGCTATGTCATCCGCTAGTACCTGGAGCAGGCCCTGAGACCCCGCGAGCGGCTCCGGGGTGCGGACCGCCGGAGCAGCTCCCAGAATATGGGTCTCGAAGCGCAGGCCATCGGCAGCACCTTCCAGGACTTGGTAGGAGCATCGCCCAACTGCCCCCGGGCGCTGGCCTTCTTGGGGGTTCTCCAGCCCCCGGACCCTCCAGTAGCACCCCCTCATCTGGTTTCATCTCGTCCCCTGTAAGAGACCCCCGATGGGCAGGCTTTGGCAAGCGGATCGCCCCACTTTCCGCGTGCCGGGGAGGGGCCAGGTGAGGAGGACACGTTGCATATATTTGCGTTGATTTGCATGTACTTTGTGGGCGGTGTAGGGGAGGGGTGAGGGTCGCAGTCGCGTCTGATGGGCAGGGACTGCGTCAGACCTCTCCTCCATCCCACCCCCAGCAGAGCAAGCTAAGGCATGTCCTCCCCACACAGACACCCTTCATCTGGGCCGCTGGTCCCCGACTCCCCGTCTGATGCCAGGCAGGCCTTCCCCGCGGGGCCTGGGCTCACCCACCTGAGCAGACACGGAAAGCCTCCTCTTCGCTGTGTCGTGGGGAGGGAAGAGGAATCCTGAGCCGGGGCCACGTCCCCTTCCGCGGGGCCGGAGTAGGTCCCGGTGGGGCCGCGGTGGTGGCTGCAGGAGGGCTAAACCGGGCACTAACCGAGGGGCTGCAGGCGGGGGCGGGAAGGGGGCTGGGGGCGAGGGTGGCCCACCGCTCCTGCGTCTCCGCAGGGCTCCGAGGCCACGTGGCTGGGCTAAGCTCTCCCGGGCGTCAGGTTCGTACCCCGGAGCTGGTTCTGGGGACAGGAGACGGGGAGGGGGCCTCCGGGCGGGGCTCGAACTAGCCCCGGCCTCCGTGCGCAGGTGCGGGCGGCGCGACCTGCGGGCCCCGGACCCTCAGGCTGTGGGGGCCCTGGTGGGATCGTCTCTGCCCTTCCCCGGTGTTCTAATCTCGCCGTCCTCATTCGCTCTTGTGGTCCCTGGAGTCTGAAGGGAGCCGGAGCCCTTCCTCCAGCGAGTCTTAGGGGAAGGCACAGGCCCCCAGCTCCGGGAGAAAGCCCTTTCTGGAAGCCCCGACACCTGCCAGGAGGAAGAAGGCTTTGATCCTAGGGTGTGTGTTTGAGGGGGTGCTGAGTCATCACGCACGTGGAAATCCCAGCTGAATCTCTCCATGGCCTTGGAGATTCCAGGATGGGGAGGCTACAGAAAGCCCGGGCCTAGCCCCTTCCCGGTCCCCTGCCCCGCCCCGCCCCACCGGAGAATCCTCAGATCCCAGCCTGCGCCCTCTGTTTGGCCTTGATTCAGAGTAACTGCGCATAGGCGGAAGGTTCCCCTTTGGGCCCTCGGGGTTTCCCTGCGCAGGCTGGTCGGCCCTCCCTCGCTGCTGGAGACAGTGCTTCCAGCTCCTTGGGGTGCTCGGGGCGGGAGGGGCGGCATACTGGGCCACGCCTCCCACCCCCCACGTGCCTGTCTGCTTGCCGCTGGGCCGGGGCGGCTCTGACTCCCCTGCCTGTCCCCGCTCCGGCATTGCTGCATGGGCATCGCGGCCCCCTGCTGCCTCCCTCAGCGCACTAGGTTTCCGGAACCTCTGCCTGGGCCTCAGAGGCCGTTCCCATCAGGCTTGCTTCTTCCCGTCTCAGCCGGTCTTTGCACCCTTCAAAACCCAGGCACCCCCCCAGGAACGCTGGGTGCCCTAACGCTTCCAGTCCGAGCCCCGGGGTCCCCCTCGCCCTGGGGTCGGGGGTGTCACTGGAGCTGTCGAGTCTACAGCGGAGGCCTGCGTGTCTCTGCAGGCGGGACCACGTGCTGGCTATCCTGGCGCTGCGCCGACTGGGCCGTCGTCGGAACCAGCACTTCCTGCGCCACGCCCAGGCCCTGCTGAGGGCTGCGGCCAAGGCCGGCGGCTCCGGGGTTCCGGGCGGGGGGTGGGGTGGGGGGACCGCGTGCTCTTCGAGGAGATCGAGTTGTCCACCTCCATAGACGTGCTGGTTACCTGCATATAGTGCTGCTGGCCTGCGAGGGGGCGGACCCCGGTGGACGGAGGGCGGCCACCTTCCCCTGGCACCGAGCCCCAAGCTGGGACACCCGGAAGGCAGCCTCAGCCCAACCCCAGGCCTGAAGCCCCCCGTGGTGGACCGTCCATCCTCCTCCTTCTGGTGGCCAGGAGGAGGTCATGCCAGGCATGCCAGCAAGCCTGAGAGGCATTCCAGGCATTTGGAGGAGGGTTTGGCGCAGAAGTTCCCTTTGGTACTGCCCACCCGGGAAGGCCTCCCTACCTAACTGTCTCGCACCACCCCAATGTGAAAATGAAGAACAGAGTATTTATTTTTAAAATAAACATGAATTAAAATGGTATCTCTCTAAGGGGGGGCGGGGCCAAGTTGACTTCAGACAGAAGGTCTGTGTCCCCACCCACCAGGGGCTGGCCAGAGGTTCCGTGGTGACTCCCTTTTCCTGCCCACTGTACCAACGGGGAGACTGAGGCAGGTCTGAACCTGCCTGAAGGCCCACCGCTGTGGTTACAGAGCAAAAGAAACTTCGACCCCGGTTTCCCGGGGCCGCTGGCCTCACGTGCCAAGTGAGCCTCGCCCCGCAGGGGTGGGCACTGCTCTGTCCTGTTCTAAGCAAGCCTGCACCCTGGCAGATAAGGAAAGGCCAAAGCTTGTTCTACAGCTTGAGGTATTTGGGTTAGATATGCGAGGGACTTCCCAGCAGTGAAAGTGTGTGCTGCTGCAGGGCAAGTGTCAGCCTGGAGTGAGTGTGTGGAGGGGTGGACCCTGCAGGTCCTGGCTCTGGACGTGAGGCTGCAAGGAGCTTACTCCGGCCTGACCCCTGCAAACCTCCCTCTTCATCTTTCTCTCTCGAACACGTGGCACTGAAATTTGGCTCCAGGCTGCAGGCAAAGCTGCTAGGAAACCCCGTTTGCGTTGGCAACCTGGGGCTTTCCAGGAAAGCAGAGCGCTGAGATGGGGATTAACAGGGAGGCGCTGAGGGAAGCCGCACCAGCTACCTCTCCCCCACCCTCCCCTCTGTTGGGATCCTGGGGGGTCAGGAGCAAGCGCCAGGCACAGCCTGCCCAGGCACGGGGCCGGAAGGAGGAAGAGGAGAGGTTGGGGTTCCAGGCCCCATGAACAGGGGTGGGGTGGGTGCGGGGCATGTGAGTGCTAACGCTGGCAGCTAGCCCTAGTGTCAGTGGGGAAACTGAGGCCAGCAAAGGATGGAGGTCTGCGCCACTTCACACCAGGCCCCAGCACGGGTGGCCTGAGGTCCTACAGCCGGCAGGGCGGCGGGCAGGTATCCAAGGGGTGCCTCTTTCCCTGAGAGCGGCAAGGGACTGACAGGCCAGCCTGACCCCACGAGTCAGCCCGGTGGCCGGCAGAGGTCGGGTAGGGGCCGTGCCACAGGAAGCCTTGCCCTGGTTTGGTCCTGGCCAGCTTCTCCACAGGGAGCCCCTGCCACCCCCGACACCTTTGCGTCCCCGGCCCCTCAAAGAGACCCCTCCTGCAGCCTCGGCCGCGGCCCTGACCGACGGGCCTGGCCCTGCCTGAGCCCCTGGGCTGCAGGCAGAGGGTCCAGGCTGGTTTCTGAGCCAGGCGTAGTCCTTGTTGTTCCTCTTGCTTTCCAGTCAGGAGACTGTAAGCAAGTTTCTTCACCTCTCTGCACCTGTTTTTTCCAGCTGCGAAATGGGGGTGCTGTCTGTGCCTCCCAGGCCAGGAGGAGCGAAGCAAGGGCCTGCCATAAAGCCAGGTTTGGGGCCCCTGTAACCCCACGTTCCCCTGCGCCTGGCATGAAAAAGCAGCAAAGACCCTGGGTGTGGAGGTGGGGGGCTCCACCAGTGAATCCTGAGGTGGGTGGGGCCCGCGAGTGGGGAACACGCCCAGGGGGAGGCCAGGGGGAAGCAGGGGCTATGCAGCCTCTGAGTGGCAGCGGGAAGGATGTAGGCGGAGACCCAGGCCCAGAGCCAGAAAGACAGGGTTTTCCTGGCAGGACCCTCCGTGCCCAGGTGGCTTGTGTGCCCTGGCTGTGTTCCTGTGAGCCCAGCAGAGCATGAGGGGCTGGGGTCGGCTTCCCAAAGCCGAGTTGGGGTGAATAGGAGGCTAGATGGCAGCTCCTATGAGGGGTGCAGCCAGGGAGGCCGGGGACTGCAGGGAGGGCTGAGGCCAGGGCACCCCAGCTGGCTCAGGTCCAGGGCCCTGGCCATTGGCCATCCTGTCCCGGGCTGGGGGGCTGTGCTCAGGACCCTGCCCACCACCAGGTCCCAGGAGGCCTTGAGAAGAGCCAAGTGTTTCCTTGGCCATTCTATTGTCCAGGCCAAGCACGGGTTGGGGAGAGGGCTGGCTCTCTGAGCTGCTTCCGGACTTGAGGACCAGGTTGTCTGGCTGATAAGGAAACGTGTGCGTGCGTGCGTGTGTGTGTGTGTGTGTGTGTTCCTGGCGACGCTGTCAGCGCCAGGGATGGTGTGGTGGGGGGCTTGCCCAGTGTCTGTTCCTCTGCGCAGCAGACACCCTGTGTGCCCCCAGAGCTCGGGTCCCAGGCCCCACCTCTGCCTGGCCACCCCCTTCCCCCTGTGCCGCCCCCTGCTCTTCCCCCTTGGGCTCAGCTTGGCTTTGCCATTGCCCACATTTCCTGGGCTACTTTGTGAACGGAGGATCATCTCTTGCCCTGAGCCTGTGGCTCCTTGATGAGGCTGGGGGTGAGAGGGTGTGGGGGCCAGCCTGCCCAAGGCAGGATGCTCAGCTTCAAGGACAGGAAACCCAACCTGCTGACCCAAGACAGCCTGGGTGACAGGAGGGACCTGGTGTCCCCCTCACTCCACCTGGGCATGTTCCCTCTGTGGCCCTTCGCCCAGCCTGGGGCCAACCCTGCTCAAGGGTGTTTGGGTCTCAGCTGCTCTCTCCCGCAGCAGGTGAGCCGGCCCGGTCCTCTCTGAGGCTGGGTCCCCTCCTCTGTGACAGGAGATGCTGGGAGGCTGTGCCCAGCAGGAGCGGAGCTCAGGGGTAGGTGGGATCAGCCGGAGATCCTGCAGCTAGGGCACCGGGAGGGGCAGCCGGCCTGCCACCTCCGTGCCCGGGCAGCCTCTCCCTCCTCCTCCCTGGTCTGCTGACCCTGGCCCCTTCCTTCCTGGACTTCATGGGGCCCCTGGACACTTGAGTGGCCCCCTTGGCGGCCGGGCTGCAGTCCTCACAGAGCCCCCATTGCTGCCCCAGGGGGAAGAAGGGGCTGCAGGGTGCCCAAGGCCACGCTGTCCCCTCTCTCACTTCCTCCTTTTCTACCTCAGAGCCCTTTAGGGACCTCCAGCAGGTCAGAGGGTCCCCCTCCCACCAAGGTCAATGTCTGCCCACTGTCCATTGGCCCGGGGGGAGGAGCTGGGACTGGGTCTCCCTGGGCTAGATGGTGCTTCTCCAGCCATCTCCCAGTGTGGAGCGCTGGGTGGCCGGCCTGTGCCCCTGTACTGGGCAGGGTGATCAAAATTACTATAGATTAGTTGATTGCAGATCAATTGTAAATCAACTGTATTTAAATTTTTTTAATAAAGGATTAGGCTGTGGATTCAGACCCCTCTGGGCTAGGAGCCCAGCTCTGCACCTTGCTAGCTGGGTGACGTTGGGCAGGTTACCCCACCTCTCTGGGCTCCAGCTCCTGCTGTAACGTTGGGAGCATTAGGGGAGAAAGTGCAAATGTGCAGGACCAGGGCCGGCCTGCCTGTTTGCACTCCCTCAGGATGGCAATTATTGCTATTTACATGCTCCCTCTCCTTGAAGCCCTTCTGGCAGCCCCCTAAGCAAGTGTCTGCTCTGTTTCCAGAAAGGATTGAGGCCACAGGGGTGAAGCAATGTGTCTAAAGCCCCAGATGGGGGCTTCCCGGCAATCCAGTGGTTAGGACTCTGCTCTGTCACTGCCAAGGGCTCGGGTTCCATCCCTCCTCAGGGGAACTGAGCCCCCCACAAGCTGCTCAGTTCAGCCAAAAACAGGAAACATAGATGGAGGTGGTGGGATGCCCCAGGGCCCAAGTGGTCTCCGTGCCCGAGCCCCCACCATCGTGCCTTCCGTCTCCAAAGTGCAGAGGGCAGAGCTCCCCGGATGAGGAGGGGTTCCAGCACCCACACTGGAGGAAGGGGAAGGCGCGGTGGAGGTTTGGGGCAGGTTCCCTCCGCCCTCGGCCTTGGCTGGCCCTGTGGAGCACTGGGATTCCCACAACTCCTGCCACGTGACCCGCTCTGTCCCTGGTGGGACTGTATGTGGCTGTTTTCCCGGAAACTGTGCCTTGGAGGAGAAGAGCCCGGTTGCCGGGTTGGGGCAGTCCCGGGTCTGAAGCAGGTCATCTTGCATCACCACCAAAAACTGCTGTGGAAAGCCAGGCCCTTTCAGGAAAGAGCCCAGGCCACTGGGGCCGGTGTGGAGATTCCCTGGTGCCCTGGAGGTGGTGTCCTCCTTAGCAGGCCACTGGGATTGGGGTCCTTATGCCCAGCGGGCCCTGCCTTGTCCCATGTGGCCCCACCCACCTCTAGCACCTCCAGCCCTTTCTCCTCAGGCCTCATTTTCCCCATCAGCCAAACACAGAAGGGAGTGCAGGGCCTGGCTTCCCCCCTGGAGGAAGGGTGGGCTATTAACAAGCAGAGAGCTTTGTGGGTGCCTGGGGGGGACACTGCCTGTGTGCACCTGCCCTGATGGGGGCTCTCCTGGGGTGGGCTGGCCTGGGAGGGTGGCTCCTGGTCAGCTGACCTGACCACTCGTGGTCCTCGGGGTGGTCAGGAGACTCGGGCCGAGGTCAGGTGCAGCTGCCAATGACCCTGAGCAAGTGACTTCCCCTTTGGGGGAGGCTGGGTGGCAGCAGAGATCCCCAGCCTCAAGGCCTCAGCTTTTTGCGTCCACTTGTTGCCTCCAAGGCTCAGTTTCCTCACCTGTCAACAGAGGATCCGATGGCTCTGCCCAGCGCACTTCGGGAGCGAACGGGGACAGCCCCGAGAAACTGGAGGCCCCAGCAAGGGTCCCGGGTCAATTGACCCTGCGAAGTGCGGGGAGAAGCAGCGCGCGAGCCGGGGCTGGGGCTGTGGGAAGTGCAAAGTCATCGCCTGGAGAGAAGTGGGCGGGGCCGTGGAGGAGCCCCGCCCCCAGCCCTGCCCTCCCGGCGGTCGTCCAGGGGCGGCCAGACCCAGCGACCCACAGCCCCGTTTGTTCCAGTCCCATCTCTCGCAGGCACCGGGCTTTCTGGCACCTGCGGAGCCCTGTGGCAGGATGCGCGCCCTTCTGCCGTCTCCTCCCCCTCGTCCTGGGAGCTCCGGGAGTGGAAATCGAGGGAGGACGTTCAGCACACACCACCCGCGTTATATTCTCTGGCCCGCGTCTGCCCCTCTTGCTGCCGCGCAGGCTGAGGGCGAAGACTCAATAAACCGACCGCAGGGTTAATTGAGGTCATGAAACAGATTGGGAAATACTTCTTTTTTTCAAAGATGAAAAAGGAGTAGAGGGCAGTAAAAACAAAAACAAAAACAAAAACAACAACAAAAAAAACCTTCCATTTCTGCATCTAAGCCAGGCGGACAGTCCTTCCTTGCGGCTGGCTTAAATGCATCAAGCTGTATTTCAGTTGGTGTGTGTGTGTGCGCGTACTCAGCCCTATCTGACTCTTTGTAACCCAATGGACTGGAGCCCGCTAGGCTTCTCTGTCCATGGGATTCTCCAGGCAAGAATCCTGAAGTGAGTTGTCATTTCCTCCTCCAGAGGCTTATCCTGACTCAGGGAGCGAACCCATGTCTCCTGAGTCTTCTGCATTAGCAGGTGGATTCTTTACCACTGAGCCACTTGGGAAGCCCTGATCAACATTAGGGGATAAGAAACAGCAGGAAATAGATGGGGAAACAGTGGAAACAGTGCCAGACTTTATTTTTGGGGGCTCCAAAATCACTGCAGATGGTGACTGCAGCCATGAAATTAAAAGACACTTACTCCTTGGAAGAAAAGTTATGACCAACCTAGATAGCATATTCAAAAGCAGAGACATTACTTTGCCAACAAAGGTTCATCTGGTCAAGGCTATGGCTTTTCCTGTGGTCATGTATGGATGTGAGAGTTGGACTGTGAAGAAGGCTGAGCGCCGAAGAATTGATGCTTTTGAAGTGTGGTGTTGGAGAAGACTCTTGAGAGTCCCTTGGACTGCAAGGAGATCCAACCAGTCTGTTCTGAAGGAGATCAGCCCTGGAATTTCTTTGGAAGGAATGATGCTGAAGCTGAAACTCCAGTACTTTGGCCACCTGGTGTGAAGAGTTGACTCATTGGAAAAGACTCTGATGCTGGGAGGGATTGGGGGCAGGAGGAGAAGGGGACGACAGAGGATGAGATGGCTGGATGGCATCATTGACTTGATGGACGCGAGTCTGGGTGAACTCCAGGAGTTGGTGATGGACAAGGAGGCCTGGCGTGCTGCGATTCATGGGGTCGCAAAGAGTCGGACACGACTGAGCGACTGAACTGAACTGAACTGAACAACACACTCACTGGAAAAGACCCTGATGCTGGGAAAGATGGAGGGCAGGAGAAGAGGGTGACAGGATGAGATGGTTGGATGGCATTATTGACTCAATGGACATGAGTTGGAGCAAATTCTAGGAGATAGTGAAGGACTGGGAAGCCTGGTGTGCTGCAGTCCGTGGGGTTGCAAAGCATGGAAAACAAATGAACGACCAAACCACAATATGTTTAGTGCGGGCTCCCAGCTCCACCACTGAACGTCACGTGACTGGACCTATCTGTGCCTTGATTTCTTCATCTGTGGTAAGGAGATAATTAAGGAGCACCCATTTCATCAGATTGTCTGATGCAACCAGTTAACGCATACAAACACTTAGGAAAGAGCCTGATCCCTGTGGAGGGGGACAAAAGTCAGCTGTCTACTCAAAAGAACCAAAAGCAGGGTCTGGCAGGGCTGGTTGAGTTCCCGGGCTCACAGCAGCATTATTCACAACAGCCAAGAGGTGGCAGCAACCCAGGTGGCTGGGGACAGATGAAAAGATAAACAATGAAACGCTATTCAAGCTTTAAAAGGAAGGACATTCGGACATATGCCGCAACATGGATGACCCTTGAGGATATTATGTGAAGTTACGTAACCCCAGTCACAAAATGCCTTTGATCCCACTCGTATGCGCTGCTTTGAGTGTTCAGGTTTAGAGACATGGGAAGTAGAATGATGGGTGCCAGGCTGGTGGGAGGCTGAGAAAGGGGAGGTGGTGTTTAATGAGTACAGAGTTTCAGTTTTGCAAAGTGAAAAAAATCCTGGAGATGGATGGTGGTGCTGGCTGCATAACAGCGTATAACTTACTGCCACTGCACTGTGGACTTACAATAGTCCAAATGGGGCATTTGGTTACGTGAATTTTACAACAATTAAAAAAAAGGCACCTGTCATTTCCAATTAGAAATGACAAGTCCTGGGTTGCATGCAGGAGCTGACCACAGCTCTGGGCCAGGTGTGGGGCACTTGACGTCTGGGCTGGACTTGGGGGTCTGCTGCCAGTCCACCCGTGCCTGCTGCCCTCCTGCCCGGTGGAACCGGCCTGCAGCCTGAGGCCCAGTCCCCTGGGGAGGACGGTAATGGGACAGCAGCTGACCAGGGACACTCCCAACTCGCATCTGATGCTCATTTCCTGCTGAGGGTGGAATTCTTGGCTGGCCTTTGGCTCCTTCTGGAAGTGTCTGGTCTCCTGAGGACTGTTTCCTCATCTGTCAAGAGTGGGTAAGAATAGCTCCTGCCCCCTGGGCCCCACTGACGGTCACACCCCTTGGCTCTCCACGCAGCCCTATTGTTAGAGGGTTGCCCTTGAGCTGGGGGCTTCACGGAAGTGACCCTTGACCCTCATGCCGGAACTCAGGGAAAGGGGAAGTGACTGGGGCAACCACAGGAGGGCGAGGCAGCATCTCCCATGCCCTGGTTACAGCCTGGAGCTCGGGTGAGGCCCCGGGGAGGGAGTGCAGGCATCATGGCAGCTGGGTAAGGGGGTGCCTAGCCTGCCCGTGTGTGTTCGTTCTGCCCCTGCCCATCAGGGTCTGGGGCTCTGAGGGGGTGGTGGGTCTATGAGCCTGACGCTGTCCCCTCCTCCATGACCCAGAGCACTTTGGATTCTCCAGCGATTTCCCAATCTGGGATTAGAAGAGGAGGCTGGCAGGGAGGACTGAGGATTGCACAATGAGGCCACAGCAGACAGCCACGGAGGCAGTGGGCCAGGACCCCTTGGATCATGTCCTCATCACCCTCTCTGGCTGGATGAACTTGCTGTGGTGTGGGGGGCAGTCCTTTAGTCTTCCCCTCTATGCACTGGGAGCAGCTGGAATGACCCCCTGTGACCGTTGGTTCAGATCTGAAAAATGTCACCCCTGAGGCCACGAGGCGAGAAGGGGGTAGAGTCTGTCTTACTGCAGCCTCCTGAAGCCCCCTCTTCCCACAACAACCCCCCTCAACCCCCTCCTACCCTGTCCAGAGACAGGATCAATGTCCAAGCCCCAAACTGGTCCCCGGCTGCCTTTCCCAAGGAGGAAGAGGAAGTTTTCAGTTCCAAGGGGCACCCCCTTCTCCCCGCTGCCTTGCCCACTTGGCTGTGCCTCCCAGGCTGCAGAGCTTTGTGCCCAGTTTCCAGGGGGAGCAGGGAACAAGAGGGGAGGGGGAAGGGGGGCACACAAAAGGGAGGGAGGAGCAGAAGCTCTATTAAGGAGCAACAAGGAAGCCGGTGCCCAGACGGGAAATTCCTGAGCTGCAAGGTCCTTTTCAGAGGGCAGGAATTTCTAGGATGTGAAACAGGGAAGAGGTCCTCTTCCCCAGCTCCCCTCCGGCCCCTTGACTGACCCAGAGAAACAGGCCTCAGATGGGAAACTGAGGCCCAGAAAGCAATGTGACCTGCTCAAGGATGCGTTGCGTTGAATGAGGACAAAGCCAGGCTAAGTGAGACTCAAGCCTGAGCTGTTGGGATCCCCACCTGGTGCCTTTAGGAACCTGGCCTGACCCAGCTTGGGTCCCAGAAAGGGAAAGCGCTTCAGTGGGAGTCCTGCAGGCCTGGGTGTGGGTTCGGACCCCCATTTACTGCCTGTGTGACCTCGGGCAAGTCACTCACTTTTGTGAGCCATTTCCCCTTTTTAAGGAAGGCTGGGTGATGAGAGTGTATGCCAGGCACCAGCACGGGTACTCTGGCAAAGGCTGACCAGCACCCGGTGCCTTAGGGAGCCTCTTCCATGGGGGCCACCTCCCCAGGGATGTGTGTGGACACAGTGACCCCCAGGGTGGGAACACTCTCTCCCGAAGGGGTGATTCTCTGAGGTCAGCCTCAGAGTTAGGTGGGACAGTCCCCAGCACCTCGCGGGAGGAAGGGGACTCCCCACAGTTAGGGGTGAGCTGGGTTGCTAGGAGGTCCTCTGAGCTGCCCGAGGTGCTGGCTCTGTGACGCTGGGAAAGTGGTCCTGAGTGCAGGGCCCCTTCCAGTCAGCCAATCAGAAGCTGTTGTCGGACAATGGGTCAGCACCAAACCCATCTTGTCCGCTGGGGGGTGCGGGTCTGGGGTCCCACTCAGGCCTGGCAACAGCCAGCCCCGACACCCCGCCCAGGCTGGTGGGAGAGAGTCCCTTCCTGGACACCCCAGCTTGGCAGTCTTCGCCTCGATCAGGGGGTGCGCGCGCGCGGCACCGGACGCGGGGACCCGGGCAGCACACTCTCTCGGCTTTGGCCTCCGCCCGGGGGTTTTCCGCGGGGGCGGCGGGCGGGGAGGGCCGGCCCGACGGGGGTGGAGCCTGCGTCTATTTCAGGCGGCGCCCGGCTCTGCGGCGACAGGCTCGGCCCGGACACAGTAAGTGACCTGCGCTCGCGGTGCGTCCGGTGCTTCCGTCTCCAAACTCTCCACGCGGCCGCCCACCCGCCCCGACGAGACCCGCCTCTCCGGCCGGATCCCGGTAGGGAGCGGCTGGCGCGATGGAGGGTGCCCCGCGCGGAGAACCCCAGGTCTTCCGCAGTCCCCCTTCTAGGGAAACTGAAGCCCTATGGCTGAGCTGCTGCGTCAGGGTCGGGTTAGATGCACCCGGGAGGAGGGGCTGTGGGAAGGGGCCCTAGTGTCCCTTCCTTTGCAGTAGGAGGGGCGGGAGTGGCCCAGGGCGGGGTGGGGGGCGGCTGGCTGTATAACAGAGGCCGAGTCACTTCACCTGCCTGAGCTTGAATGTCTTCATGTTCAAGGACCAGGGGGGCTGGCGTGGACCTCAGCCCTGACCCGGGCGAGGAGAGTGAGAGTGTGTGTGCCCGCATAGAAACTGGGGGAGCTGGGCGGACCAGGGAGGTACCCCAGGCTGTGGCCACACGGTGTGATTCGGAGCATACCCCTTCCTGTCCGAGTGTGCCCAGCCACCGGCCTCGGCTGAAAGGAATGCCTCTCCTGCCCTTTTCTGTTGTGTCCGGCCACCAGGGTTAGCCTGATAGACACTGGGACACAAGACTCAGACCCTTACTGAGGCCTGGTGGGGTGGGATTCGGCCCGTCAGCTTCCCTCACATCCTGCTTTCAGCAGCACTGTGAGGTGGGGTTCTCCTCCCCATTGCACAGATGGGAAGACTGAGGTCTATGAAGGCAGGGTGGGGTCTGGTCTACACCCTAGCGGATGGTACAGCCAAGCCCACAATGGTCTCTCTTTCTGCTGCACCAGCGGCCTCAGAGTGAAGGCCTGGGTGGGGGCCAAAGGGGCTGCTGCGGACCTTGGCTGGGGAGGAGATTTTGTGCCCCAGAGGCGAGGAGGAGGCGGCTATGCCGTGCTGGGACCTGCAGGAACCAGGTCTGGAGTCTGGCGGGAGCCTCATACGTGGGGGATGGAGGAGGCGGGGCATTGAGGGCAGAGGTGAGGAAGGTGGTCCGCAGCCACTCAGGAGGGCCCTCCCCCTCCTGTGGCAGCGGAGGGGAAGGTGTGCGGGGAGAGGTGGGGCCTGGGCCCAGGGTGAGGCTGAGCGGCCCTTGCCAACCAGCTGGACCAGCTCCTGCGGGTGTCTGGCATGAAAGCGAGATGGATTGGGAGGGATGCTGGGGGAAGGGATGGGCAGGGCAGAAGTGCCCAGTGGCCTTGCACCTGGGGACCCTGGCTTTGGGGCTCCCCGGAGGACCCTCAGCTTGGTTCTGGAGGGGAACTCGCAGTCCAAATGGCACCGGCTGGCAGCTGAGACCCAGCAGTGTAGGACTCTGCCCCCGGTATCTGGTGAGGCTGTGGGAGGGGAGAAAGCCCGGCTTCCTGGCCACTGAGTGGCTCTGGTCAAGCTCGGGGCTTTGGGAAGCATTCCTGGGAGGATGCGCGAAGGTGGCTGGGCTGCTGGGAAGGCAGCAGGGGATGTGGAAAATCTGACGGGCCTAATCCCACCTCCCCACCTCCTGCCGCCTCAGTTTCCCTTTCTGCAGGGGTGGATCACCCTGTCTGCCTTGCAGGGCTGCCGCAGGGGCGAGTTGAAGTCGTGCTGTGTGAGTCACGACTTGGTGTATTTACTCTTGGGTGGTGGGGCAGGCCCTGTTACGGCTCACTCAAGTTACCAAGGAGGCCCGTTCCCCTCTGCTCCCCTTTCCCAGCCCTGCCCCGCTGCCTCCTTTCAGGTCAGCCGTGTTCCCCTCCACCGGTCCTGGCCTGGCTCACCCCATGGTCAAGGCGCTGGGGAAGGTGCTGCCTCTCTGGATGGTGGGGAAGCCCAGTGCCTGGTGAGCTGAGTTCCAAGTTGTTGACCATGGGGGCATTTTAAGCCTCTCTGAGCTAGTTACGTGAGATGAGAAAAATAACACCCCTCCTGGAAGGCAGTGCGGAAGTGATGGGACGGGCACTCAGGAAGGGCCCAGGAAATGGAAGCTTCTGTGGTGGTTACGTCACCCCATTTGGGGAGCAGGCAGGGTGAGGTGGAGCTGGGAAGCTCGAGTTTCCTGTCTGAGCTGCTGTGTGACCTCAGACAGGCCTGTGCCTCCTTGGGCTGCTTGTCCCTCCGACCTGGGAAAGGGCTTGAGGGGGCACTGTGGTTTCTGTAGACCTGAGCCCCCCAAGGTCATAATAGGGGTCTGGCCCTGCCTGCCTCGTGGTCCCAGTGGGAGCAGCCCTGTTTCTGCTCACTACGTTCCCCTGGGACCCCAAGCCACATGAGTCAAGAGAACAGAGCAGAACGGAGGATGGGGCTGGGGCCGGATTCCTGCCTCAGCCCAGCCTCTTGTGCCCTCTGACTGTTCTGGACCTCGGTTCTCGCTTTGTGCATTGGGCCAGAAGCCGAGCTCTGCCCACTCCCCCAGGGTCCCCAGCGAGCCTGTGGTCCCCCTCCCTGCCCAGAGGATGGGCTGACAAGGAAGGATTTGCCAAAATGAAGTCTCCTTCTGTCTGGAGATTCTGGGAGGGCCTGCGAGTTCTGCGGAAGTGGTCTCCAGGGGGAAAGTTAAGTTGCTGGTATCCATCTGGGCCAGGAGACAGCCAGAGCCCTGGCGGTCACACAGGTGAAAACAGATCAACCTGGCTGCATGCTTGGGCTGGGGAGCCAGGGGCCAGTCCCCCACGACCACTGACCCTCTCATTCCCTCCGCTTGTCAACCTGCAGGCCAGAGTCGGGGTGATGCTGAAGATGCTGACCTTCTTCCAAGGACTCCCAGGCCAGCAGCCTGTGTCCGGGGCCCCTGACTTCCCCAGAAGCGCCCAGAAGTTGCCCTCTACCTCAGAGGCAGAGTCTGAGGCCTCCATGTCGGAGGCCTCCTCCGAGGACCTAGTGCCATCCCTGGAGGCCGAGGTGGCCACAGACAGGGACGAAGAAGAGGCCGGCAAGAAGAAGAAAAAGTCGAAAGGCCTGGCCACCATGATCAGCGTCTTCACCAAAGGGAGGAAGAAGAAGGGTCAGCCCAGCTTATCAGAGACTGAGGGCGAGTCTGAATCCAGTCCGCGGCCGCCTGCCCAGCTGCCCACAGGTAGGCGGCAGCCCCCTCCCCAGGCGGGCAGGGTCTGGGCAGGATGGGGGCTCATTGGAGTGGATGCCCCGCTCAGCTGGGACAGAGTGGGCAGGGCATGTGGGTGTTTAAGGGCGTCGAAGGGCCTCCCCTCCCTGCTTTCACCTGCTGCCCCCGATCTCAGGATCTGAGCCTGGTATGCCCTGCCCGGGCTGGGACACCCCGCATGATTTGGGGAGTCTTGGCCCCTGGGAGGTGAACTGGGCGGGTCTCAGAACCCCAGGCCACACTAATGCCGCGTCCTGGCCGAGGGCGGGTCTCAGAACCCCGGGCTGCGCTAACGCCGCGTTCTGGCCGCAGTGGAGGAGCTCAAGGCCGACCTGGAGCGCGGGCGGCTGGAGGCGGCGCGGCCTCTGCTGGCGCTGGAGCTGGAGCTGCAGGAGGCCGCGGCGGCGGGTCGCGCGAGCGAGGAGGAGCTGGTGCGGCGCCAGAGCAAGGTGGAGGCGCTGTACGCGTTGCTGCGCGACCAGGTGCTAGGGCAGCTGCGCCGGCCGCTGGAAGCGGAGCCCGAGCGGCTGCGCCAGGCGCTGGCCGTGCTGGCCGAGCAGGAGCGCCAGGACCACGCGGCGGCGGCGGCGGCGGCGGCGGCGGCGGCGGGGGCTCCGGGGTGCCCGGGGCTGGCGGCCACGCGGCCCCGGGGCTGGCTGCAGCTGTGGCGGGACGGCGTGGCGCAGGCGGCCGCGGAGCGCCTGAGCCGGCGGCCGGCCGCGGACGCCGAGGGCCGCACGGAGGCCGAGCGCACCTTCCTGCACATGGGCCGCACCATGAAGGAGGACCTGGAGGCCGTGGTGGAGCGCCTCAAGCCGCTCTTCCCCGCAGACATCCGCGTGGTGGCCGCCTACGCCGAGAGCTACCACGCGGAATTCGCGTCCCAGCTGTCGGCCCTGACGCAGTTTGAGCTGTGCCAGCGAGATACCTACATGCTGCTGTTATGGGTGCAGAACCTCTACCCCAAGTGAGCTTGGGTGCGGGGTGCCGCCGGGCTGGGGTTCCCTGGGCGGGCAGGGCCTGGGTGTCACCACGTGCAGGGAGTCCCCTGGGAGAACGGCCCAGGGGGGGCTGGAATCAAAGGGACAGGGCCTCCGCTGGGCCTGCTTTGCCCTGGGAATCCTTAGTCTCTCCAGCCTCAGCGGCATCCCACAGTTGTGGAACCTGAGGCACAGAGAATGGGGGCAAGGACCTCATCTTTCATTCCTGAGTTTCCAGTCTGGGTTAGGGGGTGAAGCCGCCTGTGATCCAGAGTCAGGAAGGGCTGTGGCCAGGAGCAGGGGCCCTGGCCTGGCCTGGGTCAGCCCAGGAAGCCAGCTCGGAGGAGGAGGTGCAGGATTCTACAAGCCGCAGGAGGCAGCGGCCCTGCTCTGGGGCTGCTGACAGTCTAACAGAAGTAAGGGAGTCAGGCGAGGGGGAAGCGAGGACAGGCTGGGAGAGGCAGTGGGGGATGGTGTTCCTGGCAAAGGGAGCTGCCCTACAGGGCCCAAGGCTGGGCTGGGAGGCCTTCTGGGAGCACTGTGGTTCAATACCCCCAGCAGGCCCAGGGAGCACTCCCAGGCAGGATGGGGGGCATTGGGCCTGTTGGGGAAATCCCCATTGTGCAAGGTCTCTCCCAGTGGCAGAGCTGAGTTCTGGCCACCGAGGCCTGGAGCTCTCAGTTTGGGAGGCACCTGGTACTGCAGTGGAGAATCCCTGGTACCAACTGTATTCAGATGCAGGCATCCCCTGATACACTCAGACCCCATGCATTCCTGAGCATGTTGCTGCCAGTATCTTGGCTTTCTCTGCCCACCGAAGCTGGATAAGAAAATCCGGAGACAGAGGCAAGAACACAGCAGGCTCCTGCCTCCAGTACTGTGTCCCTGCCTCCATGAGGAACCTAGGGGATCATATAGCTGGGGGCTCACAGTCTGGGGTTGGAGATGAACAGAGGGGTAAGGATCCTGCATGCTTCTCCTCACGCTGTTTCAAAAACAGTCATCAGGCTGGCGTTGAGTAGCCTGGTAATTTGGGTCTGGCAGTCTGCTTGCTGCCATTTTGGTCCAGTTTGGGTCCGTTGTGTTTTGTGGACTGTACTGAGACTTTCTTTCTATAATGCAGAAGGAGAGAAAAACTCGAAGGGGTGGTTTGCAGAGAGGGCGCTATGAAGTTGAGCCCCAGATACAAAATGTTTTGAGGGGACGATAGGTGCAGCATGTGATTCTCAAATCAGGTTTAATCTTTTGATAAAAACTTAGTTACAGACTGCAGATCAGGAACAGGTAAAGAACTGGAGGAAAAAAACAGCACAACACCTCTTTTTTCTTCTTTTTTCCCTTATTGTACTGCAACAAGCATGTCTGCCATTCGTACAAGCTGGGTGGGGAGAGACTTAAACCGCAGTGTGGATCGGCTTGGGGTTTCTGGTAGGGGCTGGCCCCGCCTGTAGCGTAAAACCTGCAGGAAGCCTGGGGTGTAGGCCCTGTGAGCGATGTCTGAAGCTCTCAGGGATGTCAGTGGTCTCGGTTGGTGCTGGTGGCTCAGCCTCCAGCAGGGGCCCAAGGAAGGACCAGGCGGGGGTGGTGGGTGAGGAGCCAAGGAGAGCAGGGGAGCTGGCCAGGGCAGGGGATGCCGGAGAGGCCCGCCAGCCGAACCGGTTCCTTCTTGTTGGTCCTGACTCACCAGGAAGTGCTGGGCCTGTCCCTTCTGCCCCTCCACTTTCCTGTCCCTGTGACCTCAGGGGCTTTCACCTGGGGCCCCCTGGGGTCAGTGCAGGGGGACGCTGAGCCCTGAGAGGGGGCGACCAGGGTGGCTCCATGGAGGCCCGTGTGGCCAGAAATCTGGGGAGCAAAGGGACACAGCACATCCAGGCCGGGGTGGGGGGGGCGCGGGAGGCAGAAAGGGCTATTCTTGAGCCTCCGGACAGACAAAGGCCCTGAGGAAGTGCCAGGGCTGGGCAGTCCCCAGGAGGCTCTGGGACCCAAGGGAAGCGCCACAAGGATGGGTGGATATGCCTTGGGACTGGCCCTCCTCTGAGGGCAGCACAGCTGGTCTGGGGGTGGGGGGAGGCGGGGCAAGGCTGGTGGGATGCAATGGGAGCACTGTGGGGGATGGAGGGAAGGAGACAGAGGGTGAGAAGGGGAGTGGGAGCCCTTGGAGCAGGACGATCAGACCGGAAATGTGGTTCTTCCCGCCCTAGCGGAGAGGAGGGACTGTTGGAGGCAAGGCAGGGAGCCCGGGAGGAGGGTCCTTTGGTGTGCCAGGCGGGAGATGGGGGCTGGGCTGTGGGGTGCCTCTGGCAGGGTAGCTCGAGGCTGATGGGTTTCGGGAGCATAACCTGGAGTAAGAGTGGATGCGGCTGAGAGAGTGAACGGAGGCAGGGTGATTCTGGGATTTGGGGCCTGGATTGAACTGAGATGGAGAGGCAGGGGTGGGAGGCACAGGAGGGAAGGCGACTGAGCTGTGTGCAGGGCTCTGGCTGGGGCGGGGGCTGGGGTTGGGGGGACAGTGCTGGTTTTCCTCAAGCCAGCCCATCTGCCCACAGCGACATCCTCAACAGCCCCAAGCTGGCGCCCGAGCTGCAGGGAGTCAGACTGGGGACCCTCCTGCCCCCAACCCAGATCCGGCTGCTGGAGGCCACGTTCCTCTCCAACGAGGTGGTGAGTCCAGGGCCAGTGCCAGGCGGGGCTGAGGCGGGGTGGGAAGGAAGAGGAGCGGGGGGCGCGGGCAGGGAGCCTGGCAGGGATGCCCCCGTGGGCTTCGCCCTACCCTGAGCGGGCCCCTCCTCCCCTCCAGGCCAGCGTGAGGGAGCTGACGGCCCGAGCTCTGGAGCTGGAGTCAAACCGCTGGACCAACGATGAGGCCCCGCAGAGGCTGGACGGTCACTGCCACAGTGAGCTGGCCATCGACATCATCCAGGTAGCACCCACTGTGCCGCCTGCACCGGCCTCGTCCCTGTGGGCAGACGGGCCCGCCACTGAGCACACACCCCCTTGCACCATGTCTTACCCACGCCCACCCCTGCCCCAGCCCTAGAGCAGGCAGGCTTCTGCTCAGTTTCACCCCTGACCCCTGCAGATCATCTCCCAGGGCCAGGCCAAGGCCGAGAGCATCACCTTGGACCTGGGCGCGCAGATAAAGCCCTTGCTGTTGGAAGAGCTGGCCAGGTTCCTCAGGAGGTGGGTGATGGGCATACATGCCTGGAGCGGGGCTGGGGGCTGAGGAGTCCTTGCCACCACCTCTCTCAGAGCCCCAATCCCTCCCTTGGGCCCCAGGTGGGGATCTTAGCTAGACCAGCGCCCCCTCCCTGCCCCTAGGGTGTCTGTTATTATGAGCAGGAGTCCTTGTCCCCCTGCACCACCAAACTGGGCGCTGAGAGCCTCAGGTCATCTGACCACCCCGCCCCCACCTTGCTCAGCAAATCCCCTGGAAGAGCAGCCTCCGACTGCAAAGATGCCCCCCGAGGGACTGAGGCCCTGGCCTCCCCTTCAGGTGATGACCCGGGTCTGTGACCCCAGAGTTATGGCTGCCAGCCTCCCTGCCTCTGCCTGCAGCTCTAGAGGGGCCTGGGGGCTCTGCCGCATCCTCTCCAGCAGCTCTGCAGGGGCCCTGGCCCCGCCTGGCTGAGCGCTGAGCGTGTGAAGCCAGTTCCGGAATGCCTGCTGCGTCCGGCCCACATGTGGAGCAGGAGGGTGATCAGGCAGCCACCGAGGCTGCCATTGCCCCAGTGTTTGTGCTGCTCCTACGTGTGCTCTTTCCCTTTCACCAGCTACCAGCGCGCCTTTGATGGATTTCTGGAGCGATGCAGACAGCTGCGCAATTACAGGGCCAATGTCATCGCTAACATCAACAACTGCCTCCCTTTCCGGTAAGGGCGCTGGGCAGTGGGGGGAGTCACTGCGGCTGCCTGCCTGTGTTGGTGGGGGGGGCCGGGAAGCCGGCAGGGGGTGGGGGTGCAGAGAGGCGGGGGTGGGGGGGTGGGGGGGGAGGTGCCTGGGATGGGGGAGGGAGGAGGAGCAGCCTAAGCAGAGATGTTGAATTAAAATGAACAGGGTGGAAAGGAAATACCCAGGCTTACAGTGGCAACAGCGAACATTTGTCTAGTGCCGGTGGGTCAGGCGCTCACGCGCAGGGCTTCATTTATCCTGTTAGCAACCTCGTTAAGTAGATACAGTGACTGTGTCCACTGATCCATGAGCACCCTGAGCTATGGAGAGGCTGAGCCACTTGTCCTCAGTTAGAACAGGATGTGGTGTTAGGTGGGTGTTAGGTGGGAAGGCTGGGTCCCGCCTAGGGAGCCTGGATGGAGTGTCTTGGTCTTGCTCCCACCGGGCCTGGGGAGCCAGGGAGGGTTCTAGAGCGATGGTTTAGGGAGATTCGCCTGGGGCTCCTGGGCTCTCTGGGTTTAGGGCTGCAGGCCGGGCGGGGCTGGGGCTGGCGTGACCTCCCTGCCTCCTGTGTTTCCAGGACGTCCCTGGAGCAGCAGTGGCAGACACCGCCAGACCTCCGGAGCTCCCTGCTGAGGCCCCTGAATGAGCTCAAGAGCCATGGCTTTGATACCCTGCTCCAGAGCCTGTTTGGGGACCTGAAGGTAGTCCAGCCTCCTGCCCCCTGGCAGTGCTGAGTCTAGTGCTGGGGGGGCTGCGGGAGGGCCTTGGACGGTGGGGTGGGGGGGTCGGCGACAGAAACGAAGACCTGGCTCGAGGAAGGCGCGGCACGGGGCAGCTGCAGGGAGGCTGCTGGCCCCGTGATGGGGCCGTGATCCGCCCTTGACATCACCCCCGCTTCAGCCTCGGGCTTGGCCTCAGAGGGCCGCTTAGGGCCCTGGGGTGCGGAAGAGAAGCCTCAGCGCCCCTCCCTGTTGGGACTCCACCTAGTCTTCAAGTTTGCCCCCAGGCCCTCCTGCCTGACCCTGCCTCCCAGCCAGGAGGCTCAGAGCCTCTGGTGGCTCCCGCCACATCTGCGGGGCCCAGGGCATCCCCAGAAACCCTTGGTGCCTGTACCGCAGGAGGAGGCGGGGGTCCTAGGGGAGGAGGGGGGGCACTCCCTGCCTGCCCCCTGGGGGACCCCCCCTTGACCCCAGTGCCCACGGCTGCGGGTGGCCAGGCGGTGACCCTGGATGACTCGGCAGGGCCATCATCATCATAGGCCCAGCCAAGCACAGGGCTTTGTTTAGTCAGGAATTTATTTATCTAAGGAGGGAGATGCTGGAGAAGGCCTCAGGGCAGGCAGATGGCAGTCCTGGCTGGTCGGCCTTGGAGAAGGGGACCCAGACCCGGCCTCCACTTCCTGCTGGAGCGCCCGGGAAGTCTTTAATATAACCCGACCCCTGTCCCGGCCCCGTGTGTGTCTGTGCGTGTCTGTGCGTGCGTGTCTACTGGGCTGGCCTGTCCTCTGCCGGGTGTGGCCACACAGCCTGACCCTCTCTCGCAGCCGCTGTTCAAGAGGTTCACGCAGACCCGCTGGGCTGCCCCCCAGCAAACCCTGGAGGAAATTGTCTCCGCCGTGGCCGAGAGGATGCCTGAGTTCTCAGAGCTGCAGGACTGCTTCCGGGAGGTGAGGGGGTACTGGGCTGCCGGCGGGGGACACGCAGGCAGACGTGTGTGTGCGCACACCCAGATGTGCTTTTTGCTCTGGCCACTGCCCCTCCCTGGACCCTGGCCTTCAGGGAGGTGGTGGGTTCCCATGGCCCTGCGCACTCACCCACCCAGGAGCTCCTGGAGGCGGTCCACCTGCACCTGGTGAAGGAGTACATCGCCCGCCTCTGCAAGCGGCGCCTGGTCCTCAAGACGGCAGAGCAGCAGCAGCAGCTGGCGGGGCACGTCCAGGCCAACGCCCAGCTCATCCAGCAGTTCTGCACCCAGAGTGTAAGCCCCCGCCCACCCCCTCAACCTCCCACAGCGGTAGGCTGTTCTCCTGCTCCAAGCTCTTCACGGGCTAGGACAGCCTCTCTGGGCCTCTCCAAACCTGATCAGGTCCGACCTGAGCCTCTCTGGGCCCCTGGGCGCGCTTCTGGGCAGGGCCAGCCTCTCTCAACAAGCCTGTGCCTGCAGGGCTCCCGGGCCACCTGGCTACACGACGCCCTCCCCACGCTTGCGGAGATCATTCGCCTGCAAGACCCCAGTGCCATCAAGATTGAGGTGGCCACTTACTCCACCTTGTACCCTGACTTCAGGTGAGAACCGGGACCTCCAGCACCCAGGGAAGGCAGCGTGGCCCTGTGGTTCCCCGCTGCAGTCAGAGCCTGGAGGGGCGGCCAGAGTGAGTCCCTGAGGGTGGGCAGAGTGCAGATAGATACTGGCCACTGTGCCCAGATCTTTACAGCAGCTGTTCACTCGGTCCTTGCTGCCACCTGCTAGGGCTAACATTCTTCATCCCGGTCGTCCAGATGAGACTTGGGAGGTGTGAGGAATGTGTCCAGGGTAAAGCAGCTGGTCAGTCGTAGAGCTGAGACAGCAAAGCCAGGCATCCGACTCCACAATGCATCCTCTGAGACTTTCCTTCAGAAGGGGATCCGAGACCAGAGGGACCACGGACCTGCTGGAGGCCGTGGCACGTCCATAGTGAAGCTGGGGTCCGCCGGTCAGCCTAGGGGTCCTCAGAGGCTTGACCTGTGTCCTGGGGCCTCTGTTCTAGAGTGCAGGCTCAATCCCTGACTGCCTGAGGATCTGGTGAGCCAGGGCAGCAGTCTCTGTGGGTTGAGTCCTCTGGTGTGGCCGGCCTGTCCCCGCATAGCCTGGTCCAGCCACTGGCTGGTCTAGTCCACCTGTTCAGCCACCCATCCACTTACACACTCACCCGTCCAACTACCCATCATACAGGCACCCGCTTACCCATCTGGACGCCCATCTAGCTATCCAGCCATCTGGTCACGCACTCATCTACCCATCTGTCTGTCCTTCGATCTATCCATCCATCCACCCATCTAGTCATCCACCTGCCCACCTATCCGTCTATCCATTCATGGATCCTTGTATCCACCCAGCCGGCCAACAGTTATCAAGTGGTCTCCTACTAGCTACCCGGCTGTGTTTAGGCACCAGGATGCGAGGAGGTACAAGACAGACCAGGCCTTCTGACAGACAGATAGTCAGATGAGGGTTAGCAATGATGAGGTCATCCGGCGAAGGAGTACTATTTGCAAGTTTTAAAGATTGTTTAACCAAGGTTGTGAATGGCGGGAGGTGCTGACTTTAGAGCTGGAAAATCCTCTCTGGGGAGGTGACTTTTTAAAACAGTTTTTATTGTTTACTTTTGGCTGTGCTGGTCTTTGTTGCTGCGCGAGCTTTTCTCTAGCTGCAGCAAGTAGGGGACTGCTCTCGAGTTGCAGCGCACGGGCTTCTCATGGCAGTGACTCCTCTTACTGCAGAGCGCGGGCTTCTCATGGCAGTGACTTCTCTTACTGCAGAGCGCGGGCTTCTCATGGCAGTGACTCCTCTTACTGCAGAGCGCGGGCTTGAGGGCTTGAGGGCTCTTGAGCACAGGCTCAATAGCTGTGGTCCAAGGGCTTGGTTGCTTGGTGGTATTTGGGATCTTCCCAGATCAGGGGTCAAACCCGTGTCTCCTGTACTGGCAGGTGGCTTCTTGACGGGGAGGTGACATGTTAGCTAAGTGCTAAGGGGTGAGAAGGAGCTGGTTACCTCAAGGGCCTGGGGATGAGCATTTGGGAGGAATAGCCAGTGTAAAGGCTGGACCGGGCAGGAGCTTGGCACCCTCTGGAGGCACTGAGGCCGGTGCCGCCCGAGCCCAGTGCTTTAAGCATATCAGGGCACCCTCGTGGGTAGGGGGATTGGCTGCCGGGCCTTGTGGCTCTGGCCAGGAGTCTTGGGTGCTGGGAAGGGGTGTGAGCAGGGGTGTTGGTGAGCGGGCTGCACTGATGGGACCCTGTCTTTGACAGCAAGGGCCACCTGAGTGCCATCCTGGCCATCAAGGGGAACCTGTCCACCAGTGACGCCAAGAGCATCCGGAGCATTCTGGACATCAACACGGGGGCACACGAGCCCTCCAAGGCCCTATTTTCGCTTATAAAGGTTGGTTAGCTTTTCCTGTGTACTGATCTCCTTAGGAGCGCCTGGCAAGCATGGGACACCACTCCACTGCAGGCCGTCAGACCGGCACCAGTGTCATAGCCCCGCAGCCCCTCTGGGAGTCCTGCCTTCTGCTGCTGCTTCTGCCCCGGCCTGGCCGAGGTGTGGGCCCCTGGGCCACTGGAATTGGACAAGCCATGGCGTGTTGACCCCTCCTGTGGGGCAGGAGCCGTGGAGGGGAAGCTCTGTGGATGAGAGTGGAGCTTGCACGCCCTGAAGGAGGGGTGAGGAGGGTGTGTGGCTCGGGGACCCAGCTCCGGGATCACCACCTGTCCGCGAGGTCCTGCCACACCTGCCTGAGGACTGCCCTGCTCAGGCTGGGTCTCCAGCCTCCCCAGCTCCTGCCCAGGGCCCGAGCCTCACCCCTCCTGCCTTCTCTGGTGCAGGGTTGCATCGAGCCGGCCTCAGCCTCTGAGTAGAACAGAAGGAAGAAGTGGAGGAGGAAAAAGGGAAAGATGAGCTCTTATTGGGGAAGGCGTGGGGGGACTGGAAAAGGGCCTGTGGGATGACAGGGCAAGTGGGGGCAAAGCCAGTGTCCGAGCCCCTAACCCCCTCTCTGATTCCCCTCAGGTGTCCCCTGAGGATGGGCCTGGGAGGGCCAGGACCTGCTGGGTTTTCTCGGGGTCTGCCTCCCCCGACAAGGTGCAGACCCAGGGATGCCTCTGTGGGTCCTCCCCTGGAAGTCAGGCTGCGGTCGGGGCAGGGCCATCTTGACCTCTGACCCTTTGGCTCTGGGTCAGTTCCCTGTTGCCAGGCTAACAAACTTCCACAGCTTGGGAGCCTAAAACGAGACCTTGCTTTCAGTTCTGGAGGTCAGCAGTCTGATGTGGGTCTGGTGGGCTGAGCCAGGCGGTTCCTCTGGAAGCTCTGGTGGGGAAGGTCCTTCCTTTTTCCAGTTTTTAGAGGCCAGCCTCCCATATTTCTTGGCTCGTGGCCCCCTTCCATTTCCAAAACCAGGAAAGGCCAGTCAAATCCTTTTTGCATTCAGCACTCCCCTCCTACCTCCCTCTTCTGATTTAAGGCCCCTGGTGGTGACCTTTAACCCACCAGACAATGACCTTTGACCTACCCAGGCACTCCAGGATCCTCTTCTGATGTTAAGGTCAGCTTATTATTAATTCCAGCTGACAACCTTAATTCCTCTGCCGTGGAAACTAACATAGTCACAGTCCCAGGGATTAGGATGTGAGCATCTTTATTGGGTGGACACTATTTTGCTGCCTACAGCCTTCACCCATCGCCTGCCCTGTGGAGTGCCTTATCCTACCCAGGAAAGCAAAGGTGCAGTCACCTTCCTGGGCCTGGGGCAGTGGAGACGCAGGCGTGACCCACCCCGCCTGTGCCTGCGGGAACGCCCTTCTGTGACTGGGTTTGTAGCCGGCCCTCGTGGACTTGTTCCCCTCTTTCCAGGTACTGTGGCCAGAAATTGGCCCGAGTAGATGGTTCATGAAGGCCTTTGTACATTTGCATGTTTGATGTTATTATTATTTTTTGATAGTGTGCTTTTGTATGTTTTTTTAAGAACAAATTCTTGGTTTTTATAGCTTAATATAAAGCTGATTTCAAAAGTGGCTGTCGAGTGATTTCTCTTGGGAGAGGCTTTCTCAGCCTCTTGGGGTCTGGCAGACTCTGTCCCCCAGCGCCTCCTGCCCAGCTCTCACCTGTGAGCGTGACCTTTGGGAGGGTCTGCTGTGGGCCAAGGCCCCTGACTCCACCCTTCAGTTTCCTCACCTGGAGGTGTTGATCACGAACCTGTCTGACGTCCCCCACAGTCCTTTACAGAAGAGGGGGATGGCGACATTTCAGCTCCATGCATCGGGCACAGTGGGAACCGGCTCTCGTATTCCTGGAACTGACCTTGAAGGGCCCAGCTGTGATTACAGCTGGCCCCAGCTCTCCTCCACACCCCCATCCTGGCCCAGGATTTGGAGAAGGGCAGAGTCCCTGGGAGGCAAAGGGGAACCTTGGTGAACTCATTCCACAGAGCTGGAGGCGTGTGGGGTGGGCGGGCGGGGGAGGCATGACTAACTCCAGCTGGAAACGCCTGGACATCAGCGGCTGGAGCCAGAGGGAAGGCCCTTTGGGATGAGATGCGGGAGGGATGGACCCACTGATCCTGGGGAGCACCCAGGGGAGGGGGAGGGATAGGCCACCCCAGGCTGAGCTCCAAGTGTGGGCCCTGGGCAGGTTGGAGCCTCAGGGCTGGGGGATGGCCAGTGGGTTTTCCGCTGAGTTCTCCCTGCGGAGCTCAGGAGGAGGAGGCAGGGGGAGGGGGGAGCTCATGGAAGCTGAGGACCAGATGGAAAGTTTCTGATCCAGGCAGATATTCATGAACCAAAGAGAATGGACTTGGGCCCCAAAATGCAGAGGGTGCTGAGATGCACCCCCCAGCCTCCCTGCAGCAGCGTGGGCCAGGGTCCAAGGAGAACAGAGGCGGTCAGAGGCGGGGCCCTGGGGTCGGGGAGCCGGCCGGGTGGACTCGATGCTGGCGCTGTGGGGGGCGCCATCCATGCTGTCCCTGTAGGAGGGGGAGAGCCGCTAAGGTCCCGCGGGGTCACCAGCTCCGGCCCCTCCACCAAGGGCTCTGCATCAGTAACTGTGGTCATGGAAGGAAAAGTCCTTTAAGGGAAGGATTTGCCCCAGAGGCGAGGAGTGGGTCGCTGGGCAGAGGGGACAGAGGGCAGGTCGTGGGTGAGGGCCCCCGGCGCTGGCCCCCATCCAGACTCCTGTCAACTGGAAGGCAGGCCATGGGTCAAGCGCAGGTGGGATCCTTCAACCCCGCCCCGTCCCTGCAGGGGGGCAATGGGGAGGGCGGGCCAGGCTCTCCCTGAAGGGCTCACATCCCTGGGAGGCCCGGAAGGAACAGGGAGCAAGTTAATAAACAGTCCAGGTTCAAGTGCGGGGCAGATGGTTGGGGGGGTGGGTGGGGGTGATGCAGCGGTTATGGGGTGGGGCAGTCCCGCTGTGGCCACAGGCAGTACTCACTGGGGGCGGGGGACCGTGGCGGGGGACAGGCATGTGCACAGAGCAGGGAGGGGCAGCACCAGAAGGGAAACAGCCTAGGACTCGGGAAGGGCTCAGGTTTTAGGGAAAGAAAGAGCTCAAGGCAGGGTTGGCTGGGAGTGGGGATTCAAGCAAGCCCCACTGAAGTGGCAGGCTGGCAACGAGGGGGCCTTGGTGGGGCTGGGCGTTGGGGTTCACTCACTCCACTCACTGTAAAGGGGGGAGCACTAGGGACTCTGAAGAGGCAGTTTGCTGGGATCTGTGACTGGGAAAGAACTCTCTGGCTGCTGTAGGAAGAGCGGGGATGCCGCAGGGAGGCCAGGGAGCCCGTGAGGAGTGCCAGGGTGCCCAGGAGGAGGCCTGCTCTGTGAGGGCTGGGACAGGGAGGTGAGGCTGGCCCAGGGCAGGGAGGCAGGGGAAGCCTCATTTCCATCCCAACGGGGGGACCACGGGGCCTCGGGGCCTCCTTGCAGCCAGGGGAGTCCTGGGGGGAAGCCTGGGGTTTCTGGTTTGAAAGATGAAACCCTGGTGGGCCAGTCATGGGTTTGGTCCCTGGTTGGAACTAGGATCCTGCACACCACATGGCGTGGTCAAAAAATTAAAAATATTTAAAAAGAATAGACTGCCCAAACCCCTAGTGTGTGGGTGACGACAGTGTCTGGCGAGGCTGACAGTCACCAGGAGCCACCCCCACAACTACTCTGGAAGTGTGATTTCACAGCCCCCAGGAGGGCCACTCAGCAAGATCAGTGAAACCCACAGGGATTCCTGGGAACCATTCTGCTCCTATGAATGAATCTTATCAACTCTCTAACATCCATGAGAAGTGACAGGCAGCAGGACAGTCACTTCCATTGTCGTAGCAAAGCGCTGGGAACCCCCTGAGTGTCCATCAGTAGACGCCAGGGAAATTATTGCCGTGGTGCAGACGGTGGAGCACTACGTGGCTGGAGAGAGAATGAGGAAGTTGTCTTGCTTCCAATTTGAAAATTGTCCCAACATATAATGTTGAGGAAAAAAACCAAAAACACACAGTGTAGAAGAGTTGATGGTGTGCAGCCATGGATAAACAAAAGTAGAAAAAAATAGACATTTATGTCTGCCTGAAGCTCCAAGAATACACAGAAGAATTGTACAAAAAAGATCTTCATGACCCAGATAATCATGATGGTGTGATCACTCACCTAGAGCCAGACATCCTGGAATGTGAAGTCAAGCGGGCCTTAGGAAGTATCACTATGAACAAAGCTAGTGGAGGTGATGGAATTCCAGTTGAGCTATTTCAAATCCTGAAAGATGATGCTGTGAAAGTGCTGCACTCAATATGCCAGCAAATGTGGAAAACTCAGCAGTGGTCACAGGACTGGAAAAGGTCAGTTTTCATTCCAATCCGAAAGAAAGCAGTGACAAAGAATGCTCAAACAACCACACAATTGCACTCATCTCACATGCTAGTAAAGTAATGCTCAAAATTCTCCAAGCCAGGCTTCAACAGTACGTGAACCGTGAACTTCCAGATGTTCAAGCTGGTTTTAGAAAAGGCAGAGGAACCAGAGATCAAATTGCCAACATGCACTGGATCATGGAAAAAGCAAGAGAGTTCCAGAAAAACATCTATTTCTGCTTTATTGACTATGCCAAAGCCTTTGACTGTGTGGATCACAATAAACTGTGGAAAATTCTGAAAGAGATGGGAATACCAGACCACCTGACCTGCCTCTTGAGAAACCTATATGCAGGCCAGGAAGCAACAGTTAGAACTGGACATGGAACAACAGACTGGTTCCAAATAGGAAAAGGAGTATGTCAAGGCTGTATATTGTCTCCCTGCTTATTTAACTTCTATGCAGAGTACATCATGAGTAACACTGGGCTAGAAGAAGCACAAGCTGGGATCAAGATTGCCAGGAGAAATATCAATAACCTCAGATATGCAGATGACACCACCCTTATGGCAGAAAGTGAAGAGGAACTGAAAAGTCTCTTGATGAAAGTGAAAGAGGAGAGTGAAAAAGTTGGCTTAAAGCTCAACATTCAGAAAACCAAGATCATGGCATCTGGTCCCATCACTTCATGGCAAATAGATGGGGAAACAGTGGAAACAGTGGCCGACTTTATTTTGGGGGGCTCTAAAATCACTGCAGATGGTGATTGCAGCCATGAAATTAAAAGATGCTTACTCCTTGGAAGGAAAGTTATGACCAACCTCGATGGCATATTAAAAAGCAGAGATATTACTTTGCCAACAAAGGTCCGTCTAGTCAAGGCTGTGGTTTTTCCAGTGGTCATGTATGGATGTGAGAGTTGGACTGTGAAGAAAGCTGAGCACCGAAGAATTGATGCTTTTGAACTGTGGTGTTGGAAAAGACTCTTGAGAGTCCCTTGGACTGCAAGGAGATCCAACCAGTCCATCCTAAAGGAGATCAGTCCTGGGTGTTCATTGGAAGGACTGATGCTGAGGCTGAAACTCCAAACTTTGGCCACCTCATGCAAAGAGTTGACTCATTGGAAAAGACTCTCATGCTGGGAGGGATTGGGGGCAGGAGGAGAAGGGGACGACAGAGGATGAGATGGCTGGATGGCATCACCGATGCACATGAGTTTGGGTGAACTCCGGGAGTTGCTGATGGACAGGGAGCCCTGGTGTGCTGTGATTCATGGGGTCGCAAAAAGGCGGACACAACTGAGCAGCTGAACTGAACTGAAGCTGCAATACTTTGGCCACCTGATGCAAAGAGCCAACTCACTGGAAAAGACCGTGATGCTGCAAAAGATTGAGGGCAGGAGGAGAAGGGGGGAACAGAGGATGAGATGTTTGGATGGCATCATCGACTCAATGGACATGAGTTGGACCACACTCTGGGAGATAGTGAAGGACAGGGAAGCCTGGCGTGCTGCAGTCAGATACGACTTAGCGACTGAACAACAATGTATGTGCCTTAAGACGGCCTGGAAGAACATACCAGGAACAGAGCGTGCTTGCTGGTGAGTGTGTGTGTGCACGTGGGTGGTGGGGGAGGGTGGGGAGGGGATGGGGAGGGAGGCAGAGGTTTTGGAGGAGATACGTCACTGTGTGTCCAGCTTTAATTTTTTCAATTATTGAGCCATGTGAGTGTGTTACACAGTTTACAATCTAACATCTCATTGAGATGCTGTAGTTTCCAGGAGGAGATGAGACTTGTGAATCTCGAGTGTGAGGTGGTCCAGTGATGCTGAGACTGTGGAAGTGGTTTTGTCAGCGGCCGGTGATTTTCTCCAACCAAGCTCAGTGCTCAGGGGCCGGTTGCAGTCACAGAGTGGGCTTCAAAGGAGAACACGGTTTGGGTCGGCGTCCCTGGCGGCTCGGCGGTAAAGAATCTGCCTGCAATGCAGGAGACCTGGGTTTGGTTCCTAGGTGGGGAAGATCTCCTGGAGAAGGAAATGGCAGCCTACTCCAGTATTCTTGCCTGCAGAATTCCCTGGACAGAAGAGCCTGGTGACTACAGGGGTCACCAGGGGTCGCAGAGTCAGACACAACTGAGCAACTTTCTTTCATGGTTCAGGTCCTACGGTCACACAGAGGGTGAGCAGAGCTGAGATGTGAGGGTACCCCCACAAGAGGTTAGAACAGTAAACTGGGGTCTCAGAGGGTGGGAGGGTTGGGGGGGTGTTAGAGGGGAGGGGCTGGGTCAGAGGATTGGGCCCCAGGGGGCTGGGGTGCAGGCACAGGGGTGGGGCGACCTCGAGCATCCATTCTTCTCATCAGCTCTGGACTCCACCATCTCTCCTCTGCTCATGGTCTGCCCTCTGAGCATCCTTCCGTGACATTGGCTCAGGCTTGTAGCTGAGCACCTTTACAGTCTCGGATCATTTGGAGTCCAGTCAAGGACCACACTGTAATTGGGAGGGGGCCGCTTAGGGACGGCAGCAGGGATCAGAGTGTGGAGATGGCTACTGAGGATGGAGAAGCCGAAGCACAGGCGGAGCTGGGGTGCTGAGGGTGTAGCAGTGCCCCAAGGAAGGAGCGAGTCTGGAAGAGCCCCTCATCCCACCCCGACCCCCACATGGGCTCCTGGCCCGGATTCAGGCCTCAGTGGGGAGGCTGCAGCCCCAGCAAAGTTCAGTGAGGCACTCCGCCTGCAGAACTTGCTGGAAAGGCAGGCCCTGGGATGCCAGGTGAGCCACGCACTGGTAGGTGCTCCGCTCGGAACCTGCTGCAGAGCCTCCTGGGAGGTCGGGGGCGGGGGGGCAGCGGTCCGGGGCGAGATGCGCCAGGTGACCGCCAACAGATGGCTGTGACACCGACGACACCCTCCTGCTTCATGGTCCCTCCGGCACCCGCTACTGATGAAGCTCAGCACTCTGCAAGGGAGGAAATTCCAAAACCCTCACGTAGGGCAATGACAGAGGAGTTTGGAGCTGGGGGACTTGGACTGATGACAGGCGATTGGTCTCCAGATGCACCTCCTGTGGACTCAGCCTCCCGTGAACGCTTTCACTCAACGCCATCCACCCAGTCTTCACACAAGCGGGGGTACCCTCTCTTCCCCAGAATGAGGATGTGCTGTCCCGAGTCCCCTTATCTCTTCCCGGCTGTGCTAACTGCTTCCCACACTCAGTCACAGCCCCCCGGATGCTCTGTTACCTGCAGTCTGAACTGTAGAGTTAACCTCCAACAGACGGCAGGTACAATCACAAAGCCGAGGAGAGACAAGAGGGAAACAGTTCGCAAAACAAACACATTAAACTAGCGAAGACTTAGAGAAGGAAATGGCAACCAACTGCAGTGCTCTTGCCTGGAGCATCCTGTGGACAGAGGAGCCTGGTGGGCTGTTGTCCATGGGGTCTCACAGAGTCGAACAGAACTGAAGTGACTTAGCATGCATGCATCCTTTGGAGAAGGAAATGGCAACCCACTCCAGTATTCTTGCCTGGAGAATCCCAGGGACAGGGGAGCCTGGTGGGCTGCTGTCTATAGGGTCGCACAGAGTCAGACATGACTGAAGCGACTTAGCAGCAGCAGCAGCAAAGACTCTCAGGCGAAGCTCCCACAGCCCTAGTTTCTGTAACAGCTGGGAAGCCATGTCTCCTTCTCCCGTTACTCATTCTTCTTTCCTTACTCAGCCTGGATTTCCCCCACCCGCAGCCAGAGCCTCAGCTGGTGGGCTGGCTGCAGAACAAGGAAGTGATGAAATGACCTGAAGGAAGGTCCCCGAGGGGTCTGAGTCCTGGCTCCCCTGCCCTGCTATGGTTGATGTGGTTTTCCATTAGCCCTTCCTGCAGGTTGTAGAAATTGTCAGAAGAGCTCCAGAGAACACCCTGCTCTGCAGGCCAGCCCTCCCGTCCTCACTGCAAAGTGGCCACACAGTGGCCCCCAGGAACAGAATTGATCATGCCAGCCATAGAGCCATCCCTTGCCGGCCTTTTGCATAATGAACCCCAAAGAGCCAGGTGGTAGTATTGCCTTTCGATTTGATAAAGCCGCTGGGTGCCCCGTGGCTGCAGTATTCCCCACGGAGGACTGAAACCCTCAAGTCAGCAGAGCTCAAGGTTGGGGGTAAGAGAGGGTCCACTGCAGCTCCACTCCCTGGCCCTGGACCTGTGCATTTTGAGTACTTATTTATTTATCTGGCTGCACCAGTTCTTAGTGGTGGCATGTAGGCTCTTGTGCCTCCACCAGGGATTGGACCCTGCCTCCTGCGTAGGGAGCTCAGAGTCTTAGCCACTGGACCAGCAGGGGGGGTCCCTGGACCCATGCATTTTGCCACGGCAGAAACAGACCCATGTAACTGTCTCTGACCCAAACCCTTATGGAAGCCTGTGAAGCAGAGAGAGCCTTGTCCTTCCTGGATGTTGTCGCCTATCTGGCACCACAACTGAATCTTCCCTACGTCATTCAGCCCCTCCATTGGGCTGGTCACTTCCAGGTGTGCAGTGAGACCAGTGAAGTCCTTCCTGGATGTTGTCGCCTATCTGGCACCACAACTGAATCTTCCCTACGTCATTCAGCCCCTCCATTGGGCTGGTCACTTCCAGGTGTGCAGTGAGACCAGTGAAGTCCATGGCTGGGAGCCCATACCGCTGCACCCCCTTGGCTGTGACATGAATCCCTCTCTGAGAAGCCATGCAGCATGGAGAACCATGATGGCAGATAAGGCATTTCGTGAGTCCGTGAGTCGTGGCGCTGATGGAAGTTACAGTCAAGGAAGCCAAGCCACATCTCTGTCCAGAATGCATCTATTCCAGGAGGATGAATCATAGCCCTTGCATGATGGGAGAGGGCCAGTGTAAGCCACCTGCTCCCAGGCAGCCGGCTGCTGTCCCTGGGGAATGGTGCCACCAAGAGCCAAGTGCTGACCGCCGCCACTGTCAAGATAAGGCACTGGGCAGCTGCCAGAGCTGCCTGGGAAGAGGAAGTCTGCGTTGTTGACCCCAAGCAGAGCCTGCATCCCTGTCACCATAGCTGCTGTGTTCATGGGGCCATAGCGAACCCACTGGGGCGGCTGGGGGGAAAGAAGCTCTTCTGGGTTGATTTGTGTCCCCCTCCCCACTTCATATTGAAGTCCCGATCCGATGCCCAGTACCCGAGAAAGTGACCTCATTTGGAGACACCATCTTTACAGAGGTAATCAGCTGAAATAAGGTCATTAGGGTGGGTCTTAGTCCAATATGACTGCTGATCTTATATCAGTAGAAAGATGAGGGACTTTTCTGATGCTCCAGTGGTTGAGAATATGCCTTCCAATGCAGGGGACATGGGTTCGATCCCTGGACTGGAAACTAGGATCCCACATGCTGTGGAGCAACTAAGCCCTACACAGTGCAACTGAAGAACCTGCACGCCGCAACTAAGACCCAGCACCGCCAAAAATACATTAATTAATATATATATATTTTAAGAGAGATTTGGAAACTCACACACACATACACGGAGAACACATGTGAAGATGAAAGCAGAGACTGGGCCGATGCTCCTACAAGCCAGGGAGCACCAAAGGTCCCCAGAGAGCCTCCAGAAGCGAGGCAAGAAGCATGAACAAATTTCTTGTCAGCACTCAGAAGGAAGCACCCTCGCAACAACTCCTGGCCTTCTAGCTTCCAGAACCGTGAGGCACACACTTCTGTTCACCCAGTTTGTGGTACTTTGTCAAGGAAACTCGAGCAAACTATCACGGAGGTTGATGACAACTACACAGACCTTAGTCCTCTCACCTGATTAACGAATCGCTTCCCAAGTGAATGTCCTTTGATACGCTTCCATGCGGGGAACAGATGTGTCTGCGCCCACTCTGAGAGGTGGTCCATCTACACGCTTCTTCCCCAGGCTTTCTTGTCAACAAACCCCCAATTCTGTGTGGTGTCCTCCAACCGAAGTGTTAGCCACTGTCTAAATCAGTGTAAATCCGTCTCTCTGGCCATCTCTCCCTCTACACATAGTAGACAGCCAAACATGTTGCTCCAAGCTCTGCAGCCTGGGCGGATGCTCCTTCACCAGCATCCTTCGGGGTCACTACTGAGTGGGGCTGCAGTGCAGCGTTGTCCACTTCCAGGGAGACCCAGCGTATCGACAGACCCTCAGACAATCAGACTTGAGTTTTTCTTACTCAACAGCCCAAGAGGCCTTAGGCATAGGCTGAGAGAAGGGAGGCGAGGCGATGCAACAGGAATTGGTGTTGGAGTCACTTTCTACTCTTATTACTGGGTTGGCCAAAGAGTTCATTTGTAGCATCTTCCAGGAAAGCCCGATGAACTTTTTGGCCAGTCCAATGCTTGTGCCTCCTGGGCCTGCCTGAGCTTGAGTCTTTCATTCAGACCATGTGATGATGGAAAAGCTACTGGACACATCAACCCTTCTGGCTAAGTGGGTCGAACAACACTTAGCTCCTGATGGGAAACTCATGCTGAGTGGTCACTGGGTGTCCATGATGGGGATTCAGTCTCCACTGAATCCCAAATGCAAACCAGAAGCTGTTTCTCAGAAGGAAAATAGTCAGCTGAAGAAGAGAGCAGAGGGTTGCTCCAGAGATCTGGCTGTGCTTTTCCTACAGATGCTGTCATGGGTATTTTGAGCATCACTGGATCTGCGGGATTATAGGTGGTAATCTATACAACAGGCAGAACGGCCTGTGTGGAAGAGTGGCCTGAACCTGCAGAGCCTTCCCTTGCTCTGGTCTCTTCTTGAAACCGGCTACCAACAGGGAACTCTGCAGATGGGTCATCTCACAGCACACCAAGATGTGTTGCTTCCGAAGTCTAAAAAGACCTACCAAGAATTTGCCTCTTTTTTTTTTCATGAAAGTGAAAGTCGCTCAGTCGTGTCCAACTCTTTTCAACCCCGTGGACTATCCAGTCCATGGAATTCTCCAGGCCAGAATACTGGAGTGGGTGGCTTTTCCCTTCTCCAGGGGATCTTCCCAACACAGGGAAAAAACCCAGGGCTCCACATTGCAGGCAGGTTTTTTACTAGCTGAGCCACAAGGGAAGCCCATTTTTCATGGTAGCTGGTAAAACATGCAGCAATTTGCCTTTCATCTTAGAGGGGATGTTTTAAAATTCTCCAGACCAAATAATGCCCAGAAATTTAAAATCACAGGCCCCTAAATTTTTTTGGTGGGGGAGGGGTTATCACCCATCCTATAGTTCACATGTATCTTATTAAGGTATCTGAAGTACTTCCTATTTCCTGTTTATCAGACCTAATCAGCATGATGTCATCAATGTGGTCGACCAGTTGTTAATGTTCAGTTGAATAAGATCAATTCATAGAGATGAAAAATAGAATGGTGGTTGTGAGGGGCTAGGATGAGGAGGGAATGGGGAGTTATTATTTAATGGGAACTGAGTTTCAGTTTTGCAAGAGGAATTCTCAAGACAGTCGGTGGTGATGGTTGCATAACAGCATAAATGTACTTAGTGCTACTAAACTGTATACTTAAAATTGGTTAAAACAGGAAGTTTTATGTTATGCATCAGTTCAGGTCAGTCGCTCAGTCGTGTCTGACTCTTTGCGACCCCATGAACCACAGCACGCCAGGCCTCCCTGTCCATCACCAACTCCCGGAGTTCACTCAGACTCACGTCCATCGAGTCAGTGATGCCATCCAGCCATCTCATCCTCTGTCATCCCCTTCTCCTCCTGCCCCCGATCCCTCCCAGCATCAGAGTCTTTTCCAATGAGTCAACTCTTCACATGAGGTGGCCAAAGTACTGGAGTTTCAGCCTTAGCATCATTCCTTCCAAAGAAATCCCAGGGCTGATCTCCTTCAGAATGGACTGGTTGGATCTCCTTGCAGTCCAAGGGACTCTCAAGAGTCTTCTCCAACACCACACTTCAAAAGCATCAATTCTTCGGCGCTCAGCCTTCTTCACAGTCCAACTCTCACATCCATACGTGACCACTGGAAAAACCATAGCCTTGACTAGATGAACCTTTGTTGGCAAAGTAATGTCTCTGCTTTTGATTATGCTATCTAGGTTGGTCATAACTTTTATTCCAAGGAGTAAGAGTCTTTTAATTTCAGGGCTGCAGTCACCATCTGCAGTGATTTTGGAACCCCAAAAATAAAGTCTGACACTGTTTTCCCATCTATTTCCCATGAAGTGATGGGACCAGATGCCATGATCTTCGTTTTCTGAATGTTGAGCTTTAAGCCAACTCTTTCACTCTCCTCTTTCACTTTCATCAAGAGGCTTTTTAGTTCCTCTTCACTTTCTGCCATAAGGGTGGTGTCATCTGCATATCTGAGGTTATTGATATTTCTCCTGGCAATCTTGATTCCAGCTTGTGCTTCATCCAGCCCAGCGTTGCTCATGATGTACTCTGCATATAAGTTAAGTAAGCAGGGTGACAATATACAGCCTTGACGTACTCCTTTTCCTATTTGGAACCAGTCCGTTGTTCCATGTCCAGTTCTAACTGTTTCTTCCTGACCTGCATATAGGTTTCTCAAGAGGCAGGTCAGGTGGTCTGGTATTCCCATCTCTGTCAGAATTTTCCACAGTTTCTTGTGATCCACACAGTCAAAGGCTTTGGCATAGTCAATAAAGCAGAAATAGATGTTATGCATATATTACCACAATTTAAAAAAGAATTTCTTCTGCAAAAAGTAAGCTAAGCATAGATTAAAATAGAAAATTTTTGTGTTTTTGTGTGACTGTATTTTAAAAAGTCAGTGTGTTAAGACCTTGATACTCGTAGAGTGGCCAAAAGATTAGCAGCATGGCATTCCCCTGAACATTTTTAGAAATGCAGAATGCCTGCTTTAGACTTTCTGGATTAGAATTCATAAAGGAAGAATTCCTAGGTGACTCATATGCAAATTAAATATTTTCCTCAGCTTTTAAGAAAGCACCGGTTACAAATAATAAGGGAGGTAGTAGAGATCTCTGTGGGATATATTGTGGCAGAGAGCAGAAGAATTTCCATAGTTAAGAGGGAACATTGTTAAGGTATACTGTTGGCCCTGCCAGGTAAAAGCCAACTCTTTCTGATGGTCCTTGATGATTAGTACAAAGAAGACAATAACGAGTCTAATAGTCACATGCCTAGTGCCAGGGCCATTTTGATTTGCCCCAGTAAACCTACTACATCTGGGACAGCAGATACAAGTGCAGTCACCGCCTGATTCCATTTATCACAGTTCGGAGTCCTTCTCCAAGATCCATTCAACATCTGCACAGGCTAAGCTGGCTAGTTCGGAGTGCGGGAATGAAATATGCATTCCCATTCCTGCTTCTTTCAAGTCTCCAGTTGTGGCAGTAATCTTTGCAATTGCCCAGGGACACAATGAGGGGTAGGACTGGGATCAAACAGGGAAGCACCAGGGCACAAAATTTAAAGAGCTGCTCATCTCAGGATCACGCAAACACTCAGCCAGTACATAAAGCTGGTGTCCTGGGTGCCTCACTCCTAAGATCACACTCACTCCCAGGGCTATGAGAGAGAAGTGTTGGGAATGAAGGCATGCAGCCACCATTGGTGTGACTGTAACTTAGCACAAAAATTCTCAAGGACATTGAAATACTTATTTTTAACAATGTAGTTCCAAGGTTTCAAAATTATCTTGTGACTTCCTCACCAAATTTGTTCTGTCCGGTGAAATTTTTAAGTTTCGATTTATATTTTTACCAGGTCAGCAATGCAACTGTTGTTCAAAAAAAGCAAATAACTGTTCTAAGCTTACAATTAAAATGTCAGTTCTCCACCCCCTGCCACCCCTACTGCCGCAGGCAGCCCCTTTCACTCTAGCGGTGAATTCTGGTCCTCCTCCTTGATTTTTAGTTTTAAGTGTTCTCTACTGAGTTGCTACCATATAGGTCTTAAACAATTCTTTTCAAACTTGTTACTAGGCTTTTCATGGTTTTAGCCAATATTGTGAAGCAGACCGTTTCGTATAAAAATTATTTTATAAGGTCCTGGGCAAAAAGTGTTAACCTAATGAGTTTTGTACAGACATTTGTTTTCAGTCAGTGAACTTAACAGATTGTATTACTTGTTCTAAAGGGCTTTTAGTTGCTTTGATTTTCTGAGTGAACAATACTGTCATTTGGGGACATTATACATGTATATGTGCATTGTGTAACCGCTATACAAAATACACCTTGGAGAAGATTCTGGGAAGATGATAGAATAAGAAGAACAAGAACTCTGTCTCCCCACCTAGACAACAATCACACGGACAGAGTCTTTCTGATGCAATTATTTTGGAACTCTGGAGTCTGTTGAAGGTATCCAAGTTCTCGGGGAATATTTGGATGATAAATTTTGGTTGGTGATTAGTTTGGGGCAATTTCAGCTCTTAGCACAGTAGCGGCTACCCATCCTCCTCTCCCAGCCATTCGGCAGCTAGCTATTTACATGTTCTTGGAGCAGCCTGCACATAGCATGTGGGAGCTTAGGTGGGCAAAAAGGACTCTGCCCTCCAAACACTGGGAACCTGCGCTCTCGTCGCTGATGCTGTCTGATCACAGAGGTGCACAAAGAGGCGGCTGCGTCGTTTTGCGCCTCCCTCTCCACTGCTGCAAGACCTGCCCCGCTAGCTGCGGTGCCTTGCAGAGGACTCAAAGAGCCCTTGCCCTTCCCACCTTCACTTTGTGCTTTTTCCCCTTTTAGGAGCCTGAACTGCATAGTTGGGGGAAATTCGGAAGTGACAGCACATACCCAGGAAAGACTCAGAAAGATGTCATATCCACACCTCGGGCTAATCCTCTGCACAGAGACAGCCTGCAAGAATAAAAATAAAAACAATAACAAAACCCAGCACACCCTGGGGAAGGAGGAAAATCTGATTTCCAGAGTTCCTACATTATGAAATGGAAATGCCCACTGTACAACCAAAGTATCACGAGACACAGAAAGAAACAGGAACAAATAGCCTGTTCACAGGAGGAAGGGAAACCAGCAGAAACCACCCTGGAGAAGACCCGATAGCAGATAGAGTACACCAAGACTTTAAAACAATTATCTTAAAGAAGCTCAAAGAAAGGAAGATGTGAAGAAAGTCAGGAAAACAATGGGGGAACAAAACGAAAATATCAGTAAAGAGAAAACCTAAAAAGAACTCCCTCTTCCCCAAAATTCTGGAGCTGAAAAGTACAATTTATTGTTGTTCAGCTGCTAAGTCATGTCCACCTCTTTGCAACCCCATGAACTACAGCAGGCCAGGCTTCCCTTCCTTCACTATCTCCCAGAGTTTGCTCAAATTCATGTCCGATGAGTCAGTGATGTCATCCAGCCATCTCATCCTGCGTTCCCTTCTCCTCCTGCCTTCAATCTTTCCCAGCAGCAGGGTCTTTTCCAGTGAGTTGGCTCTTCACATCAGGTGGTCGAAGTATTGGAGCTTCAGCTTCAGCATCAGTCCTGCCAATGAATATTCAGGGTTGATTTCCTTAGGAGTGACTGGTTTGATCTTGCTGTCCAAGGGACTCTCAGGAGTCTTCTCTAGCACCACAATTTAAAAACGTCAATTCTTTAGCACTCAACCTTCTTTATGGTCCACTTCTCACATCTGTGCATGACTATTGGAAAACCATAGCTTTAACTATACAGACCTTGTCTGCACACTGACGTCTCTGCTTTTTAATACACTGTCTACGTTTGCACAGCTTTCCTTCCAAGGAGCAAGTGTCTTTTAATTTCATGGCTGCAGTCACTATCTGCAGGGATTTTGGAGCCCAATAAAAGAAAATCTGTCACTGCTTCCACTTTTTCCCCTTCTATTAGCCATGAAGTGATGGGACCAGATGCCATGATCTTTTGTTTTTCCATGTTCAGTTTCAAGCCAGCTTTTTCACTCTCCCGAAAAGAGCAAGAGAGAAGTGAATCATCACATCATCACATACAAGGGATTTTCAATAAGATCATCAGCAGATTTCTTATCAGAAGTTTTGGAGGCCATGGGACTTCCCTGGTGGTCCTGTGACTAAGACTGCGTTCCCAATGCAGGGGTCTCAGGTTCCATCCGTAGTCAGGGAACTAGATCCCACATGCCACAGCTAAAGGTCCTACATGTTGCAACCAAGGCCTGGCACAGCCGAACATATATATAAAGTTTTGTAAGCCAGAAGACAGCGGGCCAGTATATGCAAATGCTAAAATTTAAACACTTGTCAACCAAGAATCGTATACCCAGCAAAACTGTCCTTCAAAAGAGAGAGAAATGAACACGTGGGTGTGTGCTAAGTTGCTTTAGTTGTGTCGGACTCTTTGTGACTCCATGGACTGTAGCTCAGCAGACTCCTCTGTCCACGGGATTATTCAGGCAAGAATACTGGAGTGGGTTGTCATGGCCTCCTCCAAGAGATCTTCTTGACCCAGTGATCAAACCTGCTTCTTTTACATCTCCTGCATTGGCAGGCAGATTCTTTACCAGTAGCACCCCCTGGGAAGACCTGCAATGATCATATTCCCTAATAAACGAAATTGAAAGACTCCATGACCACGAGACCTGACCTGCATGAAATGCTCAAAGGAGTCATCCAAGATGAAGTGAGAGGGCTTTAGACGTAACCTGAAGCCACATGGGAAAATTCAGATCTCAATAAAGGTAAATACATGAGCAATTATAGAAGCCAGTATTATTGTAAGAATGGTTTGTGCCTGTACCTTTGCTTGTTTTCTACCTAGTTAAGTGATGGATACACTAAAAACAAACAAACAGTTTCTAGCATAAAGCTAGTATTACTGTAACTTTGGTTTGGAACTCCAAATCTTGTTTTCCATGAAATTTAGGAGAATAATGCATTTAAAAGAATTAATGGTTTATATTACTGGAATGGGTGAATTTAACTCAGATGACCATTATATCCACTATTGTGGGCAGGAATCCTTCAGAAGAAATAGAGTAGCCATCATGGTCAACAAAAGAGTCCGAAATGCAGTACTTGGATGCAATCTCAAAAACGACAGAATGATCTCTGTTCGTTTCCAAGGCAAACCATTCAATATCACAGTAATCCAAGTCTAAGCCCCAACCAGTAACGCTGAAGAAGCTGAAGTTGAACGGTTCTATGAAGACCTACAAGACCTTTTAGAACTAACACCCAAAAAAGATGTCCTTTTCATTATAGGGGACTAGAATGCAAAAGTAGGAAGTCAAGAAACACCTGAAGTAACAGGCAAATTTGGCCTTGGAATACGGAATGAAGCAGGGCAAAGACTAATAGTTTTGCCAAGAAAATGCACTGGTCATAGCAAACACCCTCTTTCAAAAACTCAAGAGAAGACTCTACACATGGACATCACCAGATGGTCAACACCAAAATCTGATTGATTATATTCTTTGCAGCCAAAGATGGAGAAGCCCTATACAGTCAGCAAAAACAAGACCAGGAGCTGACTGTGGCTCAGATCATGAACACCTTATTGCCAAATTCAGACTGAAATTGAAGAAAGTAGGGAAAACCACTAGACCATTTAGGTATGACCTAAATCAAATCCCTTATGATTATACAGTGGAAGTGAGAAATAGATTTAAGGGACTAGATCTGATAGAGTGCCTGATGAACTATGGACTGAGGTTTGTGACATTGTACAGGAGACAGGGATCAAGACCATCCCCATGGAAAAGAAATGCAAAAAAGCAAAATGGCTGTCTGGGGAGGCCTTACAAATAGTTGTGAAAGGAAGAGAAGCGAAAAGCAAAGGAGAAAAGGAAAGATATACGCATCTGAATGCAGAGTTCCAAAGAATAACAAGAAGAGATAAGAAAGCCTTCCTCAGCGATCAATGCAAAGAAATAGAGGAAAACAACAGAATGGGAAAGACTAGAGATCTCTGCAAGAAAATTAGAGATACCAAGGGAACATTTCATGCAAAGATGGGCTCAATAAAGGACAGAAATGGTACGGACCTAACAGAAGCAGAAGATATTAAGAAGAGGTGGCAAGAATACACAGAAGAACTGTACAAAAAAGATCTTCAAGACACAGATAATCATGATGGTGTGATCACTCACCTAGAACCAGACATCCTGGAATGTGAAGTCAAGTGGGCCTTAGAAAGCATCACTATGAACAAAGCTAGTGGAGGGGATGGAATTCCAATTGAGCTATTTCAAATCCTGGAAGATGATGCTGTGAAAGTGCTGCACTCAATATGCCAGCAAATGTGGAAAACTCAGCAGTGGCCACAGGACTGGAAAAGGTCAGTTTTCATTCCAATCCCAAAGAAAGGCAGTGCCAAAGAATGCTCAAACTACCGCACAATTGCACTCATCTCACACGCTAGTAAAGTAATGCTCAAAATTCTCCAAGCCAGGCTTCAGCAATATATGAACCGTGAACTTCCAGACGTTCAAGCTTGTTTTAGAAAAGGCAGAGGAACCAGAGATCAAATTGCCAACATCTGCTGGATCATGGAAAAAGCAAGAGAGTTCCAGAAAAACATCTATTTCTGCTTTATTGACTATGCCAAAGCCTTTGACTGTGTGGATCACAATAAACTGTGGAAAATTCTGAAAGAGATGGGAATACCAGACCACCTGACCTGCCTTTTGAGAAACCTATATGCAGGTCAGGAAGCAACAGTTAGAACTGGACATGGAACAACGGACTGGTTCCAAATAGGAAAAGGAGTACGTCAAGGCTGTATATTGTCACCCTGCTTATTTAACTTCTATGCAGAATATATCATGAGAAACACTGGGCTGGAAGAAGCACAAGCTGGAATCAAGATTGCAGGGAGAAATATCAATAACCTCAGATATGCAGATGACACCACCCTTATGGCAGAAAGTGAAGAGGAACTAAAAAGCCTCTTGATGAAAGCGAAAGAGGAGAGTGAAAATGTTGGCTTAAAGCTCAATATTCAGAAAACGAAGATCATGGCATCTGGTCCCATCACTTCATGGCAAATAGATGGGGAAACAGTGGGAAAAGTGTCAGATTTTATTTTGGGGGGCTCCAAAATCACTGTAGATGGTGACTGCAGCCCTGAAATTAAAAGACTCTTACTCCTTGGAAGAAAAGCTATGACCAACCTAGATAGCATATTCAAAAGCAGAGACATTAACTTTGCCAACAAAGGTCTGTCTAGTCAAGGCTATGGTTTTTCCAGTAGTCATGTATGGATGTGAGAGTTGGACTGTGAAGAAAGCTGAGCGCCAAAGAATTGATGCTTTTGAAGTGTGGTGTTGGAGAAGACTCTTGAGAGTCCCTTGGACTGCAAGGAGATCCAACCAGTCCATTCTGAAGGAGATCAGCCCTGGGTGTTCTTTGGAAGGACTAATGTTAAAGCTGAAACTCCAGTACTTTGGCCACCTCATGCGAAGAGTTGACTCATTGGAAAAGAGTCTGATGCTGGGAGGGATTGGGGGCAGGAGGAGAAGGGGACGACAGAGGATGAGATGGCTGGATGGCATCACCGACTCAATCGATGGACGTGACTCTGGGTGAACTCCAGGAGTTGGTGATGGACAGGGAGGCCTGGTGTGCTGCGATTCATGGGGTCGCAAAGAGTCAGACATGACTGAGTGACTGAACTGAACTGAACTGAACTGATTTTGGGGAAGACAAGTGTAGTGTAAGTACGTAACATTAAGCTTTTGATTGCAGTGTAAGTGCTGAGGCATCCATTTCGGAAGACACCCATTTTAAGTAAACATATCACCAGCTGTGTGAGACAGCTACTCTCAAAACAACGAGCTGAGGCCCTAGGCCTCCCACACTCAGGAATTTCCCCTTTCGGAGCCCTGTGGGAAACCTAGGAAACCAACAACTTGGAAGAAAGCTAAACCCTAACTCCTGCTCTCCTGTTTCAGTGACGAGTGAGCCATACAACCCCAGACACCATTTCCGGACCACAACAAGGGCAGGGCCCCACGTTCGCTGTCTCTGTCTCTCTTTCGCTCCCACAACCTGTGTGGTCCTCGGTGTGCTATGCACCCTCCAGGACCTGTGAGTAATAAAGCTTGTTCCTCAAAGTTCCCTGGTGGGTTTTTGCTGAAGTGTGTCCTGCAATTGTAACAAGAAACACAAGGCCAGCCCAGTCACAACACTGGTCCTGGTGGCAGAAGGCCTGTGGTGTTCACTGTAACACAGCCCCCAGCCAGTGCCCCAGATACTCCTGGCCAAGAGGATTAACAGCCTGGGACAGAGACAACAACGTTTAATGATGTAGTTTTGTGATACTGACCATGAAAAAGAGCTGTAAGGGAGCAGAGCTCCATATGTTATTAAAGTTAAGCTGGTATAAATTTAAACTTGGGTGTTATAACTTTAGGATGTTAAATGTAACCCCCATGGTAAACACAAAGAAACCAGCTATATAATATATGCAAAAGGAAATGAGAAAAGAATGTAAACATTTCATTATTAAAAAAAAAAAATCAACCAATCACAAAAGAAGACAGTTGTGCAGGAAATGAGGGACAGACGAGCTATGAGACATCTAGAAAGTTCTTAAGCATTTACCTAACCTAGGAGGTGTACAGTGAAACAACAAAACACCGTCAAAAGAAATGAAAGAAGAAACAAATAAACGGCAACACATCCCGTGTTCATGGATTGGAAAACTTAACATTGTTAAGATACGAATACTATCCAAAGTGATCTACAGAGCCAATGCTATCCCTATCAAAATCTCAAATTCTTCAAACTAATGACACTTGTAGAATATGCAGAAATAGAAAACCCCATTCTAAAAATCGCACGAACTCTCAAGGGACCCCAAATGGCCAAAATAATCTTGAAAAAGAACAAAACCGAGAACTCACACATCCTGATTTCAAACTTTCCTACAAAGCTATAGTAATAGCCGTGGCTCTGGCATAAAGACAGACATAGGTCAGTGGAATAAAATGGAGAGTGCGGATAGAAGCCCTCTGTGGGGAAATTAAGACGATGCTGCCAGTCATGCTCTCTCACCCACGCTCTCACACCCTCTGTAAACAGTGACTTTGCATGGTTATGTAACAGCCAAGCTCACTCGCAGCCCTATGCATGCGCGTCATGAGGTACTCACTTGCTCACAGGCTGCTTTGTGTGGTTCGCCTGTATGAGTTTCACCATGAAAGCCTGGGCTGCTGCTGCTGCACTGGGGCTACACCGGAGCGACCGGTGTCGTGGCTACCTTATTGCTACATTATGGTTAAGCTATGGCTGCTGCTACCGCTGCTGCATCAGCCAGGAGAGAGGCTGCATTACGGCCGCCGTGCCAGCCTGGGGAGAATACACATTCCTATGGTTCCTCCAGCCTCCTTCCAGTCTCTGAGTTTGAGCCTGGCCTACGCTGGGTTCGGCGAACAGTGCAGACAGTGTGAACAGCAAAACAACTGGCATCATGAAAAGGATCAGTGATACATCCTCATATATCAAATGATTTTTGCCGAGCGTGCCAAGACCATTCAGCAGGGAAAGGAACGGTCTTTTCAACAAATGATGCTCAGAAAACTGGATACCCACATGCAACAGAATGAAATTATACCCTTCAGTTCAGTTCAGTCACTCACTTACCTAACACTATTTACAAAAATTAGCTAAAAATAGATCAAGACCTAAATGATGGACCTTAAACTATACATCTGTTAGAAGGAAGCACAGGTCAAAAGCTTCATGGTACTGGATTTGGCGATGATTTCTTGGCATATTACCAAAGGCGTAGGTAATGAAATTAGAAAGAGACAAGTTGGACTTCATTAAAATTCTAAAATTTGTCTTTCTTCAAAGGACACTATCTACAGAGTAAAAACACTACCATAGAATGGGAGAGACTATTTGGAAACCATATATCTGGTGAAAAAGTGAAAGTGTTAGCCACTCAGTCGTGTCCAACTCTTTGCCACCCCATGGACTATAGCCTGCCAGGCTCCTCTGTCCACAGAATTCTCCAGGCAAGAATACTGAAGTGGGTAGCCATTCCCTTCTCCAGGGGATCTTCCCCACCCCGGGACTGAACTTGGGTGTTCTGCATTGCAAGGGATTAATATCCAGGATAGGTCAAGAACTTCTAAAACTCAACAATAATAGAAATAACCCCCCTACACACACTAGCTGGTTCAAAAGTGGGCAAACGACTTAAACAGACATCTCTCCAAAGAAGATACATAAATAGCCAATAAGCACATGAAAAGACGCTCAATATCACTAATCCTTAGTGATAATGCAAATCAGAGCTACAATGAGATATCAACCTCATACCCACCAGGATGGCTACTATCAAAAAATGAAAAAACAGCTGGTGAGGATGTAGAGAAATTGGAACCCTTGGGCACTGTGGGTGGGAATGTAAGTGTACTGGGGGAATATAGGGTGGTCCTTAAATTTTTTTAAAGACTACCCTGTGCTCCGTTATTCTACTTCTGGGTACATGCTCTGAAGTGAGAGGAGGGGCTCAGAGAGACTTTCTCACACTCACGTTCACAGGAGCAGCATTCACAGTAGCTAAAGCATGGAAGCAACCCCAGCTCCACTGATGGACGGACGGATAAGCACAGCGCAGCACACCCACACAGCGGAATTAAAACTGAATTCAAAGGGGTTCCATTGAACTAAAGCAAAACTAATTATTCAGTCTTAAAAAAGAAGGAAATTCCGACAGATGCTACAACATAGATGAACCTTGAGGATGTCATGCTGAGTGAGAGAAGCCAGTCACAAAAAGACGAATATTGTGTGATTCCACTTAGATGAAGTACTTAGAGTATTTGAAAGAGTCAGGAAGAATAATGGTGGTTGCCATGGGCTAGGGGTTGAAGGAGAGAATGGGGAGTTATTGTTTAGTATAAAGTACCCGTTTTACAAGATGAGAAGAGTTACAGGAATGGATGGTGATGATGCTTGCGCAGCAATGTGAGCGTCTGTATCTAATACCACAGTAACCTTAAAATGGTTAAGATGGTAAGTTTGATGTTATGTGCATTTCCCACATACATGAAATACACACACGCCTTGTAGGATGCATGCATGGCATGTGTATACCCTGCTGGCACACAACCTCATTGTTGGGGGTGACCTGCCTGGGCTCAACCTGAGTCTGGCAGGCAGGTGAAGATCAGAACATCCTCATGACTACTGAAAAAGCTGGTGGGGAAGATGTGGCTTTCAGTTCAGGCTGTGGGCTGTACAACACTGACCACCACTTCTGGACACACAGAGCCCCTTGGACATGGACAGCGGTGCTTCCCCCCAGGCAGATTCCCCGCTTGGAGACAGAAGGAGACAGTGGAACAAAATTAATAAACAAGAGAGAGAAAGAGGCTTAATACCACTACCCAACTGCCAGCCAGGTAAGTGCTTCCTCTTTTTCCAGAGGCAAGGGACAGGGGAGGGTGAGAGGCGAGGTCAGGGACGTAGCTCTCATGATGGTCCACAAAGAATGAAGAGGCATGCAGGCCACCCACCGCTCTGCACACACACTTTCCCCTTTATGTCGTATCTGGGGATAATTTCTGCACCAGAACTAATAAAGCTTCCTCATTCTCTTTCACGGCTGCATATTATTCCATTGTTTGAGTCACTGGATTATTTCCCTGGTGTCTACTGCTGGACATTTAGGGAGTTTCCAGTGTTTTGCTACTACAATTGAAGAGACTATCCTGGCACCTGTGTCGTTTTCGATGGATATTAGAGTGCTCATAAGATTCATTCCTAGAATGGCTCGTTCAGTTGTGCATGTGTTACCTTGACTGATATTGTCAAAGGGCCCTCCACAGAGGGTGTGAAATTACACTGCCAGAGCAGGAGGGGAAGCTCCTGGTTGCTGTCAGCCTCACTGCTGGGAAATGGTAGCTGATCTTGCTAAGAAGGAATCTGTCCTCGCCCAGGGGTGGTGAGCAGGGTGGGCGAGGAGAGCGATTACAAAGGGCATGAAGAAGCTTTTAGTGGTGCTGGATGTGTTATCTTTATTGCCATGACAGTTTCATGAGGATACATACATATGAAAGGTTACTAAACTGTGAACTTCAAATATGTGCAGTTTGTTGCATGTCAGTTACATCTCAATAAAGCCCCCTTTTAAAAAGCATGAAAACATAAGCATTTGGTGTGTTTGTGTCCCATCAGATTGTCCAAAAATAAACTAGATAATTGCCTCCAGTTCCAGCAAAATTGTGAGGAAACTGGCTCCCTATTGGTGGAAGACTGAATTGGCCTTAGTCTTTTTGGAATTAATTACTGCAGTATCCACTAAAAAGCTTTTCTATTCTTTGATGAAGAGAAATCGTGTGCGCTCCTTATTCAGCTATTATTAATTAAGATCTTATTCATTTATTTCTCTTTTTGGCTCAGTAAAATGGAGCTCCACACATCTGATTTTTGCTTCTCAAAGGCCGACTAGTTAATTTCCAGAGCCTGGCCTGAAAAACGAAAGCGTATATAGTCAACAAAAGGAAGCTGAGAAAGAGTTAAAGATGTCTTCTTTCCCCCGGAATCATGAAGGGAAAGATATAATTCTGAATTTTAAAACTTAATGGAAGACTTCCATTTGATAAAGTGTTGAATTCAGACCTCTTACACATGTGTAAGTCTTGATTTCTGGTATAAAATGGGACTTGTCTGAACATTTATACTGTTACCAACTTCTCATTTCTCAGTTACAATGAATCTGTTATTTAAACAGAAGGATCTTAGAATGTTTCTAAGACTTTAGAATTTGTTGCCATGACTCATGAGAACAACTTTCCGTAGAAAACTGAAGGCTGCTTGCTGATCTTATCTGGTAACTGTGTGTAATCACATTTCTGGATTCCGAAACAGTGTTAAGTACTTAAGAGATTTCTCAGACAAACAGTAGACTGTTTGCCTCTGCTAGATTTCTTATCTTAATAAAGAGATTAAGACTCTTATCTTACCTTCAACAAGACCTTTGAGGTAAGGATTCTACTTCTGGAAAATCTATGTATCAGAAATAATAGGCACAAGGATTCTTGCTATAGGATAAACTGGAAAATCTCAAAATATCCAGCAAGAGAGAAAGAGGAAAATAATCACATGACAGTGTGGCCATTTTGTAGAAAATGAGCCGCGGTCTAGTGGGTAGGACTCTGCGCTTCCACTGCTCAGGGCCTGGGTTCGATCCCTGACCAGGAAACTAAGATCCTGCAAGCCGCAGAATGAGCCAGGTCCACTTCCACTCGTCGAAGAAAACATCCATAACCTGACCTTAAGTGACAAATGTTTATTTGCAGCACAGTATCTATGGCAGGAGTGCCGCCTGGGGAGGGGTTAGAGGAGCAGACGGGCTGAGCGGGGAGTGGGTGCTGTCCAGTGTGTCCTTCACATAATCCTTTATTTTTTTTATTATAGAGTCTTCATTGCCGCGTGGAAGCTTTTCTCTATTGTGGCGAGCTAGTTACTCTCTGCTTGCGGTGCATGGGCTGCTCATTGCACTGACTTCCCTTGCTGCAGAGCACAGGCTCTAGGCTTGCGGGCTTCAGGAGTTGTGGTGCACTGGCTTAGCTGCCCCACAGCACGTGAGATCCTCCCAGACCAGGAATCCAAACCATGTTTCCCGTTGGCAAATTAAAAAAAAAAAGTATTTTGTACAAACATAGCTGGGATAGGAGTTTGTTTAGCACGTACCCAGGACTTCCCTGATGGCTCAGATGATAAAGAATCTGCCTGCAATGTGGGAGACCTGGGTTCGAACCCTGGATTGGGAAGATCCCCTGGAGAAGGGAACAGCTGCCTACTCCAGTATTCTTACCTGGAGAATTCCATGGACAGGGGAGCCTGGTGGGCTACGGTCCGTGGGGTCGCAGAGAGTCGGACAAAACTGAGCGACTTTCATATATATGTGTCACGTCTGCAGTGCCTGATTCTGTTGGTATTATGTGTGATTTTAAATTCCTTATTTGCTATTTTAACTTGAACATTTTCTACAGTGAAATACTTTTGAAACTAGAAAATGGGTTTTTTTTTTCCTTCTGGAGTAGGAAATGGCAACCCATTCCCGTATTGCCTGGAAAACCCCAGGGACAGAGGAGACTGGCAGGCTACCGCCCACAGGGTCACAGAGTCAGACATGACTGAGAGACTAACACTTTCCCTTTCAAGTCTGCATAATAGAGGAAAGGATGCCTGAGGTTTTACTTAAAAACGAGACTGGTCCCACTGGCATGTTGTGTGAGGGCCCAAGGCTGGGGCCGGAACTCCCCCCGCCGAGTGACTGGCCAATGCCTCCTCCAGTTATTCCATGAGAGTGGATCCAGGTGGAGGACTGAGGGGCTGGGAAGCCCAGGCGGGGGGACGGGGGGCCAGGGCCCCCCTAGAGCTTGGCCGGACCCCAGGGCTGCAGCTTCCCAAAGTGCAGCCAGGAGCAGTGGGAGGGGACCCGGTTTGGGCCCCCAGAACAGACAGGAATCTCACCCCTCTGCACCAGGCCTGGGCCCTGGGCTGGGGGTGGGGGGTTAAGAGCAGAACCCTGAAGGAGGAGCCAGGCGAGGGGCTGCCATGCTCCCCCGGGGTGTGGGGCAGGGGGAGTGTTTGCCAGGAAGCTGTCCTTGGGGTCACAGGGTGAAAGGACGGTGGGGTCAGGCTTGGTCAGCAGAGGGGCTCCTGGACCGGGAGGGCAGCTGCTTCTCATCCCCGGGGGAGGGTGTCCATCGCTGCTTCTGCCCCTCAAGCCTTTCCCCGAGGGCAGTGAGCATCCCCGTCCACACCACTCTACCAACAAACGGAATCAGGGAGGACGGGAACTCTGATTTTTTTCCAGAGTGATCCAAGGACTCCTCCCGAATGTTTAGCAAGGGCTGAGAGGGACTTACGGAGGACACAGGGCACTCCGAGCTGGGGGGAGGCGAGTCAGGTGGGCTGCGGGTGTCTGCAGAGGGCGGGGGCTGCCAGGCCCAGGCCAGCCCCTCCCCTTCACATTGTGAGGAGGGGGCGTCAGGGGGCAGGGCCATCCCCGGGACACTGTGGACAGAGGACCGGGTGGAGGGCTCGCTGGGCCCCGCTTCGTTGTTCCCCCCACGTGCCTTCCCCACTGCCCAGCACGCCCCCTACTGGCCAGTGGCAACAACACCCTGTCAGTCCCCAGCTGTCGTTACTCTGAGCCCCCTCCAGAAGCCAGCGCGGTGACATCTGGTGACACTGGTCTGCCCTATGCCCACTCTGCTCCCATGACCCACCCCTCAGATCCCTGGCCCTGGGGACGAGGGCACACAGTTCATGCTGCCCAGCCTTTCCTGGGTGCTGTGTGCGGCCCAGGGGTGGCCGGCAGCCGTGGCTGCTCTGAAGTCCCATGACCCCAGTGATGTCCCGGAAAAGGTGGGCCAGCCTCGGGGCCAGAGAGCTGCAGGGAGGGGGACCAGCAGGCAGTGGCCCCTGGGACTACCCGGGACGGCGGGACTCTCAGCTTCACAGGCTGGGTGCCTCTGGAGGCCATATGTCAGTCAACAGGGACCAGGACTGGAGAGAAGGCCCTGGGGCATGGGTGGGGGACCCCTAGAGCAGAAGCGCCTTGGTGAGCAGGGCCCCCTGAGGGAGAGGACAGCAGCCCTCTTGGGCTTCGCAGGAGGCTCCCTGGGATTGCGGACTCCAGCCGGGAGCCAGGATCTGGAAGCTCCTGTTCCATCGAGCTGGCTGTGCCCCCTCCTGGTGGCAGCTAGGGATGGACTGCTCCTGGGCGCATGCCTGCTCAGGCCCTCCGTGGCCACCTGAGTTACTTCTTTTCTCTCTTTTTTAATTTTTAATTGGAGGATAATTGCTTTACAAGGTTGTGTTGGTTTCTGCTCTACAACAATGTGAATCAGCTACAGGTATACACATATCCCTTGATATCTCTAATTTTCTTGAAGAGATCTCTAGTCTTTCTCATTCTGTTGTTTTCCTCTATGTCTTTGCACTGATCACTGAGGAAGGCTTTCTTATCTCTCCTTGCTATTCTTTGGAACTCTGCATTCAAATGGGTGTATCTTTCTTTTGCTCCTTTGCTCTTCGCTTCCCTTCTTTTCACAGCTATTTGTAAGGCCTCCTCAGACAGCCATTTTGCTTTTTTGCAGTTCTTTTTCTTGAGAATGGTCTTGATTCCTGTCTCCTGTACAATGTCAAGGACCTCCATCCATAGTTCATCAGGCACTCTATCAGATCTAGGCCCTTAAATCTATTTCTAACTTCCACTGTATAGTCATAAGGGATTCGATTTAGGTCATACCTGAATGGTCTAGTGGTTTTCTCCACTTTCTTCAGTTTCAGTCTGAATTTGGCAATAAGGCGTTCATGATCCGAGACACAGTCAGCTCCTGGTCTTGTTTTTGCTGACTGCAAAGAACATAATCAATCTGATTTTTATGTCAACCATCTGGTGATGTCCATGTGTAGAGTCTTCTCTTGTGTTGTTGGAAGAGGGTGTTGGCTATGACCAGTGCGTTCTCTTGGCAAAACTCTATTAGCCTTTGCCCTGCTTCATTCTGTACTCCAAGGCCAAATTTGCCTGTTACTCCAGGTGTTTCTTGACTTTCTACTTTTGCATTCCAGTCCCCTATAATGAAAAGGACATCTTTTTTGGGTGTTAGTTCTAAAAGGTCTTGTAGGTCTTCATAGAACCATTCAACTTCAGCTTCTTCAGTGTTACTGGTCAGGGCATAGACTTGGATTACTGTGATATTGAATGATTTGCCTTGGAAATGAACAGAGATCATTCTGTAATTTTTGAGATTGCATTCAAGTACTGCATTTGGGACTCTTTTGTTGACCATGATGGCTACTCCATTTCTTCTAAGGGATTCCTGCCCACAGTAGTAGATATAATGGTCATCTGAGTTAAATTCACCCATTCCATTCCATTTGAGTTTGCTGATACCTAGAATGTCGACATTCACTCTTGTCATCTCCTGTTTGACCACTTCCAATTTGCCTTGATTCATGGACCTAACATTCCAGGTTCCTATGCAATATTGCTCTTTACAGCATTGAACCCTGCTTCCATCACCAGTCCCATTCACAGCTGGGTGTTGTTTTTGCTTTGGCTCCATCCCTTCATTCTTTCTGGAGTTATTTCTCCACTGATCTCCAGTAGTATATTCAGAAAACTAAGATCATGGCATCTGATCCCATCACTTCATGGGAAATAGATGGGGAAACAATGGAAACAGTGGCTGACTTTATTTTTCTGGGCTCCGAAATCACTGCAGATAGGTGACTGCAGCCATGAAATTAAAAGACGCTTACTCCTTGGAATGAAAGTTGTGATCAACCTAGACAGCATATTAAAAAGCAGAGACATTACTTTGCCAACAAAGGTCCATCTAGTCAAGGCTATGGTTTTTCCAGTGGTCATGTATGGATGTGAGAGTTGGACTATAAAGAAAGCTGAGCTCTGAAGATGCTTTTGAACTGTGGTGTTGGAGAAGACTCTTGAGAGTCCCTTGGATTGCAAGGAGATCCAACCAGTCCTAAAGGAGATCAGTCCTAGATGTTCATTGGAGGGACTGATGCTAAAGCTGAAACTCCAATACTTTGGCCACCTGATGCTAAGACTCATTGGAAAAGACCCTGATGCTGGGAAAGATGGGGGGCAGGAGGAGAAGGGGACGACAGAAGATGAGTTGGTTGGATGGCGTCACCGACTCGATGGACATGGGTTTGGGTAGAAATCCCGGAGTTGATGATGGACAGGGAGGTCTGGCGTGCTGCAGTTCATGGGGTCTCAAAGAGCTGGCCACACTGAGCTTGACAATCCCCTTCCTGTCCCCATGTGTAGGAGCGTCTCGTGGTAAAGAGGCTCTGGTACTTTTTGAATTTGGTCCAATGGCATGGGGAGCTCAGTGATAATTTGCGGAAACTTAATCAGTGATAATTCATAGCCAAGTGGGAACTGGCAAAACCTGCCTGTGTCCCAGGTTTCAGTGTTCTCTCCTGGGAGAGATCCCGGGCAACTCTAACTTGACAGAGCTTTAGGGACAAGGTACATCCATTCTGCAAGAGGGTCACTGGCCCAAGGCCATCATTTTTTGCCATTTGGTCATCAGGAGTTCCCCAGAGGCCTTGGGTGGAGAGAGAAGAGGTGGTGGATCTGTGGTGGAATTTACTCCTGTCCTCTGCACTGGCTTGCTAAGTCACTTCAGTCGTGTCCAACTCTGTGTGACCTTATGGACTAAAGCCCACCAGGCTCCTCTGTCCATGAGATTCTCCAGGCAAGAATACTCGAGTGAGTTGCCATGCCCTCCTAAGGGCATCTTCCCAACCCAGGGATCGAACCCGTGTCTTTTATGTCTCTTGGATTGGCAGGCAGGTTCTTTACCACCAGCACCATCTGGAAAGCCCCTGGCTTGAAGCTGATTCAAAAGTAGCACTTTCATTACATGACAGATGGCTCCTGGGCCTGCCTCCCGTGACTCTCTTATGACTCAGTGGGTCAGATAACAGTTCATGACAGGGAGCTCTTCTGCCCACTCCTTGTGGACATAGCCCTCCACTGTCAGCGCTGACAGCTTCCAGAAGCTGTTGTGTAAGTGCTGGGAAGGCGTGGACCCCCCCCACCCCCCATGCTCTGAGGGGGCTTTGCCGCGACTCTTACCAGAGAATCCAAGTAGCATTCAAGTCCAATCCTGATGCTTTTATTTCCACTGGATGTCCTGGGTCTTGTGGCTCAAAAAGCATCCTGAATGTGCCGCAAAGCCTGCTTTGGCTCTGGGTCCTAGTCAAAGCCGGAAGTCTATGGCCATAGCACCCTGAATGCGCTGATCTCCTCTAGTCAAAGCTGGAAGTCTCTGGACCACTCAGTGAGTGGCTGCAGTATCTGTAGCCTCCGAAATACAAAGAGCCCCTGACCCAGCTGTACATCTTCCTTGGCGGTGGAGACACAAGAGGCAGCAGGCTTTCCTCCCCTTCTCTTCCCCGAGCGGGTGTTTCGGTATGCTCAGCCTGGACCTGACCAACTTGGCTCTTGTGCTGAGTAGTAGTCTTTACGTCCCCTTATCTGGCTCACAGATGACCCACTGGAACACTCACAGTACCTGCCTCTTCCTGTGTAACAGATCCAATTAGCATGGTGTTGTCAACACACTAGTGAATTAGCTTATGCGTGCATGTTCAGTCGCTAAGTTGTGTCCGACTCTTTGTGACCGCATGGACTGTAGCCTGCCAGGCTCCTCTGTCCATGGGATTTTCCAGGCAAGAATACTGGAATGGGTTGCCATTTCCTTCTCCAGGAACCACCGTGACATCATGCAAAATATCAAGAGGATTAGAGCTCTCCTGACCATGAAACAGAGGGCAGCAGAGTTATTAATAACATGGAGCTGAGGCGAGATGAGGAGGGGTATTGATTTCCTTGGCGCATAGAGTTGAACTGCTTTTGCTTTTCTGTCTTCATAAGTATTGAGACTAAACCACTCACTGAATCAATAGCTGTGTGTCACATTCCAGAGGGTTGGTCAGTCTGCTTCAGCTGAGAACTACCCACACCCAGCACGTCAGCTGTTACAGGAACTGCACCTGTCTGAGCTCACGTCAGCCCATCAGCATCTGCCGAGATTCATCTAGGCTACGTGTGCTGTAGATGCCAGAAACGTGAATCGAATGAATGTTCTGAAGAGACCACCATCCATGCATCTTTTAAGTGTTTGGTGGTGGTGATTTTACTTGACTCTTCCGACCGTATTGGCCTATAAACCATCAGTTCAGTCGCTCAGTCGTGTCCGACTCTTTGCAACCCCATGGACTACAGCACGCCAGGCTTCCCTGTCCATCACCAACTCCCGGAGGTCACTCAAACTCACGTCCATGGAGTCGGTGATGCCATCCAGCCATCTCATCCTCTCGTCCCCTTCTCCTCCTGCCTTCAATCTTTCCCAGCATCAGGGTCTTTTCCAGTGAGTCAGTTCTTCACATCAGGGGCCAAATTACTGGAGTTTCAGTTTCAGCAACCTATACACCATAGGTACAAAATTATTAAAAAGTTAAATCACAACAAGCAAGGAGTGTTCAAGCCTCGATTGGTGTTGGCTAATATCAACTTGGCCAAAGCAAGCCACATGCCCAGCCTGAAATCAAGGAGCAGAGAGATGTGCTTTTTGAAAAGAGGAGCATGAAAGACTTTGTGGTCATTAAAAAAAAAAAACAAAAAAAAACAAAAAAAAACCTCAACAGCAGCTACTCCAGGACCTCCCTGGTGCTCCAGGTGGCTGGGACTCTGTACTTCCTGTGCAGGGGGCACAGATTTGATCCCTGGTTGGGGAACTAAGACCACACATGCCGCAGAGCATGGCCAAAAATAAAATAAAGTACTTTTTAAAAAGTCTTCCCCACTAGCTCAGTAGTAAAGAATCCACCTGCAAGGCAGGAGCCACAGGAGATGTAGGTTCTCTCCCTGGGTCGGGAAGATCCCCTGGAGAAGGGCATGGAAGCCCACTCCATATTCTTACCTGGAGAATTCCATGGACATAGGAGCCTGGAGGGCTACAGTTCAGGGGATTGCAGAGAGTCAGATACAACTGAAGCGACTTAGCACCCACAGCCTTGCTATAAGAAGTGGATAAGTTGCATGGTACCTGGGATGCTATCAACCTGAGCTTGCATGGAACTGCCTGTTACACTTCCAGCTGAGACAGAGGGGGCTGATGGTGTGGGACACAGGGCATCAGAGGTGTCAGCTACGTACAGTCAGCCTCTTGCACCACTCAGACCCTCTCATGCCACATTTGAAGTCTGATTTTTCAGTTTCTTTCAATCTTCACAAAAGGCTAACTGCATAAAAATTAGGGGATGAAGGCCGAGTCACTGGTGCAACTGGACTAGAGATGCAATTGAAAGTCATCTTCCTCCTCCACCACTCACACATGATTTTCCTCACCTTCAACAATCATTTATATTGGCTCAGGTCGCTCTCTTCGTAGGGTGACCAAGACTTTCAGACTTGAGGAGTCGTAGTCACCTTTCTCTTGTCAAAATATGGTTGCTACAGTTAGCCATTCTCCATTTTCCCTTAGGATATAAGCACCCAGAGATACCCCAGAGAATGCCCTGAGTTCAGATATGCTCCTCTCTGTCTTCACTGAATAGCAGCACTGTAACTTCTCAGGATAACCAGGGTCAACTACCCCCACCAAGAACGTATCTCCTTTCTTTGCTGGTCCATCAGAATACAGAGCTCAAAGTGACCAGACGGTGTTCACAGGTTTAGTTCAGAGGAACACTGTTCCTGGGGGAAGACTTCATCCCCTGGATAACAGTGTAGTGGGACCTAAACGTTCGGGGACCAGAAGTAAAATTGCTTCCCTTGGGTTTCCAGGAGTGATGAGAGCGGCTGTTCCCACCTCCGCACAGTGCCTCTAGCTGCTTGGCTGTAGTATCATGTATGGGTCATCGGTTCAGGGCTTACCCCGCACGCTGGGGACAGAGCCTCAACCCTGCCCCACGTCCTAGCTGAAGGTAATCCTGATCTCTCTGACCGGCTGCTTCAGCGATATGATCTGTATCAGAACAGAAGAGCCTGCAGTCACTCGCCGATGTCACAGCTCTTCTGACTCTGAGGTGATGTTACGAAAGGTCAATCAGACGTCAGGTAACCTGGCAGAGCAACTGTGGGCACAGAAAAAATCTATATCCAGAGTAGGCATTGCTTCTGTTGAGGAAGCATTTCTCCATCTCCTGCTTGGAAGAGGTCTGATGTAATAAACTGGCCAAGTGAGTGACTTGTCTTCTCAAGGGACAGTGTCACACTGAGGGCCAGCAGCTCTTATGATGACATGTTGGCCTTTGGAGGGGTCATCGGTGAGCTAAGTCTCAGGGAGAAGAAGCCCCCACCCAGCCTCCAGCCTGGCCGCCATTGTCCCTGGTCATGGCCCCCTGTGTAAACCCTGGTGTGGCTGAGGAAGGAGGTCCCTGACATCTACTGGACAAGCCATCTTGTCTACCACGTGGTCAAGTACTTCCTTAAAAGAGGGGAAGTGGTCTCCGGCAGGCTCCGGTGGCACAGAGATCTGCCTGCTTTCCACTCAGCCCCCTCACACTCGTATGCCTCTTCCCCAGACCTCCTCATTACTAGTCTTCCAGTCTTGCCCCTTTCTTATATCAAACCAACAGCCAGCCCAGGAATCAGTATATCCTTACCGCAGACCTCGCCCTCTCCCCTCCAGCCCTGCTGGGAGAACTTCACCTCACCACTAACTGTCCCCTGGGGACAGTCCTGAGTACAATGATCTACCAAAGATGTGACGAACGCTAAAACCAGTAGGTGAAACTGCTGAGGAACAGAATCTTGGCCAGTGCGATGTTTGCGGGCTTCCCTGGTGGCAGCTCGTCCCCGCACGGATGGCTCCCTGGTCCCCGGGAGCCGAGCCTGGATGGCTGCCCACTCCCTGCCCTGGCAGGTGGCCGAGATAACCTGAGCGTCTTCCTCAACTTGAATAACCTTCAGACATTTCAAGGGGGCAGAGAAAGGGTGTACAATGACAAGACTTCCAGAGCAAATACTCTAAGGAAAGGGAGGTCACGGGTCTCTCTACAGGCCTGACCCTGTCATGCCTCCTTACCTCCAAGCGGATCAACCGGACTAACCTAGGGTACGCGTGCGCATGCGCAGACGTGTCCGACTCTGTTCGACCTCGTGGACTGTAGCTCGCCAGGCCCCTCTGCCCATGGAATCCTCCAGGCAAGAACACTGGAGCGGGTCACCATGCTCCACTGGAGCGGGTCTCCGGGGGATCTTCCCGACCCAGGGATCGAACCTGCGTCTCCTGCGCTGGAGGCAGGCTCTTTACCATCTGAGCCACCAGGGAAGCCCAGACAAACAGGATCGGCTTTGAAAGCAGCCCAGCAGGGAAGCATCATCTCTGAGAGCAAACTGCTTCCTGACCAAAGGGGCCGAGGCACCCTAACTGCAGAAAGAGGACTCTGGGAGCGGAGCTTGAGAGTAGTGAGACTCTCAGGGGGAGGGGCAGGGGACATTTACAGATGGATAGACATGAGTGACCCACACGGAGTCACTCACCCGGGACTCAGTTCAGTGCCCGGCAAGGACACAGTCAACATTCACTGCTGGGAGGGCGGCTTGAAGCCTGTGACAGCGGCCTTCAGTAAGGAGGTGGAGACGCCGGGGCCTCCTTGGCAGAGGACTAAGTGAGGGGTGCTGAAGGCCCTGCGGGATGGGCTACAAGGTGAGGCTGGAGAGCTTCCACCAGACCCGGCGTCCTGGAGAAGGCTCCGCATCAGGCATTGAACTGGACGGGCTTCGGCACCCATTAGACGGCTGTCGTCTGCAGACTGCGCTTGGCAAGAGAGGCTGCCCTGGGTTCACCATCGGAGACAGGATGGACACGATTACTGAGATGAAGAGCAGGCCACGGCGGCAGTCAGGGTGCGGTGGGGCCCCTAGTGATGTCCAGGAGAGTGTCGTGCCTGCGATGAGGTAGCATTTTGGACAGTAACAGCTTTTGGAGCCGGCAAGCAGAAGGCTGATGGTAACTGGCTTGTCCGTGGAAAAATCATGGTTCCTCGCAAGCTCTGGATGTAGGACAGTTCTCAGGTCCGAAGGCAGCAGGTAGACGCATATCTGGGGCCCTTGACCAGGGGCCCTAGGGCTCCCTGCCCAGCGTCCTCCAAAGGGCTGGGGGAGGGGGCAGGTCCAGACTTTGAGGACGGGGCATCCAGAGCTTGTCCTGCTGCTCAGTTCTGGAGGAAATGCCACCATAACTCCAGCTCCAGGGGGCTCTGGAGCACGGGCCGCACAGGCTCCTGAGAGGGTGCGGGCCATTTCCCCGGTGCCGGACGCACACTTGCCCTGGGCCCGTCGTGACCAGAGCAGTAGGAGCCCCTAGGGCTTGTCAACTAAGAAACACACAGCTTGAAAGTTGCGAGTGAAGTTTTACCTGGGGCACAATGAGGACTGCAGCCTGGGAGCCAGCACCTCAGAGAGCTCTGAGAGACTGCTCCAAGGAGAAAGGGGGAAGGTCAGGATGCATGTGATTCTGCTGAAGGGGGATACGCGCCACGGCGCACGTATGTTCCCGGAAAGTCTCTACAGGTCTCGTGAAGCCTTGCGCGTCACGCGGAACAGTGGTCACCATGGAGGACTTCAGTGCTTTTCCACATACGGGGAGATATAAGAACTGGGCTCCTAAAATCGGCTCCGGAAAATATCTAACTATGTGAAGACCTGTCCTGGCAGTTCCCCCCACCGCAGCAGAGGGTGCCACATTTCCGCTCTGCATCCTAAACTCCTTCAGTGGGTGTTGAAGGTCAGCAGGTTCAGCAGGGCATGACTTAATCCTTGGAGAGGCAGACAGTGGTGGTTTAGTTGCCAAGTTGCGTCCAACTCTTTGTGACCCCACGGACTGTAGCCCGCCAGGATCCTCTGTCCGTGGGGTTCTCCAGGCAAGAATACTGGAGTCGGTTCTTTACTTCCCCGGGGCATCTTCCTGACCCAGGGATCGAACCCGGCTCTGCTGCATTGCAGGTGGATTCTCTGCCCTCTGAACCACCTTGGCAAATGCCAGTTTGTAGTTGACAGGCTGGAGCTGTCAAGAGGGAGGTTTGAACGTGCCCCTTTCCCTGCTCAAGGCAGAAAATGGACACCTTCCCAGATATCAAAGGGAATAGGTGTCATTTTAAAAGCTTCTTTAGAGGTGCCAACAGCACCCAGTGCTGGAGCTCTGTGTCACCCAGGCTGACCACTGCCTCAAGATCATGGGTCAGTCCTTGTGCCTTATTTATGCTGGGAAAACTGTATCTTGTTTACACGCAGAATTCTGGTCACCGTGGTGCTGAGGGTAGCATCATAGCGTGTGTTTACTAGTTACTCAGAATTCCCTGGACCGCCAGGGAAGTCCCAGAAGCATGACTTTCATTACCAAATATTTGAGGATTGTTTTTGTCCAGAGATCTTCCTGTTATTGCTTATTAATTTAATTCCACTGTGGTTAGAAAACATACTTTGTGTGACTTAAGTATTTGTAGTACTTTAAAATTTTTTGACACTTGTTTTACGGCCCAGAATATGGTCTCTCTTGGCAAATGTTCTGTGTGCCTTTGCCAATAAGGTGTATTTTGCTGTTGTTGGTTATAATGTTCTATAAATGTCAAATTTGTTGATCCTGTTAGTCATGTCTTCTATTTCCTTCCTGAATTTCGGTGTCCTTGTATTGAAAGAGGGGTGCTGGGATGTCCTGCTGTAAGTGTGAATTCATCTCTTTCTCTCAGTAGCTCCATCAGTTTTGGCTTCATTGTGCCATATTTTGCAGCTTGCTGGCAGGTATGTTCAGAATTGTCGTGTTTTCTAATAGACTCCTTTGTCCTCTGTCTCTGATAATATTCTTTCCTCTGAAATCTATCCTGTCCGATGTCGTAGGAGTCACAGCGGTTTTCTTTTGATTTGATGTGGCTTATCTTTCTCCCTCCTATTATCTTTAAGCTGCTGTGCCTTTACATTTAAAGCAGGTTTCTTATAGGTCTTGTTTTTTGAAACCACTTCCACAATTTCTACCTTTTACACAGGCGTGTAGACCATTGGGGTTTTTTTCAAAGAGTGTGTAGCTGCTTGACACTGCTGTGTCAGTGTCTCCTGTACGGCAAAGTGAATCAGCCACGGACACACAACAATTCCCTCTGTTTTGGATTCCCTCCCCTTCTCGGTCATCAGTGAGCGCTGAATAGAGTTCCCTGTGCTTTACAGTAGGCTCTCATTGTTATCAACTTTTGGGGTTTTTTAATGTTTAAATTTTTCCATTAGTTATTTAATTTTGTTGGTGTTCGGTCACTAAGTCGTGTTCAACTCTTTGGGACCCCATGGACCGCAGCACGCCAGGCTTCCCTGTTCTTCAGTATCTCCCAGAGCTTGCTCAAACTCATGTCCATGGAGTCAGTGCTGCCATCCAACCATCTCATCCTCTGGCGTCCCCTTCTGCTCCTGCTCCCACGTCCTGAGTGTTGTAAATAGTGCTGCAGTGAACACTGGGTGTGTGTATGGGGGGGCATATACCTTTGACAATTGAGTTTTATGTGACAACATCCTTATCCACTAATTCCTTCAACTGTATTATTTATGGGTCTATCTTGATGGCTGTTTTTTCTCCTCCTTATGGTTCTATTTTCCTATTTCTTGCATGCCTGATACTTTCTGATGGGAAATCAGACCATATGAAGTTTATCTTTTGGTGCTGGATATTTCTGCATCCTGCAAATATTCTTGGTATTTGTTCTGTTTGCAGTTGAGTTACTTGGAAACAGTCTGATCCTTTTGGAATTTGCATTTAAGCTCTGTTAGGTGGGGTCCAGGGCTTCCCTGGTGGCTCAGATGATAAAGAATCCACCTGCAATGCAGGAGACACCGATTCGATCCTTGGGTCAGGAAGATCCCCTAGAGAAGGGAATGGCAACCTACTCCAGTATTCTTGCCTGGGAAACCCCATGGACAGAGGAGCCTGGCAGGCTACAGCCCAGGGGCCAAAAAGAGTCGGACCCGACTGAGTGACTAACATTTTCACTTTTCACAGGTGGGGTCCAAGAAGCGTTTGGTCCGGGGTGATTTCCCTGCTCCTGAGCTGAGACATGCCTACTCTGGCTGATGGTACAAACGATTACTCCCCACCTTGTGTGAGCGCCAGCTGCTGCGGTTTCCAGTCCTTGTGGTGGTTCTTTCCCAGCCTCGGGTGCCTCACCGGCCCCCCACCCCTTGTCCTGACCCGGCCTGTGCTCACTGGTGCTCAGCCGACACTGCAGGGCGGCCCTGCAGGCCTCCAGAACTCTCTGTGTGTCTCTCTCCTCTTCAGCACTCGGCCCTGTGGGCTCCGCTCAGGAGACGCCCGGTCCCGTCCTTGCCTCTTGTCCTGGAAATACTCCAGCTGGCGCTGGTTCACACAGCAGAGGGCGCACCTCCCTCGTTTTCTGTTGTCCTTCACGGCGTGGTGCCCAGTGTCTTAAAAGCTGTTGTCTGCTAGCTTTGCTGAGGTTTTTGGTTGTTTAGGTCACAGCATAAACCTGGTCCTTGCTCTTCCATCTTAAATAAGATCAGATGTCCTCTTGCCTGTTTTTTTCTGAAAGAGTTCTTTACTGGTTTTACTGATTTTTACTTTTTGGCAGCTCTGGATCTTCGTTGCTGGGCGTGCTTTCTCTAGTTGGAGCGCGCGGCGGCTCCTCTCCAGGTGCAGTGCTCAGGCTGCTCGTCGCAGTGACTTCTCTTGTTGCAGAGCAGGGACTCTAGGCACTCGGGCTTCAGTGGCTGTGGGATCAGTAGTGATGCTTGTGGATTCTAGAGAGTGGGCTCAGGAGTTGTGGTGCACGGGCTTAGTTGCTCCGAGGCGTGGATGATCTTCCCAGAACAAGGATGGAATCCGTGTGGCCCACATGGGCAGGTGAATTCTTAACTACTGCATCACCAGAGAAGGCAGCCTGTTTTTAAACAGAGTCTGGGAGCCTATCTTCTTCTTTTTTAAAAAAAATCCTAGTTCACTTACAACGTTGTGTTAATTTCTGCTGTACAGCAAAGTGATTCAGATACACACACACACACACACACACACACACACACTGTGTGTGTGTGTAGGAGAAAACTCTTGAGAGTCCCTTGGACAGTAAGGAGATCAATCCAGTCAATCCTAAAGGAAATCAGCCCTGAATATTCACTGGAAGGACTGATGCTAAAGCTGAGGCTCCAATATTTTGGCCACCCAGTTTCAGTCTGTCTGCCCTCTGATGCCCTCTCTCAGTGCCTACCGTCTTAAAACTGACCTTTTCCAGTCCTGTGGGCACTGCTGAGTTTTTGTACAAGGATTCCCTTTTCTCCACCCTTTTTTCTCTACCATCTGTTATTCGTAGACTTTTTAATGGTGGCCAATTTAACTGGCATGAGAAGCTATTTCACTGTAGTTTTGATTTGCTTTTCTCTAATAACTAGCAATGTTGAACATCTGTATGTCTTCTTTAGGGAAATGTTTATCTCATTCTGCCCATTTTTCAACTGAGTTGTCTGGCTTCTGTCATTGTTGAGTTGTATGAGCTGTTTATGTATTTTGGAAACTAAGCCCTTGCTGGTTGTGTCATTTTCAAAAATTTTCCCAGTCTGTAGATTGCCTTTTTGTTTTGTTTATGGTTTCCTTTGCTGTGCAAAAGCTTGCAATTTCTTAGGTTCCATTTGTTTATTTTTGCTTTTCTTTCTATTGGCTTCAAGACTGACCTAAGAAAACATTTTACAATTTATGTCAGAGAATGTTTTGCCTATGTTGTTTTCTAGGACTGTTATGGTGTCTTGTCTCATGTTTAAGTCTTTAAGCCATTTTGAGTTTATTTTTTTGTATAATATGAGGGAGTATTCTAACTTCATTGGTTTATATGCAACTGTCCAACTTTCCCAGAACCACTTGCTAAAGGGACAGTCTTTCTCCATCGTATATTTTTGCCTCCTTAGCTGAAGATCAATTGATCAGAGGTGTCTGGATTTATTTCTGGCCTCTATATTCTCTTCCATTTATCCTCATGTCTGTTTTTGTACCAGTACCATGCCATTTTGATTACTGTAGCTTTGCAGTATCGTCTGAAGTCTGGAAGAGTTATGCCTCCTACTTTGTTCTTTCTCATCAGGATTGCTTTGGCAATTCTGGGTCTTTTATGATTCCATATAAATTGTAGGATTATTTGTTCTAGTTCTGTAAAAAATGTCATGGGTAACTTCATAAGAATCACAATAAATCTATAGATTGTTTTGGGTAGCATGGCCATTTTAACTATATTAATTCTTCCAATCCAAGAGCATGGGATATCTTTCCATTCTTTGAATCATCTTCAGTTTCCTTTATTAATATTTTAGAGTTCTCAGCATATAAGTCTTTCACCTCCTTGGTCAGGTTTATTCCTAAGCTTTTTGTCTTTGGTGCAATTTTTAAAGGTGTTGGGAACCTATCTTTTAAAATTTGAATGGATTCTGTTCAACTCTTAACTGGCAGAAATTACTGATGACTTCTGCTTCAAAAGGAAGATGAGACAGTGAAAAGTTTTCTTTCTAACTAACCAGTTGTTCAAGTTTTGAGAGCTAAACAAACAAACAAACAAACAAAAAAAAACAGACACTAAGAGGTGGAACTCTGCAGTTCACCAGCAACTGAATTCCTCCGCTTGGCAACGGCACAGCTGTGTGGCCACTGCCTGGAGATTTGCGAAGACAACTTTACCTAAAGTCAGGCCCTCTCCTTTCCCCCTCGGTGCCAGGAGTATGGGGGACCTGAAGAAATGACTCAGTGGTTTTGTGTTCACCCTCAGTCCCTGGAAACACCCCGGGGCTGCTCGTTGCTGCGGGGGCCCAGTGCTGGGCTGTGCTCCAGAACCCCAGGGGCTCCTCCAGGACCCAGAACTAGGCCCAGGCAGCCACTGAATCAGAACAGCCTGCAGGTGAGGCTGGGCCGATTTGCACCCTGGCCCTGCCCACGGGGATTCTGATGACTCACGTGGCCTAGGAGGATAAGTCCCTGATGCCAGGTCACAAAACAGGCCTCCTCACAGGCTGCTCCCTTGGACCTGCCTCCTGCACTGCTGTGAGCTTCTCCAGCTACAGCTTTGTCCAAAGACCTTGTTGACTCATGAGTTCCCAAGGCCTGAAACCTGGGCTCCTGGCTTGCTGGGGAATTGTTGGGGAGGGTCCCCAGGTCTCATCCAGCTGGGGTTGTGCTAGTGCAACCAGCGGACAAGTCTTTAAGTGCATTTGTGCAATTCTGCAGACCCACAAGCAGTGGAGCGTGGACAGTGGAGCTGCTGGCGTTTGCAGAGAGAAAGGGCACGTTTGGGGCTGGGGGGCTTGGTTACCATGCATAGGGGGACTCCCCCCACCCCCAGGCTCCTCTGCCAAAGGGCCTCCATCCAGACACAGCATACAGGCACCACTGCAAGACCTGTGCCACATGCCATCCCAGAGGCCAGGGATGTTGGGGTCCCTAAGAAGTTTCCTGAGGGAAACATTAAGAACTTTTGGATGAACTATAACAAAAGTCCTTTAATCCTTAATCGGGATCCTAGCGAAGAGAAAAGTCCATTGGCCAAAAATGAAAGACTCTGACAACCAGCGTGCTGGGTAGCACTGATGCCACGGCCCTGGGGCTGCTTGTTTGTCCGGGGCACCAAGAGCTTTCAATTGCAACAGCCACGAGAGATGGGAGAGCAGGCCGGGACCTGGGCGAGGTTAGCACTGAGACTCCAAGACCAGGAAGGACTGGACTCTCGGTGGGAGGGTGGGCTGAGGCGGGGAACTCCATCTAAGGGTGACATGGAAGACATTTGTCCTGGCCCGAGCTCTGAATACTTAGAAAGTCTCTGTAACTTGGACCCGGGGCCAGCCTTCAAGTCAGCTCGCAATTCAAGGTGAAGCCACGTGCCTTGTCATAGAAGCTCAAGCTGAGGATCCAGCAGAGTTGTGAGCAGTCCCGACATGGATTTCTGGGGTCCTGATTACAGGAGGAGCTGACTTTATAAAAACGTTTCCAGCTGGACATTTAAGATTTCGATATATCTTACATATGTATCGTGCTTCCGCTTACTAATAAAATCTTACTTTAACATCTGTAGGGTCTCGCTTTCCTTACAAACTGTCCCGTCCTTGGATGCTATTAAGGACTGAAGCACAGGTCGTTCAGCTGAAGACCCTGTTTCCTTTGGGATAGCCTCCAGCACGTGAGACCCGGCAGCAGGAATTGCTAAGTCAGCTTGGGGCTGACAACAGGGAGAAAAACGCCAGCCACCACCAACAGCTGCGGCGTCTCCTCTTTTAAAAGCTCCCATCACCCCCACCTTGCTTCGTGGGAACATCTGGTCCAGATCCTAAAAGTCAACTCAGAACTGTTATTAATCAAATCACTGGAAAACAAGCGTTCAGTCAGCCTTGGTCTACCTGTTGAGTTCTTTTTTTTTAATTAACAAAATCGTTTTTAATTGAAGTGTGGTTCATTTACAAAGTTGTGTTAGTTTCCGGTATACAGCAGTGATTCAGATATGTAGATATTTAGATGTGTATATTTAGTATATACTTAGATTCGTTTCCATTATAGGTTATTGCAAAATGTTGAATATAGTTCCCTGAGCTATATGGTAGGACCTTGTTGTTGATCTATTTTATACATACAATAGTGTGTATCTGCTAATCCTAAGCTCCTAATTTATCCCTCCCTTCCACCTTTCCCCTTTGGTAACCATAAGTTTGTTTTCTATGTGTGTGGGTCTATTTATGTTTTGTAAATAAGTTCATTTGTATCACTTTTTTTTTTTAGATTCCAAAGAAGATATGATATATATATATATATCACACATATCACATCTTCTTTGAGGAATTAGTCCCTGGAATGCTCATGGACTCCAGGTAAAAACACAACGGTTATTTTAAACTGCTAAAAAGGCAAAATATTGGAAACCACTTAGATGCGGAATTCATAAAATGACTAAAGAACTATTACATTCTCAAGTAGAGTGAAATAAGTTTAAAATGATGCTATAGAAAATATTTCTCCAACTCTGGGGAGGACCAGGTAACCTAAGAGAACACAGCCATGGGCTACAGCTCCATGTTACCAGCGATCCAGGCAATTCCGAGGCACCGGACCTTCGAGACCACTCCCGAAGCCGGCCAGGGGTCTGGGAGAGAGCGTGGAAGCTCATGTCTTTCCCCGATATCTTTGTTGCTGTTGTTCAGTCGCTAAGTCGTGCCCAACTCTTTGTGACCCCATGGTCTGCAGCACGCCAGGCTTCCCTGTCCTTCACCATCTCCCAGAGTTTGCTCAAACTCATGTCCATTGACTCCATGATGCCATCCAACCATCTCATCCTCTGTGGTCCCCTTCTCCTCCTGCCTTCAATCTTTCCCAACATCAGGGTCTTTTCCAATGGTCTTTTCAGCTCCTCACATCAGGTAGCCATAGTATTGGGGCTTCAGCTTCATCATCAGTCCTTCCAATGTATATTCAGGACTGATTTCCTTTAGGATCTCCTTGCAGTCCAACAGACGCTCAAGAGTCTTCTCCAACATCACAGATCAAAAGCATCAATTCTTCAGTGCTCAGCCTTCTTTATGGTCCAACTCTTACATGCATACATGACCACTGGAAAAACCATAGCTTTGACTAGACAGACCTTTGTAAGGTCTCTGCTTTTTAAAATGCTGTCTAGGTTTGTCATAGCTTTTCTTCTAAGGAGCAAGTGTCTTTTAATTTCATGACTGCAGTCACCATCTGCAGTGATTCAGCCCTTGGAGAGCCTTTCATTTTCCTGTTCCACTTGAGGCTGTGTCTTCTCTAGGCCCGCTGCTTCGCTGCCATCTTGGGGTTTCTCTTCATTCCTTATGGGAATTCTTTCTGTGCCTCTCCTCTGTTGAATGGGAATTCCGGGACCCCATGTCTTATGTTAGGAGGAAAAGGGGACGACAGAGGATGAGATGGCTGGATGGCATCACTGACTCGATGGACGTGGGTTTGGGTGAATTCTGGGAGTTGGTGATGGACAGGGAGGCCTGGCGTGCTGCAATTCATGGGGTCGCAAAGAGTCGGACACGACTGAGCAACTGAACTGAACTGAACTGAACTGAATGTCTTATGTTCTGGTGGCTTCCCTGGAAAGAGTCCATCAGAGAGAAATTTTCTGGAGAACTAAACTATCTGAAGATGCCTTTTCTTCCTTTGTATTTGAATGGCAGTTTACCTGCCTATTGAATTCTAGGTTAAAAGTCATTTTCCCGCAGAACTTTGAAGGCCTGACTCAGATGTCTGCTGGCTCTTGTTACAAGGGGAGGCCTGAGACCGTTGTGATCCCCATGCCTTGGTGAGATTTGTTCATCCCTAGTGTTCCTTGGGGGTCTTTCTGGGGGGGTGGGCCACTTGGGTCCTTCAGCTCTCCAAAACTTTCCTGTATTATTTCTTTATGAGCTCTGATTTCTTCATTCTAGCCTTTTTGATTGCCTGTTATTCACATGTTGAGATCCAACATGTTTTCTGGAGTTTTCTGTTAATTTCCTTTCTCCTACTTTTTTCTAGCTGTTGACCTTCTATCCTTCTTTTTCTGGGAGAGAGCTTCGACTTTATCTTCTAGTCCTTACATTGCAGTTTTATTTCTGCATCATCATATCTTTCATTTCTAAGTGTTTTTGTCCCTAGTATTCCTTTTTATAACATCTTGTTTTTGTTTCATGAAGGCAATCATTTTAAAAACCATTTCTCTTTGTTGTTGTTCAGTCACTAAGTGGTGTCCAACTCTTTGCAACCCCATGGACTGCAGCATGCCAGCTTCCCTGTCCTTCACTGTCTCCCAGAGTTTGCTCAGACTCATGTCCACTGAGTCAGTGATGCCATCCAAACTTCTCATCTTCTATTGCCCCCTTATCCTCTTCTCAATCTTTCCTAGCATCAGGGTATTTTCCAAAGAGTCAACTGGAAAAGGTGGCCAAAGTATTGGAGCTTGCATCAGGTGGCCAAAGTATTTGGAGCTTCAGCTTCAGCATCAGTCCTTCCAGAGAATATTCAGGGTTGATTCCCTGTAGGATCGATTGACTGGTTTGATCTCCTTGCTGTCGAAGGGACTCTCAAGAGTCTTCTCCAGCACCACAGTTCAGAAGCAGCAATTCTTCAGCACTCAGCTTTCTTTATTGTCCAACTCTCACATCCATACGTGACTACTGGAAAAACATAGCTGTGACTAGATGGACCTTTGTCAGCAAAGTGACGTCTCTGCTTTTTAATGTACTATCTAGGTTTGTCATAGCTTTTCTTACAAGGAGCAAGCGTCTTCATTTCATGGCTGTAGTTACGGTCTGCAGTGATTTTGGAGCCCAAGAAAACAAAGTCTGCCACTGTTTCCATTATCTATTTGCTATGAAGTGATAGGACCGGTTGCTGTGATCTTAGTTTTTTGAATGTTGAGTTTTAAGCCAGCTTTTTCACTCTCCTCTTTCACCCGAATCAAGAGGCTCTTCAGTTCCTTTTCACTTTCTGCAGTTGGGGTGGTGTCATCTGCACATGCTGCTGTCTATTAGGTTGAAATAATGAGGTCATCCAGACTCATTCCTTCACCAACTTCTCTGAGTCTCGCCTCATCTGTTTTGTTCATCATTCTTAAATCTTCATTCCGGGTCCAGTTTCTTTTTCCTGAAGTGCATGCTTCAATCACAGTCTGTTACTAACACTTTCAATTTTTGTTTCTCTGAAAATATTTTCATTTTATTCTCATTTTTGAATGGTAGTTTAACAGAGTATAGAATTCCATGAGCCCTTCATGCCTTGGAGGGCCAGTGGACCTTGGCAAGCACAGTGGGCGATAGTGGAGGCCTCAGCAGGGGAGTTGAGGGGCTGACTGCAGGGCACACACTGGTCTGCCAGGGGCACTGCTGAGGCCTGGAGGTCACAGCAGAGAGCGAGGCCCAGGTGGACCAGTTGTGTGCTCAGATCCTGCCGGAGGCGGAGACTAGCCTGTACCGGAAGCTGCGGTGAGATCCTGTGCCACCACTTGAATGACCCCAGATGGGGGCCTTGGTACTGGCTGGGTACAGTACTGGCCTGGGCCAATGCCCTGGGCTCCAAGGTCATGGGCAGAGAACAGGGTGCTCATTTGTTCCCACCAGTGTGAAATCTGGTCCCTATCAATCGGCCCGTTAGCTTTCTAAGATTTTCACAATGGCCCAAACTCAAGGGATAGTGTTTAAAAATATAAATGATTTTCTTAATCACATTCTATATTTGTAATGAGTAAATTTTTGAGCTCAGAATCACCAGATTAATGCCTTTAACCTAGTGGCTCAGATGGTAAAGACTCTACCTGCAATACCGGAGACCTGGGTTTGATCCCTGGGTTGGGAAGATCCCCTGGAGAAGAGACTGACAACCTGCTCCAGTATTCTTGCCTGGAGAATCCCATGGACAGAGAAGCCTGGTGGGCTACTGTCCGTGGTGTTGCAGAGAGCTGGACACGACTGAGTGACTAACACAGAAAGTAAAAAGGGACACTGATTGAGCCTCCAACTAGTGGTTGCTTCTCTGAAATTTCCTCCCTGTCCGGCATACTCATGCTTTCACACTTTGCTTCCTGGTGGGGGAGGCACAGTAGGACACGGCTGCAGAGATGAGATAATATGCAGATCATGCTCTGAGAGTTGTTTTCACTGAAGTTCCACATATTTGAAAGCTTGTTTGCAGCCCTGAACTGCAGCTGTGGCCCTTTCTGTATCGCTCCAAATATAGTTAGGATCTCCGTAGGAATGTCTGGAGAAGGCTCCTGCGTTGCTTGGGTATTAATTGTGTACCCAGACCCAAGAACTGAGCTCTGTCTGCCAGTTTTGTAATTTTTAGTCTCAGGAGACACCTGCATCAGTAAACTGAGCACAAATAAAGTATTTTACATTTGTCTGAATGAATTTTATTTTAAGGCTGTGTTAACAAATTGTTAGCACGTTTACTTTTTAACTTCTCTCCCAAGAATTCTGCGCAGAGGAAGGGCAAAATCTATGTACTGAGAAACTGCTAGGGAAACTTAAATGGAGGTGAGTCTCGTTTAGGCTTCAGAAGCAGGACAGGAACTCCCCTCGTGGTCCGGTGGCTAAGACTCTGCACTCCCAATGCCTGGGAGGTTGCCAGATTGCCTGGGTTCAATCCCTGGTCAGGGAACCAGACCCCACATGCTGCAACTGAGACTCGGTGAAGCAAAATAAATTAAAAAATAAGAATAAACAAATAAATATATTAAAAAAAAAAGATGTAGGGAAGCAGGCCTCTGACCCACTTCAGACCTTGCCTGGACCCTGCCCGGACTACATGTCTGCCTGCAAGCACACCACTTGTTACCAGCAAGTCAAGCGGCACTTTAGATAAGAAAGGAAGTGGGTCTTGGAGTCTCTTAAGTTCCTGAGGGCCTGGCCAGCCCCCAGGGTCTAAGAGGTCCTATGACTCACTAGGGAAAACAAACAGCATGGTACAAGTTAAAGAAAAAAACCAGAGCTGCATTTTTGTCCTGCAAACTGATGATGATATCCATCTGTGGCCTGAGAATATAAGCAGGAGCCCCCAAAATGGCGACTGGAAGTTGCTCCTGTGGGGTGGACATGCCACTCAGGACCCTTTCCCAGTTGGGACTACAGATTGCTGTTCAGGAGGGACTTCCCAGTGCTGTGAAGTCTGGATGTAGGTTGTCGGCCCAGTTTGGCAACGTAGATGCTGTTACTTCTACTGTTTCTATTTCTTTTCCTTTAATGGCTGTATATTGAGATTCAATCAAATAGTCTTCCGTAAAAAATGTGGTTTCTTTTGTTATCGAACCCTTCAAACCCAAAATGAAGTAATAACTTTTGGCAAAACATAAACAAAACCAAAATTTTCAAAGATATTTTAAAAGGTATTAGCTGATCCCTCTATTCAATCTGAGCTCTTGAATATCTTAAAAGTAGCATCAGCTCTGGAACAGAAAACCTATCAAACTTCAGTCCTTTTTTAGATCCTGGTTTTTCATAGTGGTATATGGGGAACTCTTTTCTCAAAGTTTTTACCTTTTGCAGTTTTAGGGAGGATTTCTTTTTAGCTTGTTTTAAAAAGTTGCCTTTTGTGCTAATTTGTGGCTTCTCTACATCATCAGCTGTAGGGAGCACAGGCTTCCAAATAAAATAGATCAGATCAGATCAGTTGCTCAGTCATGTCCGACTCTTTGCAACCCCATGAATCACAGCACGCCAGGCCTCCCTGTCCATCACCAACTCCTGGAGTTCACTCAGACTCACGTCCATTGAGTCAATGATGCCATCCAGCCATCTCATCCTCTGTCGTCCCCTTCTCCTCCTGCCCCCAATCCCTCCCAGCATCAGTCTTTTCCAATGAGTCAACTCTTCACATGAGGTGGCCAAAGTACTGGAGCTTCAGCTTTAGCATCATTCCTTCCAAAGAACACCCAGGGCTGATCTCCTTCAGAATGGACTGGTTGGATCTCCTTGCAGTCCAAGGGACTCTCAAGAGTCTTCTCCAACACCACACTTCAAAAGCATCAATTCTTCGGCCCTCAGCCTTCTTCACAGTCCAACTGTCACATCCATACATGACCACTGGAAAAACCATAGCCTTGACTAGACGAACCTTTGTTGGCAAAGTAATGTCTCTGCTTTTGAATATGCTATCTAGGTTGGTCATAAATTTTCTTCCAAGGAGTAAGCGTCTTTTAATTTCATGGCTGCAGTCACCATCTGCAGTGATTTTGGAGCCCAGAAAAATAAAGTCTGACACTGTTTCCACTGTTTCCCCATCTATTTGCCATGAAGTGATGGGATCGGATGCCATGATCTTCGTTTTCTGAATGTTGAGCTTTAAGCCAACTTTTTCACTCTCCTCTTTCACTTTCATCAAGAGGCTTTTTAGTTCCTCTTCACTTTCTGCCATAAGGGTGGTGTCATCTGCATATCTGAGGTTATTGATATTTCTCCCGGCAATCTTGATTCCAGCTGTGTTTCTTCCAGCCCAGAGTTTCTCATGATGTACTCTGCATATAAGTTAAATAAGCAGGGTGACAATATACAGCCTTGACGTACTCCTTTTCCTATTTGGAACCAGTCTGTTGTTCCCCACACAAATCTCACAACAGTAGTTTGATCTGTAACAATTATACAACTTTGTTAAGAACATTTCTATTAAAAGTGATCATGGCTTTATTCTTTTTAAATATATTTATTTACTTATTTGGCTGCACCCCTCTTAGGTTCAGGGGCTCTTTAATTGCAGCATGTGGGATCTAGTACCCCGCCCAGGAGCGGAATCCAGGTTTCCAGCATTGGGAGCAGCTGAGTCTTAGCCACTGGACCACCAGGGAAGTCCCTCACATAAGTAAGATGATGGTTTTTATCTCACTGCCTGCCTCAAAAACAGGACAGAAGAACTCCGTTCTCAACCCCAAGCAGGGAGGGCTCTGAGGTTCCTTGGTGTCCTCTGCCTCGCTGGGGTTGGACTCTGTTTTGAAGCCTTGGAAACCAAAAGGCTCACTGCCCTCCTCCCACGTGAGTGTGTGGGCCTCCGTCCCCACTTCCCGGCGGCGTCACCTTACACCTAGAGTAAGCACGTCCTCCAGCGGACACACCCCTCCGTCCAAGTCAACCGAGACGCACCGAAGTCGCTGCCCTTAGATGCTGCCACCCACGTGCATCTTCGTCCCAGAGCTGTCCCCTCCGCCGCCGCAGCACAAACGCCCGGCGGGGATCAGTGTCCAGGGGCCCCTAGTGACCCGCGGGCCCTCTGCCTCCCGGCCCACGGCCGCCGGGTCTTCCTGCGTCCCGGCCTCCCAGCACAGCAGACCACGATCCAGGAACAGGCACCAAGTTTCCAAATAAGTGGATTTTGCTCAGCCCCTCCCGGTCCGGCGTAGGCGGGTCAGCGGCAGGGCGGAAGGCGTGGCCACCCGGGCGGGGGCGGGGTTACCGACGGGAAGTGGTCACCCCGAAAGGAGGCGTGGTTGTTGATGGGGCGTGGTCAAACCGGAGGGAGCCGTGGCTGCTGATAGGGCGTGGTCAGCCAGCGGGAGGCGTGGTTGTTGGTGGGCGTGGTCGTCCAGGAGGGAGGCGTGGTCAGCCCTCAGGGCCGCGGGGCCCGCCTCCGCCCGCAGGAATGCACCGCCCCGCCCGCCCCGCCCCCGGCCGCCAACCCTTGCTCCAGGTCTCGCAGTCCGGCTCCGTGGCGTCCTCCCCCGCGGTCTGCGGCAGTCCCTGGAATGCAGGCGGGCCTCACTAACTAGCCGAGTGTGACTTCACAACGCGCACGTGTAACAGGACCTCGGGGAGGCCGCGCTCTGGTGTCCGCGCCCCAGGAAGCCCGACCTCCTGGGTTGAAGTTCCAGGAAGGCGCCAGAAGCCCGTCCGGGAGGCCGGGAGTTCACTCACCCAGGCCGGGGATGGGATCTGAAGGGATCGCCCCCCACCCCCCGCCATGGGCTTCCTCAGCGCGCCAATGCCGTCCCTCCCCGAAATGCCCTCCGACGACTCGGGGGCCTTTATGCCTTTGGGGCTGAGCATCTGCTCGCATCTCACCAGAGGCCATCTGACAAGGAGCCCCCACACTGCCCGCCCGGCCCCCCACCCCCGATAGATCAGGGCGGGCCCCCCTTTCCCAGGGAGCCCCAGGAACCCTCTGAACCCTAGAGACCCAGACCACAGGGTGGTTCCGGATCCTCCCTGCGCCAGTCAGTAGTGGGGACCCTGTGGAGCTGAACACAAAAGTATGGTTTTCTTTGAGAGAGGGAAAAAAGAGAAATCTGGAAGTGGGCCGCACACAGCTGCTTGAGGCCACGTTGGGGGAGTCGCTGCGGCTGCCTGTCTCCACTTCCTCCCTCCCAGGTCTGCTTGGAAATTGGAGTCAGCCAACTGCGTGATCTTCCAGGAGGTTTGGAGGGGGAAAGGGGGAGGAGGCCATGTCCTTGCTGCTCTCTTCTCTTTTCTGCTGACAAGCAAGATGGAGAAGGGGTGAGCAGGTTCTGATGCCTCCTCCCAGCTGCCTGAGTGCTGGCAGGCAGGGACGGCAGTGACAGCAGCTGCAGGAGCATCTATTTTGGCTGCCACAGCCTAGGATGGCGGCTCTGGATGTTTGGCAGACTCCTGACTCTGGAGGCAGAGCCAGAGGGTGGAACCTCACCCCCACCTCTGGAAGTCGTTCTCAGAGGCCCAGTCCAGAGCCTTGTGTCTAGTGTCAGCCTTGCTTAGATTATCTGCAGTGGTTCTGCTCCCTGCACCCTGATGGCCACATGTTTGGCTGCCACAAATGATGTGGCCTTATCGGCACTGGTGCGGGTGGTGTGGTGATGGGTGGTGTGGCTGCCCTCCAGCTAAAGACCACAGGAGCACACTATCACCGAACAAGTTGGCCTTACTCTGGGCACTCCCCTGGCAGACCAGAGGTTAGAACTCCTCACTTCCCCTTCAGGGTCAATCCCTGGTCTGGGAACTAATAATAAGATCCGACATGCTGTGAGGCACAACCAAAAAAGAAAAGTTGACTTTTCTCTGCAGTTACAATAAGGGGAACACACACCCGGGAGCCATGAAGTTTCTCAGTTGGTTATGGCCTTGCACGAGGCGATTTTGTTGTTGTTCAGTCGCTCAGTCGTGTCAGGCTCTTTGCAACCCCATGGACTGCAGCACACCAGGCTTCCCTGTCCTTCTCTATCTCCCGGAGTTTGCTCAAACTCATGTCCATTGAGTCAATGTGAATGAGTGTGAGTCCACTGAGTGATGTCATCCAACCATCTCATCCTCTGTCATCCCCTTCTCCTGTCTTCAATCTTTCCCAGCATCAGGGTGTTTTCCAATGAGTCCATTCTTCGCATCAGGTGGCCAAAGTGTTGGAGCTTCAGCTTCAGCACAGAGCTGGTTATGGGCTTGTATGAGGTGGTTTTGGTGAAAGTTGAATTGGAAGCAGGGCTTTGCTCTGGATTAGATGCTGTGGGGAAGTGGGGGAAATTACATGCTTGAATATCATAACAACTCATCTCTGAGGAGGGAAGCCTGCACTTGGTAAAGAAGCATTCATCACTCATAGTAGCTAAGAGTGGAGAGTGTTTGATCATTTTTTGTGGATTTGAAAGCATTCACACTTTTGTCTGTGTTTGGACCTGATTACAGAGCGCTCTTATTTTTGTCTTGATCCACACCGATCACGTCCTGTGAACTTGTTTCTGCTCAGCGGGAGGCCACCGCGGTGTCACTGCGAGGGCAGGCCGGCACGCAGGCAGGCAGTGTGCATCTCTGTGGGCTGGGAGGCTGGTGACCCTGTGCTACGACCGCCGGACGTTTGGTGAACTCGTGTTCCTCGGTGCCTTTGAAGGTAGACCACGTGCCTCAGGAGTCTGTCAACATCTGCTCGTAGGCTGTCTCTCTTACCTCCTCCGCCTGCCCGGTCTCCCACCCACAGTCCAGACCTGTGGCCTCACGGGGAGGGCCTTATGACTAGTTGATTGAGGAGGAAAAACCTCGCTCCTGCTTTACGGATGGTCCAGAAGTGGATGGCTGCAGCCCTACAGTCCCACCTAGAGGTGGCCCTAAAGGAGAGCGATGAAAGAAAAGTCTCCCTGTGGTCTTCACTTCAAGCATTCAAGTGCTGGGTTGCTGACCACTTTGCCTGGACTGCAAGGTGGTGAGAAGTATGGCTCTACATTTGATTAATGGGCAGTTGCTACTGGGTTGGGCTGGACCATCAGAGAGTTGGAAAAAACAAGACTGGAAAACTGGTAATGGGGTGACCTGGGGAAGAGACAGGAGGCTGGACCTCCTTCAACTATGAAGGGACTTTACCACATGTGAATACCCACCCTCAGGCACCTCTGCAGAGGAGGATCTCAAGAGTCAGTTGGGCAAGACAGTCTGTCCTGTGCCATTCAGCCACTTTAGCCATGCCCCCAGGTGCTTGTCCAGTGGGCCCATGCTCGAAACAACCAAGGCTGCAGGGATGGAGGCTACGAATGGGCCCCGCATCACGGACTTTGCCTCAAAACATCTGACCCGGCTTCATCACCATCAAGGATCTAACCTGCCCGCAGCAGAGACCAACACTGAGCCCCTATTATGGTGTCATCTTCCAAGGGAACACTAGTCACTTGGTGAAAAGTCAGTGACATTAGATTTCTTCCCCTGGGGAAGGAGCAGCTGCTTGCTGTCCCTGGGGCGGACGTTTATTCTGGATATGGCTTTGCCTTCCTGCCTCTGATGCTTCTGCCAGCACCACCATCGAAGATTTGCAGGATGCCTTGTAGACCTTCCTGGTACCCAGCAGACTATTTCTGTGACCAAAGGATTGATTTTACAGCAGAAGAAACGAAGTAATAGGCGATGCCCATGGAAGGCAATGGCCCTGTTTCTATGTGCTCACCGGAAGTAGCTGCCTGATGGGAAGGCGAAGTGGCCTCTGAAGACAAGGCAGTGCCAGCTGGGAGGCTGCACTCGGAGAGGACGGGGCTCCATCTTACGGCTTCTGACGTGATCTTTTATCAGGGGCTAATATTTGGTGCTGTTTTCCCCACAGTCAGAATACAGGAGTTTGGGAGCTGAGGGGTGGTGGAGGAACTCTAACCGTTGTACCCAGAGACCGAGTGGGTTCTTTGAGATGCCTCTTGGTATTTCCGTTCCAATAGTAAAAGGTTATCACAAAGCGGTATCAACCAAAAAGTGGCAGAAACCTACCCAGGACTTGTATCCTTTGGGAATGTATGCCTGGGTCTTTCTACTGGGTCAAGAACTCTAATCAGCCGAGGTCCGGGCTGAGAGGAAAGAAAACATGGAGTGGATAGGGAACAGAGGATAAAACTCATACTCAAAGTTGCTGGGAGAGTAGATCTTTAATGTTCTTATCACAACAACAACCCAAATGATAATCATGGGAGGTGAAGGATGTGTATTCTAACCGAACTGTGTTAATCATTTTGTACTGATAACATACATGTGTATTAAACCGTCACTCTGTGCACTGTTAATGTGTACACAGCATGACAGTGTACATTACACAGTGTTCTGTGTCAGATATATCTCAGTAAAACTGGGGGAGAAAATCAACTATGTTGTCAATGAAATACTAGCAAAGAGAATTTAACAACACATAAAAAGGAGGAATTTATTCCTGGAATGCATGAGGGGTTCAACACACAAAAATTAATCCATGTGGGACTTCCCTGGTGGTCTAGTGGTTAAGACTCCGCCCTTCTAACACAGGGGGTGTGGGTTCATTCCTGGTTGGGGAACTAAGATCCCATATGCCCAGGGGAACAAAGACCCAGTGTAGACAAAATTTAAAAACAAAAAAATCAATGTATATACCATATTTAATTGATGCCCAAAAAATAATTTGACAAAATTCAAACCCTTTCACGAAAAAAACACTCAACAAACTAGAAATAGAAGGAAATTACCTAAATGTAATAGAAACTGAATATATAAAAGCCTGCAGTGAACATTATACTCAGAGATGAAAGGCTGAAAACTCTTCCTCTAAGATCAGGAGCAGGAACAGGGCAGAGATGTCTGCTTGCACCACTTCTATTCAACATTGTACCGGAATCTTAGCCAGAGTAATTAGGGCAAGTAAAACAAATAAAAGGCACCCAAATTGGAAAGGAAGAGGTTGAAGTATCTCTGCTCACATGATCTTATGTGGAGAAACCGGTAAAGATTCCACGAAAGAGAAACAACTCAAAACTGTTCAGTTCAGTTCAGTTCAATTGCTCAGTTGTGTCCGACTCTTTGGGGTGGTAAATTCAACAAAGCAGCAGGATACAAAGTCAACAGACAGAAATCAGTTGCATTTCTATACACTAACAATGAACAATCCAAAAAGGAAATTAAGAAAACAATTCCGTTTACAATACCATCAGAAAGAGTAAAGTACTAGAAATAAACTTAACCAAAGAGGTGGAGAGACTTGTACAATGAAGATGACAATCCATTGCTAAAAAATTAAAAGACACAAATAAATGGATTCCATGTTTATGATTGGAAGACCTCATCTCATTAACATATCAATACTACACAAAGCAACCCATAGATTCAATGCAATCCCTATAAAAATTCCAATGAGATCTTTTCAGAAATAGAAAAACTTACTGTAAAATTCATATGGCATGCCAAGGGATCCCAAACAGCCAAAGCAACCTGGAAAAAGAATAAAGCTGGAAGACATACTTCCTGGTTTCAAAACTGCTACAATACTTTAGTAACCAGAACAGTACAGTACCCGCATAGAAGACAAAATATAGGCCAAAGGTATAGAATAGTCCTAAACCTATGTTTTCATATGTCCAAACTTGGAAACTTTGAATTTGGCAGTGATTTATTTGAAATGATGCCAAAGGCACAGACAACAAAAGAAAAGCTGGACAATTGGATTTCATGAAAAAATTTGAATTTTGTGCACCAAAATACATTATCAACAGAGTAAAAGGGCAACCCACAGAATGGGAAATAATATTTGCAAATCACATACCTGATACAAAATTAACTTCCAGAATATATAGAGACCTCCTAAAATTTAACAATGGAAAAATAACCTGATTCAAAAATGGGCAAAGAGGGACTTCCCTGGTAGTCTAGTGGCTAAGACTCCAGACTCCCAATGCAGGGGGCGAGGGTTTGATCCCTGGTTGGGAACTCAGATCCCGCATGCTACATGGCATGGCTGAAATATAGAAAAAAAAAAATCTCCGAAAGAATTCTTAGCATCACCAGTTCCCTGGTGGTCCAGTGGTTAGGACTTGGCGCTTTCACTGCTGAGGGCCCAAGTTTGATCCCTGGTTAGGGAAGTGAGATCCTGCAAAAAACAAAAAACAAAAAAACTTACATCACCCACAATCTGAATAACACAAACTGAAACCATAACACATTGCCAAGAAAAAGATCTGTCCATGCCGAGTGGTGGGGCACTTGGAGACTCGGAAGCACTCACCCTGCTTGTGGGTAAGTGACTGTTCCGTCCTCTTTGGAAACCAGCTTCGCATTCCCCAGTTATACCAGGCGCCGAGCACACAGTCTACAACCCTGTCTTATGTGAAGGGCTGGAGATCTGAGCACCCCTTCCCAGCTGGCAAGTCAGGCTGCCACAGTTTCACTGCCCCTCACCCGGGCACAGTGCTTCCAGTACCACGGCACCCTGACAAGGGGTCCTGTCAGCCACTTGCTAACTCACCAAGGCCAGAGGGATGCAGGCAACTTGTAAGGAACGTAAATAAATTAGAAACTAGAAATGCGGGAAGAGAAAGAAAATCAGGGTGTGGGTCTTTAATTGTGTGTGCGCGCGTGCATATACACCCAGAAAGCTGCTTCATGCATAGTCCTGTGGTCACAGGAGCTCATCACATGGGCCCAGTCATTCGTGTTGACTGGTCATGACCGGTCAGTTAGGAACGCCCCTGGCCTCCAAGCCGGACACCTGGATCTGAGTGGTAGTCTGAGACGAGTCTAGTAATTTAAAGAAAGAAATGGCTGTATGTGAATTTTTTTCCTGAATCAGGCCTGATATCCAGAGGGCCTGAGATCCAGGGACACAAAACCTCCCCAGAGCCCACAGCATAAGCAAGTGGAGTAAGGCAGGGCGAAGGGGTCGCCCACTTCCAGTCCTGGGGACCCAGCTCTCGGGGCTGGGAGGGGACTGCTGTTCACCTTCCCACTCCCATGGCTCCCCCAGCCACCCCGGGCTTTCTCTGTGCAGCCCACATCTGGTCAGGGAAGGGTCTTGGGTTTTTACCTCCGCTTCAGCAGGAGGAGGGGGCAGTGTGGGAATAAGATGAGGCCAGGAGAGGCTTCCTGACTGCCCACCCCTCCCCCCTCCCTGTGTCTGAACCATCCCCTTGGAGAAATGATGATTCCGGAAGGGGGTGTGAGGTAACACTGCCAGGAGCAGTGACCCCAGGAGAGAGGGTCAGAGGAGAGCCGTAGGCTAGCTGGGTTTCAAGGCTCGAAAGGAAGCACCCAGCCACCCCATCCCCAACGTCCAGGGGAAAGAGAAAGCAGTAAGAGACAGGGGAGGTCCCGGCCTAGCCCCCTCCTTGGGGTAAACTAGTTCTCAGGCACTGTGAGGTTCGAAAATATTTGTGTGTGTGTTAAAATCCATTCTTCTAGTCAAACATGATATGTAAATATAACACCCAGAGCCTAGTATAACCACCACTCTGTAACTTTCCTTTAATGGAATTATTTTAGACCTCAGGCAGAGCTTTGTTGTTATATTTTTTTCTTAGAAAGATGTTCAAATGGCTATGGGCTTCCCTGGTGGCTCAACTGGTAAAGAATCCGCCTGCAATGTGGGAGACCTGGGCTCAATCCCTAAGTTGGGAAGATCCCCTGGAGAAGGGAACAGTTACCCACTCCAGTATCCTGGCCAGGAGAACTCCATGGACTATATAGTCCATGGGATCGCAAAGAGTCGGACTCAACTGAGAGACTTTCACTTCACATGGCTAAGCTAGTTCCTAAATTTTAAAAGTTGGTTGCGGTGGGGGAGGTAAAATTGCTAACTTGTGCAAATAAACACAAGCAACTCATATCAAAGACTAATTTTTTAAATTAAGCCAGTGCAAGAAAGATGTCTACTATCATTACGTGAAAACTATACAAAAAGATTCATGTTTTGTTTCTATTTCAGTACTGGTGTTAAACTAGGCAGGTATTCAGACAACATATCTGACTCTGGCAAGAGACAAGTAAAAAAAAAACTTGCAATTGAAAGCACTTCTGCAGAAACAAAGATGCGGGGCCATTTTCACTCTAGTAACTAACTTGTCCTGGAAAATAACTGAAAAGCAAAGATATGGTGTACAGAAACCTTAGGAACTGGAGCTTAAGTTTTAGAAAGACAAATATCAAAAACTATCGACTTCTAAAGTCATTTTATTTTCACTTAATCGACAGATCGACAGATGCAGAAATCGACTAGATGTCAATTACAAAACTGAAGGCAGATCTGAGCTATCTCTGCCCGAGTACACAGTTGATTTTTCCCCTCCCAGAGTATACAGTATCCCTTTCAAACCATGGCTATGTATGTCATAACTATATTTAGAAGTACGCAGAGAGGAAAATACTACTGCAATTCAAGGCTGTAAATGAAAGGGAAACACATCAGAGCCTCATGGAATGGAAAGCTGAAACGTCAGTTCGTGTTCCTCAATCAATATCAAACGTCAGATGACACTGGAAGGTGTTAATTATGACCAAAAAAAAAAAAAAATCCTGTAACAAATTCCACTGAAGAAAAGGGTAGGCTTTCTTCATACAGGAGGTAAAAAATTGATTTTTGGTTTCTCCTCCCAGCACTGTCAGAAGTAAACACAGTTGCAAAGTTCTCAACAAATATTTAAGAAGCTCTGTGGACAGTCTGAGGCACGGATTTGAGTCAATATATAGAAGTAACCACTTGTTTACAGCGGAATAACTTTCTTTAAAAACGCAGAGGAGCAAAGGGAGCTTCAGAAATCACGAAAAGCGACGAATACAGGCAAGAGGAACCGCCGCGCATCAGCCGATGAATCTTTCGGACGGCCACGTCTCCTGCGCGTTGGTGGGGACCGCCGGAACCACTTCCTCGGGCGGGGCCAGGGCCTCCATCTCGCGCACCACCTGCGTGAACACCTGGTCCACCATCAGTTTGCTCTTGGCCGTGACCTCCAGGAACGGGCACCGCCACTCGCGGGCCAGCGCGCGGCCCTGCGCCGTCAGCACCTGGCGCTGGGCGTCCAGGTCGGCCTTGGTGCCCACGAGCACCAGCGGCACGGCCTTGGGCCCCCGCAGCCGGCCCATGCGCTCGCGCAGCGGCCGCACCGCCTCGAACGAGGCCTCGCTGCACACGCTGTAGAGCACCACGAAGCCGTCGCTGTTCTTGATGTACAGGTCCTTGAGAGTGACCAGGTGCTCGGCGCCCACCGTGTCCACGATCTCCAGAAGGGCGGGCGCCGCGTTCACCTCGATCACCTTGCTGAAGAGCTCCTCCACCGACGGCTCGCACTGCTCGGGGAAGCTGCCGCAGGCGAACTGCGTGGCGAGCGCCGTCTTGCCCACCGCCACGCTGCCCAGCAGCACCACCCGGTAGCCCTTGGCCGGTCGCAGTCCCAGGCCCGCCATGGCCGAAGAGCGCGGCTGGCGGGACGCGCGGCGGCAGGAATGGCGCGCGGAGGCGGGGGCCTGGCGGGGGCCGCGCGGGGCGGGGGGCGGGGAGGGAGGGGCGAGGGGGGCCGGGAGGGAGGGGCGAGGGGAGGGGCGGGACCCGGGGGCCGGGGCGCGGGCTCCAGCCCGGGCACGGGTAAGCTAACCCATCTGCGCCCAAGCCCGCCCTGCCCGGCCCGGCTCTGCCCCCTGCGGCTCAGAGGCCACCCTCCCCAGACCCTGGGCCCCGCGCGCGCCTCCGCCGGCCCCAGTTCCCTCGCCCCGCGCAGCGTCTGCCCCGCCCCCGGCCCGAGCGGCCCGGCGCCGGCCTCGCCCACCGGCCGCGCCGCCCTGGCCTCTGTCTCGGCTCGGTCCGAGCTGCCCGGCCCCGCTCCGCCTTCCCCAGGACCCCGCGGGCGGGCCGGCGGGGACCCCGCCCTCAGCCCGGGCTCCCTGCCCTCCCTCCGAGGAGAACCCCTTCCGTCCCGGAGCAGATGGTAACCGGATACCTTCCACGTCAACCGGGAAATAGCCGCATTTCTTCACATTTAAGATCCAGTCTCGTGGCCCGAAGCCAGACTGGCCTCACTCAAGGTCAGGCCTGGGGAGCCGCGGCCCCTCTGCAGGCCTGGGGACCCCAGGGAAGAGGTAGCGTGTGAAGGAGCTTCAGGCCGAGGGTCCCTCGTCACTCCCTCCTGGCACCCATTCCATGGCCTGGGCCCCTCATGCCCCTCCCTGCCTTCCCTCGGGCCCCGCCAGCCCCCTCTTGTCACTGAGCGGAGTCCAGAGTCCAACTTTTATAAAGTCCAGAACTCTATAAAACGTTGATCACATTTCACTCCCCTACTTAAACCCTCCTGGCTTTCTGTTGCGCCCTCCTAACCTTAGAGTAGAGATCACGTAACTCCATCCCAACCCAGACAATGGAAGCGTGTACCCATTCATCCAGCAGCAGGCAGCCAGGGAAAGCCCTGGGCATCCGCGCTTTGGGGTCATCTAAAGGGGATCCCCAAGTCTGACTCCCCTGCCCCAGTCATTTTCGAGCTTCTACACCGGCCACACAACCGTCTTGCTGTTCCTTGATGTCAGAGGAGAAAGGCTGTGCGGGGATAGAGGGGACAGGGCACGCAGTCCTGGGATTGCACACCTGAGTAAGCCCCGCCCACTGTCCGCTGCAGGCACTCACAGATGCCCGAGGGCTTCAGGAGACCTGCAGGCCTGGGCTGGAAGTGGAGATGAGATAGCCCTCCCCTAGGCTTGGGGTACGGATGAATCTCCCTCGTTCCAGTGCAGCCTGAGGGGCAGCACCCCAAGACCGACGGAGCTGAGGTTTTCTGCCTCCCTGGCAGCACAGACTCAAAGTTTAAGTGACAGTAAGACATCCTGCACTTAACTGTCTGTGGTCAGTGACAGAATGTGCTTTTCTATAAATAGCACAGAACATCTGCAGTGTATAATATGAAACATATACTTATTACAACAGACAACTTGGTTTCTAAACAGATATTACAAGACTTATTCTCTGACTGCAGGATAACAAAACTAAAAAAATGTTTAAAAGATAAGCTGTAAATATTCTCTGGAGAAATGCAAGTTCCACACAGGTTTCAACAACTCCCCTTGGATAACTTTTGAGGGAACTTAGGCAACTCAGGGTCAAAACAAGTCACAAAACACAGGAGGAAAACTTCACTCTGAGTGCCAGCCGATGGAAACACCAGACAATAAAATCACATCCAGAAACCTGCGGATATTAGTATTATTAGACATACAAAATAATTATGTTATATGTGTTTAAAGATTTAAAAGAAAAGCTTAAAAATATGAGCAAGGAATAAGAGACTATAAACTATGGTCAAATAATTTGAAAGAAATTCTACCCTTACCCCGCCCCCCCCCCCAAAAAAAGTACCTTTGGCCACCTGATGCAAAGACCTGACTCATTAGAAAAGGCCCTGATGCTGGGAAAGATTGAAGGCAAAAGGAGAAAAGGGCGGCAGAGGATGAGATGGCTAGATAGCATCGCCAATTCAATGGACTTGAATCTGAGCAAACTCCAGGAGATGGTGAAGGACAGAGAAGCCTGCTGTGCTGCAGTCCATGGGGTCCCGAAGAGTTGGATGTAAGTTAACGACCAAACAACAACAAACCTTCTAGAAATGGAAAATATAATAATTTATTATTTTACTTAACACAAAACACCCATTGATAGGTTACATAGAAGTTTAAACATGGTTGAAGAGAGAAATAGAACCAACATTATTCAGCGATGTGAATAGCCCTGGACTGGTTTCCACGGTACAGTGCCCTGCGCCTGCAGCAGGCAAGGGTTTCTTCAGGCTGCCGTGAGACTAACGGACATTCGCAGAGTGCCTTAAGTTGACAGTTGGCTGGTTTGAGCCTGTCATTATTATCTGAGGCTTTTAAAACCCTTAACAAAGTCAGCCAGCCCCGTAGTCTATCTTATTACCGTTGCCTCAATGCAGTTAAAGTTCCGCTGCTAGCATGGAGGCCCATGCTTCCCCTGCCGCCCGAATCACATCCTAATCCAGCCCTAGCAAGTCATCAGAACTGTGCCACAGGCCAGAGCTCATCACCGGCTCACTCAGCACCAGCAGTAAGGGCCCTACCATGGGTCTGAAGCGTGTGTGATGCATCTTAGAATTCTACCCCTAAGTTTTGCTTTCTACAGCCTCTTCTGGTACTAACTCTCTTAATTCAGATTCCCTCCCAAAGCAGAATCTATGACATGGGACTTGGTCTAGTGGGCGAATAGTTTATTTTTGGAAGTGATCACTGGGATCCAGAATGGAGGCGCTGGAAGAGAGAAACAGGGAAGGTGCGGGGAATCCCACACCACGTGTATTCTTGAGTTATCGCTGTGCAGTACTTGAGAAAACGTGTAGGATGTCAGAATTGTCCACTGATGCACAGAAGCCCGGGAGGCATGTATCCACTGGCACCCATTCCTCACGGCTCCAGGGTTGCCCTGCGAACTCCCTCTTCCAAGGTGCACATGTGCCCAGGAGGTTGAGTGAACTCCAGAAGCATCCAAGCAGCAGCAGTGGAGACCCAGGGGTGTGCAGTGCAGCTGAGGCAAGTGGCAGCCAGGCTCCACCCGCACAGCCAGATGGCTGCTGCAGCCATGACTAGGGCAAGAAAGTGGACCCAGGGGACATGAGACTCAAGCATAAGAGACAACCGACTCAGCTCTATTTACTTCTAAATTGAAGTACAGTTGCTTTACGATGTTGTGCCAATGTCTGCTGTATAGCAAAGGACTCAGTTATACACATATATGTTCTTTTAAAAATTATTTCCCATTATGATTCAGCCCAGGAGATTGGATATAGTTTCCTGTGGTATATAATAGGACCTTGCTGTTTTATGGTTGTTGTTTATCCATCCTAAATGTAATAATTTGCATCTACCAACCCCAAACTCCCGGTTTATCCCTCTCCCTCCTCCCCTCCCCCTTCACAGCTGTAAGTCTGATCTCTGTATATGTGTGGTTCAGTTCTAATTGCTGAAAATACCTCATTGTGGGGGTGTGTGTGTAGGAACATATTATCTGCAAAGGAGGAGAATATTACTTATTTCCTCTTCTTTTATTGCTTTAGCAAATATAACAATATTGAACCAAAATAACAATATTGAACCAAAGAGGTAATTGCTGGCATCCCTCCACATTTCTGAACAACAGAAGTGTCTTTACATTGTGTGAGTAATATGCTGTATGCTTGTGTACTCCGATACTTTTTACCATAAGAGAAGGTTATTGTCTACTTATACCTTAGCATTTTTACTGGGAACAACAGCAGTTTTTTGTTTGTTTTGGTTTTGGTTTTTTGGACTCTGACAGATTCATAAGGTTTTTCTTCTTTAATTTTGAGAATTCAATAATTGTAAGTTGATGGATTTCCTGTTGATGAATCATTCTGTTTCTCACCTCCTCTCTTACCACCCTTCTCACTGCCTTCTCGACACAACGCCCTGTTCCTCTGGCAGGACAATCTCTTTTCCCATCACAGAATTCTCATATTCGCTCTTCTCTCCCCCTAGAATTCTGTTCCTCAGATGTCTGCATGGCTCACTCCCTCATTTTTAAAAACATTTATTTGGATGCACCAGGTCTTAGCTGCGGCGTGCAGGCTCTTCTTTGTGGCATGCGGGATCTAGTTCCTTGTTGTTGGTCAGTCACTCAGCCATGTCCAGCGCTTTGCAACCCCATAGGCTGCAGCATGCCAGGCTTCACTGTCCTTCACCGTCTCCCAGAGTTTGATCAAACCCATGTCCACTGAGTTCAGTGATGCCGTCCACCATCTCATCCTCTGCAACCCTCTTCTCCTCCTGCCCTCAATCTTTCCCGGCATCAGGGTCTTTCCCAATGAGTTGGCTCTTCACATTAAGTGGCCAAAATAGTGGAGCTTCGGATTCAGCATCAGTTCTTCCGTGAATATTCAGGACTGATTTCCTTTAGGATTGACTGGTTTGATCTCCTTGCAGTCCAGGGGACTCTCAAGAGTCTTCTCTAGCTCCACAGCTCAAAAGCATCAATTCTTCGTCCCTGACCAGGGATTGAACCTGAGCCCCCTGCATTGGCCGCATGTAGTCTGAACCACTAGACCACCAGGGAGGTCCTTTACTCCATCCATTTTATTTAAGTCTCTTGCTCAAATATCACTTACTGAAAGGGGTCTTCCCTTATCCCTTTAGTAAGTTACAGGTGGAATTGTATCCCCCCAAATCCATGCATTGAAGTTTTAGCCTTCAATACTTCCGAATGTGACTTTATTTGGAAATAGGGTTTTTTCAGATATACTCAGTTAAGATGAGGTGCTACTGGAGCAGGGTGAGCCCCACTCTAGGATGACTGGTGCCTCATGAAAGGGGACATGTGGGCGCAGACACAGACAGGAAGAGCAGCACGTGGAGAGGAGGGCAGACTGGGGTGGCGTTTCTGCAGCCGAGGACGCCAAAGGTTGCTAGAAAATCACTAAAGATTGAGGGAAAGGCATGGCACGAGTTCCTCACAGCCCACGGAAGGAATGAACCCTGCCAACACCCTGATCTGAGGGTTCTGGCCTCCAGACTGTGAGACTGTAAGTTTCTGTGTGAGTCACCCAGTTAACAGCAGCCCAAGGAACTAACACCTCAACCTGTAAGAGGGCTAGGGCTTCAGCCCAGGAATCTGGGGGGATACAACTCCACCTGCCATGAACCCACAGCTCACTGCCCTGCTGAGCTCCTTTGGGCTGCTGTGACAGAACCCCGGAGACTGGGTATTCATCGCGCACGTTTCTGGAGACTGGGAAATCTAAGGCCGAGGCACCAGCAGACTCGGCATCTGGTGAGAGACGCTTCCTGGCTCATTCGTAACTGTCTTCTTGCGGAGTCCTCCTGTGGTGGAAGGGCAAGGGAGCTTGGGCAGGGGTGGGAGGGGTCCATTTTATAGAAACACTAATTCCGTCCAGGAGGCTCCTCTCTCAGGACCTAATCACCCCCAAAGGCCCCACCTCCAAACACCATCACCGTGGGGGTTAGGTGTCAACGTGTGAACTTGGGGGGAAGGTGGTATGCAAATTATATGAAATGAAATTGATTATTTGTTTATTGTTTCCCTCATTACAATATCTCCCATGAGGGCAGAAACACTATACTGCTGAACCTACTGTGCGTCGGGCAGTGCCTCCCACACAGTAGGTGCTCCACAACTACAGTCCTGCTCTGATGCTTGCTTTGAAAACGTGAATCTGTTCCAACACCATTTAACAATTAGGAAACAGTTCGAGCATAATGTGAATTTTGCGTTTTGTGTGATTTTGTTTACAAGAAACCCTACGTGAACACCGAAAACTCCACCGGCTGAACAGAGGTGTGTAGGAGAACACACTCAACACTTCAGATGTCTCCCAGTTTCCTTCTAACCCTCGTCCACACTGGAGTTATGACTTTCCAACCACCTCACCAATACCTCAGAAGCTGCAATTCTTCTGACGCCTACTTCCAGCTTCAAGCTTCAGATAAAGAATCAAGCTTCAGATGAAGAATCATATCTTTTGCAGTGAAAAAAAAAAGTGAAAGTGTTAGTTGCTCACTCGTGTCCCATTCTTTTCAACTCCATGGACTGTAGCCCACCCGGCTCCTCTGTCCATGGGACTCTCCAGGCCAGAATACTGGAGTGGTTGCCATTTCCTTCTTCAGGAGACTGAACCCAGGTCTCCTGCATGCAAGAGGATTCTTTATCATCTGAGCCACTAGGGAAGCCCCCTAGTATTTATGTCTTTTTTAAAAACAATTTAACTTGTGCAACTGTGTTAACCTTTTTTTTACTAGGTTCCCATCTTTATTCATTTTTGGCTGTGCTGGGTCTCCACTGCTGAATGCAGGCTTTCTCTGGTTGCAGCGCGTGGGCTTCTCGTTGCAGTGGCATCTCTTGTTGCGGAGTATGGGCTCAGTAGGGGTTGGGTGTGGGCTTAGTTGCCTCACGGCAGGTGGAATCTCCCCCAACCAGGGATTGAGCCTGTGTCCCCTACACTGGCAGACAATTTCTTAACCACTGGGCCGCCAGGGAAGTCCCATGCTCCCATCTTTTTAAAACTGTATCATTGATGAAGTATTTTGAGTATCCTGCCCTAACCTCATTTCCCCCGTAAGTCCTGTATTTTTTATTATGCAATTTTGTATGACACCCTGAATTTTAAGAATGCTTCTGATACATCTTAGCTAAACTGACCATATTTGTTGAATAGCTGGATAAATGCTTGCCTTTCTGAATGAAACCCCAATTTATCCTGGTATTTCTTTTCAGTATACTAATGAAATAAATTTGCTAATTGCTTGTTGAGGCTGTTTGCATGCAAAAGACTGTGTAGAACCATACAGGATAAAAGAAAGAAAAGAAAGTCGCTCAGTCATGTCCGACTCTTTGCGACCCCATGGACAGGGTAGCCTACCAGGCTCCTCTGTCCATGGGGTTTTCCAGGCAAGAATACTGGAGTGGGTTGCCATTCCCTTCTCCAGGAGATCTTCCTGACCCAGGGATTGAACCCGGGTCTCCCACATTGTAGGCAGATGCTTTACCATCTGAGCCACCAGGGAAGTCTAAGGATAAGGCAGTGGTTAATGCAGAGGTGTGAAAGAACCCAGAAAGTGACACCTCATTACTCTTGCCCAAGACCCAAACGCTCAATAGACAGGACAACAGAGACTCAAGAACATGTATATAAAACTGTACCTTATTACAGATGATGTCTGGGTCGTAACAGATGGCTGGCTTTAGCAGACTGAATTAAATCACCTTCCTAACCCTAAACTGGGGCTTCCCAGGTAGCTCAGTGGTAAAGACTCCACCTGCAATGCAGGAGGCGTGGGTTCCATCCTTGGGTTGGGAAGACTCCCGGAAGAAGAAAGGGCAACCCACTCCAGTATTCTTGCTTAGGAAATCCCATGGACAGAGGAGCCTGGCAGGACATGGGGTTGCCCAGAGTTGGACACGACTTAGCGACTAAACAACAACCCTAAATTTGAGTGCCACGTTTGGACTCACCCGCCCAAGGTTGGGCAGTCCCGCAAACCTACCGGTCACCCCAGTGGAAGCGGCCCCTTTAAATTCATGGCGGGAGATGGCCGTATTCCAGGTGCCGGCTCCCCAAACTCCTGGCCTGATTTTATTATCTAGGCGTTATTGCTCCTGGGGGCCTTTTAACGTCTCTGAGCCTTTGGTCCTAGGCCTGAGAGAATCCCTCTGACCCCCAAGTCTGGACCCAACCGGAGGAGCCGTGGTCTCAGCACCTCTAGGCACAGAGAAGGACAGCGTCCCCGGACCGAAGCAGCCGCAGCCGTCGACGGCCTCTGCGGAGAACAACTGCACGCCCCTCCCGGGAGCAGGAAACAAAGGCGCCCTCTGGCGCCCGCTGGAACCATCGCAGCCGTGCTGGGCCGCCTCTGCTGGTGGGTCTGCTGATGGGTCTGCTGGTGGGTCTGCTGGTGGGTCTGCTGGTGGGTCGGCTAGCGAAGACAAACGCGGACGCAGCCGCTGCAAAGCAGAAGTGGTTACTCCCTTTTCGGCAATTAAGTAGTTTAGGTGACTGGAAAAAAATCTGCTGAGACTAGGGATTCTGAATGAGCTATTACAAAATCCTTCCTTGCACAGCTGCAGTGGTGGGGAAGAGAAAATGACCCAAACAAAGAAGCTCTGAAGCTGCGGGTGGGGGAAGCCATATTTTCAATCTTGGTAACCAAGAGCTTCGGGTGTCATAAGAGAGACAAGACTGTGAGCTTTTTGAAAGCTGCCACTTAGAACCGAGACTGCCACACAAAGTCTTCGTCCTAGAAGGTCCAGATCCTCAGTGAATGAATGAATTCAAATATTTTCAAACTATCAGCAAAAGGAGATGAGAAAGAAAATTTCTTATCCTGGGCCCTTCCTAGGACAAAAAATAAAAGATCTTCCCTAAAATTTGTACGGAGAAGGCGATGGCACCCCACTCCAGTACTCTTGCCTGGAAACTCCCATGGACGGAGGAGCCTGGTGGGCTGCAGTCCATGGGGTTGCGAAGAGTCGGACACGACTGAGCAACTTCACTTTCACTTTTCCCTTTTCCCTTTCATGCATTGGAGAAGGAAATGGCAACCCACTCCAGTGTTCTTGCCTGGAGAATCCCAGGGACGGGGGTGCCTCATGGGCTGCCGTCGATGGGGTCGCACAGAGTCGGATACAACTGAGGCGACTTAGCAGCAGCAGTAGCAGCAAAATTTGTAATGAGAGCTCAGGCCTGGGGACGGGGGTATGGGTGGGATTTAAACAGAGCATCCCTTTGAGGTCCTGGAAACAGCCAGCTGAGAAATGAACACAAAGGAGCCCAGGCTGGCAGTTCTTTCAAAAGCTCAGAAGCAATATAAGCCTGCCTGTCTGGAGAGACACACCTTCAGTGAAGATCTCTCCTGATCTTCTCAGATAAAGCTCATGGTCCCAAGTTCCAGAACAGACGAGGAAACAAGTCACCACAGGCAAGAGCCAGTAAAAACGGTCTAATGTTCAGGCAGTAGGATTACCAGGTCAAAGACATATGATAAATATGTTTTAAAAACAAAAACAGATCAGAGATACGAGAAAAATTGATACTGAGGCAGGAGGTTGATCCCTCCCACCACCAGAATAAAGCGATAGGAGAGTCACTCCCTGTGGACAAAAACTCCAAGCAGGACAGTTAAGAGAGGAGGCTGGGCCCTGCACAGACCATGCATTTCTCTTTCTTGGTCAGGAGACCTCCCCAACTAGACATGTGCAGAAAGGCTCTGTGGAGGTCAAAGGGGTATGATGCTAAGTGTTGCTGACTACCCACAGGCGTCTTCCGTGAAATCCATCTTGGCTGAGAGCTGTACGTGCTCGCGTGGGAGGATCCTACGGCATACCAAATGTGGACTCTGAACCAGGCAAATTCAGAGATTGGCCAGGGCTTCCCCGGGGGCTCAGTTTTAAAGAATCCGCCTGCCAATGCAGGAGACTTGGGTTAGATCCCTGATCCGGGAAGATCTCACATGCTGCGGAGCAACTAAGCCTGAGCGTGTGTGTAAGTCGCTTCTGTCATGCCCAGCTCTGCAACCCTTCAGTCATGTTCGACTCTGCAGCCCACCAGTCTCCTCCATCCATGGGATTCTCCAGGCAAGGATACTGGAGTGGCTTGCACTGCCCTTCTCCAGGGGCTCTTCCCAACTAAGGATCGAACCCACGTCTCTTACCTCTCCTGCATTGGTAGGCAAGTTCTTTACCATTAGAGCCACCTGGGAAGCCCTAACTAAGCCTGTGGGCCACAACTACTGAGCCTGCGCTCTAGAGCCCGGGCTCCGATACAGAAGAAGCCACAGCAACGAGAAGCCACCGCTCGCTGCAGCTAGAGAAAGCCCGTACACAGCAACAAAGACCCAGTGCAGCCAAAATAATAAATAATTTAAAAAATGATTGGCCCAAGGAAAACGGGAAGAAATGCCCCATAAAAGTGATTCAATCTGCCACAGGGGCTTGACTCAAGGGCTCTCTTGAGTCTGTCCACACATACTCTACTCTTTTTCCTCCTAATAAATACTTGTTTCACTAATTCCCATCTTTGTGCAAGTTTTTTTTCTGCCAAGTCAAAGAGTCAGGCCCTTGTCACTGACCACTGATCTAGGGGCTAGGATTCGGTGCCCTTACCGCCTAGACCTGACCTCAGTCTCCGGCCAGGAGCCGAAGCCCCGCTTCAAGCCACTGCAGGCTGAGACCATTCCAGATCAACACTAAGTAAAAACACTGGCTTTCGCAGAATACAGTTACCCAGGTAAGTGGCATCAAGAACTGACCTCACTGTCTCAGCCTGCGTTCATGGGGCTCCAGCTCCCACTCAGAAGGCTGCAGGCCACTCCTGTCCTTCCGTTCCTGCCCTGTGGACTCGAAGCGCCAGCATCAGTCCCGGAGACCCCCACAAGAGCCCCCACTACGGCTATCTTGCCTGAGTTCTCCTCCTCAGACAAGACCTGGACACGCAGCTGCCTGGCCCTGACAGGGGCCCTGGCTGGAATAAGGAGCAGGTCTCTTCCTGGTGCTCTGTCCTTCCCTCCAAGGTCGCTGCCCGGCAGTCTGGCCCCTCTCGACAAAGTCAGGTTAGGAAATCATCATCGCAGCCACTGAACACTATATATGTATTCAGAACATGTCAACTAGAGCCAAGACATCCAGTTTCTAACCAAGTTTGCTCTTAAATAAACATGCCTGAGAGAAAACAGACAGAAGTGCTACTTGGGTTTGCAGTGATTTGCTTAAAGGAAGCTTTATCTATTCTAAAGCAAACTGTGAATTGCCTTTCCTTTGTCTCCCTGGAAACTGTGACCAAGGAGCACTGGACCTGGGCCAACTGCCAGGGGAGCCCTTCTCTGAAAGGAGGGCGTGCCTGGTGAGAGGACAGGAGCGCAGGGGACCCCGGTGTCCCCAGCGCTTTCTCGGGGAGGTAGGTTTCAGGAAAGAGCTCATATGGGAGCCCAGAAACTGGCAGTGGGTTCCTTTAGAGCTGCAGGTCCCTGCCAGTCCTTGAAAAGTTCTGGTACTCCTCAGAATGCTGGAGAAGACGTGTGCTAGCGTGGGGCGTGGGAGGACAGACATTCCTGAGTCGAAATCCAGGTTCCCAGTGGAAGAGACGGAAATGATTCCAAAGGCTTCCTCGATTCAACCTAATCGGCGCCTCTGGCGGTGCAGTTTCAGAGCCAGAGGCCAGGACACCCACGGCCGCCTTTTGCTCATTCGGGCTGTTCTGGGACATCCAGGCTGGAGGGGGACTCGCCAGGGGTCGCCAGCCCGCCTCCAGCTCCTCCAGCAACCCCTCGTGGAGTCCGCCGGGGGTGAGGGAGAGGGGTCTCCCTGAGGCCCTCTCCCGCCACTCCCTACAGCGCCTCCTTTCTCTCCGCTCCGGGATCACCCTTCTCGGCAGCCTTCTCCCACCCCACTACCCGCCTGGCGTTCCACGGCCCGCGGTCTGAGGCTCGGGAGGACGGACTTGGCATTTCGAGGCCGGGGGACGGGCCGGGGAGCGCGCGGCCGCGGGCGGAGCTGGGCCCGCGTTGGGGGCGGGGCGGGCTCCTGGGGCCCCTGAGACCCCCGGGCCCCCCAACCCCGGCCCCCTCTCTTCCTGCCCGAGCAGAACCGCGCTTCCTCCTCGCCCCCGGAAGGGAGGTGCCCCGCCACGTCCCCGCGAGCCCCTCCCCGCGTGGCCCGCGCGCCCCCCCGCGGCTCTGATGGGCCGCTTGGGGGCGCCGGTGCGGAGCGCGCGCGCGCGCGTAGTCCCGCAGGACGCGTGGGCGCCACTCGCTGGGGCTCGTCCTCCGGGGAGTCCAGCTCTGGACGAGGGGCCGCCGGAGGCGGCGGGCCGGCCTGTCCCTGCGCCCGCCCACCGCCTCGGCTGCCCCTTCGAGGCCCCCGATGCTCCAGCAGGGTTCCTAGGAGCCCCGGTGCCCACTCTCCCCAGCGGGCGGGGGGCACGAGGTGATCAGGGAGGAGGACCGGGATGCGGAGAGGGGGAAGGGGACAAGCCGCTTCTTTCCTCAGCAGCAGGTACGGGTCTGGGCTCCCGGTGTCTGCCCACGGCCTCCCACAGCCACACACGCTTCTCCTAGAGCAGGGCTCAGAAGGCAAAAGGAAGCGGCAGGGGTTCCCTTCGCACCTTGTGAGGAGGACCGACCGCCACACAGGCCGGATGGCCCGGCCCTCCCCAGCCTCTGACCCGGACTCCCCAGGCTAGACCAGCTGTCTGGACGGGTGTGTGTGTGCGTGCTCAGTCCGAGGTGTGTGTGTGTGTCCAGTTGTGTTTGTGCGTGTGTCTACGCGTGCTCAGTCCGATTCTTTGCGACCCCACGGACTGCAGCTCGCCAGGCTCTTCTGTCCAAGAATTCTGGAGTGGGTTGCCATTTCGTCCTCCAGGGGGTCTTCCCCACCTGGGGATCGAATCCACCTCTCTTGAATCTCCTGCGTTGCCCGGCGGGGTTTTTTTTTTTTTTTTTTTTTTTTTTTACCACTCGCTTCACCGGGGAAGCGGTCCCAGAGAACTCCTGGGACGCTCAGGGATGGGCCAGGGCGCCCTCTGCTGGCCAGTGAGGCCAAGGTTGGAAAAAAGCTGGGTGATGGAGGAGACTGGGTTCCTGTGTATTGGGCCCCCACAGTGATGCCCTCCCCACCCTGCTGAGGGTCTTTATGGGGGAAGGACACAGACTGACCCTGAGCATAGTCCCAGGGAGGGACCAGGCCGTTGTCTATAGGCAAAGCCTGCTGGGAAGGGGGCACTAGGGTTACAGGCTGATGGGGGAAGGGGGTGGTGGTGATCTGGCACATTCCACCAGTCTCAGGGCTCCCAGAGATCTTCCGTGTCAGTGCAGCTGGGGCCCCAGGCCCAGGACAGTTCCATGGGGACAGGGGGATGATGTGAAGGCCAGGCTTGTCCTTCCAGCCCGAGATGGAGGAGGGCCAGGGCTGGCACAGAGCTGCCGGGGCCATACTCTCACAACCCTTCCCAGGGAGATGGAGGAGGGCCAGGGCCGGCACAGAGCTGGCGGGCCCATACTCTCACAACCCTTCCTAGGGAACCTCTGTGAGCATCTTGACATACTTCCCTCCCCCAAACTATAATACGTTCCAAGAAATAAAACCATATAGACAACATTCTGTGATAACGCATAGTAAAACCAAAAGATAAAAACAAATCAGAAAACAAAAAGAACCTCCCCCCTGGAAATTTAAATTTAAAAACTCTTTGAGGACTTCCCTGGTGGTCCATGGTTAAGAGTCCATTTGTTAATGCAGGAGACACAGGTTTGATCCTTGGTCTGGGATGATCCCTCATGCCGCGGGGCAACTAAGCCCGTATGCCCCTACTGAAGCCTGAGCTCTCTGGAGCCTGTGCTCCTAAACCAGAGAAGCCACCGCAACGAAACGCCCGCGTGCCTTAACACGACAGTAGACCCTGATCATCAAAATAGAGAAAGTCCATGTCCAGCAATGAAGACCCGGCCCAACCGAAAACAAAAACAAAAAGTAAAGTAAAAACACTTGGACATCTCTAGGGTCAAAAAGGAATCATAGTCCTGAACCGTAAATTTCTTTTAAAATATACGAAAATACTATATAGCTGAGCCTATGGGACCAGCTAAAACAGTGTTTAAATTCTTAAACCAATTCTAGGTCTCAGCCCAAAACATGGCTGTATGAGAGTTACTCTTTTATTTCCTAGAAGGAGAAGGAAAAGGAGATAAAAAAAAAAAAATGACTTGACTGCAGGCAGCTTCTGCTCATGCTTTTTTAAAATTAACTGGAAGGGGATTTCCCTGGTGGTCCAGGGCTTAAGACTCTGTGCTTTCCCTTCAGGGGGCAAGGGTTCGACCCCTGAGCAGGGAACTAAGATTCCACATGCTGCAATGTGCAGCCAAAATAAGAAATAGGTTAAAAAATTTTTTGAATTAACTGAATCGTTATTCCCAATAGCCAAGAGCTCAGTTCAGTTCGGTCGCTCAGTCACGTCTCTTTGCGACCCCATGGAGTACAGCGCGCCAGGCTTCCCTGTCCATCACCAACACATATGACACTATGACCAGCCTAAGCAGCATATTAAAAATCAGAGACATCACTGCCAGCAAAGGTCCTTCTAGTCAAAGCCATGGTTTTTCCAGTAGTCATGTATGGATGTGAGAGTTGGACCATAAAGAAAGCTGAGCACCGAAGAATTGATGCTTTTGAACTGTGGTGTTGGAGAAGACTCTTGAGAGTCCCTTGGGTTACAAGGAGATCAAACCAATTGATCCTAAAGGAAATATTCATTGGAATATTCATTGGAAAGACTGATGCTGAAGCTGAAACTCCAATACTTTGGCCACCTGATACGAAGAGTGGACTCATTAGAAAAGACCCTGATGCTGAAAAAGATTGAGGGCAGGAAGAGAAGGGGACTACAGAGGATGAGATGGTTGGATGGCATCACCGACTCGATGGACATGAGTTTGAGCAAGCTCTGTGAGATGATGAAGGACAGGGAAGCCTGGCATGCTGCAGTCCCTGGGGTTGCAAAGAGTCGGACGCAACTGATTGACTGAACAATGACAGCATGGTGTCCACTGAGAAAAAGTCTGAGTTCTGATGTAGTCAAATTTGTTGCTTTTTATCATATTGATTATGCTTTTGTCCAGATGTTAGAAAGATTCTTCTGCATTTCCTTCTAACTTCATATTTTTACCTTTCTTCTCTCTCAAGTCCCTCTGTGTATGTGGGGTTAAGTAAGGACCATTTATACTTTCTGCTGATGGTGGGGACCCCGGGTATGCGGCAAAGGCCTCCTCCTACTGCTCCCCCGCTCCTCTCTGACTGTGACTTTGCCTTTGTCTTCCCATCAGATATCCTCGAGTTTTACACCGATTTGGCCATGTGGTGATGTAGTCCATCCCTTTTTAAAAATTATGTATTTATTTTATGTTATCGGTCACTCTGTGCCGCTTGTGGGATCTTAGCTCCCTGTCCTGGGACTGGACTCGTGCCTGGCAGTGGAAGCGCTGAGTCTGTGCCCCTGGCCCGCCAGGGGAGTCCCTGCCTCCTCACTTTTCCACTCAGTAAACCTCGGTGTGTTTCCTGAGCTCCCGAGGATCTCCATGGCGTTTGATGGGGTGACTTTGGGTTTGTAGCTTACATGGGTGATACTGTCATGATTCTGTCAAACCATCCGAGGCAGGTGACACCCCTGTCACCCAGATCCCCTCAGTGGGGTGAGCCGCCAGGACGGCAAGTTGGTGTGTGTGTGCGGGGTGCTCTCTCTGGGTGAGGACCTGCGTCCTCCGGTGCTCTGGGGTACAGCTGACTAGCCCGGGGTCCTGGGGTTGGTTGATGGCGGGACCAGTGGAGCCAGGCTCCGGGTCTTCCCTCCACGCATCTCTCACCTTTGCCCTCATGGTGAAAGGATGTTGACCAACCCCTCCGTGGTCCCGCAACTGCATCCGGGGCAGGAAGCACACGTGCCTTCTGGGGACCCTGTCAAGTAGCGCCCAGAGGTCCCCACCTCCCCTTCGGGGACATCCTTCTGTCTCTTTCTCTGGCCTGAGTCTGTCACCTCCTGGCCGCCCATCTGGGCCCGGGGAGGCCCCAAGGAAGGGGGAGGCTGCCCAGGCTGGCCGTCCTGTCCCGCCCTCGTCTTCTCCCCACAAGCCCGGCTCGCTGTGAGGTGCGTGCGGCAGTGGGCTGCGGCCGGCTCTGCACCATTTCCCCGGCTGGAGGGAGGGAGGAACTTGGGGGGGCTAGTCCCAGGCCTAGCGTTGGAGCTGAGTGTTCTTGTCACAATCCACCCAGGGGATGGGCGTGGGGACAGGCGGAAATTCCTCCTGAGAGGTCTCTGTCGGGGGGAACCCTGGTTCAGACCACAGTGGTCCGTGCAGGGGCTCCCTGAAGACCCAGGGCCCTCCAGGAGCTTGAAGAGTTTGCCAAATGTTTAAGGACAGTGAAGGACCCCCAGAGCTCCTTCATTGTCACCTCGGGTTCTCACACTGCCCCCTCCTGTGACCAAGCTCTCGTCCCCGCTATTGTCTGAGGCTGACAGGGTACCCCTCACGCCCACCCCCCGGGACCTGAGCACTGCAGCTCTCTCCAAGCCTGGAGCCTGAGGAAGGCCTGGGAGTAGGGGCTGCCTCTAGGACCCTTGGTCACCAGGGGATGGGTTGCCCACAAAGGCTGGGCTTTGGCGCCCTCTGGTGGGCACTGGTACCATCTGCGGGGACTGGTACCATCCGAGGACCACTCTCAAGGACTGAGGGGTGGGCAGTCCCTGGGTTTGTCCCCACACCCACAATGAAGAGCAGGCTGGCCCTGAACAAGTTGCACTCCACTCTGAGCCTCAGTCTTCTCATCTGTAAAATCAGTAGCAGTCGGGTCTATGTCAAAATGTTGTCAGAGATGAGGCAGTGCAGACAAGACGGTGCAAGTGACCCACAAGATGACCCACAGCAGAATATACGGTATATTCAAGATGGTGCAAGTGACCCACAGCGCCCAGTCCTCCTCCCCTCCTGGGGGGACAGAGGCACTGAGCCCCGCGAACAGAGGGTCACGGCATCTTGCCCAGCCCTCCATCCTCTGCCAGCAGCTGCAGGGCCAATAGGCCACACGGGGTCACCCCTTGATGGAAGCCCTTCAGCTACTGCTGCCCGCAGTCCTGAGCGTGCTGGCCTGGCACAAGGGCTCCCGGGTCGCCTGCCTGCCCCCATTTCCGGCTGCCCCTGCACCTGCCTCAGCTGTGCACCCACCCAGCTCCCGCCCGTCTGTCTCTCCTCGCCCACCTTCCCCGTGTGCACTCATAAACTCCTACCCGCCTTCTAACCCTGGTGGGGGGGCGGCATCCCGGCTTGCCCCCTGCAGCCCAGCCCACCCAGTGCCCTGCTGCAAACCAGCGCCCCCTGCGGGCTCAGCCCTCCTCCCTTGGGGCGCGGGTCCTGTGCCGTCTCACTCCCGCACTCTCTCCATTTGTGTGTCTCCCCTACAGTCAGGCCTCCTGATAAAGATCCTCCAGGTCTCGGTTTTCGCGGGGGCCGAGGGAGCCTGCACACAGGTGCTGCAACCTCCGCCCACCTGGGGCAGTGCATCGGCAGTGGAGCAGGGTCACCTGCAGGCAGTCCCCTCAGCAGCCCCCAGCCTGCCCCCACCAAGAGCGGGCCTATTTCTGGGTGGCCAGTGTCCATCCCGTTGAAGCCATGGGTTGGGGTGGGGGGAGTCTCGTAAGGGACTTGAATCTAGAATATATATATTTTTTAAAAACTCTTATAGCTCAATAACAAAAGCCCGAATAACCTAACTTATAATCAGTAGTTTCTGAATAGATATTTATCAAAGAAAATATACATATGGCCCATAAGCACACGAAAAGATGCTCAACATTGTTATTCATCAGAGAAGATGCAAATCAAAACCACAGTGAGGAGCTTCCCTGGTGACTCGGTGGTAAAGAATCCATCTGCCAATGCAGGGGATACAGGTTCCAACCCTGATCTGGGAAGACCCCACGCGCCGTGGAGCAACTAAGCCCCAGGGCCACAGCTCTTGAACCACAACTACTGAGCCCACACACTGCAACTACGGAGTGAACCCACGGGCCCGGAGCCAGGGCTCCTCAAGAGAGGCCACGGCGAGGAGAGGCCGGAGCAGCGCCACCAGAGGGGGTCCCTGCTCTCCGCAACTGCAGCCAAGGCTGCTCAGCAAAAAAGACCCAGGGCAGACAAAAATTAAACTGAAGAAGTAAATAAGTAAATAAAACCACTTCACACCCGCGAGGGTGGGTATCATCACAAAGTCTGACATAAGGAATGTTGATGAGGGTATGGAGACGCTGGGCCCCTCATACCTCGCTGGTATGCTTCGGAGAAATACTCCACAGTTTCTCAAAAAGTTAAACGCGGAGTCACCATTTGACCCAGGAATTGCACTCCTCGGTGGAACACAGGAGGACTAAAAACACATGTCTACACAAAATGTTGTGCACATGTGTTCATAGCAGCATTATTCACAGCAGCCCCAAACGGGAAACAACTCGAATGCCCATCAACGAATGTCTGACTAAACCGAGTATAAAACCGAGTATCAGCTATAAAAATGAATGGGGAAGTAACTGCCTTGGTGGGCCAACGGCTACGACTCTACGCTCCCAGTGCAGGGGGCCTGGGTTCGATGCCTGGTCAGGGAACTAGATCCTACATTTTGCAACTGAGAGTTCGAGTGGCACAACGGAAAAGATGCCACAACTAAGACCCAGCACAGCCACATAGGGAAGGAAAAAACGTAAAAAACGGGCGGAAATGGATGCGAGTCACACCGATGAACCCTGAAGCATAACGATGAGCGAAAGAAGCGAAAGAAGCTGGTCACAAAAGGTGACGCCTCATGTAATTCACTTCATGAGACGTGCCCGGAACAGACACATGTATGTGGCCAGAAAGCAGAGCAGAGCCTGCCCAGGGCGGGGGGCACGGCGGGAAGAGGGGCTTGGGGTCATGCCGACAAGGTTACAGGTCCTTTCTAGGGATGAAGATGTCCCAACATGGCCTGCGGTGATGGCTGTACAACTGTGAACATGCTAAAAACCACTGAATGGTACGTGCAACTTCAGTGGGTGAACCACACGGCATGTGAATTGCATGTCAGTGAAGCTGTGGTCCGCGCAGGAGAGGGCCCTCGGCCAGGCTGGTGGGACGCTCCCGTGCCTGCCCTCTGCCCGCCCCGCCCTTGGCCTCCGCAGCTTCTGGTGGACTGTGGAGGAGGCTGGCCTTTCATAGCCTGGTGTCTGACTCAGGATCCTCTGGTGGAGGAGTCCGGGCTTGAGAACGACGGCTTCCTTCTGGATTTCAGACTGCTGCCTGTGAAGGGGTCAGGGGCACTCACATCCTTCACCTTAACCAGGTCCCAGAGCCACACCACGTCCAGAGCCCCAGGGGGAGAGGCTCCTTGAAACGAGAGCTCACTTCCATTTCCTCTTGGGGCGGCCAGTGGGCGCCGAGGAGATGAGGACAAACGTCTGTCTGGTCCCCCAGACATGAGGCTGGTCCTCCGCCGTGAAGACTTTTGCCAGGCAACAGACAGGACAGATCTCAGCCAAGACAATGGTGACGGCCATCTCCAGACAGGAACTGAATAAAACAGACTGGTGGGGGGTTGTCTAGGAGCCAGACCTAGAGGGAGGAGAATTTCAGCAGGTGGGAAGGGCATTCCAGTGAATTTCTATTATTTTTTTCCAAACACCTTATATAAATGAATTAATATTTCTCAGTTTTAATTTCAAATAATGGAACTATCAATCGATATAACCACATAAGCTACAGTTCTTCAGTTCAATAATTGTTCACAGTAAAGGAGTCTTGCAGCCAAAATATTCAAGAACCACTGGCTCAGGGCCTGGGGAGCTGCCTGCAGGCGGGCGGTGCAGTGTCCGCTTCAAGCCACTGGGCCCTCCCTCCAGCCCAGCCCCTCAGCCTGGTTTCCCCCGAGACCCCCAAGCCCATGCCCCAGCCACCCTGCCCAAGGCTGGATCCTGACCTACCAGCGTCCCTGGAGACGGCCCTGGAGCCCTCACCCCCTCGGTCACCTTGTGAAAGTCGTGAGGAAGCCCCAGTAGCAAGGGCAGCAGCTCCTGAGCTCAGGCTCCTCGGGCTGGCCCTGTGTGCTGAGCAACAGGAAGAGGGCTCTCTGTACCCGTGGGCACGCAAACGAAGACGACAGTGGAGTCTAGAGCAACGTCTTCCGGGGCAGCTGGGACCGCAGGCGGTTCCCGAAGTCCCCAAACCCCGGCCACCACCAACCACGACCCCAGGACGCTTAGACAGCCTACCGGGGAGCCCTGGACACCAGGAAGGGATCTGGACTGGGCCGCTCCGAGGGTCCAGCTGGGTGGATCTCAGCGTCAGGAGGCGGAGAGACCAGGGAGGGGCCTGCACCGGCCTGCGGGGGACCCTGGGCAAGTCCTTGCCCTTCTCTGGCCTTGGATTCCCTCCTGAGGACAGGAGGCGCTGAGATGTGCGCTTTGGCACAAGGCTCCCAGTCTCTGCCGGCAACTCACCCTTCACACCCTTCATACCCTTCATGCCCTTCATGCCCTTCCTACTCACCCTTCACATGCCGGCACCCTTAGCTCAGTCCCGCCTCCGCCCAGGCCCGGGCTGAGCCCCCTGCAGGCTCCCCCGTCTACTTGCCTCCCTTCTGTCTCTCACCTCACATAGTCTGGGAACCTGTCCCTGAAGGAGGCCAGCCATTCATCCAGACACACGCTGCCCTGCTCCCCGCTGAGCTGGAAGACCTCCACGAAGGCCTCCAGGCCAGGGGCTCCATCACCGAGGCCCTGCGGAGAGGAGCTCCCAGCCTCACCCAGGGCAGGCCTAACCCGGGGTCACCGCACAGGCCCCGGGCTGGCCCTGCTGGGGAGAGCAGGGTCCTACATGCCCGTGTCACCTCCTGAGCCCCCCAGGCTTCCCCCCCAGGTCCTGCCTCCCCTCTGCCCAGGGCTCCCAGGGCCACCCTGAGAGACCGGCCTGGCACAGACAGGCCCGGCAGGGCAGGAGGGACGGCCGGCTCCAGGCCGGTCAGGGGAGAAGAGAGACTCACCGGGAAGGGGAAGGCGGCCCCTCGGAAGCCCCCGAGGGTCCCAGGCTCACCTCCTGCCTCCCGAAAGCCTCACGCAGCTCCCGGACGTCCGTTTCCACCTGACCCCGGTGGTCTTCCCACTTCCGGGGCTTCAGCCTCTTGAGATGGGTGACCAAGGCCTGGAGGTACTCAGTGAATACCGCTTTGTACAGACTTTGCACAAGGCTCTGCCCCCACAAAAGAAAGAGAATGCAGAAGGCCGGAGAGAAGCTGTCCCAGGACAAGGTCTCGTGGCCTCAGGGGCTCAGCCTAGGGGGTGGGGGCAGCAGAGTGGTCCACAAAGCCCCTCTAGCTGGGTCTGTGGGGCCTGGCCCCCAACTCTGCAGGCCTAACCCCTGACCACTGGGCTTCCACAACAAAGCCACTCCTTCCCGGGGTGACCGCCAGCTGGCCCCTCACCTCCCCGGAGACCGAGAGCTGGACTGACGACCAGGGCCATGCAGCCCTGCCTGCCTCTGGCCCTGGGCCGCCCTGTTGGCAGGACGGTGCCCACAGCCCGGGGGAGGGGGGACGCCAGCAGCCACACAGAGCTGACCCCCCGGGAGCCCCCTTCTGCTCCTTCCTACCTTGTTCGTGGGAGGAGGAAGCAGACCGGCATAGCGCTCCAGGCCCCGCCGGAGGGATCGCAGAGCGTGAGCCAGCTCCTTGTCTTCCCTCCCGAAGTGATGCCGCAGTAGGCTCTGAGCACAGGAGTGTCACGGTCACTGAGGCCTGAGCCCAGCCTGTCTCCTGTCCTTGCCCTTTCTCTCTTCCAGCCCTGCAGGCCCCACCTCCCCAGCCCTGCTCCCCGCTAGGGGCACAGCCCTGGACCAGAAGGGCCCGCATCCCAGGAGCCAGAGGCTCGCCCACTGTCTGCCCCCAAGCTCGGTCCACCTTCTCCTGCCGACTCCTGGAAGCCTCCCAGAGTCCATCTGCAACCCTTGATGCCGCATCCTCCCCAGAGCCCTCCCGAGTCTTCCTGGAGCCCCTCACTCTCTTCTGGGTCCCCAGCAAACCACAGCATGGCACGAGGTCTCAGGGAGGCCTCCCCCCCTAGTCTCAGCTCCAGAGACCTGTGGCAGGGGTCACAGCTAGACCCACCCTGCGGGCAGCCCTGGCCACTCATGTCTCAGGGGAACACCAGACCAGATGTGCAGCCGGGGGACCTCCAACACCCCATCTGCACAATGCAGCCTCTTCAGCATCGTCTGTAAAACTCAGAGCCAAGTCCCGCCAATTGGCTGGGACTGCCAGGAGCTCTGACCAGACAGTGGGGCTCCATCTGCCCCCAGAGCAGCAGAACGTGGGGCTCGATTAGCAAGGTCTGCCACAGCTCGGGGCGAGGCCCTGGCAGTGTTCTCGTCAGCCTTGGCACCCTGGGAGGTGACCTGTCGGGGTCACTCCAGCTCTGGATCTTTCTGTGTCTCGCTGAGCCAGGTGCTCATATCTCTGGAAAATCCAATGGCAACCGCCTCAGAAGGCCCTGGACCCCGTGGTTTCCACATCTGGGAGGCCGCCATGCCCTCTCAAGGCTTCAGCTCCTGGGCCCGGCCCTTGGCATCTCCTGGGACCCCTGGGCTCTGGGCAAGGCCCTACCCTGGAGGCAGCCAGTGCTTAGGGGGAGGCACGGAGACCCTGGGAACACCGTAGAGGGGGCTTCACCTGCCTGGGAGGCACATGGGGCAGAGTGGGATGGGGCAGGGGGCAGGGCGTCAGGCCTCTGCTGGCCTGGCAGGACAGGTGGCTCCACAGGTAGACAGAGCCAAGAGCGGGTCTGCCCGTGGACAGGAGACTGCAAACGTGGACACTGCCCAGGCAGGTGCCCTCTGTGAGGGTGGAGCCGAGCCTCCTGAGTGGAGGCAAGGCCAGCCCCAGCCCCATCAGCTGGGTGGGGCCCCTCTCTGGCCGACAGGAAGCTGAGCCGTCCTTCTCCCACTTCAGACCAAGGCCCGGGCAGGGCGGAGGCTGGACGCAGGCAACTCAAAGCTAGCTGTGCCTGGGCTTTGCTGTATCCCCGTCATTGCCCTGGGCTGGAGAGAGCCCGGGAGACAGAGGCACCCTCTGGCCACACCACTGGGAGCAGCAGAGGCCCCTGCAAGGGCTGGAGTTGGGGGTACGTCACCTGGCACAGGCTTCTGACCCCGGACACAAGGTCGTCCTGGCTCTGGTCCTCGATGGCGCTGATGGTGCTCAGCACCAAGTCCGCCAGGGGAGTGTGGGCCTGGCCCAGATCCTGCCACACTTTCCTGTTAGAGGAAACCCAAAGGGCCTGTGGGGCCTGGCCGGGAGCCCTGAGGGCCCAGCTGCAGCCCTGAGCCTTGCGCACCCCCTCGCCGCTGACCCTCTATGTGCCCTCGGGCAGACAGACTGACTTCTGCGCCTGGTTGTCTACTTCATCCCCACTCTTTTTTATTTACGGAATAAGTGTTACATTTCCGTAGCATGAAATGCAAAAGGTACAAGAGAAAAACTCCTTCCAGCGCAGCCAGTGTTCCTGGCATCTGGTGTTTCCTGTATGAAATCCCGCAACTGTGTATCCAGGTTGGGGCGGGGCGGGGCGGGGGGCGGTGTCATCCCCCACTTCTCACACAGGCACCCGGTCTGCCGTCCATACAGAGCGGCCCACCGGGTCCGAGGCTGCCCACCCCGCCCGCGCCCGGGTCACCCCGGGACCCACCTGAGGACGCAGCAGTTCTGCAGCACGTGCAGCTGGGGGGAGGGTCCGGCACCGGCCTGCTGCTGGAGGAAGTGGGCGGTACCCTCAGCCCGGTACCTGCGTGTGAAGGCGGAGATGCAGGCGCCGCCCCTTGAGTCAGCCCCACCCAGCAGTGCGGGCTGTCCCTCTTCTCAGCCTAACTGCTGCTTCTTCCATGAAACAGCAGGTGTGGGTGGTCGTGGTCAACATGTGGACAACTGGGGCTGGCTCTGTGCCAGGCGCTGGAGCGGACGCTTCCCAAGAATCTTTTCCTGTAATGCTGTCCCCGGCCCTCTGCGGTAAACGCTTCTAGAACCGGACGGGACTGGGTTTCTCCTGTGGTCTGGAATCACAGCTAACGCGCACTCAGGTCAAGGAAGAGGGAGGAAACAAGGCCTCTGGGAGTGTCTGGAGTGCCCACAGGGAGGGGAGGGGGCACCCCACACCCTGCCTGGGCCATTGCAACCCCCCCCAGCAGAGTGGGGAGAGAGGAGTCAGGAGAGGCAGGTATACCCCTGCTCCTCAAAGGCAGGAAAGAAGGGGCGCCTTTAAATTCCTAGAACACAAATCAATCACGATCTCAAACTAGCCATCCTGTGGTGGTTGGTTAACCATTTAAAACCTGGCTGATTTCATCTAAAAATTCACATCTCTGGCCTCTCATGAGTAACCTGCCTGGCGCCAGGCCCTTCAGAGACCCTTTGAAGGTGAACACAGCCACACTGGAAATCCCGGAAAAGGGGGCCCCGTGATGCTCTGGTACACAGCGCTGTGCCCCAAACTTCCTTCTGACTAAGTCTGGGCAACCCTGGCTACAGCTGCCCTCACCTGAGCCCCCTGGGAGAGAGGGAGACCCCCCAAATCCAGGGCCAGGGCAGAGCTGGGTGTGGACCGAGGAGACTGACAGCAAGTCCTGCTGGGAAAACCAGAGCAGGGAGTGAGGCTCTCAGCTCAGCCGCAAGGTTTAAAGGAGCGCCCTGAAATCCAGTAACCGAGAGATATGGTACTGCATCGCAGTTTTTAAAGCTCGATGGCAATTCCCTGGCGGTCTGGTGGTTGGGACTCTGAGATTCTACTGCTCTAATTATAATCCCTGGTTGGGGAACAACATCCCACAAGCCGTATTTGGCCAAAAAAGAAGATGAAACAAACAAAAAAACCCTCAAAAGCAGTGTAACAAAATCCAGGATGCACAAATTTTAAAGGAAACTGGGTTCCCCCTAAGCTCGCCCTGCTGTGCAACAGAGCCACGAGCCCCATGCCCCCCATGCTGTTCAAACATCAGTTAGTTAAAATGAAATACAATTTAAACCTCATGCCCCCTTAGAACTAGCTGGACAGCTGCCGGGCCAGGGCCTCCAGGCTGGACGTTTCCGCGGTCACACAGGACTGCCTCCAGAGCCAGGGCGAGACGTGGAGCGGGCAGGACGAGGGGCACCTGGAGCCAACCAGCCCTCCCCCTGCATTTTGTGAACTGGCCCGGGCCTGGCGGCTGGTGGCAAGGTGAGCGCTCTGACATGGGTTAGCTGAACCGAGGCCAGGCCTCCCTACCTGGGCAGGGCTGCCTTTTCACTTACCTTTTCAGAAACTCTGAGAACGTGTTCAGAACCATGGCTTGAACCCGGCTGGTAATGGGAGGCCCGATGTCTTGCACCGAATCTATGGTTCCTTTCAACAGCTGTCGGTCAAAGCAAATGGACTCTCGGGGGACAGGGACAGACCGCTGGGAGGATGCGACTCCCCGACTCTGCGCCTTTCCCAGCTGCCCCCACACCTTGCCCCCTTCCAAGCCTGCAGATGGCAAGGGGCAGACCCCTCCCACCAGGCTCCCCCTGTGTCCTCAGGCCTCCCCACTCGCATCCAGACTGGGTCCTGCCCTCAGCCTCACACACCCGGAGTTTCTCCCATTTGACACACACCCTGAGGCTGCACCAGCCTCCTCAGCAGGAGCTGCCAGCTCTCCCCCAGCCCATGCCCCAGCCCAACTCCCTCCCGATGCTCTCAGCAGGACGTCTCTGCGTAAAGGCTTTGAGGATGCTGTGTCTCATTGTGGTCTCTCTGTCTAGCCCCAGCAGTCAAAAGAATCAACAGAAACACCAACTCACCCCTGAGAAGGCGGCCAAACACATGCACACGCACACATACAAACATGTGCTTACGTATATACACACAGGCACACATACAGAGGCACACACATATGCTTACAGACACGCGTATGCACACACACATGCTCACACACGCATATACATGTGCACACATGTATACACACGTGCTTATACATCCACGCTCCTATACAGGCACACACGCATATACATACGTACACACATGTGCACACATTCATATACATGCACGCACATGTTCACACTCATGCTCACAGACCAAACATTTTACACCAGGTAGACTGCACAATGTCTCCTGGAGTCTCAGGGCCCTCCCCACTGAAGCCCCACCCTCCCCAGACACCCATCTCTCCCAGGTCCTAAGTGAGACCCAGGAGTGGGTCCTCATGAGATGAGAGGTTCCCCGCAGAGGCTCCTCCCCAAAAGATACACCCTGCACCCCAGCACCGGGACCCCACCATCCAAGAGACAGGCCTCGGCTGAGTGCTGCCTGCTCCGCTCCTCACCTAGCCTCAGGCACCACGCACCCCCCAGCACCTCCCCGCCCAGCCCCGCTCCAGTGCCCAGCAGCGCCGCCTCCCCCTCTCCCTCCTCCACTCAGCCCCTCCTGTCCGCACCACACCCCCGCCCCTCCCAGCACCCCAGTCCTTCCAGGCCCCTCCTCCTCCAGGCCGGCCACCCAGGAAGGTGCCAGGGGCCCTCATGGTGGGCATACCTGGAAGATTTTGAGGAACGCCTGGCAGGGAGAGGTGGCCCACTCTTTCTGATCACAGGTCAGGACATTTTCTAGTTGCTTTTCCAACTCTTTCTGCTCAGAACACAATAAAAGCAACTTCCATCCCTGTGTTCTCGCTGGGGCACAGCCAGGTCCAGCCCCCCCTACAGCTGAGCCTGGGGACAGGAGTGAGGGGCAAGTCTTCAACCAGCCCAGGGATCCCCACCAACCAGCAGCCTGAAATGCCCCCACCTGGGGGACCCAGTTTCCCAGGTAAAGCCCTTCTTCCACAGCCCACATCCATCAACCCGTCACGGGAGGCCTGACACCTTCCGGATCCGCCCCACCCCTAAGTCCAGAGAAGACAACCGCTCTGTCATCACCACTCAGTCGGGGGCGGGGGGATGAACAGCTACCCTCGTTGGGGACCAGGGTCACTGCAGTGACCAGGTCAGACAGGGGTGCCCAGATACCAACAGACTGGGGGTCAAGAGGACATGGGACGCCAGGCCTGACAAGGCCTGGGCCACAGCTCGGAGGCTACCACAGCCTGTGGAGACCTGGCTGGGCTGGGGATCCCCAGGCCACTGGTGCCCTGCTGAAAATCTTGGGGTGACCCCTCAGGCAGGCTCAAGGCGAGGACAAAGGCTCAGGAGGAAGCCCCTTCCCACACCGCCAGCCAGAGCACCGCCAGGGAGCTGCAGTCGGAGGGGCCGTGTGCTTCCTCACGACCTACCACGTGCCTGCGGGCGCCCAGGTGGGGGCCGGCTTACCGGGGGCCCCGGGCCGAGGACACTTTCCTCCACGCCTGCTCAGCACTCAGTTCTCCACTCTTAGCCCTGCCCCCTCTCACGCCCCCACACCCCCATGTCCCTAAAGCAGCAGGAACCTTATAGGGCTGGTGGTATAGGGCAGGGAGAGGGCGCCCCACCCCTTGGCACTCGTCTCCGGGGGAGGGTGGCTGGAGTGGGGGGCAGCGTGGGGACCCAGCAGCGGGACCCTTTACTCTTGCCTGGGGGTCTGAACTGACACCTGGCAGCTCTGCTCAGCTCAGCTCAGTGGACGAGTGTGGAAGGCAGAGAACGACAAGGCCCGGATTCTCAGGCAGAGACTCCAAGAGCAGGAGGCTCTGACCCGGGTGCTTCAAGGGGACAGAGCCTTGAGTTAGGCCAGCACGGCTGTGCGCACCGAGGAGAAGGCCGGGCATGTGTATCAGTGACAGGAAAACTGCAGTTTCAATGTACACATGTCCTGTGCTCGCTTGTGACAGCGAATCACGTTTTTAAAAAATGGTAGCGGTAGAAAAATTGTGATGACACTTTAAGTGCTCACCGTGTTGAATGAGAGGAGGAGGAAATGGCAACCTACTCCAGTATCCTTGTCCGGAAAACTCCAGGGACAGAGGAGCCCCCTGGGCTACAGCCTCACGGTGTCTGCCATGGATTAACTGCCTGCGCCCTCCAGGGACAATCGACTCCCCATCTAAGCCTCCCAGTCTCTGGGGTCGCTCACTGGGGCCTGGAGAGCCAGACTGCACTGCTGGTCAAGGCCGCGACGGGGCCTGGTGTGGAGTCCCCACGGGCCGTTTTGTAACATGTCCTGTGACGCAGACCTACGGGGCAGTGGTCGAGGGCCCGGATCTGTCCTAGGGGTGAACTTGGGGTCCTGCTCAACCCCCAGATGCAGGACAAGGAGGCTGGGCGGCGGACGCTCCTGGAAGCCAGTTACCTGGGTCAGCTCCACCAGCCGGCTCTGCACCTGGGACATCCAGGTGGCAAACATCAGCGGGTCCAGGAGTTTCCTGGCAGCGGCGGGCCTTGGCGTCGTCCTGCTGGATTGGAAGCAGCCGTGAGGGGCACAGGCCCGGCTGCGGAGCGGGGAGGGCTGGCTCAGAGCTGAGGGTGGTGCACTCCGGGCCGGTCCCCACCCCTGCTCAGGGAGAGGACAGCTGGGGGCCACGCACGGGAACTAAAGTCTCCGCGGTCATATCTGAGTGTGAGCTCGTGACGTGAGCTCCCCATACACTCACCGACAGGCTCACACACCCGTACCCATGGCACACCAGGAACATACCGACACACATACCCACAGACATGCACGTGTGAGCTCAGGCTGTCCCCTGAGTTTGCTCCCGCCCCAGGAGGCCCTTCTGAAGGGCCCTGCACTGACCGCAGCCCTGGCCTGAGGATCCTCACGCCAGGGCAGTGTCCTGGCCCAAGACCCCAAGGCCCCGAGGCGGACTCACGGCAGCTGCCCAAACAAGGTCTTCCCGGCCCAGGTGTAGAGCTCCCGGCAGCTGTCCCGGTCTCCACTGCGGGTCAGGAGCATGGAGAGGCGGCCCAGGAGCACCTCCTGGAAGCACTCTCTGTCGGTCGCTGAGAGGCGGGCTCCCAGCCGGCCTGCCCTCTGGGGGCCCAGGCCACGATCCACGGCCTTGGCCAGCTCCGCCAGGTACCCGCCCAGCTGGTCCCCCGGGCTCAGGGGCACTCGGTCTCCAGGGCTCGGGGGCACCCGGTTCTCAGCGTCATTCCTCAGCCGTGTCCGCAGCTGGCAGTCCCAGGAGGCCAGGTCTCCACCCAGCTCCCGGGAGGCGCCCCGGGCCCACTCCACTGTGGCTGCCACCGACCTGAGCTTCGTCTGCAGCTTCCGGCCGCCCCCGCCGCCCTCCAGCGCCTCCTGGACGACCTGCCACATGCCCTGGGCCACGACCTGGTACTGGGAGCCACGGTCCTGCCCTTCCTCTGCTGAGGATGAGATGCTCTGACAGGCTTCCAGGAAGCGGCCCTCCAAGACCAGCTGTGAGAATCCTAGAAGGAGGGAACCCGAGGCCAGTGGCTCAGGGGGTGCTGCAGGAGGGGGCAGCAGGTGAGGGGGCGGGGGCTGCCACGGGGCTCCTCGGGGTGACCTCGTTTGCCTGGGGGTGCCTGTGCTGAACTCGCCATCTGTCGGAGGAACCAGCAAGATGAGGCGGCCTGTTTGAAGAGCCTTTGGGGACCAGGTCTAGGGGCCAGACAGGAGCAGAAGGGCACAGGGTTCTCCAGGTAAACTTTGCACGTGGTCCCCTTCAGAGCCCGGCGTGACACCTGTGAGCCTCTACGCTCCAGGGTGGATCAAGATCTGAGTCTCCGTCAGGTGACTGAATGGTTATCAGCATCCTGCCAGCACAGGTGGTTAACCCGGCATCCAGGAGGGAGCCCCCAGAGCTGGGAGCAGATATTCCAGCACAGGGGTTCTCTGCATTAATGCACAGCAGGACCCCCCAGGGCCATTCATGCCCAGGTAGGGAGCCTGCTTTGCTGCCAGGTTTCACGGTGGTACAGGTGGTGCTGGGCCCGGAATCGCACTGGAGACCTGCTTCTCAACGGTATCCAAGGGGCGACCAACCCCCGCCTCTTTCCACACACGGGACAGGCAGTGAGAGAGACGATCGACAGATACACAAGTAAGAAACAGATGATACATAAAGGCGGAAGACAGATAGTAGACAGAAACATAGACGATAGGGAGACGATAGTGAGGGATCGATAATGGATAGATGACAGACAAACGACAGAAGATGGAGACAGACAGAGACGCAGCTGCCACAGACCATCCCGGACAGACAAACAACAGAAGATAGAGACAGACAGAGACGCAGCTGTCACAGAAGCATCCCGGGAGGGCAGGGTGGGACAGCTTGCACCTTCCATTTCCCTCCCTGGGTGCCGGGGGCTCCCCAAGTTCAGCCCCTTCTCCAGACAAAGAAGCAACCCAGGCCTGAGCAGCAGCTGGAGGCAAAGCCTCTGAGATGAGGTGCTTGGTCTTCTCCCCGAAAGTTCAGAGAAAAAGTGACCTTGGCCACATCAGGCCAGCCCAGCGATGGACAGGTGGATGGACAGGAGAGGCCCCCCACTGGGGCTGGTGCCCGCTCAAGCCCTTGGACACGGGGTGGGCTCCTCGTGGTCCCCTCATCTCCATTCTCACCTCTGCCCACTGCCCTGCCTGCCCCTCCCCGTATAGCACCCCATTCTCGGGAGCCCCAGTACCACCTGTGACCCGGCCACCCTGGGCTGTTCACAGAGACCACTTCACCCAAGCAGGCACCCAGACCGGTTATGTGGCCCAGGTGGTGGCTCTTTCCAGGACTAATGGGTGTGTAATGGGGGCACAGGCTGGGAAGCCCTCAGACCACAGGGAGAGGGGCAGGACCCCCCACCGGCATGGGGCCAGCCTGGGCGGTACGGACAAGAAGGGTCACCCCTGTCCTGCTGGGGCCCATGGGTGCCACACCCTGGACTGGGGACCCGGAGGGCCAGAGAGGCTTTGACACAGCACAGGGGAAGCATCCCCCGGCAGATAGCCACCCAGGGCCCAGGAGCATCTGGACGGTCCAGCAGCTGACAGCCTCAAAGGCCTCAGTGGCTCAATATGCAGGCTCGGGGGCAGCAGCTCATGATGAAGCTGGCGGGCACACTGCCTCTCAGCTCACCCTCAGTGAGCACAAAGTCGCCAAGAATCGGCTTGGAGAAAAAAATGAAGAGGTTTGGGAAATGCTGGAAGGGAAAAGGATGACACCTCGAAGTTCCAGGACAAAGCGCTTAGGGGCGATGGATGACCTGACTTCCTAAACGCTGTGGGTGTCAGGCAGGGAAGGGATGGTCTGAGGACCCCTCCAGGCAGGGAGAGACCAGAAGGGCAGAAATCCGCCTTGGATCCCAAAGGTCCTCAGCAACACAGCCCAGCCCGCAGCCACAGGAGGCAGCTTCTGGTGAGACTCGGGGCCGAAAGGACTAAGGGTGGGAGGAGGGTGATTCAAAGGCACCTGAACACTTCAGCATCTGTTCTCAGGGACTTTAACCTGAAAGGGCATTCACTTTAACTTCTAAATTTCCAAGTGGGAAAGGAGTTGTATTTCAAGTTGGGTCTTGGGCCTTTCCATTGTCAAGGGCAAAGGCATGTTCTTCCCTTCCCCAGTCCTCCTTCCTGACTTCTGGATGCACGTGTGAAAACAGGAGCAGGGCAGCCATCCTGAGCTACGAGGCAGGAGCCCCACCTAGTAGCAGTTGGCAGCAGAATACAGGGTAAAAGTCTGGGTCCCTGAGCTCTAGGGTCCCTGAGCTGTGACCAACCTAGAGAGCATATTAAAAACTAAAGACATTGCTTTGCCGACAAAGGTCTGTCTAGTCAAAGCTATGGTTTTTCCAGTAGTCATGTATGGATGTGAGAGTTGGACTTTAAAGAAAGCTGAGCACTGAAGAATTGATGCTTTTGAACTGTGGTGTTGGGGATGACTCTGGAGACTCCCTTGGACTGCAAGGAGATCAAACCAGTCAATCCTAAAGGAAATCAATCCTAAATATTCATTGGAAGGACTGATGCTGAAGCTGAAACGCCAATACTTTGGCTACCTGATATGAAAAACTGACTCTTTGGAAAAGCCCCTGATGCTGGCAAAGATTGAAGGCAGGAGGAGAAGGGGATGACAGAGGATGAGATGGTTGGATGGCATCACTGACTCGATGGACATGAGTTTGAACAAGTTCCAGGAGCTGGTGATGGACAGGGAAGCCTAGTGTGCTAAAGTCCATGGGGTTGAAAAGAGCTGGACAAGACTGAGCGACTGAACTGAACTGAACTGAGCTCTATGGAGCACTGGTGTGTATGTGCTAAGTCTCTTTAGTTGTGTCTGACTCTTTGTGACCCTATGGACTGTAGCCCGCCATACTCCTCTATCCATGGGATTCTCCAGGCAAGAATACTGGAGTGGATTGCCAGTCCTCCAAGGGATCTTCCTGACCCAGTGATCAAACCAGCATGAGTCTCTTGCATTGACAGGCAGATCCTTTATCATTGAGCCACCTTGGAAAGCCCTAAAAAATATGTAAATTTTATCTTGCTTAAACCACTGTTTTGTTGGGTCTCTCAGTGAAAGCAGGTGAATGTACATTGTAATAAAGAAAAACTTAGAACCAGGGCCTATTGGATCAGGACAGCCTCCAATTATATTTGACTACGTTGGCAGGGGTGAAGAGTCCGTACGTACTCCTAGTAAATAGCTCCGTTCTTTTTTTTAATTAATTAACTTTTTATTGGAGGACAATTGCTTTACACTGTTGTGTTAGGTTTTGCCCTAAAACAACGTGAATCGGTCATAACTACATATACATCCTCTGCTTCTTGAGCCTCCTGCCCACGCCCCCATCGCACCCGTCTAGGCCGGGCTCCCGGCCCTACAGCAGCTTCCCACCAGCTGTCTATTTTACACGCAAGGTAGTATAGTTATGCTAATGCTACTCTCTCAATTCATCCCACTCCTTCCCCCACTTAGCTCCTTTATCATAATGAATTAGCTTAGATTCGAAAACAGGAAATCTAGCCCCTGGAGTCTCTGTGATGTTAGCCACCCCGGCATCACCGCCCTTCTTTCCAGAGAGGCGTTGTGCAGGGAGCAGCCACGAGCCACACGTGGCCACTGGGCACTTGTACGGTTCAAACTGGACTGTGCTCTCCGTGCGAAGCCCACATCAGTTTTCCCAGACTGAGTAGGAAAAAAGGAATGTAAAATATCTCACGAGGTTTTGTTTGTTTGCTTGAATGGCTGTGGTTCGCAGTACATTGGATCTTAGTTCCCCAGCCCTGGACGGAACCCAAGCGCACTGCATGGGAGGGGCAGAGTCTTAACCACTGGACCACCGGGGAAATCTCTAAAACATCTTAACAGTGATAATGCTGATTGGATGTTGAAGCATGCTGAAATACTACTTTAGCCTAATAAAACAAATCAGTAAAATAATTTCACCTATTTCTGTTTTTACTTGCTCCCGTGACTATTAAAGCTTCCCGTGTGTGGTTCACGCTGTATCTCCACGGGACAGCCCTCTCCTGGAGCTCGCACACCGCCCCCTTCCGAACCTGAGAGGAAACCCCTGTTGATCCCGCCCCACCCTGGCTCCCCTCTGGGTGGGAGCACCGATCCCCCTCCCCAAAAAGACCAGCCACCCTTACAAAATCCTGAGGTCCCTCAGGGTTCCGACGAACACGACTGTATTGATGCTGTCAGCAGGAATACTGGCGGGGACGGGGTGAGGCCAACGAAGGTCAGACATGGGGTGGTGGCCCCTGCTGTCTCCACACACGCCCAAGCGATTGGGTGAAGGCAGACAGGCCCGGCCAGTGCCCACCATGCCCTCCGCCGGCCGGGAGCCTGAGGGCAGCTCAGCTGCCCTGGACCACCTGACCATCTCCCGGTTTCCCCACCAGCCACACATGGGCCACCACAGTTGGGAAAGGAAGGGAAATGACCCTGGCACAGTGACCATCCTGGCAAAAGTGCCCGAATGTCACCAGGCTAGTGAGGACCCGGGAGACCCCCTCCGAGATCCCATCTCCTGTGAGTCGACTGAAAAATGCTTGTCCCTTAGGGGATGATGCTGGTCACTGTCCAGATATCAGACATAATGCCGGTGGGGCGCCCTATCCCCCACGACCCTGGGCTCCCACCGCAATTCTGCAACTTCCCACTGCCCACACAGAAAACCTGGAAAACCATGGAAGCCTTTCTCTTCAGGAGAATTCTCTCTAGCTTATAAAAGCACCAGCCCCTCCAAAATAACCCCAGCCTCCCCAAGCGCCCCCCCAGGACCAGGGCCTTAATTAACAGGGCAGTTCAGCCCCACTCCCCACTCAAGGCCATCCAGCGAGCTTCCCCGGACGCAGACCCGAGCTGTGGGGACACAGGTGTGGGTCCCCCACAAAGACACACCCAGCCCCACACCCCCCCCACTCCTCTTCTCTCACTCCCGCGCCCCAGAGCCGGGGGCACAACCCTGTACCCAGTTCTGGTTGTCTGGATGGGAACACTGACCCCCTCACTTGCTGGGCAAGTGACTCAGCCTCTCAGAACCTCTGTTGCCCCAGCTTTGAAACGAGCTTCACATGAAATCCACGGTGAGGCGCATCTCACGAGAGGGAGGCCTCTTGGCTGACAGACTCTGTGTGGGCACCATTCCTGCCCGCCGTGTGAGCGCGAGTCCCCCCCGCCCTGCCCCCGGCCCGGGGCTTGGCTCCATCCCACCCCCGTGGCAGCCGAATGTCAACAAGCCTGCACCCCCACCCCAGGTGCGTCCTCCAGGCTTGGCAAGGAGGGGTCTCATCACTCTGCTGGGTCCCCCCAAACCCTCAGCGTGACAGCCTAGAGCAAAAAACACTGAAAGAAGGGATGGATGAGGAACAAAGGAATGAACGCCCCGAGAAGGAAGAGACAGACACGCCTTTCTGCCAGATGGAAAAGACAAGGGTGACCCGGGTACCTCCAGAGCTTCCTGCCGGAGGAGCAGCAGCGCGCCGGGGGTCTCGATGCCTGCGGAACCAGGCCAGGATCGCCCATCGTCTATTTTTGGGCTGGCTTTTGAGTCTTCTCTCTGCTTCTTCCCTTTCCTCTCTTGATCTCTTTTTCCACCGACCCATCTCCCTCCCTTGACCGTCCAGCTCGGCAGACAGCCGCTCAAGGCTTCTGAGTCACTAGCTTTCTTAGTCATTCTCTATCAAACAACAGAAATTAAAGGCGGGAAGTTGGATGACAGCCTGAGAAACTTCCTCTGCAACTTTGTAGGCTTTCCCGAGTCTCCCTGACCAGGGCTCCCTTCTAATGGCAGGTCCATTAATTAGCCCGTGGATGCTTCCCTGGTGTCTTGGGTCAACTCTCGGATGGAGCAAAGGCCAGGCAACTGGGCAGGCCACGCGAATCCTGTGCTCACAGCGGACCACACCACCAGCACACTCCCACCCCATCACTGCCGTCAGTGGGAAGAGTGCACTTTTGTTTAGGTTGTTTTTTTTTAATCTGTCATTAAAGAGAAATTATTTATAGCTGTGATTTCTTTCTTTTTAAAACAAATTGTGGTAAAATATATACAACACAAAATTTCCATTTCGATCATTTTTAAGTGTTCAGTTGAGCAACATTAACTAATACACATTTTTGGGCAACCACCACCATCATTCCCTCCAAAACTCCTCTCTTGCAAAACTGAAACTCTGTCTCCATACTGACTCCCCACGCTCCCCGAGCCCCTGCCAACCTCTCTTCTCTTTTCTGTCTCCATGAATTGAGTATTGTAGGAACTTCGCGTGGGAGAAGGCAATGGCACCCCACTCCAGTACTCTTGCCTGGAAAATCCCATGGACGGAGGAGCCTGATGGGCTGCGGTCCATGGAGTCGCTAAGAGTCGGACACGACTGAGCAACTTCACTTTCACTTTTCACTTTTATGCATTGGAGAAGGAAATGGCAACCCACTCCAGTGTTCTTGCCTGGAGAATCCCAGGGACGGGGGAGCCTGGTGGGCTGCTGTCTCTGGGGTCACACAGAGTCGGACACGACTGAAGCGACTTAGCAGCAGCAGCAGCAGGAACTTCATGTAAGTGGAACAAACAGTATTTGTTCTTTAGTGGTGATTTATTTCAACTCAGTTTAAAGTCCTCCAGGTTCATCCATGTTATAGTATGTGTTAGCCTTGCCTTCCTTGTAAAAAAACAAAAACAAAAAAACAAAAACGAAGGGCTATGACCATCGCCTGTGGACCACCCGCTAAGATCCTGCAGTCCCAAGGGAGGGGCCTGGGTTCTATCCCTGCTCAGGGAACTAGACGCACGCCGCAACAGAGATTGCTCCCGTGTGCCACAGCTAAGACCCGGCTCAGCCAAACAAATAAATATTTTCTAAAATATATGAAACTTTATTATCAATTCACTTTTTACAATTATTTTATTGTGTCAAAACACACATATCTTTTACCATCTTCTCTAATAAGGAGCTGACTTTTTACATTTTTATGTATTTATTTTTGGCTGTGCTGTTCCGCTGTCACTGCTCGAGGGCTTTCTCTGTTGCCTCGAGCGGGGCTCCTCTCTGGTTGAGGTGCGGGGCCTCTCATTGCCGCGGTTTCTCTGTGGGCGGAGCACAGGCTCGCGGTGCGCTGGCTCCAGGAGCTGCGGCTCGCGAGCGCTAGAGCACAGGCTCGGTGGTGGTGGCGCACAGGCTTCGTCGCTCGGGAGCACGTGGGATCCTCCCAGACCAGGGAGCTAACACGTGTCCCCTGCATTGGCAGGCGGGTTCTCTATTGCAATTACTCTTTTAAGTAGATAAATTAAGCTTTTAGTTGGAGTTTCAATATCAAACTCAAAAATAAATAGAATGAGTAGATAGAAAAGTAGAAAGATAGAGTAGATCTGAAAAGCACTATGAACCAGTTCAATGTAATTAGAGGGTTTCCCTGGTGGTTCAGATGGTAAAGAATCCACCTGCAGTGCAGGAGACCCAGCTTCGATCTCTGGGTCAGGAAGATCCCCTGGAGAAGAGAATGGCTATCCGCTCCAGTATTCTTGCCAGGAGAATTCCATGGACAGAGGAGCCTGGTGGGCTACAGTCAACAGGGTCATAAAGAGTTGGACACAACTGAGCGACTAATACTTTCAATATCAAACTCTCAAAAATAAACAATGAATAGACAGAAAGCAGAAGGCTGGAGTAGACCTGAAAAGCACTATGAACCAAATCAACATAAGTAAGGTTTATACAATTTTCACACAACAGTAGGACAATTCTATTCAAGTTCCCATAAACTATAAACCAGGAGACGTGGGAACATATCCAGGTCCCTAAAAAACAAAGGTGCAAAAATTTCATCGCCCAAAGGTGTTGAAATCATACAGTCTGTTCTCTTATCACTGTAGCATTATGTTAGAAATTAACATCAAAAGATATTAAAAAAATAACACTTATTTTCAAGTGCAATGTGAAGTTTACCAAGAGAGAACTTTAACTTAGCCATTGAAAGCCTCAATGAAGTCATAAGACTGAAAAAACAGAGAGGATGATTGCAGAGGAGAAAGCATTTAAATGAGAAATTAACATCAAAATGAGAAGTTACTACCAAAGATATTTTAAAAACCCCATGTATTTGGAATTTAAATGTCCACTTTTAAATGATAGGTCTATCTAAGAAGCCATAACAAGGAAAATTTGAAAATATTTGTAACAATAAAAATGAAAACAGAATTTATCAGAATTTGTTGCGTGTAGCTGAAGCTGCTCAATGTGACTGGCAGGTAGATTCTTAACCAGGGGACCAGAAATCCTCACTCACCATTTTAACTGTTAGGTGAACCAATGTGGGTTGTGAAAGAATTCATAGAAGTGTTAACAAGAGAAGAAAAGAAAGTTTTTATTCACTTTTCCAGGGAGGAAAGGGGCAGATGCATAGAGTGGCTCTGGCCTTGGAGGCAGAGGGTTGAGTCTTTTATGGAGTTTAAGGGGCAAAATGCAGGAAAGAGGGGGAGCGCTCACGTCTATTCTGGACTCCAGCAGCATCCGGGCAGGCTGCTGTCTATAAGATGTGGTTTTTCTGGGAATCTGTAACGTCTTGTCTTCAGTAATTTTCCAGTTCTTGGGTGTCTGCATGAGACTTGATAGTGGCCCTTGACAGACGTTACTCTATTCTGAACAGTGTTAGATGAGTTTACATTTCCCCCTCGGAATAGTAACTTATTCTTCAGTGTTACATGCGCTTCCCTGATGGCTCTGTGGTAAAGAATCTGCTTACAGCTTTAGAGATTCTGGAGACCTGGGTTCGATCCCTGGTCAGGAAGATCCCCCTGGAGGAGGAAATGGCAACCCACTTCAGTATTCTTGCTGGGAAAACCCCACAGGCAGAGGAGCCTGGTGGGCTGCCGTCCGTGGGGCCAGAGTCGGACACGACTGAGGCAACTGGGCATGCCTGTGCCCGAGTGCTACATGGGACTCAACTGACCCATTTTGGGGAACTGAGGCTGAGGTCTCCTTTTCCATAACTTCTCCCCACTGAGCTGGGAATGGAGCTGTTTTCCTTGGGAGGCCAGGTGGGTTGTCTTGGAGGTGAATGAAGACCCTTGACAGGGAAGAAAGGTTTGGTAAGGGCAGTGAGATGGATTTTTTAAGAAAAGAGGAGAAACCTGATAAGACAGGAGCCGGGGTACTTGGCTGGTGGTCCAGTGGTTAAGACTCCTCCTTGCAATGCAGGGAATGCGCGTTCAATCCCTGGTTGGGGAACTAAGATCCCACATGCCGAGGGGCAGCTAAGCCCATGCTCCACAACTACTGAGTTTGTACTCGAGAGTCTATGCTCGGCAGCTAGAGGTCTGTGCCCCACCAGGAAAGATGCCGCATGGCAACGAAGGTCCCTATGCTGCAACTAAGATCCGACACGGCCAAATAAATGAATAAAGATTTTAAAAAGAAAAAGACAGGAGCCCGAATGAAGGAGCAGAGTCTGGCAGTTATGGCTGAGTGCTTGATGGCTGCAGTGCTGCCCCTGAAGCCAGAGCTGTGGCCTCAGTTACCGGGACCGACAGAGGTTCTCGTTTAGTCCAGTATCTGCAAAGGTGGGCGAGAGGCCCCCACCTGGTGCGGGGGTGCATCGGGGTTACAGGGGCACGACGGTGTGGGTTTGGATCCAGGTAGGAGGTGTACAGAGATATGCCAAGGTCCAGACGGAGGGTGTGCAGGCTGTAAGAGTCATGTTCAGGAGGAAGCTTGTACATGAGCCTTCTAGCAGGGGGCAGATGGCAGTCGGACAAGTCCCGCCAAGGGGTTAAGCAGGCAGAAGCTTTGGGAAGGCTGGAGGTGTTATTTTCCCAGGTGAGACGCTATTATCAAAAAGCAAAGCCCCAAGCTTTGGGGGAAAGAAAGAGCCGATGTGTCTGGGGCAGGTCCCACACTCTCCTGCGTAGGGAAGGCGCTGCGGGTCGTCTACAGGCGAGGCCAGGCGGCAGTGGTGCATTTGACAGGATGACAGACACAAGTACTGCGAGACAGCCGTTGGTTCAGGAGGATGTTGGTGTTGCGTCGTGCTCAGTCGCTCAGTCCTGTCTGACTCTGCGACTCCACAGACTGTAGCCCGCTGGCTCCTCTGTCCGTGGGATTCTCCAGGCAAGAATACTGGAGTGGGTTGCCTCCTCCAGGGGATCTTGCCGACCCAGGGACCGAACCCTTGTCTCTTATGTCTCCTGCATGGGCGGTGGGTTCTTTACCACTAGCGCCCCCTGGGAAGCCTCTTAATGTCTAGAGCTTGAGACACCTGTTGGGTAACTTAAGAGGTGAAACCTGGGTAATACTTTTGTCCTGAGACTCCCCGGGCGATCCCTCTTCTCACAATTGTATCGTAGGAAGGGCTTCTCCGAGTCTGGGAGGGCCAGGGCCGGGGCGGAGGTGAGGGCTGTCTGGAGGGAGGAAAAGGCTGACAGGAGAGAAGAGTTCCCCTCCAGGGGTTCATTTCCAAGTCCCTGGAGGGCCTCAGAAAGAGGTCCCTTTATCAGGCCACAATGTGGTATCCAGATGCGAAAGGAACCAGTGAGGCCCAGAACCGCCCTTAATTCCTTTTCGTTATGACGCAGGAGAGAGGCTATAAGCTCTTTGTGTTGAATAGTGACTGCTTGCTGTCCTGGGGACAAGAGAAATTCTAGATGTTTGACTGGGGCTTGGTTAGTTTGTGCTCCGGAAGGAGAAACTCAGTAGCCCCGCAGAGCTGAGTGGACGAGGAGGGCAGTGGTGTTGGTCAGGGTGGTCCAGGCAACAGAGGAGGAAGGAGGCCATCAGCGCAGTACCTGAGATGTGAGAATGAAGTTAGAGCACTCCCAACATTGTACGCAAAAACAAACTCAAAACGGATTAAGACCTAAACATAAGCCAGAAACTATAAAACTCTTAAAGGTAAACACAGGCAGAACACTCTCTGACATAAATCCCAGCAAGATCTTTGACCCACCTCCCAGAGTAACAGAAATGAAAACTAAGATGACCAAGTGGGACCTAATTAAACTTAGAAGCTTTTGCACAGCAAAGAAAACTAAAAACAAGGTGAAAAGACAACCCTCTGAGTGGGAGAAAATAATCGCAAAGGAAGAAACCAACAAAGGATTAACATCTAAAATATACAAGCAGCTCAACGTCAGAAAAACAAACAACCCAATCGAAAAATGGGCAGAAGACCTACATAGACATTTCTCCAAAGGAGACATACGATCGGCCGACAAACACAGGAAAAGATGCGTACCAGCGCTCATTATTAGAGAAATGCAAATCAAAACTGAAATGAGATACCACCCCGGGTGGGTCAGAGTGGCCATCATCAAAAGAATCTACCAACAATGAGTGCTGGAGAGGATGCAGAGACGAGGGAGCCCTCCTGCTCTGTTGGTGGGAATGTAAATCGATACAGCCACTGTGGAGAAGAGTATTCCTTAAGAAACTGGGAATTAAACTACCACATGACCCAGCAATCCCGCTACTGGGCATATACCCTGAGAAAAATGATCATTCAAAAAAGACAGATGTGCCCCAATGTTCAGTGCAGCACTATTTATGATAGTCAGGAGATGGAAGCAACATAGCTGTTCATTGACAGATAAATGGATAATGAAGATATCAGATAAATGGTACATATATACACTGGAATATTACTCAGCCACAAAAAAGAACAAATTCGAGTCAGTTGTAGTGAGGCAGATGAACTTAGTCTGTCATATAGGGTGAAGTAAGTCAGAAAGAGAAAAACAAATGTTGTTCATTAGTGTATATATTTGGAATCTAGAAAAATGGTTCTGATGAACTACTGGCAGGGCAGGAAGAGAGATGCGGACACGGAGAAGGGGCCTGTGTGTTGAGGCAGTCTGCATGCGGGTCGGAGAAGAATTTCTAGACAGAGAGCATTTTAGAACGGAGTGAGTTTATAAGAACAAAGGGCAGAGATCGTGTGAGCACTGTGGGCCAACCTCCTGACAGACCAGGGAGAGTCTACAGTTACTGTGAGTTAATAGCCAATTTTTACAGCCTCAAGACAAAATGTTTGCTGGAAGGTTGGCATTAGATGATTGGTTAGGGTGCTACAGGGCGTTAGCTGGAGCTGGCATCTTTGCCTAATTTGCAGTCAGGAAGCCTGCTAGTGATGATCAGGAGGCTTTTGGCAATAGTTACAGAGGGGCTCAGTCAGCTGTGGAGGTGACCTTGGTTCTGGGCTCCACTTCTGTGGCCTTGGTACAAGACTCGCACCTGTGGGCTTGGGGCAGGACTCGACACTGTGGACAGCGGGGGAAGGAGAGGATGGGACAATTGAGAGAGACGCATGGACGTATGTACACAGCCATGCGTAAAACAGCCAGCTAGTGGGGAGCTGCTGAATAGCACAGGAAGCTCAACTCAGGGCTCTGTGAGGACCTAGAGGGGCGGGATGGGGGTGGGAGGGAGGCTCAAGAGGGAGGGGATACATGTATGGCTGTACAGCAGAAACTAACATGGCACTCTAAAGCAATTAGCCTTCAATTAAAACTTTTTTTTAAAGAAATAAATTACTTACCCACAACAAGGAATAGAGGAATCTTAAATGCATATTGCTATGTGAAAGAATCCAGTCTAAAAAGGCTATATACTGTAGGATTCCAACTATACAACATTCTGGGAAAGGCAAAGCTAGAGAGAGAGCAGCAAAAAGATCGGTTTCCAGGGGTTTGGGGAGGGAGTGGACTAGACAGGGGATTTTTAGAACAATGAGGCTATTCTCATGGTGCTGCAATGGTGCCTATGTGACATCGGCTATTTGTCAAAACCAACAGAATCTTACAAAACAAAGAGTGAATTGTAATGTATGCAATTTTTTTTTTAATTGGAGAGATCTGGATATATCACAAAAAAATGCAGACTGCAATGCAGAATCAAGAGACTCTAACTGTATTCCAAATACATGAAACAACCTCACTGAAGGAATCGGGGCAGGGGGAATTTGCTAACTTAACTTTTGAAGGGAAGAGGCTGTAAGGTGAAGGGCGAAAGAAACTGCACGTGCAGTGTTCTACGGTTGACGAAACTGCTTCCCGCGGGAGAACGGGGATTGTGACCCGGCTCTACACACGCGGCGGTAGTCCACTTGCTCAGTCGTCTCCGACTTCTGTGGCCCCGTGAACTGTAGCCCGCCAGGCTCCTCTGTCCATGGCATTTCCCAGGCCAGAATACTGGAGTGGGTTGCCAATTCCTCCTCCAGGGGATCTTCCCAACCCATGGATTGAACCCAGGTATCCTGCATTGCAGGCAGATTCTTTACTGACTGAGCCACCAGGGAAGATTTACTCTACATGCATAGAGGATTTGAACAGTTTAATGAATTGATGACAATGCAGGAGCCAGGTTTCTCTCTGGGAAGTGGGAATTTAGAAATCAGCAAGGGTAGGAGGCGAGAATGATCCGTGTAACGGATTGGCATTGGAGATATCAGTGAGACATCAGTGAGAACTCATGTTTAACTTAATGTAGACACAAATGACAGGAATACGCACCTATGTGTACGCACAGGTGATCGGGATTGCTGTGGCTGTGTAACCATCACCACAATGGGTTGCTAAAAGCAAGCAAAATGCCAGGAGCCGCAAGGCCAAGGTCAGCGCGTCAGCAGGACTGCCTCTTTGGAGGCCCCGGGGGAGAGTCTGTCCCTGCTTCTTCAGGTTCTGGCTTCAGGCATCCCTTGGCTTGTGGCCGCCTCACCCCAGTCTCACCTCCAGGACCACATCACCTCCTGTTTGTGCGTCTCCCTTCTCTGTGTGTCTCTCCTCTTTGTGTCTCTTTTATAAGGACATAGGCTGTGGCATTTAGGGCCCACCCAGATAATCCAGGGTTATCTCCATATTTGCAAGACCCTTAACTTAATCACAATTGCAAAGATCATTTTCCCAAATAATGTACATTCCAGAGGATCCAGGGACTTAAGGTAGATATCTTTGTTTTGGAGGTGGGGGAGCATCTTCAGCCCACTACATGCAGGCTAGTACACACCCATATTTCTCGTCCCTGTCGGCTGAGGAGGCCTAAGCAAGCATGACCTGGCGGCAGCAAGTAGGCCCATTGCCCAGACTTCGGTTTCTAAGTCCGTGATCTGGTGGAGGCAACTGGGGCCCTTTGGATCAAGGGCTGATCCTACGACCCAGGTAGGATACATACAAGCCTTCTAGTGCCTTCTCAAATGACAACAATAATAACACATTTATAGGAGTATTTCAAAGTGGCAAAGGAGCCAGCTGAGAGTGTTCTCAATGGCCAGAGCTGGGGAAATTTGAACAAGAACAGCAAATAATACTCAATTACGACCCAAAGTATAAAATCACTATCCATGAGTCTGTATTGGCATAAATAAATGACTGAGCAAACCAATAAGCTGGACAAATCTCCCATGAAGAATTCTGAATAACTTGTGTAGACACTTTACCTAAAGGAGGAGAATGTGATGACGCATCCTTGAGTGTGGGCTGTAAATAGTGGCTGCCTTCCAAGCAGAACATTATGGAAAAGGGAGGTAAGAAGGTCACTTCCCGCTGGAGAAACCTGACAAATACTGCTTCAGCTGGGTGATGAAGGCCAGCGTCAGTGGTCATAATGCACGGTGATGGTTTGTACTGTTGATGCAGCATAAGGAAAATGACACTTCACCTCTGAGCTCTTCCTTCCAGAACCCAAAACCCTAGTTATCATGATAAAAAACATGAGGCATGTGTGAAATAGATCGCTAGTGGGAAGCTGCTGTATAACAGGGAGCTCAGCCCAGCGCTCTGGGACGACCCAGCGGGATAGGATGGTGGGTGGCTGGGGGAGGCTCAGGGGAGGGTATGTACGTATACCCATATGGCTGGTTCACATTGTTGTATGGCAGAAACCAACACAACATTGTAAAGCAATTGTCCCCCGACTAAAAAAGAAAACTGAGGGACATTCTACAAAATACCTCACCTGTACTCCTCAAAACGTTGAGGTCTTTGAAGACAAGGAAAGTCTAAGAAGCCGTCACAGCCAGGAGGAGCCTAAGGAGGCATCACAATTAGCCATGGTGTCTTAGACGATGTCCTGGAATGGAAAATGGACATTAGGGAAAAATGAAAGAAATCTGAATAGAGTGTGGGCTTAATTTAATAATATGTATATGTACTAATTCGCTCAGTTGTGTCCGACTCTTTGCAACCCCAGGACTGTAACCCACCAGGCTCCTCTGTCCATGGAATTTCCCAGTCAAGAATACTGGAGTGGGTAGCCATTCCCTTTTCCAGGGGATCTTCCTGACCCAGGGAGCGAATGTGTGTCTCCTGCATTGCAGGCAGATTCTTTACCATCGGAGCCACCAGGGAAGCCCCAAGTTAATAATAATGCATTAACATTGGCTCATTGTCACAAATATGCCACACTACTATTTTCTATCAGTAAAATGTGACTAATAGAAGCAAGGTGCGCAGAGGTGGGGGTAACATATTGGCACTATCTGTATGATGTGCTCAATTTTTCCTGTAAATATTGTATCCAAGAACAAAGTCTGTTGATAAAAAAAAAAATACTGAATAAGCGTGCTGCGTGGAAGCACTAGGGTGGATGAATCAGAGGCTCAGGCTTGACCAAAGAGGCGGGGGCTCTTTAAATCCCCGAGGGAGGGAGGGCCAGGTGAGTTGTTGAGAGTGTCAGAGTCCATCCATGTAAAAGCACATATATCCTGAGACTCTCAGGAGAGAGGGATAGTGAAGAAAGCATCTTTTAGAGGGAGGACAGTAAAGGCCTGAGTGTTAGGAGGCGTTGAACCGAGGATGGTATTGGGATTTGGGACTGCAGAGTGGAGAAGGACCACCTCCTCGTTAGCGATGTGAAGATCCTGGGCTGGACCATAGAGGCCACCTGCCTTTTGATGGGCAGAATAGGGAGCTCTAAGGGGGGCTGGTGGATCCAAGGAGTCCAGCATGTAGAAATTTGTTACTGAGGGGTCTTTGAGTTCTAAGACCCCTCAGATCTTCCACTTCCACAGGATGTTAAGAGCGACGGGGACAGTGAGAGAGGTGCCCCATGGTCATAGTGACAGGAGGTTAGGTGAGAGGCCCTCCCGGGGGTCCATGTCCCACACAAATGAGGGAATCTATTTATTTCTAGTGGGAGGGGGGAGTGCTGAGCATCAGAGGACGAGCCTCCTAAGATTCCAGGGAAGGAGGCTTGTGGCTGGAGAATCAGCTGATCATTTGGTCATAAGGCCCCTGCCTACGAGTGGGGTGGGAGAATTGGGAAAGACAGGAGAGGATGCAAGATCTGATCTCCAGTGAGCATACTAAGTCAAAGGTTTGGAACATAGGTTGAGTTGTGCTTTCTCCTCCTATAACGGTGATAGGCAAGGGAATCAAGGAACCCGAAAGCTCGAGAAGAACAGAGTGAGGGTCTTCTGTATCAACTAAGAAATTGATTTCTTTACCTGCTATCAAGAGAGGTACCTGAGGCTCGGCCAAGTCTATCTGACATTGTGGAGCCAGGGAGGGCAGCGTCGGGCCGGATAGTCAGAAGGTTGTAGAAGTCCTCAAAGAGCTGCGGGGGAAGAGGAGTTCACCTCAGGGGCATCGCTGCTTCCAGAAGGGGATTTTGTCCCCTCGAATCGAGGAGAGGCAATCTCGCTTCCGGTGCCCTGTTAGTTTACAAACTGGGCACAGTCCCGGGGGCACCTTTCCCAGGTAAGCTCAACTCCAGTGCCCCACTTGTTTGCAGCTGAAGTAGGAGCCAGCGCTGGGGCTCAGCGGCTGTTTTCCTTTTCGCTGATTAGGGGACCTCGGATAAGTCTTATCCTGAAGGCCTCTCTGATTGACAGCAGTGGCAATCATTTGGAAAGATTATTTCAGCTCTCAAGACCCTTTTGGGTCTCCTTCCCTCTTTTCCTTTCGTACATCCTCATCTCAGCTGTTAAAGACCTTAAAGGCTAGTCAGTGAGTTTGGACTGGAGAGTCTGAGGGCCCTTTTTCAATTTCTGGAGTTTGCAATGGCTATCAGGGCTGACTGAGAGATGAAATACAAACCCTAACCCTAACCCAGGAGAGTTTTGTTTGTCTGAGAGGTTAAATCTAAATCGATGAAAAGGTGGAGAGCCTCTGAAAGGTCAAACCGATCACACTGTTGTATACCAGAAAGTAACATAACATTGTAAAGCAATTATACTCCAATTAAAAATTTGTCTAGGGCTTCTCTGGTGGTCCAGTGGTTAAGAATCTGCCTTGCAATGCAGGGGACACCAGTTTGATCCCCGGTCCGGGAAGATGCCACATGCCATGGGGTACCTAAGCCTGTGTACCGCGACTACTGAGCCTGTGCCCTGGAGCCCATGAGCCACACTACTGAGCACACGCGCAGCCACCACCAAAGCCTGCATGCCCAGAGCCCGTGCCTAGAGGTGCCCAGAGCCCGTGCCCTGCCACCGGAGGCCGTCGCAACGAGGAGCCCGCGCAGCGCAACGAGAGAGGAGCCCCGCTCGCTGCAACCAGATAGAGAGCCCTCGAGCAGCAACCAAGACAAAGACCCAGGGCAGCCAAAATAAATAATAAGTACGTATTTTTAATTGTTTAAAACACAACAAGGCTAAAGATTGGATTCCATTGTTTTTGACAAAGAAGCTTAACCAAGGTGCTGTGACATACAATATTTTAAGATAACAACTAGAAGTATGCCTGGTAACACTATACCAGGACATATCCGAGTTTCAGAAATGCACACAGTTTCTAGAATGTCTATCTCAATACATTTACCAACACAGTATCATCTGAGGAGGCTTGTCACTCCTTTACAAAGCTTCCTACTTAACTTAACATACCAACCAATCCTAGTTAGTTTAATATTTCTCTCTGACATGCCTTAGGGGCCCTCTGAAGCATTCCAAAGTTAGCTGGAGGTCAAAAGAAACTTTAATTAGAATTTAGGGGCTGGTGCACTGGGATGACCCAGAGGGATGGTACGGGGAGGGAGGTAGGCGGGGGGTTCAGGATGGTACACCTGTGGCGGATTCATGTTGATGTATGGCAAAACCAATACAAAGTTGTAAAGTAATTAGCCTCCAATTAAAATAAATAAATTTATATTAAAAAAAGAATTTAATAGGAAGTTTGTCAAACAATATCAAAGTTTCAAAACACTTGGTCAAATAGAATCATGGGTCACTGTGAATATTTATTCACTTAATCAACGTGACAAAAGATTTGAAAAGCAAATACAGATCACTTAAAGACAAGTCCACACAATCTGTTATCAAAGGCAGCATTCCAAGAAAACTTTGAACCAAATCTAGTCCTGCACAGGCCTACTGCTAATAACAAAATCAATTTGCCTAGTTAAATTCCATCTAATCCCAGCCTGTCCATACATGAAGCTCCTTTTGCAGGGCTCCTCCTTCTGCAAGCCTTTCACAACTTTCTGTGTCCATATTAATTGGCCCTTATTCTTCCTTCCAGAAGCAACTAGCTCTAGGATAAAATTACCCGCTTTTCCTTTGAGAAAAATGTATTTTTGGGCTTCCTTGGTGGTTCAGTGGTTAAGAATTCACCTTGCAATGCCAGGGACACCGGCTCCCCTGGTCCGGGAAGATCCCACACGCTGCAGGGCAACTACACCTGTGTGCCACGCCTACTGGGCTCTGGAGCCCGAAGGTCACAGCTGCTGAGCCCGCGTGCAGCGACCTCTGAGGCCTGCGCGCCCTGGGGCCTGTGCTCTACAACAGGAGATGCTACCAGATTGAGAAGCCCGTGCAGCGCAGCTTGAGGGCAGCCCCGCTCTCCACAGCTAGAGAAAGCCTGCGCGCAGTAACGAAGACCCAGTGCGCCCACAATAAATAAAGATGTATTTTTTGAGTGTATGTTTCATTCTTCATGCTTTCTTACACATCCTACTTTCCTGGCATACTGAAATGTTTCTCTTATTATTTTAGTAGCTGTATTTACATAGACTATAATTTTAGCCCTTAAAAACCTTAATCTCCAGGAAAAAACAAGAAGCAAGCAACTGTGGACTGTCTGTCATACTAGCATTTCCTGATTGGAACTTATGAACACATCCCCTAACTTCCTGAAAGATCTGTTTACTCATAGTAGGATTTCTTTCCTAGATGTGATGTAAGACATGTGTCTAACAACCCCAAACATCCTTAGTTTTCCTTCCATCAGAAGGCAGAGGTAAGTGGACTTAGAACCACCCAGCAATTAACGTTCCAATGTTTTGTCCTCTTTGAAGTGATCCATATAGTCAATGAAATTTTGTTATTTGACTTAATTTAGCAAGTTGCCAAAATCTGGGGAGACTATTCTTGAGTAGACATTCCTAAAACATGATTATTCCAAAAGAGTTAACCCAAAAAAACTATCTCACTTACATATAATTTTCTTGAGTTTTATCACATCAAATTACTTTTCTTGCTGACAAATTTGCAACAGATATAAGGTCTTATTTGACCTTTAGTAATCAGGTACAAATAGGAAAAGGAGTACGTCAAGGCTGTATATTGTCACCCTGCTTATTTAACTTATATGCAGAGTACATCATGAGAAACGCTGGACTGGAAGAAACACAAGCTGGAATCAAGATTGCCGGGAGAAATATCAATGACCTCAGATATGCAGATGACACCACCCTTATGGCAGAAAGTGAAGAGGAACTAAAAAGCCTCTTGATGAAAGTGAAAGAGGAGAGTGAAAAAGTTGGCTTAAAACTCAACATTCAGAAAACCAAGATCATGGCATCTGGTCCCATCACTTCATAGGAATTAGATGGGGAAACAGTGGAAACAGTGTCAGATTTTATTTTTCTGGGCTCCAAAATCACTGCAGATGGTGACTGCAGCCATGAAATTAAAAGATGCTTACTCCTTGGAAGAAAAGTTATGACCAACCTAGATAGCATATTCAAAAGCAGAGACATTACTTTGCCAACAAAGGTCCATCTAGTCAAGGCTATGGTTTTTCCTGTGGTCATGTATAGATGTGAGAGTTGGACTGTGAAGAAAGCTGAGTGCCGAAGAATTGATGCTTTTGAACTGTGGTGTTGGAGAAGACTCTTGAGAGTCCCTTGGCCTGCAAGGAGATCCAACCAGTCCATTCTAAAGGAGATCAGCCCTGGGATTTCTTTGGAAGGAATGATGCTAAAGCTGAAACTCCAATACTTTGGCCACCTCATGCGAAGAGTTGACTCATTGGAAAAGACTCTGATGCTGGGAGGGATTGGGGACAGGAGGAGAAGGGGATGACAGAGGATGAGATGGCTGGATGGCATCACTGACTCGATGGACGTGAGTCTGAGTGAACTCCAGGAGTTGGTGATGGACAGGGAGGCCTGGCGTGCTGCGATTCATGGGGTCGCAAAGAGTCGGACATGACTGAGCGACTGAACTGAACTGAATCAGGTACAGGGCTTCCCTGGTAGCTCATCTGGCAAAGAATCTGCCTCCAATGCAGGAGACCCTGGTTCGCTTCCTGGGTTGAGAAGATACCGCTGGAGAAGGGATAGGCTACCCATTCCAGTATTCTTGGGCTTCCCTGGTGGCTCAGATGGTAAAGAATCTGCCTGCAGTATGGGAGACCTGGGTTCCACCCCTGGGTTGGGAAGATACCCTGGAGGAGGGCCTGGCAACCCACTCCAGTATTATTGCCTGGAGAATCCCCATGGACAGAGGAGCCTGGTGGGCTACAGTCCATAGGGTCACAAAGAGTCAGATGCAATTAAGAACAGCACAGCACAAACTTAGGTACAGCAGAAGTACTATATTTAACATTAATGAGTCTAAAGACAGGTTCATATTAATCAAACCAATGAGCTTAAGCTAGGTTTAATACAAGGTATTAATTTAATGAATTCATTCTGGCCAGTTTCTTTTGCATTTCTGAGAATGTATATGTGCTCAATTTCCTTTAAGGCAATGGAATAGAGCTCATTTGCGAGTTAATTTTGACATCCATCCATATATACAAAGAACTCAAAATATTCCTGCTTAAATTTTAAAAATGCTTTATTTTTCTCTACAGTCTCAGGGATCACAGATAATTAAACAGAAGTTCCTGAGAGCCAGGTAGACCATTTATATCCCCAAAGCAGGTTCATCCTAGAAAACTGGCTTCTTCTAACAGCCTAAGCAAAACTCAGCCACCTTGGCCATTTCAGGGATTTTTTTTTTCACTTTCCAAATATGTCTATTACTGCCTGATAGTAATAAGCAATAATACATGGCATTCACTCACATTCATATCCCTCACTTTCAGAGGAACATGAATCAGCATTCAAGTCACCAGGACACTTAACAAAAGAAACCAGGAAGAGAGCACAGGATATGGAGTCAGGTGCAGAGACACTCACACACACCCCCAAGAGAAAGCCAGACCAGTTCCAAAAGACTCACTTTGCTGTAACAGCAGAGCTACTGCGGGTCTTTGTTCTCCGGGTATCAGGGAGTACTAAACCCAAACAGTATTACAATCAAAGTCTCATCTTCTTTCATTTGTGGGAGTGTAACTGAAGATCTCCCAGTTTTGCAAAATACACCCTAAGGGGACCACAAGACGGAACAGAGCTCTGACCACTCACACTTCATTATCCATGGCGGGTATTGGCAAACAGCAAACCAACCGACCATCACAATGCAAATCGGTCTCTCAGGGGCGCAGCTTCCCAGCCACAGAAAAGATTCCCAGCAAAGTCACACGACCAAGTCTTAGTTCAAAGGGGAAATCCCAGCCAGGGCTCCACTGGAGGTGAAGCCCACACACTAGGGAAGGCTAGCTTGGTGTCATCACCTGCGAGCGCCCCATAGACATCTCAGTTGGGCAGTGCGAGAGCCTTGTTTCCTCTACTGCAAAAACCGAAGGTGTTAAAGACAGAAATATAGATCAGTGGGACAAAACAGAAAGTCCAGAGATAAAGCCACGGACCTATGGACACCTTATATTTGACAAAGGAGGCAAAAATACACAATGGAGAAAAGACAATCTCTTTAATAAGTGGTGCTGGGAAAACTGGCCAACCACATGTAAAAGAATGAAACTAGAACACTTTCTAACACCGTACACAAAAATAAACTCAAAATGGATTAAAGGTCTTAATACAAGGCCAGAAACTGTAAAACTCCTGGAGGAGAACATAGGCTAACATTCTCTGATATAAATCATAGCAAGATCCTCTATGACCCACCTCCCAGAGCAATGGAAGTAAAAACAAAAATATACAAATGGGACCTAATTAAACTTAAAGGCTTTTGCACAATGAAAGAAACTCTAAGCAAGGTGAAAAGGCAGCCTTCAGAATGGGAGAGAAACATCACCAAAGGAATCAACTGACAAAGAATTAATCTCCAAAACACACAAGCAGCTCATGCAGCTCAATATCAGAGAGACAAACAACCTGACCAAAAAGTGGGCAAAGAGCTGAACAGACATTTCTCCAAAGAAGACCTACAGACGGCTGGTGAACACATGAGAAGATGCTCAACATCACTCACTGTCAGAGAAATGCAAATCCAAACCACATGAGGTCCATCTCACTCCAGTCAGAATGGCCACCACCAAAAAGTCTACAAACAATAAATCCTGGAGAGGGTGTAGAGAAAACGAAACCCTCTTACACTATTGGTGGGATTGCAAACTGGTACAGCCACCATGGAGAACAGTGTGGAGATTCCTTAAAAAACTGGAAATAGAACTGCCATACCAACCAGCAATCCCACTGCTGGGCATACACACAAAGGAAACCAGAATTGAAAGAGACACATGTACCCCAAGGTTCATCGCAGCACTGTTTACAATAGCTAGGACATGGAAGCAACCTAGATGTCCATCAACAGATGAAGGTTAAGGAAGTTGTGGTACATATAAACAGTGGAATATTACTCAGCTATAAAAAGGAACACATTTGAGTCAGTTATAATGAGGCAGATGAAACTGGAGCCTATTATACAGAGTGAAGTAAGTCAGAAAGAGAAACAATAATACTGTATATTAACACACATATATGGAATTTAGAAATACGGTAATGATGATCCTATATGCAAGGCAGCAAAAGAGAACAGACTTCTGGACTCCGTGGTAGAAGGCGAGGGTGGGATGATTTGAGAGAATAGCACTGAAACATGTATATTACCATATGCAAAATAGATGACCAGTCCAAGTTAGGTGCACGAAACAGGGCACTCAAAGCCAGTGCTCTGGGACCACCCAGAGGGATGTGATGGGGAGGGAGGTGGGAGAGCAGTTCAGGATGGGGGAACACATGGGCACCCATGGCTGATTCATATCACTGTATGGCAAAAAAAAATCACAATATTGTAAAGCCATTATTGTCCAATTAAAATTAATTACTTTAAAAAATCAAAGGTGCTGAGGGTCAGCTACACCTGATTGGCAGCCAGCCCTTGAGGCTGTCCCTGAGACAAATGCACTCATGCAGCTGCCCTTTCAGGAGCCGCCAGCGCCCAGGGGCCAATGTGCCACCAGGGGGATGTCCACTTGGGACTCAGGCTCCACGCTGGACACCAGAATTGTTTTTGAACCAGTGTTGGTCTGCTTGCCCACATGCAGTAAAGCATCTACTGACACCAGGTGGTGGCGAAGGAAGGCACAGCGTTTATTGTAGGGCTCCAGACAAGGAGTTGGGAACAGATAATGCTGCTGCTGCTAAGTCGCTTCAGTAGTGTCCAACTCTGTGAGACCGCATAAACGGCAGCCCACCAGGCTCCCCCGTCCCCGGGATTCTCCAGGCAAGAACACTGGAGTGGGTTGCCATTGCCTTCTCCAATGCATGAAAGTGAAAAGTGAAAGTGAAGTCGCTTAGTTATATCTGACTCTTCACAACCCCATGGACTGCAGCCCACCAGGCTCCACCGTCCATGGGATTTTCCAGGCAAGAGTACTGGAGTGGGGTACAGATAATGCTAAAAAGCCCAAATTCCCCAGTGAGTTCAAGGCAGCCTTTTTTTAGTCATTTTTTAAAATAATTTATGTATGTATTTCTTTTCCGTTGCGCTGGGTCTTCGTTGCTGTGTGCGGGCTTTCTCTAGTTGCGGCATGCAGGGGCTTGCTCTCCATTGTAGCATGCAGGCTTCTCACTGCAGTGGCTTTTCTTGTCGCAGAGCACAGGCTCCAGGCATGCAGGCTTTAGTACTTGCGGTTCGTGGACTCTAGAGTTTGGGCTCAGTAGTTGTGGCCCACGGGTTTTAGTTGCTCCATGGCATGTGGAATCTCCCTGGACCAGGGATTAAACCCATGTCCCCTGCATTGGCAGGCGGACTCCTATCCACAGTACCACCCTGGAAGTCCTAGAGTGGCCTCTTAAAAGGCAAGAGCGGGGAGGGAAATTGCAGGGTATGTGAATGGCTCGTGCACAATTCTCTGACTGGTAGATGGTGAGGGAACAGGGTGATGTCACAGGGGTTAACATTATCAATCCTCAGGCTCCAGGAGGTCTAGGGGCTATGTGCTCATGGTCATCAAGTATTAATAGTTAATTTCGCCCATTGGGGGTGATTTTAGCACCTGTAAAACAACTTAGGAAATGTGCATCAGATACTATTATCTGGGTACTTCAGAGAGGAGCTAAAGCAGAGGGCCTGGGAGAGGGGTCTGTCCAGGGAAGGCCTGTGGGGTCCACTCAGTTACAACAGCCAGCAGGACACAGAGATGGGCCTCTTCAGGAAAGGGAAAGATGGAACCATGTTGGGATCATCTTTCCCACATCCTAAATTCTCATGAAACATAAAACTGTACAACAGGCCTGCCAAAGAACTGTCAGATCTCAAGGTTCATCTTGACACCCACTTTTGTTTCCAAAACCTGACTGTCCGGCCCCAACCCTGCCTGGGCCTGCTGCCTGAGGCAGGTGGGCGTCTTGTGAGCAGGGCAGCACCCAGCCAGGTGAGTAGGGCCCAGTGGAGGCAAGGCCGTGGACAGTGGAGGGTGGGCACAGGCGGGAAACACAGGGTAAGCCCAGGTTACCTCGGGTGCCCGGGGTCAGTCTGCTCAGCCCAGGTAAGAACGGACTCTGAGGAATGCGGCTCGGCTCGCGTGGCCGGAGGCTGAGGCTACAGGAAACACCCCTGTCCGTCCTCAGACCCTAAAGAACATGCACCCAGAGGGTGGGGGTGGACGCTCCAGCCTTCATCCACCCTCATGTCTGCAGAGGAGCCCACCTGAGGGCCCGCATGGGCCCAGGCTGTGGCCCCCAGGGTGGCACCACTGGGTGGGCAGTCACTCCAGCACCCGCTCCCCACCCCTGTCAGAGTGTGAATGCACCCTGACTGACCCCCACCTCCCCCCACCCCCCGAAGCCCACCGCCTCTCCTCCAGGCCCAGACTTTCACCCAGCCTTGGCTCCCAGAAGCCCGGCAGCAGAGCAGATGCGGGCGCAGGGCTGGGGTGTGGAGGCTGGGAGCCCAGATCTGGAATGAGGGAAAGGCCTCCTCCCAGAACAAAACACCCGAATATCTCAAGGAGGTGCCCCTTCTGGCAGTGTTGAGTAGCTGGGCCACTAGTTATCTCAACAGGGTTAAATAAATCAAACACAATATTGATGTTCTGTTGGTTATTTGGTCACCTGAATCAAATCTGGAAACTATTTTAGCAGAAAATTAGAAAAGATTCAACTCACCAGATTTCAAAATTAAGACCAAACAAAAAACAAAAACCACTATATGCAAAGGTTGCAATGAGTGCGGGCATGTGCGTGTGCGCACGCGCGCGCGCACACACACGGAGGATTTATTCAAGCCAATGAACTGAGAAAAGGAGAAATGACAAAGTGAAGCAAGTGGGAAATGTAAACATGAGACTTGCTACCAGATGACTCAATAATCCACGTTCATGGTTACACGTCTAAGTAACAGCAAACGAGGGTAAAGTAAATTCAGCAAGCTTCTCTTTAACTCGGCGAAGACTGCAGTGCATTCTGAAGGTTTTCCGTCTAGACTGGAGCTCCGGTTTCCTCGTGGGCTCTTTGCTCTTCCCTCTGCTCCGCGCGGCGAGGCGATCCGTTGAGGGGAGAACAGCGCCAGCAGCAGCGGGAAGCAGGTGCGCCAGGAGAAGGGGGCGCGGCTGCAGGGGCGGCGGCGCGGGGCTGCCCCGGGCGCCTCCTCTCGGCTACGCGGCCTTTCGCTCGCTTCTAACCCGGTCCCAGCCGCCCTGCCCTGGGGCGGACCGTCCCGCAGCGGCACCTGGAGTGCCCGCAGGTCTGGCACCCTCGGCCCACGCTCACCGGGCGGGTCCCGACGCCAGAGGGCTTCTTTCCCCCGGGCCGTAGCTTCCGGGTGAGCAGAGGGCACGCCCCGGGGCGCTGGCGGGACCGACCGGAAGCGCGTCGCCGCGGTGCCGGCGCCTGACGGGCTGAGTCGCTCCTCGTGGTGCTGCGTGCAGGTGTTCCACGGGAAGGGCGCATTGCCCACCTGGGGGCGTCTGCTCCCGGGTGAGCCCAGAGCGTGGAACTGGTCTCTTTCCTTCCAAGGAGAGCTGAGAGTCTGATCAACAGGGGCTACTTTCGGAGTACTATTGCAGCAAACATTTGAAAGCTTAGAGTTCTTTCAAGAAAAATCCTCTCCATGGGGCTTCTTTGGTAGTCCAGTGGCTAAGACTCCGAGCTTTCAGTGCTGGGGGGCCAGGGTTCCCATCCCTGATCAGGGAACTGGATCCTGCATGCTGCGACTAAGTTCGCATGCCACAACTTAAAAAAAAAAAAAAAGGTCCCACATGCCAAAACTAAGACCTGGTGCAGCCGAGTTAAAAAAAATTTTTTTAAGAGAGAAATGTTCTCCAAAACAAAAATGTGGAGTAGGGCAGAGAATGGGGCAACACTGATTATTACAGCAGCAGCAGTGCCCTTATTGTCACCAGGCGCTGTTACCTCTCTGGTTCTCTCACACCAACACTGCCACCGGAGACAATAGCTTTCACACCCCAGTCCCCAGTAAGAGACGCATCTCAGGTGTGACCCTGTGCACACCCACACAGACACCTGAAGTAACATCTACTCCCACACGGTGAGGCCCTTTCTGAGGCTTTCATTTCTACACCACTTAGGGTTGCCAGATTTAGCCACAAAAATAAGGGACTCCCAGTTAAATATGACCTTAAGATAACAAAGACTTTTGATTAGTATGTGTAAGCCCTGTATAACACTGCGGGTATATTTATACTGAAAACAATGCCTTCATTGTCTGAAATTCAGATTTAACGGAGGTCCTGTATTGCCTGACAACCCTTTAAAATGCTGGTCACAATCCCCTAACCTGATGTCACTAGTGAGTCTCGGGCCCCTTAGGTGACAGGACCACAGCACTTCTTTCTTTATGGGAAACCAAGTTAAGAGCAGGAACTAGATCCGAAGCCCGCGGGCACCACCCCTGCCGGCTGTCACACTCTCCTCCCCTCCGCCCACCCCACCCCAGCAAAGGCCTGCACTTGCTACAGTAAAAGGTTTGTGGCTTTTTTTTTAATCAAGCAAGAATCTGTTAACAGTTTTATTATTTTTGTGTTAAATACCACGGGGCCGGATTGGAAAAATGAAAAACTCAGTCAACAACTGCTTTACAAGGGATGAAAAAACTCCTGCCTTGATATCAGCAAAGGTGAAGGAGAAAACTTACACTGTACAAGGCACCATTCCCCCACAGAACACCTCCTGGCATTTCCTGAATGAGTGGGATTAGCAATCTAAATAGATCATATTTCAAGAGTTAACAGCAACAGATAAAATTCAAAGGGATCATTAAAATAACATTTGCAAGGCTCTGGACAATTCTTGAACTCTTATTAAAACCACAAAGAAAGAACAGTTCTTTATTTGTGAATTTCATAAAGGACTGAATGTGCAACCACACCCCGTAGGGATTGTCTGGTGACAGTGGCGCTTCTGGGGGCCAGAGCTCTGCCCTTCCGTGTCTCTTTCTAACCATGAGGCCGCGGCTGGCGAGGCCTGCAGGACGCTGTACACACAAAGCGTGGTCACTGTGGACCACATTACCAGTAACACAGTTGTTCAGTTGCTCAGTTGCATCCGATTCTTGGCAGCCACATGGACTGCAGCATACCAGCCTCCCCAGTCCTCCACGATCTACCAGAATTTGCTCAAACTCATGTCCACCGAGTCGGTGATGCCATCCAACCATCTCATCCTCTGTCGTCCCCTTCTCCTCCTGCCTTCAATCTTTCCCAGCATCAGGGTCTCTTCCAATGAGTCAGCTCTTCACATCGGGTGGCCAAAGGATTGGAGTTTCAGCTTCAGTCTTTGCGATGAATCTTTTCTGGTCAAAAGGAAACAAAGAGATAGCACTCTGTGTGCTTCGCTCTTCAAGCTGAATGTCCCTATAAAGAATCCAGTGAAGATGGCTGCAGTGACAGCAAGAAGTAAAGGCGGGGTACTGGTGACATTCTCTCTGGAGGCCCCAGGTGGATCCAGGTTTCTCCGGATGTGCTACCTTCCTGAGCCTGAGTCTCCTCCCTCGGGGGCTGGTTTTCCTCTTCCAGCTCTCCCTTGGAGCCTCCTGCACTGTTCCTTGAGCTTCCTCGTCTCCGTCTTGTTGAGGGAAACACAGTGGGGCTTTGGCAGGGGTCGTCCAGCTTCACAGCGCTCAGAGGAGCGGCTTTGCTGGGTTCTATGTCCTTCTATTTATCATTTGCGCTGGGCATCTCAAATACACATCTCAACTGAGAACCCATTCCTTCATGGGGTTTTGCCTCTTTCCACACGGCTTCCATGTCTGAAACGCTTGGTGGAGCAAAGATCGCCTGTACCGTAAACTTGTGTTTACTCGTCTCACTGGGGTCACTGTCCCCCCGGGTCAGCGATTCCCCTGTTGGGCCTCACACAGTACCCACGAGGTGCTGTTGTCTTCACTTTGAAACACACCTTTCGATCTGATGGATTTTTCGATGTGAGATTTGTAGTGACTCCATCTGCGAAGGGGCCTTTGAATTTGACAGGATCTGCTTGTGCTTTGCCACGGCCGCAGAGGCGGATGCCATCGGAAACAGCGCAGAGCCAGGGCATGCCCACAGCGTGTGGCTGGCTGCGGGTGGGGGTGGCAGCGGCATGCCCAGGCCTCCTGAACCCCGCACCCGCCACTCTGTCGCCGGCTTGCCGGGCCACCCGCGGGTCCACAGCTCCAGGTCTCACGACTGACTCAACCGCACACCGGCCACTGTGGCCATGCGCACTCTGGAGTTTATTTAAAGATGACTTTTGTGTGCAGAAACAACTAGTAGCAGTCACTTTGTTTTTTAAATAAAGTTTTTCAATAAATTAATTAAATTCCATTTATTGAAATACTACATTTAAAAACATAGTTTTTCCTTAAGCATTGACGTCCAACTTAAAAATCTTTTATGTTTATAAACCCTATGTTCTGTGCTTAGTCACTCAGTCGTGTCCAACTCTTTGGGACCCCACGGGCTGTAGCCTGCCAGGCTCCTCTGTCCATAGGGATTCTCTAGAAGAATACTAGAGTGGGTTGCCATGCCCTCCTCCAGGGTGTTTTCCCAAGCCAGGGATCGAACCCAGGTCTCCTGCATTGCAGGCAGATTCTTTACTGTCTGAACCACCAGGGAAGCCCCTTTATAAATCCAGTCAATTTTAACAGTCATTTACCAGGGGCCTTCTTTGATGTTCAGTCTTCCTGACAAACCAGTTTAAGTAAAAACTCTTAAACTTTTAAAACTACATATTTAAATGCTTCAAACACTTCAATTCAGTAGTGAACAAAGCATTACCTAGCAATACGGTGGGTCTTCGGTCCTGGCACAGAAGTATCTTCTTTGCATCACTCGCTGTGCTGATGCAGGTGCTGGAGAGAGAAAGAGACAGATGGACACACATATACACACCCACAAACCAAGCCATGTCCTAGAGGGGGCAAGTGTTACCCTCTTTACAAACCCGTCCGTAGCAACCTCTTATCAGTGACCACTTGTCCGCCTCCTGAATCTCAGCAGAAAATAATTCATTCCAGATAAAGCATTGCCGGCTCCCTTCTGAAGAAGATGAGCACCTTGGGGAGCAGTGGCGCTGAGTGGGAAGGACAGGGAGGCACGCTCACAGCTGGAGAGGCGGAGGACTGGTCTGCTTCAGGCACAGCCCAGCCATCTTTACGGTTAGAGAAAACCAGCCTTCCAAACACCTTGGGATATCACCTTTGGGGTGACAGAGCTGGTCAAGAGCGCGGTTTCAAAGTGCAGATGTAAGGTTCTGTTTCGTGATCCGGGCACTGGTTCCCACAGGGGTCAGTGTGTGAACAGTCAGTGGGCCATACATTCTGCATGTAGATCATGCTATGGTTTTGTTGTTGGTCAGTCGCCCAGTCATGTCTGACTCTTTGCGACCCCGTGGACTGCAGCACGCCAGGCCTCCCTGCCCCCACAGTCTCCCGGAGTTTGCCCAAGTTCGTTCCATTGCATCAGTGATGCCATCCAGCCATCTCATCCTCTGACACCCTCTTCTCCTTCTGCCCTCAGCCTTTCCTGGCATCAGGGACTTTCCAGTGAGTCGGCTGTTCTCATCAGATGACCAAAATACTGCAGCTTCAGCTTCAGCATCAGTCCTTCCAACGACTTACTCAGAGTTGATTCCCCTTAAGATTGACTGGCTTGATCTCCTTGCTCTCCAAGGGACTTTCAGGAGTCTTCTCCAGCACTGTAGTCCAAAGGCATCAATCCTCTGGTGTTCTGCCTTCTTTACGGTCCAACTCTCACAATCGTACGTGACCACTTGGAAAAGCATAGTCTTGACTGTACAAACTGTTGTTCGCAGAGTAATGTCTCTGTTTCTCAACACACTGTCTAGGATCGTCATCGCTTTCCTGCCAAGAAGCACTCGTCTTATGAATTCATGGCTGCAGTCACCATCCACAGTGATTTTAGAGCCCAAGAAGAGGAAATCTGTCACTGCTTCCACGTTTTGCCCTTCTGTTTGCCATGAAGTAATGGGGCTGGATGCAATGATCTTAGTTTTTTAAATATTTAAGCTGACTCTTTCACCTCCTTCACCCTCATCAAGAGACTCTTTAATTCCTTTTCACTCTCAGCCATTAGAGTGGTATCATTCGCATATCTGAGGTTGTTGATGTTTCTCCCACCTGTCTTGATTCCAGCTTGTAACTCATCCAGCCCGGCATTTCTCATGATGTGCTCAGTGTATAGGTTAAATAAACGGGGTGACAGCAAACAGCCCTGTTGTACTCCTTTCTCAATCTTGAACCAGTTCCATACAGGGTTCTAACTGTTGTTTCTTGACCCGCATACAGGTTTCTCAGGAGACAGGTAAGATGGGCTGGTATTCCCATTTCTTTAAGAGCTTTCTACAGTTTATTATGATCCACACAGTCAAAGGCTTTGGTGTAGTCGATGAAACAGAGGTAGATGTTTTTCTGGAATTCCTCTGCTTTCTCTATGATCTAGAGAATGTTAGAAATTTCATCTCTGTTTCCTCTTTCTTTTTTAAACCCAGCTTGGACATCCGAAAGTTCTTGGTTCGCATAATGCTGAAGCCTAGCATGCAGGATTTTAAGCACGGCCTTATTAGCATGGGAGGTGATTGCAGTTGTCCGATGGTTAGCACATTCTTTGGCACTATCCTTCTTAGGAACTGGGATGAGGATTGACCTTTTCCAGTCCTGTGGCTACTGCTGCATCTTCCAGATTTGCTGACATATTGAACACAGCACCCTGATGGCATCGTCCTTTAGGGTTTTGCATAGTTCTACTGGAATTCCATTGCATCCACTAGCTTTATTAAAAGAAGTATTTCCTAAAGCCCACTTGACTTTGCTCTCCAGGATGTCTGGCTCTGGATGACTGACCACATCATCATAGTTATCCAGTTCATTAAGATCTTTTTTGTACAATTCTTCCATGTATTCTTTCCATCTCTTCTTGATCTCTTCAGCATCTACTAAGTCTCTACCATTTCTGTTCTTTATTGTGCCCATCTTTGGGTGAAATGTTCCCTTGAGATCTCCAATTTTTCTGAAGAGATCTCTAGCTTTTCCCCTTCTGTTGTTTTCTTCAATACTTCAGTAAAAAGCTCCAAAGTTTACTTTGAAAGTCAGTTAAGCTTCTCTCCTTCTGGATACACATTCGTAAGCCAAAAGTTCACTTTCTGCAGGCCCAGGTAGAGGAGCCTTTTTACAGTAGGGTTCGAAGAGTTTTACCCCAAAGCATGCATCTAGCAGCAAGTACCCCGGTGTTAGCTCATTGTTCTGGTACTTCAGGTCAACCAGCCCTCTCCCACCAGGCATCAGCCCAGGCCCTGGACCCTCTGCTGGGCCCCAGGACAGCCTGGGGTGGCGGGAGGGGCAAGGCTGAGCTCAGCCGTGGACAGGAGCCCAGGCACAGAGTGCCCAGGACAGGCAGATCAGGCTGGTATAAGGGGAGGGGGAAGTAGGGGAAGATGCAGGGTTGAGCTGTCTAGGGAGGGGTGGAGGAATGGGGGTCCTGACATCCAGGCAGCAGGGGGAGAATCACTGACACCCTAAATGCCACCTTGAAAGTGAAAATCAAAGTCAAAGTTGCTCAGTCGTGTCTGACTCTTGGCGACTCCGTGGACTTAGTCCATGGAATTCTCCAGGCCAGAATACTGGAGTGGGTAGCCTTCCCTTTCTCAAGGGATCCCAACCCACGGATCAAACCCACATTCCAAGCAGATTCTTTACCAGCTGAGCCACAAGGGAAGCCCAAGAATACTGGGGTGAGTAGCCATTCTCTCCTCCAGGGGTTCTTCCCAACCCAGGGTTTGAACCAGGGTCTCCTGCATTGCAGGCAGATTCTTTACCAACTGAGCTATCAGGGAAGCCCAAATGCCACGTTAGAGCTCCCAAATTCAAGCCAATCTTCTCACTGCATCTCTAGAACTCTTAGTACATTGTCCCAGGTTGTACACAAGGCCAGCAGGGCCAACACTAACCAGGAAGCAGTCACGCCAGCACCAGGATGAAAAGCTCCTAACTCCGACTACAGACCTGACCCCGCAGCTGTCACTCCCAGCCAGAAAAACCCCCGTGCTCAAACCACCTGAGGCCCAGCGGACCAGGGCCTCGCCCGGGCTCCCGCCTCTGTGTCCAGCACCACCAAAGGCAGAGACTGAGCCTGGGTCCAAGCCGGTCACTAGGAACACCAGGGCAAGTCCATGGCCCCCAAGCAAGTGATCTGTCAAGTTCAAAGTGTGGGCCACACTGCTGGACACCTTCTTAAATGTCAACAGCCTTACACTGCGGGGAGGGCGGGGGGTGGCGGAGCGGTGATGAGAGTTTGAGACATAGAGACCTTACAGACATGTGAGTGAGTCTTCCCAGTGCTCTTCTGACTTTTCCCTCATCATCCTAGAGAACTGCTGGCAAGTTCTCTGCCTTAAGGAGAAGGGGGAGCACACAGAGATGGAGCCCAAGGCCGAGCCCCTCGGCAAGTTCATCACTTTCAACAGACACCCACGGAAAGAAACCCACCTCCATTATCACCCAGAGCACTCGGGGCTCAGCACTGGGCCCTTGGGGCTGACAACAGGAGACACGGCTCTGAGCTCAAGTGATCAGGCCCAGGACTTCTTCCCAGACAGCGCAGTGGTAAAGAACCCGCCTGCCATTGCAAGAGACATAAGAGATGAGGGCCGAATCGATGGGTAGGGAAGATTCCCTGGAGAGGAAATGGCAACCCACTCCAGTATTCTTGCCTAGAGAATCCCACGAACAGAGGGGCCTGGTGGGTTACAGTCCACGAAGTCGCAAACAGTCGGACATGACTGAGTGACTAAGCACACACACCATCAGGCCCAGGTGTGACCCACACCCCTGACCCCACTGCCTGGGGCAGCCCCCCTCCCCCCAAGCTCAGTGGGAAGTGCGGAGGGCAAGGACCGTGGCCCCTCCTTTCCTCACTCAGAAAGAAAGAACTCTTGGGGGGACATAGCCTGGGACTTGAGCCCTGGGACTTGAGCTCCAGCCAGAACATCCAGTTCAGCTGTGGATGCGCCATTCCTCCCCAGGGCCTCACCTGCCTCTGCTGCAGAGTAACACCAGGATTTGGTGATGGCTCAGTTGCTAAGAGTCGGACATGACTGAGCGACTTCACTTTCACTTTTCACTTTCATGCATTGAAGAAGGAAATGGCAACCCACTCCAGTGTTCTTGCCTGGAGAATCCTAGAATCCTAGGGGGAGCCTGGTGGGCTGACGTCTATGGGGTCGCACAGAGTTGGACACGACTGAAGCATCTTAGCAGGAGCAGCAGCAGCAGTTGGTAAAGAATCCGCCTGCAATGCAGGAGACCCGGGTTCGAATCCTAGGTTGGGAAGAACCCCTGGAGGAGGGAACGGCTACCCACTCCAGTACTCCGACCTGGAGAATTCCATGGACTGTATAGTCCATGGGGTCCCAAAGAGTTGGACACAACTGAGTAACTTTCCCTTCATTTGGTGATTTTACTAAAGATGGCTCCCACCTTATGAAAACAGACTCATAGACCCAGAAAACAAGCGGCTGGCTGCTGGAGGGTGGAGGAAGGCAATTTGGAGAAGAGCATCGAGAGGCAGAACCCTCCAGTTAGGAAGTAAATAAGTCACGGGATGTAACACACAGGATAAAGAATATGGTCAACGATATTGTAATAACTCTCTGTGGGGACAGATGGTTACCAGACTGACCATGATGATCACAGCGTGTGCAATGTGAAGTCATTCAGTATACCTGAAACACAACACTGCATTAGCTACATGTCAATTGTTTCAGACTTCCCTCGTGGCCAGGTGGATGGGAATCCACCTGCCAGTGCCTGGGACACAGGTTCGATCCCTGGTCCGGGAAGATTCCATATGCCATGGAGCAATTAAGCTACTGAGCCCGAGCTCTAGAGCCCACGTGCCTCAACCACTGAGCCCGCATGCCTAGAGCCTGTGCTCCGCAACGAGAGATGACACCGCGATGAGATATCGACACGCTACACGTACAGAGCAGCTCCTGTTCGCCGCAGCTAGAGAAGAGCCCCCACAGCAGCGAAGACCCAGCACAGCCAAAAATAAATAAATAAAAGATTTTTTTAAAGTTTGCTCCCACCTATACTTATTCCACAAATGTTTATTAAGTTACCCAAATACACCAGACGGTGTTTTCTAGGTCCGACATAAAGCACCCCAGACTGGGGGTCTTAAACAAGAGAATTTTCTCCCAGTCTCAGAGGCTGGAAAGTTCAAGACCAAGGTGTCAGCAAGGCTGGTTTCTCCCGAGGCCTCTCTCCTCGGCTTGGGGACACCCGTCTTCTCTCTGCCACCTCCACGGTCCCCCCTCTGTGCAGCTGAGTCCTCGTCCCCTCTTCCTGTAAGGACACCAGTCGTAGCCCATCGGGACCCCCTAGTGACCTCTTCCTGACCTGACATCATCTGTCAAGACTCGTCTCCAAATACAGCCCCATTCTGGGAGACTGGGGGTTCGGACTTCAACTGGCCAATTTTGGATGGACACAACTCAATCCATAAGATGGATATTGAATCTTAAAAAAGACAAAGAAAACAGAGTCCTGGGACCCCTCAGAGTCTGGGAGATGTGACTACGGCCCCACCCAGAGAAGAGCTCAAACCCGCACGGGACCATCAAGGCAGGAGCCCAGAAAAGGAAGGCATGGGGGCTTGCCTCACCCAAAACCATCGTGGAGAAACCTCACCCGGCCCAGCAAACCGTGTGCGTGCGTGTGTGTGTGTGTGTGCGTGCGTGTGTGTATGCGCGTGTGCGTGCGTGTGTGCGTGTGTGTGTGTGTGTGTGTGTCCAGGCCACAGATGCTACGTCACCTGTGCTGCAGGTACCAGTGGCTCCCACCACATCCCCGTCCCCAGGGAAGCCTTTCAGGGAGCCATGCCGCATCACCTTTCCAGGCGGCACTCAGCAGCCTCGGCACTCAGGTCAAGGCCCGGAGAGGAGAAACAAGAGCACAGCACAGAGCAGAGGTCACAGAGCAGAGGTCACAGAGCAGAGGTCAAAGAGCGAATCCCTCCTCCGTCCAGCCCCTCCTTCTCCCCAAGAAGTCCCCCGCCGTCCCAGCTGCTAGCTCCATCCAGCAAACACTGCTCTTATAAACAGCTGACCCAGATTCTCGGCTTGAATTAGGATGTTTCCCAGGCAGGCCAGGACGTACAGGGATGAATTTAAATGTTTCTTAAAAGCAAACTCGGGCTGCCCTCCCCAGCGGGGACAGCGGTGTGGGCACCAGCCAGCGGCCGTGACCCCCAGGCGGGACCTCATCACGGTTGCCGCATCTTGGGCCTCCTTCCCCATGCTCCACGCTGACTCACGGAACCACTGCAGAGACATCTGTGTTTTAAATTTTAATTAACCCACATTCTTTCCTAGATCTCCTGACCTGATTTTCCATTCTCTCTCTGCTGGGACCTCTGTGTAGCAATAGAATCACGTTCCATTTTAACCCCAATACCCATCAAACAGGGACTTGACCCTCCAAGCAAAGGACACACACATCAGGCAGCAAGCAGGAACTGGTGACAAATGAATGCGTTGGTTAGGGCCACTGTTCCCCTGGACCACTGCAGCTGGGATCACAGAGGTGGAGGGGAGGGGCCCAGTCCAGGCCAGTCATGGGCAAGGGAGTGTGGACCCTGCAGATCCAAGAATGGTAATCAACCCAGGGTCCCAGCTGCTGAGTCTGAAATTCATGCTCCCCGCAGCCCCTCCCAGCCAGGGACCTAGAGCAGCAAGGTGGAGAAAGCAGGCCTGCTCCTAGGAGCCAGCTCCTCTGATGGCCTGGCAGGACCTCTCATAGGCTGCAGGGCTCCCAGGATGCCATCAGTCTCCCCTCCTTCCCTGGGGTGCGACCTGCATGCTTGCCCACCCCCTCATGTTCCCTCCCACAGACATTCTCATGTTAAAACGTTTAATCCCCTTGCTTCTCAGAAAGTGAAAGTTGCTCAGTCTCTTTAAGACCCCAGGGACTATATACAGTCCATGGAATTCTCCAGGCCAGAATATTGGTGTGGGTACCCTTTCCCTTCTCCGGGGGATCGTCCCAACCCAGGGATTGAACCTAAGTCTACCCACATTGCAGGTGGATTCTTTACCAGCTGAGCCACCAGGGAAGCCCAAGAATACTGGAGTGGGTAGCCTAGCCCTTCTCCAGGGGATCTTCCTGACCCAGGAATTGAACCGGGGTCTTCTGCATTGGAGGCAGATTCTTTACCAACTGAGCTATCAGGGAAGCAAAACAAAGAGACCAGCTGCCAGGCCTCATGCCTCCTGAGCTGACCCCATCCTCCACCAGACAGTGGCCAAGCCCTTCCTCCCGGTCCCCCACCCCCAGAGTCTGTCCTTCAATGCAGCAACCAGACTGACCCCACCTGTGGCCTGACCCTGCTCCTGTCTGACCAGACATCTTCTGCAGCCCCTTTTCTCCCTCTGCTCTGGCCCCCGCCCCCATCTCTCTGCACAGCTGTCCCCTCCACCAGCAGCTCTTCCCAGACGCCTCGTCCTCCACTCGTTAGACCGGCCCTGACCACCAGCTCCTGGGGCAGCCTCCCCTCCCCCTCCCTCTGCTCCAGTTTCCTCCACGGCAAGGATACCTGCTTACAGAAGAAACAGTTCACAGCGTCACTCACTCTGCCTCAGCACTCCACAAGAACAAGGCAGGCCGCGTATCCATTTGCTTACCAGCGAAGCCCCAGGAACCAGGAAGGGCCCCTGCATTAAACAAGGGGACGATGGAGCAGAGGAGAGAAAAGCCAAGCGTCTTTACACCGTCATCTCCTAGGACTTTTCAGAAGAGGAAAATAAAGGGGAGACAAAGAAATGGTAAAACTTTTCAGAGCAGAAAAGAGACTCAAGTTTTCACTGTGAAAGAATAAGCTGAGTCCGGAGAGGGACAAAAGTAAAATAAAAATGAACTCTATTCACAATATATAAAGAACTCTTGAAACTTAGAAAACAAACACCACAATTTTTTAAAAGGCCAACAAATTTGAACTGACACTTCACCAAAGAAGTCACACAGATGGCAAAAACCATATAAAAAGATGCACAACGTCATTAGTCATCAAGGAGATGCAAATTAAGGCCACGATGAGGTGCTGCTATGCACTTATTAGAAAGACTGAAATTAAAAAGATGGACAAGGCACTTCCCTGGTGGTCCTGTGGCTCCACACTCACAATGCAGGGGGCCCAGGTTCAATCCCTGGTCAAGGAACTAGATCTCACATGCCACAGCTGAAAAAAAGAAAAGAGGAGACTGTCCAGCACGTCACAGTGAAGACGGAAGGTCCCGCGTGCGGCAGCAAAGACCCAGTACGCCCAAATAAATAAGTGAAATATTTTAAAAATTAATTAATTAATTAATTGGTGTTCTGTTTAAAGGAAAAAAATGTTTTAAATATGGCCAATTTTGTTGCCCAAGCTGTTCCAGGCCCTTGCTCAAAACCTACCATCCCCCACCTTTACCACGAGTTAATAAATCTTTAAGCCACAGGTTCTAGAGATAAGAAAGGAAGCTCTAGAGAGAGACAGACAAAAACCAGATGGCACAGACTGGAATCAATATGGCCTTGAATCTGACCTCCAGTAGACCCTGAGTCCATTATACCCTGATTTTAATATATTAATGTATTGAATGACACACCTATTGGCTGCGTGACTGGAAATTACAAACCAAAAAAGGACCTTTGTCAGCAAAGTGATGTCTCTGCCTTTTAATACGTTATCTAGGTTTGTCATAGCTTTTCTTACAAGGAGCAAGCATCTTTTAATTTCATGACTGCAGTCACCATTCTCAGCGATTTTGAAACCCCCAAAAATAAAGTCTGTCACTGTTTCCATCATTTCCCTATCTATTTGCCATGAGCTAGTGGAGGTGATGGAATTCCAGCTGAGCTATTTCAAATTCTAAAAGATGATACTGTGAAAGTGCTGCACTCAATATGCCAGCAAATTTGGAAAACTCAGCAGTGGCCACAGGACTAGAAAAGGTCAGTTTTCATTTCAATCTCAAAGAAGGGCAATGCCAAAGAATGTTCAAACTACTGCACAATTGAATTCTCTCACACACTAGCAAAGTAATGCTCAAAATTCTCCAAGCCAGGCTTCAACAGTACGTGAACTGTGAACTTCCAGATGTTCAAGCTGGATTTAGAAAAGGCAGAGGAACCAGAGATCAAATTGCCAACATCTGTTGGATCATCAAAAAAGCAAGAGAATTTCAGAAAAACATCTGTTTCTGCTTAATTGATTACACTAAAGTCTTTGTGTGGATCACAACAAACTGGAAAATTCTTCAAGAGATAGGAATACCAGACAAACTTACCTGCCTCCTGAGAAATCTGTATGCAGGTCAAGAAGCAACAGTTAGAATCAGACGTGGAACAACAGACTGGTTCCAAATTGGGAAAGGAGTACGTCAAGGCTGTATACGGAGAAGGCAATGGCAACCCACTCCAGTACTCTTGCCTGGAAAATCCCATGGATGGAGGGGCCTGGTAGGCTGCAGTCCATGGGGTCGCTAGGAGTTGGACACGACTGAGCGACTTCACTTTCACTTTTCACTTTCATGCATTGGAGAAGGAAATGGCAACCCACTCCAGTGTTCTTGCCTGGAGAATCCCAGGGACGGGGAGCCTGGTGGGCTGTCATCTATGGGGTTGCACAGAGTCGGATACGACTGAAGTGACTTAGCAAAGGCTGTATATTGTGACCCTGCTTATTTAACTTATACGCAGAGTACATCATGAAAAACGCTGGGCTGGAGGAAGCACAAGGTGGAATCAAGATTGGGGGAGAAATACCAATAACCTCAGATATGCTCCATCCTAAAGGAGATCAGTCCTGGGTGTTCATTGGAAGAACTGATGTTGAAGCTGAAATTCCAATACTTTGGCCACCTGATGTGAAGAGCTGACTCATTTGAAAAGACCCTGATGCTGGGAAAGATTGAGGGCAGGAGGAGAAGGGGATGACAGTGGATGAGATGGTTGGATGGCATCACCGACTCAATGGACATGGGTTTGGGTTGATTCTGGGAGTTGGTGATGGACAGGGAGACCTGGCGTGCTGTGGTTCATGGGGTCGAAAAGAATCGGACACGACTGAGTGACTAAACTGAACTGAACTGATGCAGATGACACAATCCTAATGGCAGAAAGCAAAGAGGAACCAAAGAGTCTCTTGATGAAAGTGAAAAAGGAGAATGAAAAATCTGCCTTAAAACTCAATATTCAAAAAACTAAGATCATGGCATCAAGTCCCAATAGATAGATAAGGGAACAATGGAAACAGTGACAGTCTTTATTTCCTTGGGCTCCAAAATCCCTGAAGATGGTGACTGCAGCTGAAATTAAAAGACACTTGCTCCTTAGAAGAAAAGCTATGACCAACCTCGACAGCATATTAAAAATCAGAGACATTACTTTGGCAACAAAGGTCCGTCTAGTCAAAGCTCTGGTTTTCCCAGTAGTCACGTATGGATGTGAGAGTTGGACCATAAGAAAGCTGAGCACTGAAGAATTGATGCTTCTGAACTGTGGTGTTGGAGAAGACTCTTGGGAGTCCCTTGGACAGCAAAGAGATCCAACCAGTCAATCCTGAAGGAAATCAGTCCTGAATGTTCACTGGAAGGACTGATGATGAAACTGAAGCTCTAGTACTTGGACACCTGATGTGAAGAGCTGACTCACTGGAAAAGACCCTGATGCTGGGAAAGACTGAACACAGGAGAAGGGGACGACAGAGGATGAGATGGTTGGATGACATCACTGACTCGATGGACATGAGTTTGAGCAAGCTCCAGGAGTTGGTGATGGACAGGGAGGCCTGGGGTGCTGCAGTCCGTGGCGTCACAAAGAGTCAGACAAGACTGAGCGACTGAACTGAACTGATTTTCCATGAAGTGATGGGATCCAATGCCATGATCTTAGTTCTCTGAAAGTTGAATTTTATGCCAGCTTTTTCACTCTCCTCTTTCACCTTCATTAAGAGGCTCTTTAGTTCCTCTTTGCTTTCTGCCATTAGGGTGGTATCATCGGCATATCTGAAGTATGTGTTAGTCACTCAGCCCTGTCTGACTCTTTGCAACCCCATGGACTGGAGCCTTCCAGGCTTCCTCTGTTCATGGAATTCTCCAGGAAAGAATACTGGCATGGGTTACCATTTCCTTCTCCAGGGAATCTTCCCAACCAAGGGATAGAACGCAGGTCTCCTGCATTACAGGCAGATTCTTTACCATTTGAACCACCAAGGAACCTCTGTATCTGAGGTTGTTGATATTTCTCCTGGTAATCTTGATTTCAGCTTGTGATTCATCCAGCCCAGCATGTCTCATGACGTACTGTATGTATAAGATAAATAAGAAGGGTGTCAATATACAGCCTTGACGTACTCCTTTCCCAATTTGGAACCAGTTCATTATTTCACATCTGGTTCTAACTGTTGCTTCTTGGCCTGCCTACAGGTTTCTCAGGAGACAGGTAAGGTGGTCTGGTATTCTCATCTCTTTAAGAATTTTTCCAGTTTGTTATGATCCACACAGTCAAAGGCTTTAGCATAGTCAATGAAGCAGAAATAGATGTTTTTCTGGAATTTTCTTGCTTTATCCATGATCTAACAGATGTTGGCAATTTGATCTCTGTTTCTTCTGCCTTTTCTAAATCCAGCTTGTACATCTGGAAGTTCTCGGTTCACATACTATTGAAGACCAATTTGAAGGATTTTGAGCATTACCTTGCTAGCATTCGAGATAAGCGCAATAGTCCGATAGTTTGAACAGTCTTCAGCACTGCTCTTCTTTGGGATTGGAGTGAAAACTGACCTTTTTCAGTCCTGTGGCCACTGCTCAGTTTTCCAAATTTGCTGGCATATTGAGTGCAACACTTTCACAGCATCATCTTTTAGGATTTGAAATAGCTCACCTGGAATTCCATCCCCTCCACTAGCTTTGTTCATTGCAATGCTTCTTAAGACTCAATTGACTTCACATTTCAGGATGTCTGGCTCTAGGTGGGTGACCACACCCTTGTGGTTATCTGAGTCATTAAGACCTGTTTTGCACAGTTCTGTGTATTCTTACCATCTCTTCTTAATGTCTTCTGCTTCTGTTGGGTCCATACCATTTCTGTCCTTTATTGAGCCCATCTTTGCATGAAATGTTCCCTTGGTATCTCTAATTTTCTTGAGAGAGCTCTAGTCTTTCCCATTCTACTGTTTGCTTTATTTCTTTGCATTGATCACTTAGGAAGGCTATCTTATCTCTCCTTGCTATTCTTTGGAACTCTGCATTCGGTTGGCTATATCTTTCCCTTTCCCCTCTGTTTTTCACTTCTCTTCTTTTCTTAGCTATTTGTAAGGCCTCCTCAAACAACTCTTTTGCCTTCCTGCATTTCTTTTTCTTGAGGATGGTTTTGGTCACCACCTCTGTACAATGTTACAAACCTCTATCCATCGTTCTTCAGGCACTCTGTCCATCAGATCTAATCCCTTGAATTTATTTGTCACTTCCACTGCATAATCATAAGGGAAAAGATCTAGGTCACAGCTGAAGGCCTAGTGGTTTTCCCTACTTTCTTCAACTTAAGTCTGAATTTTGCAATAAGGAGCTCATGATCTTAGCCACAGTCAGACCCAGGTCTTGTTTTTGCTGACTGTATAGAGTTTCTCCATCTTCAGCTGCAAAGAATATAGTCAATCTGATTTTGATATTGAGCATCTGGTGATGTCCATGTGTAGAGACATCTCTTGTGTTATTGGAAAAGGGTGTTTTCTCTTACCAGTGCATTCTTTTGGCAAAACTCTGTTAGACTTTGCCCTGCTTCATTTTGAACTCCAAGGCCTAACTTGCCTGTTACTCCAGGTATCTCTTGACTTCCTACTTTTGCATTCCAATCCCCTGTAATGAAAAGGACATCTTTCTTTGGTGTTTGTTCTAGAAGGTCTTATAGGTCTTCATGTAATTGTTCAACTTTGGCTACTTTGGCATTAGTGGTCAGGTTGTAGATCTGGATTACTATGATGTTAAATGGTGTGCCTTGGAAATGAATAAAGATCATTGTATCGTTTTTGAGACTGCACCCAAGTACTGCATTTCGGACTGTTTTGTTGACTATGAGGGCTATTCCATTCATTCTAAGGGATTCTTGCCCACAGTAGTAGATATAATAGCCATCTGAATTAAATTTGCCCGTTCCCATCCATTTTAGTTCACTGATTCCTCAAATGTCAATGTTCACTCTTGCCATCTCCTGTTTGACGACTTCCAATTTACCTAACACTCCAGGTTCCTATGCGATATTATTCTTTACAGCATCAGACTTTACTTTCACCACCAGACACATCCACAACTGGGCGTCGTTTCTGCTTTGACTCAGCCTCTTCATTCCTTCTGGAGCTATTTCTTTGCTCTTCCCCAGCAACATATTGGAAACCTGCCAACCTGGAGGGCTCATCTTCCAGTTTCATATCTTCTTGACTTTTCATTCTGTTCATGGGGTTCTTAGGGCAAGAATACTAAAGTGGTTTGCTGTTCCCTTCTCCAGTTGACCACGTTTTGTCAGAACTCTCCACCGTGATCCTGTCTGTCCTGGATGGCCCTGCATATGTGGGTCATAGTTTCATTGAGTAACACAAGGCTGTGATCTGTGTAATCATTTTGGTTAGTTTTCTGTGGGTTCCATTTGGAAAGCCATGGGGTAGCAGTTCCTCCTTCTGTCTGCCCTTTGACGGATGAGAATAAGAGGCTTGTGCAAGTTTCCTGATGGGAGGGACTGACTATGGGGAAAACCAGGTCTTGCTCTGGTGAACGGGGCCGTGCTCAGTAAATCTTTCCAATTTTCGGCTGATGGGCAGGGCTGTGCTCCCTCCCTGTAGATTGGCCTGAGGCGGCCCAGTCCTGGAGTCCACAGTCTCTATGGTAGCATTACAGCCTCTACAATAAGGCTAACCGCAACCTGCTGCACGAGAACTTATGCTAACATGCTGCGCCTCCCCGGACTGCGGCTGTCCGTGTTCCTGACCCTGCAGCAGGCCGCTGCTGACCCGTGCCTCCGCAGGAGACCCTCAGACTCTCACAGGCAGGTCTGGCTCGGCCTCCTGTGGGTTAGTGCTCCTTTCCCCTGGGTCCTGTTTCACACAAGGTTTTGTTTGTGCCTTCCAGGAGTCTCTGGCGGGTATGGGGTTTGATGTTAATGTGATTGCGCCCCTCCTGCCATCTCGTTGCAGCGTCTCCTTTGTCCTGAGACTTGGGGTATATTTTTTGGTGGGTCCCAACATGCTCCTGTCGATGGCTGTGCAGCCGCTAGTTGGGATTCTGGTGTTCTCGCAGGAGAGGACGAGCGCACGTCCTCCTACTCCGCCATCTTGGATGTGTTCACAGGCACAGACGTATATCCAAACTTAGCAGGTTATACATTTTAAACATGTGCAGTTTATTGTATTTAGTTACACCTTAATACTGGGCTTCCCTGGTGGTTCAGACGATAAAGCATCTGCCTGCAATGCAAGAGGCCTGGGTTCGACCCCTGGGTTGGGAAGATCCCCTGGAGGAGGGCATGGCAACCCACTCCAGTACTCTTGCCTGGAGACTCCCTATGGACGGAGGAGCCTGGCAGGCTACAGTCTATGGGGTCGCAAAGAGTCGGGCATGACTGAGCGACTAACACACACACATATAATATTATTCAGCTTTACCAGGAATACAGATGGTCAGTAAATTATGGAAAAACGACCAAATCACCAAGACAGTAATGTGACTTCAAACAAGTGTGTACCAGACAACAAGGTTTACCGTAGAGCACAGGGAACTGTATTCAGTATTCTGTGATAAACCATAATGGAAAAGAATACTTTAAAAAAGAATATATATATGTGTGTGTGTGTGTATAACAGAGTCACTTTGCTGTACAGCAGAAACTAGCAACGTTGTAAACCAACCATACTTCAACGAAAATAAAATGTGTAACTGATAACACAACCTCAAGACCTCTAAAGTGAAGACTGGAGAACTTCAAAGAGAAAAGGCACAGAGCAACTGTCTTAGGAAGAGATTTCAACTCATCCTTCAGATATTGATCCTTCAGATACTGACAGAAAAAAAACCAGCATGGAGGTAAAAGATCCAGAGCCCAGTGGGTAACACACAGAGTTCTGTGGCCTGTAAGGAAAGAACGCACACAGGTGCCCTTTATGAGAACCTGTCATGGGCCTCCCTGTGGTCCAGTGGCTAAGACTCCACACCCCCAGTGCAGGGGCCCAGGGAACTGGTGAGGGAACTGGATCCCCCTGAATTCACACTAAGTGGTCCCGTAGTAATCCCACTAGAGTTCGCCACAACTGAAGGATCGAGGGCAGCCAAATAAATAAATATTTAAAAAAAAAATCTGCCATGGGCCCAGCTGTCCTCCATCTGCCTTATACAAGGTCCAGGGAGGCCCCTGGGGGCTTCTGAGTCCCCCACGGGCCACAAGTCCCAAGAGTGGGAACAGCAGCCGGTTCGCTGGGATTTCCCAGAGCCTGACACCAGAGGACTGGTCACCCCGCACCCTCACCACATGCAGACCAAGGCCCATTTCCTCTTGCCCCTCAACGGGCCTCGGAAGGGCAGATGCTGCCCAGCATTGGCTCCCCTGTGGCCACCGCTCTGCTTGGAGCCTTGGAGAGCTCTCCTTCTACCGCTTTCAGGCATACACCTGCGGTCACACTTCACACTTCACTTCACTGCTTCTTCATCCTCCACGAGCCCATGTCCCTGTTTCATTCTGAGCCCTTACACCTGCTGTTCCCTGCCTGGAACGTCCCCCACTCTGCTCATCTGGCCATTTCCTGCTCAGAATGTACAGCTTTGTGGAACCTGTCACTTCCTGAGTCAGCGCCCTGGGTTCCCCTTTGCGCTCAGCTCGTCAGGTTCCTGCTGTCTCTGGTTTACATCTGTCCACACCCGAGAGCAAGGACCACAGCCATCCAGGTCATCGCCGTATCCTGGGGCCTCACACATGGCCTGTATTCAGGAGGTAGCTGATAAACATAATTACTTAGCTGATCAAAAGCGGAGGCTATGACATAGCACTCCCCACCCTCCTCCCCAGCTCAGCCCTGCCTGCCACCGCTGGGGGGCTACTTTGCTTTCCAAAGGCGGTCTCTGCTTCCACACCTCCACCTCTTCGGTTGGCTCCTGCTATTCACCACCCCAGGACAGATGCCAACCATCCCCTCCTTCTGCCTCTGAGGCTGGGTCTCCTTTCCTGCCCACCCCAGCCCACGGTGCTTCTCTGAACATGAGGCATTCTGGATTTAGCAGTTGTCACATTGCATCAGACATAGAAAGTCGGTGTTCTTGGAGGCATGGGGGAGGTACTCAAGGTGTGCTGCTGGATGAATGGAAAGTCAGGGCCACTGGAGGAGATCCTGGAAGGTTAGCATCAGATGCTCTCTCAGGCCCATTGCCCCTCAACCGGGTGCTTTCCTGAGGGGAAAACAGCTGGGGATGACTCTTCCACAGCTGTGTGAGTAGTAAGTATCACTACACCCCGTCCCCTGAGGCGATGGGGTCTCATCACCAACCCTGATACTCAGCACCCAGTAGCTGATGCGGCAGGACACCTTCCGGGTGCCACAGCAGCCCAGATGCCAATTGTAGCATCCGGTCACCAGGAAACTGGCTGGAAAGCAATGGAGTGTCCCAAAGAGGGTCAGAGAGACCCTTGGTCCCCTGGTGGCCCTTGGGAGGATGAAGCATGATAAATAGATCTTTTTGTTTCAAAGTCTAGATCTCTCAAAGCAGCAGATTCAGTTGTTCAGCCTGGGAAGTCATTGGCAATGGCGTTTCCCAAAAAAGCAGTAGGAAGCTATTGCGTGGATGTGGGGCTCCCTAAACAGCCATAACAGTCCTGGATCCTGGAGTGGGCTGCCATTCCCTTCTCCAGTGGACCACATTTTGTCAGAACTCTTCACTATGACCCATCCATCTTGGGTGGCCCTGCCTGGCATGGTTCATAGCTTCCCTGAGTTACCCAAACTTCTTCACGATGACAAGTCTGTGATCCATGAAGGGGATAACAGTCCATAAACAGGTAGAAAAACTGGGGCTTGCCAAGGTAGAGGAGGGAACATGGGCATTCTCCAGGAGGGGCCTGGCGAGAGCTAGAGGGGGTGCCAGGGCAGAGAGAAGGCCCACAGCATCATTTGGAAGAAGACGTGGCACCCATTCCAGTCCGGGGGCAGCAGGTACTCTGAATTCAGCACAGGCTCCATCCAAGACGACCAAGCTGAACCGGCCAAGAAGCAACATCCCTGGTCACTTGGTTTAAAAGAGAAAGTGGCCAAGGGTGGCCCCTGACTGCTGAAGGCATCCTGACCTGTGTTGGGCCCACCCTGGGGAACTCCAGCTGCACGAGGAAAGAGCCAGGCATGCCACAGTGGGAGGCCTGGGGTCCTGCAGGAGTCTCCTTGGAGCCCCCAAAATCCACATCCCTCCCTGGCCCCGAGGTCAAACCTCCACTCCACGAACAAGTCAATACAGCAAACACGGTGATCTCAGGGTGATCTCTGCCCCTTGAAGCAGAACATGAGAGAATGGCCAAAACAAATTTTCCCCCACCTCAGATCTTTCATTTGGGCCCTCGGCGTCCCCGCCTGCACCCCACACCTGCCGGCCACCTGGTCAAACGCCATCTCTGACCTCCCTCAGCTCTTCTAGGAGTGGCTGCCCCCAAACCTTCTGAAACAAAGCCTGACTGTAGCAGCAGGTAAATCACACCTTCTCCCCACACTCCAGGCAGGATACTAGCGCAACCTGCCCGGGAGGCACCGTGACCACCCCCATCTCACGGCTGACAAGCAGGGGTCCCCAGGGGTACAGTATGTGCTGGGGTCACACACCAGTGAGCCACAGAGCAGGTGTCAAACCCTGACCGCCCCCAGACTTCCAAGGCCTCAAGATTCCGGGTCCTCCACCCCCGTCCTGCCTTCCTCCACGTTCCCAGCTGTCTCTTCAGTCCCTTCCCCGGGGCCTTCTCGGGGATTCCTCCCTACCCAAGGGAGCCTTCCAGGTTCTCCCCAGCCTGACGTGCCCCTGGCCCCTCAACTCTAAGCAGTGCATCTCGACCACCTGTCACCACGACCCCGTTAGAAAGTTTTACATGACTGCCCGGCAGAGGTGTGCTTGATAAGGGACTAGTGATCCATTCTACATCCTTCCATTTTCTTTGAGATGCTCTTCCACATAAAATGTCCACCAAGAGTGAACCCCAAATCAATCCATGGACTTTAAGCGCTAATTATGTGTCGTTGGAGGTTCATCGACTGGAACAAAAGTCCCACCTGGTGGGGCTGTGCGTGGGGGGTGGGTTGTGGGGAGCCTGTGACAGGCGAGTAGTAGAGGGGAGCTCTGTACTTTCTGCTCAGTTTACCGTGAGCCCAAAGCTTCTCTAAAAAAATTAAAAATACACATTTAAACAAACACTCTTCTGGCCTCACTACACTGCTTTTACCCCTGGCCGTCACCTGCAGAGTTGAATGTCCTAGAGAACTTGATCTTGATCATGCTTTTGGCCCACTTTTTTTTTATTCCTCTTGGTGCTATACCAGGTTATTTAGATAAAATGAGTGCCCTCCCCAGGGTGGCTCACTGCTGGGGTTTGCTGGGACAGAGAGGAATGGGAAGACCGGGAAAGTCCTGAGCAAACTGGAACAAGTTGTTCCCCGGAGTTCCCCTCGCAGCCAAAGCTCCGTTAGCGCCATGGAGTCTGACTTCTAACCCTTGAAAAGAACCTTGCTCAGAATCCACAGGAGGTGAACAGACGTGGGCCACTGCTTTATGAAGATTATTCATATCGATGGCCCCTGTGCACCTGACCATGGGGATGCTTCCATAAATGCTGACTGGGCTGCATGGGACCAGAATGGTTTTAAATTCCATTCCTAAATGAGGGTCTCCTTTGTATCTCCTCGGCCCTCACCCCTTCCATGAGGATACGACTTCCAACACTCTGGCTAAAGAGCCACACAGCCAGAGGCAGGGCAATAAATGGATCTGTTCCCTGTCCAGGGGGCCAAGTCCAGTGACCGCACGTGGGGCTGTCCTGACATGGTCAGATGATACGCTTGACCTCGGAACTCTCCTTCTAGAGAACCTCAATTTCACAGCACGGCACTGTGATCTTGCTTTAGTGAGACAGATCATGACCTTGCCTGGTGGTCCAGCGCTTAAGAATCATCTTCCAATGCAGGAGTTTCAAACTTGGGTTTGATCCTTGGTCGGGGAACTAAGATCCCACATACCAAGGGTCAATGAAGCCCAGGTGCCCCAGTGAAGATCCCGTGTGCTGCAACTAAGACCCAACACTGCCATAAATAAATAAACAAAAAGAGTCATTGGTGGGGGAGTGGAGGAGTGTGCTGGTCTTCCCAGAGCACATGATGACCTCAGGCATTTCATTCCCCTCTTCTCCTCCTCGCCAAGCACAACCACATCTGCAGGGGCCATATGCATTCCAGGTAGGCCAGCTCGTGCCGGTTCAGAGTTTTCTTAGAATAATCCGAATTCTCACAACTGATGTTAACAATCAAAGAGCCAGAGAAAAACCTGTCTTTTGCAAGACATGTTAAAATCTCTCAGAAGGCCAGCAGAAGCAGAGATGTGAAGATGTCCACCAATGAACTCCTTTTGGCATTTTAATCCAAACAACCAGATACAGATATAGCATATTGAAAAGCAGAGGCATTACTTTGCCAACAAAGGTCCATCTAGTCAAGGCTATGGTTTTTCCAGTGGTCATGTATGGATGTGAGAGTCGGACTGTGAAGAAAGCTGAGCACCGAAGAATTGATGCTTTTGAACTGTGGTGTTGGAGAAGACTCTTGAGAGTCCCTTGGACTGCCAGGAGATCCAACCAGTCCGTTCTGAAGATCAGCCCTGGGATTTCTTTGGAAGGAATGATGCTAAAGCTGAAACTCCAGTACTTGGGCCATCTCATTCGAAGAACTGACTCATTGGAAAAGACTCTGATGCTGGGAGGGATTGGGGACAGGAGGAGAAGGGGACAACAGAGGATGAGATGCTGGATGGTATCACTGACTCGATGGACGTTGAGTCTGAGTGAACTCCGGGAGTTGGTGATGGACAGGGAGGCCTGGCGTGCTGCGATTCATGGGGTCGCAAAGAGTCGGACACAACTGAGCGACTGAACTGAACTGAAGCTTTTTTAAAATATTTATTTATTTTTGGCTGAAGTGGGTCTTCATTGCAGCACACAGGCTTTCTCTGGTAGCGGAAAGCAGGGTTACCCTCTGGCTGCCGTGAGTGGGCTTCTCATTGAAGCGGCGTCTCTTGTTGCAGAGCATGGGCACGCAGGCTCAGCAGTTGTGGCGCACAGGCTTAGCTGCCCTGCAGCGTGTGGGATCTTCCCTGACCAGGCACCGAATCAGTGCCCCCTGCACTGCAAGGCGGATTTTAACCACTGAACCACCAGGAAAGCCCCAGATAAATGCAATTTTAAAAAGCTACTGGAATATAATAAGTATATCAAAATTTCTGCCTACCGTTGAGCATTGGATTTTGTTGGGAACTGGCAGCTACTATTAAAATAGAAAAATGTTGTACTATGGGCTGACTTGATCTGGGCAGTAAGATGAAATTAAATAAATTTTTCTATATTGAAAAAAAATAAGGTTGCTCCCTGTGGCTCAGACGGTAAAGACTCCACCTGCAACCAGAAGACCAGGGTTTGATCCCTGGAGAAGGGAATGACAACTCACTCCAGTATTCTCACCTGGAAAATCCCAAGGACAGAAGAGCCTGGTGGGCTGCGGTCCATGGGGTCACAAAGAGCCAGCCACGACTGAGCGCACACAGCAGCAACGGCCTCTGTGGTCCCTGCCATTCCTTACTATTCACACCGTGCTGCCGCTCTTGCTCTAGGGGGCTAAGAAATTTCCAGAATTACACTGATTCCTTTACACTGTACACCCTACTAAGGGGCGATCTCAATTTACTTTGGTTCCCACTTGTGTTTCAGAGTCTATTTCATGTCTTTAACTCTCCCTCCCTCTTTGGTAGCCCTGTAGAGTTAGTGTCCCTATTTTACAGGATAATAATAGCTCAAAATGCTAAAAGACTTGCACTAAGTCACACAGTAAGTCAGAGAGCTAAAATTATTTATATTTGCCAAAGAACTTTTTAACTTAAAAAATATAGACAAGCACAAAACAGTGAACAAATTCTATAAAACTATACATGTAATTGTTAACAATATTTATGATATATATCATATTTAATTGTGGGAATGTGAGGTTTTATATATTTTGTATGTATATAGATATGTTCAATATATGTTGATAAGGGTGAAAGAGGACAGTGAAAATCTGGCTTGAAACTCAACATTCAAAAAACTAAGATTATGGCACCTGGTCCCATCGCTTCATGGCAAATAGAAGGGGGAAAAGTGGAAGCAGTGACAGATTTTCTTTTCCTGGACTCCAAAATCACTGTGTACAGTGACTGCAGCCATGAAACTAAAAGATGCCTGCTCCTTGGAAGACAAGCTATGAGAAACCTAGACAGCGTTTTAAAAAGCAGAGACATCACTTTGCCAACAAAGGTCAGTATAGTCAAAGCTATGGTTTTCCAGTAGTCATGTACAGATGTGAGAGTTGGACCATAAAGAAGGCTGAGCACCAATGAATTGAAGTTTTTGAACTGTGATTCTGGAGAAGACTCTTGAGAGTCCCTTGGGCAGCACGATGATCAAACCAGTCAATCCTAAAGGAAATCGACCCTGGATACTCATTGGAAGGACTGATGCCGAAGCCCGAAACTTTTGCCACCTGATGTGAAGAGCTGACTCATTAGAAAAGACCCCGATGCTGGGGAAGATTGAAGGCAAAAAAAGAGGAGCAGTAGCAAAGGATGAAGTGGTCAGAAGCATCCCTGAGTCAATGGACATGAACTTGAGCAGATTCTGGGAGTTAGGGGAGGACAGAGGAACCTGGTGTGCTGCAGTCCATGGGGTCTCAAAGAGTCGGAAATGACTTAGTGACTGAACAACAACGTAAATACATATTATATGGATTTACAGTGACTTGGGTTATTGTAGGCATTTTCCCCTTATTGTGGTGAAATAGACAAAACATAAAATGTACTGTGTTACCCATTTTTAAGTGTATGTTCAGTGACATTATATAATATATGTTGTTGTGTAGCCATCACCTCTGTGCATCGCCAGGACTTTTTCATCTTCCCAACTGAAACTCTGTCCCTATTAAACACTAACTTTTAGGAATGGAAATAGTTCTTGCCCTATCAGTAAACAAGGATGTAACAGTCGTCAGCAATTCCAGCCTTCCAGTGTGAGCCTAAGAGCATTCGGGAAGGAGCAGAATACCTGGGATCTAACGGCCAGATTGCAGCCACTCCCTATGGTGAGCCCCGGGGAGCTTGGGGCGTGAGACACACAGGACACTGACCCAGGATTGCTGAGATGCCCACGGAATGATGCCTCCAGTGAGCTCAGACTCTCCCATTGTCCCCTTCGTGGAAAAGTACTAAGTTCCTTAACTTGGGATATCTGGTTTTCTTTAATTAACAATGATATTTTGATGCTCAGATTACCTGCCCTTCATTGTAAAGCTTCTGTATAACCTGGTTCCTCCCCTCGCCTCCTTGGACCAGTTCTCTCAGGGTTACTTGAGATGCTATCTCCCAGGCTTGAAGTCCTAAAAATTCTCACCAATAAAGCATAACCCTCAACTTTTAGGTGATGAATATTTTTTAAGGTTACACTCTCTACTACTCCTCCCCCCTCTTCAGGCCCTGGCAATATCCTTCTACTTTCTGTCTCTCTGAATCTGCCTACTTTAGGAACCTCATATAAGTGGACTTACACAGTATTTGCCCTTTTGTGACTGGCTTGTTTCACTTAACTTTCACTTAGACATTATGCTAACTGAAAAAAATCAGTCATAGCTTTAAATTCTGACTGTGGTTTTAAGGTAGCCGAGGTGTGTGTTAAAAATAGCCATGAACTTTGTATATACCTAGCAAGAGAGTATGAAATGTGAGTGACCTAGCCCAGAAGACTTCTTTCTGCATGAAATACCCAAACATACAAGCAGCCTTTATGAGCTAAACTAAAAAAGGAACTCTGAGCTCAGACTCCTTGCACATGAAGCTCAGAATAGCTGTGCTTAACTTACCAAGTATAACAGTACAAAATGTCATACTGGGAATATTGAATGTGGGAGTCGATCACCCAAGGAAAAAAATCTCTCATCTAATTTAAGGGAACTCAAAATGAATCCATTCTCTCGTTCAGAATTCTGCTCTGCAAAAGTCCCATCTGGTACTAACTATATTTACTTAGATAGATCAGTACCACAAAAGAAAGGTTATTTAGAGCATCTTGTTATGGTCTTCTGGATGATTCTTCCATCTACGAGAGAATGCAACAGAGACACAGGAAATTGACCCTAAATATGGACTATATTTTGCTCAAATGTAAATGTAGAGACATCACCCTTCCAGTCAAGAAAACAATCGGACCTTTCATACATGACACACACAGCCTCTGCAATCACCCTGGGAAGTCCCTGGAGCAGCAGGGAGTGTAAATGAGGGGACTGTAAATGAGATAAGCACAGGTTTCATGATGGGGGCCAAGATACAGGCTAGCTTCACGCTGTCTGACGTCCACATCGTGGGGAAAAGTCAGATGGGCAGGGGAAAGCAGTTTGCTGAGCTTCACCCACTCGCTGGAACTTACTGTTCTGTTTTCACACTGAGCTCTGCTTCCTTGGTGACCTTCACAGTGTAACCTTTCCCTGCCTCAGTTTCCTCATCTGCAAAGTAAAGTCACAACAGTCCGCCTCGGAGGACACAAAACCGAGTCAGCGTACGTGCCCCACACAGGTTGTCACTGGGGTGCTTTGCTGACGTTTCAGGAGTCTTGTCTCCCGAAGTGGATGCTGAGCAAGGGCCGTGGGTTGTTTGAGGTGGGTTTTTTCATGATTATTATTCACTTATTTTGGCTGTGCTGGGTTGTTTTTGTTGCGCTCGGGCTTTCCCTCCTTGCGGTGAGCAGGGGCTCCTCTCCAGCGCTGGTGCAGGGGCTGCTCATGGTGGTGGCTTCTCTTGTCTCAGAGCATAGACTCTAGAGCCCGTGGGCTCAGTACTTGCAGCTCGCAGGCTCCAGAGCCTAGGTTCCATAGCTGTGGTGCACAGTTTGAGCTGCCCCACAGCCTGTAGGATCTTCCCAGACCAGAGATCAAACCAGAGTCCCCTGCATTGCAAGGCAAATTTTTAATCACTGGACCACCAGGGAAGCCCAAGTTGTTGGGTTTTTTTTTTAATGTCGGTTGTGAGTTGAATTGCATCCTCCCGAAAAACATTAAAGTCCTGACCCTGATGAAACTGAGTGAGGCCCTGTTTGTAGCTGCCGCTTGCTGCAGATGTAATCAAGGTGAGGTCAGGGCTTCTCCAATGGCCCAGAGGGAAAGAATCCGCCTGCCGATACGAGAGACATTGGTTTGGAAGATTTCACATGCTGCGGAGCAGCTAAACCCTTGGCCACAGCTGTTGAACCTGTGCTCTAGAGCCCAGAAACCGTGCTCCAGGGCCTGTGTGTTTCGCAACAAGAGAAGCTACCACAATGAGAAGCCTGCTCACCACAACTAGAGAAAAGTTTGTGCAGCAAAAAAGACCCAGCACAGCCAGAACTAAATAAATATATGTATCTAAATAAATATAAAGATGAAGTCACACTGAACTGAGAAGGAGGGTGGTGTCCTTAATGCATCATGCCTGTTGTCCTTCTGAAAAGAGACACAGAGACAGGCACACAGAGAGGAAAAGGCCATGTGAAGACAGACACTCGGAGGGCAGGTCACACGACGGAAGCAGAGACTAGAGTGATGCAGCTGCCAGTCAAGGACTGCTGGCCACCCCCTGCGGGCCTTGCCAACACCTCTGGCCTCCAGAACTCTGAGAGACTAAACCTCTGTTATTTAAGCCAGGCAGTTTGTGGTGCAGCAGCACTAAGAAACTAACACAATGCCGTAAGTGTTTAAATTCCCGAGAGCTGGCACACGGAGGGCATTTGATGTGTATCAGTTGAAGGAATGAACCCATGAATAGATGCGTGAAGAAAACAGGGAGGCAGGCGACGGGAGCAACAGGACAGATGTAGACACGGGTGTCCACGCACACCTGGATGGACAGGCGTGACACTGGCTCTCGTCCACGAACACTCACGCCCCATTTAGGCTCTGAACGACAGAGAGTTGGTTCCTGGCAAAGCTGGCATGTGGGAATAGGTCCCCGTGTGCCAAAGCTTCCAACTTTCCAAAGAACCAGAGATCTGGGGTTTTAGGAGAAATCTCCAAAGTTCTTAGATATTCGTTCACAGCAAAGTGAGTGTACAAGCACCTCCAGAGGCTCAGCTGCATCTCTCACGTCTGGCTCAGCCTCAGGCAGGAGACACAGCGTCTGCCTGATGAAAACCACTGGCATGAAATAGGCATCGTTCGTAGTCTTGCAGATCTTTGGAGAACAGCACTAAGATAGGGACCTACAGATAAGTCTGTCCTTCCTTCCTTCCCCCTTTCTACTGTCAGGGAAAATAATCAATAAACAACTCATCATAGGTACAGAAAAGGGTTTTATTTGAGCCAGACTGAGGACTACAGCCCAGAAGCCAGTTTCCCAGATTACTCTGAGAAGCTGCTCCAGAGAAGCATGGCTTCCAGCACAGTTTTAGGTCTGGCCAGAACAAAGAACATCACACAAGTCAAGAACATATTCCCTCAAGATTTCAAAAATCAAATCAGTACATACCCAGCGAGTCAGTATGGCCTCGGCACCTGGGAGGGGAGTCTTATCATTGAAAAGAATATAAGCATTGGTGCTCCAGAAAGGGAGGCATTTAACCTTTGTTTTTAACATGGACGTTCTTTCATTCTGGTCAATGCACCCTTTTCTTCAATAATTAAAGCAGACGTATAATGCATGCTTGGTAGACCGCAAACAGGCTATTCTAGTCAGCGTAAGACTCAAGCTAACTCAAGTTATAAGCCAGAATGACTCACCTGTACATCAATATGTGAAATTTCCTGTTATCATTTCCCCTTTTTTGATTGTAAATCTTTCTATGGAAAGCCCTGATGATCAAAATATTTGTCCCTCGGGGCTTCCTTGGTGGCTCAGTGGTAGAGAATCCACCTGCAGATGCAGGACACAGGTTCGATCCCTGATCCGGGAAGGTCCCGCATGCCACGGAGCAACTAAGCCCACGAGCCACAACTGCTGGGCTTGTGCTCCAGAGCCCGAGAGCCGCAACCACTGAGCCCTGGCGTCCTGGAGCCTGCGCTCTGCAACAAGAGCAGCCACTGCAATGACAAGCCTGTGCATCACAACCGGAGAAAAATCCCGTGCAGCAGTGAAGACCCAGCACAGCCAAAGATAAAGAAATAATTTAAATTATCTAAAATATATTAGTCCTTCAATGCCAGGGTGATTTCTGCCTGCCTTGGGGCTATCATGTCCCTTGATCATAGATCAATCTCTTTCCTTTGCGCTTTTTTTTTTTTTTTTTGTATTTTTATTTTTTATAGGAAAAGAGTTGCCTAGTTATCCTCATTTGGGGGTAACCAATTGAATGTAATGGATATATATCGATGGGGGAAACATAAGCTATATGTATTATCAACTGTTATCAAATTGTCACACAAACATAATACTTGTGATCTCAGCAGTAGATAATGCAAGCAGTGATACGTATTATGAGTAGCTTGATAGGAAAATAATGATAGCATATATTATAAATATAATAATCATCTGTAAAGCAGAGTGGGAAGAAACATCTTATTCCTGAAGGATGCTAACTAAACAGGTGACTTAAGGGTCAGTTTTCCTTATGTCTTGTAACTACCTTGCCTTTGGGGAAGTTATTTCTAGGCAAGTCTCAATTTCTCCAGAGGTACTGATATAAGTAGAACAAGAAGTATGCACAATAGCAGAAACGGCTCCTTGTTTAGCCAGTAGACCATCCAAGGCAACCCCACTATCTAACAGTACTTTGGGTAAGGAATTTAGGATGTCTGTTATGCTTCAGTGTTTTTTGCAGTCTCTTCAGCTATTTGACCAATGGTAGCTGATAGATTTCTAATCCTCTCTCTGTTTACATATATTCTTGTGTTCAGAACAAAAATATTTTGCTTCCAGGGATCTTGGCCTTCCCAGGTGGCACTAGTGGTAAAGAACCCACCTGCCTATGATGCAGGTTCAGTCCTGGGTGGGGAAGATGCCCTGGAGGAGGGCAGGGCAGCCCACTCCAGTGTTCTTGCCTGCAGATCCCATGGACAGAGGAGCCCGGCGGGCTGCAGTCCACAGGGTCACGCAGAGTCGGACACGACTGAAGTGACTTAGCACACATCTTGGTGTCTTGTTAACGTGGACCTCTTGACTCTGTAATGAGGACAGAAAGGAAGTTCATCTATTTCCTGATGTGTACACAATGGGGCAACGTAATGTCCTAGTAAACATAAACCTTCTGTTTGTCAGCTGTTGAGACATTTATGTGCCCGTCCTTGGGAAGCTGGATCGGTTCCAATACCACATGTGAAGACAGAACCTGGGGAGCACAGGAGATCCCCGCCAGGGTTCTCCCACTGATAGCCTCATGAACTGAGAGTTCTGTCAACACAATTTTATTAAACTATAGATCACTTCTCTTGTAGGTTTTCCAAAAATCAACTAGACTCTTGATATAAAGACGTTGCTAGCACAATTTCTAGCAACTTTTCTCTTTAAGACATTTTTCAGTTGAGTAAGGGACAGGGCAAGGGTGTCCTGGGGTAAATATGTCCAGTCTCTGAGAACAGGATGGTATCAGACAGGGGCGGGCATGTTAGGATGTTGGAGAATCTGAGCCTGAAAGGTTAGGTCAGAGGGCAGGTGGCCCGGGTGAGTGGTCATGTTAGGAGAATCTGAACGGTCGTGGATAGGTATTACGAGGGGCTTATCCCAGTAACTCTATTGATGACAACTTTACTAGAGCATTTTCTTCCCACCCTGACTATTGGAGCAAAAATATAGCTAGAAGTAAAACAATAACTTTCCTTTATGATAGGAAGACAAATGTTTGATAAACAGTTCAACTGAACTAGTAGGATCAGTCTCACAGGCCTGACCCAGATTCTTTGGCCAGCTGTTTGCCGTTGTCATCTTCGTATCCTGATGAGGGTGTCATTTGAGCTTAGTTACTTGAAGTCAGGTGTCAGAAATATGGAACAAAGTCCACTCAGGTGGAGAGGCCTTGTGTGTGTGTGTGTGTGTGTGTGTGTGTGTGTGTAGGTTCAAGATTCTTTTTTAAAAACTGAAGTACAGTTGATATGCAATGTTGTCTTAGTTTCTGGAGTACATCAGAGTGATTCAGTTTTACATGTATATATTTCCCTTTTTCATACTCTTTTCCATTATGGGTTGTTACAGGATACTGACTATAGTTCCTGTGCTCTACAGTAGGACCTTACTGCTTATCCATTCAATATACAGTCACTTGCATCTGCTAATCCCAAACTCCCAGTTCATCCCTCCCCAACTCCGCATCCTCCTTGGCAACCATGCGTGTTTCCTCTGCGTCTGTGAGTCTGTTTCCGTTTCTGTAAGTCAGTTCGTTTGTACCATAGTTTAATTCCATGTATAAGTGATACCATATATTTGTCTTTCTCTTTCTGATTTGCTTCATTTAATTAATTATCTCTAGGTCCGTCCACATTGCTGCAAATGCCATTATTTCAGTATTTTTTATGACTGAATAATATTATACATATGGATATATTATGTAATAGTATACATATGGATATATATATAATGTTAGGCTTCCCTAATGGCTCAGACAGTAGAGAATCTGCTTTTGATGCTGGAGACCTGGGGTCAATCCCTGAGTCGGAAGATCCCCTGAAGAAGGACTGGCTACCCACTCCAGAATTCTTGCCTGGAGAATCCCATAGACAGAGGAGCCTGGAGGGCCATGTTCCATAGGGTCCAAACAGTCAGACACGACTGAAGTAACAGTATATATATGTATATATATATATATATAGTATCTTCCTTATCCATTCATCTGTTGATAGATATTTAGGTTGCTTCCACGTCTTGGCTATTGTAAATAGGGGTGCATGTGTCTTTTTGAAATAGAGTTTTGTCCAGATATACACCCAGGAATGGAATTGCTGGATCATACAGCAACTCTGTTTTTAGGTTTTTAAGGAAAATTCATACTATTTTTGATAGCAGTTGCACCAACTTACAATCCCACCAACAGTTTAGGAGGGCTCTCTTTTAGAGGAGGTTTTTAAAATTAGATGTGGGCAGTAGCAGCGGCGCCGGGTCTGGAGTGGAGGTGCTCCAGCGGTGTTGTTTTGAGCGGCGGCAGTTCTCGCTACAGCGCCAGGGCAAGTCCGGTTCGTGTTCGTCCGCGGAGATCTCTCATCTCGCTCGGCTGCGGGAAATCGGGATGAAGCGACTGAGTCCGCGATGAAGAGAGAAAAGCACCAGTTCTGTAAACTCTTTATTGGTGGCTTGAGCTTTGAAACTACAGAAGAAAGTTTGAGGAACTACTACGAGCAATGGGGAAAACTTACAGATTGTGTGGTAATGAGGGATCCTGCAAGCAAAAATCAAGAGGATTTGGTTTTGTGACTTTTTCTTCCATGGCTGAAGTGGATTCAGCCATGGCCGCAAGAAGTCATTCAGTTGACGGGAGAGTGGTTGAGCTAAAACGTGCTGTTGCAAGACAGGAATCTGGAAAGCCAGGGGCTCATGTAAGTGTGAAGAAGCTGTTTGTTGGTGGAATTAAGGAAGATACTGAGGAACATCATCTTAGAGATTACTTTGAGGAATATGGAAAAATTGATACCATTGAGATAATTACTGACAGGCAGTCTGGAAAGAAAAGAGGCTTACTTTTGATGACCATGATCCTGTGGATAAGATTGTGTTGCAAAAATACTATCAATGGTTATAATGCAGAAAAGAAAGGCTTTGTCTAGACAAGAAATGCAGGAAGTCCAAAGTTCTAGAAGTGGAAGAGGAGGCAACTTTGGTTTTGGAGATTCTCGTGGTGGTGGTGGAAATTTTGGACCAGGACCAGGAAGTAACTTTAGAGGGGGATCTGATGGATATGGAAGTGGCTGTGGATTTGGGGATGGCTATAATTGGTATGGAGGGGGACCTGGAGGTGGCAATTTTGGAGGCGGCCCTGGTTATGGAGGAGGATAAGGTGGTGGAGGACTTGGATATGGCAACCAGGCTGGGGGCTACAGAGGTGGTTGTGACAACTATGGAGGAGGAAATTACGGGAGTGGAAATTACAATGATTTTGCAAATTATAACCAACAACCTTCTAACTATGGTCCAATGAAGAGTGGAAATTTTGGTGGTAGCAGGAACATTGGGAGACCATATGGTGGAGGAAGCCATGGTCCAGGAGGCAGTGGAGGAAGTGGGGGTTACGGAGGGAGAAGCAGATACTGAGCTGCTTCCTATTTGCCATGGGCTTCACTGTATAAATAGGAGAGGATGAGAGCCCAGAGGTAACAGAACAGCTTCAGGTTATCGAAATAACAATGTTAAGGAAAATCTTATCTCAGTCATGCATAAATATGCAGTGATATGGCAGAAGACACCAGAGCAGATGCAGAGAGCCATTTTGTGAATGGATTGGCTTATTTAATAACATTACCTTACTGTGGAGGAAGGATTGTAAAAAAAAAAAAAATGCCTTTGAGACAGTGTCTTAGCTGTTTAATTGTTGTTTCTTTCTAGTGGTCTTTGTATGAGTGTAGAAGCATTCCTTCTTTGATAATGTTAAATTTGTAAGTTTCAGGTGACATGTGAAACCTTTTTTAAGATTTTTCTCAAAGTTTTGAAAAGCTATTAGCCAGGATCATGGTGTAATAAAACATAACGTTTTTCCTTTAAAAAAATGTAAGTGCATGTGTAAAGAAGCTGTTGTACATTTATGATTTAATAAAATAATTCTAAAGGAAAAATAAGAGATGTGAATCCACGAGTCTATGCCTTCTATTAATAGTTTGGCAACACATGGATTAGTAAATAGTAACTGATAAGATCCTTTCTGATGTTGCTGCAACAAATCTTTTATGTCTTTTCCAATAAATAAAACCTCCAGATTATAATCCATGATCTTTAAGGATTTCATCTTCCAAGAGCTCACAGTGAAAGGGGCTAGCTACTAATTTTTCATTTTCCTTATGTGTTTTAATAAGGCCCTGACAATAATGTAATATATCCCCTTGGACTGAGGTTGGTCCATATATTCCCTCATCTAATCACAGGCCATCCTGTTAATTCTTTCAAAAGGACATGGCTCGTGCTCACCAAAAGGCATAGGTCTAAGGCCAAGAGGCTCTAGGAGAAGAGCTTTTGGCCGTGAAAGAACTGTTTCTGAAAGTTTTGCCAGTTGCAACTTGATGGTGCCGCTAGTCCTTTCTACCGATGCTGAAGATGTGCACAGTGAAAAGGCCACGTAATTGGAAATGTCACATTAGATTTAATTATTTGTGCAGTAAAATGTGTTTCCCAATCACTGTGTAATTCAGAAGGACTTCCCCAGACAGGAATTATTATCTTTCCTATGACAGCATATTAAAAAGCAGAGACATTACTTTGCCAACAAAGGTCTGTCTAGTCAAGGCTGTGGTTTTTCCAGTAATCATGTATGGATGTGAGAGCTGGACTATAAAGAAAACTGAGCACTGAAGAACTGATGCTTTTGAACTGTGGTGCTGGAGAAGACTCTTGAGAGTCCCTCGGACTGCAAGGTGATCCAACTAGTCCATCCTAAAGGAGATCAGTCCTGAGTGTTCATTGGAAGGACTGATGTTGAAGCTGAAACTCCAGTACTTTGGCCACCTGATGGGAAGAGCTGACTCATTTGAAAAGACCCTGATGCTGGGAAAGACTGAAGATGGGAGGAGAAGGAGATGACAGAGGATGAGATTGTTGGATAGCATCACCGACTCAATGGACATGAGTTTGGGTAAACTCCTCCAAGAGTTGGTGATGGACAGGGAGGCCTGGCGTGCTGCAGTCCATGGGGTCGCAGAGTCAGACACAACTGAGCGACTAAACTGAACTGAATTGAATAGCAATTTACCTACTGTTAAAGCCATTGCTCTCTTGCATGGAAAAGTGTCAAGCCAGTGTGAAAACATGAAGATCATTATGAACATATATTTATTTCTTTGAGATGGTGGCAGCTGGACAAAATCCAACTGCCATACGTCAAAGGGTCCCTTAGGAAGGGGAAAGTGGGCCTGTGACCCACAGAGTGACTTTCCTGGATTATACATAGGATGTACATTACAGCAAGCGTATACACTATGAACCAGTTGTGGGGAAAAAGCTCCTAAACATTCTTTTCCCCACAGAATCATTTTCTTAGGCACCCAGTGAGTAAAAGAATGTATATATTGGAGCCATGGCAATTGGGCTCCAGCAGGCACAACAGGTTTCCTCTCAGGTCCAAACCATATTTGTGTGACAGGGTTAAAAATTTCTCCTTTTTTATTACCACATCTGTTCTTCAGTGGCAGTTTCTTGAGCTTGCAGAAGGAAATCCTTCACTGAGTGAGCAGGGTTGACAGAGAGCGGTGGACATTCTCAACGCTGGACAGAACGATTATTTAGAGCTGCTTGCTGTTGGTGGCCGTACCAGCAAGCTGATTTCCTTTAGTTTCCATAGCCTTCGATTTCAAATGTCCTGGGGCTTTAATAGGTGGTAACTCTTTTGGTAATTGTATAGCATTTAATAACTTTGCAAGCCGTTTCCCATTATCATTGATTTATGGCTCTGTTGGGGCTTCCTTGCTGCGTAGGCTTTTCTCTAGTGGAGAGTGGGGGCTACTCTCTAGCAGCAGTGCAAGGGCTTCTCGTTGTGGTGGCTTTTCTTGTTGCCGAGCACGGGCTCTAGGGCGTGCAGGCTTCATGGCTGTGGCACGTGGGCTCAGCAGATGCGGCTCTCAGGCTCACAGTTGTGGTGCACAGGCTTAGCTGCCCCACGCCAAGTGGGATCTTCCCAGGTCAGGGATTAAACAACGTCCCCTGCACTGGTGGGCAGACTCTTTACCACTGAGCCACCAAGGTAGCCCTCGTTTACCATTTTTTTTTTTTGGTAGGTTGTCCCGAAGAGGTAAAAAAACCTCATTGTTGCCATAATATCCCAAAGTCACGGGCCACTCCAAATGTATAAGAATTATCAGTATAAATAGTTGCTATCTGGTCTTTAGCTAGTTGACAAGCTTGAATTAAAGCAGTTCCGGTAAACAAGAGTTTTCAATTATGTGCACGTTGGACGTTACTATATTTACAGCTTGGTGATATTCTCGTGGTGCTGGAGAACACTCCTGAGAGTCCCTTGGCCTGCAAGGAGATCCAACCAGTCCATTCTGAAGGAGATCAGCCCTGGGATTTCTTTGGAAGGAATGATGCTGAAGCTGAAACTCCAGTACTTTGGCCACCTCATGCGAAGAGTTGACTCATTGAAAAAGACTCTGATGCTGGGAGGGATTGGGGGCAGGAGGAGAAGGGGACGACAGAGGATGAGATGGCTGGATGGCATCACTGACTCGATGGACGTGAGTCTGAGTGAACTCCGGGAGTTGGTGATGGACAGGGAGGCCTGGTGTGCTGGGATTCATGGGGTCGCAAAGAGTCGGACACGATTGAGCGACTGAACTGAACTGAATATTCTTGTTCATCTTTTAAGCAGGACCCATCAGTAAACCAAATCAGACCAGCATTGTCAATGGGAGTTTCTTGTAAGTCATTCCTAGCAAGAAGATAATCCATCAATAGAACATAGTCAGTCTTTCTAGATGGTGCTAATGGTAGAGAACCCACCCACCAATGCAGGAGACACAAGAGACTTGGGTTCGATCCCTGGGTCAGGAAGATCTGGTTGAGGACACGGCAACCCACTCCAGTATTCTTGCCTGAAGAATCCCATGGACAGAGGAGCCTGGCGGGCTAGAGTCCATAGAATCGCAAAGAGTCAGACACAACTGAGTGACTTAGCACACAGCAAACAGAATGCAGTCATGGTTGTTTAATCAGCAGTCCTTTCTACAGACCAAGTCTAGTGCATGACTTAGCAATGAAACAACAGGTAGAGAGAAAAGATAAATGCTTCCAGTCTGTGTGTTTGTTTAGTCACTAAATCATGTCTGATTCTTTTGCTACCCCATGGGCTGTAGACCACCAGTCTCCTCTGTCCATGGGATTTTCCAGGCAAGAATACTGGAGTGGGTTGCCATTTCCTTCTCCAGTGAATCTTCCCAACCCAGGGATCGAACCTGTGTCTCCTGCATTTCAGGCAGATTCTTTACCACTAAGCTACCTGGGAAACCCTCAAATCTGTTTACAAATGTGCAATTTACCAAATTGCTGTAAGTCATAATTAGCTTAAAGCAAAAGATCCCCTTATCTGGAAGATTAAAATTTAGTAATATTTCAGACAAAAAGTCACACAAATTTTATTTATATTTCATATTTATCAGTTCATTTAATCCAAGGTAATTAATTTTTGTTCTACTTGAGTCCAGTTTCTCCATTACTGTTTTGACTTTACCTGATAACTGAGGAGCACAGTCACAGCGATAATTTTAAGAAGTTCGTGAGGTTTTTGTTAAGATTAGTATGATTTGCCCAATAAAGTGGGTGCCTTGATCACTGGAGATTGTGGAAAGCATAACCCTGAGTGGAAAACACAATTTCTATCAGCTTATTTGTCTCTGTGAGGGCATTAGCCTTGCAGCAAAGGAAGGCTTTAACCCCCCAAATGAAAAGCAGTGTTTGCCAGGGAGTCAGGAGGAGCCAAGCAGGCATCTTGGGTTTCCTGAAGCCCCAGCTGCTCAACTCACAGCTATCGTTACTGTTGGGGGCCAGAGTGAGGTACTCCGCCCGTGACAAAGGTCATGAGGAAGGAGGCTCGACATACGCAAAGGCGGGATCGAGCCTCAGGAGTCCCCCTGGAACTCCTCGAGCATCTACCCCCATAACCAGAGCCTGCCTACTTTACTACTTTGTGCTCACCTACACCTCTGACTTTACGGGGGGCTGTCCCCCACCACCTCTTTTGGAGAAGGAGTTAACTTAGAGCTCCAGTTTATAATAATTCCTGGGCGTGATAAGAGTGTTTTAACCTACAAACTCCTCTGAAGGTTCTCTAGCCTGCCTGACAGGCTCGTCCGGCCACATGTGATTGCTCACAGCCTCCCAACCGTGAGAGGCACAAGATGCTTTAAACCCTCTAAAAACGGGTTCTTTAGAGAAGTTAGAAAACTATTAGTATAAGTATAACGGGCTGATTAGAAATTGTATTGGTGAAGGGTTTTTCATTTGTTGAGCCAATGTTTGTTGCTAAGTCTCCACATCCCCTGCCCTTACACACATTAATGAATATATAGAAGAAATAAGTATTAACCTTTGATATTAATCACGTTAGACCTTAGGCTAAGTAAATTCTTTCCTTAGCTAAAACCCACTACACCCTCACCCTGTAGGAATGTAACTTTACTTGGGTGGCGTCTGTTTTGAGAATAATCAGCCCTGGAGAAATAAGTGTCCTGATTGACTGACCGCTGTCACAAGGAGAGGGTCGTAAATTGTCAGCAGGCCCCCCTGGCCAGAAGATGATGTAACACCCCTAAGGCCTCTGTATACATTTGTGTGAAGCACCTGACTTTAATAAAAGTCAGGACTGCTGTCCCCACGTGACTTTTGTATAACATCTCAGTGTATAAAAACAGACTCTGGAAAATAAAGAATTGGGATCAGTTTCTCGAAATACTGGTCTCCCCATGTCGCTCTCTCTCTCACTCTGGTTGAGTCTCCATCTGGAGCGCGGAACCCACCATGCTTACTAATTATGCCTGGGCTTCTAAGATCCGACCGGGGAGGCCTCAGTGTCTCCTCTCCTTCGGGAGAACGGAAGGACGCCTGCGGCCTACGTAAGTGGTGCAAACTTCTTGTCTTGAAGTTTTATTGGTCTCCCGCGTAAACCAAGCTACTCAGCCTCTTTTCTCCACTGAATTTTCCTACTGAGCTATCCTTATTCTATTACTCTTTATATCTTTAATTAATACCTAATTGAAGCTATCGTATCCTGATCCTCGCCTATGCCGTCTCTCCTTCGAATACCCTGGATCAGCCGGGGCTGGTCCCCGGCACGTTACCATCTAATTTTTCTGATTTAGGAGCAGACTGTCCTAAGGACCTCAGGATGGCAGAAGTTTGACAATGAGGGGTTAATGTTCTGTAGAAGCAGGATGGACTTTATCTACATGTGCCATCATCTCTATGGTCAGTCGTCATTGCCTTGGCATGAAAGTCAGCGAGGGCATTTCCCAAATACTCGGGTTCAGTTCTTTAATGGGAGCCTCAATTTTGATGACAGATAGCATTTTATGTCAGAACATCTATGATTTCCAGGAATTTCATGTAATTTCTAAAATACATATAATACATATACTTACATAGACATAACATAAAGAAGGCTTAATGGTACGTCTTATTTGACAGTGCTTCCTACATAATTTAATCTACCAAATAAGCTTAGTTAGGTTAATATTTTTCTGAGATGACTCAGGGGCCCTATGAAGCACCTCAAAGTTAGCTGGAGGTCAAAAGAACTTTAATGAGAATTTGATATTCTAGACGTTTGTCAAAAATATCAGAAAGCTTCAAAACACTTGGTCAAATAGGATCATAGGCTACTGTGAAACAATACTTATTTACTTAACCAAAGTGACAAAAGATTTCAAAAGCAAGTACAGATCATATAAAGGCAAGGAAATTCACACCATCTGTTATCAAGAGTGGCACTGCAAGAGAATTTTGTTCTCTCAGCAGAGAGAAAACCAAATGCAGTCTTGCTTCAGCTTACCTTTAATAACACGTTTTATTTACCTAATTAAATGCAATCTAATTTTAATCAATTATGACCACAAACAAAATTCTCAAGTTTTCTTTTCTATAACCTTATATCACTGCTTGTATTCATTATTTATTTGTCCTTTTTTTCCACCCAGAAACAACTCATTCTATGACAAAATTATACTCCTTTTTTTTCTCCTAAACAAAGATATTTCATTTTTTATATTTTCTGTCAACATTAGATAGACTACTTTTTTATAACTGAAATGCTTACTTTATTATTTTAGTATCTTTACTTACATAGATTATAATTTTTAAACCTTAAAAAACTTTAGTGAAAATCAGGAAGCAAGTAATTGACTCTGTCATACCAGTATTTCCTGATTAGCAAACCTAAGAATATACTCCATAACCTTTAAAAACATACCTTTTCCTCATAGCATAATTTCTCTTTTATGTGGTGTGAGACGTGTCTAATAAACCTGAATATCTTTAGTTTTTTTCTCTTGTAAGACAACAAAGTAGGTAAATGTAGACATGTTTACCAATGAAGGTTTTGGTACTTTTATCTTAATTGGAAATGATCTAGATATCAAAAAAAAATTCCCATCATCTATCCTAATTTAACAAAACTCTGGAGTTTTAAATTACCAAAAATCTGGAGGAACTACATTTAGACATCCCATAAAACATAATCATTCTTTAAGAGTTCACCTAAAACTTTTATCTCATTTATCTCTACTTCATTACTTGTGAAAATATCATCACACCAAGTTAATTTTCTTGCTGAGAAATTTTGTGACATAGATAATATGAACTTATTGACTTTCAGCAAACTTGTGCCAAGTCGCTTTAGTCATATGTGAATCTTTGAGACCCTATGGACTGTAGCCTGCCAGGCTCCTCTGGCCATGGGATTTGCCAGGCAAGAATACTGGAGTGGGTTGCTGTGCCCTCCTCCAGGCGTACAATAAAAGTTATCATACTTAATGCTGATGACCCTAAAGACATGTCTGCATTAATCAAACCCACAACTTAAACTTGTTTCCATTTATTAAAGATTAATCTTGATTAATCCTGGATCACATGATCCTTTAAGCATTTGGATTACTTTTATGTTACGTTTGCTGCTGCTGCTGCTGCTGCTGCTAAGTCGATTCAGTTGTGTCCGACTCTGTGCGACCCCACAGACTGCAGCCCACCAGGCTCCACCGTCCCTGGGATTCTCCAAGCAAGAACACTGGAGTGGGTTGCCATTTCCTTCTCCAATGCATGAAAGTGAAAAGTGAAAGCGAAGTCGCTCAGTCGTGTCCGACTCTTAGCGACCCCATGGACTACAGGCCACCAGGCTCCTCCATCCATGGGATTTTTCCAGGCAGAAGTACTGGAGTGGGTTGCCATTGCCTTCTCCATATGTTACGTTTAGAAATACTTACTTTTTAAAAATTGAAGTATTATAGATTTATAATACTGTGTTAGTTTCTGGTATACAGGAAAGTGATTCAAAGGTAGATACACACATATATAGAGAGATATAGGTGTATAGCTATAGATACAGTATATATTCTTCTCAGATTATTTTCCATTATGGTTTATTACAAAATACTGAATATAGTTTTATGTGCTATACAATAGGACCTTGTTGCTTATCTGTTTTATATACAGCAGTATGTCTGCTAATCCCAAACTCCTAATTTATCCCTCCCCCGTTTCCCTTTTGGTACCAAAGTTTGTTTTTGATGTCTATGAAACTGTTGCAGTTCTGTAAATAAGTTCATTTGTGTTGTTTTTCTGGATTCCACATAAGTGACATCATATGATATTTGTCTTTATCTGACTTATTTCACTTAATATACTAATCTCTAGGCCCACCCATGTTGCTGCAAATGGCATTATTTAATTTTTTTTATGGCTGAATAATGTAAGAGCTTGGGCTTCCCTGGTGGCTCAGATGGCAAAGAATCTGCCTGCAATGAAGGAGATCCAGGTTTGATCCCTGGGTCGGGAAGATCCCCTGGAGAAGGGAATGGCAACTCACTCCTGTATTCTTGCCTGGAGAAGACCATGGACAGAGGAGCCTGGCGGGCTACATACAACCCATGAGGTCGCAGAGAGCTGGACACAACAGAGCAACTAAGCACAATGTAAGAGGTCACTTTTAAGTCAATCAAATAAAGCTCTTTTACAAATTCATATTGATAATATTGTCCAGAGGTAGAAACATATCACATTCATAACATACACACAGACATACATACATCTAGATAGACACAGAGATCTCACAGTTTTCTTACTTGAATTTTAAAAGTTCTTCAGGACTTCCCTGGTGGGAATGCAGGGGACACAGGTCCAATCCCTGATCTGGGAAGACTCCACGTGCCGCAGGGCAACTAAGCCCATGCACCACAACTCTGAGCCCACGCACCTGAGAGCCTGTGCTCTGCAGCAAGGAACCACCACAGTGAGGAGCCCACACGTTGCCGCGAAGCGTAGCCCCAGGCACAAGTAGAGAAAGCGCACACACAGCAAAGAAGACCCAACGCAGCCAAAAATTAATTAATTTTTAAAAAGAGAAAAAGCCTCCCTCGCTTTTCTCCCCCTTTGGTTTTAGGTTCTACTCATTGAGCTAAAGCTGTAGTCTCAGGCAATGCTGCTGTTTGTATTTCAAGGACATGATAAGAGTTACAATTTTGTTTTCTCCTGGGAGTACTTCTGTTCTCTCAGGGTCAGAATTTTGAAAAGATGTTTATCAAGCCAGCTTTCTTTAGTTGTGCATGCAGAAATCAGTTTTGGAATGTCAAAAAAGCTTTATCCTGGCTATTTAGGGTTAGGAAAGTACTTATAAGTATTCTTTCCATACAAATTGAAGAAGCCAGCCAGAGTTCCAATGGATGACTGCCTGCCCGGGTGCTGATAAGCTTTAGAAACACATTTTCCCCCCTTTTTAAAAATATTTATTGACCTATTTATTTGGTTGCTCCAGGTGTTGGTTGCAGCGTGTGAGATCTAGTTCCCTGACCAAGGATCAAACCCGGGCCCACTGCATTGGGGGCAGAGAGTCTTAGCCACTGGACCACCAAGGAGGTACTCCCCCTTTTGTTTAGATTCATTTTGTTATAAAGTGCAAGTCTTAAGGGCTTCCGAAGTGGCTCAGTGGTAAAGAACCTCCCTGACGTTGCAGGAGACGCAAGAGATACAGGTTGAAATGCAGGAAAATCCCCTGGAGTAGGAAACGGCCACTCTCTCCAGTATTCTTGCCTGGAAAATTCCATGGACAGAGGAGCCTGGCAGGCTATAGTCCATGGGGTCACCAAGAGTTGGACACGTGCATGCTGCATGGCATGAGCAAAAAAAAAAATACAAGGAAACCCAGATATCAGGAACAATGTACAGAATCACCTGAAGGGTACTGAGAAGCAGCAGGGGTGCAAGAGGCCCAGGCTTGGTACCAACTGCTGGTCCAAAGCAGAGTCTGGGTGACATTATGTGGGTTTTTCTGATATCCTGCCAACTATGCCAAGTAACTTTGACAAAAACAATCAATAAACAACTTATAATAGGTAGAGAAAAGTGTTTTGTTTGAGCCAAACTCTGATTACTCTTGAGAAGCTGCTCAGGAGAAACATGGTTTTCAGCACAGTTTTATGTCTGGTCAGAGTAAAGAACATCACACAAGAATATAATCCCTCAAGGTTTCAAAAATCAAATTGGTACATACCCAGCGAGTTAGTGTGGCCTTGGCACCTGGGGAGGGAGTCTGATTATCAAAGGAGGATGTCCCCGAAAGGGAGGCATTTAATCTTTATTTTTAACAAGGACATTCTTTATTTCTGGTCAGTATGCCCTTTTCTTTAATAATTAAAGCAGATGTACAATGTATATATGTTTGATAGGCCACATAAAGGCTATTCTAGTCAGTGTAAAACTCAAAGTTAACGTGTATAAGCCAGAATGACTTCCCATACCTCAATACGTGAAAATTTCTTTTATCACTACCTTTTCTCTTTTTATTTTTTGCTTAGCAGTGTACTGAGTATGCAACTAGTACCTAACAAGTACTTGCACAATAGAATCAAATATTTTTAAAATATTGAAAACTACAGAGAATGATACATTAAACATCAATGTATCCCCATATAGAACTAACGCATTTCAATAGCCTGTAGTCTTTGTTCCAGATCTTTTCCATTACTCATGAAACAGACAATACAGATTCAGTTGAATCTTTCTTTAGTATGTAAGTTATCTTTTTTCTTAATCTCAAGGGCTTCCACAATCATAGATGTTACGTTTACATACCTGTTATATTTAAATTAGACATTATATATTTATCATATAATGTTTTGCATATATAATAACTTGCATTTTTTTATTCTATACTTTTTGAGAAATTTAGGCATATTCCTATTATGTAAATTAACTGCCATGTAGTACTTTATTACATACATATACCTCAACTTAATTATCCTATTCTGTATTGATGGATATTTTAGAACATTTTTAATTTTAGAAACAATGATGCAATGAACATTTGCCTTATATTTCTAGAATACATACCTAGAAGTGGAATTTTTGAATTGCAGTAGTCATTGCCAGAATAATCTCCAATGCTGTTCATTAAATTTATACAACTATTGATGGTTTATAGTCATTTGCACTTTTCAAGCTGTAGTCAGAGACAATCAATACCATCTCCAATATGTATTAATAAAAATGCTTCCCTGAAAAAGAGTAGTTCGCGCTTTTCCAAGATCTGGTCAACACCTGACGAAGCAGACTTTAACTTCTGCTGACAGGTGGGCAGAGTGGGTGCTCGGCTCTAGTAAGGCGGGATGTTTATTTTCTAGTTTTATCAACCATTTAGAGTTCTTCTTCTGTGAATCTGCTGTTGGTATTCTCTAGTTCACTTTTCAATTTGGTTGTTTGGGTTTTTTATTGATTTGTAGAAGATTCTTTGTTATGTTTTGAATATTAGTCCCTTCCTAGCTCTTTTGTCTGCGTGTGCACGTATTAAAATCTGCAAAAGTCCATTGTTTTTCTTCGTTCATTTTGTGTACGGTGACTTTTACTGAACAGGATTAAAATTTTCCATATAGTAAAACAAAAAATAAAGAAAAATGAGTGGCATAAAGAAAACGTTATCAGCTCATAGATCCCACCTCCTCTAAAGAACACAGCACTAGAGACACTGGAATCCGACTAAAGGAGAAGCCAACTGCATGAATCTGGACACGCCAAGCAGGGTAAGTAGTCCCTACCACATGGGAAAAGCCCTAAAGCTGGGAGTCAGAACACCTTATCCCAAGAACGAGGTAAACCCTCTCTCGTTCACGAGGAGGGGGTACCGTGCATACTTGCCACCTCCCCGAGGTGTCAGGATCCCAACGAGAGAAAGCAGGCGATAGGGCTTCAGCAGCAATACAGCCTCATCAGAACTGTTAGCCTAACTCTAGTGGGTGCGGTCAGAATAAGGCAAAGTCTCTGGACAGCCAGTCTCATAACTCCGCCATTAGGCCAGGTGAGCACTGCTGCAACGCAGTCATGGGGCATCAGTTTTGTTCTTTACTTATTTTGATTCACAGACAGACTGCCTGAATCAGGGCACATGGACTATCTCAGAAGAAAGCTACTGGGACTCTGGTGTGGGGGAAAAGAGGGACCCAGACTCCAAAGTCACATGGTCCTGTGGCTCTAAGGCAACATTTCCGGAGGCCAGCAGCTCCCACAGCACCTGGAAATCTGGTAGAAATCTAACCTCCGGACCCACCCACACCTACTGAATCCCAGTCTGAGGAAGGCCCAGGGATCTGTGTTTTTCTGAGCTCTCCCAGGAATTCTAAAGCTCACCCCTACTCGGGAACCATTGTCTTAAGGAAAACAGGCCATGCACAGATAAGTAACATAGGAATCCTTCAAGAAATACAGAACCCAGAAGGTAATCACAGACGTTTGCTCTCAAAAACTAGTCCTAAGTGTCAAGCCTACTCCAAGTGGCAGCTTACTCAGTGAAGAATGTGCTTCCCTGGGCGTGGGTCTAGGGCTTGAATCCAAGGCCTAGGCCACAACCTGAGAGCAATCAGGGGGCTCATTGGCTGGCTCGTGGATAAACTGTTCCCAACTTGACTCCCAGCTAGAGAGGCAGTGTGTGGCAGCAATGGGAACATGTTCTCACTGGAACGTCTCTGGTGGTCTAGTGGCTAAGACTCTGCGCTCCCAATGCAAGGGGGTCTAGGTTCAATCGCTGGTTGAGGAACTAGATCCTACATGCCACAACTAAGACGCAGTGCGACCAAACATTTTTAAAAAACATACGTTCTCTCACAGAGGTTTGCAAATGTCAGGAATCAGAATGGGAATCCAGAGTCTCAGCAGGAGAGCCGGCTGCAGGGCACCCCGTGAGCGAATGCTGTGCCCACTGCCACTAAAATCTCGGAGGAGAAGGTCCAGTTCAGTACACACACATCTTGCTTCCCTGAAGAACCCGAGGGGACCAGAAGCCACCAGTGTGGTCACTGTCCCATCCGGAGATGCTGTGTGTGACTGGGACAACCAACCCACGGGCAGGGCCTGCCTTCCAAATCGCCCTTATTTCCCTGTCATCTACTGACTCGATGCCACTTTGCACTTTTCCTTTTCTTCCCAGGAGTGACACAGGATAGACTCTGGTTGGATTATCAGTCCCCACTGACACCTGGCCTAGATACCTCCTCCTTCCCTCAGAGGCACCTGTCCCCTTCCCCAACTGAAGGTCCCTAGTCCTCAGCCAAAGTTCAGATTCCTTGTTTCTCCTCAAGGATAACTGTCCTGTCTACAAGTTACTTACCCTAAGGAAGAAGAGGGCCAAGTGAACAGGCAACTACAATAAAGTGCCGTGAATGCGCGGTTTGGGGTGGGAGTGGGGCCAGTCACAAAGGCAGGGAGACATCCTGCCCAGAGGGTCGCTGAATCCACAGAGCGGGGTAAGCTTCACTTGGGTGTCCACCAGGAAGGTATTAGCCCCTACTTGTTGACATGTGGTCTCCCTTGGCAGGGCCTGAGATGTAGGCAGGGCCTTCATCCTCTCTGCCTAGTAATCCAGGAATGTTTGCTGACATGGGTGCATTAGATTAACATGGCTCAGGACGCTAGCCCTCAACACAGCCAACGCCCTCCACTACCTCTGTACTCCCCAGATAACCTCGTTTCCTCCAGCAGCTTCGAATGTCTGCCTGCATACATTTACAGACTTGTGCTAGAAAAAGAATGATGCATACCCCCCGTAGCCCATCCTCAAGGGGGGAAGACAGGAGCTTAAGTCACAGCTAATAATGCACAGCTTTAAAAGTATGCTAGAGAGTAGAGAGAGCTGAGAGGGATGTCTTAGAAACCCAACACAGAGGGCAATGCCTTGGTCCCTTCAGTGGCCCTCAGCTCAGCACAAGGTTCCCAGGGCACACAGACTTGGTCTTGCTTAATTCATGCCAAACAGACTCACAGACACCAATAACTAAGCAATCATAAGGCCAAGTTAATAATTTACCTTTTCAGTAGCTAATCATGTTTGTCCAGGACATTCCCTGAAACGCACAGCTCATTCGACAGGGATTTCATAGGCACTAAGTACCCCTATTTAGTAAACTGTGAGCGCCTGGTTGGGGGAAATAATGCAGCCAAATGAGGCAGAGACCCAGAAGTGGCAGATGGAATTGTGCAATGAGCTTGGCGTCAAGCTGGAGTTCAAACACTGTGCACTATTTACTAGACAGGTGACTTGAGGAAACAATCTTCCTGAGTCTCTTTCCTCACCTGTAAATGTGCATAACAACACTCCCTCATGTGAATGCTTATATTCATCTGGAGAGGCTGTGTGGGTAATGGTGAAGAGAACAGACCCTGGGATCAGACAGATCTGGTTCTAGTTCTACCACTTACTAATATATCTAGGGCAAGCTGCTTTATTTTTTCCAGTAAGCTTCAGTTTGCTCATTTGTAAAATGGGAATAAAGACTCCTCAGAGGCAAAGAAGTAAGTGAAATAGTGTATTCAAAGGACTTAGAAAATTCTAGGTTATGAAAAACATTCAACAAATGGTATGTTTGAGATTTTTAAAAATTGTCCATGATTAGATACAATGAATGACACATGTACTAATTAAAATTAGTACAAACTTCAATGAAATAAAATACGGGGCCATCAAACATGATCCAAAAAAAGTGATCACTTTGTATTTAGTTATTAAAAAACTCTTTAAGGAAGCAGGCCTCTAGCCTCAGACTAGTTTCATGCTCATAAACTAGTTTCTAAAATAGTGTCATTTGTGTGCAGTCATGCAAAAACTCCAAAGTTTCAATACTGCTAAGTCATGCCTCAGCGTGAACCAGAGAAGCATGTCTGGATTTATCTATCCAGTTTGTGTGACCAGAACCCTGGTATCCATAAAGCATTATGCATTTGGTTTAACAATTATGTACCAAAGTATACACCGTGTGATTGTAATAAAAGCCCCTGCAGCAAGGGACAGATCACTTCTCTCAATTCTGGATCATCCATTTTATTTATTCTCTCCCTTTTATTTATTTTTCCCACTGACCCTGTCGGGTTTTAAATGATTTATAAAGCTTATAAAACCTTGCAAGAGTAATCTTGAACTTTGATTTTAAAAATCAACATTTTTCAATCCTAACCTTGCAAATTTGAATGGTGTAAATCAAAGGTCAGCCCCTTATCCAACTCACCCTGTCCTCAGCAACACTGCTACTTCATCCAGATCCGGGAAACCACACAGCTGCCCAGGACACTGCTCCAACCGCCCGGTTATTTGGCTCTTACTCTATTATAATCAAGTATGTTTTCACATTTAAAGGTGGACTCTGCATTTTTACAGTCGCAACCGAAATTTTACACAAAATAAAAGTATCTGAAAGAATGAGAGTTTCTGTAATCACCAAAACTAAAATTTGAGAAGCTCCTGGTAAACTGTAATCGTTTGCAAGTGAATACACTGGAACTGGAACCTCACTAGTACACCCACTTTGATCTCTGCTTTGCCCAGCAAGGAGGTCACAATTCGGAAACACTGCGGGGGATGATTCCACGAACGGTAAGGTGATGTGAGGCTTATTTTGAGCAGTGATGGTAGAGCACGAGAACGTGGAGACATTCCCCCGGCCAAGATCACTTCCAGGAGGTCCAGGGGTTAAGAATTACTTTCATGTTTTCCTCTTTAGAAAACATGTGGACAAGAGACACCAGTCAAGCTTGGCCTGCAGACCGGGCGCCGGGGAAGGGGCGAGGCGGACGGTTGAATCACGATCGCCGCGACTACGCACACCTGAGCTTCGGAGGATAAAAGGCGGCACGTGGGACGAAAGACCCAGAGCCTCCAAGCTTCGCTCTCTGCCCAGGCCTAGAGAACTGTGGAAGAAAAGCAACTTCTTTCTTAAGACTGGAGGACGAGGGTCCCCGGAAAAGGAGGGACAGAGAGGAGCCCCCGAGAGTTCCCACACCCATCTCGGGAACACCTGAGGAAACGCGGCCTCGGGAGCCGCGACGCAGCCAGCGGGGGAGGGGGAAAACCAACCGCCATCTTCCCCGGCGCCCAAACCGACAAAGCACAGTGTAGCGGCAGATCTCCACCGCCGAGGCCCGCCCACTCTCGCGAGACCGCAAAGGCCTCTGGGAAAAGCGGGGGAGGGGAGAGCGAGAGAAGGAAGCCGGGACGCGGGGCTGGGGGCGGGCGGAGGCGGCGAGTGGAGCCTCAGGAAGCAGAAAGGGCGGGGAAAAACGCGACAGACGCGGCATGCAGGCCAATGACGAGCGAGCTCGGGCGGACCGCCAGCCAATGGGCTGTGCGGCTTGGCGCGGGGGGCGGGCGCTGGGGCCGAGGGTAGCTTGAGCGCGGCGGCGGCGTTGTTCAGTCAGAGCGAGAACATTCCAGAGGTGAGTCCGGTGGAGGGGCGGTAGCCCCGCGCCCCCTCCCCCGTCTTCCCCGCCCCCTCGACCCCCGCGGGCCGCTGGCTGGCGGGGAAGGCGCCCCGTCGCCCGCAGCTCACTGCGCCGTCTCTCCGCACCAGGTCGCCAGGCCCCGGGCGCTGAAGGGTGTGGACCCCGGACGTCGCTGGGACAGCCCCTCCCCGCTGCTCGGCGGCGCCTGGCCCGGCCGCTGCTCGCTGCGCTGCCTCCGCCGCCGCTCCTCGGACTCGGGTTCGCGCGCCTCACTTCATCCCAGTCCCGGGCGAGCAGCGTTGGGTTTATGTCTTTATTTGACGAAAACGGTGAGTCGGCGAGCGGGCGGGCTCGGGCCGGTGGGGAGATGGCGGCCGCACAAGATGGCGGCGCGCCGCGTGACCCGCGCGCGCGCGTGTGAGTGTGTGTGTGAGCGCGCGCGTGTGTGTGAGTGTGTGGCGCAGTTCGGCGGGCGGCGGGGCCGGCCTCCGCGTCCCCTCCTCGCCGCACCCCGCTCTCCCCCACCCCCGCCGCGGCCTCCCGGGAGCGCGCCGCGCGGCCCCGCCGCCGCCCGGGGCTGACTCAGGCCTAATTGCTGCATTTATGAGTCATCGCCGCGGCGGGGCGGGGCGGGGCCGGCGCCCCTCGGCCGGTTTCGCTTCTCCCGGCGGAGAGGCGGCCCTGCGTCCGCGGGGAGAGCCCCGGGCGGCGCACATGGCGGAGCTGCCGTGGAAGCTGGCGATGTCGCGCCGGCGCCACGCTCGCCTTGCGGGGGCCGCCGGATCAGCCCTGACAGCTGGGGGCGGGCGCGAAGGGGGCCGGGGTGTTTGCGTGGAGAAGGGAAAGGGGGCCACACTCCCCGCGCGCCAGTCCGGCGAGATCATGCTCCGCAGGCGTAGTTACCGAAGTGTGGCTCTGAAGTAAGCGCTCGCTGCCAAAGGCTTCGACCTCGAAGAAGAGCTCCACAGCCTGCCGTCCCGGAGTGATGTTGATGTGTCTGAGGAGTTTGTGGGTACCACAGTCTGGGTTGGTGGGGGCGGGGTAGGTCTGGGTTGGTCCTTCGGTTAAAATACGGCCAACCCGCGGAAGCAAGCCGTCGACGTGATGACTGGTCTGATGAAAAGCTGATGCAGCGTAATTTGTCTTGTTTCAGTCAGGCACCGACCAAAGTCACATCTTCGTCAAAATGAAGGCTTTTTGTTGCTACAGGTGTCCCGAGTTACATGAGACTAGTAGCTGTTCTTTGTACATAAACTCATGTTTTTAACGTAGGGGAAGTAGGCGTAATTATACAGAACGGACACGGAGGGATTTCGTTGCAGTTGTTGTTAAACGTGGGGGTTGGTTTGTTTTCTCTTTCAGAGCTGTTGCGCAGCCATTGGTACCTGTATTGGGGAAACATAGCATACAAGCAAGAAGCTTACAGCCTCAGTGGCGAAAAATTTTTCATGTCAGAGACCGAGAACTCTTGCAGTCGTTTATGTCATCCCTTCTTCTCCAGACAGAGGATACCAAAAAATTGCAATCAAAGATCTCTTCATCTTATTGATAAAGTCACTAATAAGCCAAAATGTCTGTCAACGTCAACCGCAGCGTGTCAGACCAGTTCTATCGCTACAAGATGCCCCGTCTGATTGCCAAGGTAATACTAAATCTTCATTTTAGTAGCAAGTTCTCTGCTTTTTTCATGGGTTGTTAAAGGTTGCTTCTCCCAGTGTGGACAATGCAAAATTAAAATTTTTACTTCCTTTAGGTTGAGGGCAAAGGAAATGGAATCAAGACAGTTATAGTCAACATGGTTGACGTAGCGAAAGCGCTTAATCGGCCTCCAACGTGTAAGTAATGCCTCTTAAAAGGAGTCTGAGAACGCATTTTATTGACATAATTGTGATGCTCTCGGTCTGCAAATCTTGCCTGAATTGAGTTAGCTTTTGAGTTAAGTGGAAACTTGGATTTAAAACTGATTGATAGCATTAGTATATAAAATTACCAGGGCAACACTTTTTTAATCTTTTCCATTTAAAAAGAGTGATAATTCTATAAATGAGGGTGAGTAGCCAAAGAGTTCTAGAGTAGGAAATGGCAACCCATTGTAGTATTCTTGCCTGGGAAATCCCATGGACAGAGGACTCTTGTAGGCTACAGTCCATGGGGTCAAAAAAAGTCAGACATGACTTGAGTGACTCAGCACTCATCCAAAGATTAGTTAACTGTAATAAATTTTTTCCCCCCAAATAGATCCCACCAAATATTTTGGTTGTGAGCTGGGAGCACAGACCCAGTTTGATGTTAAGAATGACCGTTACATTGTCAATGGATCTCATGAGGCGAATAAGCTGCAAGACATGTTGGATGGATTCATTAAAAAATTTGTTCTCTGTCCTGAGTGTGAGAATCCTGAAACAGATCTGGTGAGTGCCTTTGAGGTTCTTGTCAATAGGAGAAAAACTGTATTTCTGTGATGTCACCAAATCATGTTTCCAAGAAGGCAGAGCAGACTTACATAAATTGCAAAACCTCAAATTTTATTGATGTTTCCATACTGACCTTATGTTAAAAAAAATTCTTTTGATGTTAAACTGGGTTTAGGTGGCTTTTGATGGTTAGTTTCACACTTTGTTTTTGAATTTTCATCATGTGTTAATGGATGACATATTTTTTCTTTTTTGACAGCATGTCAATCCAAAGAAGCAAACAATAGGTAATTCTTGTAAAGCCTGTGGCTATCGAGGCATGCTTGACACACATCATAAACTCTGCACATTCATTCTCAAAAACCCACCTGGTAAGTGCTTATGATGAACTTCTAAAACCTTAATGTGAAGCAACTGATTGTTGAAAACTGTGGAAGTGTCTTTACCACTATATAGAATAAGGTTAACCCTTGAACACCCCTGCAAGTGAAAGTTTGCTTATAACAATAAGGTCAGCCCTATGTATACAAGGATCAACCAACCAACAGTGAATAGTGTAGTACTGTGGTATGTAATTATTGGAGGGGGGGGGGAACTCCATGTAAATGGATCTGTGTGGTATCAACTTACGTTCAAAGGTCAACTGTTTAATAAACCTGCTGTTGTATGTACTACTAAAGGTTAAGTACAGGCTACCATTAAACTCAACCATATCCTCAGTTTTTAAGACATCTTAGGATGTATGAAATATTGGACAAATTGTGATGGGGTCATAGTAAAAGATCTACCTCTGGAATTGTTCAGTCGCTAGTTGAGTCTGACTCTTTGCAACCCCACAGACTGCTTCTGGAATACTCATTTGTACATGAGGGCCTTGGCTCAGTAGGCCGAAGTGGCTTTAGAGCATGCAAGCAACACTCTGTGGCAGATAACCAAAATTGTCTGACACAATTTGAGCTTGCTATAACAAGAAAGTCTAACCTATTCCGGTGTTCTCTTTTCTGTGAGACTAGCCGTTATATAGACTTAAACACTGTTCCAGTTTTTGGCTGAAGCATAGTTGAGAATACCTTTGTTTATCAGTTTATGAGGAGTGGAAAGAGAGGGCCATGAGTGCCCACTTTTAACTTGAAGTACTTGATCCACTGAGGTGTCACCTTGTGGTCTTTATTTCATTGTTCAGTCGATACGTGGTGTCCCAACTCTTAATTTTACTAAAACAGCTAACATCTTTGATATTTACTGGCTTTTCTTTCTTAGACTTAGTCGATTACCTATGAAACACAGTAAATGAATTTGATTTATGAACCCTTATAGAATTACAGGTAGCATTTTCTGTGGTTTTCTGAGGGGAGGGTTTTAAATGTTAATGGTGGCAATAAGGTGTAATATAACTCATGGTACTCAACTTTCTTTCCTTTTTATCTGTGTAGAGAATAGTGATAGTAGTACAGGAAAAAAAGAAAAGGAAAAGAAAAATAGAAAGGGCAAAGACAAGGAAAATGGCTCCGTTTCCAGCAGTGAGACACCCCCACCACCACCAAATGAGATCAGTCCTCCTCCTCATGCTGTGGTGAGTGCAAGGTTTGAGGGGTGGTGGGCACTAAAATGGTGTAAAATGTGACCTTTGGTTGAGGTGGGCAGAAACAAACTGCTTTTCTGTGAACAATGCACCAGTACATTGGGTTCCAGGTGCTTATTGGTTGATTAAATAGAAATTTAGTGAGAAAATGATAATTTCACTAGAAATCTGGATTTTTTTTTTTTTTTTTTTTAACACCTTTAAGGTCTCTTTTTGGCCAAGCATTTTTGTTATTAAAAACAGGAAGAAGAAGAGGATGACGACTGGGGGGAGGATACAACAGAGGAAGCTCAAAGGCGCAGAATGGATGAAATCAGTGACCATGCAAAAGTTTTAACCCTCAGTGACGATTTGGAAAGGACTGTTGAAGAGCGGGTCAATATCCTGTTTGATTTTGTTAAGGTAAAAACATTTTGTTGATCAGTAAGTCAGCTTCTACCTAGCCTTGAGCTTTTGCTAGATATTTATTACCTTAAGCTGTTTGTTCAAAAAATTTCTGAGGGTGGTTCCAGGCACTGTTTTTGGCAGGTGTGTATTATTTAGAAGTTGTAGAATCTTCAGTTAGGTAAGGGAAAGGTTCATCAGAGCAGAGACTATGGTGCTGTGCTTAGTCACTCAGTCGTGTGCAACTCTTTTGCAACCCCATGGACTATAGCCTTCCAGACTCTGTGGAATTGTCCAGGCCTGAGTGGGTAACCGTTTACTTTTCCAGGGGATCTTCCCAACCCAGGGATCGAACCCATGTGCAGGATCCTGCATTGCAGGCAGATTGTTTACCATCTGAGCTACCAAGGAAGTCCCTGGGGATAAGAATGAGAGTCCCTCCATCTCACTGAATTGCTTCTTTTGTTTTGTTTTTAACGTGCTTCCTTTTATTTGCAGAAAAAGAAAGAAGAAGGTATTATTGACTCATCTGACAAAGAGATTGTAGCTGAAGCAGAAAGACTGGATGTAAAAGCCATGGGCCCTCTTGTTTTGACTGAAGTTCTTTTTAATGAGAAAATTAGAGAACAAATTAAGAAATATAGGCGCCATTTCTTACGAGTAAGCAAATTGTTCTGTGTTCATAGTGAGATTTGCAGATGTGTGACCTTGGAAACAACATTTTAAGCTCCCGTTTATTCTGTCATCCTGAAAAAATGGAAATAACTGACCTACCTTAACAAGCATGAGAGTATCTGGAAAATGCTACATGTGGTCCCGTATACGTGAAGTAAATTAGAAATCTTTAAGCATTGACTTCTTACTGTTATAGGGCCGTTACATCTAAGAAAGCTTGTTAACGCCAAGAATATCTATTTGCAGTTTTGTCACAACAACAAAAAAGCTCAGCGGTACCTTCTTCATGGTTTGGAGTGTGTGGTAGCAATGCATCAAGCTCAGCTCATTTCCAAGATTCCACATATCTTGAAGGAGATGTATGACGCAGACCTTTTGGAGGAAGAGGTCATCATTAGCTGGTCGGAAAAGGTGGGGAATATATTGATGAGCTCTAAAAGATTAGAAGGATTGGGGCTTTTTTGGAAAAAGTTTTCTAACGCCTAGTCTCTACTTGCTTGACTGGTATAATCTGTAGGGTGATCCCCACCATGGTAGCTTCTAGTAACGACCAAAGAAAATCTTTTCCTCTTTGCTGAATACGTTTAATCTGTTGAGAGTTTGAGATTAATATGTGTTCCAGTCTCCTCAAAGGATGGGTATAGACAATTATGTATAACTCAAGTTAACTGTTAAGTAGTTTGAACTAAAAATTTTACTAAACGTTTTTTAGACCTCTAAGAAATATGTCTCAAAAGAGCTTGCCAAAGAGATTCGTGTCAAAGCGGAACCTTTTATAAAATGGTTGAAGGAAGCAGAGGAAGAATCTTCCGGTGGTGAAGATGATGATGAAGATGAGAATATTGAGGTAAACGCTGGGGAAATTGTTAAATACCATGTTAGTGGTAAGTGTTTGAGAACTATAAAATGCCAATATTAGATAGTTGCAAATTAAACATAATTAGGAAGGGAATCACATTAATAGAAAAGGTGCTAGAAATCTCTCCTACCCCCGGACATCATGATTTCAAATAAATACTGTGTGGGTTCTCAGAGGGTTTTGTTTCACCTCAGTTATATAGGGGTCTATAAATGCAGGGTGTTAACTTAGTTTTTACATAAATTTAAAATTTTTCATGAACAAATGGCTATTTCTAGGTAGTTTTTCTCCTTTGTTGACCACTGACTAGTGTTTTTATGAGCAGTTTTACAGGGATAAAAGTTTACAATGAAAAATCTTCTGTTTTACCAGGTGGTGTATTCAAAGACTGCCAGTGTACCAAAAGTTGAAGCTGTAAAGTCTGACAACAAAGATGATGACATTGATATTGATGCCATTTAAAGGGGTGGGTGCAGCCCAGCTTAACAATGTAATGCTGAGAATCTTTTTGCATCATTGGCCAGAAGTGCAACATGAATGTGCAAAAGCTAAAATGGCTTAACATCATGCTACACTTTTCTACTAAAAATGTATTGCTGTGAGTGGTCTGTATTTAAACCCAACAAGACATCTAGGGAGTCCATACACATATCAGTGAGCAGGTATAGTTTGCTTATTTATAGCATGTTTCTTTTTGAAAAATTAGTGGTGGACACATTTGGATCACATTTATACAGTTCTAAAAAATAAAGATTTGATTTTGGTCATTCTTCAGATTTTTGACTCTGAATGACTTAAGTAAGCTGAAATAATCGGCTCCTTGAAAAATGTTGTACCATCATTTAACCTGATAGGATTGTTGGAGCCTGTTAGATATTAGGTGCCGAGACTTTAATGAGGTCCTTTAGCAGAATGTGAACATAAACTTACAAATACCTTACTCAGTCATTAGGGAATACATAGTGCTTTTTAAGTCTTACCTCTGGTCCCTGAAATTGGCATCTGATGATGTGTGTGCTTCCCGTGCCGAGGTGGACAGATGATCAAATGGCAGTGCAGCACCTTTATCTCACCAAGAAGCGAAAATGACCTGAGTGTCCTATAAACTTAAGAGCAGGTTTTGAAACTTGAATTGTGTTTGTTTTTTAAAAGTCTATACTTGCCCCAAATTGTAGTCTTGAAGTCGTATGCATTGCACGTTGGATGAGCCAGGGGAATTATTACATTAACATAAAAGCATTTTATTATGTGTATGTAGCTGTTGCTTTATACTGAGAAAATGGAAATTTGGGGGAGTGATTAAATACTAACAATCTCTGATTTTATTTGAGGGAAATAGGAAAAGATGAAATTGATCTCAAGCAAAAACTGAGCGTTAACTTCTCAGCATTTACTCTTGATTCAAATTACAGTTTCAGAATACTTAGACATACTGTATCTTTTGTTTAGTGTGAATTTTTCCCTGGATACTATGGTTCTTTTATTTTTGCATTTGGATACGTAACTTATGCTTTTTCAGTTTTTGTTGCTATCTTGCCAAAATAAGTATTAACTGTGTCTCAAACTCCCTGCTACAGCCCCCCAAAAATGTGTTATTTAAAAGAAGAAAAAAAGCTAAAAGCATGTTTCTAAATCATAGCCTATATTTTGGTGTAAGACTTGGTGTGTTTTTATTTCATACTGAATATAGTGAGATACCCAAGAAGACTGGTGATGGCAACGAGGGCCTGACCCAGCCCATCCTGGGCTTTAGATTTGGGAATAACATCATTGGGAATTGCTTGCCCAATTTGCTGATCTAAACTCACTTGATAGAAGGGCTTATGAGAATATCTTAGAAGTCTTGAAGGTACAAATTTACACAGAACATACAGTGTGGGAATCAAATGCATGGAGTGAACTTTGCTTGGAACACTGGCTTACATCATATCATCTCTTTGTGATCCATCTCATAGATTACAAGATGTTAACAAATGTATGTAAGTTTTTTTCACATTGAAATTATACAATCTGGTATAATAAAACCTTGTTAGCTTGATACTTTAAGGAAAAACACTGGCATTCTCACTGGGGAGATACAAAGTGGTCTCCAGCTGCCTTTTTTTTTTTTTTTTTTTTTTAAATTTTGTTGAGATTAAAGGAGAGTCATATGTCTATGTGGAGGGAATGTGCTTTGTCACACCAAAGATAAGAGGCTTTTGTAAATTCACATCTTACCTAGGTGTTAAATTTCTTGCCATTTTCTGAAATTTTGGGGAGTACCAAGTTGCATTCAGGATACCCATTATCAAGCTAATGAGGTTCTGTTATAGAAGGGTTTTTTCCCTTTTTTCCTCCTCTCCCCCGCCCCTCTTAAATCTGAAGGAAAACGTTCAGGGCTTCTAAAACACTAAAGAGAAAATTTTGGCTTAGACCAGTGTTCAGTCTAGTGCCAAACTTAAAATGGGATTCAAATCCACATAGTAAGGAATTTATTCATAGTAGCTATCCTGGTAGAGTGATCTTTCACTTTGCTCTATTCAACTGTCTTAAAATTTCCTGTTTCAAACAGCTGTTATTTGATTAAAACAATGTTAAAATTATTTTTGTCTCTGCTTTAATATTAATCTGAATTTTTGTTTATAAAGTTGGAGAATTGAGAACTCCCTTTTGGTAGCTGTTGCTTCAAATTTGTGTTGGATGTTTCTTTGTGCCGTTGTGTCCCTACTCAGAAAACCCATGTTGCTAATTAAAATGGCTTTCCTTAGATCTTGTGTTCCTAATCTGTATCTCAAATTGATTAGAAACTGAAAAAATCTGCCTTCATCTGATTTCTTAGTTGATGAGTGACTTGAGCTGGGTCAAGTATGCAGTTAAATAACTGGGTATAGCATTTCTCTTTAGTTAAGAAAGGAATGTTTCTAAAATTCTCTGAGGTTAATGAACTTGTAAGGTGCTATGTGGGGTCCTAAAGGTTTGAGGGAAGTGGTGGTCTCTGAAATCCGGTGTGTTCCACGTGCAGCTGTGTTAGGATTGCTCCCCACTGTTTACTGTAATACACTAAGCCTTTGACCTGGACAAAAACAACAAAAGGGTACTGGTGTGGATGAGCCTTCTACATTTTGTGTGTTAGCTCAATCTTTGTGGTATCTGAGATGTATTACCCTGTGGTCACTCGACTAGCCTGGCTGCTGTGTCTTGTAGGGCTTAAATAACATGTTTAAAACCCAAACAAGGTTCTGTTGGAATCTACTTAAATTTTAAGTAAATTTTACTTTTAATGAAACCAAACTCTTAAGGGTTTAAATTTTTGTTACCATGCAAACCTTATCCAAGGAACTCTCGATTGCTCTGACCTGCCAGTATTCCAAGAGTAGCTCCAAAATGCCAGTTTGTCCAGTTTCTGCATTGTCAGTTTCAGTGGTTGTACAAATTTCAGTTATACATGACCATTCCAAAGGTTCAGAGTGCTCTCAGTACCAGGAACAGTATAGCACTGGAATCTCTCTGCCTCTCTCACTGTTGTGTGGTTTGTGTTCCGTGTTTCCTAAACTGAGTTACGCTTACATCTTCTGTATCCCCGGTACCCTGTATAGACCATTCCACAAATGACACTTCTTAAAGACCTGCTGAAGTTGTTACGGTGACTGTGCACAGCCTCCAGAATTTGTCCTTTTGAGCCCTTTGTTCATAGGAGGTTGGGAGCGCAAGTGCAGAGTTCTTTCTTCTAGCCCCAGCCCGATAAAGAGGTCTTCAGAAATTGCCAGTTCTTTATTGTTCAGTTGCTGTTATGTCCAACTCTGCAACACTCAGGGCTGTAGCACACCAGGCTTTCCTGTGCTTCACTATCCGAAGTTTGCTCAATTTCACGTCCATTGAAATTGGTGATGGCATTCAACCATCTCGTTCTTCGCCGCCCTCTTTGACCTTCAGTCATTCCCACCATCAGGGTCTTCTACATTGAGTCAGCTCTTCACATCAGATGGCCAGAATACTGTAGTTTCAGTACCAGTGCTTCCAGTGCCAACCTTGCACCCTACCTGTACTGGCCTGCACTCACACTTGCTCCAACTTTGGCTGTAACTTTAAGATTTACTTAATGGCCGCAGTTGGTCTTCATTGCTGCATGTGGTCTTTCTCTAGTGCCAAGTGGGCTCTGGTGCACAGGCTTCACTAACTGGCAGCATGTGGGCTCAGTAGTTCTGGAGCATGGTCTTAGTTACTCCTTGCCATGTGGCATCTTCCCAGACCAGGGATTGAACCCAAGTCCCTAGCATTGGCAGGTAGGTTCTTTACCACTCAGCCACCAGGACCGCTGTGCCCACTTCACACAGGACAGGGATGGAACTCTGGAGGAGGGAGGAAATGATTGAGACTTTGAGGAATGTCTTTTAAGAGGTAGCATTTCAAAGAGTATTTTGCCTGGTAGAAGTAAGCAGGGGAGCACTAATGAAAAGTAGAAGCTCCTCTTAGCTGAATGCAGTGCATGGTGGTGGTGAGGCGGGAGGAGAGGACAGGATTGACCTGGAAGCTGAGCTCCAGAGGGCTGAATGTCTACAAGTTGCAGGAATGGAATTGCATTTGTATCCTGCCAGGAGTGCTAAGCCACTGTGGGAATGGAGAGGTGTGGAATGGAGATCTATATCCCATGGCTCACAAAACCAGCAACTGCCTCAAGGGTAGACTGGTCAGATGAGGATGCACATTGCCTCAGGAAGGCTGGGGTCCCCAAGCAACGTGTCTGTTCTAAGGACATAGTGTCAAGTTGGAAGGATTAACAACCCCAAACCCCTGTCCCATCTGCAGCAGAATCTGAAAGTGCAGGAGTATTGGAATTTTCCCTTGAGACAAAGATATCCTGTTTGGGGTAAGGGCAGCACCCAGGAGGGGGTTCCAGGAGGTTTCAGAGCCTGAGTGAACATGGTTCTCCGGTTAGGACCTTCAGGTCGAGAGCAGCCATCAAGTGGTTGCAGGGTTGGATTCCTCACAGAGCAAAGGAAGAGTTTCAGATGTGATCAGCAATCACGTGTAGTCAAGTTCATTTGGTGACAACCCAAAGTCATGTGGAGAAGGCAATGGCACCCCACTCCAGTACTCTTGCCTGGAAAATCCCATGGATGGAGGAGTCTGGTAGGCTGCAGTCCATGGGATCACTGAGAGTTGGACACGACTGAGCGACTTCACTTTCACTTGTTACTTGCATGCATTGGAGAAGGAAATGGCAACCCACTCCAGTGTTCTTGCCTGGAGAATCCCAGGGATGGTGGAGCCTGGTGGGCTGCTGTCTATGGGGTCGCACAGAGTTGGACACGACTGAAGCGACTTAGCAGCAGCAGCAAAGTCATGGGGAGAAGGGTTTCCCAAGGGTTTATGACGGTTGTATAGCACAAGCCTGGCCTTGCACAGATCCAAAGATAGCAGCAGATCCAGCCTTGTGGACACATGATATCAACTAGGCATCTGAGCAAGAAAGGACATTTCCTGCAGTGTGCTGCTCACCTGTGCTTCTCTCAAGGTTTCTCTTGACTGTCTCCACTACCCATGAGTTTTCTGGCCCTGCAGGGCTGCACCAAAACTATTTGGCTCTTTCATGGCAATCGGGGTTCTGTTGAAGCTACATAATGCCTAGTTTTCCAGACTTCCCAGTTCAGATCTGATGGGCTCCACAGGTCTTCAGCATTTGTCAGGTTGACTTGTACTATGAGCTTCACTGGCAGCTCCAGTCAAACGTACCTGGGAATGAAGGGGTGAGGGTGTGTGGATTTTAAACACTGCTGCCAAAGGCTACCTCACAATGGGAATTTGTGATTGGAGCCAGAGAAATCCTAGTCCTTGGAGATATTTAGAACAGGTTACTTTTCACTGGAACCTAAGTTCTCTGTAAAGGACATCTGTTCACCAGCCACCTGATACCACCGGTTTAACAGCAAATGGACTCTGCCCTTCATTGAGTGACCAGCACTTGAGTTTTCCTGTGTGGGAGGCAAGAGGGGACAGGACATGGGTCCTGCTGAGGCGATCATGCAGTCTGCTGGAGGCACAGTTTGGGAAGCTGCTGGAGGTTACTTGAGAGGTGGCCTTGCACAGTTGTGGTTAGTGTCTGTGAGTGACCATCAGTGACGGTTTCCTGAGAGGATGCAGAGTGGAGGAGTCCATGAGTTTAGTAACATTCTCTGGGCCATTTGGGAGACCCGAATGATAGAGCCAGAGAGAGTAATATTTGATAGAAAAATCAAGACTGGTGGCCAGACTATAGGTAACAACACAAGGGACATCAAGGAGCTAAAGATGTGGAGAAAGTCAAGATGATGTCTTAAAATGTTGAATTATGGAGTTAAAAAGTACAGTAGCTAAAATGAGAAATTCACCAGAGGGATTTAAGGCAGCATTTGGACACATACAAGAGTCAGGAAACTTTAAAGATAGGCCAATGGAAATTACAGACTGAAAAAAAAATTTTTAATAGAACCTAAGTGACCTGTGAAACACCATGAAGAGTAACATATGCATTGTGGGAGTCTCAGAAGGGGAAGAGAGAGAGCTAAAAGGACGAGAATATTTGAAGAAATAACAGGTGAGAAGGTCCCTAAGTAAATGAATGAGGCTCCACAAACATCTAAGAGACTTAAGTTCCAAGTAAGATAAACAGGGCCACCAGAGACCATCAGATTTCTGAAAGGTAACAGAGATCTTGAAGGCATTAAGAGAAGCAAGTCATACAGGGCCCTGATAACACACAGGTTTGCATCAGGAATCTCGGAGACTAGAAGGCAGTGAGTTGATCTTTTAAAATTCTGAAAGAAGGAAAAAGCCTGTCAACCAAGAATACAAGACTGTCAAAACTTCAAAAAGGAGGGAGGAATTGAGACATTCCTGGATAAACAAAAGCTGAGGGCCTTGGCAAGAAATGCTTGAGGGATTCCTGCAGGGTAAAACTAAAGGACGGGGCAATAAAGCAAGCAAAAAATCCCGATAAAGGTAAATACATTAAACATTACAAAAGCCAACATTGTTAACTTGTAATTGTCTACGTGATTTAAGAAAATGATACATTAAAAATAATTATTCATCTAAAAGCTAGTAGTATAACTGGTTTGTGTTATGTTTGAGGGCACTACACAGTATAAAGATGTTACTTTGTGACATCAACAGGTACAGTTAGGGATAGAGGGTAGGGTAAAGCTATAAAGGAGAAGAGATTGTTAGAATTGTGTAAATTCAAGTTAGAGTGTCGTAACTGAAGGGTGTCATATGTAGTGCCCATGATGACCACAAAAGAAAACAGCCCTGGATGCGATGGCAGGGACGACTTCCCTGGCGTCCAGTGGTTAAGACTTTGTGGTTCCAGTGTACGGCTCGCAGGTTTGATACCTGGTTGGTGATCTAAGGTCTCACATGCCATAAAGTGTGGCCAAAAAAATAAACTGCAAAAGAAATTCAAGCATTTATTGCAAAAAAATTTTTTTCAAATGCAAAAGACAATAGTAATGCAGGCAGGAAGTGAACAAAAAGCTATGAGACATACAGGAAGAAAACAAGTAGCACAAGGACAGAATCAAGTCCCTGCTGCTGCTAGTCCGACTCTGCGATCCCATAGTCCCTACTTAGCAGTAATACTTTAAATGAATTAAGCTGCCTGATGAAAAGACGGAGATTGGCAGAGTGAATACAAACATGACCCAACAACAAGCCATCTACAAAAGACACACTCGAGATTCAAACACAAAAAGATGGAAAGAGTAGAAAAAAATATTCCATGGTAATAATAGAAATGAGGGGTGGCTATACTAATGTCAGACAAAATGGAGTTTAAATCGAAAAAGTCTATGAGAGGAAGACTGTGTGTTAAGAGTTTGAATACAAGATGAACAATTACACACCTAATAACAGACCAGCAAGATGTAGGAAGGAAAAACTGACAGAATCGAAGGGAGAAATAGACGATGTATAGTCGTGGTTGGAGACTTTATATGCCCTACTGTCAGTAATGGATAGAACAAGCAGAAGATTGAACACAACCCAGGTCGATGCGATGAATATATGCATGACGCCATGCCCAGCAGCAGCATACACGTTTTTCTCAAGTGCACGTGGAGTATTCTCAGGATAAACCACATGTTAGGACACTGTCTTGCATATGTGCTGAGTTGCTTCAGTCATGTCTGACTCTCAAATTTATGGACTGTAGCCCACCTGGCTTCTGTTCATAGGATTAAGTCTATCAACAAAGTATCTTTTCTGACCATAATGAAGTTAGAGACCAACAACAGAAGTAAAACTAGGAGGAAAAAAGCTGTAAAAATCAAAATGTTCTTACACAATTGATGGATCAAAGAAGAAACCCAGGGAAATTAAGAAATGCCTAGAGACAAATAATTTTAAAAACAGAGGAGTTCCCTGGTGGTCCAGTGGTGAAAGCTCCGTGCTTCCACTGTAATGGGCAGGGGTTCGATCCCTGGTCAGGGGACTAAGATCCTGCATCCCGTGCAATGTGGCCTAAATAAACCCCACACATCATACCGAAACTTAAGAGACAGCAAAGTGGTGCTAAGAAGGAGATTTACAGCTATATGTGCTTACATTAAAAATGATCTCAAATCAACAACCTAACTTTAGAATTTAAGGAACTGGAAAAAGTACAAACTAAATATATAGTGGAAGGGAGGAAGTAATAAAAACCAGAGCAGAGATAAAATAGAGAATAGGAAGATAATAGAAAATAAATGAAGCCCAAAGTTGCCTGTTTTTCTGTTGTTTTTTTTTTTAATTTTTATTTTTAACACCAAAAACATTTTGTTTTGGGGTATATAGTCAATTAACAATGTTGTGGTAGTTTTAAGTGAACAGTGAAGGGACTCAAGCATACATATGCATGTATCCATTCTCCCAAAAACCACGTCCCATCCAGGCTGGTTCATTGAGCAGAGTTCCAAGCATTATCCTATAGGTCTTTGTTGGTTAGCCATTTTAAATATAGCAGACTATACATGACCTTCCCAAATTCCCTAACTATCCCTTCCCCCCAGCACCAAAGTTGTCTATTTTTAAAAGATCAACAAAACTGATAGACTTTTAGCTGGAAAGAATAAGAAAAAAATAGAGAATTTTCAAATTACTAAAATCAGAAATGGAAATGGGGATACTACTATCATCTATAGAAATAAAAAGGTTCATAACAGCAGTATGCATAACTGTACAAACAAACCAGATAACCTAGGTGAAATGTACGTTCCTAGAAACAGTCCTGTGGAAAATTAAAGAGATGGGAACATCAGACCACCTTACTTGCCTCCTGAGAAATCTGTAAGCAGGTCAAGAAGCAACAGTTAGAACCAGACATGGAACAATGGACTGGTTCCAAATTGGGAAAGGAGTCTGTCAAGGCTGTATATTGTCACCCTGCTTATTTAATGTATATGCAGAATACATCATGCAAAATGCCAGGCTGGATGAAGCACAAGCTGGAAGCAAGATTCCTGGGAGAAATATTAACAACTTCAGATATGCAGATGATACTACTCTAATGGTAGAAATTGAAGAGGAACTAAAGAGCCTCTTGATGAAGGTGAAAGAAGAGAATGAAAAAGTTGGCTTAAAACTCAGCTTTCGAAAACCAAAGATCATGGCATCCAGTCCCATCATTTTCATGGCAAATAAATGGGGGAAAGATGGAAATGGGCAGATTTTATTTTCTTGGGCTCCAAAATCACTTCAGACAGTGACTGCAGCCATGAAGTTAGAAGACGCTTGCTCCTTGGAAGAAAAGTTATGACAAACCTAGACAGCATACTAAAAAGCAGAGACATAATTTTGCCAACAAAGGTTTGTCTAGTCAAAGCTATGGTTTTTCCAATAGTCATGTATGGATGTGAGAGTTGAACCATAAGGAAGGCAGAGCACCAAAGAATTGATGTTTTTGAACTGTGGCGTTGGAGAAGACTCTTGAGAGTCTCTTGGACTGCAAGGAGATCACACCGGTCAATCTTAAAGAAAATTAACCCTCAGTATTCACTGGAAGGATTGATACTGAAGCTAAAGATGGATACTGAAGCTAAAGCTACAAAACTTTGGCCACCTGAGCAAAGAGCTGACTCATTGGAAAAGGCCCTGATGCAGGAGAAGAGGGCAACAAAGAGTGAGATGGCTGGAGGGCATCACTGACTCATTGGACATGCTTGCTGTGCTAAGTTACTTCAGTCGTGTCCAACTCTGTGCAACGCTATGGGCTGAAGCCCGCCAGGCTTCTCTGTCCATGGGATTCTCCAGGCAAGAATACTGGAGTGGGTTGACTCGCTTTCCTCCAGAGGATCTTCCCGACCTCGGAGTCAAACCTGTCTCTTACATCTCCTGCATTGGCAGGTGGGTTCTTTACCACTAGCACCACCTGGGAAGCCCCAGTACATGAGTTTGAACAAACTCTGGGAGATAGTGAAGGACAGAGAAGCCTGGCGTGCTGGAGTCCACGGGGTCACAAGGAGTCAGACATGACTTAGCAACTGAACAGCAACAAAAGAAACACAAAGCCTGCCAAGACTAAATCGCCAAGAAATAAAAAATCTGCATTGACCTGTAACTAATAAGGAGATTGAATCAGAAATACAAAATTTCCAAGTAGTAAAAGCTCCAGACCTGATGGCTTTACTGGTTAACACAACCAAACATTTAAGTAAGAACTAATATAATTCTTCTCAAAATCATCCTATGAACATTGAAGCTAAAGTCCTCAATAAAATACTAACATACTAATTCAGAAACATATTAAAATGACTGTGTGCTTAGTCACTCAGTCATGTCTGACTCTTTGTAACCACATGGACTGTATCCCACCAGGCTCTGTCCATGGGATTCTCCAGGCAAAAATACTGGAGTGGGTTGCTATGCTCTCCTCCAGGGGATCTTCCCAACCCAGGGATCAAACACAGGCCTCCCGCACTGAGGGCAGATTCTTTACCAGCTGAGCCACCAGGGAAGCCCAAGAATATTGGAGTAGGTAGCCTGTTCCTTCTCCAGGGAAACTTCCTGACCCAGGAATTGAACTGGGGTCTCCTGCTTTGCAGAAACTTCCTGACCCAAGAATCGAACTGGGGTCTCCTGCTTTGCAGGCAGATTCTCTACCAGCTGAGCTACCCAGGAAGCCCCTAAAAGGATTATACATCAGGCCTAAGTGAGATTTCTTCCTGGAATGAAATGATGGTTCAACACAAAAATTGGTGAGTGTATACCATATTAACAGGATGAAGGAAAACATCTACACAATACATAATGCATAAATATAACGCATAAGCATAATGCATAGAAAGCATTTGGTAAAAGTCAACACTTCTTCTTGATAAAAACAAGCGACGATGTAGGAATAGAAGTCAACTACCTTGGGGGCTTTCCTGGTGGCTCAGTGGTAAAGAATCCACTTGACAATGCAAGAACAGGTTCAGTCCCTGGTCTGGGAAGATCACACAGGCCTTAGGACAACTAAGCCTATGAGTCGCAACTACTGAAGCCCAAGTACCTAGAGCCCATGTTCCACAACAGGAGAAACTTGACATCGCAGTGGAGAGTAGCCCCTGTTCACCACAACTGCAGAAAGCCCTGGTGCAGCAACAAAGACCCAGCACAGCCTTAAATAAGTAAACCTTCTTTTTTTAAAAAGAAGGAAGCTACCTTAACATAATAAAATAAATAAATGAAAAGCCCACAGGGAAGGTTGATGGGAATGAATGAAAACTTTTCCTCTAAGATCATAAACCAGGCAAGCATACCTGCTCTGCTTTCAACAGCTCTATTCATCATAGTATTGGAAGTTCTCGCCAGAGCAATTAAGCAAGTAAAAATGCTAAGAATTCCAGCAAAACAAACAATAGTTAGACAAACTATTAGAACTAATTAATTCGGCAAAGTAGCAGAATACAAAGTCAACACACTAAAATCTGTTTCGTTTCTATATACTAACAATGAACAATCTGAAAAGGAAATAAAGCACAATTCCAGTTACAATATTATCAAAAAGAATAAAATACTTAGGAATTAACCAAGGAGATGAGAAAGACTTGTACAGTAAAAACTACAAAACACTGCTGAAAGTGATTAAAGAAGACATAAATGAGAACCTATCCAATGTTCATGGATTGGAAGACTTAATATTGTTAAGATGTCAATAATACCCAAAATAATCAGGGATATTTAGGATTGCATCCCAAAGTTTGAAAACACTGATTCAAATGTATATCTTTTTAAATTCAATAGCATCCTATCAGATTTTTTACCACACCTTTCATAATTGCTGCTAGAAATTACATCTTTATGGATTGTGTGTCCAAGAACAGGCTAATAATTGTTTCTTATTCATTAGCTTTTTAAATCATATAAAGATAAAAAGTGGAATTACAAACCAAAATTCCAGCAATGCTAAGTGTTTTTATAATTGCCTATGTGTTTATCTTTGCTGGAGATCTTTACTTCTTCATATGACTTTGAGATACTATCTTATGTCCTTTATTTCAGCCTGAAGGACTTGGAGGACTGATCTAGTGGTGATGAACACTCTCAGCTTTTATCTGCTGCTGCTGCTAAGTCGCTTCAGTCGTGTCCGACTCTGTGTGACCCCATAGACAGCAGCCCATCAGGCTCCCTGTCCCTGGGATTCTCCAGGGAAGAACACAGGAGTGGGTTGCCATTTCCTTCTCCAATGCATGAAAGTGAAAAGTAAAAGTGAAGTCGCTCGGTCGTGTCCGACTCTTTGCGACCCCATGGACTGCAGCCTACTGGGTCCTCCATCCATGGGATTTTCCAGGCAAGAGTACCAGAGTGGGTTGCCATTGCTTCTATCTAGGAATATCTTAATTTGCTCTCATTTTTTTGGCCCCAAAGCTTGTGGGATTTAATTCCCCAAGCAAGGAGTGGCCCTGCACCCGCTGCACTGGAAGTGTGGAAGTGTGGGTTGTTTCCCTCCCCCGCCCAACACTTGGGGTATATCAACCAGCTGCCTTCAGGCCTCTGAAGTTTTTAATGAGAAATCTTAGTGGGCATTCCTGTATGCTATGATTTGCTTCTCTTGCTGCTTTCAAGATTCTCTCTGTGTTTTGAAATTTTGAATGTAATGCCTTGGTGAGTGTCTTCTTGAGTGTTTCCAATCATGTCTGTCATCAAAGTCAAGAAGTTTGCAGCCATTTTTCAGTAACCTCTCTGCCCATTTCTCTCCCTCTCCTTCTGAGGCTCCCACGGTGCGCATTTTGCTCCCTTAGGTTCTGTTTATTTTCCTCAGTCTTTTTCTTTTCGTTCCTCAGACTCAATATTATTTTCATTTTTCTATCTTCAAATATGCTGATTCTTTGTTCTCCCTGCTCAGGTTCACTTTTGAAATCCTCTAGTGTATTCTTCATTTCAGCTATTGCACTTCTCAGATACAGAATTTCCTTTCGGTTCCTTTTTATGCTTTCTATCTACCGAAATTTTCATTTTGTTCGATTATTATTTTCTTGTTTCTGTCCTTATATTCCTTCAGTTCTTTCTTGAAGACAGTTGTTTTAAAGTCTTTTCTAGCAAGTCCACCACGTGCTGCTTCTTAGACAAAGTTTCTATCAATTTATATTTTCCTTTGAATGGGCCAGACTTTCCTGTATCTTTATACGTCTTATGATTTGTTGTTGTTGAAAACTAGATGTTTGAATTTTGTAATGTAACTCTTGAAGTCAGACTGTCTTCTCCAGTGTTTCCTTCCTTCTTTCCTTCCTTTCTTTTTTAAAAATAATTGTTGGGACTTCCCTGGCGGTCCAGTGGTTAAGACTCTGGGCTCCCAATGCAGGGGGCCTGGGTTTGGTCCCTGGTCAGGGAACTAGATCCCATATGCTACAACTAAGACCCAGCACAGCCAAATAATAAATAAATATAAAAAATAAAAATAAAATAATTGTTGCAGGGTATCTCTGTGCTGGGTATCAGCCTGAGCTACAAATTTAAGGTCTTCTCAGGTCCTCTCTGAGACTCTATGTCTTTTCTTGGGCATGTGCAGTGACTTTCTAAATTCCCCTGTATATGTGGTTACTTTCAAATGTCCCCATCCTTAGGAATTTCCTGGCAGTTCAGTGGTAAGGACTCTGCTTTCCCTGCTGAGGGCCCAGGTTTAATCCCTGGTCAGGGAATGAGGATTTCACACGCCACGGGGCATGGACAAAAAACAAAACAAAAACAAAACTCCAAAGTAAAATGTCCCATCCTTACTCATCCAAAAAGAGAAAAGGGAACAATAAAAGGAGACTGGGGACAGCAGATTGTCTCTTTAGAGTCTCTGGAGGCCACCTCGACCAGTGGCTGTGTGCTGCAGTGACGACCGCCCACCTCTCTATCCGCACATTTGTGGTCAGAAGAAGCAACCAATCAGTGCACAGATCCCTGGCATTCAGAGAACAGGGTCCTTGTCCCTTCCCTACCTTGGCTCCCAGAAACCACTCCAGCATTACACGGGCCGAGGGGATTGGGGAATGGGTACCGGCTACTGCTCATGCTAAGAGATAAATTGCCTGGAATTAGCCAGAGTTTATCATCTAAGCCTTCCCTGGAAACTAAAAGCCTTCCAGCCGACTCCAGAGTTCCAAAATAGTTACATCAGTCAGATTCTGCCAGTGCAATTGTTGTCTGATGGGGAGACAGAGCCCTGGCACTTCCTGCTCCATCATCTTCCCTGATGTCACTGCTATATAAAGAAATCAACTTCAGTAACCCAGTTTATAAATTATAAAGACAAATACACCAGTTAAAAATTGGGCAAAGGATCTGTATAGACATTTCTCCAAAGAAAATGTACAGGTGGCTAATAAACCCATGAAAAGATGCTCAACACCATTAGCCATCATGAAAATTCAAATCAAAACCACAATAAGATACAATTTCACTCCCACTAGGATGGTGTGCTAGGTTGGAAAATGGTATCTCAAAAGAAAGGCATGTCAAACCCCTGGAGCCTGGAAATGCCACTTTATGTGGCAAAAGATGTGATTAACTTAAGGACCTTGAGAGGGAAAGTGTATCCTGCATTATTTGAGTGGACAGTAAAATGCAATCGCGTGTATTCTTATAAGAAAGAGGCAGTTTTTATTGTTGCTGCTGTTGTCGTCTGTTTGCTTATTTGTTTTGGCCATGCCCCGTGGCATGTGGGATCTTAGTTCCCCAACCATGGATCAAATTTGCACCCCCTGAAATGGAAGTGCAGAGTCTTAACTACTGGACTGCCAGGGAAGTCCTGAGACGGAGTTTTGAGAGAGAGACACACACAGAGAAGGATGCATAAGGACAGAAACAAAGATTGGATGTCTCCTCTTTTTTTAAAATAAAATTCATTTTATTTAAGTACAGTTGACTTACAATGTTGCATTAATTTCTGCTGTGTCATATCCTCTCTTTTCTCCGGAAGAGTTTGTGTGAGATTCGTGTTACTCCTTTTCAAAAGGTAGGAGAGGGGTTGCTGGCAGTCCAGTGGTTAGGACTCTGCTCTCTTACTGCCGAGGGCCCACGTTCAATCCCTGGTTGGGGAACTAAGACCCCACAAGCAGCACAGTGCGGCCAAAAAGAAGTTTGGTAGGACCAGCTAGTTAAGTCATCTGAGCCTAAAATTTTCCTTGTGGGAAGGAAGGTTTTGACTTGCAAGCATAACTTCTTTGCTGGCTATTTAGATTTTCTACTTATTCTCATGCCAATTTGGTAAGGTGTATTTTTCTAGAAATTTGTCCATAGTGGCTACATTTGTAAATGTATTGCTATAACATTGTTCATAATACCATCTTATTGGCATTTTAATGTTTGAAGGAGCTCCAGTAACGCCTTTTTTTCACTCTTGACGTGATCTGTGCTACCCTCTTTAACCGTGATCAGTCTCACCAGAGCTGACGCTTGCAGCTTTGTTCATTCTTTCTTTTGTTTGTTTTCTCCTCTGTTATTTCCTTTCCTCTACTTTCCTTGGGTTTAGTTCACCGTTCCTTTTAAAGCTTCTTGAGATTCTTGCTTCGATCTTGGATTTTTACTCTTTCTTCTTCTTGTCTGAAAGACTTTGTATAAAACTGAAATTATGTGTTCTTTTGATCATTTGGTACAATTTGCCTGTAAAACATTTTGGGTTTGCTTTGATTTCTTTAATAGTTATAGAGCTATTCATTTTCTATTTTTTCTTCAGTAGTTATTATGTATCAGTTTTCTAACAATTGCTTCCGTATGAGCTTTAAAATGAACTCCTTATTGCCAAATTCAGATTTAAATTGAAGAAAGTAGGGAAAACCACTAGATCATTCAGGTATGACCTAAATCAAATCCCTTATGATTATACAGTGGAAGTGAGAAATAGATTTAAGGGCCTAGATCTGATAGAGTGCCTGATGAACTATGGAATGAGGTTTGTGACACTGTACAGGAGACAGGGATCAACCCCATGGAACAGAAATGCAAAAAAGCAAAATGGCTGTTTGGGGAGGTCTTACAAATAGCTGTGAAAAGAAGAGAAGCGAAAAGCAAAGGAGAAAAGGAAAGATATAAGCATCTGAATGCAGAGTTCCAAAGAATAGCAAGAAGAGATAAGAAAGCCTTCCTCAGCGATCAATGCAAAGAAATAGAGGAAAACAACAGAATGGGAAAGACTAGAGATCTCTTCAAGAAAATTAGAGATACCAAGGGAACATTTCATGCAAAGATGGGCTCGATAAAGGACAGAAATGGTATGGACCTAACAGAAGCAGAAGATATTAAGAAGAGGTGGCAAGAATACACAGAAGAACTGAACAAAAAAGATCTTAATGACCCAGATAATCATGATGGTGTGATCACTCACCTAGAGCCAGACATCCTGGAATGTGAAGTCAAATGGGTGTTAGAAAGCATCACTATGAACAAAGCTAATGGAGGTGATGGAATTCCAGTTGAGCTATTTCAAATCCTGAAAGATGATGCTGTGAAAGTGCTGTACTCAATATGCCAGCAAATTTGGAAAACTCAGCAGTGGCCACAGGACTGGAAAAGGTCAGTTTTCATTCCAATCCCAAAGAAAGGCAGTGCCAAAGAATGCTCAAACTACCGCACAATTGCACTCATCTCACATGCTAGTAAAGTAATGCTCAAAATTCTCCAAGCCAGGCTTCAGCAATACATGAACCATGAACTTCCCGATGTTCAAGCTGGTTTTAGAAAAGGCAGAGGAACCAGAGATCAAATTGCCAACATCCGCTAGATCATGGAAAAAGCAAGAGAGTTCTAGAAAAACATCTATTTCTGCTTTATTGACTATGCCAAAGCCTTTGACTGTGTGGATCACAAAAACTATGGAAAATTCTGAAAGAGATGGGAATACCAGACCACCTGACCTGCCTCTTGAGAAACCTATATGCAGGTCAGGAAGCAACAGTTAGAACTGGACATGGAACAACAGACTGGTTCCAAATAGGAAAAGGAGTATGTCAAGGCTGTATACTGTCACCCTGCTTATTTAACTTATATGCAGAGTACATCATGAGAAACGCTGGGCTGGAAGACGCAAAAGCTGGAATCAAGATTGCTGGGAGAAATATCAATAACCTCAGATATACAGATGACACCACCATTATGGCAGAAAGTGAAGAGGAACTCAAAAGCCTCTTGATGAAAGTGAAAGTGGAGAGTGAAAAAGTTGGCTTAAAGCTCAACATTCAGAAAACGAAGATCATGGCATCTGATACCATCACTTCATGGCAAATAGATGGGGAAACAGTGGAAACAGTGTCAGACTTTATTTTTTGGGGCTCCAAAATCACTGCAGATGGTGACTGTAGCGATGAAATTAAAAGACGCTTACTCCTTGGAAGGAAAGTTATGACCAACCTAGATAGCATATTAAAAAGCAGAGACATTACTTTGCCAACAAAGGTCCATCTAGTAAGGCTATGGTTTTTCCAGTAGTCATGTATGGATGTGACAGTTGGACTGTGAAGAAAGCTGAGCGCCGAAGAATTGATGCTTTTGAACTGTGGTGTTGGAGAAGACTCTTGAGAGTCCCTTGGACTGCAAGGAGATCCAACCAGTCCATCCTAAAGGAGATCAGTCCTGGGTGTTCTTTGGAAGGAATGATGCTAAAGCTGGAACTCCAGTACTTTGGCCACCTCATGTGAAGAGTTGACTCATTGGAAAAGACTCTGATGCTGGGAGGGATTAGGGGCAGGAGGAGAAGGGGACGACAGAGGATGAGATGGCTAGATGGCATCACCGAATCCATGGGCGTGAGTCTGGGTGAACTCTGGGAGCTGGTGATGGACAGGGAGGCCTGGCGTGGTGCAATTCATGGGGTCGCAAAGAGTCAGACAGGACTGAGCGACTGACCTGACCTGACCTGAAGCTTTAAAATCACTGATACAAGGACTTCCCTAGTGGTCCAGTGGTTAAGAGTCCACCTGCCAATACAGGGGACACGGGTTCAATCCCTGGTCTGAGAACTAAGATCCCACACGCCCTGGTGCAACTAAGCCTGTGCACCACAACTACAGAGCCCGAAGCCTGGAGCCCGTGCTCCACTACAGGAGAAGCCACCCCAGTGGGAAGCCAGCACAACCGGAGAGAAGCCCCCGCTCCCCTACAGCTAGAGCAAGCCCGTACGAGGCTTTCTACAAGCAGCAAGCAATGAGACTCAGTGCAGCCAAAACTCTTTTAAAATAAATTTTTAAAATTATTGACACAATTTGTTGATACTAGTCCCTTAATTTTTTAATCTATGCAACACCTGTGGCCCATCCTCATTTATATTTTCATATGCGCTGTTTATGCTTTCTCTCCTTTATTCTTGGCTAACCAGGGTAGCAGAGAAGGTGATGGCACCCCACTCCAGTGTTCTTGCCTGGAGAATCCCAGGGATGGGGGAGCCTGATGGGCTGCCGTCTATGGGGTCGTACAGAGTCGGAAACGACTGAAGCGACTTAGCAGCAGCAGCAGCAGCAACCAGGGTGGAGTTTTGCCTTTTTTCCTAATTTTTTTCCAAAGAACTATTTCTTAGTTTTGTTGATCTCATTTTATCTTTGTTCTCTATTTTAGTAATTGCTGCTTTTCATCATCTTTTTACTTCCTTTGGGTATACTGGGTTCTTTTTCTAACTACATAGTATCAGCACATAGCTCATTAATTTTTAGCTCTGATTTTCTTACTGAACCATATAAGCCTATAATTTTCTCTCTAAATGCCTCTTGCGTTGTATCCCACAGGTTTTGATGTGTAAACTTTTCATCATCATTCAGTTCTACTGCTTTCTCTTGATTTCTCTGACCTGTGCACTTTCCCTGTGTATGTGAGTCTGTGTCGGTTTCTGGTTTTAGGGGCGTTTTTGGAAGTTTGGTGTTTGGTTGCCGTCCCCATGTTTGTTGCCTGCCATAGGTCTAGATTCAAGAGTTTAACAGAATCTCTTTGGGGTTTCCCTGGCTACAGAAACCAGTTCCTACTTATTAATATTCAAGCACATCTATTATTCATCTGAGCTTGGACACATTACACACTCCGAGTCATCCAAGTTCCTGCCCTCCTTGTGAAAGGAGGCTTTGAGTCTGAAGGCCCCACAGAGAGGGTGTGTAGGTAGGACTCAGGGCTGACTCAGAAGGCCAACCCTAGACAACTCATGTCTGAGGTCACACCCGCTGGAAGAGAATTTTGTTCTAACAATTTGACAGGCTCCAAGCTGCCTCACCATGCCCAGCTCCTGCGCTGTCCATGTGAAGTCAGGGATTTATCAAGATAAAATGCTAGACTTCTGAAGGTTTCATTCCTCAAGTCCTGCCCTTGTCGTTGACCTGGAAATCGTACCGGCAGCAAACATTTTCCACATGCAGTCGTGACAACTGCTTTCCCAGCTGACATTTGCTGGGGAATATGATGAACCATCCGGAGAAGGCAGTGGCACTTCAGTACTCTTTCCTGGAAAATCCCATGGACGGAGGAGCCTGGTGGGCTGCAGTCCATTGGGTCACTGAGAGTCGGGCACGACTGAGTGACTTCACTTTCACTTTTCACTTTCATGCATTGGAGAAGGAAATGGCAACCCACTCCAGTGTTCTTGCCTGGAGAATCCCAGGGACGGGGGAGCCTGGTGGGCTGCCGTCTATGGGGTCGCACAGAGTCAGACACGACTGAAGCGATTTAGCAGCAGCAGCAGCAGCAGCATGATGAACCATCAGAATCATGGAGACCAGCAGATTAGGCAAACAGAAGTGAGGGATGGAGAAAGGGTCTTCGGCAGGGCTACTCAGCCAACCAGGTGCAAGGTGGGCAGAGCTCTGTCTGCTCCCCACACTGAATCCACAGTGAGGGACAGAGAGGAGGTCAGTCGACCGTTTATGACACCCTCATGCACTGACTTCAAGACAAAGTTAAATCCTTTAGCAGCAAGTAAAGAATTGCTTTCCTTACTTTCAAAACCAAAAAATAGTCCACATAAACTGTCTGTCTGCATATTTTAACACTCTCTTGGTCATTTTGTCACTTCAGGTTGGTGACCTTGAGCAAGTTAGTTAGTTCCACTAAACCCAAGTATTGTACACTGAATAATGACCCTCAAAATGCCAGGTCTGATATCTGGAGCCTACGAGTGTTACCGTGTGTGCCAAAGGTCTTGCAGATGGGATTCTGTTAAGGAGTTTGAGATGGGGAGGTTGGGGAAATTGATTATCCTGGCTTATTCAAGTGGATCCTAAATGCCATCACAGTATCCTTTTTTTTTTTTTTTTTAATAGTAAGTATTAATTTAGCTCAAGAGTATTCAGGTAAGCTGAGTGGCTCTGCTGATCTGGGTGAGTCTGGTCGATCTCAGCCAGGTCCATCCGCACAGGTACCTGCAGTCAGCGGTGGACAGACTGGGAGCTGCCCTGTTCAGCACGGCCTCAGCTGGGACAAGGCCATGGGACATTAGATGCACAGAGGAGATGGCAGTATTACTAGAGACTGAAGTGATGCAGCCACAGGGCAAGTCACACCAGCAGCCACCAGAAGCCGGGAGAGGCCAGGAACAGATGCTCCGAGAGCCCCCAAAGGAGGCAGCCTGCCAACACCTCGATTTGGGTCTTCTGGCCTCCAAAACTGTGAGAGAATAAACGTACGTCATTTTAATCCACTATCTGTGGTCAGCTGTTACAGTGCCCGCAGGAAACTGACATGTGGAGACCCGGGGGCAGCGCGGAGACGATGTGGGTGCGCCATGCTGGTCCCCAGGGAGCCTACTGCTCTGCTTGGTGGGCGTGGCCTGCTGGGGCTTGTCCAGACCCAGCTGATGCCCCTTTCTGCACCAGAGGGAGCCCAGGCCTGGCAGGCCCTAAGCATCCCCTGGGAGGTCAGAGGTAGAAGAGCTGCCACCTCTCCAGCACCTCTGACCCTGGTGGGTCCCTGGCTTCTGCTTCCTCCTGGTCTGCTAAGGGATTAACCACACGAGCAAACTCAGGCTCCTTCCTCTGAGTGGAGGGACAAGTCAGCCATTCATTTTCATTTTCCCACTGCTCAAATTCAGGGGCCCCAGGGACTTCCCTGGTAGTCCAGTAGCTAAGACTGCACTCCCAATGTAGGGAGCCTGGTCAGGGAGCTAGATTCCCCCATATCCCAATAAAGATCCTGCATGTTACAAAAGTGGGACCTGGTGCAGCCAAAACAAAAAACAGCTAGGGACTTCCCAGATGTCCAGTGGTTGCGACTCTACGCTTCCACTGCAGAGGGCACAGGTTCAATACCGCATGCTGCTTGACAGGCATGGCCAAAAACGAAACAAACAAAAACCCCAAAGAGCTAGTTTCTATCACTTTACCCCAATTCAGTTTTTTAGTTTTTATATGTCCTGAAATTATATTATTCATGAGTTCTTTTACACATCTTGTAAGTGACATTGAGGACTTTAAATTTTTCTGTTCAAGGTCATTGCTTACACCACTGCTTCGTACAAAACAGGTGCTCAACTAACATTGTGGAAGAAAGGAAGAGAGGAAAGAGTGGAGGGAAGGATAGAGGGCCCCCGTGAAGGGCTAACACGGCATATGTGGGGGTTCAGGGGCTCCAAGGGTTAGGTGGGAAACTTAGTAGAAGAAGTCTTTGCTCAGACACAGCTTACACTTAAAAGTCATGATTTGTATTGGGGAGATCTGTATTACTTGGGGGGTGCTTACTTTTTAAATATTATTTATTCATGTGTTTATTTATTTGGCTGCATCGAGTCCCAGTTGAGGCATGCAGGACCCTTCATTCGGCCCACGGTGGCGTGGGCTCCCCAGTTACGACACACAGGCTTAGTTGCCCCGGCACATGGGATCTTCATTTCCCGATCAGGGATCAACTCTGCATCCCCTGCATTGGAAGGTGGATTCCTGCCCACTGGACCACTAGGGAACTCCTGGGGTTGCTTGCTTTAATAGGGCAACCCCAAAGGAATGGGCAGACAGGAGGCTCCAGGAGAGAGTGGGCTTTATTTACCTGCTCATCCTTTATCTCCCTCTTCCTTTTGTTGTCTGTATTTGCAGGCAGCAGGGTGTCAGGGCCACCGAAGTGGAATATGATGGCATTACTTTCTGCCTAGAGCAGCTTGAGTGAGCCTCCTGCCCTTCCTGAGTTTCCATGTACCTGTCTGCAAAATAGAGACAATAAATGTGAGTACCAAGAATTTTTGTATTGCAAGGCCCCTTGCCAAGCACATTTGCACCCACTGCCTCCTATAATGAGCTCAACATGTGAGCTGGGTGAAATTGGATGGGAGGAGGAGTGACCCCCGAGCTCCAGCCACCTGTGGCCTGGTAAGCCTTGACCTAAGTCTCCAGCCTCCAAGTCCAGTGCTCATCCAGGGGAGAACAGAGAAATGCAGCTGCCCGGGAAGGTGGGTCCCCTCTGTGGTGGGAGGTGAACTCCACACATACATGCTGGCTGTTCTCTAGGCATTATCTCCATGGATCCCCACAGCAACCATGGGTAGAATGTTCTATTATTCCCATTTGACTGATTAAAAAAATTGAGCCTCAAAGACATGAAGCGATTTGCTTAAGGTCGCCCAGCATTCAGGGCCACAGCCAGGACTCACATCCAGGGTGGAAACTCCAGAGCCCCTGCTTTTCTGCCACCTCTGTTGTCTCCGTAGACCTTTTTCTTTTTACATTAGTTTTGTTTGGCTGTGTGTGGGTAGATGTGGCAGGTAGGGACTACTCTTGTTGCGGTACGCAGGCTCTGGGCATGGGGGTTCAGGAGTCATGGAGTTGTGGTGCATGGGATTAGCTGCCCCGAAGCATGTGGGATCTTCCTGGGCCAGGAATTGAACCCGTCCCCTGTATTGTCAGGCAGATTCTTAACAACTGAATCACCAGGGAAGCCCTCTCCATAGACCTTTGGGTACAGTTCTAAACAGTGGGTTTTCCCAGCTCAGAGTTGAGAGGACAGGGAGCTACTGTCAGGATGTAGCAAGGACACCCAACAGAAGGTCACATACATGCACACCTGGACAGATAAGAGAATAGAACATTTCAATAGCCTGGGGCCAGCAAGTACAAGGGAAAATGGCCCTTTCTATCTTCATATCCCCCAAGATCACCCTAATATTGCAGCGCTTCACAGGAACTGACAGGACTATGAGTCCTTGATAAAAGCTGAAATTTTCAGAATAGTGTGTTTAGGAAGGCTGCGAAGTCTATGATCTATCTCAGAAGCAGTCCATCCACAATTATCCTGAAAAGATACAGTACTGTGGAAGACAGAAAGGAGGAAAACCCTCGACAGGTCTATGTTGGGTTTCTAACTGAGCCCTCCACGGAGGTAAGCAACGCGACTAGAATGCCTTCCGTGTACTCAGAACAAAAGGGACCAATCGCCGCTGGACAGTTGGAGGGCAAATCACAGCTTCGGAGTCTGATCATGGCTCTTTTTTGGACTGTGGCAACGCCGGGCAACTTCCAGCCTCTCTCTGAGCCCGGCTGCCAGCTCCCTCAGCAGGCTGGTGCACTTGGTGGTCTTAGCATAGGCGCCTGGTGCACTGCCGATAGAGCTGGAGCTCAGTGAATGTGCTATGTACCCGGACAGCAAACACCAAGGATCCTGCTCACTGGGAGCTAGTCTGAGAAGGCCCCATGCAGGAAGTAACATGACAGGGCTTCACAACAAGAGGGAAGATCCAGGTAGTCTGGAAGTCATCCTGGCGCAATGGCCAGGACGCGAGAATTCCTAAGCTGTCTGCTGGCCCTTGCAGAGGACAACAGTATCTTCATGTGGGTGAAGAAGGAATTTAATTCATCAGAGCAGTGAATTAGAAAAATAGTAGCATGTCTGCTCTGACCCCTGCTCTGCCCCCTGCCTGTGGATGTTGCGGCGGGTGGAGTCTGGAACGGCATCGTGTTTCCCTGGGTGGTGGCCTCTGAGCACCTGTGACCAGTTGAGGACACGCTGTCCCTGCCTCCAGGCATGAGGACCCCAGATGTCCCGAAATCACCACAATTCTGTTTAAAAAAGAAAGCGAATATTTAAAAAGATAATTTTATTTATTCACTTTTATTTACTTTATTCTTTTTTATTTAAATAAAAATATAAAATTACTTTTATTTACTTTATTATTTTATTTATTTGCACATTATTTATTTTATTTATTCATTTTCGGCTGTTCTGGGTTGGCTGCTGCAGGGGTTTTTCTCTAGTGGCAGCAAGCTGGGGCTACTCTAGTTGCGCAGGCTTCATTGTGGTGGCTTTTCTTGTGGCGCACAGGGTCCAGGCATGCAGGCTTCAGCTGTTGCAGCTCTCAGGCTCTGGAGCAGAGGTTCAATAGTTGTGGGACATGGGCGTAGCTGCTTTGCAGCATGTGGAATCTTCCCGAATCAGGGATCAAACCCGTGTCTCCTCCACTGTCAGGCAGATTCTTTACTGTTGAGCCACCATGGAAGCCCCTCCTTCTCTTCTTGACTTTATTTATTGTTAAGTGCTTAGCATTCTGTTCCTTATCAGTTACACAGCAATGACAACAACACACTTGCGCACACTTGCTGAGGAATGGATCCTGGATCCCAGCAGTTCCCACACCCTCTCACATCAGAATTGTGCTTGTGAGTGCTGTGGTGCGATGGGCAGGCAGAAGCGGGTCTCTCCACCTCTGTCCAAACTAGGTGTGGTGCAGAGAACACAGGCCCGGGGGTCAGATCTGACCACTTGACATGATAGTACTGGTTAGGAATGCACTGAGCTGCAAGTAACAGCCAGCCTAAACTCTCCTGGCTTGAACACACAGGGGCTTATTTTTTCTGGCATAAGAAGTCTGGAGGAGAGCAGTTTCAGGCCTGATGCAGTTGCTCTTTCTTTCTGGTGCTGGGATGAAGTGGGTGCTAAACAGATTTCCCCACCATGTGCCCTCAGTAGCTGTGGACAAGGACACAAGTCTGGGGCTTCTGAAATCAGGGCCCATTCTGGCTCTACTGCTAATCAGCTGTGCAACTTCAGACAAGTCACTTCCCCTCACTCAGGCTCAGTCTCTCTTCTGTCCTACAGCAGCAAGTGTAGGACAAGATTATCTTACATGAGAGCAGGCACCATCTGTGCACATACACAACTTGGTGTATTTAGTTATATCTTTTCAGTCCAAGGAGCCTGAGATAAAACCTATTTTAATATGAAGACAGGAAGGGCTTCCCTGGTGGCTCAGTGGTAAAGAATCTGCAGCAGACATGGGTCCGATCCCTGATCCAGGAAGTGCCCACATGCGACAACTGAACTTGTGCGCTACAACGACACAGCCTGTGCTCTGGAGCCCACGTGCTGCAACTACTGAAGCCTGAGCATCCTAGAGCCTGCGCTCCACAAGAAGAAGCGCCACTGCGACGAGAAGTCCGGGCACTGCACCCGAGAGTGGCCCCACTCGCCGCAAGAGAGAGAAGGCCACGCAGCAGTGAAGACCCAGCACAGCCAGAAATAAACACATAAAATTATTTAAAAAATGAAGACAGGAAATAGGAATGTGAAAAAGGACAGAAGACATTTCAAGATCAATTTTCAGATCCTACTCTTTCATCTCTGCCAGACAGATCCTTAGATGTACATAATTTAGGCTACAGAGGGTCCTTTAGACAGAAAAGTGGGTTGTTTTTCTTGTTTTCTCCTCCTCCATTTTTGCATGTAACATGTACACCTTGCCTCCCATTTCCAGGTCTTTATAGTACAATCATACCATTTGACGCAAGTGCTACGAAAATTTCGAAGTGTTTCTTTAATTCTAGCCTTTATGAAAACCAGAAGCATCTTGTTGAGTACTGTCAGTTTCATTTCCTACCTCTTGGCATTCACTGACTCATTATTTAATGTGTGCCTTCAGTGAAAAAAGCGTTGAGGTGGAAATCTCATCCGCCAGCCACTTCTCTGGCCAATGTGGAATGCTCTGAATCGTCCAAACCCTTTCTCTCAGCTCCTGCCCCAGGCTGAAACCCTTTCGTGGGTCCTCCGGGTGTTTATGCAGCTGACCTAGTTGACATTCCTATCACCAGGAGTGCCATGCTGTGTCCAGACCTGGCCTGGGCCTGGCCTACCCCTCCAGTCTCACCACTCACCTCTTGACCTTTACCTAAACCACCACCTTGCTCCTCGTCTGAACAGGCCATTCTGCTTGGCATCCCTTTTCAGCCACCCTCACCTGGCTAACTCAACTCATGCATTTAGATGTGGCATAACCACCACTCTTTCAGGAAGCTTTCTTGACCAGCTTCCCAGGTTGGGGGCCAAACGTGCCTACAGCGACTCCCACAGTCTTGTGCTCACCCACATTTCTCAGTTGAACTGTGTGAAACACACATTTAACTAACAAAAATTCAACCATCTCTGCTTGGCCAAAGAGAGAAAGAGAAGGACATTTTAATTCAAACAGGGCAGTCTTTGGCCTGAACACTTTCCTGAGAGGAAGCGATGGAAGCCCTGACTGCATCTTAGTACTCCTATGTCCTAACATTCGGAGAAGGCAATGGCACCCCACTCCAGTACTTTTGCCTAGAAAATCCCATGGACGGAGGAGCCTGGTAGGCTGCAGTCCATGGGGTCGCTAGAGTCGGACCCAACTGAGCGAGTTCACTTTCACTTTTCACTTTCATGCATTGGAGAAGGAAATGGCAACCCACTCCAGTGTTCTTGCCTGGAGAATCCCGGGTACGGGGGAGCCTGGTGGGCTGCCGTCTATGGGGTCGCACAGAGTCGGACACGACTGAAGCGACTTAGCAGCACCAGCAGCAGTCCTAACATTGTGAGCATCTGTCCTTTCTGGGAGTGATTCTGGTGTTTAAAGACATATATGTCTCACAGGGCAGGAAATGTCCCAGACAGAGCAACAGGAGTCACACCCTGGGGGACCAAAGGAGAAAACATTAAAAATAGAAAAAGAAAAGCAGGACATACCCACTACAAGCTCTTTTCTTTTATGGGAAATTTAGGATATGAGTTCAAATCCCAGCCTTGCAGCTAACCAACTTGAGTACTTCGGTCACGTGACTGTAACCTGTTTAGACTTGGGATCTCTAGGTGTGCCTGCCCATCTTGGAGGGTTACCCCGAGGCTTGAATGAGGTAACAGATGTCTGGAGCCCACAAGGTAGACTCTCAGTAGCAGTTCAGTTACTCCAGCTCATTCCGCCCTGCCTCCTTAGAACCCCGCACTGAAGCATTCCATCCACCTCCAGCCAGACTCTGGGCAGGTCCACGGGACACATTCAGAGGCTCAGGAGCTAGGAAGGGTTCCAGGGGAGGTTCTATTTCCAACGCCTCAGTCTGCAAGCGTCCACCAAACTCCGCCCCAAGGGATGGAGTCCGGTTATAACCCTCCCCCACGACGGGGGTTCAGGCAGTGGTCACAGGGGGACTCTAGGACTCCGGGCCCCCTTGGAGCACTCTTCCTTCTGCAAGCTGCGTCCGGGTCTATCTCCCTCCCGACCGCGAGTTCCTCGTGGGCGGGACGGCCTGCTGCCCTCAGGATGCTGAGCTCAGCCCAGGGCTGCTCAGCGTGCCGGGGGCAGGAAAGACGACCGAGTTCACGGTTCCCGGGTCACTGTTAACGATGCTCCTGCCCGCAGCCCTGGCCTCAAAACTACTGTCACGGCTCCATCTAGATGCGGCGCGCTCCCAGCTTTTGAGGGACGCGACCTCGGCTGTTGCACACAGCAGGCGCTCCATCGACGCTACAAACGCCTAGCTCAGGCCGCCGCCCAGGACCATTTGCCGGCTCCTTCCCGAGGGCCGCGTGGTCAGGACGCCGGGAACCCGCCGCCCCAGCCGCCCGCCGGTACCAGCCAGCCCTTCCCAGCAATGGGTGCCGCCCCCTCGGCCCGGGAGTCGCCCCTAGCAACAGCAGTCCGGCCGGCTATCTCGAGCCGCGCTGATTGGCCGAACTCCGGGAGGCGGCGGTGTCGTCACTTCCGGCATCCGGAGGCAGCAAAGGAAGCCGAGAGGCGGCCATCTTGGGTCCGTGAGGCTCGAAGGTGCCGGGAGCGGCGGTGTCGGCAGCCACCGGGCGGAGGCTGAGGCGGAAATCGAGCCGGAGAGAGAAGAGCAGCCAGGCGCAGGCGCCGCTTCCGCAGTCCCCTCCATGGTCGGCGCCCGCAGCTCGCGGGGACCTGTCTCGCACTCCACATCCTCTACTTCAGGGGCCGCCGGCGGCGCTGTGTGGAGGCTCCGGCGCTGAAATCCGCGGCGCGACGGGCGGGGGCGGAGGAGGAGGCGAGGGGGTCCGGGCCTGCGGGGCGCCCTGAGGCGCGGGGACGCCGGCGGGCCGAGCCGCAGCCCGCCGCCGCCGCCGCCGGCCCGGCCCCGCCACCGCCGACCGCGGGGCTCCTCGGCGCGGCCGCCGGGGCCGGGGGAGCATGAGCCCCGCGACCCTCCGGGAGACGGCCCGGGCCCGGCCCGGGTTCTAGACGGCCGTGGGGGAGGGGAGCCGCCCTCCCGCGGCGCCGCTCCGGAACCGCCGGGCGCTCGACGCCGCGACGCCGGCCCCGGGGCCGCGCTGTTTTGTTTCGCCCTCGCGTTGTGAAGTGAAGTGAAGTAAAATGTCCACTAGGACCCCGTTGCCGACGGTGAATGAACGGGACACTGAGAACGTGAGTAACCTCGGCGGCCGCCCGGGTCGGGTCTCCGCGCGCCGCCCCCGGGAACGCGGCCGCATCCCTCTCTTCGCCCCCCGGGGTCCGGGGGGCGGCCGGTTTCCTGAACGCGCGGGGCGGGAAGCGCCTCCGTGGCGACGCCGGGGGCTCCCTCGGAAGCGACGCGTGGAGGCTGCAGCGTGGCCGCCCGCGGTCCTGAGGCGGTGGCAGCGCAGTGGGCGCTCGGAGCGGGTGTCGGGTCTCCGCTACTGGACTCCTTCAGATGAAGTAGGCGGCTCTTGAGAGGCTCTCGGGCTAGAAACTGGTTCGTGGTGTTGACTCAACGTACTTGATTGGACCAAGTGGACTGTCCTTTTTGCCTCGTTCTGTAAATCGTCTGCAGCTGAGTTTAGTGACAGTCACTAGAAGTAAGCGCCCTCTGAGGGATCTTTTCGGCCCCCTTAGGTGGAACTCCAGAGCTATTCAGAAGTTCTTGGAGAGAGTTTAGACTTACCGAGGAGCAGCCGCGTTTCCAGACGGCTGTTTTGAAGGAGTTGGTTGAGAGTTGGTTGAGCACCTTTCAAAGGAAGGTGTGTATAGTCAGGCTGCCTGCCTCGCAGTGCCTAGCCGAGGGTCACCCACTCCGGGCTTAGCTCTTCTCCTTCCTGAAAAGAACTTGGCTTAGATGAGCTCTCTGGTCCACCCTGGCACTCACATTCTATGATTCTGTAAAAGGAACCTTGGCACTTGTTCGTGTGAACTTTTTAAAAAGGCAAGAAACAGCAGTTTTAGTGACTGACAACTTGTAGTAAAAATTCCATTGGAGCGATGTTTCTTCTGTCCCAGTGCGATTGGAACTCTTTTCTAGCTCTGGCTTCGGGACTGTTCAGTCTAGCTGTGAGTTATCGTCTGTTAAAAACAAAAACATCTAGGTTGGGGGTGGGGAGGGAGGGATGGACATGTACACTCTGCTCTGTGGATAACCAGCAAGGACCTGATATGTAGCGCATGAAACTATTCAGTGTTGTGGGGGGCCTAAATGGGAGGGGAGTTTGGGGGAGAACGGATACACGTATAGACACGGCCGAGTCCCTCTCACCTGAAACTTACAGCATTGCTAATCGGCTATACCCCAATACAAAATAAAAAGTTAAAAAAAAAATCTGGAAAATAACTTGTAATGAAACTTCACTGGCCTTTTATTATAAGTGTTATGAGGTAATTCCTGGCAAGAAAATGCTGTCACTTAGGAAAAGCTTCCTTGCTCTGCCTGTTATCATGCTTTCAATAACGTCCTGAAACCTTGTGACGTAGTGGTATCAAATACCTTCATTTTAATCTTCAAAATGCCACTTATTTGCTGGATAACTATTAGGTGATTTAATTTGTTTATGTAAATCTTGGCTTAAAGCATCCTTTTGGTATATTAATGGGTGATATTTAATGTTCTTTAACCTTGTAAATCAGTAGTACAGTGATATATGTACCTTTTCATGACATGGATTAGAAAATTACATAAAAAGTAATAGAAAATCTAGACAAGGTGAATTGGTGAGTTCATTTTCTCATAGAACCTAATTCTTCATTGTTTTCTTGTTCTTTGTGTAGAGTGGAGCAAACAAAAATGTGAGTTAACTTACATCATTGACTTTCACTCAGAGAAGCACAGTCTTAAATTGAACCAGAGCAGGAGGTCCATACTTCCTATTTTGTTACTACTATTATTTTTCTATTTTTTGACTGCACTGCCTGGCATGTGGGATCTTAGTTCCTTCACCAGGCATGGAACCTGGGCCCCCTGCAGTGGATGTGCAGAGTGTTAACCACTGGACCACCAGGGAAGTCCCAGGAGCTCCATAGTTTCTAAGTAAACTATAATCAGAAACAATGATAGCAGATTTGTGATAATGAAGGGTTTACACCAAATGGGTCTTTACTGGTTCTCTGTTGAATTTGTTGAATTATGGTGTAATCTTTTTGTGTGTCATTAGAAATTACTAAGTTTAAAAAAAATGTGGGGTATGGAGTGTGCCTTTATTCTCTTGGAATGTATTTAAATTGAATTTCTGACAGTGGTGAAATAGAGGTTTGTAGCACATCATTTCATTATTGCACCATGCCGTCTTTTTAACTCAGGTATTGACATGTTCTGAAAGTAGTTGTATATTTTTCACAGTGTGATACCTTGTGTGGTGTTTGTCTGGCATATACAATATTATTTACCTGATACTACTGAACTGAGTGTTAGACTTCTTGCCAATTGAATGATGAGGGTTCAAGAATGAATGGGAGTTCTCAGTCTGATGGGCAGCTCTTTTAAGTTGTGTATGTTGAGATAGAACATTCACTCTTCCCAAGTGTGCAGTTTGATGAGTTTTGACAAATGTATAGTTACGTAATCAGTGTCACGGTTAGAGAACGTTGCCATTGCCCGAAAAGGTGCCCTGTGTTTCTTTACAATTCCCTTTCCCTTCCCCCAGCGGTTGGCAACTATGGATCTGTTACCTGTCTCTGTAGTTTCTCCTTTTCTAAAAGTTACTTGAATGGCATCAAAGAGCATATAGTCTTGTGTCTAGCATCTTTAATTTGGCATAACATTTTTGAGATTTATGTGTGTTTGTGTGTGTATCAGTAGTTCATTGCTTTTTATTGCTGAGTAGTAAGTAGTTCATTGTTTGGGTGTGTAACTTTTTTTTTTTTATCCGTTCACCAGTTGATGGACAGTTTTGGCTGATATGACAATTAGCTTTGTCTTTATATTTTGTAAAAAGATTCCATTTTTGCTTACCCCAGGAATCTTATTTAAATTTTAAATAATTATATATAAATTGTGTAAAGAATGTTGCTTATAGGTCAAGAATAATAAAAGGCAGATAATTTGCAAAAAGAAAATTCTCTTCATGCTGGTACACGACTCTATTTTCATTTATTTGATTTCCAGATTTGAATATCCACCTTTAGCTGATAGACTGTTACCTTTTAAAACTTAAAAGGATAAAACAAACAAACAAACAAAAAACTCAAAAGGACTAGTCAAACAGTTGGACCTAATGAAGATGTTGAGGCTCAAAAAGGTGACAGGACCTGCTTGCAACTATTGACTTTAGCAGCAGAGCATCTACTAGGCCTCAGATCTCCATCCCAGCCCTCTCTGCTTTTTTGTGTATCAGGCTGTTTCTCTAAATTTTATGTAGTAATTATTCAGCTAGGGAGATGCAGTTGTACCAATACATAGAGTATAATTAAAAGTAGACTTTAAAAAATATTTTTCTATGGAAAGCAAATAGAATTTAATAGGTATTTATCAGTGGTTCTCAAGTGGGGACAAGTTTGACCCCCAGTGGACATTGGACAGTGTTGGTTTTGGTTGTCACAGGGAAGAGGGTTGCTCCTGACCAGGAATGCACCTAAGCATTTTACAATACATAGCACAGTGCCCCCTACCCCCTCAACAAAGAAATAGCCAAAATGGCAATAGAGCCAGAGTTCTCAACCCTGGTATATAGTTAGCCCCCCCATTCCTATGTACTCAGCAGCTCAGTGACCAGACTAATTTTATATGTTCTGTCCCTAAGAATCAAGCTCAGAACATATCATTTCATTTCTAAAGCTTTTAGAAGAGATAAAGCTTCTTTAAAAATGTAATCTTAATCCTCTGTCATAATTTTTTAATATCAAATATCTAGTTAGCAGTGTTCAAGTTTCCTCAGTTGTCTTTTTTTTTTTAAACAGTTTGTTTAAATTAGAATCTATATTGGGTCTACGTATTATAGATGGCTAATATGTGAAACAAGATGCTTTTTTTAAAAGGCAGCAAAAAGTTTGCATTTTAGTTTATGTTCCACAGTTGACTTGCATAGAGGTCATGAACAAATTGTGTACTGGTAAATTTGAAATGTATTTTCCACTTACATTTCAAAGCATATGACACTTCGTAAGCAAGCCTGGGTTACTTGCCAGAGTACCAGAGGCCCTGGAGTACTTTGCCAGTTAAACAGCTCCGGGTGTGTGCACGTTGTGTCCTGACTTAGTGCATTATTTGTTAATGCAAACAGTCATCAGAATTTCTTATCTCTGTGAAATAATAAACTGATGTTGTTATTGTCTAGCTAGCCACCTGCTGTTTGACTATTACCTGCTCAGACCTGAGTGCCTACTTTGTGTGTGGCACTGCTCTAGGCTCCATGGAGGATTTACCTAGGAACTATTATCACTCCTCTGCCTTTGGGCTCCCAGTCCCTGCAGAACACAGCACCCCGAGCTCTGTGAAACTAGCCTGCTAACTCTCAAACTGGAGCACACACCGCCTGGAGGGCTTATGGAAGCTCTGATGGCTGGGCTTCACCCCCAGACCTTGATTCTAGCTTTGGGGTCCTAGAGTTTGCATTTCTAACAAGTTCTACCAGATGATGTTAATGCTTCAGATCTAGGGATCACACTTTAAAGAATTGCTGTGTTAGTATTCAGTGAAGGCTTGCTGACTAAATTATGTTCCTTTAGATTGTATTGTGACTAAAGAAGAGATTTCGGTGGTTTCAATAACATTTTCAGGTTCCTTGAGTTTTAAAATTGGTTCTTTGTTGAAAGTGAGGTTATCGAGAATAAAAATAGTTACTGGTTGTTGGTTACTATGTGTCAGGCAACAGTACTAAGTACTTTATATAGTATTTAATTTAAAACATGTAGTGTGGTTTCATTTAATCTGCTTAACTTCTAAGCATAACTGTCTTTTGAATCAAGCTGTTTGGGCCTTAAAAAAAAAGGTTGCTTTCTGAAGAATTAATATTTTTTATTGGGTCAAAGTGTTTGGGAAAAGATCTTATTCAATTTGAGAGTTGTTTTCATTTCTTTTTTTATGTAAATTAGGTGAAGGTGGAAATTTTCAATGAGTAGAATATTTTTCGTTTAGATCGTGTGTGTGTGTGTGTGTGTGTGTATGTATGTGTATGTAGGCTTGGTTGTGTCTGACTGCTTTGCAACCCCATGGGCATGGAGTCTTCCAGGCTCCTCTGTGGAATTCTCCAGGCAAGAACACTGGAGTGGGTTGCCATTTCCTACTCCAGGGGCTCTTCCTGACCCAGGGATAGAACCCCCATCTCCTGTGTCTCCTGCAGTGGCAGGTGGGTTCTTTACCACTGCTCCATCTGGGACGCCCCTTTGATTGTGTAGTGCATGATTGTTTGTATTGTAATTAGTTTTAAGAGATTCATACACAGTTTAATGTGAATTAATAGTACGTGTTACCTTTAATTTCAAAGAGGATTGCTCTGGATTCTAAAACATGGATAGATATTATCCCTGGAATTTATTTTCAAGCTGAAAGTAAGAGTCAAGGAGTATAGCTATTTCTGATCACCACTGGGAAGATAAAAGTATAAATTCACTTGTCTCCCATCCATTTTAAACTTTCAAAATAATGAAAAAACAGATCTCTTCCTTGGGAATCTCCCAACTTTAGTGTTGTCTTACACAGGAATTTAAAGAATGTGCTTGGAATTGGTCTACAAGTAGTCACAAAGGGTCTGTGCTGACCCACACGCACCTGCCTGTACAGTCATTGAGAGGGCAGCTGGCGGCACTGGAAGAAAATGACTTTTGAGGCGAGTCCAACTTTTTCTTCAAACTAGATTCTTTAGCACTGCTCTTAGGTCACCTGAGCTGCTTGGCGATGGTTGGTTAGTCTTACACAGTGTTGTGTAGACTAGATAAGGCATTGTTTCTACCTTATTGTATCTGGGTTACCTGGGGTCTTGGTGTTCACAGCTGAAGCTTGAACAAAGCTTAAGATGTTTTGTTTGTATTTCTCACTAATAGGCAGTTGCTTGGGAGTGGAGGTTAAATATTGTGGGACTTGTATTGTTCATTCGCCTAGTCATGTCTTTGAGTCTTTGTGACTCCATGGTCTGAGCACACCAGGCCTCCCTATCCCTCACCATCTCCCAGAGTTTGCCCAAGTTCATGTTCGTTGTATTGGTGAAGCCATCCAGCCTTCTCATCCTTTGACGCCCTCTTCTCCTTCTGCCCTCAATTTTCCCCAGCATCAGGGACTTTTCCAGTGAGTCGTCTATTTATATAAGATGACAAAAATACTGGAGCTTCAGGTTCAGCATTAGTCCTTCCAGTGAATATTTAGGATTGATCTCACTTAAGATTGACTGGTTTGATATTCTTGCTGCCCAAGGGACTTTCAGGAGTCTTCTCCAGCACCACAGTTTAAAGGCATCCATTCTTTGGCGTTCTGCCTTCTTTATGATCCAGCTCTCACAACTGCACGTGACCATTAGGACATTTTATATGAAAATCTATTTTGGGAGAGTTTCATATGAAGTTTGAGTAAGCTGAACTCAAGGGTCTTATTCTAGAATTTTATATAGCCCCATTCTTTTTATAGTCAGTACCTTTATGACTTCACTGACCACAGTAGCAGATTAAAATGAGAATCCCAGAGAGGAGTACACGTAGAACAATTTCCTAACATAGCCTTCTGCCCTTTGCATTCTTTGTCCGGAAGCATAATTTAAGCTGGGCAGGCAACTTTTATTGTTGAAGGCACATGAGGTGTTTTTGGTGGCACTCCGTTCACATTCTGTCTCTACCTCTTTCCGTGTCTTCCTTCCTTTTCGTAGCCCTTGCCTGTCCCAGACTTGCCTTGGTATTCATAGGCATGTGTTAGCTTCACTAGTAGAATGGACTAAAGGAACTTCATACTTTTTTTCTTAAAAGAAGGTTGCCTTCTAGACATTAAAGATTTTCAGTGATAAAGAACCTTCGACATACCATGGTCATGTATTCTAGTTTCTTTTTCTGTTTCTGTTAATAAATGCTTAACATTTATTTCCTGCTTATTATATAGTTATCCTACTTATTATTCCTGTGGAACTAGCCACTCCACAACTTAGTAGTATAAAACAACTGTTTCATTATACTCACAGATTTTGTGTGAGTAGTGTAATTCAAACGGGAATGACTTATATCTGGGACTTCACTTGGGATATCATGAAAGGCTTGGGGATTTGAACAGCTGGGTTGAAAGATGCATATCCTAAGTGAAAGTGAAAGTCGCTCAGTCGTGTCTGACTCTCTGCGACCCCGTGGACTATATACAGTCCATGGAATTCTCCAGGCCAGAATGCTGGAGTGGGTAGCTCTTCTCCAGGAGAATCTTCCCAACCCAGGGATCAAACCCAGGTCTCCTGCATTGCAGGCAGATTTTTTACCAGCTGAGGCACCTAAGACCACTTCTTAATCTGGCACATTGACAGGTATTGTCAAAAGGCTGCTGGGGCTCTTGGTCAGAGCCACTATGTGGGCCTCTCCAGCCTGGAGACCTCAGTGTGATCAGACACGAGGTGGCTTGATATTTTAGCAAACAAGACAGAGCTGCTTGCCTTTTATGGCCTATCCTCAGAGGTCACATAGTATCAGTTCTTAGAATGCTAAAGCAGTCATGGGCACCCAGATTCAAGTGGAAGAGACATAGCCCTTGTAATGGGAGTCAGAGACTTCGGGGTCTTGTTTTCCAGCCACTGTAATAGTAACTTCGAGTTTATAATCTGACCTAGCATTTTTTGTGTGACCTTGGACAAGTTATTTAACTTCTTCATGTCTCATCTATAGAATGGGATTGGTGGTAGTAATCACCTCATGGGGCTGTTAGAATACCTTCCATGCCGTGCCTCCCTTACCTCTCTGTTCTCATCTCTTGCCTTGCTGTTCTTTGAATACACCAGGGACACTCCAGCCTCAGTGCCTTGGCGTTGGCTCTTCTCTTTGTCCGAACACTTTTGTTCCAGGTACCCACATGGCTAATTCTCTCACCTTCTCCTCTTTTCAGGCATCACCTCAGTGAGGCTTGCTCTAACCATTGATGTCCCTCCCAACCTGCCTAACCCTGATCTAGTTTTTTTTCTTAATCCCCATTGTGTTGTTACCTTTAACATAGTATATAGTTTATATATTTCTTAGGTTTATTGTGTTTTGTCGATCTCCTGTGGCTACTGAATACTCCATGAGAGCAGGAATATTTGTTTTGTTTATTGATACTATTTCAAATACCTAGACAATGCTGGTCATTTATTACAGGTGATCTGTAAATAAATATTGGTTGAATTAGTGATTAAATGGGACAGTATGGGTAAAGCATTTAGAATGGTGCCTGGCACATCATAAGTAATAGATAAATGCTAGCCATCATTAATGCTTGTTACTTGGTCTTTTCATCTCATCTCTGTGTTGTCATTTCTTTCATCTCTCATGTCCTGTGTCTTCAGCCTCTTCTTTCTGTAGTTCCAATGAATTCATCTTCTTTCTCCTTTTTTAAAACCTCAGATAGCTTTCTTTTTTTTTTTCAGATAGCTTTCTTAAAGGGAGGCTTAATGGAAAGAGTCTGGGCTTGGAAGTCAGAGGTAAAGATGGGAGCCTAAGACTGTGGTTGAGGGAGAGATTCTGAAGACACTTCTGGTGTAGAGTGGACCAGATGTGGAGCCCAAAAGAAGGAGCAGCAAAACATGAGAGAAATTCAGATTTGGAGTTAGAGGCTTGCATTTGAACCTGGTCTTCCAATACTAATACAAGTATTTGACCATGGGCAAGTTAATTACTTGTCTGTGCCTCATTTAAAATTTTTTAATATAATTAAAAACTTATTGATATAATTGACGTGTAGCATCATATTAGTTTCAGGTGTACAACATAATGATTTTATATTTGTATATGTTGTGAAATGATCACCACAATGAGTCTAGTTAATATTCATCACCACATATAATTAAGGTTTTTTTTCTGTTCACGAGAATTTTAAAATCTACTCTCTTAGCTGCTTTCAAATATATAATTTAGTGTTATGTGTTCAATATTATATAATCAGCATGCTACACATTACATCTTTTTATCTAACAGAAGAGAGTAACATCATCTATTCAGGGTTGTTGTGACTGAGGAAACTGACACCAAGAAGAGCTTGGCCGGGTCTGCTCCACGTGACGAGGGTTCTGCATGTACATGTCAAATTCCCTCTTCAGGTAGCTTTTGTAGTGTGATTCTAGAAAACTGGGTAATCTAAAGTCTGGTTTATTATTCAAATACTGACCCACGCTTTGTTTTTTCTAACTGTTTGCCTGTTCTCCTTGACTGTTCACCTAGCAGTTTCACACCTGCTGGTTGCCAGGTCCTGTGTTCTAAGAATACAGAGAGAATTCTTACCATCAAGGAGCTCTTAGTCAAGTACTTCAGTGCAGAAATTAACTAAAGCAAGGGGATGCAAGACAGAAGTGCCAGCCTAGTCAAGAACAGAAAGAGAAGAAATTTCCAGCAGTCACGATGTCAAGGAATTAAGCCAATTTTTTTTTTTTCAGTGTTAGAGGTGTGTGAAAGAATTGTGAGAGGTGAAATTGGCTGGACCTTCAGGTTAAGGGATGTCTCTCCCGGCACCTCCAAGCTTTTTAAGCTTTCCTTGTGCTCATGTCTGGCTTGAAATGGCCTTCATCTTCCTTTAAAACTCTGCTACTTGTCTTTCAAAGACTCCATCCCATTTTTTTTCCTTCATCTTGGACACCTGTTTTTCCTTCATCTTGCCCGAATGTGGTCATGTTGTCTGAGTGCTTAGAGCTGCATTGTCCAGCACAGTAGCTACCAGCTATGTGTGGCTACTGAGTCCTTGACATGTGACTGGTCTGAGTTAAGATGTCTTGTGAATATAAAGTATATTCCAGATTTTAAAGACAATATGAAAAAAGGAATATAGAATCTTACTTTTTTATATTAGGTGTTGAAATATTTGGGAATATATTTTTAAAAAGAAATTAAAAATTGAATAAAATTAACCTATTGCTTTAATAGCAAGATGAAAACACATTTCTCACAAACCTGTTGGGTGGTGCTTAGAGTATTCGCACTTTGATTTTTTCATGGGGCAGGGATTGCCCCTCGTTTCAGTAACTGTTCTCCGTTAGCTCCTCAGCTAAACTGTGTGCATATGTTCTATTTGTTTTATTCCGCTGTTATTTAATGAGTACTGGTCCTGTTATTTAATGAGTACTGGTCCATGGGGTCGCTAAGAGTCAGACACGACTAAGCAACTTCACTTTCATGTATTGGAGAGGGAAATGGCAACCCACTCCAGTGTTCTTGCCTGGAGAATCCCAGGGACGGGGGAGCCTGGTGGGCTGCCGTCTGTGGGGTCGCACCGAGTCGGACACGACTGAAGTGACTTAGACTAGACTAGACCAGCATATAATTAACTGGTCAGAAGCTACTGAGTCAGTTTTCTTTAGCTGCAGTTTGTGCTTTATTCTTCTGAGGGTAAATCAAGTAAATTATTTTTCAGTATGTTTCATTATTACGATGCTTCATCTGCTATACCAGTAATCAGTTCAGTTGAGTCACTCAGTCGTCATGTTCAACTCTGCGACCCCATGAACTGCAGCACGCCAGGCTTCCCTGTCCATCACCAACTCCTGGAGCTTGCTCAGACTCATGTCCATCGAGTCGGTGATCCCATCCAACCATCTCATCCTCTTGTCGTCTCCTTCTCCTCTTGCCTTTAATCTTTCCCAGCACCAGGGTCTTTTCAAATGAGTCAGTTCTTCACAACAGATGGCCAGAATATTGGAGTTTCAGCATCAGTCCTTCCAATGAATATTCAGGACTGATTTCCTTGAGGATTGACTGGTTTGATCTCCTTGTAGTCCAAGGGAGTCTCAAGAGTCTTCTCCAACACCGCAGTTCAAAAGCATCAATTCTTCGGTGCTCAGCTTTCTTTATGGTCCAGCTCTTACATCCATACTTGACTACTGAAAAAACCATAGCTTTGACTAGACAGACCTTTGTTGGCAAAGTAATGTCTCTGCTTTTTAATATGCTTTCTAGGTTTGTCATAGCTTTTCTTCCCAGGAGCAAGTGTCTTTAATTTCAAGGCTGCAGTCACCATCTGCAGTGATTTTGGAGCCCAAGAAAATAAAGTCTTTGTCGCTGTTTCCATTGTTTCCCCATCTATTTGCCTTGAAGTGATGGGACTGGATGCCATGATCTTTGTATTTGAATGTTGAGTTTTCACCCAGCTTTTTCACTCTCCTCTTTCACTTTCATCCAGAGGCTCTTCGGTTCCTCTTCGCTTTCTGCTGTAAGGGTGGTGTCATCTGCGTATTTGAGGTTATTGATATTTCTCCCAGCAATCTTGATTCCAGCTTGTGCTGCATCCAGTCCTGCATTTCCATCATGTACTCTGCATAGAATTTAAATAAGCAGGGTGACGGCGTACAGCCTTGCTGAACTCCTTTCCCAATTTGGAACGAGTCCGTTGTTCCATGTCTGGTTCTAACTGTTGCTTCTTGACCTGCATACAGATTTCTCAGGAGTCAGGTCAGGTGGTCTGGTATTCCCATCTCTTTCAGAATTTTCTACAGTTTGTTGTGATCCACGCAGTCAAAGGCTTTGGCATAGTCAATAAAGCAGAAATATATGTCTTTCTGGAACTCCCTTGCTTTTTCCATGATCCAGCAGATGTTGGCAGTTTGATCTCTGGTTCCTCTGCTGTTTCTAAATCCACCTTGAACATCTGGAACTTCTTGGTTCATGTACTGTTGAAAGCCTCACTTGGAGAATTTTGAGCATTACTTTGCTAGCGTGTAAGATGAGTGCAATTGTGCGGTAGTTTGAGCATTCTTTGGCATTGCCTTTCTTTAGGATTGGAATGAAAACTGACCTTTTCCAGTCCTGTGGCCACTGCTGAGTTTTCCAAATTTGTTGGCATATTGAGTATCATCTTTTAGGATTTGAAATAGCTCAGCTGGAATTGTATCACCTCCACTAGCTTTGTTCGCAGTGATGCTTCCTAAGGCCTGCTTGACTTCAGACTCCAGGATGTCTGGCTCTAGGTGAGTGATCACGCCATCGTGGTTATCTGGGTCATTTAAGATCTTTTTTGTGTAGTTCTTCTGTGTATTCGTGCTACCTTTTTTAAAAAATATCTTCTGCCTCTGTTAGGTCCTAATACTGATAATAAGCGTTTTGTTACAAATGAAACCAAGTTGGCTGAATTTCTGCAAATGAACAATAATAGTTCCCCTTCCCTATTATTCATATTCTTGGAAAAATTTTCATAAACTCAGCTGCAGAAGTCACATCTTGATGAGTGTGAGGCCGTTCTTTTTATTCCTGTTAATCCCTATATATCATGTCCCTTATCTTTCCAAGATGTTAGTGTTCTCATATGTGTTCTTAAACGTGTGTGTTTTGTGCTTTGTGTAAATAGTTCAGTCTCATCTGTGCATCAAACCTGTTGCCTCTAATTGTAGAAGAGCACTTCTGTGGTATGAGTCTGCCACATTTTACCTGGGTGCCAGGGGTAGACTGTCTGCTGCATACACGCATGCACACACAGTGCAACAATGAATATCTTCATACATGTCTCCTTGTGGAGCTGTGTAAGAAAGTCTTGCAGATGTGCAGCTAGGAGTGGATTTCCGGGGTCACAGGAAATGTCACGTACTTCCAGGTTGCTCTTCTGGGTGGCTCTATCAGCCCATACTCCCACTAGTAGTGCACAGGGGTTTTTGTAACACTGGTTCCTCCATCAGAATTCTCCAGTTTTCTAATTTTTTTTTTTTTGCCAGCCCTAAGTATAATGTGATACTTCATTGTTAACTTGTGTTTCTTCCTGATTTTTCAGTTCAGTTCAGTCGCTCAGTCGTGTCTGACTCTTTGTGACCCCGTGAATCGCAGCACGCCAGGCCTCCCTGTCCATCACCAACTCCCAGAGTTCACTCAAACTCACGTCCATCGAGTCAGTGATGCCATCCAGCCATCTCATCCTCTGTCATCCCCTTCTCCTCCTGCCCCCAATCCCTCCCAGCATCAGACTCTTTTTCCAGTGAGTGAACTCTTCACATGAGATGACCAAAGTACTGGAGTTTCAGCTTCAGCATCATTCCTTCCAAAGATATCCCAGGGCTGATCTCCTTTAGGATGGACTGGTTGGATCTCCTTGCAGTCCAAGGGACTCTCAAGAGTCTTCTCCAACACCACAGAAGCATCAATTCTTTGGTGCTCAGCTTTCTTCACAGTTCAACTCTCACATCCATACATGACTACTGGAAAAACCATAGCCTTGACTAGACGGACCTTTGTAGTACATCTATATATTTCTTGGCTTTGGGGGCCTTTTATAAATTGCTGTTTTTTCTCTGTCCCTTTTCTACTTGATGATTTTTTTCTTGTTGATTCTTAGATACTCTTTGATTTTCTAGGTATTAATCCAATGTAGGTTTAAGACATTGCACGTATCTTATATCATCTTAGTAGAAGTCCCTTTGGACAGAAGCTCTTAATTTTGGTGTAACTCACATGAATGTTTGCCTTAAGTTTGTGCATTTGAGGTTTTGCTTAAATATCTGGCTCACAAGGATATTTTCTTAAATTTCATTTTATATTTCACATATGGGTTTTTTAGTCCCTTTAGATTAAAAGGGAACGTCCTTTCTGCACAGGGACTTAGATAGGGATCTAGTTTTATTTTTCTCTGTAGACTGATCCAGTGAATCAGTTTTCCTCCTGCTGTCCACTCAATAGTCCGTCCTTTCCCCAGTGGTTTATAGGATTGCTTTCATTGTATCTTATGGTCCCGTACATTCAGTGGCTTTTATCTTGGTGTTTTGTTGCATTGTCTATTTTACTGTTGTGCCAATACCCTATAGGTTTTCTTTTCTTTAAAAATTAGTATGGCTTTATAGAATATTGTAATCTTTGTATCTTTATATGTATATGCTTATCAAACTTTTCATGTTAAAATCAATTCAGACTTAAAATTGTGAGATTAGTACAGAGTATGTGTGTACTTTTCACTTAGTCTCCCCTGATGTTGACCACTTAGATACCAGTGAACCAGTGAAGTCGCTCAGTCGTGTCCGACTCTTTGCAGTCCCATGGACTGTAGCCTACCAGGCTCCTCCATCCATGGAATTTTCCAGGCTAGAGTACTGGAGTGGGTTGCCATTTCCTTCTCCAGGGATTGAACCCAGGTCTCCTGCATTCCAGGCAGATGGTTTACCGTCTGAGCCACCAGGGAAGCCCAAACCAAAACTAGAAAATTAACACTGGCCCAATACCGTTAACAAGGGCTGCAGAACTTACTTGAATTGTCACCTGCTTTTCTCCAGGGTTCTTTTCTGTGTTTCAAGATCCAGTCAAAGATCCCACAGTTTAAGTTTGTCTAATGTTTTCTCAGAATTAGATTAAGGTTATATCCTTTTGGCAAGAAAGCCACAGAAAAGATGTTGGGTCGCTCTTAGTACATGCTTTTGAGGGTACAGTGTGATGCGGGTATGTCTTGTTACTGGTTTTAACCTTGATCACTTTTTATTTCTGAGCTTTATTTAACTCTTTTTTAAGGCTAACCTGGTAGCCATGAAATATTTGTCCATGTACACTTTGGAGTAAGTTTAAAATTACTCATAAACTACTGGCTGGAAATGTTAATTGAGATTGCCTTGAACTTATAGATAAATTTGGGTAGAATGTATAATATTATCTGTCCAAGAGTGTGGAATTCCCATTTTACAGTATTTAGAGTATCTTTTATGTCTTTTATTGAAAATTTAAGGCTTTGTCCAGGGAGCTCTTGTTTCAGTTAGTCTTCAGTTAATTTCTACCTACTTTTTATTGCTATTATGAAGGTTATTTTTTACTTAAATTTTGTGGTAGGTTACTACTAGTGTAGGGAACTTTTGTTATAGGTTGATCTTGCACCTTGCTAAGCTCTCTCTTGAGTTCCAGTGGTACTTCCAGTTCTTTTGGTTTGCAGGTAGTTTATATCATCTACAAATAATGACATTTTCTCTCTCTTTTTAAGATTCTTATAAGTTTTTCCTAAAAGTATTAGCCATGAGCTCCAGTTTTTTGTTAAATAATGGTAGTGATAATAGGCAGCTTTGTCTTGTTTCTGATTTTAAGAAAATGATTCTAAGTTTCTCTGTTTAGGATTTCCCTGGTGGTCCAATGGTTAAGAATCTGCCTGCCAATGCAGGGAACACGGGTTTGATCCCTGGTCTGGGAAGATTCCACATGCCATGGGGCGGCTAAGCCCATGCACTACAACTGCTGAGCTGTCATGCTGTAGAGTCCGTGCTCTGCAACTAGAGAAGCCACCACAGTGAGAAGAAGCCCACGCACCACAGCTGGAGGGTAGCCCCAGCTCTCTGCAGTTAGAGAAAGCCCATACGCAGCAGTGAAGACCCAGTGCCGCCAAAAAATAAAAATAAAATAAAGTCTCTATTTAGTGTAATATTTGTTAAAGGGTTTTTGGTCTGTGATTTTTGTCAGATTGAGAAAGTTCCATTCTATTCCCAGTTTGCTAAATTTTTAAAAACACAAGTGATTCAGTCCTAACAGGTATGTTTCCTTCAGTGAATGAAATAACTGCTCAGTTGTTTTCAAAAGTAAATTTTGGCTTTGTGAATATCTCTAAAGTATAAAATACTTGTAGAACAGCTTTTTACTGTCATAGTTTGGCTTTGTAGACCCCCCCACAACTTTTGTAAATCCCCCCCCCCCCAACTTTTGAAAATCCTGCTCATGTGTTAATGAGGTGGCTTGTTATTTGAAGGATTAGAAAGGATGTGTGGGCACACATTTTATAGACAAGGCCGAGCTCTGTTCAGGAAGAGTTCAGATATGGCATAAAGTTGTTGTTGTAGACATTTAAACCTGATTTCTTAAGTAGGCCTCTCAAATTTCAGGTTGGTGCTTTAGCAGATAGATCCAAGGGCAAACCTGGAATCATACAGTTTAAAAAATCATACAGTTAAAAAAATTTTTTCTGTGTGCATGTGTCTAAGGTATGTTCTCGTTTGTGGTCACCATAAGCACAATAGTTTATGTTCTGTGGCTCTGTTTCCCTCTAGGTTTTCTTTTTTTTTTATTGGAGTATGGTGGTTTTACAGTGCTGTTAGTTTCTCCTGTACAGCAGAGTGAGCCAGTTAAACCTACATCCACTCTTAGACCTCATTCCCATGTTGAGCATCACAGAGTTGGGAATAGTTCCCCGTGCTGTACCGTAGGCTGTTCGTTACCTGTTACACTGTGGTTATATGTACATGCCACTCCCAGCCCCCTCGTTTGTCCCCCACCCACTTGCTCCCTCTGGTAACCATGTTCGTTTTCTACATGTGTGACTCTGCTTCTTTTTGGTAAATAGGTTCATTTTTACCATTTTTTTTAGATTCCACATACAAGTGATAACACATGATGCTTGTCATTCCGTCTGACCTACTTTACTCAGTATGACAATCTCTGAGTCCATCCATGTTGCTGCATATGGCATTGTTTCTTTTTTTTTTTTTTTAATGGCTGAGTAATACTGCATCATGGGGCTTCCCAGTTAGCGATAAAGAACCAACCTGCCAATGCAGGAGACGCAAGAGACATAGGTTTGATGCCTGAGTTCCATAGGGTAGGAAGTGGCAACCTGCTCCAGTATTTTTTTTCTTTGTATTTTATATTGGTGTAAAGCTGATAACAGTGTTGTGATACTTTCAGGTGCACAGCACAGGGACTCAGCCATTAATGTACATGGATCCATTCTCCCTCCGAACTCCCCTCCCATCTAAGCTGCCACATCACATTGAGCAGAGTTCCCTGTGCTATTCAGTAGGTCCTTGTTGGTTACCTTTTTTTTTTGAAATTAAATGTTCACTTTTAAATGATGGGTGTATCTAAGAAGCCATAACAAGGACAATTAGAAAATATTTGTAACAAAATAAAAATGAGAAGAGAATTGGCCAGAATTTGTTGCATGCAGCTGAAACTGCTTGATGCAGTTTAAGTACAGTGGGGAATCTTGAATAAGGTATGAACACAAATAGTGGACAGTAGCATAAAATTTTGTGAAATTTGAACAAAATCTATACTTTCATTAATATGGTATCATGTTAATTTCCTGTTTTGTTTCTTTTTAACAACATAGTATTTCTTTATATTCTCAGAATTGGATTAAAAGTTTTAAACCTCATTCAAAATTTTTTTAAGTCATAAGATAATAAACTTTCTAGACTTTTAGTAGTAGCCGCTTCAGTATTCCTGCTTAGAAAATTCCATGGATAGAGGAACCTGTCAGGCTACAGTCCATGGGGTTGGAAAGAGTCAGACAGATTGAGTGACTGAACACACACACTATTCCATTTTATATATATGTTTAACTGATGGACATTTAGGTGGCTTCCGTGCTGCAGTGAACATTGGGGTTTTTGATGATGACCATTCTGATTGGTGTGAGGTGATACCTCTTTGTAGTTTCTAGAGCTCTTCTACATGTAGACACATTTTAAAAGAAGAACTAATATGTATAACGAAATGGAGTGCACTTCTCATTCACTCTTTATTGCTTCTTTCTTCAGTATTGATATGGCACCTGGGACAGTTTAGTAGTGCTTTGGCTAAAAGTAACTAACTTATACCATGGCTTAACCAAATAAGGGTTTATTTGTCTCACAAAACAAATCTAGACGGCCTCTAGCTTTGGTTCAGCAATTCAATATTGTTGGAGTTGGTGGTTTTTAAAAATATTTTTGTCTTTTCTCTCCTGTTTGAGACCTACAACTACAGGGTAACTTACAGAGCTGTAGCTCTTGTGGTTGCATTCAAGGCAGCAGAAGGGAGGAAGAGGCCGTATTAGTTAGTGTACCTGTCTGCCTTTATGAGAAACAAAATTTTTCCAGGACCACCCAGTAGACTTTCACTAATGAGAACTGACCAGAACCAAGCCATGTGCTACCTCCAGCTACAGAGAAGTTTGGGAAAACAAGAATTTCACTGGCCATGTTTCCTCCCCAGATTCACGTCTGGCTTCTGTTAGATAAGAAGGGAGGTATGGATGTTGAGTAGATACCTACAGTTTTGCTCCACTCCTTAATAACATTACCTAGCAGCTTAAATATTTTGCATTAAACAGAAACTTTAGTTTGAAAATGAACACTTTATGAATTTGTTAATACTTTTTTATTTTTGCCTTGATTCTGCAAAATTTTTAGTAGCACTGTCCATGTTCTAGTGTTCTTGGTGGATAAAATGGTTCAGCTCAATTCCCTGAGAGAGAGAAAGATCTGGACTCTTTTACTCTTTTCTTTTTCTTTTAATATAAATGTACTTATTTTAATTGGAGGCTAATTACTTTACAGTATTTTATTGGTTTTGCCATACATCAACATGAATCCGCCATGGGTGTACACATGGTTCCCCATCCTGAACCCCCCCTCTCACCTCCCTCCCCATACTGTCCCTCTGCGTCATCCCAGTGCACCAGCCCTGAGCACCCTGTATCATGCATCAAACCTGGACTGGCGATCCATTTCATATATGATATTATTCATGTTTCAGTGCCATTTTCCCAAATCATCCCACCCTTCTTTTACTCTTTAATAAAGATTAAATTAAACAGCTTTGAGTGCCTGTTGGGTTTTTAGTGCTTCCACAAAAAGTGGCTACTATTATATCACTTTTTGTCACCTTAGGGAGAAAAAAATTTATGGATAAATTGGCTATTAGTACAAGAATTTATTTATTTGCTAAAACGCTAGGAGATTTTTTCTTCTTTGGGCCTACTCATGGATGCATGGGGAAGATGGAAGCCAAGTAGAATCAAAATGCAGTTTAATCTGCTTCTGTTCTGAGAGAATTTTTTAGTTAAAAACCTTAGATTTTAAAATTTAGGGAGTTTATCAAACTAAATATTCTGAGTTTAACTCTATTGGAATTTAGCAAACATCAGCTATTTCAATCTGTTATATGAGTTTATATTCTTGTGGGAAAATACAGGTTTCTTTTTGGGTTTGTATTAGTGTTTATTTGCATGAGGGTGTATTACGTAGGCTAGGTTATGCTGTGGTGACATAGATGACCAGAATCTTAGTGGCTTAACATTGACTCTATGAAGCCTGATCTCCATTTCCAGGCCGTTTGGTCCTCTGACCTTCACTCTTTGGACAGGATTCTAAATTCAGGAGAACAGAAGAACACAGGGCTTGAGTCAAGCACTGTCAGTAAAGACTTCAGCATGAAAATGACATATTCACTTTCACTCGTATCTCATCGGCCATACTTGGACAAATGACTGTGTGGAACCTCAAGTTGAGTGAGTTTCTGTAGGAAGTCAGTGTAGTGTGGTGGATAAGTGTCTATGACAAAGTAGCAAGATAGAGACAGATACAAGCGAAGTACATTGGGAGTCCAAAGAAAAAGCAGTTCTGCTGGGACGCAGGGAGAGTCAGGGAAGATTGCTTAAAGATGGCGACAAATGATGCAAGCATACGGGAAAGAGTAGGATGTCCTTAGGTTTGAATGGAAGAAAGGGCACTCAGACTGAGGAGAGAATCACGCTAGAAAATAGTGGGTGATGGAGCGGCCGAGGAGTAATGGCTTAGATCAGAGAGGACCTTGACTTCATCCGGTATTCGTGCAGTAGGAGTCCATAGTAGGCACTGTTACAGTTTCTGGGAATATCTGATAATAAACAAAACAGACATCTCTGTTCTCCTGACATACCAGTGGATGTAGTGCTAAGGAGTTAGTTTGGGGGGGCAGTTGTTTGTGTTTTGTTTTTTTAATGTTTTGGCCTTACTTCGCACAGCATGTGGGGTCTTAGTTCTCTGACCAGGGATGGATCTGGGCCCCCTGCCATGGAAGCGCAGTGTCTTAACCACTGGACCGCCTGAGAAGTCTCAGGAGTTATTTTTTTATGATAAATAGATTGGAGAGTAAGCAAAGGTATAAACTTCATGCCTATGAATTTTAAGCTAAGCTAAGTCACTTCAGTCGTGTCCGACTCTGTGCGACCCCATAGACGGCAGCCTACCAGGCTCCCCCGTCCCTGGGATTCTCCAGGCAAGAACACTGGAGTAGGTTGCCATTTCCTTCTCCAATGCGTGAAAGTGAAAAGTGAAAGTGAAGTTGCTCAGTTGTGTCTGACTCTTCGCGACCCCATGGACTGCAGCTCACCAGGCTCCTCCATCCATGGGATTTTCCAGGCAAGAGTACTGGAGTGGGGTGCCATCGCCTTCTCTGCTATGAATTTTAACGTTCTTCTAATATTTCTATTTTACATGTAGTAGAAGACAGTTGATTTGTGCAAAAGTTAATATTTTGTCTACTTAACTGTGCCACACTCCAGAAAACTAATTTTCTGTAAACTAATTAATACATGAAGGGTTGAATTTATGAACATATAAATTAAAAGTCTATGTTTGCATTTAAAAAGCTTTTATAACCAAAATTTTAAATAGTAGTTTAATTTTAATAACTGTGTTTTCATTGTATAAATAGCAAAACCGCTTGACATACACCTCATGGTTACAGGGACTTTGTTTTATGTTCTGCTGGGTTTCTGACACTCAGAACAGTGCCTAGCTCATAATTATATAAAATCTATTATACATTATCATTCAATAAATATTTGAATAGAAGAAAGAAATTTGGGAAATAAAAATTTCTTGTAATTTAACCATCTGAATGCTACAGTGATTAGTGTTTTGATGTCATTTATTTAGTCGTTCCAATATTTATTAAGGCTTCCCTGTGGCTCAGTTGGTAAAGAATCTGCCTGCAGTGCAGGAGACCCAGGTTTGATCCCTGGATCAGGAAGATCCCTGGAGAAGGAGATGGCAAACCTCTCTCTTATCCTTGCCTGGGAAATCCCATGGACAGAGAAGCCTTGTGGGCTGCTTTCCATGGAGTCCCAGAGAGTTGGGCACGACTGAGCAACTAACACTTTTCACTTTGCAGTGTTCATTAAGTACCTGTTATATATGTCTACTATTCTAAGATACAAGGGATAGTAAATTACTGTCCTTGTTTTTAGGAAACATGTCTAGTTTGGAAATAAGCATATATGAAACACGTTTACCAAAATTATTTTAAAACAGTACTTTGTTGCTGTTTGGACTGCAGCATGCCAGGCTTTCCTGTCCTTCACCATATCCCAGAGTTTTCTTTAAACTTGTGTCCTTTCAATCGGTGATGCCATCCAACCATCTCATCCTCTCCTGCCCCCTTCTTCTGCTCTCAGTCTTTCCCAGAATCAGGGTCTTTTTTACTAATGAGTCGGCTCTTCACATCAGGTGGCCAAAGCATTGGAGCTTAAGCATCAGGTCCCTCCAATGAATATTCACGGTTGATTTCCTTCTAAAAAAAAAAACCATAGCTTTGACTAGATGGACCTTTGTCAGCAAAGTGATGTCTCTGCTTTTTAATATGCCGTCTAGGTTTGTCATAGCTTTCCTTCCAAGAAGCAGACGTCTTTTAATTTCATGGTTGCAGTCACCATCTGTGGTGATTTTTGGAGCCCAGGAAAGAAAATCTGTTACTGCTTCCACTTTTTCCCCTTCTGTTTGCCATAAAATGACTGGATGCCGTGATCTTTGTTTTTTGAATGTTGAGTTTTAAACCATCTTTTTCACTCCTCTTTCACCCTCATAAAGAGGCTCTTTAGTTCCTCTTCGCTTTCTGCCATTAGAGTGATATCATCTGCATATCTGAGGTTGTTGTTTCTCCCTGCAATCTTGATTCCAACTTGTGATTCATCCATCCTGGCATTTTGCATGATGTACTCTGCATATAAGTTAAATAAGCAGGGTGACAATATATAGCCTTGACATACTCCTTGTCGTATTCCTTTCCCAATTTTGAACCAGTCAGTTGTTCCATGTAAGGTTTTAAATAGCTGTTGCTTCTTGATCTGCGTACAGATAGCTTTCTCAGGAGGCAGGTAATATTCCCAGCTCTTTAAGAACTTTCCACAGTTTATTGTGATTCACACAGTCAGAAGCTTTAGCCTAGTCAATGAAGCATAATAGGCGTTTTTCTGGGATTCTCTTGCTTTTTCTATGATTCAGCAGATGCTGGCATTTGATCTCCGGTTCCTCTGCCTTTTCTAAAACCAGCTTGTACACCTGGGATGTCTCGGTTTACGTACTGTTGAAGCCTAGCTTGAAGGGTTTTGAGCATTACCTTGCTAGCGTGTGAGATGAGTGCAGTTGTACACAGTGTACATTCTTTGGCACTGCCCTTCTTTGGGATTGGAATGAAAACTGACCTTTTCCAGTCCTGTGGCCACTGCTGAGTTTTTCAAATTTGCCAACATATTGAGTGCAGCACTTTAACAGCATCATCTTTGAGGATCTTTCCGTAGCTCGGCTAGAATTCCATCACCTCCACTAGCTTTGTTTGTCGTAATGCTTCCTAAGGCCCATTTAACGTCACACTCCAGGATGTCTGGCTCTAGGTGAGTGATCACACCATCGTGGTTATCCTGGTCATTAAGACCTTTTTTGTACAGTTCTGTGTATTTTTGCTACCTCTTCTAAGTCTCCTGCTTCTGTTAGGTCCTTGCCATTCTGTCCTTTATTGTGCCCATCCTTGCATGAAATGTTCTCTTGATATCTCCAGTTTTCTTGAAGAGAACTCTAGTCTTTCCCATTCTGTTGTTTTCCACTACTTCTTTACATTGTTCACTGAAGGCCTTATCTCTCCTTGCTATCCCTCATTTGTAATGGGCTATTTTCCCAAAATTCTCATTTGAAAATTAGAATCTTTTTGCTACAGGAATAAAGTTGTTTAGATTTGTAACCAGTTTGTAAAAGTCTTTTTAACTTAAAATAGAAGAAAACCTATCTCAAAACTTGGTACAGGAATGACAGAGATTTACTTAGAGGAATATAAAAATGTAGATGGAAATTAATGTGGACATTCTGAAAAGGATATCTTTTGAGGAATTCAGAGGTTGATGGCACAAATTCTTAAGCTCTCACTGTAAAATACTAATTGGTTTTTTTTTTTTTTTTTCCATTTTTCCTTGATAAGAATGTGTTACAAAGTGTAGTTTCTTATGTTTATCACCTAGAATCAGGCTTGTTTGACCTACAGGTAGAGAGTGAACATGAAGAACAAGGGGTGTTTTCCTGGACAAGAGGAGAAAGGGATGAAGGTGCTTGACAGTGTCCCGAGAGGAGAGGAAGCAGTTAGCGCTCAGGAGAGGTAGGCAGTGAGGTATGGAGAGAGGAAGCGCTAGGCAGCTGGTTGCTCACGCATGCAGCGCTGTCCTCATCAGGCACTTTGTAACTCGAGCACCTTTCTGTTTAATGTGGTTAGAGGTGTTTATGATTTGTTTTACGTTTTTGGAGTATGTTGAATACTGTATTCATCTGTTCAACAGATGTTTATCAAGGGCTTTAGAGTCTGGCACACACTGTCTTAAAAATCATTGTTAGCAGCATAGTTTAGAAAGAAGTTGGGAATCCATATTCTTTTTGAATTTCTCACTAGTGATTTGGTGGTGAATAAATCTCAAGGTATCCTCATCTGGTTAATGGTGATGTTACCTGTTCTACCTATATCATAAGGTGTGTTGACTATAATATGTGCTGGTGTATTTAATAGCATGTGGGAAAGTTAAGTTCTTTATGACTGTAAGGCAGTCTTCTTTCTCCTATTTTATGGTATAGCCACATTACAGAAAATAATCTTCATCTATCTGAACACCCAGTTGAAGTTCAAGACTGGTATTTCTCTTCTCAGCATTTTATTTTCCTCATGAGTTTATATCACATGGGCAAGTCCCCATAAAGTGCCATATGTAGTGGGATTAAATTAAAGCAGAGATGTTTTGTTTCTTCAACTGGAGACTCTTAAACCTTGTCAACTACTGTGGGTTCCTCATTCCCTGCCCTTTGTTGTCTATTTTACTGCAGCACACGTCACATGGAGATGGGCGGCAAGAAGTTACCTCTCGCTCTGGGCGCTCTGGAGCACGGTGTAGAAACTCTATAGCTTCCTGTGCAGATGAACAGCCTCACATTGGAAACTACAGGCTGTTAAAAACTATCGGCAAGGGGAATTTTGCAAAAGTGAAGTTGGCAAGACACATCCTTACAGGCAGAGAGGTAAGTAACGAATTATACTTGGGTTTCTGTTAATACACTTTCCTGTTTATTTCCATGTGAGACAAAGAGGAACACAATGTATATATTTGGGCTTTCTGTAAGCTAGTTAAACCTTTTTTAAGAATAGGAAGCTTATATATTAATTATCCTGGGAGTTGTTTTACTTTCTCATTTCTTTACTTTTCATTTACTTTCTCATTTCTTTCTCTGTTGTAAAGATTACATATTGAGTGTTTGAATGATTTTGCCTTTATAAAGAGATAGCGTTCTTTTTCAGTGGTAAATATGTACCACCACAGTAAAAATGTTTTAACTTCATTATAAGCTCATGGTACTTGCAAAAATCGTGTTGACTGTTTTTATAGATTTATCAAGAAGCTTCTTCATCTCCCCAAACATTTATCTCATAGCTTATGTTCGATAGGTTATTATATAGAAAGGCACATGCTTTCCTAATTTTTGTCATATTTGCTTTCTGCTCAACCACATTCCATGTTTATAAAAAACACTTCCATTAAAACTGCTCCTTAATTAACTCCCTCCTCACATTCTTTTTGTGCAGCACAGAACTGTTCTGGTGTGTTTGGTTTTTGGCTGCGCTGGGTCTTCATTGAGACACACGGGCCATTTGCTGGTGTGCAGGCTTTTCTCTAGTTGTGGCGCACAGGCTGAGTCGCTCTGCAGCACGTGGGGTCTTGGTTTCCCAACCAGGGATCAAACTTGTGACCTCTGCACTGAACCGTGGATTCTTAACCACTGGACCACCAGGAAAGTCTCTGTTCTGCTTTTTTTTACATAGTTTCTTGGATCTTTGTTACCTGCTGTTTCTTGCCTAAAATACACTTCATCCTTTTGTGTTGGAGTCACTTCTTGGGGAAAGTAGTGATTAACAGACTCCCTTTCCCCAGGCACGGCACTCATGTTAAAAATCACGGTACTTTTTCCCTAGCTAGCATTTTTACCATTACAGTTAAATAAATAGTATGTTTTACTATTATAATTACAATTATATTGCAAATTGCTTATTTATCTGTCTTTCCACTCTAATCTATGGGGAAGATATCAGCACTTAGCCATATTTGGCACATACTAGGTGCTCGTTGTTTAGTCGATAAGTTGTGTCTGACTCTTTTTTGACTCCATGGACTGTAACTCCCGGGCTCCTCTGTCCATGGGATTTTCCAGGCAGTGGATTTTCTGGAGTGGATTGCTTTTTCCTTCTCCAGGGAATCTTCCCAGACCAGGGATTGAACCCACATCACCTGTGTTGACAGATGGATTCTTTACCACTGAGCCACCAGGGAAGCCTTATTAAAGTACTTAATAAATTTTTTAAAAAACTTTGTTTTATATTGGGATATAGCCGATTAACATAGTGCTGTGATAGTTTCAGGTGAAGAGCGAAGGGGCTCGGCCATGTGTCCATTCTCCCCCTGTACTTGATAAATATTTATTGGATGAACTTAATGCTACTTTTGAAGGAAACTGTAAAGAAATAATTCCCATGTAATGGAGCCTCCTGGTATGTGTGCCAAGGCAGTGTTAAGATGTGCTGAGGCCTGCAGTCCACTGTGCAAGGGCCTGCTGGAGTGAGACCCACCCTGGGTTTGCTACAGTTTGCCCTACAAATATTCTAACTTCCTCTGTGTTCTGGGACCTGAAGAAGATTGTGCATCATTGGTCTATTCTAACTGGAGTCTTAAGTAAAGACTGTAACTAAAAATTTGCCTCCTCACGTTTCATCTCAATTTTAGTGGCAGTTCCCTAGTTAAGACTCCATAGAGATGCCGGGACTGCTTTTGGAATCAGTAAATAGCATGAGTTAGTGGAGCTTTCTTTGCTGCCCTAGATCCAAACTTTTTGAAATAAGGAACAGAACCTCTGAGTTTATTTCCCCCAACCAGTTTCAGGTGGTTACTTGGCCAGTTTCCTTATATAGATAGAGATGGTGGGTTAAAAGAGGAGTGAGACAGATAGACCCTCTCGCCTTTTACATAACTTACTTGTGCTGGAGTGAGACTTGCCATGTTTACATCTAGTGTGTTCTCTCCAGAAATGCTTGAATTTGACTATATAGTGGCTAACTTAAAACACTTTTTTTTTTGAGGTCTGAAAAAATTGATTTTACTTTTTTCCCCCCCTATTGTAGGTCTTACCCAGAATCATGTAAAATATAAACATTATAGAAACTCATTATGTAGAAAATAAAATTCCTTAAACTTTCTCTCTTCTCAGAGGATCACTTTCAGCAGTTTGGTATACATTACCACAGTTCTTTATAGACACAGTAATTTTTGTTTATTTTAACAAGAAAGGACATAATGGTGGTTTTTCTTACCAAGTGCTCAGTCACGTCTTCATCACGTCTGGATTTCAGTGCTTCTGGACCTGACATACTCTCTTTAGGGGCGTTGCCTTCTAGTGTGTGCTGGCACCATAGTTTACCTATATTGATGGGCATTGGGTGGTTTCTGATTTTTTTGCTATTACAAACATCTGCACTGAATATCCTTAAACATAACTTTCTGTCCTTTATTAAGAGTGTTTCTGTAGGATAAATTCCTAGATGTCTGGAAGTCCTGGTTCAGAGGGAATGTGAGACTGTAGTTTGTTGCTGTTCAGGCGATAAGTTGTGTCTGACTCTGCGACCCCACGGAATGCAGCACACCAGGCTTCTCTGTCCTCCACTAACTCGCAGAGTTTGCTCAAATTCATGTCCATTGAATTAGTGATGCTGTCTAACCATCTCATCCTCTGCCACCCCCTTCTCCTTTTGCCTTCAATCTTTGACAGCATCAGGGTCTTTTCCAGTGAGTCAGCTCTTGGCATCAAGTGGCCAAAGTATTGAAACTTCACCATCACCGTCAGTCCTTCCAATGAATATTCAGGGTTGATTTCCTTTAGGAGTGATTGATTTGATCTCCTTACAGTCCAAGGGACTCTCAAGAGTCTTCTCCAACACCACAGTTCAGAAGCATCAATTCTTTGGCATGCAGCCTTTATGGTCCAGCTGTCACATCTGTACATGACTACTGGAAAAATCATAGCTTTAACTATATGGACCTTTTGTTAGCAAAGTGATGTTTCTGTATTTTAATACCGTAATGTTGCTGATGCTGCATCGCTTCAGTCGTGTCCGGACTCTGTGCGACCCCATAGACGGCTTCCCACCAGGCTCCCCCGTCCCTGGGATTCTCCAGGCAAGAACACTGGAGTGGGTTGCCATTTCCGTCTCCAGTGCATGAAAATGAAAAGTGAAAGTGAAGTCGCTCAGTCGTGTCTGACTCTTAGCGACCCCATGGACTGCAGCCCACCAGGCTCCTCCGTCCATGGGATTTTCCAGGCAAGAGTACTAGGTACTGCTAAATTGGTTTTGAGAGAATGTTGTACTGCTTTATTAGCCTACCAAAATGAATGAGAGTGCCTATTTTTCTACACCCTTGCTAACACTGTAGATAATTTTTGTCTATCGAATAAACAAAAAAATGATATTTTTTTAAAAAGATTGCTTTTTTGATAGCTGCTTACATTGATGATATTTTCATATATTTGTGTCATTTATATTTTCTTTTTAAAATAAGCTTCCTGCTGTATATCCTTTATCTGTGTCTCTTTTCTCTTTTCCTCTTAGTGATTTAAACCTTTTATGTGTTTTTAGACATCGGTCCGATCTGTCTGGGTTTCATGTCTTGGTGAGAACAGTTTACTTTTTTTCCCAGATTGTAAAAATGATTCTGTTTTTTTCTTTAAATACTGCTGTGACTGGCATTTGAATGTTTAATTGACTTACTGTGTATTTTGGAGGATTAGTATGAGGTGTAGAGTCTTAACTTTTTCCCCCTACATGCATTACTGCTTTCCCTGGATCATTGGTTCTTTCCCCCGATTGTTAAATTCCCTTTTGTCTCTCTGATTTAATTTATTTAGTTTTATGCCCAGTCATGGTGTTTTTATTACTGCAGCTTTTGATTGTACATTTTGATTTTTTGAAGTAGGTTAAAGTTCCCTGATGATTATTCTTATAAGAATTTCCTTGCTCTTCTCGCCATTTAGTCTATCAGATGAATTTTTATTATATTCCATTTTTTTTGGGTGGGGGGCACACCATGTGGCATAAGGGATCTTAGTTCTCCACCAGGGATTGAATCTGCACCCTGCATTGGGAATGTGGTGGAGTCTTAACCACTAGCCCACCAAAGAAGGCCCTGTACAGGTCTTTATGTGAGCATAAATTTTAATTTCTTTAGGATAATTAATCCAGGAGTGGGATTGCTGGGTCCTATGATAAAAAACTGAAGTTTTTTTAGACAGTTGATTTTATTATAGGTTTATTATAGTATATATTTTATTACAGGTTTATTATAATATTCCCAATAGATTAAAAGAAACCTAAAAACTATAGTTATTGTATTTTTATCACTTGGTACTGTTCTCCAGTCAGCCCATTGAAAACGAAAGTTTTTCCATCAGCATTCTCTTGCCCTTTTATGGGAATAGGATGTGTCTTTCCTATTGAGGTACTAAGACCTCTAAAGAAAACCCAGAGTGCTTCAGGAGGTGATTTTGGTAATTCAGAGACTTAATTCATTCAGTCAGTAGAAGATAAAGAGTTATTATATGGTATGTTAAGAGACATCAAACCAGTCAATCCTAAAGGAAATCAGTCCTGAATATTCTCTGGAAAGACTGAAGCTGAAGCTCCAATACTTTGGCCACCTGATGCAAAGAGCTGACTCATTAGAAAAGACCCTGATGCTGGGAAAAGATTGAAGACAGGAGGAGAAGGGGACAGCAGAGGATGAGATGGTTGGATGGCATTGCCAACTCAATGGACATGAGTTTGAGCAAGTCTGGGAGATGGTGAAGGACAGGGGACCCTGGCATACTGCAGTCCATGGGGTCTTTAGTTCCCTGACTTGGGGTTGAACCAGTGCCCCCTGCAGTGAAAGTGTGGATTCCTAACCACTGGACTACCAGGGAATTCCTTGGAGTTCCAATTAATCAGAGATTGGAAGCCTTGCAAAGGGCCTTTTATATGATTTTTGATTGTGCCATACGGCTTGTAGGATCTTAGTTCTGTGACCAGGGATTGAACCTGGGTCCTGGGAGTGAAAGTGCTGAGGCCTAACCATTGGACCACCAGTGAATTCTCAAGAGGCTTGATTTTTTAGTTTCTGGGTTTTTGTTTTGTTTTCTCTCTGTTCTGCTTTCTGGGACATGTCTGTATCTTCCAGTCTTTCTCTTAAATGTGTGTATGCTCCTGTGGGTGTCCTCCTCCCCCCGGTTCTTTCTTGTTCTCTGATTATTTGTCTTTATAGCGTCCAGTTCTGGTATCAGTGCTGTTTCTTCTGTTAACTCCCTGAGGATAGTAAAAAGCATGATTCTTTTTGTTGTTCTTGTTCCCTACATTATTTCTCTTGTCGCTGGGATTCTTTCTTGGTGTCTTCCTTAGAGACTTCATTTGGAATCTGGTAAGTCTTGGTTGTCTGTCTGTCTTAGGTGGAACCCTAAGAAGCTGATCGGAAGCTGGGTTTGCGTGCATAGAATATGTTTGACCACTTTCATTTGGGAGTTGTCCAGTGCTTTTATTGGAGGACCCAGGTATCTCTGCCATCTCTTCTCTGGGACCCTTCTGTTCTCTAGATTAAGAATCCTCTGTTCTGCTTGGGAAGCTCCGTGGTCCCACCCCTCCTCAGTGGCAGTCTGACACTTAATCCCCCCCTTTTCCTCTCATGCCTCACTCCTGCCCTCTCCTGGCTTGTTGACTTGGAGTCCAGAGCCTCTTTAACTTCTGGAATCGGTAGTCATTGGTTGGGCTGAGGAGCAGCAGCATTCTTTATGCAGACTTTTGACTTGGGAATTAGCCCAGCAGCTCCTGCCACCTGGAAGCTCCGGGTCCAGAGCCCTTTCAAGCCTGCACCCTGTCTCCTTCAGAAGGCCCCTGAAGTGCGTGCCTGCCGTTGTCCTCGCAGCCTGCTCTGCGCTTTTGTGGCTGCCCACGTTCACTGGCAGTCCGTGTCCTGCGGTAGAGGAGAGGCCAGAGGGGAGCGGGAGGAAAACAGATTTCAGTCTCGAACCTCATTTGTCCTCGGCCTCTGAGTACTCAATTAGCATTAGTTGTTGGTTGTAAGAATGATAAAACCTCAGCTTTTCATCTTTGAATGTGCTAAACTTCTTGAGATTTTAGTTTACAACATTTTGTGTGTGTCAAGACTGTGTTAACAGCTTTACAGAAAGTTTGGAGACCAGAAAGGAAAAAAATTCCCCCAATCAAAATATGCATAATACCATTATTTTGGTATATCATATCCTATATATATTTTTCAGCATACTTTTGGCCCTGATTTTGTATGCTGGTTTTTTCCCTTCAGAATTTTATCCTTAACAGTTTTCCCCAATGCTGCATAATCATAAATTGTAGGTTTCAGTGGTTATATGCAGTTTCATTGATTTGAACAGTAGTTTTCGATTTTTTTAATCTCACAATTCCATTAAACTTTTTAAATTGAGGACTCAAAACAAGCTTTTGTTTATATGAGTTACATCTATTGCTGTTTACTGTTTTAGAAGTTAGCACTAAGAAACTTAAAATATGTATTAATTTATTAAAAATAATAGACCTTTTACTTGTTAATATAAATAACATATTTTTATGAAAAATGACTTATTTTCCAAAACAAATTACAAAAAAGAATGACATTGTTTAAATTTTTAAAAGTGCAATTCACTTTAATATCTCTTTTAATAGAAGGTAGCTGTATTTTAAGTCTGCTCTGCATTCAGACAATTTTGGTATGTGATTCTGGTTGAAGTGTATGAAGAAAATCTGGCCCCACTCAGATAAGTAGCGAACGAAGAAAAGAAGACCTCATTATCTCTCTCAGGTGGTTCCAGGTATTGCCCTTTGCTGCTCTGTTAAAACTCAGTAAGTAGTCATTGCTGGGATTTGGGCAGTGATTAATAGAATGTTTTCTTCAAAACAACTGTTGACACACAAAAAGAATATTTTGAACAGTTTGCTTTTATTGGAAATAATAGTAGCAGATTTGGAAGTAAGCCAGCAGAATGGTAAAAGATAGCCTTAGTAGTTTAATAACATATAACTGAAAAGGCCACCTGATCTGCCTCTTGAGAAACTTGTATGCACGTCAGGAAGCAACAGTTAGAATGGACATGGAACAACAGACTGGTTCCAAATAGGGAAAGGAGAACATCAAGGCTGTATATTGTCTCCCTGCTTATTTAACTTATATGCAGAGTGCATCATGAGAAACGCTGGGCTGGAAGAAACACAAGCTGGAATCAAGATTGCCGGGAGAAATATAAATAAGCTCAGTCAGATATGCAGATGACACCACCCTTATGGCAGAAAGTGAAGAGGAACTCAAAAGCTTCTTGAAGAAAGTGAAAGTAGAGAGTGAAAAAGTTGGCTTAAAGCTCAACATTCAGAAAACCAAGATCATGGCATCTGGTCCCATCATTTCATGGGAAATAGATGGGGAAACAGTGGAAACAGTGTCAGACTTTATTTTTGGGGGCTCCAAAATCACTGCAGGTGGTGACTGTAGCCATGAAATTAAAAGACGCTTACTCCTTGGAAGGAAAGTTATGACCAACCTAGATAGCATATTGAAAAGCAGAGACATTACTTTGCCAACAAAGTTTCGTCTAGTCAAGGCTATGGTTTTTCCTGTGGTCATGTATGGATATGAGAGTTGGACTGTGAAGAAAGCCGAGCGCCGAAGAATTGATGCTTTTGAACTGAGAAGACTCTTGAGAGTCCCTTGGACTATAAGGAGATCCAACCAGTCCATTCTGAAGGAGATCAGCCCTGGGATTTCTTTGGAAGGAATGATGCTAAAGCTGAAACTCCAGTACTTCGGCCACCTCATGTGAAGAGTTGACTCATTGGAAAAGACTCTGATGCTGGGAGGGATCGGGGGCAGGAGGAGAAGGGGATGACAGAGGATGAGATGGCTGGATGGCATCACTGACTCGATGGACGTGAGTCTGAGTGAACTCCGGGAGTTGGTGATGAACAGGGAGGCCTGGTGTGCTGCGATTCATGGGGTCGCAAAGAGTCAGACACGACTGAGCGACTATTTACAGTTAGTGTGCAGAGAAAGAAACGAACATGACATAAACCTACTTTCTACAAATTAAAAAGCACTTAATTACATAATTGTAACACTTTTTTATTGTGATAAAATATACATAACATAAAATTTACTATTTTAGCCATTTTTAAGTATGCAGCTCAGTGGCATTAAGTGCGTTTATGTTGTTTGCAACCATCACCACTGTCCATCTTCAGAATAGACCCACTAGTCAATCTCATTATTCACAAATTCCAGATTTGCAAATTTACATACTCTCCAAAATTTGTTTACAATCCAGAAATCAATACCAGCAGTGCATTTGCAGTCTGTTTTGGCCATGCACAGAGCAGTGAGAAGTTTGAATTGCTTTATGTGTGTTTGCTCTGCTGAGGTCCAACAAGGTAACACTTGGCATTCTTTCAGCTTTCATACTATTAACAGATGCCTGTTTTGTGGTTATTTAGTCCATATTTTCCACATTTTTTGGTGCATTTTGATAGTGATTTTGCTATTTAAAATGACCCCCAACTGTAGGGCTGAGGTAACTAGCCAGTGTTTCTAAGGGCAAAGGCTGTGAGCGCCTTATAGAGAAAATATATTTGTGAGATAAGCTTCATTCAGGCATGAGGTTGGATAGTGCTGCTGCTGCTGCTAAGTCACTTCAGTCATGTCTGACTCTGTGCGACCCCATAGACGGCTTCCCACCAGGCTCCCCCGTCCCTGGGATTCTCCAGGCAAGAACGCTGGAGTGGGTTGCCTTTTCCTTCTCCAATGCATGAAAGTGAAAAGTGAAAGTGAAGTCGCTCAGTCCTGTCCGACTCTTAGCGACCCCATGGACTGCAGCCTTCCAGGCTCCTCTGCCCATGGGATTTTCCAGGCAAGAGTACTGGAGTGGGATGCCATTGCCTTCTCCGTAGATAGTGCTAGTCAGTGTTAATAAATCAATAACGTATAGTAAATGAGATGTCCTTAAGCAGAAACATAAAACAAGGTTATGTATTGGTCAGTTGATGAAAATGTTATGACCAGGGGCTCACAGGAACCTCTTCTAGAAACAGTGGTTCAGTATCCACCAATTCCGTGTTCACAGTGAATTTATAGAATGGAATTACCATGAGTAATGTGAATCAGCTGTCTTTTTTTTGAAATAGGAGGAGGCTTAATTGTTACCGATGTTTTCTTGTGACAGCAGATACATGGGAAGGAATATTAGGAAAGATTGTAGGCTTTGGGAAAGATTGAAGGCAGGAGAAGGGGGCGACAGAGGATGAGATGGTTGGATCGCATCATCGACTCCATGGACGAGTTTGAGTAAACTCTGGGAGTTGGTGATGGACAGGGAGGCCTGGAGTGCTGCAGTTCAATGGGGTCGCAAAGAGTTGGACACGACTGAGCGACTGAACTGAACTGAACTCAGGTGTCTTGAAAACATTTTCAAGAGCGGAGGAATCAGAAGCACCCTGAGAGCTCTTTACATGAGGTGTGTGGAGTTGGCTGGCTTAGCTCCACAGTGGCTTGGATGAAAGTTGGCCTTTCACTCGGACCTTCATGTACACAGCATTGAATTGTTTTCTGTGGTCAGTGAAGTTTTTCCTGGGTTGTATCCTTCCTTGAGCATACTCTAGGCTTGTGTGTGCCCTGTTGTGTGTACCTCTGATTTTTGTCTCCCAGAAATTGTTTCAGATCTCTTGTTCGCTGGTGCTACCTCTCCCATTCTCTTTGCCATTTTTTTTTTTTTTTGGTCATTTAATCTTTATTGTTTAATGGGACTGTCAGATGGGAGAAGAGCGAACGCACATGATTAGTGTGCCATCTTTAACTGAAAGTACTCACTATGGGTACGAAAGAGCTTCTTAATCAAACGAGAGTCTCCTGCATTGCAGGTGGGTTCTTTACCAACTGAGCTATCAGGGAAGCCCTTTAGTTATTTTTATTCAAGTTAATGATCTATTACACAGTTTAAAGAATCGATGCTGGTTTTTTTAAGTGTTCCCTGGCCCCACCCCAGTTTCCTAATCACTTTCAGCCTTTTATTATTATTTTTTTTTCCTTATTTTCTACTATTAATTTAAAAAGAAAATCCATCCTGAACCCTCCTCCCTCCTCCCTCCCCATACCATCCCTCTGGGTCGTCCCAGTGCACTAGTCCCAAGCATCCAGCATCGTGCATTGAACCTGGACTGGCATCTCGTTTCGTACATGACATTTCACATGTTTCAATGCCATTCTCCCAAATCTTCCCACCCTCTCCCTCTCCCACAGAGTCCATAAGCCTGTTCTATACATCAGTGTCTCTTTTGCTGTCTCGTATACAGGGTTATCGTTACCATCTTTCTAAATTCCATATATATGCGTTAGTATACTGTATTGGTGTTTGTCCTTCTGGCTTACTTCACTCTGTATAATAGGCTCCAGTTTCATCCACCTCATTAGAACTGATTCAAATGTATTCTTTTTAATGGCTGAGTAATACTCCATTGTGTATATGTACCACAGCTTTCTTATCCATTCATCTGCTGATGGACATCTAGGTTGCTTCCATGTCCTGGCTATTATAAACTGTGCTGCGATGAACATTGGGGTACATGTGTCTCTTTCCCTTCTGGTTTCCTCAGTGTGTATGCCCAGCAGTGGGATTGCTGGCTCATAAGGCAGTTCTATTTCCAGTTTTTTAAGGAATCTCCACACTGTTCTCCATAGTGGCTGTACTAGTTTGCGTTCCCACCAACAGCGTAAGAGGGTTCCCTTTTCTCCACACCCTCTCCAGCATTTATTATTTGTAGACTTTTGGATCGCAGCCATTCTGACTGGTGTGAAATGGTATCTCATAGTGGTTTTGATTTGCATTTCTCTGATAATGAGTGATGTTGAGCATCTTTTCATGTGTTTGTTAGCCATCTGTATGTCTTCTTTGGAGAAATGTCTATTTAGATCTTTGGCCCATTTTTGATTGGGTCATTTATTTTTCTGGAGTTGAGCTGGAGGAGTTGCTTGTATATTTTTGAGATTAGTTGTTTGTCGGTTGCTTCATTTGCTATTATTTTCTCCCATTCTGAAGGCTGTCTTTTCACCTTGCTAATAGTTTCCTTTGATGTGCAGAAGCTTTTAAGTTTAATTACGTCCCATTTGTTTATTTTTGCTTTTATTTCCAATATTCTGGGAGGTGGGTCATAGAGGATCCTGCTGTGATGTATGTCAGAGAGTGTTTTGCCTATGTTCTCCTCTAGGAGTTTTATAGTTTCTGGTCTTACGTTGAGATCTTTAATCCATTTTGAGTTTATTTTTGTATATGGTGTTAGAAAGTGTTCTAGTTTCATTCTTTTACAAGTGGTTGACCAGATTTCCCAGCACCACTTGTTAAAGAGATTGTCTTTAATCCATTGTATATTCTTGCCTCCTTTGTCAAAGATAAGGTGTCCATATGTGCGTGGATTTATCTCTGGGCTTTCTATTTTGTTCCATTGATCTATATTTCTGTCTTTGTGCCAGTACCATACTGTCTTAATAACTGTGGCTTTGTAGTAGAGCCTGAAGTCAGGTAGGTTGATTCCTCCAGTTCCATTTTTCTTTCTCAAGATCGCTTTGGCTATTCGAGGTTTTTTGTATTTCCATACAAATTGTGAAATTATTTGTTCTAGCTCTGTTAAGAATACTGTTGGTAGCTTGATAGGGATTGCATTGAATCTATAAATTGCACTTTCAGCCTTTTAAACTGTTCTTTAGGTTTTTTTCTTATTTTTGAATTTTAGGCATCATTAGCTATTGACTTTTGGACTGTAGTTTTTAAAAGTCATCACTGACTTTAAAAAAATTAACTCCATATTGAAATATAGTGCACACATTGAGAAAAAAATATAAGTATTTGCAAAACCATGACCCAGAGCAAAAATACGCCATGACTTAAACCCCAGAAGTCCTCCCTTCTAGCTCCTTCTAATCACTTCACTTTCCTCCCCCTGAGATAACCACTATAATGACTTCTAAAACACCGCAGGTTATTCTGTGTGTTCTCCTCTTAAAATCATGGAGCCGCACAGCGTTCATTAACTTGTGTGCCTCTGTGACTCTGCCTTGTGCTCGTGACAGGCACTCATCTTGCTTTGCATTGTTAGGTTTAATTTGAAGTTGGTAGGCTTGTTCTCCATTGCTGTGGACTGAATTGTGTCCCCCAGAATTCAGATGTAAAAGCTTATTTGGAGATAGAGCCTTTGTGGAAATATTTAGGCTAAATTAGGTCATAAGGGTAGGCACCCGATCTGATAGGATTAGTGTGCATATAGGAGACACCAGAGAGCTTGCTTGCTTTTTCCACCTCATAAGGACACGGTGAGAAGCTGAGCGTCTGCTCGCCACGAGGAGCTGCCTGTGCTGGTGCCCCGATCCCTGACGCCCAGCTTCCCAAACCGTGAGAAAATACATTTCTGCTCTTTAAACCACCCTGTCTCTGGTATTTTTGCTGTGACAGCCTGAGCTGACCAATATGCCATTCTTCTGGATCACTGTGTACTTCTATAGGACTTGGTAGTCTTTCTTGCCCCTGCTCTTCTGTAAAAGCTGTAATGCTTTAACACCCGCCAGGAGCAGGATATAAGGGTCTTTTGACCAGTAGTTAATTGACAGGAACTGGAAGATAAAGATTTTTCTCCATTGGGTGTTTGCCGCAGGTTTGTTGGACTCTTGATTTGAGGAATGTTGAGGGAAGCCTTTCTTACATGTGAGCTCTCTTTTATTCCTATTTTGTAATTTTCCACTTTGCTTTAGGCATCAGGGGGAACAAATGGAATTTCCCGGAACTTTACACAGTGGCAGGGACACTTCTGTTTCCTTGCCTAGTGAACCCCCGTGGCATTTGTTGTGCAGGTGTGAGCTCACTTGAGAGCACCCCCATACACACACACCCTCTACAACCTTGGGCGTGGCTGAGTGGTCTGTCAGGTCTCTGTCTTTCTCAGGCAGCTAGTGATGCCCCACAGTTGCCTCGAGGTCGGAGCTCTTCTCCTGGCTCCAGCTCTGGCCCTGGGTTATTTTGGTAGTTGAGTCATCCCAGCAGGGAGCTGGAAGGAAGAAGGGATTAGGAGCTTCCCCTTCAGCTTTCATTGCCACACATACACGCATTGTGTTAAATGAGGACTCTTGCTTTTGATAAAGCCTCTCGTCCACAGTGAGATTTAGCTGAATGCAACATGTTTTGAACTGATCTTGCTTTAGATACTATTTGAACAGCTGCTGCTGCTAAGTCACTTCAGTTGTGTCTGACTCTGTGCGACGCCATAGACGGCAGCCCACCAGGCTGCTCTGTCCCTGGGATTCTCCGTGGAGTGGGTTGCCATTTCCTTCTCCCATTTGAACAGCAGTACTTGAAAGTGAATATGTGTACTAACAGAATCAGAATGGAATCTCTAGAAGGTGGATACTGAGCAGAAGAAATGAGTGAACAAGGGGCCTCTGAGGAGAATAGAAATTGAACTGGAAAGACAGCATTTATGGTGGATTTGGATATGAGAGGAAGAAAGAAAGCAGGATTGTGGCCAGAACAGTGTTATCAAAGGGGTTTCTTTGGGAATGGGCAGATCCAAGTATACCACATAAAATTACTTATGAGAGTAAAGTTTGTGGGGGTTTTTTGGCCACACCGCATGGCCATGTGGGATGTTATTTCCCCGACCAGGAATTGAACCCATGTCGCCTGCAGTGGACCACTAGACTGTTGAGGAAGTCCCTTGACTTTGAAATAATGTAATTTTAAAACCACACTGATGTTTGCTAAAACATCAGAAACCCTGTTCTTCACTGTTCTGTCTCCATCTCTGATGTGTCTGTGGTTACTGATGCGAGTGTTCAAGGCCTCGGGTCACTGCAGTAAGCGTTCACTGACTGCTTCCTGTGTACAGGCTGTATGCTGGGGCTATAATAGGAGTCCTCTCGTCAACCAAGGTACGCAAAAGGTGGTCATCATTTGCATACGTGAGAAGCCAGTATTTCCTTTTGCTTTATTTAGTTTCCATCAAGTAGTTTCCATCAAGACTTAAATTTTCTGAATATAAGAATTTCGACTTTGCTTTTTCAGACATGTACACTCATTAACTCTCCCCTCCTCCACCAGTTCTGATTTTTTTCCTCCCAGGCAGGGGTGAAGGGGTGGTGGGTTTCTTCCACTCCAGGGTCAGACTCACTGGATACCTTTCTTTAGCTCATTAGGAGGCTAATAGAGTCCTAGGAAGTAATCAAATATATGGGCAGATGAAGGCTTTAAACCATGTTAAGCAGTTTTTTAAAACATTAATATGAGTAGTACAGGGTTCTTGAAGTAGGAATGTGGACCCCTGTATGTGTTCTGAGATCCTTTTAATGGGGGTCTGCAAAATCAAAACTGTTTTGGTAATACCATTAAGACATTATTTGCTTCTTTGATTCTTTTCCACAACTGTAAAGTAGAATTTTCCAGAAGCGGTGTGACATGTGATACAGTAACCGATTGACTACAGGAGGACATGTGAGAATTTTATTAAAATGTTATTTATATTAACATGCAGTGGACTTCTCCCATTTTTTATTGTGATAACATGCACATAGTATAAAATGTATTAACTATTTTAAAATGTGTATTTCAGTCATATTACATACATCCATAATGTTGTGCAGCCATCACCACCATTCATCTCCTGAACTCTTCGTCTTCTAAAACTGAAACTATATCCATTAAATTCGCCATTCCCTCTTCTCCCCAGGCCCTGGCAACCAATGTTCTGCTTTCTGTATCTATGCCTTTGAATATTCTAGGAACCTCATATAAGTGCAAGTACACAGTATATGTCTTTTTGCTGTTGATGTTGTTTAGTCGCTAAGTTGTGTCTGATTCTTTGCTACCCCATGGACTGTAGCCCACCAGGCGCCTCTGTCCGTGGAATTTCCAAAGCAAGAATACTGGAGTGGATTGCTGATTCTTTCTCCAGGGACTCTTCCTGATCCAGGGATCGAACACACATCTCCTGCGGCTCCTGCATTGCAGGTGGATTCTTTACTGCTGAGCCAGCGAGGAAGCCCAAATATTGATAGATATAACCTGTATTTGGTTCAGCATAATCTTTAAGAATATAAAAGGGACCAAAAAGTGCAAGAACTGTTGATAAAGAATCTTTGAATCTGTGTTCTGAGGGACACGTGGTAGGAACACAGCCTTGTCAGTTTGGGGTGAGATCATTTGTTGTTCTGGACCTCAGGTGTAAAGCTGGGTTAATTATGTATGTTCCCTAGTTCCTGGTACAGCCTCTCTATTCACTTACATCCCCTTCTGTCCCCTGTCGTCACCCTATCCCCCCTTCTTGCTGTCTGTAGCCCCTAGTTTTGGATATCTGTTGTTGTTCAGTCGCTAAGTCATGTCTTAACTCTTTGCGATCCCGTGGACTTCAACTTGCCAGGCTTCCATGTCACCCGGAGTTTGCTCACTTCATGTCTATAGAGTTGGTGATGCCATCTAACCATCTCTTCCTCTGCCACCCCCTTCTCATCTTGCCCTCAGTCTTTCCCAATATGAGGTTCTTTTTGAATGAGTCAGCTCTTTGCCTCAGGTCTGCAAAGTATTGGAGCTTCAGCATCAGTTGTTCCAATGAATGTTCAGGGTTGATTTCCTGTAGGATTGACTGGTTTGATCTCTTTGCTGTTCAAGGAACTCTCAAGAGTCTTCTCCAGCACCATAGTTCGAAAGCACCAGTTCTTTGGCGCTTAGCCTTCTTTATGTTCCAGTTCTCACATCCCTACATGACTACCGGAAAAACCACAGTTTTGACTATGTGGACCTTTGTTGGTAAAGTGATGTCTCTACTTTTTAAAGTACTGTCTAGGTTTGTCATTGCTTTTCTTCCAAGGAGCAAGCGTCTTTTAGTTTCATGACTGCAGTCACCATCCACAGTGATTTTAGATCCCAGGAAAAGAAAATCTGTCACTGTTTCCACTTTTCCCATCTATTTGCAGTGAAGTGATGCCATAATCTTAGCTTTTTGAATATTGAGTTTTAAGCCAGATTTTTCACTCTTTCATCTTCTTCAGGAGGCTCCTCTTCGTCAAGAGGCTCCTCTTCACTTTCTGACATTAAAATGGTATCATCTGAATTTCTGAGGTTGTTGATACTTCCCCTGGCAGTCTTGATTCCCCCTTGTGATTGAGCCATCCCAGCATTTTGCATGGTGTACTCTGCGTATAAGTTAAATAAGCAAGGTGACAGTATATAGGCTGGGCATAATCCTTTCCCAATTTTGAACCAGTTTATTGTTCCATGTTTCATTCTCTTGCCTGTTGACTTGCATTACAGGTTCCTCAGGAGGCAGGTAAGGTGGTCTGGTTTTCCCATCCCTTTAAGAATTTTCCACAGTTTGTTGTGATCCACACAGTCAAAGGCTTTGGTGTAGTCAGTAAAGCAGAAGTAGATGTTTTTCTGGAATTCTCTTGTTTTTTCTATGAGCCAACGGATGTTGGCAATTTAATCTCTGGTTCCTCTGCCTTTTCTAAATCCAGCTTGAACATCTGAAAGTTCTTGGTTCACATAATGTTGAAGCCTCACTTGGACAATTTTGAGCATTACTTTGCTAGCGTGTGTGATGAGTGCAGTTGTGCGACAGTTTGAACATTCTTTGCATTGCCTTTCTTTTGGATTGGAATGAAAACTGACCTTTTCCAGTCCCATGGCCACTGCTGAGTTTTCCAAATGTGCTGGCACATTGAGTGCAGCACTTTAATGGTATAATCTTTTAGGGTTTGAAATAAGTCAGCTGGAATTCGATTTGGATCCCAGATTAGATAAAAATGATGAATAATATTTTCATTATATAATATCTCCCCCTTTTGGTGTGGTTTCTGGGAGTTTTTTTCCCCCCTTGTCTATTTATTTATTTATTTATTTTTTTGGAGAGGACATTTTTTAATACTGAGGGCCAATTACCAGAGAAAAATAATCAATTGATATAAGTTATATAAGAAAAATTTCCTCATAATTTGGCAAGTTTTAAGATAATTATATAATCAGATCAGATCAGTCGCTCAGTCGTGTCCGACTCTTTGCGACCCCATGAATCGCAGCACGCCAGGCCTCCCTGTCCATCAACTCCCGGAGTTCACTGAGACTCACGTCCATCGGGTCAGTGATGCCATCCAGCCATCTCATCCTCTGTCATCCCCTTCTCCTCCTGCCCCCAATCCCTCCCAGCATCAGAGTCTTTTCCAATGAGTCAACTCTTCGCATGAGGTGGCCAAAGTACTGGAGTTTCAGCTTTAGCATCATTCCTTCTGTCACACTAGTGTATGTTCCTTGGTTCTTTGTCTCGTCACAACAAAGATTTGGAGCGACGGACATTAAAGCCCTCAGCGCGTCACAGCTCTTGGGTCTTGGACAAACCATGCTACAGCTCTTAGGCAAATCAGTGTTACAGCTCTATTTTATTTAGAAGATAGCAGGAGAATCCAAGACTTGAAGTGAAGAGAGTGGAGGAGTGTGTGGGGAGGGGGGGAGAGAGAGAGAGAGAGAGCGCGCGCATGCCCGTGGGAGAGAGAGTTCGAGAGAAAGCGCTTTGGCTCCTCCTTTTATATGTTTTTTTCCTCCACCTGGGCCTGCCCTATGCAAATTGGGCTTAGCCAGGAGTGCTGTTTGTTCTGTTTGTTCTGCCTGAAGTCTTCACTCTGGTCCTCGGACCTTCCTTGTCTTTTAGCCACCGCCATTTTGGACTCCTTTTCCCTATTCTGCCTACCTAACATTCCCCCCTCAAGAGATGGGAGGCCCAATTCTTTGGGAATAGGGGCGTCAAGGTCTTTCTGGCTACTTTGTGCTGAACTGGGATGGCGAGGGGTATTGGGCCTCCCCCTCTTGCTAGTCTCAATCCTCAGAGTCCTTAGAGCAGTGTCCAAGGGTGTGTGATATCTTCTGTGATCAGCTGTAGTTTTATATCTTTGTTGAACTGGCACTGCATGTTGTAGCTGGTTGACCCGGCTCTTCTTTTTCCATCCAAGACAAAGCTGCTTCCATCAGTGTGCCAGATTTCCTCAGGATTGGTCAGAGGATCTTCTGACAATCCCTCTCGGGGTTTTGTCCAGTGGTCCAAGGTTTCTTAACTGGAGGTCTTCTGGAATCTGAGACTGGGCCGTGTGAGCTTTCTGCTGAGTTTGGTTTTCGTTGTCCTGGTTTCCAGCACGATGGGCCTTCCCCTGCACTGGGTTTCTTCGCCTTCCGCTTCTAGCGTGGGAGCTTTGCTGAGTTGGGCTCCTGTTGTGCTTGGCCTCTTCCACGCAGAGGTTGTTTCAGCCAGGTTATATCCGAGTCACGGCACCATAGATGTCACACTAGTGTATGTTCCTTGGTTCTTTGTCTCGTCACAACAAAGATTTGGAGCGACGGACATTAAAGCCCTCGGTGGTCACAGCTCTTGGGTCTTGGACAAACCGTGCTACAGCTCTTAGGCAAATCAGTGTTACAGCTCTATTTTATTTAGAAGATAGCAGGAGAATCCAAGACTTGAAGAGAAGAGAGTGGAGGAGTGAGTGGGGAGCTGGGGAGAGAGAGTGAGGGGGAGAGATAGTGAGAGAGAGAAAGAGAGAGAGAGAGATAGAGCACATGCACGTGGGAGAGAGAGTCCCCCCCTTGTCTATTTAAATGTAAAATGTTGTACCTGTATTTGTATGAAGCCCCTCTTGTCAATTATAAAATATTTATAAAATGTTAAATAATTGTAACTAGTTGAGTTTTAAGTTTTTAAGGTTTGTTTTTAAGTACTTGTTTTTTAACAATGTCTCGTGTCTGGGTGTTTACAAACCTGTTACCAGTTAATCTATGATTACCAAATTCTTGGGCTTCCCTGATAGTTCAGTTGGTGAAGAATCCGCCTGCAATGCTGGAGACCCTGATTAGATTCCTGGGTCAGGAAGATCGGCTGGAGAAGGGATAGGCTACCCATTCCAGTGTTCTTGGGCTTCCCTTGTAGCTCAGCTGGTAAAGAATTTGCCTGCAATGCAGGAGACCTGGATTTGATCCCTGGGTTGGGAAGAGCCCCTGGAGAAGGGAAAGGCTACCCACTCCAGTATTCTGGCCTGGAGAATTCCGTGGACTGTATAGTCCATGGGGTTGCAAAGAGTTGGTCATGAATGAGTGACTTTCACACCAAATTCTTAAAATCCTTAAAATTTATTAATTTATTTTTTTTCTAGGTTGCAATAAAAATAATTGACAAAACTCAGTTGAATCCAACAAGTCTACAAAAGGTAAGATTGGTCCAACAGCCGGTATTTTTTTAAAAAATGATTTTCAGTGCTAATTGCCATCTAATTTGTGCATTAATTACCTGTACTGTTATTTTTATTGTGTTTAGCACACAGTAAAGCTTCCTCTTCCTCAGATGACTACTACTTTAATGTAATATTGTTTAAATGCAGTATTGTTCAATTTTTTTCCTTCCTTTCCAGTTGAAGATAATGATTTTTAAATGTTCTTAATAGCACAAACTGAAGGCTGTACTTTCAAATTGAATTTTCTAAATATTGACTAGAATAGAATTATAAAAAAACAGAAAAACGTATTTTCATGTAATTAGTGTAATGCAGAGTTATACATATTTTACAGCTAACACTGTGATCTTTTTTCAAGTCAGCACTTTAGCTTTATTAAGCTATCACTATATGTCTAATTAAGGAGTGATGATTAATTCGTGTGAAAGGAAAAAAGTAAACCTGAATTGATAGTTGAAAATGTGTTTGTAATACACTGCTGCCATTTGTATCATCTGATGTAGCTCAGAAGTTCTCAACGTGCTTCATGTTAAAATCACCTGGGCCTCTTTTCAAGCTCCTCATGGCCCATGGGAAGATGTACTTGCTGAGGCAGGGCCTGGTCATAGGTATTTCACTGGTGCATCAGTGAATGATTAGCACTCTTCATAAAAAGATCCTTTTAGTTCTTTTTAGTTTTGCAAAGCCTTTTTGCATTCTTTATTAGATTTCTAGACTTGGCCTGTGGTAGCTGGAAGGTATGGAGACCTAGAAATAAGAACAGGAAGTCCTCTGTCACTGAACTGAATGTCTAACTTCACCTGGAGCAAGTCACTTAACTTTCTGACATTGGGTTTCTCATCTTTAAAAACAGAGATAATTTCACTAAGTGAAATAAGTGAGACAAAGACAAGTACCATATGATCTCACTTATATGTAGAATCTACAAAACAAAACAAACAGACAAAACAGAAATAGACTTACAGAGAGCAAAACTGTTGGTTGCCAGAGGGGAATTGAGTGAAATAGGTAAGGAAGACTTAAGTGGTAAAAACTTCTAGTTACGAAGTAAGCAAGTCATGGGGGTGTAACATACAGCATAAGGAACGAAGTCAATAATGTTATAATAATTTTATATGGTGACAGGTGGTAATTGGACTTACCATGGTGATCATTTCATAATGTATTTGATTGTCAGATCACTATGTTGTACACCTGAAGCAAATGTAATATTGTATGTCAACTAAACTTCAATTGAAAATAATAAAAAATAACTAAATGGAGATTTAATCTTTTCATGATGGGTTATATCAATGAAATAATGCATATAAAAGAGTTTTGTAAATTGCAAAGCAATGTATAAGGTATTTTAAGTATAATGCCTTATGTACATTTCTAATGTAGTTCCAATGGTTATTTCCCATTTACATCATGATTTTGAAATCTTATCATTGAGGGGTGGGGTAGAGGTTGAGGTGGGAAAAGAGGTAGATTTTATCTTGTACTGAAAATGTTATTTAAATGAGTGGTTCTGCAGGGCATAGTGGGCCTTAAGGATTTTCAGGGTGGCCCTGGAAGTATCCAGAAATCCTAGCTAGTCCTTTGTTCTGAAGATGAAATTATATCCCTTTCCTTAAACTTTGATTTCTTCATGTACCTAGGGACTTGGTGCTAATTAATAGGTAAGGGGTTATAAAAATTTGGTATTCAGAACTAAAATTAGTATGTAAAGAGGTTTGCTGAGGATTCTAATGATGTTACAAATCTTCCATTGTTCAAGTGTACTTGTAAATAACTGGAATTGTGGCATTTTTCTAGGAAGAATTTTGTCATAGTATTGAGTTGATTGCAATTTTTGTTTCAAGCTTGATTGCTTTTTTCATTATTTTTGGTCATAGTTTTTAACTGCCACTCTTCTTTTTTATTATTATTACAAATTACAGTTTGTTATATCACTATCAATTCAGTACATGATAGGTTGTCTGGTTAGCTTGATTATGCAGATATGTTTAGCATTAATTTTGGCACATGAACAATAGGTATGACTTTTAAGATTTGTTTGGCATAGTACAAGTATGAACCATTCACAGAAGATTTATACTAAAAGGAAGATCCATCCAAGTTAAATAATCTGAGAAGTGTAATGTTTTCAGTTTTAGGGCATTGTTTTAAGCTGTAAACCATGTGTTCATATTCTTTTCTTATAAATTAAAAGCGTTCTATAAATATTTCCTTTAAAATTATTTTTTACTGAGTTCCTTTTCCATTGAAAAGTGGCAGCAGAGTGGTATGTATACCTGGCATCTTACGCCCCTGGAGTAGTGGTTCTTGCACCTGGTTTTCTTCCTCAGCGTCACTTACAGTTGTTATCACACCTGCGTCAGCAGCAGAGCTCTTTATATTGTGATCTTAAACTCCGGAGCTTGGTGTACAGCCTTAGGAGCCAGCATTCACATTCAGGAGCGTTCTGTCCGCAGTGTGTAATCTTTCTGTACTGCCACTGCCACAACTGTGCACACTGCTCATTCAGGCAGCGTTTGATCACTGATGTTACGATAGTTTAAAAGTGTTCTCAGTGTCCTGGCTCACACACGATCGTGTCTGATAAACACAGATAAGCAAACCTGAGGTGACTGCGTATTTGTAAACTGATGTTATTTTCACTGCCAAGTTCCCTCATTTTTCCTTTTAATTTTTCCAGCCACTGAGTGAATACATGTTAGATTCTAGTAAGATATATCTTTCTCCTGTTTTTTTTTTTTTGTACTTCTTAATTTCTAAGTACTATCCCTGAGACATTTTGCTGTTTATAAATGTCTTTTAGGTCAGCCTTTAAAGAAATGTGTAACACTGTGTACTTATAATGCTGTTGAAAACAACAGGAGCTTAAAAAATGTAGTTTTCTTCCTGGTTTTATAGAATCATTTTTAGCTGTGATTTGGTTACATGCAGATGATCTTGCGATCTTGTTTTGTTTTGTGTGTCATTAAGAAGCAAGTTATGACTTTATTAAGACATGCCAGTACACTGAGTGTAACCCACCTGAAGTTATTTTCTTTTCTAATCTTGGAGTAGTACTAACAAGAAGAGAGGGAGTATAGAGTCATGGATGGGAAAATGGTGAAGCCAGGCTACATAGATTCGAGTTTAGGCTTCAACCTAGCCTAGCTTTGTGACACGTCACCTCCCTGGATCTTCATTTCCCTGTTTTTAAAATGGAAATAATAACCTTATCTCTAGGGCTGTGGTGAGAATTAAATAAGTTAACATTTTAAAGCCCTTAGAAGAGCTGAGTGTAGTTCCTAGCATATGCTAAGGACTGAGTGTTATTATTGTGTATCCTGTTTAATATTGATTTTGAGGGGGAGTAGGAGATTTTCTTTTTTTTTTTTGGAGTGTAGTTGATTTACAGTATTGTTTTAGTTGCAGTGTACAGCAAAGTGAATCATTTATATATATATATATAAAAATAAAAATATATATATATATATTCTCTCTCTCTCTCTCTCTTTTAAATTCTTTTCCCAGAGATATTTTTGTTTGTTTGTTTAATTTTACCCTCACAAGAAGTAGGTAAAGCTTAAGAATTGAATTGTGGGTTCTGACTTGGGTCTCATAGGACCTATGTGCTGTAGACTACTTCTGATAATGGCTTAAATTTGCGTGTTTAGTATAACGTACTGGAGTAGTTTGCTCAAGCTGCTATAATAAAATACTGTAGACGGGGTGGCTTTTGCAAATTGTTTATTTCACACTGTTCTGGAGGCTGGGAAGTCCAAAATCAGGGTTGCCGGCACGGCTGGGTTCTGGTGAGAGCTTGCTTTTTGGATTGCAGAGAGCTGCCATCTCACTGTGTCTTCACAGCAAAGTGGGGGGAAGGTGTGTGAGCATGTGTGCATGCTCTCTGATGTCTCTGCTTAAAAGGGCACTAATCCCATCATAAGGAAACACCCTCATGACCTCATCTAAACCAACGTAATTCCTGGATGCCCCGTCTCCGCATATCACACTGTGGAGCAGTTTCATGAGGTAGGCTCTGTTATTCAGGAGAGAGAGGCCAGGAGGTAAAGTGACCTGCCCAGAGTCCCCTCGCTGATAGATGTGCGAGCAGTCATTTTATGGTGGATGTAGTCAGCGTGGAGTTGAACTCTCGTGAACTCTAAGTGAAAGCGTGTTTAGCACAGTTTAGATAACAGAGCACTTGCTGTAGGCAGTGTCCTTGGGTCCTTCACTGGATAGGATTGCATTGTCGGTAGATGCTAGAGGGGCTTCCTGTGTCCTCACATGCAGAGGCTTTTTCACACTCACTAGCCTGATGGGCATCTTCCTCTTCATACTCTGTTAGGTGAGTATTACTGCCGTCTTGATTTTCCATTGAGGAGACAGACTAAAAAGTTATTCTAGTCAAGCTGTCCAGTTCGTAGGTGATAGAGCAAAGATGTAGATCTTAGTCCAGCTCCAGAGGATGGACTCATTGCATTTCCTTACGCTGCTGCTAAGTCACTTCAGTCGTGTCCGACTCTGTGTGACCCCATAGACGGCAGCCCACCAGGCTCCCCCGTCCCTGGGATTCTCCAGGCAAGGACACTGGAGTGGGTTGCCATTTCCTTCTCCAATGCAGGAAAGTGAAAAGTGAAAGTGAAGTTACTCAGTCGTGTCTGACTCTCAGGGATGCCATGGACTGCAGCCTTCAGGCACCTCTGTTCATGGGATTTTCCAGGCAAGAGTACTGGAGTGGGTTGCCACTGCCTTCTCCTTACGCTACCCTCCTGTGATTAAATCTCGCTTGTTGAGGTGGGAACTAACTTGAGACTTCTCTGTAGTGGTGGTGAAGAAGTTAGTTAATAATTTCAAGTTTGAAGAAATATTTCAAGTACGTAAGAAAAGAAAGCCTTGTTCCCCACCTCCCCGTCTGAACTTTGCATAAGTCATGTCTTAATGCAAATTTGTTTACTTACTCCTTCACTTAACAAGCACTTATTAGTAAATACCTGCTGTGTGCCAGGCATTATTCAAGTACTGATGATAAACATTGAACCAAATGAAGTTCTGGCTTTCATGGACTTGACATCATAGTGGGGGAGTAGCAGTGAACAGATACATGGTGTCCCGTCATGTCAGTGCCATAAAGAAAAACAGAGCAAGATGTATGAACTGTATTTTCTTATTTTTTATATTCTCGATGCTCTGTCTGATCTGGGAGAGAGTATTCCCAGAATTTGCTAGTTTCTGGAAATAGAAAACTGCTCCCCTGTGAGGACTGTTCAGGTGCAGACCAAGCAGCACAGAGCCTGTGCTCCGACCACGCCTTCTGCTTGCTCTTAAACTCCAGGAGGCAGCTACTTCTCTGCCCTGCAGGTACTGGGCACCTAACAACTATACTTATACCTGAGATCTGCTGAAATTATCCAAAGGAACCAGTCCGCAGCCTGCTCGCCCTGCCTGGACTTGCCTTTCCTGTGGAAACCAGGATAAAAACTTGCCCATGCTTTCCCCTTGCTCTTTCTGCCTCCTGACCCGTCTTGGTGCTCCCTCACAAGGCCCTGGATGGCACTGTGTGCCCCCTTTTGGGAACTCTAAGTAACCATCCTTTTAGTGGTAGTCTTCTCGTAGCCTCTTGGCTCACCATACCTGAGTAATAACTTATGCTTTAAAGTGCAGGGTGAGGAGATAGTGTTGCGAGGAATGTGTAGGGGTGTCCTCTTAGCAATTCATTTGAGAAACTTTATTGTTCTTCTGAACCAAGCCTTGCGATAAGAAGTCAGACAAGTGCAGTGGACTCTGGGTGAACCTGTGTGGTTTGCAGTAAAATTTTACCTAGGCCTTGAGGATCTAAATATTTTTCAGTAAGTAATGAAGCATGGAAAGACATTTTCAGTCCTCATTGCAATGTTGACATGGAGGTCCTCATTGAGCATTCGTGGAGGATTGCACAGACAATTTGAGGAGCAGCAGCAGCAATGGGCGGCAGAGGCCTGCAAGTATGCAGGGCCCTGTAAGGCCCTGAGCCAGAGGATGTGTCAGGGCGAACGGGGAGCCTCAAATGCCCCGGCTCTTTAAGGAACACTCATCTGTGTGTAGTAAACTTTTTGGTGGTTCCCTAACCTTCCCCTGGCCTCTTCTGACTGAGATTGTGTTATTTTGGAAATAGTCTTGGGACTTAACTGGTGGTCTAGTGGTTAAGAATCCACCTTGCAATACAGGGGATGCAGGTTTGATCCGTGGTCAGAGAACTAAGATCCCACATGCTGCGGAGCACCTAAACCTACGTCCCACAACTACTGAACCTGGAGTGCCACAACTAGAGAGTCCATGTGCCGCAACAGAAGATCCCGCAGCCACAACTAAGACTCAACACAGCCAAATACATTTTTTTTAAGAAAATAGTCTTCTTGATCACCATACTGTGACATCAATATAAGCAGTCCGTCGTCTCTTTCTTAAACTGGAACCATTTAGTTAAAAACAAGAACTATGTAAATTAATGAAATAATTGATTTTTTTCCCCTTAGTATATGTTTGTGATAGCTGGTTAGCCAGCTTTAGAGTTTCCGTGGTGGCTCAGTGGTGAAGAATCTGCCTGCAATGCAGGGGACCTGGGTGGGGAAGATCCCCTGGAGCAGGGCATGGCATCCCACTGCAGTATTCTTGCCTGAAGAATCCCATAGACAGAGGACCCTGGCGGGCTACAGTCCATAGGGTTGCAAAGAGTTGGACATGACTGAAGCAAGCGACTTAGCACTTCTCCAGCTTTAAACACATAGAGAGATGGAGGCGATCTTCTTCCTGTGCCTCTCTGCTCCAGTGTTGATGACTCCAGTTAATGACCAGATTTTTTTCTTTTCTAGTTGAACATCTGTCGTCTAGAAACATGTACAACACTGTTCTCCATTCTTTCATATGGAGCTGTGGTGAATATGGCAATCCGAAAAGAAAAAACCCAAACCCTACTAATGCAGTATAACCACCTATTTTGAGTCTTATTGGTCCAATCTACAGAGTATACACTGAGCCTCTTGGGCCAACTACAGGACTTGCCTTCAACACAGGGCTAATTTATTTCATATCTGTATTTGATTCTTTTTCTTATCTGAATTTATCTGATTTTTGCTAAAAACCATTTAATTGGTAATCCCAGTCTGCTGGGGGTATTTCTAAAAAATGAGTGTTTTGTATTACCTGTCACTTCTAGTCTGGTGCTCTGTGCTTTGGACAAGGATGTGTTTGTCTAATTAAAGATCTGACAGGGCAGAGACAGAGCCCTCAATGGAGAATCCATGTTTTAGTTGATCTTGCTGACCCAGGAAAAACATTTTTTCAGTAAGATTCAAGCACCATTCCTTTTTTTTTTTTTACTTTTTATTTATTTTTTTTTAATTTTATTTTATTTTTAAACTTTACATAATTGTATTAGTTTTGCCAAATATCAAAATGAATCCGCCATTTAAATCCAGACTATTAGAAAAGGAAATCCCTGTGTTTAAAAAATATTGATCAAAATTACAGAAGAAAAAGAAGAATGAACCTTAAATTCAAGTATGTGCAAGTTATGAGAATTCCCTGGTGTTCCGTTGGTTAGAACTCTGCCCTTCCACTGCAGGGGGCATGGGTTCAATCCCTGGTCAGGGAACTGACATCCTGAGTGACAGCACAGTTCAGTTCAGTCAGTCAGTCGTGTCTGACTCTTTGTGAACCCATGCAGCACACAAGGCTTCCCTGTCTATCAACCACCCCTGGACCTTGCTCAATCTCATGTCCATCAAGTCTGTGATGCCATCCAACCATCTCATCCTCTGTCCCCTTCTCTTGCCTTCAGTCTTCTCCAGGATCAGGATCTTTTCCAGTGAGTCAGTTCTTCATATCAGGTGGCCGAAGTATTGGAGCTTCAGCTTCAGCATCAGTCCTTCCAATGAATAATCAGGACTGATTTCCTTTAGGACTGACTGGTTTGATCTTGCAGTCCAAGGGACTCTCAATCTTCAACACCACAGTTCGAAAGCATCAGTTCTTCAGCGTTCAGCTTTCTTTATGACAACACAGTGCAACCAAAAAAAAGTGTGCATAAGATACATACCAGTTTACTGAATGATTATTGACATATTGACTATAGATTCCTTTTATCACGGTCTTTCTGGGAAATTCTGCTTACACCCACTCAAGTCTGTTTTCTTAAGTCGGTTTTTTTTTTTTTTTTTTTTTTTTTAAGCTACTGTAATGCTTAGAGGTCTGTAAGTGACTTTTTCTTGGCATCCCAGGAAATCTTAGTTGTGGGACAAACCAAAGAACTGTATATTTGGAAGCAGAACTGGTTCATGCTTTTCATACGGTCTACAATGTAATTTACTTTTACTGTTAACCACACTAGGTTATTTGGAGTACCTTTGCTTCAGTCTCAGGCCAATCTTTTTTAACCCTTGCTGTGCATTAGAATCATCTCTCATGGAAGCCTCTGGCTCAACGGGTAAAGAATCTGCCTGCCATGCAGGAGACACAGGAGATGTGGTTTCGACCCCTGGGTCGGAAAGATCCCCTGAAGGAGGGCATGGTGACCCACTTCAGTGTTCTTGCCTGGAAAATCCCATGGACAAAGTAGCCTGGCGGGCTACAGTTCATGGGGTCACAACGAGTGTGATATGACTGGGTGACTGAACACACAGTGGAGTTTTAGAGAAAAAAAAAAAAAGGCCCATGTTTTCTTCAGAATACTCCACCCCCTGGAGGTGCCGACTGGTTGGGTCTGGGGTGAGGCAGAGGGATCCGGGTGCACATCTCAAATGAGAGTGGGTCCCGGACTTCTTTGGTTCCCTGCAGGGTTCTTAATTTCTCTCTTCTTTCTGAGGCTGCCCTTTGTTAAAGGTGACCCCTTCCTCCAGTGGTTTTAAGTCTTGCAGGCTGGTGCCACTACCAGTACTGAATATCTCCTTCTCTCAAACTCTTCCTAACCAGATTTCTGGATTTCTTTACTTTTCCTTGCCCATCTGGTGAAGCCCAGGTCATTTTTGGAATCTTTTTCATCAAGCAGCTCTGTTCATCTTTTCCTTTGTCAGTAGCTTCCTCTTTCCATATTGACTTGTAGAGGCTAAGTAGCTCAGGCCACTAACGAAAAGAGTTGTTAGAGTCCTGGGTTTTTTTAAATTCATTTTTAAAAATTGAAGTATAGTTACTTATGTATATTATATAAGTTAAAGGTGTACAATAAGCAATACACAGGTTTTAAAGTTTATATTCCCTTTACAGTTGTTGTAAAATATTGGTTGTAGTCCCTGTGTTGTACAGTGACCCTTGTAGCTTACTTTATGCCTAATAGTTTGTGCCTCTTACTCCCCTCCCCCTGTACTGCCCCTCCTCACTCCCCTCCTGCCATGGTAACCACTAGTTTGTACAGTGAGTCTGCTTCTGTTATAGTCACACTTTGTTGTATTTTTAAGATTCCACATTTGAGTGATATACAGTATTTGTCTTTGACTTTTCTTAACTAGCATAATGCCCTCCAGGTCCATTCATGATACTGTGATGGCAAAGTTTCATTCATTTTATGGCTGAGTAGTGTTCTATATATACACACACACCACATCGTTATCCATTCATCTGTTGATGGAGATTTGGGTTGCCGCCATATCTTGACAGATGTAAATAATGCTGTTGTCAACATTGGAGTGCATGTATCTTTTTGAATTAATGTTTTGGGGTTTTTTTAAATACGTACCCAGTGATGGAATTGGTTGTATATAGTTCTATTTTTAGTTTTTTGAGAAACTCTGTAGTTTTCCATAATGGCTGTATCAGTTTACATTCCCATCAATAGTGTGTGAAGGTTCTCTTTTCTCCACATCCTGACCAACACTGATCTTTGTGTTGTTTTTGATAGTAACCATTCTGACAGATATGAGGTAATATTCATTGTGGTTTTGATTTGCATTTCCTTGATGATAAGTGATATTGAGCATCTTTTCATGTGCCTTTTGGCTGTCTGCATTTCCTCTTTGGGAAAATATCTGTTCAGTTCTTCTGCCCATTTTTAAATTGAGTTTGTGTTTTTTGATGTTGTGTAATATGTGCTGTTCATATATGTTGGATATTAGTTCTTGATTGGTCATATCATTAGCAGATATTTTCTCCCATTCAGGAGGTTGCCTTTTCATTTCGTCAGTAGTTGCCTTTGCTGTGTAAAAGCTTTTAGGTTTAATTAGGTCACATTTGTTTATTTTTGCTTTTGTTTCCTTTACTTTAGGAGAAGTTCCAAAAAATATTGCTGTGATTTACATCAGAGTGTTCTGCCTATATTTTTCTCTAGGAGGTTTATAGTATCCAGTCTTACATTTAGGTCTTTAACCCATTTTGAATTTATTTTTGTATATAGTTTTAGAGAATGTTCTGATTTCATTCTTTTACCTGTAGCTGTCTAGTTTTCCCAGTACTAGTTATCAAAGAGACTGCCTTTTCTCTATTGTATATTCTTGCCTTGTTTGTCATACATTAATTGACTATAAGTGTGTGGGTTTATTTTGGGCTCTCTGTCTTGTTCCATTTATCTATGTTTATTTTTGTGCCAGTGCAATACTGCTTTGATGACTATAGCTTTGTAATATAGTCTGAAGTCAAGGAGTGTGATTCCTCCAACTCTGTTCTTTCTCAAGATTGTTTTGGCTATATGAGGTCTTTTGTATTTCCATGCAAATTTTAAAATTATTTTTTCTATTCTTTGAAAAACACCATTGGTATTTTAATAGAGATTTCATTGAATCTGTAGATTGCCTTGGTCATTATGGACATTTTAACAATATTGATTCCTTAGAGCGCTCCATCTGAAAGCAGCAGAATACACATTTTCTTCAAGTGTACACAGGACATTTTCTAGAATAGATCACATGCTGGGCAACAAAACAAGCCTTGGCAAATTTAGGAATGCAGATCACATCAAATGCCTTTTCTGACTGCAACACTGTGAGACTAGAAGTCAACTACAAGAACAAAAAAACTACAAAAAACACAAAACACATGGAGGCTGAACAACGTGGATCACTAACCCAGTGGATCACTGAAGAAATCAGATAGGAAATTTAAAAAAATACCTAGAGCCCTGACTATTATTTACAGTCCAGGATCTGCATTTGGATCAGTGTAACGAATCAGATAGAGGATACTGCTGCTGCTGCTGCTAAGGCACGTCAGTCGTGTCTGACTCTGTGTGACCCCATAGATGGCAGCCCACCAGGCTTCCCCATCCCTGGGATTCTCCAGGCAAGAACACTGGAGTGGGTTGCCATTTCCTTCTCCAATGCATGAAAGTGAAAGTGGAGTCACTCAGTTATGTTGGACTCTTAGCGACCCCATGGACTGCAGCCCACCAGGCTCCTCCGCCCATGGGATTTTCCAGGCAAGAGTACTAGAGTGGGGTGCCATTGCCTTCTCCGATAGAGGATACAGACTTTTACACATAGAATGTGGTAAATGGAATCTAAGACAAACCCTTCTTCATCTTATGTATTTAAAATACTGAGAATTAAAATATATGTATATTGTTAGATTTCAAAAGTGGTGAAATAGAAGTGAAAGAAAATATAGCTTCAGTGTTGCTGGTGCTTTAGAGGGAAAATTTCAGTTTATTGCCTGACTTATTTTCACTTTGGTAGGAGGCTTAGAGTAGATTTTGAATTGAGGATATTAGAATTTATTTTTAATTATACCAGTGGTTCATTGTGCTATTTAGAAAAGTCACTGAAAAACCAAGTATGTTAACACATTATTGATTGGGGATGTACTAATATGTCTTTTGTTACCTGAAGGTTATTGACTGGAGACGTATCAGCGCGTTTTTAGAGAATGGTACAGTTAGCATCACCGTGAGAATGCTGTTAGAGCTTAAAATTATCAGGGGTTCACTGTACGACTTACAATTGTCGTCGTCGTTCATGTTTTGCTCTGTTAGGTTTTTCAACCAAAGTGTATATTATAAACAGAAAATTTCCAAAAATGATGCATCATGATATTTTGAGCATAGAAGAATTTTTCAGTTTTATGCAGATACTTTCTCTGATTGTCCGAGCAAAATACATATTAGTGTCTCAGAACATGGTAGTTCTTCAGAATATAGTTCCGATTCAGACAGTGTGAATGTTACACCAACAAAAAGAAAAACCTTAGTGATAGATTCTGATCCAGAAAGTGAAAATGAAACTCATGGTGCTAGAGAATGCTCCTTTGCTTCAGTGAAAGAGGCAGAAGATATTTCACAAAAATTGGAAGACTTAACAGGTGTGTCAGGTATAACTGTTGGATGTAGTGACCTGCAGTGCTGATGAAATAACAGAATTAATTTTTAGCTGACCAAAATAAACATCACCGGCCATATGCATTAGTTTCTACAAAAATCCCCTGGTCAGTAATGAGTTAAAGGGGTCAGACTGGAGCCCAGCATGGAGAAATTCAGTTTGCAAAAAATTGAAAATAGGTTTAAAAACTAGACCTTTGGGAAAGAATCCTGGCAATAACAGCTAGAATCACAGCCGCGTGTTGCTTACTGTGTGCCGGGCACTGTTCCAAGATCTCTGCCTGTCAGATCCTTTATCCTGGGAGTACCAGAGGCCTAGGAGGTCCACCCACCTTGGTTCAGTCAGTCAGTGAGTGGCAGAGGCCTAGGTGGGGCCAGATAGTGTGCTCCAGAGGCCAGATTCTCAATGACTGTGAACGGTCTGCATCATTCATTGCCTGTTGTCACAGCAGCCCTGTGACATCGTTATTTTTATCTGTAGTTTACAAATGAGCAGTTCAAGTAATGTCACATCCTTGTCAAATTTTTGTCTGATTTTTCAGTTCTTGCCCATCTGGTAGATATAAAACTATGTCACTGTGGTTTTAATTTGTATTTCCATGATTACTGATGAGTGTTACATCTTTCATATTTGTATTGGCTTTTGTTTCTTCTGTAAATTGCCTGTTGAAGTCTTCTGTTCAGTTTGTATTGGATTCTTTTTCTTAATCATTTTAGAGACTATATATTCTGGATACTAACATGTGACAGACATGTAGCTTCTTCTGTTTGATGGTATGTATTTTCATTCTCTGGACATTGTCTTTTGATGAACAGCAGAGATTCTTAATTTTAACACACCTGAATTTATCAGTCTTTTCTTTTATGGTTTGTACATTTATGTCTTTAACAAATTCTTCCCTGCCTCGGGCCATAAGGATAGTTTTCTCTCTTGTCTTTAAGTTTTATACTCTTGAATCTACCTTGAAGTTGTGCATATTGTGAAGTAGGAATCTTAATTTCATGTTTTTTTTTTCACGTGTTATATCTTACTGTCTAGGCTCTCCTTTCTCAACTGATCTGCAGCAGTTTTCATTCATACCTGTACACACACACTTTGTTCTTTGAAATGGTTTTCCTGGTTCATTGCACAATTGCTATTTTAAAGACATTTATTTTACATTTATTTTTGCATTTAAAATTTTTATTTTCAATAGTACAAGGGCAGATGATAAATAGAATCCCAAAATAGGTGACAGGTAAAAAATCTGAGCTAAAAGTAGAAACACAAGAGTAACAAAGGAGGCTTAATCTCTCTCAGGCTATGTATAGCACATTAAGTAGAGAGAAAAAGATACAGATCTTTATATACAGCTCCTCCACTAGCCCATATTGCAGACTTGCGCATTTTTAATTTAAATTATTTGGTCACAGCTTGTGGCATGCGGGATCTTAGTTCCCTGACCAGAGATGGAGCTTGTGCCCCATGCAGTGTAAGCAGAGAGCCTTAACCAATTGACCAGGGAAGTCCCACAAATTTGTGAATTTTTTTTTTTTAAAGCATCCCTTTCTTAGGATACATTACTGCTGTGTGCCAGGAAATTATTGTGATAACTATTCAAAACTGTGATGACTGCAAGCAAAATGATTTCCTCAGGATTGGGCACTTGTGCAGCTGCTGCTGCTAAGTCACTTCAGTCATGTCCAACTCTGTGCAACCCCATAGATGGCAGCCCACTAGGCTCCTCTGTCCCTGGGATTCTCCAAGCAAGAACACTGGAGTGGGTTGCCATTTCCTTCTCCAATGCATGAAAGTGAAAAGTGAAGTCACTCAGTCGTGCCCAACTCTTAGTGACCCCATGGACTGGAGCCTACCAGGCTCCTCCATCCATGGGATTTTCCAAGCAAGAGTACTGGAGTTGGGTGCCATTGCCTTCTCCGACTTGTGCAGCTAGCTATAAGCAATGGTCCAGTTAATACAATTAATAAGCCTAAGTAAGAGATATTTCCAGGCTGCATTTTCTGAACAAGCAGTAAAAACAGAAACAAACAAAAAGTACAAACGAATGGAGCTTAAAGCACTCACAGAACTCCTGGGGTCTAAGAGAAAAAGCAAATCAAAATTGCAGTGTATCTAGAAAGTAACACTGTGTATCAGCACCTATAGAATACTGTTTTTGTTGCTCATGAAAATTTGAAACCTTAAACATTATTAACAAAAAATGACAGTACATTGAATACGTAGTAAGTTAGAAGAAGGAACAGAATAAATCTCAGGAACTAAGAATAATGTAAGGAACTAATAATGGACTTCCCAGGTGGCACAGTGGTTAAGAATCCGCCTGCCAGTACAGGAAGACACAGAGTCCTGAGTTTGATTCCTGGGTTGGGCAGATCCCCTGGAGAAGGAAATGGCAACCTGCTCCAGTATTCTTGATTGAAAAATTCAATGGACAGAGGAACCTGGCAGTCTACAGTTCATGGGGTTGCAAAGAGTCAGACATGACTCAATACCTGGAGTTCACTGTGGCTCAGATCGTGAAGTCCTTATTTCAAAATTCAGGCTTAAATTGAAGAAAGTAGGGGAAATCACTAGGCCATTCAGATATGACCTAAATCAAATCCCTTAAGATTATATAGTGGAGGTGATGAATAAATACAAGGGATTAGATCTGGTAGCCAGAGTGCCTGAAGAACCATGGACGGAGGATTGAAACATTGTACAGGAGGCGGTCACCAAAACAATCCTGAAGAGAAAGAAATGGGAGAATGCAAAGTGGTTGTGTGAGGAGGCCTTACAAATAGCTGAGAAAGGAAGGGAAGCGGAAGACATAGAAGAAAGGGAAAAATATACCCAACTGAAAGCAGAGTTCCAGAGAATAGCAAGGAGAAGGCCTTCTTTAGTGAACAATGCAAAGAAGTAGAGGGGAAGAGTAGAATGGGAAAGACTTTCTCTTCAAGAAAATTGGAGGGACTTCTCTGGTGGTCCAGGGGTTAAGAATCTGCCTTGCAATGCGGGGGATGCGAGTTCAGTCCCTGGCTAGGGATTGAACTAAGATCCCACACGCCATGGGGCAACTGAGTCCCTGGACCACAACTAGAGATCCTGCATGCTGCAACAAAGACCTGCCACAGCCAAATAAGTAAAATATATAAAAGAAAAGAAAATTGGAGATACCAAGGGAGCATTTCATGCTAGGATGGGCATGATAAAGGACAGAAGCGGTAAAGACCTAACAGAAGCAGAAGATACTGATAAGAGGTGGCGAGAATACACGGAAATACGATACCAAAAAAAGGTCTTAATCACCCAGATAACCGCAACAGCTGTCAAAATGTATCAGAAACAGGGAAGAAAGCTGTAGTTCAATCTCATAACATCCGTTCAAAAATTGGGAATTAACATAGCATATAGGCCATCCAGTTAAACATTTATCTTTGCTTGTTCCTCCCACTCACTAAATAGTAGTAAAAAAATTAAAAAGGAATGTCAAAAATAGAGAAGACTAGCAGACAAAGAATTAAACCAACTTTGCCAGACGGAAAACAGATGGGTGAATGGTGCATGTGTGTGTGTATACACATTATTGTATGGTTTTTTTCACACAATAGATTTTGTATATCATAGTGAGCTGAAACCAAGTCCCCAAAGGAAGCAGCTAGGGGTAGGAATAGGTAGGCTGGTCCAGCAAGAATCATGCTGAACCATGCTACAGAATTCAGGAAGTTTAAGAGTGAGTTCTCTTGGGTCCTTTTGTGGGTGGAGGTACAAGTAGAACTGAAAACAGGATTGGCTGAAAATCTGTAATTGGACCTTATATCACCTTAAGGCAGCCCACCCTTCTTTCCCCCAGTAGAAATTGGGCAGATTGTTTTCTGAAGAGGTTCAGTCAAAGAGCAGTTAGACTTGGGGTCCCCCATACTAAAAACCGGAGAAGGCAATGGCACCCCACTCCAGTACTCTTGCCTGGAAAATCCCATGGACGGAGGAGCCTGGTGGGCTGCCGTCTATGGGGTCGAACAGAGTCCGTGGGGTTGCGAAGAGTCGGATACGACTGAGCGAGTTCACTTTCACTTTTCACTTTCATGCATTGGAGAAGGAAATGGCAACCCACTCCAGTGTTCTTGCCTGGAGAATCCCAGGGACGGGGGAGCCTGGTGGGCTGCCGTCTATGGGGTTGCACAGAGTTGGACACGACTGAAGTGACTTAGCATAGCATACTAAAAACAGGGGCCCGCTGAGTGATGGACGTCTCCCGTCTCTTTGCTTGCTCCCCAGAACTCTCTTAGCCCTTCATGCTGCCTAATAGGAGAGTGGAGGATTCTTCTCCAGGAGAATTGAGCTAAATGAAAATACAGCTAGAGACATTTAATGTCTTTCAGTGAATCTACTTAATCTCTGCCTGGTCATCCTCTGGTCCAGCTCTTATATAACATTCAGTCCAGTGTTTTGGTGCCTCTCTTAAATATGGGCAGACAGCCAAGGATTTCCAGATATTTGAGGATAACCTGAAGCAAATAGGAATAAGAGAAAGGAACACTGAAGAGGAAACTCAACTACTTTAGAAACACACACACACACTGCAATTGGTGTTTTCAAAGAGCTTAAAAAGAGGGAGACAGTGCAACAACCACCATTGCATTCATGAGAGAAGAACGTGGCACACTGAGGACGCACTCGTGGGGAGAGGCGAGTTCATGGTATTGGAAAGAAATTCAGTAAAGGGGTTACAAAATAAAGTCAACAAAGGCTCTCAGTTCATAGAGATGAAAATTAAGATACCACATAAAACTGAAGTGCCTATCTAGGAGGTCTAGTTTCTGATGAAGAGGAGTTGTAAGAAGAGCTGGGGATAGGAGGGAAGATTATCAAAGACTAACATGTGACTTCCCAGAACTGTCGGACCTGAATTTCCAGATTGAAAGGCTTGGTGCCAATGCAGTAAAGGACAAAAGATCTACAGTGCGTCTGGACTGAATGCTAATGTACCACAGAGACTGAGTCTGTGGTACATTAAAACATATATACATCAAAATTAGAAGAAAGAGGGGGAAGATAGGTCATAAAGAATTGTAACAGAATGTCATCATACCAGTCCATATCACTGTAAACGGGAAGAAAATGGATCAAAGCCTTTAAAATTCTGAGAGAACTGAATATTCCTGTGTAAAAGAATGAAACTGGACCCCTGTTTTACACCACTCACAAAAATTAACTCAAAATGGATTAAAGATTTAAGTGGAAGATCTGAAAACAAAGTTCATGGAAGAAAGCAGAGGGGAAAAGCTCCTTGACATTGTTCTTAGCAGTGATTTTTTTATGTGACACTAAAAGCACAAGCACAAAAAGTGGGTCTACAGAACTTGCGCACAGCCAAAAAAAAGCGATCAGCAAAGTGAAAAGGCAGCCTGCAAAAGGGAAGAAGAGGAACGCTTAAAACCCAACAGCAGATAAGACCCTAAAGAATCCAAGTTAAAAAACAACAAAGAATCTAAATAGGAATTTTTCCAAAGAAGACATTCGGATAACCAACAAGTACATGAAGAGGTGTTTAACATCACTAACTATCAGGGGAGTGCAAACTGAAACCACAGTGAGATACATCACCTCACACCTGTTAGAATGGCTATCAAAAGAGTGTAGAGAAATGGGAAATGTGTACTGTTGGTCAGAATCTAAACAACTACTGTGGAAAACAGTGTGGAGGTTCCTCAAAAAATTAAAAACAGCTATCATACAACTCAGCAGTCCGTTTCTGAATGTGTATCCATAGGAAACACAGTTACTATCTCGAAGAGGTGTCTGACCTCCGTGTTTGTTGCAGTGGTGCTCTCAATAGCCAAGTCAGGGCCACAGCCTAAGTGTTCATTGACAGATGAGTGGATAAAAAAAGTGTGAGGGGTATTATTATATATTCCATAATTGTCTCTGCTATATAATAATAGGAATATTGTTCAGCTGTAAAAATGGAAATCCTGCCCTTTGTGACAACATGGATGGACCTTAAGTGCATTATGCTGAGTTAAATCAGACAAAGACAAACACTTGTTGTTCAGTCACTCAGTTGTGTCCGACTCTTTGCGACCCCATGGACTGCAGCACGCCAGGCTTCCCTGTCCTGCACCGTCTCCTAGAGTTTGCTCAAACTCATGTCCATTGGGCTGGTGATGCCGTCCAACTATCTCATTCTCTGTTGTTCCTTTTCCTCCTGCCTTCAGTCTTTCCCAGCATCAAGGTCTTTTCTAATGAGTTGGCCCTTTGCATCAGGTGGCCAAAGTATTGGAGCTATGATATCAATTATGTGGAATCTTAAAAAAAGGAAAAAAAGCTGAACTTATATAAACAGTGTTCATTGTGGCTGCCAGGGTGTGGGAGGTCGAGGGACATGGGGAGCGACTGGTCAGAGGGTACAGGCTTCCAGCTGTGAGATGGGAAGTTCCAGGTGTCTAATGTACAGCATGGGGACTGTGGTTAACAAGTGTTGGGGACTTGACAGTTGCTCTGAGAATGGGTCTTAAATATTCTCACCATAACAACAACAAAAAAATGGTAATCATGTGAGGTGAAGGATATGTTAACTAGCTTTATTGTGGTAAAGCTATCACAATATCTGTGTGTATCAAATCATCACATTGTACACCTTAGACTTAAACACAATATATAGTATATGTCAGGTATATCTCTCTAAATTGGGGGTGGGGCACTTTCAGAGAAAACTTGACCGTTACCAACTTTTTGGTACCAAAAAGTTACCAGAGAAAACTTTAGAATTCTTTACCCAGCCAAATGTCAATCAAAGGTGAAGGTGGAATCAGAACATTCTGGGCCATGTAAGGTCTTGAATTTAGACATCTGCTTACCCTTGCTCAGGAATATTGGTGGGGCTAGCAAGGGAGGATACTCACAAGTGGGAAAGCATAGGATCCAGAACAGGAAATCCAACACAGCGGGTCTTAAGAACAGAACAAAGGCCTCCAGAATATTAATATCTTCAGAGAGGGGAAAAAGAATACTTGACTATTTGAAAGTATTTGAGAGGAGATATATACTTCCATTACAAAGCTTAAGGATGCACCAGTAAAGTGAGAGATAGACAGAAAACCTAAGTTAACAGAATAACTAAAACAATTATTAGCTCAAAGGAAATCAAAACATTTTTGATAAATAAGAAAGAATGGAAATGCATTCCTAGTGTGGCTGTAAAGAATATTTATAGTGCAAACTGAATAGTTTAGCCAAATATTATGGTGACTGATCAGAGGAAGGAGGGAAGGGATGTAGGGTGGGGGGGCAGGATGTCAGAGCAGTCTTCATTGCTAGTGTTACCAAGTCAATATCAAGAGGGAGGAGCTAAGAAATAAAGACTAGGGGCACTTCTGTTTTGAAGTAAGGCAGCTCAAATACTTGAGATAAGAGGGCTTGTTGCTGTGAACAAGGGTTGAGGGTGGAGAGAGAGACTACATTACACAGTTTGACTTTCAAAGCTACATATATGTACTACTTTTAGCAATAAAAATTAAACTATTTATTTAGCCAAAACTATAATAGAACCTCATGAAGAGGTTGGAGAGGGAAAGCATAAGTCTGTTTGGAAGGGCTTTAGGAAAGCTAAATCCACAGTGGGAAATCAAGGAAGCTGTATAATCTGACATTTTAGAAATATGTAGGTGAACAATAGATGACATAGCTAAAGAAGCTGAAAGGACTGTTTCTGAAAAGCCAGCAAAGAAAGAGTCAGGATGAATTTGGATAAGTACCCAACGTTGTCTGCTATTGCAGACAAAGATCCTGTTTCCTTACTATGGAAAAAGTCTTGCTAATTGAGGAGAAACAGGAGTATATAACCCAATAGAAAATAGTCAAAAGATATACTCAGGCAATTAATAGGACAGATGGTCAGTGTTCAAGTAAAACTGTTCAACATCCACATCCGAAAAGATAACGTGTTTTTCACATCAGATTTGCAAAACGGATAATTCATATTGTTGGCAAGAGTGTGGAGAATCAGGAACTCTCTTATTGGCAGTAATGTAAGTACGGACAAAATTTTAGAAGCATGTATGCTGTTGGCTTCTATTCAGTTTCTAGGAGTCTGCTCTGCCAATATAGTTTCAGAAATGTATGAGGAGGTATATATACAAGGATGCTCACTATAATAGTTCAACGGCCAAAAGTTAGCCATAAACCTACGTGATATCAGTAATCTATTTCTCACTTCCACTGTATAATCATAAGGGATTTGATTTAGGTCATACATGAATGGTCTAGTGGTTTCCCCTACTTTCTTCAATTTAAAGTCTGAATTTGGCAATAAGGAATTCATGATCTGAGCCACAGTCAGCTTCTGGTCTTGTTTTTGTTGACTGTATAGAGCTTTGCCATCTTTGGCTGCAAAGAATATAATCAGTCTGATTTCGGTGTTGACCATCTGGTGATGTCCATGTGTAGAGTCTTCTCTTGTGTTGTTGGAAGAGGGTGTTTGTTATGACCAGTGCATTTTCTTGGCAAAACTCTATTAGTCTTTGCCTTGCCTCATTCCGTATTCCAGGGCCAAATTTGCCTTTTACTCCAGGTGTTTCTTGACTTCCTACTTTTGCATTCCAGTCCCCTATAATGAAAAGGACATCTTTTTTGGGTGTTAGTTCTAAAAGGTCTTGTAGGTCTTCATAGAACTGTTCAACTTCAGCTTCTTCAGCGTTACTGGTTGGGGCATAGACTTGGATTACTGTGATATTGAATGGTTTTCCTTGGAAACGAACAGAGATCATTCTGTCGTTTTTGAGATTGCATCCAAGTACTGCATTTCGGACTCTTTTGTTGACCATGATGGCTACTCCATTTCTTCTGTGTGGATCACAATAAACTGTGGGAAATTCTGAAAGAGATGGGAATACCAGACCACCTGACCTGCCTCTTGAGAAATCTGTATGCAGGTCAGGAAGCAACAGTTAGAACTGGACATGGAACAACAGACTGGTTCCAAATAGGAAAAGGAGTACGTCAAGGCTGTATATTGTCACCCTGCTTATTTAACTTATATGCAGAGTACATCATGAGAAATGCTGGACTGGAAGAAGCACAAGCGGAATCAAGATTGCCAGGAGAAATATCAATAACCTCAGATATGCAGATGATACGACCCTTATGGCAGAAAGTGAAGAGGAACTCAAAAGCCTCTTGATGAAAGTGAAAGTGGAGAGTGAAAAAGTTGGCTTAAAGCTCAACATTCAGAAAACGAAGATCATGGCATCCGGTCCCACCACTTCATGGGAAATAGATGGGGAAACAGTGTAAACAGTGTCAGACTTTATTTTTTTGGGCTCCAAAATCACTGCAGATGGTGACTGTAGCCATGAAATTAAAAGACGCTTACTCCTTGGAAGGAAAGTTATGACCAACCTAGATAGCATATTGAAAAGCAGAGACATTACTTTGCCAACAAAGGTCCGTCTAGTCAGGGCTATGGTTTTTCCTGTGGTCATGTATGGATGTGACAGTTGGACTGTGAAGAAGGCTGAGCGCCGAAGAATTGATGCTTTTGAACTGTGGTGTTGGAGAAGACTCTTGAGAGTCCCTTGGACTGCAAGGAGATCCAACCAGTGCATTCTGAAGGAGATCAGCCCTGGGTGTTCTTTGGAAGGAATGATGCTAAAGCTGAAACTCCAACACTTTGGCCACCTCATGCGAAGAGCTGACTCATTGGAAAAGACTCTGATGCTGGGAGGGATCGGGGGCAGGAGGAGAAGGGGACAACAGAGGATGAGATGGCTGGATGGCATCACTGACTCAATGGACGTGAGTCTGAGTGAACTCCGGGAGTTGGTGATGGACAGGGAGGCCTGGTGTGCTGCAATTCATGGGGTCGCGAAGAGTCGGACACGACTGAGCGACTGAACTGAACTGATATCAGTAAAATACTGGTTAATTACATGCAGTACATCTACACATGGGCTTCCCTGGTGACTCAATAGAAAGAATCTGCCTGCCAAGCAGGAGACTCTAATTTGATCCCTGGGTTGGGAAGATTTCCCTGGAGAAATATATGGCAACCCACTCCAGTGTTCTTGCCTGAGAAATCCCATGGACAGAGAAGCGTGATAGGCTATGGTCCATGGGGTCACAGAAGACAGCGACTGAAACACAACAACATCCACACATTTATGTTCCCCTATCTGTAGGCAGCTCTTCCTGGGTAGGAGACAGGTCATGCTTTTGCCTAGTGTTAGACAAACAGATTTTAATAATGCTTTTAATTAATTTCTCTGTCATTTGTTAGCTTTCCTATTCTGTTGTTTATTTTCATGTTAGGGTGGTTCTGAGAGTAATTGAACTCTCTTTAAGCTCCTTAGGTTTTGCCTTACTATGCTGGCTCTCATATTTGCTGGTCTTTAAAGACATTCCCTGGAAAACTTGCTTGCCTTCCACCCACCAGCAGCTTTGGCCCACACCATGAAAAGAATAGTAAACTCTTGTTAACAGTCCTCAGAATACAGCAACTTTCAGCTACCTTTTCTTTTTCAGAAATTCCCCTTTTATAAAAAAAAAAACAAACTTTATTTTCAACCTTTTTCTTAAAATTAATAGTAGAAAAGGAGATAGATAATTAGATATTTAGATAAATAGATAATTAGATAGATAATTCAGTTGTGCTTCCGAGTTCACAGGACAGATAAAAGTCAAAGTCTTTACCTGCCCAGATGCCTGCCCAGAGACAGCCAGTGGCATCAGTTTCTTTGGTCCTTCCAGAAATACCCTGTTTATAGAGAGGCGAAAATATGTGTATTTTTTTCTTGTTCACACCAGCCTTTCTTGGCAATTCCTTCTCCATGAACTCAGGCGTTTGCCAGGCTCTCCCCCTCAGGACTATCTGAGGGTCTTTGATCTGTTCTTTTGTTCAGCAGAGGTTCTGTGGTCAGTGTGGTGAGTGAGACAGAGGGACATACTGAGGAGAAGTAGGTGGCCATCCTCCCCTCCTTCCTTCATGAAGTACCCCGGAGGTGTTAGGGTCGGGGAGGCTGGGCATAAATCGAGGTTTGTGACCCCCCCCTTGTCAGTCTGAGGGAGGCACTGGACTCTGGTGTCTGGGTTTCGTTCTGTCGCTCCAGCTGCGTTTTCCTGTGTCTCTGTTGTGACCCCCATCTCATTCTCGCACTGAAATGCTTGTTTGTTGATGTTTCTGTCTTTCCATTTTTCAGTTAGGCAGTTGTCATTTCCTTCCAAGGATACTATGCCTATGCTGATAATTCTCCAGAATAGCCCAGATTTCTTCCTGAGCTTCAAACCAAAATACCAGCTACTGAGCTTTGTTCTCACTGTCCTCACTTAATTGCCCTTCACGGGGTGTGTCCTAAAGCAGACTCAGCCTGCCACCCTTCCTCACTGCAGCTTGAGTCTTCTCTGTCTCACAGTGGCACCCAAATTCACAAACATGGGTGTCTGCTTCAACTCTGCCTCCTCTCCCTTACCCACTCAGTGTTTCCTTACAACCTTGAGTTTACAGTACAGCTCTTTCCTAGTAAAGAAGAGGTTGTTGATTGTATACCTGTTCATTATTTTTAACAGATAAGTTGTCATCCAGTCAGTTGCCCAGCTGACAGGCTCTCAGCCTTTGGCCTGTCTCATGCCTGTATATCCGGAGAAGCCAGTCGGGTCACCTTTGCCATGATGACTTATGTCGCAGTTTGATGGCTATGACAATACCTCACCCCATGCCCTCTCTGATATGCTTATTTTTTTTATTTTATTTCTTTATTTTTGGCAGTGCTGGGTCTTTGTTGCTGCATGGGCTTTCTGTCTAGCTGCCAAGCACGGGCTGCTCATTGTAGTGGCTTCTCTTGTTGCAGAGCACAGGCCCTAGGCACACGGGCTTCAGGAGTTGCAGCTCCTGGGCTATAGAGCACAGCTCAGTAGTTGTGACACACAGGTTTGGTTGCTCTCTGGCATATGTGATCTTCCTGGATGAGGGATTGAACCTGTGTCTCCTGCGTTGGCAGGCAAATTCCTCACCACTGAATCCCCAGTAAAGACCCTGCTCATTTTATTTTTAGGTCAATTGATAAAATTGTTTTTTCCCAAGGATAATTTCTGTATGTCCTTGGTCCTGGCTTTGGGGACATTTGTTTTTTCTGTGGTACTGTAGGCTTAGTGTCTCTTCAGTATTCTCATCACCAGGATCCAGGTCTTTGCCTTCAGAAATGTTTGTTCTCCTCCTATCTGCCAGTTTCTAAAGGACATAAAAACGGGAAGATGTGTAGAGCAGGGTTCCCCAAACTCAGAGATCTCGTGCCTGATGATCTGAGGTGGAGCTGAGGTAGTAATAGAAATAAAGTGCATGATGAATGTACTGTGTTCGAATCGTCCTGAAACCACCCCCCCACCATCCGTGGAGAGCTCGTCTTCCACAGAACTGGGCCTGGGGCCAAAAAGGCTGGGGGCTGCTAGTGTAGAAGATGGAGATTAATAAAGAGAGGAGAATTTTTTCACTTTACACATTTCTGTGTTATTTCAGTTTATTTTTTACAACTAGCATCTGGATAAGGTTGAAAGGGAATGTAGAGAAGTAAGATAGTAGAAATCGGTGAGCTTCATATTTAAATGTCCTTTTATATAGCAAAACTTAAAAAAATATGTATTGTACTATCCTAGTGAGGCCTTTCCTTAATGTGCATTTTTTTTTTTTTTTGATAGGTGAGTAGTGGATTTATTTAGAAAGATGCACAGTCCATAGACAGAATGTGATCCACCTCAACAGGTGAGAGCAGCCCGGAAATATGGGCTGGTTAGATTTTATAGGTTGGGTAATTTCATAGGCTAATGAGTAGGAGGATTATTCCAGCTGTTTTAGAGAAGTTGTGAAGCTTGGAATTGGGCCATTGCCCACTTACTGCCCTTTTATGGTTGGCCTTAGAACTGTCATGGCACCTGTGGGTGAGTTATTTAACATGCTAATGTGTTACAATAAGTGTATAATGAGATACAAGGTCTCAGTTCAGTTCAGTCGCTCAGTCGTGTCCGACTCTTTGCGACCCCATGAATCGCAGCACACCAGGCCTCCCTGACCATCACCAACTCCCGGAGTTCACTCAAACTCATGTCCATCGAGTCGGTGATCCCATCCAGCCATCTCATCCTCTGTCGTCCCCTTTTCCTCCTGCCCCCAATCCCTCCCAGCATCAGAGTCTTTTCCAATGAGTCAACTCTTCACACGAGGTGGCCAAAGTACTGGAGTTTCAAATGTGCATGTTTTCAGCAAATTATTGCTACCCAAATTTATCTTCAGCCATCAGGTTCACAGTTGATGGAATGAGACCTCTGGCATGTGAATCACAGACGTAAATTGTCGACGTTAAACAAATTCTGTGCCAGTACCCACCTGTTGCTCTGGAGTTTTCTGTCCTGCCAACTTGAAATGTATCCATTGCTTTACTTGTACATTTCAAAGGTGGCTGTTTGGAATCATGAGATGAGTTAGGACTTTGGAGTCAGACAACTCAGACTCTGAGCTCTGGCATGGGTTAGCTGGGCAAACTTGGGCTGGTTTCTTAACTTTCTCAGTCCTCCTTTCCTGTGCACTGGAGATGATCATAGTCACCTGACAGAGCTGTGAACATTCAGTTAGGTAGGATCATAGCCGTGGAGCATCTGGTGCTGAACTTCAGACACAGGTGACACTTGACAGCTGCTGGCTTCATGCCTCCTCTCCCCACCCCCTGCGATTAAGTTGGTATAGAGTTGATTCTAGCTTCTGCCTGATATGTAATTCTGACCGAGGTAAATACATAAAGTTATTTGTATAACTTTGGACGCTGTCCAGCTGGGAGACCTTCAGCTACTCTGTTTGCCTATGGAAAGAAACTTGTACTATTCATCCCTCTGTCTGGTCCCACTCACCTGTCCTGTGTGTTTTCACAACATTTCCCTTGGTGTGGCCTCTGCTGTGTGTGACCCAGTTCAGTCGCTCAGTCGTGTCCGACTCTTTGCAACCCCATGGAAGGCAGCACACCAGGCTTCCCTGTCTATCACCAACACCCGGAGCTTGCTCAAATCCATGTCCATTGAGTTGGTGATGCCATCCAACCATCTCATCCTCTGTCGTCCCCTTCTCCTCATGCCGCCAATCCCTCCCAGCATCCGAGTCTTTTCCAATGAGTCAGTTCTTCACATCAGGTGTCTAAATACTAGAGCTTCAGTTTCAGCATCAGTCCTTCCAGCGAACATTCAGGACTGATTTCCTTTAGGACTCACTAATTGGATCTCCTTGCAGTCCAAAGGACACTCGAGTCTTCTCCAACACCACAGTTCAAAAGCATCAATTCTTCGGCCCTCAGCTTTCTTTATAGCATGGCTAGAGGAGAAACCGTAGCTTTGACTAGACGGACCTTTGTTGCCAAAGTAATGTCTCTGCTTTTTAATATGCTGTCTAGGTTGGTCATGGCTTTTCTTCCAAGGAGCAAGCATCTTTTAATTTCATGGCTGCAGTTACCATCTGCAGTGATTTTTGGAGCCCACAAAGATAAAGTCTGTCACTGTTTGCTTTGTTTCCCCATCTGTTTGCCTTGAAGTGATAGGACCCGATGCCATGATCTTAGTTTTTTGAATGTTGAGTTTTAAGCCAACTTTTTCACTCTTCTCTCTCACCTTCATCAAGAGGCTTTTTAGTTCCTCTTCACTTTCTGCCATAAGGGTCGTATCATATGCGTATCTGAGGTTATTGATATTTTTCCTGGCAATCTTGACTCCAGCTTGTGTTTCATCCAACCCAGCATTTCGCGTGATGTACTCTGCATGTAAGTTACGTAAGCAGGGCAACAACAATACAGCCTGACATACCCTTTTCCCAGTTTGGAACCAGTCTGTTGTTCCATGTCCGGTTTTATCTGTTGCTTCTTGACCTGCACACAGATTTGGTTTTCAAACTTCATTGTGTTTCCTCTAGTGTATTACCTACTACTAGTCTCTAAAAATTACTCTAAAACTTAGCAACTTAGAACCTGTGGTAATTCAGTTTCTTTGAGTCATCTGTTTGAGGGTAACTTAGTTGGATGGTTCTGGCTCAGATGCTCTCAAGATACTTTGGGGAAGAGCCACAGTTGCAGGCGCCCACAGGTTTGACTGGGGCTGGTGCATCCGCTTCTAGGAGGCCCTTTCACCTGGCTCTTGTCTAGGGCCCACGGTTCCTCAGCAGCCGCAGGTGTGAGTCCTCAGTTCCTTGCCACCTGGGCCTGTCCACTGAAGTACTTACTGTCCTTACGACGTGCATGTCAGTGATCTGTGAGAGCAAGGAGGAGCCCCAGTGCCTTTACAGCTTAGTCTCTGATGTCCCCTCCCTATCGCTCTGCTTTCCTCGCTTCATGAGAAGCAAGTCTCTAAGTGCAGTCCACACTGAAAGGGAGGAATATTAAGTTCTACCTTTTGAGAGGAGGATTGACAAAGTATTTGTGAACCTGTTTTAAAAGCACCACACCAGGGGTGCTAGTTGAAATGTAAAATTCTCAAAGCTCATTTCAGATCTAGTGATAGGTAGAACCCAGGAACCTACAGTTTGCACAGATACCCTAATGTTCTGATGCTGGTGGTGTAAAGTCCACACTTGGAAACCCGTGCTCTGGCAGGTGGAGCACCTGGGCTTCTTGAAATAGTCTTCATTGGTTGCGCCTCCCTGTCTTGCTCACATCGCCAGCCCATTTGGAACTGCATAAATCCAGTTACCTCCATGGTGCCCAGCACCGCAGGCAGAGGTGAGCTCTCTGTCCCTTGGGTCCCTGCAGGACTCTGTCTTTCTCTTGCTCTTTGGTTCTGATGTTGTGGTGATGTGCTGCTAGTAGGATGTAAGGTGTTTTTGTTGGGCCCCTTTTGCCAGCAGAACTGTGACAGCCCTGTCTTAGGCATTCTGCTACTCAGGATCTAAAAGCAGTGTGGTCATTAGAATGCTAAGGAGACTGGCTCAAACCACACTTCTTGGTACCCAGTACTTTCTTGCAGGCTTTTATCAGACAGATGAGTTCCTGTTGTGTGCCAGGCTGGGTTTCGAGGTTCCACTGATGACAGGAGGCAGACACACTCCCTGTAGATGAGGCGGCAAAAATGCACTGATAAACACAATGTATTATCACAACGTGAAGGACATTCTGGGAAAGAAGTGCTATGATGTAAAACGAAGGAAACCTACTTAAGTGAGGTTTTCAGAGAATCTGCCTGAGACTTGAAGGATGAAAAGGAGAAAAAATTTTAAGGAAAGAAAGAGTATGTTCTGGGAGAAATCAGAGTGCCTGGAGTTGAGGCTGAAAGTGTAAGCAGTCTGCCATGGCCATGCTCAGGGTTTCATTCTAAAACAGTGTCCTGAGCTGAGTTAGTATGACAGCCAACTTGTCACTCTTCTAATTTAACAGCCATAGAAATGACTGGGAGGTTCAAATTATAGGTACAAGTCCAGCTATAATGAATTGGGAAAACAAGGTTCCTGTGTTTGCGTAACAGAAGGAAATGAAGAAGGAGCCCAAGCCTTTAGTGGATGGTCCAGTATCATAGGTGGTCGTGGTTTAGTCGCTTCAGTCATGTCCGATTCTTTGCGACCCTATGGACTGTATAGCCCGCCAGGCTCCTGTGTTCATGGGATTTCCCAGGCAAGCATACTGCAGTGGGTTGTCATTTCCTTATCCAGGGGAATCTTCCCAACCCAGGGATCGAACCTGCATCTCTTGTGTCTCCTGTGTGGCAGGCAGATTCCTCACCACCGCACCACCTGGAAGCCCGGTATTGTAGACAGAAAGGCCGCTCATCTGGATTCCATGTTTCTAAGCTCTGAGCTGTTTGTAGGTCAGATGCTGTGCCTCCCTGCCTTTCAGCTGCCTCCATGCCTGTTAGTTGCTGATTCATTTCTAGGTTAGACCTGGTGGACAAAGACAAGGGCGGGGAGAGTCCCACCTTCCCATCCCATAGGCAGCCGCTCCTCCTTCCCAGACCACTTTCTAGCCTTGCCTCCTACAGGCTGTGATACCCTGGGTGCTAGGAGACTAGTTCTAACCACATGCCCCACAGAAAGATAGGAGAACCTTGGAAGATCTTTCCTCTCTTTTTCTGGTTTCCACTGGTTTGCAGGAGGGTTGTCTAAGATGACCTCTAAAATTCTGTTATTTTATGAGATATCATATTAGCCCAGACCATGATGCTCTGAATTCACAGCATGTTTGTACAGCAACAGTTTAATATTCTGCTTTATTCTGTGTGATGGCTAGGCACCTTGAAGTGGTTTTATTTAAAGCCTTATAGAATTACTTGGAATTATCAATCCATTACACTCATGATGCAGTTCATTGGGACTGTACAAGTTTTGATTTGCAGAATTAGAATTCCTCGATAGATACTGAATTGGACTAAGTCTAATAACAAACTATTCTGCTTAAATCTGATTTCTGTGTTCAAGATAGCAAAATATAATTCAAAATAGCAAAGTATCATCCTCTGGGAACTCTGCCTTTTCATACGATAAAACTGACGCATTAGTATTGGAGCATTGAAATGGACTCATTTAGTATTAGACAACAAAATTACGTCATAATTACTCTGGATTTCCATGTCTTAGATGTGGACTACTAAACATTATCAGTGAATCAGTTATCTAAGAGAACAATTTAATTGATATTGCCACTGTGGAATATAATGTTTAATAACCTGTGTTGGGGGGATTGTGTGTGTGTTTGTTTTTTAGCTCTTCAGAGAAGTGAGAATAATGAAGATTTTAAATCATCCAAACATAGGTACTTTCTGCTTTCTTAAATACTTTTGGGTCTAAATGCATTCTTGAAAGTTTTTCATAAAGCTAAACATATATTCCAGAAGTGACAGGAGATTTCTTCCCTTCTCCCATTCCAGGTACACTTTTAGAATATATGTGTGTGTGTGTGTGTGTGTGTGTGTGTAGTTGATCATTTCTGTTAACTTTTTGAAATTGCTAAAGATAGGTTAAAAGATTCAGTATTAAACATTCAAATGTAAAGCTTTAATTTAGTAGAAACATCTGTAATCAGATTGTAATTTTCTAAATTTTAATATATCAAAATGTCATAATTGCACCTAAATTTTAGATAGAGGGAATTACAGTAAGCTAAAGTTTTCAAAGGTGTTTTTTGCTCTAGCTGTATTCCTGAGGAAATAATGGTGCATTGAAACATATTTTAAAAAATAAAGGGAATTTCCTGTCAGTCCAGTGGTTAGGACTCCGTGCTTCCAGTGCAGGGGGCACAGGTTCGATCCCAGGCCAGAGAACTAAGATCCTACATGCTGCTCAGCACGGCCAAAAAAAACAGATACAGGGTACTTGCTATCTAATAGAATTTTTTGGTATGAATTGTTTTACACTGTGCAGACCTGCTTTCTGTGTCCTCTGTGCTTTATGCAGTGAGGTGTGTCTAAAGGTTAGAGTGGGTCATGGTCCTGCCCTCATCGTAGTTGTAGGAACAACATGAAAGCTGACCCTGTGTACACACCTCAGTGAAAATTTTTGATTCCATGCATAATGCAGATCTTTTAAAATAATACAACTGCTTTCTTATATAGTAATAAGTCCTACAATCTAAAAATATTTGAGTGAAATAGCTCCTAAGAGAACCAGTTGTATCAGCTTAATATCAAAATCAGTTCTAGGAAGTGGGAGTGTGATAACTTTGGTGTTAGGGAAATCTTATCAAGACTTCTTGAAGCACAAGAATAGAAAAATAAAATGGAACCACAGAATGGAAAAAACTTACACCCTATTTCATCTAATCTGAGCCACCATCATGTAAAAGGCATTATTGTGTTCATGTGCTATTAAGAAAATGCTACCAAGCCGTTATCCCCTTATCGGTGATGTTAGTTAAGATGTGAAATGATCCGTATCATGGGCTGTGACAGGGCTGGGGAGAATAGCGAGGGGTGTGGCAGGATATATAGCAATGCAGAGAGGCCTCCATATTGCACTGCAGCTGTGTGAGGGCAGCCAACCAGCGCTAGACTTCAAACTCCAACTCCCTGCTGCAAATGCACTGCCAAGAGCCCGCTCACGGAAACCTGTTGTGTTTTTTCTTAAGTTGTACCCTGATTGAAGTTCTCTATACTTACCACTAAATGACATATCTTTGAAAATATAAATTTCTAAAAATTTAAGTTCCCATTGGATTAAAGTAGTTTTCCTAGAAGAGCCAATATTTGCATTGGAATTTTATTTTTTAATTTATTTTTGGCTTGCCAGGTCTGAGTTTCCCAACCAGGGATCAAACCCAGGCCCCCTGCAGTGAAAGCACAGAGTCCTGACCACTGCACTGCCAGGGATTCCCCCTGCATTGGAATTACAGAATTTACTAATATGTTGATGGCTTACCAGCATATGTCTTACATTTATTTAAATAATTTTTCTTAACAACCTGAACATATGCCATCTTAGAAATGATATGATAGTTTTAACTCACCAGTTTGACAAACACATCAAATACTGTACAAGCTACTGATTTGATTTAATACTCTGTATTAAAGCATCAGAAAATAACCCACAATAGAAGAGACTAGCATTCTCGCTCGCCGCTCTCCTTTTTGCTGAATTTAATTGTAACATATGTATTAACAAAATAGATACAGGACATAGTGATTTGATAGTTTTGGAAATCAACTTCAGTTTTATTTAAAAATTATATATTTCTGATTGATTTGTTATGGTTTTATGAATTAGCAGTAATAGAAATTTTAGTTTTATCTGTAATAAGAGACTGCTATAGCAGTCACACTGACCCATTGAAAATAATTAAAAAGTTCTTTTCAGTATAACCTGTTCTATTTTTTGGTCTCTGGCTTTAGAATAGAAACAAAGGAATCTTAGGAATTCCCTGGTGGTCCAGTGGTTAGGACCCTGCACACTCGCTGACAGGGCCCAGGTTGGATCCCTGGATCCTTGGTCAGATCCCTGGTGAGGGAACTAAGATTCTGCATGCTGCATGGCTCGGACAAACAAAAATAAAATATACATCATTAAAAAAGAAAGGAATCTTTTTCTCTGAGAATTGTGATAAATTTCTTAAGCAACAAAAGTCTCAAGTGGAATTCTATGTATCCTTAAACCCACAATGACAGGTGAATGGACATGAACATACAGGAGTAGGCTAGATACAGACATACTACAGGGGCATGAAATGAGAGCCGAGAAACTGCTGATGCATCCTGAAGTTACAGTGTTTGAGAACCCAGAAATCATTTTTATGGAATTCCATGTTTTTATAAAGTCTTTTCTGCTTTTGTAATATAAAGTTTCCTAAAATCATTTTTTTTTAAGAGGGCCAGGTATTAACAGGGAAAAAGTTAACTTTTTGTAGTTAGTTTATATGTATATGGTATGTACATACAGACATTTGTTTCTTTTTCTCCTGTATCTTCTCTCCTCTTGTAGTGAAGTTATTCGAAGTCATTGAAACTGACAAAACACTCTACCTAATCATGGAGTATGCAAGTGGAGGTAAGGCATTTATAAATTGTTTTTCTTTCGTCCCTCCCTTTTAGAAGAATATGCAACTGCACTGCCCATGTAGATAAAGATAGAGTTTCATGTAACCTTCAGAATCATAATACACTAGGACGAGAATCAGAAGAGCCGATTCCTAGCAGTTCAGTGGTTTGCTGTTAAGCGTTTCATTGTTATCATCATTAATCGATAATATGCAAATAGTTGGATTTTTTTTATGGTATAACATAAAGTTTACCATTTTAACCATTTCAGGTGTACGGTGCTATGGCATTAAGTACGTTCACATTGTTAACCAATACCATCATCCATCTCCAGAACTTTTTCATTTTCCCAAAATGAAACTCTGTCCCTATTAAACAATAATTCCCTGTCCTCCCTCCTTGTAGCCCCTGGCAACCACCATTCTGCTGTCTGTATGACTTTGACTGCTCTAGGGACCTCATATGACTGGAATCGTACAGTATTTGTCTTTTTTGTGACTTCCTACGTCACAGTGTCCTTCAGGTTTATCCATGTTGTAGCATGTGTCAGAATTTCCTTCCCTATTAAAGCAGAGTAATATTCCATTGTTTATAGCACATTTTTTTTATTCCAGTGCTTGAATTTTCAAAAGCATCAATGCATTAGCCTGTTTGAAATAAATGTGTACTGCATGTTGGATGGATTTCTTTATCAGATTTTTACATCAGTTGTGCCCCTTGTTTCCCAAGGCCAGAAATGGTGGTCACAGTGTATAGGATTAGATTTCCTTAAAGATTAAAGACTAGTAATTACTTGCCTATAAGGATATATAAAGGTAGACATTTTTATGAAATGAATGTATATAGCTGTTCTCTTTCACAGAGATTCTTATTTTAAGGTTTTGGCTAGGCTATGCTTGTAGGTTGTGGACCACGCATGAACTTTCATTGTGAAAGGCAGAAGCTTTGTTGCTTGTGTTTTCCCTGCCTCTAATACAGTGCCTGGCACATAGCAGGCTCTAAGCAAATAAGAATTGAGTTGAATTAATGAAATTTTAATCTACTAGCGACATGTTCTGTTTAACTCCACAGTATAGATTTAATTGTTTTGATTATAGTAGAGTTTTATTAAACAAACCCTTTGATCCAGAATGTAAAACCTGGAGACAGAAAGTTGAATCACAGCCTCATTGTGATGAGTTGACCACTAAATAAAAGATTGTAAATCTGTTGTGGGCAGAGCAAGCGCACCCCCTACACCACTTTTTCATACTCCTGATTCATTATTTGGAGAAGGAAATGGCAACCCACGCCAGTATTCTTGCCTAGAGAATCCTGTGGACAGAGGAGCCTGGTGGGCTGCTGTCCATAGGGTCGTACAGAGTCAGACACGACTGAAGTGACTTAGCAGCAGCAGCAGAAGCAGTTCATTATTAGTTGTGTGCTTCGTATTTTAAATGTGTGGTTTGAGATTTTAGTTGGGATTTTCACAGTTGAGGAGTAGTAGGAAGAGTTGAATTCAGTTCATGAATTGTAGAACCATGAATCTGTATGGAGTTCCCGTGCTTTCTACTCCTCTTACAGTTCGTAATCTTCTCCTTTATGGAGCCTCTACAGTGCACAAGTGCTTTTTTCTCTTACTTGATCTCCTCTGACTTTAACAATGGGTCCCTGATGTGGCCAGGCAGTGAGTGAGGAGATGGAGGCGAGGAAATACCCCTGTGGTCATGTTACCAGGCCTGGAGCCCGAGCCTTCCAATACCACATAGCCTCTCCCGATTGGTCAGTCAGTCATGGCTTTCTGTTTCATCTATTTTAGGTCACAGGGTCATAGCAGTTGCTCTGTGGAGAAGTGTCCATCCCGAAAGGATCGGCTCTGGAAAGGACAAACTTGGAGTCAGTCTAGCCAGTGCCCCTCATTGGCAGTGTGACCTTATAAGTTGCATGTCTCTGAACTACTCAGTGGACATGGCCGCACCGTCCTCCTTCGAGGCCTCAGTGCCATTGCTTAACATGATAACAGCACTGATCAGTGGTGGTTTATTGGCTTGGACCATTTGTTTTAATCAGCTCAACAAAGCACCTTCTGTCTCCAAGGCAGCTGTTTATTGTTGATATGTTTGCCAATTTGAACAACAAAAGTTTCATTAAATTGGCTACCTACTCCTCCCTAGCCTCATATTCTTCAGTTTTATAGAATCATAGAATTTTAGAATTGGAAAGAATCTCAGAAAGTCATCCAGGGCAACTGCCTAGTTTTTACAGATGAACATCTGAAAAGTTGGTCTGGTGCCCATGGTTTCATCACTGGTTATAGTGACAGGACCTGAACCAAGGGCTTTCTGAACTGTCTTGACATGGGTGGGGAGAACTACTGTTTGCTGTTTTTTCTACTAGTAAATAATATCATGCAGAGATTTTTAATTTAGTTGCTTACCCTGAGTGCTAATGCATTTTTAATGGAGCGGGGGGAGTCTGGGTTGTATGCCTGGTTTATAACAGTGATTGTGAGTATGACTTTATGGTTCCAAAATCTCTTAACAGGTTTATATCGCATTGGAATCCTAAAATATTTTAAAATTACATTGACATTATCTGTGTGACTGTACAACTACTGGGTTTAATCCATAATTTTTTTTTTAAGTCAAAACTGTTCCATGTGGTATGCACACATCTTTGTTTTTTCACTTTTTAACCACTTGTTTTGACATATTTTTTTATTCTGCAGATAGAATGGCATTCTTGGAGAAAATACTGACATTTAATTTTATAATTCACCATAGTTAAATGTATTGCGTAGTGTAAATTAACAGTATGTAATTCCTTTCAAAAGATCATTATGCAATCAGTAATAACTTGAAAATATTTATGCCCATTTATTATTTTAAAATTTATTCAGAGTTAGGGCCGAAAGTTCAAAAGTCAGAGATACTAATGTACAGTTCAGAATAAGGTTTTCCTCAGAAATACTTAAGTTCTGAAACTAAGCTTTTTAAGTATCAAAATGTTTCATTTGACGGTTGACTACAGTATGCACTCCCTCACAGCAGTCGGCACAGTGCTTACGCGTGCACACGCGCACACACCCTGTTCCTTTCCCCTGAGTTTTCTCCACAGTACGTTTTATCATCTGATACACTGTATATTCATTTATTTGCTTATTATCTGTCTACCCCCTCCTGAAATGTAAACTCCGTGAGGAGAAAGACTTTGCTCTGTTCACTTCTGTATTTCCCCAGAGCCAAGAACAGTTCTCAGCAGTTAGTATACTCTCAGTAATTATTTGTTGCATGAATGAATTTAGGAAATGCTTTTCTGTCATAATCCTATAGTGAAAACACCTTCTTGAACACAAATAACATTTCCATTTTAACTTTCAATTTTCATTGCCAAGTTTTTACTAAAGCATACTGGAAACAAAACCTTTAAAGTAAAAGTGTCACAATTGAAATATATGAGAATTTAATGTTAAGGCTTTTCTATAACTTAAAAGATTTTATCAATAAACTTCTCCTATAGTTAAGGCTGGGTTAGTTCAAATTCCACATATTTCTGTTTATCTTCATAACTGCATTTTAAAAATTAAAATTACAGCATTGCTAAAAGTGAAGCATTTTTAATTTATGGGAAAGTTAATGCTCAGAAATAGGCCTTCTGCTTACTTTTATTTTTCTCAATTATAGGTGAAGTGTTTGACTATTTGGTTGCACATGGAAGAATGAAGGAAAAAGAAGCAAGAGCTAAATTTAGACAGGTATGGATTATTGCACGTTTAGTTTATTGATTAAATAACATTATCGGGCTTAAACCCTGAAGCAAACAAGTGTTTGCCTCTATAAATGTCATAAGGTGCATTGGATGAAGCAGGGGTTGGCCATTCAGTTCAATGCAACAAAATATTAATTTATTAAGTGCTTTCATGCCTAAAGCACTGTGCTAGAGGCAGCTATGAGTTCTGTTTCTAGCTTTGTAATTGGAATTATAGTCCCACTCTTAATCTTAGTTGTTTGACAGTTGAGCCTTAAAAAATGAGTCTTTGAGCACTTGGTGATTGCATTAATTAAAACTGTTTCCAATTTTTAGCAAAAGTGTTATAATCTCAAAATTCATTATCGGTTTTGTCTTACATAAGCCAAAACCAAACAGAACTTAACCTGTGAATTAATGACTTGTCTTCTTGCTTTGTCTCTGCCCATTGCCTTAAAGAGACTCATTTTAATACGTAGGTTTTGAGCATAAATGTGATATAAGTCTCTAATAAAGGTAACTATTGATTGATCCTTACCCGTGAGTATTGGATTAAGTCCTTTACCTCCATTAATGTAAATCTTGCAGCAGCTTTGTCAGTAAAGATCATCATAAGTAAGTGAAGTCACTCAGTTATGTCCGACTCTTTTTGCAACCCCATGGACTGTGGCCCACTAGGCTTCTCTACAAGTCCATGGGATTCTCCTGGCAAGAATACTGGAGTGGGTTGCCATTTCTTTCGGATCTTCCCAACACAGGGGTTGAACCCAGGTCTCCCGCATTGCAGGCAGATGCTTTAACCTCTGAGCCAGCAGGGAAGCCCAAAAGATCATTGTGCTCATTTGTTAAAGATAAGGAAGCTGAGGCACAGGAAGATTACATAATTTGCCCAAAATTTGATGCCTGGCAAATAGCAGACCTTCCATTGATTCAGAGCCAGGACCTGTGATTCCAAACTAAAATTCTTAATCGTTATGGTGTGGTCTTACTTAGAGTAGGCATCAGCAAACTCTTTCTGTAAAGTGCCAGATAGTAAATTTTAGGCTTTGTAGGCCATACAGTCTTTTGCAACTATTTAATTCTGCTATTGTAGCGTAGAAGCAGCTTAGACAATATCTGGATGAATACACTCATATGATTGTGTTCCCAACAATACTTTCTTCGCAGAAACGAGTGGTGGGCCATATTCAGCCTACAGGCCATAATTTGCCCACCTCAGATTCAGGTAAAAGGAAGGGCAGGTACTTTATTATCTAACTATCCTCCCATAGTTTGAAGTTCTGTATGTAAATGGCAGTATAGCCTCATTTCTTTTAGAAACTTAACATTTTTGTTTTATTCACATGTAAGGTTGTTAAGGTGGAAGTATAGGTAGGAGTCTTTAAGGGTTTCACAATATTTATAAAGGCAGGTTTAACTGATTTTCAAGATTTTGATCTGCTTAGTCTAGTGTTTACAGATAAGGACTTATAAATAAGTGTCTTAACTTTTGCTGTTGCTTAAATTTACTTTTAAAATCTTAAGACATCCTAATGGTACTTTGAATTAAAACCTGTTACATATCAGACTTTAACCATCATTTAACTTTTCTGGTCCTCAGTTTTTCTAGCTCTAAAAAGAGGAAGTTCTCTTTGATTAATTCTGAAGTCCTTTCCAGTTTTGATACCACTTTATTCTGTGGTCTATGGAAGGAAGCTCAAATTTCTCTTTGTTACAAAACAAGTCTGTTTGGCCCTTTCCGTATCTGTACTCTTAATTTTTATAAATTGGCCACCTGAAAATCAAGATTTTTTTTGCCTCATAAAACTGGAATTTCTTCCCACTCAGATGAGTGTGACTTGCAAGTGTTTATGTGAGTGTGATTTATTGACTGTGAGGGAAGGGCTCCTGCCAGCCCTCGTATCAGATGTGAGTCTGGACCTTCTCCAGGGAAGCAGTGTGGTGCTCCGATCTCTGGCTCCTCTCTTCTTTCTTCACCCATTTTCCAGGTAGGATCTGACTTGTCAAAGGGACTTGGACATTTATCACTTTTTATTTGTATTTTTTGACCATGCTGGGTCTTCATTGCTTAGCTCGGGCTTTCTTTCTCTAGTTGTGGTGAATGGGGGCTACTCTTCCTCGTGGTGCTCGGGCTTCTGTTATTGCAGAGCACGGGCTGCAGGCTTGCCAGCTCAGTAGTTGTGGCTCAGGAGCTTAATTGCTCCACAGCATATGGGATTTTCCCAGACCAGTGATCGAACCTGTGTCTTCTATATTGGCAGGCAGATTCCCACCCACTGTGCCAGGGAAGTCCTGTCACACAGCTTTTTATCTTAAAAATTTCCAGCACAGATTCTGAAGTATGTAGTTGAGGAATCTATTAGTTGGTCTAGGAAAGATAGTTTATGTGCTTTCACAGTTAATGCCTTGATTTACAGTGCTTATAATTAATGTCAGCTTTTCTCCTTGCCACCATGTTTCCTTAAGTCCACTTGTGTAAACCTGGAAAGGTCAGGCATGATATTGGTACCTCCACTTTTCTGTTTCTAATTGCCATGCTTTCCAAAAGGTTTTGTTGTTGTTTTATTGGAGGATCCAAAAACTTAAGTCCTCATTACTTTGACTAAATAGAAAGTTTTCCTGTTTACAGCGAAGACAAAGGTATGCCACACACACAGAGTACACTGTGCTTCATCTGTTTTCTGCCAGAAATAAGCCCTTCTTTCCATATTCATCAGCAGATGGTCTTTCCTCTTCCCACCTCCTTCACCACTCTCATCCTAATCACTGTTTATGCTGCTTTAGTTTTTTCTTTCCAAAGAAGAATAGATTCCTGGCTCCATCTTCTTTCCTCGCTCTTCCTTGATGGGTTGCTTGTGTTACTACGTCTACTTTTTCATGTGTGACCAGAAGTGAATTAGGCTTGCATTCTTATTTTAACCTGAGACTCAACCTAGGTTCTCAGCCTTCCATAGAAATAACTACTTTTACATTAAAAGCAGAATGTGAAAAAGCAATAATTTAAAGTTGAGTACTTCCAAGTTGTTGTGGCATTTGCACTGTTTGGAGGTAAAAGAAGAGAAATTCTCTTTGAGAAATGGTACGAAAGTGTCACATCTGGTTCAAAAGTAGAATTTGAAAATAACCTATGAGAGAAATCTGACTATGGGGGCAGGGGGGCGGGGGCGAAGAGACAGGGAAAATTGGATCAGGCAGAAGAAGTAAGATAAAATTGTGTCCTCGGCAATAAACCTGTTCCTTTGGGGAAACAAATCTATTTCACTTTCCCAGTTCTCATGCTGCCAGAATGGAGCAGCGTCGTTACTAACAGATGCTCTAGAGCTGGTGTCTTGGCCACAGGATTTGTGGGCCTCTAGATGACTGTGGGAGAAGGCAATGGCACCGCACTCCAGTACTCTTGCCTGGAAAATCCCATGAACGGAGAAGCCTGGTAGGCTGCAGTCCATCGGGTCGCTAAGAGTTGGGCACGACTGAGCGACTTCACTTTCAGTTTTCACTTTCATGCATCGGAGAAGGAAATGGCAACCCACTCCAGTATTCTTGCCTGGAGAATCCAAGGGACAGAGGAGCCTAGTGGGCTGCCGTCTGTGGGGTCGCACAGAGTCGGACACGACTGAAGCGACTTAGCAGCAGCAGCAGGTGACTGTGAGTGGGTCTAATCTTCGTATTCACTTTATAAAGTAGGAAGCTGCTTAGTGAAGCCTTGACTCTGGCATCCTTCCCAAACCCAGCCCAGCGTGTCCTTGCTGCTTATTTTGAACCAATATCAACCAGGAGATCAGCCCTCTCTGAGTTTTTGTGTCCAGTATAGTTAGGTGCATGTTGCTTACAACTGAAAGTTGATGATTTGGAGAAACAAGAAGTATTTTCATTATGGCCCCACTTTTGTATGTATATAATCATATATATTTAAGTACACGTATATAATACCAAAGTAAAGACTTGAAGCAAATACACCAAAATAACAGGAAATGTCATCTCTGATGGTTCAGTTCAGCTCAGTTCAGTCGCTCAGTCGTGTTACACTCTTTGCGACCCCAAGAATTGCACCACGCCAGGCCTCCCTGTCCATCACCAACTCTCGGAGTTCACTCAGACTCAGATCCATCGAGTCGGTGATGCCATCCAGCCATCTCATCCTCTGTCGACCCCTTCTCCTCCTGCCCCCAATCCCTCCCAGCATCAGAGTCTTTTCCAGTGAGTCAGCTCTTCGCATGAGGTGGCCAAAGTACTGGAGTTTCAGCTTTAGCATCATTCCTTCCAAAGAACACCCAGGGCTGATCTCCTTCAGAATGGACTGGTTGGATCTCCTTGCAGTCCAAGGGACTCTCAAGAGTCTTCTCCAACACCACAGTTCAAAAGCATCAATTCTTTGGTGCTCAGCTTTCTTCACAGTCCAACTGTCACATCCATACATGACCACTGGAAAAACCATAGCCTTGATTAGATGGACCTTTGTTGGCAAAGTAATGTCTCTGCTTTTGAATATGCTATCTAGGTTGGCCATAACTTTCCTTCCAAGGAGTAAACGTCTTTTAATTTCATGGCTGCAGTCACCATCTGCATTGATTTTGGAGCCCCCAAAAATAAAGTCTGACACTGTTTCCACCGTTTCCCCATCTATTTCCCATGAAGTGATGGGACCGGATGCCATGATCTTCGTTTTCTGAATGTTGAGCTTTAAGCCAACATTTTCAATCTCCTTTTTCACTCTCATCAAGAGGCTTTTGAGTTCCTCTTCACTTTCTGCCATAAGGGTGGTGTCATCTGCATATCTAAAGTTATTGATATTTCTCCCGGCAATCTTGATTCCAGCTTGTGCGTCTTCCAGCCCAGCGTTTCTCATGATGTACTCTGCATATAAGTTAAATAAGCAGGGTGACAGTATACAGCCTTGACATACTCCTTTTCCTATTTGGAACCAGTCTGTTGTTCCATGTCCAGTTCTAACTGTTGCTTCCTGGCCTGCATATAGGTTTCTCAAGAGGCAGGTCAGGTGGTCTGGTATTCCCATCTCTTTCAGAATTTTCCACAGTTTATTGTGATCCACACAGTCAAAGGCTTTGGCGCAGTCAATAAAGCAGAAATAGATGTTTTTTCTGGAACTCCCTTGCTTTTTCCATGATCCAGCAGATGTTGGCAATTTGATCTCTGGTTCCTCTGCCTTTTCTAAAACCAGCTTGAACATCTGGAAGTTCACAGTTCACGTATTGCTGAAGCCTGGCTTGGAGAATTTTGAGCATTGCTTTACTAGCATGTGAGATGAGTGCAATTGTGCAGTCGTTTGAGCATTCTTTGGCATTGCCTTTCTTTGGGATTGGAATGAAAACTGACCTTTTCCAGTCCTGTGGCCACTGCTGAGTTTTCCAAATTTGCTGGCATATTGAGTGCAGCACTTTCACAGCATCATCTTCCAGGATTTGAAATAGCTCAACTGGAATTCCATCCCCTCAACTAGCTTTGTTCGTAATGATGCTTTCTAAGGCCCACTTGACTTCACATTCCAGGATGTCTGGCTCTTGGTCAGTGATCATACCATCATGATTATCTTGGTCGTGAAGATCTTTTTTGTTCAGTTCTTCTGTGTATTCTTGCCACCTCTTCTTAATATCTTCTGCTTCTGTTAGGTCCATACCATTTCTGTCCTTTATCGAGCCCATCTTTGCATGAAATGTTCCCTTGGTGTCTCTGATTTTCTTGAAGAGATCCCTAGTCTTTCCCATTCTGTTGTTTTCCTCTATTTCTTTGCATTGATCGCTGAGGAAGGCTTTCTTATCTCTTCTTGCTATTCTTTGGAACTCTGCATTCAGATGCTTCTATCTTTCCTTTTCTCCTTTGCTTTTCACTTCTCGTCTTTTCACAGCTATTTATAAGGCCTCCCCAGACAGCCCTTTTGCTGTTTTGCATTTCTTTTCCATGGGGATGGTCTTGATCCCTGTCTCCTGTACGGTGTCACAAACCTCAGTCCATAGTTCATCAGGCACTCTATCAGATCTAGGCCCTTAAATCTATTTCTCACTTCCACTGTATAATCATAAGGGATTTGATTTAGGTCATACCTGATTGTCTAGTGGTTTTCCCTACTTTCTTCAATTTAAGTCTGAATTTGGTAATAAGGAGTTCATGATCTGAGCCACAGTCAACTCCTGGTCTTGTTTTTGTTGACTGTATAGAGCTTCTCCATCTTTGGCTGCAAAGAATATAATCAATCTGATTTTGGTGTTTACCATCTGGTGATGTCCATTTGTAGAGTCTTCTCTTGTGTTGTTGGAAGAGCGTGTTTTCTATGACCAGTGCGTTCTCTTGGCAAAACTCTATTAGTCTTTGCCCTGCCTCATTCCGTATTCCAAGGTCAAATTTGCCTGTTACTCCAGGTGTTTCTTGACTTCCTCCTTTTGCATTCCAGTCCCCTATAATGAAAAGGACATCTTTTTTGGGTGTTAGTTCTAAAAGGTCTTGTAGGTCTTCATAGAACTGTTCAACTTCAGCTTCTTCAGCATTACTAGTTGGGGCATAGACTTGGATTACTGTGATATTGAATGGTTTTCCTTGGAAACGAACAGAGATCATTCTGTTGTTTTTGAGATTGCATCCAAGTACTGCATTTTGGACTCTTTTGTTGACCATGATGGCTACTCCATTTCTTCTAAGGGATTCTGCCCGCAGTAATAGATATAATGGTCTTCTGAGTTAAATTCACCCATTCCAGTCCGTTTTAGTTTGCTGATTCCTAGAACGTTGACGTTCACTCTTGTCATCTCCTGTTTGACCACTTCCAATTTGCCTTGATTCATGGACCTGACATTCCAGGTTCCTATACAATATTGCTCTTTACAGCATCAGACCTTCCTTTTATCACCAGTCACATCCACAACTGGGTATTGTTTTTGCTTTGGCTCCCTTCCTTCATTCTTTCTGGAGTTATTTGTCCATTGATCTCCAATAGCATATTGGGTACCTACCGACCTGGGGAGTTCCTCTTTCAGTATCCTATTATTTTGCCTTTTCATATCATTTTCCTTTCATTTTGCCTTTGATGGTTATAAAAGCATATTCTTGTATGTACTTTCTGAATTTCCTAAAATTTTTATAATCATATAAAACTTTAATAAAGCTTATAAAGTTTCAGGATAAGAGTCTTGAAAGTTGGTAGTAACTGTTAAATTTCTAGAGCAGTTATTTAACAGTGCCAATCAGGGAATTCCCTGGCGGTCCAGTGTTTGGGACTTGGCACTGTCACAGCTGAGGACCCAGGTTCAATCCCTAGGGTTGGGAAACGAAGATCCTGCAAGCTGTGCTGTGCAGCTGAAAATAATAGGAATAATAACAGTGCTAATCCCAGGAGTAATCAAAAGTTGGCTAAATAAAAGGATATCATTTGCTAAGTGTAGAAGAGATTCTTATTGATAAAGCACATAATAGTTTTAATAGTTTGTAGTTCACATGCATTACAACATTCATTCTTCCATTTTAAGAAAGAGGACACTGGTCATTAGAGAGGTGAAGTCATTTTTGCTGCCCTTGAACCTACATTAGCCAAAAGGAGGAGAGTGTTGTCAGGAGCGGATGGCAGAAGAGAGGCAGCCTGATGACACACCTGGTGCGGAGGGTCTGCCGCTGCCAGCTGGGCTGTGAGCTGATGGCGTGGGCGTGGAGAGCCTTCTGATTCTGGGCTCTGGGTCCCAGTGGTTTGCTGGGCCCCAGCACCACACTTAGAAATAACTGGAATGTTGAGGGACAGGGCCTGAGAAGAGACTTTATAGTTAAAACTGGAGAGAACAGCCTCACCTAGCTCTTCTTGCACTCACCCCTCAGTCTCTCCAAATTGAAAGGTATAAAGCATAAGAAAATTATCTGTAGAGATCTACACAGCCGTTGAAGTGCCCACTGAGTGCTTTGCGTATGTGGACATTAGAGGTGTTTTTCTGTCTTGACCGTGAGTCTGCGTCGGTGACGGTTAATGGCCTTGCCTCTCTCCTGTCCAGATTGTGTCTGCAGTGCAGTACTGCCACCAGAAGCGCATCGTTCACAGAGACCTCAAGGTGAGCCACGTGCCCTTACTCGTGTACGCTTTCCTTGTGTGTGTTCAGCTCCTGCTGCTCACGACACAAATGAGGGATACATTAGATTGTGTTAGTAAATTCAGAAGGAATCCTAAGGTTTAGTTTCCATTTTAGTTAAAGCAGCTTATTGTTGGTCTCTGGAGAAAAATCACCCACCACCCAACAGCTGAGCACTCCCAGAAATGCACGCTTTCCCCTGGACAGCATGCTGAGTGCTGCCCTCACCCTTTTCTGTCTCCCTAGTCAGCATTCTCTCCTATTAACAGCAGCGGCTATTTGAGACCGACTGCACGGTTCTCCGCCTTTGCCCACATTCCTGGCATAGGCTCAGGTTTCCTACTGCACAGAGAAAATAGAAACAGCAGGCAGAAACTCCCTGTTTCCCAGCAGGCCCTCAGCTTAGCTGCACCTGCATCCACCCTTGACCTTTCAGAGTTTTCCTCTTGTCACAGGACAGCACAGCACTGCTGCTGACCCCTCTGGTGTTCAGGATCTGTGTCCCTCCCTCCCAGGCTGCTTTGCTGTCTCCTCCCACCCCTCCTTCTTCACCTCCTGTCTCTGCTGGCGCCTCAATAGCAGCATGTGTAAAACATGCTTACATTCACACCCTCTTCTACCTAAGAACCTCCCACCCCAGTTCTTCTTCCCAATATACCCTTTTATTCTCTTCACCTTCACAGCCATTTTTCTCTAAACGTTGTCTAGATTCTTTGTTAACTTGGTGATCACTTCTTCTCTCTCCTCACATAACTGTTGTTTACTGATTCGCTTGTTCCTCTGTTCACCCACCCTTGCTGCATTCACATTCACTCCATCACCTCTGGTTTGCTAACCCCCAGATCTGTTCCTGCACCCAGAGCTCTCTTCCAGGACTCAGTGTCCAGCTGACAGAAGGACAGCTCCTCAGCAACCCCCAGGCAGCTTGATTTAGCACGTTAGATACCTAAACTCTCCCTTGCTAAACTTAAATTTGTATTTCTCATTGTGGCGACTGATGCACCCCAGGTGCCTCTGTCTCCTTTGCTCTGACGCCACCTCGGTCCTCAGGTCCCTGCTGCTGCTCCCTGCGTGTTCCTGAGTGTGATTTTCTCCGTCCCCACTTGCACTGTCCAGTTCTAGTCCCCTGGTGTCCAGGGCCGGATCACTGCACTAGCCTCCTGCCTGGTCCTCCCTGCTTCCAATTTTGCCTCTTTCCTACACTGCAACCAGAATGGTCCTTTAAAAACACAAATAAGATTGTTGTGGGACTTCCCTGGAGGTCCACTGGCTAAGACTCTGGGCCTCCTGCATTCGGTGCCCAGGTTTGATCCCTGGTCAGGGAACTAGATCCCACATGCTACAACTAAGACCCAGCACAGCCAAATAAGTAAATAAATGTTTTTTTAAAAAACCACACACACAAATAAAACTTGTCATTTCCCTGCTTGAATGACTTCTCAGTGGCTTCCCATTGCCCTTAGGATAAAAAGCTAAACTTCCTGAATATAAGTCGCTTCAGTTCAGTTCAGTCACTTAGTCGTGTCCAACTCGTTGCAACCCCATGAATCGCAGCATGCCAGGCCTCCTGTCCATCACCAACTCCCAGAGTTCACTCAGACTCAGGTCCATCAAGTCAGTGATGCCATCCAGCCATCTCATCCTCTGTCGTCCCCTTCTCTTGTTGACTCATTGGAAAAGACTGTGATGCTGGGGGGGATTGGGGGCCGGCCACCTTCGCATGAGGTGGCCAAAGTACTGGAGTTTCAGCTTTAGCATCATTCCTTCCAAAGAAATCCCAGGGCTGATCTCCTTCAGAATGGACTGGTTGGATCTCCTTGCAGTCCAAGGGACTCTCAAAAGTCTTCTCCAACACCACAGTTCAAAAGCATCAATTCTTTGGTGCTCAGCTTTCTTCACAGTCCAACTGTCACATCCATACATGACCACTGGAAAAACCATAGCCTTGACTAGACGGACCTTTGTTGGCAAAGTAATGTCTCTGCTTTTCAACATGCTATCTAGGTTGGTCATAACTTTGCTTCCAAGGAGTAAGCGTCTTTTAATTTCATGGCTGCAGTCACCATCTGTAGTGATTTTGGAGCCCCAAAAAATAAAGTCTGACACTGTTTCCACTGTTTCCCCATCTATTTCCCATGAAGTGATGGGACCAGATGCCATCATTAGAGGGAACTGGAATGCAAAAGTAGGAAGTCAAGAAACACCTGGAGTAAAAGGCAAATTTGGCCTTGGAATACAGAATGAAGCAGGGCAAAGACTAATAGAGTTTTGCCAAGAAAATGCACTGGTCATAGCAAACACCCTCTTCCAACAACACAAGAGAAGACTCTACACATGGACATCACCAGATGGTCAACACCGAAATCAAATTGATTATATTCTTTGCAGCCAAAGATGGAGAAGCTCTATACAGTCAACAAAAATAATACCAGGAGCTGACTGTGGCTCAGATCATGAACTCCTTACTGCCAAATTCAAGTCGCTTAGCCATTTGTAATTCAGCCATAGCCGTGTCCGCAGCCCTCTCTACCGTACTCTGCCTTTCAGTTTCTTGAGCAAACCATGTTCTGTCTCACCTTCTGGGTTTTCAGACCGTTACTGTGCTTGAAATCCCTCACGTTGACACATCCACTGCCATCACCTAATCCTTGCAGTGGTTCAGTCCATCTGGTTAGGAAGCCAGACCGCACCTCTCAGTGCCGGGCCCACCACTCCCCTCTTCTCGGTCACAGCACTGGGGGCCTGGAGTATAGCTGCAGGTTTTTCCTCCCCTCCCTTTGTAAACTGTGAGCTTTCTGAGGGCAGGACCCTGTCTGTCTGTGCATCCAGACACTAATATAACACCTGGTGTATAATTGCCTAAATGTCTCTTAAGACAAGCAGGCATGACTGTGATCTCTGTCTTAAATGAAGTTTAGGATGCCCCTGTTCTCAGTAATAGCCATTATACACCTTATTTAGCAGTGTTTGTAAAATGTGACTGTCCATTTAAAAGGATACTTAGAAGGATCTGTTTTTTAAAAGCCCCTTATTCTTAGCTGAATAAGCTCTTCCAATATTGTTTTGTCATGAACATTTGCTGTTTAAATTGGTGCTGGAATTGATCTATACAGTTGGGCCCCCATACCCCCAGGTTCTGCATCTGTGGCTTAGGAGGGCTGGCTGGCTGGACCGTTTTATATGATGGTGGAGGATGGTGTCCACGGTGCCCGAGCCAGTGCCCTCAGAAGACCGAGGGACCACTGTACCGTGCACCTCTTGTTGGTGGTTAATGCTAGAACATTAGGTATTCTGAATTATCTTTTTTTTTCTCTCTAGAAAGAATGTTTTCTTATTCATTAGGATATATTAAGTTTATATCATTACAGAAAGGTTTTATGAAATGCCTAATTCTCTCACAGTTCACTATATTTTTTTGTTAAATTTCATTTTTGTCTTGATGTTTTCCCTCTAGGCTGAAAATCTATTGTTAGATGCTGATATGAACATTAAAATAGCTGACTTTGGTTTTAGCAATGAATTTACTGTTGGCAGTAAACTGGATACGTTTTGTGGCAGTCCTCCGTATGCGGCCCCAGAGCTCTTCCAGGGCAAGAAATACGATGGGCCGGAAGTGGACGTGTGGAGCCTCGGCGTCATTCTTTACACTCTAGTCAGCGGGTCGCTCCCCTTTGATGGGCAGAACCTAAAGGTATATGAAGCAGTTTCATCCTAGTTCTTCAAAAAGCTTAAAGGATTTTGTCAAATGATTAGAGTTAACGTGTCAGTGTTGTTTCAGTGGGGGAGTTGGGTTCTTTTTTAACCTAAAAGTTGACTTAGTAGTTTTCTTTCCTCTCTACCTCCCCAAAGGAACTGAGAGAGCGAGTATTAAGAGGGAAATACAGAATCCCTTTCTACATGTCCACAGACTGTGAAAACCTTCTCAAACGTTTCCTGGTGCTAAATCCAATAAAACGAGGCACTCTAGAGGTAATCACATAAGTGGAATAAAGAACAACAGTGGAGAGTCTTTAAACGTATTTTTAGAATTTTGCTTAGTTTGTATGCCATATTGAATACTATCCTGGGTTTTTTTTTTTTTTTTTTTAAACAAGATTGAGACATTTTTAAAAAGTTATCGTTTGAACCATAATTGATGAAATGTTGAGAATAAATTTCCCTAAATATTGTGATTATCAGAATGCTTCATTTATACTGCTAACGACCCAGTTCACCTTTCAGCAAATCATGAAGGACAGGTGGATCAACGCAGGGCATGAGGATGATGAGCTGAAACCGTTCGTTGAACCAGAACTGGACATCTCAGACCAGAAAAGAATAGGTAATTACTCTGTGCCTGCATGCTGGTGTATGTGCAAGTAACATACTTTTCCCTTCACTTATATGTGTACACCTAAGACAGGGATGGGCTTCCCTGGTAGCTCAGTCAGTAAACAGTCTGCGTGCAATGCAGGAGACCCAGGTTCAATCCCTGGGTTGGGAAGATCCCCTGGAGAAGGAAATGGCAAATTGCTCCACTGTTCCTGCCTGGAATATCCCGTGGACAGAGGAGCCTGGTGGGCTACAGTCCATGGGATCACAAGAGTGGGACACAACCCACCAAAACGGGGATTATAACTGGGATAAATGTAGGTTACATGAAGCAGCTAATATGTTTTGTCATATTTAGGAAGTTATCTGCAGGCCCTGTAATAGTACTCAGTAACTCAGAAATAAGCCAACTGCCCATTTATGTTAGAACAATGTGTGATCTTTTCAGTCAAATGAAGGAAATTAGTTTACCCTGTAATGTAATGATTTCTTAACCAAAGGAAACCCATAAACTGTATTATGCCCTTCTTTTAGATATTATGGTGGGAATGGGATATACACAAGAAGAAATTCAAGAATCTCTTAGTAAGATGAAATATGATGAAATCACAGCTACATATTTATTGTTGGGGAGAAAATCTTCAGAGGTAAGTATAACCAGATAAAAATGTATAATATCCTTTTTGTGAATTATTAGCTCATGTAATAATTAGTTTTGGGTTTTTTTAGTGTGTATAACATTGATGATATTTTTAAATTTACCTTCAAATGACTTCAAATTACCTTCAAATTTACCTCCTATGACTATTATGAGCTACTATTTTAGCTTTAAGAGAATAAACTTTAATTAACTTGGCTTTTGTTAAGTTAACCTATGTAGTCAGTGATACTTTTAAAATGGTGTAAAGTATCAGATGAAATAGAGCATTTTTAGTTTTTTGAAAAAGCCTAGAAGGACATAAATATCTATCCTTGTGTGAATTTTTCCAGTAGTCAGAAAAATACTATTGCCTGAGTTTAGGGTGTCTCTTTTGTACACTGTGGTTTTTCTCTCTAAATGAACAATTTGTAAGAGGTTTGTGTGTTATGAGAAGTTTAGTTTCATAATAAACCATTTGGGCTCGTGTTGTGGTTTGCTCTGTTTTTCTCATTTTCTCTTAGCTGGATGCTAGTGATTCCAGTTCTAGCAGCAATCTTTCACTTGCTAAGGTTAGGCCAAGCAGTGACCTCAACAACAGTACTGGCCAGTCTCCTCACCACAAAGTGCAGAGAAGCGTCTCTTCAAGCCAGAAGCAGAGGCGTTACAGTGACCACGGTGCGTAAGTTTGAGATCGTTCCAGTGTGTTCCAGGCCTCCCGTTAACCAAGAGGCCTCCTGACATTGCCAAGCATCCTTTTGCTTATGGCCTCCTGGGGTTAAGGTTGCTTGATTGCCCTTCTTAGCATTTCTTGCAAAGCAGTCCTTCGTACACTCAATGTACCAAGGTACACTCAACTTGGTACACTCCTTGGTACACTTAGTCTTGGGTTGACAAGGCCTGGCTGGGTAGAAACCTGAGCCACATGGGAATTTATCAAGCACTTGAACGGAGAAAGTGATTTTCAGTTTTGTCGAAGTTAAATTTATAAAGCCACATGTGGCCAGTGGCTACCACCATGGACAGCACAGCCCTGGAAAATGTATAGTACACCAGTTTTGCCTTAATTGGTTTAAATTTTTGACTCAGGTCATTCTCGACCACACTCTTAACTGTCCACGTGTCTAAACACCCTCACTCTTACATTTTCACCATAGAGTCAATCTTTCGTGAGACTTAGGACCCAAAAGGATGCTTACCACACGTGCCAATTATTCTGCCTTCAAGGCAGTCCCGTTTGTTGGAATCCAGAGACTCTAGCAGATGTGCATTTATTCACGTGTTAATTCCTTTAATTCCAGTGCACAAATTTATGTTGGCCTAGTCCTGACTTTTAAAAATACATCCTCACATGGAATCCTCGTTCATTTCTTTGTTCAGTTCACTTCCCTTCCCTGGGCTTTGTCCTCCTGTGTTCTTCCACCTTGAGAGCTGGCACTTAGAACTGTACAGAGTATTCCAGGTGTCTACAGCTTTGGCTTTGTGCCGAAAGTGATGACTGTTTGCTTGGTTTCCATTTCTCTTCCTGCTGCCAGTGCCTCTGTGTGGTTTAGGCTGAAGCAGCACATTGTACTGCTTACTGATGCTGTCAGTAAGCTGTCTGCACGTCTGCTGTTTTCCAGGCTGAAACTGAGAGCTCAGAGCCTGTCTGATGCCAGAATTTTGCAGATGGCATTTGTAAATCAAGTGTTGATCTGGGTCTCAGTCTTTTGTGTTCATATTCGTTGCTAGCAAGGAGGGGTTTTTCTGTGTACTAGGTACAGAGCAATTAGCGAAATGCCTACGTGTTGCTCTGAATTTAAATAAAGAGAATTGTTCCTAAATCCTGGAAGAAACCTGGTATTAGTTTTCTCATGTCCCTAATGACTGTCTTAGTAAGTTCATTCTTCCTTAAGCAGAATCTGTCTGGATTAGTAATGCCCTTTTCCCAGCTCAGAAGATTGTAGAGCTAAAAAGAGATCACCAAACCCCCCCGTACTGGCAATAAAGAAATAGGTCAAGATTGCTCACCAGGTTTTCTGGGGTTAAATGGAAGTGGAGTGCTCGCAACAGGACCCAGCACTCCTGGCCCTGGCTCGGGCTCAGCCCACTAGCCCACCACTGCCGCTGTCGCGCTGCTTGTGTGGTGATGGTCATCCTGCCTTCTTGGAGCCTTTAATACTAAAAAAATTCACAAAGGAACATATCAGGAAGTTCTGTACACAGATTGCAGACCCGATTCCATATTCTTTTTTACTGTCTTTGGGGATGAAGATAGTGGTCAGCAATAAAAGAAGAATTGATTATGCCTCTGGCACTGTTCATATAAGTGCTAAGAATGGGCTAGGTTCCAAGTACTGGGGTCTCGTAAAGCACATCCAGGTGCGGCAGGCAGCCTGGCCAGTCCAGCTCAGCCTCCCACCCTCATCTCTCCTCTTGTCCTCTAGCTCTCAATGCCACTGACTTATATATGCCTGCTTCTGTAAAATGGTAACAAATTTTCTTTGTGTTTTTCGTTTGGGTCCCCTGTGTGAACACCCCCCCCCACCCTGCTGCCACGTGTGTATATTTTTTCCTTGGAAGGGAGCTCTTCATCAGATGTGTAAGGGATTCTTTTATTTAAAAAAAAAATGCTGAAGACTCACTATTCTATTAATAAATGGTATTGGGGTAGTTGGTAGTGATCAGAAAAAAAAAAACTGCATCCATTTCTCACATCCTACGCAAGGTTGGATTCCAATTGAAATGAAGATGTAAATATATATAAACAGAAACCAGAAAAATGTTAAAAAAAAATGAGATAATTTCTTTGTAATTTGGACTTGTTAAGGTCTTTTCAACTATGGCCCCAAACACTAAAAGCCACAAAAGAAAAGACTTAAAAAATTTGACTACATAAAAGTCATATTTGGGGGAATTCCCTGGTGGTCCAGTGGTTAGTTAAGACTCTAGGCACTTTCATGGCACAGATTCAGTTCCTGGTTAAGGAACTAAGATCTGGAAAGCTGCGCAGTACACCCCCCTTTGCCCCTAAAAAATTAAAAAGGAACGGTTACTTTTTTGTGTGATATGAAACACAACATGGGACACTCCTCAGCAATGAAAAGGAGCAAATTGTTGATAAATACAGCAATTTGGAAGGATCTTGGGGGAGTTACGCTGAGTAGGGGGAAGCAATCTCAGAAGGTTGCATTGACTGTATTCATATAACATTCTTGAAATGAGGAAATTACAGAGGTGAGAACAGATTGGCCAGGATTTAGGAAAGGGACTTGTGGAATAGAGGTGGCTCTGAAGGGTTGCCCTCAAAATCCTTGAGACAGAACTGTTCTGTGTCGTGGCAGAGGGTGAACACATGAATCTGTATGTGTGATTAAAGTGTGTAGAACTGAATACACTGCACACAATGCAAGTAAAGCTGGAGTGGTTTGAAGGAATGAGGTCAGTGGGCTGTATCAACAGCCATCTCCACGCACAATCCCAAATCCTAAAATGAAAAGAAATTTTTTTTCTTAATCAAAATAATAGATGTTGAAAACAAATTGATATAGTAACCGTAAAGGTTTAGAATGTCATTGGATGTATCATGATAGTGAGAATAAAAATAAGTTTTAAGGGTAGTATCATCTTACATTTGGCTGATTCTTTGTTTTATATGTTAAAATTGCCAAACTGGGAGCTTAATTGTTCTCTTCCCACAAGTGAAATCAAATCTCTGTTCATTTTTAATTCATTTCCAAATAGATTTACTGTTTATATATTTATTATTTCTTGGTCAAACTGAGTGGCTTGTGGAATCTTAGTTCCCCACCCAGGAATAGAACCCGAGTCCTTGGCAGTGAAAGTGCAGTGTCCTAAGCACTGGACTGCCCGGGAATTCTCTAGGTTTACCATTTAGATTTTTGTCCAAGAGGTAGCTTTTCTGTACCCCACTTCATCCTATTTTTTTATTGATTTATTTTTCTATTGAAATATAGTTGATTTGCAATGTTGTGTTAATTTCTGCTGTACAGAATGTATTTATGTATACTCAGTTATACATAAATATACACTCTTTTTTATACTCTTTTCCATTATGGTTTATCTCAAGATATTGACTATAGTTCCCTTTGCTGTACAGTAAGGCCTTGTTGTTTGCCCATCCTGTGTGTATAGTCAGAGGACAGTGACGCAAACTCATAGTCCCTCCCTTCCCCTTCCATCCATTAATAGACCTAAGTATATAAAAATCTTTTCTCAACATAAATGTTGAGCATTTGGTGCTATGTCTTAAGATTACCACTGGACATTATAATGAACATGCAAGTTACCTTGTTCATTTCCAAAATCCTTTGAACGCCAGCTCTCCTGTGTCATCACAGTCTCTGGATGATGTCCCTAAGCACCCTCCTGGGAGCAGGCGCGAGCTGCGGCACCCACACCCCATGCCCTCCCAGTCACTTGCATGAGGAACATGCTTTCCTCTGCTTGTGCTGCCTTTCCTCATCGACTCAAATTCCTGTTTATCTAGATGAGCATGAGTGCTTTAAAAAAGATGCAAGATAAAGTGTCAGAAGAAATGGCCTGTAAATCTGTACTGTCCTTTTCCAAAAGGTGAAGGCATCTCTTGTACAAAAAGGATGAGATTCACTCAGATGTACCAGGTGAAGCAGTTATTCTGCATGATGTGTGTGCATACTTATCTGTCCAGGAACACCCTGTGAAGATGTTTCAGGACAACTATATAAGCTTACTAATTAAAAAAAAGAAACAAAACACTTTTAGAAAGTTGGGGACTAGTAAGTAAAATTTTAAATTGAATTCATTGCATAGGGAAAGCATACATGAATGGGAATCATCTTAGAAGATTTTACTGTTTTATATTAGATGAATATAAATCTTGGATCATCTTATAAAGTTTATTTTCATAAGATAAAATATAAAACTTTAAAAATATTCAGAAGATAAAATACTCTGAATTTTAAAAAGTGAATTCTTTATTTTAGCTGGACCAGCTATTCCTTCAGTTGTGGCATATCCAAAAAGGAGTCAGACCAGCACTGCAGACAGTGACCTCAAAGAAGACGGAGTTCCCTCCCGGAAACCAGGTGCCAGTGCTGTTGGAGGAAAGGGGATTGCTCCAGCCAGTCCCATGCTTGGGAACGCAAGTAATCCTAACAAGGCGGATATCCCTGAACGGAAGAAGAGCTCCACTGTCCCTAGTGTAAGTGTTGCTGGGCTGTATGACCTGCCTGGGAGTGTAGGACTGAAATGACACGACGTTTTGCTCCTCTGTTCTTCTCTGCCTGCAAAGCCCTGCCCCCTGGGCCCCTGTGTACAGTGTCACCATGTGGGGTCACTAGCTTTGTTGCAGATGTTTCTTGTTGCATGCACGCCACCCCACTGGATGAGATCCTTCATGTCAGGGGCTGTTTATAGTTACTCCAAAAATGTCTGAGAGATGGAAAGACCGCACAGTCTGACAGGAAATCAATAAAAGCAATGGTGACAGTACAGACAGGTGGTCACAGCTGACGGATTCTGTCCAGGACACTGTGAGGTCTAACTGCAAGGCAGGAACACGGTGTTGGCCCAGCATGTCAAAGGGCTCTATCAATACAGAACATTGACTGAGCCCTAATCTTGTGCCAGGCACCCTGCCGAGTGCTTTTCCATGTGTCAGCTGAATCTTAAGGCAAAGAAATCAAAGAAAAGTTAGGTAATTGTCCAAAATTATACTACTGACCTAAATCCATCTCTTCATTCTTGCACTTAACAAAATCTCCCTAGAGATTAGGTAGTGTTTATTAAATTTAATCTGTTCAGTTTCAGAAACTTTTCATGGATTGAAATGTGTTCTCTGAGCTAAAAAAATAATCACTCTTCTTAGCACTCTACGGAATTTTTTTTACTTGTGATGAGAACTTATGTTTATTCTCTTCAGTTCAGTTCAGTCGCTCAGTCATGTGCGACTCTTGGTGACCCCATGAATCGCAGCACGCCAGGCCTCCCTGTCCATTACTAACTCCCAGAGTTCACTCAGACTCACGTCCATCGAGTCAGTGATGCCATCCAGCCATCTCATCCCCTGTCGTCCCCTTCTCCTCCTGCCCCCTATCCCTCCCAGCATCAGAGTCTTTTCCAATGAGTCACCTCTTCGCATGAGGTGGCCAAAGTACTGGAGTTTCAGCTTTACCATCATTCCTTCCAAAGAAATCCCAGGGCTGATCTCCTTCAGAATGGACTGGTTGGATCTCCTTGCAGTCCAAGGAACTCTCAAGAGTCTTCTCCAACACCACAGTTCAAAAGCATCAATTCTTTGGCGCTCAGCCTTCTTCACAGTCCAACTCTCATATCCATACATGACCACTGGAAAAACCATAGCCTTGACTAGACGGACCTTTGTTGGCAAAGTAATGTCTTTGCTTTTCAATATGGTATCTGCTGCTGCGTCGCTTCAGTCGTGTCCAACTCTGTGCAACCCCACAGACGGAAGCCCACCAGTCTCCCCCGTCCCTGGGATTCTCCAGGCAAGAACACTGGAATGGGTTGCCATTTCCTTCTCCAATGCATGAAAGTGAAAAGGGAAAGTGAAGTCGCTTAGTCGTGTCTGACCCTTAGCGACCCCTTGGACTGCAGCCTACCAGGCTCCTCTGTCCATGGGAGTTTCCAGGCAAGAGAACTGGAGTGGGGTGCCATAGCCTTCTCCTAGGTTGGTCATAAACTTCCAAATATACAATGTAGTATTACTAACTATAGTCACCATGCTGTATATTGCATCCCCATGACTTATTTATTTTAATAGAAGACTCCAAAAGTAATTTTGATAAGAATTTGCAGAAAATGAACAATTTTAAGGATATCCTGTAATCACATTTTCCCTGAAAGTTAACAGTGACACAGCCTTCCTCCAACCCTAAAGAAACCCCAGAGTCAGGATCCTGTATTTGTGCAGCTCCCTTGTCCTGTTCTGGGGAGGGGCTCATACAGGAGCCCAGAGAGTCTTGTCTGCTCTGTCCGCTGACCTTGTGCTTCATCGGAATAAACACTGTATGGAAAGGCTTTTTATTTCGACTTCAATCGTCATTCCATAGCCCTGCAGTTTAAATCCAGCCTTAAAGAAACTTGTTCCTTGCCTTCATAACGTCTGTTCCTTGGCTCTACTCATTAGCACATCCTCTTTTGAAAATATATCCCAAGCATTATTAGCCACTCATATTTATTTATAAAGGAAAAAAGTATGTTGCTTTAATTTTCTCCCATTTGTCTTCAGTTTCCTTATACACGACCTGCTCATGCTGTGGTAAAGGTGGCTCCTTTTAATCTTTTTTTTAAATTATCTAATAAAAGTTGTGCCGTGACTTTTGTTCTCCTTTTTTTTAAAATTTTGAAAGTATTTAACTTTTAAAAATTGATGTGAAGTTCACGTAAAGTTCCCCTACATACAGTTAACCATTTGAAGCATTTATTTGGCACATCTGGTGCACGTTCAGCCTCTGCCTCTCTAGTTCGCAAACACCGCAGAACGCCCTGTGCTCATTGAGGAGTTCCTCCCCAGTCCACCCTCCTCCAGCCCCTGCAGCCACTAACCTCTTTCTCTCCTGGTAGATGTGCCTCTTCTGGACATTTCATATACGTGCACTTACACAAGCCTTTTGTGTCTGACTTCCTTCACTCACCATAATATTGTCAAGTTTCATCCAAGTTGTTGGATGAATTCATTCCTTTTTATATGCCACAGTTTATCTCCTTATGTGTCGATGGACACTGAGTGTGTTCCTACCCTTTGGCTATTATAAATAATGTTGATATAAGCATTTGTGTACAAGTTTGTGTACCACAGCTGCACTTTTTTACGTCCTTACATATTCACGTCCTTGTTTCTCCACATTCTTGCCATATTTGTTATTTTCTAGTTTTTTTTTTTTTTTGATTGTACCTCTCCTAGTGCATGTGAAGTGGTATCTCATTGTGGATTTGATTTGCATTTCCTAAATGACCAGTGGTATTCAGCATCTTTTCATATGGTTATTGGCTGTTAGTAGGCCTTCGTTGGAAAAATGTCTATTCTGTCCTTTGCCCTGTGTGACATATCTGAATCTCTTGTCAGATCCAAGATCATGCAGATTTATCTGTTTTATTTATTTATTAAAAAAATTTTTTTTCTAATAGTTTTGCAGTGTTAATTCTTATATTTTTAAATTTTTGTTTCATTTGTATATTTACCTTATAATCTGTGCTTTTTAATGTTTTAATTTGAAATTATTACCTTTTAAAAAGTGAATTTCTCTACCTTCCTTCTTCATTTCTCTACCTTCCTTCTTCATTTTAAATAATCCATGAGTTATTACTCTATAGATTATTGTAGCCAGCTTTTCAAAGTCACTTTTCCATAGCCATTTTTCATTATTGCAGAAGTACTGGAAGGTAGGAAAGAGGGTAGAGGTTGCTGCCTTTGTCTTCTCTTCTGATCTAGTGCCTAGTGCTGTTAATACTTTGTTGTTGTTTAGTTGCTAAGTCTTGTCTGACTCTTTTGTGACCCCTTGGACTGTAGCCCTTTGGGCTCCTCTGTCCATGGGATTTCCCTAGCAAGAATACTGGAGTGGGTTGCCATTTCCTTCTCCAGGGGACCTTCTCAAACCTGCATCTCCTGCATTGGCATGTGGATTCTTTACCACTGAGCCACCTGGGAAGCCCATTAATAATTCAGGTTTATTTAAAGACTAAGTACTTATGTTTATTTAAATAGGACTTTTTTTCCCTGTTGTATTATACTTAATAAATCGTTTAAAACCAAAATGCCCTTTTTTTTAAATAGAGTAATACGGCATCTGGTGGAATGACGCGACGGAATACTTACGTTTGCAGTGAAAGAACTACAGCTGATAGACATTCAGTAATCCAGAATGGCAAAGAAAACAGGTATGGAATTTTACCTGTTTGCAAGAAAATGTGTTTTTCCCAAGAGAAATGGAAGGATGGTATTTACTTCTTAGTTTTTATAATCAAAATTCAAATAATAGTGGTAAGTATTCTCTAATGGTAAGTTAAATTTAAATGCAGTTCTAGTGAGATCCTAGAATTCCAAATTCCTCTCCTGGTCCAGAGCCTATTCTCGGGGGGCTGGGTATGATGATTGGAAGGGTTGAGTTAAACCAGGGAGCTTTCCCAGGTGAAATAGGTGGTAAGCTGTGCATTAATTGTAGAACTATGAACAGGGAAATGGAGTTTGCTTTGTGCACGTGAATATCTTGAACCAAGACTGGAAGCGGGGAAGGATGATGACCTGAGACAGGGAGCCACGCCTCAGGGGCATGGAGCACCAGATGGGGTGGGTGAGCCATCTGTTATAGGTCAGCAGTGTGCCAGAAGGGCCGGGTAGACAAGTAACATTGTAAAGGTAGTCTTCACCTTAAAAGAGACACACTTGAATATCCAGAGAAATGGAGAGTTCAGTCTTCTCAATGATTTTAATCTGGTAGAGAGGCAGTCTTAGATTGAATAAGCATGATTTTAAAATACTAACAGTAATATATCAGTAAGGAATCAGATCATACAGACCCCTTTCTAGGGGTTTCAAAATAAGAAAAGTAGGATTAAGTAGATCCAGCAATGATGCAATAGAGTTCAGTTTGGGTGGAGAGAAAAGAGAGGAGAACGTTGGCTTGGCAGAGCAGCTAAATATATTCAGTATAGAAAAGATTTCGCAAATGGGTATGGTTTTCCTTCTTCTGTTTTGGAAGAGTAGTATAAAACTAAATTCAGAATGATGAGATAGAGTAGAAAAGTTCTGAAATAGAAATCCATAAAATAAATTCACATCATCGTTCATTGTCCCCTGGCCTCTCAGCTTGAACATTATTTGGTCATAGCACATTCTCATGTGTAGCATCAAAATTGTTTTTCTTCTTTTTCTGACATTTACTTTCTGAAATTGCACTGTAAAGTTTCTGTCGTTAGATCTCACTAGTCAAATGAAATGTTTGATCACTAACTTCTATAACAACCTATCTATCATTTTTATCCTTAAAACCAGACTATTTTGTCATTCCCCTCTTGCACAGACCACTTATGTTTGAATTGACATGAGGGGAAAAGCTTGTTCTGTGAAATTACATTCATTCATTTTTTTCAGTGACTTTTTAGAAATATTTACATCTTGGTATTCTGTCTTTGAGTCCTGTCTATGCTTGTTCTCTCCTAATAACTTGAGTAGAGCCACTGGGCTAGATAACTTACAGATTAATGATTGGTATGTTTATTTTTTTAATAGTCTGTTCTTCAGTAAATTTTCTTTTATTACAGTTGCTTTCTCAAATCTATCAAATTGCTTGTGGTTTAGGGGACTGAGTAGGGGATACCAATAGAAGACTTAATTAGACAGAAGTTTCTTTCTTTTTCTTTTGGCTCCACAGGAGCCACGATTGATCCTGGGTCCCTGCAGTGAAAGCGCCAAGGCCTAACCCTTGGATCATCGGGGAGTTCCCAGACATTTCTGTTACGAATTTTAATCTGTAGAACTAGAAGAATGTTGTTTCATGACTATTGTTTTTTAAAAATTCTTCTAAATTGTTGAACTGCTCTCTCAGATTCCTCTTGAACTTTAGAATATACAGCTCTCTGAGGTAGAGTCAGACTTTGCTTTAAAAGGCTGTTATGACCGCAATCTCTCTGCTCCCTCGACTTGGGTTTGTGCACATGGCTCCTCTGATTCTCCTCTCGTGCAGCTACACAGTTCACTCCTTGGAGACAGTTTTAAGAATACTCTTGATTTCTTTGGAGTCATTACCTGGTTTCTACCTGCAGATACCTTCCTCAGTGGGGCTGCCCCCTCCTTATCCAAACCTGGGCCTTGTTGCTCTGTTGGCGTCAGTTATTTAAGTGCTCTCCTTCTGAAAGTGTTGTCTTTATCTTAGTAAACAGCCTCCTGCCACACAAAACAGGGCACATAATTTTAATAATACCTGGATTTTGTTTTTGTATCTTATAAATGAATTGAAAAATTAATGGAAAAATATTGGAGGTTTGAGTTCCAAACTAGTGGTCATATTTTTTTTTTACTTTCAGTTAAGGAAGACATTAAGTGTGACAATTTTTCCACCCTTAAAATAGATGCTTGAGTCATAAATTATTCACAGAGCCTTCTCTGTGCACAGATGACTTCTTTGGAAGATTGTTGCTTTTTCCTCTCCTATAGATATATATACACACACACACACACACACACACATCTTATTCCTTGACTAAAATACTAGTGAGGTACAGGATGCCTGGATCTATGTTAACTTCTGGAAGAAAGACATGAATTCCTATTTTAGCCTTTAGTATGTTTGACTTTTTTCTTAAATATGTGAGTGTTGTTACAGAATTCCAACATAAGAATGACCACGGCTAATAAAAATTAGATGAGCAAAGAAGGTTTTATCACAGTTAACACATGTATCTTTGGATTTTATTTTTAATTCTGCTTTTGCCCAATCACTGAGTATGCTTTGCATAAAGCATCCAAAATGTTTCATATTGGAATATTTCAATATGGAATAAAAGTCATATTAGACATATTTAGATATAAAGTCAAAAGATCAATAGGAACTTCACACAATTTGAATTTTAAGAACTAGTGCTATTTCTTTAAATAATGATTTTTTTTTCCTTGGACCCAGAACTGCTAAAAATATGATGCAACTACTGTTTTGTTTGTGTAAATTTTTGTGGGATAGTCTGTGGAACATAACCAGCCTTTTTGCCACATTTCTGAGGAAAAAATTTTGTCCAGCTTTTTCACAACAACCAACTTGATGCAGCCCATTGTGAGTTGGGGTTGTTTGTTGTAAATAGAACTTTTGTGAATTTGTACAAACATGAAATTCCACAAACATTTCTTGAGTTTACTGATTCCTAATTTGAAGTCCTAGGCCTGCTTTGAGAGTTCAAAAAAAAATCTGTTTTGTTGTTTGCTTTGTGGAGCTTGTGATATGACATGATTAAATTTCTAAAGAAATAATTCGTTTCATTGCTTTTAAGATTATGCCAAAAATTGAATAATTTATAGTTGAATATATCAATTTGCACTTCCTTTTTAAGAAGGTCTCTGACTCTAAGGAAGGTCAGTTTTTTGCTGCAGAGTACTTGTTCACGTAATCTTGCCTGCACTCTCCAGCCAGGGGGATAGCTCAGGGCGAATAGACTGAGCCTCTCCCTGTTCGGGATTCTGACTAAAGCCAATTTCCTCATCTGAGTCTTTGGGACCATTTATATATTCTCCAGAGAACATGCCAGGTAACCCCTACCACCTCTTCTTCTGCTGCTTTTTTTAGTGCACTTACTGATTCTAGGTCCTAATTTGGGCAAGAGAATGTCAGCTGCTGGGCAGGGGAATAAAGCATGTTGACCCTTGAGCTGCTCTGAACAGATAATAGAGCACAAAGGACAGTTGCATTTATCTGTAGGACTTCCTGGTGGCCCAGCTGGTAAAGTTATTTATCTGTAACTTAGTAAAGTAAACGTGTATGTATCTCTGTGTGCGTATGTCTATATGTGCATATTGGAAACAACAAAACATTTCTTCACATAGTTGAATCACTTAAGACTCTTACGTTGAGGTGGCAGAAACTCAGTCCAAACAAATTTAAATTAAAGGGCATCTATGAATTCTTGTAAGTGAAAAAGTCCAGGGATAGAGTCAGGGTTTGTCTCCTAGTTTTGCTGCTTCTGCAGGAGTTCCTTGGTGGGCTCAGCAACATCCGCCTTGATGTTGTCCCACACTCAGCTCTGCTCAAGCAGAAGCCCTGGGGCAGTGTTGGTTTGGCTGTGGCCTGCCCATCTCTAAATCTGTCACTGGCCAGGATAGCAGGAAAATCCAGCAGGGAGTCAGCGACATGGGGAGACGGAGACCAAGAACCTATTTCTCCCAAAACAGAATTCAGGTGCCAAAGGGAAAAAAGTGTCAGAGACAAAAAAGCGAATCCGTGTTTATCTTTTATAAGGTGTTTGTACAGTTCTGTGACTGTATTCAAGTCACACCCAAGTCAGAGGGCAGGGTTGTCAAAGACACAGGGCAAGCAGATCTTCTTGAGTAGTTTGTTGCACAGACCTGTCTCCTCCATTATTGGGACTGCTGGAATTCCAGTGGCTCACCTCACTAATGTTCCTTCTCAGTTATTGAATATTCTTGAGCACCTGCTCTATCTGAGGCATACTGCTGACTGCAGAGCACCTGTCCACATGGTCTTGCACATACAGTGTGGGGTCACACTGAGGCTGCAGGCCGTGTTTCCAGAGCACACAAGAGACGAGTCACTGCAGTGCAGTGGGGTGTGCACAGCAGGTGCTGTCACTGAATACACAGAGGGAAAGGGGTAACTCCTGGTGAGAGAGGGCACTGGTGCAGCCTTCGTGGAGGGATAACTTCGGAGGTGAAATCTGATGAAAAGAGAAAGATGTCAGCTTTCCAGACACAGAGACTAGCTCCTGCAAAAGTTCTTTGACCTGATGCATGACCAAGAGACGGCAGGTCATCTGATGTGCCAGAAAGTCAAATTCTGGGAAGTAACAGTGGAAGGTCAAGCCCAGAGAGGTGGCAGGGTCACAGCCAGACGGGTGCCTGAGGATGCGGCTCAGGGCCAGGGTGAGGAGTCTGAACTTTATCCTGAAGAGGCCGTGTGCTTTTCCAAGGTTAAAAGCAGATAAGCGACAAGGACGAGGTCAGGTGTGTGTTTTAGGAAGTTCACAGCTGTATGGTGGACAGACGGGAAAGTGTGAGATTGGAGAGCAGTGAAGACAGGTGGCTGAGGTCTGGGCCTGGGAGAGAGACGAAGCTCTGCACAGGGACCCTCAGGTGGGGAGGCGCGAGCCCAGTGAAGTGCTGTGAGGGGCTGACACCAACAGGAAGATCCAGCTGCTCTGTATGTCGGGCATGAGGGGAAAACCTGATGTTTTCTAGGTTTCAGGCTTTGAGAGGATTTCTGCAGAGAGGCACTGAAAGAGTATGGTCAGAATTCTAAATCCCTGATTATCCTTAACTGCTCCCTTTGAAATTGCACGGACGTGATGGCTGTGCTGGCGTTAAGAGCGAGAGAAGCCCTGGGTCGCTGTGTCCTGTAGCTGTGCCTGGTGGGACTGCTGGTGTGTGGTCGCTTGTGTCGCTCTTTCTCTGTCTGTAAACAGTTAATTTGCTCTTATTAGTTTTCCCACCTTGAAAAAATGGGGCTTTGTTGACCTCTTAAGAATTGTGAGTGTTTTTTATAAAGAAGTCAGTGTGCTTTGAGTAGGAATGGTTTGATAACATAGGATACTTTGATAAGTACAACTAGTTACTACCATAGCCGTAATTTTTCCAGTCCATTTAATGTATGACAGTGTGCTTGGGAACAGGTTGAGAGCACAGTGTACGTATTACAGATTCGCTTTGATTTGAATGGAGATATCTTTTAAGATAAGCTTTATTTTACGCATAGCTCGGAGATCATCATCACTCACATAAATATTCAGACATGTACAGTGTTACTTTCTTTTCTTTAAAACTAATAAACTTTTTAAAATTACTGGTTTTTAAAAAGCAGATACAGATTAGCAATTGCTCCAGAATCCCCAAAACGAGTTTAAGAGATTTTTGTTCTTTGACAGAAATGAGATGGTTTGGGGAGGAAGGTAATGTGCTTTGAACAACAGGTTGCTCTTTTTGTCACTGGTCCATCATACTGTTGTTTCTGCCTCTGCCTGAACCCAAACCCCCTCCCAGCCTGACAGAAATGTTCGCTTACGCAGCTAGCCCTGCCTCTGTTTGTAAGACATCTTCCACCTGTCGGCTGAGACATCAGAAGTCGATGTCCATGTCAGCCTCTGGGCACCCCAAGATGATGTTACCTCCAATAGACAGTGAAGGAGATAACTTCAAGGCTATGTAAGAAAAATGCACATTCCTTGTGAAACTAATGTGTACCCACTGCTTCTTAATTTTGTGCTGTGGATATTACAGTCTAAGGTTTTGTTCCAGTTGTCCACAAAGTGTCCTTCCTGTGTGTGGTTTTAGTTACGCACATCCTGTCTCATGGTGTCCCTGGTCATCTTTGTATTTTCATGCCTCTTCATACTATAAAGGATGTAAGACATTCCCCTTTTTCTCCAAGTTGCTTTCAGCATGTGGGATTTTACAATACTTACGCCATTTTTGTGCTTCCGAAACTTTTTAGTTGCCTGTTCTTCAGTTTCACCTGCATAGCCTTTGTTTCTTTTGTATTGGCAGGGTTCTCTGCATGTAAGCAATTTGAGAGGGAAGCAAAGGAAAAGAAGCTTGAGTTAGCTGTTCTTTGTTCTAGAATTTCCCTGCATTAATCTTGTCCTTGAAAATATGTACGTATTGTCCCCTTCAACCCCATAAGGTGTCGTTTCACTGTGTACTATTCCTTTGGTACCCTTGGCCATTTAACTTGCCTTTTGCTCTTAAGTCCTATAAAATACCCGTTGGATCTGGATTTATATACTGGTTATTTCTACTCTATATCAAAGGTATATTATGACTACAAATGTTTGTGTGCCCTGTTTGCTACGAAGCCAGGATTTTGTGAACAGGGATCTAACAATCTGTCTTTTGCTGGTCTCCTAGCACTATTCCTGACCAGAGAGCTCCAGTCGCTTCAACACACAGTATTAGCAGCAGCACCACCCCAGATCGAACCCGGTTCCCAAGAGGCACTGCCAGTCGTAGCACTTTCCACGGTCAGCCCCGGGAGCGGCGCACAGCCACGTACAATGGCCCACCTGCCTCGCCCAGCCTGTCCCATGAAGCCACACCGTTGTCGCAGACTCGAAGCCGAGGCTCCACTAATCTTTTTAGTAAATTAACTTCCAAACTCACAAGGAGGTAAGTGCCAGGTGGTACTGGTTGGTTGGAGCAAACACAAGGGCAAAAGGAGAAATGTTTTCCCCTCCATTATGTGAAGCCACTGCCCAGATGCTTTTCATTCTGCCTTTAGCTCACATTTTTCTGGTTTGTATATCTAACTCTGTACTTCTAAAACCTTTTAAAAGAGAAATTATAGAGCCCCGAGTCCTTTCACAACACTGAAAGTTCTATAGCGCTTGGGAAATTGTTGTTCCTTAATTACCGTTTCTGTTAATCATACACCTCTCCACATGGCGTGTGCACTGCAATTTAGCAAAACCCCAGATCTGCTGTCGTCCAGCGGCTGGTGCCCTGCAAGCTGCCACTGAGGAAAACTGTGTGGTCTGACCCCCCGTAGACACAGAGGGGAGACACAGTGCCTCTTTTCTCATTTCATCCCAGTGTCATGGAGGAGCACTAAGTTCCTGGGAGCTTAGATCTGGACATTGCTCTCTGTTGGCCTCAGGCATAACGAGAACAAAGCCGCATTCTTCTGTTGTGTAGTTTTGGAGATAAAATCCCTGCTTTATCCCCAGGAAGAACTATTATCTGGTCATGTATGAAATCTTTTGTTTGTCCAGTTGACTGTCAGCTGGGGCCTTGGGAGACCTCTAAGGCGCTTTCCTTGCAGAAGCTAGTCTAGAGGTTGCTAAGCCTGGAAACATTGGCCGCTACGAGAGGACAGAGAGAAGACAGCATGGCGCACTGCGCTCAAGAAAGCAAGGGCACCTTAAGCCAGGGCCACTCGCAGGGAGCCTCCACCCGCTGCAGTTCCCGGATACCTGGAGGAAATCCTTTGTACTGGAGCCTCTCTGTGCAGTAGTCTCTTCTCCAGGTGTTCTGCAGATTTGCCTGTTAGAGACCCTCACAGGACAGTGATGGGGCTTTCCCAGCGTCTGGAATGATAGATGCCCTCCTCATTCCGCACTTCTCTGCATTCCCTGTGGTGCATTATCCTGCTGATGTGTTCCATTCCATCTTTGTTACTTAACTGTAAGCTGGATATCACTTGGCAGTCTCCTTAATGCCTCCAGTAATGTTATTTTAAATCAGCCATCTAAAACTTAGACAAAATGGGACTTTCCTGGCAGTCTAGTGATTAACACTTCACCTTCCAATGCAGGGGGTGAGGATTCAATCCCTGGTTGGGGACCTAAGACCCCACATGCTCAGGGCCAAAAAGACAAATTGTGAGACAAAAACATAGTAACAAATTCAGTAAAGACTTTAAAAATGGTCCACATCAAAAATAAAAAATAATTCAGACAAATCACATTAAGCTATCTTTCCCTAGATTATCTGTTCATTGTCAGGATGTTGAATACCAGATTAAGGAGGACTTCAGATACCCACTGGCAACTGACTAGAGGTCAGAGGAATAAAAAGTTTCTGGCCTACTCTCTCATTCTCTTCGTAGCCCTTTTGCTGAGACCTCCCATTCCAGGATGGGCTAAAGAGCAGAGTGGTCCAAGGGGCCTTGCCAGATTCGAGGCACCCATTTGTGAGCAGCAGGAGAAACAATGAGTTCAACCCAAGGAGAGTCTGATGACCCCAGAATAATGCATTGCTTCCTTTCAGGGTCATTCCAGGGGCTCTCCCAAGCCTCCCTGTGCCTTAGCTCCTTCCTCAGAGACTAGGCTGCTTAGTATCAACTGGTATTTTGCCTTCTGGTGCCCCAGCGCAAAGAGGGGGTGTGGCAGTCAGGTACACTGTCTAAGCTCCGGTCGCAGGATGATCAGCTTTGTGTCCTTAGGTTTTGGTCTCAGATGGGCTCTTTAAATAAAGCCTTGCACATCATTAAAATCCTTGTATTTATTTGTCTCCTTTGTGTTCTTTTTCTTTTGTCTTGAATTCTATCATTGATAAAAGTAATATCAGCCACAGTACATCAAATAACTTATTATGTGCTAACAAATAGATGTCTGTACATTTATCGATATGGAGATACTTGTTTTATATACCTGTGTATGTGCGTATACACACATACATTCTCTCTCACACATTTAATCTCCACAGTCTACCCCGTGGAGTACACATTACTCCAGTTTTATAGAAGAAACTGGAGGTAAGATTCAGAGAGACTAAGGCACGTGTTCAAGATCCCACGGTAGAAGAATGCTGAGTCAGGTCCATGCTTCCAGGAGAGGCCCTTGATCCCCACCACATAGTGTCCCTGGGAGGGAACAGTGAAGGGCTGTTGTGGATGTGAGTCCTTTTCCCTCATTTTCTAATTGTTTATTTTATGTATTTGAATTGAAATTGAAGGCTGGGGCCCCTTGTTAAAAATATTCTAGAGAGGGTCATCTAACTATGATTTCCACCCCCAAGTTTTTTCAGAAAGTCTTGTTCATTAGTTTGCAGGCAGACTTGGAGCCTCCCGCGGTGCTGTACTTCTGTTGTAGTCAGTTAATTCTTAAAAGCAGCCAGCGTCCTTGCTGCTGCAGCAGCATCTTATCCGCCCCTAATAATTGAGCTGATCAAAGTGCTAATGCCTGAAAGGCTCAGGTGTGGGCACACGAATGCCTCAGGGGAGACCTGCCGGGATGTGGCAGAACAGGGCCTGGTGTCCGAGCTCGCCCTCTGCCCCCGGCTGCGCACTGGACAGTGTGAGTGCTTTAGAGAGTCCGTTCCCTGCAGGCGGGACAGCCCGGGTGCACGCATGGGGCCCTGTGCCCCCGAGACTTCCTCCTCTAATCCCCTCAAGGGGTTTGTGAGAGGACAAGTTAAAATAAGTCCTATGACTCCTGAGCAGTCCCCTTGACTTTTCTCAGGTAGAAAAATTGGAAATGAAAATAGGTCTTAAAGACCTTTTAATCAGTTTTCACAGGCATCTTTCCTACTGTGTGTAATCCAAAGGGTACTACTGTTGATGTGAGCGTGGAGTAGATGCTGGTTATCTCCAGTGGTTACGTACTTTTCAAATTGGTAGGTATCTGAAGCAGCGCCAAAGTCATCCCAAATTAGAGAAAAATAAAACAACAAAAAGAAAACTATTAATTCAGTCACAGCAAAATACTTATGGGTACTTCCTGTGCTGCCACAGATCTGAGATTTAGAAATATCGGTAGTTTTACAAGCCCAGGATGCATTCACCCAAGAATGCTTATCGTGTGATCATACAGGCCTGAGCCACAGCTGGAAGTTTTCTTTTGTCAAATTCAGTTCAGTACAACCTAAACATCTCCTTCAATTTTTTAACAAGCAGAGTCAGTTCTTTTAAATACAGCTCTTTCAGTTGTATTACTTAAAAATGAAACTCCCAATGTTGTCATTTAATTTTCTATCATTTTGGTATAAAAGCTTTAAAAAGTCTACTTCATTTTAAAATCCCAGAAGCTTATTACAGTGCTGTATGTCAGTTATATCAAAACTGGAAGGGAAAAAAAAAATCTCGGATGACTTTTTTTTCCCTCTCCTTAAAAAGTGATTTATATCGAGTCACTGTGATACGTATTGATTCTCTTCATGAATAAACATTTTATAATGACATTTTTAATGTTTCTGAATAAGGTGATATTTTTTGTTCAAAGATATTTTGAAGAAAATTGAGAAATGTTATTTTATTTCTAGTACATTGAAAATAGCTTTTCTTTAATACAAGATGTTGAATTTTATTATCTTAAGGTGTACCCATCTGAAGAACCTTAAGAAATGTTAATTGTAGATACTGTCAATATTTACTGCTAGGTTTTTTCTTATTATTTTTTTATATTTTTTTATATTTATATTTAAAAGACAGTTGTTTGTGATAATTTTACTTTTTCATCAGATGTCATTGTTTTCATTGTTCATTGGGCAAGAGAGGAGCCCTGTTTTACTTGCTGGTTTTATTCTATCTGTAATTAACTATTTAACTTGTGCAAGTCATTTTTGTTAATTTTTTTTTTTTTTGGCTTAATTTCTTTTAGAAACATGTCATTCAGGTTTATCAAAAGGTAGGATTTATATATACACATTTTTTTTTCAATCCTCACCCCAAAATGGCTCCTGCAATTAACATCAGGTTTGGCTTTGTAGCCCTGTTTTTTTCCTTGAAAACTAAACTTTCTGCTGAGAACTAAATACTTATTTCTTTGAAAGGAAATTGGAGAGAAAGAGATTAACTCTGTCAGGCATCTTAAAAGGGACTGTTGCACCCATGTAACAAGAGGCCTACGCATGCTCTGTGCATTTTCTTCCTTTGGTAGAATTGTTTAGCATCCAAATAATTCTGTCTTCATACTAATAACACTTAGCATGCTTCTGTTGGAAGAATGAGATGTTCAGTAACAATATGCAATTAATGATTAGCCCCAGGCATGCAAAAGGTAAGTGGTAATTGTGTTGATTTTTTTATTTTTTTTTAATTTCATGGAGGATTGCATTAGGGAAAAGCTAAGAGTTGTAGAGTAAATAGTTTTGTATCTAAAAGGCACTTTCCACCAACCTCTGAAGAAAGTATGTCTTATTCTAGTAAATGTTACTCTTATTAGGTGGATATTTTGTGATGTGACAGTCAAGAGACCAGGGGCATTGCTCACACTCTCAGGACACACGCCCTTCAGGGGAGAGTGGCCATTGCAGCCTTGTTGTGCCCGCGCCTCTCAGGTCCCCAGAGGCCAGGCCATGGGTTTACCTGAGATGCCACAAGTGGGTCACAGAGAGGCTTTATTCACGGGAGTTCTTTGTCAGAAACCACAGGAAGAGTGCTTTCTTCTTCCTTCTTTCCACTCTGATGATGTAATTGGAAACGCACTGTACTTTGGGGCTGGAGATGGAAATGGCAACCCACTCCAGTATTCTTGCCTGGAGAATCCCATGGACAGAGGAGCCTGGTGGGCTCCTGTTCATAGGGTCACAAAGAGTCGGACACGACTGAGTGACTAAGCACATACTTTGGGGAGTGATTAAAAAGTCAGAATAACTCCACTAGAAAGCCATGCATGTGCAGAGATTCCAGAACTGGGCAGGAATACCTGTTGTGTATATGAAGCAGATGTGCAGCCTGCCTCCTGCACAGCCTTTGTGGGCACACAGATGGTTTTTGGCTGAGTCACACCTACGAGAGTAAGAATTGTAATGAGCTCAGCAGGTGACCAAAAAGTACTTCGGGTTCGTTTTATAATGTCTGTGTTTATATTGGGGTTGGTCGTGTTCTGGTGTGTAAGATTTCTTTTCTCTTTCCCACTTCTCTGTGCTTCTGCCTTCTATTCATTGAGGCTTCCAACTGAATATGAGAGGAACGGGAGATATGAGGGCTCCAGGTGAGGGAAATGATTTTTACTTAAAATATTTTATAGGTATTTACTTCATTTCTGTGGCGGAGGCAACACTTTTCGAACGTTCTGCGTCATATCCTTGCTCCACGTGGGGTTGGCTTAGGGCGGGCAGCAGTCTGTGGTCAGGAAGTGTGTGTGCTGGTGCCTGGCGGCCACGCGAGGGCGCTGCGGTGCCGCCGCCTGCACGCCGCCCAGCCCCGTCGGGTTCACGCTAGTGTTTAGGTGTTAAGGTGCCATTCCTCCTGCCTGCGCGCCCCTGAGGCCCGGGAGTCTGTGGCAGCACTGTCGACATGTGAATACTCCTGGCCTAGTTCTGGTCTCGAGGAAGGAAAGCAGAATATTCAGGAGAATGTTCTTTTTTTTTTTTTGGCCTTGCAACGTGGCTTGTGGGATCTTAGTTCCCAGAACAGGGATTGAACTCCAACCGTGGCCCCAGCAGTAAAAACACTGAGTCCTAACCACTGGAATATGTATATATATAATAACTATGTGGGGCATTCCCAGGAGGTCCAGTGGTTAGGACCCTGAACTTTCACTGCCAACAGCCTGAATTCAGTCCCTGTTCGGGGAACTAAGATCCCACAAGCCATGCAATACAGCCAAAAAAATGAAAAAAGAATGATTATGTGGTTGAGTGGGTTTTGCTTTTAAGTTTTGTTTAGCTGTCAGTGCATGGATTTGGCTGCAGAGAGAGTGACCAGATGGACTCAGGACTCTAGATTTCTTCCACTTGGGCCCTTTTTTATACCGGTCACCACCGTGCTGTTTGAGGTCCTTGTTAGCTTTCTTCCTGAGGCACAACTCTGGTCATATGACTTCCCTGAATGGAAGCCTGCGGTGGCCCCATCGCCTGATCGAGCGTGTCCACACGAGGCCCTGTGTGGCCTCAGCAGCTTCAGTTTCCCCCACACACAACCTCCTCAGCTGAGCAGAAGTCTGGGGCGAGAGCCAGGCAGCACCCCCAGCCTGCCCTGGAGCAGGTCTAGCTGCCTTGAGTTTGTTTCTAGCCCCGGGGTAGGGGCAGGACAGACCCTTGTTCCTGATGTGCTGAGGATCAGGGGCTCGGGACGCATTCTGTGCCTCCATACCTCCTTGCCTGCCTTAGATTGCCTCTGCTCAGCAGGCAGGCTTAAACCACCTCTATCTTGTTGTTGAAAGTCCCCAGGCTCTTCATAGCTCTCCTCAGACGCTGCTCCCCACCCCTGCCCTTCCTGTCCCTTTTCTCAGTCCTCCCGCGAGGCGGGCTCTGCCTCTCTGCGACTCTAGCAGACTGCCCGCTCCTCACCTGTGCTGCGGCTGTGTCCCTGACCCCAGCTCTGAGTGCTTTTGCTTTTTTTTTTTTTATAACCTATGTCATATTTAACAGCACTTTATACTTAAGAAGCTTTCAAACAGTTTTGGTAGATGTGAACCAAACTGCATATTCTCCTAGCAGGTGGATGACAGGGAGGGCTACGTACACAGTAAAACCCATAGCCCACCCTTAGCGCTGATGAATTTGCCAAAGGATTGAGTGTATTAACACATACACTGGGAGGTTTTAATGATCGAGAGTGATAGGTATTCACCATCCTAATTGAGACCTTCAGAAACACACAGGAGAACGTAAGTAGCGGTTCCCGGCAGTAATGATTAAATGCTGCAGAGCAGACCTGGTAGGCGCCTGTTGGAGTTCCTCAGAGAGCCGTGCCTGGGGCTGCAGCCTGCAGTTTGTGAGTCTGTAGGGTTTGCATTTAGACCAGTCATTTTAGTGCTCAGCAGCAAATTAGTCTCAACATGTCACTTTCCTGTTTCAGTAGTAAGAATTATTTTTAACTGTGATGTATTAGAAGTTTAAATGAACAGAATAGAAGGAAAAATGCTGAGGTTTTTGTAGGGGTCTGAGAGAATGGCCCACCTGCCACCCAGCTCTGTTTAGCAACTGGGGCCATTTACAGGGAAAGTGATTTTAAACTCTTTTGTCACTGATTGTCCTGAATAACAGTGACGGTGGAGGTTATGATGAGTTGAATTTTTAAAAACTGGTGGGAAAAGCAGCCAGGCAGGGCAGAACTGGAGGCTGGCCTGCTAACGCCACCTCCCCGAGCTGGGCCTGTGACGGGCTGTGATGGGCCTTGCCGCCTGCAGCCAGCCCAGATGACAAGGGCTGGGCTCTTGGAGATGTGCTCAGATCACTCTCTACCTTGCCTGACTCCCAAGGATTCTGTTTAACAAATTATTTTCTTAATTTTCACCAGATGACTGGTGAAGATTTTTCAGCCAGGTAGATTTTTTGTGTCCTGGCTTATGATGGGATGGGAGAATGGATAGATAGATGAATGCTTCTCAGAGAAGGAACTGGTTACCAACGGTGAGCCTCTGCAGGAGCCACCCAGGAATCGTTTATCGTGCTGCATTGAGCGAGCTAGAGTAGAGAAGGCGGGGTTTCCTGTGCTGTTAAGAATAAACCTGCCACTGTGCATTTCAGTCGCAACGTGTCTGCCGAGCAAAAGGAGGAAAACAAAGACGCGAAACCTCGTTCCCTGCGCTTCACCTGGAGCATGAAAACCACTAGTTCCATGGATCCCAAGGACATGATGCGGGAGATCCGCAAAGTGCTGGACGCCAACAACTGCGACTACGAGCAGAGAGAGCGCTTCTTGCTCTTCTGTGTCCACGGCGATGGGCACGCGGAGAACCTCGTGCAGTGGGAGATGGAGGTGTGCAAGCTGCCAAGACTGTCTCTGAACGGGGTCCGGTTTAAGCGGATATCAGGGACGTCCATAGCTTTCAAAAATATCGCTTCCAAAATTGCCAATGAGCTAAAGCTGTAACCCAGTAATTATGGTGTAAATTAAGTAGCAATTTAAAGTGTTTTCCTGAACACTGATGGAAATGTATAGAATAATATTTAGGCAATAACGTCTGCATCTTCTAAATCATGATATTAAAGTCTAAGGACGAGCGCACGCCTGGGAGCGAAAGCTGGCCTTTTTTCTACGAATGCACTACATTAAAGACGTGTGACACGCGTGCCCTCTGTCTCTTTTCCATTGCCTGAAGTCAGCGTGTGACACCCGTCTCCACGGGCCTCCTGTCTGTGCGGGTGTGAGAGTGGACGGTGTGCGTGTGTGTAGTGCTACAGAAGCATCTCCTTACACTGGCAACCAGAGTTTTTATGAGTACCTCTGTGGGAGATTATTTGGTGCTAAAACATTAAAATTGCCAAGGAGGAAAATATTGAGTTACTACTAAGAATTAACTTTAAGACTAGTTGATAATTAATACAGGTTTACAGTTCATGCCTGTGGTTTTGTGTTTGATGTTTTGTGTTTTTTTTTTTTTTTTAGTGCAAAAGGTTTAAATTTATAGTTGTGAACATTGCTTGTGTGTTTTTCTAAGTAGATTCACAAGATAATTAAAAATTCACTTTTTCTCAGTAAAATCTTGCTTTGTCTCCTGATGCTGTATTTAAGACTCAGATTAAGGCAGTGACTAAAAGTATGTGTTTTTGCCTCCACCACCACCTTGAACAAAAGCAAATGGAAAGCGTGTGAAGGCCAGGCCACTTTTTCCTTATTGTGGATCCTAATATTTTGTCATTTCTAGCATCTTCTTTCCCCAAAGGCACTGAAGGGAGAAGACGGCCCACATGGCGACCAGAGCTGGATGGGAGTGGGCCGTGGCTGTCTGCCTCACCCTCGGGAGTCACATGTGCCCCTGCGTGGAGAAACGCCAGGCCTTGGCTGTTCTGGGTCTGTTCTCCAAGAAGTATGTAATTTTCCTCTCTTGTTCATTGTGATTCAGGACATGAATTAGACCCACAGCCTTTACCCAGCTGCTGCATGATTACGCAGAGAGGATACTGAGGTCATCGGTCAGTTTGACGTCTCGGTCTCGTGGGAATGCTGTGACACTGATGGCTGTGGGTTCTGGGCTTGTCTGTGGTAGTCCAGATGACAGTCTGGACACAAGGTCGTCAGTGCTTTCCATCTACACAGGCAGGGAGGTGGTGTAGGTGTTTGGGATGCATCCCTGACCTCTTAAAGTTTATGTCCTAATAGGGCAGCAGTCAGTAAACAGTGATTAAGTGTCTAGTACAGAACACAGGGGTCAGTGGCACGAGGAGAATCAGCGCAGGGTAAGGATCCAGAGGCCCCGGGGTTTGAGTGGTGCCATGTTAAATGGGTGACGGGTGAGGATGAGGTGCTTTAGCCAAGACGTGGCTGCAAGGGAGGCACCCGAGTCTGTGTCTGGCTGAGGCCAGAGTGCACCGTGGCCTGGAGCAGAGTGGTGGGGGTCAGAATGCCCACCTGGGCCACAGAGGCCACACCAGTGTGTCTGCTCTGAGACGGGAGATGGGGAGTGGGGTTTCGGATGGAAGAGGAGTGGCCTCAGGCTTTCAGATGCTTGTTTTGGCAGCTGTATTGCAAAAAGGCCAGAAAAGCCATTTGCAGGCTGTCGGCAGTAATGAGGTGAGAGGTGGTGCTGTCCTGGCAAGACAGTGGTTGGATTCTAGGTATGTTTTGAAATAAGAGTCCATTTGCTCCTGATTGCAAGTGGGTGAGAAAGAGCCAGAATGGTTGTCCCTTTTTTTTTTTGGCCAGAGCAGTAGAAAGTACAGGGTTGCTGTCCATGGAATGGAGCAAGTTGTGGGAGAGTTTAGGGGTGAGAGAGCAGGTGTAGACGCAGTTTGAGGTACCTTTAGGTATAGGTGGTGACTCGGGGGAAGACCCCAGAGCCCTCAGCGAGTAAGAGGAGCAGAGGAGAGGACCAGCGCTGAGCCCTGAGACGGGGCTGGGGGAGGCCAGGAGAAGGGGGCCCGGCGGGAGGGCCCTGTGGTCGGGGGAGGCCAGACCGGTGGGCCTGAGTCGGGGCTCAGGGAAGGGTGGTGGGGTGAACGCCCTGTGACCTAACAACAGAGCAGGTCCTTTTCACCTTCCTGGAACTTCATGCTCTAAAGGACAAACGGAATACAAAGTTCTCTTAAAGGAGTTTAATTTCTCTGATTACTCATCTGTCATAAGCTATCTCTGTATTTTAGTATGTTCCTGACCCAATGAGCAATGCTATCTTTAGCACCAGTGTTCACCTGCAGAAGTCATCTGAACTGGTCATATTTAAAGGGCTCCAACAATACAGGTTTGATTTTAGTGGCAGCATAGATAGTGTTACCTTTACTGAGGTTAAAATGTGAAATCTCATCCGTTACTAAAAGACCCGTGTCCTTCCTTGAGATACTGTACCCTCAGGATAGAGCATTTTTATTCTTCATACAGTGAATTTTGAAAGAGAATATTCTAGAGTACTTGAGTCACTTGAGACAAAGCCATATTTTTTGAATCCCCAGAAGTGAGATAAGATACCTGGTGGGGGTATGCTACTGTTTTTATTTACCCGACACCCAGAATGTTTTCTTATTCCTGAAAATAAGGCTTATCTCCTAGTTAGGTTGACTTCCCGCTCATCTAGGTCAGGCACATCGGGGGAACCAAGACAGCATTCTTTAATGACAGGCCTTGTCCTCAAACTGTCCTTTTCATTTCCAAAAGTGAAGACCTGTGCAGAAAACTTAAGAAACATGACTGAAACTTTCAGAAGAACAACTGTGAGCGCTTTCACAGCATACTGCTCCAAAAACCTAGAGAAGATGATGCTTAAAAGAAAAATTTCCCTCTGTGCAGTATGAACAAGTTACCATTGCCTTGGAAACTGTCCCTGGAACACCCTCTCCTAGCAGTTCTTGCTCAGTGAGTGATGCTTGGTGACCGTGGGATTCATGGACCTCGTGTGGCTCCGTGAGCAACACCAGAGATGCCGGGGGGCACGTCTGTGAGGTGCTGCCTCCTGGTCCGGCTCAGGCAAGACAGGCAGCAGGTATAGGAAGGGCTTGGAGCACAGGGCCCAGAACTTTGCTCTTCTGGGTTTTGTTGTTGGGGTGGGTTTTATTACTAATTGGCCGTGAAATCCTTTAGACAGTTCAGCAGCCCTTTAAGTGGGGAGAAAAGTGGTAGCTTTGAAGGGAGCGACGTGAAGAGCGTGGCATGCCTTGCAGGCGTTCTGATGATGCACAGGTGAGTCCAGGTGGCTCTGTCCCCCAGCGCAGAACCCGGCTGTCCCCGCCAGTCCACGAGGAGGCCAGAGGCCAGCAGCTCTGTGAATTGGTCTTGGTTTGCCTCTTGAGAGACCAGAGGCCAGCCAGAGGTGACAGGAAACTGGGCCTCACTGTGTCCCCAGGGGAGGGAGCTCACCGGGTGAGGGGGGCATGTGGAAAATGGGTTTTGCTGGGAGAGTCTGAGACTTTTCTTCACTTTGGGCCCAACTCTCAGGACGCTGAGAGTGCAGCAGTGGCCTTAGGGCCCAGGACAGATAGTAGACGGGCATTTTGAGGAAGGCTATGTGAACTCAAAAGTGAACGTCCTCTGCCGGGAAGGGGGCCGCTGGCCACCGTGGGGCCTCTGCCTGCTCCTTGCCACAGCGGGGTCAGTGCCACCAGAGGGGCCAGGGCGGAGCAGGTAGGGACCAGAGTCCCTCCCCGTGGTCCGCAGAGCCCTGTTCAAACGTGGGTCACGCAGCGTGCCCTCCTGTTGTATGCCCTGCACCTGGGTGGCTTCTTTCCGGATCCCAGCTTCTTAACCTCGGCTTTCCTCCCCAGAAAGTCGACATGTTTAAGGTGTCTCACGCTGGGATGCTGGCCGGGGCCCCCAGACGGCATGTGCAGAGCAGGGCTCCTGGCAGCCGTCTGGAGGTCAGCAGCTCCCCAGGCGCAGGCCCTGTTAGGTGGGAACACGGGCTAGTCCTTGTCTCTCCCCTCCCGGCTTGCCCAGAACACAGAAGTCCCTGAACAGCGTGCTCTGGCGCTCAGGAGGGGACCTGCCCTGCCTGCAGAGACTTCGTGAAGACATTCCACCTGTGTCTGTAGGGTTCTGGGCTCCGAGCCCGCTGTGAGGAAAGTTGACAGGCCCGTGCCAGTGTGCCCAGAGGACAGGGAGAAGCGGTGGGCCAGGTGTGAGTGCCAGGCAGGAAGCTGAGGGCGCCTCACCTCCTCTGGGCTCGAGTCTCCACCGCCGATGCCGGCCACTCCCGGGCCTGCCTGCCCCACTCAGCCCTGAGTGGCCACTGTGCCTGCCCCTGCCGCCCTGACAGCCAACAGCAGTTACAGGTTTCTCTTTTCTGTATGCTGTTTACTAGACTACAAGCGCATGGGTCAAGGAGCTTGGTCTTTTTTTTTTTCCTTCCTGTAACCCAAGGATCTAGCATGGTGCCTGGTACATACTACAAAAGAGGTATTCATTGGCGACAGTGACGGAGCACAGGCCCGAGGGTCTGGGACACATGAGGCGGCTGTTCTGAGTCTCCCCCGAGCCGCCTCTCCCCTGTCGGCCCAGGCTGAGATAGGCTGACACAGGCTGCAGCTGCAGGGAGTGGTGTTTGGTCCGGACAAGGCCCATCCTGCTTGATCTCCAGCAACTCTGGACCCTTCCTGTGTTGCAGACGAGGCCCAGCGGTGGGGTGAGAATGGAGCCCGTGGTCCCGCTTGGGCCGGTGCTCCTTGCTCTTCACCCGTCTGCCTGTACTGATGCCCGTGCGATGTCATTCAGTCCAGACCCTGCAGGTTCCTGCAGACGTCGAGGAGGAGGCCACCTGGTGAGGAATCGGCCATGAGATGCGAACCTTCAAATTGAAACGCTTGGCTGAGCGCCTTACTCTGGGCCTGGCCATGAAGCGTCACACAGTCAGCGTGGCATTTGGGTTTCAGTCCCTTGAAAGAGTAGCGACCTGAGGCTCGCCAGCATGTGAGGTGTGTTCAATCGGGAGGTTAGTCAGGATTCACTTGGGCATCAACAGCGGCCACCACCATCTCCTCTGTTTAGAGGTGGCCCCCACCGTTAACTCTGATTAACAGTGGCCACCACCAGTTACCTCTGACTGCTTAGTCACGAGCCGGAGCCTCCCGCAGACCAGGGTCACTCTGGGGTGGAGGTTAGACCAGACCACACTTGCCGAGACGACCCAGTCTCAGGGTGACAGCAGGGGCCACTGGGGCCGGGTTGGCGGGTCTGATGCCGTCAGCGTTGGTTTGGTTGCCTTGTGGATTTTTTTGTTGTGGTTTTTTTGTGGCTGGCTGTGTGACAGGGCTGAGTGGCTACATGCTCTCGTGCCCTCCCCAGCTCCCTGGTATTCATCCCTGCAGTTTCTGACTGTGGTGACACACAGAGGCCTTCCTGGGGGTGTCACCGAGGGAAGAGCCGGCGGAGCATCCATACCCAGCCTGTGCCATGCCTCCTTCCTGCCCCCTCCACCCACCCTCTTAGAAAGGAAACCTGCAGCTGCTCATCAGGAACTTCTGCTCTGGGGGCCTCCGGTGCCTGGGTCTGCGGGGAGTTCTGGCGGCTGCTGCCTTTTCCTGACGTGTCGCAGCTTCCTACACTGCCCTGGTGCTCTCCTCTCCTCCCAGCTTTATGCTCAAGGCTCCAGTGTTTGAAGATCAAAATTGTATTCCTTCCCTGAGTTTTATCACTCCAGGTGATTACTGTCCTAGTTCTTTTCAAGTGTTTCAGGACAAGATGGGAAGAGTCTCTCATTGTTTCTACGTTTGTGTGTTCACTTAGCAACACTCACACTAGGAGGTTCAAGGTGGGACAGCTGCTCTCAGAGGGCCCCGTGCTGAGCTCTGAGGATCCAAGAATGAGGTAACAGCCATGTTCTCTTGTAAGTTCCCTCACAGGAAGAGGGACACAACCACAGCCGTGAAGCCTGGCATGGCCGGTGCTGCGTAAAGGAACGCCGGGCTCAGGGCTGAGCAGGAAGCCCAGTCCAGGTGGAGGAGGCAGGTGGAGACGAAGGAACGACCAAACGCCCCAGGTCACACAGTGGGAGGGAGGGACTGAGTAGCCTGTGCCAAGGCAGGCACGGCGGACTCACCGTGTCGCCGAGTTGTGGGGCGAGTGTTGGGGCAGCAGTGGGCTCAGTGCTGCTCTGTTCCGTTGAGGGGACTCGGGTTCAGCACTCCTTAGGGAGTGGCAGGCTTTGGGCACAGTGCTGCCTCCAGAGCAAATCAGACCCTGCTGCCCTGGGCAGCCAGGTGCTGGGGGCCAGACAGGAGGTATCCGGTGTGGCCCATGTGGTCCTCCCATTCTTTCTGGAGTGAGGGCTGCACTGGCTGCCCGTCCCCCTCTGGAGGGTGCTACCGGCGGGCAGGAGTAGGTGTGAATGCACTCCCACGCAGGCGTGCTCTGCATGGAAGGAAGCCGGGAAGTGGGAGCATATGCAGTCAGTCCTTCGTATGGGACCAGGAGAACTTGGTAGAGGGACCCCTGGGGGTCGTGTCCCAGCACCAGAGCTGCAGCCCACTCCACCACCCCAGACGCACCCTGTTCCCTGAAGGACTGTGTGCTGCTCCCTCCTCTGTCGGCCTGCAGCATCCAGCTCCACTGGCATCCGCTGCCTCCTGTCTTTGGTGTCCTCCCCTTTAGCCCAGCTGGCTTCTCTCTGCAGCCCCAATACCCTGGGTCCCTGGGTCCTCTCCTCCCCTTCTCTGAGCTCTGGAGACTCCGCGTGGGCTTATCTCGTGGCTTAGCCTGTGAGTAGAGGGTGGGAGTCATGTTATCCTGAAAGAGCATGCCGGACATCCTCTTGTCTTGACCTCGCTCAGGATGTGGGGTGTGTTTTGAGTTTCCTAGCCTCGCAGTATTAATGAATTGAACCAAAATACTGAAACAGGACTAGAGAGGCAAAGTTGTGTTAGCATGTCTCGTTGATGCTGGAGAATAGAGGAAAGACGTCAGCACCTGCATCCTCTCTAGTCTCGAGGAAGGAGGAGGAGGCAGGACCCTGGCCCCCCCTGCTGAAAGCGTTTCCGCTCTGAGACAGACACTGCACTGGTGCCGTGACTGTTGGTGTTGCCTGCAAGTGGCCCCAGTCAAACAGTCAGCACTTTCAAGTGTGGATGAGTATGGACCACCTTTATTACAGTCTTTTGAAATTGTGATTCTCTTTGAAGTGTTGCGCAGTTGATGGGTCAAAAGTATTGACAAAACCAGACTTTTTACTCCATTAGAAACCTGATAGTTTGTTTATTTACTAAATGGTACATTTCTAAAATAACCAGGGCATGTATTAACACAGACCACCTGTACCAGACACAGGAGCAGCCCAGTTTGGGTGGGGTGGGACGAGCGGGGAAAGGCCTAACGCCTGACCCCATAGCCAGTGTGGGATAACGTACACGGAGGAGGATGGCTGAGGGCCTCCTTTTCTGTTTAGTGAGAAAGCAGGTTTATTCAGGGGCATACTATTAAAAAGCAGAGACATCACTTTGCCAACAACAGTCGCTATAGGCAAAGCTGTGGTTTCTCCAGTGTCTCGTACGATGTGAGCGCCTCCATAAAGAAGGCTGAGCGCTGAAGAATTGATGCTTTCAAATTGTGCTGGAGAAGACTCTTGAGAGTCCCTTGGACAGCAAGGAGATCCAACCAGTCAACCCTAAAGGAAATCAACCCTGTGTATCCACTGGAAGGACTGAAGCTGAAGCTCCAGTAATTTGGCTACCTGATGGGAAGATCTGACTCGTTGGAAAAGACCCAGGTGCTGGGAAAGACTGAAGGCAAGAGAAGGGGGCAACAGGTTAAGATGCTTGGATGGCATCACCGACTCAATGGACATGAGTTTGAGCCAACTCCAGGAGATGGTGAAGGACAGGGAAGCTTAACATGCTGCAGTCCATGAGGTTGCAGAGACTGGTCTCAACTTGGTGTCTGAACAAAACCACTGTGTTCCATAGACAGAGCGTGGGCCGTCTCAGAAGGTGAGAGTGACCCCAAGGTATGAGGATGTCAGTTTTTATAGGGATGGGTAATTTCATATGCTAATGAGTAGGAGTACTCCAGCTGTTTGGGAGAAGGGGCAGAGATTTCCAGGAATTGGGCCACTGCCCACTTTTTTAACCTTTACTGTCTGCCTTGGCAGTATGGTGCCTGTGGCTGTGTCACTTAACTTTCTGACGTGTTGCAGTGAGCGTATACTGAGGCTCAAGGTCTAGTGGAAGTCCGCTTGTCCACCGTCTTGGACCCAGATGGTTCTAGTCAGTTTATGGCATGTTCTTGGGCCGTGTCATTCTTCTAAAGGTTGTGCCAGGCCCACTTCCTGACTAATTCACCCCTCAGAGATTTACTCCCCGTTCTTATGGAAAGCAGAGGGACAACAGTCTGTCTTCTGTAGCTGCTTCCGGGCTGAGTAGGGGCATCGACCCTGCCTGTCAGGGAGTGAAAATCTCTGGATGCCTGATCTAAGGGCCCCAGGGGCAGGACAGCTCCTTGTTTTGAGTAGGTATGGCCTGCAGTCCTCACACAGCCATTATCTTGATGTGGAATTGTTATAACTGCTTCCATAGCTTCCTATTTTTGAAGATGAAGCATTTTTGTAACAGCATCAGGGTACGATAACTCTATAAACGACAAAAGACTTAAAAGGCACAGTTAAACATCTGATTACAGTGTAATTGATCATCTTAGTTACTGGTACGACATACAGCATTTTAAGGTAACAACTAGAGCTCTAGAATTATACCAGGACATGTCCAGATTTTAGAAAGTGTGTAGTTTTTAGAATTTCTGCATTAATAACATCCATACATTATATTTTTAAATTAAGAATTTTTTATTGGGGTGGAGTTGCCTTACAGTGTTGTACAACAAACTGAGTTAGCTGTATGTATACATATATCCCCTCCCTCCCACCCCCAAACAGTATGTTTTTAAGTAGGATTATGACTTATGTGATAATGCTTTCCATGTAATTTAACATGCTAAATCATAATAGTAAAATATTTCTCTCTGAGATGCCTCAGGGTCCCTCTGAAGCGTCCCCAAATTAGCTAAAAGTCAAAAGAACTTTTGATTAAAATTTGGGATTTGGAAAGTTTGTCAGAAAGTTTCAAAATAGTTGATCAAATAGGATTTCTCACTGCTGATACCATTTACCTCAGATTGGGACTTGAACCCGTGTGGCTAGGACTCAAACCCACATGACTGTACTCAGAGTCAGCCAAAACCCACAGTACCTGGTTTGAGGACCTTCTAATGAAGCTCAGGTTCTTGATGTCTCTTCACAAAGAATTCAGTGAGACAAAGTGATAGGTAAGAAGTGGATTTATTCAGATTCAGAGAGAAGCATACTCCACAGACAGTGTAGACCATCACAGAGGGTGAGTTCAGCTGCGAAATGTGATGTGGTTAGTTTGTATAGGCTGGGTAATTTCATATGCTAATGAGTGGGAAGATTATTCCAACTATTTGGGGGAAGGGGCGGAGATTACCAGGATTTGGGCCACTGCCCACTCAGTTCAGTTCAGTTCAGTGGCTCAGTCATGCCTGACTCTGCGACTCCATGGACTGCAGCACACCAGGCCTCCCTGTCCATCACCAACTCCCAGAGCTTGCTCAAACTCATGTCCATTGAGTCCGTGCTGCACCCAACCATCTCATCTTCTGTCATCCCCTTCTCCCGCCTTCCATCTTTCTCAGCATCAGGGTCTTTTCCAGTGAGTCAGTTCTTTGCATCAGGTGGCCAAAGTATTGGAGTTTCAGCTTCAACATCAGTCTTTTTAATGAATATTCTGGACTGATTTCCTTTAGGATGGACTGGTTTGATCTCCTTGCAGTCCAAGAGACTCTCAAGAGTCTTCTTCAACACCACAGTTCGAAACCATCAATTCTTCCAAACTCAGCTTTCTTTATAGTCCAACTCTCACATCCATACATGACTACTGGAAAAACCAAAGCTTTGACTAGACGGACTTTTGTTGGCAAAGTAATGTCTCTGCTTTTTAGTATGTTGTCTGTTGGTCATAGCTTTTCTTCCAAGGAGCAAGCATCTTTTAATTTCATGGCTGCAGTCACCATCTGCAGTGAATTTGGAGCCAGAGAAAATAAAGTCTGTTTCCATTGTTTCCCATCTATTTGCCATGAAGTGATTTGGAACCATTCTGTTCCACATCTGGCTCTAACTGTAGCTTCTTGACCTGCATACAGATTTCTCAGGATGCAGGTAAGATGGTCTGGTATTCCCATCTGTTTAAGAATTTTCCATAGTTTGTTGTGATCCACAAAGTCAAAGACTTTGGCTTAGTCAATAAAGCAGAAGTAGATATTTTTCTGGAACTCTCTTTTCTAGAAACGCCCACTCCTTGGTCTTTTAACAGAAGGGAAAGATGAAATAGTTTGAGTTTCCCTGGTAGCTCAGAGGTTAAAGCATCTGCCCACAATGTGGGAGACCTGGATTCAATCCCTGGGTTGGAAAGATTCCCTGGAGAAGGAAATGGCAACCCACTCCAGTATTCTTGCCTGGAAAAGCGCATGGACAGAGGAGCCTGGTGGGCTACACTCCACAGGGTAGCAAAGAGTCGGACACAACTGAGCGACTTCACTTCACTGGAACTGTCATGGCACCTCTGGGTGTGTCATGTCACCAGTTGATTGAGGATCAAGGTCTAGTCTTGTCTAGTCTTGGTCCCTTTTGATTCTAACCGGTTTATGTTGTGTCCTTGGGCTATGTCATTCTTTCAAAAAGTGTGCCCTGCCCCTTTCCCTCCCATTACACTATTTATTTGCTTCACTGGTGGTTCAGACAGAAAAGAATCTGCTTGCAATTCAAGCAACCTGGGTTCAATCCCTGGGTTGGGAAGATCCCCTGGAGACGGAAGTGGCAACCCACTCCAGTATTCTTGCCTGGAGAATTCCATGGACAGAGGAGCATGGTAGACTACAGTCCATGGGGTCGCAGAGTTGGACAGGACTGAGTGACTAACACTTAAAAGTTAGATCTCAAAAGCAAATACAGATCACTTACACAATCTGTTATCAGAGGCATTCCAGGACTTTCTGGTGGTCCCGTGGCTAAGATTCTGCACTTCCATTGTAGGGGACAAGGATTCTGTCCGTGGTCAGAAGTTAAAAGACATTCCAGGAAGACTTTGTTCCCTTTTAACAGAAAAACCAAATCCAGGTGTTACTTTACCTTACTCCCAACATAGTAAATAATACTAGCTAAATATTTCTCTCTGGGATGCCTCGGGGGCCCTCCCGAAATACCTAACTAAACTCAATCCAATCTTAGAAAGTCCTGATTGTACATAACTCTTTTCAGTATTTTTTCATTCCTCACACCTTCTTTTACTGAAAACACATGCTTTCCTTAAAAGTTTTTCCATGTTATTTTTCTTGCTGATACATTAGCAATAGATACAAGGTCTAGTAAACCATGGTACATAACATTGATGACATCAGTTTAGTACTAAATATTTTCCAGATGATGTGAAACTGAAGTTCATTCTGGCCAGATTATTTTCTGAGTATTTATATAAGCTTAATTTTCTTTAAGTCAATTTTACGAATTAATTTTTGCCAGTACCTTACATCTACAAGACACATAAACACAGAGGCCTCATAGTTCCTATTCTAAAATTTAGCCATGAGTCAGGTACAGCAATATAAACCCATTAGTCTGCAAAAGAAGTTGGATTGAAATTGAGTTTCTGGCAGATGGAACAAATCAAGCTTATTTGTCTCACTGGCTAAACCCTTTCTACTAATATTTATGGAAAATGCTTAAGATTTTTATTTGTCCTTGACAAGTTCCAAATTATTAATTTGTAAAAATTTGTCTGTGTGGGTTATTAGTTGCAGCACATGGGATCTTTTGTTGCCACACACAGGCTCTAGTTTTGGTGTGGGGACTTAGTTTTTCCTTGGCATGTCAGATCTTAGTTCCCTGACCAAGGATCAAACCTGCATCCCCTGCTTTGCAAGGCAGATTCTGGACCACTGGACCATCGGTAAAGTCCCTGTTTCAAATTATTTACTCCCTCTTTCAAAATTTGCATTTTATTATTTTTAATGAAACAAAGATGAGTATTTTTAATGATAAAAGATACAATTCACAGAGAAGATAGATATCATAAACCATTAGACATATAACAACAAATAAAAATAGATAAAGCAAAAATCTTATCACTCTTATGTCCTACACAAATATATTTAAAATGTTGTATCTCGCTCCTTGTTATTGGATGTCCAAAGGACATTTAGAAAACTTAACCAAAAATAAATAATTAAAAAATTACTTATTTTCAAAAAGTAGATTCTTTTTGGTGATTCACTTAAATACATATATTATTTTTGAAGTTATTTTCCATTGTAGGTTATTACGAGATATTGGGGCTTCCCTGGTTGCTCAGCTGGTAAAGAATCTGCCTGCAGTGCAAGAGACCCTGGTTAGATTCCTGGGTTGGGAAGATGCCCTGGAGAAGGGATAGGCTACCAACTCCACTATTCTTGGGCTTCCCTGGTGGCTCAGATGGCAAAGAATCCACCTGCAATGTGGGAGACCTGGGTTTGATCCCTGGGTTAGGAAGATCCCCTGGAAGACAGCATGGCAACCCACTCCAGTGGATTGGGTTGGGTTGGACAATCCCCATGGACAGAGGGGCCTGGCGGGCTACAGTCCATGGGGTCACAAAGAATCGGACATGACTGAGCAACTAAGAACAGAACAAGATGTTGACTATAGTCCCTCGTGCTGTACAGTAAACCTCTGCTGCTTGTGGCATGTCTATTTTTTTAAAATCTGAAAGCGAAAGAGTCGCTCAGTTGTGTCTGACTCTCAGTGACCCCTTGGACTGTAGCCCTAACAAAAATTCTCCAGGCCAGAATACTGGAGTGGGTAGCCTTTCCCTTCTCCAGGCAATCTTCCCAACACAGGGATTGAAGCCAGGTCTCTCCCTTTGCAGGCAGATTCTTTACCAGCTGAGCCACAAGGGCATTCTATTCATACTGAGTCAAACAAGTGATTCCGCTTTTTTGTATTTTAAAAAGATGGCAGAGGTAAGAGTTCCTGGAGAAAACCAGGTAGGACATTTGTATCTCAAAGGCACAGGCACTTCCTCCCAGCCTGACTTTGTTTTCCCTTTCTTTAATCTTAATACTTTTTTTAAGATCAATAGACAAGGTTTTGGGAGTGGTAAAGGATTGGTGGGTTTTGGATTGCTTTTAGAGCCACACCTCTAGTTCTGTGAAGACTTGTAAAACAGGGACAATTTTTTTTTCTTTTTTAAAAAGAATTAGGTGGCTACCTAACTGCCATTGAGAGACTGACACACCCGTGCTCACCCATGTTGGGATGTTTTACTTTTCCTGATTTAACTTAGCGGGGAATCCCTCACCCAAAATTCCTGTCAGGTACGGCTGTTGAGTCAGACCATTGGCCTCCCGTTTTGGTAATCTATTTACAATTTTGTATGGCCCTCAGTCTGGCCTTTGATGTGAGGAGGCTTGTCTACAGCCCCATGGAATCCCATTTTTAAAGGTACTGGGACAGTTTTTTGCCAGACTTGTTTCCATTCATATCCTGTGGGCACCGTTGGCTTGAGTTTTATAAGCACACAGAGCGGAAGCATTCATGGCATTACAGTGTCTGGGTCTGTCCACTCGAAGGCAAAGAGGTGTTGAGAGTCTGGGTGCAGAAGAAAGCCACCTTTACTTCCAGCACCGTGAACCAGGTCAGCAGCCCATAGTTTGACAACTTGGATGGGGTAGAACGGAGACCTGTCTCTTGGGACTGAGCATGCTCCCCTCCCCACCAGGAGTAACTTTTTCTTGGTGGGTGCCTTTTCTTTGAGGGTCTCCAGACTGTACTGTTGCCTGGGATTTAGTGAGCAAGCAAGGGAGCGGTGCACTCAGGCAGGAGCAGCTCTTGGTCTGGGGCTTTCCATCAGTCCCCATTGTCGTACAGGGTTGGGAGGGAGGTCAGAAAGCCCCCGTGTCTGCTAAGAATACTTCTACCAGCCATGTCAAGGCTTACCTGAGGCTTTTCCAGGGAAATGAACCCCAGAGGCTTCTCCAGGTGTTCTTTGGGAGACAGGGAGGCCCTGGGCCCCGTCAGCCTCTGGTCCTCTCATCCATCATTGGTTTGAGAGCCCCAGTATCCCTTCAGGACTGGTGACGGTCATGCTTCCAGTGGCCCTCTTGTCCACACTTAAAACTTGTTTTCTCAGGGAGAGAGTGGCTCTGATCCAGGCTTCCTGGGTCCTGTCCTTAGCATGGGTCTTCGCAAGGGTGCGTGACCCTGAGGTGGTGCTGGGGTTAAGGCTGCTGCCAGTGATTAGGCTTTTTCATATTGTCCCCAAATCCTTTTCATCTCTTGTCCCCTATAAAGAAAAAGAGAAATAGTCATGTCCAGCTCTTTGCAACCCCATGGACTGTAGCCTGCCAGTCTCCTCTGGCCATAGAATTCTCCAGCAAGAATACTGGAATGGGTTGCCATTCCCTTCTCCAGGGGATCTTCCCACCCAGGGATCGAACCCACATAGGCTTTACAGGCGGATTCTTTACCATCTGAGCCACCAGGGTAGCCCCTTGTACGTTATCTGTACTGTTAAATATCCCAAAGACCATATCCATGAGCTTATTGATAGGAGTCTGGGGTCTCCAGCTCCCCAGATGGTACATTAGGGGTAAATGGTCTGGAAAACTGTCACCCCTTCAGAATTGGGATATGTAGGAGCTCCCAATTGTGGACCTCAGGGAAGTTGACTCATAAGGGTATCATCTAAAACATGGGGTTCCTGTGGGGGGACGGGGTGTGAGCCAGCAACGCCAGGCAGTTCTCTAGACTCGGATTTTGGAATAGGGTCTTGCTTCCCTGATAGTAGGTAAAGAATTCCCCTGCACTGCAGGAGACCCCGGTTCAATGCCTGGGTCGGGAAGATCCACTGGAGAAGGGATAGGCTACCCACTCCAGTCTTCTGGCCTGGAGAATTCCATAGACTGTATAGTCCACGGGATCGCAAAGAGTCCAACGTGACTGAGTGACTTTAATTTGAACATTTGGATGAATGGACTCCCCTCCCCATTTGCCTTTTCTTTTACAAAATATGACCAGCTGCAAGATGGTATTGTAATTTAATGACCTAATATTTTTTGCCCTATTGGTCTAAATTTTCCCGTTAGCTAATATGCATCCTAGCAGGGAGTCCATCTGGATGCTTACAGTTGCTCCTGTGTTTTATTGGGATGGCTTGACAGGGGGTCTAATGGGTCCTGGCTGGTGGTACTTACTTGTCCTGGTATTCTCCCAGTGTCAACAACGGGGTCCTGTGATCTCCAGGTTGGTTAGCCTAAGGAGGTCCGCTGGATCAGTCAAGGAAAGGATCAAGAGCCAGTCGGGAACAAGCAACCAGAGTCAGACCGAGAGGGAGGAGACCTAACTAAACAGTTATCACTGAAACAACAGAAAGAAAGGAGCAGAGCCCAAGGGCAGGGCTGTGGTGCCTTAAGGCAGTGATACCTGCAGGAGACAAGCTCCCCTCTTTAGGGTCCTTGCGAAGGAGGCTGCCTGTCTGCAGAAGTGAGGCAACACCCACCTGCTGGCTGGGCTGGCGAGGAGTCTGGGACCAGTAGACAGTCCAGGAAGTCAGGAGAGAAGCCTCAAGTCTCCCACCAACTAGGACACCTTAGAGCGTTTATTTTAAACCACTCAAAAAGAAATTTGTTTCAGCTATTTATATAAGGAATACATGTTCACTGTAGAAAATCTGGAAAAGAAAGTATAAAGAAGGAAGTCACCTGTTACCCCGCCACCCACAGCCGACTACTGTTCGCCGGGATTTTTCCATCCATGATGATCTGTGTGGGATCCCACAAGGACAAGCTGTTTTATAACCTGCTTTTACACTTCTGTTTTAAGCGTGTCGCCGGCTCACCAAGTTCTCGCCCGCGTGGCGCCACGTCGAGGGAGGGAGGTGGCCCGGTTTTGTAGCCAGACCTTTATTGTTGGAGTCCTGACCAGCTCGCCCCTGTTCTGAGTGATTGCCTTCTTTGTTATCTCTATGCAGTGATGGTTCTTGAAGGGGCTGAGGGCTATTTGGGCCCCCAGGAGACACTTCGCAGTGCCTAGAGAGAGAGTTTCTTCCCACTGTCCCGAGCAGGGTGAGTGAGACTGCTGGCATCTGGAGGCGGGCGACAGCGAGCATCTGCCTCCTCCCACCTGCTCTTGTTGGCACCACGGTGAGGGGCATCCTGGCCGGGCCCTGGCTGCACTGCAGGTGCGATGGGCTCTGGTGCTCCCAGATGACTTCCACTCCAGACACCGAATGGGAACCAATGTGTGTTTCCATGTGGCTGGGCATTTCTTAAACTTTCCACGTTTGACCGTAGTTTCAAGGGATGTTAAAATTGCCCCATGTAAAGGTCTCTTGAATCCAGAGGAAAGGCAGGGAGGTTGTAGGGACTCTGGCTGAAGGGTCCATGGACGGCCGAGCAGAAGTGCTCTCACTGGGTGTATCATCAGCTATGTCTTGTTCCAAAAATGGTGCAGTTTACAAGTTTATGTTTAGTAAAAAGTGAGAAAACAAGTGGCCCAGTGAGCAGAAGTGGGTTTGAGTCAGAGTAGCCCTAAGCCTGCAGAAGACACTTCTTACAGGGTCCCAGGGAGCTTGACCTGGTTCCTGAGGGCCCCACCCCAGCTGCGGGCACAGGGGCGAGGCTCCCAGGGTGTTGACTTTACTGTCTGGTAAGGGAGCCCTGCCCACCCGGCCTTCCTGGTGACACGCCCGCACAGGGTGACTTGAAGTTCCAGCTCCTTTGGTGTGATCACTGCTAGTGCGGGGCACATCCCACTCGGACAGCCTAGGTGCTGAAGGCATTGGGCATCTCTTTATCAGGAAGCAATGTGCCTGCCAGGCCAGGCCCCTCAGGTACCCATGCACAGTCATTCCTGAGCCTGCACCCTGACTCAAGTCCCGGGTGGTGAGGGGGGCTGGTCAGGCAGGGGCGACTTCAGCTGGAGGGAGCACACAGGCAAGGGCCTCAGGGTGGACACGGGCAGACAGGCCTGGAACCCTGCCTGCTGGCCACGCAGATGATGGGAACACAGCTACCCTGGCGGCTCCTGGACCAGCGGGGAGGCCTCCCACCCTGCTGCTGACTCTTCTGAGCTGCGCAAGCCCCCCTCAGCATGGAGAGGCCTTCCCAGAGGGGTGCACTTCCGTACTTTCTGCTCTGAATCACCGGGCAGTCTACAAAGCCACTGCCTGGCCTGGTCCAACCCCCCACTTGCTGGAGGGGGACCGTAGCTGAAGAGGAAGCTGAGAAAAGGAGTCCTGCCTATACATGGCCCTGACCTGGAACTTCGTGGTGAGAAGGCAAGTGCAGCATTGGCCCGCAGGCTAGTCAGGGACCCCCAGGATGGTGCAGAGACCCCTTCTGTGCCAGAGGGCTTGCCCTCTTAGGCCCAGCCTACTCAGGTGTTCACTCACCCAGCCTCTGCCCCCTCCCCCGGCAAAGGCTCTGCCTGCATGAGTCCCTCACACCCGCCTGGCCACCGTGGAGGACGCCAAGGCATGCCAACTCCACAGCTGTCACCCCAACCTCCTTGTCCGGGGCCCCAGGGTCTAGATTGACAAGCTGCCCCTGGGACATGAGAGCCCATGGTTCTTGGTAGGCATGACTGCCAGCCCGGGGTACGCTTCTCCCAGCGGTAGGGTAACCCCAGGAGGGTCAGGTCTTTGCGGCTGACTTTGCAGGGGCAGCCCTGGCCAGCAGAGGGCAGGAGACTGTCGGTGAACTGAGGAGCTGGAGCGGACAAGCCCAGGAGAGGGGCGCGGCTGGCTCATTTTTCCTGCGTAGGGTGCCTGCCCACCCACCCATGGTGAGACTCCCAAGTGAGATGGTGGGTGGGGACTGCAGCAGCCAGGAGACAGACCAAAAGATCTTATCCCGAACAGCCCACCCCCTCCCTGTTTGGGGACCCTGTGAGGCCCAGGAACTGGGGCACGGAGGGTCCTAGAGAGGAGGCTGCAAGGATGGGGGTACAGCGGGGGCCCTGGAGCTCCCTGGGAGGGATGGGAGGGCTAGGCCTGAGGAGGCTAGAAGGGAAGGAAGCAGAGCAGAGAGATTATTTAGGAAATAGAGTAGGTGTTGGGGTGGGAGGGGGAGGCAGCAGGGAGAAGCTGCTTGGAAGAGGAGGAAATGGCTTTCGGGGGCGGAGCTGGAAAGGTACCAAATTTCTGGGCTCCTGCCCTTCCCCCCAGCATCTAGAGCTCCTCCAGGCTACAGTGCCAGTGAAGTGCCAGGCTCCACCCCGCAGGCCCCCGAATAGATCTCTAGATGCTCAGGCTGAGTCTCTGCCAGCAGCCCAACCCAGTCCTGCAGGGAGGGCCAAGGCAGGAGGGCAGAGGTTCACGGAATAGGACGAGGGGGCGGGGGGCCACAGCAGGGTCCCAGCTGACAGTGAGGTGGATGGGGTAGGCCAGGCCTCAGAACCAGGTGCTGGGCCCTGGGCTGCCCTGGAAAAAGGAGGCACCACTCAGACCTGGGGCAGGCCAAAACCCTAGTTTATTTCAGCATCAGCAACATCTCAGCCATCACAAAAATAAACTCTACCGAGGGCGACGGAAGTCTCTACAGTAAGGTTAAGGGCTCAGCCACCACACAGCGAGCCTCCAGGGCACGTGGTGGGCACGGCCCGGGCAATAAGTTAGGAAGCAGCTGAGGAGCTGGTGGCGGCGGCAGGTGTGGCCAGGGCTTCACTTCTGGGCCGGCATGAGGTCATCGATGGCCTGGCCCTGCTCCAGCCGCTGCTCCATCTCGATGAGCAGCTTCACACCGTCCACCACCATCTGCACCAGCTCCACCTCTGAGAAGCCCAGGCGGTCGGCATTTGAGACGTCGAAGACCCCGCCTACGGCGGCCGTGTCCACACCGCCTGGGGAGACAGCCAGCTCAGCCGGGCTGGGTGGGGGGCGGCCCTGGGGGAGTGGGCAGCTGCCCGGAGCCCCCCTACTCACCTGTGCCTCGCTTCTGAAGCCGCAGCCGCTTGAGCACCTCGGGGAACTTCTCGTGCTTGCCCAGGTGGGGCAGCTTGATGTGCACCCCGGCCCGCAGCCCCGTGCCCAGGTTGGACGGGCAGGTGAGGATGTAGCCCAGGTGAGGGTTCCACATGAACTCGTAGTTCTTAGACTTGAAGAGCGTTTCAATCTGGAAATGGAAAAGGTGTGAAAGGGGAGGCCTGGCTGAGACACCCCTCCCCAGGGGACCAGCTGGGACCTGGGGTGCCCCCTCCCATAGGACCCTGAGGCAACAAAGACCTGGGCTCCCCGGGGGGTTGATGGGGCACCTCCATCTCTGCCTGAACCCTGGGGCCTGGCCCTGACCTGGGTGAGGCCGTTGCAGAAGCGTGTGAACACCTCCTTCATGTTGCCACCCTTTTGCATGGAGATGACCCGCAGATGGTCCTCCTCGTTGATCCACACCAGGAAGGTCTTATTGTCGTTATGCCTGGGGGAGGGGCACAGTCAAGCCTCCTCCCTGGACGAGGGGCTCGGGACACATCCAGGAACAAAACCTCGCGAGGCCCCCAGGGCCGGGGCACTTCCCAAGTCGCTGAGGTGCTAGCTGTGCCTAGGGCCGGGGGGCGGGGGAGGGGGGCGGGGGGGGGTTGCTATCACGACTCTAGCCCTATCAACACCCTGGGGGCACACTGGGCACTTCAGAGAGGGCACACGAAGCCCTGAGCTGCTTCCCAGCTAGCCGGTCAGGTACCGTGTGGTCCCCACTTAGGGGGTGAGGGGCAGAGGCAGCTGGCCCAGCCCCGCCCACGGGGGTCGCTTTATCCCGGCGCAGAGGCCCGGTGCCCGGACCGTGCGATCAGATCCGGAGCCTGTGAGCCCTGCTCCCCACCCCCACTCGAGGAAGCGTCTGCGTCATCCCGCACCTGACCGACTCCCCGCGGGAGGCGGGTGGGAAAGGAGAGAGCAAACAAGAGCCGCGGCTCCCGGAGGCGGGGGGAGGGAGGAGAAACGCCGACACGACGGCCCCACCCGCCCGAGGCCCTCCGCACCAGCGAGGTCAAAGTCTCCCGCGAGGAGGCCCGGCGGCACCAAACCCACCTGAGGAGCGCGGCGCCGCCCTCCTCCTCCGGTACGGGGCAGGGGGGGGCCGGGGGATACGCACCAGATGCCGCGGGCGTCGGGCCAGTCGCGGGCCATGCCCGAAGCCAGCAGCAGGGGCGACACGGGCTTATCGAAAAGGAAGTGGTCGTCGATAAGCTGCTGCTGCTCCGCCTCCGTCATGCTTTTGAGCGCATAGTACCTCCCCGCCAGGTCACCGTCCAGGCTCGACAGGGCTGCGGAGGAACGCGCTCAGGAGGACGGGTGGGCTCCTGCCCCACCCCGTACCCCCAGGATGCCCGCTCGGCCTGGCTTGGAGCCCAGTTAGTCCTCCAGGTCCGAGCGGCGGGCCGCTCCGGAGCTACACGGCCCAAGCCGACCCTGGGCCGGCCCCAGGGCTCTGTGGGCGCGGGGCTGGCTCGGTCCCTCCGGGAAACCCGAGCCGACGGGGAGATAAGAGCGCGGCAGCTCGGGTGACTGGTAAACAGGCCGGCAGGGCCCGGGGCCGAAGAGCGCCGCTCAGCGGGCCGGACCCTTACCTTCGACGGCGAGCTTCTCGATGGCGCGGCGCTCCCCACGGCTGCAGTGCGGGGGGAGGCAGAAGCCGCGGATGCTGCGGCCCGTGCGCACCCGCGAGCTCAGCACGTAGTTGGGATCCAGGTCGTCGCCGCCCTGGGGGCCGAGCAGGGCTGAGCGCTGGGCAACCCCTCCCCACCCAGCCGGCCCCTCGCCCTGGGCCACCCCGCACCTGCAGGTTGTCGGGGTTGAGGTCGGTCTTGTGCTCGTCGGTGGGCTTATAGCCTCCGTGCCGGTCCTCGATGATGGGGTCAAAGAGCTCTTTGAACACGTCGTACGACTCCTCATCGCCGGCCACACAGCCCACGGTCATGATATAGGGGTGGCCTGGGGGGAGCGCGGAATGGGGACAGTGACGTCACTGCCAGACCCGAGCAAGCCGCCGAGGACCCTGCAGCTGTGCGCGCAAAGAGGGCGCCCGGACCTTGGCCCGGGGGGCGGGGGACGAGGGAGCGGGGGCGCTGGACCCCAGCCGCGGGCTCCTGTCCTGACCTCGGGACTGAGGCGCGCGTACCTGGGTTGTCCACGCCGGTCTGGATGACGTCGTCCACCGTGAAGCCGCTCGGAGTGCTCTTAGCGCGCAGCTCGGCGTACAGCTCGGGGGTCAGCACCTTGGCCATGTGGTTGTTGTGGCCGCTGAGGTCGGGGAACTCATCTTCGGCCGGGAAGCGCAGCTTCAGCGTGTTGTGGCTATTGGAGAAGGGCATGGCGGCGGCGGGCTGCGGGTAGACGCGGGAGTCAGCGGGTCCCGAGGCTCCGGGCCTCCTGGTGACCTGCTAACCACCCAGGGCCCCGGGCTCCGGTCAGCCCGGTCTCGGTCAAGGTCAGCGGGGTCGGCGCTTGCACGCAGGGGGTTACCACAGCGCCCAGGACCCCCGGCCCAGCTGGCGCGCCCACTCCAGGCGGCGGACCCCGGGAGTTCCGGAGCGCGCGACGCCCTGGCCCTCGCCCCCCGCTCCGTGCACAATAACCCCCTCCTCGATGCCCCGCGCCCCCTACCCCCGGCCCCGGGCTCACTCACTGAGCAGTCGGGCAGGGGCGGGGGCTCTAGGTCCGTCTGCAGCTCAGGGCGCGGCGCAGGCGAAGAGCGGCGGCTCCGCGCTCCCGCGGCTCTTAAGGGGCGCGACGCAGGCCGCCCATTGGCCGCTATTTATAGCCCATTCATTCGATTGGGTCGCGCTGCGGGGTGGTGCCGCCGCTTTGTCCGCCACCCTCTGCCCCCGGAGCCCCCCCACCCCACCCCAAGCAGCCCACCCCGACTATCCCCTGGCCGGGACCCCGCACAGCCTGCCTAACCCCACCTCGCTCCCGCCCAGGATCCCGAAGCCAGAACCTCAGGCCCTCGGACATTCCGGATTCCCCCACACCCACGCCTGCCTCCGAGCGGGAAACCGAGGCAGAAGAGCCTGCAGGCACTTGAGAACGCTCGGCCTGGTCTGCACCCCGGCCCCTGCCTTCCCCCCTCCGCTAGTCCTCGCGGTGGTCGCAGAGACAGGCCAGGCGGGAGCCGTCCTGGGCTTCCACGGCAGGTACCGCCACCCCCCGCCGCCCAACACCCACCCCCCCCAACCTTCTCCCGCCCAGTCTGAATTGGCGGCGAGCCGCCGACCTTCTTCAAGGTGCCCGCAGGCATCTCCCCGGAGATCTTGGTGCAGAGCGAAGGCACGCCAGAGGCGCAGTCTGGCTGCGGCCCAGCCCGGCGGCACCCTTGGTGCCGTGACCTTGGGCAAGTCCCCGGGCTTTGGGGTCATCTGAGCCAGAGACTCAGCCCCTTCTGGTTGATGAGCGAATACTGACTGCGGCCCTGCTGGGAAGTGCACAGTCTTAGAGCCCCCAGACCCCAGGCCTGGGCTCTCTCTTCCAGGGACAAATCCATCTCCACACCCCACCCCAAAGGTCATCCTCAGAGAATCTCCGCAGGGGCTAGAGGAAATACTCACAAACAGTAAGCACATGTGAGATTTAAAAAACAAAAAAACTCACTGAAAACCAGAATCATGCAAGTGAAAGTAATGACTCTGCCTTCCACTGTCCCCAACGCCCCAGACTGGCACCAGCCAGTGTTGGCTGTGGACTGGGATGTGGGGAGATAGGCATTCACAGGCTGCCTGCAATTGAGGAGTGCTACATCAGTTTTGGAGAGTAATTTGGCAGTATTTATTAAAACGTAAAATCTTTGTACTCCATGACCCGGCAATCCCACTTCTAGGAATCCAGCATATAGTCTCATCTCTGTCTGCACACAGGCCAACCCTCTCTAGTAGGAGAAACAGACACAAACAACCTGTATGTGACCGGATGCCCGTCTCCTGGGGGCTGGCCGGGGGTGGGGAGGGCATCACCCCAGTGTGGAATATTATACAGCTATTGAAAAGTGCGACTTAGGGACTTCCCTGGTGGTGCAGTGGATAAGCACCCAGCGACCAATGCAGGGGACAGGGATTCGAGCCCTAGTCCAGGAAGATTCCACCTGCCCAAGGGGCAACTAAGTCCGGGCACCGTAACTTCTGAGCCCTGAGAGCGGAGAAGCCACTGCCAGAAGCAGCCGGCGGGCCATGACACAGAGCAGCCCCTGCTCCCTGCAACTGGGGAAAGCCTGAGAGCAGCAACGAAGACCCAGAGCAGCCAAAAATAAATCAATAAATATTTTTTTAAAGGGTGAACTGGCGCTTTTATGGTTAATGTCCATCATATGGTTGCTTTGTGAACAAAGCAAGGAAGGGGGGAAACACTTATCTATGTGTTTATTCAACAAAATCCCTCCAGGACTGCACAGGACTGCTGCTAGAGGAAGATTGTGAGCTTGGCAGCTGTGAGCAAGCAGCCAAGGGAACAAGATATAGTCAAGAACCAGGAGGAGACGGGTGCCTCCGGCAGGGCCAAGCGGCGATCCGTGTGCGGGGGCCTCTGAGGGCGCCGGAGCCGAACGGCGATCCGTGTGCCGGGGCCTCTGAGGGCGCTGGAGCACATAGTGAGCACGTCCCTTTGCCTCTGCCTCTGTGCACCGCCTGCGGTTACCATGGAGGACTCCTGACTCTTCCCTTGCTCAATTTGGCGTGTTTTGACCTGTTCCCAGTCAGCATTTTTTTAGACCCATAAAGCAAAACAAGGTAAAAAGACAAATGGCTCTGGACTGGCCAGACAGGTGTTCTTTAAGCCTGAAATTCCTGTGTTCCGTGCCCCCTGCTGCCCCTCTCCCTAATTTTAGGAATATCTGCACCTGCCTTCCCCATCTCCCCATGAACAAAGGCCTGATGGACTCAAGTTTCTGTTTCTAGAAAATGAGCGCTGGCCCTGGAGGCCTACTTGACTTTCAGACCCCGGGGATTGCAGGCGGGGGCGCTCAGGGCTTCCTTCCTCTTTGTAGCCTCAGCAGCTTCCTCAGAAGGTCCACCCCCGCCGCCGCCCCCTGCACCTTCAGGCCACCAACGGCATGACCCACTTGGGGGGCGGGGGCAGGGAAAGACCCCGGTTCCCCTCTCTCTCCACAAGCGAGGTCCTCACTAGAGAAGCGAAGACCAGAGGCTTGAGGTCTTGCCCAGGGCCTGCTCTGGGGCTCCAGCAGGTCTCAGCCTTCTGAGATGCATGTTTTGTCCTAGTTTTGCAGATGAGCAAAGGGAAGATGAGAAGTGGGTGATGGGGAACTAGGTCCGAGGTCTGGCAATCCCCCTGTGATCCTGCAGTGCCTGGCCCTGTGCTAACCTGACCGAGGGCCCACCCTGCAGACCTCCAGCTGGCCACGCCTGGGCTGGACTCAGACTGACAACACATGTGGTCAGCAACTGTGACGGGGGAAGAGAGGAGGGGTCTTGGAGGCCTTTAGACCCAAAAGTCAGGGTGAGGCCCCTACTGGGCAGTGGCCACTTGGGAGCCTGGGTGGTCTTGAGCAAGGGAACAAGGAGGGGGGCCCAGGAGGGTACCAGCCTCCACCTCAGCAGAAGAACGCTGCTCCCAGCTAACCGAGCCCTCCCCTGTGGACCCTCCAGTCTCTCCAGGGCCCACAGGAGCCGGTTTGGCAGCGTCTGGGCAAGAAGCTAGGTGACATCATCCGGCCAGTTTATGGTCCAGGTTTCTCAGAAATCACACTTGGTTACACATTAACCACCTGGCCCTGGAGGGGGTGGGGAGCCTCAAAGGAGTCCCTGGCCTTTCATCCACAGGATACGGCCCTGCTCGGCAGGCACAGAGTGGGCCTGGTGGAGGAGGGCCAGGCCCCAAGCAGGGGCTGGGACTTCCTCCTAATGCCCTGTCCCTGAGCTCCACAGAACCCAAAGGGGAAGTTGGTTGGGGTCAGAAAAGGGGCAGGGGCTGCCTTGCGGCCACAGAGTTTGGTGGGGCAGGAGGCTGGGCAGGCCAGGGGAGAGGAGACCTTGGCTCAGAGATCAGAGTAGAACGGCCCTCCCCAGGGGCGTCATCGGCCTCCTGCTCTCCAGGGCCCTGTTCCTGCCTGCTCTCATCTTTCTTCCAATCTGCCTTTGGTTTTCTGAAGCTGAGTTTCCTGGCTTTAAATCCCAATCCCACTTTGGCCACATTAGCTGTGTAATTTTAGGCAAATTACTTGACTTTCCTGAGTTTGTAAAATGGTCCTTCTCTCACAGGATTGTGGGGAAGATTCAAAGTGATGACACTTAACTGGGCTTACACAGCATCAGTTTTTTTTGTTTTTTTTTTTTGGGTGGGGGGAGCAATATATGAACTCTGTCCTAGGCAAAGTACCCACCTGACCTGGCTAATCAGTTGGTGCTTGAGGACTCAGGCTGAGGGCTGAGCAGACTCACAAAAGACGGACAGCCCTGGGAAGGCTGCCTGGAGGAGGGGGCAATGGAGAAGCTGGCCAACCAGTCCCCCACAGAAAGGCGATGGGAAGTTGGGACCACAGGAAACCACTGCCGAGTCACCGAGTCCTAATTTAGGCTCTTAGTGTGCACTCAGCCTCTGAGTAGCTGAGAGGCTGGGGAAGAGGAACCCCCAAGAAGTGGAAAGTTGCTGTCTACCAGGAGAGCAATTAAGGGATGATTCAGGCGGGTGCAAAGTCATCTGCAACAAAGGCTGGCGAGCTGTAGATGGGAGTTGGGTTGTCCGAGAGGAGGAGGCAAGGCTGTGATGTAGCCACACGGGCAGCTGGTGGCCAGAGCACTGGCCCCACAGAGAATGGGAGGTCACTAAAGGCCCTCACCTTTCTCTCCTGGGGTTCCAAGACCCAGGCCCACTCAGGGAAGGGTCATGGAAGGGCTAAGGCTAGGCACCTGGGTCTCCATCATGGATTCTGCGGTCCGCAGACACCCTCACTAGCCCCGGCCCCAGAGGAGGGAAGAGTTCAGCGCCCCACAAGTTGGCAGGGCTCTGGGAAGGGACTGGTTCCGCAGGGCCTGGCCACTCCCAGATGTCCAGGATGGAGCAGCCTGGGCCTGGGAAGCGTGGCCAAGGGTCATGCTAGCTGGCTCTGAGTTGGGGCTCAGGCCCCAGCCTGGCTGGGTGGACTGGGGTCTCCATCAAATAAGGCCTGGCCCACGGGGACATGCACACTGGAGGAAGACGGTCCCTGCCCCCGTGCCCCTCCCCCGCACACACTCCGCCCAGAGCCTGGCTCTGATTCAGCCCCGCTGAGACACAACAGGGCTGCAGCTTCCCTGTTTCTGCCGGGCCCTCCATCTGGCCCTCCCCCGCTCAGGCCGCTCTTCCTGTCCTCACTGACCCGGCCCCAAGAGGAGCCCCAGTGCTCAGCGCACCCTGGGTTCCAGGAGGGGACGCAGGGCTCCCTCCGTCCTGGAAGCGGCTTCCGCACTCCGGAGAACGTGCCCGTTTCAGGAGCGCCCAGGCCTGGGTCTAAGGCCGCTCCTGGCCACCGTCCCCTGCTGCTCAGGCTGCCTTCCGCCAAAGCTTTGTGGGACCACCCGTTCCTCTGCAGCTCAATTTTCTGGAGTTTCACCAGTCACGCCCGCGCCCACAGAGGAGACCGCGGCAGCTTGGGGGCGGGCTACCCGGACTCTCGGTGGTCTTGGGCGCGAGCAGACGGCACCCGGACAAGCCGATCGAGAGCGCGCCCCGGACGCGGGGACGGGCGTCGCGCGCTCCCGAGACCCCGCCCCCTCTCCCGGGAAGCCCCGCGCGCGCTGGGGGCGGGGCTCTGTGACGTCATCAGCGGGCGCCGCACCCCAGCCGGAGGCGGAAGTGCTGCCGCGGCGACGCGAAGCCACGTGCGGCGCCTCCAGGAGTCGGAGGCCGACGAGCGTCGCCGGTGAGGCTCGGCGGGGCTACAGTGGCAGAGCGCGGGTAGTGTGGGGGGCGTCTCCCCGGCAGGCCCTGCACGTCCCGGCACCCCCCCCATGGCCGCGCCCAGCCCTGTTGCCGGCCTGGCCTGAGCCGCCGTCCCCGGCCTCTACGCAGGCCAGGCCGATGTTGCTGTTTACTGCCTGCTGCACGGCCCCAGCCTCCGCTTGGGGACCCGTGCATTTGCATCGCCCCGTCACCCGTCTGCCCAGGAGCCCGCCACGGGGGAAGGTGAAGAGGGGGCTTTCTGCCTGGCCTGCAGGTGACCTCGCGGGCCCCCCCTGCGTGGTTCCTCTCTTGTCTCACAGCTAGAGAACGGGAGCCAAGCTCCCAGAGAAGGATGCCGAGGGAGAGGGTCAGGCCCTTACTTTGTGGGAATCCTGGGACCCGGCCTCAGTCTCTCCGTCTGAGGTTTGGGCTGATGGCTCTCCTCTTAGGACCAGACCAGGAAGGGCTTTCTCCCTGGATGCCAGGCGCACAGTCCCACCTCCTGGCCCCTTACACGTTCATGCCCACACACCTCCCAGGTCCCCGGCACCTGTGGGACCAGCAGCACCATGAGCTTCGTGGCCTACGAGGAGCTGATCAAAGAGGGTGACACAGCCATCCTGTCCCTGGGCCATGGCGCGATGGTGGCCGTGCGCGTGCAGCGGGGGGCCCAGACCCAAACCCGGCACGGCGTGCTGCGGCACTCAGTAGACCTCATCGGCCGCCCCTTCGGCTCCAAGGTGACCTGCGGACGAGGCGGCTGGGTGTATGTGCTGCACCCCACGCCGGAGCTCTGGACACTGAACCTGCCGCACCGCACCCAGATCCTCTACTCCACCGACATCGCCCTGCTCACCATGATGCTGGAGCTTCGGCCTGGCTCCGTGGTCTGTGAATCCGGTGAGTTCCGCAGGCTGTCTCTGTTGATGAAGGCGGAGGTTAGACCCAGTGTCCAGGCAGCCTCAGCCTGCCCTTCCCAGGCAGAGGCACAGTTACTCACCATCTGTCTCTACAGGGTCTTTCTGGGGGGGCTCACTGCAGCGAGGTGGGGGGACAAACACAGGGAAGCTGGTTAGGAGACTGGTGCTGTCCTCTGGTGAGACTTGATGGGATCTGACCGAGGACAGCCTGCAGGAGGAACAGGCGCCCAGGGGGAAGCCTGCCTGTCTGAGGTGGGGAGGGGGTGGTGAGCGCTGCCTGGCGCTGACCAAGGTGCTGACAGAAGGGCAGGGGTGCCTGGCCTAGGAGTCCCTCACTGCCGTGAATGGGAGCTGAGGCCCAGGGCTGAGAATCGCCTCTTTCTGGAGGGAGGCCAGGGCTGCTCCAGGGTGCTCACTGTGGGGGAAGAGCCTGCCCTGTGCTCCTCCCAGGCCATCGCCTTCATCACTGAGGCCAGGCCTGGGGCGCAGATGAAAGTACCCGAAAGCCAGATATTCCCAGACTCTGCATGTGTGCATGCACACATGCGTGCGTGCACACACACACGTACTGGGGACCGAAGCTTGCAGCCTGGCCAAGAGAAGGTGTGCCTGGATTTCCAGAATGTTCTGCACACCCCGGGCCCCTGTGCTCCAGGCTCATGAAGAGTTCCTAGCAGCACTGCTGCCAGCTTTTGGAGGCTTCAGGCCGTCTCCTCCATCTTTGGGCCTCGGTTTCTCCATGCGGACAATGGGATGGTTGCTTTTGCCTAGCTGATCACTTTGAAATGGAGAGAGTCAGATGCAGAATCTGAACAGTGAGTAGGTTCAGAGAGTGGGTTAGGGGCTGGGCAGGGGCTGGCTGCTCAGCACCAGGGGAGCTGGGGGTGGACAGGATTCAGGGCCAGTTCATCCCCTGGTGCCTCCCACACCCACCCCTGGCCACAAGGCATCCACGGCCAGGACCTGGCTCCACTCAGCTGAAAAGCGCGGTCAGTGAGCGGGCTTCTGGGCTCCTCTGAGGTGCCAGCTCCCCTTCTGGGAACCGTGGTAGAGCTGCGACAAGTCAGGCTGGGTTTCTGCTTCTCGAAGGGGACAGACAGTGGGCTCAGCATGACTGTCTCAGTATTACTGTGGACTGCACATTTGAGGGTGACTGAGAGGAGTCCCTCCGGCTGGGTGGTCATGGAGGACCTGATGGGGAGCCGTGAATAGCCACAGGGGAGGGTCACCCTGAGGGAGAGCCTCGCAGAGACCCTGCATGGGGGACTGTCGAGGAGGCCAGGATGGCAGGAGCAGGAATGAGGTCAGGGAGGAAGTGCATGCCTCCGGGGGTCACAATGAGTCCGACTTGGCCATGGAGCAGAGGCCTGGTCTGACGGAGGCTGCAGAGAACCACCGGCGGCTGTGGAGGCAGGCCTGAGGGCAGGGCTCGGGGGCTGTAACGGAGGCGGGGGGGGGGGGGTGGCCCAGGTGGGCGCTGCGGGCAGCTGGGGAGAAGCACCTCCTAGAGAGATGGGGGAGGAGGTACCAGTGGGGGCGGGGGCGGCTCCATGGCGTCTGGCTGGGCAGTCACCGCCCTGGTCACTGGGTACAGAGGCTTGGCAGGGAGTTGCCTGGGCCTGGATCACTCCAGCTCTGCACTCGTAAATGCCGGGCTCTGTTTGCAGTCACAGGGGAGGTGGTCAGTGTGTAGTGGACACAGAGTATCTCCATCAAGCTTGGCACCTGGAGCCATGAGGGCTGGGGAGGTCGTGGGGGTGACCAGGGACTAGGGGGGCCCCCCCCCCGGCACTGCAGGACAAGATAGCAAGCAGAGGGGTAGCCTGAGGCTGGAGGAAAACAGGGATGATGACATGGGTGCACGTTGGTCACTGTGTCACGGTGCCATGCGCTCACGCAGGGTGAGGGCAGAGCTGCACCGTGTGGCGGCAGCAGACTGGGGGCAGGAAGGTGGACGGACCTGCATCCCTTGGGCCCGGCCACATGGGGCGAGGCCAGCCTCCGCTCTGCACAGACCCTGCAGGGCCCTGGGGCAGTCTGGCCCCTCTCAGGACCCCTGTTGGAGCCCCCGGTCGGGGCAGCAGGGTTTGCTCCAGAGCTGGGGTGGGCAGGGCTGCCCCCTCCCCCAGCAGGACCTGCACCAGATCAATAGGCAGCTCCCCCACCCCCACCTGGGACAGTCCCTGTGTCCCAGGACCCCACAGGGAGCTCCAGACTGGTGCCTGCTGATAACCCGGGCTGGGCTGACCTCGTGGGCCCTGGTGGGTCTCCCCAGGGTGAGGGTGCGCTCGTTTCCCACCTGACTCCTGCCCCACCCGGCCAGGCACTGGCAGCGGCTCCGTGTCCCATGCCATCATCCGCACCATCGCGCCCACGGGCCACCTGCACACGGTGGAGTTCCACCAGCAGCGGGCGGAGAGGGCGCGGGAGGAGTTCCAGGAGCACCGTGTGGGCCGCTGGGTGACCGTGCTGAACCAGGACGTGTGCCGCAGCGGCTTTGGCGTGAGCCACGTGGCGGACGCCGTCTTCCTGGACATCCCCTCGCCTTGGGAGGCTGTGGGGCATGCCTGGGATGCCCTCAAGGTCGAAGGTGAGCCGGGCTTCTGGGAACAAAAGGGTCAGGGTGGGTCAGAGTGGCCCAGAGAGGTTGGAGGGTGGTTGGAGAAGTCAGGACTGGGGAATGTGGGGCTCAGCTGGGCCCCTGCCCCTTGGCTTGGCCCACTCCCACCCCAAGGTGGGTGATATCTGAGGTCTCTGGGGAATGTCCTCGCAGCCCTGCCTGAGTGAGAGGCAGGGCATGCCAGAAGTCAGAGGTCAGCCCCTGACCCCAGCCAGTCCCTGCAGAGTCTCCCCTCCCCACCAGCCGCAAGCCGGGCGAATGCACCCCTTTTAGGGAAGATGTTGGGTGCAGAGGCGGGGAGGTCGGCTCTGAGCCAGGAGGCGCTGGCGAGGCCTTGGGTTTTTCCCTTTTCTGGAGAAGTTGCTGGCTCTGGCAGCCAGGCCCCCCTGCCTCCTCCCTGCTGAGCAGAGCAGCGGGAGGGGGAAGCCTGGAACCCACCGGGATGGCCCGCCCCTCTGAACGCCGATGCTTGGCCAGTGGGTCCCAGTGGGTCCCCTGCCCGCTGGCCTTGGACTCCCGTGTCCCCGGTCTGTGCCAGGGTGGCCAGGGAGCACCAGCTCCCTTGCCCCCGCCCCTTCGGCTTGGCCCCCGACGCCCGCAGATCCCTCCTGCCCCGGGGACCCCAGCAGGCCCAGGCCCTGGTCCCGTAAGGCCAGAGCTGGGTGCACGGCCTGGGCTGAGAGCAGGCGGTCCCTGGCCCGGGAGCCCTGTGTGTTTTGTCCTGTCCCCTCCGCCCCACTGAGCCCCGCTCTCTGCATCTGCTTGTTCTGGCCCAGAGGCTCCAGACTCCCTCGTGGTCTGGCGGTTCTCCAGGGCTCTCCTGCCTGCGTGAGCCCGGCGCCGGCTCAGTTCAGCCCCCGGGGATCGGCCCTGTCCGGTGGGGCCGCCTCGACTGTGCACACAGGGGCTGGGCTCCCCGAGGTGACCCTGTGCCCTCCAGCTTGACCTCAACTCTGGCTCCGAGCCCAGGCCTCCCTGGCGGGGCTGAGATGACCAGGCCTCGGGGACCTTTGAGGGCTGTCCCCGGGCACCTCCCCTCCCCAACCTCTCCCCTCCCCCAGCCTGGCTTCCCCGCCCCTGCCCTGCAGGGGGGATCTGGGAGGGGCCTGGGCCCGTGCCCGTCTGGGGGCGGTGGCAGGCAGGAAGGGGCTCCCGCCCCCGCCCGTCATCCCTGAGCCTAGGGCTGGCTCCGGAGGCGCCTCCAGTTGCAGAAGCCTCTAATTTTCTTTGACAGCAGCCCCCGCCCCAGGCCGCTCCTTGTGGCTGGAGCTGTTCTGGGCTCAGCGCTCCAGCAGCTGCCGTGCGGAGACTCCACCCTGGCCCCAGCCCTCGGCCGCCAGTGGGGGTCGGGGTGGCTGTGCCCGCTGGCGGCCCAGGGGGTGAGGTGGTGGACTTGGTGCAGGCGGCCCCTTCCTCGTGGGCCCTGCCAGCTCCTCCGCTCTGAGGCCTCAGCTCCTCGTGGCCGGAGGGCTTGGCCGTCCTCGGAGCCCAGAGCCGGGGTCTGGGCGTCCACGCCTCGCACACCGGGGTGTCTCCCAACACCCACTCCTGAAGGGGCCAGGCTGCATTGCCTCTGCGCTGTGGTCCCGGCCACAGAGCCCTGGGCAGAGGGACGCCGGCGGCGGGGGGCTGGGCTCTGGGGTGGCCGGGGGCGGGGCTTGGCACCCGCCCTCTGACCCGGCCTCTTGCTTCCCACCCCCACCCCCACGCAGGTGGGCGCTTCTGCTCCTTCTCACCCTGCATTGAGCAGGTGCAGCGCACATGCCAGGCGCTGGCAGCCTGCGGCTTCTCGGAGCTGAGCACCCTGGAGGTGCTGCCGCAGGTCTACAATGTGCGCACCGTCAGCCTGCCCGTGCCCGACCTGGGGGCCCGCCCCGGCCCCGACGCCGCCCCCTTCCGCAGCGGCACGCCCATGAAGGAGACCGTGGGTCACACCGGCTACCTGACCTTCGCCACCAAGACTCCGGGCTAGGGAGCCGCGCCCGGGAGCCCCAGGGGCTGGGAGGCGAGCCTCGGCCTGAGACTGCCTTGTATGGTCAGCGGCCGCCTGCCAGGGCTGGTGTTTAGAAATGGACCTGCAGCGGGGAGGCTGGGGCGAGGGTGCCTCCCCGGACGGCTGGCGGGGTGACGGGTGGGGGGCTGCCGCCGTGTGCAGCGTCATGGCCCTGGCAGGGAGCGCTCCTGCCTGCGGCCCCCCGGGGTCAGTGTGCCCGCCCTGCCGGCTCGTGGCCTCGCAGTCTTCACTTCCACGGGCTCCTCCGGGTGGGCACATGGCCCCAAACAGGGAGGGTGGAGGAGGAGGCCCGGGACGGTGGCCTTGGGCCCAGGACCCCCACCGCCCAGCTGCCAGCAGAGAGGTGGCTTCAGGCCCGACACCCCCACTGGGCGCTGCACCGGCCGTGTGCCCAGGTTCCCTCCTGGCAGGCCCCATCCGCCACCTGGCTTCTCCACCCAGGAAGCGCCTCCTCCGAGGCCCCGGCCCTGCCAAAGCCTCAGGTGCGGATCACGTGGCGGAGAGCAGAGCCGGGCGTGGGCCTGCCTCCTGGCGGCTGGCGGCGCTAGAGCTGGTCTGTGTGCCTGCCCGGAGGGGACCCGGGGTCCTGGACTGAGCTCCGCGCCGCGCCGCACCGCCTCGCCCGGTCTCCGGTTCCGTGTGGCCTCCCCCAGCACCCTGTTTCACAAAGGGCTGGGGTGCCTGCTCTGGTCTCAGCCCGCCCGCAGGAGCCTCAGTGACCCCTTGTTGGCACGAGAGCAGCTGGTCTGGGGCTGCTGCCCAACCACCCCCGGCGGAGAAATAAACGCTGTTGCCCCCACACAATGACTGGTCCCCTGGTGCCTCGAGCCTGGTCCTCCGCTCCCTGCAGCACCACCCAGCTGGACCTCACCACATGGCCACCCGGCCCCTGCTTCTTCCTCTCCCAGGGCCACTGCCACGGGGCTGTGGACTCCAGGACAATGGCCTGGGACATGGTGGACAAAGGGGCCAGTGTGAAGCCACCCCCACCCGGCTGCAGAGAGGGCTGCTTGTTCCTGGAGTGGGGGTGGGAGAGGGGAGAGAGCTCCAGCTGTGTGTGTGTGTGTGTGTGTGTGTGTGTGTATTTCCGTCCATGTCTGGCTTGCGGGGGTGTGTGCATCCGTCCATGCATGTCCGGCTGGGCCCGACCTTCCAGGCCTGCTGTTCTGGCCCCAGCCCACCTCCCAGGTTTTGGGGGTCCTTGGGGTTGTGCCAAATGAGGTGAACCTCCAAGAGGACCAGTCTCCTGTTTCATCACAGGGCAGGGTGGCGGGGGGTGGACACCCTGTCTCCTAGGAAGACCTGTGTCCCCTGTGAGACCCTAGGGTCCCCTGAACGCCTTGCTCTGCTCCAGGGGTCATGTCTGCCTTCAAGGACCTGTGCTGACCTCTGACGACAAGTCTAATGTGGGGACAGGAAGGGCCTGGGCTCTCCTTGGCCTTTGGGAAAGGCCCATGTGGTGTATGTGTCGGGGGCAGGCCCTGTGCTGCCTCGGGGGAGGTTCTGGGGCCTGCGCCAGGGTCCCCATGAGCCGGAAGGGAGGCCAGCCCAGGACGGATGACGGGCGTAGGGCCACCAGGTTCGGGGTCAGGATTCCTGGCCTCCTGTCCGCGTATGTGGTTATACTTGGCACAGAGCTGCTCTTTTACAGATGGATGGTCCTCCAGCCCCTCGACTGGGCCCACACACGAGCCCCCAGAGCTCCACCAGACCTCGATCCCATCCCAGGGGCTTTAGCCTGGAGCCCCACTTGGCCCTGAGCCAGCAGTGAGCTCCCGCGCACCCTTCAAAGCCCCTCAAGCGTCCTGGTGCCTCTCACCCCTGCCCCCAGGTAGTCTCCCACTCAACGCTTCGCTGCGCCCCAGCACCCCAGCTAGCGATCCCCTGCAGACAGATGGCCAGAAGCCAGGCGGTTCCCTTAAATCCTTCAAATGGGGAGTGTGCCACCCAGGGCCCCTGGTGAGCGAGTGACCGATGAGCAGGTCACTTGGTCACCCCCTCGAGGCAGCAGCCTGGGGCTGGTCACAGGACAAGGATTCACCGGGAAAGTCCCGTCCAGCCCCAGACACGCACCCCTGGCCTTCAGTTTTTCCTCGGGAAGTCCTGCACCCACGTGGCCCCGGCCCGAAGGGTGTGACGCATCCCCCCGCTCCTGGGCCCAAGCCCCCGAGACAGCTGGCCTGGCTGTGAGACTCACCTGCCCGAGGGCCCCAGGTTGGGATCAGAGCCCACTTCTGTGGGGGCTGCCTCCAGCCAGCTCCCCTGGAAGACCCCAGGCCCTGCCCCTCAGCCCCAGGGTGAGCTGCCCCGGTCCCCCGAGCCCCCCTCACTCCATCACCTATCAGAGGGGCTCATGCTCTATGCCCAACCTGGGGCGGTGCGGGTAGGGACCCTGGAGGCAGTACTGGCCTCGTAGGGTGTGGTCAGGGTGGGGGTGGGCTTCCCATCCCTGCCCCGCTCCCCATCCCCTTCTCTCTGCCTCCGTGGCCTCTGTTCTCCCAGGAATGTATGGCTTTCGGGCGTCTAGCCTGTGTGGGAGACAGGTGGGCTGTTTGGGATCCTGGCCCGGGATTGGAGCTGGGGATGGTGCGGCTCCTACCCCATCCCAGCCCAATGCGTGGGGGGAGAAACAGGCCTGTGTTGCAGAGGTGAGACTGAGATCCGGCCCATCCCGTCCACCCGGGACCTCCCACATCTGACGCACTGCCCCCCTATGTGGTTGTTGGGTGTGACCACAGAAGCCAAAGAAGAGAGATGGCTGTTGTAATCCTAGAAGGCTCCTTGGAAGAGGTGACAGTCCTGCATGTGGAAGAGCAGACGGGACTTAGAGGCAGGTGAACAGGTGGCCTCCCCAGGCAGGACATCTTCCCATGACCCGGGAGAGTGAGTGGAAAGCGCCAGGAACAGCTGCTTTGGAGCAAAGTTGGATCAGAAGGCAGCCTCTGGCTGCAAACTGCCAGCCACGTTTGCAAGGCTTCTGAGCCCACGCAGATTGCAGGACCAGTGCTCTGCTCTGCCCAGGGGCTGCCGGGCTCCCGTGCCAGCCAGGGTGGTGGTGGTGGGGGTGCCCCTTCCTTCCAGTGGTGCCTCAGGTGAGAGGGTCTCGGGTCGGGGGGTTGGCCCTGCCAGAGGTCTTGGCTCCCAGTGCCCCCAAGAGGGAGCAAGCAAGACCAGTCCTCACGGCAACTTTCATCAGCCTCGGACGCCCTCACCCAGCAAACAGGCTGAGCACCCTGGGGCGCTGAGCACCCGGGCCTCCAGGGCAGCCTGTCCTGTCCTCAAGGGCTCAGGGGAACCAGGCACAGACAGTGCAGGCGAGAAGTGCCTGCTCTCAGCAAAGCAAGCAGTGGGGGCAGGGAGGAACAAGAAGGCCTTGCCAGGATGTGGCCTCCGCAGTCACAGGGGAACAAGGACTTTGGATGGGGCCCTGCAGGCCTCCTGTCCCCAGCAGGGATGGCCAGACCCCACGCTGCCCTCCCGAGGATGCGCTTAAGGGCTCAGGCTTCCAGAATCACATCCCCCCTCCCTCCTGCCTGCCTAGGGGGTGCAGGGGAGGGATGGCTGCCAGGAGATGAAGTATCACATGGATGTGTGGACAGTCTGTGTCCAGTGTCTCGCTGATGGTCAGCACCCGTGGGAGCCACCACTGCCTCCAGGAAGACCTGTGATCTTGCTTTTGCCAAGGCCAGAATCTGAGGACGGCTTCTGAATCCGTCTGGGACGTGGCCTCCGCACTTCGTAGCATCGAATAGCTTTTTGCACCTTCAGGGACACTTGCATGTTTATCAGAAGACTTGACACTGAGACTCCTCTGGAAAATCCGGGTCATCCAGTCCCTGTGCCTATAGCTAGTCGTGTAACTAAACCAGAAACAGGCTGTTGGACCACGCACGGGCAGGCAGCACAGCTGACCTGCGCCCCCCCAGGTTCAGAAGTAGGTGTATTAGTTAGCTGTCCCCACAAACATGCTGCATAACAAATAATCACCCCCCCCCACCCCACCCCCGCTCCCAAAAAAGCATTCGGGCTTAAAGCCGCAGCCAGCTGCTCTGGGCCTGTGGCTTGGCGGCACTCGGCCGACCAGACCCGGCTCTTCCCCGTGTGGGGCCCGAGCTTATGTAAACTGCCCCTCCCCTTCCTCCTGGGGCCGGCTCCTCGCGGCCAGCGGCCCAGGCGCGGTAGGGGCGAGCCCGGTCATGCAGGCGCTTTTCAAGCCTTTGGTCACATGGTCTAACCTCGGGTCCCAGTGGAAGGAGACCCTGTGATTTTAGGGGAGGAGCTGCAGGGCCGGGGCCGGGGGGCACGCGGGGCCTCGCCCTCCCCCCGTGTGTGCGCACGTGTGCGTGTGTGTGCCTCCGGCCGGCCTCGGGACGAGGGCATTTCAAAGTCAGGCTGCCTGGGAAGCGGCAGCGCCGGTGGGAGGGAAGCAGTCGCTCCCACCAGGCTGAGAATAGCGCGGAATTGGGTCACGCTCCCGGGAGCTCGGCACAGCCTCCAGCCCCGGACGATAATCAGCTTTCTACCCGACAGCTGTCCCTTCAAAGAGCAGGGCAGGCCGGCTGCTGGCATGTGTTTAGAAGCCGAGGGGGTCGAGACAGACGGAGTGGGGAGCGTCCGCTGACCTGCCCCTGCTTCCTTTGCCGTCCCGCCTGGCTGGCCGCCTCCCTCCTTCCTGCTCGCCCCGCTGCTCCCCGACTCCTCAGGGCTCGGGCACTCCAGGGGCATGCCACGCCCCAGAGGGTGCCCCCCACAGCCTCCCGCCCGGACTCCTTGCAGGATGAAGGTGTCGGTGGGCAGCGGGAGGCCCCACCCCTCCGAGAACGCAGGAGGCTCAGGTCTCTCCAGGCCCTGAGGCCTGGACGTGGCCCCGGGGCACCCACAGTCCCACCAAGCCGCGTGTGCCCACCCCTCACCTGGCACCGGCAGGCCTCAGGCCCCGCCCTCCGCTCCCTCCCTGGGCGGAGCCCCTCCCTCCCGCACAGCCAGGTGTGGGCGCGTCTCTCTGTGTCTGCACACAGCGTGCCTCTCGGGGGAGGCGACAGGCTCGCGTGGCCTCGCCTTTGGCCGGATCCAAAGCTCCGCCCGCCCTCCACGTCCTGTCTTGGTCGGTCCTCCCCAGGACGAATCCTGCCCCACTGCCCTCCCTACCCCTGGGAGGCAGAAGTGTCCTCCCATCGCCTGGCCTTTGGTTCTATCTCTGCTGGCCACCAGCCCTGCCGACTGCTGAAGCGTCCAGACGTGACCCTGCTGGAGAGGCGGAGGTTGTGGGGCTGCTGCTGGGTGGGGGGCAGCCTCAGACCGCCCTCGCCTGCTGCCCTGCACAGGGCTGAGTCCTGCTCCCCCCACACTCTTCCCCCCAGGGACACTGAGTTGTCCCCGGGATGCAGTCTGTGGGCAGCTGCCCCTGCGTGTCTAGTGGGGGTGGGCACAGGACTCGATAAGAATCTCAAGCTTGGCCTCAATCCCAAGCCTTGATAAGAATCTCAAGGTGTGTTCTGAACAGATGCCCCAGGTGGTTCCTTGAGCAACACTAGTCTAGCAAATCTTGTTCCCTCTGCTTCAGCCACTAGGAAGCTCAGGGCCGAGTCTGCGGTCCATCTGGCAGATGTGGAGAGAACTTCACCTCTTTCATCTTATTTCCCACCCAGCTTTTCCTGATGTCCCCCTCTCTTCCTCCCACAGTAGCCTTGACAGGACTGAGGAGGATGATGACGCAGGTTCTCCGAGCCCATGTTCCCTTTGGCTCCTGGGTGCCCTGCCACCAAGTGGCACATTAAAATGCCAAACCCCTCCTTGTAGCCATTCGGTAAGTCCCTCTGGCCCGCACGCAGTTACTTCAGTCGTGTCTGACTCTTTGTGACCCCATGGACTGTAGCCACAGGCTCTTCTATCTGTGGGATTTCCCAGGCCAGAATCCTGGAGTGGGTTGCCATTTCCTCCTCCAGGCGATCTTCCCAACCCAGGGATCAAGCCTTTGTCTCCTGCATCTCCTGCATTGCAGGCAGATTCTTTTACCACTGAGCCATTGGGGAAGCCCCAGGTACCCCTGACCGAGATAGATATAGATATGATCCCCTGGAGGAGGACACGGCAACCCACTCCAGTATTCTTGCCTAGCAAATCCCAGGGACGGAGGAGCCTGGCCGTCCATCGGGTCACAGAGAGACGTGACTGGGCGGCTAACACTCCAACTATACATGTATCGTATCTTTCTGCTGTGGACGTTTTCGCCACTGTTCTTGGTTCTTTAATCGTTACAAAGGCACCAGGCAGTCATCACGTTTCAGGTGACAGATCCTGAATGTTGGCTGCGGGTGTGTTCAGGAAATGTTGGAGCTGCTACGGAGCGGGGTGGGGCCTGGATCAGCTGCCTCTGCGTCACCTGGGAACTCGGGGAAGTGCAGATTCCCAGGCCCACACCTGACCACCTGCACCTGGAGCTGGGGGCGGGGGGGGCGGAGGGCCCAGTGACCCCCAGCAGAGGAACTGGGACCTCTCACACTGCTCTTTTCTTTCTTAAACAAAACCTTGACGTTCATCAAACTTGGACGTGGTCACGACTCGGGGAGCTTCCAGGGCCATCCACCTGGCTCTTTCCAAGGCCGTGCTGCTGTCAGCGAGAGGTTAATTTTGTCTCCTTTGGTTGGAATGTTTGTACACAGGCCCCAGGCCCCTCTGGGATCATCGTGTCTCCCAGCGGCTTCATCACACTAGGCCCCTGAGATCCCGGAGTGAGAGCAGCAGGGACCTCTTTTGGTTCTGATTTGAACAAACCAAATGTTTTATTTTACAAAATAAGACAGCTGGAACATTGGAAACCCGAGTGGATGTCTCGAGGGTTTGGGAACGACTTTTAGGCGTGCTACTGATACTGTGAAATGACAGGGTGGCTGCAGTCTGCCTCAAAATAACCTAGGTGGGGGAGGGGGGAGCTGAAATCCAGGTCCCCCGAGACCTGGCAGCCTCTGGGATTCTCTCTGCTTCTGCATTTCTTTTATATTTTCCATAGTAAAACGTTTGTTTTTGGCTTTTTTTTTTTTTAAGAAGCAGTGCTCCAGGCAACCATTAAGAGGCCAGCAAGGTCAGTGCCCAGGGTCACCAGACTCCTCCTAAGTCAAAGGTAGTGGCATGTCCCGGGCGTCGCCAGCGCTGGGGCAGGGAGCCATGGGTCACGCACTGTTTGCCACGAGAGACACACGGGCTGGTGCCGGCCGGGCACACGGTGAGCCACGCACTCTGCTCCTCCCAGCGCGGGTCCAGTGGCCGCTGACCCGGGAGCCCACTTGCAGATGGGGAGGGTGGACCTCAGGAGCCAGCCCCCTGCCTCGGAGGGCAGGACGGGCAGGGCTGCAGGGACCCCTCACTGCCCCCTCCGAGCTCCGAGGCGGCCCCTGTCCTGGCCCGTCTGACTCCAGACACCCGCCCTGTTCCTCCTGCCAGACCTTCCCGCCGCCCTGGCCCCCTGGTCCCCTGCTGCCACCAAGGCCTGACCTCATCCCTGGCCCCCAGAAAGTAGCTGAGGCCTGCACCCTCTTGCAGTGAGATCTGCATGCAAGGACAGCCCAGCTGGGGGAGTCCTGGGCCCACACACGCACCCCCGGGCCCCCGCCCCTCCCTGGTCTGTCTCCTCCACGCCTGCCCCCGATGCCACTTGTCTGTCCTGTTCCTGTCACTGCATTTGCTGAGAAGGTGAATCTGGGGGGTGAGGGGGGCGGGGGGAGGGCATGAACCAGGGGATGAGGCATCACGGGCACCCACAGGGCCAGCAGCGGGCCAATGGCTGCCCAGGACCCAGGATACGCCGATGGGAAGGCTCAGGGCCACTGGACACGCTTGGTGAGCACGGCCTGGGCCCGCGGGGGCGAGTGCCTGGCTGAGGAATGCGGGTGGCTGGCCCTGGGGTGGAGGCGCAGGGCCCTCCGAGGCCTGTTGCTAAGCTACAGGCACAATGAACATTCCGGGCCCAGGGTGACAGACGGGCCGGAGACCTTCCTGGGCGAGAGGAGAGGGGACCCAGGCTGTCCCACCCCCGCTCCCCTGGCCCCCAGGACACCTGAGACAGCCAGGGCTGAGCTGGGCACCCAGTGGGAGGCTGGTGGGCCCGGGCTCCCGCGGCTCAGGCTGCCCCAGCCTCCTGGCCGGCCGCCCCCGCTGGGCCTCGGCCTCGCAGACCAGGCTTCCTTGATGGTCCTTCCAGGTCCAAGCACAGGGCTCTCACCGGGTTACGAGCAGGGCTTAGAGGCCTCAGTAGGACCCTATCCTCTGCCCCAACCCGTCCCCAGCCTGGAGGCTTGGCACCCCACCTGGCCACGGCTGGCTCTGCCAACGGCCACGCCTGGCAGGGCCCCAGACCCCCAGTGGCTGGCCCCGGCATCCAGCGCGCAGCTTTTGTCTGGGACAAGACAAGGGGCCATGTTGGCTCCCTTCCGGCTCTGCTTCCTCCCTCCGTGGAGAGACTGCTAAGGAGCTCTGGGCCGGCCGCCACCAGCTGGCGCCTGGGGCAGGGGCTGGCAGCCCCCGCCCCGCCGACGGTCCCTGAGCTCCTGGTCCAGCCCAGCCCTCACCCTCACAGCTCTGCCTCCACCTGGGCAGCCGAGACCCCCGTGTCCCCCCGCGGCCCCCAGAGATGGGTGTCCAGGACCCCGCCTAGCCTGCCTTCTCCCTCTCGGTGGTGCCCGGGCTCTGCTTGAACTGGGCGGTCCTCGTGGGCCCGGAGGCAGCAGCTCCAAGTCCACAGGACCGGCGCTGGCCCTGCCCTTTCTCAGCTTTTGTCCCTCTTCTCTGCTGAGCCCCCCAGCCCCCCCGCCAGGTCTCTGCCCGAGGAGGTGCCCAGTGCTGTCTGGAGGGGGGCCCTCACTGTGGACGGTTGGCAGGAGCGTGGGGGTTTCTCTAGTCCCACCGCCCCTGGCGGCTGGGCAGTTTTGGACAAAGGCCTGCAAGCCCCTCACCCCAGCTCACATATGTACACACACATGCACACACGCACACACACGCAGAGATGAGTGCACAGGTGCACATGCCAGGAGTCATGGGATCCGGGGAGGTAACGGATTCAGAGCCCCCCCCCGCCGACGCCTGCCAGTCCTGGGGACCCAGACAGACAGCTGGACCCCCACCCCACCGGGCCGAGACCCGCCCCCCCGGCTGCTGCCCAGCAAAGTATCCGCATGTGTCTGCACCTCAGCAGGTGCTGTCCCTGATCAGGAGCAAGGCGGTGGGGGCGCGGGGGGAGGGAGAGGCTGCTCCTGTCCCCTCCCCGCCCACCCCACCCCACACTTCCCAGAGACCAGCCTGGGGCCTCCAAGGCCGAGCAGGGGCCCCTCGGGGTCTCTTCTCGGCTGAGAGTTGAACACAAAGAGGCAGCTGCCAGAGGGGCGGGTTGGGGGGCAGTGGCCTTTGTGAGCACAGCCCCTCCTGGTGACCTCACCGCCGGCCAGAGAAGGGCCCTTTCTTCCCAAAGGCAGCCGGCCGTTGGGAATCTGCCTGGGGACAAAGCTGCCGCCCTGCGGGGGGCCAGCGAGTAGGGGAGCACGGGGGCCTCGTGGAATAAATTAGGGGGGGCAGGGGTGGGGAGGGGAGGGCAGCTGTAGCTGGCGCCTGGACTAGGACACGCACGCCCTCGTGTGCAGACAAACCCCCCCACACACACACGGGAGGGCGACCTGCCCCTTCAGGGCCTCACTCATTCATTCCCCTCTGCACCTTCACTCATTCCCAGCTGGGCACTGGCCCTGGGACGCAGGAGGGCATCTGGTGGATGAAGGAGTGAGTGGACAGGTGGGGTGAGGCTCCCAGTCTGCAGGGGGAATTGGGACAGCGGGTCACAGTGCCCCTGGGCTCTGGAGCTGGGCAGGGATCTGCCGCCCTGAAGTGGGCGCCTGTGCCTGTGGGGAAGCTGAGGCCCGCCCGGAGAGGGCCCAGGCCTGAGGCCACGGAGCAGGCGCCCGCAGGCTCCGCACGCAGGGGAGGGCCGGAGAGCACCTGGTTTTCAATGCGAAGACACACCTGGTGGGTGTCAGGTGACAGCCACCTTCTGTGGGGCCAAGGGCTTCCTGTCCCCAGGGCCCCCCACTCCAGAACCCCCTCCCTCTTCAGGGCACCTCCTGTGCCCCAGAGATGATGCCTACATGAGGCCCTGCTGGGTGGGTTAGCCCGAGAAGGCCAGTGGTGTGGGCCACACGGACGTCACAGGCATGCCCCATGGACGCCCCAGATCTCCTCTGCGGCTTGCTGAGTCTCCCTGAGCACTGGAGACACTTGTCTGCAGCCCCGAGGCTCTGAGTGCACCAGGCGGAGGCAACCAGGGGGATGGCCCTGAATGTCAGGCTGGTCCAGGAGGCAGGCCCAGGAGGCCTGGTACTGTCAGCAGGGCTGATGTCCAGCCCTAGGGCTCTCCTTCAAAGAGTGACAGGCCTTCACACATCCCACCTGCTGTGCGCAGAATCTGGCCCCTGCGTCCTGTCCGCACTGAGGCCAGAGGCCACAAGGGGGTCTGAGCAGGCAGAGGCACAAGCTCAGGACTCCATCCCCAGGGCTCCTGGCTGCCCCTCCCATCCAGACCCTGTCCTGACTTGGGGGCCTTGGCCCCAGTTGTTTGGTTGGGGTCAGAGAACTTCAGGGCTTGCGGTCACTCCAGCAGCACAGAGAGCTCAGAAATTTCTGGGCTGGAAACTTCCAAAGCCCTTTTGCAACCACTGGGGCCCAGCCCCAGGAGATGGGAGGAGCCTTAGGGGGCTGAGCACCATCGGGTGCAGGACAGTTCTGTCCTATCACCCTGCCTGTGGATGAGCAGGCATGGGACTTCCAGGGCACTGAGCCCCCAAAGGCCGGGGCGCATCCTGGGAGCCGTGCACCCCTCCCTGGGGCGGGCGCTAGCGGGCGGGGGCGGGGTGTAAGTAGGCCAGCGCTGCCTGCCGCGTTGCTATGGCGCCGCCATTGCTGCTGTGCAGGCTTCCTCCCGGGCCCTGTTCCCAGGACACCTCGAGCTGGCTGCCAGGCGTCTCTCCCCGGCCCGGCCCGGCCCCACTCAGGGGCGGTTCCCAGTCTCGGAGCCCTCCTCTACCCCAGGCCCCTCGAACACTCGCAGGCTTCTGGGGGTTCTGTGGTGGACTGTTTCACACACAGCACTCATGTTCACACACACACATGCACGCACAGCACACACGAATACGCAAGTCACATGTATGCACACACATAGCACTCACATGCACACGCAGAGCACACACATGCATGTGCACACAGCACTCACGTGAATGCACACAGTGCACACACGGTACACACATGTACACACATGCACACGCAGCACACACGCGCGCACACCACACAAGCACACAGCACACAGAGCACACACATGCACACACAGCACACATACAGCACACACGCATGAACACACAGCACCACACACCTGTTCATACGCTCACAGCACACACATGCGGGCACACGAGGCGCTCTGCCTGACCCCAGCAGGAGTGAGGGGAGGCAGGCTGCAGTGCAGAGCTTCGGCTCCGAGATGCCCCGGGACCCTGAGGGGCTCCAATGCCCAGGGCTGGACCCCAGGGGCCTTGGCAAGGGGCTGCCTCACAGCCTCAAGGCCGGAGGCCCTGCTGAAGGAGGGAGGGGAGGAGCTCTTCGGGCCTGAAGGGCAGACTGAGCGGGACCACAGCGGTTCACTTGGGGCTGCCCCGGGTCCCTGGGGGCTCCAACACCGTGGGCTTCTGCCACGCCCGCCCTGGCCTCAATCCCAAGGTGAAGTGGCACTCAGTACCCGCTTCACAGACAGTGGCCCGTGGAGGCCTGTGGGCAGCTGCCTCGGCGGGGCCTCTGGCGGTGTCCGGGGCCTCAGGGAGCTCACCGAGGCCCTGCATCCCTGGGCGGCCCAGCCTGACATCAGCTGACGTCAAAGCCTCAGTGAGGGAGCTGACCCCGGGGCCCCTAAGGCCTGCCGGCCAGGACCCCGGCAAGGGGAGGCGGGAGGGCGGGTCCCCTGGGGCAGTGCCGGGCAGGAGGGGCTGCCAGACTCCCAGGCCCCCTTTCAGGGTCACAGCCAGGCTCACAGAGCCCCCGCCCATGTCCGACAGCAGGCCTGGCCCGGGGTCCCCGCTTCCCCCGTCTGTGGGTGTGCTGGCTCCTCCCCCATGGGGGGCTGCATCCTTCCGAGGTACCTCCTGCGGTGCTCCCCTCCCCCTGGAGCACCTCCATCCTGGGGGTGAGCTCTGCGCCCGTTAGAATCCCGAGGGCCAGGGAAAGGCCTGGGCTCTTGGCAGTGGCAGGCTTCCGTGTAAAGGCCTGAGGGCCCAGGAGGCTGAGGCTTGTTCGTGGGGGTCTTACCTCTGAGCCCTCGTGGCCTCCCCAGTCCACGAAGCCTCTTTGGGTCACTCAAGACCCCCTCTCCCCGCACGGTTCACTTGGGGCCACCCTGGGCCCCACGGGGCTCCAGCAGTGCGGCTTCTGTGGAGGGGCGGCAAGAGGGGCCCGGGACGGGGCGCTGGAAGGGCAGGTGGGCCTGGGGCAGGCTGAGCGGGTCTTAGGGCCCCTACCCCATGCTTCCTTGGGCAGGAGCCTGCTGGAGCGGTGGCAGAGGGAGGGGGTTTCATGGAGGGGCGGGTGGTGAGCTCGAGGTGGGATCGAGCGTCCCAGGTCCTCAGGGGGTAGGGCAAGGCGGGAGCTGCCCGTCAGCACAGGGGCAGTGGAGAGGGCTTTGCTCCTGGTGCTGAGGTGGCAATGTCACCAAGACCTGCCCTGGGCACAGGCCAGTGCCACCCTGAGGCCAGGCTGGGGGCCAGGAGTTAAGGAACCCCTGTGCCCTGGGCCACCACCAGAGCCCGGGGCAGGGTGGGTGAGGCGGCTGGAGCAGGTGCCTCTGCCCCCACACCCGCAGGCAGCACGGGGCGAGAGGCCTGCCTCCCAGGGTGCAGGACCTTGGCCTGGCGCACTGTCGCCCGAGCTGCTACGGTTGCTGTGGACACAGCCCGGGGAGGCCTGCAGCGGGGAGTGGGGCCCATAGCAGAACAGGCCTCCTTGGGCGCCAGGAACATGGGGGGACACCCGGGCATGGTGAGGACCAGCCTCCCCTCCCCAGTGCCCAGAGCAGCCTCTCCAGACCCCAAGGGCCCAGGCCCCCAGCCTGCGCTCGCCCACCTGCTGCTGGTCTTCCAGCTCCTGGGCCCTCCTGCCCTAGACCTCAAAATACAAGAGCCCCAGTGGGGACCAGAGAACAGACAGGGATCACCCGGCTTGGGGTGGGGGTGGCTGTCTGTCCGTGGCCAGAGCACCTGGGAGCCCTGAGGGCCAGCACACCAGGCAGGGGTGGTACTTGCCGGAAGTGGCGTTTGGCTTGGGCTTGAAGGTTGTCCTCAACTGCCCAGGAGGGAGGACCAGCGTGCATGGAGATAGATGCAGGCAGAGGGCGAGGCTGCCCTGCCTGCCAGGCCTCCCGGCTCCACCTGACGGCATGGTGCCACGTAAGCCGTGGGTCGGGGGACTGACCCCGGCTGGGGATGGTCCCGCTGAGTACTCAGCTCTGAGGGGCAGGTCAGAGGAACGTGCGAGAGGCCCCGGCCTCCGCAAGGATTCGGCAGAGCGCAAGGTCGCAGTGAGACAGGTCATGGAACCCGCAGGAGCAGCACGGCCAGCTTGCGGGCAGAAGCCGCAGCCACGCGGCGCCGCGGCCATCTGTCCAGCATCCCGAGGGCAGGTGGGCCCGGCGGGGCCCCGGCCCGACAGCTGCGCGGCCGGCTACTCCCCCGACCCAGCCCGAGCGGGTCCAGGGCTTCGCGATCCCGGGCCGCGGGCGCCGCGTGGCGGCCGCACAGAGAACAACAAGCGGACGCGGCGCGGAGCTGGGGCGCGCCAGGCTCGGGAGGCCGCGCTCCAAGGGCCGGCCGCGCGGCAGCAGGTGCCCCGAGGTGCGGGCCCGGCTCTGTGGGGACCCCGGCCGTGGGGCGGGTCGTTCTAGGTCATCCCTTTCCACCTGCCCCGGAAGGCGTCCCGCAGTGGGGCTCACACAGGCGTCCAGGGGTTCATCTGGGGGGACCCCCAGCCCCAACACCCAGGGGCAGACAGCTGGCCCACACTGGCCCGAGCACACTCTGGCCCCTAAACAGCCGTCCAGGGCAAAAGTCCCCGGGCTGCGGGCTGGGCCTGGCAGGTCTCCCACTCCAGAGGCACCGGGTCCCAGTGGCGCCTGAAGGTGGCTCTCTGTTGTGGGGTGGGGGGCGGGGACTCTGGTCTAGGATGGAGTTGGGCCCCTCCAGGTGCCCTTAGCTCCCTAAGCCAGCGAGGCCCCGAGGGTCCAGTCTGTGGCCTCCCCCGCTGCACCTCTGGGCCCGGGCACTAGCTGTCGGTTGGCCGGCAGCCTCTTCCCCAGACCCACCGCGCTGGCCCGCTTCCAGGACCACCCCTAGCACACCTGAGGTCGGGGGTGAGGGCTAGATGCCTTTTTCTGGAAAGATGTAACCTGGGCCTCGCAGAGAAGACAAGGCCCCTGAGCACGGCCTGCGCATGAGGAGGCTGCAGACAGCGCCGACAAGACCTCAGGCCCAGGAGCCAGAAACCGGGTCTTCGCTACCCTAGGACAGGGCTGGCTTCTGGGCCTGTTAGATTCTTTTTTTTTTTTTTTTTTTGGCCACACTGTGCACCTTGGGGGATCTTAGTTCCCGGACGAGGGACCCAGTGCAGGCTCTCAGCCCTGACTGCACGGAGTTCGAACCACAGGACCACCAGGCAATTCCCTCTTTGCACCTTTAATACCAGCCCACTTGGTTACTCAGCTTGACCCAGGGGTCCCTGCACTGCTTATGTGACGCTGTCCCCTTGAGGAGACCCTCCTGCTGTTAGGCCAGGACCCTGGGAGCCCCAGCCCCTGGCGCCACCTTCACCACCCCTGTGAACCCTCCCCTGGCTCCCTCACTCTGCCTGCTTCTCTAGCTGCCCCTTCCTGCGGCCCCTGCCCTGGCTCACTGCTCCCAGTATCCTCCCCCGGCTCCCTCACTCTGCCTGCTTCTCTAGCTGCCCCTTCCTGCGGGCCCCTGCCCTGGCTCACTGCTCCCAGTTCACCCCTTCTTTGCCACTGGGGCGAGCATTCAACAAAGCTCCTAGTCTTCAGAGACTCGAATCCTCCCGTGGCTCACCAGCCCCACCCCCGCCCAGCCCCCTGCTCCCAGCTGAGGTTTTCCCAGGCCTCCCGTTATGCCCGGCTCCAGACTCGGGGCCCCTGCACCGATGCTGCCTCGAGGTCCCCCACTCTGGGAGTCTCAGTGTGAAGGGTGGACCCCCAGCGCAGGGGCCCAGGGCATAAGCACACCCTCCCTACCAGGGCCCCTCACATGGGGGCTGCCGTGTGCCTTTGGCGTCTCACCCAGCTGAGCGGGTGCTCAGAGGCAAGACTGTTACATGCTAACCTGGCCAGCCTTCCTGCCATGCCAGCGTTGGTGGCAAGGTGGGCATGAGGCAATTTCCTGCCAGTGATACCAGGGTTTCAGCTGCAGGCGCAGGAGACCAAGGGTTTTGGAATCCTGATGAGCAAAAAAGGGTCGTTGATTTGATTTGGTTTGTGGCCACACCATGCAGCTTGCAGGATCTTAGTTCCCTGACCAGGGGTTGAACCCGGCCCTTGATAGTGAAAGTGCCAGATCCTAACGACTGGACCGCCAGGGAATTCCCGATTTTAAACAGTTCATGAAGCAATGTAAAGATCTGAGACTTTCCATTTTCTTTATCAGCAAGTGTTTTGGGGGACGTGTATATGTGCCAGGAGCCAAGGACACTTTCTAAAGAGGAGTGCATCCAAAGGAGACCGGAGCGCCTCCCCCTGCCAGGGCCCGAGGCAGCAAGAAGGACGGAGAGACAGCTCTGCTGGGGAGGGCGCCGCCTGGCCGGGGACTGACGGGCAGTGGGTCCTGGTGGGGGGCAGGTACCTGGCCATGCCCACTGGATGGGCAGGAGGCCGCAGAACCCACAGATGGCCCGCCCTGGCACCCTTCCCTCCGTGTCCTGAGTCCCCTGGAGGACGAGGTGGCACGCTCACATGGGCGTGAGGACCAGTAAGCTGGAGGCTACGGGGAAAAGGCACAGGAGTTTGAAGGATTATTATACAGAAGCAGCCTTCTGCTGTGACCCAGGAGTGAAGACAGGGTGTGGCGTTGTTTCTCAAACAGGGAGTCGTGGGACCCGAGGTCTCAGAAGGTCTGTGACTCCCCAGGGGGATGTGCACAAGTTGCTGGGTCCTGACCCTCAGTGCCCCCGGCCCCTTGCTGTCCAGCTGGCCCTTGTGGATGACATCAGAGCCTGGGGTGCGCCCCTCCGGCTGGGCCCTGTGCTTGCATGGGCTGCGGGCTGCCCTCCCGGTTCACCGTGAGGCCTTGGGCAAGTGAAATACATTTAGTACCAAAACTCGCCTCAAGGGTTCCCAGAGTTTAACACGCATGTCAGCTCTTTCTCACAGGGCCCGGCAGACGGAAAGGTTCATTCAGTGATGGCTTGAAGGATGCAATGATAGCAGAGGCCCCGGCAGACACACTGATGGCCGGGTCTCCCCCCACACCTGCACCTGCTCCCCACGGGCCCACAGCTGGTGCTTCTGCACCCAGAAGCCAGAGCCCGGCTCGGCTGTGCTGAGTCCCTCGGCCCCTGTGCAACACCGCCGCCCAGCCTGCTCTGGGGTCTCCACTGTCTCGCTCCTGACCAGCCTCGGGGGTCCCTGAGCCCTGAACCTCAGCCTCCCTGGCCTCTGGCGCCCACGTTCTCTCTCAATGCACCTGCCCAGTTCCGACATCCAGGTGTTTCTGCCTGAGACAGAGGCGGGACGGCTGTCACCAAGCTCCCCACCACCTCCGCATCTGGTTCAGACAGCGTGCTCAGTCGCTCTCTTGTGTCTGGCCCTTTGCCCTTTGCCACCCCATGGACTGTAGCCCAGAGGCTCCTCTGTCCATGGGATTTTTCAGAAAGGCATAGTGGAGTGGGTTGCCATTTCCTCCTTCAGGGGATCTTCCTGACCCAGGGATTGAACCCATCTCCCATGTCTCTGGCACTGCAGGCGGAGTCTTTACCTGCTGAGCCAACAGGAAGCCCACAGGGCCGAGTGCATGTTTCTCACGTGTTGGTAACCCATGCCTGATGGGAAGAGCACAGCTTGGTGGGTGGCAGGGGACTGAAGATGGCAAATCTCCCCCAAGTGTCTCTTCTGAACCTCTATGACTCGTTTGTCCTGGCCCTGGCCTTGCACAGGTCACACGTCCGTGGGGCAGGACTGGACGCACGGCTTCTCCGCTTGAATCACTGGAAGGAACATGAAGACAGAGGAGGGCTTGCAGGGAGAGGCCAAACCAGCTGCTGCCCCCGTGTAATGAGCAAGGGCGACAGGTTCTCGGGGAGGCAAAGCTGGGAGGTGGACGAGGGGGCAACCACCTGAGCGTTTTGGAAACGCTGGAAGGACTCCCTGGTCAAAAGTGCCGCTGCCCAGCTGGCTGGGCTGGTGGAGCAGGAGACACTTACATGGTCAAAAGTAGGTCTCCATTAATGAGTTTCCACAGCACACTAACTCAAACCTTTTCTCCGGGGAGCCATTCTTTCCAGAATGCTCCCAGAGCTTTCCCTCTTACATGTTGGGGCAGCTGCCGTGCGCAGCGGCCAGAGGGCACCCTCCCCAGGAAAGCAGGGCTGAGGCCACGGCTGCTCCGGTTCTCTGGCCCTCACACCTCCTGGGTTGTTTGAACGGGAACGGTTACCCTTTACCCACCCCCTCAACCCTGGTCTGGGCTCAGGGCAGCTGCCTCCGTGTGTCACTGCCCCCAGCTCGAGTGAAGGCGCCGCCGACCCCTGCCCGGCCCAGGACACACCCAAGTCAGACAGGACCCGAAGGTGAGAGCATGGGAACAGAACTCACACCTCAGACTCAGCCTTTCTCCACTGCAAAGGTAAGCTAAGAGATTGTTTGTTTATTTCATCAATAATTAAGGGTATACTAGTATGTATATCTCAAAATAATACTTAGTTATTTCAGACATGGTATTACAATGGTCACACGGTTGATGGAGGGGGATGGGAACCACACACTGGAATGACACCTGTATTACACATTGACCTCAATGGCAAATATTTCTCCAATGATTCTCAAGAAAAATACTATGAGTTAAAAGCTAAAGAGCTTTGTTTAGAAAAACCTGTATGTACAGGATAAACTTAAGAGCCTCAAAAAAACATTAAAAACTGGCCAAGTAAAATAAATGACAAAAACACTGGTTAAACCTTTCAAATATACTAAATCACGTCAAATATCAATATATTATACCAAGGCAATTCAGCAAAATAGAGCACTAAATTGTATTTAGTAGACACATTGGTTACATTTATCCTCGTGACTACTTCATCACAAGGCTGATCAGTCCACCTGGAGGAAGAATGACCTGAAAGCCATGCTGAGGGGAAGGTAAAGAAAGCAAACATTGCCAGCCGTTTTTTTTTGCATGAACACGTATGATACAGTTTAATGCAGACCCAAGGCCAAACACTTTGAGGGGGCAGGTAGTAGGTTTTACTTCTAGTACAGATTCTCTTCACGTAAGATCATAAGATACAATGCGGTGAGCCCAACTTAAATTACATGCAGCAGCCCGTGGTCACACGACACCTCCCAACAAGGGACAAGGAAAGCTAAACCCAGGGGTGCGAGGGCTCATTGAGGGAAGAGGGCCATCAGGTACGAGGAGCTAGAGCAGACTGAAGTCAGGAAACGTCACTCCTCAGCAGTCACTCAAGGCTGATCTGATTATCTCAGGGACCAAAATAATCCACGTGAGAAATCCGAGATGACTGGACGGCTCAGTATCCTGTACTCACCCCGACGCTCAGAGCTGAGCCATCCGACCCGTCTCTGCGAGCCACGGGAAACTGCTGGAGATGAACGCGAGGGGAAGATGGACTTCCAGATAATGGTGGGCACTCAAAGCAAGTGCTGACAGTGAACTTTCAAATCTGAAGTTAACGTGGGCAGGAGGCCTGGTGCAGGATGTGGGTACGTCTGAAGTGAGGTTACTGCTTGATCACCCACTGATATAGCTCAAACCGTGCTTGAATTTAACAACTCTTCAAGATTTCATTTGGTTGGAATGAGCTACCAATACGGGGCACCGAGAGCCCACTGGATGTGCAGACGGGAGGTTCATCACCCAAAGACCTCCAACCGCCCTTTGACCCCACTATCCTATGAATCTAGGATATTTCTAGCAGGAAGGACACGTCAAGGCTTTTCATTATTGGGCAGTACTGAGGCAAAGTGAAAATTCCTTAGGGCTACACATTTAATCTTTTAGGTATTTAGGGCTATTCCTTTATGCACCTTATTTTTTAGCTGTTTACAAACAAATTAATATCTGAAAGAAAACAATGAGTTACTTCAGAATTCAAAAGATGTACTCTGATAGGACTGTTTCGTGAGGGTGACTACGAGCAGTTTGTTGTTATGATGCTGGGGCAGCAGGTTAGCAAGGCACTTCAGAACTTTGGGAAATTCTTTTGTTCACATCAATAGGCAACTGTAAAACTGGTTCCTCAAAATATACAGAAATATGTATACCCTTTAGTGGAAGAAGAAAAATTTCACACAGTGATAGACCTTATTGGCCCTTTCAGGCACTAGAGAAACATCCATGTGCCAGGAACATGAGCTAAGGAGCACAGCAGGGGCCAGGAGCTTAACAGGCTGGGAGACCTGGCCCCGAGCAGCTACTGACGGCCTCTGCTCTCACATGCATCAGGAACGTGGAGCAAGGTGGTCCGTTTCGAGGAAGCCCATCATGCTACATGCAGACTTTTTTGCTTATTTTAGCATAACCTGATAATTGCTAACTGATTTCCATTTTTCACTATCTTACTATGGGTGTGGGTGTTTTATCTTTTTTTTTTAAAAAAGTTCATTAGCTTCATTTAAATGTTCTTATCCTTACTGATTTCTAAGGGAAATTTTAAGTTTAGAGCTTATAAACAAAAACAACTTGAAGGTATCAGCTTGTGCTTCATCCCTTCTTTGCTGCAGTCTCAAAGGTGTTTTTGCTACTAATTTTCATAATTTTCTTATATTGCTCACAAAAATATGACTCCCCCCCAAAGGCAGGGTACAGGGGAACATACAGACACTGTATTTCAAACAAAAGCATGTTTATCAAAGAACCAACCATCTAGAAAAAAAAACTCCCACCCTATTAAATTGGGTGGGACCACTGGGTTTTATGAGTGAAAAAAAATCCTGCTTTATTTAGCATAATAACAAAACATACCATTGTGCTGTGTTTGTGCTTGGACCTTACTTCTATTCATCCAAAAATTTCCCCCTTCTTCATAATTGTCTTAGTATTTATCACATATTTCTAGATTCTGAAATAGCTGTATTTTAATGCTTGAACAACCATTAAAAATGTTTAAAAAAAAAAAAAAAAAAAGGTTTAAAACCTGCCCCATTTCATTTTCTGATTTTTTAAAAAACCCAAAAAATCACACCACAACATAAGGATAGCGATCCAAATGCAAAAGTTAATACGCTATAATATTTGTTTTGCAACATCAAAAGCAGCAGATACTGAATATAATTTGCTTAAATCATTAAATACTGAGATTGATATATGCATGTATAAATCACATTTAGGCTCAATGAACTGAAAGCTCTCTATAGATACAAAGATGTGTGCATAAAGTGCAAAACCAGAATCAGGAGCCGCAGGCTCTCTGGCTGTTCAGTACTCCCACTCGTCCGACTTCAGGTCCAGATAGCTGAGGATGTTCTGCGCCAGCTTCACGGCCTGTTTCCGGGCGGCCTTACACTTCTCCTCGCCCTGTGGGTCCACCGCGTCCAGGGCGAGTAGCTGCTTGGTGAGTAGCTCTTCCAGGCGGATGTAGTTCTTGTCGGTTCGATTGCCGTCGAAGGAGAGCACTTCGCCCTGGATCTCCGACAGGTTTCCTAGCACGTCCCAGACCGCCTTGTGTGAGGGGTGCTCCTCACAAGCCAACAGCTTTCTTTTCTCCAGGGCTTCCTTCAAGTCAATGTAGGTGATGAGGGTCTGCACTTCAATCACCGCTCTTCTCCGGGCTTCCCGGATGCAGGGGTTTTTTTCAAGACTCACCTCGTCCAACTGTCCGATCAAACCCTGTAGTTCTGTTTTGGCACTCAGGTACAGTTCAGGAGGATTCTGTGCTTGGAGAAGTTCAGTTTTGATTTCTCTCATTCTCTTGAGGACCTTTTCTATTTTCAGAATGGAATGGTTCTGTCCTAGGTCAAATGCATGCGTGGTGTCTGCTTCCTCTTCTAAGTCCAAGTATCTCAGTAACTGGTTGATATCTTCCACGACCTCTTTCCGATAGTTTCTGATTTCTGTGTGGCCGCACACATCAAGAGCATCCAGGTCAGCCATCAGCCCCGAGAGCACACAAGACAAGTGCCTGCACGTCTCCTTGTTGTTCACTCCCATCAGAAGGGCAATCAGTGTGCCTCTGGTCTTGTTCACTTCACACATCACAGAGTTGATCTTGGCAACAGAGGGGTGTGCGTCCTCAGAGAGCGGCAGGGAAGGCTGCTTCTTCATGCAGTTCTCAATAATCTCCTGCACGGCACAGATTTTGGTTAAGGTGTGATACCGTGCTTTTCGCAGGGAGACCTTGCCTCCGGTCTTGACATGTGTCAGCCTCAAAATGACATCCTGGATGCCTTCCTCAAACTCATCAGTTACACAGTTGCCTCCATTATAAAACGGCACGACCTTCTCTTTCACCAGGGCCTGCGCTTCTTGAAAAATGTTCTGTATTTCGAGCCGGTGTGGGTGGTTCGCATTCTGCTCCAACTCTTTGAGAAGACGCTCTGTCTCTTGTGCCGCCCTCTTCCTGGCTTGCTGAATATCTCCTTTTCCTTCAGTATCTACAGAGTCTATTTCGAAAAGCTGTTTTGTGAGAATCCTCTCCAGTTTCTTGTAATTCTTGTCATCTGACAGACCACTGAAACCAAGTACTTGCTGTTCTATGCTTTTCACCTCCTTTTGAATTTCCTGCAGCCTACTAATAGAAGGGTGTTGGTTTCCCATCTCCATACTTTTGTTGTGTTCAGTTTCACAAGCACTAAAAGATGACAAAAATAACTTGTTACACCACAAAGCCTGAAGAATGGTACTTGTGTATTATCTCATTCTAAAAAGATATGCTTACGAAAGGGCCTGTTGTCACTGCAATCCAAAGACCACACTTCAGCACAGAAATCAGTCTATCAACCCCTCTCCTGCAAGCAACCTCCACATGGCAGTGATTGAGACTGCGTTATTGCAGTGTGGAAGATAAGCTGGAGCGCTGGGCCCGGGAACCTCAATTTTCCTCAGTTGTAAAAGAGAACAGCGATGCCTACATAAGTATGGCATGAGGTTGAGCTGTCAGCTTGGAAAAAGCACAAGCACCTCAGGTCGTCACAGTGGAAGCTGCTTCCTGGCAAGAGCAGGGCACCTTTGTGGAAAGTAAACCAGTAGCTCTTCTAACCTTCCGGGCCTTTTGGGGGCATCTAAGCACTCCCACCCGGCCTGCTGCTGCTAAGTCGCCGACCCCAAAGACGACAGCCCACCAGACTCCCACGTCCCTGGGGTTCTCCAGGCAAGAACACTAGAGTGGGTTGCCATTTCCTTCTCCACCCACCCGGCCTAGCTTCCTGTAAAAGGAACTGAGCCGCTGAAACAAACAATGGGCTTCGCAGGCCCTCGCGGAAGTCCCCGTTTCTACATGCCTCTCCACCCGTTAAACACTTCCAGAAAGACGCCCTGTTTCTCGCCCCACCCTTTTTGTACCTCATAAACCTCTCCTGCAGAGGCTTGAAATTCCACAGGGAAGGCGCCTGGCATTATGATAAAGGCACCAGCTTGGGCTTTGGAGGCCTGGTACCCTCTAGGCCCTGTTTATGCTCCCCCCCCCCCGTCCAAAACACACACCAAGACAATGAGACAACGATGACTAACTCATTCATCAGCCTCCCATTAAGGCTCCAGAGTGGCTTAACGCATTTTTTCCCCCCACGTTCTTGGGTTTCTATCAAACGCTCACGGGCTGGGGATGGATGCTCAATCGAAACTAATCCCCTGCGGGTGTCCCAGCCAAGAACGCGCCTCCGGAGAGGCCCCGGAGCGGCGGGCTGCCTCGGTTCTTTCCTCCCCTCTCGCCCTGTCCTCCCGGCACTTTACCCAGACGCGGTCTAAGCGGGCTTGGTCTTGGCGTCCCGCGGGTGAAGTGGCCAGGTGGTAGGTCAGCCCTTTACGGGGTGCGGCACCGGAGCCGGGCCCCAAGCCGCATCCCTCTCAGCCCTCCCGGCTAGGTCTGGACGGGGCAGCCGGTGAAGGGGCCGGCGGTGGCGGCGGCAGCTACTGGCCGCGGCGGCCGCTCCGGGCGTCTCGCCCGGACCCCACGACGCGCCCGGCAGCCTGACCTCACAATGGCCCGCGCGGGAGGGGGCGGGCGCGCTCGGCCGGGCCGGGCCGGGCGAGCCGACGGGGAGGGAGGGCACTCGGGCCCGGCCGGCTCCGGGACCAGGCCCGGCCGCGTCGGACCCGGGGCGGGGACGGCGTCGACTCCGGCAGGGCCGGACCCGGGAGACGGGGATCGTCCGGGGACCGCCCGCGCCGAGGGAGAGCGGCCGCCCTCGCTCACCTGTGCCGCCCGCGCCATGGCGCGCCTCATCGCCGACGCCCCGCGACTCCGCAGCTCCCGCCGTCGCCCCGGGCCCGGCCGAACACCCGCCCCCCCCGCCTTGGGAAAAACGTCCTTCGGCGTCCGCGCCGCACCTCTCCCGTGGCCGAGCCTGCCGCTGGCCGCCCAGCGCAGAAGCCGCCAAGAATGGCAGCTCCCGAGGAGCTGACGCGCCGTCAGTCCAACCCCTCAGCCTGTCAGACGCCGGGCGAGCGCACGGTCGCCCGCGCCGAGCCCTCCCGCGGACTTTGCGACGGTGCCGTAAGGTAGCGACGTCGCGACTCTGCCGTGCGACGCGAGAGTCGGCGGAGGGCGGCTATGGCGCCCCGGCGGCCCGCGAAGAGGCTCGTCACCGCTCTCTGCCGCGCCTTCTCGGGCCGTGGCTGTCAGCTCGCCCCCAAGCGCGGCGCCGAACGCAGGGATGCGGCGCCGAGCCGGGTGAGTGAGGTTCCTGGAGAGGCCGGGCCGCGCCCCCCAGGGACGCCTGTCGTAGCGTCCCCCGCGTCGGCGGAGCTCCCCAGGAGCGGGGTCGCTGAGCCGTCGCGAGCCGGGCGCCCGGCGGGCCGCCGCGCGGACACAGGCGGCGGGAGAGTGGGGCAGTCCCGAGCCTCCGAGGCTCCTGCGTCGCCGCCACCCTGGGGCTCTTGACAGAACTTCTGTCAAGTCGGGGCAGAGTCCGCTAGCAAGTTGATTTGTCGAGGATAACTAGTCTCTATGGTTAAAGAGCTCTTGATATGCATAGTGTGTGTGCGCGCCAGCGCGTTTGACTTCGTTTAGATTATTAGTGCTTTTCTTCAAGTGGTGGCAAACTTTACTATCGTATTTCGTAGGACCATTCAACACGTTGAACGGTTCTAGTTTGGAAACGGTGTGTGCGTATATGCCTGTTCCTGACCAAAGGTCCCCAAAGATGAATATCTGCAGCGGCAAGGACTGGCAAGCAGTTTTTAGAAGTTGCCCGGCTCTGGGGAAGAATGTTTTTGTTTGAGGGAACCCTAGACCTTCATTCCAGCTGTCATATGAAAATATGGACTAACGGCGTGGAATTGGCTGCAGATAGAAAGTTTAAACCAAGTTAAATCCAAATACTAACAGTTCATTTGCCAACAGGCTAAGGAGGGAGGCTGGAAAGCATCCTTTAAATCATCCTTGCTGCTGCTGCTGCTGCTGCTAAGTCGTTTCAGTCGTGTCCGACTCTGTGCGACCCCATAGACGGCAGCCCACCAGGCTCGCCGGTCCTTGGGATTCTCCAGGCAAGAACACTGGAGTGGTTTGCCATTTCCTTCTCCAGTTCATGAAAGTGAAAAGTGAAAGTGAAGTCACTCAGTCGTGTCTGACTCCTAGCAACCCCATGGCCTGAGGTCCACCAGGTTCCATGGGATTTTCCAGGCAAGAGTGCCGGAGTGGGGTGCCATTGGATTAAAAAGAGCCTGTTAATTCCAAAGCGTGCCTGCCTGTTAGCAGGGCAGCTGGTCACTGGGACCCCAAGCCTCTGGCTCAGTTCCCTGATTCAGTAGCCACAACCCCTCACTTCTATTCCTAGAACATAAAATGCACCCAGCATCCCACTCTTTGGACAGAGAGATACTCAACAGGTATCTGAAAATGCTCTGGGAGGGCAGACAGCTGCCCGCAGGGCGAGGACTTAGCCCAGCTTATTTTGTGAACAAGTGCTGGAAAAAAGAAGAGCGCCCAAACGGGTTTCTCCACTGGCTCCCAACCTTTTGTTAAAGTAGTCTTCCCGTGGGTCTGCTCCTAGAGACGCACTCTGCCTTGCATCCGGGTGGCAGCCGGTGCACACCTGTCAGACTGCTGCACCTGTGAAGGCGATGGTGCTGAAAGGGGAGCAGCTGACCCATGAGTCACACCTTCCCAGTTCTAGCCTTCTGACTTGTGTTTTTCTTGGGATGTGTTCCCCATTATGCGAGGTATTGGCTGGGACATTAAAGAACAGTTCCTTCCTCAGGGAAATGTGTAATTCCTGTGTGTTTGGCCTCATCTTTCTATGCTTCCTGAGCACACGGCCAGTTCTCTGGGTAATTCAGTTCCTGCAGCCCAGAGAGATTGTTGATTTTAAATATGAGGTCTTCTTAGAAGTCACACGCTGTAAATCTTTTTTTTTTTTTTTTAATCTAAAGAGATATATTTTAATCCTGTATTTCTACTTCATTCTGTGTATTTTTTTTATTCTTTGTTCTTCACTTGAGTTAAGGAGGTCTGCTTTTAGAACCTACACGATTTATTTACCTCTCTAATCTCTAGCTACCAGTTTGTTTGTTTGTTAATTAATTGACTAATGTGTTTGACTGCATCAGGTCCTAGCGGCTTAGTTGCTCCCTGGCCTGTGGGGTTTTAGTTCCCTGACTGGGGATTGAACCTGTGTTCCCTGCATTGCAAGGTGGATTCTTAGTCCCTGGACCACCAGGGAAGTCCCTGGACTTTTTGTTTTGTTTTTAAATTGCGTTTCCTTATTGGCTGTGCCGCGTCTTGTTGCAGTGCGGGCTTTGCTCTAGTTGCAGCAAGCGGAGGATACTCTCTAGGTGGCAGGGCTGCTCATTGCCGAGGCTTCTCTTGATGCGGAGCGTGGCCTCCAGAGCACGGGCTCAATGGTTGTGGCCCACGGGTGTGGTTCCACGGCACGTGGGATCTTCCCAGATCAGGGATGGAACCCATCTCGCCTGCGTTGGCAGGAGGATTCTTGAGCACTGAGCCACCAGGAAAGCCCCAGACTACCAGCTTTTTAAAAATTATCATTATTATTATTTTTTGGCTGCACAGCACATCTTGTGAGATATCCGTTACCTGGACAGGGATTAAACCTGGGGCCTCAGTAGTGAAAACGTAGAGTCCTAACCATTGGACTGCCAGGGAATTCTCTGACTACCAGATTTTCGTAGAAAAACATTATAGAACTTAGTGTTAAGCACCACTTGTCCTTCCAAATCCAACTTAAACTCAGTTGTCAGGTCACATGTTCTCTAGCTGTGTCATACTTGCTTATTCTTTATCTTTGTTGTTTATATCATTGTTTTACACCTTTGCCTGCATGTTTGGAATCATCTGGAAGACTAAAAAGTACTGGGACCCTTCCCCGGAGAGTCTCATGTGGTTGGTCTGGGATGCAGCCTGGGCATCAGGATATTTACTTATTTTCCCCATTTCTCTAGTTGTTTCCCCCCCAGTTTTGTTAAGATAGAGCATCAGGATTCTTTTTTAAATTTTAATTTGTTTTTTAATTGGAGGAGAATTGCTTTACAACGTTGTGTTGCTTTCTGCCAAACGACGTGAACCAGCCATAAGTATTCATACACTCCCTCCCTCCCGAGCCTCCCTCCCCTCTCCGTTTCCCACCCCTCTAGATTATCATGGAGCGCCAGGCTGGGCTCCCTTAAAACATCAGGATTCTTGGGTTCAAATCTAATAAGTTCACAAGTTAGAGAACCACGGCTACATGTTATATGCAGTAGTATTTGCTTATAGTCTGAATTTCATTGACATTTATACTTACAGTTAACATTTCTCAAGGATTTGCATGCACTGTTCTGAAAGCTTTGCATATTTTAATTAAACCTCACAATTCTGTTCAGTAGGTTCTTTGATCATCCCTATTTACAGATGAGATTGAATAATTCAGGTCAGTTTAGTTGTTCAGTCGTGTCTGACTCTTTGCGACCCCATGGACTGCAGTGTTGCAGGTCTCCCTGTCCATCACCAACTCCCGGAGTTTACTCAAACTCATGTCCATCAAGTTGGTGATGCCATCCAACCATCTCATCCTCTGTCGTCCCCTTCTCCTGCCTTCAATCTTTGCCAGCATCAGGGTCTTTTCAGATGAGTCAGTTCTTCACATCAGGTGGCCAAAGTATTGGAGTTTCAGCTTCAGCATGAAATTCATGTTCCAATGAATATTCAGGACTGATTTCTTTTAGGATGGACTGGTAGGATCTCCTTGCAATCCAAGAGACTCTTAAGAGTCTTCTCCAACACCAAAGTTCAAAAGCATCAATTCTTCGGCGCTCAGCTTTCTTTACAGTCCAACTCTCACCTTCATAGATGACTACTGGAAAAACCATAGCTTTGACTAGATGGACCTTTGTTGGCAAAGTAATGTCTCTGCTTTTTAATATGCTGTCTAGGTTGGTCACAGCTTTTCTTCCAAGGAGCAAGCATCTTTTAATTTCATGGGTGCAGTCACTATCTACAGTGATTTTGGAGCCCCAAAATAAAGTCTGTCACTGTTTCCACTGTTTCCCCATCTATTTGCCATGAAGTGATGGGACCAGATTCCATGATCTTAGTTTTCTGAATGTTGAGTTTTAAGCCGGATTTTTCACTCTCCTCTTTCACTTTCATCAAGAGGCTCTTTAGTTCTTCTTCGCTTTCTGCCATAAGTTTGGTGTCATCTGCATATCTGAGGTTATTGATATTTCTCCCGGCAGTTTTTATTCCAGCTTGTGCTTCATCCAGCCCAGCGTTTCTCATGATGTACTCTGCATATAAGTTAAATATTGAGTAATTACTTTTCAGTAATTACTTACTTTTACAGTAAGATTGAATAATTTTTTCAAGATCATAATGCTTGCACATAGGAATATGTATGTTTTAGTTCCTTTATTTAAAGGAAGATGAATTAAAATATTTCTTGTAGTAGTTTTTAGATGAACAAGAGCAAAGAAGCAGGCCCCCAGCAGAGAGAGGTGTGCTTACCAATGACAGGGAGTGGGAACTGCCGACGTCACACTTTGTGATACATTTTCATCAAGGAGACTGGTCTCCAGGACTTCCCTGGTGGTTAAGAATCTGCCTGCCAGTTCAGAGGATGTGGGTTCCATCCCTGGTTCAGGAGGACCCCAGATGCCAAGCCCGTGCCCAGAGCCCGTGCCCCGAAACTAGAGAGTGGCCTCCTCTTGCTGCAGCTGGAGAAAGCCCAGGTGTGGCAGCGAAGACCCAGTGCAGCCAAAAACAAAGCAGACGGAGCTCCAAACTTCCCAAGGTTAGATTTGGAGTAAACTTCATGGGAAGAAGGTGAAACTTGGGATACATGGGGAACTGGTGAGAAAGCAAGTCATTGACTATTAAGGTTAACGTGGATATTTCTAGTATTTAAAAGACTTTCAATAAATAGTTGGAAAACAAAGCTGAGGTGGGAGGACTTTCAAAACCACATAGTTTAACTCTCTTACCATGAAGGTGAGAAGATTGGGATCTGGAGAGGTAAAGTGACTTGCCTGGTATCACAGAGTCAGGACTGAAGCCAAGGCTGGCCCACTCTTACTCCAGGGTTCTAATGTTTCCAAATGCTTTTTCCTCACCTGTTGATATGATCATATGAGTTCCCCTTGTTCTGTTAATGCAGAAAATTATGTTGATTTGTTGGGTTTCTCTTTTTTTTGTTACTAATGGGAAATTTTAAATGTGCAAAGATAGAAGAATATGCATCTTCTCTGGTGGCTCAGTGGTAAAGAATCTGCCTGCAGTGCAGGAGACCTGGTTTTGATCCCTGGTGAGAAGGGATCAGAGATCAGGGATCCCTTGAGAAGATCCCCTGGTGGAGGGCAACCCACTCTAGTATTCTGGCCTGGAGAATCCCATGGACGGAGGAGCCTGGCAGATGGCAGTCCATAGGGTTGCACAGAGTCGGACATGACTGAAGTGATTAAGCAGCAGCAGCAGCAGAATATGAAGAATTGCTCTGTATCCAGTACCTTGCTTCTGCAGTTATCCAGTCATGGCTGTTTATTTCATCCTTACCCCCATCCAGTCCCCACTTCCAGATAATTTTATGGCAAATAGCAGACATCATATTTCATTTGTAAGTACTTCAGTATATATCATTAAAAGATATGAATATATATAAAACTTAATACCATTGTCACACCTAAAACATTACAATAATTCCTAATCCCAGCAAATTTTGAATGTTCAAGTTTGTCTTAGAAATATCAGAAATGTTTCCTTTTACAGTTTGCTTGTGTCAGGATCCAAATTAGGTCTACACACTATGATTGGTTAATATCCTTTTAGCTGTCTTTTAATCTGTAGGGTTTGCCTCTATGCCCTTCCATTAACAGTTTTTTTTTAAATTATTTATTTGGCTGCTCCAGGTCTTAGTTGCTGCATGTGAACTCCTAGTTGAGGCATGTGGGATGTAGTTCCCTGACCAGGGATTGAACCCGAGTCCCCTGCATTGGGAGCTCGGAGTCTCAGCCACTGGACCACCAGAGAGGTCCTCCCTTTCCTTTTTCCAAGCAGTTTATCTGAGGGGCTCAGGGGAGTGTGTCCTTTGGATTTTGCCGACTGCCTTCCCACGGTGTAATAAACTGTGTGTCTCTTTTAAAGAGACGTCTGTTCCAGAGCCCTGACTTCGTGCAGGTTTGACCTCTTTATTTTCAGAAGGCTACTTCATCGGTGACTGATTTTCTGATATTAGACCCACCTTGCGCCCCCAGCGTAAACCCAGCTTGGTTGCTATGCGCTGGCCTTTCTGTGTACTGCTGAATTTGGAGTGCTGATTCGTCTAGCTTCCATCTGCAGTGGAAGGCTCCAACCCTCTAAAAGGTTTTCAGTTCCCACCCAGAGGAGTGAGGACTCCAGGCCAGGAAACACAGGAAGGCACACTGAATCTCGCCAGTGGGTGTTCCTTTCAGTATTGCCCGTTGATGTCCCCAGTGGCTGGCTGTGAAATACTAACTCCGAGAAGCTTTGTGTTGTGTGCAGGCACTTCTGGGAAGGAGGGCGCCCTGCTCCAAGTCCCGGCTTCTAGAAGGCGAGGTCCGGGGTAGGAGTGTGCTGGCCAAGCTCAGGAGCCTGCTGTGATGCAGAGGGGTGGAGAGCCAGGCTGCGCCCCCAGAGCTGGACAAGACGACGCCGGCGTGGGGCTGCCGGGCTTGGCAGTTTACGACTAGAGAAAAAGCTGGAAGGTTCACCTCCACCCCACCCCCCAGTCATGAGAGCGCAGTGTGACCAGTCAGAACAGGTGGGTCTGGCGGTTCTCGCACGCCTTCCCACGCACACCCCTGCCACCCCGAGCCTCAGGAAGCTGGGCATTGTGTGCTTTTGCTGTGAGAACCGTAAATTACGGTAATTATTCAAACCTCAAAGGGATTCTTTGTTTTTCTCCCCGAAGCTGCTCTGTCTCCTCCCTTTTAAGTAGCAGTTCTTGGGGGAACAAAGACAGAACGGATGTTTATAGGGGAGAGCAGAGGAACTACTTCCACCATAATTGAAGATACGATCTCTCAAATTATAATGGAAAACTGAGAATGCTTGAAGGAGTCGGTTCACAGAGTTCACATATAAACTGTAAAGCAGTTTATCAGCAATAACTCAGAGATGCCTAGGGACGGTCACCGACACGCCCGCACCTCTGTGACCTGCTTCATCACGTGTGGGCAGCTTGGGCTGGCTTCTTGAACATTTCTTCATAGGGAACCTGTCGGGACAGGTGGGGTACGGTTCTGCAAGGTAACTGTGAACCGTTAGGGTGGAACCTGCGCCCTGCCCGCCCCGCCACCCCCTGCGCCCCCGCCCCCGTCTGCCTGCCGCTGGCAGGGCTGGCTCCTCCCAGGGCTGCTCTGCAGCCTCCCCAGGCTGCTTGAGGGGGAAGGGAGCCCCCAGCCTGCGGGGGTAGTTCACAGCGCGGGGCCCAGGTCTGGCTCTGCCTCCGCTCACTGGGCCCCTTTGTGGGAATTGCCCTCAGTTTCTGAGAACACCTGAGTATCACAGATGCAAAAGCTGTGTGGGAAAAGTCCAGAAATACTTGCATAAAAATAGTTTTGCTTTTTTTTTTTTTAAAGGGCTTTTTTAAAAGGAAAGGAAAATGTAACCATATATTGTTCTTAGAATAACGAATAAACCATTAAAGATCTGCATTGCAGTCCCGCCTGTGCTAAAAAGGATTCTTAAGACAGTCTCGTATCAAGTGGGTGTATTTCGCCCCTGCTGGTGGGGCACATAGTCTCCGTCTGAGGGGCAGATGTGGATGCCTTTCTGCCTGTCGGGGGCCCTGTTCCTTCCACACACGAAGAACGAGTTCAGTGCCTTCATGGGGACTGGCTGGGCCTTCATGTGAAACTCTCCACTCTGGCTGTGCCTCTTTATGGCTCAGCTTTGCTTCCCAGTGACACCAAGAGAAGAACCAAATGAAAGAAAGAATGGTCACAGGTAAAGACGTCTTGAGTCTGCAAGAACAGATGAACGCAGAGTGAAACAGCCTTGCCGAGCTAGTCTGGTGTGGCGTGCGCACTGGCCGCGCGGAGGTGACGGCTTGTGCCTAGATGTGCCCCATCTCCCTCTGCCCCTCGCCAGCAGTGGTCAGCCTGGCTTTCCCCTCCCCGCAGCTCTGACCTGCCCACCAGCGCCTGGGCCGCCCCAGACCTCCACCTTGCCTAAGCTGTCCTCCAGAGCACACAGCCGGTCCACGCTTCTGCGTTTGCGCTGTGCAGCCTGGGGAGTGCCCCGGAGAACCCGCAGTTGTGTAAGGAGCAGCCTGGTGGCGGCGGCTTCTGGCTGGCTCAGCTGCTCAGCGCCTGGGGCTCCTCACCGGGGACCGCCGGGCCTAGTTACATTGGTTGGATGTCTCTCCACCGGGCCTTTATACAAATCAGGCTTTTTGAAGATGAAAGGGTTTCTCTGCGTTAAGCGTAGAGCAAAGGAACAGAAAAGATTTTTAGCAGCTGGGAAGAGCATCCCTCCACACGCACCTGTGCCTCCAGAGGATGCAGTTCCTGCCTCCGTGGGCTTGCTGTCCAGTGGGAGAGGGCTGTTTCCTCACCTCCCGGGGCCTCAGGACACACTAGGGATGCACCCCAGAACGGACCCTGAGGCCTGTGGAGGGCGGAGGTCCGAAGTCGGCCCTGTGATCATGAAAGGAAGTTCCGTTCGGAGCGGAGGAAGGATAGGTGGGCAGGCCTGGCTGCTAGACCCGGCTGAGGATTTTAGACTTCGTCCTGACGGGGGTGAGGGGGTCACTGAAGGATTTGAAAGGAAGGGCTGGCTCAGGTAGGGTGGGTGCTGCGGAGAGGTTGCTCTGGCTGCAGTCTGGAGAGTTGGTGGCTGTGGGGACCTGCAGCCTGGAGGTAGTTGGTGCTGCTCACGCTGCTGGCTGAGCTCGGAGCTGGAGCTGTCTGCCTGTGCCCTGGGCCTGGAGCCGCCGCCGCGGGAGGAAGTTGGTGCAGCTGCAACTGTTTCAGTCCCCACCGGGCCTGGTGTGAGGATGCCAGAGTTAAGTGTTGCTTGAGCCTGGAGTTTCATAAGCTTATTCCCTGAGCCACAAAGAAGGAGGCTTCTCCAAAGATAGCGTTTAATCCCTTTAACTTTCATCCACTTCAGGCTCTTACTGCTTCTGCAGCTGTGAGAAAAACTCATCTTAATAAAAATGTTTGCATCAATCATGAAATCAGCATGAAATGGGTAGAAGGTTTTAGTTCTAGCAGTTTCATTCTCCAAAAATCTGATGATTAAAAAAAAAAAAAAGTATCGGAGGTGTTAGAACCTGCTAAGATTTAATATTCATTGCTCAGAAATGAGGCTAATGGGACAGAATTATTCATTGTATTTTTGTTTATTTATTTGGCCATGCCATGGGGCATGTGGGATCCTAGTTCCCCATCAGTGATTGAACCCGGGCCCCCTGCACTGGCAGCGTGGCGTCTTAGCCACTGAACCGCCAGGAACGTCTTAAGCTCCATTACTTCTGGGTCAATTTTGGTGAATTTTAGGCAGTATTCCACTTGTCATCAAATCTTTAATTTGTTACTCAATAATATCTTCTTTTCAGTGATTGAACATTTTCTGTCAATCTTTTTTCCCCATTCAAAAGCTATTTTTTTAACCTAAAATGGCTGTCTGGGGAGGCCTTACAAATAGCTGTGAAAAGAAGAGAAGCGAAAAGCAAAGGAGAAAAGGAAAGATATAAACATCTGAATGCAGAATTCCAAAGAATAACAAGAAGAGATAAGAAAGCCTTCTTCAGCGATCAATGCAAAGAAATAGAGGAAAACAACAGAATGGGAAAGACTAGGGATATCTTCAAGAAAATCAGAGATACCAAAGGAACATTTCATGCAAAGATGAGCTCTATAAAGGACAGAAATGGTATGGACCTAACAGAAGCAGAAGATATTAAGAAGAGATGGCAAGAATACACAGAAGAACTGTACAAAAAAAGATCTTCACGACCCAGATAATCATGATGGTGTGATCACTGACCAAGAGCCAGACATCCTGGAATGTGAAGTCAAGTGGGCCTTAGAAAGCATCACTACGAACAAAGCTAGTGGAGGTGATGGAATTCCAGTTGAGCTATTCCAAATCCTGAAAGATGATGCTGTGAAAGTGCTGCACTCAATATGCCAGCAAATGTGGAAAACTCAGCAGTGGCCACAGGACTGAAAAAAGTCAGTTTTCACTCCAGTCCCAAAGAAAGGCAATGCTAAAGAATGCTCAAACTACCGCACAATTGCACTCATCTCACACGCTAGTAAAGTAATGCTCAAAATTCTCCAAGCCAGGCTTCAGCAGTATGTGAACCGTGAACTTCCTGATGTTCAAGCTGGTTTTAGAAAAGGCAGAGGAACCAGAGATCAAATTGCCAACATCTGCTGGATCATGGAAAAAGCAAGAGAGTTCCAGAAAAACATCTATTTCTGCTTTATTGACTATGCCAAAGCCTTTGACTGTGTGGATCACAATAAACTGGTAAATTCTGAAAGAGATGGGAATACCAGACCACCTGATCTACCTCTTGAGAAATTTGTATGCAGGTCAGGAAGCAACAGTTAGAACTGGACATGGAACAACAGACTGGTTCCAATTAGGAAAAGGAGTTCGTCAAGGCTGTATATTGTCACCCTGTTTATTTAACTTATATGCAGAGTACATCATGAGAAACGCTGGACTGGAAGAAACACAAACTGGAATCAAGATTGCCGGGAGAAATATCAATAACCTCAGATATGCAGATGACACCACCCTTATGGCAGAAAGTGAAGAGGAACTAAAAAGCCTTTTGATGAAAGTGAAGGTGGAGAGTGAAAAAGTTGGCTTAAAGCTCAACATTCAGAAAACGAAGATCATGGCATCTGATCCCACCACTTCATGGGAAATAGATGGGGAAACATTGGAAACATTGTCAGACTTTATTTTTCTGGGCTCCGAAATCACTGCAGATGGTGACTGCAGCCATGAAATTAAAAGACGCTTACTCCTTGGAAGAAAAGTTATGACCAACCTAGATAGCATGTTCAAAAGCAGAGACATTACTTTGCCAACAAAGGTCCGTCTAGTCAAGGCTATGGTTTTTCCTGTGGTCATGTATGGATGTGAGAGTTGGACTGTGAAGAAGGCTGAGTGCTGAAGAATTGATGGTTTTGAACTGTGGTGTTGGAGAAGACTCTTGAGAGTCCCTTGGACTGCAAGGAGATCCAACCAGTCCATTCTGAAGGAGATCAGCCCTGGGATTTCTTTGGAAGGAATGATGTTGAAGCTGAAACTCCCATACTTTGGTTATCTCATGCGAAGAGTTGACTCATTGGAAAAGCCTCTAATGCTGGGAGGGATTGGGGGCAGGAGGAGAAGGGGACGACAGAGGATGAGATGGCTGGATGGCATCACTGACTCGATGGACGTGAGTCTCAGTGAACTCCGGGAGTTGGTGATGGACACGGAGGCCTGGCGTGCTGCGATTCATGGGGTCGCAAAGAGTCGGACACGACTGAGCGACTGATCTGATCTGAATCTGTCAAGGGTCCTTAAAATTTTGAAAGTTTTTTAAAAAGATACTTTTCTAGAAAACTTTGAAGGTCTGAGGGAACCCTATATGCTTTTCGAGATTTCCTGTGCATTCACTTACTTTAGACTCAAAATAATCTTCTGAATAGTAAGCATTCAGATGCTGACCTGAACCTACCACAGGTTCTAATGAAACATTATGAACGCCAGCGTCATCCTAATGCTGTGTTCGCAGATGTGAGGAAGAGCTTTTCGCATGAGCAGGTGACCCTGGGTATTTCATAACTGGACCTGCTGAACCCTGGGGAGTGATGGCGGAGCAGATGTAACCTCCTGCAGCGTTGTCTGTGGTCTGAAGTGTTCGTGCTGAGTGACTGCACCAAGCCTTGTAACCCACTTCCGACCAAACCTGATGCTATCCTGGTCGTGTTTTAGCTCTTCCTGTTTTTGGGCTGCTTGGGAATTTAGACGATTTAGGAAGGTCATAGCTTCCGAGGCGAGTAGGATGCCGGCTGGTGGTGCTGTGTTTAGCTGTCTGCTTCAGTCAGTGCCAGGTTCTCAGGATGCTTGGTGTGGGTTGGTGGCGAATAGTGGAGGCCATGCAAGCGAAAACTGCCAGTGTTTCCTAAACAGTGACTTGGTTTCCTTTCTCAGTCTCCGCTTGGTGCTTTAGCTGTCGGGGTGAGTCTAGGGACCTAAGAGATGGTCAGGCCACTCCGTGGACGGAAGGCTGAGCTCCCCTGGCCTCGCCCTTCTCCTGTGCTCCTCCTGCCAAGGGGGCCGTTGCAGGACACACGGCTGCCCTGGTGAGCTGCGCTAGTCTGTGAAAGTATTAGGTATTAAACCCACGTTTCTCAAGTTAAATGATCAGTAAGCTGCTTACCGATAGAAAAAAAGCTGCTTTATCTTCAATTTTACAAACCCTGCGTCTCTATCTTTAGTGAGTGGTGAAAGTGAAGGACTGAAATATCCTGAATAAAATGCCTGCTAAATGCAAAAGAACTGTTAGTCATGTTCAGTATACTAATTTTTTCTCCTTGTAAGTTTTACCACTCTTTTTATTGCCTGAGGTGTAGTTGATTTATTTTTTAAAAAGATGTGTTTTAATTTTTTTTTTTTGGCTGAACTGCTTCGTTACTTCGCACAGGCTGTCTCTCGTTGCAGTGAGCGGCCTCTCCGCACTGCAGTGCCCGCTCCTCTTGTGAAGCTCGGCTCCAGCGTGCGGGCGCGGCAGTCATGGCACCTGGGCTGAGCTGCCCCTCGGCATGTGGCGTCCTCCCAGACCAGGGGTGGAACCCGTGTCCCCTGCATGGGCAGGCGGGTGCTTAGCCAGGGGACCGTCAGGAAAGTGCCAAGAGATTTCCAAATTTACTGTTATTTTCCCCATGAATTATGATTACATTGATTTTTGATCAGCAAGTGGAAAGCTAGTCTTTTGATTACTTAGCTGATTTTTTAAAATATCAGGTTTATTGAAGTCCAGTTCACATATAATAAATTTACTACTGACAAACACATTGACCACAATTCAAGGTAGTGATCACCTTCACCACCCCCAGAAAATCCCTTTGTGGTCACCCTCTTCCTCCACGCCAGCAGCTCTTTCTGGAGATGCTTCGGCGATAGACTCAGCAGCGCGCGGCCTCGGGTGCCTCCGAGAGCCGCCCTCGCTGCCTGTGGTCCCCTCTCGAGTGGCCTCTGCCCCACCACCGCGCTGCGCTGTGTCCCCCCCATCAGCGGAAAGGCATTGGGCCGTTTGCAGATTTTGGCAGTTATACGTAAAGCTGCTTTAAACGGTCACATCTAGGTTTAGCGTGAGCCTGTGCACTCGTGCGCCTTGGGTGAGCAACGTGGGAAGGGGCAGCTGGGTCGCACGTTAAGAGCTGTTTGCTTTTATAACCGGGGCGGGCTTCCCCGCAGTGCGGTGCTGTTGCCACAAGCAGTGCTGAGGAGCTTGATTGTTTACATTCTTCACAGCTCTTGTTTTGGCAGGGTTTATTTTTTAATAGCCATATTAATAGGTGTGGAGTGCTATCTCATTGTGGTGTTGATTTGCATTTCCCTATTGACTCATGACGAAGAAGGCAGTGGCACCCCACTCCAGTACTCTTCCTTGGAAAGTCCCATGGACGGAGGAGCCTGGTGGGCTGCAGGCCATGGGGTCGCTAAGAGTCAGACATGACTGAGCGACTTCCCTTTCACTTTTCACTTTCATGCATTGGAGAAGGAAATGGCAACCCACTCCAGTGTTCTTGCCTGGAGAATCCCAGGGACGGGGGAGCCTGGTGGGCTGCCGTCTATGGGGTCGCACCGAGTCGGACACGACTAAAGCGACTTAGCAGCAGTAGCAGAAGCATTGACTCATAATGTTGAGCATTTTTTTTTATATGCTTGTTTGCCATCTTTATATCTTCCTGGGAAGTTTTAAGATATTTTGCCCTTTTTTAAATTGGGTTGTATGTTTTCTTATTATGGAGTTTTGAGACATCTTTGTATATTCTAGAAACAAGTCCTTTTACGGATTTGCGTGTATATTCTCCCAGCCTGTGGCTTGTCTTTTGATTTTCCTAATAGTATCTTTAGGAGAAGAGACGATTTTAACTTTGGTGAAAGGTATTTATTCCTTGTTTTGTGGATTGTGCTTTTGGTGGTGTATGTGAGAAATCTTTGCCTAATCTTAAGGCTGTAGAATTTTTACTGTGTTTTTGGAATTTTGTGGATTACATTTTACATTTTAGGTCTTTGATCTGTCTTGTATTAATTTTTGTGTATGGTATAAAGCACAGGTTGACACTTTTTTTTTTTTGGTCTGAGGATGTCAATTATTCCCGTACCATTGTTGAACATGTTTGGTATCATTGTTGTTCGGTCACTGAGTCACGTCTGACTCTTTGTGCCCTCATGGACTGCAGCATACCAGACTTCCCTGTCCATCACCATCTCCCAGAGTTTGCTCAAACTCATACCCATTGAGTCAGTGATGCCATCCAACCATCTTATCTTCTTTTGCCCCCTTCTCCTTCCGCCCTCAGTCTTTCCCAGCATCAGGGTCTTTTTCCAGTGAGTTGACTCTTCACATGAGATGGCTGAAGTATTGTAGCTTCAGCATTAACCTAAAGGTTAATTTCCTTTAGGAGTGACTTGTTTGATCTCCTGGCAGTCCAAGGGACTCTCAAGTCTGCTCCAGGACCACAGTTGGGAAGCATCAATTCTTCGGTGCTCAGCCTTGTTTATGGTCCAACTCTCATGTCCACACATGACCACTGGAAAAACCATGGCTTTAATTATACAGACCTTGTTGCCAAAATGACGTCTCTGCTTTTTAATATGCTGTCTAGGTTTGTCACAGCTTTTCTTCCAAGGAGCAAGTATTTTTTAATTTCATAGCTATAGTCACTATGCCAAAGCCTTTGTGTGGATCACAACAAACTGTGGAAAATTCTTCAATAGATGGGAATACCAGACCACCTGACCTGCCTCCTGAGAAATCTGTGTGCAGGTCAAGAAGCAACAGTTAGAACTGTGCATGGAACAATAGACTTGTTCCAAATTGGGAAAGGAGTACGTCAAGGCTATATATTGTCACTCTGCTTATTTAACTTATATGCAGAGTACATCATGCAAAATGCCGGGCTGAGTGAAGCACAAGCTGAAATCAAGATTGCCAGGAGAAATATCAATAACCTCAGATATGCAGGCGACACCACCTTATGGCAGAAAGTGAAGAACTAAAGAGCCTCTTGATGAAAGTGAAAGAGGAGAGTGAAAAACTGGCTTAAAGCTCAACATTTAGAAAAGGAAGATCATGGCGTCCCATCACTTCATGGGAAACAGATGGGGGAACAGTGGAAATGGTGAGAGATTTTATTTTCTTGGGCTCCAAAATCACTGCAGATGGTGACTGCAGCCATGAAATTAAAAGATGCTTACTCCTTGGAAGAAAAGCTGTGACCAACCTAGACAGCATATTAAAAAGCAGAGACATTACTTTGCCAACAAAGGTCCGTCTAGTTAAAGCTTTGGTTTTTCCAGTAGTCATGTATGGATGTGAGAGTTGGACTATAAAGAAAGCTGAACGCCGAAGAATTGATGCTTTTGGACTGTGATGTTGGAGAAAACTCTTGATTGAGAATCCCTTGGACTGCAAGGAGATCCAACCACTCAATCCTACAGGAAATCAGTCCTGAATATTCATTGGAAGGACTGATGCTGAAGCTGAAACTCCAATACTTTGGCTACCTGATGCGAAGAACTGACTCATTGGAAAAGACTGATGCTAGGAAAGGTTGAAGGCAGGAGGAGAAGGGGATGACAGAGGATGAGATGGTTGGATGGGATCACTGACACTATGGACATGAATTTTAGTAAGCTCCTGGAGTTGGTGATGGACAGACAGGGAAGCCTGGCGTGTTTTAGTCCATGGGGTCGCAAAGAGTCAGATGCAACTGAGCCACTGAACTGAACGGTTTGTGTTAATGCTGTTTATTATAGTTCTTTTAATTTGGATATCTCTGGCACATAGTCCTAAAAAGAGGAAGCTAACAAGGGTCTTTAATAAATCCGGACTGTTCGTTTTATAAAATGTTATATAATACTAGAGATTCATTTAGTTGTATATTAACCTCACGCTTTTTGTTGAAGGTCTCAAGATTCTGCCCTCCAAGAAAATCTCGCCATGATTGGATAGGACCTCCGGATAAATATTCAAACCTTCGACCTATTCACTTTTATATCCCTGAAAATGAGTCACCGTTGGAGCAAAAGCTAAGAGAACTGAGACAAGAAACACAAGAATGGAACCAACAGTTCTGGGCAGACCAGAATTTGACTTTTCATAAGGTATGTTTAGGTTTCAGGTCAGAATGAGCAATAATACAGTTGACCACTTGGGGGCGCTGGGTCTTTAGTATCTGCTCTGCCTTTTAGTTACTTGGCAGCTTCTCAGTCCCTCCCCTCCCTACATATAGGTGTATATATCAGTTTAAAATCAGTATGTAACTGTAGAGAAGAAACATTGGTCCTTCAAAGACTCACAGGTCTTGAGGCTCTCCAGGAACTAAAGAGAGTGAGTAGCAGGGCCCGGGCTAGAGTTGCGGACGCCCGTGTATACACGCCTGTGTGTGTGTTTATGGCAACAAGGGGGTCTGGGCTGCGCTGTCACTCTTCCTGAGAATTCGGAATTCTTAACAGCGCGCTCGTCAGTAAGCTCCGTGAGAAAGAAGTCTAACTGCTCTAATCCAGAAGGAAGACTGAGGCGGTGTGTGTTTTACCCATTTGGGCAGGCTAAGTCAAACGGAGTGTATTTATCTTCTGTGGATTTCTAAAAAACAGTGTCTCCCTTGGTTTATTAAAGCTCTCATTTTTAAATCCTCTCTCAAGCACGGAACTTTTAACTAAGTTGAGATGTTTTAAAATGGGCTTTGAGATGGACGGCTTCTCAGGAAACCCACATCCAGACTTCTCCAGAGTGCTGAGAGCTTGTCCTAGCCAAGGAAAACAGACGAAGAAAGGGAGTTCTGATAGCTGTCTTCTTTTAGGAAAAAGAAGAATTTGTTCGCTCAAGACTCAAAGCCAAAGGCCTGGATCTGAGAACTGCATCAGGTTAGTCTGTTCTTTTTCTGCTCTCCTCTGCTGGAGCAGCTGTGCGGGAAGGTGAAGAAGAAAGGCTGCTGCAGGCTTCCGTGGCAGACTGCAAGGGGCGCCGGTCGGACCGCTGGCCGAGGAACCAAGATCCCGCTTGTCTCTGCACAGCCAAGAAAGGAAGCAGGGGCCTGGGGGGTGTTGAATGAAGCAGTGAAAGCTCAGGGGACGAGTCTGGTTCCGTGGGGCAGGCAAGTTCTCGGTGGGATGTGTGTCCGTCCTCCCCACATTCCCTCTTCTCCCTCTGGGCGAGGTCAGCCCTCTCATCATTCTGGGTCCTTCCAGTCGATGACCTCTTGCTGACCTTTGGACTTCCATCCCGAGGTCCCGTGGCTTCAGCAGCCTCTCTCTTTCCTGCCCTGGCCTCTCCCCCTCGATCCTTGACGGCAGTTCCTGGTCCCACCAGCCGTGAGCTGGAGGCCGCGGGGTCACCCTGGAAGCCTCTCCCCACCCTGTGGTCTGTCCCCCAGTTTGCCTCTGGCCGTTGCTCAGCACCATTGCTGCCCCCTGTCTGGGAAACCCGGCTGTAGTTCAGGCCCTCGGTAACTCTGCTCAGTGCAGGACCTTCCTGATTGGCTCCCTGGCCCCCCGTCTTGGAATCAGGGGTCTTCAAGCTTTCTGTAAAGAGCTGGATAGTAAATGGTTGAGTCTTTCCTGGCCATGAGGCTCTCTCCCTCAACTACTCAACCCTGCTGTTGGTCTGTGAAAGCAGCTGTGGAAAATACATAAATTAATGGGCATGAACTCGCCCCAATAAAGCTTTGTTTACAAGACCAGGTGTAGGCCAGGCTTGGCCTACAGGCTGTAGTGTAGCCCCTCATGCCTGAAATCCATTCTTTGCAGTAGCCAGACTCTTCTACAAAAACCAGCTTTGACAGCTGCCCCTCAGCTTGTTTAGGCATTTAGATTTCCTGTGGTGGCAGGACAGCCATGCCCCTCCATGTGATTGGAGCTGGCCCGGCCCCTGCCGGTCTCGCCCCTCCCCAGGCTGCGCCTGGTATGCTGGGCACAGGCTGCACTCGGCTCCCCTGCCTGCCCTGCTGGCCTTTCTTTGTGGATGGAGAGTCTCGTGCTCAAAATAACCTTTCGTCGTTTTCTCCAGCTGTTGATGTTAGACCTGAGTGACGTTTTATACTGGTGCTTAAGCAGATGTCTCCTGCTCAACATTCTGACGGGAAACCTGAAACCACTGGCCCTAAAGCCAGGTCTGTGTTGGGCTGGAGCACCGTCACTGCCTGCGCGCTGCAGCCTTGCGGGTGTGCGTTAGGATCTGGGGCTGGGGAGGGTGGGGCAGCCCCCGTGCTGGGCTCGGCTGTGTGCCGTCTGCTGCACGGGCCCATCGGGGTCTAGGAGGGCAGGAGCCAGCCAGAGTGCGGTGTCCCGGCGGGTTTTGTTTGTTTGCTGGGCAATAAATATATTTTTAATTAATTTATTTGGTTGCCTCAGGATTGTCGCTGTGGCACGAGGGGTCTTCTGATCCTGTGCACAGGCTTCTCTTTGGCTGTGGTGCGTGAGCTTATTAGTTGCTCCTTGGCATGTGGGTCTTACTTCCCAGACCAGGGGTCAGACCTGCATCCACTGCATTGGCAAGCAGGGTCTCAACCGCTGGCCGACCAGGGAGGTCCCCAGCGATACATATTTTAATCTTTGTTTTATTTTTTATGATGACAATCTTCAAGTTTCTTTTTTATCTCACATTGCACACTCCCATTGACTCCCTCCCAGTGTGAGGCCAGGGCGGGGGCTCTCTTCCCAAAGCCTGGAACGACAGTCCCGATTCCAGGACTGCCCTGCCATCTGCATGTGTTTTCTGCAGTTTCCTGCAGTGGCTCCGTGAGTGGGTACTGTTAGTTACTGGTATTCTCCGGAAGGACTGGTGCTGAAGCTGGAGCTCCGATGCTTTGGGCACCAGATGCAAAGAGCCAACTCATTGGGAAAGACCCTGATGCTGGGAAAGATTGAGGGCAGTGGGAGAAGGGGACGACAGAGGATGAGATGGTTGGACAGCATCACCAACTCCATGGACATGAGTTTGAGCAAACTGGGAGATGGTGAAGGGCAGGGGAGCCTGGTGTGCCGTAGTCCAAGGGGTCGCACAGAGTCGGACACGACTGACCGACTGAACAGCAACTACTGTTACTTTTACCATTTTGTGGAGGCGGTGCCTGGGGGCAAGCTGTTTGACCTCAGTCACACGGTGAGCGAGTGGAGGGGCCCAGGTGCTGTCCTGGAGAACGGGTCCCAGGCCACGGCCTCGAGCCCTCTCCCACAGACGGGGAAGTTGTTGTTGTTACTATTGTGGGTTCCTACTGACGTTGTGACTGAGTATTGAAAGATGGGCCTTAATTAGATTTCAGACTAGTTTGTAAGAAAACAGGAAGGAATGTACTGAAGCAAGGGTTCAGGAGGGGAGCTGCCTGCAGTGTCAGCTGTTTAGACAGCTGCCAGCTTGCAGTGGGGGAAGCGCGGTGTATGTGAGGGTAACAGCTGTGCCGCCCCCTTGGGCCAGAACCCGAGTGTGCGATGCCTGAGTGTAGGGGCCCACAGAACCCGGGGAAGAGGCGGTTTGTGTAATAAATGATGGTGGAGAAAGGAAGTGCTTTTAGCCCAAAAGGATCGGTGTAGATTCATGCTCCCTATAATTCGAATATATTCCAAATGTATCAGGTTAGTTGTTAAGAATCAGTTGTTCCTGGAGTAAAAAGTTAAGTACATCACTCCCAACTGTAGAAAGTCTAACAGGATAAAAGTGAGCCTCCATTATTGGAGTGGTGGTGAGTCCCTGCGCTCGCCAGTAAAGGCAGAGGATTCTAGAAGGTCAGAACCGACACTGTCTCGCTTGGGTAGCATTCACCGTGGTCTCTCCTTCTGGAAAGGAGAGTTTGCTCAGGAGACAGGGAAGTGCTCAGACCCGGGTGCAGGCCGCACTGGCCCAGGTCCCCCACTTCTCGTGGGCACTCCGCTCTGCCCCCTGCTTTGGCCTTCTCTTGCTGTGAACGGGCTTTCCCTCCCAAGTCCGAGGAAGTCGCCAGCCCGAGGCTCCTCCCAGGCCGCATTCTGTCCAGTGAGCGCAGCAGCCCCTCACACGGTGCCCAGCAGGCCCGAGGGCCAGGCAGGCAGAGGGTCCCGCGTCTCGAGACATGTTAGCAGTGGACAGCAGGCTGGGGGCGTTTGTAGCAGAGATGGGGAGGCAGTCTGGACTCTATGAAATGAAGCCGTAACAAATTTGTAGGAGTAACGGGCACCTACGGATGAAGAATGTAACTCCAAGAAAAAATTTGCTCAAATTCCATATTTTGCAATGTGTGTTAAACCAGCAGCCAGGCCTCATTTGACGCTTAACTGAACCCAAGGTGAAGATGTTTTCCCAGCTCCCTTCCAGAAGGATTCAGCTGCTTGAAGTACTCCTATGCCAGGAGGCAGGGAAATTATGGCCACAGAATATCTAAGAGTTTACCCTGAAGAAAGGGTTCTCCGTGTGCCACGCAGCATTATCTCTCAGAGCCAACAGTGGGGAGCGTCTGCGCCGTGCCCTGCTAAGTCGCTTTGGTCATGTCCGAGTCTTGCGACTGCAGCCCACCAGGCTCCTCTGTCCATGGGATTGTGCAGGCAAGAATCCACGAGAGTGGGTTGCTGTGCCCTCCTCCAAGGGATCTTCCTGACCCAGGGACTGAACCCACGTCTCCTGTGGCTCCCACATTGTAGGTGGATTCTTCACCACCTGAGCCAGCAGGGAAGCGTCTGATAATTCTAGATTAGATAAGGCCGTGGGGGCCCACTGGCTCTAGACGTTCGCTGGAATGTTCCTCAGCAGTAGAGAAAGACTGTTGACTTAATTTCAAGTGCAAAAAGCAGAATACCATGACTTCATCTCTGCCTGTCCCCAGATTGACCCTCGTTTGTCGGGCAGATGTGGGAGCACTCTCGCCCCTGGCTCCTTTCACTGCTGGCGTGTTTGTGCAGGTGTGGGGGGTGCCAGCAGAATGGAGTCACCCATCAGCTGGTGTCTATGAAGCGCCTGCTCAGCTCTCGGGGGACGTGTAATGAAGTAGATTGTCCCACCTCGGTCTTCATTTTACCAGTTCAGTGTCACGTTGCAGTGTTGACAGGCGTGGAATCCAAAACACTCAGCAGTTACGGCGCATCTGCTTTACACTGAGCGTCACCCGGGAACCTTTGGGCAGGACCCCAAACTCGACCAGTAGCTGAAGGTGGCACCCTGCCTGTCCTTAGCACCCTGGGGCTCCTGCTCCTCTGCCAGCAGCGGCAATGGGTGCACCCCTGTTTCCGGCCCGGCTTGCCTGCCTCATCGCCATGACTCAGTTTGTCTCAAAGCAGCCTTATGAGGTGTGCTCTGGTGATCTGGGTCCTGCAGACGGGAGACGCCACAGGCCGGCCGTGGGCCAGTGAGGGTCAGAACCCCGTTCCAGGGAGCTGCCACCTGCTCTGCCCGAACGGCGCCGCCCTCCTCTCCGCTCCTCCCGTCCTGGCAGTGGCTGGGGACGCTGGAGGAGGGTGCCCACTCGCCTCTCCTGGAGGACTGCCAGGGCCCCACCTCCTGAAGCTGCCAGCCCTGTGCTCCTGCCTTGCCTGCCCCTCCCTCGGGGCTCCCCACTCGCTGTCTGCAGACCCTCATTTGCTCTGCCTGGGCCTCTCCCCTTTCTCTGCCCTGTGGGATCCTCTTCATCCTTCAAGACCCAGCTTGATGGTCACCTTCCCTGGAGCCTTCAGCTTCCCTCTCCTCCTGGGTTGGCTGTTCCCCCTCTTTCCCTGGTTAGCATCCATCCATTGGTTGACTTCCAGTATTTGTCCAACACCTGCCACATCCAGGCTAGTCTGGGGACTGGTGGGGACAAGAGAGCCGTGGCCCCGCCTTTGTGGGGCTGGTTTCCTTGGGAGGGGGAGGGTGCCCCGTGCAGTGAACGCGCTCTGCACTCCCGGGTCGTTGACCCCTGGAGGAGAGGGAAGCCGGGAGGGCAGACGGAGTGGGCGTTTCCACAGGGGCCTGGGGGAAGCCTCTCCTGGGGGAGGCTGGGGGAGGAGCTTCTAGATGGAGGTTTTGAGGAGCAGCAGGGGCCTGGGTCAGAGGAGCAAGGACTTCACGCAGGCAGGGGGTGTCCAGGTGGCACGCGGGCCGCTCGTCAGGCTGGCGGGGACGTGGCCCCTGTCTCCTGTCTGGGGACGGCCATGATCGTGCTGTGTGCTCTGTGTTTGCCTGTGCGCTCTGTGTGTGCCTGTGCGCTCTGTGTGTGCCTGTGCGCTCTGTGTGTGCCTGTGCGCTCTGTGTGTGCCTGTGCGCTCTGTGTGTGCCTGTGTGCTCTGTGTGTGCCTGTTTGCTCTGTGTGTGCCTGTGCGCTCTGTGTGTGCCTGTGCGCTCTGTGTGTGCCTGTGCGCTGTGTGTTTGCCTGTGTGCTCTGTGTGTGCCTGTGCGCTCTGTGTGTGCCTGTGCGCTCTGTGTTTGCCTGTGTGCTCTGTGTGTGCCTGTGCGCTCTGTGTGTGCCTGTGCGCTCTGTGTGTGCCTGTGCGCTGTGTGTTTGCCTGTGTGCTCTGTGTGTGCCTGTGTGCTCTGTGTGTGCCTGTGTGCTGTGTGTTTGCCTGTGTGCTGTGTGTTTGCCTGTGTGCTGTGTGTTTGCCTGTGTGCTCTGTGTGTGCCTGTGTGCTCTGTGTGTGCCTGTGTGCTGTGTGGGCACAGCGCTGGCCACGTCCCTCCTGTTTCTGTAAAGCTGTGCCTGGGGGTTGCCTTCCCGATTCTGTCTCTGTCTCCCCCAAATCCTGGTGGGCTGGAAGCGTCAGCGTCGCTCTGGAGATGGCGTCCGTTGGGGGCGGGTGGACTCACCCTCCGCGTGGGTGCGCGCTGCAGGGCAGGAGCATGGGCCTCCTAAGCCGGAGTGCCCCTCCCGTGCAGTCTCCTTCCTGTACCCGAGCCCCTGTCTGCTGGGCCGCCCCGTGTCACAGGAGCTCTACTGCGCGCCCCGGCAGGCTGTGGCCCCTGTGCTGCGTGGCCTTGCACGTCTGGTGAGCGTGTGGGGGGCAGGGGGATTCCTGAGAGTAGGCGCCACACTGGGCATCTCCTCCCGTGAGGTGACCAGAGTCTAATGATAGAGGAAGATGGTTTCTCCTCCCTAAGTCTTTTTTCAGTCACTGAGATATAATGCACATACCATAGGACGCACACTCTGAAGTGTACTGCTCAGTAGTGTTAGTACTGACAAGACTGTACACCCATCACCACCGTCTCATCTCCGAGAAGAAAGTCTGTGCCCATTGGCCGTCGTTCCCAGCTGCCTCCTCCCACTAACCCCGGGCAGCCACCACTCTACTTCTGTCTCCATGGATTTATCTCTTCTGGACATTTCCAGATAAATGGCATCCTATACAGGCATCCCTTATTTGTACTTTGAAGATGCTGTGCTGTTTTTTTTTTTTACAAATTAGATGTTTTATAGAGCAAGTCCATTGGCATAACTTTTCCAACAGCGTTATTTTGTGATTACGTTTTGTGTGTTAAGAGAGAATGCCACTGCACGCATAGTGGGCCGCAGCGTGGTGTAAACGTGCCTCTGACAGAAGGCTCGTTTGGCCACGTGTGTCTCGGTCGCAGCACCCAGGGGCCTCATTGCGGCAGACAGACCTAGCTGTGGCTCAGGAGCTTAGCTGTTCCTCGGCGCGTGGACTCTTGGTTCCCCGACCAGGGACCGAGCCCTCACCCCCAGCACTGCAAGGCCAATTCTTAACCCCTGGACCACCGGGAAGTCCCTAGAATTGTTTTAATTTTATTTTCAAATTGTTCATCCCACATGTATCAGAATACAGTTGATGTCTGTATATTGATGTGTATCCGGCAGCCCTGCTGAACTCACCCGTTATCTCCAATAGTTGTTTGTAGAACCTTCCCCTTGGGTCTAAACGTTTCAGTTGTGTTTAACTTTCAGGTCAGAAAGCAACATTGAATGCAGAAGAAATGGCTGAGTTTTACAAGGAATTTTTAAGTAAAAATTTCCAGAAGCACATGTATTATAACAGGTGGGTGTCTACTTTTTTCCTGAAAATCTGAAAATCACATCCATGTTGGCAAGGATTGTTTTGCTACCTGAATTTAACATTCTTGTCTGTGTTAAAAGTAGACGTTGCTATCAGCTTGGTTTTTGTCCTTTTAAATAAAGTGGCCGGCTCACAGTTACTGCGTGGCTGCCCCTCGCGGCGTGCACCGCGCGCAGGCCGTGGGTTCTGCCCCGCTTTCACTGCCGGAGAGCGGAGCGCAGCCCGGGGCGGGGCAGCCGGAGGGGTCACGGCATCTCGTGTTTGAAAGTGGGGGGCTCGGAGCCCAGCGGGGCAGGGAGAGCAGCCCAGCAGGCAACACCAGGGGCTCCAGCAGGCCAGAGATGAAGCCGTTTCAGCCGTGCGAGGATGACGGCTGTTGACAGAGAAGGAGCAGTGGAGTCAGAAAGGGACCATGTTCCTGATGCAATAATAGATCTGGGCACAATTGCCCGCAACTGCCGAAGGCACTGGGCAGCAAGGCTGACGGGGACTCCGCTGTGGCTGGGCCTGGCTGGCGGCGCCCGGTCTCCCGGGGCCTCTTCATGCCGTGAGGGGCGAGGCCGTGGCCTGTGTGCGAGGCTGTGAGACGCGGGGAGGCCCCCAGCAGCGCCTGTGAGGTCCTCACCCGCGTGGGGGCTGCCCTCGGCCCGGCCCCCGGGTCTGACGCCAGCTTACGGGAAGGAGACGAAAGGGCATGTGTGGAGAGGGCGGTTCACAGGCCGTGCCTCAGTGAGGGCTTGAGGACACAGCTTCCAGATCTGGAGGTGTACGAGACAGCTGTTGCGGTTTCAGCAAGTAACTAGGACTGAGAAAAGTGAACGAGAAGCGGGGGACTGTTACAGAGTAAGAGAGCCTTCATCCAGGCAAACCGCCTATACGGAGATGCCCCTTTCTGACAGAGGAAACCCAGCCGTGGCTGTGCATGAGGCGGTGTTAATGCGCAGTGACTGTGATGCTAAGGTGTTGTTCACTGTATCAGATGGAGCAATGGTAGTGCGGCCCTGGGTGTTTAAGAAGCATTTGACGACGCACAGTAACACATGTTCCCAGGTAGGGTGACAGGATATGGTCTGAGATTTGCTCTGGCATTCCTGGAGCAGTGACCATGCCAAATGGGCGGGTGGGGCAGGGCCTGGAGAGTGGGCTGATGGTCGAGGCTGGAGGAGCTCTTGAGTGGCGCTTGAACGGAAAGCCCGGTCCCGCAGCGCCCAGAGGCTGTTGCGGACGCTGTCCTGTGTCACCCTGAACTAGATGAACTATTCAGTCAAGCCAGGTCTCCCTGGACCTTTGGTTTCTGGCGTGAACATAGCAGGCTGGCGTCTTGCTTCCTCTCGGGCCAGCTCGGTGTGTTGCCTGCGGTGTTGTTGCCTGCCCTCCAAATAGAGAGAGGCGTAGAGAGCGGGTCGGGCAGCATTGGAGCCTGAGCGCCCCCTCCCCATGGACTCACCTCCTCCTTCCCTGCTTTCTTTAAGGAAACAGGGAGAGCTTAGTCTGTCTTCTCCTCTGCACTTTATCAGTCGGGCAGTCTATGCTGCAGTGGAATCTGGCTTTCCCTTAACAACATAGGAACTTTCGTCTCCATGGGATACCAGTTTTCTTTTTCCTAGAAGCCTTTGTTATTTATTCTGGGTGTTGCTTCCCATTTGTCACGTCACTTGTGGAGAGGGATTTCTGTCTGGTCCTGTGAAGGCTCCAGGAAGCTAGCATTTTCGCCTCTTGCCTTTAAGCCCTTGGGTCTCTGTGTCTTCCATGCTGAGACCCAGTCCTCTGAGTCCTCTGCGGGCTGGCAGTTCCACGTTCCCTCATTGGCTCATCTGGACGAAAAGCATTGGCCCTTGTTGCATTCTGCTTCCAAGGGCTCAGCACTGGGAGTCTGGAATGTGCGTCTTCCATTGTGGAAACCTGCCAAGTGCTGCCCATTCAGCTGCTGACAACGTGGTGAATTTGCAAGTTCCGACATGTTCTGTAGAGTAACTCACAGGCGAGTGTGCCTGTGACTGCCTGTGACTCCATCCTAGTATTTTATTTCAATGAGAAGCTTTAGAGACACAAGTTACCCAAAAGTCCAGATCACCTAGAAAAAGAAGATATGGAACTTGATGATGCTGGCATTTGCGACAAGCTAGTGTCTCAGGATGGAGTGCTTGTGGCGTGTGCGTCTTATGCAAATAAGGGGCCAGAGCCAGGAGGGTCCCCGCCGCTCCTACGGAGCCTCCAGTCCTGTTGCTAAGCGCTCACGCCCCCATCACTCTGTGCTGTGTTTCCTGGAGAATGCCATGGGGCTCTGGGGGCTTCAAGGCTTCTGAAGGCTCTTTTGGAGCTTCTAGCAAAAACAGAGGAGGGTTGCAGCCGCCTCCAGGAGTGGGAAAGGAGGCCACTGGGCACATCAGCCTGATGAAAGCCCAGGTGCAAGGAGAGCAGGCTCTTGTGGACAGTTGAGCTTTAGTGAGGAGGGAGAAGGCAGAGCTGGTGTGGCAGGGCGGAGGCGGAGGCAGTCCAGATGCCTGGCTGCTGGCCTCTGGTCCTGGGCGCGACTCACCTGCGCTCATCTTGTTCCCCTGTAGGGACTGGTACAAGCGTAATTTTGCCATCACCTTCTTCATGGGAAAAGTGGCCCTGGAGAGGATTTGGAACAAGCTGAGACCGAAACAAAAGAAGACCAGCAGTTAGGAGCCCACCCTCACCCATCCAGCCGGTTCCTCGTCTGAGGTTCCTCGAGAAGCAGCTGCCTCTGGGACTCGTTTCACAAGGGTGCTGAAGCCTGTGGGTGCAGGGCAGGCTGGAGAACACGGGTTCTGGTACGGACGCCGAGGCCCACGTGACTCTGTCCTGACTGCGAATTCCGCGCTGGCTCTCGGCCATTGATGTGATAGCAAATAAAACGCAAGCACTGACTTCTGAGTTTTTGAATTACACCAGTTTGAAAGAGAGGGCTTCCCAGGTGGCTCAGTAGTAAAGGAATCCACCTCTAATGCAGGAGGTGCACGTTTGATCCCTGGGTTGGGAGGCTTTCCTGGCGAAGGAAATGGCAACCTGTTCTAGTATTTTTGCCTGGAGAATCCCATGGACAGAAGAGCCCCCGGGCTATAGTCCATGGGGTCGCAAAGAGTCAGACACGACTGAGCGCACACGCACAATTTGGAAGAGAGCGATATAAAAATATTATAAACTTTCACTGAAACGTTCTACTCTACTGACTCTAATGATCTGGAAGCTGGCTGCGGTGTCACCGTGGCCTCCCCCTACCAGTGGGCCCTGGCGATTGGCCATCCCGGGTCCAAGCCCTGAAGACACGCAGCTGTCCAGGGAGTTGCACAGACCCCAGGGGCCCAAAGGGTTGCCTCGGAGTTTTTTCCGTTTACCCCGGTGAGGCAGAGCCTGTTCCCCAAGTTTTCCAGAGCAGATTGCTATGGGTCATGTCCCTCTCTTTCAGTCCTTGTGAAAGCAATATTGTTTGAAGTAGGGTTATGTGGTTATAAAATGATGAGGCTCCCTCTGTGCTGAGTCCTGGAGCCGTGGTGGTGGGCGGGGAGACTGTCCTCAAGGACAGACAAGACATCTGGATTTTACCAAAAGGCAGAGGTTTTTGTTCCAAAATGAGGTGTGACAGTGGTTGACAGGCTAGTTTTCTTCTGTAGCTTACTAACTGCCACCCAAGATGATCTCCGAGGAGAAATTCTGGAGACCAGGGGAAGCACCCCCACCGCCACTCCAGGCTGCTAAGGGCCCTGCAGGTGGACGTGGGAATGCCGAGGTGCCGGGCAAGGCTGCGCAGTCCATCAGCTCCGTGGGCTGTTAACCCAGTGTCCACAGAGGCCCCTGCGGAGTGGAGCGCGTGCACCAAGCAGCCTGAAACACCAGGCCTCCCAGGAGTAACCCCGTCGCACTCACCACGCCACCGCGCAGCACAGCCCATCGCCAGCCCGGTGACACCACTGGTCTGCAGAGAGACAGCAGCAGGGTTGGGGGCCAGGCAGGGCCCTGGTTCCACGTGAGCGAGCCTGGAGGCGTGAACTGTTCTTCGGCTTTTTTTTTTTTTTCATTCTCTGGCTTTTAATTCTTGCTCCCATCCAGTCAGACTCACTGACTGGCTTTCAGGTTATTTAAGTCTTAAATCGGAAAGATTGAAGACAGAAGGAGAAGAGGGCGATTGAAGACAGAAGGAGAAGAGGGCAACAGAGGATGAGATGGTTGGATGGCATCACCGATTCAACGGACAGGAACTTGGGCAAACTCTAGGGGATGGTGAGGGACCGGAAGCCTGGCGTGCTGCACTCCATGACGTTGAAAGAGTCAGACACGATTTGCCAACTGAACATCATCTCCCAGCAACTTCCAGTGGTATGGTTTCTAATTCCTTTGGCTCGACAATTTTTAGAGATTTTTGAGGGTGTCTTTTCACAGTAACCAGTTGCTGCTGCTGCTGCTGCTAAGTCACTTCAGTCATGTCCAACTCTGTGCGACCCCAGAGACGGCAGCCCACCAGGCTCCCCCGTCCCTGGGATTCTCCAGGCAAGAACACTGGAGTGGGTTGCCATTTCCTTCTCCAATGCATGAAAGTGAAAAGTGAAAGTGAAGCCGCTCAGTCGTGTCTGACTCTTAGCGACCCCGTGGACTGCAGCCTACCAGGCTCCTCCATCCATGGGATTTTCCAGGCAAGAGTACTGGAGTGGGGTGCCATTGCCTTCTCCGAGTAACCAGTTGCAAACAGTTAAAAGATCCCTCTTGTTATGCGTTACCATCTCTGTGAAGACTGAGGGAGAGCTTGAAAATGGTCACCTGTGGGCTGGTGAGTGGCCATGCAGACACGGGTGTGTCCTGAGACATACTGAGATGCTGAGGTCCCGGCAGTTAGCCTGGACCTCCGGACAGCTGATTTATGGGCTCACTGAGCAAATGCACTCTGGGCTTCACCTGGAGGCCTGGTGACGCACTCCCTGTGTTTGTCTTGTCCAAGAACGTCTTCCCTCCGCAGCTCTTCCTGCACGGGTCATAATCTGCCTCCTCAGGGCAGGCCTCCTGAGGTTCCAAGGGTCAGAACCTTAGGTAAGCTCTGGGCAAGGGTCAGGGGCAAGTAACAGGTAGGAGCCAGAGGTCTTCAGGAACGGGCCCCTTGGGCCTCCACACTGGAGAAAGCCCGACTGCCAGAGCCACTGTATCCCCAGGCTGGGGCCTCAGGGTGGCGGGGCGACGCAGGGCCGGGCAGAGACTGAGGCTCTGGTCCCGCCTGAGCCCCTGGGGGCTGGGGCCAGGAGATGCTGCTGCCCCCACGGTTCCCAGGATGTTTCAAGAGGGACTTTGTCACAGTGAGAGAAAAGCGCGTGCACTTCACCAGAGAAGCCTGCATCCCCAGCAGAGAGCCCACACACCGAAGCTGAGACCCACTGTCGCCAAATAAATAGTGGCTTCAGGGTGAGCCAAAGCATGTTCTGTATTCAGACAAAAAGCGTGCATGCTTCTTAGACTTTGTAATTAAAAATTGTGAAAGGCAAGTTTGCTTTGAGAAACATCTGAAGCAGCAGCGCCCACAGTGGCCGTGCCCTGGGCTGGGGGGTGGGGAGGGGACCACGGATGTCTCGACACCCCTGTGACAGGAGGCCAGCGGGGGGCGCGGTGCAGAGCACCCCCAGTCCTGGAGCCCAGAGTCCCGAGTGGGTCTCCAGGTGTTTGCACTTGACATAAATTACATGGCAGTTGGACGGTGGGGCCTCGAGAAGCGTCTTAGCAACATGGGTCTTAAGCGTGGTTGAAATGCAGTAACTGCATGTTGTCTTTTTGTAATAATTTAATGCCAAGTGGCTACTTGACTAATGGTGTACACTGTATTGCTAGGTTCTCAAATGCTGAGGGAATTAACAAGAAATGTCAGTGCTGCTTTCCTCTTTCTTCAGTTCTTAAACATTTAAAATTAAATGACTGTGTTAAATGTTACTTTAGGTCACAAGTAAATGCAAATAAAATTTTTATTGAAGTCCAGTTGATTTCTAATGCTGTGTTAGTTTCAGGTATACAGCAAAGTGATTCGGTTATACATATATATATGCATACCTGTATTCTTTTATTATTTTCCAATATAGTCAGATCAGATCAGATCAGTCGCTCAGTCATGTCCGACTCGTTGCGACCCCATGAATTGCAACATACCAGGCCTCCCTGTCCATCACCAACTCCCGGAGTTCACTCAGACTCACGTCCATCAAGTCGGTGATGCCATCCAGCCATCTCATCCTCTGTCGTCCCCTTTTCCTCCTGCCCCCAATCCCTCCCAGCATCAGAGTCTTTTCCAATGAGTCAAGTCTTTGCATGAGGTGGCCAAAGTACTGGAGTTTCAGCTTCAGCATCATTCCTTCCAAAGAACACCCAGGGCTGATCTCCTTCAGAATGGACTGGCTGGATCTCCTTGCAGTCCAAGGGACTCTCAAGAGTCTTCTCCAACACCACAGTTCAAAAGCATCAATTCTTCGGCACTCAGCCTTCTTCACAGTCCAACTCTCACATCCATACATGACCACAGGAAAAACCATAGCCTTGACTAGACGAACCTTTGTTGGCAAAGTAATGTCTCTGCTTTTGAATATGCTGTCTAGGTTGGTCATAACTTTCCTTCCAAGGAGTAAGCGTCTTAATCCTTGTTTATCAAGTAAATTTTAATTACGTTTATTTACATGTGGTGCTAGTGGTAAAGACTCCAGCTGCAATGCAGGAGGCCCCAGGTTCAATCCCTGGGTTGGGAAAATCCCCTGGAGGAGGAAATGGCAACCCACTCCAGTATTCTTGCCTGGAGAATCCCATGGACAGAGAAGCCTAAGGGCTACAGTTCAGGGGGTCACAAAGAGTCAGACATGACTGAGCACACACACAAATTTGGCTCTAAATTTGTATGCTCAGTTTAAAAAAATTAGGTTGTTTTAAGATGATTCTGTCAGCCACATTTAAATATTTTGATAGACTTTTAAATAATTACAGAATAAAAGTTATCTCAGTGATATATTTTATTCTGCTCTTCCCAGAAAACATCTCTGATAAGATTGAATGCTTCTGTTCTGATTTAAAAAGTAAAATAAAATTGTCTCTCCCCCTCTGTGTGTGGGCGCTGTTTGTTCAGTTCAGTTTAGTCACTTAGTCGTGTCCAACTCTTTGCGACCCCATGGACGGCAGCACACCAGGCCTCCCTGTCCATCACCAACTACTCCCGGAGCTTGCTCAAACTCGTGTCCATCAAGTTGGTGATGCCATCCAACCATCTCAACCTCTGTCTTCCCTTTCTCCTCCTGCCTTCAGTCTTTCCGAGCATCAGGGTCTTTTCCAGTGAGTCAGTTCTTTGCATCCGATGGCCAAAGTATTGGAGTTTCAGCTTCAGCATCAGTCCTTCCAATGAATATTGAGGACTGATTCCCTTTAGGATGGACTGGTTTGATCTCCTTGCAGTCCAAGGGACTCTCAAGAGTCTTCTCCAGCACCACAGTTCAAAAGCATCAGTTCTTCGGTGCTCAGCCTTCTTTATGGCCCAGCTCATCTGTACCTGACCACTGGATAAACCATAGCCTTGACTAGACAGACTTTTGTTGGTAAAGTAATGTCTCTGCTTTTTAATACGCTATCTAGGTTGGTCATCGGGTGCTGTTTATAGACTTTGGTTTTTTAATTGCTCATATTTGCTGCCCGCCAACCCTGGGCTGGAAGAAGCACAAGCTGGAATCAAGATTGCCGGGAGAAATATCAATAACCTCAGATATGCAGATGACACCACCCTTATGGCAGAAAGTGAAGAGGAATTAAAAAGCCTCTTGATGAAAGTGAAAGAGGAGAGTGAAAAAGTTGGCTTAAAGCTCAACATTCAGAAAACGAAGATCATGGCATCTGGTCCCATCACTTCATGGCAAATAGATGGGGAAACAGTGGAAACAGTATCAGACTTTGTTTTTTGGGGGCTCCAAAATCACTGCAGATGGTGATTGCAGCCATGAAATTAAAAGACACTTATCCTTGGAAGGAAAGTTATGACCAACCTAGACAGCATATTCAAAAGCAGAGACATTACTTTGCCAACCAAAGGTCCGTCTAGTCAAGGCTATGGTTTTTTCAGTGGTCATGTATGGATGTGAGAGTTGGACTATGAAGAAAGCTGAGCACCAAACAATTGATGCTTTTGAACTGTGGTGTTGGAGAACTCTCTTGAGAGTCACTTGGACTGCAAGGAGATCCAGCCAGTCCATTCTAAAGGAGATCAGTTCTGAGTGTTCATTGGAAGGACTGATGCTAAAGCTGAAACTCCAGTACTTTGGCCACCTCATGCAAAGAGTTGACTCATTGGAAAAGACCCTGATGCTGGGAGGAATTGGGGGCAGGAGGAAAAGGGAACGACAGAGGATGAGATGGCTGGATGGCATCACCAACTCGACGGACATGAGTTTGAGTGAACTCCGGGAGTTGGTGATAGACAGGGAGGCCTGGTGTGCTGAGATTCATGGGGTCACAAAGAGTCGGACACGACTGAGCGACTGAACTGAACTGAACCCCACAAAGGAACCAGGATGATCGTCAGAAGTGCAGGGTACTCGACCCATCTGGCGAGGGTCGCTGACAGTGCACCTGAGTGAACCGTCTTCCCGTGATAACCCTCACCCACGTACTGGACCGGCGGCCTCCGGAGGGCCTGCGGAGCGGCTGTGTGCCGGCCTGCACTGAGGAGCCTTCCGGGGAGACCAGCCCAGCCTCAGCCTCCTTGGCTGCAGTGACTCACCTGGCAGAGCCCCCGGGCATGTTGCAAGTGTGTTGGGGGGACAGTGCCTGGCACTGACCAGGCTGCTCACAAATGTAGAAGTTAGCGCCTAATAATGTCCGAAGGCCCAGTTCCTGAGCACCTCCTGCTTCCACGGGCGAGGGGGACAGGAAGCTGAGCCCCAGCACCAGCAGGAGTTTCAGCAGGAGGTAGGTGCCTGTAGGTAGCTGTCACATACGGGGGTCTTCCAGGGTCGCCCCTCCTTGAATGAGCCCGCGCTTTGATCCCTGCCATCCCTCCCCTGAGGAGACCCACCTCCGTGACCGCTCTCGTTGGAAGCCTGACCGCTCTGCAGAGCGCTCCCCTCCCCTGGAGTGGACGAGCCTCATCTCAGAGCTCCGGCCACAGCTGCGGGCACTGGCTTGTGACAGCGTGGCCCATCTGCTGGGAAAAGCAGAAGGCAAACGACTTTTCAAAAGAAAGGAGCCTCCCAGTGTGTGCTGGGGCCTCCCCAGGCCTAGCCATAGTGGTCAGGTGCCAAGTGCAGCCCTGGCTGGGGGGCATCCCCTCACAGGACATCTGCCGAGCCACCTGCACAGACACAGCTCCCCCACCACGGCGGGGGCTCCCGTCAGCCAGAGCCCCGCTGCATCTGGGCCCAAAATCCAGAATCTGAGACATGGGCCCAGAGGCCACCAGGGGATGTGACTCCCCGTCCAGGGCAGGCGGCCTTCTTCCTTGTCGTGCCCAACCCCTGCCTGGCTTCCCATGCTGCCTGGCGCAGGGTCGGCCTCGGACACACAGATGTGCTAACGAGAGCAATGTAGCCCTGGACCCCTTGACTGAGTAATGATAATAGCTGGTGTTACTTCCTGCTGGGCACGGCTCTTGGAGCTTCATTCAGATGGCTGCCTGGCATCCTCGGAGCAGCCCTCGGAGGGCCTCAGCGGCCCCTCAGGGCACAGGGTCCGGGCAGGCCCCTGCACCCAGGGTGCTCTGGAATCGGACCTGTTCTGATTGGCCAGCCAGGTCCCGGGCCTGGCCCCCGGCAGGGAGGACGGACACTGAGAGCCCAGGTTGGAGGCGTCCTGTTCAGTGCCTGGTGCACAGGGCTGCTCGGGGAGGGGGCCGTCCGTGAACAGAGCTGGCAGGAACCCTCGAGGGGCAGACACACATGCAGTAAGGTCAACAGATGCTCAGCGCTGGGAAAATAAGCAGGTACAGGTTTGGGAGGGAGCGGATGGCAAAGATGCCTGGCCCAGATCTGGGCAGAAGTGACAGGTCCTGGGGCTGCAGGGGGCCCGGCAGAGCCAAGAGCAGCAGGTTGGCCAGCGTGGTGGGGCAACGGAAACCATGGGGGACAGCGGTTTGGGGAGGTAGGCCAGGGCCTGGCAGGCCACCACACTGACCCTGGCCTTTCCCTTGAGTGTGGGGGGCAGCCACGGAGGGCTCTGAGCAAGGGAGGCCATGGCCTGATCACTGTGCTGATGGCCAGGGCTGAGACCCCGCTAAGCTCCCGCCAGGACTCGGGGTGGCAAGGAAGGTGGCGTGAAGTAGCCTGTCCAGTCCAGGAGCCACTACCTTTCGTGGCCTTTTGTGTTTGTGTTAGTTGCTCAGTCGTGTCCGACTCTGTGACCCCGTGGACTGTAGCCCACCGGGCTCCTCTGTCCGTGGAATTCTCCAGGCCAGAACACTGGAGTGGATTGCCATGTCCTTCTCCAGGGGATCTCCCTGACCCAGGGAGGGAACCCGGGTCTCCTGCATGCAGGCAGATTCTTTACCATTTGAGCCACAGGGAAGGCCTTTGATCTTAGCCAAAAGGCGGAGAAGCGAGAAGCGTGGCTCTTTACGTTTCAGTAAATATAAAGTGAAGTTAAAACTCAGTCCCTCAGTTGACCTTGTTCAGTCGCTCAGTCATGTCTGACTGCGAACTCCTGGACTGCAGCACACCAGGCTTCCCTGCCTTTCACTGCCTCCCAAAACTTGCTCAAACTCATGTCTGTTGAATCGGTGATCCAACCACGACCCAACCACCACATCCTCCGTCACCCCCTTCCCCTCCTTTCTTCAGTCTTTCCCAGCATCAGTCTTTGCCGGTGAGTCAGTTCTTCGCATCAGGGGCCAAAATACTGGAGCTTCAGGTAGTGCTCGGTTGCCCAGCCCTTGTCAGATGACCAACAGCCATGTGTGGCTCATGACTACTGTGTCGAGCATCACAGATTTGAAACATTTCCGTCATCATAGGAAGCCCTTAGTGCCAGGCCAGGAGGTGCGGTGAGCAGTGTTCTTCCTTCTCTGGTCCCGGGGTCTGGCGGTCAGAATGTGTGAGTGTGCACTCAGCAGTACGTGGGGTAGGAAGAGCTGAGAACTGAGGAGGGGATGCAGGAGGCTGTGTCCCTGGGAAGACAGGTGGGCTGCTCAGGGGAGTCAGTACCTGGCCGAGTGGGGCGGGGATCCAGGAGATGCTCCACATCCAGCCAGCCACAGCCACTCAGCTTTTCCCAGGATGTCTGTCTGGCAAGAAGCGCTGCAGCTGAGGCCACAGGGCCACGAGCATTGGAGATGTGGCCGGGCTGAGCTGAGCTGTGCTCTGAGCCTGCGCTGCACCCCAGACTCCAGACTTAGTGTGAGAAAAGGAACGCAAACCATCTCAAAGCTTTTTATCTGTCCAATAGATTATGTGCTGAAATGGTACTTAGATATATCGGGTTCAGTAAGATATATTTTTTGTTGTTAAGTCACTCAGTCGTGTCTGACTCTTTGTGACCCCGTGGACTGCAGCACACCAGGCTTCCCTGTCCTTCTTTATCTCCTGGAGTTTGCTCAGACTTATGGACTTAGGTCTGTTGACTCGGTCATGCCATCCAGCCATCTCATCCTCTGTCGTCCCCTTCTCCTCCTGCCCTCAATCTTTCCCAGCATCAGGGTCTTTTCCAATGAGCTGGCTCTTTGCATCAGGTGGCCAAAATATTGGAGCTTCAGCTGCAGCATCAGTCCTTCCAGTTAGTATTCAGGGTTGATTTCCTTCAGGATTGACTGGTTTGATCTCCTTGCAGTCCAAGGGGCTATATCAAACAGCCTTAAAGGAAATTCTGGGACTTCCCTGGAGTTCCAGGGGCTAAGACTGTGCTTCCACTGCAGGGGGCCTGGGTTCGATCCCTGGTCAGAGAACTAAGATCCTACATGCTGCAATGAAGGTTGAAGATCCTGTGTGCAGCCAAATAAATTAATTAAAATTTAGAAAACAAGGAAATTCTGACAGAGGCTGTAACAGGGATAGACCTTGAGGACAGTGCATAAATTAACACACGCCAGACAGAAAAGGACACATTCTGTGTGATTCCACTGACGTGAGGTGCGTGCAGTCTTCAAACTCCCGGAGACAGGAAGTAGAGCAGTGACTTCCAGGGGCTGCAGGAGGCGAGGTTATTGTTCAGTGGGTATAGAATTTCAACCCAGGAAGATGAAAAAGTTCCATGGCAATGGTCATACAATAATGTGAATGTACTTCATGTTCCTGAACTGTACACCTACGGTAGCTAACAGAAAATATTTTAGTATGTCTATTTTGCAAGGAGATCAAATCAGTCAATCCTGAAGGAAATCAACCCTGAATATTCATTAGAACCACTGATGCTGAAGCTGAAGCTCCAATACTTTGGCCACTTGATGTGAAGAGCCAACTCATTGGAAAAAGACACTGATGCTGGGAAAGATTGAAGGCAAAAGGAGAGGGGGTCAACAAAGGATGAGATGGTTAAATAGCATCACCGACTCAACGGAGATGAGTTTGAGCAAACTCCGGAGATAGTAGAAGACAGAGGCACCTGGCGTGCTGCAGCCCACGGAGTGTCGAAGAGTCAGACACAGCCGAGTCACTGAACAGCAACAACATGTTTTGCCCCAATTAAAAACAATAGTTTTTTTTCTGATAAAATTTGCTGAAGAAAGAACAATAATATATCTATCTGAGTAAGGTTAGTTTCCCCTGCTTCTTTTCTTTTTTTTTTTTTTTTACTGTGGCTACCAGACAATTTTAAAAAACAGTGTGGCTCGCTTGAGTTCCCTGGTTCTGTGAAGAGCCTGGCTGTCCCGGTGGCCCCCAAAAGGTGCATCCACATCCCAACCCTTCCTACCTGGGATGGACCTGATTTGGAAGCAGAGGCTTTGCAGAGGTCATTAAGATAAGGATATCAGGAAGAGATCATCCTGGATTTAAGGGTGTCTTTAGAAAGGGGAAGAAGAGCTTTCTTGGTGGCTCAGAGGTTAAAGCATCTGCCTGCAACGTAGGAGACCTGGGTTTGACCCCTGGATCAGGAAGATCCCCTGGAGAAGGAAATGGCAGCCCACTCCAGTATTCTTGCCTGGAGAATCACATGGATGGAGGAGCCTGGTAGGCTGCAGTCTACGGGGTCGCAAAGAGTCAGACACGACTGAGTGACTTAACATAACTTAGAAAGGGGAGGGAGAGGAAACCAAGACGCACAGGGAAGGCTGTGAACAGACAGACAGGCTCAGAAGCTGCAGTGATGCAGCGTCTTCAAGCAGGGGCCTCTGGAGCCGCCAGAAGCCGGGGAGAGGCCTGTGACAGAATGCTGAGGGAGGCAGCTGCCCCCGCACCTTAGTCCCGACCTCTGACCTCCAGAGAGCACATTTCTGTGTTTAAAGGCCCCCCGTTTGTGGCCTTTTGTTCTGGCCACCACAGAAAACACTCTGATGGGCTTATGGCAGACTTATGGTGAGTAAGGAGATGAGCAGGAGAACACACTGCATTTTGGATGAGGTTGGGTCGATTTACAACCCTGAAAAAGGACAGGGAGATTTATGTCTGATGGATCAGCAGCTTCTAGAATGAATCAATAAATGAAAATTTCCAGAGGCCCTACTAAAAGCCTCTTCCTGAATCTAATCTTCAGAGGCAAAAACGTGGGCAGAGGCTTCAGTCTTTCTCGCTGCAGCAGCCACGTGGGCACTCGACTTGGGGTCCCGGGGCTAGACCTCAGCTGAGGCCTTACGGCCAGTTTCCGCTTTCGAGCCTCAGCTTCTCCATCTGTGAAGTGGGATCGTGCTTCCTGCCCTGGCTGGCTCTTGGGGAATGGGTGTGCCAGAACACGGGATGCAGTGGTCTGTGGCCTCTGAGCTTCTCTGCAGACGAGGTCACCGTGCTGGATGAAGCAAGAGGCCTTGGGTGCGGCTTAGAGGGGCTGGCACAGCCCAGCCCAGGTGAGCTCACCTCGGCTCTTAGAAGGCCAGTGTGTTCCTTTGCAGCCCTTGCTGTGACGTGTCCCTTCGCACAGTTCCCTGTTCAGCGCCTGTCCCTCCCCCGCTCTGTCCTGCAGAGCTGCGTTGGGGAGGGTGCGGCGGGCACAGACAGAGGCCCGTCCCAGGACTGACAGTCCTCCCTGGGCGCAGCGGCTGGGTCTGCTGGCTCCAGGGTTTCTGCTGGCCTGGCCTTCCCCTCTGCACTCGGGGCCAGCGTGGCGGCCATCCTGTGGAGGGGTGGGCGGTGCCGCTCCTCTAGGTCCACTCTGACTGGCCTCTACCCCCCATGCCCCATGCCCTTCGTCCTGGGCATTTCTCAGGTCACGTGGTCCCAGCTGGGCCAACCTGCAGGTGACTCGAATGGGACAGGATAATGGGCCCTCTTCTCCCAAAGGTGACAGTGAATCCACCTGGTCGAGTGAGAACCAAGAAACCCACGCAGAGAGAAAACCTTCGTCAACGGTGCCCGCAGTCGCACTTCATACAGTCAGGCGTGTTTGGCAGCCGGGGGTTTGGGGATGGAAGGACGGAAGCCAGTCTGGAGGCAGGGACATGGGGCCTGAGGGTTCAACAAACCTGACTGGCTGAGCCAGAGCAGAGGTCTGCTTGGTGGTTCCCCACCGCACCACACCCCTAGAGGGAAACGCCTGCGTGAGCTCAGAGAGCCCCCTGCACAGAGGACCTGCCCCCAGCCTCCATTCTGTCCCCTGTCCGGCGGCAGCAGGCTCCCATCGTCTCACTCTGCCTGCAATGCAGGAGACCTGGGTTCGATTGCTGGGTCAGGAAGATCCCCTGCAGGAGGGCATGGCAGCCCACTCCAGTATTCTTGCCTGGAGAATCCCATGGACAGAGGAGCCTGGTGGGATACAGTCCATGGGGTTGCAAAGAATCAGACACGACTGACACTTTCCCTTTCAAGTCGAGGTGTTCTCCCAGAGGTTGGTACCAGGGATCTGGGGACTTGGGAGGTGGCATCCTGCTGAAGCCCTGGGCTAGGCGTTACGGATGGATGAGGGGTGAGGGGCTCTCTCGCTGCCACTGGTCAGCGGTGCCCAGGGATCAGGGTGAAACACGGCACTGGCACTCTTGAGACCTCTCCCACCCATGGGCTCCTCCCGAGTTTCACAGGGGCAGGTGGGCAGCCTGATTATTTCCACTTCACAGGCGCAGCCGGGTCCGGATCTCTGGACTCCAGCAGGAATCTCCTGATCACGGAGGCGGGTGGGCAGCTCAGGACTGCACGTGGCGCCTCCTCTTTCTCTCCCTCCTGCCCTCTGCTGTTAAGGCTCTGTGTCCACCAGGAGGACCTCACCTCAGCTGTGCACAGGGAGGGGCCTCGTAGGCAGTGCTGAGGGCCCTCAGGGTGGCAGGGGCTCCCAAAGGGCTGTGAGCACCGGAGGAACGCGGTCCATCTGGGGAATGAACCACCCCCAAACTCATCGGCACAACACAGTGCTCTGTGCTCACGGCCAGCCTGGTCAAGGGTCGGGGCTGGGCACGCACACCTAGGGTGGCTTGTCCACGCTCCTGAACGTCTCAGGGGCTGGGGCACACCAGGGCTGGGGGCCTGCACCGTCCGGAGGCCTCTGCACTCAAACGTCTGAAGGTGATGCTGGCTGTCAGCTGACCATCTATGCAGGCTGCTCTGTGGGGTCTCACCTGGGGAGCACTCAGGCCTCCCAGCTGCATGGCGGCCAGGTGCTGAGAGTGAGCTTCCCAAGAGAGCCAGGCGGAGGCAGGATCAGCCCGTGAGAGCCGGCTTCTCAGAGTCACACGGCGTCACTTCCACTGTAGCGCAGTTCAGTTCAGTCACTCAGTCGTGTCCGACTCTTTGTGATCCCATGAACTGCAGCACGCCAGGCCTCCCTGTCCATCACCAACTCCCGGAGTTCATCCAAACCCACATCCATCGAGTTGGTGATGCCATCCAACCATCTCATCCTGTGTCGTCCCTTTTTCCTCCTGCCCCCAATCCCTCCCAGCATCAGAGTCTTTTCCTGTGAGTCAACTCTTCGTATCAGGTGGCCAAAGTACTGGAGTTTCAGCTTTAGCATCATTCCTTCCAAAGAAATCCCAGGGCTGATCTCCTTCAGAATGGACTGGTTGGATCTCCTTGCAGTCCAAGGGACTCTCAAGAGTCTTCTCCAACACCACAGTTCAAAAGCATCGATTCTTCGGCGCTCAGCCTTCTTCACAGTCCAACTCTCACATCCATACATGACCACTGGAAAAACCATAGCCTTGACTAGACGGACCTTTATTGGCAAAGTAATGTCTCTGCTTTGTAATATGCTGTCTAGGTTGGTCATAACTTTACTTCCAAGGAGTAAGCGTCTTTTAATATCATGGCTGTAATCACCATCTGCAGTGATTTTGGAGCCCAGAATAATAAAGTTAGCCACTGTTTCCACTGTTTCCCCATCTATTTGCCATGAAGTGATGGGACCAGATGCCATGATCTTAGTTTTCTGAACGTTGAGCTTTAAGCCAACTTTTTCACTCTCCTCTTTCACTTTCATCAAGAGGCTCTTTAGTTCTTCTTCACTTTGTGCCATAAGGGTGGTGTCATCTGCATATCTGAGGTTATTGATATTTCTCCCGGCAATCTTTTTCCAGCTTGTGCTTCCTCCAGCCCAGCGTTTCTCGTGATGTACTCCTGCATATAAGTTAAATAAGCAGGGTGACAATATACAGCCTTGACGTACTCTTTTTCCTATTTGGAACCAGTCTGTTGTTCCATGTCCAGTTCTAACTGTTGCTTCCTGACCTGAATACAGGTTTCTCAAGAGGCAGGTCAGGTGGTCTGGTATTTCCATCTCTTTCAGAATTTTCCAGTTTATTGTGATCCACACAGTCAAAGGCTTATTGCCAAACTCAGACTGAAATTGAAGAAAGTGGAGAAAACCACTAGACCATTCAGGTATGACCTAAATCAAATCCCTTATAATTATACAGTGGATGTGAGAAATAGATTTAAGGGACTAGATCTGATAGACAGAGTGCCTGATGAACTATGGATGGAGGTTCATGACATTGTACAGAAGACAGGAATCAAGGCCATCCCCAAGAAAAAGAAATGCAAAAAAGCAAAATGGCTGTCTGAGGAGGCCTTACAAATAGCTGTGAAAAGAAGGGAAGCGAAAAGCAAAGCAGCAAAGGAAAGATACACCCATTTGAATGCAGAGTTCCAAAGAATAGCAAGGAGAGATAAAGCCTTCCTCAGTGATCAGTGCAAAGACATAGAGGAAAACAACAGAATGGGGAAGACTAGAGATCTCTTCAAGTAAATTAGAGATACCAAGGGAACATTTCACGCAAAGATGGGGACAATAAAGGACAGAAATGGTAGGGACCTAACAGAAGCAGAAGATATTAAGAAAAGGTGGTAAGAATACACAGAAGAACTGAACAAAAAAACCAAGATCTTCACTGTAGCCCAGGATTCAAAGGGAGGGGGCAGAGACACTATCTTCATTGGGAGGAAGGTCAAAGCCACTCGGTAAGAAGAATGTGGTGGTAGCGGCGGTGGGGTGGGGGTGGGGAGGGACTGAGGCTGCCGTCTTTGGGAACTGTAAGCTGGGCCCACAGCGGGGCCGGTCCTAAGACCACCCAGCTGCCACCCATCTTTTCCCCTGAGATGATGGCTCGTGCCCCCTCCTCACTCTGCACCACACCACACCTCCAGTTCCTGCAGCTTTGGAGCACATGTTCCAGTGTTTATAATCATTTAAAAAATATTTACTTATTTTTGGCTGCACAGGGTCTTAGTTGCAGCCCTGGGGATCTTTCAGTTGTGGCCTGTGGACTCCTGGTTGTAGCAGGATCTTGTTCCCTGACCATCAAACCCCAGTCCCCTGCACTGGGAGTCCGGAATCTTAGCCATTGAACCACCAGGGAAGTCCTTAATCATTGGTTTTTAACAGCAGAATCTGTGGCCTACAGGATGTCTCATGAAGGGATTTTGCACCTGGGGGCTGGCTGTCCCTGAGGAACTATGGCCCTTCCCGCAGGAGGCCTGAGGCCTCCCAGCAGCCATCTCTGCTTAGCCAGCATCACCCCATGTAATCCAGGTGTGGCGCCCCTGGGGATTCCTGCTGGGAGGTACGACTGCCCTCTGTTCCAAGCCATCTTTTCAAGGGTGCTAGACTAGCAGATTGCCACCTGTGGAATGCTCATACCCTGGGGTGTAAAATGGCCAGTCACAAAGGAAGAGGGTCTGGAAGTTTCTTACAAAAGTAAACACGCCCCTTGCTCTATAGCCCAGCAGTTCCAGTCCTAGGTATTCACCCGAGAAAGGAAAATGTATGTCCTCCATTTCTTTCCAACTGTGATGTTGGAGAAGACTCTTGAGAGTCCCTTGGAGTGCAAGGAGACCAAACCAGTCCATCCTAAAGGAATCAACCCTGAATATTCATTGGAAGGACTGGTGCTGAAGCTGAAGCTCCAGTACTTTGCTCATGTGATGCAAAGAGCTGACTCACTGGAAAAAACCCCGGTGCTGGGAAAGATTGAAGGCAGGAGGAGAAGGGGACGACAGAGGACGAGATGGTTGGATGGCAGCACCAACTCAATGGACATGAGTTTGAACAAGCTCTGGAAGATAGTGGAGGCCAGAGGAGCCTGGGGTTGCGAAGTGCACGGGCACCTCCCTGGAGGTCCAGTGGCCAAGACTCCCCGCTCCCAGTGCCGGGGGCGAGGGTTTGAACCCTGGTCAGGGAACTAGGTCCGTGTGCCTCAGGGAAGACCCCGCGTGCTGCAACTAAGACTGGGCACGCCCGAATACACAAACAAAGTAAAATTTAAACAAAGGTGTGTGCATCCTACGTTGTGTAGGTTTTTCCTAAAAAAGGAAGAAATCGTGAACTGCACTCAGCATTCAGGAATGCTGGGGGTCCAGGGCCCTCCTGCGGGCTCGGACTTCTCCAGCAGAACCCAGGCTTCACATCAGAAAAAACAACAATGACAACGACGAAAACAAGAGGGCGGAGTTTCTCCCTGCAGCACCCCTTCCCTCCGCGCCCCCGCCCCACCCGGGTCCCTTCCCACCCGGTGCGCGCCGCTGTTTTCCCATTTGTCTGAGCCAGCCGTTCCGAAGCTCAGTGAAGGCCGGCAGCGCCGGTTCTTTAAAGGAAAAGCCCCTGGAAATCTGATAAATGCCATTTTCAGAACCGAAGCCCGAGAGGGTGTGGCCTGCCGCGGTTAGCGAGGCCGGCCGCTCAGGGGTCGGCTCGGTGGGTCTGGATGCCAGGCTGCCCCTCCACGCGGGTGCGCCGGCCGGGAGAAGGCCCGAGAATGCCCAGGCTGCTCCGGCCGGGCTGGCGGGCGGTGCCCAGGCTAGGGGCGCGCGCGGTGGGGCCGGCGAGGAATTGGGGGGTCCTGGCCGCACAGCCTGTATTTACCCTCCCCGCTCCCTGTCCCTCCGCGGGAGCAACGCCCGTGTGGCCTGGGCCGGGGTCGCCACCCAAGTACCGCTTCCCGGCCCCTCCCGGGCAGGCCAACTTAACCCCTTCCTCCCTCCCTCCCTTCCTCCTTCTCAGGCCCTCACGGGAGTGGGGCCGCTGCCTCCTACCCCCACCTCTGAAGACCCCGCAGGATAAAAGGGAAACCCCTGATCCCGGTCTCCCCCAAAGGGCTGCCTCTGGACACAGACAACCACAGACATTTCAATAAAAAGATGGATGCTTTAAAACTATGGTAAAGGCAAGCCCCACTGTCCACTGGAGACAGAAGGCTGTGTGGTTTGTTGGGTACCATGCTTTTCTTCCCGCACTTCCTCCACTGAGGCGATCCCAGTTGCCATGTGAATGCCTCTCTTGCAGGGGTCCCCTGATCCCTTGCTCACCTGGTCCACCCTCCTCGCCTAGCGTCCTGTCTCAGCTGCTGCAGGCCCTGGGCTCCCCAGTGTAGGGGCGTTCTCCCGTTGCCCAACCTTGCATCAGTGGTTCTCAATAAATCCTGGCTCTAGTAGTCGTGTATGGATGTGGGAGTTGAACCATACAGAAAGCTGAGGGCCGAAGAACTGATGCTTTTGAACTGTGGTATTGGAGAACACTCTTGAGAGTCCCTTGGACTGCAAGGAGATCCAACCAGTCAATCCTAAAGGAAATCAGTCCTGAATATTTATCGGAAGGACTGATGCTGAAGCTGAAGCTCCAATACTTTGGCCACCTGATTGAAAAGCTGACTCACTGGGAAAGACCCTGATGCTGGGAAAGACTGAAGGTAAGAGAACAGGATGACAGAGGATGAGATGGTTGGATGGCATCACTGATTCAATGGATATGAGTTTGAGTAAGCTTCGGGAGTTGGTAATCGACAGGGAGGTCTGGCGTGCTGCAGTCCATGGGGTCGCAAAGAGTTGGACACGACTGAGCGACTGAACTGAACAAAACCCTCCCAGCCTGTCTGTGATGCCTCAGTGATTCCAAATAGCAAGAGTTTAGCTTTTAGCGTGTTCCCCCCCCCACCCCACTCTTCATTGACCAGGGACCTCAGTCACTGCTCCATCTGGGCCCTGGGGGCTGTACAGCAGGCGCAGCCGTATGGTCCAACTCCCAGCCTCTGTCTCGACCTACAGCCTGCCTGTTATGTCTCAGGTGTTAGAAGAGGGGCGTGGAAGGTGGAAAGGAGACAGAAACAAATGAGGGCAGAGGGCAGGGCAGGAGGATGGAGAGACAGAGACGGGCAGAGAGAATAAGGAGGCGGCCACGGCTGCCTTTCCAGAACAGAAGATCACTTACCCAGGAGTGAGGAACCCCTAGTCCTGCCTACAGGGTGGGGTGCCCGCTGGCCCCCAGGCACAGCTCCACCCCTCCAGGACCCAGGCTGGTCTGGCAGGCTGTTGACTACAGGGATGTGCAAGCTTGTTGCTGTCTCCAGGTTTATGGGAAGGACAGATGAAGGCTTCGCTGCCCCTGCAGAGGCTTCCCCACCACAAAGGCATCAACTCCTGGCTCTGTGGGTGCCTGCACATGGAGACCCAGGGCCTGCCATTTGTTCCTAAAGCTGAATTAATGCCTCTTGCCTGGGAGGCAGCAAGCAGACCTCGGAACATGCAGGGCCTCAGCTGTAACATCTGTAAAATGGAGACAGCGGGACTTCTCTTGGGAGTCACTGTGAGAGTCAGAGGACTGAAGGAGATGGGATGCCCAGGATCCTCAGGGAGGACAGACAGATGGACAGACGCTTGCTTGCTGGTCTCAGTGGGAGACCCTGGGTGAGGATGGGCGCCCCGCCCCGCTGCCCGGAGGAGGGTGCCTCGCCGTGCTTCCAGGAGGGTCCCCAGGTATGGTGGGTGATTGCTTTTTTTCCTCATCACTTCAGATTCATCCCCGCCTGAGGACCCTGGCCTGGAGTGGCCCCTGTGTCCCCAGCACTTTTGCAGTTGGCCCCTTCCTATTGTTTAGATCTCAGCCCACTTGCCTGCCTCAGAGTTCACTGCCTCTGCCAGTGGTAATCGTGTGTGCCTGAGTACTGAGTCACTCAGTCGTGTCTGACTCTTGCAACCACATGGGCTGTATAGCCCACCAGGCTCCCCTTGGTTGTGAGATTTCCCAGGCAAGAATACCGAATGGGTTGCCAGTTCCTTCTCCAGGGGATCTTCCCGACTCAGGGATCGAACCCGCGTCTCCTGCTTGGCAGGCGGATTCTTCACCACTGAGCCACCAGGGCATCATTGAGCACTGCACAAGCAAGAGCAGGTATCTTCTGTGTCCTGTTTATCAATGCGTGTTGGCTCTTATGTTGACCACTGGCAGTTCAACAGGTATTTGTTGAGAGAATAAAAGAACTAGATAACAGGGCCTGAACAGCTTGGCAGCAGTGGGGATGCAGAGGGATATGCTTGAGCAATCGTAAAGACATCCACTCTTGGCCACCTGTCAGAAAAGGGCATGAGCATCCCAGGTCCCTCACTTGCTTCCGTGATGCGTGAGTGGAAGGAACAGTCACTGAGCCTAGAGTCACAGACAGAGGAGGAAGCCTTGCTCAGCCTGCTCCTCCTTCTCTGCAGCACTTTGGTCACAGCTGCCCGCCATGCCCAGTCTAAGGCGGTTGTTGAGGAAGTCACATCCAAGCTGCAGTGTGGCTGATCCAGTAAGGGAATGTGGAGGGGTTGTTTGATTAACTGCTGGTCTCTCTCTGCCCAGTAATTGCTGTGTCACCTTGGGAGCATCCCCTCTTTCAGCTCAATTTCGCATTTATAAATGAAAGCAAAGGAGCTGGACCTTCCTGTGAAAATCCAGCAGCATTTACTTCCTCCTGGGTGACTCAGTAATTGCAGGGTTAAAATGGCTGCTGGTGCTGGGGTGGTAACATCTGAAAAGCTCAGCAGTTCAAAAGCAAGTGTGTGTGTGTGTGTGTGGGGGGCGGGGGTTGGGGGGCGTGGTGTGGGGCTGGCACAGAAAGCCCTCCTGGTTAATCATGCCACTTGGGACCTCTGCAGGCACGGGGGTGGGGTAGGGAGGATGGGGTTCTCCCAGGCTGGTGGCAGGCAAGGAAAGCTGAGCCTTGCCCACTGAATCAGCACGTCCTCAGGTCTGGCTGCTGAGTCAGGCCCGCAGAGCCGCGATGCAGCAGAATGGGGCCCAGCAGCGCAGTCTGACCTGGAAGTACTGCCCTTCGGGCTGGGCTGGAGGTCGTGGCATCGCGCGGCCAGGGGTGTGCCCTGGCGATGGCTACCGGGTGGGGTCCGACAGCAGAGGTGGCATCTTTGCTTTTGCCAGGAAGTAGGGGTTAAGTAAGCAGCCCACCCGGCTCATGAGCCTGGGGTGCGGTTCCTGGCGAGGACCTGGAGGCCGCGGGGAGAGCCTGGACAGTGCCTTTGAGCTTGGCCCTCTAAGACCCGATGGCTCAGGGGCGAGGGAATGAGACCTTGGGCAGGGCATGGGGGCTTCGGAGCTAGGTCTCCACCGAAGACGGGATTTTCCTGGCCAGCGGCCTCCTGGCTTATCCCAGCGTCTCTGGACCCTTTCCTGTGGTGGGGCTGGCGAAAGCTCCCCCAGCCCACCCCGCCTCGAGGGTTCTGGAAAGATTTAAATGAGCACATAAAGCATGGGAATAAACATTATTCCTGCTACGTGAGAGCGTGAGCCGGCCGCGCCCGGGAGGGAAAGGCCCAGGCGTGGTGCTGACCGGCCGTGCTCGGCCAGCGCCTTCCTCGGGACCCCTTCTGCCCCGTGCCCCTGCGGGGCCGCCCCAGGAGGGCCCCCTCCCCGCCCCCCGGGCTGCCCACGGCGGCGGGCCGGGGATCGCATCTCCATCCCCGAAGTGCGCTGCGCCCGCCCCGCCCCGGGCTCCCGGGCCGCCCCGCCCCCCGGCGGCGGGGCAGGTGACGTCACGGCGGCGCGCGGCATGATGGGGCGGGAGCGCCGAGCCGGGGGAGGGACGCGGAGACGCCATTTTCGGCGGCGCGAGCGGCGGATCCGGAGCCGGCCGGCCGCGGAGCTGCAGCTGCGAGGAGCAGCCGCGGGAGACAGCGTGCGCAGGCGGCCGAGGATGCTGCGGGGTGGCCGCGCCAGCGCCCCTCGCTCGTGACCGCGGCGCCGCGCCTGAGGCGGCGGCCCCCGGCGGCCCCGGCTCCGCGCACGCGCCCTCCCGGTGCTGACAGCGCGAGCGCGCGGCCCCGTGGGAGCAGCACGGTGAGTCGGCGGCCGGCCCGGGTTCCCCGGCCGCGCCCATGTCCCCCCTGCCGGCCGCGGTCCTCGGGCAGGCGCGTCCGCTTTCCCCCCGGTCCCGGCCGCCCCCCCAGGGCTGCTGCTGCTGCTGCTCCCGCCGCGGCCCCTGCGGGTCTGGGCGCCCTCCGCCCGCCCACCTCGCCCCGGCCCCGCCCGGCAGCATCTCGGGCCCGGCCCTGCATCCCCGGCCCGGCCCCGCCGCGGGGACAGCTGGAGTCCCGGGAGCCGCCCCGGGAGGGGGCCGGGGCGCGCAGGGAGGGGGCGGCTGGCTTTGTCCGAGCCCGTCCCCTTCCTTCCGGCCTCCGCCCTCTCCCGAGGCACCGCCCTGGGTGGACGCGCCTGTCACGCTCCCGGGGGGGCGGCCGGCGGCTCGGAAGCGTGCGGGGACCCTCCGGAGAGGCCGGCTGGACCCTGCCCGCCCACGATCCCTTTCTTCCGGTGGCAGACCCTCAATGCCTCATCCACAGCGTTAGCCTAGGCTGGAGTTGCCCCTAGTTAACCTGCAGCATCCCTGCCCTGGAGTACGTGCTCTGGTCACATTTGCTGCACCTCTTTCTCTAAAAAATGAAAAGATTTGTAGAGCCAGGCAGTTTTGTATTAAAGATTATGTGTTGTTGCTGCCTTTTTTTCCCCTTAAGCAGCATATTCAGAATTTGCATATTAATCGTTTGATAAGGAGTTCTTGGAAAAATATGTTTTTCTAAAAGTGTGAGAGCAGAACATTTGTGATCCACCATTTAAATTGCTATGAGAAGGGGCAGTTGGTTCTTTGATTCTTTGCATGAGTTAAACTTTGTAGAGCATGACTAAGGCATTGATGAGAATACTTAGCTCAGTATACATACATTGTAATAATTCAGTGAATAGTTGATTAGAAATTGGAACAGCGTCCTTATATCTCATAATCTTATTTAGGATGACCCTCTTTCACGGACGGGCAGCAAGACTTGTTAAAGTGGGGAATTTGATCCACTGTTCTGTTTCCTAGGTACTCAAAGAGTACAGACATGCTAACTGCTAAAAATTCCAGATTGTGTGGGATTGTTTGTGGGGGGAGGACCCTTTCTTAGAGCCAGTTTCTCCGAGTCATCCAAGGATGCGGCCTCATGTTGCAGACGCGTCTGGCCACCCTGTGCTGTCCTGACGTGACAGTGGGTGGTCACCTCGCTGTCCTGGCTCGGGCACCTAGCTTGGCAGTGTCTTCTACGAGTACTGTCGACAGTGCGTAGTGAAGAAAGAGGTGCACGGGCATCACCAGCGAGGAGGAGGGAGGAGGTTGAGGAGAGGCACATGATGCCTTAAACATCATAGTGAGTAAAAGCTCAACTGCAGTGACTTAAAGTTTACATTTTTTGAAAAAATTATACCTTCTCAAGCATGTTTCGTAATGTTGAAAAATAAGTCAATGCATAGCTTCCCAGCTATAAACTATCTCAGACTAGAATTCTATAAAAAGAAAACTAGAAATAGAAAAATGAGAAGTTAAATAAATTGTAGGATTCATATCACCTGGAATGTAAGTGAAGTATGGTAAGAAAGCAGAATTTTATTAACAAATGATCAGTACAAAAATGCTGGGAAGTTTAGATGTCAGCTTTGTGGCCTGGGATAAACAGGATTAGTTTATTAAGATGTGAAGGCGCGGTCTTACACGTCCACTAAGAACCGGCTGAGTGGCACGTGCTCTGCCGAGGAGTCTGCCGAGGAGTCGCTGTTCTCAGGGGCAGCTCGAAGTCTGGACCATAGATGACCGTAAACGCGTGCTGAGTGCTCTGCGTGAGTGACTCTGGCTGTGAGACTTGAACAGTGGGGCGGGCCTGGGATTGGCGATGCTGCAGGTCGGGAAGGGGCGCGGTGGAGGGCGAGAGCAGCAAACGCAGCGTGTCCAGAGTGCCGGGGCTCCCGAGGACACAGCCTCGGGCGAGAGAAGCCGGGAGCCGGGAGCAGAGTTGGAGAGGGACTGACGGGGAGGGTGGACTCGGGGAGGCTGGGGCTCTCGAAGCGTTGTAGAAGCGCTGCAGCCTGTCTTTTCCCCTCATCTTCCCGTCTTGCCCTCATTCGGGTGCGTCCAGGCGCGTCCGGAGTCTGCTTTCCTGGGCATCAGCGTGTCCTCAGTTCCTCACGCGTTCCTTGGTACTTGTCACTATGTGCAGCACTACCTCATTTTACTTGTTATTTTTTTCTTTATTTTCTTTTGCCATACCGCTTGGCTTTGGGGATCTTAGTTCCTTGACCACGGATTGAACTGGGTCCTTGGCAGTGAGAGCATGGAGTCCTGACCACTGGACTGCCAGGAAATTCCCTACTTAATTAATTTCTTATTTAGTTTATTGTCTGTCTCCTCCGCTTACATTCAGTCTCCACGAGGGCACTGGTGTGTTCAGTGTCGGTCCTTGGCATGTAATGTGAAGGAATGCGTCGAGGATCACTTCCTTGTCTTTCACTTGGGTGACTCACTGGCAGGTGACGCCCACCACAGTGGGAAGAATGGGAGGAGGAGATGGTGAGCGTGAGTTTGGGTCGATTAAATCCACAGTGCTTATCGGTGGCCGAGCGGGTTGGTGGCCAGTTGGAGATCAGGTCTGGAACTCAAGACAAAGAGGCTGGAGATAAGGATTTGGGAGCATCTGACATTTGGTAGTGATTGCGGAGTACCCGAGGGTAGCGAAGCCCAGGGACACGAGGAGGAGGAGGGCAATATCCCATTGGCTAAGAGGCAAAGGAAGATTTGGACGGAAAAGTATTGGATTTGGTTCTGGAGGGCTGTTACTGACCTCTTAGAGTTTTCCTGAGACTATACTGCTTTCCAAGGCAGGAAGGCTATTTGAGAGATGATGTGCATTTTTTCTCCCAAGGTGTTCTTGTGCCATTCTGTCCTGTAGCTTGCTGGCTAATATACTCTTAGATCAAAAATGAACTATGATTTTGTATTTTATTTAGATTTAAGAATATTTTTTAAATTAATTTTTATTTTTGAGTGCTCCGGGTTCTCGTTGCTGTGCCTGGGCTTTCTTTGGCTGTCACGAGTCGGGGCTGCTCCTCGTTGCTGTGCCCGGGCTTTCTCTGGCTGTCACGAGTCGGGGCGCCTCCTCGTTGCTGTGCCCGGGCTTCTGATTCAGCGGCTTCTGTTGTTGCAGAGCTTCGGCTCTTTGGGTGCACGGGCTTAGTTGCCCCTAGGCATGTGGGATCCTCTCGGAACACGGATCGAACCTGTGTCCCCTGCATTGGCAGGCTGATTCTTAACCACTGGATCACCAGGGACGTCCTCTGATTTTACTTTTAACTGATTTTTGCAGGCAGACAAGAGCTTTTAAATATGCTTGTCGTGTTGTGTTGTTGGTAACTTAATAAAGCAGATGTAAGTGACTATCAAAAGAACAAACAGTTAAGCTAAGTGCATATATGAATTAGAAGTTATTTCCTTGGTTCTAAAATATTCCTGCTAGCTCAACCTTGGATTGTCCCTTTGATGGTATGTTGTGGAAATTTATGCTCCGCCTCTGAAGTCACTATACTGCTACTGATGAGACCGGTGGAGGTGAATGTGTCGCTGCGCCAGGCGAGCACGGGGCAGGCGTCACCTCCGTCCTGTTGCTGGGGAGATTGAGAATTAGAGACATCTCATAAGGTTGCATCAACCAGAGGTGCCTAGCTGTGAAGTCGGGCTCCTAACTTTCTTTTTCTTGCATGTTTGAAGTTTTGAACCGTGGATCACAGCAGTACTAAGCACAGCCTTCCAGTTGCCTTCCCTGGGAAGCACCTGCCCCGTTTCTTCCATCTCAGAAGCCCAGTGGTGCCGAGGGGTCACGGTCACTCTTTGGAGTTGCTGTCTAAGGTGCTTCGGGCCACCACGCTGCTGTGTTTGTGTTCTTCACAGAGGCTCATGCAGGCCGCGTCGTCAGTGAGAGCTGATTGAGTCTTCATTCTTACGGTGATTATGGTGTTGTGTTTTCTCTTAAATTCACTTATTCTGTTTAAAAATGACTTGTGTTATTGGCCAAATGGGAAGACTATGTTGATTTCTATATTTTTCAGATTGTGATTTTAAAAAAACCCAATTTACCATTGTAATCATTTTTAAATAAGTTCAGTAGTCTTAAATATCGTCCAGTAAGCGTCTAGGGCTTTTCATCTTTTAAAACTAAAACTCTATATCCATTAAATAACTCCCTATTTCCCCCATCCCCTTAGCTCATGGCAACCACCATTCTCCTTCCTGTTTCTATAGCTTTATTTATCTTAGATACGTCATACAGCTGGAGTCATGCAGTTTTTGTCTTTTTGTGACTGGGTTGTTTCACTTGGCATAATGTCTTTAAGATTCTTCTATAGTTTCTATCCTTTTTAACTAAAGCATAAAGTTCTAAAGCTTTTTTGTGTGTGAAATTTATATTAGTTCTCTATTTACCATATAATAAATTACTGCAAATTTCGTAGCTTAAAACGATAACCGTTGTTGTCTCAGAGTCTCTGGGTGAGGGGTCCGGGCGTGGCTTCTGCTCCGAGCTTGCGCCGCTGCAGCCCTGTGCCGGGCTTTGGCTCTCTCCCGGAGCTCAGGGGCTCTCGAAACCCTTTTGGTTGTGGCACAGTTCAGTCGTCGTGTTTGTAGGACTGGCGTCCTGGTTTTCTGCCGACTGGCTGTCTCTTGCTGAGGGCTTGGCTCTCCTAGCTCCTGGAGGTGGCCTGTACTCCCCTGCCAGCAACACTGATTTTCTTCTATAACTCCAGATTAGTTGTGTCTATTCTAAAATATCATCCATATGAGACTAAACAGTATGTACGTTTTGCATCCAGCTTCTTTGGCAGCACAGCCATTTAAAGTTGAGCACTTGGAATGGCGTGTGTCAGGGGTTTGTCCCTTTCTGTTCCTGAGTAGTGTCCCTGTGTACAGACCTCCCGCGGCCTCGCCGGTTTCCTCCTGATCTGCATCTGGGGCAGGGAGCACTCACTCTTGTAAGGACTGTGGATGTACATTTTCTATTTTTTTGGCCAGGTCATGTGGGGTCTTAGTTCCCTGAGACCCATGTCCTGCCGTGGAAGCTCTTAACCACTGGACTGCCAGGGAAGTCCCACATTTTCGTTTCTTTTGCATAAATATCGAGGAGTGGAATCGCTTATAGGATAGATGTAGGATTGACCTTGAAGATACTGCCAGCTCTCCAAAGCGGTTGTGCGTTTTACAGTCCTCTCCAGCTTTTGGTGTTGTCTGCCTCATCGTAGCAGCTGCTGGCTGGTGGCATCTTGTGCTGGGCTTAGGGCGCCTTTCCCAGATGACTAATGCTGGTGAGCGCTTGTTAACGTACTTGCCGTTTATATTCCTGCTGTTGTGAAGTGTCTGTTCAATTCTTTTGCCCATTTAAAAACAATTAAAAAAAAAATTGATTGTAGGAGTTCTCTAGGTATTTGGATTTGTGTCTTTTGCCACATGTTGCAAATATTTTTTCCAAATCTGGGGCTTAACTGTTTTTTCCTTGTGCCTTTAAAGAGTCTGCCTGCCACGCAGGAGACCCTGGATGGGTTGAACCCTGGTTCGATTCCTGGGTTGGGAAGATCCCCTACTCACTTCCGTGTTCTGGCCTGGAGAATCCCATGGACGGTACAGTCAGTGGGGTCGCAAAGAGTCGGACACGACTGAGCGACTGTCACTTTTTAATAATCAATAGTTTTAAATTTTGATGAAATCCACATTCTCAGGTTTTTTTCCTTCATGGTTCCTGCTTTCTGTTGTCTTTGTTTGAAAAGCATTAAAAATGTGTGCTCTTTAGGGAAAACTTAGGATACAGAAAGATGTAAAGGTGTAAGTGAGTTGTCTATTTCTCTTTTCCCATTTTCTTTCTCTGAAGAGAATTCAAAGATTTTTAAAAATTCTTTTTTTTAGTTAAGAAAGAAAATTATTCCATATGTGTGTTATTGATTAGCACTTAAGTACATAAACTTTTAGTCTTGCGGTATTATGCTAATAAGATGACATTTTTCATTTTGAAATAAAGATGCTTTTTTAAACCACAGAATGAATACTCTGTATTTATACTCCCTTGGCCCGTCACCAGTAACACCTTCTTATGTATTCTCTTAGTCACACTGTCTGGTAAAGTGGTTTTTCCTTTCCATTTGCTCAACCAAGGACTTGTAACAGAGACATCTGCATCATTTGAGTTCACTCATCCTTGTTTTAGGGAAACACGTGTTCTCCTATATTTTCATGTAGTACCTTTCCCTATAGTTTCTCATGCTTAAAATTTGCATCTAGGGAGAGGGGCCTGTGGTCCCACGTCACATTGAACAGCCTCGGTGCGCTCTCGGCCCTGGCCTGGAGCCCTGCGCGGGGAGGGGGAGGCGCGACACCCGCTGGTGAGGGACCCGGCGGCCTTGTGAAACCCTTTCTGCAGGTGGTGTGGTTGGTTATCAGAGTTACAGGGTCTCTGTACACAGAGGTGGCCGACTGCGCAACAGAACCCCACTCAGTCAGGTTCTGAGCAGGGCTATGGGGATAAGTACCCAGAGCTGTGATTCTACAGGGGCATTTATGGTAGACTCACCCAGGAGGAAAATACATGCTTTTGTAAGCTAGTGGCTTATAGCTTCTGGATGTAAACACGTTCAGATTAGATGCTGTAATTGTGGAGACTTTAATTTTAAAGCATTTCACTTTATAGGTTTTTCTGATTTTTAAGCCAGCAGGATTGATTCATTCAGTTCATCCTTGTGATTCAAGTTTAGCAGAGGAAATAAAAGGATTAGATAAAGTTAGATCAGAGGAGATGCTGTGGTTCTAGTAGAAAATGATGGAGTCAGTCAAGTCTCCATTCGGGAACACTTCAGACTCTGGACCCGTACCTGGCAGTTACCTGTGTCTTTCCCTGGCCCAGAGTTTGCTCATAGAGTACCTCCTCCCATGAGGAGATGACGGTGTTTCTTCATGGGTGAGGGGTAGGCCGCGTAGAGCTGGATGAAATATGTTATCATTATAATGTGGTGTTATATTTAGGAAACAAACTCACGATTGTAATACAGACCACGAAAGGGCATGACATTTGCATTTTTAGCCATAAATGTCATGGTGTGAAAAAGATTGAGACTCTGCAGGAGGGGTTTTTGAATTTTGCTTCAATGTGAACCTTAACTTGATTACATAAACTGAGAGTGACGCACCTCCTGCGTATCCTCCCTGCCCCCCCAGAGCAAAGCCAGCCATCCTGTGGAAAGTCTGGAATTGCTGTTCACTTTTTAAGTACGTTGTATTCTCCCTTTGACTCCACACTGTATAATTTTCATTTTGAAATTTCAGAACCAAAAAGTTTACGTACATTTTTACTTCTAACATTACTATTGATTACTTTGCTTTTCTAATAGCAGTAAGTAATGAATTGTGTATTAGAAATTTTAAAATACCTTGAAAAGGGCTTTAGATTTTTGTTGTTTATCAAAAGGGGGCAGAGGATAAAAAGATTGAGAATTGACGCTTTCTGCGACTCCCTGACAAAGCTAAAATAGATTAGGTAGGTCTCAGAGTGGGGTTTTGTGTTTTTGTTTTCTGTGCTTTGTATCATTTAATTAAAAAAAAATTCTGGTTGTCCTCCTCGCCCTCCAGCCTTTGGCCGTGACTCATCTACTTTCCAGCACCATGGACGTTTCATGTAATGGAGTCACGCAGCGTGAGGCCTGTGGCTGCTCCCTGCAGTTAGCACGGGTCGGCTGTGCTGTAACATGTATCCGTGTTTTGTTCCTTTTTATTGCCGAATAATATTCCAAAGGGTTATACCACACTTTGTTTATCCATTTGTTAGTTGAAGAACATTTGGGTCATTTCCACATTTTTACTGTTAGGATTAATGGCGAAATTTTTGTTTACAAGTTCTACATTGTCCAGAGTTTTATTCTTTGGACCATTCTGTGTAAGTTTTTACATACACATGTTTTCAGTTTTCTTGGGTGTATACCCAGGAGTGGAATTGATGGGTCATTCGTGTATTTAATTTTTAAATTTTATTGCTCTCTCGTGTTGCCTTAGTCTCTGCCGTGCACAGAGTGAAGCAACTGCGTGCATGGATGTATCTGCTCTTTGTCTGTATCTGACCTTCCCGGTTAGGCCACCACGGAGCTCTGCGGCAGGTTCTCATTAGTTATCTACTTTATATGTAGTGTCGAGAGTGTGTATGTGTCAATCCCAATCTCCCAGTTCATCTCCCCCGCTCTCCCCCTTTGGCATCCATACATTTGTTTTCTATCTCTCTGTATCTATTTCTGTTTTGCACATAAGTCATTTAATTTTTTAAGTTTTGACACTTGTATCATTTTACCCACAAAACACTGTAATCTTGGGTTCCAGGATACTGAATGTCTTAGTCGTTGTTATAACAGTTTGTTATAACTTTGTTATAACAGTTCAGGCTGTTATAACAAAATGTAATGAACTGGGTGGCTTATAAACAACAGGAATTTGTTTCTCATAATTCTGAGGACTGGCAGGTCCAAGGTCCTGGTGATTGGAGGTTAAGCACCTGGTGAGGGTCCATCTAGTCAAGGCTGTGGTCATGTATGGATGTGAGAGCTGGACTGTGAAGAAGACTGAGCACCGAAGAATCGATGCTTTTGAACTGTGGTGTTGGAGAAGACTCTTGAGAGTCCCTTGGACTGCAAGGAGATCCAACCAGTCCATTCTGAAGGAGATCAGCCCTGGGATTTCTTTGGAAGGAATGATGCTAAAGCTGAAACTCCAGTACTTTGGCCACCTCATGCGAAGAGTTGACTCATTGGAAAAGACTCTGATGCTGGGAGGGATTGGGGGCAAGAGGAGAAGGGGACGAGAGAGGATGAGATGGCTGGATGGCATCACTGACTCGATGGACGTTGAGTCTGAGTGAACTCCGGGAGTTGGTGATGGACAGGGAGGCCTGGCGTGCTGTGGTTCAATGGGGTCACGAAGAGTCGGACACGACTGAGCGACGGAAATGAACTGAACTGAGGGCCTGCTTTCAGAGGCCTGTTTCAGAGGAGCCTCCCCAGGGTCACTGGGGAGGGGTGAGGGGCGCCTCTAGGGTCTCTTCTGTGAGAGCGCTAGTCGTACTCGCGAGGGCTCTGCTCCACCCGCAGGGCCTCCTGAAGGCTGCCCGTCCGTGCCATCGTGGTCGGGGCTGGGTGTCAACGTAGAATTTGGGGGAGCATAAACGTTCTGATCATGGGACTGAACTTCCCCGAATACCACTTAGGTTGTTTCTTCAGACCCATTAGAGGCTCACCCCTGCTTCTGCTCGCTCCCCCACCCCGCCTCCTGTTCCTCAGGGCTTGTGTAGAGAGATGGGCCATGGATCTGGCTGGCTGCCGGTTTCTCACTGGGTCAGCTCTTGGAAAGACATCTTAAGTATGGTTTTCTGCTGTCAGTCTTTGCAAGGCAAAGACTTCCATGTTTCTCCTCCATCTTATTTTTATTTCTCTATGCTATCTTCTGCTGTGTTTATAGGAAGTTCATTTTGCACCCGAGAACTGTCAGAATAATTCACCTTTGTTGGCTGTCATTCACTCTGCATACAGACTTGTTGCTTCCCCTCGCCCCATTTCTTTTTTTAAAAGTTAAGATATCAGTTCATTGGAGAAGGAAATGGCAACCCACTCCAGTAATCTTGTCTGGAAAACACCATGGACAGAGGAGCCTGGCAGGCTACAGTCCGTGGGATCACAAGAGTCAGACACGACTTAGCGACTAAACCATCCACCACTACAAAGTGAATATATGCCTAAAGATAATATGTGAAAAGGATATTTGCCATATACTAGCTAGTTTTTTGGTGGGAGGGTGGGAGTCAAGGAAGACTTGGGGTTATTTTTTCATCAACTTCCATTTTATACTTATTTATAATGGTCATTATTTTTACTAATGCTGTAAAACTATGAAAATGAATAAAATACTAAAAGTTTCATATAAAAAAATTTTAAAAAGATATCAGTTCATAATAACATAAAATTAACCATTTTAAAGGGTATAATTCATGAATTTTTTAAAAAGTATATTCTCTATATACTTGGGTAAATGCTACCACCGCTAACCTAATTCTTCACATTCCTTTTGGAGTGCTTGGGTGTTTTTGTTTTATTTTTTAATTTTCTTTACCTTGAGCTTTTTAACTCCTTAGTGGAATTTCACGTCATAAAACCTTAGGAGGTACGGTGACCAAGGTGGTGCTCTTTCTATCTCTGGTCTTTGCTTTGTTTTTATTCATTTTTGAGAGGGGGGAGTTTGTGGTGAAAGTTGTCAGACTGTTGAAAATTGTATTGCCTGTTAATTGGTAGGGTATTTGATTGTGTGTGTATAATCTCATTGTCTGTGGTTCAGAGGAGGAGAGAGTGAATACATGATCAGGTGGTAGAGAGGAAACAGGATTGTCACATGAAAATGATCATCTGGTATGACAGAGCCTCCAGTCTGTGTGATCTAGGGTGGTCTTTAAAGAGTGGCTTTAGACTTTTGGGTCTTATGAAATATGCAGTGTGTTCACTGTTTCTGTTCTTGTCTCAGTGTTAGGTTGGCCTGTTTTTACTGTGGCAGAAGTGTCAAACCCTTTCTGTGTGAGGTCTTAAGAAGTTCCATTGCCTGCGGCTCCAGACTGTCCGGTCAGGCGTCACTGCTTCCTGAGTGGTGAGCGCAGCAGCACAGCAGCCTGGCGCTGGAGCGAAGGCGCATCTGAGCGGAGTGAGCAGGCTTGGATTCGGCTCCTGTCCGGATAGTGTGAGCTTAAGTCCATCTCCTCCGTGGTGAGTAGGAATTAGTGTTGGCCGACTCAACTACCTGCTGGCTGTGTACTGTTTTTGTTCTTTTAAAACAACACACAGATGAAAATGCTCGAAAACGAAGTTGCTTGATGTCAGTTCTTAATACACGTATTGCATATTTACTTTTTGGTTTTATTTTTCTCAAAGCTATACATGTACTTTTTTGTATACTTTGCATATTGATTTTAAAAAATAACTGTTTTACTTTAGAGTAGTTCTGGGTTCACAGGAAAGCAGCCGCGATGGTGCAGAGCCCTCCTGAGGCTGCAGGGGCCCCAGTGGGCCTGTGCCCTGCGCTCCCGGCGCTGACCTGCTGGTCTTCTGCCTTTGTGCCAACTGAGGAATCAGCAGTGGCACATAATTGCTCACCAAACTCCACGTTTTATTTGGGTTTTCCTAGTTTTCTTCTTTTTCTGTCCCAGAACCCCATCCAGGGCATCATATCACATTGAATTTAGCTATCGTTTTTCCTGGTCTTTGACAGGCTGCCTTAGTGCTGTCTGACTCTGCAGCACTATGGACTGGAGCCCTCCAAGCTCCTCTGTCCATGGGACTCTCCAGGCGGGAGTACTGGAGTGGGTTGCCATAGCCTCCTGCAGGGGACCTTCCTGACCCAGGGATCAAACCTGTGTCTCCTCTGTCTCCTGTGTTGGCATGTGGGTTCTTTACCACTAGCGCCACTTAGGAAGCCTTTTGAGCAGTACTGGTCAGTATTTTATAGAATACCCCTCAATTTGTATTTGTCTGGTGTATTTCTCATAGTTAGATTGCATTTATGGGTTTGAGGGGAAGACCACTGGGCCCAGGAGTGGTTTCTAAACCATTCTGTCAAACAAACCAAGATTCCCTGGACTAATGGCTGATTCTAAGGCTAGGGTAGGGAGAATACAAGACGGGCCTAGAACATCTTGTGGTGCCAGAAAGTGCTTGAAAAACAAAATGATGGGCGTGTCAGGGGGCACAGAAGCAATGGAGAGCGTTCCCATGGCCAGAGCTGGAACAGTTCGAGCAACACAATAGTGTGGTATCTTTAATGATTAGTATTCTTAGGGATAGCCTGTGTAAAATGCTCTTTCCTAGTGGCATAGCGCTAAAGAATCTGCCTGCAGTGCAGGCAGCTGGGTTGGGAAGGTCCCCCGGAGAAGGAAGTGGCAGCCCACTCCAGCGTTGTTGCCTGGAGGATCACACAGACAGAGGGCGCTACAGTCCATGGGGCCAAAAAGAGCCAGACGCGACTCAGCCGCCAAACAGTAACGAAGCGTAAAGCCAGCTCCCACGGTCGACGCTGGCGCCAGCGATAGATGGGTGAGGAAAGAGGCCCTCTCCCAGACAGGAGCGGCTCTCAAAGCTCAACACGGCCTCTGGAAGAGTCCTTAATGCTCCTGCCCACCCCTGGGCTGCACTGAGGGACTTGCTGGTGTGTGGGGAGGCGACCTGCAGCGGGGGGCCCACACCCAGGGCCTCAGCAAGATGCTGAGACCGACATGGCTCAGGCGGGGCCCGGACTCCTGTGAGAGGCGACGAGAATGGTACGGTCTGCTTTCAGACAGTCTGAAAGTGTTGTCACATAGGGTTTTTGTCACTCTGTCCAGAAGTAACTGTTGTCATTTGTTCTGAGTGAAATGACGGCTTTTCTATGATGACCACCATTTCTAAGTAACATGCTGATATTGCTGTCTGATGGTTTCCAGTTTTGACTTCCCTCTGTAGATGTTTAGAGCTTGCCTGTTTTCTTGCCCCTCCTGACTACACAGGTGCGTCCTTTGCGTTGCCACAACCTCCCCATAGAATTGGACTTTCACTTGCTTAGGTCAGTCTTTACCGTTTGTATCTTTATCACTGTGGACGTGCCATAGCTGAGTCATGCAATAAACTGCTGACTCTTCCCTCTCCAATCTCTTGTTTTGTTCGGAGTTGATACTTGTTTTTATCTCCTTCAGCAGTTCAGTTCAGTCGCTCAGTCGTGTCCGACTCTTTGCGACCCCATGAATCGCAGCACGCCAGGCCTGCCTGTCCATTACCAACTCCCGGAGTTCACCCAAACTCACGTCCAACGAGTTGATGATGCCATCCAGCCATCTCATCCTCTGTCATCCCCTTCTCCTCCTGCCCCCAATCCTTCCCAGCATCAGAGTCTTTTCCAATGAGTCAATTCTTTGCAGGAGGTGGCCAAAGTATTGGATTTCAGCTTTAGCATCAGTCCTTCCAATGAACACCCAGGACTGATCTCCTTCAGAATGGACTGGTTGGATCTCCTTACAGTCCAAGGGACTCTCAAGAGTCTTCTCCAACACCACAGTTCAAAAGCATCAATTCTTCGGTGCTCAGCTTTCTTCACAGTCCGACTCTCACATCCATACATGACCACTGAAAAAACCATAGCCTTGACTAGATGGACCTTTGTTGGCAAAGTAATATCTCTGCTTTTTTGTATGTTATCTAGATTGGTCATAACTTTCCTTTCAAGGAGTAAGCATCTTTTAATTTCATGGCTGTAATCACCATCTGCAGTGATTTTGGAGCCCCCAAAAATAAAGTCTGACACTGTTTCCACTGTTTCCCCATCTATTTGCCATGAAGTGATGGGACCAGATGCCATGATCTTCATTTTCTGAATGTTGAGCTTTAAGCCAACTTTTTCACTCTCCTCATTTACTTTCATCAAGAGGCTTTTTAGTTCTTCACTTTGTGCCATAAGGGTGGTGTCATCTGCATATCTGAGGTTATTGATATTTCTCCCGGCAATCTTGATTCCACCTTGTGTTTGTCCAACGTTTCTCATGATGTACTCTGCATATAAGTTAAATAAGCAGGGTGACAATATACAGCCTTGACGTACTCTCTTTCCTATTTGGAACCAGTCTGTTGTTCCACGTCCAGTTCTAACTGTTGCTTCCTGACCTGCATACAGGTTTCTCAAGAGGCAGGTCAGGCGCCCTGGAGTCTTGAGTGCGGGTCCGTGTGTTGGGTGCAGGGATGTCTACCTGGTGCTCGCGCCTTCCCCGTGCGGAGCCCCCTCCTGTGCCGGAGCCCCCTCCCCGTGGGGAGCCCCCTCCCCGTGCAGAGCCCCGGTGTCCTCCTCTGCGCCATGTCGTCTGCTTTCTTGGCTTACCTTTGTTTTGGTTGAGTACGTCTTCAGTAGCCTGAGGAAGGCTGCATTGGGAGGTGACAATTTTTGAGACCTGTGACTGAAAATGTCATTCTTCTCACCGTTGACTGAGAGTCTGGCTGGCTGTAGAGTTCTAAATTGGAAGTAATTTCCTTTCAGAAGGTCGAAGGCATTTGTTTATTGCCTTTTGCTCCCAGGGTTGTTCTCGAGAAGTCTGAAGTCGCTCTGATTGTTTTGACTCTCTGCACGGCCTCTCCCTGCCCTGGTGTGTAGAATATTCCTTTGTCACCTCGATGTTTTCTTGAAAAAATAGTCCTTCGGTAAAGTCTGACTCCTAAGCCTAGAACAGTGTCTGGCGTAGAATTGGGGGCTCAATAAATGTTTATTGAGTGAAGGGCTGTTACTGTCTTTGGGTCGTTTGGCGGCGAGGGCCGGGCTGCCTGGTCTGGAGGCCTGGTGGAGGTTGGGGGGCTCCTCCAGCTTCTCTCTGGTGTGGCCGAGCTCAGTTCTCACATTCCCCTGCCAGGCTTCATTGGACCTGGTGGTCTTTCTCAGTTTAGAGCCCCAAGCTAATATTGTACCGGATTGTCCGCTCTAAATTGTCCCATTCCCGTCGTTCCTAGCAGGAGTTGGTTGTAACTCTGAAGAGTTCTCTTTTTACCCCTGGTGTGTTAGAGAAAGTAAAAACCACTCTTGTCATAAAGGACAAGTGATGTTAAAGAACAGGTTGAAAGGAAGAATGAGTTGCAGCATGTGGTGTGAGCTGTTTGCTGTTTTGCGTATCAGCTCTCGGATCACTTCAAAGCAGAGGTGAGGGAGCAGAGTGTGCACCTTAGCGGTCTTGTGCTCACAGCGTCTCTGTGTTAGTTACCGTTGCTGGTCCTCCCTTTCAGTCACTGTCGAGGCCCAGATCCTCGCCCTGCCCGAGTCACGTGAAGCACGTATGCCGCACACAGAAGGGAGGCGGTTGCTTGTCCATCTCGTTTCGAGCTTGAGTGTGCAGGGCTCAGTCCCTTCCTTCTTAGTGAAGGGCTCGTGTTTTGGTTTCCTGTGTTTCCCAGGGGCAGGGCAGCCTTTCAAAAGGAGAACCTGTGTTTTTGAAGTGGCATTTTAAAAAGAAGTAAGAATTATTTTTAGGTTACAGAATGCTCCAGGCAGGATTTAATTGTGGGTCTGAATGTGGAGATAAGCTAGATTCGTATTACTTCTCAATTCTGACCATAGTGTGGTCAGATGAGTAAATGATTGCAATAAATCCTTGGACATGAGACTGGTAGTGTGTGTGTGTGATTTACTGAAGTACAGTTGGTTTACAGATACACACACACACACTCTTCTCCACTGTGGTTTCTCATAGGACATTGAATGTAGCTCCCTGTGCTGTACGGTAGGGCCTTGTTTATCCATTCTGTGTATAATAGCTTGTATCTGCTAATCCTGAACTCCATTCCATGCCTCCTCAGCCCCCTGACAACCAGAAGTCTGTCCTGTACAGCTGTTGCGACTCCTGTATATTAAAAATGCCTATCAAAGCTGTTATACTGGAGCTTCCCTGGTGGTCTAGTGGTTAAGATTATGCTTTGCAATGCAGGGGGCCCAGGTTCGATCCTTGGTTGGGGAACTAAGTATTCCCTAACTCATGCCATGGGGCACCTAAGCCTGCAAACCACAACTCGAGAGTCAGTGTGCCACAAGGAAAGAGCTGCTGTGCCACAGCTAAGACCCGATGCAGCCAAACAAATAATATTAAAAAAAAACTGTTATATACACTATTGGATAAAAATTACAAAGACTGAATCAGTGTTTAAAGTAATGGAAACAAAAATAGTTCTAAAGTCAAATAAAACTTACGCTTTAGGATTATTTTTGTCTTCATTATTTTACTTAGCGACTGTTATCATTTGCAGTCAGAGTAGAGAATTTATTGGGGACTTGAATCCTGAGAGTTGGAAGTTAGTAATAATAGCTTTGCCTGTTGAACTGTGGATTTAAGAGATTTGATACGAAGAAGGACTTCTTGTGTTTTAGGAACTCAATTCAGATGTTAGATTTCTCAGGTTCTGCCTTGGATCATGCAGTTAAGTATCTAGTCCGTTGCCTTCCCAGAGGAATAACGGGGCTTGAAAGAGCTCTCTTTTTGGAAATAAAAGCACAGTAAACAATTTCACAGTGAGAGACTTTATTTTTTTGGGCTCCAAAATCACTGCAGATGGTGACTGCAGCCATGAAATTAAAAGACGCTTGCTCCTTGGAAGAAAAGTTATGACCAACCTAGACAGCATTTTAAAAAGCAGAGACATTACTTTGCCAGCAAAGGTCCAGCTAGTCAAAGGTATGGCTTTTCTAGTAGTCATGTGTGGATGTGAGAGTTGGACTATAAAGAAAGCTGGGCGCCAAAGAATTGATGCTTTTGAACTGTGGTGTTGGAGAAGACCCTTTGAGAGTCTCTTGGACTGCAAGGAGATCCAACCAGTCCATCCTAAAGGAAATCAGTCCTGAATATTCATTGGAAGAACTGATGCTGAAGCTGAAACTCCAATACTTTGGCCAGCTGATGCAAAGAACTGACTCACTGGAAAAGACCCGGATGCTGGGGAAGATTGAAGGCGGGAGAAGAAGGGGACAACAGAGGATGAGATGGCTGAATGGCATCACCGACTCAGTGGACATGAGTTTGAGCAAGCTTCTGGAGTTGATGATGTACAGGGAAGCCTGGCGTGCTGCAGTCCATGGGGTCGCAGAGTTGGACACGACTGAGTGACTGAACTGAAACAATTTCATGTGGTTAATTAGAGTAGCCTGAGGCCAGATGTTGTGTGTGTCACTGAGGGGAAGGAGAGGGGAGTATTTCTGAGCCCTTAACCTCGGTCCCAGGTCAAGTGTGTATCCGTGCCACTGGACATCGAGGTGAGATTGAGGCTCCAGTTCACAAGGCAGGTGAGCGAAAGGCAGGGTGTCTGATTGGACTTGGATGCGCCGCCCCTGAAGCGGCTTCCCTGGGTACCTGTGAGCTGTGCCGGGCCTGTGCCAGCCGAGTCCTCCTCCTGTGTAGTCTCCTCCGGGCACGCTCCTCAGCAGGGCTGGAGGAGGGCTGACGAGCCCGGGTGTCTGAGGTCACCTGGAGGCCAGTGCTTTTTTCCTTTTAGACGTCACTGTGGCCTCTGCCTTAAATCTTTGAGCTCTTCACTGTGATGGTCTGCAAAATAGTGTTTCCCCAGAAAGGTGGTTTCCAGATCAGACTTCAGTGGCAGATTTTTATTTTTTGGCTGCGTCGTGTGTCTTGCAGGACCTTCATTCCCTGACCAGGCACCGGGCCCAGGCAGTAACAGCAAAGAGCTCTGACCACCTGGCCGCCAGGGGACCCCTCAGAGTGCCTTGGTTACACAGACTCTTACCAGTCTTGTCTTCTAGTTTTCTGCTATTTTATTCATAGAACGCTCTTTACCTTCACCTGTATGTGCATAGATCTTTGCCTAAATTTTATTCTGGTTTCTTGTGGGTTTTTTTTTTTTAAACCTTGAATTCTTTATTCAGTATGGAATTTATTTTAGTGTACAGTGAGGGTGGGAATGCGTCTTCTTTCCCCCTAAGTAGACAGTTGTCTCATGCTTTTTTTAGATACCCTACGTTTGGTTATAATGGCCTAGCTTGCAGATGAGAGAGACACTGAGCAGACTGAGTCTAGGTGCCACTGTGTGCTCTCCTGTGATGAAGCAGCAGCAGTTGTGTCCGCGTGATGGTGATCCCAGTGGGAGGTGAGGAGGCTGTTGGGATAAAGGCGTGTGCCTGAGGAGTAGCGTGAGGTATGAGCTGGGGAGATGGACGGTTTGGAGAGTCTTGTTCTTGTAACACAGTATTTGAAACGTTATCTTGTGGATGAGGTAGTGAAGGTATTTTGTGTTTATTGTAGAGGGCAGAGGTTGGCTCAGTGGGTAGAAGTTACAAGGGGAGCTGGTATCAACGTAGCAGGAGGAGTCACTTCCTAACTGAACTCTGGAGCAGCCTGCCACGGACTGTCCAGCAAAGTGCTGAGCTGTAGTCCTGTGTCTGCAGGCCTGGGGGGGCCATTTGTCAGGGGCGTTCCTGACACCTCCGCTCCCGGGAGGGGTGTGCTGAGTCCTGTGTGGGTGCTCTGTGGCCACTGTTCTCAGTGCCTCGCCTGCACCCGCTCCATGCACCGGGGCCTGCAGGGGCCTGCACCCGCTCCATGCACCAGAGCCTGCAGGGGCCTGCACCCGCTCCATGCACCGGGGCCTGCAGGGGCGGTCTGCCACCCATAGCGCCCAGGAGGGTTGGGCCTTGCCGTGCTGTGGGGAAGGCTCATGGCAGAGCCAGGCCTCCGGCTACCCGCTGCACCGTGAGAACTGTGGGCCCAGGAACATTGGGATTCTATGCTTAATTTTCTTTTAAGAGTTTTTAAAAAACCTGCCTTAAGTGACTGTTTTTGGGGGGTGGGCTGTGTGCGTGCGCGCATGCGTGCATCCACATAACGTTTGTACTCGTTATTCTTGTGTGTGGTAAAACTGTTACAGGAGTGTGTGAGCACGCAGTGCCCTGTGGCTGGTGGTGTTACATATTCCTTAAAGAATTAAAGTTGGGTTTCTTTAAATGGATTTACTTACTTGAGGCATCTCCTTAATTAAAGTGGCCGTTCTTTTCATCTTGTCTCGCTTTTGTTCCTGTAGTAAAGTCTGCCTTGTGTGGTTTTCCTACTTTTATGTAAACACTCTGTTCCCCTTTCTCTTTTTCGTGAACAAGACGGTCCCCCCTTCCCTTTTCAGCTACTGCTACGACCTGAAGAGGTGTGACACTGCCCATCCTTAGAGCCCGACAGGGTTTGGTCTGTACAGACACGACCGAGCAGTTGCTGGCGCGGTGCGTGGCTGTCTGGGGAGAGGCGGGGCACCTGAGGCGGTCGTGGGCTGGAAAGTGAGTGCAGCGTGTCTGTGTGCCCCCAGTGTCCCCCCCGCCCACCCCTGCTCCTGCCGTTAGAGTGCAGGGGTCTCCGAGCCTCCCTCCCGAATCCTGGAACGCCTGTCTGTATTCCCGCCTCCACACTGCTCCCTGGGAATGAGGACTTTGCTTTCACTGTTGTGCCTGAGTCCAGTCCCTGCTTGGTGACTGAAAGTGAAAGTGAAGTCTCAGTCGTGTCCGACTCTGTGACCCCATGGACTGTAGCCTACCAGGCTCCTCTGTCCATGGGATTTTCCAGGCAATAGTACTGGAGTGGATTGCCATTTCCTTCTCCAGGGGATCTTCCCAACCCAGGGATTGAACCTGGGTCTCCCGCATTGTAGATAGACGCTTTACTGTCTGAGCCACCAGGGAACTGAGATCCTGCCAAAAAGCCTGTTCCCTGTGCCCGGCGTCTGTCAGTCCATCCATTCACTGGATGGTCTGTGGGCACAGGAGCTGTCCTGGGTAGTGTGCATCCGGCGGGCCACAGGGTCGAGTCCTCCTGCCTTATAGATGGAGCTCACACCCACGGGGGTATAAGATACGAGAGAACAGAGGTTCTGGCGTCGCAGGTGCTCTGCGGGAGGTCACCCTGACACGATGATTCCGACTTCCATCCCTGTCACTCTCCTGAACAGGCTTTCCTGATGGTCACTGTTTATGGCCTTAAAACAAATGAATTGTGGGGTTTAAAGGCAGACACTGAAAGCTAAGAGATGATAGTAGAAAGAGCCGTTGCTTCGTTTCAGCTGTCGTCACCACTTTGCTGACGTCGTGTTATGCCGTGCCCTTCTTGTTTAATTGTTTACCTTCTCGGCTGTGCTGGGTCTTGGTTGCTGCCAGTTGCCAGGGACCAGCCCCGGCTGATCCAGGGTATTCGAAGGGGAGACAGCGTCGGCGACTATTTATGTATGTATTCATCAAAGATATAAAGAATAATAGAATGAGGATAGCTCAGTAGGAAAATTCAGTGGAGAAAAGAAGCTGAGTAGCTTGGTTTACGCGGAAAATCAATATAACCCGTGACACCAGGTTAGCTCTGACCACAGAGGCCGCAGGCGCCCTCTCGAATAGCGGAAGGTGCCCCACCTTAGACACCTCTAGTGGGTCTTAGAAGCCCAGGCAAATAAATGGTCGCAGAGGATATCTGCGCTCCAGATGGACACTCAGCTGGAAATTGAGGGGAAGAATGACATGGGGAGACCAAGCGTTGGTGAGCAAGGCCCGTAGCTTTATTTTCAACAGGGGCTTATATACCCTAAGTTACACATAGAGGATAATAGGGGATGCAAAGTCAGCAGTCTTTGATCCTTATCAAAAACCAGGATTTCTTTCCTGCACATTTATCGTATACAAATGGTTTAGGTGATTTACATCATTTTCTGGCCAGAAGGCTTATTGACATTTTATGACTCTTGACAACGACTTATCAACAAAGACTTATTTTCTCAGAGTAATTATTTTAAGGTTTGGCGCCATCTTCCGAAGATAAAATTGCATTCCTATAGGGCGGATGTGTAATGGGTTTACAACAAAGGAAAGAATTTATTACCTTAAGGGTCTAAAGTTACTAACACCAAGGCCACTACTTATTTTTTCTACATACCAACTATATTAATTAATACACATTCAAGGATACAATACAGGGAATGTGAAAACTTGGCAGAAAGCATTGGTTCATCAATGAAATCTTTTACTAGTTTTATTCTGACAGTTTCTAACTCTCTGAGAGGCTCTAAGCTATTTGAACATCCTAAGCTTCCCGTGCCTCTCGAGGCTGGGAGACTGTAAACAATCGTATGCATAGCTGTAGGAGTCCGGGTAAACTTGTCAGGCGAGTTAGAGAGCTATCTGAGGGGTTTGGATTTAAACACTCCTAATTGCCCAGGAACTTTATTAATTGGAGCTGTAAGTTAACTCTTTGTCAGAGAGAGCGAGATGGTGGTAGGGGACAGCCCCCAGTAAAGTCAGAGGTGAGAGCACAAAGCAATAAAGTAGGCAGACTCTGGTTTTTTGGGGGGTAGATGCTCGAGAATATCCAGGGGGACTCCTGAGGCTCGATCCTGCCTTTGCATATGCCGAGCCTCCTTCCTCATGACCTTTGTCACGAGTGGAATGTCTCTCGCCGGCTCCCGGCAGCCAGTGGGTTTTCTCTGGTCGCAGTGTGGGAGCTGTTCCTGCTGCGGCTCCCAGCTCTAGAGCGAGCGCTCAGTCGTGGCTCACGGGCTCAGTTCTGCAGCCTGCGGACACCGTGTCCCCCACGTTGGCAGGCAGATGCTTCTCCACTAGACCACCAGAGACGTCCCCCCGGAGTCTTCCCAGCACTGGTCATGCCCCGTGTCACCAGGCTGCAGTCAGGCGCAGTCCTCTTGCCGCTCTGATTGCTCTGCATTCCTTTGCTGGTTTCTCTTTTTCTAGCTGTGACTCTTTCTCAAGGTTTTATCTGGCAAATATGTGATGGAATTTACTGACCCTTCTGCATTTCATTAAGGAGAAAACAGCTGGTAAACACTCAGAGGGAAGTTTGCTCACTGAGGCCGTGTGTCTTGGAAATGCCATGCGGATGTTCTGCTGCTTTTGATGCTTGTCGTTACTCTCATTCCTGTAAAAAAATTCAGACAGAAGCCAGAAAAGTAATTAATTTGGTCTGCGAAGGAGAAACAGAAACAGTGTAGTGTAGTATTTCAAGGGAACAAGTCATAATGTACTTACTTATTATTCACCTGTAAAAATGCTGATTTAAAAGTCTTCATGTGTGTACTTTACTAGAGGTGTAACATAAATTAAGCCTGTAATGCGATGTCTGACTCTTTTCTTTTTGTGTTCTAGAATGTATGACAACATGTCCACAATGGTGTACATGAAGGAAGACAAGTTGGAGAAGCTCACGCAGGATGAAATTATTTCCAAGACAAAGCAAGTAATCCAGGGGCTGGAAGCTCTGAAGAATGAGCATAATTCCATTTTGCAGAGTTTACTGGAGACACTAAAGTGTTTGAAGAAAGATGACGAAAGTAATCTGGTGGAGGAGAAATCAAACATGATCCGAAAGTCACTGGAGATGTTGGAGCTTGGCCTGAGTGAGGCTCAGGTATGGCCTCATGACGTGACCATGAACTTGCCAATCTGGGAAAATGGAGACTTTGTTTGAAATCGAGGTTTAAACTAGAGGGTAGATACTTATAGAATAATCGAAATCAGCTTATATGTGGGTTATGTATGCTATGAAAATGATGATTGATTTGGGCATCCGATCAGATCAGATCAGATCAGATCAGTCGCTCAGTCATGTCCGACTCTTTGCGACCCCATGAATCGCAGCACGCCAGGCCTTCCTGTCCATCACCAACTCCCGGAGTTCACCCAAACTCAACGTCCATCGAGTCAGTGATGCCATCCAGCCATCTCATCCTCTGTCGTCCCCTTCTCCTCTTGCCCCCAATCTCTCCCAGCATCAGAGTCTTTTCCAATGAGTCAGCTCTTCGCATGAGATGGCCAAAGTAGTGGAGTTTCAGCTTTAGCATCAGTCCTTCCAAAGAACACCCAGGGCTGATCTCCTTCAGTATGGACTGGTTGGATCTCCTTGCAGTCCAAGGGACTCTCAAGAGGCTTCTCCAACACCACAGTTCAAAAGCATCGATTCTTCGGCGCTCAGCCTTCTTCACTGTCTAACTCTCACATCCATACATGACCATGCCTCAGTTTTAAAAAATAATGTGAAAACAGAGGTAACCCTTTGTGTCAGTTAGGGTTTGATTCGGTGCACAAGAAGCAAAAGCAGCGGCTCAAATGTCAGAGTCGGATGTAGACCACATAACCGTGTGGGCTGTCCCAGATGGCCCTGCTTCCCTTTCCAGGAGCGGGCGGAGATGCCCCTCAGCGACACGGGGGGACATGCAGACGGGCTGCACTCACTTCCAGCCCGCGACTGCCTCAGGTGCCCCGCCTCTCCCCAGAAAGCCATGCCCCACGCCAGCAACTGCTCGGTCGTGTCTGTACAGACCAGACCCCGTCCTAGCCCAGGCTCTAGAGCTGCATGGTTGTTGGGTCCCTGCCCCTGCTGCCCTGCACCCCGGCCCGCCTGTCTCGTGGAACAAGACAGTCCAGCTGCAGCCCCATGACCCAGTCCTGTGACTGTGAAGGGTGCAGGAAGGTCGTGCCTCCCTCTGCTTCCTTGAACTGTGCCTGGCACTCTGCTTACATTTCATTGATTCCACGGGCACATCTAGTTGTGAGGGACGCTGGAGGATGGAGCCTTTCCCCTTAAAGTTCCAGGTTCTTATGCCTAAGGAAGAAGGATGAAAGAGTGTTGGCCAGCAGCTCACTGTGAGTGTGAACCTCCTTTGTCAGGCTGGCAGATACTGGAGTTAAAAGGAAGAGGAGGAAAGAGCCCCCTATCCTAGACTTTGAGGTTTTAGACCTGGGAGGGTAATAAGAAGGCAGGGTAGGTGCACGGAGTGCAGAGGACAGACTGACCGAAGCCAGCCTTCCTCCGCAGCCCGTGTCCTCCCAGGAGCTTGTCTCTGCCCCAGGCAGGCCCTTCCCTGAGGCCCATCAGTGCACCCCCGGCAGAGCCCAGTGGGCACCTCCGCCTGCGAGTGCATCAGGGCGTCACGGCTCTCACTGTTGGCCACAGAGCCTCCCTCCCTTCCCCTGCAGTGGCGAGGGCGACTTGCCCCGTAACCAGCCCGCTCTGCACATGTGTGTGTGTGTGTACGTGGCGTTTGCTCACGGCAGAGAGTCTCTGAGAAATTCTCTTGGCACCACCTAGATAGAAAATGAAAACACGGCTTCAGTAGAACAGTAGCCGCCTGTCCACTGCTAGTCCGTTAGAGGTGCTTTCAGGTAGAAAAAAACTAATTTTTTTATACATGTTCTGAGCATGTCAATATTCTTTTTTTTTTTTTTCAAGAGAGAAGGAAGAGGCGTTTAATTTAGCTGTTGTCTCAGTCAGATCTGGCTGCTAGAACAGAATGCCGTCAGGTCAGGGCTTCAGCAGTGGGCATTTGTTTTCCGCAGTTCTGGAGGCTGCAAGTTCGAGGTCAGGGTATCAGCATGGTTGGCTTCTGGTGGGAGCCCTCTTGGTTTCCCGAGGGATGCCTCCTTGCTGTATCTTCAGCAGGCTGGGGAGTGGGGTGGGCAGAGAGGCAGAGGCAGAGAGAGATGAGCGTGTAACATTCTTGATCACGCCCTGCATGTGGCTGGTGACTGAGGGTGGAAATAGTAAACAGCAGACTGCTTGTACGTTCTCCGGAGCACGCGTCTGCGAGGGTGAGCTGGAGCTGCAGCCCCAGGGCGCTTGCGGAGGCGGGAGGTAGCGTTTGTTAGGCTGAGCGCTGCGGTGCCATCAGCGTCTCTGTCGGTCCAGGTCATGATGGCGCTGTCAAACCACCTGAACGCCGTGGAGTCGGAGAAGCAGAAGCTGCGTGCGCAGGTGCGGCGTCTGTGCCAGGAGAACCAGTGGCTGCGGGATGAGCTGGCCAACACTCAGCAGAAGCTGCAGAAGAGCGAGCAGTCTGTGGCTCAGCTGGAGGAAGAGAAGAAGCATCTGGAATTCATGAATCAGCTGAAAAAGTACGATGACGACATCTCCCCTTCGGTGAGTGGTCCCGCAGGAGCACAGGGTTGGCGGTTGCGCCCTCCCGCCGCCGCGGTTCTTTCCCCTCCAGAGCCTGCGTGTGACACGACCCGGGGCTAAGGGTCCTGAGGCTGAGTCCCTGGGAGAGTCGTACACGTTCTCTTTGGAGTACTTTTCTCATACGTGTTTATTTTGAACAATCGTCAGAAAATGTAAAAGTGCTTGGTAAATACAAAATAAATGCAGAGAGGAGCCATGGCCTTCGGTGAGGGCTGTCCCGGCCTGAGATCTGCTGGGCGCCCCTGGCGCTTGCTGTTGGCTCCCCGCCCAGCCCGCCACTGGACGCGCCATCAACAGTGCCTGTCCAGCCCCCTGTCGTCCGGGCTCGGGATGCCTCTGTGGTTTGTGGGGGATCTTGGCTTTGTCTTTGACACGCCCCCAGTGCCCGTCCAGCCCCCACTGTCCGGGCTCGGGATGCCTCTCTGGTTTGTGGGGGATCTTGGCTTTGTCTTTGAGACGCCCCCACGCCCAGGACACCGCTTGGTCCTTCCGCTCACTCGCTCGTGCGACTGCCTTGGCCTGTCTTGGCGTTCCTGGAGTGTGAGGGTTCCCCAGGGTCTTGGTCCTTTTCTCCTTCTCTTGGTGCTCTCTGGATTTTCATCCCAGTCTCTGTTACTATTGTTTCTGATACAGTTAACTTTTTAGAAGAGTAACCTTTTTTATTTTGGAATGATTTTAGATTCACAGAAAAGTTGCAATGGTCCTGTGAAGAGAATCCCCATATACCCTTCACTCACTTTCCCTGGGTCGGGAAGGTCCCCTGGAGAGGAGATGGCAGCACTCCAGTGTTCTTGCCTGGAGAAACCCACGCACGGAGGAGCCTGGTGGGCTGCGGTCCACGGGCCACAGAGTCGGACGCGCCTGAGCATCTCCACTCTGAGTCTCCTCATGCTGCGCCTGGTATCTCCGCAGCACGTGTCTGAGCTGACTCAGGCCATGTCTGTCTCCAGAGAGCGACAGGCTGCACGGCTCAGACAGCAGATACTTGTTTCTCCTGCTTCTGGAAGCTGGAACTCCGAGACTGAGCAGGGTGACAGCTTTGTTGGAGCCTTGGCGAGGGCCTTCCTCCTGGTGTGTCGTCACATGGCCTCCTGGTTGCTTGTCTCCTCCTGTTGCTGTCACGGCACCGATGTCATCATGGGGCCCCCACCCTCAGGCCTGCCTCTGATCCGTGTTACCCCCAGATATCATCACATTGAGCTTTAGGGCTTCAGCATATCAATTGGGGGGCAGGGACAGACGTTCAGTGCGTAGCAGTGCGTGTGCCCGAAGTGAGAGCATGCCGTTGCCGAACACTGTGGACAGAACTACAGCCTTTGTTTGAGTTCCCCAGTGCTTCATTACGTCCCTTTTCCTCTCTAGGGTCCAGTCCAGGATTTCACACCGTGTTTGGAGATAAGATTTGTTTAATGTCTGTGTAGTTCTAGGCGTGATTACTACGTGATCTGTATACCGTTGAGAGTTGTGCGTTTGTGTCTCCAGTCTGAGCCCGCGTCCCATCTGTTAGAATAGTTTGTGCGTTGCACGAGCAGACCTGCACTTATTCTGTGTCTTAGCTTGGGCTGCGTGCAAAATACCGTGGGCTAGGTGGCTTAAACCACAGACCACGAGTTTGGTCATAGGTCTGGAAGCGGGGAGTCCAAGATGAGGGTGCCCCAGGGCTGGTTGCTGGGTAAGACTCTTCCCCGCTTTCAGACAGCTGCCCTCTGACTGTGCCCTCACACCGTGCGATGGACGCACGGGGCAGGGGAGCTCGCCTGGTGTTTCAGGGCCCAGCACCAGGGCCTCAGCCTCGTGGTGTTTCTAACCGGTTCCCTCCCAGAACCCCGTCTACATGCCGTCACATGGGGTTGCGGCTTCCCCATGATTTGGGCCATGGTTAGTCCAAAGCGCCCTGTTGCATTAGACTTGCTGTACTTCTCTCTTGCATCTCTAAGTCAGGAGCAGCTGATGTTTTGATTTTAAAGACACTCCTGGAGGCTGCTGTGCAAATAAGAATAGTTGATTCACCTGGAAAATGAGGTGACACTGAGCAGCGGAAAGCTGCTGTCTCAGATTCAGAGACATTTAAAACTTTCTAATACTTTCTAATTTGGAAACGTGTCTGGCTTGGAGAAGAGATGCGGTGAGCCAGCCCCGCCTCCCCTTTCAGGGCACGCCCGTGGTACCTTCTCTCCCCATCCCTGCTCCTCCTTGCGCTGCTGGTGCATCTCCCTGGCCTGAGGGCTCTCCTGTTGGGGCCAGGGCCACACCTGGGAGGCTGAGCAGGGTGCCACGCCTCGTCTCCTCTGCAGCCCAGAGTCCACTTTGCTCATGATCTCTGCAGAGTCCTTGGTGGCGTTTCCCACTCGTCCCAGGATCCCGCTCAGGAATGTTGGAAACGTGGTGTGTACCCCTCAGGGTGTCCCCTCCAGAGGAGCCTGGTGTCCTCCTGTGCCAGGGTGATGCCGAGTTCTTACCTGGTTGAACTGCTGTCCGTTCATCCCATCGTCTGATCACTGTCTCTACCTGAGGGTTCCTCTCTGGGCGACCCAGTCACAGGCTGTCACACTGCCCTTAGGGGTCCTGTGTGGTGCTGGGTGGGACCCAGTCACGGGCTGTCACACCGCCCTTAGGGGTCCTGTGTGGTGCTGGGTGTGGAGGGGTTGTCCATCCCACCAGTTCCGCAGTCTTCAGAGATTGGCCATTTTAATCACTTGCTTCCAAGTAAGATAAGAAAGCGCTCCCTGCTCTTTGCACTTCCTGGGGCCCGGTTGGCGACTCAGGCATAGAGGTGCCTTCGTGGTCTGTTTGTGGCTCCAGCCTACACAGGTACTTTGAGTTCAGGCCAGCAGACTTCCCATTGCTCTTTCCTAAACCGATAGATAAAGCAAATTGTGGCTAATCCTTGATTTGATCTGGAAAGAGAACTGTCTTTTTTATTTTTAATTAAAATGAAATTTATGTTAAAGATATCCAGTGCAGCTTTTATAATATTCGTGAAACTAACTGTCCAGGGTTGGTTTCATAGGAGGACAAAGACGCTGATTCCACCAAGGAACCTTTGGATGACCTCTTCCCAAATGATGACGATGACCCCGGTCAAGGAAGTGAGTTGGGAGTGGGGGCCGGTGGGCGGGAGGTGGCCTCTCCTCTTGGGGGTAATTGCTGTTATTAGTGGGCGCTTGCAGCCTGCCTTGCAAGAGCGCGAACATGCACACAGACTGCCTCACAGGTCGCGTGTTCAGCCGGCCCCTAGTAAAGGGGAGTGGGCCGCCATTTCCCCCGGGGTCTGGGTTCTCAGTGTGTGGAGGAGGGGGGTCCTCCTGGGGCCGCGGCAGCCTCGCTTTGCAGTGGGGGTGTGCAGCACCCCCGCCCGACAGGCTGCGAAGGAGGCTCTGGTTGGTGTCCCGTGCGGCCTCCCCGCGTCTGAACTGGCCTCTCTCCGCAGTCCAGCAGCAGCACAGCAGCGCAGCGGCAGCCGCGCAGCAGGGCGGCTACGAGATCCCCGCGCGGCTGCGCACCCTGCACAACCTGGTGATCCAGTACGCCTCGCAGGGCCGCTACGAGGTGGCCGTGCCCCTCTGCAAGCAGGCCCTGGAGGACCTGGAGAAGACCTCGGGCCACGACCACCCTGACGTGGCCACCATGCTCAACATCCTGGCCCTGGTGTACAGGCTAGTAGTCTCGTTTTTTCCTCTTCACTCCACCCAGACAGCGTTTCCAATGAACTTGCCCCGAGAATGTGTTTCTATAACCTGCTCTGAGCTGCTTCTCCAGCCTTACCATCCATTTGTCTTCAAAACAGTCAGGGGTTCAGTTCAGAACACAGAGCTGCTCCCTGGCAGGAACGTCACCCTGTAGAGCGGATGCTGCCTGGGACGCCTGGGCCAGCCTTCTTCCCTCAGGCCACTCTAGACTGCTGGTTATTTTTCCCCACAGTACTTGGTGTACCAGGCTCCCTTGGCCCAGAATAGCCCCCGACGACTCCTGCCTGTCCCCCGACCTCTCTTATCCCCGTCAGCCTTCCTGACTCCAGGGCTCTGTGCGCCCTGTCCCCCGACCTCTCTTATCCCCGTCAGCCTTCCTGACTCCAGGGCTCTGTGTGCCCTGTCCCCCCACCTCTCTGATCCCCGTCAGCCCTCTTTCCTGACTCCAGGGCTCTGTGTGCCCTGTCCCCCCACCTCTCCGATCCCCGTCAGCCCTCCTTCCTGACTCCAGGGCTCCGCACGCCCGTCCCCTGTTGGCCCCGTGACCCTCGGCCCCACCTCTCTCATAGCTCCTGCTCTGTGCTTGGCATCCTCATTTGAATTTTGTCATCTCTTCTCCTGGAATCCTGATTCCTTGACGTTAAGGACCAGGTTGTCTCGTTTCTGCCTTGAGTTATGTCCTTGAGCATGTTTCCTAACTCGGAAGCCCTTGGTGAACTCACTGAATGGAGTTCAGTCGTTTGCCTGTGGCCCCGGGCAGTGGTCCACCAGAGCCCTTTGCTGAGCTGAGCTGAAACGGAGCAGGTCGGGTGAGTTGCCCCTGTGGAGGGGGCAGTTACTCCCAGGGCAGGACTGGTTTGCGGTGGCTGCTCCAGCGTGGTGGATTTCAGGGAGCGGCACCTTGTTTCTTCATTAGTTTGATTGTTTACAGGTCAGCAGACATTTTTGAGACCCAAGTGTATGTAAAACTTCAGGCTGGTTCCTGTGAGACTGTACAGATGAATACGTAACACCTGTTCTCAAGGAGAAAGCAGGATACTGAATTGGAAGTCAGGAGAATTCAGTTTGTATCTCTGCTAAGTGGCCACTAGACTGAAGGCGTTGTCCGGAGCCCTTAGCTTTTCTGAGCCTCAGAAGGGTTGCAAGGGTTATGAAAGGTGATGTTACCTGGCAGTGTGAAATAGATAGCATCACCTAAGTGTTTCTAAAGGAGCTTAGAACCTTGTTTAGAGAATAGGCTGGTTACGTTCATGTAATTATAGAAGCAAGGAGACTGTCATCAATAGAATAGTGCAGGCGTCGGGGTTCCATGGCAGCCCAGGGTTTAGTTCTCGGTGCTTCCACTGCCAGGGCCCAAGTTCAGTCCCTGGTCGGGGAACCAAGATCTTGCAAGCCTTGCAGCATGGCCAATAAATAATAAAGTAAAACAACACAGAAGTGCTGATGCGGAGCTGCCTTCTAGTTGGGAGGATTACGGAGGCCTAGTGGAGGGGTGCGAGTGCTTTCTGGGGCCTTGCAGGGTGTGCTGGGGACTTACTCCTGCGTCCCACGGGGCAGAGCAGCGGGAGTGTGGTGGGAGTAGGCCATGGGGCTGCAGGGGAGTGCTTGAACGTGCCTGTGCCCAGCGGCTGGGTCTCAGAAGAGAGTTGTGGGAGAGGGGAGGACAGAGCGGGGTGGGGGCCGGGCCACAGGATCTGCTGGGGTTGGAGCTGGGCACTGAGTGGGGTGCAGACAGGAGCCGGAGGGTCTGTGAAGGGGAGTGAACCATCGAGAGCGAGGGAGTGTTCCCAGCTAATCCTAGATATTTTTATTGTGCGTGAGTTAGGTGAAAACCGCATGTAGAACGTGACTGGGACTGTGGTACGTAGAAGGCGTGGTCACGTAGACGCGCTAGGAATTTGATGGCCTCTCCTCTTTCTCCTTGGTCCTGTAGCGTGAGGGTTCACTCATGTCAGCAGCATGTTTGAAACCAGCAGCTGTGTCTGTGTTCACACTGTATTCAGTGCTGAGTCCCAGAGCTTAGCCATGACTCAGTATTTCAGCTTTCTTCTATTAAGGGACATTTAATTTTAAGCTCTTTGGGGGACGGGTATTAATATTATACTGATGAACATGTTTTGGGCAAAAGATTTTGAATTTTTTTCAGTGTCAATTCCTGAGTGGTAAGAGTCTTCACCTTACACGCTTCTTGATACAGATTGCCCAGCTGCTGAGGAAGGTGGTGCCAGCTCACAGTCCCCAACCCTCGCCAGCCTGGGGCGGGGCTGGTTATCGCCTGCTCTTTATTACGGAGACATACAGCTTTGTGTGTTAATCTGTGTTCTGTGATTCTGCATTTTTAGTTGTTTGGGCCTTCTGTGATCCCGCCCACTTCTGTATTGGGATTTATTTTAATGCTGGCAAGGTGTGCATTGGTTTTCATTTGAGTTTGAATGTTTGGATGGGCTTGTGGAATGCGTGCTGAGCCCCGCCCCCTGAATTTCTGACTCAGCGGGTCTGGGGAAGGGCCGGGTTTGTGACTGGTTCCGGCTGTGGTTTGCCGCGCTTGCTCTTGGCGTGACGCCCTTGAGGCTGAGTGACAGTCCCTGGCGTTTTGTGACGGGTCTGTCTTAGAGCAGCGCTCAGTGTGCCTGCTTGGTCTGAGCCATCGCACTCTCGGCACTGGGGGCTGGCTGTGGCTGTATTTAACTGGGTCTGTGTCATACCTGCTGACTTTCACAGAACGTTTGAGTCAGTTTAATATAAGATGTTAATAATATAACATAGTATAAGATGATAATGTAAGTTTAATATAATAGAAAACCTTTACTCCAGGGAGTCAGTGCCCTTTGAGGACCAGCAGCCTCAGCCCTCTCTCCGGGCGGTGCGGGCGGAGCCTTGCTGGGTGGCTGTCCTCGAGCGCTGGAGCGGTGTGCGCGCTCCGTGTCACACAGTGCGCGACTGCTTTGCAGCCCTTCGGTCGGTCGGTAGCACTTAAACGCAGGGGGCTGGGCTGGGCCCCAGCTGCTTCCGTCTCCCCACTGTCAGCAGGCCCCTCCGCCCCACCCTGAGCTGCTGCTTTGGCAAATCATTAGCCTCTTAGAGCGGCTCTGTGAGTTACGTCCTTCCTTTGCAGTGGGCTGGTTGAGGCGGCCACGTGGCGCGCCAGGCCGTGCGGCCGGCAGCTGGGTCCGCTCTGCGCCCGCCCTGTCTGCACGGCCACACTTGCCTGTGCGGGGCAGCGGGCACGTGCAGACCCCTCCGCACGCGGGGCGCTATTGTCCCAGCGGTCTAGCTTAGCAGGCCCGACTCCCAGCTCTCCTTGCCAACATGTTTGTTGAGGAAGTCTTTTCTCTCCTACTGTTAGGGATGTTTTTAATAGTTTTAATAGCTAACTTTTAATTTTTTTTAGTAATTAAAATTTAACTTTTATTTCCTTAGTTCCAGAATTACATTTTAAAAGGTGTAGTGAGCTGTGTGTAAACATATAATTGTGTGTTTTTTAATTTAGAGACCAAAATAAATATAAAGACGCAGCTAACCTACTGAACGATGCCTTGGCCATCCGCGAGAAAACTCTGGGCAAAGATCATCCTGCGGTTTGTATACTGGTTCTTCATCCTTTTTCAAGTTTTACTGTCCCTAATACGTTTTTTTTTACCCAACTCATTTCACTGTTAAACTCAACAGGGAAGATTTAAGAGCTGCCCTCTCACTGGACGGCGCAGGTAGGACTTGCTCGCTCGGAAGCAGTGATGCGCCCTAGGGTGGGGGCTCACACCGAGCGGATCTCAGCGTGCACTCATGTTGTTGATCACCCCCCTCAAATGGATCACGTATGGTGTTTTTGATCCTGGATCAAATTGCATGTCCTTCTGTAAATTTTTTCCTAAAGATTTTGTATTGCCTTTTTATTAAAATCTGGTCACATTTGCATATAGATCTATTTTGGTTGGTTTTGTGGCTTCCAAGTGAAATTCAAAAAAAAAATAATCAAGATCATGTTGATGCTGATTTGTTAATGGTCTAGTGTTACTTTTGGCCCACTGTGGACAGTGATGTTGCTCTCTCACCTCTGAGTGGAGTCACGGTCCTTCATCGGCTGGAGAGCACTTCCGCCACGCACTGGGGGTCGTGTGTGTGTGACGTTTGACGTCCCCTCTGCCGTGGCATTTACCGTTCTTCCTGGTTCCCTCTGTTGGTAGGTGGCAGCAACTCTGAACAACCTCGCAGTGCTTTACGGCAAAAGAGGGAAGTACAAAGAAGCCGAGCCGCTGTGTAAGAGAGCTCTGGAGATCAGAGAGAAGGTGCGCCCAGGATGGTCCTTGTTCCCGAAACGCCGCACTTTATGCTTTTAAATAATTCACTCTACGTTTTGAGATAGGACCGTGGCGATACATCCTCACTGGCCAAGCACCTAAAATGCGCCCTTCAGTCCAGGCTGCAGACTGAGGCGCGGCCGGCGGGCCTGCCTGGGGGTCTGGGGCAGTCAGGGTGCAGAGGGTGGAGCCTTGAGTTCTAGGCTCTCCCAGCCTGAGGCCTAGAGTGGCCTGGAAGTGACTCGGCTGAAGAAGGAATTTCTGAGGCCTGTGAGTGCCAGGCATGGGGCATTTCATTTGCAGTGGGGCATGTGCCTGTCAAGAAGAAAAACATGAAAATTAAATGGTCACCAAATATGCTTATAAAACTTACTGCGATAGCTTTTCTTTTGAGAACCAGAAAATAATTCAGAGCATAGACTGAGTCACTGTCGTGGACGTTTAGTGTTGGTTAGTACAGTGCATAGTGATTAGGTGTTTTTAAAATGGGTCTTGTTCATTTCCACAGTACTCCATATAACTGTGTATTCAAATGTTGCAGACACTGGGCAGGTCCACGTCATCACGTTTTAATTTGTTTGTGTCATTGTTATCAAATGTTATATTATCGAATGTTATTTATCATTGATATTGAGAGATTAATCATTTAATTTTGAGTCATAATGGCAAGTACTTGGGAAAGGGAAAATGAAAAGAAGCTCATTATCAGGTTATACAGGTAAAGTTTCGTCTATGCTGTCATTTGCGTGATGGTTATAAAGAAATAAAGTTTTTATTTTATTTTTTATTTATCCACTCAGGTTTTGAGTGGGCTGGGGTTAAAATCAGGGAGAACCACACATGTATCCTGTTGTGGATTGTGAAGTCTAGATGATGGTCTGTAGGTTTTTTCGTGTTTATTTGCTCTCATTCACTCACTCATCTGGCAAACATTTATTGAGGACTTGGGAACCCTCACTTGGTTAGAGTTGATGATTTCGAATTAGCCACAGTCCCTTCCCTGGGAGCACGGTCCACCAGGCAGACGTTGGCTTCTGGCCGAGAGCTCAGGGAGAGTGTAGAGCAGCAGCTCCTTCAGGTCCAGGGCTGGGGCTGTGCTGACGTGGCCTCCCGCCGTCAGTTGGTCTGGAGCCGAGTCTTAGGGCTTCCCAGCCAGGGAGAAGAGGGCAGTGCAGAGGGAGGGAGAGGCCGAAGGCCTGTTCAGGTCCTGAGGAGGAGGTTCACTGTTTATTCATCCACCTGTGTGCCAGCACCTTTCTGCTGCTGCTGCTGCTAAGTCGCTTCAGTCGTGTCCGACTCTGTGCGACCCCATAGACGGAAGCCCACCAGGCTCCCCCGTCCCTGGGATTCTCCAGGCAAGAACACTGGAGTGGGTTGCCATTTCCTTTTCCAATGCATGAAAGTGAAAAGTGAAAGGGAAGTCGCTCAGTCGTGTCCGACTCTTAGCCGACCCCATGGACTGCAGCCTACCAGGCTCCTCCGTCCATGGGATTTTCCAGGTAAGAGTACTGGAGTGGGGTGCCTTTGCTTTTTCCGAGCACCTTTCTAGGTGCTGAGATAACATTACACCTAGACACGGAGACAAAGCACTCTGAGGCTTGCATTTTAATAGGGGAGAGTCAGGTGATAAAGAACTAAATTGATCAATAAGGCGGTTTTGAGGAGCGAAACTAGCAAAGAAAGAAAGAACCCAAGTGATGTGCTTGTGAGCTAACTGGGTGGGGACGGGCTCACGGGGCCCTCAAATTGGGTGTAAGCAGGTCCCTTCTGAGGGAGCCTGAGACCTGCACGGTGAGTTGTTGGTGGGAGTGGGGAGCTGGGTGGGGCTGGGAGAAGAGTATTGGATGTCTGGGACAGCATGTTTGAGTTTGAAGAGCCTTGCAGTGAAGTTTGAAGTGTGAGGGACCTGGTTTGTGATCACAGAATCTGGTTTTAAAGAGAGGATGTGTAGGATATTAGCTGAGGAGCTGGAAGTTCCCTTTGAGGCTGTTCTTCACAGGAATGAGTGTAATGCCGTTCGAGTCAGAAAGGGCTGGGTATGAGTCTGGGCATGTTTAGAGCTTGGCAGGCAGATGTAGATAGCCTTTATAACCAGATGTAGGTAGCCTTTATAAAACGTGGTTTCTTCATCTTCAGAGTGTCCATAATGTTACCTACCATGTAGGATTATTGTAGGGATTCAAGACGCCAAAGCTTGGGAAGGAAATCAGCACAGTTTCCTCCCTCCCCCAAGAAGAAGACTCAACTAATGCTGGTTAAGTTATTTTTGTGCTGCATGTGTGGATGTTTAAGTATCACAGGCCTGGAGGCAAGGCACAGTCCTCTTGATGTTTAGGAAGAGCCTTCTCGTGGTAGGGTAGGGAGTGGGTTGGATGGTACCCTGTGAAAAAAATAACAAGTGTTTCTAATGCTGTTTTTTATTCCTAGGTTTTGGGAAAGGATCACCCAGATGTTGCCAAGCAGTTAAATAACTTGGCCCTACTATGCCAGAACCAGGGCAAGTATGAAGAAGTGGAATATTATTATCAGAGAGCCCTCGAGATCTACCAGACAAAACTGGGACCTGATGACCCCAATGTGGCCAAAACAAAAAATAACCTGGTATGTTGACAGGTCAGCCCTGTAGATAGTCAGATTCCTTGCTTCCTGAAGCCTCAGCGCTGTTTCATAGTTGAACCTGCAGATAAGAATGTGCTTCCCTGACGTGTGAAGAGTAGTAAGTGCTTTGTTTTATTTTAAGGCTTCCTGCTACCTGAAGCAAGGAAAGTTCAAGCAGGCAGAGACCCTGTACAAAGAGATCCTCACTCGCGCACACGAAAGGGAGTTCGGTTCTGTGGACGGTAAGAGATGCACTTTTGTTTCTAAGCAGGTTAGCTGTAGGATGTGTTAAACATAGGGATTTCCAGTTTAAAACTTGGTAATACCGAGGTCATCACAGCGTGATGGCCCACCTGCCTCGTGTTTCCAGGTTGCCCTCACCCAGAGTCTGCACTTGCTTTAGGCACAGCCTGGATGCAGTAACTCCAGAGAGCCTTCCTGGAGTCCTTAGCTGCTTTCTTGAATTGTTCAGTGGTCCAGTGGCTCTCAAAGTGCCGGCAGGCACGCAGCAGCTTCAGCACCACCTGGGACCTGTCAGGTTCTGCAGCCATCCCAGTCCTGCTGGGTTGTCTCATGGCCGTAAGGAGCTGAGGCCTGCCTCCTTTATAGTTCTTAAAGTATTGTAGGTGCTTAATACACAGTTTTGGAATAAACATTTTGTCAGACTTTTAACTGCTCAGTAAAACAGTATCTGATGACGTGAGGCATCTTCCCCCTTCGGTGGCCGTGACGAGAGGGGTTGACAATGTGGACAGTTGTTACCAGTGTGTTGGAAACCTTAGGATTCCTGGGGAAAAGAGGTTGTGGTTAATAAAACACTTCCTTTTATGGAGAATTTCTGGAAAGCATTTTTGAAAACCTTTTGAGAAGTGTATTAGTTTTTCTCTGTCAGCAAGTGGAGCAGTAAGTCTGTTTTACTGTCAGAAGATGGTAATGCCTCAGGCTTGTCATTCTGGAAACGGACTCTGTCTGCCCTGGCCCCTACCGGATCACAGCTCACCTCCCTGGACCTCACAGTCCACAGGGAGCTTCCGTGTCCTCTCACTGCAGAAGCCTTGCTGGGTGTCGGTTGTTCCAGGTCATCAGCTTAGTGCTGCTTCAAAAAAGTTCTCAGGGAAGTGATTTGCTAACTTTCCTTGTCATTTGCTGACTTCTCTCTACTAAAAATAGTAGCATGGAGTCCAGTTAATTGGGTTCTAGTTAGAAGTGGTTTCCTGTACTTGGATTTATCTTCCACACAAACGTTAGAACGTGGGACAGAAAGGTGCAGGTGTGCCCTGACTGGCTGTTGGGGCATGGCTCTCAGGCCACAGGCCTCTTTGCTGTGGTGCAGCATTGAAATGCATGACCTGGCGTGTTGTCCGGAAATCCATTTCTCCTGACTGAGGTGGATTCTTGTCGAACAGTAGGATTAGATCAGTACATACAGCTGAGACGTCAGTAAACAGCAGTGTCGGTTCCCTTCAGTTTCTCAGTCATGTCTGACTGTTTGCGACCCCATGAACTGCAGCACGCCAGGCCTCCCTGTCCATCACCATCTCCCGAACTTGTTCAGATTCATGGCCATTGAGTTGGTGATGCCATCCAACCATTTCATCCTCTGTCATCTCCTCCTCCTTTTTCCTTCAGTATTTCCTAGCATCAGGGTCTTTTCCAATGAGTCAGTTCTTTGCATCAGGTGGCCAAAGTATTGGAGCTTCGGCTTCAGCATCAGTCCTTCCAATGAATATTCAGGACTGATCTCCTTTAGGATGGACGGGTTGGATCTCCTTGCAGTCCAAGGGACTCTCAAGAGTGTTCTCCAACACCACAGTTCAAAAACATCAGTTCTTTGGCGCTCAGCTTCCTTTATGGTCCATGTCTCACGTCCGTACATGACTACTGGAAAACCATAGCTTTGAGTAGATGGAACTTTATCGGCAAAGTAATATCTCTGCTTTTTAATATGCTGTCTAGATTGGTCATAGCTTTTCTTCCAAGGAGCAGGTGTCTTAATTTCATGGCTGCAGTCACCATCCACAGTGATTTTGGAGACTAGGAAAATAAAGTCTGTTACTGTTTCCATTGTTTCCCAGTCTGTTTGCCATGAAGTGTTGGGACTAGATTGCATGATCTTAGTTTTTTGAATGTTGAGTTTTTTCCTCTCCTCTTTCACTTTCATCAAGAGGCTCTTTAGTTCCTCTTCGCTTTCTGCCATAAGGGTGGTGTCATCTGTATATCTGAGGTTATTGATATTTCTCCTGGGAATCTTGATTCCAGCTTGTGTTTCATTCAGCCAGGCATTTCACATGATGTACTTGGCATATAAGTTAAATAAGCAGAGTGACAATATGCAGCCTTGATGTACTTACCTTTCCCAGTTTGGAACCAGTCCATTGTTCCATGTCTGGTTCTAACTGTTACTTCTTGACCTGCATACAGATTTCTCAGGAGGCAGGTCAGGTGGTCTGGTCTTCCCATCTCTTTCAGAATTTTCCACAATTTGTTGTGATCCACACAAAGGCTTTAGCATAGTCAGTAAAGCAGAAATATATGTTTTTCTGGATCTCTTGCTTTTTCGATGATCCAGTGGATGTTGGCAATTTGATCTCTGGTTCCTCTGCCTTTTCTGAATCCAATTTGAATATTTGGAAGTTCACGGTTCATGTACTGTTGAAGCCTGGCTTGGAGAATATTGAGCATTACTTTGCTAGTGTGTGAGATGAGTGCAATTGTGCGGTAGTTTGAACTTTCTTTGGCATTGGCCTTCTTTGGGTTTGGAATGAAACTGACCTTTTCCAGTCCTGTGGCCACTGCTGAGTTTTCCAAATTTGCTGGCATATTGAGTGCAGCACTTTGGTCTCCTTGTGATGATAACAGCATCATCTTTTAGGATTTGAAATAGCTCAGCTGGAATTCCATCACCTCCACTTGCTTTGTTTGTGGTGGTGCTTCCTAAGGCCCACTTGACTTCGCATTCCAGGATGTCTGGCTCTCGGTGAGTGGTCACATCATCATGGTTATCTGGGTCATTAAGACTTTTTTTGTACAGTTCTTCTATGTATTCTTGCCACTTCTTAATAGCTTCTGTTAAGTCCATACCATTTCTAGCCTTTATTGTGCCCATCTTTGCATGAAATGTTTCCTTGGTGTCTCTGATTTTCTTGAAGAGATCTCTAGTCTTTCCCATCCTGCTATTTTCCTCTATTTCTTTGCTTATTCACTGAGGGAAGGCTTTCTTACTCTCCTTGCTATTCTTTGGAACTCTGCATTCAAATGGGTGTGTCTTTCCTTTTCTCCTTTGCCTTTCGCTTCTCTTCTTTTCTCAGCTATTTGTAAGACCTCCTCAGACAGCCATTTTGCCTTTTTGCATTTCTTCTTCTTGGGATGGTTTTGATCACCACCTTCTGTACAGTGTTATAAAGCTCCATCCATAGTTCTTTAGGCACTCTGTCTTATCAGATCTAATCCCTTGAATCTCTCTGTCACTTCCACTGTATAATCGTAAGGAATTTGATTTAGGTCATACATGAATGACCTAGTGGTTTTCCCTACTTTCTTCAGTTGAAGTCTGAATTTGGCAATAAGGAGTTCGTGATCTGAGCCACAGTCAGCTCCCGGTCTTGTTTTTGCCAACCATATAGAGCTTCTCCATCTTCGCTGCAAAGAATATAATCAATCTGATTTCAGGATTGACTATCTGGTGATGTCCATGTGTAAAGTTGTCTCTTGTGTTGTTGGAAGAGGGTTTTTGCTATAACCAGTGCGTTCTCTTGGCACAGCTGTTAGCTTTTGCCCTGCTTCGTTTTGTATTCCAAGGCCAAACTTGACTGTTACTCCAGGTATCTCTTGACTTCCTACTTTTGCATTTCAGTCCCCTGTGATGAAAAGGACATCTTTTTTTGGTGTTAGTTCTAGAAGGTCTTGTAGGTCTTCATTGAATCGTTCAACTTCAAGTTTGGCATTAGTGGTTGGGGCATAGACTTGGATTACTGTGATACTGAATGGTTTTGCCTTGGAAACTAACAGAGATCATTCTGTTGTTTTTGAGACTGCACCCAGGTACTGCATTTTGGACTCCTTTGTTGACTGTGAGGGCTACTCTATTTCTTCTAAGGGATTCTTGGCCACAGTAGTAGATATAATGGTCATCTGAATTAAATTTACCCATCCCGGTCGATTTTAGTTTACTGAATCCTAAATTATCGATATTCACTCTCGCCATCCTGTTTGACGACTTCCAATTTACCTTGATTCATAGACCTAACATGCCAGGTTCCTATGCAGTATTGTTCTTTACAGCATCGGACTTTATTTCCATCACCAGTCACATCCACTCTGGGCGTTGTTTTCACTTTGGCGCCATCTCTTCATTCTTTCTGGAGTTATTTCTCCACTGATCTCCAGTAGTTTATTGGGCACCTACCGACGTGGGGAATTCATCTTTCAGTGTCATATCTTTTTGCCTTTTTACACTGTTCGTGGGGTTCTTAAGGCAAGAATACTACAGTGTGAGTAAGTTTTAAATACTGTTTAGTCTTTTTTTTTTTTAAAAAAGATTGAGATTTAAAATATTTTTTCAGATTTTTAAACAGTTTTTGTGCCAGCACCCCTAACTGAATAATCCATCTGTTCCCACCACTAAGTCTTAAGGTCTTATTGGTCACATTCTAAATTCTTTATCAAGTCGGTGGTTTCATTGCTGTTGCTAATGGTGGGGGTGGTTTTTGTGTTGAACTGTTTCTTTCCACTGATGCAGATACTGATTCTGTGTCAGTTACACATCTTCTTGGCTGTTGTGGCTTGAAGTGAGGCAGGCGTGGGAGGGGTGAAGGTAGAACATGTGATGTGTAGAGGGCTCTCTCATTAATCTTCCTTTTCAGAATTTCCTTGGCTAGTCTCACTTTCTTTTTTTTTGCTTTATTTTTTAAATTGAAGTATAGATTTAAAATGTTAATTACTGCTTTACAACAAAATGATTCGGTTACGAATACATGTACATTCTTCTTAAAGTGTCCTTTGTGCTGTGGTTTATCACGGGACACTTACTGTCTGCGTGCTGCTCGGCAGGGCCCTGTGGTTTGCCCGTCCTCCACGTGATCGTTGAGCCTGCTGACCCGGCCTCCCTCTCCACTTCCCCCAGCCCGTCAGCAGCTCCCAGTCTGTTCTGTCCCTGAGTCTTGTTTCTGTGTCATAGGTAGGTTCCTTTGTGTCGTAATTTAGGTTCTGCATGTACGTGGTATCTTGTATTATTTGTCATTCTCTTTCGGACTTCACTTAGTATGATCCGCTCTAGTTGCATCCATGTTGCTGCAAATGGCATTATTTCACTCTATTTTTTTAATGACTGAGTAGTATTCCATTGTATATATGTTATCCGTCCATTTGTCAATGGACATTTGGTTTGTTTCCAGGTCTTGGCTACTGTAAAGGTGCTGCTCTAGACATAGGGATGCCTGTGTCTTTTTGTAGTAGCGTCTTCTCCGGGTGTGTGCCGCGGAATGGACCGGCAGGGTCATGTGGTGGCTCTATTTTCTGAGAAACCTCCAGGCTGTTTTCTGTAGCGGCTGCACCAACTTATATTCACACCAGTGGGGTAGGAGGGTTCCTTTTTCTCCTCACCCTCTCCAACACTTACTGTTTGTAAACTTTAATTATGGCCGTCCTGACAGGTGTGAGGTGGTGCCTCATTATAGCTCTGATTTGCACATCTCTGGTAATTAGTGATGTTGAGCATCATCTCATGTGCCCGTTGCTGATCTGATCTGTATGTTGTCTTTGGAGAAACGTCTATTTAGGTCTTCTGACCATTTTTTGATTGGGTTGTTTGTTCTTTTTTGTGTTGCTGAATTGTGAGAGCTATTTGTATATTTTGGAGATTAATCCCTTATCAGTTGTATCCTTTGCAAATATTTTCTTCTGTTCTGTAGATTGTCTTTTAATTTTGTTTATGGTTTCCTTTGCTGTGTAAGCATTCACTCTTAAAACCAGTATTTAAAACTAGTTTTACTCTTCTCCTATGGCATACCAAATAATCATCATCATAATTAATAACCATATACACTAGTCTTTCAATGAAAAAAGAAAACAGTTGAAATTTGTAATGTTACTTTTCTTAGCAGTTCTGTGAAGTGGGTCACACCTTACTCCATTTTAGGAGCGAGGACCCTGCAGCTCAGTGCTTTGCCCAGATCGGGAAGTTATGGGTGGTTGGATTGGGTGGGGACACAGGTCTTGTTCTCCGGAGCCTGAAATACGTCCTCATTGCGGGAAACCTCAAAAATAAGTGCAGAGATGTGAACAGGAGAGTCTCTGTCATTTCATTACCCAGATACGTCTTTCAGTGTTTTTAGTGTCTTTCCTTCCTTTTTTTCTTATTGATTTGTATAGTTGAAACGACACTTTACATATAATCACATCTACTGATTATTTTCCTTTATGCTAATAGCTTAAGCATTTTTCATGTCATAACCTTCACTTGTAATACAGCTTGCCTGCCGTGTTGTGGTACATTAGTTGTTTGAAAGTTTTGGGTGAACAGTTATGTGTGAGCATTCTCAAAAGTTAAGAAAAGTTTAAAGGAATGTTGATTTATAGTTTTTTCACTTTTTCTCTCAACATCTTACTACTTGGACTTTGTTTAATGTTGGGTTCCTCAAATTCTAAATGGTCCCAAGTGTTATGTGAAGATTCTGGCATTGAAAGTTTTCTTACAGGGTTTTTACCCAAGCTCCACTGGGGGACTGGGCTGCAAAGAAACAAGCCTTCTCTCTGCTGAAGACTGCGCCTTGGGAACCCGAGCAGAGGGGCTGTAAGCCCCGGATGCACTAGGCCAGGCTTGCTGCAGACACTCAGCTTGGCTTGTGTCCAGGGAAGTCGAGTAGCATCTGCGGCTCGCTAGGAGCACAGTTTTGGCCCTGCTGGGAAAGAGGCTAGAAAACAAAGCACACGCCATCAGCTGGGCTAGAAAACAAAGCAGGCGCCGTCAGCTGGGCCACAGCAGGCAGTGCTGCTCTCACGCCTCACAGTCAGGTGCTGGAGGACTGAAGTCATTTCTTTTTTACCTGTGAATCCCCAGCTCTCAGAAAATAGTAGGCGTTCAGTGAATGCTTGGAGAAACAAGTCAGTGAACAACAACGAAAAGTTTCCTTATAAAGACTCACGCATTTGTCCGTGTTTTTGACAGTCACCTCCCTGTCTGGGTAGGCACCTTTGATTCTGCGTCTTCTGTTCACTGATTGGCGCGTACATGGTCATTTCCTCCTCGTTTCTTCGGTCTGGTTCTGCGTCAGAGTCCTTAGTCTCCAGTGTGAAGCCTAGTCTGTCCTAGTTGTGAAAAGTAATATCTCAGAAGGATCACATGGAAAACAAACAGAAGCCTTGCAAACGCTGGCACTGGACAACTTCTGCACAGTGGGCTCTGCTACGCCTCAGTTCATGGCATGTTATTTTTTCTTCATAGATGAAAATAAACCCATTTGGATGCATGCTGAGGAGAGAGAAGAATGCAAAGTAAGAACACATTATTTTGTGAAGTTTTCTAAACTGAATATATTGCTTGATAATTATCTACTTGAAATTCTTTGTTGCAATTCAGGGAAAGCAGAAGGATGGGACGTCCTTTGGAGAGTATGGTGGCTGGTACAAGGCCTGCAAAGTCGACAGGTGCGTCTGCTTGCCTGGGAGACAGGCCCTTAGCCGTGGGAGGCGCTGGCGCTTCAGGGGCAGCCCGTAAACCACCTCGTGTGTGTAAAGTTTCTCAGGGTGGTGTGGCTGCACAGGCCCTTATTTTCCCCAGATTCCAGTAAAACTCCATAACTTTGTAAGTGAGGTAATTTATACAAAACCCACCTCAATATGATCCCATGGGCAAAAACATGGGCCCTGTTCATTAATGCTGTGTCTTAAGGCTAGCTCCCAGGTTGCAGGAGGAGAGATGGCTACGTGGAGACATAGACTCTAAGGCCATAGGGCAGACTCGCAGGAACAGGCCTGCAGCCCGCGAAGCCCGCACTTTGCAGCTGTGTCCAGGCACACACCCCATCTCCTGCAGCCTCAGGGCCTCCAGTCTGCAGAGGGCAACGTGGCTCCTCTGCCAGCAGCCCTCCAGCCCGGCCCAGTGCTGCTTCCTCCTTTTACTGGAGCGCTTCTTGTCTGTGGTCTTTTCCTGTTTGAACTTGCACTTATCTTCTAAGACTCGCTTTACTGGTCTCCTATTCAGTCCAGTTCAGTTCAGTTCAGTCGCTCAGTCGTGTCCGACTCTTTGCGACCCCATGAATCACAGCACACCAGGCCTCCCTGTCCATCACCAACTCCCAGAGTTCACTCAGACTCACGTCCATCGAGTCGGTGATGCCATCCAGCCATCTCATCCTCTGTCATCCCCTTCTCCTCCTGCCCCCAATCCCTCCCAGCATCAGAGTCTTTTCCAATGAGGCAACTCTTCGCATGAGGTGGCCAAAGTACTGGAGTTTCAGCTTTAGCATCATTCCTTCCAAAGAAATCCCAGGGCTGATCTCCTTCAGAATGGACTGGTTGGATCTCCTTGCAGTCCAGGGGACTCTCAAGAGTCTTCTCCAACACCACAGTTCAAAAGCTTCAATTCTTCAGCGCTCAGCCGTCTTCACAGCCCAACTGTCACATCCATACATGACCACAGGAAAAACCACAGCCTTGACTGGATGGTCTCTCATTACTATTTCAGGAGACTCTACTGCTCTGAACCCTGGTTTGGAATAAATGTCCCTCCTCTTACTCCCCATAGCACTTACCGTAATTTCTGAATTTCACATGCTTTCTCCCAGTACTGTGTAAACTGTCTCAAAACATGGAGTATAGCTGCTGTATTATTTATTTAAAACCATTTATTGTATCTTTTTTGCTGATTGGGTCTTAGTTGCAGCACACATGGAATCTTTTTTGTCCTGCAGTGTCTTTTTTTGTGGCACACAGATTCTCTAGTTGTGGCCCTCTGACCTAGTTGCAGTGCAGCATGTGGGATCTAGTTCCCTGACCAAGAATTGAACCCAGACCCCGTGCATTGGGAGTGCAGAGTCCTAGCCACAGATTGGACCACCAGAGAGTTCCCAGCTTATTTCTACAGCTCCTGTCATCAATAAGAGGAAAGCCTCCTGGAGTATATCTGTAGTAACATGAGCTGGATTTATTTCTCATTGTCAGCCAGACTGCTCTGTCAGCAGCACAGAAGCACACCATCTGTGTCCACACTGTGTGGTCCTCTTTTGCACACACAGCCGTCATTCTCTGCCTCGGGTCCCACTGGTGATGGTTTTGGTTCCACTCTGCTTCCCCTCCTTGAAGGGGAACGGAGAGGGTGGATGGCAGCACTTGAGCGCGTGTCCTCTGCGCTGCCTGGCACAGTCAGCTCTGCTTCCGGGGGAAGCTGATGGCCACCAGACACACCCAGCACAGACCTTCCTGCTGAGACGCCCAGTAGGCTGTGTGAGCGGAGACAGCACAGGGGTTTGTCCCACCAGCTGCAGGGCTCAGTGCCGTAGGCAGGGGATGCATGAGCTAGAAGAGCCTTTTAGAATTTTACAGCTAAAAAGTACTGTAGAAATTAAACTGTAGCAGACTTAAGTATGTTTGTCCTTTGGATTAGGTGCTGTTGAAGGTGACTGCTCTGTAACTTACATTGAGTCGGTTTGTGAATTATATGCTTTCTTACAGTCCAACTGTCACAACTACTTTAAAAAACCTTGGGGCGCTTTACAGACGTCAAGGCAAATTTGAAGCTGCAGAAACACTGGAAGAAGCAGCCATGAGGTCTCGTAAACAGGTCAGTCAGCGGCCTTCTGCTTGTGGGTTTGAGTTTGATTCTGTTTCATGAGACTTGTTGAAACACTGATTTAGAGAGAGAAAACATTTACTGATTTAGTTTGTACAAATAAAATCGGGTTGCTCAAATGCCGTGAATATGACACCACAGGCACAGGCTGCAGAAGCAGAAGTCAGTCAGAACCCCCAGAGTCAGAAACGCCTGTGCCTTCGGGGATGCTGTCAAGAAAACAGAAGGGCACCCACAGAGTGGGCGGACAGGTTTGCAGACCACATCTCTGACGCCCTCTAACATCCAGAACGTATAAGAAGAAAAGGAGCAGCTCATGAAAAAATGAACACAGGCCCTAAATCGACGTTTCTCTGAAGGTGCTGCACAACTGCCAGCAGCTCGTGGAAGGATGCCGCAGGCGGTTAGTCACCCGGGGACGCAAGTGCACGCTCGGCGAGGCGCCGCTGCACGCCCTCTGGGCTGGCTGGAAGGAGGAACACAGCAGAAATAGCAAGTGTTGAGGAGGAGGCTGTGCACGGCTGGTGGCGGCGTGGACGGCCCAGCTGCCGGAGAGGGCAGTTGGGAGGGTGTTTCAGGAGCGAGGCCTGGAGCTCCTGCCTAGCCCTGCGCGCCCGCTGCTGGCGCCTGCCTGAGAGAGGGCAGCCAGGTGCTGGGCAGATGCCGCTGGTCCCCTTCCTCCACGCCGGGTTCTATGCAGCTGCTCTGAGCCCTTGTCCCCAGGAGGCACAGTCGGGTTCCTGCGAGTCTGGTCACACTCAGTCATCAGATCAGCACACAGCCTGTCCCCGCTGGGCTTCTGTTCAGACACCCTCTTTAGTGTATGTTGTTGACTCATTAATGCTGACGTCATGGCCAGCAGCACTGACTCCCGCCCGATGGGAGCTCAGTGTCTCCATGAGGCACGTCCAGAGGACACTTGAGCACCACTCAAGGGTCCACCGACCAAAATGCAGATGACACGGTTCTGAGTAAGTGAGAGTGGGGGCAGGACCGTTTGCAGTATGAGATGAAGCAGGAACGCAGTGTTGCTTTGGTCCGTCTGAGTGCAGATGTGCGTGTCAACTGACTTGAGTTTTCCTCCACCCCGTGTGTGTCAGTGAATCCCCACGCAAGCACTGAGAGTGTTGATTTGGGATGAGTTTTCCCCCACCCCGTGTGTGTCCGTGAATCCCCACGCAGGCACTGAGAGTGTGGATTTGGGGTGACAGATCCACTTTGGCCAGCAGGTGAATTGGCAGGTATGGGCCCCGTGAGTGATGAGGAAATGTGTCCATGGCAGTGTTGGTTTCAGTAGGTTGAACGTCCAGACAGCTGCGCGTTCGTCGATAGGTGAGTGGATACACCATGTGGTCCATCCATGCGATGGAATGTTATCTGGAAATGAAAAGGACTGCTGAAGCGCTTTGCTTCACCGTCTGAGGTGTGTTAGGCTGAAACACGGTTTGTTAAAGCACATACAAGCGCTGCTTTTGTGCCCTTTAATTACCAGTTTTCAGAGTTAAGAGGTTAATACGTTACTATATATGTGTACGTGTATAAAGATGGCAGGTTTTGTTTTCTGTTTTTAGGACTGGAGGGGCTGATGTGGTTTTCTTCCCCAGAATGGTGTATGTGTAGGCTATCATGCAGTTGTTGGTTTATGGCGACTTTTGGGCTGGGGTGAAAGTTACCCGTCGAGATTCTGTGCAGAGGGATTAGAGGAGGCCCAGCAGAGGGCCTGTCCATGGTCTTCTCCCTGCCTGTGCCCCTGCAGGCGCCCCTTCCTGTCGCCCTCCCTGGGTCTCCGACTGAGGGGCTGCTGTTCCGGGGAGGGGGACTCTGAGCACGCGTCCTGGGTGTGTGCAGCGTGGGGTCCTGGCTCTCGGCCTGTGACGCCCCGCATCGTTGGGCCTTGCTGTGAACCAGCACTGCACAGTGTTACCAGCCAGCAGCGTCTCGAGCCCGGAGCTGAGCTGCAGACATTTGAGAAGGGGCTGCCAGTGCTTTGCTGAGGACGGCCTCTCCTGACAGAGGGCCAGGTCCGCTTCACTGTGGCAGAGACAGCAGCCTGCGTCCTGTCTGGGGTTGTGCCCCTCGAGGAGGAAACTGTGAGGGTCATCGAAGGGACTGTGTTTGCATGCCGTCTGGGTGGAGGTCCATCCAGAGCGTCAGGCGGGCTGTGCCTGGTCATCGGGTGGCTCTGGAGTGCACGTGGGACCCTCGCTGCCCGGCGCTGGCGCGGGAGCTGCACTCAGGTGTGCGTGGGTGACCCCGAGGGTGAGGTGCCTGGCCTCTGCTTCCCGTCTCTCTCAGCAGCAGCAGAGTTTGCCCTGAAAATGCCTTTCATAAGCCAGGGGCTAATTGTACTGAGAACAGTGTAACCTGTGAGTCTTCACCGTGTACTTATTTTGGAGGTGCGGAACACCAAGCACTTGGTGTTAAAGTGTTAGAACCTGGGTGTTTCCCCAGCGTCTCTGATGAAACTTCCCAGACATTGTCCCGTGTACTCGCCAGCTAGACTGAGTTGTGAGCGTCTCCCATGCGTCCTCAGTCCTTCTGCTCGGAGGCCTTCCACAGTTGTGTACCTCACTGCACTCCTTCTGAATACCTCAGCACGCACCTCATCACCTGAAGCTCAGTATTCATTTATAGTGTTTTAAAATTTGAGGTAAAAATCTAGATATGGTGAAATGTGCAAGTCTGCATGTTAAGAATCACTGTTCTCACTTACCCTCCAACGTTTAAGAGCTTTTTTCCCCTGCTATATATTTAGTTATCTCAGAAATCCACAATAGACACTCAAAACTAGAGTCAGAAGGTCAGAGTCCCAGGATGTGTGGAGGACAGAGAAGGCTGGTGCAGCAATTCAGCAAGAGGAAGATCGCCTTCCCCCACACAGGTCTCTGAGGCTGGTGACCGTCTTCCCAGTGAACACACAGACAAAACCCATGGCACAGTGCTGGTAGGAGGAGGGGAGGTTGACAGAGACCAAGCCCTGAGCATTTGGAGTGGGAGCACTGACTCCAAGACCCTAGACCACCAGAGAACTAACCCTGGGGAGGATCAGGTAGTGAGACTCATACAAAGGAGAGGCCACTTGAACGCGTGACCTGGCATCGCCCGTCCACCAGTAGCGCCCTGTGCAGGACGCCTCATCTAAACAGCAGACAGGATTACCACGCCACTCGGCCTTGCCCAGCAGAGGAAAAACAAACAAACAACTCAGCACAAATCTCACCCTGTACGAAGCTTACACAAACCACGGGACCCACCATAGGAGGGCAGAAACAAAAGGGAAGAAAGAGTTCAGCCTTGAAGCCTGGGAAAAGGAGACCTCAAACACAGTGAGTTAAAAAAAAGTATGTAAAGGCAGAGGAGTACGACACGAAGGAACAAACTGGAGACACAGAGATCCAAATAAATGAAGAGGAAACAAGCAGGCTCCCTGAGAAAGAATTCAGAATAATGATAGTAAAGATGATCAAAAACCTTGAAGACAAAATGGAGGAAAATGCGAGAATCAGTTAACAAAGACCTCCAAGAATTAAAGAATAAATACACAGAGACAGACCACACAATTACTGAAATTAAAAATATTCTAGAAGGAATCAATAGTAGAATATCTGAAGCAGAAGAACAAATGAGTGAGCTGAAAGATAAAACGGTGGAAATAACTTCTGAAGAGCAGAATAAAGTAAAAAGAGTGAGAAGAACTGAGGATAGTTTCAGAGACCTCTGGGACAATATCAGAGCCACTAACATTTGAATTATAGGGGTCCCAGAAGAAGACGAGGAAAAAAAGGGTACAAGAAAATTTTTAAAAGAGATTATAGTTGAAAATTTCCCCAGCATGGAAAAGGAAATAATCAATCAAGTCGTAAGAGGTGCAGAGAGTCCCATGTAGGATAAACCCAAGGAGAAACATACTAAGACACATACTAATCAAACTAACAAAGACTAAATTAAAAAAAAAAAAAACTGCAAGGGAAAAGCACCAAGTAACACATAAGGAAAACCCCACACATTTAACAGCTGATCTTTCAGCAGAAACTGTAGGCCAGAAGGGAATGGCAGGGTATATTTAACATACTGAAAGGGGAATATCTACAACCAAAATTACTGTACCTGGCAAGGATCTCATTCAAGATTGATGGAGAAATAAAAAGCTTTTCAGACGAGCAAAAGTTAAGAGAATTTAGTACCACCAAACCAGTTTTACAATAAATGTTAAAGGGACTTATACAGTCAAGAAATATAAGAGAAGAAAAAGATCTACAAAATCAACCGCAAACAATTAAGAAAATGGCAATAGGAATATATATATCAATAATTACTATAAATGTAAATTGATTAAATGCTCCAACCAAAAGACACAAAATGGCTGAATGGTTACAGAAACAAGACTCATATATAAGCTGTCGACAAGAAACCCATTCTAGACGTTACGACACATATAGACTGAAAGTGAGAGGCTGGAAAAATACACTCCATGCAAATGGGAAGCAAAGGAAGGCTGGAGTAGCAATCCTCGTGTCAGACAAAGTGGCCTTAAAATAAAGAAGATGACAAGAGATAAGGAAGGATACTACGTAATGATCAAGGGATGCATCCAAGAGGAAGACGTAGCAGTTGTAAGTATCTGTGCACCAACATGGGTGCACCGTGCATAAGCCAAACACTGACAGACAGACAAGGAGAAGGTGACAGCAACACAGTCATAGTAGGGGACTCCAACAGCCCACTCACACCAGGGGGCAGGTCACCCAAACCAAATTAATGAGGAAACAGATCTTAAATGATACATGAGGTGAGATGGGTCTCATTGACACCTTTTGGACATTCCATCCAAATGCAGAAGAATATACCTTCTTTTCACATCCTCATGGAACATTCTCCAGGATAGACCACATCTTGGGTCACAAATTGAACCTCAGTAAATTAAAGAAAATTGTCATAGAAAGGAATGCATTTGAGTCGGTTTTAATGATGTGGATGAACCTAGAACCTATTATACAGAGTGAGGTAAGCAGAAAGAGAAAGATAAATACTGTATTCTAACTCATATATATGGAATCTAGAAAAATGGTACTGAAGAATTTATTTACAGGGCAGCAGTGGAGAAACAGAAAATAGACTTAGGAACCTGGGGAGAGGGGAGGAAGAGGGTGAGAGGCATGGAGCCAGTAACAGGGAAACTTACATCACTGTGTGTAAAATAGAGGCCTCGTGTAAAATAGCCTCGGGAGTCTGCTCTGTGGCTCGGGAAACTCAAACGGGCTCTGAATCAACCTAGGGAGGTGGGATGGGGCGGGAGACTGGAGGGGAGGTACGTATACCTTTGGCTGATGCATGTTGAGGTTGACAGAAAACGAATTCTGTAAAGCAGTTATCCTTCAATAAAAAATTTTAAAAAGAGAAAGAAACCCATAGTAAAACTTCACCGCTAATGGATCAAACCCTTGTCCCCCTGCCTGGCTCGCAGGGTCTTGACAATGTTCACAAACAGAGAGTAGCCGAAGTGCTGAATGACCCTGAGAACACGGAGAAGCGGCGGAGCCGGGAGAGCCTGAGCGTGGACGTGGTCAAGTACGAGAGCGGCCCTGACGGAGGGGAGGAAGTGAGTATGAGCGTAGAGTGGAACGGGGTAAGTACAGTGCACAGCGCGCCTGCCCAGCCCTGCCCGGAGGCCGCGGCCCGGCGCCCCGGCGCACCTGAGGGCAGCCTCCTTTCCTCAAACTAAGTACCAATTAAGCCTTTTGTAAGTTCCAATCTTCTGCTAATACTGCAATCTGTTACTTGTTTGAAGAGATTGTCTTCTCTTTAGGAATCTGTGAGAGCGGTTGGCTTTCTTCTGAGCACGTAATGCTGATTGAGTGTCCTGGTTGCTTAAAGCATACTCCATCATCTGGTTTGGTTTTAATGTTAGGGTTAGTGCGGCAGAGAACTAACTCGCTTTTTTAACTTAACCCATTTTCATTGCTAACTTCAGTGCTCCTAATTTCACTGACGAGGCTGCCGTAGATTTTGTTAGAATTAATCAATCCTTCAAAGGAAGATGATGATCCAAGTAGAACTTGTCTGTAGAAGAGAACAGGACAGGGCCTCCCACAGGGCGCTGGTGGTGAAGAAGCCACCTGTCTCTGCAGGAGACGTAAGACATGCAGGTTCCGTCCCTGGGTTGGAAGATCCCCTGGAGGAGGGCCTGCCAGGGGCCTTTGGGTTGCAAGCTTGTGCCTGCATCGGATACTTGTCACCTCCCTGGCAGACTCTGCCTCTGTGGAGCGTCTTCCCATTGCTGTTCTCCAGGGTTGCCAGAGAGCACGTGGCCTTCTGCACGTTTCCCAGTGAGCTGTTGAAACACATTGAGCTGGTGTCTTTGAAATTTCACTTTTATGGGAGAGGGTTGAATGCAAGTTTACTTTTAATATAGTCAGGTGTACTGTTCATTTTTGTTTTTGGAAGTCATATAATGCAGTTTGATGCGGGTTTCCCAGGTTGCTCAGTGGTAAGAATCTACCTGCAATGCGGGAAACCTGGGTTCTATTCCTGGGTCGAGAAGAGTCCCTGGAGAAGGGAATGGCAACCCACTCCAGTATTAGTATTCTTGCTTGGCAAATTCCATGGACAGAGGAGCCTGGTGGGCTGTAGTCCATGGAGTTGCAAAGAGTTGGACTAAATAACAATAATAAAAAATACAATCTGACTAGTTATAACTGCAGATGTTTTGCCAAATAGTTGAGGGTCTTTCTTACAGTCTCCTTTTGAATCTATTCTTCGGGATTTTCTCTGGCTGTAGCAGTTGGGCAAGGGTCAGCATTCTAGGTTGACGTTTTACACAGAACATTACTGGCCAGACTTTCAGGGAGAGTGCCTTTTACTGTCTTTATCTGGCAGCTTCCTGGCTTTGGTTCTTCCTGTGCCAAGACAACCAATCAGCATGTGCTTTGACCACGCGCCCGTTGGGCAGTTGTCCGGGGCGAGCCGGCGGCGGCGCAGCCCTGCGGGTGTCCACGTCCAGCCCGCACTGTGTACTGTGCTCTCCCCGTGGCCGTGCTGGCTGCTGTCCGCGTGCTTTGTGTAGAGGGCCCGCCCTCCGCTAGTCCTCAGAAGCCAGGGGCAGGGTTTGATCCTTCAGAGTGAAGTTCTGGGGGGAGCTTTCTCTTGAGACAGTATTTCTAGGTCAATGTTTGAGTGACATCATGGGATAATAAAACCATTGACACTTCAGGGCTCTCTTAGAGTCTTCAAGACTGAGAGCCAGGGTGAGGAGAGCTGCTCTCATCCCTGTGGAGGGGGAGCCGTGGAGCCGTGGGTGCAGAGGCTGGAGGCTCCCACCTCCCCCAGTGCCTGCCTGCTCCCGCTTTGGTCTCCTGTTGCCTCTCGCTGGGACAGGCTGTCACTCAGGACGTGCGCACGGCGGGCACTGGCTACCTGTTTACTTAACTCCTGGACACCAGCAGCTCTGTGTCTTTGACAAAATCCATTCCAAGGCACTTGGCGTGGCAGTGGGTTCATTGGCTGAAAAGAATCTAGGTTTTCGGTCATCCATTGCAGCACCTGAAATCACCTTGGGCAGCATAAGGACCACCTCCCCCCGAATGGGGTCTTCTGTGAAGCAGCGAGTAAGCAGAGAGCCCCTGGGGTTCACCGGGGAGGGACAGCGAGAGCCCACTGAGACCACCCCACTCCCGCGGGCCTTGCTCTCAGACTGGCTTCCCCTGGAAGCGCTGAGGTTCGGGGACCATGCTGCTTTCCCAGCAGTTGACTTGTTCTGTTTTCACTGCATATGTTTTAAGAAGAGGCAGAAAAGCCTTACGCACCCTTAGGTGTTCTTTAAATTCAGCTTTGCTGAATCAGAGGAGCCTGTTGTAAGCGCCCCTGGGTGTGGGCTCACACACGCTATCCCCACCTTCCCTGCCCAGGTGTGACGTTAAGTCCCTGACGCCATCTTGGCGTGAGTGCAGGCGTCCCTGGGGCTCCAAGGCAAACAGATGAAGAATTGCTGCTGTTTGCAGCCACTTTCCTGTGGGCATTAAGATTTTCTTAGTGTTACGCAGTCAGGATAAAAGAAATAAATTGAGAGTTGAGGCAGGCGCTTAGGGTGGACCTGTCTGTAACTTAACATTTCAGATCACAGGTTCTGCGAGCCTGCCGCCCTGTTCTTCACTATCATAAGGACTTGGTACACACTCACAATGAGAAAATGCTATTTAGGTTTTATTTTATATTGGGGTTCTATGTTAGATTTTAATTTTTTAAAAAAGGATTTCATGGGTAAAAGAATTTGTCCCCTGATAAATAAAGTAATGTGAGCCAAGTGGACAAAAACACAAAAGGGTTTCAGTGCTCCTTAAAAAGTTTGGAAGGTGGAGGGAAAGCGCTGAGTAGCCCTCACTTGGGCTTTCACAGGACCCCAGGCCCAGGCCTTCTCAGCACTCAGAAATAACCCTGACCATGAAGGGCAGTCGGAGACGACAGGTGGGTTATGATCACGACCCTGGCAGATGCTGCACGGCTGGGTCAGCACCCAGCTGAATCATATGCTGTTAAAACACGAGAGCAGTAAGCCTGCTGGGCGTATTCTAATAATTCAGGTGAAGTTTCAGAATCAGATTCTCAACATGGTAGATAATTTGTTTAGAGAGGTACAGTTCTGTTCTTTTTTACTGTACCATGAAGACCGTAATTGAAGTACCTGAAAGTGTAACTCCATCAAGCGTTGTTTTTAGGTAGACTCTTCAGGTCTAACAGTCACTCTCAGGATAAGTCTCCATGGCCCTGCCTCTGAAGACAGACGCTGTGTGCACAGTAGCCCTTTCTGGGTGACACTGGCCTCGTGGGTCTCTTCGGACCACGTGTGTCAGTCCTGGACCTGGGTCCCCGCGGGGCGTGCGGAGCCGCAGGGCTGCTCTGTGACGAAGGAGTTGGATTGGCAGTGGTCCCCCCAGGCTTCCAGGAGATGCCGCACGCCTGCTGTTCTGGGTGGAGCATCAGCCTGGAGCGCCGGGGTCCTTGTGAAGGAGCCCCGCTTCTCGTCAGCATTCTTGTCAGGCTGCCCCCCATGTTAATGATTCTGAAAGCTTCTCACCCAGTAAGCTCTTCCCAGGATTACTGGGAATGACATATAGTGTTAATTACAAAGAGTTTAATATTTATTTTCAAAAAAAATGACATTAGGAAGACAACGAGAACATAGCAAAGGAAAAGAATTTAAAAGTACCAGTCCCCTGAGTCCGAGGCCAGTGCGCACTGCCGTGCCGCCCTGCACCCCTCCCTTGCGCTCTCAGTGTCTGTTCGGAAGCCCGCCCTTTGATGCAGGGATTCTTCCGCGGCAGGATAGAGGTCTAGACTGTTTTCCAAGTTGAATGCAGGGCCACTTCCCACCCCTGAAGTGTGTGCTGAGTAGAAACGCACCCAGTCTGGGTGGGTTGGTGCTGTCCTGATGCTTCTCTGAGGGGAGGGTCCCAGGGGGTGGTCCCAGGGGCTGAGAGCAAGGAGGGCGGCACCGGTCCCCAGGTCTGCTCCACCCCCCGCCCCGCCCCGCCCCGCCCCGCCCTGCCTGCCCTGTGGGGGGCGGGGAGAGAGTGCATGTGTGCGTGTGTGGGAGAGAGAATTCTGGAACCCGAGTGAAGTGGCTCTCCCGTACTCTGAGTGTCCAGGACAGGAATATTATAAATGACACTCTATAGTGTAGCACTGAATTTTGAAGTGAACGGAACTTGAACGGAAGTTAAACTGTTTTCAGAGTTATATTAACATTTTAATAACGTTCTTTTTCTGAAGAGCAGCAGGAACTTGTGTTTTCTTGTCCTCCCAGCACTGATGGGGAGTTGGTAACAAGTTTTATTTTTCCATTTTAAAGATGAGAAAGACGAAGCTCGGGCTGGTTAAATGACTTGCTCAGCATCGCATGGTGAGTCAGCGCGGGTGGGCGGGGCGCAGGTCCCTGCGGGCGGGCTCCCCGCCAGCCAGGACCAGGATGCTCGCTGCCGCAGAGATCCGCTTCCATAGTTACTTTTACTTTGGATTATCAACTGCATGTTTAAAATGTGCTATAAACTTTGAAAGCCAGTGTTTCTTAAAATGTCTGAAATATCAGTGTATTTTAGAGGAAGTCCTGTCTGAGTTCAGGGGTCCCTGTGTAGCTCAGGGCTGCAGGATCTCTGGGTCAAGGCTGGCATGAGTGCACTCCTCGCCCACCGTGGGGTCTTCCTGTGGCCACTGTGCTTTTCGTTTCGGAATCTCCTTATGCACAGTAATTCCAAAGACATTTCACGGTTGTGTATTGAGGAGATTTCTGCCACGGTGCCAGTCCATGTTCTAAACTGTTGGATTTTATTCTGACAACGATTCGGTGTGATGAGTAGATGAAGTAAAGGTGGCGTACAGAAGGCCCAGGGCCTGTTTTATCTGGGGCTGGCGGGAGCAGGCAGCAGGCAATCCCAAAGACCCAAGCGGCTGAAACGCTGCCACGGAGCTGTGACCTAGAAATACTGTGGGCCGGGCGGCGCTGCGAGGGCGCCCTCCGCCCGCTCACCGGGCTCTCTCTCCGTTTCTGTCTGACAGGCCTAGCCGCCCTGTGCGACACCCGCTGTCTCCTGCATGACGGGCTCCTCCTCTCTCTCCAGTGCTGACCGCTGTCTAGCATCCCTAGGATTCTCTCTCTGACTGGCCACTCCTTCTGGTGCTGCTGTCCTGTCGGGGGTTCCTTATCTCTGTATACATGTAGCTTTGCCAGATATGTACTTAGTAATACAGACTGTATTAATACACCGTCTGCTGTGTGATACACGAGTTAGACGACCAAGCACTACTTGCCGTCGTCCCCTTTGTGAGAGGTAGTTGGTAGTCCCCCATGTCCCTGCCGTGGCATGACGGTGCCCGTGACCCTCCTAGGCTCTCAGAGTAGGGCATGTGCTCTCCAGGGCGCCCGGAGGTCCTGGCGGGACCACCCTGGGCCCTGGGCGCTCCCCGTTGGATCGTGCTCAAGTAGAATCTGCTGTGTAGTCTCTGTGTGGAATTTTGGCAATTCTGCTTTTCTCTACTAATCTTTAAGTGTTCAGTGATTTGTGTATTTGTGTCTTTCTAACTTCTAATAAACTCACTCCAACTGACCTGTGTCTTGGTGTCTGTCTGCCTCATAGAACTTCTCACGCTTTCCATGGAATGCGGCCTTGCCGGAGCTTCTAGAGGGGGAGGGATGGGTCTCCTGTTCATCTAACCAGGTGGCTCCTTCTAAGAATAAAAGTTGCTCTGTACACGTTTTCCTCTTGAGTATTTGATTTTCATGTCCAGATTCTGCCGCGTGTTTCAGTTATTAATGTCTGAATCGAGAATGGGGAAGCTGGGTGCACTTTCTTGTTTCCTGCGAAAGTCTAAGGGTTTTTACTTATTGTATAGAATGAATGTTTTGTTTACTTTTCCCACCACTTTTATAATCAGCATGTAATAAAACAGTCCTCTAAACCCGAGTGAAGCAGCAGTGTGTCTGTCGCCGCAGGCAGAGCTGTCGAAAGGCCGCTGCCTGCGTCAGACCAGCTGCCCCGGGTCCTGCACCGCGAGTGGACCAGGGCCTCCATGTCAATAAACCTGGGGTTTGATTTTGGTGATACTTCTGGAAGCTGCCTTAATTTCCTTGAGACTTTCTGTGTATCTTTTCTTTTAAAACAGTAATGTAATTTTTCTTTTGGGGATTTTATTATTTTTGTTTGAATAAGCTTTTTCATGTTCAAAGGTTTTCATTTTCTTTTGGTTACCTTTAATGAAATTTAAAATGGGAAGACTTTGAAGTTTATTTGAAGCGTATTTACATACATGGTAAATTGGTAATTTCCGTAGGGATCATAAGCAGCAAGTCACAGGCCGGCAGGTCACCCTGATGTGGATTCCTGGGAGGAGAACCCCTTGCAGTTTCACATTTGTTCACGTCTCTTTCAGGATGGCACTGGATCTTTAAAACGCAGTGGCTCCTTTAGCAAACTCCGGGCTTCAATTAGACGCAGCAGTGAGAAGCTGGTTAGGAAGCTGAAGGGAGGAAGTGCCCGAGACAGTGAGCCGAGGAACCCCGGGTAACTATCTCCAGCCCCGCCCCGCCCCGCCCCCCGCGCCCTCCTCCCCCGCCGGCTCGCGCGCACCCACACTCCAGCCGCGCCCCACGTGGTGGCCATGCAGGGTTCAGTAGTCGCAGTCTAATTATTTGCCAGGACAAGTTGAGAAATAATTGTGAAATTTCCTGTTTAGAGGCTAAAAGAGCTGAAGGCTTTAAAAGAAATTTATGAAATTCTTTAGTTTTGTTACATGTTCAAAGAAAGCCTTAGCAATGAAAAATAAGAATTTAATATTAAAATACTGAGCATACTAACTTCTTTTCTCTTATCATGCACTATTCATTTTTAAGCTAGTTTTAATCTTTTGAAATCAACTGCCAGCTATGAGTATATTAAATCCCATCATACAGGTATTACTGTAGGAAGAAAATGGTTTGACAAGACTTTTTGTTAAAATGAATTTCTTTTGGAGATTTAAAAAACCTTCGCTTTTGCCATGTGTTTAGAAAAGGGTCTCAGTGATGAATCTTTTAGGGTCTTTTGAACAAAAGCTTTTGTCAGAGGAACTTGGTTCTAAGATACTCCTTGTCTTCTATGAGGATCATCAGGGAAGGGCTCTTTGTCCTCCTCTCGTGAGTGTCGACAGGTCGCCTGGTTTCTGGGTTACTTTCGTGGGGATGGCTTCCTCCTCCTGGATGCGTTTCTTCCAGAAGCACTGGGCTGTGGTGTTAGCTGGTCCGTGAAGCTCAGCCTCCCCAACACGGTACCTACTTTTTAAACGTTGATTCTTAGTATACTCAGTTTTAAAGCATTTCATGCTGAGTGCTGTAGTAATTCTGACCCGTTACTCCTTTGGGTGATGTGTGAGAATGTAAAGCTGGGTCCCTTTGCTATCGGGCATGTCCCGTCTTGCTCCTCTGTCCTCGGGGAGGGTCCGGGTCCCGAGACCCCTGGTGTCCCCCAGCCCCGCCCCCGGGCCCGAGCTCCACTGGTGGGGAGGGGGCCCGCCTCAGCTCTGCGCTCCCCCCCGCAGTTTGGCTGGTGGGGGACGTGCTTCCCAGTGGCTTTGGAGGCCAGAGGGACGGTTGGATTTCTGTATGCTGCCATCGCCCTGCTTCTCAGAAGCGTCCGCAGCTGCGTCCGCACAGGGAGCCGTGGGAGCCCCCCCGCCGTCCACTGTGAAGCCACTGCAGGGTTTGGACGCAGGGCTTGTCGTGCCGATGGTGTCCTGCCTGGAGAAGACAAGTGCGGTTAGGGAAGGAGGTCCTGAGGGGCCCCCGTTGGACTTCCAGAGCTAACACGGCGGGGTGCTGCCTGCCCCTCTGATGTTTGGAAGATTGAACCTCTTGTTCCCAAGCTGGGAGGGCTGAGCCACTTGCTGGGCACCTGCCGAGTTTCCGCTCCTTCCGCAGCCGGTTCTGAGGTGTGCAGGGACCACACAGCACGCATTCGGTGTCTACAGGCCGCCCCCAGGGTGGTCACATGTTGGCGGGCCTGAGGGTCTGGGCGTCTTACGGCCTGTCGGCAGTGCAGAGCCCAGTCCCGAGTCCCGGGCTATGGCGGAGCTCATGGTTTGTATCTGGTGCGGCTTGTTCCTGGCGCTTAGGGCCAAACAAACCCGAGCTGAGGCCTGATGAGGATGAAGCCCACGTCGGGACAGACTGACAGTGTTCATACATAGTATACTTGGGGTGGCATCTTACAGAACTTTTTGAAAAGTAAGTAATTTAGAAGGTTTAGTCCATCAAATGCATAAGACAAAGTAATCTTTCCAGATAAAAGTAACACTCTTAGTTCACTGGGCAGGTGGCTCTCCAATCCGAGGGGGCCTCAGAGTCTCCTGGGCCGGGGCCTGTCCCTGCATTTCTGATGGGCGGGGGGCACACGAGGGGGTCTTGCCCTTCCAGCAGTTTCCTGGGTCGTGCCAGTGCTGCTGGTTGGGCCACATTTGACAGGCACCGAGCTGGGGGTTGTAGGAGGGGGTCTGTGGCCTGCGGTGGGCACAGTCCAGGAGCCCCTGAACGCCTGGCAGTGCAGACCCTGAGGGTTTAAGTCAGGGTGAGGATGCGATTCAGAGGAGGTGTTGACAGGCATCAAGTTACTCTTTCATCTCATCTTGTAAAGAGAAGTTTGAGCACAAAGGTGGTGTATCTTTCTTAGAAAACGTTAGCTGGCCAGTTACATCGGAGAATCGTGAAGCATGCCCAGATGTCCGTGCTTTGCTCCTGAGAGGTTCTGGACAGAGGAAAAGCCATGCAGGACTCCGGGTTCCTGGGGATGTTTCTGTCCTGTCCTGGGGGGAGTTTGGGGAGCGAATTTTACTTGGGGATAAGTCAGTTAAGGCTTTGTTTTTGGTGCAGTTTGTTCGGTGAGACCCAGGATGTGCCTGCTGTGTGCCTGGCACTCTGCCTGCGGCACTGGTGGCCACTCGGCCAGTTCCTGGGCCTCTGGTGCCTGCCTGCACGGGTGTGCGTGTGCATGTCTGGTTGCACTCGGCCTTTACGCCTGTGCTTCAGCCTCACGGCCATGTGCTCAGCACAGCGGTCACTGTTGACGTCAACAGCTCAGAAGCAGAATCACTGATCCTGTCAAAACACTTAGAAGTCACCCTTCCTGTTGGTCCTTCTAGCTTTTAAAGCTAGGGTGACTTCTGCTTGAGGTCATCATAGCGGCAGTAAGCAATGCAGTATTTAACTATCCATAATTTTAGATGGTAGGTGATTTGAGGCATATATTAAGTATTTTAAAGGTGTCAAATCGAAGATAAAAGTAAATATATGTACAAAGCTCTATGTTTTGTGTAAATCCAAACCCATGAAATTTGTTTGAAATTTTGGTTTCTAGGCAGAGAAACCCTAGCCTCAGAGTTTTACTAATAAAAGGTTACTTGTTTTTCCTTAGATTTAATATGGAAAAATCTCTGAGGTGCGTAGTACGTTCAGGCATGTGATCTCCGCAGTGAGCTCCGCGGGGCCCGCTTTGGCACAGTCGCTCAGGTCCGCGTTTGTGGGCCCGAGGGTGGCCCTGGCCGGGCCTCTTGGCTCCCAGAGGAGCTGGGCTTCAGAAAGGGAGGCTCTGAGGATGTTGAGGTTTAACCGAGACAGGCTTTTTGCCGAGGAAGACGCAGAGAAACTGCAGTTTTTATCTAACGGGTGCGGAATACCGAATATCTGGGGCATCCATGTTGGGACCTGGGCGAGCTGCAGACCTGCCCAGGTCAGGGACGGCCCAGGCCCCTCGGTGACAGGCCTGGAGGGGTGGGGTCCAGGCCCCCACGGTGACAGGCCTGCCCAGGTCAGGGACGGCCCGGGCCCCGCGGTGACAGGCCTGCCCAGGTCAGGGACGGCCCAGGCCCCTCGGTGACAGGCCTGCCCAGGTCAGGGACGGCCCAGGCCCCTCGGTGACAGGCCTGGAGGGGTGGGGTCCAGGCCCCCACGGTGACAGGCCTGCCCAGGTCAGGGACGGCCTTGGCCCCGCGGTGGCAGGCCTGCCCAGGTCAGGGACGGCCCAGGCCCCTCAGTGACAGGCCTGGAGGGGCGGGGCCCAGGCCCCCACGGTGACAGGCCTGCCCAGGTCAGGGACGGCCCAGGCCCCGCGGTGGCAGGCCTGGAGGGGCAGCTTGGCTGCGCTCCCCACTCCTAGTGACTCACGTGCTGACGCTTTGTCCTTGCATGTCCGCCGGGCCGGTACAGCATGAAGCGAGCCAGTTCTCTGAATGTCCTTAACGTGGGTGGCAAGGCGGCCGAAGACCATTTCCAAGCACGGAGCCCCACCCCGCTTTAGCATCCTCCGCCTTCTGGACCGTGCTGGCGGGGCCTTGGCTCCGCACCGCCGCAGTCCCAGCACAGCTGTCAGCGTTTAGCCTTCCCGATCCCAGACAAGTAGACAACACGATGATGCTCTCAGTCGGCACGGACCGAACTATCGAATGGTGGGAGCGCTCGCTTTGGGAACGTTCTTAGCGTATAAATGGTCTTCAAAATGTTGATTGACAATTAAAAGCTAAATGATAAAGTAATGACAAAACTTGACCAGTTGTTGATGTGTATTATTAATTTACGATTTTAGCCTCCAGCAGGGCCGGAGTGTGTAACTAATGTGACGTGGCTAAGCTGCTCAGTGTTCTGAATTACCTGGAACTTCAGTGAGATGAACACAGTCACTCTCACCTGTCCAAGTCTCACGTGAACCGGCCATCTTTCCATTTGAGACTGTTGGCACCCCGTCTCCATCAGACGTGGCCTCTTTGTCTCCCATGTGGGGCCCGGCCCCTGGCCCTTCTGTGACCTGGGGCGGGCAGCTGTCCCTGGACCAGGCATCCTGGGCACTGCACCCGGCTCCCAGTTGCCTCAGTCCCCCTGGTGACTGTGATGTCCTTAGGCGGTGGAGGGCCAGCTGGTGTGCTGACCCCCACTCCCCCCAGCACCTGGGGTGACGGTCCACAGGCCTCTGGTCGGGGGTGCCGACCCCTGCTCCCCCCAGCACCTGGGGTGACGGTCCACAGGCCTCTGGTCGGGGGTGCCGACCCCTGCTCCCCCCAGCACCTGGGGTGGCTGTGTACAGGCCTCTGGTCGGGGGTGCTGATCCCCGCTCCCCCCAGCACCCGGGGTGGCTATGTACAGGCCTCTGGTCAGGAGTGCCGACCCCCACTCCCTCTGGTCAGGGCCTGGAGGTTGCGTTCCTGGTGAGGACGTGAAGGAAAGCCCCTTTGTTTTCACAAGGTCGGGAGTCGATACAGTCCTCTCGCCTGATTCTTGCTTCTTGCACACGCATGTCTGAGCGGCAGGACTCCTGTGACCTGAGTCGGCGCCAAGACCGCGGAAGCCGGTGTCCATGAGGCGCTGCGGGGAGTGACCTCTCCCCTCTCTCTCATGCAGAAACGAAAGCGTTGTCTGGCAGGCTCAAGGGCTCCGAGTGCCAGGCCCCCAGGGGAGGCAGAGCTAAGTTAAGCCCCGAGGCTAACGCGCAGAGACCCTCAGAGCTTGGCCAGGGCCCTCCCCCTTCAGGGGCCGCCTCCTTTCCTGAGTTCCGTTGAGTTCTGCAGCCCTCATGCCCACGAGCTGCCGCAGCTGACAGTGAGGCCACTGCCCACCGACTCTGCCTAGCTCTGAAACCTGCTTTCAGCTGTGCCGTATTAAGGCTATTCACAGAGATGGGAACCTTAAACACGTCCTTGGAGAAAGGGAATGGGTGACTGGTGGCTGTGGGCAGGCCCTGCCCCGCTTTGCAGCCCCTTCGCAGCCCCTGTCGCTCCTGGGCCCTGTGCACACTGAGATGCGTGTTTTCCTTTTCAAAGCTCTTCTTTGGAGGGTTAAGTAACACAGGGTAGTTCTGACGGAAGCATTTTCAGATCAGCCCTGAGATTGCTCAGGGGAATCATGACGCGCCAGCTGGTTCGCTGAGGGCGACTCCAGGTGGTGCCCGCTGAGCTCGGGGCACGTGCACGCTGAGGTGGGTCTGGGCGTCCGGGTGCTGACAGATTCCAGGGGTAGTTCATTCTCCTGTTGATGAGGGGGGAGACGTCCCGGCAGAGGCGCGCCAGCCACCTTCCCTCACAAGCTGCTCTGGGTCGGGTGGTGTGCCTCCCGGGGCTCTCTTCAGGGACCGCTGGCTGCATGTGTCCTCCACCCCAGCAGGGAAGGGGGCGGCAGCAGCCCCCTGGGGTCATCTCATGGCGAGGCGGGGCTTTAAACCTGGGAGTTTCTCTAATCGAGGAACGGGCCACCCCTGCACAGGGCCTGCTTGTGAGTGCCGCTGCGTCCCCGGAGGCTGGGGCTTCTGACCCCTCCCTGCGCTGCAGCCGCTCAGGGGTCGGGGTGTTCTTTCTGAGTGCTCCCTAGAGGTGCTGGAAAGGAGCGGGAGAGCAGGGCCGTGTCCCCTGCCACGTGGGCACTGCGGCCCTTTCGGGTGCCTGTCGCCTCACAGCCCGGCGGGGGCCGCGGCGCCGCCCCAGCTCCTGCCTCCACCGCGTCCACACTTTCTCCCAGAGCCACCCAGGTTGCCTTAGTGACCGCAGTCTCTGGGAAAACAAAGGGCGTTCAGAAAGAGTGAGCCTGGAGCTGAGGACAGAACGCTCCCAGCTGGTGGAGACAGACCTCCTCTGCAGGGCCCTGGGGTGACCCTGGCCTGGCGTGGAGCCCGCTGGCCCCTTTCCTGAGGGTGTGGTGGCCTCTGCAAGGCCGCGAGGAGACAGTGTTTGGGTGAGCGGGCGGGCTGCTAAGAGCTGGCCTGTTCAGTGGGGGGCGCTCTGTTCTGGTCTCTGAGGGAAGCCCGGTATAGTTCTCAGAGGGCAGCGGGGGCCCGCCCGCCTGCCGTCTTTTCCTGGTGAGGGGACCCTTGGGGGCCAGGACGCATTTCTACATTGTTTCTGACAAGTCAGACTCGCCCCAGCCAGAGGACCCAGGCTGTGGAGGATCTGAGCATCCGCAGGAATGTGAGGGCAGGCGTGTGTCAGGGCGAAGGTCGGGGGATCCGGGCCTTCTAGCCTCCTGCCCCTCCCCCGGGGGCTGCAGGGATTCGGCTGGTTTTTTTCTGAAACTTAAAAGTATTCCTCTGTCTGTCGGGTCAGAAGACTGCTAGGGACAGCACGTCCCCAGTCGTCCCCACAGGGCAGCAGCCTCCCAAGGACTCGTGTACAGCGTGCAGCTCTCGCCTCGTTTATACGGGTTCCTGGGAAGGCCTGTTACGTCTGTGTGGGGCCAGCCTCTGATGGGTTTCTGTTTGCGCTTGTGTGTGAGCGATATAGTGGTCCTGGGGTTTCTGGAAGCTAAAGCGGCGCTCAGCGCCAGCCCGGGTGAGGTTCAGGTCAGCGCAGTCGCTGGGCAGACACGCCCTCCGTGGGATCCCGGACACAGACGCGCGGGCTGGTTTCACTGTTCTCACGGGTGTGGAGCCACCCCTCGGGGTTGCGGGCCTGCGAGGGCCGTCTGGCTGTCCCTGGGTTGTGGGCGGCTGAGGGCTGGGGACAGGCGGGCGCCCTGGGACGCCCGTCAGCTGGGCGGGTGGATGTGGTCCCCGGGGCGCGTGTGGGCGCGCATGCAGGTCCGCACCTCTGCGGCGTGGAGCGGCCGTCCGTGTTCTCTTTTCTCACTGTGGCTGTGACTTGCCTAGGAAATCATTTGCAACTGTTCATAGTTAATTACAAAAATAAACTTTTATTTCCTGTTGTAAAGTCCCTGTACTTTGCAGAAAGGCTCTTCTGTAAAACTCCAACCCTGAAAGAAGCTTTTCCTATTTAACACTAGCCACTCGGTCTTTTAGGGTCACAGGCTACTTTGAAAACGTGCTGAAAGCTGGAAATGGATCATCCTGTCCTAGAAAAACACACAACAGACAGCGTGCTGATGGCCGGGGCTGGCCGTGAGCCTGCAGGGCGGGCCGTGTCGGGGCGGGGTCGGCCTGCACCCTGCCAGCAGAGCAGCCGTGAGAGGGCGGCCGGCGGGTGGGGGAGTCCCAGCAGAGCCGGTACTGCGGAGGACCAGGGGCGCAGGCCCTTCACCCGGCGTGTGCGTCCACAGCTGCTGGGCAGAGGCGTGGCAACGGTGGGCGACGGTGACTCAGCCCTTCCGGAACTGGGCCAGCGTGTCCTCAGTGACTGCAGGGCCTCGTGCTTCCACACCGGATGGCCGTGGCTGGGCTAAGCAGAGGGCCCGTGTTCCATGCAGAAGCGCCGGCCGTGGGCGGGGGGAGCTGGGTCTGGGCAGGAGTTCCTGCCGGAGTGGACCCCCCGTCCCCAAGGCCAGGACTGAGGTCCCAGCCACTGCAGCACACTGGACCGGCTGCCCTCGTAGACATGGGTCCAGAGGGGTCTCCGCAGACGGGCCTAGCTGGCTCCTGCAGCAGGGGCAGCTCCCCACCCCAAGGGGGGCCTGGACCCTGCAGTCAGCTGCACGCAGTCCCAGGCATCCCCCGCACGCCCTCGGCGGTGATCGTGTAGGAGCAGGATGAGGCCGGCAGGTGGGGGGCGAAGACTACCCTGAGGGTGCGGCCAGGCGGGGTGAGAGGCGCCTCCTCAGGGCGCTGCCGGTCGGCCAGCAGCCTCACGAGTAGCTGGTTGGCCCAGGTTATCCCCAGGGCTGGGGACATCCTGAGACGGGAAACAGCATGCGTCACGTGGAACCAGCGCCTCCCACCCCCGCGGGGACCCCCGTCCTCAGGGCGCCACTCACCCTGGTGGCCCGGCCACCAAGTCCTGCTCCTCCACGGCCTCTGTCACCTGGAGGGTGCAGAGCGGTCAGTGATGCGACCCTGCTGGCCCGGCCCCGCGGGGGGCTGGGGGGAGGCCCACCTGGTTGACGCACAGCACGGGGCTCCGGAAGGCGCAGCTCAGCCGTCGCAGCTCAGCCCCCAGCGCCAGCAGACGCTGGGCCCTGAGGGCCAGGGCCGCCCCGTCGAACTCGCAGCGGAAGGGGGCTGCCACAGAGTCGATGACCACCAGGCGGGCCATGCCCCGTGCCAGCAGCACCGGCACCTTCTCCCTCACGCATTGCAGCAGGGTGTCCTGGGGGCCGGGAGGCCCGTCAGCACCTGCTCAGAGCCCCCCGTCCGCCCTGCCCTGCTGCTCTCCCCTCCCGGGGCCGTCACAGGCCAGGCCTGCCTCCCACCCACGGCCCCGAGCCAGGCACTGCTGCCTGCATCCAGCGGCACCACCAAGGCTGACCTGTCGCCACCCCGGCTGCCCACACCCAGCCAGGGGGCATGGCGCAGGGCCTGACCATCCTGCATCCAGCGTGCAGACCCCCGGGCTGGGCCCGGCGACGTGCCAGGACGCCCTGCGGGGCCCTTAGCACTGTGTCAGAAGCAGCCGTCCTCAGAGGCCAGCCCTGCTAGGACTCCCGGGAGCTGCCATGCCCGCATCCCCGCCCTGAGCGAGGTCCGCTCTGTGCTTCACCCGCAGGGCGCCGCCGGCAGAGCCCTTCTCTGTGGACAACGACAGCAGCAGCAGCGGCCTGGAAGACGCCAGCCTGAGCGTGAGTCCCGTCACCTGGGGCGGGGCGCGGGGTCGGGACTCCCCAGAGCTGCCGGGCGCGGAGACCCTGTCCCCCAGGAGGCGGAGGGGGCTGGGCCCAAGGCCGCTTGTGCAGGGGTGTCGACCCGGGCGGGCACAGGGCGGGGGCTCTCAGGTGCAGCCCTGTGGGCAGGGGCCCTGACCCTGGCCCTGACCCACCGCCCCCTCTGCAGTGAGGCGGCCGCAGAGGAGTCCGGCCTGAGCTGCTGTGCGCGCCCCGAGGGCCCAGTGACGCCGTGAAGGTCACGAGGCTGGAGGGCCTGGGGCAGCGCCCGCAGCGCTGACCGACACCCCTGTCCCAGCGCCCTGACCCCCCGTACACCTCACACTGCGGGGCCCAGGACAGCCCGCGTGCCCGCGACCTGCCCGGCCCCGGTTGCTGCTCTGTCACTGCCCTGGGCTATGTGTGATCATGTACTTTACTGTAAATTTCTAAAAATTAAACTTTATATGTCTTACCCTTTACTTGACATGCTTTCTATAGCAACCCTTAAGCGGGGGAGGGCCCAGGTCGGGGCACACAGCTCTGCTCCCCACTGCCCGGCTCCCTTCTGAGCCCTCCGCCTCGTTACTCAGCTGCAGACGACGGCCCCAGCTAGCCGCCCGCCCCCTCCCCGGGCATGGCTTCCAGACGTGGCGGCGCCCTGGCAGCCCAGCCCGGCGGCCAGCAGTCTGAGGAGGCTTGTCTGGCTGGGGACCCGGGGCTGCAAGGGGGCCTTCCCCTCCTTCAGAGGTGTAGAATCCCACTCGACTCCGGCCAGGGCAGCAAGACCCATTCTGCGGGCAGTGGGCATCTCTGCGGCCAGGTGAATGGGAGCTGGCGGCACTTGCCGGGTGGGGACACGGGGGCTTGCCCGGGGCAGGAGGCGGTGTGTCTCCTCAGGGCCAGGGTTGGCAGAAACGCACAGGACGGCCAGTTCATCCCAAGTCCAGGCACCGAGTGACGCTGGCCTGAGTGGGACCCATGGTCCCCAGGCTGTGACCCCCTGCAGGCGGGCCTGACCGTGGTTCTGGGCTTCGTGTGCACGGCCCAGCCGACGTCCTCTCAGACACTCACCACGTCGGCTGCATGCTCGATGAAGATCTGGTGGCCGAACCTGATCTTGGAGATCACGTGCCCCGGGACGTCTGCCCGCAGGCGCTGCTGCTGGGCGATGAGCTGCTGCAGGCGGCGGCTGGGGAAGGCGTCCTCTGTGCACACGTACACCGCCCCTGGGAGGCCGTGGCGCGTCAGCGGCTGGCACACGGCCCCCTTCCCGCACCGCCCCGTGGCCTTCCCTCTGACCCAGGGCGGGGCTGGCCGGCACCTGCCTCCCACCTTGCCGACAGGACGTCACCCTGGGGGCCTGCCCTTGGGCCGTCTCAGGTGGGAGTGGGTGGCGTTCTCAGGGGCCTGTGCTTTTGGAAACACCTCTTTCTGCGGACACGGGGGGCCTCTCCCAGGCCCTGTGGATCAGAGGTTCCCAGATCCCACTGTCAGGCTCCTCCCACAGTTCTAGGCTACGTGGAGGGAACGGTCTTTGCTGCGCCTGGAAAAGCCAGTCAACAAAACACCGGCGATACATCGCTGGGGCCTGAAGCCCCTCCAGAAGATCCAGCCCGAGTCCCGCAGCTGGAAGGAACCAGGGCCACGGGTGCTCCACAGAGGTCCCAGGATAGTTCAGTGGGAGACAGCAGTCTTTTTAAGAAATGGCAGTCGGACAGACATGCCCATGTACAAAAGGACGAAATCAGACTTGTGCCTCACACCACATAAGAAAACCGAATCACAGTGGGCCAGCTACGAGAGCCCAAAGCACAGCACCCTTAAGGGAAAACGCAGGCGTAAATCTCAGACCTCGGGTCAGGCAGTGGACCCTTATCCACGACGTGAAAAGCGCAGGTGAGAAAGACCAGGGAAGCTGGACACCGTCAAAGTGAGGGCAGCTTCAAAAGTCCATCGAGAAAATGAAGAGAGAACTTCGAGAAAGAATACTGCGAGCTGTGTATCTGATGAGAGCCTAGTGTCCAGATGACACAAAGATCACTTAGGTCAGTTCCGTCACAGAAAGACAGATCACCCGAGGGTTCAAACGGGCAGAAGACGGAAGAGACGCTGCTCCAAAGACGCGCAGCTGAGCGGCAGCTCATGCTGGGCGCTCGGCACCACTGCTCTGGGGCCACAGTGACGACGCTCCCACGTTGGGTCAGAGGGCCAAGGGCCAGCTCAGACACGGGGGCCGGGGGCTGCCTGCAGCCTTCCTGGGAAGGGAGATGGTGCAGCGGCTGCGGAGAACAGTCTTTGGCACCACGGAGCTACCACGAGACCCAGCATCACTCCTGGGCGTCCACCCAGAGCCACGTGCCAACAGAAGGCGTGAAGAAGCCATGTGACCGTCACCGGATGGGAGGGCGGTGACCAAGTCGGGGTTCCCTGGTGCCGCGGTGGGTCAGAGCCCACCTGCCAACGCCGGGGACACAGGTGCAAGCCCTGGTCCAGGAAGACCCCACGTGCCCTGTGCTCTGGAGCCCCTGAGCTGCTGCTGCCGCTACGCCTGAGAACCACAGCTGAGGAAGCCCTGGGCCACAAGGGCTGAGCCCAGATGCCATGTGCCCAAAGCTGTGTGCTCACCACCCGCACTCCGGCAAGATGCCGCCGCGGCCAGAGGCCCCCGTGCCGCAATGAAGACGGGCCCCTGGTCGCCGCAACTCGACAGAGTCTGCCCATCTGTGAGCGTGTGACCCGCTGTGACCTGGTCCTGCTCCCACAGAACTTCAGACGTGGGGGATGCGGAGCCAGGAGAACCGCCCTGAGTGGTCAGGGCTGCCCATGTGCCCTGCGCCCCAGATCGTCCTGGGCAGGCGGTCTGTGCGCCCCCCACGTGGCTGAGCCCCTGGTGCCTGTGTGGCGCCTGCACAGGTCCAGAGGGGCGTACCATGCCTTTCAAAATTAGGGCTTTCGGATCTGATTCGGGGAAGCTGCCTTCTCAGCAAGACGTCCAACGGACCCACGTTTAATGTGGTCACGGCGGCCACATGCCAGGCCCCTGCAGGGGACGCCCATTTACATGCAGCCCAGGCCAGTCTGTCCCTGTGGGCAGGCCCCGGGCTCTGCGCTCAGCTGGCAGGGGGTCCATCTGGGTGTGAAGAGATGGGAAACGGCCCCCCGGGGCCCGCAGGTCCGGACCCCCACCCCCGGCACTCACCGGCCCCAAGGCCTCCGTGGCGCGGCGGCAGCTGCACAGCCAGGCAGAGCTGCAGCGCCAGCTGGGTCTTCCCAGCCGAGCTGCGTCCAGCCAGCTCCGTGATGCCGTCCAGGGGCAGCCCGCCACGGAGCAGTGCGTCCAGCACGGGGCAACCCAGGCTCAGGCGCTGGTGCTGCTCAGGGAATGGCCCCTCCTGCCGGAGCAGGTGCAGCGCTGGGGGCGGCGGAGGGGGAAACAGGTGAGCCCAGGCCCCCCACGCCAGGGCCACAGCCCCGCGGGCACCCCGCCCAGGCCCCCCACACCCCATGCCGGGGCCCCAGCACCTGTGCACACTCCGTGTCCCCGCAGGAGTGAGGCAGCCGCTCTCAGCAGGAGCTGCACGTCGGGGCTGGAGAGGTGGGTCCGTCTCTGCAGATCTGGTCCAGAAAGATGCAGGACCTCCTTCACTGACCTCAGTTTGGCTGAAATCACAGAACCGGTCACAGGACGCGGTCAGATGCGGTGCCCGTGGCAACAGTGACGCAGGGACAGCAGGTGACTGCCAGCTCTGGGGGCCCGGCGGGCAGTGGTTGGCCCAGCTGCTCCCTGAAGCTGCACAGACCCCTGGACGACAGGTCAGGGAGGAAGGGGCCTGTCCCCAGGGTGGGGAGCAGCGGCCCCCAGACACATCTGAGACAGGCCTGCATGTGCATCGCCAGGGAGGGGCCGCAGGAGGGGACTCAGACGAACGTCCACTGCGCGCGCCTGTGGACGGCCAGGGAGTAAAGAGGGAGAGTCAGCTCGCTGGTGGCACTGTCAGGGGGTTACGGGGTGAGGCCCGAGGGTGGGTGTTTGGGAGGAAAGGGAGTAATTCTGAGCTTAGATCAGTGTATTATTTTTAAACTAGTAGGAAAAAAAAAAGGCTAACAATCCATCCAATCGGTTCAGAGAAAGGCAAAAAAGAGCGCACACACACAGGACAAATGCAACAGCATCAGGGCGCAGAGCCGGCCTTCTTGAGCGTCCTCGAGTGCACATGCTGCTCTGCTCGCTGTGGATCAGAGCGAAAGACGGGGCCTCCGGAGCGAGGAGCAGCCCAGCCCTGTCCACCGTCCACCAGTGCAGAGCGCCTGACCCCACAGCATCCTCACAAGCACAGGGGGCAGAGATGGAGGGCATGCGACGGGGGGAGGGAGGGGGGATGGAGGGGGTGCGGGGACAGGATGGGGGGATGGAGGGCATGCCGGGACAGGGCGGGGGGATGGAGGGGGTGGGAGGATGGGATGGAGGCGGGGGTGCGGGGGCCAGCCGGGCAGTGGAGGAGTTGGTACAGCCTGCGGACGGATGTGCCCAGACGCCAGCAGACTGGGTGGGCCGGCCTGACGGACGCCCTTCGAGGTGTGGGAATGACTGGAAGGCACAGGAAACGCGCCCATGAGAAGGGAGACAAGCACTAACTTTGGGGAAAACCAAAGATGGTCAGGAAACAGTTGTGAGCCGAGGTTCTGTGACAGCCGTGATGTCCCGGTGACAACTCTGATGACTGATGTGGCCCAGGCTGCGTTCCCACTGGGGGGTGGGTGGACCAAGTCGGGGCAGAGGGGGTGCAAGGAAGCCAGCTCTCGCCCCGAAATGGAGGCCTGTGAGGAGCCGGAAGTCAGACCCAGCAAACACGGCAGCAGAAGCACAGCCCATCGCTGAGCGGCTCACAAGGACCGAGTCCCGTCTCACTGCGGACGCCGTACGTGCTGCTTCAGCGGAAATGACCTAAAAGAGCCTTTCACACAGCCTTTTTAGTTTAGTGTGAAACACACACCCACGCAGGCCAGCCTCGGGGCGCCGTCCGGGGCCAGGAGGCAGAGGGCTCCCAACGCTCAGACAGGCCACCCTGTAACTGCTCTCCATAACGTGCGCGCAAGTGCACGGCCACACATTCTCACGATCACGTCACAGAAACATCGGCAAACACACCTTTCTTAACTGCAGCGACGATTCTGGGATTCAGGTCCAGCCGATCCAAATCCATGTCTTCAGCAGGGACAACCAGAGACGGACGACTGCCCTGCGACACGACGTGCCGGCCGCCCCCTCGAGCGGCCCGGGAGGCGAGTGCAGCAGAGTCACCGAGCCTGGGGGCAGTGGCCGACTGTGGGGCCCAGGGCTTGGAGGCCCCCCAGTCCCAGGGACAGCGCTGAGATCAGCCCCAGGCTCTTCTCGCCAGGAACTCAGAAGCCTGGGCTCAGCCCACCCTGGCGTGCGTTTCAGGAATCCCCGAGCACCGCGCCCCCATGGTCAGCCTGCTTCATCCACTTTGGGAAGGTGAGAAGCGGGCTTGTGTCCCAGCCCTGGCCCCTCTGACCCACCTCTCTGGGGCGCGGGTGCCGGGCCCAGGCTGCACTCCGTGGCGTATGCTCCCCTGAGCACGTTTCCGTGGGGATCTGGAGAGAGTGGGAAGGCGAGTGGTGGATCCTGTGGGCGCCCAGGAGGTCGGAACCACCGTGACCACTGAGCCACTCCAACAAAGGACAGCGGACACCTTGCCCACCTGGCCTGCAGCTTGCCCTGGCCCCTGGCCCAGAGCAGCATGGGGGGCGGGGTGGCAGTGGGGCGGCCATGCCAGGCTGTGGCCACTCGGCTGAGGCTGGGCCCAGCAGCCAGCAGCAGCAGCAGGAAGGCCCGTGCCCCGGGGCTCCTGACACCGAGGGGGGCAGCATAGTGCGGACTCGGCCTTCCGCACGGACACCGCTGACCCTCGGTATGCAGTATGGGGTTGTCCCCGAAGCCTCGAGAGACAGGCCGCCCGCCCCCTCATCCAGTCTGGTCAGGAGCGAGGGCCTGGCTACCCAGCACCCATCAGCTGTCTTGGGGTGGCCCCAGGCCCTTAGAGGCAGTTCTGGGAGCAGGAAGTCCGGATTCTGAATGACCGTGGGAGGGAAGCCTGTGCGGGGACTCGGCCGGGAAGTGCCTGGATGTAAAACCCCATCCTGAGAGCAACTGGACACACACAGGAGAGCCAGCGGTGACCAACCATGGGGCCTCGAGCCCAAGTAGAGCACCTGCTGCTACCTGACACAGGCCCGGGAGCCCCACCGAGAGCCCCAGGAGGGGCCCGGGCGAAGCCACCAGGGACAAGTGTGTGCCCCGCAGCACCCAGCATGGGCATGGGCGGGCCTGGGCAGCCCCCGGGAGCATTGCGTGCAGGGGTCTCAGGGAAGAACAATTAACAGCAGGTGCTGCTGCTGAGCGAGCGTGAAGGCATGTGAACCCCTGGGCCAAACAGGAGACTCCTCCCCAGGTGGAATCACTCTCCTGTGTCTCTGGGGCTCTCAGGTGGCCCAAGGACTTCTGTGCCCCCAAACAGGCTGGTATGGGCCCACCCCCACTCTGGGGACAACAGTCAGGTTCCTGGCGGCTTTAATTGATTCACACTGAGGACTCAATGGGAGGAGGAAAGATCTTTCTGAACTGACGCACTAAGCGCCTCTCCCTCAGCCCAGCACCGGAGGGGGTTGGGTGCGGTGGGGGAACCCTAGGGGAGGCAGCTGGCCGAATCCCCACAAACTGAAACTGTTACTCCTCTGATTTCAGGCAAAGGATCAATACACACAGCTCCAGGCTGTTGCTCTAAAATCATGAAAGGTTGAGGGCTGACATTTACCAAACAATCCAACTGTGTGACAGGTACGAACATCACACCAGAAGTATTACAACCCTTGTATTGCTGGCAAGAAAACAGAAGCACAGAACGGTTAAGCAACAAGCTTCAGGTCACACAGTCAGCAAGTGGGTGGCCTGGTATGCAGGTCCAGGCCTGGGCTCTAAGCCCCTGACCCCGCGTTTGCACTGCCCATCTGTTAACAACTCCAAAGGGAACTGTTTGGACCGCAGAACTCGGTCATCCAGAGGCTGACCCGCCTGAGGGTGTCCAGCTCCCTCAAGACGTTTCCTTTCTTTTCCTGCTCTCCTCCCAGAAAGGGCGCCAATGAGTACGCCTTCATCCCAGGGCTACTGTAGGGAGCTGTCACCGGACCCCGTGGGCGGCCACACAGGTCCTCCCCTGCCTAGGCCAGCACTGTGGTTTCTCCAGAGCCGGCCAGCCTGGACTTCTGGCCCCGCTCCCTCCGCAGGACCCTGTTGCTCCTCTGGGGACCTCTCCTCTTTTCAGCCCCTGCGGCTTTGAGCACTCATCCCCAGTCCCCCGGGCCTGCGTGTCCAGCAGGCCCCCGCCTGGGCCGTCCTGACAGACCAGGGGACGCTGCAGCCGCGCCCTGCCACCCACGCACACCTGCGCTTCCCACCTGGCACGCTCTGAGCCCGACCCCACCCTCCGCGCCCCACCCCGCGGCCCCGGCGCGGACGCACAGCCTGAGCAGGCTCTGCAGCTGCGCGGGCTCACCGCCCCGGGACCGAGGCCCTCCGTCCCAGCCCTGCCCGGCATCCGCCCGGCCCTCTCCCACCCCCGGGACTCGCGGGGGCCCTGGCTCCGCGGTCCCGCCTGCCCGTCCGCGGCTGCGCACCGCCGATCGGGGCTCTGGGGAGGCGCCGGCCGGCCCCCGCCGCGAATCCCAGCAGCAGGGCCGCGCGGGCGCCCAGCCGGGCCCTGCCCGCGCCCCAGCGGTCTCTACGCCCAAAGCCACCCGGGACTCCGGCCGCTCGGGACCGCAGTGGCCACCGGCGTCCTCACCTCGCCCGCGCTCCTCACGCTCCTTCGCGCCGCCCCACCCCTGCCTCCTCCTCCAATGAGCGCAGGGCGTCCCGCGCCGGATGCGCCAATCAGAAGAGAAGCGGAGCCCACGTCGCCGACTGACTGGCCAATCCGAAGTCTCAGTCGCCCCGACGGGGTGGGGCGTGCTTGGGAGGGTCCTCGCTGACCATTGGTGGCCGGCCGCAGGGGGGCGGGGGAGGCGATCTTGCGTCGATTGGAGCACGCGGCGGCGGGGCGGATCCCTGGCGCCGATTGGTCCGCGCTCTGGGCCTGGCGTGGCGACTGGACGCGAACGCTGTCAGCCATGCTGGCGGGGCGGGGCGGGGTTCCCGTGGGGCTCGGGCCGGGCAGCGGGCGGCGGGCGGCGGGCGGCGGGCGGCGGGCGAGCGCTCAGGCGGCGTCATGTCCTCCGAGGTGGCCGCGCGCCGCGACGCCAAGAAGCTGGTGCGCTCCCCCAGCGGCCTGCGCATGGTGCCTGAGCACCGCGCCTACGGCAGCCCCTTCGGCCTGGAGGAGCCGCCGTGGGTCCCGGACAAGGAGGTAGGTCGCGGCCGCCCGCCAGTCCCGGGACCCCGGCCGCTACCCCGGCCCTCCTGGCGTCCGCGCCGGCTCCCCGGGCCCGCCCGACCTCCCCGGGCGGGGCGCCCCGCCCTCGGCTCCCCGCGCCCCCGGCCCCGGCGGAGCTCCCTGGCGGATCCCCGGCTCCACCCCCGCCCGGGCGCTCCGCCTGGCCCTTTTCGCGGGTGCGCGGCCCCCCCACCCCGACATCCCTCCGTGATTCCGCCCGGGCCCTGCCCCCTGCGCCGTCGTCTGTGGACCGGCCGCCTCCCGCGGTCGAGCTGCTGGGCTGGAACTTTTCTGACAGTTGGCTCCCCCTCCCCGCGCGGGGACGTGGGGAGGGCAGCGTTTCTCTGCGATCGGCCCTCGGGCAGGGCCCTCGCCGTGGCCTGCGGTGCTGGGGGGTGCTGGGTGTGAGCGAGCGTCGCCAGGCGGGGCGTCTGCAGGGCGTCCTGCCTGGGGAGTCGCACCTGCTCCCGGCGGGGCGGGGCGGCACCTCTGTGCCCTTGTGTGCTGCGCTCAGGAGTTTGGACCGGATCCCGTAAGCCAGTGGCTCTCAGCTGTGCGAAGGCTGGCGGAGAAGCCTGGTGCGTTCCTGTCAATCTCGAGCGTCTAAGAGACGGGAAAAGACCACGCTTTGGAAACAAACTTTAAGTTACAGCCCCTCGTGTTCTAGCTGACCGCTTTTCCTCCCTGCCCCAGGAATCGCGGTGGCAAGTTTTCCGCAGGGAAGGGTGGGGAGGTACGGGAGGAATGCGATCGGGTGTTTTCCAGGCACCGGAGAGCTCAGAAGCTAGGGAGGGGCGGTTGGCCCGCTGGGAGGGGAGGGTTCATTCCCTCCGCCCCCTGGTCAGCGAGCCCAGCCCGCGGTGCTCCAAGAGGGCAGGGCGCTGGCGGGGGCCGCGGGGGTCACTGGGCTGGGCTGGCCCCGTCGGCCCCTCCTCTCGGGCCTCTTGTCGCCCCAGTTGTGCTCTTCCGTTTCTGCGTTTCTCCTCCGGGTGCTTGCGGTCTCTGAACTCGCGGAATGTACTTTTCCTCACACGGTGCCCTTGGTTAGTGCCGTTGAAAGGTGGTTAAAGAAAGAAAAAGGGAACATCACAGCTCTCATTCTCTAAGCCAGCACGTGTCCGGGAGCTCGTTTAACTGAATCGGTGAGGGAACCTGGCAGGTGTCATTACGGCTCAGAGGGAAGTCACAGCAGCACCGCCTGGCCTGGGAGGCGGCAGGTGAAGGGGCTGAGGTCCAGCCGATCGAATCGTCTCCATCGTGGGGGGCGGAGCCAGGACGGGCCAGTCGCGGGGCCCACAGCACCTCCACCCCCTCAGCCCAGGCCAGCGTGTCAGCCTTTTCTGGTGTTGTCCCCAGGGCCATTTTAGACATTTCTTCCCCCGACTGATCCCCGTGAAATGCTCAGAGCAAGGACCGTGTGTGAGTGGAAGCCGCCTGGATGCCCTGCACTTTGGCTCTTCAGTTCGCTCTGGGGCCCCTCTGTCCGTCTTCGGGGCCCTTTGTTCTTTCCTGAAACGACCCCTTTGCTGCCTCGGGTGTCCTCTCTGAGCAGTGGGGCGTGGGGGCCCGGACTGGGGTCTGCGGGCTCCCGGGAAAGGTGGAGGAGTCAGGCAGAGGTGCTGTCCCCCTCGGCGCTCCCTCCCCAGTGGAAGTTTCTCGTGCTTTCCAGAAACACACCCCAGTTTGCCGTCTCAGCAGCCAAAGAAGGCGGAGGGAGCTCTGAGGAGGGGAGGAGGCCTCCCAGTGGCCGTGACCCGAGTTTGAGGAAGTGCGTGTGGACATGTACCGGGCAGGGGGCGTTTGCAGTGACCGAGGGGAGTGTACTGGAGGAGAGCTGGCTGGGGTGGGGCAGCTCGGGCTGGGAGAGTCGGATGGAGGCTGGCTTCTATCTGACCTGGGGTGGCTTGGGGGAGGTGGGGGTTCCCCTGCTGCCCTCCCGGTTCAGCAGTGCCCAGCTCACCCTGTGCTTCTGGGGCCTTGATCCCAGTGTGTGTGTGGTTTGGAACAGGCAGGGAGAGGGTGTAGTGAGAGCATGGAGGGGACATGCTGTCCCCGCTTCACCCGCCTCCACTCGGCTGCGTGGGGACGAGTGTCTGGTCATGTATGGAACCGGCCGGCACCCATCGTTCCTTGGGGTCTGTCGACTGTTGACTTGGTGCTCGGCCCTGTGCCACCTTGGTACCTCGGGCCCATGGGGACATCCCTTACAGATGCTGGAGAACTTGGGGGTGTGCGTTATCTGTGACTCTTGGCTTCTCAGAGGGGTTCCTGCCCCCAGAAATAACGGACTCGCTTTTCTGTGTGCCTCCAAGAGCTTGTGAGGTTGGGGGGGCAGTGGGGGGACATGGGGGAGTGGCAGGAGGCCTGGGCCTAGCTCGAGCCTCGTGTGACTGTATCCACGTGTCCCCCAGCAAGGAGAGTGGGTGTGCAGCCGTCGGAGACTGCTGTGACCCACGCGCACGCGCCCTTTCCTGCCGTCTTGGGTGTAACAACGGCGACGGTGGCTCTGTGCTATTGTTTTGATGTCAGTTCAGTTCAGTAGCTCAGTCGTGTCCAACTCTTTGTGACTCTGTGGACTGCAGCATGCCAGGCCTCCCTGTCCATCACCAACTCCCGGAGTTTGCTCAAACTCATGTCCATTGAATCAGTGATGCCATCCAACCATCTCATCCTCTGTCGTCCCCTTCTCTTCTTGCCTTCAATCCCTCCCAGCATCAGGGTCTTTTCAAATGAGTCAGCTCTTCGCATCAGGTGGCCACAGAATTGGAGTTTCAGCTTCAGCATCAGTCCTTCCAATGAATATTCAGGACTGATTTCCTTTAGGATGGACTGGTTGGATCTCCTTGCAGTCCAAGAGACTCTCAAGAGTCTTCTCCAACACCACAGTTCAAAAGCATCAATTCTTTGGTGCTCAGCTTTCTTCACAGTCCAACTCTCACATCCGTACATGACCACTGGAAAAACCATAGCCTTGACTAGACGGACCTTTATTGCCAAAGTAATGTCTCTGTTTTTTAATATGCTGTCTAGATTTGTCATAGCTTTTCTGCCAAGGAGCAAGCATCTTTTAATTTCATGGCTGCAGTCACCATCTGCAGTGATTTTGGAGCCCAGAAAATAAAGTCTGACACTGTTTCCACTGTTTCCTCATCTATTTGCCATGAAATGATGGGATCAGATGCCATGATCTTCGTTTTCTGAAGGTTGAACTTTAAGCCAACTTTTTCACTCTCCTCTTTCACTTTCATCAAGAGGCTCTTTAGTTCCTCTTCGCTTTCTGCCATTAGGGTGGTGTCGTCTGCACATCTGAGGCTATTGATAATTTCTCCTGGCAATCTGGATTCCAGCTTGTGCTTCATCCAACCTGGCATTTCGCATGATGTACTCTGCATGTAAGTTAAATAAGCAGGATGACAATATACAGCCTTGATGTACTCCTTTCCTGATTTGGAACCAGTCCATTGTTCCGTGTCCGGTTCTAACTGTTGCTTCTTGACCTGCATACCGATTTTTCAGGAGGCAGGTCAGGTGGTCTGGTATTCCCATCTCTTTCAGAATTTTCCACAGTTCGTTGTGATCCACACAGTCAAAGGCTTTGGCATAGTCAATAAAGCAGAAATAGGTGTTTTTCTGGAACTCTCTTGCTTTTTCTATGATCCAGTGGATGTTGGCAATTTGATCCCTGGTTCCTCTGCCTTTTCTAAATCCATCGGGAACATCTGGAAGTTCATGTTCACGTGCTGCTGAAGCCTGGCTTGGAGGATTTTGAGCGTTGCTTTGCTAGCGTGTGAGACGAGTGCAGCTGTGCGGTGGTCTGAGCAGATAGTAGTAGTCTTGACATCAGATGCTCTGCAGGGGCAAATGGGGGCCACGGGGTGTCAAACAAGAAGCAAAGTTGGACTTGGGTGGGGAGAGATTATGTTTCAGTGGGTCATTGTGGGGTGGTTCCAACCAAGGGATCCACAAGCTGCCCAGGGGCAGACAGCAGGGGCTTCTCCATGGGGGGCGCAGCCCAGGCTTTGGGGAGCAGGGTGGGAGGGGCAGGCAGGGGGCAGCTGGTGTGATCTGAGAGTAGTTCGGGCGCATCACCCCTGGACTGTCTCAGGCTAAGAGGTGGGTCAGAGTTCAAGGGCCTGAAGGAAGGAGAGATTAATGAACGTTGCATCAAGTGAGGTTCATGCGCACGTCGTTTCGGTCAGTGAGGGGACCAGCAGGTCCGTGGGTCCCGCCTGCAGCCCCTGTCTGGCTTGTGGAGGGTGGCTGGGGTTTCTGTGCGTCTCCTCCAGGGCACGTGAGGAGGGCGCTCTTTGCAGGACGCTTTCCGAGAACACTGCCTGAGGGGTCCCTGTCTCTGGCCTCTGGGATCCCAGGTGGATCCCTCGTGGTGGGGGGGCCAGGCCCCACAGGCCTGCCCGCTCGCTCAGGAGCTGCCCACGGCTCCCGTGGCCGGTGGGGCGCTCCTTCGGGAGGCGTTGTCCGCGCCCAGGTTCTGCAGGAGAGGCGAGGCCCGTCCTGGGAGGTGGCAGTCCTGGGAGGCGCCCGTCTCTCCTCTTCTCAGCACCCCCCTTAAACCGTGTTGTCAGACTCACCTCGTCCCTGGGGCTGCTGTGGGTCTGCTCCTCAGATTTCCCTGTGAGCTTGTCTTTTTAATATTTCATTGCTTCCCTCAGTTAATTGAGTTAAATCTTTGACATGGATTTATTTTATATTTATAGGAGTTTTTTTACTCTTTAAAAATGGTTGCTTTTCAACAAAGATGTGTTAATACGTGTAACTTTGAAACTTACCTTTATGATTTACTTCTCGAGGAGTCTGAGAAGCTCTTACGTGGGAGCCTGGCGTCTGGGAGGACAGCGTGGGCGGCGGTCCCCTGTCGCTCTAGCCTCAGAGGGAGGGCGGGCGGCTGTCCTAAAGCTCCATCCTTTCTAGTCGCTTCTCTTGAAACATTCCTTTAATCTCTCCAGTCTGTCTTCTGTTGTACTTTGAAGGAGCCACCTGAGCACTCCCAGGGCTCCCAGGGCAGCTGGTCGGCAGAGACCGCTGTCTCCGAGCAGTCCTCCAGGGCCTCTGCGCTGGGCTGCCAAGGGGTGCCCCACAGTTTCCGAAGGCCTCCTTTGTTCCGGCCCGGCTTCCTGTGGACCTTTCTGGTTTCTTCCTTTATCATCCCTTGTTGCCTCACTTAACCCCCGGCATCGTCAGAAGTCTCCTGCATGTGCAGGGTGGGCGCCAGTCAGCTGCTGGCTCTCTGGAGCAGCGAGGGGTCGGGTCAGGGCTGCCTGGCTCTGACCCCTGACCGCCTCCCCCCGCTCCCCCCACCCCGTCCTCTCGTGGGCATCTGTGGAGACCCCTCGCCTTACCACCAGCTCCCTCCCCCGTCTGTGGGGTGAGAGCCCTGGGGGGCAGCGCAGGGGCCCTGAAGGTGGCTGGCTGCTCGTTATTGACCTGGGGAAGGGGCAGCCCGGGAGGATCTGGCAGGGGCCGCACACCCGTGCACGTGTATCTGTGTGTGCACACCTGTATGTCTCCTCTGAGATCAGCCCCCGCCCGCCCCAGGGGTGCCATGGGGACAGGCCTGGTGTGTGTGGCCTCAGGGGCAGGCGTCTCCGGGGCCTTTGGCCTCGCGGGGGGCGGGGGGCAGGCTGCTGGTCCCTGGTTTCTGGACTGTCTCCCGGATGGCGGTCTCCTACCCCGGGGCCTCTCCTCTGGGTCCAGTCAGCTGCTCAGGGCACAGTGCCGGGCCCGGGCCTGGGCTGGCGTCTCCTTTCGGTGTAGCTGGTCTCAGACCAGGTATGAACTCTTGACTCTAACGTCTTCATCCGCTACTCTTATTTCTTTATTTAATTTTATTTTCATATCAAATCATTCTCTTCATAATTTTAAAAGCTTCTTTTCTCTTATATAATCCCTAGGAAAATTACCTTGTTTAAAAATCTGTTTTCTGAATAATCTCATTGGTTTATTTAGATTAATACAAAAAGTCTAGCTCACTAATATTTTTCAGGGATTGTATTTTACCTTCTGCTGTGGTCTTAGTTTAGAACTTGGTCTCTCAGTTGCTCAGATGTGAGCCTCCCGGCAAGGGGGGAGCTGGGTCAGCCTCCACGACTGCACCCTCATCCCGCAGACTCTGTGGCAGATGTGTGAGGTCACAGAAGAGTGTGGCACACAGAGGCCCTGCCCCAGGTGGAGACCTGAGTGCCAAACACGGAAAGTTCCAGAAGTGACAGGGAGAGGCAGTGGTGGGGCTGGTGGGGGCAGCAGCCCTGGGATCCGCCAGCTCCTGCCCGAGGCGGGCAGACCCTGCGGGTGATTCTGGAGGGCCAGGCCCTGTGTCCCAGGGCGGGAAAGCCGCTGAAAAACAGAGAGAAAACAAGAAAACATCAGTCATGGATCACTTAAAGCTTAGATGGCTGTTCAGTGCAGTGCCATGGCGGTCTGCGGCAGGGGGCATCTGCAGACTGGCCTTGCCCACCACCCTCCCCTGGAGAAGGGCACTGGCCTCGGCTTTAGGCTGAGTTGGGCCTGCGGGGAGGGGGAGGGTGTCAAGGTCAAGGCCTGTCTTGGGAGCCAGAGCAGAGCCTGCCTGGGTTCTGGCTGCCCCGAGTGAAGCCGGCAGAGGACGCTCAGGGCAGGGCGGAGGGGTTGGCCCTGCTGGCCAGGACCGACAGGGGGCGGGCGGGTTAGGCGACAGTCACACGGTCAGGACGCCTGGCCCCCTGACCGGTGGCGGCATTTCACATCCCCCATCTTTGCAGTGAGCAGCTTTCCCACCGCGGAGGCCGGGCCTCGCCACGTGGGGACAGCGCGTCCCCACGGTCAGCTGACAGGTCTGGGCGCTCCTGTGGTTGTGGCTGGGTGGCGACGTGGCCGTCTCCAGGCTGGGCCCTGGCCGGTGCTGGGAGCACTGTCCCAGGCTCGCCCCCGGAGCCCCGGGCGGCCGGGCCTGGCCCCACCTCTGCCGGCTGACCGCTGCCCCAGCTGCGGTGTCTCCTGGCCGAGCCTGGGTGCTGGCGGCCGGGGGGGCTCCTGGAGGAGCAGGCCGCGCGGCCTGACCCCTGTCCCCTTGTCTCCTAGTGCCCGAGGTGCATGCAGTGTGACACCAAGTTTGACTTTCTCACCAGGAAGGTGAGCTGGGCGGGGCAGGAGGGCGGCCCAGGTGCGGTGTGGGGGCGGGGCCCCTCGAGGCATCGCGGTGGCCGCTGGTGCCTGCGGTCTGCGGGGTGCTCACGCCCGTGCCCGCGTCCCCAGCACCACTGCCGCCGGTGCGGGAAGTGCTTCTGCGACAAGTGCTGCGGCCAGAAGGTGGCGCTGCGGCGCATGTGCTTCGTGGACCCCGTGCGGCAGTGCGCCGGGTGCGCGCCGGTGTCGCGGCGCGAGGCCGACTTCTACGACCGGCAGCTCAAGCTGCTGCTGAGCGGTGAGCGCCGGGCGGGCGGGGTCGGTGGGTGGGACTCCGCCGGGTGTGGTCCCAGCCGCTCCGGGGCTCCGGGCGGGCGGAGCCCCCAGGACCTGGCAGCCCTCTCCCCAACCCCCGGCCCGCAGGCCGTCCTGGCCGGGCTGCTCTGGGGGTCCCCTGGGGGCAGGTCAGCGCCCTGCGATCCGGCCCGGGGGAGCCCCAGGCGACGCTTCTGGCCTCCGGCATTGCACCCCGACCCCGTCACGCCCTTCCCGCCGCCGCCTCGCCCCCTTCTGTCTTCTCTGCGTGTCCCTGGCCTGGAGGGGGCGGCGCGGGGGGGCTACCGCGTGCTCACGTCTGCTCCCCTCCGCAGGAGCCACCTTCCTCGTGACTTTCGAGAACTCCGAGAAGCCGGACACGATGGTCTGCCGTCTTTCCAGCAACCAGAGGTGAGGGCGGGTGCTTCTCCCCTGGCACTGGGCGCCCGGAGCCTCGGAGGGCCGTGGCACGGACGCCTCTGTCTGCCGCAGGTTCCTGCTTCTGGACGGGGACGGGGACGGGGACGGTCACCGCGAGGTGGAGGTGGCGCGCATCGCCGCCGTGCAGATGCTCACGGAGGGCCTCCCTCCCGGAGGTAGGCGCCGCGGGCCGGGGGGCTCCGGGGCTCCACTCGCGGGCGTGTGAGGCGGAGAGGAGGTTCCCTGGACGTGCACTCCGCGCTCTTCCTTCCCGTCTCTCGGGCTGGCATCACCCGGTTCCCCAGAGCCTGCGGCGGGGCCCCCATCGCCGCCGCCCCCCAGGGTCTGCGGAGACGGCCCTCCTCGGGGAGCTCGACCCTCTCCCCTGAAGTCCCTCCTGGGCCTCGGGTCCGAGCGCGGAGGCTGACCCGAGCCCTCTCTCTGATTTCTGACCGGCCTTGCTGACCTCTCCTGCCTGCCTGCCTGCCTGCCTGCCGTAAAGACACTCTCTCTCACACCAGCCTCCCCGCCAGCCGGCCCGCCGCCGAAGGTCAGCGTGTCTGCGGGGCGGGGAGGGGGGCTCCCTGTGAGACCTGAGGCGGCCAAACCGTGAAGCCGTCTGTCCCCTGGGCTCGGCTGTTCTCTCCTGAGGGGGAGCCCTGCTCCGGCTTGCGAGCTCCGCGCGGCCGCTTCGGGGGGCGGGTTTCCCCGGGGGGCGGGGCCGGGGGGCGGGGCCGGGGCTGCTGGCGCCGCGCCCCCTTGTGGCGGCTCCGGGAGCGCAGGGACCCCTGCTCTGCCCGGTTTCCTGGAACCATCAGTGCTCAGAACCGTGTTCTGGAGCGGAGGTGCGGGGGGCGGTGGAGGGCAGGGAGGGTCCCCGCGCCTGCGCTGTCCACAGCAGGGTTGCCCACTTTCTGTCGAGGGTCGGGATGAACGTCGGTTCAGCCCTGCCGGCCACACAGGCTCTCAAAATGCAACAACAGTCACAGGAATCAGGAAAGACCCCTTCCAGGAGCAGGTGGTGGGCAGAACGCAGTGGGCTGCCCCAGAGCGGGGGTGTGGGTGGCGGGGTGGCGCCCCTTCAGAGAGCCCAGGCCGGGGTAAGCCGGCTGACACAGCTGGGACCGCGGCTTGTGAAACGCCTTGCAGGCTTGGCACTTCGGGCTGGGTTCTGAGCTGCAGGGACTGGCGCTAGGTGGTTGTCGCGCAGTCACCCCCCCAAAGACAGCCTTCCAGGAGCTCGTGTCCTGCGGTGGCGTGGCTCCTCCGCTTTGACTCTGGTGCTCGGCGGTGGGGTGGGTGTGAGGCCAGCACGACAGGCGGGTGTAGCCTCGTGCAGGGTCTCATCCATGGGGCGCAAATGTTTGACCCGGGCCCCTGTCCACCCTGTGAGCTCAGGGTCGGCCACCAGGCAGCCACCGCCCTGACACAGGCCCCACCGAGAGGCCAGCTGTGAGGCCAGCACCAGAGTCAGGGAGAGGGCGCCCGGGCCACTGCTTTGGGGCAGCTGGCACCCTGGTGCTCAAGGCCACTTGGGGCATCCTTACCTTGTTCCCACTCCAGGAGGCAACGCGAGGGCCATAGGCATGACCCTGCAGTACACGACCCCGGGGGCGGAGGGGCTGACGCAGCTGACGCTGACAGCCGGCGAGGACGCCGACGGCAGCAGGAGGCAGGCGACGGCATGGCTGGCGGCCATGCATAAGGTACCTGCTGCTCCCCGCTCTCCCGCCCCCGCCCCGCCGAGGTGCCTCCGCCCGCCTCAGCCAGGCACACGCCTCTTTCTGGTCACCTTGCAGGCGGCCAAGCTCCTCTACGAGTCTCGGGACCAGTAACGCCACACGGGCTGGACGGTCGGCTTGGGGCAGCAGCACCTGCTCGTGGGCGCACAGGCACGACTAACCCTGCAAGTGCTGGAGACGCAGCCAAGCCCTCGGAGCCTGCCTAGTGCGATATGCACACGATCGGTTAACGCTCCAGACCATTCGTGCTTTAGAACTTGTCTGACACTTGATACCTAACTGCGGGGGAGGGGGAGGCTGAGCTACACTACTGCTAATACTCTCTGCCTTGTTTTTATGAGTGCCCATGTTTACTAGAAGGTTCTGGTCCCCTGATGCTCACCGGTCCTTCCACAGCCGTGACCCGGGCAGTGGTCCCCTGGCCTGATGTGTGCTGGTGTGCTTCCTGCACTGCCCGCTCGGCGTGCCACTAACCCAGGGCCACAAACCAACCCGGATACTTCACTGGGGAAGGAGCATGCTTTGTATTTTGTACTTTTCACTTACTATTTCACTTTACAATAACTGTACAACAATTTGTATATAAAGCTTACGATTAAAACTTATTTTGAAAGTAAGGGTCAGGCCTTGCCTCTGTGTGTCCAGACAACCCGAGCTTCCCACTCAGCTCAGCTCCGGCTCCAGAACAAAGACTCGAAGCCGCCCGTGGGAGACAGCGTTTATTGCGTGCGTACACGGCCTCAGCACAGGCTGCCCGCGGGTGCGCCTTGCTCGTGAGCACACTGTACAATCGGTGCTCCAAGATCTACACATGTCCATACGTAAATTACACACGAGACTCGTACATGGAAAATAAAGCTCAGGGCCTGGACTTTAATGAGAAAAAAAAACGTTTCCAACATGGTTTTGATAGTTTCGAGTGGTTTAGTCAAAAAATACTTTTGGTATATAAAAGCCTGTACGTACAGTTCAAATCTCGGGAAAGCGCCTCACTGTAAGTCTGGAACCGGGGCAGAGGGACCGGGGAGTCTGGCCCCATCCACCCGCCCCCTGCCCGGGCCTTCACAGCGCCGGGAGGGGCATGGGCACTGGGGCAGCGGGAGGCCGCAGGAAGGCGGCGCCGTGTTGAACTTCTGACCCGGTGGTGTCAACCTGGTCCTAAGGTTCCTTGTGCCTGTGGCCTGTTGGTGACCTAGACCGAGGCCTGGAATGGGAAAGGAGCCCACACCTCAGACACCCCGCTAGACAGACCTCCATACGGGCTCCTTTGGTGATGAGAGAAGAAACGCAGGCGAGGATGGCACCAGGCTTCTGACTTCCGGTGGACAGGAGGGCGGGGCTCCAGCGAGGGGCGCGCCTCACAGCTGGCAGGCTCTCTCGGGGGGCTGGGGCAATACTGGGGTGAGGGGGCCTTGGGGCCCACGTCCATAAGAGCATCGTCTTCATTGGCAACCAATCGGGGGTCAACGACAGGGCTTCTTATTGGCAACAAGGGTGGTGGTTTAGAAAGCTGGGTATTTATTTGGATTTACAGTAATTGGCAAAATTCAGTCTCCTTGGAGGTGAAGGCCTCTCTCTGAGCCGAGGGCAGACCCTCACCCGGGGGCCCTCACACCGCGGAAACGGTCTGCTGCGGGAGCCCCTGAAGCTGCGTCCAGCGTCCACTTCCGGGAGATGGCCAAGTCAGCCTGAGTGCTCCCCGCTGCCGGCGAGCCTGTGCGGTGCTGCAGGGGACGCTTAGGCCAGCGTCCGCTGTCGGGGTTTGATCCGTGGATACAACTGGGAGGCAATGGACAGGGCTTAGGACGAGGGGACAACCGCTGGGCAGGGGCCCTGTGCCGAGGCCAGGCTGACGCTCAGAGGCCACCCCCCTCTGGAGACACCCTACTAACGCCCAGAGGCCCTATGCCTTTTTCTTTCAGGGCACTCGGGACCGGTGTCCAGTGACTGCAGGACGAGAGCAGCTGCCAGCCCACTGGGCGCGGAGCAGAGAGCAGAGGGAGGCCCAGGGCCTGAGGGGCCATCGGTGCAGAGGGCGCAGCCTGCGGGCCCCGGGAGCAGAACACGCTGTGAGCAGCCCTCATCGAGGGGCTCCAGCCTCCCCACAGGCCTCCCCCAGAGCAGATGCCCCCCGACCCGCCCCACTCCCCGCGGCTTCCAGGAAGCCTGGAGAAAGGCAGTCTTGCCCCCGGGGTCTGAGCAGTAGGAGGGCCCCACCCCCAGCAGTAGGAGGGCCCCAGCGCAGCCTTACCCCTAGCAGGTTCCTGGGCACGTAGCCCTCCCGGTCCCCGAGGCGAGCCCACCACCAGTCGGTCTCGACCTCGTCCTTGCGCCGGAGAATGGTGAGCGCATCCCCTTCGCGGAAGGTCAGCTCGTCGCTGTTCTGGGCCTCATAGGCCCACAGGGCATACACCACGCCTTTGTTCATCACGCCCAGCTTCTCCTGCACGCCTGGGACAGGAGAGCCGACAGTCAGGTCTGCAGGGCAGGCTGCTGAGGGCCCGCACCAGGCTCGGAGACGCCGCTGGCCTCGGGCATCCCGCTGGGGCTGCAGCGGAGCGCTTAGAGGCTGGGCCGGCTGCGGCCCCCAGAGTAACGCCACCAGTCCCTTCCACGTCCCAGGAAGAGGCCCGCGGCAGAAGCTTCACGTCCAGAAGCAAAGGTGCGTTCATGCTAAGTTGCTTCAGTCGTGTCCGACTCTGCAACCCTAAGTAACTTGGCCCACCAGCCTCCTCTGTCCACGGGATTCTCCAGGCAAGAACACTGGAGTGGGTCACTGTGCTCTTCTCCAGGGAGAAAAAAAGGTGGTGTTTCTTAGGGTGAAACTTAGAACTCACAAGCCCATGACTGAAGACCTGTGTGCCGCTCGGGGGCGGGAAGCACGCTCCACCAGAGCGACAGGCTGCCGCCTCCCGGCACAGGCGTCCCCCGCCCCCCGCACAGCCTGTCCTGGGGGCTGGGCCTGGGGCACTGCCCTGTTGTGCGTCACTGTCCACGGAGTGGGGACTGAGACCACCCGGGACGCCACCCTCGAGGCCTCGCTCCGGGCTGCTGCGTGCCCAGGGCATCCTGGCCGCCCTGTCCCCCTCCTCTGCACAGAGAACATCTGGCAGAGAGGGGAAGACTTTGTTTTGAGCAACTCAACATGGAATCCTGACCATGAGAATGTGACAGGTCTTCAGGGATGAGCCCAAGGGCCGTAGTGACCTCTGTTCCCCGGAGACAGACTGGGCTTCCCCAAGGGTGAACTCAGGGCTTCTCTTGGCCCAGGCAGTGGCATGGTGTGTGCCCACCGCGGCCCAGGAACGGCACCCGAGGGCATGTGCCCACGCCCTTACCGTATAGAAACTGGGAGCACTGGATATAGCCCTCCTCCATCTCCTCGCACTTGTCCGCAGCCGTCTCGATGTCGCTGATGGTGGAGGCGAAGATGGCGGCGCCGCTCTCCACCAGCTGCTTGCAGAGGTGGACGCTGTTGCAAGAGGCGGCGCAGTGCAGGGGCGTCCTGGGGGGCACAGGGCAGCCTCACGTCCTGCCCGCGGCCCAGGTCCCGGGCGGCCTGCAGGGCACGCGCTCACCACCCAGCCAGCTGCTGCGTTGCTGCCTTTGCAGGGACCTGATTCTACGCCCACTTCTACAACGGACACACAGACTGTACACACACACACACCGCCCCCAACACACCACACCCACACCTCAAAAGGCTGGGTGGTGAGCGGACCGAGAAGCAACCTGTAAACTGCCTGTTCGTGGTGTGACGTGAACATGCCCTCACACCGTGGACATGGCCCTCACAGCAGCTGTGATGGTAACGGCTGTACGTTACCACAATATAAAGAAACATGTTCACAGGCGGCAGCACAGACTGCGGCCTGAGGCTCACAGTCAACGGCACGGGTCCCTCCACACAGGCTTTCTGGCCGCTTGAGAACAAATGGTTCCGTGGTCAGCCGTGTGACAGGCATGATCACAGCGGAGCCTTTGGCAAAACCAACGCGAGAACAGAGGTGGCGGGGAGGAGGCGCGGCCCGGGCGCGGCCGTCCTGTCTCCTTTCCTCCTCTGCCCCCACCCACCCCGGGGCCTCACCAGCCGTCGCTGTCGGCAGCGTTCACGTTGACCCCAAAGTCCAGCAGGAACCGCACGATGTGGTGGTGGCCGGCACAGACGGCGTTGTGCAGGGGGGTGATGCCCTCGTCGTTGGGCTTGCTGGGGTCCTCCACCTACGACACGGGACATGACGCGTGAGCCCCGCCAGGCGCCGCCAGGGCCGCTGCCCCACACAGGCACGCGCTCACCTCGTAGATGACCCTCTGCACCAGGTCGAACTCCCCCTCCAGAGACGCGTCCAGGAGCAGCGCCAGCGGGTTGAAGCGGACCCGCAAGCCGTGCCCCGTCCGCTCCGAGTTGGGCTTCTTCAGGTTGGTCCGCTTGCTCTATGGGGAGAAAGTGTGCTTTGGATTTCAAAGGGACCCCACGCAAGCAGGCTGGGAGCGGAGCGGAGGAGGCAGGAGGGGTCCTAGAGCCCGAGGCGGAGCTCCACCCGCAGAGCCTCTGCCTGCAGCCCCAGCGAGCAAGAAGGGGGCACTGCAGACCAGCCTGCACCTGGCTCTCAGGGGCGGCTCTGCCTCGGGGGCCCGGCTGTCCCTGCAGGTGTCTGAGGGAGGCAGCGAGGGGAACCTCAGAGCTGAATTGCCCCTGCCCTGCCAAGGGGCTCAGGGCAAGAGGCTCCCACCTCCCTCTGCTACTCCGGCACCGCTCTGCCCCCAGCGCTCTGTTTAGTAGGGTCTCCTCCCCTAGCGGACTGCCCTGATCCCAGCGATGCCCCCCTTCCTCAGGAACCCTTGGGCCCCCAGGGCCAGGCTGGCTCCACTGTCCGGCACCACCCGACCCAGGTGTGTCCCTGACCAGCTCTGGCTGGCTGGCCAGGAAGCCGGTGCCCTGGTCTAGGGTGACACCCACCGTAGAGGCCACAGACAGCGGCAAGGCCGGGGGCGCCTGCTCCTCCCCTGGAGAGGGGGCCTCAGCCCCAGGGCTGGGGGCCTGCTCGGTGGACGGGGCCGTGGCCACGTTGTTGTTGTCATCCTCGGCCGGCTCAGCCGTCTGGTGGGTGTTTGGGGGACAGAGCAGGCCCTCGGGTTCAGGGGAAGGGAGCCGGTTGTCATTGGCGTCAGAGGCGGGGGCGGGCTCGGCGGGGAGTGGGGCGGGGAGCGGGGTGGGGCCAGCCTCGCCCAGGTTCCCGTTGGCAGTGGTGTTCCCATTGTCCACATCAGCCAAGGAGCCTAGGAAGTCCTGCGAAGGGCTGGGCTGGTAGAAGGGGGCACCCTCCATGCCGCCAGCCAGCGTGTTGAAGCGCTGGTACAGCAGCTTCTGGATGTTGGGCCCACCAGGGCCCTCGGGCTCTGTGATGGAGCTGCGCTTCTTCAGGGGCCGCGGCGCGTTGGCCAGCTTCCTGCGCAGGGCCTCCAGGTCGGCGTCGCTCTGGTAGCGCAGCGGCGAGTGCACGATGGGCGTCAGCTTGGTGGGGCTGAGCGGCCGCGGCAGGCTCTCCACGGCCCCGTCCCCGGGCGGCGCGGGGCTCTCGGGCTCTGGCTCCTTCTCGGCGCTCTCCCCAGGAGGCGGGGGCTGCGTGGCACCTGGGGCCAGCGAGCCGTGCAGGAAGGGCAGCGGGGACGGGGACGTGGAGCCAGACGGCAGAACCGGCTTCCCGTACACTGGGGAGACAAGCCCAGCGCTCAGCACCTGCCAGAGGCCGCAGGAAAGCCACGGGAACCGCGAACTCCTCCCTGGGGAGGGGGACTCTCTACTTGATTGTGTGTACGGAATCAGGGCTTTTTCAGATGCAAAAAAGAAAAAGGCTGCAAAGCCGCCTACCCACAGTAAAGAGGCACTCGCTGTTTGCTAGCCAAGGAGAGCCACATGACCCTGGGGCTGCGCCACATGGCCAAGACCACAGGCCGCCTCAGGAAGGAAGGGCCCCTGGGGCCCTGGTGCTCCTCGCCCCCAAGGCCAGAGCCTGCCGCAGGTCAGGGCTGGCATTTCCACCTGGGCCCCCCTGGGGAGCCTGGAGATTCTCAAACTAGATTCTGGAACCTGCAGCCCACACGGGAGAACTCTGAGGAGACCCCAGACAGCGCTGAGGCCCAGATCCTGCCGCCCAGGAGGAACCACCATCAGCCTCCACACGCAGGAGCTCCGTTCTCACACCTGCCTCCCCAGGAGACTGGGGTGGACTTCCCTGCACCCAAACCAGGGCTCTATGTCCCTGTGGGCTCTGCGAGAGGACCCCAAAGCAGCAAAACCCTTCCCTCATATCACCCCCAGGGGCCTGGTTCGGCGACTGCTAGGCGGCCAGGGGATCAGGTCCAGGCAGACCCCCACGACACCAGCTCCCAGCTAAGTCCTGCACAAGTCACTACAAAGCAGGAGAAAAAAGGGCAAATTCTGAGATGTCAGCCTTCTATGGCCTGGATTTCCTGAGTAATGTGGGCAGGCGGGCGCTCAGATGGGAAGTCAGGGAGCGGGGGTCTACCGGCAGAACCGCTCTGTGTATGTCATCCTTATCCCCCGCTCACACAGACACCCACAGCCACATGTCACTAGGAATCAAGTCTAACCCTGAACAGCCTATGGCCCGGAACTCAGGGTACAGACCGGCATTTTCTGAAATAGGATTTCCCAGCCCCAGGAGAAGGAGTACACGCCCAGCATACCTGCTTTAACCGACTTATTCACGGTGCTGTGTGCTGCTGGCTGGTAATTCTTAGGTGGTGTGGCTTGCTGGAGGTACATGGAGTATATGGAACTGGAATTCACCGTCTGGGGTCCTTTCCTGGGGGACTGTGGCCTCGACCCTTTATCAGCCAGGAAGGGCCTAATGGCCACAGTCAGCGGGAGTTCAGGTTTGCCGTCTCCGGCTGGAAAGGCAGGCAGCCCTGCCGGCGGGTATGTGGGACTCGGGGGCACAGAAATCCTCTGCTGAATCTGCTGCGAGGAGCCTGGCTGGTGCGGGCCACCCGCAGGGGGCAGCGGGGCGGGCTTCTGCCGACTGGGAAGGCCTGCGCTGGGCCTGGGCAAGCTGCCCTCCTTCCTCCTCTCCAGGGAGTTGGTCGAGCCCGGGCCCACAGGGGCAGGACTTGGGTATGTCCCATAGCTCGGGGGCAGCGGCTTGCTGACACCAGGCAGGGGGGGTGGCACTTTGCCGATCTCCATGCCCTAAATCAAGACGTTAGAGAGGAACAGAGTCAGTTTCTGACAAGCTCAGCATGTTTCCACCCCCCGTCACAGGAGTACAAAGTAGGACTGTCCTCCCTCCAAGGGGCCCGTGAGCAGGTGTGGGCACGCCGCGGGGTCACACAGCAGGGGGACGATCCTGACCACTGGCCTCCCACGCACGCCCAGCCCACGTGCTCAGGGCCGTGAACTCCTTCGGACTTGGGTACGACATGGACACTAACAGGATTAATCTGCCTCACGACACCTCCTACCCCTTAGATGAAGACGAAGGCTGAAGAGGGGTGTGGTCAGCTACGGGCTTGTTTGTGTTCTGGACAAAGACGGATGGCCTACCAGCTTCTCCGGGGCACTCAGGGCTGACAGGGACACGGGCTGGCTAGAGACGGCCCCCTGCTTGAGCGGCCCCTCAGCACTCGCGTCCTTCCAGTCCACGCCGGCCATCTGCGGCGGTCTCACCGAAGAGCTAGAATTCTGTTTTAAGGTCGGCCAGTTTCCATCATTGGCTTGAAAAGAACATAGAATTTAAGTAAAAATTTTCTTGAAATCAGTTGAACCAATGTAAGAATAACCCTCTGCCAGAAGCAAAAAAATCACCTCTGAGACACTACAGTCTGATGGAGCCACGTGGGCAGCTGCCGAGGGCAGCCTCTGCCAAGGGGCCTTGCCAGCACCTAGGCGGGCAGCTGCTGAGGGCACCCTCTGCCGAGGGGCCGCGCCAGCACCCACGTGGCTCTCACGTGTGCAGAGACTCATCGACCAAGCACACGGATGCGCCAACCCCGGCGAGGGGCCAGAGGGCTGGAGAAACATTCTCAGCTCCCATTGAAATACAGGTCAAACCCATTACATCCACACCAATGAGCAAAACAAGCGTTGGCACTGGGTTTTCAAACACTGTTTACAAATACAGTTACACACAGCAATAAAAAAGATTTATCTTTTGACTTCGTAATAGGTTTGACTTGTACTGCTTCCGGGATTAGAAGAAAAATTTGACTTTAGTCTGTTAGAAATTTCCATCCTCTGAAAATAATTCATGATCACAGGAGAGCGGTACAGTTCCCAGTGATCGGAGTAGCAGGCCGCAATCTGCTGCGGTGATGAGAAAGCCAGTGAACCCAGGTTCTTAGGAAAGCCACTGAGGAGGCACACTGTTTAACAGCGTTTTCCAAACTGAGAAAGGGTGCAGAAGCATCCCCCGGTGGGAGAGGCCGGCTCTCAGGGAGTGGCAGGGGCTGGACTGGAGGGGAAAAGGGACGCCTGGGGCACTGTCCAGACCCTCCTGCCACCTGCCAGCACAGCGGGGGTGGCTGAGGGGCTGCAGCTCGTACCGCGCCTGGTGAGGGGGAGGCACGGGCTCGCATGGCCTGGAGAGGGCCTGAGGGCGCCGGGCAGCGGCACCTCCGAGGCAGAGTCTGCCTGTGGCTGCAGCCCACTGCCTCCCTGCTCAGCCCAGCCCAGCTACCAGCCCTGGCGAGCTCTCCCAGGCCTCAGGCCAAGCCACCCCTTTGCTCGCTGCAGGTCAGGCCGCTCCCCGTCCACAGGTGTGCACGCTCTTGCGCCCCTGGGCGCTCTCAGGCTGGGCCATGTGGGCCACAGACATGCAGTCTAACAGGATGCGCTGAGGGCAAACCCCGGGCTATGGGGCGACAAGCAGAGCTGACTCGGGAGGGGCGGCTGGCCCGCTAAGGTCACAGGAAACGCGGCTGCCAGCCGCTCCCGAGGCGCCAGGCCCACAGGAGAGTCCGTGGACATCAGGCACAGAGGCAGTGGCGAGGGACTAGAACTTCTCTTTCTTCAGCATGAGGCAGGAGGTGCAGAAGAAAGACCCATTTATTCTTGTTAGCAACGGTCAACCATCTCAAAGTGTGATGGGAGATTCCTGCATGAAGTGAAAACTAAAAGCCTCATGATGAACTCAGAAAATCACCTTCATTCTGTAAAAGCAAAACCAGAACAGCCCTTTGGCCGACACCTGCCAGGCCCCTCCTAAGGGGGTCTGGGTTCCGGCCCAGCCTGGACGCCACTCCTGCCCGGGAGGTGGGGACCAGCCCCGTGCAGCGGCCTCTGGTAGGGTCTGAGCAGGGAGCAGCCTTTGTCAGTTTGGAAGAACTGCGGATTTGGCAGCGTTACCAGAGCTCCCCAGAGGGCCTGCCGGCCAACATACGCTTTGCAAACGGGCTCGCGGGGCACTGCGATGGGCCGCGGCCAGGCCCGGCGTCGAGGTGTGACACTGTCCACAAGCGGGTCGCTCTGGGTTGACCACGGCCATCTGTGCGACACGGAACCAGAAGGACAGCCGAGGGCACATTAGTCTTCCAGGAGCCTTCTCACTGAGGCTCTCCACCCGGGCTGTGGGCTGGCATGGGGCCCCCGTGCCCACTCACCCTGCAGCACAGAGGGGGCAGGGCTGCGGCCGAACCCTGGGGACACGGCCTCCCGGCCCCGTGGGGGGCTCCTCCTGGTGGCTCCGGCCAGGCAGACCAGCACACGCCCATGAAGAGGAGGGAACTGCGAGCCACCGGCAGCTCAGGCGGGCTGGCAACGTTTAAGCTGAGCAGGACCTGGCTGTGCTAATTACCTGCCATCGGACCCGAGGATCATCTACTCCCACCATCAGGTGGGTCAAATAATAAAAACAGCTTATCGATGAAAGTTGCACGTCAAGTTTCATGCAGATTACGTGTGCCATGTGGCTTCTGAGACACGGCCACGAAGGGACCTGTGCCAGAGCATGTGGCCCAGGAGGGCTGGGGACGCCTCATCCTGCCGGGGTCAGGGCAAGCCCCAGGTCCTCGAGTGGCGTGGCCACTCAGACCAGGTGCCAGGCAAGCGACCAGCAGTGCACAGACAAACCGACCGCCACCCGTGAAGCCCAGCCGGCGGTCCTGCCATCGCGAGTGGCGAGCGGCAGCTGCACCTGCGCTGAGACCCCCGTGACGGGCGGCCCCTGCCATGGCGTCTTACTGCCCGGCATCGGCACCGTATGCGTCAGGGTCACACGTGGCCTCTTGATGTGCTGTCTTCCTCTGAGAAAGGAGTGTGGACTCCCCATGAAGACCAAGGCTGTGCTCGGCTGGGAAGCCAGGGTGCTGCAGGGACCCCATGTCCTCAGGGAGGTTATGCACCACACGGAGCCAGAGACCTGAGTCCGGTCACACCGCCAACTCAGGGTGGTGAGGGCCAAAGGGATGGTTTGTGGACTTTTTGATGGACAGAGCCCGTGCTGGTGGAGAAGGCAGAGCAGCTACAGCAGTGATCCGCAACCTTGGCGGCACCAGGGACCGGTTTGTGGAAGACAATGTTTCCACGGACCAGGAGGCGAGGGATGACTTAGGGATGATTCACGTGCCTTATGCTGACTGTGCACTTGTTTCTAATCTCATGCCACCGCTGACCTGACAGGAAGTCCCGGCCCATGGCCCTGAGGTTGGGGACCCCTGAGCCACAGAGCTCTGCCCCTGGGGAGGCAGCTGGGTCAGGACGAACAGCCCAGCTGCAGGGAGGCGCCCCTGCTGCCCACCAAGTGCCCTCAAGGGAAAGAAAACCTGTGGTGGGAGAGACCCAGGTCTTAACTAAGCTGTTTTCAGAAACCAGAGTAAGGATGGTGAGTCCAAAAAAGGGCCTGCTCTGGTCTCAGGACTGTCGTTACCGTGGTGGTGCGCAGCTCCCTGAAAGCTGCCCGAGACGGTGACGTGCCTTGGGGGACACTTCACCAGGGCTGGAGTGCGAGGTGGGCCCCTCTGAGACCTCTGCCCCCTGGTTCTCCTCCCTGCCTCCCTGCTCTCCCCAGAAGAGGGCCAGGGCCACTCACCGGATTTGGACCTTCCATGGGCAGCACTCGAGGCGACGGTGAGGGACTGGGGCTTCGCCGGGTCTCCGGGGGCAGGGCAGCTGCCGGTGCTGGGCACCTGGATGTACGGCCCTACCGCCGCCACCCTGCCAGGCGCGCTCAGGGGCGACTGAGGCGACGATGTGCCGTTCACACGGCTCAGCTGCAACATGGAGGAGAGAAAGAGTCAGGAGAACTGTCAGCCTAGTGTGACGGACGGCTCAGACCCGACCCACACGTCAACAGCCACACGTAGGAAGCTCCACCAGCCTGGGAGCCCAGTGCCTAGAAACGGTGAGACCTCCAGAAAGGGCCCTGGCCAAGTCCTGTATGGGTGATGCCTTGATAACACCGACCTGGGTGTGAGCGGTAAAAACTAGGAGCTGAGCGGAGACAGAGCAGCCCCTGGGGACCCCCTCACCTGGGCAGGCAGAGAGGCCCCGTCAAAGCCTGAGCTCTGGGCCTGGCCCCTCCCACTTAGTCACTGTGCTGCCATGGGCAAGTGACTGAGCGTTTCTGAGCCTCTGCAGCCCTGTCTGAAAAGCTGGGGGAAGGGCTGTCCCAAGGACTGAAAGAGACATGCAAGACACAGCAACAGGGTCTGGACGGGCAAGACTCTGAGCAGCTCCCTGAAGGCAGCTCTGCCCATCTCAGCAAGGACACTGGTCCTGTGACACTGCCCCGCCACAAGAGCATGCAGACCAGAGATCTGACAGGGAGACATGGACCCTCAGAGTTCCCCAGACAGGCTGGAAGTGAGACATGCATGCCTTTCCCCCAACTGTTTGCAAAAGTCTGCATGCGTGAGCATGTGTCACTCTGGAGAAACGGTCCATGATTTAAAAAAAAAAAGTAGTATTTATTTTCGTTGCTGCATGTGGGTCTTTACTTGTGGCATGCGGGATCTAGTTCCCTGACCAGGGATCAGACCCGGGCCCCCTGCACTGGGAGTGTGGAGTCCTAACCACTGGACCACCAGGGAAGTCCCAGGGTCCGTGATTTTGACAGCTGCTCAAAGGTGCCAAAAACCTTTGGGTTGGAGACACATCTCTGCAGGAGCACCAGCCTCTTCAGGAAGATGCCCTGATGTATCAGGTTCAATAAGCAGTAATGTCTGTATAGCCATTTGGAATGGTTAATTTTACCCATCAACGTGGCGCAGCTGTGATGGTGTTTTTAACATTTAAATCAACAGACTGTGACTAAAGCAGATTGCCCTCCATAATGTGGTTGGGACACCCCATCAGTTGAAGGCCCTAGAGGAAAAGACTGCCTCCTTGGAGGCAGAGGGAGTTTTGTTGCAGACAGCCTCAGACCTAGGCTGCAACACCAGCAACTCCCTGGGTTCTTCAGGCCGTAGGCCAGCTGCGCAGAGCTGGGGTGTGCCAGCCTCCACACCTGCCTCAACAGCTCCTGACAGTGAGGTGACTGACTGATCGAGCTCCACACAGGGTGCACAGGGGACTGCCCCACCATCACTGAGACCGAAGCGTGATCAGGGGTGGGGCGAGGGCACGCCTCCTCCCCATGGTCTCTGGGCGAGGGCACGCCTCCTCCCCATGGTCTCTGGGAGAAGGGAACCGTTACCTGCAACCAGGGCATTACACAGAGAACCACTGACCTCTAGGCACCCTGGTTAAAAGAAAACAGTGCAGATATGTAGCCAAGAGCCTCTTCAGCTGAGACCACTGCACACAAGGCCCCCGGCACCCGTCCTCCTCTGGGCCGCCTCCCCCACCCCACCCAGGGAGCCCTGGCGCCCAGCCCTCGCCTCCTGAGCTGCCCCGAGGATGCTGGTCCACCACCAGAGCAGCTCACAGTGAGGACGAGGGGCTCCTGGGGCACCATCCCAGCTGCCGGGCCGCCCACTCCCCTTCCACTGCTGAGGGGAGCAGCCGGTCAGCTCTGCACTGAGGCCCTGCTCCCCCGGAGCCCGCAGCACCACTGGGGGAACACAGAGCCAGCCAGACGCCACACACAGCGGTGGCCATCCTCCCATACGTTCCCTGTGATACACACACTCATGAAGTGCTGGGAGCAACAGCAAGACTCGGGGAGCTCTACTGACAACAGGGCTGGAAACGTGAACACGGGCCCTGGGATATAGAGAACCACCAGAAGTTATACAAGGAGTACAGTGCTGATCGGAAATACACCCGTGTTACAGTTAAACAGAAAAAGACTAGGCACAGAACAGTATAAATGATGTAAATGAAAGTGAAAGTGCCTCAGTCGTGTCCAACTCTGCGATTCCATGGACTATACCGTGCATGGAATTCTCCAGGCCGGGAATACTGGAGTAGGTAGCCTTTGCCTTCTCCAGCGGGTCTTCCTGACCCAGGGATCGAACCCAGGTTTCCTACATTGCAGGCGGATTCTTTACCAGCTGAGCCACAAGGGAAGCCCAAGAACACTGGAGTGGGTAGCCTATCCCTTCTCCATGGGATCTTCCCAACCCAGGAATTGAACCAGGGTATCCTGCATTGCAGGCGGATTCTTTACCAACTGAGCTATGATGTAATTCCTACAATTCCATTTTTAATTAAAAATTGAATACTTTTCTGTCTATATTAAGCAAAAGACTGGCACCATTAACAAGTATCATCGCTGGAGAATGAGGAGGACAGCAGGATGCTGTCTCAGCTGTTCTGTTTAGGGGGCTTCCCAGGTGGCACCAGCAGTAAAGAACCCGCCTGCTAATGCAAGAGACGTAAGAGACACAGGTTCCTTCCCTGGGTTAGGAAGATTCCCTGGAGGAGGGCACGGCAACCCACTTCGGTATTCTTGCCTGGAGAATCCCACAGACAGATGAGCCTGGTGGGCTATAGTCCATAGGGCTGTAAAGAGTCAGACACGACTGAAGCGACTCAGCACATACTGTTTCAACTTTCTTCCAGTGAGTATTCATTACCTTTGAAAGTCAAAATACTAAATAAATAGTTTTTAAAAGCACTAACCCCTTATACAGCACTTTGCTCAAGAATTTACAAAGCCCTGCCACATGGGTTAGGAACCCTTACAGCAGCCCTCAGCTCACAGTAAGTGCATCAGGCACATAAAGTCAAGGACTCTACGCGCACAGCCTGAACCGTGACTCCAGGGCCCAAAGCTCCCCAGTGGAGGGAGACAGAGCCGCCTGGGGAGGGTGCATGGTGAGCAACAGCAGTCTGGGGTGCAGACAGGCTGGTTGATCCCACACTCCAGGAACAACTGTCTTTGGGAACAAGAACTTACTTCTACTGACATTTTTTATGGTTTACGGCCAGTTCGTGCTCTATCAGCTATGGCAGTGGGGGGCAGCAGGGCGGCCTTACAGCAAAGATGTACACTCTGAGGACGAACCATTTGCAGTGTTTTATCTCACAGAAATATTTTCTTTTGCACATGCCTGAGTTTTCTTCCCGTACAGACGCTCGCGCAGCTCGCTAATCCGCTTGTCCATCATGGCCACCTCCACGTTGCGTTTATTCAAGAGCTCCTTCTGCTGCTGCAGCTTTGAATTCTGTTCCTGGTTGAGCTGGTTACGAATCTGCAGAACAGAAAATACAATGTTTATGATCTGTATTCATTAAAAGGTCAAATTCTCATTGTTGGGGGGTTAAAAAAAGGAAGAAGAAAAAAGCAACATTTGGTTCTTACGTGTATTTACATACAGGCATCATCCCAGGTGCTAAATAGTTTACAGGTACAGCAGGGATGAAGCCGGAACCTAATTCTTATGGAACAATAAGAGAGCAGGTATCCGCAAATGTGTCTTCAGAGTGTACAGAGGACTAGTGGGAAACAAGCCTGTGGCCCTAGGGAGCTGGGGTGGGAGGCCATTCAGTGACCCTGTCCTGGACACGCCAAGGGACCTAGGGAGAGGCGTCTGGTTCTGCCCCACGCAGGAGACCCATGGACGGTCCGAACACCAAACTGAATGTTCTTATATCATTTTTAAAAATTGCTGCACACAAACTCTTAATTGTGGCATGTAGGATCTAGTTTTCTGACCAGGGATTGACCCAGGCCCTCTGCACTGGGAGCTTGGAGTCTCAGCCACTGGACCACCAAGGAAGTCCCTTTTATGATATTTTAATGGGTTAATCAGAACTTTAAAAATATGAAATAGAGAACAGAAAACATCACAGTGCACTGCGCACCGGAGGCTAATGAGCACTGTCGTGTCCAACTCTTTCAGATGCACACAGGTACCAGCACATATAAGAGGAACTAAAAAGCCTCTTGATGAAAGTGAAAGTGGAGAGTGAAAAAGTTGGCTTAAAGCTCAACATTCAGAAAATGAAGATCAGGGCATCTGGTCCCATCACTTCATGGGAAATAGACGGGGAAACAGTGGAAAGTGTCAGACTTTATTTTTCTGGGCTCCAAAATCACTACAGATGGTGACTGCAGCCATGAAATTAAAAGACGCTTACTCCTTGGAAGGAAAGTTATGTTCAACCTAGGTAGCATATTCAAAAGCAGAGACATTACTTTGCCAACAAAGGTTCGTCTAGTCAAGGCTATGGTTTTTCCTGTGGTCATGTATGGATGTGAGAGTTGGACTGTGAAGACGGCTGAGCGCTGAAGAATTGATGCTTTTGAACTGTGTGGTGTTGGAGAAGACTCTTGAGAGTCCCTTGGACTGCAAGGAGATCCAACCAGTCCATTCTGAAGGAGATCAGCCCTGGGATTTCTTTGGAAGGCATGATGCTAAAGCTGAAACTCCAGTAGTTTGGCCACCTCATGCGAAGAGTTGACTCATGGAAAAGACTCTGATGCTGGGAGGGATTGGGGGCAGGAGGAGAAGGGGACGAAAGAGGATGAGATGGCTGGATGGCATCACCGACTCGATGGACGTGAGTCTGAGTGAACTCCGGGAGTTGGTGATGGACAGGGAGGCCTGGCGTGCTGCAATTCATGGGGTCGCAAAGAGTCGGACACAACTGAGCGACTGATCTGATCTTACCTGACCAGCACATACACACTGGTACCAGACAGGAGGTAACATGTACTTTTTAAGTTTGACTGCAGTCAAAAAGTTGGAAATGCATATAAATAAATATAATACATTCATCACATTTCACCAAAAGAATTCTTAAAAACTGCACTTTTTAACAATTGCTTAAAACCATAAAAAGTAATAAATTCTTATAACACTTTATTTCATGCCATTTTAATACCGTAATATTTATATTACAGAACTTAATGGCAGCCATGAGCCAGTTTATTCCCTGTGATTAAAAATCCCCATTTCGTAAAGTGATAGAATCCTTTTTCTAGCAAGTGCTAATAGAAGCACAAATCTTGCTTCTGGCTTGACAAACCACCTGCTGCACGCCTCCTGAGGGTTGCTGACGACTGTGTCCTCCCAAGATCCACCCTGGTCCCCAGTGTGACTGCACCAGTCAGGAGGCTGGGGCCTTCATGGTGGGGTTGTAAGAGGAGGGAGAGAAAGCAGAGCAGGTGAGGACACAGCAAGAAGGCGGCCAGGAAGGGACCCTCCCCGTGAGCTGAGTCTACCAGCACTCTGATCTGGGACTTCCAGCCTCCAGAACCGTTAAGACAGACCTGTCTGCAGTTTTAAGGCAGCCCAAGCTGACAAACACAAGGATTTAACAACAGGCATCAATCTTGTCAAAACACAGCTTACACAAAGGCCTTAGGTATCATCTGAAGCTTAGTTCTTTACCAGTTCATTATATTGCCAATTAAATTCATATCAAATTTCTGTACTAAAAGCATGCTCAGTGAGAGAAGTCACTCACAGAGAACTACAACTGCATGACTCCATTCATACGGAATTTCCAGAACAGGCAAATCCATAGAGACTGAAAGTAGAGTCACGGCTGCTTAGGGCTAGAGGGGTAGGGAGTTGTGGGGTGATGGTGAAGAGGCGTGGGATTTCTTTTGCAAGCGGTGAAGATAGTCTAAAATCGACTGTGGTGGTGGATACAGACTCTGTGTAGATACTGAAACCACTTACTTGTAAACTGTAAATTGGTGTATCATAAACTATGAATTATAGCTCAAAGCTGTTCAAAACATTCTTTTGTACTGAATACATTTGGTGCCTACTATTAAAGTAGAATTTATTCATTTTCAATTTCTGAGGTTTACAGCCTGCACCGGAAGGACGCCCAAAAGAAGGACGTTTTAACAGAATCATTCCTCAAACTCAGGGGAGTCACCTGGAGCTCCTGGTACAGTCTTTTCAGCTCCACTGCTGCCGGTCCTGTCAGCTTGCCACTGTAAGGCTGGAACCCGTTCAGTTTTCCCTTCTTTAAATCTTCTAATTGTTGACTGAGTTGATCAACTCTTAAAATTGCAGTCTGTACTTCCTGCTTCTTTTCCTGGAACATGGCACTGAATCTTTCTATTTCAGCAGCTGTAATTTCCCATCAGTCAAGAAAAAAACATAATTAGTGGACTTGTTTTTTCATGGTATTTTGCTTTTTTTTGGGTGACAGTTCTTCATTTCTATACCTTTAACTCAACTCTGGCATTATCCTTGGGGAGAAAACCATAAGGTGCATAATCCAGAACGTATTTCAACAAACATGTGACCACTTGGAAGACAGTCATTTGCACTAATTATTTAATGTTTTAATTTTGAAGAAATTACTTATTTCATTGGCTGTGCTGGGTCTTAACTGTGGCATGTGGGATCCAGTTCCTTGACTAGGGCTTGAACCCAGGCTGCCTGCATTGGGAGCGAGGAGTCTCAGCCACTGGACCACCAGGGAAGTGCCTGAATGTTTTTAAATTAGGGCAACTGTCCCAAAGCTACCTTGGTCAAGCCACTTAGGAAGCTCAATGCACCAAAGATACCACTCTGTGAGGGCAGGACCACCCAAATCTATCTTGCTTATTACTGTAACATAAAGCAGGTACTGGGCTTCCCTGGTAGCTCAGATGGTAAAGAATCTGCCTACAATGAAGGAGACTGAGGTTAAGTTCCTGGGGAGGGAAGATCCCCTGGAGAAGGGAATTGCTACCCCCTCCAGTATTCTCACCTGGAGAATCCCATGGAGTCGCAAAGAGTCCGACACGACTGAGCAACTCACGCTACTACCGCCAAAGTGGGCACTAACTGAACAGTAAAGTGACGATCCACGCACACACACGGTGAGCATCTGCGTGCTTCAGCTCAACACACAGATAGAACTGAGGCTGCTCGGTTAAAACAGAACCTCCCTCATGAACTGAGTCTTAAGAGGACCCGAGTCTTAATCCAACGGGTGGCTACAAGCGAGGTAACAGGAGGGTCTCCCTAATACCCTGCTAAGGCTGCAGAAGGTCTTCTAAGACCTCCTAGTCTCACCACGCATCCTGGCAGCTGCAGATGGCAGAGCAAAGCTCCAGCGCTTCCCTACAGCGAGCTCTGGCATCAGCTTATGACTGAGGCGCTTGGAAACCAGCCTGTCTCACTTGGTCTATGCCTAGGGAGCGTGGACGCCCTGGGCCGCAGCACGTACATAGATTGCCATTCATGATTTTGCTGTAGTCTACTTGTCCTCTCATGGCACGGATCTTCTTCAGCTTATTTTCCTGGGCTTCAACTCGTTCTTTCAATTTCTGAAGCTTTTCATTTTCAGAAATAGACTGCTGCTGACGGCGCTCCTGTTGCTTTAGAAAATGTAAACGCTGTTCCTATCGAGAGAGGAGAATAGCTAGCTTTGAAAATTGAAATGCACAGTCACTTCTGAACACTAAAAACAGTTTAAGTGGAACCCACAGGATCTCCTGTCTTCATGAATATTAGAGAAATGCCGGACACCCCCTCACTGCCATCCTGTGTGTGAAGCCCAGCAGCCCAAGCTTCCTGCTGCTGGTACCAGGTTTCCCGTGCCTACAAAGCAGCTTCCACGGGTCCCTCGCTTAACCTCCTAAAGGAAATGAGCACTGACCAGCAGATTTTATACTGAAAAGAGAGAAGGTGATTAGTAAGGAGATGAACCTCTAATTTGCTAAGTGGCAGGGACCCTGGAGGAAGTGCTTGTTTTCTTTAGGACTAGTTTCTTCAAAAGGAATCAAACATTTTATCATCAAACAAGAACAGGACAGCCCTACAGTAAAAGCACATGTAACACTCTTCGATAGTTTTTTACCCCACTCACGTGAAGGCACACCTACAGGGTAACAGCACCACTGTGGTCCTATCCGCATGCGTGGATATACCTAAGGAGAATATACCTAAGGAGAATATACCTAAGGAGAATATACCTAAGGAGAATATACCTAAGGAGAATATACCTAAGGAGAATATACCTAAGGAGAATATACCTAAGGAGAGTATACCTAAGGAGAGTATACCTAAGGAGAGTATACCTAAGGAGAATATACCTAAGGAGAATATACCTAAGGAGAATATACCTAAGGAGAGTATACCTAAGGAGAGTATACCTAAGGAGAGTATACCTAAGGAGAGTATACCTAAGGAGAGTATACCTAAGGAGAGTATACCTAAGGAGAATATACCTAAGGAGAATATACCTAAGGAGAATATACCTAAGGAGAATATACCTAAGGAGAATATACCTAAGGAGAATATACCTAAGGAGAATATACCTAAGGAGAATATACCTAAGGAGAGGTCTACATGTGACTGCAGGCATGACACGTGCAACCTAAGGAAGGGGATATGAGCTGAAACATGGAATAACCCGCATCAACTTGAGTTACACTGCTGAAAATATCAAAGATTCCTTTCAATAGCAGTACCCCTGAATCAATATTTGGAGAGAAAAAGAAAAGCAGAATTAGAAAAGCTTATGATGACATAATACCATGTACATTTCATCTTAGAAACATTATTAATGGAATGAATATATCTTCCAATTTACATAGCTTTTAATTGTTCTTTATCCTTGTATTACTAATAAATCCAATAAACTTTGCAAGACTACCTTCAAAAACAAGTCCAATTTAAACTGTTATTAACATGAATATGGACAGAGTCACATGGTCATTCAATAAATGAAAATAAGTTGAACTGGACATTTGGTTACTAAGCTCTCTCTACAGAGAAAGCAGTAAGAACCTGGGCAGTGATGTCTGCGTGTTCTCTGTGTAGCAGTGTCAGGACAGTTAAGATTATTAGGTCAGGAATCATGCTCAGCAGGCATGGGAGATAGGTCTGATGTTTCAGTCCAAGACTAAACCACTATTCAGAACAGTTGTGAAACCAAGCCATCAGTGTGGGGCCATCCCGGGTACAAAAGCCCTACTGTGTCCCCATTTCTGGTTTATAGGAAGAGGGCTTCAGACTCCTACCCCTTCCCTGAGTCCAAAAGGCAGACTCACACAGTCACTAACCAGGGCAGCGAGGGGATGCAGAGATAAAGCAGGAGCTGTCGGGAAACAGGGTCCTGGCCCCTCCGCCTGCCTCCCCGCTCCCCCGGGGACACACTGCACAACCTATCCTGAGCTCCTCTGCAGAAATTTAGGCCTCACCGGGTGGAGGCTGGTAACTCCAGGCTGAGCACAAGACTCCTAGACACCAGCCTGTTATCTCACCACCAACCTATCAGAACACAATTACACACTGCAGTCTTCACCCCAAATTTTGCCTATTAAAAAAAATACATTCCTGAGAACCATCAATGAGTTTGGATTTTTTGAGCATGAGCCAACTGTTCTCCTTGCCCGGCTCTGCAATAAAGCTTTCTCTTTTCCAAACTCCAACATTTCCATTTTGGTTTCTTTGGCTTCATTATGGGTGGGCAATAGTTTCAAATCCTGTGACAAAGTTTCAGTGACAAATCGAGTCCTCAGTGTATACAGTGAGTTCCTACCATGCCCCAAACAGAGTTCTTGCAGGGCAGGGTACGAGGAAGCCAGTATCTTCGGGGCCCATGACCAGCGTCTTATTGCGGACCGCTGGCTTCCTCTAGAACACTAATGCCAACCACGCCAGCTGAGAACACACCCAGAGGAGAAAGAAGGGGACGATGGACAGCATCTTTTCTTTCCAAATTTTATCTACAAGTGGGTTAAGTTCAACCGCTTCCTGTCCTGGGGGTCTGAGTGTGCAAGTCAAGGGTCAGATGCTCTTGCCCGATACTTCCCCAATGTCAAGAAGCCATAGTGTGCCCTTCTTATCACAGAAGCGATCATGAAGAGGGACAACGTTTACCACTGTGGGAGCACAGTTCTACTCACACGGATCAGCCATGGAATCTAAACTAACGCTGAAGAACACTCTTGCTGACCGTTCCCCACTGCCACTTAGTAACGTACCTTGGCAACCAGCATCTGCTGCTGGTTTTCAATCTGCTGTTGCTGCCGAGCTGCCATATCTTGGAGTTCTGAGAGGGTAAGTTCAACACGTGGATTCCCAACCTATAGAGAACAAAACACGCTCAGACTGGAATGGATGCTTGTCTGGGTCATCATTTTTCTCTAATGTCAGAATGCACACACATCAAGATTTTTAAATAGGTTCCCTAGAAGTTAGAGGAACATAAGTTAGTTTACTTTCTCCTAAGAACCTTTCCTCATTGTTGACTGCTTCTATTAAATTTATTTGAGTAAATGGGGATGTCAAATGTTTAAGAGTACACAAATTAAAAAATAAATGTGCAGGTGACACCTAAGGGCAAATGTCATTTCACTGCCACCTGGTCTCGAGAAGCGGAAATGCATCAAAGATTCTGAAATATAAATATCTCATTAAAAACACCATCAGTATGGCCTACACCAAAGACTGACCCACGATCGACAGAGCATTATCCACATCCGCAGGAGTGGCAACTGATGGAATCTGAAAGCATGTCCCCATCCTGTTACTGACAGGATGCATTTTTTTGTGCTCATCATGAGCTTTCAGTTCAGTTCAGTTAAGTCGCTCAGTCGTGTCCGACTCTTTGCGACCCCATGAATCACAGCATGCCAGGCCTCCCTGTCCATCACCAACTCCCAGAGTTCACTCAGACTCACGTCCATCGAGTCAGTGATGCCATCCAGACATCTCATCCTCTGTCGTCCCCTTCTCCTCCTGCCCCCAATCCCTCCCAGCATCAGAGTCTTTTCCAATGAGTCAACTCTTCGCATGAGGTGGCCAAAGTACTGGAGTTTCAGCTTCAGCATCATTCCTTCCAAAGAACACCCAGGGCTGATCTCCTTCAGGATGGACTGGTTGGATCTCCTTGCAGTCCAAGGGACTCTCAAGAGTCTTCTCCAACACCACAGCTCAAAAGCATCAATTCTTTGGCACTCAGCTTTCTTCCCAGTCCAACTCTCACATCCATACATGACTACTGGAAAAGCCATAGCCTTGACTAGATGGACCTTTATTGGCACAGTAATGTCTCTGCTTTTGAATATGCTATCTAGCTTGGTCATAACTTTCCCTCCAAGGAGTAAGCGTCTTTTAATTTCATGGCTGCAATCACCATCTGCAGTGATTTTGGAGCCCAGAAAAATAAAGTCTGACACTTTCCACTGTTTCCCCATCTATTTGCCATGAAGTGATGGGACCGATGCCATGATCTTCATTTTCTGAATGTTGAGCTTTAAGCCAACTTTTTCACTCTCCTCTTTCACTTTCATTGAGGCTTTTTTTAGTTCCTCTTCACTTTCTGCCATAAGGGTAGTGTCAGCTGCATATCTGAGGTTATTGATATTTCTCCCAGCAATCTTGATTCCAGCTTGTGTTTCTTCCAGTCCAGCGTTTCTCATGAGGTACTCTGCATAGAAGTTAAATAAGCAGGGTGATAATATACAGCCTTGACATACTCCTGTTCCTATTTGGAACCAGTCTGTTGTTCCGTGTCCAGTTCTGACTGTTGCTTCCTGACCTGCATAAAGATTTCTCAAGAGGCAGGTCAGGTGGTCTGGTATTCCCATCTCTCTCAGACTTTTCCACAGTTTATTGTGATCCACACAGTCAAAGGCTTTGGCATAGTCAATAAAGCAGAAATAGATGTTTTTCTGGAACTCTCCTGCTTTTTCGATGATCCAGCGGATGTTGGCAATTTGATCTCTGGTTCCTCTGCCTTTTCTAAAACCAGCTTGAACATCTGGAAGTTCACGGTTCACGTATTGCTGAAGCCTGGAGAATTTTGAGCATTACTTTACTAGTGTGTGAGATGAGTGCAACTGTGTGGTAGTTTGAGCATTCTTTGGCATTGCCTTTCTTTGGGATTGGAATGAAAACTGACCTTTTCCAGTCTTGTGGCCACTGCTGAGTTTTCCAAATTTGCTGGCATATTGAGTGCAGCACTTTCACAGCATCATCTTCCAGGAAAGCTCAACTGGAATTCCATCACTTCCACTAGCTTTGTTCGTAGTGATGCTTCCTAAGGCCCACTTGACTACACATTCCAGGATGTCTGGCTCTAGGTGAGTGATCACATCATCGTGATTATCTTGGTTAAGAAGTACAGTTCTTCTGTCATGAACCTTGCTCTAAAGTAATTACTTCCCACTTATGAACTCATTTAAGCCTTAAAATGACACTCTCAGGCAGAGATCATTACAGCTCCATTCTACAGATGAGAAAATAAGCAGAGAGAAGTTCAAATAATATGCCCCAGGTCAGTTGCATGGACAGAGAAGGATGCAGAGGTTTGTTCCTGACCATCTCCTACAGCACCCCCTTCTAGACTGGACGTGTGACATGCACTGCATCACACAATCTTCACAACAGACCTGTGCAGGCAAATGAGCCCACACTGCAGAGGAATCCCGGGGGAAAGGCAGAGGGATATGGTTAAGGACACAGAGCTGGCAGAGGGCCAGAGCTCCGATTCCAGCCACGCCTGTCTTCCTTCAGCCTTCTCCAGCCCATGGGTCACACCACGCAGGTGCACAGCCCCTCCTTGGAGCTCCACGGTCCATCTCTGGGCTCCTCTGTACTCTGGGCCTCTTGTAACTTTTCACAAGGGTACCAAGCCCTGTTCCTCCGACTTCTGTCCTCCCCAAATCATATGGTGGTAAGCCCATTCTGGACTGTTAGAAAGTGGAATCAGGATTTAATTAACTGGAGCCCCCATTCTGTTTATCTAAAGTCCTGATAAAGCAATGTGGAGCAAGTTCCTTTTCTAAACCAGGTGCTGTAAACTGTCAAGTTACAGAAATTTCATTTGAGATTGGTTCATTCTACAAAAATGCCCCACCTGTCACAATGCACTCAAATTTCTGCTTTAATATTAAGAAAGTGTTCTAATTTCCATCTACTGAGATTTTTGCAGTCACCACCACAAGGAATTTTTAAATTACTTATTTTTGGCTGCGCTCGGTCTTTGCCGCTGCGCACGCTTTCTCTGGTTCCGGCGAGCAGGGGCCACCATTAATTACAACGCGTGGGGTTCTCGTTGCCGTGGCTTCTCTTGGTGCAGAGCACAGGCTCTCGGCGCGTGGGCTTTTGTAGTTGCGGCTTGCGAGTTTAGTTTGTCCCATGGCATGTGGAAGCTTCCCGAACCAGGGACTGAACCCATGTTCCCTGCACTGGCAGGTGGATTCTTCATCAGGGAAGTTCAACAAAAGGTATTTTTGAAACTTTCAGAAACATATTTTCGACTAGAGAAAAATGAAGTTCCTGTAACAAATCTTTCACTTTACATTAATTTCATAATTTTACAACTTGAAAAAACCCCAAAACTTAGCTCTTTGGTCTCCCCTCCCCACCAAGGGCTTAAAATAACAATGAAAAGACGACGGAGGAGAAACTGAACGGTTGCGTGTTCTGATATTTACACTTGTGAACAAGACACAGCTCTCTGTATGTGTTGTATTATGTGTGTCTCTAATTATAAACTAAGATATATTATAATATATACTTATATATACTTATATATATATATATATATATACACATATATATATATACATATATATATATATATATACATATATACTTATATACTTATATATACTTATATATACTTATATATACTTATATATACTTATATATACTTATATATATACTATATATATAAGTATATAATATATACTTATTGACATAAGTAATTCAGATATTGTATCTTAGGTATATACTAATATATATTGTACTTTAATAGAAATTTTCCCTGGTGGCTCAGATGGTAAAGGTCTGCCTACAGTGTGGGAGACCCAGGTTCAATCCCTGGGTCAGAAAGATCCTCTGGAGAAGGAAATGGCAACCCACTCCAGTTCTCTTGCCTGGAATATCCTATGGACAGAGGAGCGCGGTAGGCTACAGTCCATGAGGTCGCAAAGAGTTGGACATGACTGAGCCACTTCACTTTCAAAACATCTATATGTCACATGGGCTAGCCCAACACAAAGCTCTTAATCTGAAGTTGAATAGAAATTTTATTGATGTAGATATTACAAACATAAAACTGTATAAATCTGTGTTCAGCTCAGTGAATTATTTCAAAGTGAACACACCTGTGTAACTTAACTTTATTTTAAATGGGTTATAAAAACACAAGCCACCATAAACTTGTAAGTCAAAAGATAGGCAACATTTTATACTTTAGTACATATTCCCTAATTTGTTCAATGTGAAAATTTAGCAGCAAGCATCTTTTCAGGGTTTTTTTTTTTAAAGAAAACAAAAACCTCTGATGCAAATTCGATCCTTTTATGACAGGCCTAACAGCATGTATTTCTCCATGTAAACTAAACCCCAGAGGAATAATTTTAAATTCTCCATATGAACTCAATTTATTCAGACAAACCTATGACCTAATTCCTCACTTATTTCTTTTCATTGCATCTAATAAGAAGAAATCAAATCCTGCTCCCTTGGGCACTTGAAGGTCCCTCATTATGGTAGTTATCTGATGAGATCAACTCCAGGTTACAGAGAGGACAAGTCACTTCCACGACCAGTAAAATGAGTGGGAAAGTTCTCTCGGGACAGCTCTGCAGGCCCATGCAAAGGACTCAGCTCCCCAGCCTTGACAGGGTGGAGGGGTCAGGAGAACTGGAGTTATTTTTTTGTTTGAGCACTATACATGTTTGAAATCATGGTAAGTCATTTACTCTTGATATGCCAGATATAATCCCAGACACTGTAAGTAATAAAAAAGTAAAATGCAGTTGGTCCCTGTTTCCAACGAGCGAGCCTCTCTTCTGCTGAATGAGATAAGAATCCATCAAGTTCAACCATGAGGAATGGAACCTGAGCTCAGTTCTCTATTCTGATATTCTCACTGTGAAATAAAACGAGCATTCTCCCAGCGCAGCGGTGAGGACTTGCGCGTCATCGTGCACTCCTGTGAAAAGTGCACTGTGCGGCTGGCACCATCTTGGAAAGCCTGCGAGCAGCTCAGAAAAGCAGGACCACAGCCGGCTGCCCTGGTCCACCTGAGACCTGCAGGTCTGAGAACACAAAGCGCCTCTTAAAGCCTCACACCCCAAAGAGCTACGAGTCCAAATGAGAAGCCGAGCCCTCCTTACATTACTGCTCCTGACTTTACAGAAATTCCGTGTAAAAACATTATCTCATGGGCTTGAAAACAGATCCTCCAGCCCAGTCAAGCTCTGGATGACTGTGATTCTGGCCGACACCTTGATTACAGTGTCACAAGAGACTCTGAATCCAAGTCACCCAGACAAGCCCTGACTTCCTGACCCCTAGAAACTACATAGATACTATAATGTGCTGTTTATTTCATAACACTGTTAATAAAAATCCCATGATTTTCTAATTTTTATGTTCCTAATTTAAGATCAGCAACTTAAAAAAATTGATAAGCATATATTCTAACCCGTTTCTTTTTTTTTTTTTTTTTTTTTAGTTTTTTTCTTTCTAACCCATTTCTGACACAAAACTTCAAAAACATACATAATGGCAGTAAGTTAACAAAATGAAATGACAGGCTAGTATATTAAACACACAGTGAAATTTTTCACATTTACTTTAACTGAGGCATAATTTACAGACCATAAGCACACCATGTGAAGTATGCTGCTGCATTAGGTGACCACTGCACATCACCGTTTAACCACCACCCCAGTCAACACAATGCCGCCATCATCCCAGAAAGCTCCCCTCCGAGCTTCCCAGTCAATTCTACCCGTGGGGGTGGGGGCGGTTGCGCCACGATCACCAAGCCCTGTGTGCTCGAGAAGATCACTAGACAGGGTCACTTCCTTGGGTCTGGCTTCTTTCCTTCAGCACGGCGTTGTAGAAACTCGTCCACGCTGCTCCTTTCTGCTGTCGACAGCACTCACTTGTATAAGCACTTTTATTTTCCCGCTCATCTGCTCATGAGCATTCAGGTCATTTCCACTCCTTAGCTATGAGGGATAAAGCCATCTTGAACATTCATGCACCAGTATTTATGTGGACAAATGTTCTGGCTTATTTTGGGTAACTGATGTCAAGAAGTGAAGCTGGGGACTGAGCGCTGTGTGGTTAAGTGCTCGTTTCACTCACTCAAACTGACAAACTGCTCTCCAGCGTGAAGCATCATCCTACACTCTCCCAGCAACACACAAGAGTTCCAGCTTCACCTCATCCTCGCTGACATCATCCTACACTCTCCCAGCAACACACAAGAGTTCCAGCTTCACCTCATCCTCGCTGACATCATCCTACACTCTCCCAGCAACACACAAGAGTTCCAGCTTCACCTCATCCTCGCTGACATTTGGCGTTGTCAGGGTTTATATTTTAATTATCCTCTTTTTAAAATAAAATGTTAACCTCTTGGTGAAGAAAGAATCTCATATAATGGTATTTTATTTTGATAAGAATGAAAAAGGTAAGCATAAAAATGTTATTAAGCTATCAACCCCAAATGCACTATAATCAGATTTTCAGTAAATAAGCTAGCTCAATTTGCTAAAAGTTAGACGTAAACGGGGACTTATTGGCTAATGTCTCATTTGTACTAATTATGTTGAATCACAACTAAGAAAGCCAACAAAACAAAGTATGCTTGACAAACAGGCTATCAGAACTAGATTTTTTAGATATTAACTACAACCCACTTGATAATTATGGTTAAAAGCTTTAGATCACAAGTCAGTTGATAACATGGCTTTAGTCAAATGTGTTTTCATCTCAAGTAATTTGTTTTATATATAATTTTGAAATTGGTTCTGCAATAATTCATTTATTAAAAACATATAATAAGGTTTCTTAACACAAACCATTGTAGACAATTACGCAATACACTTGTCTTCCATCTTAAGCCTCTAATTATGTTTTTATAGATATTTAGTTTTTCAAATATTAGTAAAAAGACTTAGCTTTATCTCCCATTTATTGTACTGTGAAAACATTCTGCCAACATGTGCTAAATGTATTTTTCCAATACGTGCCCCAAACTATCAAAGACCAAAAATTTGTCTGTGAAAACAAAAGGATTCATCACCGCACACAGTATCTGTTCAGTTAATGACCCCTCACTACCACAGTTCCTAGAAAATGACGCCATTTTCCAGACAACTTTCTTTGGTATAGTGACTCATCCAAAACACATCAGTAAGTGCTGTGTTGCTGTTCAGTCGCCAAGTGGTATCCGACTTTGCAGAGTAAGAAGTGACACTGTGACACCAGTTTCAAGCAAACAGTTGGTTTGAACGAAGCGTGTCCCATGTGGCTCCGCGGGAGGGGACCCTCGGGAGCTGGGCAGCTTTCCCCAGATGCCACGCCCCCGTGCGCCGCCCCTTCCTTCGTGGCTCCTGTGCTGCATCCTCTGGTGGGGGGACCTCACAGCCATGACGACGGCCATGTGCTGAGTCCTGTGAGTCCTCCGAGCAAACTGCTGACACCGAGGGTAGTCCTGGGACCCCCGGATACAGGCACACGCATTAAGGATAAATCAGTTTGCCTTTACACCATAAAGTCAAACCAGATCTTCAGAATTCTATTGGACAAGTGAGCTCCGAATGCTTACGGCAGTGTGTACATATAACCTGGACGTTCCCAGACGGGCAGAGCAACAGTGTCACACGAGGGCCTTCAGGCCCACCTCACACTTACTGAATGAAAAGTTCTGCCAGTGGGGCCGGGGCCTTTGTTTCTTAGACAGCTGACTTTGTGCCCTGCACTGCGGGGAGAGCAGTTGCCTCAGCAGCTGCTGGCAGGCATGGGGCACACAGGTTCAGGTGCTGTTATTCTAGGTCCAGGGTACACGGCAAAAACATTTTTGGAGAAGGATATTTTTAACATCTTATTAACTTTAAAAAATGCACATAAAAGTGCTTTGTAGACAATAAAGTGCTTCACAAAGGTAACATATTATTAGGCTTAAAAGGCAGATGTGGTGCCATAAACACCGTAACCTCTTAGATGTCATGCTTCCAGCACAAGAGTCACGCCTCCTCACCAGCTCCCAACCTTCCTCTAATTATAAGCTCGCATGTAGGCTGCAAACACAGCTTTAATTTTGGTTTCAGGTTTCAGTTTTGTTGATCTTGACACGTAAACATCACCTCCATGTTTACAACAAACAACCTCATCCTGGAAAGATCAAGGACCCATTGCATCGAAACTCACCATACTGTTACTGATCTCCTTTCCTCCTGAGTCCCTTTGGTTTATTATATACACACACACACAGTCCCCGCCTATTTGATATACTTATTTCTCTTCCCTGAAGTTCAGGCCACAGGAAATCTTAGAACACAAAGGGATCTTCAAGATTCTGTTGGACAGCTAAGTTCTGAATGCTTTGGACAGTGGGTACATGCATCCTGGAGGTTCCCAAACCTGGCAGGGCAACAGTATTATATGAGTCTTCCAGGCCCATCCCAGCCTTACTGAATCAGAAGTTCTGCCTGTGGGGCCTGGGCCTTTATTCCTTCAGACTTTCTGAAGCACATACGCCTGCCAGAACCCCACAGAGGTTTCAGACTCAGAGTGCACCAGCAAGTCAGAAGGCAGGAATAGGAAAAGGATTTGTGGAATGATCTTTAGCAACTGGAGGGTAAGGAAGGAGAATCCTTAATCCTGACAGGAGGAACAGTTCTCCCTGAGTGGCACTCAAAAGGAGAAAACAATCCAGTACCCCACCTGGCCCTACAGTGGTTAGTATCTGAAAAATCTGAAACACCATTAAATGCTTTTCAACTTTATAACTAGTGTATAAAAAAGTACTCAGTTCAGTTGCTCAGTCGTGTCCAACTCTTTGTGACCCCATGAACTGCAGCACACAAGGCCTCCCTGTCCATCACCAACTCCCAGAGCCCACCCAAACCCACGTCCATCAAGTCGGTGATGCCATCCAGCCATCTCATCCTCTGTCGTCCCCTTCTCCTCCTGCCCTCAATCTTTCCCAACATCAGGGTCTTTTCAAATGAGTCAGCTCTTCACATCAGGTGGCCAAAGTATTGGAGTTTCAGCTTCAACATCAGTCCTTCCAATGAACACCCAGGACTGATCTCCTTTAGGATGGACTGGCTGGTCTCCAAGGGACTCTCAAGAGTCTTCTCCAACACCACAGTTCAAAAGCCTCAATTCTTCGGCAACGCACACATCCATACATGATCACTGGAAAAACCACAGCCTTGACTAGATGGACCTTTGTTAGCAAAGTAATGTCTCTGCTTTTCAATATGCTATCTAGCTTGGTCATGACTTTCCTTCCAAGGAGTAAGCGTCTTTTAATTTCATGGCTGCAATCACCATCTGCAGTGATTTTGGAGCCCAGAAAAATAAAGTCAGCCACTGTTTCCACTGTTTCCCCGTCTATTTGCCATGAAGTGATGGGACCGGATGCTATGATCTTAGTTTTCTGAATGTTGAGCTTTAAGCCAACTTTTTCACTCTCCTCTTTCACTTTCATCAAGAGGCTCTTTAGTTCTTCTTCACTTTCTGCCATAAGGGTGGTGTTGTCTGCATATCTGAGGTTATTGATATTTCTCCCGGCAATCTTGATTCCAGCTTGTGCTTCATCTAGTCCAGTGTTTCTCATGATGTACTCTGCGTATAAGTTAAATAAGCAGGGTGACAATATACAGCCTTGACGTACTCCTTTCCTATTTGGAACCAGTCTGTTGTTCCATGTCCAGGTCTAACTATTGCTTCCTGACCTGCGTACAGGTTTCTCAAGAGGCAGGTCAGGTGGTTTGGTATGCCCATCTCTTTCAGAATTTTCCAGTTTATTGTGATCCACACAAAGTCTTCGGTATAAACAAAGTATAAAAGTCTTTAATTATGCTCAGATAAAAGCACACAGATATTATCAGCACTGACAACACAGAAGCACAGCTGAAGAAGCTAGAAGGGAGGAGGGAGATGGAGAAAGGGGAGGGGTGCTGAGAGCCTCGTCTTACGAGAAGGGAGGTCCAGAGACATGGTTTCAAGGCGACTGTACAAATAAACAGAGATATATCATTTAAAGTCACGATGGTAATCGATAAAAGAAAGACAATTGAAAGCCAGTAACATGAAGCTGGAAAGTAGAGGGGCAAAGTGCCTTGCTCAAATTCAGCTAGTTAGAAAGTTCTGAAGCCAGTGTCTGAAGATGGGCCCTCTGCACTCCAGGCCCGTTTCTCTCACCCATGTGTGACCATGCCAAGCACTGTGCTAGGCAGTAACATGCCGAAGCTACACGTCCAGTGAGGGCAGAGCCAGAAAAAGAAATATTCTTCAGCCTGAAAACTATTTGGAAAAGTTACTATGAAAATTTCCAGAAAAGACCATGATTAAAATTTCTCTCATTCTTCATTCTCCTCTCATTCATTCATCGTCATTCATTCATTTCTGCTCTTTCAACACAAATTTCTTAAAAAGAATCCATCTGCTTGGACAAACTTCTTCCCCTATAACCAATGTTAGGCCTTTTCTCCAACTCTACATCAGATGACAAAGGAAGTCCTCTCTCCTGGAGACACCTATGATGACTTCAACCCATCAGCCATCTTGTCTTTTAAAACCTGACGGAGGATCAAGACATCAACACTGAAGACACAAAGCGAGTCTGCACGCCTGTCTCTCAGTCCAGAGACGAGCCCATCTGCCTCCGGGGGACGGAGCCCGCGGCTGCGGTTCCAGGACCTGCCGTGGCAGCAGCACGTAGAGGGCATTGGAGGGCACTGCTCTGCTGGAGACCACCCAGTGCATGGGCACAGTGAGGATGATGAGACCAAGACCGCTCAGGCTGCTGTGTCACACCTTCATAGAAATGAGCAAAATACTCGACAAAGATGACAACTTCCACTGTGAAAACACACAGGGAAACCCAAGGCAATGGGGCTGAGGGGCCACAGCGGGGCGCTCTCTCACACACAGCTCTAGACACCAGTGCAGATCCCAACCCAACAGGAAGAGGCGTACTGTGTGTCCCCAGAGGAAGAAACACCACTCACGGCCAACTGGCAGAAGAAGAACCACCTCCTCCTTGCCTGGCAACAATGCAGCTAAGGAAAGGCCACCAAACTTCAAACTCCCAGTTTCCTCCAAAAGACTTTTTCTTGATAACAGCCCCTCCCAATCTCCCCTTCTCCTCTATAAAAGTGTTTCCTCTTGTTTCAGAGGACTTGCATGTGGCTGTCCATAGCTGCATGTCCTGAATTACAGTTTTTTGCTGTTCCCAAATAAACTTGTTTTGCTGGTAAATAATTGGTAGTTTTACTGTTTTAGGTTAGTACTACTCAAAAAATAATTCTTTAAAAATAAATTATACAGCTTCTCTGGTGGTCCAGTGGTTATGAATCTGCCTTGCAATGCAGGGGACACTGTTTCCATCCCTGGTCCAAGAAGAGTGCACAAGCCGTGCAGCAGCTAAGCCCGTGAGCCCCAACTCTTGAGCCCCAGTTCTAGAGTCCATGTGCCCCAGAGCCCGCGTTCTGCAACGAGAAAAGCCACCTCCACGAGAAGCCTCCACACGGGAACAAGAGCAGCCCCCGACGACTGCAGCTAGAGAGAGCCTGCACACAGCAATGGAGATTTAGCACAGTTGAAATAAATATTAACAATTAAATTATAACCAAAATTCATTAGTACCTATAAAAAGCAAACTTGTTCAATAAAATTCACTATTACTTACCCCATTTTCAGTGCGTTTTTCTCCAGGTACATTTGTTACATTTCTCTGAGTTCTTTGCTCCTGGGTCTGACGGCCACCTAGAGAAATGAGAGTCCCAAACTTACTAAAAGACATCCTGCTGTGCTGCTGCTAAGTCGCTTTAGTCGTGTCTGACTCTGTGCGACCCCATAGACGGCAGCCCACCAGGCCCCCCTGTCCCTGGGATTCTCCAGGCAAGAACACTGGAGTGGGTTGCCATTTCCTTCTCCAATGCATGAAAGTGAAAAGTGAAAGTGAACTCGCTCAGTCGTGTCCGACTCTTAGCGACCCCATGGACTGCAGCCTACCAGGCTCGTCCGTCCACGGGATTTTCCAGGCAAGAGTACTGGAGTGCACTGCCACTGCCTTCTCTGATATCCTAGAAAAACCATATTTTATAATTTCTTCACTTATTCAAATATTTATTGAGCACAAATATAAAATACCAGGCTGGACAGCTCAAAAATTAGTACAGTTGAAAAAATGTTTTATAATCAACATAAAGTTGTTTAAATGAATTTTTTTCTATATTCTATTTCAGAATCTTGAAACTGATTTATCAAAAAGTGTCTAACACTTAAAAATGGTCAAGATGGTAAATTTCATGTTATTTGTATTTTATATATATTATCTATTTTTATTAAAAATTAAAGCTTTTATTTTAGTAGAGACTAAAATAATGACCTTTATGAGAAAATAATCTAGAAAAAGAATGGATATATGTATACATATAACTAATTCACTTTACTGTAAATCTGAAACTACCATAGCATTGTAAATCAACTGTATTTTGATAAAAACTTTAAGAGAGACAAAAATAGAACTTATAATATCCAATAATTTAAAAACTGATGCACAAACTCATCTTCACTACTAGGGTTAAAACTGAGATGGGATACTATCTTCTGAATTCTCCTTTGTTCTATAAAAATATATATATTTTTTTAATTTTTAAGGGTTTCAAATTTAAACTGGCAAAATTCTCCTGCCATTACTTTTTTTAAAAAAGTGTGCTGCGGTTTTGTGCCAGGTGAGTCCACAGTCACAAACGGCTGTGCTGCGCTGGATGCCTGCTCCTCCTCTGCTCGTCTCTCACCTGATGCTGTTTTGAGAATTATCACACCCCAGAGCCTACTTTATTACTAAGAAAACATAATTTCAAAGGGTCATTAACCTGATGTTAAAATAAAGAGAAAAGAATAACATGTTTTCTTCTATTTCTTTCCTGCTACTTTGCAAGTTTTGAAGAAACATTATATTATGGAAAATACTGCCTCACCTTAAGCCATACATTCTCAGAGAGTGCTATCACCCCCAAGGAAGCAAAGACTGGCTCTTGGGAGATTAAAAAATCTTACTCTTTTTATGCATAAAGCCAAGCTACTGAGTACATAAGCAGACACAGAGCACATCTGATGGGGAAGCAGGGCAAGTAAGAATCCAATACCCAATGCAGGGCCCTTAGGGAGGCCATGAGTGAAAAACAAGGGTAAATAAATGGGAACGACGGAGCGTGCAACCAAACACAGTCACATGACACGCAACAGGCGCTTCATAACAGCTGTTCTCTGTTAGCAGAAATTACATATACACACATTCTGGAGTATGGTATCTACCAGTTTACAGGATAAATTAAACTCTTTACTGAAAGTAATAGTACTTCTTTGAAATAAGGTGCTCGGGTTAATTTAATATTCTATAATTGCTGCTTCTTCCAAACAATAAACAATCAAATTAGAATACTACAAAACACAGAGAAATTATACCAAGGGTCGCTTAATCTTTGATGGTGAAGAAGAAACGTGATGATTTTGTACTCCAAAGTCAAAAAACAGTAAGAGCTGCCATTTAGTGAGCACCGCAGCAGGACACCTCACTAACTGCCACCGCAACCGTGCGCACCACACACAGCAGGAAGCGGAGGCACAGGGGTGTGACGCCAGGCGCCCCAGCCCACACCCAGCAAGCAGCAGGACTAGCGTTGGACCCAGGCGGCTCCGCTCCAAACTCCACTCCATCAGCTCTGCACTCTAGCCAACGCCCTGCACGTGACCTGCGTCGCGTTCCTTTACACACTAGGCTCCTGTTCCCCCAAGTGTGAAGGTGACGGGAGGTGACGGGAGTCCTCCGCGCTCCCCTCTAGCTTCCACAGAGAGAATTCAGTCCGACTCTTTGAAGTGCGGGATATCCTCCACTTCTGCCAACGCTGTTATTAAACATTCTAGCTTTGCTGACGTGATGAGTGAAATACAGTTATCTCGCTGTGTTCCCTGCACTGCTTTCTTTAGGAGTTTATGGATGGACGTCTTTCCATATATTCCCAGGCCATATGTATTTCCTCTTTGCTATGAACTGCATGTTTGTATATTTTGCCCATTAAAAAAAAAAAAAAAACTGGTTTTAAAAAACCTCACAAATAGGGACTTCCCTGGCAGTCCAGTGGTTAAGACTCCTTGCTTCCAAAGCAGAGGACCTAGGATAGATCCCTGGTTGGGGAACTAAGATCCCACATGCTCCATGGCACGGCCAAAAACAACACAAACAAAAAGAAGCCAACAGGGATAATGTGCAATAAAATAGTCTTCTTTTGACAAAAAGATGTCCTTCCAATTTTTTTTTAATATCAGAAGTAATCCACAATCACTGTTAAACAACAAGTTAAGGGATTTTTTCTTAACTGTACAGTGTATATGCTTTCCAAAAAAAAAAAAAAAGATTCCTTTATTTAAATTTTAATTAAAAAATGAGTAATTTATGGGAGACTGGTATTGGTATATGCACACTCCTGTATATAAAATAGATAACTAATAAGAACCTACTGTGTAGCACAGGGTACTCTACTCAATGCTCTATAACAGCCTATATGAGAAACGAATCTTCAAAACGTGGATGTAGGTACATGACAACCGCCTCACTCTGCTGCACACCTGAAACTAACACAACACTGCAATTCAACGATGCTCCAATAACAAGTTTTCAAAACAAGTAGTGTGTCCCCACTGTTCCAAATTCAAAAGGAGCAAGAAGGCATACTTGACCAGTTTCCCCTCTCTCCTTCCCCAGAGGCCAGCCATGTGACCAGGGTCTTGCTGATGGTTCCACAGACACTACACACACACACCAGCCAATGCAGACCACGCCGCTCCTCTGTCATCTGTTACAGAGAGGGCACCACGTGTGTACACGGTGCTTACTCAGGGAACGAGTGTAGGAGGTGGTTCAGGACAGGGCGCGGCACAGACACGCTCTCGTTTCTCCAGCCGACACCCCTGGAGGCACTAACGGCTGCCCCCGCCAGCGGCACCCCGTGAGTGACGCTGCAGAAGTGCCACTTGTATGTGTGCGGACACAGCCACGGGACAGACAATTCTCAAAAGCGAGGCTGCCGGGTGAAAAGTTTTATGCTTTTGTAAGTGTGGTAGATATTGCTAAATTAAATTGCCTTCTACAGAAGCTGCCAACAGTGTGGAAGACTGCCTGTTTCTCGGCGTCCGCCAACACTTGGTAAACGTTCTAATCTCTGCCATGTGACAGGTGAAACAGTGTCTCGGTGTTTGCCCTGCCTGTCTTTTTTAGGAGTACAGCTGGGCATCTGGCCATGTGTATTTCCTTTGCTATGAACTACATGTCTGCATATTTTGCACATTTTATTTTACTGGCTTTGTTATCATTTTATATAAAGGTAACTAACCCTTTGCAATATGAGCTATATATGCTATTTCCCAGTTTATAATCTGTCTTTTGACTTCGCTTTAGGGTGGTTACTGCCATGCAGGCTTTTGTTGTTGTTTTTTAAATAACTGTCTTTTCTATCATGGTTTAGCGTCACACTGAAGTCCTGTATATATATACACCCACACACAAGACTATGTGTATATAATAATAATATACATATATTACATTTGTTTTGTCCTTGTACCACAAGGCTTGCAGGGGCTCAGTTCCCTGACCAGGGACTGAACCTGGGTCACAGCAGTAAAAGACTGGAATCCTAACCTAGGCCACTAGGGCACTCCCCACTTAGGTGGGGTTCTTTTTTTTTTTTTATTTCTCTCTCTTCAAATACACATATATGTGTTTTTCAGAATTTTTATGATGCTTTCATGGTTTCATTTACTCTTAAAATCCAGAGATTTCAACCATGTGATATTTATCAAAAACAGTCCCTTCTGGCAGCAGAGCCACGCCCATGTTTCATGCATTATGTGACTGGCTCAGGATCCTGAGGAGGCAAGGGCTGGGAGCCTGAAAGTGTGAAGCATCATAAACGGCACTAACAGGGGTGAAACCTCACGAGACACCAACTCTCCCTCTCACCACCCGTGAGTTAACAGGGGAATAATTTAACGTTTATTCCTATTTTCCTTAAATTAACTTTCATGGCAAAAATTAGCAAATGGGGGGAAAGCACTTATCTACCTTGTTCACTGCTCTCTGTTGGGGAATCTTCATGTCGAAGGAAAAATTTCACTTCTTCCCTTCGTGGCCCCCACTTCTGAAGATGTTCATACATCATATAATCAAAGGGTATGGGACGCTCTAGGAAAAAACAAACAAAAAAATTCTTACTTTTCCCAGAGACAAACAAAATGAATCCTATCAAAAGTAAAAAATGAATAAAAATAAATTTAAATAAACGTACACACATATATATTAGAATTCAAGGATATAACAAGCACTAAATTTTAACTTTAATGAAATAAAAGCAAGACTATAAACACAAAGAAGTAATCATAAAAGCAATTTTGCAACATTAAATAGGGAACATTGGGAAAAATGTCCTTTATTATATTTATCATGAAGCAGGGTACCTCCCACTCTTTCAAAGGAACACATTAACAAACTGCCCAAATTTTATTATTCACTAAAATGTTACAGGCAGCAATCAGATGTACAAAGACTTGACACACACTTCGGGCAGTGCAGCCAGCCCACAGCAACACTTGCACCAGAACGTTCACAGCAGCCAAACAGTGGAAACAAAGCAAACCTCCACTAACCGATGAAAGGATAAATGCAACGCTGCATATCATACAACGGGTAGTTTCAGCCAAACAGAGGAATTAGGTATTGATGAGTGCTACAACATGGATGACTCTTAAGCAAGCTAAGTGAAAGAAAGCCAGAGCAGAGTCACAGACTCTATGATCCGATCTATATGGGGTACCTAGAAGAGTCAAACACAGAGCCAGACAGTAATAGAGCGGTCGCCAGGGGCTGGGGTGGGAGAAACGGGAGGCAGACAGTTCGGAGACGCTGAGAACGCCCTAACACCCATAAAGCTGCACCCAAATGGGGGGTTTTATGCTATGCTAATTTTATCTCAACTTAAAGGGAAAGAAAGGAAACCTTGAAATGTTCCCACTGCTGCTTGTGCTTGAAAGTGAGGACGGACACTGGCAGGTCTCGAGGCTGGGAGAAAACGGCCTGCCCTGGGAGGAGCGGGACGCAACTGAACTGCGCTTCTCCTCTCAACGCAGGAGCACGGCTGGGTGAGAGACCCCTGCCCAGATCAAGTCAGGAGAAAGAGCCGCGCGTGTGGCAGCCTCGTCATACACGCAAGATGTGATTTAATTTTCGGCCTGAGAGAAGGGCCAGACTTCCACAAGGAAGAAAACCCCGCCATTCACAGAAACACAACGCGCACTGTGCTGCTGCTGCCACTTCATCTTCCTACACGTGTAGGCAAGCTTTGTCTTGTTCAACAAACCTCGAAGGCAAGGACATAAATCGTCTCATCTTGGTTAATTTAACTCAGAACTGAGTATCTGTACAGCAAGAAGCAAGCACAAATTGAACACTGAAGAAGTATTCAATATTACCATTCCATATTTTGTGTTTTTTTTTAATTTGTTTAATTGAAGGATAATTGCTTTACAGAATTTTGTTGTTTTCTGTCAAACCGTAACGTCATTTACTTTTTGAAAGTAACAATTTTTGTGTTATAAAATTTTTTTTAAAAACATGTATATTCTAATGCTATAGCTGTGGAATTTAAGACTAATCATGTCCATCAGTTTAACATAAAATTTTATCTTAGGCCATATTTTTATTAGTATTGCTTTGGCTTACAGATTTGTTTCACATTAATTAAAATCAACTTATAACCTTCACTTGGGCTTCCCTTGTGGCTCAGCTGGTAAAGAATCCGCCTGCAATGAGGGAGACCTGGGTTGGAGACCTGGGTTTGATCCCTGGGTTGGGAAGATCCCCTGGGGAAAGGAAAGGCTACCCACTCCAGTAGTCCGGCCTGGAGAATTCCATGGACTATAATCCATGGGGTCCCAAAGAGTCGAACACGACTGAGTGACATTCACAAAATCTTCACTTAAATCTGAGCATAACTTCACCAAGTCTGAGCATAACTTTATAAATATTAAGTCTAACTTTTCCTTAAGCCAGTTATTTAAAAAAAATTGTTTCCCTTTATAAATAAAAACATTTTTAAGAAAAAATTAACTTTAAGAAAAGCAAACTGAGCTTCAGCAGCTTAAATAAAGGTTAACTAAAATGTTATTTCTGTTTTAAAGTGAAAACAAAACTACCCTGCACATATCATGTAATCAATACTATACCTCATCAACACTGTATGTACTGGAGAAATCTGTAAGACAACTTTCAGGCATTCTCGGAAAAGGCAACAAAAAACACCAAGTAGGAGACTTCACAAGAAGAAAAGCTGAAGGTCCTGCCTGCCCGCCTGATTCACATTAAGCTGACGCCCGGTGTGAGGAAGGGGCCAGATGAGAGCAGGGTAATAAGCGGGCCAAATGAACAGGCTGTTATGGGCTGGGCTGTGTCCCCTCACACAGAAACCCACATGCCAAAGTCCTGAACCTAGTCCTCCATAAGAATAGGACCTTATTTGGAGACAGGATCTTTAAGAAGGCAGAAAGTAAAAATGAGGTCATTAGCATGGGCCCTAATCCAATGTGCCTGGTGTCCCTTTAAGAAGAGATTAGGACACACACACACAGAGGGAGGGCCACACGAGGACATGGGGAGGAGGCATGACCATCTACATGCCATGCGGAGAGGCCTCAGGAGAGACCAGCCCTGCTGACACCTTGAAGTCAGACCACTAGCCTCTAGAACTGCAAAAAGATGGGTGAATTTCTGTTACTCAAGCCGCCCAATTTGTGGCACTTCATTACGGTTGCCTGAGCAGACCAATACACAGATCCACACAGAAACACTCTCCTCTCAACAGGGGACTGAAAGGGGCTTCCCTGGTGGTCCAGTGGTTAAGAACTACCTTGCAATGCAGGAGACTCGAGTTCGATCCCTGGTGGGAGAACCAAGATCCCAAGTGTGGTGGAGCAACTACTGAGCCTGCGCACTCTGTGCCACAGTGACAATCCCGCATGCTGCAAGTGAGACCCGACACGGCCAAATAAATATTAAAAATTTAAAAAAGCATTGACGATTATATTGGAGTATTCTATTTATGAACACTGATGACATGAGTATACCGTGAGTAACAGATGTGGTAATTTTATGCAAAGGGTTCTCCAAAATCTGAAAATCACTTGAATTGCTCCTCCAGGGTAAAAAGACTGAGAAAGGCCGTGCTTGCTCCCTTCCTTTGAACTTCATCCGCCACCATCTTGCCCAGACTTCGCTCTGCAGCTCCAATTTACTCAATGATGTGTTTACTCAGGGCCTGCTATGAGCACCAGGCTGGGCACTGCACGTATGACGGTAAACAAGTCCCCGCCTTCAGCGGTTTTAGTCCAGTGAGAGAGGAAGAGATGAAAGCCACTGTCCTGTTTTGATAAACACAATGACAGTACTGAAGCAAAGAGGAGAGACCTGTAACACCCTCTAAGACTCAAGGAGAGTGAAGGTTGGGAGCCAGGTGCTGGGGACTGCTCTAGACAACGGGAGCAGCAGGCTGTGACCGTCTGTTCTGCCGGGAGGCAGGCCTCATTCTCGATGAGGTAAAACCCCAGGCCATGGAGACGGCCATGGAGCCAGGGACAGCACCAACTCAAGACTCACGTAAGAGACTAGCATCCTCCAGCAGCCGGGACCACGAGGGCTCTCCCAAGCTAATACAAGAGGCCGACCAGGAATTAGAAGTGATAACAAGCAACAAAGGCAAGAATGCTGAGGCGAGAGAAGAGCGCACAGTGACAGAGCGACCAGGCTCGAACATTCACCCTGAAACCACCACTGCGTCATCCCTTCCTGTGTGTCAGGCTGATACCCGAGGACCTGGCCTCTTCTGCTACTTCGGTGATGGCCCACCATTTCTCAAAGTCAAGTTTCTCTTGAGAATGTTGTCCTTAAAGTTTTTACTCCAGATGTGAAGGATAACACAGAAAATATTTATAAATCATATACCTGATTAGGGACTTGTATCTAGGATACATGAAGAATTCTCACTGGGGATGTTGTGTACAGCACGGTGACCACAGTTAACATTGTAACTGCAGGTGTGAAGCTGCCAAGAGAGTAGACCTTAAAAGTCCTCATCACAAGAACACATATTCTGTAACTGTGTAGGGCAATCAATGGATGTGAACTAGACTTACTGTGGTGATCATTTCACAATACACACAAAAATCAAACCATTACGTGGTACATTTCAAACATCATGTTGTACGCCAATTACACCTCAGTTAAAAATTGTTTTTAAGAAGTGTTAAGAATTCACTGATTATCCCTGAGTGTCCTTAAACACATCCACCTGGACACGTCTCAAACGCAGCATGTCCAGCTAGCCGCTCTTTTGCTCCCTGACGCGGAGTCGTGAGTGCACACTGCCCCTTCTTCCACTCGCTGCTGGAGCGGAGGCCTTGCCCATCTCAGCACCCCCGTCAACGCTGTCTGAGGGGCACACCCTGTCCATTCTCTTCTCCAGTCCTTCCTTCACACTGCTTCTCTCACCCAGCATATCTCATCCCAGCTCAATTCAACCTCTCCGTTAGAGTCTATGTTATTTTGCAGAATTTTCTGCATTCAGTAATCATATTACCTGCACTGATCTTCTCTGACCAGCTAGCATGACAAATCCTTAAATGTAAGAGCCAGCCTTAACTCTTCTCAATTTAATAAATATTTATTAAGGGCTTACTATTAATATTTAAACATATGTCCCCTTCCTCTTAAAACGTCCCTCCCAACCCACCCCTCTAGGTTGTCACAGAGCACTGGGTTGAGCTCCTTGCTATAACACACTTTTTTGAAAATAGCATTTATAACATCCTATCCCCATGTGATATAACGAGTTTTTAATTTCTCAATTCCTTATTACCTCAGGTAACAAAGAACCAGGAACAAAATTCTGCATTCAACAAACATCGGATTTCATGTACTTGGTCACTGTTATAGAGCCTAATACATACCATTTCCCCTCCACACTTCAGCTAAATGGCAACTGCCTTCTCCAGGTTCTTTGCAGAATTCTACAACATCACGACATGTTGTTTCTGGTGTTATAGGAACTTCTGTTAAAATCTGTTCATTGTTGCTCAAGAACACGGTTAATATCATCTGTAAGAAAAAAGATTAAATTAAAGCTACAACTTAAGAGTCATTAAGCAATAAAAAGATTAACTTGCAAATTAAAAGTGATTTCCCCACCTTCCTACCACCACTCCATCCAGCCAAAATGCTTACAGGACAGGTTAGGCTCACTCTAAAGTTCATGTTGAAAAGTTAAAATGTAAGACAAGTCGGGAAAATGCCCGAAGAGGAGTGTTAGAAGGGAAGTAGCACTGCAGGGCCGGGGGAGCCCGGGAGGCTGCCGTCTCTGGGGTCACAGAGTCGGACACGACTGGAGCGACCTGGCGGCGGCAGCAGCACTACTGGATGTCATAAAGCCTCGATACGGTAAGGCTCCAGAACACGAAGGGCCAGACCAGCGGACAGACCATGAAGTCCAGAAACAGAAAATGGCAAATGATGAAGGAGGCGCCTCAAAACCGACGAGGGACAAGCTATTCAGTGAATGATGCCTGAATAATTAACACACCCCACTGGAAAAAATGGGTTTATACTGCATATTATACACAAGCGGTAAGTTCCTAATTAAATATTTTAAAATAAATCACAGAATTATAAAAATTCTAAAATAAAACTGGGTAAATTTTTTTGTAACCTTGGAGTACAGAGCCCTTTCTAACTATGATTAAAAAACCATTATAAGATATATTCAAGTAATTAAATACAAGGATCTTTTACAAAGCAAAAAAGACAAACTGGGGGAAATATTTGCAACTAACATTACATATGAAAAGTCAGTCTCAACACTAAAGTGAAAGTGACAGTCGCTCAGGCGAGTCCGATTCTGCGACCCCGTGGACTATACCGTCCACAGGACTCTCCAGCCCAGGATACTGGAGTGAGTAGCCCTTCCCTTCTCTGGGGATCTTCCCAACCCAGGGATCAAACCCAGGTATCCCACATTGCAGGTGGATTCTTTACCAGTTGGGCCACAAGGGAAGCCCTCAAGATCTAAAGGGCTCCTAAAAATTGGTACTAGAAAGACCAAAAATCCAACTTATTTTTTTAAATTGAAGAAATAATATATCACAGTAAAAAAATGAAAATGGTTCTTAAATGAAAGCACATTATAATTTCAAAAAATAAAAACTGTCCAGTATTATTTTTTTTAATCTTAAAAAAAAAAAAAAAAAAAAAAACACACCAAAAACCTATCACTTTGACCTAAGAACTCAACAGATCCTGTGAGAAGGATTTTTAAAAACATTACTCCTAAAGTAAAATTTAAACCAAAGATTTTCTTTAATCAGACAATATCATAGAATATTTGTTTAATCTTTGATCAAAGTCAGAAACAAAATCTGTATTTGTCCCCAAATTCCCTTCTCAAAATCTCAGCTGTCAACTGAGTATCTTAGTATAGTTTATTGGTACAATATTTTTTTCTTAGAAGTGCCCTACATTCCCAACTTTTGAGATTTAAACATCTTTATACTGGTGGCCAGGTTTTATTTGACCAAAACCAGTCACAGTTACGAACTGCTCTCTGGGCCCCGTCTCCTCTCACCCCACCTGCCCCATGGCTGCCACCGGTTCCCTCTCTAAACGTGAACCAAGTGAAGTCACTTCCTGGCTTAAAACATTCAGGGGCCTCGTACCACCCAACAGCCACCCTTCCCCAAACATGTTTTCTGGTTTATAAACAGGAAACCGGGCTCTTTACGGAGCACTCAGAGGCGAGCATTGCCATGTTCATGTGGATCTCTAACTTTTCTCCCCCAGGGACTCTCACAGGGCCTGGATCGCCACGGAACACCCTTTGAGAGAGCCTGGACAGCAGGACAAGCTGCAGGCCCTGACCAAGGGGAACACTCCTCACCACCTCCCTGGCCTGCCAGGACTCGTGCCTTCCTGCGCTCAACCTCGCTGCCCCTCCCCAGCTCTCTCAGGCCACCGGCCCTCTGCCCCAGGGCCCCTCCTGTTTGCCTATAAACTCCTGTTCACCCTTCAAAACTCAGTTCAGATGCTACCGCCTTTGCAAAACCTCCTTTCACCACCTTCTCTCACCAGGGAGGCCACATGTTCCTTCCTCTGTGATCCAGTGACCCTTCACACACATCTTTATTACATCACAGCGCCAGCCTGTTTACCTGCCTCACCAGGCTCCAGGCAATTCACTTTTGAATCTTTCATTCCACTTCCTGATCAGTATCTGATGCCTGCAAGGCTCCCTGAAATCTGGTCGACTCCACGAACGACACCAAAATGTAAAGTCTCCACCACGCCACAGAACTGGAGGAACACTACACATGCTCTAGGTGAGACACAGCCGATCCGTTCAGTAAACAAGCATTTTCATTCAGTTCTTCTGGAAATTATAAACACAGTTCTATTTTACAAGAAATAAAACAGTTCTTTCTGCTCACTGATCCAGACAAATTTTTAAATGTCGGGGGTCTTTTAAACACATAACTGGCTTGGAATCTAAATAATTTGGAATAAAACAGGTAAATCCTGGATCTAGTACAAACAAGTCCAGAACTTGAAGGGCCTTAATGCTATACCAGTTTCACCAGAACAATCAGAATAGATTTTTACTTTTATTTACACTTTTATTTTACAGTTCTAATGGTAATTCTGGAGTAGGAAATGGCAAACCACTGGAATATTCTTGCCTGGGAAATCCCATGGACAGAGGACTCTGGTGGGCTACAGTCCACAGGGTCACAGAGCTGGACACAACTGGGCATGAACCCACACATGGTAAATATTTTCCCATGTGATTTCACAGTCTATGCTTTTTAAGATCTAACAATAGGTTTTCCCAAACCACAGTTTATAAATCAAACTTTCAAGGCAGCGAAAATTTTTTTAAAAATTATCTTCTCTTTAAGTGCTGTAACTACAACTCACTGATGACCAGCAGAGGGTCCTGCTCCTCTCGGTTCTTCAGCCCTTTCAGCTTCCTCCTGCACCCCCACACCCACTACAGGGTCCATGGCTTGTTCTCCATACTCTGAGCTAATGAAGGTTTACATAACCACGTGCTGCGGGAAGCCGGGCCTCTGGCCAGAACTAGGCTCGCATGCTCACACCCACCACGGGCACACAGTGGCATCCATAAAGGCACGGACTGTGCTTCTCTGCTCAGAAAGGTTTCTTTAGGAACTTGTTGTCAGAATGAATGACAGTGTGACACTCTGGGGATACTTTCTGAATTACCAAGAGTTGTGAGTAAGTTCAACGTGATGGAAGAAGCAGAGGAGAAGCAGAATGGCAGAGTTGTGAGTCTGAACGTTAATTCTTAAAAGTTAAGAACTCCCAGATAACTGATCCAAAAGTCACTACACATTATTTCAGTTTTTAATTCTATTTTAAAGTCTTTACTAAACCCTATCTTTCCTAATCTTAGCAAAATCTCTAATTTCTCTAATCTCTACTACTCAGTCAAAGCTAATTTTATTACAATCATGAGATTTAAAAGCTTTTGAGATAAATTAAGCTGGCATTGACCTGGATGGTACATACTTCCTAAAGCATCTTCTAAAATTAGAGCTGAAAAGGCATGGGGCTGCTACCATTATTACAGTAAGGTTTCCCCAGATTAAAAGAAATGGAAGGATCTTCAACACAAGTAACATGTGCATTCACGCCAGATGCATTTTTTAAAGCATCTTTGAAATCACAATACACCTTACAATTGACAGCATGTCACAATCTAAGGGGTAGTGCTGTGCTTTTCTTTAATAGTATGCATAGAGATGAAACCCAATAGAGTTAAGGGTTAAGAAGACAAAGGAAAAAAAAAGAATTACTGTTCATTCCTCCTCAAAGATTACTATATTGAAAATAAAAGATCTGGTCAACCACGGTTAGACACACGCAGACTTGCACCGTGTGCTGCAACACGCAGAGCGCACGACGGCAGACGCCTCACACGCCTTCTCACACCGCCCCCTCTGCCCAGACAAGCCAGGCTGCCAGGCCCTGCCGGCCCTGCCCCACCTTCCCCATCATCCGCAGTCATCCACCTCCTCTGGGGAGCACTTCCTGCCACACTGCCTCCCCATCCTGACCTGGTGAGAGTCAGAGCCTCCTCTTTTGCTCTCCTATAACAGACCGTGGCTATTTCTGGCACAACATTCTCGCACTAAATTATCAATGGTTTTCATGATTATATCCTCTACTGAAACAGTGTTTGTGACTCACAGGGGTGAGCTGTGACCCCCATTACCTGCTCTTAAAATTATCTAAGTGTGTCCCAAGTTGTACATATTTTCACTTTTAAAAGTTGTTAAAAACCCCAAAAAGCCGCAGGCCGCGGCGGGCAGCACTTGTGTTCTCTAACTCAGTGCCGGAGTGGACCACATTGGTAAGCGGTGCTCGGTAAGTGAAAGACCGAGGCAGCCTAGCAGGCAGCCACCAGCATAACCGAATCGAATCCCTCAAGAGGGCACTTCTCCTCACTCTCAAGGTCATCTGAGCCCCATAAAGCAAGTCGCCAGGATCAACCACTGATGTAAGGAACCGCCTGGGTGGAGCCTGTAAGGCCTTCGTGCGCCTGACCGGCCCGTCTGAAGCAGCCTCCCCATCTGCAGCCTCTCACCACTTTGTTTTCTTCGCGTTCACCACCACCTTACACACCTGTGTAAGCCGTGTATTTATTTGTTTCTCCTCTGTCCTTCCACTAGAACTTAAGCTCCTGAGGAGCAGGGATTTAGCTAGTTCACTGCTGTGTCACTACCGCCTGGAGTGGAGCCTGGCACATAGTGGGCACTCAATCAACTCCCCCAAGTACATAAAATAATTATTTTTAAAGTAGGTTGTGTCACAAAGGGTAGGTGTCTGCCTTCTTACACTATCTTCAAGGTCTCAAATAGGAAAAAAAGATCAATATTATACCCCTCTAGTCGCTGAGTTACTCCACATTAGAAGGAAAAGAATCTTTTAAAAATGCTAGTGTAAAAGTCAGAAGCCTGTACACACATATGTGATATTTGGCAGATTCCACTCAAACCTAGACATCACAGACATCCCTCGGTAAAGCCTTCCTGCTTTCCATAAGGTGGCACTGAAGGGTGCCAGGGGGTGAGTTCCACCTCTACCCCCACACATACACTCCTGCAAATTTTGGGGAAAAGAATTAACTCCAAAGAAGAACGAATAGTTTTGTAAGATCATATTAAGTTCAATTTCCATGACTAAAACGTATTATTTTGGCAAAGAACTAGAACTAGCCTTTCAAGGATAATGAAAAAGTTTTTCTAAATAAGGGAGAAACATTTAACACTCTTGAGAGGACAGATACATTTAAATATTTGAGTTGCATCTACTCATAAGAAGAAACTAATACAGTTAAGTGACCTTTAAATTAGATCCTCAAAAACCATATCATTTATGTTTAGTTCAGGTCACTGTTTTTATTCACTTTAATAATTTATTGTTTTAAAAATATATATTCCATCATATGAAAACTTCCTCTCAATAGCTTGAACTGGTGAGATCTGGTTATACACTATTCCTGGGAATACAAAATATACATCTCAGCTTCCCTTCACCTAACTTATTTAGTCCCTCCAGTATTTAAAAGCATATGCATTTTGGGGGAACCTGTCTAGAACCTTATAGAAATGCAAAACTCACGAACCTTCTCATAAAAACTAGGTATGCCATAAGTCCATAGCATGTGTGGAGGTGAAGCAGCTGAGCAAATTTAATCTAGTCTCCAAAACTTAAAGAATCTCTGAATAGGAAAAGGGCAGTATCAACTCTTGACACCCCTACTCATCAATGTTGGGAATCACTGCCCAGAATGTCCGCTGCTTTACTGACTCTGTTCATGTGAACATTATGGAAACAGAACAAATACTAATTTTCAACCACAGGTTGTGACCTACTAACATGCTGTATAATCAGTTAGTGCCCTCGGGGCCAGTTTTGTTTTTAATGGAACAGAACAATATAAAACAGTATTATAATACACTGCAAATCAACTATACTTCAGTATAAAATAAAAACTAAAAAAAAAAAAACCCAAACACACACACACACAAATTATTAAGAAAATGAAAAGACCAGCCTGGGAGAAAATATTATAAAACACATAACTGATAAAGAACTTGTATCCTAAATATACACAACTGAAAACTCAGTAATAAGAAAACAAAGAACCCAATCAAAAAGTGGATAAAAGATCTACGCACCTCATCAAAGAAAGCACCACCCACCTAAGAGAATGTCCAAAATCCAGAACACTGGCGATCCGAAATGGCGGTGAAGCAGCGGAGCACAGGAAGGTGCCGGTGGAAGTGCGAAGCGGCACAGCCATTCTGGAAGACAGCCTCAGTTTCTTCCAAAACGCACTCTTACCGTGTGATCTAACAATTAAAGATTCTTGGTACTGATCCAAACGAGTTGAAAACTTATATCTAGACAAAAACCTACACATGAATGTTTATAGTAGCTTTATTCATAACTGTCAGAGCTTGGAAGTCACCAAGATATCCTTCAGTAGGTGAATGAATGGATAAACTGTGGCGCATCCAGACAAAGGACACCAAGCGGTGATAAAAACAGCTACCAAGTCACAAAAGACACAGCAAACAAACACACATGGCCAAGTGCAAGAAAGCAGTCTGAAAGGCCACATACTGTATGACGCCGATTAAACGATATTCTGAAAAATAAAAATCTGTGGAGATGGTAAAAAAAAAAAAATCAGTGGTTGCCAGGAGTTGAGGGCGGAAGGAAGGATGAGTAAATGAAGCACTAAGAATTTTTGAGGGCAGTGAAACTACTCAGTATGATACTATATTGGAAGATAAAAGACACTCGACATTTGTCAAAACCCACAGAACTGTACAACAGACACAGTGAACCCTCATGGAAACTATGGTCTTTAGTTAATGGATGAACATTAGTCTAGGCACTGCCATCTGCACTTCACACATTCTCAATTCTCACACCAACTCTATGAGACAAATACCACCTTCATTTTACAGATTAGGGAAAGGAAACTTGGAGAGGTTAAATAACTTGTCCAAGGTCACCGAGCTAATGAATGCCAGACCAGGATTTAACCCTGATCTGACTAACTTCAAAGCTACAGTCTGAATCACTACTCTAAACCACTCCAAAAGAAAAAAGAAAAACAGAAAAATTTTAATAAATACCTTCGTACTTAGAATATACCTGCCATTACTAAATAACTTCTCAATTAACCAAGTGTCATCTAGTGTCTACAGTTGAAAGAATCTGAAATGCACAAGTGAATCATATAAGGGAACCAGAATAAAGAATCATGCATTTTCTTCTAACTGTTCAAATATAAAGATGATCTCCTAATAGATGTTCTAATTACATTTTACTGACCTTACAAAAGTTTAAATTAGGTGTATTAACAATTCTCAGAATAAGGCTTCCTTTTTCTATTTATTTCTTTGTAAAATTCAAGAAAATATATTCCTATATGAATTTTTGAAAAACACTGATCTAATCCTAGGTATATACCCTAGAGAAGTATGTCTACACAAAAACTTGCACAAAAAAATTAGAGCATAACTATACAGTCATAACAGCAAAAAAGTAACAGTCAAAACCAATGAATGGACAAACAAAGGTTGTACATCTGTTATACAATGGAATATGACTTGACCATAAAAAGGAGTGAGGAGAATGCTACATTCCTGAGATAATGGATAAACCTTAGAAACGCGATGCCAAGTGAAAGAAGCCAGATACAGAAGGCCACATGCTGTTACGACCGCACTTACACGCGATGTCCAGAGCAGGCAAACCCACACAGAAGCAGATTAGTGGCTGCCAGGGGTGGGAGGGAAGGAGGGAAGTGACTGCTAACGGGCACCGGGGTTCTTCTTGGGGTGATGAAAACGTTCTAAACTTAGCTAGTGGTGATGGTTACACAAACCTGTGGATATATTAAAAGCACTAAACTGCAGACTTCAAAGGCATGAATGTGACAGTATGTGAATTATATATCAATAAACTTATTTTTAACATATCTAGTTATACCAGTTATTCGACCTATTCAATCAGTAAAGTATTTTTCCCAATGGAAATAACTTTAAATAAATATTATATCATTTCTTTGTATTTATTTTTTTCTCTAGTAATAAAGATTTATAATTAGACAAATCCTATTTTTTCATGTCTGCTAATACCAAAAAGTCAAGTACTAATCCTTTTGCCAGCAGGAAATAAAACTCAAAACAGAAATAATTAGTAAAGCAATGTCTCTGAAGAGCACTTTAATATAATCATGTGTATAGACAATACATGACCACAGGAAAAACCATAGCCTTGACTAGACGAACCTTTGTTGGTAAAGTAATGTCTCTGCTTTTGAATATGCTATCTAGGTTGGTCATAACTTTCCTTCCAAGGAGTAAGCATCTTTTAATTTCATGGCTGCAGTCACCATCTGTAGTGATTCTGGAGCCCAGAAAAATAAAGTCTGACACTGTTTCCCCATCTATTTCCCATGAAGTGATGGGATGGGATGGCATGACTCATTGGAAAAGACTCTGATGCTGGGAGGGATTGGGGGCAGGAGGAGAAGGGGACGACAGAGGATGAGATGGCTGGATGGCATCACTGACTCGATGGACGTGAGTCTGAGTGAACTCCAGGAGTTGGTGATGGACAGGGAGGCCTGGCGTGCTGTGATTCATGGGGTCACAAAGAGTCGGACACGACTGAGCGACTGATCTGATCTGATAAGACAATACTATCTATCTGTACAAAATGAGAACACAATTTACACAGAAAAGTAAGTCCAATAGCCCCCTCCTATCTTTTTACAGATGACTCTATTTTGTCCTTCAGGTTTGAGCCAGCTCTTTAAAACCATGATTCTCCTCTGAATTTGCTTATGATGCTTTGAGTTACCATTCTCAAAATGTTTCTCCTCTTTAGAAAACTAAGCAAAACTCAAGTGTAGAAAACAGACGTCTCAGTGCCTGAAGATTATCTATGCCATTTACAAAGAAAAAAAATACTTCCAAAGCTGTCTCTTGGGCTTCATGGAATCTAAATGCAGGCACTGGTGACACGGAGCATGATAAGACGTCCTAATGAAACAAGACAGAGCACGGCCGGCACAGCAGAGTGACACGGCGGGTACGGTCTCACCTAATGAGGTGTGGGCCACGGAAGGGGAAGTCTGATGCTAGCACTGTTCAATAACAACTGTAAGCAGGATCTGGAAATCACCATAAAAGGAAAACCAAACATTAAGTTACTAATTTCCATGCATAAAGACTTGCCTAAGTTTTGTCATTAATGTAAAAAAATCAAGATCTCAGGGTTTTTAAATAAGTTTTCATAATAAATACCTGTCTATATCTTATACTTATGAAAAGTGCTTGTTGGAAGTAGGAGACACACAGAGCTAGTGTTTGTTAATTCTGCTAGTACTGACATATCTTAGGTGCTTAAAATGAGAACTGAAGTTTATAACAAGATACTTCAAAGGACTTTTACAATTTGTTGATAGTAAAAACGGCTATTGTTTCAGTGTTTCCTATGTTCACAGACAGGCTGTTTGCCCGCATCACATCACTGAACTCTGCCAACAGTCCACGGAACTAGGCACTGGGATGATCGCCACGGCAGACAGAGTAAAGGACTGCCCAAGGTCACATGACTAAGAAGTGCCAGAGTGTCTGACCCAAGTGTCTGACTCCAAAGCTTAAGTTTCTACTTGAGTTTAGGAACAAAGCGGTGAACACCTAAAACAAGAAAAAGCACAGAAGCATTCAAGCTCTTCTTCCCTGTGAAGCTGTAGGAGACAATCTCCATTCAAAAGTTATGAGATAGTAACAAACCATTGTGTTTATAACTGAAGAACTCAAATCCATGACACACAGGCTTCCTTGAAAAGCAAAACATCGTAAGTAAGAACACAGAAGAGAAAATCAGTAGAGACTCATTACAGAACCCAAAGGTGAACCTATTCCACAGCCTGGATGGCCTCTGGGCAAAAAATCTTATTGCAAAATTCAGACTTAAACTGAAGAAAATGGGGAAAACCACAAGGGCATTCAGGTGTGACCTAAATCAAATCCCTTATGATTGTACAGTAGAAGTGACTCAAGGGATTAGATCTGATAGAGCTCCTGAAGAACTATGGACGGAGGTTCGTAGCACTGTACAGGAGGTGGTGACCAAAACCATCTCCCAAAAAAGAAATGGAAAAAGGCAAAATGGCTGTCTGAGGAGTCCTTACAAATAGCTGAGCAAAGAGAAGCAAAAGGCAAAGGATAAAGGAAAGATATACCCATCTGAATGCAGAGTTCCAAAGAACAGCAAAGAGAGATAAGAGAGTTTTCCCAAATGATTAATGCAAAGAAATAGAGGAAAACAATAGAATGGAAAGGACCAGAGATCTCTTCAAGAAAAATCAGAGATACCAAAGGAACATTTCATGCAAAGATGGGCACAATAAAGGACATAAACAGTAAGGACCTAATAGAAGCAGAAGAGATTAAGAAGAGGTGGTAAGATTACACAGAAAGACTGTACGAAAAAGGTCCTAGTGACCCGGGTAACCATGATGATATGGTCACTCACCTAGAGCCAGACATCCGGGAATGTCAAGTCAAGCGGGCCTTAGGAAGCATTATTACAAACAAAGCGAGTGGACGTGATGGAATTCCAGCTGAGCTATTTCAAATCCTAAAAGACGATGCTGTGAAAGTGCTGCACTCAACATGCCAGCAAATTTGGAAAACTCAGCAGTGGCCACAGGACTGGAAAAGATCAGTTTTCATTCCAAACCCAAAGAAAGGCAATGCCAAAGAATGTTCAAACTACCACACAATTGCACTCATCTCACACATGAGCAAAGTAATGCTCAAAATTCTCCAAGCGAGGCTTCAACAGTACATGAACCGTGAACTTCCAAATGTTCAAGCTGGATTTAGAAAGGCAGAGGAACCAGAGATCAAATTGTCAACATCTGCTAGATCGTTGAAAAAGCAAGAGAGTTCCAGAAAAACATCTATTTCTGCTTCATTGACTATGCTAAAGCCTTTGACTCTGTGGATCACAACAAACTGTGGAAAATTCTTAAAAGAGATGGGAGTATCAGACCACCTTACCTGCCTCCTAAGAAACATGTATAGAGGTCAAGAAGCAACAGGTAGAACCTTGTATGGAACAACAGACTGGCTCAGGATTGAGAAAGGAGTATGACAAGACTGTTTATTGTCACCCTGTTTATTTACCTTATATGCAGAGCATATCATGAGAAATGCTGGGCTGGATGAGTTACAAGCTGCAATCAAGATTGCTGGGAGAAGTACCATCAACCTCAGATACGCAGATGACATCACTCTAATGGCAGAAAGTGAAGAGGAACTAAAGAACCTCTTCATGCAGGTGAAGGAGAGTGAAAAGGCCAGCTTCAAACTAAATGTTAAAAAAACTAAGATCATGACACATAGCCCCATAACTTCATGGCAAATAGAAGGGGACAAGGTGGAAGCAGTGACAGATTTTCTCTTCTTGGGCTCTAAAATCACTGTGGATAGTGGGATGGTGACTGCAGCCATGAAATTGAAAAGACAATTGCTTCTTGGCAGGAAAGCCGTGACAAACCTAGACAGTGTGCTAAAAAGCAAAGACATCACTTTGCTGACAAAGGTCCGTATAGTGAAGGCCATGGTCTTTCCAGTAGTCATGTATGGTTCTCAGAGCTGGATCATAAAGAAGGCACAGTGCCAAAGAGTTGATGCTTTTGAACTGCGGTGCTAGAGGAACTCTTCAGAGTCCCTTGGGCAGCAAGATCAAACTAGTCAATCTTAAAGGAAATCAACTCTGAATACCCATTGGAAGCACCGATGCTGAAGCTCCAACACTTAGGCCACCTGCTATGAAGAGCCGACTTGCTGAAAAAGACCCTGATGCTGAGAAAGATTGAAGGCAGGAGGAGAGGATGACATCAGATGAGATGGCTGGATGGCATCACTGTGCAATGGACACGAACCTGGGCAAACTCCAGGAGATGGCAGGAGGGAGACAGGGAGGCCTGGCGTGCTGCAGTCCATGAGGTCAAGAAGAGTCGGACACGACTTGGCAACTAAACGACAGTGAGAAGGTCTTGTAGGTCTTCACAGAACCATTCAACGTCAGCTCCTTCAGCATTAGAGGCTGGGGCACAGGCTTGCATCACTGTGACACTGAACGGTCTGCCTTGGAAACAAACTGAGATCATTCTGTCATTTTTGAGACTGTACCCAAGTACTGCATTTCGGACTCTTGTTGACTATGAGGTCTACTCCATTCTTTGTAAGGGATTCTTGTCCACAGTAGTAGACACAAAGGTCATCTGAATTAAGTTTGCCCATTGCTGTCCATTTTAGTTCAGATTCCTAGAATGTCGATGTTCACTCTTGCCATCTCCTGTTTGACCACTTCCAATTTACCTTGATTCATGGACCTAACACTCCAGGTTCCTATGCAGTACTGTTCTTTACAGCTTCAGACTTTACTTTCACCACAAGACACATCCACAACTGGGCATCGTTTCTGCTTTGGCCCATTCTCTTCATTCCTTCTACAGCTCTTTCTCTGTTCTTCGCCAGCAGCACACTGGACACCTACCGACCTGGGGGCTCATCTTCCAGTTTCTTATCTTTTTGCCTTTTCATATCGTTCTGGTCCCATCACTTCATGGGATGGGAAACAATGGAAAATGTGATAGACTTTATTTTCTAGGCTCCAAAATCACTGAGGACAATGACTGCAACCATGAAATTAAAAGACCCTTACTCCTTGAAAGAAAAGCTATGACAAACCTAGACAGTGTATTAAAAAGCAGAGACATTTCTTTGCTGATAAAGGTAGGTATAGGCAAAACTATGGTCTTTCCAATAGTCATGTACAATGAGACCTGGACAATAAAAAAGGCTGAGCGCTGAAGAATTAATGCCTTCAAACTGTGGTGCTGAAGAAGATTCCTGAGAGTCCCTTGGACTGCAAGGAGATCAAACCAGTCAATCCTAAAGGAAATCAACTCTGAATATTTATTGGAAGGACCAATGCTGAAGCTCCAATATGTCAGCCACTGGACTCGAACAGCAGACTCATTGGAAAAGACCCCAATGCTGGGAAAAGATTGAAGGCAGGAGGAGAAAGGGAAGACAGAGGACGAGATGGCTGGATGGCATCACCGACTCAACAGACGTGAGTTTGAGCAAACTGGGAGATGGTGATGGACAGGGAAGCCTGGTGTGCTGCAGTCCATGGGGTCACAAAGAGTTAGACACAACTGAGCAACTTATCATCAACAATACTGTTCACGGGGTTCTCAAGGCAAGAATGCTGCAGGGGTTTGCCATTCCCTTCTCCAGTAGTGCCCGTTTTGTCAGAACTCTCCACCGTGACCCGTCTGTCTTGGGTGGCCCTGCGCCGCATGGCTCACAGTCTCTGAGCTCCGCATGGCTGTGGTCCGTGGGGTCATTTTGGCTGGTTTTCTGTGATTGTGGTTTGCTCTAGAGGCCATGGGGCTGCAGCCCTTGCTTCTTCTGTGTCCTCTGATGGGCAGAAAGCTTGTGCAAGCCTCCTGATGGAAGGGACTGGCTACAGGCAAAACCAGGTCTCGCTCTGGTGTACAGGGCCATGCTCATGCTTTCACGCATGTGTGCTAAACTGCGTTAGTCCTGTCTGACTCTTTGCGACCCTATGGACTGTAGCACCAGGTTCTTCTGTCCATGGGATTCTCCAGACAAGAATACTGGAGTGGGCTGCCATTTCCTTCTAGGGGACTGAACCCGAGTCTCTCGTCTCTTGCACTGGCAGGCGGGTTCTCTACCACTAGAGGGCCATGCTCAGTACATCTTCAATCCAACTTCCTGCTGATGGGCGGGGGCTGGGACCCCTCCCTGTAGTTGGGCCCAAGGTGGCCCTGTCCTGCAGTCTGCAGTCCCATGGTAGCATTCCAGGCTCCATGGAAGGGCTAACGGCGACCTCCTCAAACAGGACTTACTCCAACATGCTGCGCCCCCCAGGGCTGCTGCTGCCAGCGCTCTGGCCACAGGGCAGGCCACCGGCGACCCACGCCTCCCCGGGAGAGTCCCAAACACGCACGGACAAGTGTGGCGCAGCCTCTTACGGGTCCCGGCTCCTCTCCCTTGGGTTCTGGTGTGCACAGGGTTTTGTTTGTGCCCTCCAAGAGCCTCTTTCCCCTAAGCCCACGTAGCCAAATTCTGCTACTCCATACACTGCTACAAAACGGTTTTCTTCCCTCTCTGCTAGCAAAAAATAGTTACTATTGTTGGCTCAGTACTCAGTGTCTCACAAGAATCCATATTTTAACACAAAAATAAAATAATGTGTCCCCTAAGGTAATATTCACGCCAGTCCTATTAAATGCATACATTTTAAGCTGTGAATCTGAGAGGACGGTACACAGGTGCCCCATTTTCTTTTCAGTAGTCACTAAAACTGTTTGGGGAAAAAGATAAAAAATGTTTTTTGGTAGTCTGAATTAGCATAAGTGACCATTTGGTTCTTAATCCATTTGTAAAGGCATTCAATGCAATTAAGAGAGAGATACTGAGAATTTAAAATTTAAGCTATCAGAAAGATCAGTCATCAGATCCTGGAGCCAAAAAGCAGCCTTATCTATGATAACCACCCCTCTTTCCCCATTTACAGATGAGGAAGCAGAAACCCAGAGAAGGAAATAATTTGTCAAGACTAATAAATCTTATGAGTAACAAAACCAAGACTGAAATTAGGTCTCTTGATTCTGAGCCAGACAGGCTTCCTCTCCCTCAGCAGTTTATTTAGTTACACTGTTGACTTAATATTAAACCAGAAGGTCTGTGAACTGTCCAGCAAGAAGTCTGACATACAATATTCTCTCAAATCTAATTTCCTCCCCTTTTTATTTAAATACCTGACAACAGCTTTGGGCGCTGTGAAAACCAGAAAAACCCCAGAACTTTAAAAATTACAGAAATGAACTGAAATTAATTACAAAAGAGAATCATGAAACAAAACTGACACAGGAACACATTACCACATGCAAATGATAAAGGGCAGCTGATCACTAATCAGCCCGGTAATGAAATCTGAAAATGACTCCACGACCATCAACAGGGTCCTGAAAGAGAAAACTTGGTGACCCTATTCAGTTCAGTTCAGTTCAGCCGCTCAGTTGTGTCCCACTCTTCGAGTCCCCATGAATCGCAGCACGCCAGGCCTCCCTGTCCATCACCAACTCCCGGAGTTCACTCAGACTCACGTCCATCGAGTCAGTGATGCCATCCAGCCATCTCATCCTCTGTCATCCCCTTCTCCTCCTGCCCCCAATCCTTCCCAGCATCAGAGTCTTTTCCAATGAGTCAACTCTTTGCATGAGGTGGTCAAAGTACTGGAGTTTCAGCTTTAGCATCATTCCTTCCAAAGAACATCCAGGACTGATCTCCTTCAGAATGGACTGGTTGGATCTCCTTGCAGTCCAAGGGACTCTCAAGAGTCCTCCAACACCACAGTTTAAAAGCATCAATTCTTCGGCGCTCAGCCTTCTTCACAGTCCAACTCTCACATCCATACATGACCACCAGAAAAACCATGACCCTATTAGTTAAAAATAATTAAGTACAAGGAATTCAACTGGAATACAACTGAGGTGACCATATAATTAAACACTTGGCCACTCTGAGTGAAAATAAAGGAGCTAATAAAACAAAGTGCCAGGACAACAAGCAACAACCCAAGACATTCTCTTGTACACCTGGATGTATGGGCATCAGTATAAATTGCACCTAGGGAACTACACTGTTTCATCGGCAACAAAACCCTCTGAAGGGAAGAGTTCCACAAAGCAGCAAGTATTTAAAAAATCAGGACTAAAGAGAAAACAAAAACTACAGAAACAGATATATATATATATATATATATATATTTTAGTGAAGATTCATTGCAACTATCTACTTCACCAGCAGATAAAAAGTAAGCCTTATAAGATGACTCATCAATCCTACCTCAAAAAAATTGGTATCCACCCTCACCCAACAGAAAGAAGGAAAAGAACCATTTATGCCATGTCAGTGAGAGCCGCAGGAGCTTCATCCCCATTCTACGGGAGGAGAAGCAGCGTCCAGAGAGGATTATATTGCTCAAGGTCAGAATCTAAACCCAGGGATGACATCGAAAGCCACAAGGCCCTTGAGGCTCCCAGGTCTCTTTCAGGGTAACGATCACAGCGTGGCAGGCCACCTTTCTCCTTCCTTTCAAGATGAGACAGGCACTGTTCTTATCCTCAAAAAAGAGAAAAAGGCATGGAGAGGGCTTCACGTGGGCTTAGCACACTTGACCCCTCTGAGGGTCCTCCTCTTTCAGGACAACAAGGACCCTCCTCCCCAGATCTGGGCCCCAGGGGACAATCAAGGACCCCCCCCACATGCAACCAAGATCCTACAATCAAGGAATCAACTAATCTTGGAAATTCAAACCACAGAACCTAGCTTCAACCTTCACGGGTTCTCTGTCCTCCTCCTTGGCTGCTACGTCCAGCAACCGTGGTGCCGACATCTGTTACTGACCGACACTCACCATGTGCTAGACTCACCTGAGCTTTCTCCAGCATAATACCGTTCAGTCCCGCCACATATCCTGGGGAAGAGGTTTTTCTTTTTGCTATTATTCTTATTCTTTAATTAACACAAATTAACACACACGTAATCTTCTTTAATCTAACAACAGATGTAATAAAAAGACGGTTCCCCCAAAGACTCACACCTTTAAACAGCTGGTATATACCCTTGCGGCTCAGACAGTAAAGGGCCTGCCTGCAGTGCGGGAGACCCAGGTTCGATTCCTGGGTCGGGAAGATCCCCTGGAGAAGGAAATGGCAACCCACTCCAGTATTCTTGCCTGGAAAATCGCACGGACAGAGAAGCCTGGTTGGCTACTGTCCATGGGGTCGCAAAGAGTCGGACACGACTGAGCAACTTCACTTCACTTCACTTCATATACCCTTGCAGACCTTTCTCTTCACGACAAAACTCTTCTCTTCTTTTTCCCAGTGAGACCACATTAAATAGAAAACCAGTTTTCCAGCCAACAATTCATTTGAGGCATTTTTCCACAAGAATTTACACAGTTCTGCCTCTTTTTTAAAAAGACTATATATTACTTCTCCCTATGGCCACAGCAGAACTGACTGAGGGAGAGGCACTGTTACTTTCAGATGAGCAGATAAGGCTCTGACAGGTATGTGACTTAAGGTCACACAGTAAGAGGCAGGGAAAGGGCTAGACCCAGGCCTACCTGATTCCAGAGCCTGTGTTCGCAAACACTGGGTCCCACACGACACCTGTTTTGAATGTTTCTGTCAAGTAGACTACAACCCCTTTCAAGACGGTGAATTAGTGTCTTTCAGTCTCCAATGCCCAGCGCTGCACTGGCATATAATCAGTTAGTACACACTTGTATAAACGGCTGCTGCACATCGGTTTTCTGTGCCACGTTTCCCAACCCTCCCATGCCATTCTTACCTTTCACAGGGCCCTGGCGCATCACGGAGGCACGAACGTACCTGCTGCAAGTGCAGCTCTCCCGCCCCGAAGAGAGCTGCCTCCTGCTCTCGGCTGGGCCACTTGGCCCCTCTCCGTCTCAGAATTCAGATGCAACGCAAGCTCAGAGCCCACCTGCTTCTCGAGGAACTTCCCTGAGAGGGCTTCCCACGCAGACCCCTCTGTTCAACTACCACAACACCGCAAGAAGCTGGCACTAGAAAGGCACTTAGCAGTTATTCATCCTGGACCCCTCCTCACTTCATAGTAATGGAGAGAGTAATCCACAGTTTTATGACAAACTAGTAAGGCTTCAACCTACAAGAAGTTGAAAATTTCAAAAGGAAAGGAAAGGCATTAAAGGAGAGTTTGCTACGTACCACTCAGGGAGGGAGAGGGCAAGATAAGAAGGCAGTGAAATTTAATACAAAAATCTAAATGTGTATTGGAGCCTCCAAAACATTACTCCTCCTAAGTTTACAGTCCTGACTCTTCAGTAGTGCAGACCTTGGCGACCTCTACTATCAGAGTTTCTCTGAATATTAGCCAACACCTCACTGACTGCTGCATCACTAACCATAAAGCTGCAGATTAAGAGGCTTTAATGACAGTTTTGCATAACAAAAAGCTGGCAAAACAAACACAAAAGATAACTTTCCATTAAATTTAGTCATGGAACTCAGCTATTTGACTTGACTACTGAAAGCATAAGTAGCTGCTATCACTAATATAAAAACAGCCCACCTTTCCTCTCAGTTTGAGCATTCTTTGGCATTGTCTTTCTTTGGGAATGCCAAAGAATGCTCAAACCACCACACAACTGCACTCATCTCACACGCTAGTAAAGTAATGCTCAAAATTCTCCAAGCCAGGCTTCAGCAATACGTGAACCGTGAACTTCCAGATGTTCAAGCTGGTTTTAGAAAAGGCAGAGGAACAAGAGATCAAATTGCCAACATCCGCTGGATCATCGAAAAAGCAAGAGAGTTCCAGAAAAACATCTATTTCTGCTTTATTGACTATGCCAAAGCCTTTGACTGTGTGGATCACAATAAACTGTGGAAAATTCTGAAAGAGACAGGAATACCAGACCACCTGACCTGCCTCTTGAGAAACCTGTATGCAGGTTAGGAAGCAACAGTTAGAACTGGACATAGAACAACAGACTGGTTCCAAATAGGAAAAGGAGTACGTCAAGGCTGTATATTGTCACCCTGCTTATTTAACATATGCAAAGTACATCATGAGAAACGCTGGGCTGGAGGGAGCACAAGCTGGAATCAAGATTGCCGGGAGAAATATCAATAACCTCAGATATGCAGATGACACCACCCTTATGGCAGAAAGTGAAGAACTAAAGAGCCTCTTGATGAAAGTGAAAGAGGAGGATGAAAAAGTTGGCTTAAAGCTCAACATTCAGAAAATGAAGATCATGGCATCTGGTCCCATCACTTCATGGGAAATAGATGGGGAAACAGTGGCTGACTTTATTTTTCTGGGCTCCAAAATCACTGCAGATGGTGACTGCAGCCATGAAATTAAAAGACGTTTACTCCCTGGAAGGAAAGTTATGACTAACCTAGACAGCATATTAAAAAGCAGAGACATAACTTTGTCAACAAAGGTCCGTCTAGTCAAGGCTATGGTTTTTCCTGTGGTCATGTACAGATGTGAGAGTTGGACTATAAAGAAAGCTGAGTGCAGAAGAATTGATGCTTTTGAACTGTGGTGTTGGAGAAGACTCTTGAGAGTCCCTTAGACTGCGAGGAGATCCAACCAGTCCATCCTAAAGGAGATCAGTCCTGGGTGTTCATTGGAAGGACTGATGTTGAAGCTGAAACTCCAATACTTTGACCACCTGATGTGAAGAGCTCACTCATTTGAAAAGACCCTGATGCTGGGAAAGACTGAGGGCAGGAGGAGAAGGGGACGACAGAGGATGAGATGGCTGGATGGCATCACCGACTCAATGGACGTATGTTTGGGTGGACTCTGGGAGTTGGTGATGGACAAGGAGGCCTGGGTCATGGAGTTGCAAAGAGTCGGCCACGACTGAGCGACTGAACTGAGCTGAACTCCCTCTCAGTTACCTCGTATAAGCCTTCATATCTGATTATCAGCAATTCTGCAGGAGGACTCCTACCAGAAACCCACTGGACCATGAGGTATTCTCTGTTAACAATATTTGAGGATCTGTTCAATTCTAGAGGCAAATAACCATATAAGGAGATTAAAATTAAGACTCCCGAGTTTATGACAAGACACTGCAGTGTAAGAAGACACATAAAACAAAAACCGAGTGTAAAGCAAAGGCTGACAACGTAGATAACATAAATTGGACACACTTACAGGATCACTCATTCATTTATTTAGGAGTATTTCACTGAGACCAACAAGGCGCTGGGCACACCCTGTCAACACCGCCCCCTCACAGAACCTGGAGCTGAGATAGAGATACCAGGAAACTCCAGTGGGAAACTGCAGTGTGCCACGAGACCCACAGGAGGACTGCCTGATCTGGATGCCAGCTCAGGAAAGACCTGCCAAAGGGAGCAACGTGTAGGCTGAGACTGAAGGAGTTAGCCATGACAGGAGTGGGAATGCCTGTGGGAGGCAGGAGGCGGGCAGATTATTGGTTTTTTCCCCATTTTTTTAACTGGAGCACACACTCAGTTGCATCCGACTCTGTGACCTCAGGGACTGCAGCCCACCAGGCTCTCCTCTCCATGGGATTTTCCAGGCAGGAATACTGGAGTGGGCTGCCATCGCCCCCTCCAGCTTATTGAGGATAGTTGATTTACAATGCTGTGTTAGCTTCTGCTGCACAACAAAGTGAGTCAGTTGTACGTAAATATATAACCATCCTTTTTTGGATTCTATTTTCATGTAGGTCATTACAGAGTACTGAATAGAGTTCTCTGTGCTATTCAACAGGTTCTTATTAAAGATCTACTCTCTATATAGCAGTGTATATGTCAATTCCAATCTCCAAGTTTATCACTCCCATCACCTGCCACCCTCACCCCCGTAACCACGTTTGTTCTCTACATCTTGACTCAACTTTTGTTCTGTAAATTTGTAAACTTGTACCATTTCCTTCAACTCCACATATAAGCAGTATCATATGGTATTTGTCTTCACTCAGTATGACAACCTCTAGGTCCATCCATGTTGCAGAAAATGGCATTATTTTGTTCTTTTTTATGGCTGAGAAATATCCCATTGTATCTATGCACCACATCTTCCTTATCCACTCCTCTATGGATGGACATTGGGGTTGTTTCCAAGTCCTGGCTATTGTAAACAGTGCTGCAGTGAACACTGGGGTGTATGTATCCTTTCGAATTATGGTTTTTTCCAGATATATGCCCAGGAGTGGGACTGAAGGTTATGGTAGCTCTATTTTTAGTTTTCTAAGGAACCTCCACACTGTTCTCCATAGTGGCTGTACCAATGTACATTCCCATCAACGGTGTAGGAGGGTCCCTTCCTCCACGCCTTCTCCAGCACTTACTGTTTGTAGGTCTTTTGACGACGGCCTTTCTGACCAGTGTGAGCTGATACCTCATTACAGGTCTGATTTGCACTTCTCTAACAGTGAGTGATGTTGAGCATCTTTTCTCGTGCCTCTAGGCCATTTGGATGTCTTGTCTGGAGAAATATCTCTTCAGGTCTGGCCATTTAATTGTTTGTTTTTTTTATTTTGAGCATGAGCTGTCTGTGTATTTTAATCCCCTGTTGGTCACTTTGACTGCAAATATTTTCTCCCATTCTGTGGGTTTTCTTTTTGTTCTGTTGATGGTTTCCACAGTTACGCAAAAGCTCCTAAGTTTAATAAGGTCCCATTTGTTTGTACGTGTGTGCTAAGTCGCTCTGTCATGTCCAACTCTTAGCAACGCCATGGGCTGTGTAGCCCACCAGGCTCCCCCGTCCCTGGGATTTCCCAGGCAAGAATACTGGAGTGGGCTGCCATTGCCTTCTCCGGGGACCTTCCTGACCAGGGATGGAACCACATTTCTTGCACTGGCATTCTTTACCACTGTGCCACCTGGGAAGTCCACCCCATTTGCTTATTTTTTGTTTTATTTTCATTACTCTCAGAGGTAGATGAAAAAAGATCGTTCTGCGATTTATGTCAAGAGAGTGTTCCGCCTACGTTTTCTGCCAAGAGTTTTATAGTATCCGGTCTTACATTTAGGTCTTTAATCCATTTTGAGTTTATTTTTGTGTATGGAGATTATGTTCTAAGTAGAGAGTCTGCTTAACTGTTCCACAGACCGCCAATCAATGGCAGATGAAAACGGCCATGATTAAATCACCCCCATTAGGCACTTCTCTCTTCCGTGCCCAAAACCTGACATTTAAATAGCCACACCAGAATTTGGTTATGTTTCCAGTCATATTTCACTCTTAAAGGTGATAAAGGATGTCCTCTTAAACATCTCTGACATGCTAAACAGTGATCTTTTTATATTTTGGTTTTACGTTTGCTATTCTTTTCTATTTTATTTGCAAATAAGAGTAGAAGATGAAACTCTCAAAATAATTCAGTGCTGAATATACCAAAGGAAAAAAGTTAGAACTAGGTAGTCTTCTCAGACATAGTAGGGCTGATACAGTATTTCTGAGAGAGAGTAGTTTAATTATAACAGTGAAAGTGAAAGTGAAGTCACTCAGTCGTGTCCAACTCTTTGCGACCCCACGGACTGTAGCCTACCAGGCTCCTCCGTCCATGGGATTTTCCAGGCAAGAGTACTGGAGTGGGTTGCCATTGCCTTCTCCAGAGGATCTTCCCAACCCAGGGATCGAACCTGGGTCTCCTGCATTATAGGCAGACTCTTTACCATCTGAGCCCTCAGGAAGTCTAACAATACTAGTAATTAAATATTGATAAAATCATCCTTCAAATTTTCCTAATTTTATTCATAATCCTAAATCCTTTAATTATACTATTTCTGTGGTTGTTAGCACCCTCAATGTTGCAGCAAAGTTCTTTACCTAAAGACATCAGTTAGAATGTATCCTCACAAAATTACAATTTAACCTGTTTTCATCTGTGAAAACACCTATCGAAGCAATCTCTAAAGCACAAATGTCTTTTAAGTCTACTGAATTAAGATCCTTTAATGTTTTGGAGATACCAAACGTGGGGGATAAAAGCACACATCCATAGTGCTTATTATACACCGGCCACTGTTACAGGTTCTTTACATACGAATAATTCATTTAATCTTGACAAAATCTAATAAGGTAGGTCCTTCTATGACCTCCATTTTACAGATGAGGACAATAAGACACAGAGAGATTAGGAAACTCACCCAAGATCACACAGGTAGGAAATCAAATAGCGGAGATTCAAACCCAGTCATTCCCAAATCCGTGCTCTTTAACTACTGCGTTACACTGTGGCTCAACAGTTTTTCAAACATAAAAGCAAAAATCAGTTAATGAAAACCGCTACAATAAAACACCAGCAATGTATAATCCTCGAGGAATTAATTCTTATGAATGATAGCATTCTCTGAATAGCTGAGGCTCTAATCCCTTTGTCCGAGCCCTAAATCTGAAACTGTTCTATCCATTCGATGTGGCCACGAGCACACGTGGCTATCGAGAACTTGTAATGTGGCCAGTCCAAAATCAGATGTGCTATACAAATACAATATGTGCTGGAATTTGAGAGGCTTAGTATGAAAAAAGAGCATAAAACACCTCACTAATCATGTTTTGTTTTGTTTTTTGCTTTTTTTTTTTTACTTTTTAAATTTTATTTTTAAACTTTACAATATTGTGTTAGTTTTTGCCACAGCTCACTCAACTAATCATGTTTTAATATTAACTGCATGTTTAAATAATTTTTGGATATATTGAGTTAAATAAAATATATTATTAAAATTAGTTTCACTCATTTCTTTCCACTATTTTATGTGGCTACCGCAAGATTTTAAGCTGCATTTGTGACTCACCTTATGTTGCCACTGGACAGAGCTCATCTAAATGTGCCCAGCTGATGTCTACGTTACTGACGCTATTTACCCTTTCCTTGATGACTCAGTCATCATGAGGCCTCTAACCACCACCCTGTGCATAGTCTGTAATCTGTCATCATGCTATCTCTGGTGGTGACTGAGGTCAGGATGCCCACCCTCAGACCACAACCTTGGGGTTTCTTAAAGCTGTTTCTTTCTGTGGTTTCCAGCAGCCTGTCTGCTCATAGTTACACCCCTCCAGCAACCTTGACTATAGCCTCTATGAAGATTTAAAAGCCAGGTAAATTAAAACTATGCAACATGTTAGAGTCAAGGGTAAGTGAGGGCTGCAGAGGGCCTTCAATGCATGACTCTTTGACAACTGTTTTGACTGCTCAGAGACCTCTCCTGTCTCAACTATCCCAACAGACTCTTCTCATGGATTCCAGACACTCAACGACAACTTTCACTTAAACCGGAGCATCTACAACTCTGCTTAAAATCCTGCAACAGTTTCAGTTTGAGATGAAAAAATTCTGAAGATGGATGGTGGTGATGGCTGCTGAACAATGTGAATGTACTTAAATGTCACAGAACTGTACACTTTAAAATGGCTAAAATAGTTAAATTTTATGTATATTTTAACACAATTAATAAACAAACAAACTTCAACAGTTTCATGTTCCTCAGGATGAAGTTCAAACTCGTATGCAGGTCATACAAAGTCCTTGGAATCTGACCTCACCAACCTACCTCACCAGCCCCCCTGCTGCATTAGGCCTTACGCTCTAAGCAATTTCCCTCAACACACCACACCAACTCAGATCTCAGTGCCCTGAAAATGTGAAGTGAAAGTTGCTCAGTAGTGTCTTTGACTGTTTGCCACCCCATGGACTATACAGTCCATGGAATTCTCCAGGCCAGAATACTGGAGTGGGTAGCCTTTCCCTTCTCCAGGGGATCTACCCAACCCAGGGATCAAACCCAGGTCTCCTGCATTGCAGGTGGATTCTTTACTAGCTGAGCCACAAGAGAAGCCCACAAAAGTGGACCTCTATCTAAATCCCTTGCCCATCCCCTCTATCCCTTCTTCCTCATCCTTCTCAACTCCACTCAAACGCCACCTCCTCTGTGAAAACTCTCTGGACATCCCAAGGGCAGGAAGACTCCTTGCACTACTGCGCCCCGCCATAGCGTGCACTCTGCATCTCGTGCAATCTTTATCTTCCAGAATGGCACTTTCTGTTTATAGGACTGTTCCCCACTGTGAGCTCACTGAGAGCAGGGACTATGCCAGTCCTGGCACAGAGCCAGCATAAAGGGATGTTCCCTAAATGCCTGCTGAGGCCATTCAGTAAACAAGCATTTAATGACTGTCGACCAGAGACACTGGGGATACTGCCGTGAGAACAGAAAACGAAGCCCCCCTTTCACGGAGCCTCCACAAGTAACTGCCAGGTGGCCATAAGCACTATAAAGAGCAGTGCAGTGCAGTCAGGAAGGGCATTTTATACAGGGTGCTCGGGAATGTGCCAAGGAGGTAGAGACCAGAAGGAAAGGGCTGGCTCTCCCACTCAGGGACAGAGCACTGAGTGAAGAGAACACCAGCTGGTTCTGAGCTGTGGTCTCGATGACACAGGGTACTGGAAGGCAAACTTTCATTTCTAAGAAATGCAAACTGCCCCTCTCTGACCTAGCAACTGGACAGATTTCACAGTCACCACTGAGTTCTCTCAGGAGGAAGAACACAGCCATTCTACCCAGGTGGGGTACAGTGCACGTAGGCTCCTCTGCCGTGAGGCCTTGCAGCTACTGGAGAAAACGTAAGAGGAACAGGTGCTATTTTACATTAACAGGATGCACTAAGCACCTGGCAATCCTCATAGCCGCCTCTGAAACACACTCCTACTAAACCCATTGTAAAGAGAAAAGTAAGGCACAGAGAGGTGAAATAATTTGTCTAAGGCCACCGAGTTGCTAAGTGGCGGAGACAGACTTTGAAACCAGTCTTGGCTCCAGAGTCTGAGCTGATAACCACTAGGCCCCCTGTTTCACATCTGTATTTCTATCACAAAACTCTCTGTTCCTATCGTTGGGCTTTTTTACTATTAACCCTAAAGCCATCAAATTTTACTTCATCTGTCTTCACATGTTGATCATTCAAGAGTTTAGTTGTTATTTACTGATATTATTTTCAAGACCGCCATTAGGTAGAAATATAAGCATGCAATGTACACAACAAGCAAAACATAAACCATCAATGCGGAGACACAGCTTACACCGCTATGAACAGTGTGCGTATAAACTCCATAAAGACAGCAGAGGCCCAGGCCAGCCGCTGCCCCGTGCAGGGGGTCTAGTGGGGGCTCAGGGTGGGGCTGATCAGGCAAAACAACAACTACAAGGAATGCCATGCGCAAGTGGCGTGCCACAAATGCCCAGGAAGCAAATACCAAACACGCAACATTAGAAATCAGTGAATATACGAAAAATGGTTTTTTAACTTAACATATTTATTTTACTTTAAGAGTAACATCTTTCTGGATACAGCAGACATCTCAAGCTCAACACACTCCAAATAAACCTCACTCGTCCCCCTACAGCCCTCTAAACCTATTCCTTCTACGTGTTCTCCAGCTTAATCGCAGGAAAGACAAGCCCAGCTGCTGAAGCAATAAACCTGTTATCCTCAGCTCCAGCCACTGTACTTCCTTCCTCTTGGTCACACACACTCACATGTACACACACTCCACACACCCTCTCACTCCAGCAGATCTCTTTTACCTCCTACTGGATCTTTCCCTTCACCTTCCGGTCAAGTCTGACCTGTACCAACTGGTCTCCTAACTGTTTTTCCTGTTTCTTTTTAATTTGCCTTACGTCATGGTCCTCCCCGATAGCTCAATTGGTAAAGAATCTGCCTGCAATGCAGGAGACTCTGGTTCAATTCTTGGGTCGGGAAGATCCCCTGGAGAAGGGATAGGCTCCCCACTCCAATATTCTGGCCTGGAGAATTCTATGGACGAGTTCATGGGGTTGCAAAGAGTCGGACACAACTGAGTGACTTTCACTTCACTTCATGGTCCACTCCTCCAGTCTTGGTTTCAGAATTATCTCTCCACAATACAAATCTGACTGCATCACTCCACTTTTTAAAAACATTTGGTGGTTTCTGATCACCCACAGAATCAAGTGCAAACCCCATCAGAGCACACGCCCACCTCTTCACAAAGGGATCTGACACTACTTTCCACATCGTACCTTCTTTCATTCAACAAATGGTCACCAAGCACCAACTATGTGGCCAGTCACTGGGACAGGCACTGGTGAAACAGTAAAAAGCTCCTGCCACGATGAAAATTACAGTCTACGACCAAAAAAGACATTAACCAGTCACACAAATGTTTAAGACTGCAACTACACGTACTGCAAAGGCAGACCAGGCAAAATGTTCTGAAAAGACAGTGGCAAAGGCTGTATTATATTACAATACAAAACAGGTAATACAAAGATTGTATTACAACACAATCTTGTAAACTTACAACTTCTAAATTGTACTTATCAAAAGGTGAATTTTATGGTATGTGAATTATATCTAAAAAAAAAAAAAGGGGGCACACCAGGTTGAATGCCTCTACTGATGTATTTGGCTAAGGCAAAGATGAAAAAGCTTCCCAAAGGAAATTTAACTTATTACATATAACATTTGCTGAACCCTGACTACACAACAGGCCACTTTCACTGTAATAATCCACTGATCCTAACAACCCGAGGGTTACTATTATTATTATCCTCAGTTTAAAGACAGAGAATTGGTCGGAGAGTCAACTGGTGACGCCAGAATCCACACAGATGCCAGGGCCCGTACTCTTATCTGCTACAGCGAGGCCCCCGGCAATGACTACTGATTCAGAATGACTTATGATGCAATAAGTAAACCACTGTGTTTCATTTCTTCCAAAGGAAATTTCTCTCCGTGTCCTCTGCCCTTATAGTAACACACAAGGCCCTGTAAGATCCTTACCCATCCACTTGCCACCAACACCTTCCTGCTTCCTCTCCTCCAGTCTGCCCCTCACATGCTCAGCTCCAGCTACAGACCTCCCTGTTTCTCCAGTGTGCTGGGCCTGCTCCCGCCACAGGGCCTTTGCATTTGCTGGAGCTACAGTTATTACAATCACAGCACACGTTATAAAGCATGATTCAGTCAAGACCAGTTAACAGTGTCTCTGGACACACAATAGTGCTAGCAAGACCCTGTTCTGAATTGTACACTAACATTCAGAATGTCATTTATTAATTTTAATCAAGACTACCTCATTTTCTAGTCTTTATTGTTCTGTATGATATCACCTAGCAAAGATTTTTACTTTACAAAATATAGTAACAGCAGCTTTTGCTTACCAATTAGTATGAACAACAGTCATATGGCTATCTTGCAGTGAAATAAAACAGAGCAATTAAGCCAAGAAAGTGTCACAATAGAACCTGAATACCACCATTCTTCTGTGCAGCCCCAGGACCACAGTCTGTGAAATAACTATGGCAACAGCACTTGCAGACATCAAAATCCCACCGAAATTTTGCTGAGAAGTTACTGCCCATCTGTGCAAACACACAAAAAAGCACACTGACAACTGGTTACGTAATTTCCACACAGCAACCTGGTCATATTTTAAGTTTTTATCTTGCTAAAAATTCTGAGTAACTCTTAGGCATATACACTGACATAGACTTTTCAAAGTAGGATGCTGAGAAAGCAAAGATACATTTAACACGTCTGTGCATGCTCAGTCACTCAGTGACGTCCAGCTCTTTGTGACCGTGTGGACTGTAACCCTCCAGGCTCCTCTGTCTATGGATTTCCCAGGCAAAAACACTGGAATGGGTTGCCATTTCCTCCTCTAGGGGATGTTCTTAATCCAGGGATCGAATCTAAATCTCCTGCGCTGGCAGGCCAATTCTTTACCACTGAGCCACCTGGGAAGCCCCACATTTACGTTTAAAACAGAGTCGTCCCCAAACTCAAGATGGCGAAAACTATCGTCTTTTATCAGATAGGTTCACCATGCTGCTGCTGCTAAGTCGCTTCAGTCGTGTCGGACTCTGTGCGACCCCATAGACAGCAGCCCACCAGGCTCCCCCGTCCCTGGGATTCTCCAGGCAAGAACACTGGAGTGGGTTGCCATTTCCTTCTCCAATGCATGAAAGTGAAAAGTGAAAGTGAACTCGCTCAGTCGTGTCCGACTCTCATCGACCCCATGGACTGCAGCCTTCCAGGCTCCTCCGTCCATGGGATTTTCCAGGCAAGAGTACTGGAGTGGGGTGCCATTGCCTTCTCCGAGGTTCACCATGAGATCCTTTAAAATATTAAGCTCCAACTGAGCTAAGCATCAGGTAAAAGTATTTAGCCTAATTCAATTTAAGTCCATGGGGTCGCTAAGAGTCAGACATGACTGAACAACTTCACTTTCACTTTTCCTTTCATGCATTGGAGAAGGAAAGGGCAACCCACTCCAGTATTCTTGCCTGGAGAATCCCAGGGACGGGGGAGCCTTGTGGGCTGCCGTCTGTGGGGTGGCACAGAGTCGGACACAACTGAAGCGACTTAGCAGCAGCAGCAGCACCAGCACCACTAGCAAAATGCCTTGACTATAGCAAACTCCTGTGACTGGCACAAAGGCCAGGAGCAAAGACTTTTGAGTCATATAGTTTTGTTTTCAAACAGCACTCTACCACTTAGTAGCTGGGGGCTCTTACCCAAGTTCTCCATAAAAATGAAGACATCACCATAAAACCCATAGGATGCAACTGTTGTTGTTTAGCCTGCCAGGATCCTCCATCCACGGGATTCCCCAGGAAGAATACTGGGGTGGGTTGCCATTTCCTCCTCCAGGGGATCTTCCTGACCCATGGACCGAACCTGCATCTCCTGACTGGCAGGTGGGTTCTTTACCAATGAGCCACCAGGGGAAGCCCATAGGACACAGTGTTTTAGCACATAATGACAAGCACCATTCATTGAGTGCTTATTACTACTAAATTAAATTGTTGAAGTTAAACAGCTGGAAAACTTTACTGCTGTACTTAATACTGTAGCCTTCAGAAGAGTTATTCCTAAAGACTATTTCTAAGTTCAATAAAACTGTAATAATAAACCTTTCATATTTGCATCTTTGTATGATCGAAGCTTTCCTTTTCCTTCTGTGAACTTTTTGGCACTCCAAAGGTTAGAAATAGTTTGATTATCTTAAATGGTAATATTATCTTTGAATTTTTGTCTCAAAGAAACCAGAATTTAAAAACAAACAAACAAACTTCTCCAGTCCTGAGTGCTTTGTTTACTGAGTTAGGCTATAAAATAAAACCAATCAAAATGACTTAACTGGGTTTCTCGGGTAGTGCTAGTGGTAAGGAACCCGCCTGCTAACGCGGGAGACACAAGAGACTAGGGTTTGATTCCTGGGTCAGGAAGATGCCCTGGAGAAGGAAATGGCAACCCTCTCCAGTATTCTTGCCTGGAGAATCCCATGGACAGAGAAGCCTGGAGCAGCCTGAAGGGCTACAGTTCAAGGAGTCACTAGAATTCTTAAAAAAAAATCTTCTCCAGTCCTTAGTGTTTTGTTTACGGAGTTAGGCTAGAAATTAAAGCCGATCAAATGACTTAATTATGAACAATAACAGCGAACATCCATTGAGCTTCTTCTATCAGTTCTATCATACCAAAATACTCAGGCAGTCAACGCGCTTACTAAAGACTGCCGAAACAAGCGGCAGGTTGTGTAAACCTCCGATGCAGCCAATGAAAATATTGTTGACCCTCATTAAAGTATCTGTCACATATTAACTAATAGACCAAGCACAAATTCTTGGAAAAGACCAGGACCAACTCATTTTACAGGTAAGAAACGGAGGCTCAAAGAAATTTAAGTCCAAAGGTTACAGAGTCACTTACAAGTGGGGATTAGAACCTTAGCCTCTCTGCTTCCAGTTCACTGATTTGTCAATTACATGAAAGCTGATGGTTTCCAAAGGAATCTATTTCAGAACCTCAAAATGTTTTCTACATCATCAAAAGTGAATACATGAAATAACAATGTTTGTTTAATGAGAGCTAAATATTGAGCACAAATTAATGTAACCCACAGCCCATAGTGAGTATGCTGAAAGAGCTCCTAGGACAGAAATAAGTGGAATCAACTAATCACACTGCATGGTGTCTACTAGAGGTAAGGAGTCCCACTGCTAACACGACCGAAACACTACCACCAGCGTGCCTTTCTTACAAATAATACACACTTCAGAGCCACAGAACTTCCTTTACCCAAGTCAACAGTCCTTTGAAAGAGAAAAAAGCACCCTTAGCACCATGCTCCAGATGCATTTCACCTGTGCACAAAAAGCTCCACAGCTGCGAAGCGCTCATTCCGTAGAAAAGAATGACGCGAATGAGCGAGGCAGCTTTTCAGCCTTTTCACGCTCTGAACCAGGCTACTTTTATTAAAATCCTTATTTCTATCAAAGGTGTTTAGGTATGGCCTAAATGATGTCAGGTCCAGAGGTTAGGGACCAGTCAACAAGTCATCTTTAAACTGTGATCCCTTTTCCCCCTGGGAAACTGTTTTAAAATGTCACCCATTGAAAAAAGGTGAATGACCACACATACTAGAATGCAATGATATTTTAATAACAGAAAATTCCAAAATATAACTTTGTTTAAAATTGACAGTCATGAAACTTGATGTAACAAGCAAATTGAAGACCTCTACAAAGACCTTATTGTGTCAGATGAGAACATGGCAAGATACTAATTTCCAACAGCTGAGAGGCTGGCTGCTGCAGTAAATCATCTAATCAATTAAAAGTTGTTACAGATACTACCCACTAATTGCCAATTCTCAAATAAGTAAAATACCATACACTCTAAACCTGTGTTATTCAAGACAGTAGCCACTAAGCTACATGTACTACTGAGCACTTGAAATGTCCTAGTCTGAACTGAGGTGTGCTATATACATAGAACTTCACTGGATTTACACTGGATTCACACTGATTTCAACATCTTAGTACCAAAAAAAAAAGTAAAGTATCACATGAGTAAATTTTTCATATTGATTATATGTTAGTTATAATATTTTTAATATATTGAGTTAATAAAATAAACTATTAAAAATAATACTGGTTACTAGACAAATTTGAATCTCATCTGTGTGGCTCGTTACATTCTTAATGGGTAGTGCTACTCTATATAAACTCTGCAAAATATGATCTAAACCTCCTTCAATGATTCACGATGATGATGATGATGAATATAAAGAAAAATCTTATTTATATCTTGGGTGCACAGTTTAAGATAGTACCAAGTAAGAATGTCATGTCCTTAAAACTTCTATGAAATTTACAACCAACCCCAACTACATTTATAGAGGAAGGACTCAATCTTAAAAGTCGTACTTAGGGAACAAGAAGGAAATGCAAAAGTAAAGACCTTGAAAGTGGGACTAAGAGAAATACCATCTGTTTCTAGAAGGCATTTTAAAATAAAAGCAGTGTGTTTTAAATACTTAATAGGCCTGTTTTTTAAAAACAATATTTGATTATTATGAGTATCACAAAGAAATCTCCCAACTGCCAGCTAAGCAAACTTCTGAAAAGGAAAACCTGGTAGACTAGAAATTCTAATTATGTGGAGCAGAGAAATAAAAAATCTGAATGTATCATATGGAAAATGTAAGCCAAATTCCTTAACAGAGTATTTAAAATGAAACATCATACAATGATGAAATCAGTCAAAACTTTATAGGTGTGCTTCAATATTACTACAGTATCAATTACAGGATTTAGCTAAAAGTGGTTTCAAAATTCCAAAACACCATAATGCCTTTTCCCAATCTAGCCAGTGAGAATTAGGGAGAGAACTGTTTCCAAATGCCTTATCTTGCAGAGGTTAAAATTAGAAATTGACAATTCAGAGCCATATTAACTATAAAAAATATCTGCATGGCATTCTGTTTAACAAGGACTTCTGGACACATCATCCTTTTTGATCCTCAGGACAGCCCTCAGATATTGGTCTGTTTTTATCCCTTCTTTGGAGGTAATTCCAGGCTTGGAGACCTTGACTTGTTCAAGGTCACATTGCTAAAAAGTAGCAGAACCAGTATTGGATTCTGGATCTTCTGATGCTGATCCAGTTCTTTCTTTACAAGACAATCATTCATTTAAAACCAAACATTTAGAAATATAACAAGCTCTGATGCCAAAGAAGGATCTAAGGATCAACTAGGTCAAATCTTAAGACTCTGCAAAGGCAATGCGTTGGAATCAGTTCAAAAAGGGCAGAAGAGATTACCAAGAGACAGGAAATGATTTGAAAGATCAGGGAGAAAAAAAATTCTAATCTAAGTGTCCTTGGGTGCAGCACGGTGGAATAATAGTATTCAAGCAGAAAATGCAGAGAAACTGTACTTTCCCTCTGAAATGGATTTTCAAATGTAGAAATTGTAGGCTAAATTGTTACTTTACTACAAATGCCTTTGAGAATTTTACTTAATATACAGGCACTCAGAAAACCAATACATCCAACTGAGTATCACCAGCCCTTCATTTTTTTCATAAATCAAGACACTTTACTTCACAAAAAGCCAGAATAGAAAAATTATAATTCAGCACCCACGGCTCTTTAGATGGTAGGTAAAGGAAAAGCTCCGCTAGGAGCCTGGCAATCTAACAAGCTCTGTCTGCTAGTAGAACGCACCCTTGAGGGCAGGACAAGGCGGCACCGCACCACAAACGAACCTAGCTCAACCTTCAAAAAGGCGGCGACAGGCCAGATAACGCCAAATGTACAAATCTTGAAGGTACGGTAAAAGGGAATGCCTAAAATGGCTCTCAAAATCCAGTCCCCAAGTAAATTGCTAAATACAACAGGATTTCAGAAATCACTAAAAGGACTACGGAGAAATGTGGGTTTCCAGCGTGGGAACACCACACGGGGGTGCCCACACTGCCGACTCCAAATACGACACCAGCAAATTTCAGGCGGGGTGGGGTGGGGGTGGGGGGGGGACAGAGGCGCCTCGAGACCCTGAAACAGGGCGAGCGCTAAACGACCCCCGCCAGGACGGACGGGGTGGGGAGGGGGGAACTGACCGGCTCCAATCCCACCTCCGGCTTCCCCTCCCGGGCAGCCCGGCCGCGAAGGCTCGGCAGGAAAGGGCCGCGCTGGCGGCCGAGGGGGCGCCGGCCAGGGATCCCCCGCCCCCGGACCCCCGACCACGCCGGCCCCCGCTGCAACCCCCGGACCCCAGGTCCCCGGACCCCCGGCTCAGCCCGCGCTGACAGCCGGCGCCGCCCCACCTGCCCGCCCGCGGCGGGGGGGCGCCGAGACCGGGCGCGCCCGCCAGGCCACTTCCTTCCCCTCCCGCCCGGCCCGCCGAGCTTGCGAGGGCCCCCGGGGGCCGGGAGGCGCGGGAGGAAGGAGGTTTGGCCGGCTGCCCGCGGAGGAAGCCGCCGCCGCCGCCCGCACCCACCGGCATCATCGCGGCGCGGGTCCGCGGCGCCCTCGGCCGCCTGACAGGACGCTCGGCGCCGCGCCGTGCCCGCCGCTCCGGTCGCCCTCACAGGCCGCGCGCCCGCCGCCGCGCTCTCTGGCCTTCACGGGGAGGCGGCGGCTGCGGCGGGCTGCGGAGTCTGGCCGGTTCTGTCGCGGCCGCCGGCGCGCTGCGTCGCTGTCCCGGGACCGGCTGCCGCCGCCGCCGCTGCCTCCTCCGGCCGCCCGCCTCCCGCCGCCAGCCCGCGGACTCTCCTCAGCGCCCGCAGGCCCCGCCCCCAGCGCGTCGCCCCTCACGGGGCCCGCCGCCCCCTCCGATTGGTCCGCCCGCGCCGGGGGCGGGGCATTCCCGCCCCGCCCCGCCCCGCCTCGTTCCCGAGCGCGGCCAGGTACGAGCGCGTCCGCGCTCCCGCGGAAGGCGGAGGGGCGCGCGCGCTGCGGAAGCCGGGCCGCTGCCCCGCCCCGCTGGCCGGCTTGTGGGGCCCTGGCCGTGCGCTGCCGCTCCTCCGAGACCTAGGGCATGGGGGAAACTGAGGCCCAAGGGAGGGAGGACCTGGCCGGGGCACCGCAGCGCGTCTCGGCGGGGCCACGGCTCGAACCCGGGCTCCGGGAGGCCCGGCGCGGGCGGGGCGCATACCGCGGCCACGGCGCGCGCGTGCCCCTCTGACCGCGTCCTGACCCCGGCCTCCCGGCGCCCCGCGGGGCTGCAGGGCTCGGGCTGGAAGCGGGTGGGTGCGCCCCAGACCACGCGTGTGACCTGGCTCCGCATTGCTCAGCACGGACCCACGAGCCGGCGTGGCGTTCGGGCCCTGGGCACCTGTTCCCCGCCACCACCACCTGCTCGCGGCTTCTACGACCCTCCCGGGGCCCTTTCCCCACGGCCAGCCGACCTTCCCGGGCACGTGGCGGCTCTTCAGCCTTGGCATTTCCCGCAGGCGGTACCCCTGGCCTAGGACGCCTGCAGCACCTGTGCCAGCATCCTTCAGAGGCGCAGACGTCCCGGGCGGCACGCAGTCTTCCTCTCCAGGGTCCTCTTCTCTCCTTACGGCCCTGTCTCACCAGCTCCGCGGTCTAAGCGCTTGAGTAACAGAGACCAGGGCTGGGCTGGGGCTGAGCGGACCCTCACTGCCCAGTGAGCGCTCATCCTTTCTGTGCCCGCCACACTGTGCCATTCACTTGAACCCTGATGGGAGATGAGATGGTGACCTGTGCTCTCCACAGGCAGCACTGAAACTTCTGGAGTATCTGGAGCGTAGGGGTGTTTATCGCCCCAAACCCACCTTGGGAGTGGACCATAGAGATGACAGCAGGTGATGTCAGAGGGACGTCTCTAGGGACAGAGATGATCAGAGTCTGTCCCTAGCCTGTCTGCTCCTTTGAGGGGCCTGAGCCGCGGGGTGGGGCTGAGGGACAAAGAGGGGGAGCCACCACCATCCTCTTCTTGGCTTCTTCTTCAGAGGCCAAGGCTGTTGGTTAGTGGTTGAGAGTGTAGACTTTCCAGTCAAACAGACACTGCCTCAGCCACGCCCTCAAGTATGATCTTAGACAAGCTGCACCTTCTCTGTTTATCTCAATTTGCCCATCTCTATAATGGGAGATTACAGAAATAATAACACCTGCCTCCTGGGATTTAGGGAGATTCGGATGAGTATGAAAATCTCCCAACACAGTTTGTGACCCATGGGATCGGCTCTATAAATAATAGTTTCTGTAGTTCTGCTATCCTTAGCAAGCAGGCTTAGTATACAGAGGTGACCCAGGTAATCCCCTGGGAGAGGGACTATGCAGAGATTTTTAAATTTATACACACTGGGCATCAATGGCTAGTGACACATCTCTTCTGGGAGAGAAGAGAGAGCTCTAGGTAATAACAGGAGATCCCAGGTTGAAGGTCAGAGACCTGGTTCTAACTCCAGCCCTGCTTCTGACTCCCCATGTGGCCCCAAGCAGCTTGCATCTCCTCTCTGGGTCTCAGTTTTCCCACATCTAACTGGGGCAAGTCTAGAGTCCATGATTGCTGAGGGCCTTTCAGCTCTGACACGCTCCAGTCCTGAGTCGCGAAGGGGTGGGTACAGGCCAAGAACAGGCTTTGTCAGGGCACAGCAGAGAAGTGCCACCTGGGATGAGATGGCCAAAATGAGCTCACTCTCCCGAGAAGGGGGAGCTAGGCCACTGGGTCCCCACTCTTGCCTGCAGGACCTGTGGGCACCGACAGAGGCAGCTGCCCCACCCTCACACCGAGGTACCCTCTGTCCTCCAGGCAGGCACCCATGTGAAGCCAGGCTGCTTGGTGGCCAGCCACACTGACTCTGGCTAGTCCTCCTCCTCTCCATTCTGCTGCAGCCTCTAAGCACCAGGCCCCATCACCTGGTCCATCATCTGGTATCTAGACCAAGGGCGTGCAGAATTGGCCTCCCAGCTCTGACCTCCACACCCAAAGCATCCCACACGTGGACATAATTGGGTCAAGATAAACACCCTGCCAAGCCGTCTATGTTTCCACATCACCCAGATTAAAGTTCACAAGAAGCCCTTCAGGAGTCACTGTTGATGGTGGGTATGGTTCTTAGGGTGGTGGAAGAAGACGTCTGGGTTGTTCAAAGATGCACAATGGTTCAGCAAAAGAGAGAGTGAGTCAGGCAGGAGATCCTATCCAGCCTAAGCGCACTCGGCAAATCCTCGATAATTGTTGAATGTGGGTGATGGGTCCCTGGGATGTGCTTTTCTCTCTACTTTGTATGTTTGAACTATTTTATATTAAAAATGATTACATATTCTTTCAAGCATGTTAAAAAGCCCATTTGGGGAGAAAGTACAGAGTCAAATTTGCATAAAGGAATTCTTGAAGGACCAAGAACCCTAATAAGGGATTGCAGGCAGGATGCGAACTGTGTGGATTAGGTCAGAGATCAGACTGACCATTTTCACTGCTACTTAAAAAATAAACTTTGGAGCAGCTTTAGATGTACAGGGAAATTTCAAAGATAATACAAAGTTCCCATATTCCTTCCCGGACCCCACTCTGTTTCCCCTCCTTTTAACATCTTACATTTGTGGGTGTGTGCATTCTCAGGCATTTCAGTCAAGTCCAACTCTTTGCGATCCTGTGGACTGTAGCCCACCAGGCTCCTCTGTCCATGGGATTCTTTAGGCAAGAATACTGGAGTGCCTTGCCTTGCCCTCCTCTAGGGGATCCCTGACCCAGGGATTGAACTCCCATCTCCTTCAACTCCTGCACTGCAGGCATATACTGTACTGCTGTACCACTGAGGAAGCCTGTTAGTGTGGTACATTCGTTTAAACTAATGAACCAAAACCGATACATTTTTTATTAACTGAAGTCCACGGCATCACTGATTCAATGGACATGAGTTTGAGCAAATTCAAGGAGATGGTGAAGGACAGGGAAGCCTGGAGTGCTGCAGTTCATGGAGTCGTAAAGAGTCAGACACAATTTAGCAACTGAACACAATACCTTATTTGGGCTTCCCAGCAGGTGCTAGTGGTAAAGAACTGCCTGCCGATGCAGAAGATGTAAGAGACTCAGGTGTGATCCCTGGGTCAGGAAGATCTCCTGGAGGTGGGCATGGCAACCCACTCCAGTATTCTTGTTTGGGAAATCCCATGGACGGGAACCTGGTGGGCTACAGTCCATGGCATTGCAGTCAGACATGACTGAAGCGACTTGGCACATACATTGGTTCTACCCAATGTCCTTTACTCCGGGATCCCACCCAGGACACATTACACTTAGTCATCATGTCACCGTCAGTTCCTCTTGGCTGTGACAGTTCCCTGAACCCTCCTTATTTTATATGACCTGACAATTTTGAAGAATACTGGTTAGGTATTTGATAGAATATTCATTGGAAGGACTGATGCTGAAGTTGAAACTCCAATACTTTGGCAACCTGATGTGAAGAACTGACTCATTGGAAAAGACCCTGATGCTGGCAAATATTGAAGGCAAGAGGAGAAGGGGATGACAGAGGATGAGATGGCTGGATGGCATCACTGACTTGATGGACTTGAGTTTCAACAGGCTCCAGGAGATGGTGATGAACAGGGAAGCCTGGGGTGCTGCAGTTCATGGGATGACAAAGAGTTGGACATGACTGAGCAACTGAACTGAATTGAATGAGAATATTTCTCAGTTGAGATCTGATATTTTCTTCATGATTCGCTTGAGTCTGTGGGATTTGGGGAGGAATATCCCAGGGATAAAAATGCCAAGATCATCACATACTATCAACATGCAGTTCCACTGGTTGATGCCGACCTGCTCATCTAGTCACTATGACTTTTTCTGTTTGATTTTTGAACCAGGTTAATAATATAGGATTTAAAGTTTGAAAATTTCAGTCTTAAGACCTATGTTAGTCTTAACAACAGAAATTTATTTTCTCACAGTTCTGGAGGCTGGAAGTCCCAGCTCAAGGTGTTGGCAAGTGTGGGTTCCTCTGGGGCTTCTCTCCTCAGCTTGCAGATGGCTGCCACCTTGCAAGCCCTCACATGACCTTTTCTCTTTGTGCGTGGTGTCTCTTTGTTCTTGGTGTCTCTCCCTCTTTTTATTTATTTTTAAAACATCTTTATTTATTTGGCTGTGCCAGATCTAGTTGCAGCCTGTGAGGTCTTCAGTCTTTGTTGTGGCATGAAGGATCATTAGTTACAGCATGGGAGAAGGCAATGGCAACCCACTCCAGTACTCTTGCCTGGAAAATCCCATGGATGGAGGAGCCTGGTAGGCTGCAGTCCATGGGGTCGCTGAGGGTCGGACACGACTGAGCGACTTCACTTTCACTTTTCACTTTCATGCATTGGAGAAGGAAATGGCAACCCACTCCAGTGTTCTTGCCTGGAGAATCCCAGAGACGGGGCAGCCTGCTGGGCTGCCGGCTATGGGGTCGCACAGAGTTGGACACAACTGAAGTGACTCAGCAGCAGCAGCAGTTACAGCATGGGACCTAGTTCCCTGATCAGGGGTCAAACCTGGGTCCCCCATATTGGAAGCTCGGAGCCTTAGCCACTGGACCACCAGGGAAGTCCCTCTCCCTCTTTTTATAAGGTCATCAGTCTACTGGGGCTTCCCAGGTGGTGCTGGTGATAAAGAACCCATCTGCCAATGCAGGAGACACAAGTGACTCTGGTTCGATCCCTGAGTCAGGAAGATCTCCTGGAGGAGGGCATGGCAACCCACTCCAGTATTCTTGCCTGGAGAATCCCATGGATAGGTGCCCGGCAGGCTGCAAGTCCATGGGGTCACAAAGAGTCAGACACGACTGAAGCCACTTAGCATGCACGCTAGTCTGCTGGATCAGGGCCCACCATAGGATCTCTGTTTAATCTCGATTACGTTTTTAAAGGCCGTATCTTCAAAGACAGTCACATTCAGAGGTGTGTTAGGGGTTAGGAGTTCAACATATGAATCTTGTGGGGGACACAATTCAGCCCCTAACGAAACAGTTCATAGCCTGGCCCCAGTCGACCTTTTCAGGTTAATCCCCTAGCCCCCAGCACCCCACACCTGGTGTTTATTGTTGTTGTTTGGGGTTTTTGGCTGCTCAGCTTGTAGAATCTTAGTTTCTCCCATCAGAGGTTGAATCTGGGCCCCAGGAAGCAAGAGCTCTGAGTCCTAACCCCTGGGCTACCAGGGAATTCCCACATATCTGGATCTTACATGTCAGCCATCCAGAGGCCGGGCCCTCCCCTCATCCAGGACCCTACTCCTGCAAAGGTGCTTCTGCCAATTTCCTCAAGAATTGTTACCTACTCTTGTCAAAAATCAAATCCTTCCTCTTCTTCAAGGTTTTTCCAGATTCCCCCCAGGAGGACTCAGCTCTGCAACCTTCTCCCAGACTGCTTAGACCTGGCTCACTCATCACAACCTGGAGACACATCTGTCTCCCCCAGGGGCCGGCAGGCTCGCTTGGGTAGTAAGTGTTCACTGGCCTTCTCCCGTGTGCCTAGCGCTGGTCCAGGCCCCGGCAACAGAACCTTGAGTAAGATAGACATGGTCCCTGTCCTCAGGGAACTTATATTCTGGTCTGGGAGAAAAGGATAAATAAGAACACAAGTAAAGTACTCTTCAAATGCTGGTAAGCATATAAAGAAAATGAAATAACCCAGATTCATGTAACAGAGATGGCTGCTTTTGCCAGGAGAAGGTGACATTTGAGATGGGGCTTGGATACTGAGCAGGCAGCCTTCTGGGGCTCCCGGGGAGGGGTGTGTGAAGGAGGAGGAGAGTGGGTGAGAAAGGAAGGCTCTAAGGGGAGCTCTGGGGGCAGCCTGGGGGCGCAGCGGGCAGAGCAGGGCAGAATGGAGGGAGGTGAGGTCAGGTTGGGGTTTGTGGGCCATGAGTCTGGCTCTTATTCTGGGTGGAGAGAAAGACCAGATTGGTGTTTTTCAATGCCCACTGGCCACCACGGGGAGGCTGGCTGGCATATGGCAGGAGGAGGGGGGAGGCCCCTTAAGGGGACTAAGGTGGAGATGCTGGGTGCAAGGAAGGGGTCCCCTTTGGAATGTGCTCTGAAGGGTGGGGCTTGGGAAGGAGAGAAAGGGACCTGGGACAGCCCCGTGCGGGGGCGCGGAGTCAGACCAGGCCCTCTGGTACCCACAGAGCCCCCTGCAAGTAGGAGCCAGTAGATCCCGTGCAGACATCCTGCTTTGTCATGCCCACCGAAGGGCCACACACAAGTCAGGACTCCCCTTCCTCTGAGCAGGCTGAGTCTGCACCCCACTGGGCCCTTCATTGACCCAGCACTGCAGGCAGTCAGGCACGGATGGGGCTTCTCCCCTTCTCGGCACCCCCGCCCCCACAACTGCTGCCCACCCCATCCCTTTTCTCCCCCTGCCCTACTCCCAGCTGGAAACATCCTCACCTCTCCTCTCCATTCAGACCCTTTTCCACTAAAGGGGTTTTTCTAATGTGGAAATCATACCTGCCCACTGCCTCTCAGGGACCCCGCAGTGGCTCCCTCAGGGGGCAGAGACAGAAACATCACTTTGCTGACAAAGGTGTGCTAAGTCGCCTCAGTCGTGTCTGACTCCTTGCGACCCCATGCACTCTAGCCCACCAGGCTCCTCTCCATGGGATTCTCCAGGCAAGAATACTGGAGTGGGTGGCTATTTCTTCCTCCAGAGGATCTTCCCGACCCAGGGATCAAAGCCCCCAGTCTCCTGTGTCTCCTATATCGGCAGGCAGGTTCTTTATCATTAGCGCCACCTGCGAAGCCCGAGGTGGCGGGGGAATAAGTTAAAGCTCTGGGGATTTAGACCTTCCGTGCCCAGGCCTACTCCCCTCTGCAGGACAGGCCCTCCCACCTCCACCCGCCCCAGGCCAACTCCTACCCCTCCCACTCCGCCCTCAGGCAGCCCTCCACCCGCACAATCCCTGCCTCTCCCCTCCCCCCTCCGCGAGTGTGTGGGAGGAACCGGGGGGAAGGAGGCTCTTGTTCCGCCCCCGCGGTTCCCGGGGAAACCGGTTTCCACAAACCTTGGCTGCGAACCAATCGTGGTTCCGTTCGCTCCTCTGGGGCATCAGAACAGTAATATTTTCGGTGATCAAGGTTAGAAAAGAACTTGATAGGAAGGCAGCCAGCAGTCTGTTTCTCGGTTTCGCTCTACTGGACGCGGCCCTGCGGGGGTGTGTCCGCCACGGGGTCCCCCGCCGCCCAGCACCGAGTGGCGCTCACCGCGCGCCCCAGCGCCGCCTCCATCTCGTGAGCGCACGGCAGACCCCGCAGCTGCAGGCCGCCGAACCGCAGCGCGGGGGCAGCTGGGGGGCTGTGCCCATGCCCACACAGGCCCCTGTTGCTGCCACTGGGCCGAGGTGCTGGGTCACCGCCCCGGCGCGGGCGGGGGCGGGGAGCGTCGTTGGCGGAGGGGCGCCCCTGCCCAGGACGCGGCCAGCGCTATATACACCGAAGCCTCGGCTCATCCCTGCGGGCACCTCGTGAGGCCGGTGTCGTTTGAAGCCCAGAGAGGGTTCGTCACTCGTGAAGGGCCAGGGCGCGGGGACCTATAGTGCCCGGGGCTCGAACCTGGCAAAGCAGACGCCGGCCCCGCGGCCGCGGTGCCCCAGGCGCGTTCTGGGAGCCTCCGGGGCTCGCTGCGCCACCGCCTCCGCCTCGAGTGGGCGGGGCCTCCAGGTGGGCGGGGCTTCACCCCAGGTTGGGGGGGTCCACGCGGTACCTTGCCTTGACGGATAGACGCACACACATCACCCTACACCACACTAGATCACACACCCAACACACCCATCTCTCTCTCACACACACACACACCCCTCGTCCTGGTGTGAGGCCTAAATAGCATTCTCCTCTCTTCCTGGGGTCCGCCTAGGGCCCCCGTGGGAAGAAGAGAAGACAGTGCTGGGCCTGGACACTATGGATTCATTCATTTCCGACCTCGACTGTTTCCTCCGTGCTGGCCTCAAGGCCCCAGGTTGCGGTTCGCTGCCTGCAGGAAGCTTGTTGGAGGTCGTGACCAGTGCAGGTTGCGCAATTCCGTCTCCAGGTTTCTGTTCATCCTCAAGCGTCCTGCCCTTGGCGTTCCCTCCTCCACTCCCGCAACATCCTGGCCTCCGTTCCCGCCCAGCCGCTGTGCAGTGGCCCCTGGTCAGCCAGCCCTCCCCGCCCCCCACCCCTCTCTCCCACATTTCAGGTGCTTCCAGTTCCCCCATTATTCATGACGCTGTCACACCAGTCAGGGGCCTGTGGGAAAACAGATGGCTTCCGCGAATCAGGGAAATTCCAGGAGGATTATTTACAAAGGGGACTACTTACCAAATGGGCAGGGCCACGGGGGTTAAGGGAACCAGCTGAAGAGTCCAGCCCTCCAGGACCAGCGCAGGGGGGACAGTCACCAACCTCAGGGCTGGAGGGAAGCAGCAGGGGAGGTCCCCAGCAAATGAAAAAGAAGTCACCAAGGGGGCACCTGGCCCTGACCTTGAGAGCAATGACATTCGATCAGGTACCAGCCTGTCCAAGGCCCCCTGACCTCCCACTAGGGCACTTTACTGGGCCAGCCCACTGGGTTCTGAGTGCCAGGAGGCTGTGGATACAGGCCATGGAGATAGACTTCCTGCGGCAGGAGACAAGGTTCAAACATAGTTGTGATGCTAAATCCTGCACTCTATACACACCTTGCCTTATTTTATGAGCTTAGAATCCATTTCACAATTACTGCTTGGATATTTTGTAGCAAGAAGTTGACCAGATGAGCTTTCAGACAGGACCTGTGCTTGGACAGTGGAGCCCCATCACCTGCTACATATAGGTCTGGCTGTGTAATTTTGGGTAAGTTATGTAAACTTTCTGTGCCTCAGTTTGTTCCTCTGTAAAACGGGGTAACAGTGCCTTCCTCAGGGATTTCTGTCTGGATTACACATGTGATGAGTGTGGCACACAGTGAATGCCAAGCGGGCATTTGCTGTCACCCTGAACTGGGTAAGGTGCTGCTGCCAGATCAGGAGGGTCCCTGGCTTCAGAGCCACTGCCCCCATCCACAGTTCTGCAGCCTTGGGTGCCTAGGCATGCCAGGCTAACCCTAAAAAGCCCTCACCGGCTGAAGAGCGGAGCCTTCTCTTCTCGTTCTCTCTCCCCCCCGGCCCCCGCCTCAGCCTCCTCCGCACAGACACAACACAACACGAGCTGGAGCAGGGTGATCTGTCCTTTCTGCCAACCCCAGAGACGGCGGCTGCTGGCACTCGGCTCAGTACGTGGGGATAAAGTGACTGACTGCTACCACTTGTAGCCAGGTGCCCGAGACGATTCTGTACAAGTTCCGGAATTTCCTCCAAGTGAATAAGGACACCTGACATGCCTCCAAGTGACCCTGAAGGGTGATTGCCAGCCCTTAGCCTGCCTGGCTGAGCAAGGAGGGCGGTGCTGCTGAATGAGGGGTGAAGAGCCCGGCAAGGCCATGTGGGAGCCTTGCTGGAGAACATTGGTCTTGACAGATGGGCCCTGCTGGGCCAGAAGGGGGATGTACACGGCACGTGGGCACACCCACACCCACACAACACAACACGTGTAGGTCACAGCCCATCGCTTGCTTGTCACCTCCCCAATCAGCTTCTAAATCTCCCTACTTGTAACAAGTGATTACAGTCAGAAAGATCTGATTCAAATTCCAATTCAAAACCCCAATTTATATTATTATGAAAATCATCTGTGGACTTGAGTTCTCAAACATTGTATTTATCTGTTTAATTCCGGTTGCACTGGGTCTCTGTGCGGTGCGCTGGCCTCTCATTGTGGTGCCTTCTCTGGTGGCGCACAGGCTCTAGGGTGTGGGCTCTGTAACTATGGCACAGAGGCTCAGTTGCCCCGTGGCATGTGGAATCTTCCCGGACCAGGGATCGAACCCGTGTCCCCTGCATTGGCAGTCAGATTCTTATCCACTGTACCACCAGGGAAGTACTCTCTGGACTTGATTTTTCACCAGATTTTTAACTATTGCAAATAGAATGCCAGTACTTCTGATGGACGACTCACAGGCCCATCTCCGACTCACATGCCCCGGGGGAACCTCTTTCAATTATTTTGTGTGTGTGAGAGAGACCTTCATATTTATGAAAATTACGCTTATGTTGTTATTTCTTGAGTTTTCAATTCGACGTATTATCAACTATCTCCCTACTATGACAAATGAGAATTTAGCAACCTTACTTGCCTCTCCCAAAACGTCTTTTCCCTTTTTAGTTCAGTTCAGTTGCTCAGTCGTGTCCGACTCTTTGTGACCCCATGAACCGAAGCACGCCAGGCCTCCCTGTCCACCACTAACTCCCGGAGTTCACTCAAACTCACATCCATTGAGTCGGTGATGCCATCCAACCACCTCATCCTCTGTCGTCCCCTTCTCCTCCTGCCCTCAATCTTTCCCACCATCGGGGTCTTTTCAAATGAGTCAGCTCTCCACATCAGGTGGCCAAAGTATTCAACATCACTCCCTCCAGTGAACACCCAGGACTGATCTCCTTGAGGATGGACTGGTTGGATCTCCTTTCAGTCCAAGGGACTTTCAAGAGTCTTCTCCAACACCACAGTTCAAAAGCATCAATTCTTCAGGGCTCAGCTTTCTTTATAGTCCAACTCTCACATCCATACATGACTACTGGAAAAACCATAGCCTTGACTAGATGGACCTTTGCTGACCAAGTAATGTCTCTGCTTTTTAATATTCTGTCTAGGTTGGCCATAACTTTCCTTCCAAGGAGTAAGCGTCTTTTAATTTCATGGCTGCAATCACCATCTGCAGTGATTTTGGAGCCCAGAAAAATAAAGTCAGCCACTTTTTCCACTGTTTTCCCCATCTATTTGCCATGAAGTGATGGGATCGGACGCCATGATCTTCGTTTTCTGAATGTTGAGCTTTAAGCCAACTTTTTCACTCTCTTCTTTCACTTTCAAGAGGCTCTTTAGTTCTTCTTCACTTTCTGTCATAAGGGTGGTGTCATCTGCGTATCTGAGGTTATTGATATTTCTCCCAGCAATCTTGATTCCAGCTTGTGCTTCATCCAGCCCAGCGTTTCCCTCTTCACAGCACAGTTATATCATATTTCCTGTTTAAGCAATATTCAGAATTTCATTATTTTACCTTTATACATACTGTTCATGGCTGAGCTAAGCTGTGTACGGACTGTTTTGCTAGGACACATGTTTTGTTAATGCCTATTATTTCACTGGTGATTGGTGGGCAGGGCCATAACGTCAGCACAACTCGGGTCTCTCTCACACAATTTTCCCCAGTGTGTTAATATTTTTGAGGTCAGCAGAGACAAGAATTCCAACAATTAAAAGAGGTCCTTAAAAAAAAAAAAGAGGTCCTTAATAGTATATGAAGGCCTTAAAAAGTTAAAGTAAGCTGGAAAATCCCATAGGGACGTCTTAGTGCAAGAAGAGTACTGTGGGGCCATTTCACTCCTCTCTCTGTTCAGTCTGGCTGGGGAAGCTGAGCGTGCCGATGAAGGAGCTGCAAAGACGTGCCCTTCTATTAAAACATTTCTTTTAAAAAAATTTACTTGGCTGCCTTGGGTCTTCGTTGCCTCAGGCAGGATCTTTCATCGTTGGGCACAGTCTCTTTAGTTGTGGTGCTCCAGCTTAAGTTGCTCCAGGGCATGTGGGATCTTAGTTTGCTGACCGGGGATGGAACCTGCCTCTGGTTTCTTAACCACTGGACCACTAGGGACGCCTCAAAACGTTTTGTTTTGATAAACAGAGCTACCTCCAGGTTGTATCTTTTTTTAAAGGTTTCTTTATTTTTGGCTGTGCTGGTGTGTGGGGACTTCTCTTGTTGCAAAGCCCAGGGCTCTAGGGCTGGTGGGCTCAGTAGTTGTGACTCATGGGCTTGGTTGCTCCTGGGAGTGTTGGATCTTCCTGGGCCAGGAATCAAACCTGTGTCCCCTGCATTGGCAGGCAAATTCTTAACCACTAGACCACCAGGGAAGTCCTCCAGACTGGATTTTTATTGTTGATTAAACTGGTCTCTTTTAGAGGCGAACGTCTTCAGGGGTCAACATCTCTGAGACGGAAGCAGAAGCCTGAAGGCTGAGACTGCGTAGGGAGACAAGATGCTGATGGCAGAGGAGAAATGACTCTGCTAGTATCTTTATTAGTATCATTGTTGTGTGTGCTGGGGCTCAGCCTTCAAAGTTGTGCAAAATATAATCTTAATAAAGGATGTGTATCCAGAGTACAGAAAGAATTCTTATGACTCAATAATAAGACAAACAACCCAATAAAAAATGAGCAAAAGATTTTGAAGAGACACTTCAGCAGAGATAGAGATGGCATATAAGCACATGAAAAGATCATCCTTGCTCCTCATCATGAACTACCATCACACACCAGCTATAAAGACTAAAATGAATGAATGACAACATCAAGTGTTGGCAAGGAAGTGGGGCACAGTGAACTCTCACACAGGGCTGCTGGGAATGCAAAATAGTTCAGCCCCTAGGGAAAAGTTGTGTATTTTATTATCTTTCTTTTTTTAAAAAAAGTTATTTCTTTTTTATCGAAGGATGATTGCTTTACAGAATTCTGTTGTTTTCTGTCAACCCTCAACATGAAACAGCCGTAGGTATACATATATCCCCTCCTGTTTGAACCTCCCTCCCATCTCCCGCCCATCCCACCTCTCTAGGTTGATTCAGAGCTCCTGTTTGAGTTTCCTGAGCCATACAGCAAATTCCTGTTGACTATATATTTTACATATGGTAATATAAGTTTCCATGTTACTTTTTCCATGCATTTCACCTTCTGTATTTTATTTTCTTAAATTAACAAAGGTCCGTCTAGTCAAGGCTATGGTTTTTCCAGTGGTTATGTATGGATGTGAGAGTTGGACTGTGAAGAAAGCTGAACGCCGAAGAATTGATGCTTTTGAACTGTGGTGTTGGAGAAGACTCTTGAGAGTCCCTTGGACTGCAAGGAGATCCAACCAGTCCATTCTGAAGGAGATCAGTCCTGGATGTTCTTTGGAAGGAATGATGCTGAAGCTGAAACTCCAGTACTTTGGCCACCTCATGCGAAGAGTTGACTCACTGGAAAAGACTGATGCTGGGAGGGATTGGGGGCAGGAGGAGAAGGGGATGACAGAGGATGAGATGGCTGGATGGCATCACTGACTCAATGGACGTGAGTCTGAGTGAACTCCAGGAGTTGGTGATGGACAGGGAGGCCTGGCATGCTGCGATTCACGGGGTCACAAAGAGCTGGACATGACTGAGCGACTGAACTGAAATGACTAAACTAGACTTCCCTGTTGGTACGGTGGACAAGAATCTGCCTGCTAATGTCGGGGACATGAGTTTGATCCCTGGTCAGGGAAGATTCCACATGCCATGGAGCAACTAAGCCCATGTACCACACCTACTGAGCCCATTGTGGGCTCTAGAGTGCTAGAGCGCTAGGTAACAAGAGTAGGCCCTTCTCACTGCAACTAGAGAAAGCCCGAATGCAGCAATGAAGACTCAGTGCAGTAAAAAAGAAAATTAACTAGTTAAAACATTGAGGTATAGTGCATTTACTATATTGTTTTAGTTTCAAGTGTACAGAAAAGTGATTCATATATATATATATACACACACATCTACTTTTTAGATTATTTTCCACTATAGGTTAATATATTATAGTTCCTTGTGCTATACAGCAAATCCTTCAGATCAGATCAGATGAGTCGCTCAGTCGTGTCCGACTCTGCGACCCCATGAATCCCAGCACGCCAGGCCTCCCTGTCCATCACCAACTCCCGGAGTTCACTCAGACATGTCCATCGAGTCAGTGATGCCATCCAGCCATCTCATCCTCTGTCGTCCCCTTCTCCTCCTGCCCCCAATCCCTCCCAGCATCAGAGTCTTTTCCAATGAGTCAACTCTTCGCATGAGGTGGCCAAAGTACTGGAGTTTCAGCTTCAGCATCATTCCTTCCAAAGAAATCCCAGGGCTGATCTCCTTCAGAATGGACTGGTTGAATCTTGCAGTCCAAGGGACTCTCAAGAGTCTTCTCAACACCACACTTCAAAAGCATCAATTCTTCGGCGTTCAGCCTTCTTCACAGTCCAACTCTCACATCCATACATGACCACAGGAAAAACCATAGCCTTGACTAGACGAAACTTTGTTGGCAAAGTAATGTCTCTGCTTTTGAATATGCTACCTAGGTTGGACATAACTTTCCTTTCAAGGAGTAAGCGTCTTTTAATTTCATGGCTGCAGTCACCATCTGTAGGGATTTTGGAGCCCAGAAAAATAAAATCTGACAGTTTCCACTGTTTCCCCATCTATTTCCCATGAAGTGATGGGACCGGATGCCATGATCTTCGTTTTCTGAATGTTGAGCTTTAAGCCAACTTTTTCACTATCCACTTTCACTTTCATCAAGAGGCTTTTTAGTTCCTCTTCACTTTCTGCCATAAGGGTGGTGTCATCTGCATATCTGAGGTTATTGATATTTCTCCCGGCAATCTTGATTCCAGCTTGTGTTTCTTCCAGTCCAGCGTTTCTCATGAGGTACTCTGCATATAAGTTAAATAAGCAGGGTGACAATATACAGCCTTGACGAACTCCTTTTCCTATTTGGAACCAGTCTGTTGTTCCATGTCCAGTTCTAACTGTTGCTTCCTGACCTGCATACAAATTTCTCAAGAGACAGATCAGGTGGTCTGGTATTCCCATCTGTTTCAGAATTTTCCACAGTTTATTGTGATCCACACAGTGAAAGGCTTTGGCATAGTCAATAAAGCAGAAATAGATGTTTTTTCTGGAACTCTATTGCTTTTTCCGTGATCCAGTGGATATTGGCAATTTGATCTCTGGTTCCTCTGCCTTTTCTAAAACCAGCTTGAACATCAGGAAGTTCACGGTTCACATACTGCTGAAGCCTGGCTTGGAGAATTTTGAGCATTACTTTACTAGCATGTGAGATGAGTGCAATTGTGCGGTAGTTTGAGCATTCTTTGGCATTGCCTTTCTTTGGGATTGGAGTGAAAACTGCCCTTTTCCAGTCCTGTGGCCACTGCTGAGTTTTCCAAATTTGCTGGCATATTGAGTGCAGCACTTTCACAGCATCATCTTTCAGGATTTGGAATAGCTCAACTGGAATTCCATCACCTCCACTAGCTTTGTTCATAGTGATGCTTTCTAAGGCCCACTTAACTTCACATTCCAGGATGTCTAGCTCTAGGTCAGTGATCACACCATCGTGATTATCTGGGTCCTGAAGATCTTTTTTGTATAATTCTTCTGTGTATTCTTGCCATCTCTTCTTAATATCTTCTGCTTCTGTTAGGTCCATACCATTTCTGTCCTTTATCGAGCCCATCTTTGCATGAAATGTTCCTTTGGTATCTCTGATTTTCTTGAAGAGATCCCTAGTCTCTCCCATTCTGTTGTTTTCCTCTATTTCTTTGCATTGATCGCTGAAGGCTTTCTTATCTCTCCTTGCTATTCTTTGGAAGTCTGCATTCAGATGTTTATATCTTTCCTTTTCTCCTTTGCTTTTCGCTTCTCTTCTTTTCACAGCTATTTGTAAGGCCTCCCCAGACAGCCATTTTGCTTTTCTGCATTTCTTCTCCATGGGGATGGTCTTGATCCCTGTCTCCTGTACAATGTCACGAAGTTCATTCCATAGTTCATCAGGCACTCTATCAGATCTAGGCCCTTAAATCTATTTGTCACTTCCACTGTATAATCATAAGGGATTTGATTTAGGTCATACCTGAATGGTCTAGTGGTTTTCCCTACTTTCTTCAATTTAAGTCTGAATTTGGCAATAAGGAGTTCATGGTCTGAGCCACAGTCAGCTCCTGTTTTTGTTTTTGCTGACTGTATAGAGCTTCTCCATCTTTGGCTGCAAAGAATATAATCAATCTGATTTCGGTGTTGACCATCTGGTGATGTCCATGTATAGAGTCTTCTCTTGTGTTGTTGGAAGAGGGTGTTTGCTATGACCAGTGCATTTTCTTGGCAAAACTCTATTAGTCTTTGCCCTGCTTCATTCCGTATTCCAAGGCCAAATTTGCCTGTTACTCCAGGTGTTTCTTGACTTCCTACTTTTGCATTCCAGCAAATCCTTGTTGCTTATTTTTTTATGTGTATTATTTTGTAAGTGTTTATCTCATACTTCTAATTTATTCCTCCCTCTCCCTCTCCTCTTTGGTAAACTGTAAGGTGTTTTTTTTTTTCCTATGTCTGGGAGTCTTGTTTCTGTTTTGTATATACATTCAGTTGTATTATTTTTTAGACTCCACATGTAAATGTTTGTCTCCTTCTGTCTGACTTACTTCAGTAAGTGTGATAATCTCTAGATCCACCCATGTTGCTGCAAATGTCAATATTTCAATCTTTTTAACAGCTGAGGAATACTCCATTGTCTACACACCACATCTTGGAACAATTGTCTGTTGATTGGACACTTGGGCTGCTTCCAGGTCTTGGCTACTGTAAATAGTGCTGCTATGAACACTGGGGTCCACGTATCTTTTTGAATTAGAGTTTTCATCTTTTCTGGGATATGCTTGGGAGTGGGATTGCTGGCTCATTTGATAAGTCTGTTTTTAGTTTTGTGGGGAAATTTCATACTGATCTGTTCTTACTGTTCTCGATGGTGGTTACATTCCCACTAACCGTGCAGGAGACTTTCTTTTTCCAGCGTGTATCATTTGTAGATTTTTTGATGACAGCCCTTCTGACTGGTGTGTGGTGACACCTCATTGTGGTTTTGAATCAGAATTCTCTGTTAGCGATGTTGAGCATCTTTTCATGTGTTTGTTGGCCATCTGTATGTCTTCTTTGGAGAAACATTTATTTAGGTCTTCTGCCCATTTTTTGATCGGGGTGTTTGTCTTTGACATTGAGTTTTACAAGCTGTTTATTTATTTTGAATATTAATCCTTATCAGTCACATCATTCACAAATATTCTCTCCTGTTCCCTAGGTCGTCTTTTTGTTTTGTTGATGGTTTTCTTTGTCATCCAAAAGCTTTTAAGTTTGATTAGGTCCCATTTATTGATTTTTGCTTTTATTTCTTTTGCCTTGGGAAAATGATCTAACAAAATATTGCTACGATTTATATCCGAGAATGTTTTGCCTCCATTCTCTTCCAGGAACTTTAAGGTGTCGTGTCTTATATTTAGGTCTTTTAAGCATTTTGAGTTTATTTTTGTACATGGTGTGAGGGAGTGTTCTAATTTCGTTGAATTACATGTAGTTGTCCAGCTTTTCCAGCACCACTTGTTGAAGAGACTGTCTTTTCTCCATTGTATATTCTTGCCTCTTGTCACAGATTAACTGATCATAGATATGTGAGTTTATTTCTGCGGTCTCAGTTTGATGTCTGTGTCTGTGTTAGGGTGTGAAAAATGATGAGCAGTTCCACTTCTAGTCATTTACCCTTGAGAAATGAAGGTATAAGTTCACATGAAGACCTGTGGACAAAAACCTGCCTAAATGCAGCTTTGGTCATAATAACCCCAAACTGGGAACAATGTAGCTTCCACTCACATGGTTACTGTGGTGCCTCTATACAGTGAAACATGACTCCAGCAATGAGACTGGGACAAGCTCAGTTGTATACACGGCAGGCATCTACAATAGCATTATGCTAAGTGAAGGGATTCAGACACAGAAGCTACCAACTGGATGCTTCTGTGACATTCTGTAGGCCATAGGCACTGAAATAAGGACAGTCATCGGATCAGTAGTTCCTGAAGGATTCAGGGGAGGTGACTGCGGTGGGGTCTGAGGCAGCTTTTGGGGATAACAGAAACGTTCTATATCTTGATAGTGGTGGAGGTTACATGCTTAGTTACATGTTTAACAACTCATTGAATTGTACACTTTAAAAGATTTGATTGTGTACAGATTTTACCTCAACAAACTCAACTTCTTAAAACAGTTTTTATTTTTAAAAATATGTATTTTTGGTTGTGCTGGGTCGTTGCTGCGTGCAGGCCTTCTCTAGCTGCGGTGAGCAGGGGCTTGCGTTGCGGTGCCAGGCTTGTCCCGGCAGTGGCTCCCCTTGTTGCGGGGCACCGGCCCTCGACGCACAGGCTGTGGCTGTGGTAGTTGCAGCTGGCGGGCTCAAACGGGCGGGCTCGGTGGTTGTGGCGCACGGGCTTAGCTACTGTGCAGCTCGTGGGATCTTCCCGGACCGGGGATCAAACCTGTGTCCCCTGCGTTGGCAGGCGGATTCTTATCCACTGTACCACCCGGGAAGCCCTTTAAATAGGTTTCGTCTCTGTTTTGTTTTAATCTTTTGGCCATGCCACATGGCATGAGGGATCTTAGTTCCCTGACCAGGATTGAACCTGTCTCCTCTGTAGTGGAAGTGGAGTCTTAACCACTGGCTCACCAGGGAAGTCCCTTCTGGAAGGTTTTCTTAAACATGTCTTTGATAATCTTCTTTCTTTTGTTTTCTCTTTCTTTCTCTGTGTGTGTCAGGAATTCCTGACATTTTGGATGCGAGACTCTCTGGTTTGGTCTTTTAATTTTCTCCTTAAATTTTCTCTCCTCATTTCTACCTCTGTCTTTTGGGAAATTTCTTCAGCTTGAGGAAATGATGATCCCGAGATGATCTTAATCAATTTCACGGCTTTAAATGCTGTTTACATGCTCATGACTCCCAGATTTGCGTCTCCAGCCGGGACCTCTCCCCTAAACTCCATATTCTTTTATACAACCAACTTCTCAGCATCTCTCGTTGCATATCTAATACGCATCTTGGCTTAATATATCCAAAGCGGAATGTCTAGTTTCTAACTGCCTGTACTATGCCGAATAATGGCCCCCCAAAGATAAACACATCCTAATCCCAGAAACTGGTGGATATTACCTTATATGGCAAAATGGACTTGCAGGTGGGATTCAGTTAAGGCTCTGGAGACGGGGAGATGAGATGAGTCCTAAATGCCATCACACGTGTCCTTATGAAAGGGAGGGGAGAAGGTCAGAGGAGGAAGTAGGAGATGGGACTGCAAAAGCACGTGGGTGCAGTGAAGTGAGGGAGGGCCTCCAGAAGCTAGGAAAGAGAAGGACACAGCTTCTCAGAAGAAGTCAGCCCTGCTGACACCTTAGCTTTAGGCTAGTGAAGCTGGTGTCAAACTTCTGGCCTCCAGAACTATAAGAGAGGAAAAAAACCAGTGTCGTTTTAAACCACCGAGTTTGCAGTCATTTGTTATAGCAGCAATCAGAAACGGGTACATTTCGCACCTCACTTGCCTCATAGCCTTCCTCAGGTTGGCTGAGGGCACCCCCATCTTTCCAATAGCTCAGGAAAAAACTGCCAAGTGGTCCTTGGGTCCTCTTTGACCCATACCCTACATCCAGTCTACCAGAACACTCAGCTCTACCATGAAAGCATCTTTAGAATCTGGCCAGGTCTCACCCTCTCCATGCAACCCCCGGGCCAGGAAGGCCTCACCCTGTCCTTGGGTCACTGCCCTGGCCTCCAAAATGATCCCCTGTTTCTCTGCCTGTGCTTCCCACTGAACTACCCACCCTCCACCCTAGAGCCCATTCTCAACCTACCACCCAACATGATCCCTTTAAAATGAACCAGATCATTTCACTACTCTAAACCCTCACTTGCTCTCCATCTCACCCAGCCAGAGTCCCTGCAAGCCGACAGGGTGGGCACGAACGCCACGTGCCAGCCCCTTCGTCACCTCATGCCCAGCAGCTCTCCCCTTGTCTAATCCAGCCACACGCCGGCCGTGCTCAGTTATGCCAGCCACACTCTGTCTCAGGGCCTTGGCACTTGCTCTTTCCTCTTCTGGGAAGTCCTCCCAGATTCCACAGGACCAGAGCTGCCTGTGTCATTTGTGGGGACCAGTGGGACTCCTCATTCAAAAAGCAAAAAAAAAAAAAAAGGTATTATTAAATGGTCCAAGGTGTAAAATGTTTTCCTTTCTTCCAAGAGACAGTCTCTCTCTTGATCTGTCCTGCTCTTTTTAATTTGTCATTTAATGTTGTGCTCCCTGTAAGGACTGCTTCCGAACCTGCAGATCCTTACGAGACCCTTACGGGACTCCGGGTATACACACACATCACCAGCTGCTGAGTCTCCTCTGCTAGAAAGACAGTCTCCCCTTCCCATGGGCGACCCCCCAGGGGTTACCACCTCTGTTAAGGAACTATTCAGTACCTTGGCCCTGCCAAACCTCCTACAGAACATGCCTCGCAGCTGCCAGCCCGGGGCAGGGACTGCCACCTCCATGCCCAACCCTGGGACACCCTGGGATGTGCATGACCGTCCCTGAGCCTCCCTGAACTCCAGTTCCCACTGGGGGCAGGAGGTGTTAGCCACTGGGGTTGTGTGTGTGTATGTGTATGTAGCTCTGATGGGGTCCGGGGCGCCAGCCAGCGGAAAAGAGGGCAGCTGAGAGGCAGGGAAATGGTGGGCAGGAAGACTGAGCCTGGCTCCAACCCCGGGGCATCAGACTCCACTTGTAACACACATTCAAGGGCAGAGTGATCAAGACTCTCAGGACAGCGGGCAGAGCGTTGGCCCAGGGGTGGGACCCTGTGCTGGTCCACGAAGCGGGCCCTGGATGTGCTTTTCTCACTCAGTGTCATCAGGGAGGCCCCCCGAGCCCTCCCCCATGCCCGGCACGCCCTTTCCCTGCACTCCAGCTGGCACTGTACCCACCTCTGGAAGAGATGCTTGGTGGGGGCGGGGTGGGGGGCTCTCCCCGCACCTACTACACCGCCCAGCGTGTGAGAGGTGCTCAGTGAATCGACTGAGTGCACAGCAGAGCGAGCGAGTGGATGAGTGGCCTGGCCATGCCGGCTCTCTTCCCACGGGCATGCCTCTGCAACCTCCTGGGCCTGCCAGCTCACCCCGCGCTCTCTGCGTTCAGAGCCGGGGCTGCGCTCTTGGCCCAGGTCCTGGCCTGTTGCTGCCTCCGCGGGCTTGCGGCCAGCCCCTCGGTGCTCCGGGCTTCTGGAGGGTGGCACCTGGGACCCGCCGCCCACTCGGCTGGTCTGACCAGCCCTGGCCTTTCTCAGTGCTGCCCCTCCTCTGAAATTCAGATTTTTCAGCCCTCAGGGCCAGGCTCCTTTGTAGGCACTTGCCAACTTGGTAAAACTATGACTCTCAGATAAAGATACCGTCAGCCCTCCCACTGTTCGGGTGGGTGAGCTGAGTGGGAGAGGCTGAGCAACGCGCCTGAGGCCGCACAGCTGTGAGTGTCTGGGCGGGACTGGAACCTGAGCCGCCAGCCTGCAGAGTCCCTGGCTCTGACTGCTCCCTTGCCCCCAGCCAGGCGCTCGTCCAGATTAGACAAGTTGGGTGGGGAGCGCCCGCCCTGGAAGAGCCTGTGTCCTCACTGGGATTAGACTCTGGGGCGACTGAGCTACGGGCCAAGCGCTTGGAGCCTGGCACTGGAACCTGCTGCTCTTCCCCGGGGCTTCCAGGGATGCCCACCACCCTCATCCTCAGAGGAAGCAGCCTGGGGTGCTTCCAAGCTAGGGGGGAGCTGCAGGGGGGTTCATGCCCGCCCCCCCTACAAGTGGCACAGGCCCTAGGTTAGGGGCTGTGCAGGTGACCTCATCCCCCAAGGGTGACAGGCCAGACCTGGCAGAGAGCAGCTCCAGCCTTTCAGTCCCAAAGGCCCAGGTCAGCGCAGAGAAGGGGCCAGGACCCACCACCCGGAGGAGCGGAGGAACGAGGGCCGGTTCCGGAGGTGCGGGGAGCAGGGGTGCGCTCCACGCTGTGGGGCCTCTGCGGGGGCCGGTGCTCCAGGAGCTGCCTGTGGGAAGCCTCCCAGCACCTCGGACTCGTCGGGTAACTCTGATAAGTTTCGTAGTGTGCTGGCTGTTTGAGTATGCCTCCTGTTAGCTCCCTGAGGGCGCTTTCACGTACAGCGTCTTTTACCCTCACCTCTTCCCGCGCCTGGGAAGCGAGTGCCGCTACCACATACCCAGCTGACGGATGAGTAGACTGAGGGCAGAGAGCACAGGCAACCTGCCACCCGGGCTCGCACCCGCAGGAGGGGGCCTGGAGCCCACTGCCCACACCTGCGGGCAGCGGTGCCTGTGGTTCCAGCAGCAAAGGCCTCTGCCCGGGGCCCAGCTGAACACAGGTGCCAGGCAGTGCCCGGTGGGGTGGGGCCAGAGGGTGGAGTTGGACCTGGGCCCGAGGGCAGAAAAGGATCCATCTGCTGACACGCTGGACCCAGGCTTCTCATCACAGAAGGACTTTCATCTCGTCCACCAGCCCGCTGGGGCCCCTGGTCCCCTCGCCACCTGCACAGCCTCCTGGCCAGAGCCCACCGACCAGGCTGGGTCCCAGACAGGCCCAGTATACTGCCCTGGGGGCTGGCCTGGCTGGCAAACAGCAATGGTGTGTGGTCTGGAAGGGACTGATGCTGCCAGGCCGCCCTGGTGCCCCTCAGGGCTCACACAGAGGTCACCTGCCGCTGACATGGGGAGGGGGTGGGCAGGGCGTGTGCCAAGGGGGCCTGGCTCCCGATCCCCGGGGCCCCCACCCTTGCGCCTCTGGGGTGCGGCCCAGCCCCCTCCAGCCTGCCCTCATTCTCTCCCTCCCCTGCCTCCCCTGCCCCACCCCGTGCCTCTGCCCCCGCTGTGTTGGGACCCCAGCATCCCCCTGCTCCCATCTTCCCTGCTCGGAATCCTACTCGGCAAAGCTGCCCCCAGCCCACCCCCTTCTCATCTTGTCTACCCGGGGCATCCGCCTAAGCGATGGCAGGCTTGACCTCAGGACATCCTCAGAGCACCAGACACAGCCTGCTGGGCGGGGCGGGCGTGTGCCTTAACTGAGGGCTGCTTCCTGTCCCGAAACTCAGGGCAGGCCAGAGGGAAGGGTGTGGGCCGGGCCCAGGCCTGCCAGGAGGGGTTCTCAGCCCCCCGTCCACTCAGGTCCGCGGCACTGCCCTCCTACCCCATCGAGGCTCAGGGCCACCCTACACGGCCACTCACCAACATGCACCCTGCGAACCCGCTGCGCCTGGTTCTCAACTAGAGGTAACCTAGACTTACCTAAGGCCCAGGTGTGCATGGCTGGAAGGTAGACGGACTTGCAGTGAGTCAGGCCTCTGTAACTCAATAGGCTTCTCGCCTATTGGTGGTGGCTGGTAGCTGCTACTAAGGCAGCTTATCTGTTCATCCTCCAGGCCTGTGGGCAAGAGCTGGGTGCTGGGTGCTGGATGCTGGGTGGGGAGGGAAGGGCGGGCCCTGCCTCACTGCAGCCTTCGGGAGCACTTGGACGTCCCACCCTGACTCCTCACCCTCCTTCTTCTCCACCGTCACTGTCACCCTCCTAGGACCTGTCTGTCCCTCCCTGACACCCTCACCCTTCGAGGAACTGGCACCCAGCAGTGTGTGGGATGGGAGTGAGGGTGAGCGAGACATCTCGGGCCCCCTCTCATCTTACAGATGCGAAAGCCAAGGCCCAAGGGGGTCGGGGGGAGGCCCGAGGACACGGCGAAGTGGGTCAGTGTCGGGAGGCTGCAGGCCAAGCGAGGAACCAAAACCAGGTCTTTGGTTTGATCTCAGGGGGGATCTGGGTTCCGGAAGCCTCCAGGAGCTGCAGTTACAGGTCAGATTCAGGCCAGCGAGCGTCCTGGGGACACTGCGGTGCTGTCCTGCACCTGCCCTGACAGCAACTTGGGTGTCCGAGTGTCCCCGGCAGCCTGGGTGGCGGGGGTGGTGGTGGAGCAAGCCAGGCTCCACAGAGGGCTTCTGGAAGGCTGGGCCTCCAGGGAACAGGGCAGGGGCCCCAGAGACCCCTGGAGACATGTGCCATTCCCAGGCTTTCTGGAGAGCGTCAGAGGCCTTTTGGCTTTCCCCAGCCCCCATCCCCATGGCCGCAGTCCACTAGTCCCTGAGCCAAGGCCTCTCCGTCCCCTTGACAGCAGGGCCACTCACTATGCATCCTGTCCCCAAGCCCACCCTTCCCGAGGGCTCACACAGCAGCCTGCTGAAACCCACGTCTCACCAGGCCCCCTGACTCCTGCCTGCCTGGAGGATGAAATCTGACTTCCTGCACGTGGCATTCAGCTCCCCCATCTTTGCTTCCAGTGTCTGGACTGCCCTTGCTGCTAAGTCACTTCAGTCGTGTCCGACTCTGTGCAATCCCATAGATGGCAGCCCACCAGGCTCCCCCGTCCCTGGGATTCTCCAGGCAAGAACACTGGAGTGGGTTGCCATTTCCTTCTCCAATGCATGAAAGTGAAAAGTGAAAGTGAAGTCGCTCAGTCATGTCCGACTCTTAGCGACCCCATGGACTGCAGCCTACTAGGCTCCTCTGTCCATCGGATTTTCCAGGCAAGAGTACTCAAGTGGGGTGCCATGCCACCCCAGGCGGGAGGTGGTGGTGCTGGGCTTTGTCCAAATGTAGATGGACCACCCAGATGGCATGGAGCAGCTGGGCCTTTGTGCGTGTGAGAGAGGGTATCTGTGAGCGTGGCAGGGTGTGAGATGGCATGTCCAGTGGTGATGCCGGCCGCTGTAGGGTATTCCCGAGAGCTTTACTGCTGGGGACACATCCTGGGACCAGGTTCTGCTGCGCTGCTCTTCCCCGCACCCCCCCCCCCCCCACAGCCACCCCCTCTCCGATCCCATGTCCTAGATGTGGTGACAGTGACAACGTGGACGATAAGGAGAGCTTTGTCCCCAGCCCCCGCCCTGGGAGGGTCCTCAGCAGACACCCTGCATGGCCACAAGACTGGGTCTCCAGGAGAAGGGGCGCACCACACACACCCCCAGCCCCGCAACCGGGAAGTCCTGGTTGGAGGGGCTCCAAAGCCCCAGGGCTTCACTGCTGTGCTGTCCTGGAGCTGGGGCAGGGGTGTCCCTGGAAACAGAGTGCCCCCTGAAGGAGCTATGAGCTGACCCCTGGGTGGTCAGGTTTGGTCTCCCCGCAGAGCAACCCCCTTTCTCCAGCTCTCTGCTGCTTTGACTCCGAGGCTGTTGATTTAAGTGTCTCCCTCTCTGGGTCCCTCAAGCAGAAACTCTCCACTGATGCTCCCAGGGCTGACCTCTACCCCGGCTCTCCTCAGCCCAGGTGGTTACTGCTGGCTTACAGCTGTGTCTGGTCCTCTCACTGGACTCTGAGGATAGAGCCCGAGGGGCTGGCTCTGAGGAGATGTCAGTAAGTCATGGGGGAAGCACGGAGGGACGGATACATGGATGGATATGTGAGTGGGTGGGTGGGTGGATGGCTGGGTGAGTGGGAGGGTAGGTGGGTGGATGGCTGGGTGAGTGGGTGGATGGATGGAAGGATGGATACATGGATGGATATGTGAGTGGGTGGACAGGTAGATGGATGGATAGATGGACAAACAGGTAGGGGATTGGGTTTGCAGGTGGGTGGATGGATGGGTGAGTAGTTGGCTGGAGAATGGGCAGATATCATGTTCCTTAGAAGAGGCCAGCAGACCACCCCTGCTTCCCTGCACACCCTGAGTGCCCCAGGGTGCCTGGCCAGGAAGGAATCATAGAGGCTGTTCATTAAACAGCTGAGGAGGTGGGTGAAGTTCAGCCTGCAGCAGACAAGCCTCAAGCGAGCAGGAGAGCTGCCTTTGAGGGTTTGCAGGGCTCTCCCCTGGGAAAAGGCAAGCGCACCCCCTCCTGAGCCCGTGGCTCTAGCAATGGTCCCAGGACTGGTGGGAAAGTGGGAGGGAGGCAGATGGTGTCTTGAGGCAAAGCCCAACGCTGGAGCCCGCCTCCTCTCCTGCTGCGTTCCTGACAAATGGTAAACGGAACCCAGTTTTCCTGCTAACTTACATTTTCAGTTCCAAAATTTGTCTGTGACTCCAAACGTTCTAATTAACAAAGTATCTTTCTGTTGCAAGTAATACACTCAGTCCCAGATGAATGACACGGAGGTGCCCACGGTGCAAAGCCGCGTGGTACCCACCCACCTCCCCACCCCGGCCGCCCTCCCCGCGGCTGCTCCTCTCTCCCTGGGCTTAGCCTGGCCCCTGCAGCTCTACTCGCTCTGTCTCTGACTTTCCAAATTTCAGATACTGTGGTCTCCTCGATAGGAAAGGTGGAAATTCAACCATGTTACAGTTGACCCCCGAACAATGGAACAGGGGGACTGAGCCCCTTGCAGTCACAGCTCTGAATGTAACTTTATAGGTGGCCCTCCTATCCGACGTTCCACATCGGAGGAGTCAACCGACCTCAGACTGGGTAGTGCTACAGTGGGCACTGGGCTTCCCAGGTGGCACTAGTGGTAAAAGAACCCATCTGCCATCGCAGGAGATTCAAGAGACGTGGGTTTGGTCCCTGAGTTGGGAAGAGGCCCTGGAGAAGGGCATGGCCACCCACCCCAGTATTCTTGCCTGGAGAATCCCATGGACGGAGGAGCCTGGCGGGCTACAGGCCATAAGAGTCAGACAGGACTGAAGCGACTTAGCACAGCGCACTCATGGTGGGCACTGAGTGAAGAAAAAACCAACAACCTGAGTGTCAGTGAACTCGCAAAGTTCACACCCATGTTGTTCAAGAGTCTGCTTTACAAGACTCTCACGTAGTTCCTTTTATTCTTCTGGTGCTCTTTGGGTGACTTTATTTTTTTCCTTTTGAACTTTTTCTTTTGTATTGGGTGTAGCTGATTAACGATGTGATAGTTTCGGGTAATCAGGGAAGGGACTCCGCCGCACACACACATGTATTTATTCTCCCCTCAGACCCTCGCACGTCTGGGCTGCCACGTGACGTTTCGCAGAGCTCCATGTGCTAGACAACAGGGCCTTGTTGTTATCCATCCTTCCTTGGTGGCTCAACTGGTAAAGAGGCTGCCTGTGAAGCCGGAGGCCTGGGTTCAATCCCTGGGTCAGGAAGATCCCCTGGAGAAGGAAATGGCAATCCACTCTAGCATTCTTGCCTGGAGAATCCCATGGACAGAGGATCCTGGTGGTTATTCATTTTAAGTATAGCAGTGTGTACATGTCCATCCCAAACTCCTTAACTATCCCTTCCTGCTGCTGCTGCTGCTAAGTCACTTCAGTCGTGTCCGACTCTGTGCAATCCCATAGATGGCAGCCCACCAGGCTCCCCCGTCCCTGGGATTCTCCAGGCAAGAACACTGGAGTGGGTTGCCATTTCCTTCTCCAATGCATGAAAGTGAAAAGTGAAAGTGAAGTCGCTCAGTCGTGGCTGACTCTTCGTGACCCCATGGACTGCAGCCTACCAGGCTCCTCCGCCCATGGGATTTTCCAGGCAAGAACACTGAAGTGGGGTGCCATTTCCTTCCCCAGGGGAATCTTCCCCCCGCCCAGAGATCTCTTATGTCTCCTGCATTGGCAGACAGGTTCTTTTCCATTAGTGCCACCTGGGAAGCCTTCTTTCTACCATATAGCCTAGCAATTCCACTGCTACGTACATGCCTAAGAGAAATGGAAACACGTGTCCACATAAAAACCTGTACACGAATGTTCATAGCAGGATGACTCACGATTGTAAAAAAAGGGGAAAACAACTGAGATATCCAGCAGCTGATGAATGGGGAGACAAGTGCGGTTTGCTCACAGAGGGAATATTGTTGTTGCTTAGTCTCTAAGTCATGTCCGACTCGTTTATGACCCCACGGACTGTAGCTTGCCAGCCTCCTCTGTCCATGGGATTTCCCAGTCAAGAATACTGGAGTCTGTGGCCGTTTCCTTCGTGAGTTGGGACTAGACCCGCATCTCCTGCATTGGCAGGCGGATCCTTTACCACTGAGCCACCGGGGAAGCTCAGAAGGGAGTGTTATTCGACCACAGAAAGGAAGGTAGTATGGAGTCAGGTTCCGCCATTGAATGCACTATGCTTGGTGAAAGAAGCCGGACACACACAAAAACGTGTATTGTATGATTCCATTTATGTGGAATGTCCAGAACAGGCAAATCCGTAGAGAAAGAAGGCAGAGTCACGGACACTGGGCCTGGAGGGGAGGGAGGAACGGGTGAGATGGACTGCAGTGATGGTTACACAGCCTGTGACTGCGTGAAGACTCGTGGAATCGTATGTTTTAAAAGGGTGCGTTTTATGCTAGGCGCGTTATACATCAATAAAGCTGTTACATGTAAAGTATGTAAAAATAAGTATTCATTGGATGAAGGAGACGTGGTACATACGTACCACGGAACACTACTCGGTCAGGTAAAAGAACCAAATAAAGCCGTCTGCAGCAACGTGGACGCACCTGGAGATCATCATACTAAGCGAAGTAAGCAACACAGAGAAAGACGAATATCATACGAGATCACTTATACATGGAATCTAAATATGGCACAAATGATCCCGTCTACGAAACAGGAAGAGACTCACAGACATAGAGGACAAACTTGTGCTTGTCGAGGGGGAGGGGGCTGAGGAAGGATTGGATGCAAGCTATTCTGTGTAGGGTGGGTAGACGAGGTCCTCCTGCAGAGCACAGGGAGCTGTGTTCAGTGTCCTGTGATAAACCGTGACGGGAAAGAATGTGACACGAAATGTGTGTGTGTGTGTGTGTGTGTGTATGCATTATATATATAATATATACATGTTTACAGTCACTTATGAGCCCGCCTTCGGGAGGCAGGGTCACTGATGCCCTCTCCTCCACTCCCGCAAACCTCCTCAGTCAGCCCCAAACACTGAACCTGAACGCTGTCCGACATCAGTCTATGGACTCACGCTGACAGATGGAGGGAGGCTGAGGTAGGGAGAGGATCTTGCAAAGAGGCGAAATCCCGCTGTGACCGAACTGTGATTTAGCAGCAGTCGCTGCGTGTTGAACGCTCACCCAGTGCCAGGGGTGTTTCACATGCACCCTCTTATCAAGCCTCAGGATGACCTGAGGTCAGGCACCATGTCCCCATTTATGGAGGAGGAAACTGAGGCTCAGAGCCCTCACCTGACTGCTGGACTGTGGCAGAGCTGGGATCGAAGCCCGGGCCTCTCGGAGTGCCAGTCCGAAACTCTTCACCGCTTGGGAGAACAGCCCACATTTGCTTTCTGTCTCCGAGTGTGAGTTTTCTTATGCCAGAGCTCACGTAGGCCTATTCATTTTCTGTGGTTTAAACCCTTTGAAGGATGCAAGCCACATCCCCAAGAATGTCCCTCGGTGCAGAGGAAGGCAGTGGACGCGAGCCCCCCACCTTCCACCCCGCCATCTCACCCCCGTCCCACCCACCTGGTGCCAGGATGCTCCAACCTCCCTTGGCCTTCATCCTGACCTCAGGTGGGTGCAGCCTGGGCCTTGACTGTGACCTGCTTCCCAACAGACAATGGGAGGCCTGTTTGCTTGTCCGGGAGCTGGATTAGACAACATTTAGCTTTCCCCAGGTGGACAAGGGCTGCCCTTCCCCCGCGGGGCTGGTGCCAACCCCCCCCGCCCCCGACCCTCTCCCAACCCCCTCCCCCGCAGCAGAGCCTCTCCCTGCTGCTCTGCACCTCGGCACCCACTCCAGAGGCTTAATCATTAACGAGCACATTTGGCCTTTGGTTTCAGGTTGGAATTTGGGAGCTGTGCCCAGGAGCAATTATCTCTGACACTTTATTTTGTGTAAAATCACTCTTAGCTGCCATTAGCTGATAAAGCTGGCCTAAAGAGAGGTCCCTTAGCCACACTGGCCTCTTGGCATCTGGGCCTTTGTGGGAGGGGGCTGAGGGACCCGCCTTTTGGGGGCTGGGAAATGGTTTCTATTTCTTTTATTTTTAAAAAGCAATGTTTCCTTGGTTTGTATGTTTTAAAATTTTAATTGGCTGACTTTGGCCGCACGGAGTCTTCACTGCTGCTCGAGGGCTCTCTCTAGTTGCTGCGCATGGGCTCCCCATTGCCAGGGCCTTTCTTGTGGAGCACGGGCTTTAGGGCACGGACTCGGTAGCTGTGGCTCACACAGGCTTTGTTGCTCTGCAGTAGGTGGGATCTTCCTGGACCAGGGATCGAACCCGTGTCCCCTGCACTGGCAGCAGATGCTTCCGCCCACTGGACCAGCAGGGAAGCCCCAGAACACGGCCTGGTCCTGTGGCTGCGTGGTGGTACCCCCCCAGTGCCCCGACTCTGGGCAGGCCTCCCAGAAGCCAGGAAAGTCGGCGTCTGCAGCTTCAACCCCTTTGCTGTCGTTCCCCGAGTGAAAAGCCGTGGGGATTAACGGCTCCCCCATCCCCCCAGCCCAGGCAGGGGCCCAGACAGCAGCGCCTGCCTCTCACCCCTCCTGGGATTTGCGGACCCTGCAGGGTGAGGGAGTGAGCAGACTCCAGCTCATGGGGTCCACTCAGGGCTCCTCCGGACGCTGGTGCCGAAGCCCCGTCTCGTCCCTCTCCTCCTCCCCTGACACCTGACCCCTGACTCCCACCCAGACCCCATTCCCCCCTACCACCACGCTGAGAACAGCCGTGGGAGCCTAGGGGCCTCCCGGTGCAGCCCCCACGTGTTTCCGCTGCTCTGGCATTTAGGGAGCTGGGACTGGAGGGCGCGGCTGGCCGAGAGGAGCCCGCTCGGGAGGAGGGTGGTGCTGTCCCTGTCTCCGGGGGGCCCTCCACCTCCCCGCTGGGATCCACTCTCCACTCCCTCCCAGCTAAGCCCCCATCATCACTGGAAATGCTGACTGCCCGTTGGTCGACACCTTCTGCCCTGAGAACCACCTCCCCGACCAGGACACGCCCCACCCCCAGAACCACTGGACACCCCCACTCCTGCACCTCTGCCCCTGGAGCCGCCCCCAGTGCTCCCCAGAAACGCAAGACTGAACCCTCAGAACCCCCGCCTGCCCTGCCCCGCAGGTCCCCGGGGAGCTGGCCGTCCCCCTCCCTCTGCCACGGTGCCCATCTGGGGGACGAGGTGGTCTTGCTCGGGGTGACTCCGTGGCCCGCACTCGGCTGGGGACAACCTCCGACCCTCGGCCAGTGTGTCGGCAGCTCTCAGCCCCAGAGGTGCCATGGGAACCGGGGGCACCGAGAGCTGGGCCGGAGCCTGGGCCCAGCCGTGGCCACTGCCTGTTTCCCCAAGTGGCCTCGGGCCTCCCCTGGAGCTCTGCTCTGTGACCCTGGTCACTGGGCGTCATCTCCATGCTATCCGGTGAGGCTTTGGGGCCTCCCCCACCACCCGCTTCCAGTGGCCGGACACTCGCTGTGGCTCCAGCTGGCCATGCACGTGGTGCTGGAAAGGCCGCCTGGGGCTGCAGAGTGGGCATGCCGGGGGTGGCGGGGGGGCTTGTCCAGTGCCCCCAGGAGCCTCCCAGAAATCCAGAAAATTAAGAGCTTGGGCAGAACCCCCAGGGCCCTGCACCCAGCCTCCGTCTTGCTCTAGGATCTGGGCCCTGTGCTTGGTTCTGCCAGGGGAGCCAGACCCCCCCTGCCCCAGAGTGGGGTGCTCACGGGGAGGCCAGCGGGCACCTCACTGGGAGCAGACCTCCCACCCAAGACCCCTCCACGCCCACTCTCTCTTTGGCACCCCTGCTGCGCCAGGGCCCCCGGACCAGAGCACCGGCCACCTGGCCGGCTGCACTGCTTCTTGCATTTGAGTTGTTCACTCGTCTCTGTTGCTTTAGGAACAGATTGAAAATCTTAAAGAACTTGACTCGCCAAGAAGTGGCTGTAGAGATAGATCAGAGGGGGACAGGCTCTGGTGTCAGCAGGGTTTGCAGGAAGCTGGCAGGTTATTCAGTAGCTTCACTCACAGATACATCCCCGAGGGATGAAGGCACTGGATGTAAACGACAAGCTGGGCACGTTTGGAGGGAAGTCCACAAGCGTGGACCTGCCCAAGGAGGGGCGTCCTCGCCCAGGGCCAGATGTCCAGTGAAAACACCGCCACGCGCCCTTCTGCTGCTCCCCCCGCACAGGGTCAGGGACCCGAGTGTCCCCAAACCAGCAGCTTGTCATGGCTTGTTGTCTGGTGCCACACGGCTGAGGAGCCAATGTTTCCTGATGTTGGGGAGCCGCCTCCTGCTCCCGGCACTGCCCCAGCCTGGCTCCGAGGGCTGTTGTGTGCACCCCATAGCAGTGCGTGGGTCCCAGGGCCAGAGGGGACACTGGGAAGCCGCAGGCCTGGGTGGGGGCCCTCAGGCCCTGCTGACACCCACATATGGGCCTGGGAGGACCTGCAAGGACCAGTGTTGGGTGCTCCCCACTGGGCCAGGAGGCGACAGACCCGGCAAGGCCCACCCCAGTTCAGCGCCAAGTGGGATCGGCTGGGAGGCGGCCTGTGAGCGGGAGGCCTGGCAGGGGCACCATCAGCCCTTCCCTGCTTCCCTGATGCCCCCTCGATGGCTGGGATGAACCGCCCCCCTCCCCCGCCCCCAGCCCTGGAGCCTTTAAGAGGCCAGCAGGACGCAGGCTCTGTAGGAGCTGCTGAGACTGGATGATGCATCTGCAGAGGCACACAGCAGACCCACGAGTGCCTCAATCCCTTGAGCCTCAGTCTCTTCATCTGTAAAATGGGGGTGAGGGTGCTCAGGGAGGACGCAGGCGACATAATCCAGGCGCCTGGCATGAGGTCAGCGCTCAGGACGATGTCTGGGCACACGTCCAGGTGCAGAGGGGTGAGGGGCTCCCTGGTGGAGGAGGGCTTGTCATCTTCTCATCCTGTGTCTTCTCTGGATGAGCCAGACTGACCACGAGGACAGGGGCACCTCGGCAGAGGGCCCAGGACGCCTGGAAACTGGGACGGCCCAGGAGGTCTGTGTGCCCAGACGCTGGTAGGGAGGCGGGGAGCTGGGGAACGAAGGGGGGCAGGGAAGGGCCAGGCCAGCTGGAGGCCAGTCCAAGGCCGAGCTTTCCTCCTGGGTGTCCCCTGCCCTCTGCTGCCTCTGGGCCGTGCAGACCAGCTGGCTGGGGACCTGAGCTAACATTTCGTTGAGAATTCCCATGTTGCCCCCAAAGGCCCGGGCAGTGCACACAGTGAGGGCTGGAAAACATTCCTGAGCATCTGTCCTGATCCTGGAGCTCGCCTGGCCCCTCCTGCCCCACTGCCCCTGCAATGCTGAGAGGTCTACTCCCTGAAGTTTCTCTACAAAAGAGGAAAACGAGGCTCAGAGAGGAAGGATCTCAGGGTCCCAGTGTTGGTCCGAGGCCAGGTTGGCTTTAAATCCCAGTCTGTTTTCACCACCAGGGCCAGAGGGGCCCAAAGAAGGCCACTGCGGCCAGAAAGGATGGCCCATCCTGTGCCGTGTCCCAAATTCCTTTGGCCCAGTGTCCTCCTCACCCCAGCGATCGGGGGCCCTCACTGTGGTGGTCCTTCCAGCAAACTCCAGAGGCTCAGGAGTATCCCTGAGGCTTCCCCCAGCCAAGGTCAGGGCTGGCAATGCTGACCTTGAAAGGGGTCCCGGCCACGGTGGTCTCCGCAGGGCCGCTCCGAGGCAGGAGATCCAAAGCCGGTGGGTGCAGCCTCCAGCCCCTCCCGCGGCCCCGCGGCCCCGACACTCAGGAGCTGACAGCGCCCCCTGGCGAAGGTCCGTCTCTGAGCGCGGGAGGCAGGTCCGAGGAGGGTACGTGGTCCTGGACCCGCAGAGGGTAACGGCAGCCCCGGGGCTGCACCGAGCCGGCTCCTCACCGCGGGGCCTCCGGGCGGCCCGCTGCTCCAGGAAGGGCCTCGACACGGGCTCTCCTGAGTCTGGACCTGGTCGCCCTGCCCGCTGGCCTCGGTCGTTGGTCCTGACTCAAGCTGACCGGTCCGAATCTCCGCCCTGGAAACCTGGCTGCGGATGCGCCCACGGAGGGGCCACACCTGGAGGCCCGGCCCGGCCTCCTCCGTGAATGAATATTGAAAAGGACCTTTTATAGCTGTGTTGGGATAAGGATGAGTATGTTCATATCATACGTGGAAATATTTTCTTCAACCTAAAAGTTTATTTATTTATTTTTTCCTTCTGGCTTGAGAAGAAATAAATGCATCTCCGGGGGCACCGAGCCAGCTGTGCTCCATGGAGGCCCCTGAGGTCAGCGGAGGGTCAAGCTCCGCCTTGACCTGGGAGACGCCTCAGCTCTCCGGTTGGGCTCCTTGCGGCCTGAGTTGCTCAGATCTGGCGTCTGAGCGCTGGCGGCCTAAGGACTCACACAGCCCTCCCGCCATGGCTGTGGGCCACCCGTGAGCCCTGCAGCCGCGGGTCCCACTTCACAGGTGAGGACATGGGGGCCTGGAGAGGGAGCTGCCTTGCTGGGGCCCCCGCTGTAGGTCCCGAGCCAGGTTCGGAGAGCCCGCGTGCAGTTTGTTGTTTTTCGTTAGAAAGGTGAGCAGCGTCCTGCCCAGCCTGTCCTGCCCACGCGTTCCTTCCTCCCCAGTTCTTCCCACGTCTGCTCTGAGGTCAGGGGCATGGCCGATGGGGCTGGAAGGATGACACTGGGGGTGAGAGGAGGGCGTAGGTGGGACACCCCAGATGAGTGGGCAGCAGCCTCTCCAGACCCCCTTGAGTGCCCCCGCTCTGGGCACAAAGCCAGTTCCTGCAGCGTCCCCGAGTCTCCCAGCCTGCAAGGCCCTGGCCAGGAGGGGTGCCCCCAGGCCGCCCTGCAGGACAGAGTCCCTCTGGGGATGGGTCTGTCCGGAGAGCAGCACCAGGACAGGGACGCTGCCCAGCTACCTCCAGGCCCAGGGAGCGACCCCAGGCCCCCCTTCTTCTCTGTCAGCTTTTCCTGAGGACAAGAAAAGGAGCGGGAAGTGTGGATGTAAAAATAGAAGCTCCGGCCAGTCAGGACAGGCCTGGAGGTAGCTGGCCTCACATCTTCCTTCTTCTGCAGGCGGGGCTCCGGCACGCCTGGTGTGGGCAGGGTGTCCTCTGGGCCCCCCTCCCCTTGAGCTGTGCAGGCACCCCCAGGGCCCCCATACCGGGAGGCACACAGAAGGGGCCACGAGCCTTCCGGGCGGGCACTACGCTGGGGCTGCTGCGTGTTTTCCGTGCACTGGAGCCTCCAGCTGCTGGAAGGAGCTTCCTCCCAGGGCTCACTGAGGCTGGGGGAGCCACACTCATGGCATCCGGCTGGTGTGCCCCCATCCAGCTCGAGAGGTGGTGTGTGTGTGTGTGTGTGTACTCAGTCGTGTCGGACTCTTTGGGACCCTATGGACTGCGTCCCCCACCAGGGAATTCTCCAGGCAAGAACACTGGAGTGGGTTGCCATTTCCTACTCCAGGGAATCTTTCCAACCCAGGGATCGAACCCGGGTCTCTTGCATCTCCTGCACTGGCAGGCAGATGAATTCTTTTCCCCTGCGCCATCTGGGAAGCCCCCATCCAGTTAGAGAGGTGGAGCCTCCCTTACCTCTGCCCAAATCCCCACTCAGAGGGATGACCCCTCTGGAGCTGCCTCTGACCTCTAATCTTTCCCAGGTGGGTTAAACGGGAGGTCTGGGAGGAGGTGGGGTCAGGCGGATCTTCTGAAGATCTTTCCAAAGACCAGCAAGCGCTGTGCCCCCGACCCAGCCTATCCCCCCCGCCCCCCTTGGCCCTGGGCTTGGGGCTGAAGCCCCAGGGTGGACAGCTCCGGGTTCTGCACGATGCAGCAGGAAGGCACTGCCCGAGGTTGGCTGGCTGGCCATCCTGCCTTGTCGCTCTCTGGGAAGTCAAGGCCCCTCTGCAACCTGTTTCCCCATCAGCCAAAGGGACATTTAACCTCTGCCTCCTTATCAGAATTGGAGATGGTGTGTGTAGACTGCGGTGCGCACACACGGCTTCTGCATCTGTGGGAAGCAGGGCTCCTTTCTGAGACTGCAGCAGAGAAGCCCCTGAGCTCCTGCCGTCCCCCCGCAGCCGACGTCCCCCTCCTGCTCCTCGTCCCCACGGCGTCCGTCACCGGCCCCCCGATGTCCCCCTCCTGCTCCTCGTCCCCACAGCGTCCGTCATCGCCCCCCGATGTCCCCCTCCTGCTCCTCGTCCCCACGGCGTCCATCGTCTTCCGGCCTCGCTCAGCTGATGCTGAAGGTGAGTCAGGCGTGATGATGACCCGAGAGCAGGTGAATCACGGAGCACGAGGAGGAAGTGGGTGATTACCGGGACTGTCTCTCTGGGAGGCCGAGAGCAGGAGTGACCTCAGCCGCAGGAGGTCCCGGGCGGAGCTCCACCTGCTCGGTGCCTGTGGCCTTCGCTGGACCCTGGCTGAGAGAGCACAGGCCCAGGCTGAGTGCCCTGTCCAGGCTGCGTGGAGCCGGGGAGCGGGGCATGGTAGTTGGGGGCCCCACCCGCCCAGAGCACACCTTTCCGAGGTCTGGACCTGTAGCAGGTCTGGAGCCTGTAGCACCTGCTCCAATGAGATCAAGTCAGAGGGTTCAGAGCCGGTGACAGGGGACACTCAGGGAAATGTAAACTTTAAACCGCATCGCAGTTTGTAAGTCGGGTTTCGCATTTAAAAATTTTACCCAAGGGAACTATACTCAGTAGTTTGTAACAACCTACAAAGGAAAAGAATCTGAAAAAGAATATATACATACACCAGATGAGTAACTGAATCACTTTGCTGTATACCTGAAACTAACACCACGTTCTAAATAGACTCGACTTCAATTAATAAAATAAATTTACCTAAATCCTCGGGCAGTATCATGGGCCCTTAGAGTGGGCACCCCTTCCACGGGGTGCCCTGGGCGCCTCATTCCCTAGTCCCAGCCCTGCAAGCTCTCCTATTTCTGCACACGTGGGTCTGGGACAGGAGTCCGGAGCTGGCTCAGTGCACAGACCTCGAGGACCGCCCGAGGGCCGCTGAGGGCAGCGCTGGGAGTGGGGTCTGTCTGTCCTTTCTGGCAGGAGGCAGCGCTTGTGCAGCCTCAGCTGGTGACAAAGGGGTAGAAACGCTCCTGGACGGAGGATGGAGGGCGGGGTGGGGGAGCTGACCTGTCCTGCCCCGTCCCAGGGTCAGACAGCTCGGGTGTGACGTCTGGATCCTGAATGGCCCGGAGCTCAGGAAGCCCCTCCCCACGCGGCCTCCCGGGGCTGCCCAGGCTGGCTGGGCTGGGGGATTATTGCCTCATTGTTTTTAAAGTGCCCTGTTGTTATTTTTGATTACCGAAGCGATACACACTCCTGATAAAGACCTGTGAGCACTGAGTGGGTGGCGTTATTAGCTTGGTTCACGGTTCACAAATGGGGAGGTGACGCTGCCCATTGCAATTCATCAGATCAGCAGCAGGATGACAAAAAGGCTTTAGTCACTGTCCTCTGGGACACAGCTGGGGAAGGCTGCTTGCTGGCAGACAGACAAGGTCTGCACAGGGACCCTCCCAACCAAAAGCTGACCAAAGCGAGGGTATTTTCTTCACAACCCTGCGGAGGTGAGGCAGGGGGTCTCACAGCAGATGCTGGCCCGGTCCCCAGGCCGCTGGGGGCCCACGGGGTGACTGTCCATCTTGCTTCTCCAGCTGCTTCCTGCTGCCGGGTCTGGGGCTGGGGGAGGACGGGGCAGGGCTGCTCTGACACTTGGGTGCTTCCCGGGGGTTGGGGGGTCACTGGGAGCTGGTGGGCGTGGGCTGACCCCCTTCTGTCATATGTGGGCACCTGAAGACTTATCCTGGGCCGTGTGCGTGAGGCTTCTCTGGGGAGCCTGGAGGCAGGGGTCATGCGGAGGAGCCCTGAGCTGACTTTCTGTGGCCCCGATTTTAGGGAGAAGCCCTTCCCTCACCCCAGACCATCCCCTCCTGAGGCTCACAGGACGCCTCCGTTCATTCCCCGGCAGTCTCACCAGAGCTGCTGGTGGGAACAGCACAGCCCCATCTTACAGGCACGGAGGCGAGGCTTGGGGGATGATGCCCGCATGTCCAAAGCTCTCCTAGCTTCCCACCCACATTGGGCTCCCCAGGCCCTGACCCTGTGGACACGATGCTGCCGTCCATCTTCAGGAAGCAGGAGCTCCCAGAGCCCAGCAGTGACCAGGCAGCAGGTGTGACTTCCTGGGAGGCCAGCTCTGGAACTCGTTTTTCCTGGTGCCCTCCTGGGGACTGCATTCCACTGAATCTGACACACATTTTTTCAGGCCTAGCTGTGACCCTTCAGGCAAGGGTGGCCACATCTGGGGAACCTCCCGGAGCCCCTGGGCAACCTGGGAGGCTGGGCTTGTGTCTGGATGCTGTGCCCGCAGGACCCTGCAGAGCAGGTCTTCTGTGTTTGTCAACCATGCCCTGGGGACAGGTGGATCATGGGTACATTTGGTTTAGAGGTGCCTGGGCCTGGTTTGGGCTGAGAGGAGGGACTGGGAAAGGGTTTCGGAATGGGGTGGGGTGCCAAGATGGGGCTGGTGGTCAGTGGTGGGGTGGGGAAGGGCCAAGTGCGGAACGCTGGTGTGCGCTGCAGTCAATGCTGGTGCCCTCTGCTAGAACCGAATCTTCGGTGGCTCAGTGGTAAAGGATCTGCCAGCCCATCAGGAGACACAGGTTCGATCCCTGGGTGGGGAAGATTCCCTGGAGGAGGAAACGGCAGCCCACTCCAGTATTCTTGCCTGGGAATTCCCATGGACAGAGGAGCCTGGTGGGCTACAGACCATGGGGTTGCAAGAGTCAGACACGACTTAGCAACTAAACAGGAGAGAACAAGAAGAGTCTCAAGTTCAGAACACCTTGCAGGGGTGTCACAGGCACTTGACAGAGCTCTCCATGCCACCTGTGTCCTGTAACTTCACTGCTCTGGGTGCTGGGACACGACGGAGCACACACACATCCCATCCCTTACTAATATATTGAGTTGGCCAAAAACTTCTTTTGGGTTTTTCCAGAAAAAAACTTTAGTTTTGTTGTGTTTAACTGTTTGGCTAATCAATCTTGGTCTGACAAATTTTCTTTTTCTCTACTTTTTGGTCATGCTGAGAGGCACTCAGGGTCTTAGTTCACTGACCAGGGATTGACCCCATTCCTCCTGCAGTGGAAGCTCGGTGTCTTAACCACTGGACTGCCAGGGAAGTCCCACAAATTGTCTCTTTGGAAGAAAATGTTTATTCATGGGTGTTTGGCATGAAAAATACTATTGCTGTTTTTTTTTTTTTGGCACCTCCAAAGATTTAGAAGACACATGTGGAAGCGAGGCTGGGCATCAAGTCCACCTGCCATGTCCCCTGGGGCTGGGAGACTCTCCATGCCACGCCAGGCCCACTGTGGAACCGCCTCTGACCCAGAGTCCAGGCCGAGGCAGCAGAGGAGGCAGCAGCACCAGCTTGTTGAGTGAATAAATGGCCTGGATCTGGGCCGGTTGCTGGAACGCAGGTGCTGAGGAGGAGCAGGTTAGGAGGGCAGGGCTGTGCTAGGCTCTCAGGGTGTAATTCTCCCCACGCCTTTGCAAGAAGCGTGCAATTTACATTTTTATTTGAGATCACACAGTAATTCTTGAGCAGTGTCATAAAATTCAAGGTGTTACCAATAAAATCCAAGTCCATCTTGATCAAGCCCCTGACTCCCGGCATATTCGCTGCTTAGTTTCGGCGTCCACTTTGGCAGACGTGGCTTCCCAGGTGGCAAAGAATCCACTTGCCAGTGCAAGAAACGCGGCAGACTTGGGTTCGATCACTGGGTCGGGAAGATCCCCTGGAGGAGGAAATGGCAACCGACTCCAGTGTTCTTGCCAGGAACATACCACGGACAGAGGAGCCTGGGGGGATACAGTCCATGGGGTTGCAAACAGTTGGACATGACTGAGCAGCCACACGCATCTCATCCCTTACTTGTATATTGAGGTGGCCAAAAAGTTCTTTTGGTTTTTTCAGAAGATGTTACAGAAAAACCCGACCGAACTTTTGTGGTCAACTTAACACAAGCTCGTGCTTATATAAATGCACAATCTGAGTGTTGTGCCTGTGGGCGTGCTGAAACTCAAACGGAGTCGCTCTGTATGTGCTATCCTGTGGCCTGCGTTTGCCTTGAGCAGACTAAATCCTGAAGAGCCGGTCCGTGTGCAGAGGTCTTCTTTACAACCTGCATCTGCTGCAGAGGGCCCCGGGCTGCAGCGATGGCCACCACAGGAGTTAGCGCCCCGTCTATGGAGGAGGAAGTTGAGGCTTCCTCCTGTGGAGGCTGTGTGACCTGCCCCGGGTCACGTCCAGCTGTGTGAGGGTCAGGGGCTGGGAGAGGGGCGGGCGGGACTGCTGAGTGTGGAGCACGAGGAAAGCGGCGGCAGCTGAGGGGAGCACCGGGGCCAGGGCCCAGGGCGGAACTCCGCGGGCCTCCGCGGGTCTCGGCGAGGCCAGGTGGAGCGCCGGAAGTTGGCCGCTAGTCCAGCGGGAGCGCCGGAAGTTGGCCTCCGCCCGGAAGCCCGGGGTCCCTCGCCCCGCCCCCCGCCCTCTTTGCCTGCGGCTCTGCTCCCCGCAGCCTCTCCTCCGCGGCCCTGACCGCCCGGGCCCTGCCTTCCAGGACACTCAGCCGGGCCAGTGGGTCCAGGTCTCCCCACGCCCTGTGACGCCAGCGCTGGGTGGCCTCTGTCGGGCCGGGGAAGGCCAGGCTCCCGGGTGTGGCCCGCAGCGCTTCCGCGAAGGCCCAGGTGCTAATTGGGGCGCGCTTCCCCTAAAGGCGGTAGGACGCGGGGAAGTGGCCTCCAGCCTCCGCCGGGCGCTGTGTCCTCCTGACTCACTGCTGGCCCGCCCGCCGGCCGCTGGGTCCCCAGACCTCAACTGAAGAACCTTGCCCTGTGCTCCCGGGATAGGCCTGCCCCGGCTGACCCACTTCCCAGGCGTTTGGCTGAAAGAGGCCGGGGCGATCCCCAGGGCTTGGGGCGGCGTGGGTGCGGCTGGGGTGTGTCCTCGGCACGGTTTCCCCACCTGACCACCTTGTGCCTATCTCCTGGGAGGCCACCGCCCTGGTCACAAGGCCACTTGTGCCCAGCGGCCCAGGGGCACCGCCGGCAGCAGGCTGTCGCTCGGGTCTTCCTGAAGGGGTCCCAGGGAGGAGCGTCCCACCCCACAGGACCTCGGCTTGGCCTGCAGGTTGGGTGCGCCCCAGGCCCTCCTCTGCTTGCTGTATGACTGACCAGCTGCATCTGGCCCTGCAGGCCTTCTGAGCTACAGCGGAGACTGATCTGTCTCACGGGCTGTTACCTGGATCTGACTGGAGTCTGTTGAGAAGGAACGGGGCAGGCTGGCGGCAGGCTGCTGCCCTGGGGGCACTAGCATGCTGGGTCCGTCTGCATCTCGAGCAAGCCGGCTCAGTCCCGGTGAAGCCCATGGGGCTCACTTTTGGGGTTCTCAGTCACGGGGCTCACTTTCGGGGTTCTCAATCTGGCTGCAGAGGAAATCTCCTGGGAGAGCATTTAAATGTTTTTCCTTATGTGAAACATTGTTAATATTTTCCCTCAGGCTTGTTACAGAAGGAGACAGGATTTGTAATGAACATTCATATCCCCATATCAATGATCAACTCAATTCATGCCCATCTTGTTTTATTTATACTCTGCACAATTCTCCTTACATTGTTTTGAATCAGGCAAAGAAAGTGTTTTTTCTTTCCTTTTTTTTTTTTCAAAGTACAAGTCCTAGACTGTCACCCCTAGGAATTTAATTGAGTCATCCAGGCTGGGGCCCAGAAAAAGTGTATTTTAGCAGCACTCCCTCTTGGGAGGTACAGAGATGCAGCTGGTGGGGGGCGGGGGTGCTCAGAGCTGGCAGATCTATGGTGCTGCCTCCAGGAGAGGCTAGGCGACACCGTGAGCCCCCAGAGGTGAGGCCCAAATGGCGTGTCCGGGTTTGGATGGACCACTCAGAGGGTGCGTGGTCCAGATGAGGGGAGAGACCACACATGGACAGGGATCCTGTCCAACTTGGACCTGAGGAGCCTTCAGGGGCTGCTGACAGCCCTATTGACCCTGTTCTCAGGGAGAGCAAAGACCGCAATGTGTAAACCCACTCAGAAAGGTTAGCTGGTCAGCCACAAGGCTGCATGTTCCCAGGGGACTGCGCCAGCCAGCTCCTATCTAAGGAGGTCCGGGCGCTGGCGGAGCTGGCCCACAAAGGATGCTTTGTTCCCTGTTAAAGTAAACACTTCCCCTGGATATTTACTCCTGGGACTTGAATGTAATATGGGGTGTAAGTTACTCTTTAACAGGAGACTTGATCCAGGCCACCAAGCTCTCCTGAACTAATTTCCTGGAAGAAAGGTAGCCCTCCGCCAGCCCAGGTGGTTATTAACCGCTCCCTGTGGTAGTCAGAGGAGCTGGCCGTGGCTGTCCCCGGGGCCTCAAGTTCCCCCAGAACCCTGGTCCTGCGTGGGCCACCCTCAGCCTTCCCTGAAGGAGAGCAGAAGTGAGCAGGGAGTCCTCACTATCTGGGCAGTGAAACCAGAGGCTTAGCAAACTTTTTTTCCTCTGGGAGGTGAGAAACCTGTCTGTTCAGTTCCCACTGGGAGTGAATGTGAGCTGACCTGGGCTCCTGGCCGGAGAAGGGGGCACTGCAGACGCCCAGGCTGGCTCCTGGCGCCAGTGCCCAGCCCACAGCCACAGCGGCTGCCCCCAAACATGCACTTCCAGGTCACAGGCCTGTTGACATATTTGACACATCCACTGGGGGATTTACAAGTCAAAATTTTCAAAGCCTCCTCAGTGATGGAGTGAGAGGTGATGGCCAGAGCTGTCGTGAAGGAAAGCCACTTCCAGTCTCTGCTTGACACCCGATGTGAAGGCAGGTCACGTGCAGGCTGGCTGTGCCTGGCGGCCTGGTACGGAAAGATGGGCTGGGCCAGTCGGATGTCCCCGCAGGTATCTGGGCCAGGAAGAGAGGGAGATGCCCCGCGGAGGAGGGCAATGCAGGAAGAGCGTCACATGGGCCCGTCGTGGCATCATGGCTGTGTCCTCAGGCCGAGAGGAGAGGAGTGGGCAGCTCAGGCACCAGGGGGAAGACGTGCTGTGAGGCCTGGGGGGATGCGGAGAGTTTCCAGCTCCCAGAGCCAGTTCTGGTTCCAGGAGGCCCTGGGCCCCCCCGTGCTTTCCTGGGGTTTCCAGGGACACCCTGTCCCTCCTGGGCCGACATGAGTGGACAGGCCCAGTGAGAGCATTTGGGATGGACATCTGTGGACCCTAGCCCTGCTCTCCTTCCGGCCTGTCTGGGTTTACAGGAGGCGCAGGGGTGGAGCCGGGCTGGCCCCACACGGGAGGGCAGTTCTGGGCCGGTCCAGTGTGGGTCCAATGCCCACCTCCAGGGAAACACAGGTCAGGTCTCCCTGCTGCGATGCTGGCACCTGGTGGTCAGTGTTGGGTGTTGGGTGTGGCCCACCTGTGAGAGTTCTGGCAAGCACAGAGACTGCGCGGGCGGGAGGGACCTCGGGAGGCTCTGGTCAGTAGCGACAGTAGCTCCATCTTTGTTATATGCATATTTGACCACAAACCGGGGACTGGAAGATAGTTGGTCTCCCAGAGGGGACGGAACCAGGCAGGACCTCTGACGCCCAGCTTCACGCTCAAATCAGGGCTGGGAGGCAGACGACAGCCCAGCCTACTGCCTGGACGCACTGGGGGCTGGAGTGCGGACGACACCGGGCCCAAGGCCACCAGAAATGGAGTCTAGGGCCACAAGACTGACTGTGGCCCCTGCACTGCGGGTGGGTGGTGGGGCTCCCGGCCTTGGCCAGGAATGGGGGGCAGGGGCGGGAAGGGGGACAAGTGCTCGGACCTGCAGCTGCTCCCCCGGGACATCTGGGTGCTGAGTGGAGGGGCCCCGCATTAGGAAAACCTAGTGTGCCCGCTGTGACTCACTGCCTGGGCAGAACTGCAGGTGGCTGATGGCCCTGCCACAGCCTCTGCTCCAGGCTTCCTTCAGAGGTGGGCTCTTTCAAGGCCTTGAAAATTCTGACTGTGATGAGAATCTCCTAAGACAGGGAAGCCTGGCACGTTGCAGTCTGTGGAGCTGCAAAGAGTCAAATATGACTTAGTGACTGAACAACAAAAAGAACACAAAAGCCCCAGAACCACCAGAGCTGCCCCAGGAAGAGGAGCAAAGCCGGAGGCGCAGCCTCCTCAGACGTCAGACAAGACTTCGTGCTGCAGCAACCAAAGCCGCACGGCTGCTGTTCAGTTGCTAAGTCGTGTCTGACTCTTTTGCGACCCCATGGGCTGTAGCCTCCTCTGTCCATGGGATTTCCTAGGCAAGAACACTGGAGTTGCCTTCCTTCTCCAGGGGATCTTCCTGACCCAGGGATTGAACCTACATCTCCTGTATTGGCAGGCAGATTCTTTACCCCTGAGCCACCTGGGGAGGCCAAACAGCATGGTACTGGCACGAAACCAGACGTACAGATCAGTGGGACAGAACAGACAGCTCAGAAGTAAATCCACTCACTACGGTCAGTTAATCTTTGATAAAGGAGGCAGGAATACACAATGTGGAAAAGAGTCTCTTCAGCAAGTGGTGCTGTGAAAGTTGGACAGTTGTATATAATCCAAGAAGTTAGAACATTCTCTCACACCATACAGAAAAATAAACTCAAAATAGTAAAGACTTAAATCTAAGACACCATAAAGAAGAGAACATATGCAAAACATTCTGTGACATAAATCATACCAATATTTCTTAGGTAAGTCTCCCAAGGCAACAGAAATAAAAGCAAGAAGAAATAAATGGGACCTAATCAAACTTACAAGCTTTTACATAGCGAAGGAAACCATAAATGAAACAGAGAGACAACCTACGGACTGGGAGAAAATATTTGCAAATGATGCAACTGACGAGGGCCTAATTTCCAAAATATACAAACAGCTCCTGTAATTCAATAACAAACAAAAACAAACAACAGAATGAAAAATGGATGGAAGACGGAAATAGACATTTCTCCAGAGAAGACATCAAGATGGCCAATAGGCAATGAAAAGATACTCATCATTGGTAATTATTAGAGAAATGCACACAAAAACTGCAATGCAGTGCCAACCTCGCATCAGTCAGAATGACCATCATCAGAGTCTATGGGGACTTCCCTGGTGGTGCAGTGGCTAAAACTCTGTGCTCCTAGAGTAGGAGGCCTGGGTTCAACCCCTGGTCAGGGAACTAGATCCCACACGCTGCAACTACCGGTTCGAATGCCACAAATTAAAGATCTATGAGCCACAGCTAAGACCTGGCGCAGCCAAATAAATATTAAAAAAAACCACCATGGATGGACCTAGAGATCATCATACTAAGCTAAGTCACAAAGAGAAAGACAAGTACCATGTGACATCACCTATACTGGAATTTACAATATGACACAGACGAACTTACGTATGAAACAGGAACAGGCTCACAGACACAGAACAGTCTTGTGTTTGTGGTGGTGGGGGAGGGGGGAAGGGAGGAGGAGGTTGGGATTAGCAGGTGCAAACTATCCCACAGAAAATGGATAAAGCAACAGGGCCTCCTGCAGAGCACAGGGAGCAGTGTTCAGCATCCTGTGATAAAACCATAGTGGAAGAAAATACGAAAAAGAATGCATACATAACAGGCACTTTGGTGTACAGCAGAAATTAGTAACACTTTAAATCAGCTATACTTCAATAAAACTTAAAAAAAAAAAAAAAAGATTGCAGGGCCAAAACCTCTCGGGGAAGAGATTTAGGCAGGACACCTGGCGATGCCTACCCGTGCTGCGGGAGGAAGGGCCTCTAGGTCCCACGCAGCTGGGACACCCTGGGTTAAACTCCGAAGAGCTTTTCCCTTGGAGGACTCGGTCTTGAACTGGATCGTGGGCACTGTCACTGTCTCTCCAACAGAGGGCGCAATTCCCAGGGCTGCTTCCCCACCGGACCCCTGAGCGCTATGGTGATAGGAGCCCCTTTACATATGTGACTATAGACTTTGCTGTGTGTATTCTGAGTACATTTTGCTTCCAAATCAACCCTAAGTGAATTGTTTTGAATTCAACCTGTGACTATAGTGAAACCTATCCACTGAAATGAAGAGAAAGGAAGTTTTAGTCATGAAAAGCTGATAAAATGTTTTAGGTTTATTGATAGCTCATTTACTTCTCAGCTTTGCCAGCTTTCGCCGTTTGCAAGTTCACACGTATCTTAAGTCTGCATCACTAGGCCAGCAGTCTGCAGCGTCCGTGCGGCTCTCCCACCATGGCTTCGTCCGGCTCCTCCAGCACCTCACGCGGTACGTTCGCCCTCGAGTCCCTGGGGTCGGGTCACGTCTCGGGGGATCCGTGGATCGCCTCGGCCATGGGTTCACGGCAAACGTGTCCACCCACCTCCGAGAATGGCAGGGACCGGCCGGCTGGGGCCACGGTTCCCAGGAGTCGGCTGTGCCCAAAGGGGCATCGTTTGTTCGTTTTGCTCCTTTGGCACACACGTGGCTTCTCCCTTCTCTTTTCTGGGAAGATGGTGTTGTTTGAAGGGGGTGGGGGTGGGGGTTGCGGGGGCTGGGATGGGGCCCTTTATCCTCCTCTTCCTGCCGGAATGGGAGTCGGGGAGCTCTGGGGCTTGGCCTCCTTCAGTGGAAAAAAAAAAAAAAGTCTGCATCACTGGGTAAGGATTACATACAATCACCCCCTTATTTATTTTGTGAATGTGCACTTCTAAATGCACATGTATACTTAAATTTCAGGACCCCTCAAGTATTTTAATATTACTTTTGCATCTGAAAAACCCACATCATCTCCATCTGCTGGGACACGCTTTGCTCAAGTGAAGCTGAATGGAGGCTGAACTCATGGGATTTGGCATGCCAGCCTCTTTGGTTCATTCACTGAACCACATCTTTATTTTTTGAAGGGGTCTGACTAGAAATTTTAAAATCGTTCTTACAGCTTTGCACGAGCGCTCAGTCGTGTCGGACTCTTTGTGGCCCTATGGACTATAGCCCGACAGGCTCCCCTGTCCATGGAATTTTCCAGGCAAGAATACTGGAGTGGGTTACCATTTCCTCCTGCAGGGGTTCTTCTCACCTCAGGGATTGAACCCAAGTCTCCTGCGTCTCCTGCACTGGCAGGCAGAATCTTTACCACTGTGCCACCTGGGAAGCCCGTAACAGCTTTATTGAGATATAATTGATGTACAATAAACTTCATGTTTAAAATGTACAATTTATGAGTTTTGACATATGTATATACTCGTCAAACCATCACTATAATCAAGGAAATGAACTCCTCCGTCAGCTCCAGTCTCCAGCCCTTCGTGCTCCACCCTCCCACCGCAGGCAACCTCTGCTCTCCTTCATGTTGCTGCACATTCATGCATGTTTTCTGGAACGGATTGTAAGTGGAATCACACCGCATGTCTTCTTTCCTAGTTTTTTGGTCACTCAGCATAGTGGTCCAGAGACGGACCCATGTTGTGTGTATTGATAATGGATTTCATTGCTGAGGAATCATCCCTTGTATGGATATTCCAATTTATCACTCATTTGCTGATGGACATTTGATCTCCCCTCCTCCCAAGTTTTGGTTATTATTAAGGAAATTATTATGAACAATCATGTATATATACATTTTAGGATCTGCTTGGAAATTTCTAAAAAAGCCTCCTGGGGATTTGATTGAAATTGTCTTGAATTTATAGGTCACTTTGAAGATGCTTGACATCTTAACAAGACTGTCTTCTTATCTATGAGTGTGTGAAAGTGTTAGTTGCTTCTGTCGTGTCCAACTCTTTGCGACCCCATGGATTGTAGCCTACCAGTGAGAGTCATTTCCTAGGCAGGTTGATAGGGAGTCTAGGGGTCCCCAAGGAGAGAGGGGTCTGGAATTCTCAAGGAGGAAGAAAGGACAAACTTTTTTCTTTCTCCACATTCCTTAGGATTATATAACAATAATGTATCCTGCCTAAGGACAGTCTTTGGATTCAACCTTCTGTTACCTTAAAACGTTAATTATGGGAGTAGACCTGGTCTTTACAAGGATGTATCTTGCCTGAGGACAGTGTTATCTTAAAATGTAAATTATGGGAGTAGGTCTGATGAGGTCTTTACAACCTCCAGATAGTCTTTGGATTATATAACTTCATTGTTAACACTAGCAAGCGGGTACTCTTTCTGCCCCCTTCTGATGCCTATGTCAGAAGCTTTCTCTATCTCTTTTATACTTTAATAAAACTTTATTACACAGAAGCTCTGAGCAATCAAGCCTCGTCTCTGGCCCCGAATTGAATTCTTCTCCTCTGGGGGCCAAGAATCCCGGTGTATTCGCTGATTCAACAACAACCTTTCACCAGGCTTCTCTGTCCATGGGATTCCCCAGGCAAGAATACTGGAGTGGGTTGCCATTCCCTACTCCATGGGATCTTCCTGACCCAGGGACTGAACTTGGGTCTTCCCAATTACAGGAAGATTCTTTACTGTCTGAAACAATCTGGGAAGCCAGGGAAGCCCTATCCATGACTACATCTCCTCATTTATTTGTCTTCATTTCTCTCAGTGATGTTTCACAGTTCTCACTTTCCAGGTCTTGCACATCTCTTATCAAATGCACCCACACATATGGCCTTTCCCCAGAACAATATAAATGGCATTTAAAAATGCTTCATTTCCACTTGTTTCTTGCTCTGTTGTTCAGTTGCTGAGTCATATCTGACTCTGTGACCCCATGGACTACAGCATGCCAGGCTTCCATGTCCATCACCAACTCCCAGAGCTCGCTCAAATTCATGTCCAATGTTTCAGTGATGCCATCCAACCATCTCATCCTCTGTCATCCCCTTCTCCTCTTATCTTCGGTCTTTCCCAGCATCAGGGTCTTTTCCAATGAGTCAGCTCTTCGAATCAGGTGGCCAAAGTATTGGAGCTTCAGCTTCAGCATCAGTCCTTCCAGTGAATATTCAGGGTTGATTTCCTTTAGGATTGACTGGCTTGATCTCCTTGCTGTCCAAGGACTCTCAAGAGTCTTCTCCAGCACCACAATTGGAAAGCATAAATTCTTTGGTGTTCAGCCTTTATGGTCCAACTCTCACATCTGTATGTGCCCACTGGAAAAACCACAGCTTTGACTAGACGGACCTCTGTCAGCAGTGATGTCTCTGCTTTTTAATACACTGTCCATGTTTGTCACAGCTTTCCTTCCAAGGAGCAAGTGTCTTTTAATTTCATGACTGCAGTCATCATCCGCAGTGATTCTGGAGCCTGAGAAAATAAAATCTGTCACTGTTTTCACTGTTTGCCCAGCCATTTGCCATGAAGTGATGGGACCAGATGCCATGATCTTAATTTTTTGAATGTTAAGTTTTAAGCCAGCTTTTTCCCTCTCCTCTTTCACCCTCATCAAGAGGCTTTTTAGTTCCTCATTTTTTGCCATTAAAGTGGTATCATCTGCATATCTGAGATTGTTGATATTTCTCCCAGCCATCTTGATTACAGCTCGTAAGTCATCCAGACCAGCATTTTGCATGATGTACTCTGCATAGAAGTTAAATAAACAGGGTGACAATATACAGCCCTTGACATACTCGTTTCCCAATTTTGAACCAGACTCTTGTTCCATGTCTGGTTCTAACTGCTGCTTCTTGATCAGCATACAGGTTTCTCAGGAGGCAGGTAAGATGGTCTGGTATTCCCATCTCTTTCAGAATTTTCCACAGTTTGTTATGATCCACACAGTCAAAGGCTTTACTGTAGTCAATGAAGCTGATGCTTTTCTGGAATTCCCTTGCTTTCTGTACGATCCAGTGGATGCTGACAATTTGATCTCTGGTTCCTCGGCCTTTTCTAAACCCAGCTTGTCTATCTGGAAGTTCTGGAAGTCCTTGGAAGCACTACTGAAGCCAAGCTTGAAGGGTTTTGAGCATTACCTTACTAGCATGTGAAATGAGCAGAATTGTATGGTAGTTTGAACATTCTTTGGCATTACCCTTCTTTGGGATTGGAATGAAGCTTTTCCAGTCCTATGGCCACTGTTGAGTTTTCCAAATTTGCTGGCATATTGAGTGCACCAGTCTAACAGCATCATCTTACAGGATTTGAAATGGTTCAGCTGGAATTCCGTCACCTCCACCAGCTTCGTTTGTAGTAACAATAATGTGGTTTTCTCTTCTTTTTTGTGAGGTGATACATCACATTGATCGATTTGGGTATGCAGAGTTATCCCTGTCACCCTGGGATGCGATCAGCTTGGCCGTGGTGTGTCTTTTATGTGGTGTTGGGTTCAGTTCACAGTATTACTTTTTGAGTGTGTTCAGCTTGGCCGTGGTGTGTCTTTTATGTGGTGCTGGGTTCAGCTCACAGTATTACTTTTTGAGTGTGTTCAGCTTGGCCGTGGTGTGTCTTTTATGTGGTGTTGGGTTCAGCTCATAGTATTACTTTTTGTGTCTTTCTTTGGTATCAGATGTGATTTCTCCTCTTTCATTTCTTGTTTTGTTTACTTGGGTCTTCTCTCTTTTCTTCATGGTGAGCGTTGGCCTCACTAAGCTCTTTTGCATACACCCTTCTGGTGTCACCAAGCTCTTTTATTTTTTTAAATTGAAGTATAATTAACTTACAATGTTGGGTTGGTTTCAAGAATATAGACAGTGATTCAGTCGTACATATACAGACATATTCTTTTTCAGATTCTTTTCCATTACCACTACACTCTTTAAATCATTACACATCTTTGTTGGTAGATGACAGGAATTTCTTGGAAGAATAATTGCAAGGACATTTCCCTTCCTGGCTGGAAGGGTCTGGGGAGGCCCAGATGAGGTGGAGCCTGTCACTACTGTTGCAGATCCCTGTCCGCTCACGGCCCTGAGTGCCCTCCCGGCTTTGCCGCTCTACCCCAGGGCAGCCCCCACAACGCTGCTTCTGGGGGCCGGTCCCAGGAGGGCCAGGAGTGCCGGGCCTGCATGACCCCCAGAGTGGCCACTCCGCCATGGCGGAGGGTTGGCTTCTTCCTCCTCCAGACTGTATGCCAGGCCTGCTCCTTTCCACCTCCCGGGCTCTCCTGGGACACTTCCTCAAGAAGCCAGCTGCACCTGCATCCCTACCCAGGGTTGGCCTCTGACAAGCTGGCCTGAGCCTCCTGACACCTTTCGGGAGAATGTGACAGGAATCTCAGGGGTGCCAAGGACAAGGCCCCGCACACAGGGACCTCCGCCTGGCCACCACGCTCTCCCCGACCTTCACAATACCTTCCTTCAAGTGATCTGACAGCCCAGCTCGAGAATTGGGGATATCATGACGACCTGCCAGCGTCCTCAAGCGTCCAGGAGCCTGGTGGAGGCCCGCAGAGGGGCTCCCGCCGGGACCTCGGGCGCAGAGAGGAGCGGCTTGGCCTCCGGCGACGTCTGCCTGCTGTGAACAATGCCGGACTCAGAGCAGACACTGCCATCAAAGTGCGGCCGTTCTGCCTTTTGAAAAGCGCAGAAACCCAGTGGCCTCGAAACCCAGTGACTTTTCCAGTGAAACCAGCACCGAGGCCTCCGGTGCTGCCCCCCGGGCAGCCGCAGCGGCTCCGAAGTCCACCCCGTGTGCCGAGGCGCCACTGGCCGTGGAGGTGGGGTCCTCCGTCGCTGGGCCTCCATGCCTAAAGACTCCGTTGCCACAGGCCGGCGGTGCCCTGAGCCCCCGGCACTGCCTCGAGGCCCCCACCCACCTTCAGGAAGGAAGGGGGGCCCTGCCCTCCCCCTGCAGACCCCTGCCCTCGAGCTCCGCACCGTGGAGCCCGTCGTCTAGGCGAGACGGCGCACTCGCACTGGACGGGGCTGCGGGTGCTTCCGAAGGCGAGCAGCTTTGGAGTGACCGCAAACGAGTCCTCTCCGCAATGGCTTCGGTCACAGCGGCAGCTCTCAGGATGGCGTCCTGGGGCTCCCGCAGTGGCGGCAGCGCCTGGGAACCGGAGGGAAATGCAGGTCCCCAGGCCCCGCCCCAGACCTGGCGCGTCACTCACCGGGGCGGGGCAGCGGCTGGGGCTTCGAGGAGCCTCCTAGCAGTGCGTGACTGCTGGGAAAATAGTAGCTTTCACCAGGTGGACCTTTGTCGGCAAAGTGATGTCTCTGCTTTTTAATATGCTGTCTAGGTTTGTCAGAGAAATACAACTGATTTTTTATTTTGACATTTGATCCTGCAGACTTGCTAAACACTATTTCACAGGGCTGGCGGCTTTATGGAAGATGACTTAAGGTTTTCTCCGTACGATCATGCTGTCTGTGCAGTTTTACTGCATCCCATTCTCCATGCATTTTCACGTCTTTATCTTGCTCTGCTGGAATGGCCTGTACTTCCAGCCCAACACTGAATAGGAGTGATGAGAGGAGATCACCCCATCTTCCCAATCCTAAAGGGAAAGCAGTCGGTCTTACCACTGAGGATGACCTTCGCTGGAAGTTTTTTACAGGCACACTTACATTGTGGACGTCACTTTCTATCCTTGCTTAGATGAGAAACTTTACATGGATGGACGCTTAGTTTTGTCTCTTTTGTCATCTCTTGAGATGACTGTAGTTTTTCCTTGTTATTGTAACATGACGAGCTGTTTTTCCTTAGTTAAGCAAAGAACACCTTATTTCTGCTACACGTAACAGCATACCGCCCTAAGAAACAACTGCGATTTCAACTGATGTATAGTTGATTTACAATGCTAATTTCCATATGCATTCTTAACACATCTGCAAACCTCAACCTCCCATGCCATCCCTCCCCCACTCCTACTTTAGTTTGGGCATTGTAACATGTATTAAAATAAATAGGTCAGCACGCCTATTAAAGAGCATGCCAGTGATTCCTACTCCCTGGAGAAAAGCATGTTGGAGACAGACTAGCAGTCAGCTGAGGGCCGTGCTGTCTTTGTTCTTAAGATCAGTAGGTTCTCTGCTGTTTGCCAGATTCTTCTCTTGGGGGATCTGATCACACAACCTTAAGCCTAATCCTAGTCAAGGTTTCTCGGAACTTCCCAATCTAGGAATCAGATCGGGGTCTCCTGCATTGCAGGTAGATTCTTTACCAGCTGAGCTACCTGGGAATTCCTACGTCCCATTTAGTTTTGAATCTTAAACCTTTTTTAAACATTGGTCATGATTATTCTTTTTACTTTTGATGGGATTTAATTCGCTAAAATTTTGTTGAAGGCTTTGGCATCTATATTCAAGAAGGAATACTGGTCTATAATTTTTAATGTCATTCTCATTACTTGAGAGCAGCTGGTGCTGATCTCACAGAATGAGTTGGGCAGTGTTTCCCTGTTCTATTAAGGAAGAATTTGTGTACAATTGGTTATTACATTATTCTTCAAAATTTGGTGTGACTCACCAAGGGAAGCCATCTGAGCCTGGAGTTTCTAGAGTTTTCAACTACAGATTAAACTTTTTTTAAGAGATACAGTGTTATTCAGTTTTCCCATTTCTTCCCGAGTGAGCTTTAGTGGTTTGTATCTCACAAGGAATTTGTCTACTTCATACACCCTGTAGAATTTTCTGGTCTTTTTGTGATATTCCCTTAGCCTATTTATTTATTGGCTAGGCTGGGTCTTCATTGCTGTGCGTGGGGTTTCTGTAGTTGTGGCCAAGTGGGGGCTACTTTTTGTCGAGATGCTTGGGCTTTTCACCGTGCTGGCTTCAGTAGGTGCGGCGTGTGGGCTCTAGAGCACAGGCTACGTCGTGGCGTTGCAAGGGCTCAGCTGCCCTGTGGCACACAGGGTCTTCCTGGATTAGGTGTGGGACCGTGTCTCCTGCATTGGCAGGTGGACTCCTATCCAACGGACCACCAGGGAGGTCCTCCTTATCCTTTCAACAGCTTACAATCTACAGTAATGGCATCTCCCTCATTCTTGTTACTGTTTTTTCTCTTCACCAGTCCAGCTAAAGGGTTTGTCCATTTTATTTATCTTCTCAAAGTACAAGCTTTTGCTTACGCTGAATGCCTAATGCAAACATCTGGTCCTACATGAGATACCAAGTGGAAAGAGGTGAGTTAGTGTCCTTCCCATAAATCTGGAATTTATGATCAGTCACCTTACAGCTGCTTTACAGCTCAACTGGGGTGCATGTACCCCTGAGATATACAATGACAAGTAAGAAACATGTGCCTCCTTCCAGAAGCTTCGAGGCTGAAACACATTGTTCAAAAGCAGCCCTTCAGATGCTGGAGCTGTGTTCTCCCCCACCTGCCTCAGGATCCCCCACGGTTCAGGGTGAAGAGCAGAGTACTAGACGAGGAGGGGCAGCAGGTAGACTTCAGGATAAAGGGCCCCCTTGTGGCACCGTCTGAAAAAGAACCTGGCTGCTCTTGCTCGCAGCTGAGCTCGAGGCCCTCTCTGCTTCTGCAGAAGCCTCTCTGGTCAGCACCTCCTGAGAGCTGCTCTGAACACTCCCGGGGGGAGGGCCCCTCCTCGCCCCCAGCACCGCTCCAGGCCGTCCCAGCTTGGTGCTCAGCGCCCACAGGAAGCCGGGCTGGCAGGGAGCACCAGCTCCCCCTACAGGCTGCCTCGGGCCCAAACAGCAAGTGGGTTCTGAGCAGCAATAAAAGTGCTTCTTTCTACAACCTAACTCCACGTAGGAGGCAAGGACAGTAACTCCCTGCGGGGACTTCCCTGCGGGTCCAACAGTTAAGACTGCACCTTCCAATGCAGGGTGTGAAGGTTCAATTCCTGGTCAGGGAGCTAAGATTCCAGCTGCCACATGACCAAAAAAACAAAACAAAAGGTAACACAAACAATACTGTGACAAACTCAATAATAAAAAGAAACCAGCTGGCTTATCTTCAGGGGTGGGTCCCTCCTCTGTGCATCATTCAGGAGCCACAGGGCCCACTTCCACAGTCCCAACAGCCCCTCACCCCATTTTCCGCACAGGTTCTAGAGGAGTGGTAAGCATCTTTTACAGACTGTTTCCGCATGACTGTAACTACGGGAACCTGCACGCAGCAGAGGGGACCTGCTCTCAGGGTCCGCACACCAACGCCTCTGCTGACATCAGGGCCTGTTCCCAGGCCTCGCCTTCTTCTCCAGACAGAGCTCAGACTCTCGGAGTCCAAGTCCTGGTCCCAGCCCTGGCTAGCCAACCCTTGGCACATCACTGCCCCTCTCTCAGCCTCAGTCTCCTCTGTAATACAGGACTACAGCCCCACCTCGCTCGGTTCTCAGGACTGAACGTGCTGATGGGCAGCACGGTGGGGAGTGTGGCTGAACGCTGGTGGTGGGTGCGTTTTTTGTATGGATCAGCAAAAGTGTGGTCCTGGGAACCTGTGAGGAACACAAGTTCTCAGGCTTCTTCTTACACCGAAGGAAGCTGGACATGCTGGGCTTGCTCGTCCCTCCTGACAGCCCTCCAGGGGATGCCGTCTCAAAACAGACGGCCCAGATGAGCAAATTTTAAAATGAGGTGCTTCTGAACTGCAGAGCTGACTCATCCTCTGGACGCAGTTATTGGACAAAATGCTATTCCTGCAAGAGAACGGAACCCTGCCCCCAGCTTCAATGCCAAGGCCCTCTGGGACTGTATGACACTTTCACGCCAGGTCCCTGTCGGAGCCAGCGAGGCTGAAAGTGGGTTTTATCCCCATTTTACAACAGACACCAAGGCTCAGAGACCCCATTCAGAAGTGGCAGCCATTTCTCAGGCACCATCCGTGGGCCTGGCTTGACACTAGTGCTGGGGAACAAAACACGCAGGGACGGTCACTGCCCTTCAGGGACGGCCACTGCCCTTCAGAGAAGCGGAGGTGGCCAGAGACCAGCCTGGAACCGGGCCGCCACGTCTACTCCACAGGCAGACACCCCCACCTGCGCTTCCACCCTGAGCTGACTGCTTCAGGATCTACTTTTTGAACGCAATTCTAGGGGTTTTGGTAATTGTCTTAGATGGAGAAAAACATCATGCAGCGTTCATTTGATATCAGTCAAGCTAAAAGAAGTATCAATCGATTTTTTTTTAAATTATGTATCTTGCCTTATAAGTGACTTCTGAAGAAAATCTTCTCCCAGAATCTCTCATTCCACCTAGTATGTGATTTAACACTGCCTCACCTCTAAAGCCTTTTACAGTTTGAGTAACACACGCTTTCCCACACCTCCTCTTCCTGAGCTCCACAGTAACCCTGTTAGAACTTCCCTGTTCATTTTCCAGATGAGAAACGGGAGGCTCAGGGAGGTCAGAGTACTAAGCAGCAGAATCATCTGTTTAGCAAAGTTACAGACCTTGGGAGCGTGAGTGCCTAGATGTGACCCCCAACTCCTGCACTAACTGGGGTGCGTACCCCTCAGCCCCTCAGGGCCACTGAGGATGGCTGCACAGACCTGCTCAGGGTGGGGCTGGCACAGGGCGGGCGAGGGGCGCAGGGAGGGACTCGGGTGCAGACAGCGTGGGTCTCACAGGTATGTTTATTCAGGCTCGAGGGCAGCGGCATCTCAACACGGGGTCCCACGTTCCCAGAGCACAGCCAGGCCGATGTCCCGTCCGCGGAAAGCTGGTTAATGATGACCATGAGCCGGAGCGGCGCTGGAAGCTTTCCGAAGAGAAGCACAACGCAGAGACAGTTTAGGAGGGAGGGAAGAGCAGACTGCAGTCATCACGCAAGCCCGCACTGACAAGCCGGAGGCAAGACCAGGAGGCAGAGAGAGGGCTATTTCTACGGCAATGTGCGTGGAGGGTCTGTGGAACCCACCTGGACACAAAGAGCGAGGGCAGGAAACGTCTCCTCCCAAGCTCACGGGCCAGCCCTGCGTTTGTCTGGGACTCAGGTGGCTAGAGTTTCACTGTCATGTGGATGTGAAGTGAGGAAATGTCTGCACCAGAGTCCAAGTGGCGTTCCCAGGGCAGCCCGCTCGCACAGGCAGCTCCTGCGTCCCCACTGGAGCCCCAGCCAGCTCTCATCAACTCACTGCACTCCTGGGAGCTACACTCGCACAGCCAGCTCCTGCGTCCCCACTGGAGGCCTAGCCAGCCCTCATCAACTCACTGCACTCCTGGGAGCTACACTCAGCCAGGGCTGAGCAACGGTTTTTAAGCTCGGTCTATAGGAAGCAGAACATCCGGCGCCTCTGCCTCAGCAGACCAGCGCTCTGCATTCCGACACGTCCCCTCTGGGCCTGACCGCTCATTGAAGCAGCTGTCGGCTGCAATTCTCAATAAGGAGGCGCCTCGTCCTGAAAGGTGTGATGGTGTTTCTCATTCCCCACTCATTTTAAGCAGAAATCTTACCTTTCAAGGCTTTACTTCTTTTATCTAAAATAAATGGAAAGAAAAATTGGTCATACCAATTCTTTGCAAAAATGCCTTTAGCCAACTTATTGTCAAAATCATCATCTGGCTGAAAAGTTCATACCTTAGGTAATGCTGTTAAGTGAAGCTTTCAGAAAATAGTAATCCTGTAGTGCTTCAAAGCCACAAAGTGGAAAAAGTTTTACCACAGATGTTCTCTGAACAGGCCTCTTCACTCCCCACCACATCCCAAACTCCAGCCCTGCAGTTTAAAGTTCTCTCCTTTCTTCCCTCTCTCTTATTCGTACACAATTGGGCCTCATCTGTGCTCTACTGAGAACCAAGTGGATGCTTTGCCTCAAGCTTTATTATGAAAATATTCATTCAGATCGGTGGGAAAGGTACACAGAATACTGTTTACCAGGACACTCTACCCTAAGTGTTTTAACCTGCATCTCTCAAAACTAAGGACGTCGCCTATGCACTCTGAACACTGCCACACCTAGGGAAATTCACAATTCCCTGATGCCAAAGTCTTGCTCAAATCTCCCTTATTGCTGACACAGCTCTTCTACTCCCCATGTTTGAATACAGGACCACCAGGGTTTCTGGTGTGCCCTGCTGGTTAAGGGCCATAGTTTCTTTACAATGTGAACTGTGATTCCTCTTGAAAGGATTTCCTTCCTGATCTCTAATGAATCAAACAAAGAAACTTACCAGCACTCCTGATTTTATAAACGATGTAGGCCATCAACCCCGTTCCTACCCAAATCTCCTGGTAAGCTTGGGTATAGTAGGGTTTCATGGGGATCCAAACTTTCTTAATAAGACTCTGAAGCATCTGAAAAGGAGCACAGTGGTTAAGTATTACCATGACTGCTGTTTCAGTAAGCCTAACTGCTAAGAGGTTTCCCTTTATTAAGTCTGAACCTATTTCTCAAACTATTCAAGCCTCTATGCCAGGCCTGCTCCCCAAAGCCATTCCAACATCCACACGGGGGCTCCGCTCGAAACAGCTTTTCAAGCTCCACACACCGGCAATACCCCCCACCTTGGCCATCCGTGCACTCCGTCACTTCCCATTCCTCCAGGCCCAGAGCTCGCTCAGCCTGCACTGCCATCGCCAGCCCGCCTCTGAAGGCTACCCTCCACAGTGTCCCCAAATTATGCCAAAAATCACACACTTCTAAAACTTTAAAACTAGTACATTTGCATCACCGTGTTAAGAGTTGTCGGCATTCGATGCTGAAAAAGAGCGTGGTGAGTTCCCTGTGACGGCAACACCAGGCTCGGGCTCACGCTCATCCAGCGAGCCTCAGTCCTTCCGTTTGAGTTCGGCAGTGCTGAGACACACCCGACATATAAGCCATGCGGTGCTCATGGTGCGCGCCGCAGTGTGACCAACAGACGTGCGACTTGTGGGTGGACTTCCCCCGTCCAGTTAGGTAACACACCCATCACCTCTTATTTTTTAAAGAGATCTTTCAGTTGTATTCTCTTAGCACACTTCAACTATGCAATTCAGTGTTATGACCTACAGAGTGCTGCATCATCCCAGTCTTGAGGTCTACTAACAGTAGAATTTAACAAATACAGAGAGCGTGAGAGAACACCGTCACTTCCTAGGAAACGCAGTAATAACTTATTTAATCAATAAAATAATTACTGGATCTGATTAGGAAAAGCCTCACATTCTGAACTGACACAGCTCACCTTTATGTGCAGTTCTCAAAGTGGTGCTTTTGCTCATGTTTATAATTCACCAGATTCTAAAATCAGGTGCCCTCATTTTCATTTTAATAAGCTTTGCAACATCCAAGGTGATCTATTAAACTATCCCCACTCGAACCATCGTGAGGAACACCGACATCAAAGTACCTCTCATCTTACCAGGAAGCACTGCTCCGGCTTCAGTCAGCAAGGCCGCCCCAGTCCCAGCCCCAGGCTGACCGACAGTCACCCCATTCCTTTCGCATGTCTACTTGGCTACACAAAATTTCACTTCAGTTTCCTCTGGTTTTCCGTGAGTGAAACCTGTATCGTGTGGCCATTATTCACTCAGCAGATGTGAAGTGTGCATGTAAGAGGTGGCAGGCACGGTTTCTGGAGCTGAGACACGGGCTCCTAAAGAGCCAGGAGCTCCTGGGGGAACAGTGTCGTCAGCAGAGGCAGCACATGGGCCGAGACCCTGCGGTCAGGACGTGCCTGGAGTGGGAGAGCCCTCGGGAAGGCCACAGCGGCTGCGGGGGCTCGCACCTGGACCGTCCCTCTTGGCAGCTAACTTGAACTGTCCCGGTTTCCTCATCTCTAAAGCAGGGATAAACCGCCCCCCCCCCTCGCCTGCCCCCCGAGGGCTGTCGTGAAGACAGAGGTGCTGCTCTGTGTCACAGTACTTGCTGTGCTACAGCAAGTGTTCATACACAAGGAGTCGCAGCTGTACTTGGGGCGGCGGACGGCCAGAGCTCGGACAGCAGAGAACGCAGTTCTCACCCTAAGACTGTCACACAAACCTAGCACATGTGTGAAGCACTTTACACGCTTATCGCCTGCACCCCAGGAGGAAGCTGCCCGAGCTCACCCAGCTGGATCTGCGCTTCATGACTGAGGATCTGCTCTGAGGCCTGGCTCCCAGCTCTTCCCAGGAGAGCACAGACCCCGGCTGAGGCCTGGGCCTGGGGGCTGACGCGGCGGTGCCCTCACACGCCCTGTCCCCAGGCAGTACTGGGACGCTCCCTCAGGACACACGGCTCCAGGAGGCCAACGGCGCCACCTCGAGAGGCACTGAGAGCGCGCCACAGGGCGCAGAGGCGCCTCTGGGGCCCCAGAGGGGAAGAGCTCAGAGGCGCTGAGCGTGCTCCCCTCCTCCCTGCGCCCAGCACTGACTGGGAAGGAAGACCAGGGGGTTGGAAGCCTGTGAACCTTGGGTTCCTACATGAGTTCTGCCTGCTTTGCCCTCCACCTTGGCCAAGTCTGAAAGATGTCACTTCAGAGGTTTCCCTTTCTGTGAAGCACAGACAGCTCTACCTGCCCTGCTGGGCTCTCAATGGAATTTCAGGAGGAAACATAAAGGACCCTGGCCTGCCTGTGCAGTTGCTCAGTCATGTTCGACTCTTTGCGACCCCATGGACCGTAGCCTGCCAGGCTCCTCTGTCCATGGGGATTTTCCAGGCAATAATACTGGAGTGGGTTGCCATGCCCTCCTCCAGGGGATCTTCCCCACCCAGGGATTGAACCCAGGTCTCCATCGTTGCAGGAGCATTCTTCTCCGTTTGAGCCCACCAGGGAAGCCCGGCCTACTGCCTGGTGAGGAATAAAAACTCAGTAAATGATCACAACAAGCTCAGAAGGAACCTCTGCAAAAGGCTAGCTGGCTGCAATAGTACTAAGCTCCTGGGGTTCTACAGAGGACTTAAGCTTAAGAAGATGAGGGCAAGGCCCAGGCCCATTAGAGGCCTTGGGGCAAGGCCAGATGAAGACCTAGAAGGAAAGAGCAAAGCAAACCAGGAAGGTCAAAGGCCCTAAGAACAGACCAAAATAACCTGTTTTCTGGATCTTTTGTTCAAGGCCCAGGCCCCTGGCGTTCTCTCCTCACCTAAAACGATCCGAGACTGCTACAGGGCAGGTACGCTGCAAACGCTCCCTCCCACCTGCCTTTGGCTCAAGGGTTCCACGCTCGGTCGGACGAGTGAGTGCCCCGGAGGCCCCATACTTCTGCCTGAGTCCACTCTGTCCAGCCACGTTTCCCAGCTCTGCGTGGGTTTTATTAACGCCCTTTCCTTCAAAGGCCCATCCTAGTCAAAGGCCAGATGGGAGTCCACTGTGCCCGGCTCAGTCTGCAGTTTCTGGCGCTACGTTAAGCAAACCGTCACCTGAACCTACACTGAAGACCGGAAACGTCTGACCCGTTGAGCCCGGACCAGGCTTCACAGGCTTAATGTCCGTGCAACTGCAGTCACCACCTCGGATCCCCTTCTGGTCCCCGCCTCGCCCCTCCCATGGCCTTGTCACACGTACAGGGTAGCTCCGGGAACAGTAAGCAGCGAGGAAACCTGAGGGGTAAGGCGAGAGGCCACTAGACGTGGCGCAGAAGTGCTCAGTTTGGATCCTGACTCCATCACTTACTAGCCCCGTAACCTCGGAGGAGGTGGCTGACTTTCATGGCCGAAGGAAAAGGCGTGGAGCGGCCTCGGCGTCACTCGCCAAGCACAGCGAACCCCGAGACGACCTCCCTTTACAGTGGGGGCCCGCGGGGGAAAACGCGCGTGGGCAGCGGGAGCGGTTGGGCCCCAAGGTCAGCGGGGGTCGAGGTGCGGTTGTGGGCGGGCCGGGGAAGCTCCTGCCCGCGGCCGTGGGGGCCATACGGGGCCCCGGGTTTCCGCCGCCCGCGGTCCAGCCCTCACCATCCCGGTGGCCCTAAGCCAAGCGCAGGACTCGGCCACACACTCACCTCGGCCGAGGACCAGAGGCTCGGGAAGCCCCAACTCAGAACCGCCAACTCGGAAAGGTCACTCCGCGCGCAGGCGCCGCGCGGGGCCTGCCGGGAAGGTGGAAGGAGCGACGGTGCCCCTGGCCAGAGTGCCTACCTGACCGCGCCTGCGCACCACAGCGCCCCCAGCGGTTCGACCAGATGGAGGCCGACAGCACGAGCGGCGGGGGAGGGGACGTGGCCGGGTTTTGTGTCATAATAAGGTGACCAACAGTCCGGATTTGCCCGGGAGTAGGACTTCCTGTGTTGCAACAGGGAAGGTCTTGGACAAAGAGGACGAGTTGGTCTACCTGATAACGGGAGTCTCTGCTTGCTGTGTTAATGGCCGAGAAGCCGAGTCTCCCACCTCTGGGTTTCTTGCCATTTCTCTTTGTTATCAACATTCTTGGTCTGCATGTTTTTATGCATCAATTCCGTGCATAGTAATTCTACACAATAGACAATATAAATAAAGACTTCCACAGGGACTCCAGACACTGGAGTTTTAAAACGTAGGTTTTAAAAAGACCCACGATTAGTATGCACAAAGAAACACAAGGCTGAAAAATTAAGCAGAGAACTGGAAATTGTAAAAAAAAAAAAAAAAAGAAAGCCACTTAACTGACTGAAAAAGAGCCAAAAAGAAATTTGATTGATTTATAGCAACAGATTAGACAGTTGAAGAATCGCTGAATTGGAGGCTGGGTTAGAAAAAACCATTGAGGAACACAGACAAAAGAGGAACAGCAAGAAAGTTTACCATAATATAACCGCCAATCTAGAATTCTGTGCGTGAGGAAATTAGCATTCAATAAAGAAAGCGAAATGACATTTTGGACCAACTAAGACTGAGGGAATAATCAGCAGTAGATCTGCGGATTAAAAAAAAAAAGTGTTCATTATTCAGGCAAAAGAAAAGTGAGTTCAGATGGAAGAAGGGTAGGGAGGAGAAACAGCAATGAACCCGCTTCAAAGGGAAGAAAGTTTAGAATTAAATGAAGCTGTGCATCAAACTCGAAAAGCTTGTCATCTTACAGTATTGATGCTCAAAATGTGGTCTGGGGGTTTTCAAGACTCCTTAGGGGTCAAAACTTTTATCCATAATAATAGTAAGATGTTCTCTTTTTCATTAGAATCCTCTTACAAGTGTATGGTGGAGTTCTCCAGAGGCTGTATGACTTGTGATGTCACAACAGAATGAGAACCCAGCTGTCAGCCATTAAGGCAGGCATTGAGAGGTCTGTGGAAACGCAGACGTGTCGCTCTTCTCAAACACAGAAATTGGGGGGCAAACACAGTGACTTTTCTTAATTATTTGCTTTAACACAAAACAGTTTTATTAATATTATAAAATTAATTTAAAAATAAATAAAACCTTTCTCAGTTGTAACCCCTAAAAAAGTAGATAGAACCTACACAAAAAGCTCTCTAGGGTCTTCAACAATTTTTAAGCGTGTAAAGGAATCTTGAGACAAAGAAAAAGTTTGAAAAACAGTCTTAGAAAAAGAATGTTTTAGACTTATAATGAGTTAGAAAACTGCAGAGGACAAAAAGCACTTAGGAAGAACCTTAAGGAGTTATTTCAAGACAAATCATTTCAACTTAAAACTCCACTTGGGATCAACAGAATTTTAATGTCCTTAGTCGCTAATCTATGGCACCCCACTCCAGTACTCTTGCCTGGAGAATCCCATGGACAGAGGAGCCTGGTAGGCTGCAGTCCATGGGGTCGCTAAGAGTCAGATACAACTGAGCGACTTCACTTTCACTTTTCACTCTCATGCATTGGAGAAAGAAATGGCAACCCACTCCAGTGTTCTTGCCTGGAGAATCCCAGGGACGGGGGAGCCTGGTGGGCTGCTGTCTATGGGGTAGCAAAGAGTCGGACACGACTGAAGGGACTTAGCAGTAGCAGTCGATAATCCAACATGGCCCGAAAGAAACATGGCCCATGTTCAAAGAAAACAATGTTTAAAGAATGGGCCATCCCAGAAGATTTATTCAAAGCACAAAGTGCTATATTTTGTGGCTGAGGAGGGTCAGTGAAGATAGGAAAGTCTTGGGCAAAGCTTCTCCTGCTCATGGCATCAACATCATTTGTAATCGTCTTCTGCTGTTTTCCCTTTGGGCCTGCAGCCCCACCAGCTCCGGGAATGCAAATATGGGAAACCTCCACCAAGGCCCACTCTGGGGCCTTCCCAGGTGCCCTGACCTAGGTGTCCACGTGCCTATGCAGAAATATCAAGCTGCCTCTTGTGAACTCTGGACTTTGGGCAGGAATGCTGGATGAGCTGGGCCAAGTGACTAAAGAGGCCAAGAACTACTAGTGAAAGTAAGGGGTCAAAGCAGGCCCTGGGGCAAGCCTGTGGCATCTCCAGACCTGTCATCACTTGTCTGTCATCCTCAAAGAAGGCTCACAACTGAAGCAGCAGATCCAATCCATCCAGCAGTCCATTGAAAGGCTCTTAGTCTAAACAGGTGACCTCGGCCACATGTCCTGCTGACTCCTCCCCCAGGGGTTATGTATCATATTGTCTGTTAGCATGCAGTATCTTCAGCTACCTTCTGTTGTTATAAAATACTGTAGTGCTTTAATCCCGTTTTTGGACTTCCGTGGTGTCTCAATGTTAAAGAACCTACCTGCCAATGCAGGAGACACAGTTTTGATCCCTGGGTCAGGAAGATCCCCTGGAGAAGGAAATGGCAACATGCTCCAGTTTTCTTGCCTCAGAAATCCCAAGGACAGAGAAGCCTGGAGACTTCTGGTCTCCAGTAAACTCCTGGAGTTTACTCAAACTCATGTCCATTGAGTCAGTGATGCCATTCAACCATCTCATCCTCTATTGTCCCCTTCTCCTCTCGCCTTCAATCTTTCCCAGCATCAGGGTCTTTTCAAATGAGTTAGTTCTTTGCATCAGGTGGCCAAAGTATTGGAGTTTCAGCTTCAACATCAGTCCTTCCAATGAACATTCAGGGCTGATTTCCTTGAGGATGGACTGGTTGGATCTCCTCGTACTGCTGCTGCTGCTAAATCACTTCAGTCACGTCTCACTCTGTGTGACCCCATAGACGGCAGCCCACCAGGCCCCCCTGTCCCTGGGATTCTCCAGGCAAGAACACTGGAGTGGATTGCCATTTCCTTCTCCTATGCATGAAAGTGAAAAGTGAAAGTGAAGTCGCTCAGTCGTGTCTGACTCCTAGCAACCCCATGGACTGCAGCCTACCAGGCTCCTCTGTCCATGGGATTTTCCAGGCAAGAGTACTGGAGTGGGGTGCCATTGCCTTCTCCGTCTCCTTATACTAGTAATGTACTAATAATGTACTAGGGAACACAAATGGGATTTGCAGTTATTGAAGTGGACGACAGAAGATGATGTGGTTGGATGGCATCACCTACTCAATGGACAGGAGTTTGAGCAAACTTTCGGAGACCGTGAAGGACAGGGAAGCCTGGTGTGCTGCAGTCCATGGGGTCACAAAGAGTTGCACATGACCGAGCAACTGAACAACAGCCTATCTTGCAAAATTCGAACATGTGTTAGCTTTCACCAAACTTGTAGTGTTTTTCAATCAATGCTGAACGACGTACAAAGAGTCTCAATGAGTTTATGATCACATTTTCTTGTCTTTCCCTTGCCCACAAATGTGTACATGTGAGGCGGTTCAGTATTTGGATCAGCCAAAACTCCAAGGCCCAGATCTCATATGTTGGTGGTGTGGCCAAGTTAGGACCTGGAACTGCTAGCTCAGTACCATGCTGGGTTCATTTTTTGTAAGAAACCAGTAGTTCAACCACGTCTAGTCTGACTTCTACCTGCACTGCTCTCAGGCTGACCTCTTAACTGCCACTCATTGCGTATTTCCCAGTCCTGAACTGATTGGCTCTCACACTGTTGATCAGTACATGTTCTTCATGCTGCTCAGGCACTCTTTCACACTGCTCCTGGGAGCCCACATGGTGCCCGACACTGCACTGGGCACTGATTATATTAAGGTGGGCAGGCAGTAACGTCAGTATCTTTGCTGGATTTGTCCTCTCTGCCTTTTCTTTCAGGCTGTTTCCTAGCTTCTGTCCATCTCCACTCACTCTGGCCTGGACCTTTTCAGCTGCTCTGAGGGTTTTAACCACCATCCATTTGTTGATAATCTCCAAAGGTGAACCTCTTACCACCTGTTTCTGTGCAGCTGTGGGGAGGACATTGCCTCCGAGAAATGGATTTAGGAAGGAAGACGAACTCAGTTCAGTTCAGTCGCTCAGTTGTGTCTGACTCTTTGCGACCCCATGAATCACAGCATGCCAGGCCTCCTTGTCCATCACCAACTCCCGGAGTTCACTCAGACTCACGTCCATCGAGTCAGTGATGCCATCCAGCCATCTCATCCTCTGTCATCCCCTTCTCCTCCTGCCCCCAATCCCTCCCAGCATCAGAGTCTTTTCCAATGACTCAACTCTTCGCATGAGGTGGCCAAAGTACTGGAGTTTCAGCTTTAGCATCATTTCTTCCAAAGAAATCCCAGGGCTGATCTCCTTCAGAATGGACTGGTTGGATCTCCTTGCAGTCCAAGGGACTCTCAGGAGTGTTCTCCAACACCACAGTTCAAAAGCATCAATTCTTTGGTGCTCAGCCTTCTTCACAGTCCAACTCTCACATCCATACATGACCACTGGAAAAACCACTCAAGGAAGACGCAACTCAAGTTGCGGCCAGTCAAGTTCTGGCCCCCTAAATTCCGTCCAGATGCTCTCAGCTCCCAGAGCCCCCTGCCTTCATCAGCGGATTACCTCCCCTCCAAGTCCTCCTTCACCCAGCTTGTTATCGGTTCTCCCGCAGGTGTCCACTTAGGTGTCATTTTCTCCAAGAAGCCTTCCCTAGCTTTCTTGCTCCTTTCACCAAATTAGGTGCAAGGTGTCTGAGGTTAGCAGGGTCGGTTTGCCTTTCATCTTCCTCACCCTGAGGTCTATCACTGCGACCCTGCACTGGGCCAGGCGCACAGGAGGTCCGCAATAAACTTCTGTTCCTTCTCGGCCCAGATTGCCAGGCCTTAGACGGAGTAGCCCTGAGGGGGAGGCTGGAGAGACACTGGGGGCGCTGGTCTTGCACATCTACGGTCCCCTGATGCTGGGCCCACCTCCACAAGGCCGAGGGACCCTGAAGGCCTCATTTCCCCAATTTTGGTAATGGACGGCCAAACCCCGAGTCACGCAGCCTCTGTGTGGGCTGAAGAGCAGTGCTCCCAACAGGCCTAGCGCAGTGCGTCGGCGCCATGGGGTCCTTTGGCGCCACAAGCTCCCAGCAGCCCCGGTGCGTGGAGGGCTCTGATTGGAGGGCTTGTGGTGGGGCGGGGCCAGCGGCCTGAGGTTGAGCAGTGTGCCTTGTGGAGGGCTCTGATTGGAGGGCTTGCAGTGGGGCGGGGCCGCGGGCTCGCCATCTCTTGATCCTGCAGCCAGGTTTCCGCCTCGCCTGTTCACGCTTCTCTGACTGGCGGTTGAGCGGCGCTCAGGCCCGGCTGCGAACATGCTGCGCAAGCTCACCCTCGACCAAATCAATGATTGGTTTACCATAGGCAAGATGGTGACCAATGTGGAACTCCTCGGCTCGCCACCTGCCTTCCCAGCCGAGGCTGCTCGGGACGAGGCACAGCGCAGGGATGCGGCCCCCAGCTCTGACCCTGAGGCTGAGGGCCAGGCTGAGTCTCCAGCTGAGGCTCCAGCTGAGGCTCCGGTCCTGGCCGAGGCCCAGGCCGAGGCCCAGCACCAAGACCAGGAGCAGGCTCCAGCCCAGGCCCAGGCCACGCTGGCACTACCATGGAGGTAGGAGGCTGGGGAGGAGAGAGACGGGTGGGCGCAGTTGTGGGTCTGGGCTTCCAGGACCTGGGCCGTCCCCACCCCGTGAGACCGCGTCCCTGGCCTTGGCCTGTCTGGTGAGGTAGCTGGGCATCAGACAAGCCCCAGTCCGTGGCCTGGACCAGATTAAACTTCTCCACCAGGAGTGGAACCTCCCCAGAGTTTGGGTCAGTGAAAAATCTTTTTATTGATAGGCTTTATTATTATTTTTTAGAGCAGTTTAAATTTACAGGAAAATTGAACAGAAAGTAGAGTCCCAAGTATCTCCTCCTGCTCCGACAATTTCCCTCATTGTTAGTATCTTGCTTTAGTGTGGTATATTTGTATGTTTGTTACAACTGGAATGTATTTTGGAGCCCAAGAAAATGAAATCTCACACTATTTCCCCATTTTCCTCAAAACCAATAGATACATCACACACACACACACACACACACACACACACACACACACACACACACACACACACACACACACACACACACACACGTCGCTCAGTCGTGTCCGACTCTGCGGATTGTAGCCCACCAGGCTCCTCAGTCCATGGGATTTTCCAGGCATGAATACTGGAGTGGGTTGCCGTTTCCTTCTCCAATAGATACATCATTATTAACTAAATCCATAGATAAGACAGAGGGTTCATTCTTGGTGGTGTACAGTCTGTGGGTTTGGACAAAGCATGACGATATGTATCCACCATTAGTATCAAAACAGTAGTTCCCCTGCTGAAAAAAATCCCGTGTTCTGCCTGCTCATCCCTCTTTGCCCCACTCCCCATCCCCAGTGGGTAGGCAGCCACTAATCGTTTTCTTGTTTCTAGTTTTGCGTTTTTCACAGTGCCTTATAGTTGCTTCCCTGTGGTGGCCCAGTGGTAAAGAATCTGCCTGCCAATGCAGGAGACCCAGGTTTGATCCCTGGGAGGGGAAGATTCCCCTGGAGAAGGAATTAGCAACCCACTCCAGTGTTCTTGCCTGGGAAATCCCATGGACAGAGTCTGGCGGGCTACAGTCCATGGGGTCGCAAAAGAGTCAGATACGACCGAGCAACTAAACAATCGTTGTTATCCTGCTGTATGTGACCTTTTCAGATTGGCTTCTTTCACTTAGTATTATGCACTTAAAGTTCCGACATGTCTTTCCAGGGCTTGATTACTCATTTCTTTTTAAGTGCTGAGTAGTATTCCATTGTCTGAACGCACCATGGTCTGTCGGATCACCACTGAACACTATGTTGGTGCATCCCCAGTTTTGGCAGTCGTGAATGATGCTGCTGCAAACGTCCTTGTGCAGGTTTTGTGGGCCCAGAGGCGTCAGCTCGCCTGGGTAGGTGCCCAGGAGCAGCAGTGCTGCGTCTTTGTGCAGTTTCGTTAGTGCTCCTTCTCCCATTGCTCTTCCGCTGGAGTGCGGTGGAATCTGTTCGTGATCTTGGTGGAAATAAAGCAAGAGGACGCCTGCATTTTGAGGAGACCTAGATCTGGTCAGTCGGAGAAGGCAATGGCACCCCACTCCAGTCCTCTTGCCTGGAAAATCCCATGGACGGAGGAGCCTGGTAGGCTGCAGTCCATGGGGTCGCTAAGAGTCGGGCACGACTGAGCGACTTCACTTTAACTTTTCTCTTTCACACATTGGAGAAGGAAATGGCAACCCACTCCAGTGTTCTTGCCTGGAGAATCCCAGGGACGGGGGAGCCTGGTGGGCTGCCGTCTGTGGGGTCGCACAGAGTCGGACACAACTGAAGCGACTTAGCAGCAGCAGCAGCAGCAGCAGCAGATCTTGTCAGTAGAAACACCTGCTTGCTCTTTAAAGAAAGTCAGAGTGGAAGCACCTCTTCGCACCTGGGGAATCTGTAGCACTGCTTGGCCCCTTCCCCTCAAGTTCAACGCCCTTTACAGTTGAGATGCTAGTTTTGTTTTTAAAACTTCTTAAAGCTACTCTTGTTCTTTGCCCCTCACCCCTACCCTTTGATCTAGTGGATGGACTCGAGCCTGAGTCAAGGTCTCATGGGCTGTTTCCAGCCTTTGTAAAGCCAAGTGGGACTTGGTATCTTTGGTAAATTTGTTTCTTGGGGGCAGGGAGGGGACAAAGAAACTGTGATACAGCTTTCGAGTTGCTGTTCTGTTTCATTTTCACACATTTTGTTTCCCTGAATCGCTCTGGCAAATGATTCCATTGTCTGAATGCACCATGGTCTATCGGGCCCACCCTCGGCCCACCCGCTGCCCTGCTTCGCCCTGTGCTCCCTAGACTTAATGGACAGAACGGTATCGCTTTCAAATAACTGGTTGTTGAAGTAAATTATTACTGACTTTGTCAGAAATGACAAGCACGGATTTAAATGTCCTTTTAACTGCTAAGGACCAGTTTTAAAAATTTTCAATTCTTCATGGGCTAAGACTGTTGTAAAGTCAATAAAAATGAATTTTCAGAGTAGTAAAATGAAAAAAGATAAAATGTAAGCCCCATTTTTAAGATTATTACAATCAGCATGTAAAATAACTTTGTAAATGCAGTAGATGTTTGCCTGCTGCTGCTGCTGCTGCTAAGTTACTTCAGTCCAACTCTGCGCGACCTCATGGACTGCAGCCTACCAGGCTCCTCTGTTCATGGGATTTTCCAGGCAAGAGTACTGGAGTGGGCTGCCATTGCCTTCTCCAGATGTTTGCCTACCACCAGTGAAAAGGCAAAAAATTATGACACTGAAAGATGAACCCCTCTCCCCAGGTCAGTGGGTGTTCAGTATGCCTAAGAGTGACATAGCTCCAGAAAGAATGAAGAGGCTGAGCCACAGTGGAAACTGTGCCCAGTTGTGGATGTGTCTGGTGGTGAAACTAAAGTCTGATGCTGTAAAGAACAGTATTGCATAGGAACCTGGAATGTTAGGTCTGTGAATCAAAGTAAATTGGAAGTGGTCAAACAGGAGATGGCAACATTTAGGTGAAAATTGACATTTTAGGAATCAGTGAACTAAAAATGGATGGGAATGGGTGAATTTAATTCACATGACCATAATATCTACTACTGTGGGCAAGAATCCCTTAGAAGAAATGGAGTAGCCCTCATAGTCAACAAAAGAGTTTGAAATGCAGTACTTGGATGCAATCTCAAAAATGACAGAATGATCTCAGTTCATTTCCAAGGCAAACCATAGTATAGTGCAATTCTCACATCTGCACGTGACTACTGGGAAAACCATAGCTTTGACTGAAGGGACCGTTGTTGGCAAAGTGATGTCTCTGCTTTTCAGTACACTAAGTTTGTCATAGCTGGAGCGCCAGAGACTTGATACTTTTGAATTGTGTTGGAGAACATTCAATCCTAACGGGAACCCTGAATGTTCATTGGAAGGACTGATGGTGAAGCTTTAATACTTTGGCCATCTGATGCGAAGAGCCGACTCATTGGAAAAGACCCTGATGCTGGAAAAGATTGAGGACAGGAGGAGAAGGGGGAGACAGAGGATGAGATGGTTGGATGGCATCACTGACTCAGTGGACATGAGTTTGAGCCAGCTCCGAGAGATGGTGAAGGACAGGAGGCCTGGTTTGCGTCAGTTCACGGGGTCGCAAAAAGTCAGATATGACTTGATGACTGAACAACCATAACAAAGCAGAGGGCCCGGTTGGGTCCACCTGGACGCGTGACTCACAGAAACTGTGAGTAACATGTGTGTGCTGTTCTAAACTGAGTGCTCGTGCTGACTGTGGCAGCCGCGGGAAACTGACAGAGGGGTGGAGCTGGGATTCAGACACTAGAAGCTGTCGCCTGGTACTGCGGCCGCGCAGAGGCTTTTGACTGATGTCTTCTCTGTGCAGGAGAGTGTCGATATTGGGAGAAAACATTTGATGCAGAGGAAGACAGGCTTTATCAGTGTAGGGTATCACACAGTGAAGCCTTACTAGAGGGGATCAGTCCCTCAGGTGGGAAGAGTAGCGCGCATGAGTCATTGGAGTCTAGTCTGTGGGTGCTGCTAAGTCAGTTCAATGAGCCGCAAGAGTCATGACCACTAGCGTTTAAAAACGGAGCAACAGAAAATTCCAGTATGCATCACGATAGTTCAGATAAGAGTTGCTCTGTGAGATGGATGCGTGTCTGGGTGGTGAGTACGGTCACAGTGTGCGTTTCCTTCTGGAAGGAAGCCGCGCCTGAGGCCCTGTGGTGAGCGATCAGAGATGGCCACGAGCTGGGAGGGTGAGTGGTTTGCAGATGATACGCTCAGTGATGTGGATTTCCTCCTGTCTTGTTTTCCACATGGTATTGTGTTTTTGCTCCTTGGTGCTGATTGTGGGGTATGTTTTCTTTTATTTTTACATTCTCTTTCTTCACCTTGGCATGTGAAAAAGGAAATACTTTGTGACTGTGTTAGGCATTTCGAGCGTTTTCTTCCACGGTTGTCTGCGGGCTTTCCTTTGGAACTCAGGGCCTGGCCCCCAGCTTGAGGCTGGGAGCTGGCCACCCCACCCTCTGCCCAGGGCTGGTCTGTGTGTGGACTGGCCTCTGTCTGCAAAGCTCACAGACTCCTGCCTCACTCCGATCTTGCTCAGCTCCCACTTTTATCTCTTGACTCTCCAGCACCTTAAGGTGTGCTTGATCCCGGAGACACTGCTACAGAAGCTTCCAGATTGCCGTCGTCTGGCGCCTTTATCCAGTTTTCTTTTCTCTTGGTTTCCATTTCCTTCCTGGTGTGCTGTTCTGTCGATGGAGTGCCTGCTGCGTTGGGCATTTTGCACGTGACACAGGCCACGTGAGCAGTCCGTCCTTCTGACAGACGAGGCTGGTCCTGTCTTACAGCTGCCCCTGGGCTTCCTCAGCTGCGTTGGGAAGCTGCTTCCAGCGCAGGTATCTGATAGGTTGGACAGTGGGTGTGTTTGACTCCACAGCATACGATCTTTTCCTTTTGGCCCTGCCTTTCCATGTCTAGGCCTTGCATAGACGTTAGCGTTTGCTTGTGTTACCATCCAAGGAGTCTGTTTTCTCTTCACCCACAAAGTCCCTGTTTTTTAAAAACCTTCTGTTTAACGGATGTAAGTTATTAGGTCATTTCCCCATTCATTGGGAAAGTACTTGAGTGTCTATGTCTTCCATGCGCAGCTGGAGTAGGCTGATGGAGAGGAGGGGCGGTCCAGCGGGAGCAGGCGCCCGGTCACGGGTTCGTCTTCGGTCTCAGTGAGAAGCTGCCCCACCCAAGACGTCCGGGGTCACTGGACGGCGCCTGGAGGCTTTGTGCGTGGCCGCCTGTGTGGTTCCCACTCCAGCAGGATGGCTGCTAGTTGAATGAATTGAATGGGGCTGGGGCAGAAACAGGGAGGTCAGGTATCAACTTTTATCAGCGCATATCCTGTTGGCTCTGTTTCTCTGGAGGGTCCTCAGTAATACATCATCCAAGCAGGAGTATCCTCTACAGGGGTATAGACCAGGACAGTGGCAGTGGAGGTGGTGAGCGACGATGGGATTCAGGATGTGTTATTAAGAGGCTGGAACTCTGTAGCCGGATCAGATACCGAATGGGAGTGGGGAAGCAGGCACGGGTGACATCCGGTTTCTGGCCGAGCCCTTGGAAGCTGTTGGGACCCGCTGAGGAAGGTCGGGCCACAGGAAGAATTGGCGTGGGCGGAATACCAGGAGCTTGACCTCGAACATGCTAACTTTGAAATTCCTATTAGATAACGGTAAGTGCAGGTGGTCTGGAGTTGAGGAGAGAAGCTCGCTGTGGGGCTGGACCAGTGGGAGTTTAAGGCTCTGGGTGAGGGAGCCCTGAGCCTGGAGCACGTGGTCATTTAGGTTGTGAGATAAAACGTGCAAAGGCGGCTGAGGAGGAACACCAGCGGGGCCAAGGAAGGGCAGCGGGAAGCCTGTTTATGTAGCGCGTGCTTGGTATCCTGAGTGTGTATCTCAGTGCTCTCAAGGAATTATTTTGTGTTGCTTTCCCCACATAACTCCTTGAGGGTGGAGATTTTCAGTGAGTCTCCACCTCAGCACAGTAGCTGGCACATAGCGGGAACTCAGGTGTCCGAGGGAATGAATTGTCTTTGTGGGTCCCAGTTATTTTTATTCTAAAAACGATGAGAGTTGCTTCCTCATTTGCTCCTGTCTTGAATAAAGCCTGAAATCTGTCTTTACTCCTCTGACCAGAGCTGATTTCCCTCAGGTTGGGGCGGGGCGCGTGTAATACCCTGGCAACTGAACCATAAAGTATTTTCAGAGTAAGGATGTTTCACGGTGTATGCTGTTGCACACAGTCTTGTTTGTGATGTGTTTTTTGGCTCCTGCACCATAGCAAGGGGATCAGAATGATTCTGAGATGTCTGCTGGTAAAATTGGATGGATAGGTAGTAGTGTCATTTCCTGAGAAGCGACTGGGAAACACTGGGTGGAGTGCTGAGTTACGCTCTTAGTCTGTGAAGCGTGCTGTTTGGATTCCTCTGTTCCTTTCCTGCATTTTACTTATCCTGTTAGTGTACCTCTGTGATTTGGTTTAGAGCATGTTGATTTTAAGTTGCCCGTGGGCTTCCAAGAGGAGGTGTCAGGTAGGCAACCGGCTGTGTGCATTTGGGGCTGGAGGGGCCTGCCCGGCTGGCGTGCATCCCCGCTCTGCCAGGCAGCATCGCTGTGCTGTTGGGGAGCCCTTGAACAGGCGTGAGGCCGTCTGCTCATCTGTCCGATGGGAACAGCATCACCTGCTTTCGAGTTCAGGATTGAGTGGGACACGCATGTGGTGCTCAGCGCAGTGCCTGCGTGGAGAGCCATGGCCGCCTGTTACTAGGTGGGCCGAGCTGGGAACAGTGCCGCCTTTCGAGAGCTGGCCGTGTGTCAGGCTACCAGAGTCCTGTTAGTGGATTAGTGTGTGTATTCCTTACTGTTCCCAAGCTCAGACCGTTAGCTGCTGTGCCGATACTTCATCTTTGTAAACCGTACCTGAAGCTTTCCTCCCCGCGTTTGTACCCACTTATGTTTTTAATCCTCATTCTTTTGTCGATTTAAAGTACTATAAATAGCCCGGTGTATAAATGTGTGCATCTAGTAATATTTCAGGAAGTTACTTGTGTTATACTTTCTACTTGATTTGTCAGTTTTTAAGGAACAACTCTAGTTTTAAGTTATATACACTGATACTGACACAGGAAACGTGGTTATTGGGTTATTGCCGAAGACGAAAGTGGGAGGTGGAGGCTGAGAATGCCGAGGGCAGCGCGTTTCCCACCCCTTGCCGAGTCTGGGTGTACAGCTGGTTTGTGCCTTATGGGCGACTCAGTGGTGGGGGTCCGTCTTCTTCCTGGGCTGCTGGGATGACCTACCGTCTACAGCCTCTTCAGTCACTGTAAGCTTTTTGATACGAACTATATTTAAAACTTTATTTTCTTCCCTTGTGGACAGAGAGGATTGCCCTTTCTTGAAAGTGCTGTAGACTTGGTCATTTCTTTTGTGCAGTGGCTGTTTGAGGTGCCTTGTGGGAGGAAAATGTTTTAAGCCTCTTCATGGTGTGTATTTTCTGATACACATGCTGACGCTGCCGGTTCTAGTACTGAATTTCATAGACAAATTCCAAATTCTATTGGAACAAAAATTCTGTGAGGACCTATCATATAGCATAGGGAAATCTACTCAATACTCTGTAATGGTCTTTATGGGAAAATAATCTAAAAAAGAGTGGGTCTGTGTATATGTGTAACTGATTCAGTTTGCTGTATAGCAGAAACCAACACAGCGTCGTAAATCAACGAGACTCCCATAAAAATTACTTAAAACCCTGTTTCCATCGTTGATGCAGTGTCGGACCTCTTTTTTCTGCTTCCTGCATTCACTGCTCAATGAGCAGCTGTGCACTTTGGGGAGCATTTCTCTTTCCCACAAATAGTTCTCACTCTGTGAACTCGTACAGTGATGGAAGAAGCCATAGTTATGTTCTGAAAACCAAACAGAAAGGGAACAGGAGTGAAAGGTGTCTTTACTCTAAGTCTGCTTGGGGTGTGTTCCCATTTACCTTGTCTTATTAAACCCTGGTTGTGTTGACACCAGGATGGCCTGGAGACGGGAATGGCTGCCCACTCCAGTATTCTTGCCTGGAGAATTCCACGGATGGAGGAGCCTGACAGGCTACAGCCCGTGGGGTTGCAAAGAGTTGGACATGGCTGAGCGACTAACACAGTATTGGTTTAGATCAGCACTGATTGTTTTTCTTTGAGAGTAGCAGTTACCAGTGTTGTTAAACCAGTTCATTTATTTTTATTCATAGTATAGATCTGTGTTTTTTATACTTCTCTTAATGTTGGTTGAGATTAAAGATGAATCTGAGTGTTGAGATGAAGCACTGCTTTGCTTGCAGACCACACGTAGTTTTCTCCCTCCCTGCCGCCTTCCCCCACAGAGAATGATTGACTCAGTCTTATATTGTAAAGGTAAGATTCACAGTAATCATTTATTTTATTCAATACATAGCTTCCTTTTAGAATAAAAGTCAAAGTTAATTTGTCAAATTTTATACTTCATACTTTCATATAAATTTCATATTTCAAATTTCAGAATAAAACTTAGTTTCTGTGAGTTGTGTTTGAGGTATAAGAAAATACTTCAAACAGTTTTTCAAAATATTTAGGAAATATTTTAGTTGAAAGCATACTGTTCAGTGAAAACATTGCATTTTAAAAGTGGCTAGAAAAGGAGCACTATTTCAAATATCGACTACATCACAGAAATTTTAGCTTCTGATCTTGCAACAAAGAGTAACATCAAGTCACATCACTTTCTCTTAATGTTAAGAGTTCTGATGCTAAGATGGTCACCAAAAAACTCTTCTCTCTGGGTATAGGTAACTTAACTTGATGGGTAGTGGTACGGTAGGTTCCATATTCGATGTGAGAATGTCGGGAACCTGTTCTTTGTGTTTCTGTCTACATAACTTGAGATGGTGGGGATTTCATCTTTCTCTGGACCCTCGGAGCTGCCCCCTGGGGTCACGGAGCGCACAGGGCAGGCTGCGCCCGGGGACCCTTCCAGGCACTCCTGCTGACTGCCCCCGTCAGCGCTGCTCAGGAAGTCTCTCAGAACTTGCTTGAAGATGTAGACGATTTCCCACGGCAGTACATCATTTTCTGCCAGAACTTCTCGAAATCTAGAGGCAAAACACTTGTGAGTATTCAGTTCAGAAAATCTCTTGTCATAACCCTTTATCTCAAAAATTCAGCTTAAATAATGTGCTCATATAGTAGTTATCCATCTTTAGCATAAACTGCTGGAGAAGGCAATGGCACCCCACTCCAGTACTCTTGCCTGGAAAACCCCATGGACGGAGGAGCCTGGTAGGCTGCAATCCATGAGGTCGCTGAGAGTCGGACACGACTGAACAATGTCACTTTCACTTTTCACTTTCATGCATTATAGAAGGAAATGGCAACCCACTCCAGTGTTCTTGCCTGGAGAATCCCAGGGATGAGGGAGCCTGGTGGGCTGCCGTCTAGGGGATCACACAGAGTCGGACACGACTGAAGTGACTTAGCAGCAGCAGCAGTGTAAACTGCACATTTCTTTAAAATTATGCTTCTAGTGAAGAAATTTTGAAAGTGACTTTAAAACATTTCCTAGCCAGTGAGTTATCAACAGATTTTTTTTTTCTTGTCCAGCCCATTCTTAGGGATTTTGGTTGCTGAGCATTTGATACACACGGTTAAAGGACTTACATGATAAATAACGATCTCCACTCTAAGTGTAAAAGGAGCTGAGAGCTGACAGCAGACATCAGGAGAAGAGAGTGTAGAGTTTTACCTGCTGAGAACAGTTCCCGTTTGGCACGGTTGAACCTGTGAGCAGAGAACTTCGAGTTGTCTTTGTTCAGTAGCTGGAATGGCTGTGTGGGGATGCTGGTAGCTTCTCAGCCAGTTGTAATCCACACCTGTTTTTTTCACTTTTTGCTCATTTTCGATCTCTTGTATCAGTCTCTCCCGTTCCTTCAGATGCCATTTTAATTCCCGAAGCAGAGTCTTTGTCACTACATCTGAGTCAGGGTAGTGTGTGGATTTGTAGGAATCATGTTTTGGCCATTTCATCCAGCCAAAAAATGGCATTTTAAGCCTGTGGAAAAGCTTTCACTTGTTTACTTGCATAAAATGTTATGGTTCTGATCAGCAAATATTTGTTTCTTTACAGTAAATTTGCCAGAAAAGTGCATGAATTTTTCACTGGTTAGATATACAGGTCAGAATAAGATTAGAATGGATTATTTCTAACTAGGTCAGTGCCAAAAACCAGGCTTTCGAAATACTTTTATGTAGCTAAGCAGGAATGAAATACAGTCAGGGATAATCTACAGACTGAACACTTCCTGAAAATAACACTAACACTTGCTATTAAAAGTTCTCAGGAGGCTCTATAATATTAACATATAGGAAAGTGCTGTCCGCGGACAGACTTCTGACTTAGGTTTTTTATACAGAAAAGGTTTAAAGGTTACCTGTGAAGTTGCTGGGTCCAACGTGGCCTGTTGCTAAAGAGTTCACTTGAATTGGTGATGGAGCTGTGCTGCACACAGGCACGTCTCCTCCTCCTGGATGGGTCCCCTGTTGAGAGAATGAGCCGCCTCCTTTCCCCACTGAAACCGTCTTCAAAATAAATAACTTTCTGTGTTAGGAAGGAGGCCGTGATGTCTTCATTTGGAGAGAATGCTCCTTAATCCACCTTGTAAGTAACCTAGAAGAAAGGACAAAAATAACTCACTGTTTGATCTTTACAAATTATATAACGCTTCGCCTTTTGAATGTAGCTGTCTCTTTGAAAAAGATGCCGGCAGCCACGGATTCTGGTCCTAAATGCATTTAGACATATCTTTGGTGAAGAGATGAAGAAAGGTCGTCTGAAGCACCACAGATGCGCTCCCAGCTAAAGTGAAGACTGTCGCATGATGTGATGCTCTGTGTGCGTAGCTGCAGGTCACAGTTTAGTGCTGTATTTTTATGCCTGTAGAGCTCTAAAAATAACCATGTTGCTTTTATTCTTCAGTTTAACTTTCAGGCCATTTGGAAGTCAGGTCACTGTCCCCGCTAATGAAAGCATGGGAAAGGGATGGGACTTGACTCCGCACAATATACACACGATACACATTCTGAGAAAACATGCTACAGTTGTGCAAAGTAGGCAAAGAATGCTAGATATTAGTCCTGTGAAATATTTAGCAAATGTTACATTCTGTACACATTTTGGTTTTTTTCTAAATAGTATTTAAATTTGTATATTTAAACAAGTTGCAATGCATTACATATATTACATACACTGAAGTAGATAACTTTATACTTTGTAATCTCTAGAAGCATGGTGATAAGGCAATCTACTGATTGAGGTCAGAAAAAAAAAGAGACATAAGAACATATAAAGTTGAAAACAAAATCTTACAGTTCATTAAAGAAAATAATTTCTGGTTTTCTTCTGGAGCTGAGAGTGAAACTTGCACTTACTGTTCGGGTGAGTGCCGGCGTGTAAGGTCCTTGTGAGGGTTTTCTGTCCCAGAGCCTGTGTGTCTTTCCCTGCAGTGTGGATAGGTTCTTGACTCTCTGGGTCTGTTAAATGACTGCACAGCGCTTCCCTTTTATAATATGTGTTTCTTGTGTTGCTCTTTCCTCCAACTGAACTGTGACGAGTAGACCTCATTCATCCGCATCGGACCTGCATGTCACGCACGATAAAGAGGGATGCGTGTGGTCACCCTGCAGCTCCTGTTACTCACATGTTAGAAAACCCAGATGTCAGGGTTCATTATCTGCAACGAGCAGGTTTTCACATCGTATTGTGTGTAGCGCCGTTCGAAGGACGGGAGGAAAGTTTCTCGTGACAGAGCTGTCCTCTCGGATTTCCTCCTGACAGCACCGTGAACCACGCAGCTTCTCCCTCTGAATAACCTCCTCGTCGTTGCTTTGGTTCTTCACGTTTGCCTCTGAAGCGTCAGAGCTGTACTGGGTTGGAAGATGACCCGCGTTTCTGTCCCGGGCTGGCTTGCTTGCATACCGGTGTCTGTCCCTGCGTGACCCTTCAGCTGCGCTCACACTGGTTCTGCTGAGGGGCTTGTCTTTCTTTTCCGTGTACCTACACTGTAACTCTTTTTCAGGGCCTGTTTTAAATACCAGCTAATTTTTTCTTCGGTCTGAGGGAAAAACATCATTTTCCCTTGACCCCTGTTTGCTTGAGCTCTGGTCGCATCTCTCTCCACTGCTATACTACTGTCCTTTAAGACCAGGTCTGTTCTGCCCCCGCTGGGGTTGCGGCTCTCCTTCTCTCAGCAGGTACCCTTGACTGTGCCGACTGTGCCAGGCCCGGGTGCATGTCGGGGACCGGGGGCCACGGGAGGCAGCGGTGGACAGACTGACTGTTCCCTGCCCTGCGGGCCCGTGGGCAGACGAACCCGAGTCCCCGAGGGGCCAGTGTGGTGGTCCTGGCACACTCAAGGCCTCCCTGGTTGGCTGCGGGGGTTGGGGAAGGCCTTCCTGGGGACAGGCTGTCCTTGGAGCAGAGACCTAAGGGTCACTGAGTAAGCCACACAGAGAACTTCTCGAGGGGCAGTCTCCCGCCTCCCCTTGACCTGTTAGCACCTAGCTGGCTATCAAGGCTTGCCCAAGTCTGATCTTGACAGAATGTTTCCTACCGCCTGGACTCACATTCAGTACATTTTCCTTTGATCTTCCTTGGATAAGCCAGTTTTTCTAATACTTAGGGTGTGCCGCCTGTAGTATTACACATTTTGTTTCTTCTGTCCTAGCTCCTGAGGTCATTAGATTGAAACAGAGCCCAAATGTCATTCTCTGATTAAAGCAGTTCCCCTACTGTAATGTAGATAGAGACAGAAGTATTTGTAGATCCGGGTAAGGAAGTACTTTTGCATTAATCCTGCCTGTTCCTCAGAGTATAATCAGAATAATGTTGGATTTTATTCATCAAACATTTTAGTAAGTTGAATAAGTGAATTTTTTCTAATTAATTGTAACCTTGTGAAGCTGTTTTGTGTGGAAGACATAAAACTTGAACTGTGAAGCAGTTAGGTTAATTCCTTTTTGGTCACTGTCATGGTTTTCTAGGCTACATCTTGGCTGAATTGTAGAAAATTTTCTAAGACAAAGTGAGATAGGATCATATCATCCCTAGTGTGCGTGTGTGTAAAAGTGTAAGATGTATAAGGAAGTACTTAAATTTAAGTCTAAAAAGACAAAACTTTGGAATCCTGAAGGGCAGGCTAAGGAACCAGATTGTATATTAGCAGATTTTGTATATTTGCGACCAGGGCCACCTTACACAGTTCTCAGCAGCTTTCTGTTGCAATTAAAGGCAGGTTTTTCATTGTAAGGAGACTACTGTCTTCCTGTTTTTAATTCCTTTGCTACTGACCTCAAAGTTCTGGATTATTGGTTCTTTTTTTTTTTTTTTTGTCTGTTAAAGATGCAGTCACCATTTGAGAAACTGATGTTGAATTTCCTTTCCCAGTATTATTCCCTCCATAAGACGTCTCACACTAAAAGCCGCGTTTTCATGGGGCTGTGCTCGTGTCTCCCTGGCTGGAGGGAATTCGCAGCGCGTGCCCGGGTTAGGTGCAGCTCTCAGGTGGCCTCTGTTGTTGCCCTTGACCTTGGTAGACATGTTCACAGTTTTATAACTCGTTCATTGATATTTTCCTTTTTTGTGTTCTTGTTTAAAGCCTTCTTTACTCCAAAGTTATGACATAGGGGAAGATCAGCGTTTTAGGCTTAAAAAATAAGTACCCCCTGGGTGTAGTTGGTTTGGAGTTAATTAGCAGTTGGTGTGAGGTGGGGGGTCCCCAGGTTGGATAGCCATTATCCAAAGTCAGTGGTTGTCGCTTCTCCCAGTAGCGCTCCTGACGGCTCCTAGCGCAGTCCCTGTGGGCGTGCCCTGGGCGCTTGGAGTATCCTCATATCGTGGGCCCTGGGTCTTGTCACACCCTGTGGGGCTGCAGGTTCCACCCAGCCTCATGTGGGCAGCGATCCGAGGCCCATCGGGGCCTCCGAGCCTCGGCAGGGCTGTCCGGATCTGTCCTCAGTTCTCCAAGTCCGTGCTGGGCTGTCTGGGCTTGGTGCCGTGCGCCCAGCCCGGGTGAGCACAGCGGTTCCTAGGGGTTCCCGGGGGTCTGCAGCGTCCCAGGTGCTGTCCCGCCCAGGGCCTCCCTCTCCCGGTCCTCTGGCTGGAAGCCGGGGCTTTCTAGTCCTGTTCTGCCCAGCACTTCCTGCAGCAGCCTCTGCCCTCTAGGCCGAGCAGTGGATAGATTAAGAAAAAGGGCCGTGAGAGTTTGTGCTGCCGACAAGGGTCCATGTAGTCAAAGTGGTGGTTTTTCCTGTAGTCATGTATGGATGTGAGAGCTGGACCATAAAGAAAGCTGAGTGCCAAAGAATTGATTTCGAATTGTGGTTCTGGAGAAGACCTGAGAGTCCCTTGGACTGCAAACCAGTCCATCCTAAAGGAAATCAGTGCCCCTACACCTCTGCCTGTGCCAGGGCCCCCGTGCATTTTATAGTGTGGGGAGTTCAGGCCAGGGGCTGCCAGAGCTAAACACGATGCTCTGTGCCTGGTGAGCGCTCTGCATTCTCGTCTCTCCCTATTCTGCCCGGTACCGCTTACTGGTCAGCGTTCCGCAGCAGCTGCGGAGGCATTCTGCTGGGAGTCACAGCTCCCTTCTGTGCGGGTGCAGTGTGCTTACCCATCTAACTGGAAGCTGGAGCCTTGAACTAATTCTTTTTTATTTTATTTATTTTATTTTTTTAAATTTTATTTTATTTTTTAACTTTACAATATTGTATTGGTTTTGCCATATATCAAAATGAACTCATTCTTGACTCCTCGTCACTCAGTCGTGTCTGACTCTTTGTGACCCCATGGACTGTAGCTTGTCAGGCTCCTCTGTCCATGGGATTCTCCAGGCAAGAATACTGGAGTGGGTTGTCCTGCCCTCCTCCAGGGGATCTTCCCAACCCAGGTCTCCTGCATTGCAGGAGGATTGTTTACCATCTGAGCCACCAGGGAAGCTGGTTATTTTACATACGCCGTGTCTAATAATGACGGCATATTCTATGGGCTCCACTTTAACCGCTGCCCCTCTGGTCTGAGTGATGTCATCTCTAGCCTTGGTTATATGGTGCTCTGTTAGGTGGTCTCCCTGCTTTTCTGCTGTGTCTGAGCCCCCATCATTTCACCCCACTTTACCTGATCAGAGCCATCCTGTTAAAATAGGAGCCAGGTATTGTTATTTCTCTGTCTGAGTGCCAAACTCAACTCACTCAGAGAAAAGGCCAAAATCTTTAGGATTAGCCCCTGCCAGTCCCCTGGTTCTCCTCTGCCCGAATCCCTGGCTCTTCTGTACCTCTACCCCCACCAAACCAGGCTTTCTCTGCTGGAGCCACATGGGCCTCTTGCCCACCTTCCTGGCACTTTGGCCTCAGGGCTCCTGCTTTCCTGACTGCCTCCCTCAGAGAGCTGCCCAGCCTTCATTTCTGTCTGGTCTTTGCCTGAGTGTTCCCCCGTATATTTTATACCCACACACCCCCCACATTTTCTTTATCCATTCCTCTGTTGATGGTCATTTGGGTTGCTTCCATGTCTTCAGTTCAGTTCAGTCACTCAGTCATGTCTGACTCTTGGCAACCCCATGGACTGCAGCACACCAGGCTTCCCTGTTCATCACCAACTTCCGGAGCTTGCTCATGTTTTTCGACTCATGTCTGTTGAGTCGGTGATGCCAGCCAACCATCTCTTCCTCTGTCATCCCCATATCCTTTTGCCTTCAGTATTTCCCAGCATCAGGGTCTTCTCCAGTGAGTTGGCTCTTTACATCAGATGGCCAAAGTATTGGAGCTTCAGCTTCAGCATCAGTCCTTCCAATGAATATTCAGGACTGATTTCCTTTAGGATTGACTGGTTTGATCTCCTTGCAGTCCAAGGGACTCTCAAGAGTCTTCTCCAGCACCACAGTTCAAAAGCATCAATACTTTGACTCTCAGCCTTCTTTGTGGTCCAACTCTCACATCCATATGTGACTATTGGAAAAACCATAGCTTTGACTAGATGGACTTTTGTCAGTAAAGTAGTGTCTTGGTTATTGTAAATACTGGGGTGCGTGTATTTTTTCAAATTAGAGTTCTTTTCTGGGTATGTGCCCAGGAGTGGGATTGCAGGGTCATACAGTAACTCCTGTTTTTAAAGAAGCCTCAGACTGTTGTCCGCAGTGGCTGCACCGTTTTGCATTCCCACCGACAGGGTGGGAGGGGCCCTTCTCCCACGCCCTCCCGCGTTTATTGCACGTGGACTCGAGAAGGAAGTGATTTGGCTGCCAGGTCTTGGTTGTGGTGCGCAGGCTCAGTGGCCGTGGCGCTGAACTCGTGTGCCCTGCACTGGAAGGCAGAGTCTTAACCACTGTACTGCCAGAGCTCTCCCTATCATTGTAGACTTTTTGATGGTGGCCATTCTGACTGGCGTGAGGTGGCACTTACTGTTGTTTTGACTTGCATTTCTCTCATAATTACCAGTGTTGAGATCTTTTCATGTGCTTGTTGGCCATCTGGATGTTGTCTTTGGAGAAATGTTTATTCAGGTCTTTTGCCCTTTTTTTTTACTGTTTTTTTTTTTTTAATTGAGCTGTGTGAGCTGTTTGTATAGTTTGGCAATTAAGCCCTTGTTGGTTGAATTATTTGCAAATATTTTCTCGCATTCTATAAGCTGTCTTTTCTTGGTTTCATCTCCTTTGCAAAAGCTTGCAAGTTTGATTAGGTCCCATTTGTTTATTTTTGCTTTTATTTCTGTTGCCTTGGGAGACTGACCTAAGAAAACATTGCTATGCTATGTCAGAGAATGTTTTGCCTTTGTTCTCTCTGAACCTGTAGTCTTGACTGCCTTTAGTTCAAAAGGATCCTCATGCAAAAGTGAGCTGCGGAGGCTCGTTCTGACACCCTGAGCCTCCATGCGCGTCCCTGCACATGCTCCCTGTCTGCAGCGCAGCACTGCTCTCGGGGAGGCACGGAGGGCGTTGCAACAGATACTGGTAGATTGCCCTGCAGAGGAAGTGGCTGTGTCCGTTTACTGCCCTCTCCTCAGGATCTGAGACCATTTGTTTTTTTGGCCAATTTGAAGGATGAAAAAACTTTCTCATTGCTTTAATTTGCATCTCTTTGGTGACTGAGAATTTGATTGTATTTTCATTTGTTTATTGATGCTTTGCAATTTTTCTTGTAGGGCTTAATGTAAAAGTTATTTATTCAAGAATTCTCCTAGCATATGGACATTTCTTAGCTTTTTATAAACAGTATGGTTTTTATAGGCCTTTTGTAAACAGTATAGTAACTTTTAATATTCTTTGCAGGCTCCTGGGTGAAAAGAGCGCAGATACGGAGTATATTGACAAATACAGACAACTTGAAGCACAAGAATTTTATCTGTATTTCCTTGATCACTTAATCAGCGGGTCAGATAAAACAGGTATCTTTAAATATCATAGAATATGTGTGAGTTGTTCACAACATTAAGTTCTTAAACGTCTTTAAAAATGTAGTATTATTTTGATCAATGAAGAATCCATGTTGCTTGTTAATTCAGGATTTTTAGGGGAGTGAGTGTATGATAGATTTAAATTGCCAGTGTGTCATAGGTTGTAAGTTGCTCATTTTTTTCTCTTTTAAGTGTAGTGTCTAAAATAGTCTGCCTTTTGGAAGACTACTGATGGTCCCTTACGTTACTGTTAATTTGAAATACTTGAAATTGTTATTAAAGTTATTATATGGAGAAGGAAATGGCAACCCACTCCAGTCTTCTTGTCTGGGAAATCCCATGGACAGAGGAGCCAAGTAGTGTGATGTAGGAGCCAGGCTCCTCTGTCCATGAGGACACAAAAGAGTTAGACACAACCGAGTGACCAAACAGCAACAACAACAATAACTGTGTGAGTTTGTGAATATACTATAACCAGTCATCCACTTTAAAAAGCCGGGTTTTATAGTATATAAAACATACCTTGATGAAAATTCAGTTGGAAACAACAGGTATGCAAAGAAGCAGGAAAATATATCCTTGATTAAGAGAAGAATCAATCAATCAATCAAAATTCACCCAGAACTGACACAGGTGTTCATATTAGCAGATAAAAACATTTATTGATACGTAGTTTTTATAACTACATTTCATATGTTAAAAAAGTTAAATAGAGAGACCTGAAAGATTTTTTTAAAGACCCAAATTAAACTTCTAGAGATGGAAGCTCTTGCATATGAGATAAAAAGAACTCTGGAGACATCTGTGTTAGTCCAGTGGTTAAGACTCCTTGCTTCCACTGCAGGGGGCATGGGTTTGATCCCCGGTCAGGGAACTGAGATCCTACATGTCCTGCAGCAAAAAAAAAAAAAAAAAAAAAAGCGATAGATTAGATTTTGCAAAAGAAACAATGAACTAGAAGGCATAGCAATAGAAACTATGAAACGCTGGGCTGGAAGAAGCGCAAGCTGGAATCAAGATTGTTGGGAGAAATATCAATAACCTCAGATATGCAGATAACACCACCCTTATGGCAGAAAGTGGAGAGGAACTAAAAAGCCTCTTGATGAAAGTGAAAGAGGAGAGTGAAAAAGTTGGCTTAAAGCTCAACATTCAGAAAACGAACATCATGGCATCCGGTCCCATCACTTCATGGCAAATAGATGAGGAAACAGTGGAAACAGTGTCAGACTTTATTTTTTTGGGCTCCAAAGTCACTGCAGATTGGTGATTGCAGCCATGAAATTAAAAGACGCTTACTCCTTGGAAGGAAAGTTATGACCAACCTAGACAGCGTATTAAAAAGTACCCAGCAAAAATATTTTTCAAAAATGAAAGTAAAAGAGTATTTCAGATGCATGAAAGATAAACGAATTTATCTACTCACATGTAGAAATTTAATGATGTTCATTAGCCTATAAATGTGAGTTTTCTGTTTTATTTTTAAAAATCATCTGTATCATTAAACAGTTAAAAAATTATTATAGTTTTAAGAATAACTGTATTAAAACAAAATTTTAAAGAATACATAAATATGTAAAAACAAAATTTTAAAGAATACATAAATGTGTAAAATAAAAGACAGAAGTCCTTTTTAATCTCTCCTCCTCCCATGGGTGCAGCTGTTCAGAGTTTACATTAAGCTCGTCACTTCCTGTGAGAGTGCACTCTTTTTCTCTGTGGGTTTTCTTGTTAGCATTAGGCCTGATTCATATGGTAGAAGTAAGTTTTTATTCTTTTGCTTTGCAAACGCTTATCCCTCACAAGCTTCCTACCGGCCAGCCAGGAAGTTCTACACCCTTCCCTTCTGCCCTGTGTGCTCACGCTCTGATGTAGAGATAGAAGCTGGGATTCGAGTAATGTTTTCCTTTTCAGCCTTTTTGAAAATTTCAGCATACAGCCCGTATATAAAAGTATATCAGTCCTTTTAACGGTCTTCACTTGGACTTCTTGATAATATAAAATACTGATACCTTTCATCAATTCTGAAACAGTCTGAGCTGTTATCTCGGAGACCCCCACCCTCATTTAGCTTGCATTTTTCAGTTTTCAGTCACCCAGCTGTCTGCTGGTCACTTTCTCCTTGTTGGTCTTTCTCCTGAGGCAGAAGCAGCTGTGAGTTCTTTGTTTCCGTCTCTGTGTCCCAGTCTGGTTAGAGACTTTGCCCTGGTGTTTTCTTCTCTCTCACCAAACTTTTGGATTTTTAAAGATGGTGTTTGTATATTTAATCTGGTATCTTTAGTTGTCCTGAGGGGGAATATTTGTCTGAACAATGCAGTACCTTATTACCAGAAGTGATCGTTCAAAGTGATCGTGTGTGTCCTTTGATCTGATGTTTACTTGTGCTAAGAAAAGTACAACACCGTACGTGTAAGAACAGTCAGTGCGTCATTCCTTATGTAAGGGACGCCTTTCGAATCTCTTCAGTGTCAATGAACAGAAGACTGGCGATTTTTAAAATATTTATTTATTTTTTTAATTGAAGGATAATTGCTTTACAGAATTTTGTTATGAATCAGCCGTAGGTGAGGACTGGTGATTTGACCTGTGTAAGGGAGTTTGCAGATGTTGCTAGAAGCCCGCCACTTACTTACTGTGGACAGACGGCCGTCGTTGCCGTCTCATGGGGAGGTGTGTTAGTTTTAAGATGGTGCTTGGTACCAGGGCCCTTCCCGTTGCCCCTGCGTACTCAGCGCCCGGCACGCACCTGCTGGCCCCTGCGCGGAAGCCACTAGACTGCAGAGGGATGCCTGCGAGTCCCAGTGTCTGCTCTTGGAACTTTTGATTTGGGTTCATATTTGAAACTATTTGCAATCTCTGTCCGTGGCACCTTTAATATATTTGGAAATTTTCACTAGGGAGTCATACAGCTTTGGCTGCACTTGGAAGATTCACTCCAAGACCAGTGTTTATCAAGATGTGAGCCAGGGACGGTGGGGAGCAGTGAGAGCAGAAGTTGAAAAGGCCTGGCCTCTGCTCTTAGAGAGGCCATCATGTGACCACACAGTTACACGAAGCGGGGCTTTAGAGGTGAATGCTCTGGAACGTAGCTCTCTGCGGACCTGGGACAAGGACTGTAACTTGAGCTGGGGTTCAGGAAAGTCATAATCGGGACTGGAGCTGAAGGATGAGTAGAAGTTTTAGAAGTTACCTAGGCAGCGTGGGGATCGGGGAGAGGGGAATGTGTGCCAAGGGCTGTAACGGGGGAGAGTCTGAGGCTCCAGCCTTGGGAGCGTGCAAGGCACTCATTCGTGTCTGACTCTTTGTGCCCTGTGGACTGTACAGTCCGTGGAGTTCTCCAGGTCAGAAGACTGGAGTGGGTAGCCTTTCCCTTCTCCAGGGGATCTTCCCAACTCAGGGATTGAACCCAGGCCTCCCGCATTGCAGGTGGAGTCTGTACCAGATGAGCCACCAGGGAAGCCACCAGCCCTGGGCGAGGGCCGGCATTGCTGGGTGTGGGGGCCTGGGTGGGGGCAGCGGGGGACTGAGTCACAGCCCTCCCGAGAGGCCCACACCTTCATCTTCAGAGCGGTGGTGCCTGCGCTGCGTCCCTGGTAGAAGGAGCTTTGCAGCTCTGATGACGTTAAGGAGCTTGAGGTGGGGGTGCTGCCGGGTGGGCCCGGTGTAAGCACAGGGCTCTTCCCAGAGTCAGTAGTGGATGTGATGGCAGGCGCCGTGGGCTGCATGATTCGAGTAAGGGGCAGGGAGCCAGGGGACGCAGGCCCTCCGGAAGCTGAAAAGGTGTGGGGACGGTTCTCCCCAGAGCCTGCAGAAGGAGCCAGCCAGACTGCTGTGGGCCTCAGATGCTCAGAGCTGTGGGAGAGGCAAGGTGTGCAGTGTGAGCGCGAGGCTCAGGGTCCTTGTCGCAGGAGCCGGGAAGCTGAGCGCGCTCATGGGGGAGATGCAGCTGCTGGCGGGGGCCAGCCTGGGGCGGAGAATTCTGGTCCTAGTGCTCAGAGCAGCGGTGGGCTGAAGGTTCTAGGTTTATTCTGGGTGAGTCTGAGGGGAGGAGTGTCAAGTGAGGAGTGTTTTGAGGAGACTGCTCTGCTCATACTGGAGGGACTGGATCGGAGGGGCCGGTGTGGACCTGAGAAGTCCAGGCAGCACTGGCTGGTGATGGTGGGGAGCGGGGTGCTGGTCCGGGGCCAGCCGGGCGGGACTCGGGGCATGGGGACGGGGATGTGGCGAGTGGCAGGGCTCACGCTCTGGCTTCTGAAGTGTGGTAGTGCCCATGAGGGCAGAGAGGCGGTTCTCTCGAGTGTGTGTGTGTGTGTGCGCGTGTGTGCGCGCGCCTGCGTGCACGGCGCACACACAGCACACAGCAGCTTCTATCCCTGTTCTGTCTGTCTGCATTAAAACCGTAAGATGGCACCAGTACCCCTGACTCTGGTCCGGCACCAGGGTTTCAGAGTGAGCGTTTTGTCATGTCCAGATACAGAGTCCTTTGGCTTTTGGTGTGGTGTGGGTGGTATTTCATCTATGTAACTCTTCTTAAAAATTATTTCTAAGTGGAAATCCAAGAACGCACATTCACTAAATTTCTATGAGTAACATTAGAATTATTTTGCATAATTAAAGGTAAATCATTTTTTCAAAGTTGACATTTAATAGCATTTCTGAGCAGCCCGCTTCCAGACTGTGGGCCCTGCCGGGTTTCTGCTGTTTTCACACAGCAGTTTTGAACTCGTCCTGGGCTGTGTCTGTAGTTGTGACGAAAGGCCATAGCACGGCCTCCCTCTTGTTCCGTGACATTTCTGTTGGTGATTTCCATCCCTCTCAGAACTTTTCTTCTGGGTTTAAAAGAATGGCCTTTATGGAGTTCCTAATAACTGAAGAAGGAAACAGTCAAATTAAGTTTAATTTTGTGTTTGGAATACCAGCCCTTACTTGGAGAAAGTGCTGTGTGGTTATTTTGAAGATTTAATTTCATGGTTAAATCAGTAGTGTAGTGATTAAGCTTCTTTTCTACAGTGTACAGCGTGTAATAGATTTTTTGATAAAATCCTCATGCCTATTGTATACTATTTGGAGCCCTGAACTGCTGAATTTTGGGGTTAGATTTTAGATTTGGCTGTTGCGAAAATAACGGGGTGACTTGGTAAAGAGAAACTAGCAATTTTCATGGTTTCCTGTTTTTTCCAGTTCAAGTGAAATGCTTTAATGTTAATTACCTAGAATAAAGAGAAAACAGGAAAATAAAAACAGCGAATTTTGAGGGCAGTGTGTCCTGCATCACTTTTGAGGGAAGGCTTGGCTGTGCGCAGTTGCCGCCTCGCCCTGGCTGGCCGTGTCCTTTCTCCGAGCGCTGCTCGCGGTGATGGCCTGGGCCCCGCCTCTGGCTGGGCTGCGCATGCGCAGATGCCCGAGGTGCGCAGCCGGGACCTCTCTTGGTTCCCGGTCCTCTCTCGGGCGGTGGACGCGGAGGCTGGACTCGACTCGTGCTGGGTCGGCTCCAGCCAGTGACCTGAAAACGTCAGCCCGTGTTTCGTGTTAAACAGAGGAAGGGCTGCGGTTTAGACAGTACAGTTAGGCCTTTCGGGATTTTTTCCTGTAGCATTTCCGTCTTCAAGTAGCAGCCTTCAAAATGCGTGTCATCAAGGAGTGTGAGTCACGTTAGTGTGGTTAACGTGGTGGCTCGTTCAGCGGCTCCGGGAGCCACGGCTCCAGTCTCTGAGCAAGAAGCACGGCTGCCAGCCTTTGGTCCCTCTGGAGAGCCCGTGTCGCATCATGGCCCTGGCAGGCCCGGGCGCTCACGGTGTCCCTCCCTCTGTGACCACGTCCCTACGCCGTCTTTCGGGGCTCCCTCGGCTGTGGAGCCTCAGCCCTTCCGTTTGTGCTGGAAAGGCCGATTTTTGATGGATAAGCCTGCTGGCCCCAAGAGAGGGAAGGGCCAGATGTTTTCCCTATTTAGGCTTGCATTATCTCAGTTCTTCATTTGTAGAGCGGTCTGGGTACCCAGCCATCATTTTTAGAATTCCAAATAATTTAATAAAATGTTGGAACCATTTATAAATTAGGAACTGTTCACACACTGAATTTTGCACAGTGTTTTGAAGATAAAGTGGTTAATTTAAGGGCTTTTTAGCCAAGTGCTTCTAGAAGGGGTGAGATTGGGCGGAAGTGCACCAGTGGAAGTATGGGACAGCGGCACAGACTGTGACTTGTAAAAGCTGCGAGGGGGAAGGGGAGGAGAGAGGGATGAGAGTGGCCAGGAAGCGTAGGCTTCTGAGAGCAGTGTCAGCAGTGAGGTGTCTAGATGATCAGAAAGCTGTCTGGGGCAGGACTTGGAGAACAGCCTCCTGAAGTCAGTGCCCGGCTTCCTGGGAGGAAAGAGGAGCTGGCTCCTGTGCTCTTCAGGTTCGGAACAAGTTGATGGTTCAACTGCAGGAAAATAGCCATGTTGTAATTATATAGCTAGGCCAGTTTTGAAACTGAGGGTATGTGTAGGAGAACATGTAGGAGAGCAAAAGAGAGGCAGGGACACGTGTGTGTCGGGCAGGAACAGCGGCGGCCGGGCAGAGGGAGAGACGGGGCAGAGCAGCACAGGGCTGGGAGGAGCAGGAGGGAAGGACCCAGGAGGGCCAGCCCCATGCTGAGGCTGGGAGAGACAGGGACACTCCAGAGTTTACTTTGGAAATAAAATTATTTCCCAATAAAAGTTTGTATGCTGAGACTTTTGATGATTGTTAATTTGTCAAGAATTTGTGGCATTGCCGGAGAGGAGTGTGTATATTTACAAGAGAACATTCACTGGGCTTCCCTGGTGGCTCAGGGATAAAGAATCCACCTGCCATGCAGTAGACCCCGGTTCCATCCCTGGGTCGAGAAGATCCCCTGGAGGAGGGCATGGCAGCCCACTCCAATATTCTTGCCTGGAGAATCCCCAGGACAGAGGAGCCTGTCAGGCTACAGTCCATGGGATCCCAAAGAGTCAGACACGACTGAGCAGCTAACACTTTTATTCACTCGTAGGACTGGGCAGAGCTCCCCTGGTGAGCCTTTGTCAGAGCAAAGACGGTCCCCGGCCCCTCTCAGGACCCCTGCTCACAGGGTGGTGTGTGGCTGTCTACTGCCGATTTGTTCCAGTAGCGAGGAGTGAACACTTAACAAACTGATGTGACTTTTCAAATCAGAGTTAGTTCTTTCAGCTAGTCATTTTTGTGGTGTTTGCAAGTGATGAGCTTGGCGCTCTGAGGCCTCTTGTCTTAGAGGTGGCACTAGCCTACAGCACCGATGGCTGCGATGGACGGGGGGTGGCGCTCTGCTCCTGTGCGTTGCTAGTGGTGGGCGCTCCAGTAGCGCCCCCTCCATCGTTGCTGATGACCCTGCTCGCAGTGTTGGCCGGTGAATGCGTGTTTGTGTGTGTGTGCAGCTTGCTCTGTATATGCTGTATATATAGACTAGATAAACATGGGGTTGTTTATCTTGCCTTTTTTCACAGAAGAAATACCATTGTATCTGTTTGTTTTGTCTGAATCCAGGTCCAAGGCCACCTTTAGCTAAATCCAGCCATGTGATGCGCATCCCAGAGACAGCCTATAAATATCCTGAGTTGCCGATAAGCCGGTGTAAGGAAGAGGTAACGTTGTTTTTCTCATGATGTAGTTTTGGTGTTTGCATGCCAGCGACCCAGCCCTTGGTTTCTAGTCTGAAAGTGACGAGGGGCCGGGTGGGCACCGGGAGGAGGCTCTGTGCAGTGACCGCGCAGAGGGCCTTCCTCCCGCCGTGTGTCACTCGTTCAGCTTCCCCCGAGCTCACCTTTTCCTGTTTAATCCTTCGTCCCGTCTCCCCTGCTCTGAAGTAGATGTGAGTGGACACCTGTGGGCCCAGGGAGCTGCTGCCTTCAAGTCCCACTGCCCAGACCTTTTTGAAAGCGGATACTGCCTGCCCCTGGCCACAGCCGCCTCTAGCATTCCACTGGGGTTCCTTTACACACTGGCTGTTTGTGTTGCCTGGTTATTGATCGGTCCTTGATATATCATTTTATGAACAATGCCAGGCAATACAGCAGGAAGATGATTGCATTTTTAATTAGTTACGTGTTACTAGACCTGGTTGGGCTTCCCAGGTGGCGCTAGTGGTAAAGAATCTGGCTGCCAATGCAGGAGATGTAAGAAACTGGGCCTGGAGCATCCCCTGGAGGACGGCCTGGCAGCACACTGCACTATTCTTGCCCGGAGAATCCCATGGACAGAGGAGCCTGGCTGGCTACAGTCTGTGGGGTCGCAAAGAGTCAAACACAACTGAAGTGACTTAGCAGGGCATAAACCTGGTTAAAAGTAGGTGTATTGAAATCGTAATTAACTGTACTAATGGAAGAAATGGTTACAGATGACAGTAAACTGTAAATGTTCTAAATTCAGTTTTGCTTTGTCTTAGATTGAATCATGCAACTTGTGTAGAGTTTATATGCTTTATTAATTTTAAGAGGCCAACGTTAAAATTAATCTGCATCCCCTGACCATTTTGATGACTCGAGTGATAACCGAATGGTGTTTTGGGTGGGGTGGGAGGGGTGGTAGCTGGGTCAGCGCTGGAGCCTTGCACATACAGTCTGTGGAGCAGTGGGGGTTACTTGTTTTCAAGTGTGTCTGAAGAATTTCAAGTGAGAACTGAGGGTACATTTGTTGTGTGTAACAACAGCTGTGTTTTCATGTTTCTCAGTAGAATTAGATGGAGGCTCATCACACAATTTAAAAATAATAGAAATTTAGACTTAACAAGAGCTCTAGAAATTCAGTTTGGTGTTTTCATTTTTATGGATGAAGAAGCTGAGACCCAGGGGGCAGTGAACTTGGCCTGGATTTCTGTAGCCATTCGCTCCTGCTCACAGTGGTCAGTCAGATCAAGTGCAGTAACCACTAGTAACCTGTGTCCCTTTTGTGAGGTTTAGGTGGTTAGGTTAAGGATTTAACTTGTAAGGGTGAAGAGAAAAGAAATCCTGAAAGTCTTCTGAGGTTAAGCTTTCGGTTCATAGGTAACACTTTGCATCATTGTTAAATCTGTGGCAGTTTTGAAGGAACTCTTGTACCATTCCAGGTCATCTCTTTGATCGAAAGCAATTCCGTGGTGATCATACACGGCGCCACGGGCAGTGGCAAGAGCACCCAGCTCCCACAGTACGTCCTCGACCATTACCTGCAGCGCTCCGCCTACTGCAACATCGTGGTCACCCAGCCGCGCAAGATCGGGGCCAGCAGCATCGCCCGCTGGATCAGCAGAGAGCGCGGCTGGGTTTTGGGTGGATTGGTGGGCTACCAGGTGAGTGTCTCTCCTTGTTCATTTCGTCTTTGATAGGATGTGATTTATTTTCTGCTGGGAGAGAAGATGCAATCAGTTGCTTATGGAGCAGAATTATGGCATAATTTCGAAAATAGTGAAAATCAGAAGTTCTTGAAAATAGCTTAACTTCTTTCTCAGTTGAACAGAAAAGAAGTGAGAATTCTCAGACTCATGGCTTTTATAATTTTATCTTTAATTATATCTTTATGTTGAAGAGGTCTTCATATATAGTCATCTCAACATCAAAATGATATGGGCAGTATGACTAGATAAGCCAGTCTCTCCCCTCATCACCAAAGAAGGAGAAGGAAAATCAATTTGAGAATTTGTTAGTTTGTTATATTTTTTGCATTATATGATAATTTTTTGTTCCCTTTCTTACCTTCATTATGAAATTAACATTGCTTTCTTTGTAGTTAAATGTAAATCATTTAAATAGAAAATTCTCTTTTTTTTCCTTCCCCAATTGTAGGTAGGGTTGGAAAAAATAGCGACAGAAGACACCAAGTTAATTTATATGACAACGGGAGTCCTGCTCCAGAAGATAGTGAGTGCCAAGAGCTTGGTGGAGTTCACACACGTCTTCATTGATGAAGTAAGTGCTCTGCTCTTACGCTGTGTTTTCATTTGATGAGAGAACACAGTACAAGTTACTTATAAAGTGTCAGAAAGTTCTTTGAGTCTATATCGGCTTATTCTACTCATGCAAGTTGATTGGCTCTTTTTATCCTTTGCTCTTACTTCCAAAACATGGGTGAGGAGGTTGAGGAGAATGCAGAGATTCCTTGTTTAGACCAGGGGTTGGCAGACTGCAGCCCTCACGCCAAATTTGGCCCATTTCTGTAAATAAAGTTTTGTTGGCACACAGTTTCGCTGCGTTTATGAGTGCTGTGAGGCTACTGCAGAAGAGATGGGTAGTTGGGACGGGGCCATTTGTTCCGTGAAGCTGGACATATTTGCCCTCTGGCCTTTTACAGGGAACGCCTGCTGACCCTGGTTTGGAGTATTAGCCACATCAGACAATTAAAAGAACTTTACTTGTCTGTAGGTGTTTTCAGCACCTTACAGATACTTTCCATCTAATAAAACAAGAACAATAAGAACAATAAAAACATCTTTTAAGAAAATGAATAGATATTAACCTATTCACTTTTCTAAAAAAAAAAATCCCTAATAATGTACTGTGAACCCTTTTTTTGTGCCAATCTTAGCTGTCTCAACTTTTCTCCGTAAGGATAGAATATTTTAATTTGATTTGACTTTATTCTGTCTTCTTTTAGCTGTGCCATGGGGCTTGTGGGGAATCTTAGTTCCCCAACCAGGGGTAGAACCTGTGCCCTCTCTACTGTGTGTTGAGTCCTATCCACTGGACCTCCAGGGGATTCCCAATTTTGTTTAAATGTTAAACTAGGGTTTTTTGAGGTGAAGTGATGTTGTGTTCAAACAGTTGTGCCACAAGCTCTGGAAGTAACTCTCCCTAGACTCTGGAGTTTTAAACCTCAGCAGTAGTTATGCCTCGAGAAGCTTCACTGGTTTCTTGAGGCCTTGGAAACAGCAGATAAGTGGGATCTGTGGGAGGCCGTGAGGTGGCGCTGGAGCGCCTGACAGAGGCTGGAGTGAGGGCCTCTGCGCGGCCCTCTCGGGCAGGTCTCCCCACTCTCCTGGTGCGTGTGTGATCAGCATGGAACCGAAACGTGCTGTCAGCGGGAATCATGAGTAAATAGTCTATAACAGGAATAGAGAAGGGTGCTCTTTGAGCCAAACTGATGCCGATTGCCCGGGAGACCCAGATTCATGAGACACTTGAGTTGTGTTCTGGGCTACAAGGTGGGGGCCTGGAAAGGCAAAGACAGAAACGTAACGCAAGCTGCTGTCAAGAGTTAGGATCGGAGCCGGGGAGAAGGAAGGGTGCTAGGGGGTTGCTTGGGGTTGGACGGCTGCAGAGCTAGCGGAGGCCTGAGGCCGTGGCGTTGCTGCTGGCAGACAGCGTCTGAGAGAGCGGGTGGAGGCCGGGAGTCCGGTACAGTCAGGGACATGCGGATCCTCGGGGCTCCAGGGCCAGTCTGGACTCGTGTCCGCAGTGGGCACCCTGCTCCACCCTGGATGACTGAACTGCAGTTACTCCGTTTTGACTTTGAAATGCATCCTCTTTGTTAGTGGACAAAGAAGATACACAAAGCTTGTGTGCCGGGTCACAACACACGGCTGCTCTAATTAGTGTGAAGTCCAAGCCGTGTCATGTATAAGCCAGAGTGACTTCCCACCCCGCAGCGTGTGAGAATTTCTTCCATTGGTACTGCAGGTAAAGCTGAGTGGGTGCGTTTCCCAGGTCGTGTCCGCCTGCCTGTTTGGCAGCACTCGCGGGTATTTGGGACAGGGACATGCGGGGCATCTGTTGTTCTTTGCACTACAGTGGGATGTGCAGTGTGGTTCATATGTTCTTCACGACTTTTGGCAGTTTTGAGTGTCTTTAGGTGGTGATGAAATCAAACTTAGGCGGTGTGCCCAAAGGTGGTGTCAGTATGATAAAGTTCACAGGAGTCGCCGTTAGTCACTGAGCCTTTCACTCAGGCCTCCAGGTGGCATGGCAAGGCTCACCCTGGGTAACCTACTCCAGAGTCTCTGCTGCTCACGCTTCTGTTTATCTCTGTGGATCCAGCATCTTTCTGACTGTGTAAGGAGGTGTTTCTGCACACGCACACCTGAATGATGTGGGCAAGCCTGTGTGCACTGTGGTATTGGCTTCATTCTCTCCTGAAGCTGCGTGATGGTAGCTGAACACATCAGCTGCACTCTGCGGGAACTTGCCCCCACGGGAGCGTCTTGTCACTTGGCACTGTGGTAACTTTGCTTAAAGAATGAACAGATTTGGATAGGCCTGAGGTTTTATGTTTACAAAGAATATTGTTTGTGCTGTGTGGGGTGATGTGAAGGCAGCCAGGCGGCTGGAGATGGAATGCTGCCTCTGTTCAGTGCGTCCGACTCTGCAGCTCCATCGACTGCGGCACGCCAGGCTTCCCTGTCCTTCAGCACCTCCCAGAGTTGGCTCAAACTCATGTCCATTGAGTCGATGATGCCATCCAACCATCTCATCCTGTTAACCCCTTCTTCTGCCTTCAGTCTTTGCCAGCATCAGGGTCTTTTCCAGTGAGTTGGCTCTTTGCATTAGGTGGCCAAAGTATTGGAGCTTCAGCATCAGTCCTTCCAGTGAATATTCAGGGTTGATTTCCTCTATGATTGACTGGTTTGCTCTGCTTGCAGTCCAAGGGACTCCCAAGAGTCTTCTCCAGCACCATAGTTAGAAGGCATCGATTCTTTGGCACTCAGCCTTTAAGGTCCCACTCTCATATCTGTACATGACTACTGGAAAAACCATAGCTTTGACTAGATGGACCTTGTTGGCAAAGTGATGTCTCTGCTTTTTAATGCTCTGTCTAGGTTTGTCCTAGCTTTTCTTCCAAGGACCAAGCATCTTTGGATTTCATGGCTTCAGTCACCATCTGCAGTGATTTTGGAGCCCAAGAAAATAAGGTCTGTCACTGTTCCATTTTTCCTGATCTATTAGCCATGACGTGATGGGACTGGATGTCATGATCTTCATTTTTTGAATGTTGAGTGTTAAGCAAGCTTTTTCACTCTCCTCTTTCACCATCATCAAGAGGTTGTTTAGTTTTCCTTTCTGCCATAAGGGTGGTATCATTTGCATATCTGAAGTTATTGATATTTCTCCTGGCAATCTTGATTCAAGCTTGTGCTTCATCCAGTCCGGCATTTCACGTAATGTACTCTGCATATAAGTTAAATAAGCAGGGAATGGAATGGTCATGTCCTTAACTTCTTAGCTCTGGAAAGAGAATAAACTCACTTCAGGTGAATCATTCATTCAGTAAACATCTGTAGAGTACCTGCCTCATTAGGTGCTGAGGTCATAAAGTTGGAGAAGCTGTAGTTTCTGCTCTCAACCTCTCTGCTGGGGGGACAGATGTCTGCTGAGGTGTTGGGGTTGGCGAGAGGACCCTGGGGACCCTGGGGTGGAGGGCCAAGTGGGTCCTCGGGCTGGAGGGGCAGCCTGGCCTCCAGCAGCGGGAGAAGCGATTGTGTGAAGTCTGAGCTGTGGCGGCTCGTCAGGATGGCGTGGGGGCCGGGGGCCTCGGAACTGAGGAGGGCCCCCTTGGGGCTCTTCACTGAGCCTTTGTTTTTGCTTCTCAAGTCCAAGGCAGCATGTTCGTGTTGAGGCGCTGCTCTCAACACTGAGTTTGGTGAGAGAACGAGAGTTAGGTTGCTAAGGTGTCCGGCCAGAGAAGCAGTAGTGGGGTCTCTCGCCCTGCGGAGAAGGGGCCTCCCTCTTTGAAACTCAGGAGCTTGTCTCCGCGTCGGCAGAGACATGGCCCAGGGAGGAATCCCCTGTGCCCTGTGCCCGGGGCAGCCTGGCTCAGTCTGAGATGCCCCATACGTGACTCAGCCCTTGGCATTAGCTGGTGGGGGTAGGCACGGCTAGGGTGGGCAGTCCCCGGGGTGGGGGCATTCGGCTGGAAGGCTGCTGTCTGAGCGGGGCTGCGCGGGGCAGTTTCCCCTGGGGCCCCGAAGCCCCATGTCCCAGACGCTCCTGCAAGGCTCCCTGCTGCCCTCTGCTCCTCCCCAGCCCTGCCCTGCCTGCTCCTGCCAAGCCAGCTCTTCCCAGGCCTCCTGTCAATTCCCGCCCTGCCGGGCAGGCGGCCTGCTGCCCCGCACACCTGCTCCGGTCGCAGTGCAGATGGGCCCGGGGCAAGGGCCGTGGGCTGGGGGCGGCCACGGGAGGCTGCTCTGTGTTGTGTCGGGGACTGGGGGCGCTGTTGGCATTGAGTGGGCGGGGCTGAGAATGCTAGACGTGCTCCTGCCCGGATGCCAGTTGGGCCCTACCGGGAACCCTGGGGATGGAGGGGAGACAGTGACCCACATGCCTCTTCTGCACGTCCTGGTTTAGGGGCTGAGTGGCGACGTCCATCGCGGAGCCTTGACCCCGGCCCTGGGCGCGGCGGTGAGCCCCTTACCCCCGGTCACTCCGCACTGACGGGTGCCTCCCCCCGTGGGGGCCTCCCTTCTTATTTTGTAGGTACACGAGCGAACTGAAGAAATGGATTTCCTGTTGCTAGTTGTCCGCAAACTTTTAAGAACAAATTCACGTTTTGTGAAGGTAAAGTTGATTTCGTGAGTAACTGAAATATTCAGGGTTAAGATTTATCATGCAGTTTTGTTCAGTAGAAACGGTTGAAAGCAGTGACTCTTAAAATCATTGTCTCTGTAGTCCTCCAGATCTTGCTAGGAAGCTGGCCAGAGGACCTTCTCTTAGGATCAGACTGTGGAAGAGTTTTTGGTTGTTAGGTTGCATTAAATTGTAAAATATTCTCCAGGCTGCAGAAAATAATGAAATGCTGGGTGTTAGAGCACAACTTTGGGCTGAATGAAAACCAGAGCTGGAGGGAATGTGACTCTGTCACCTCCGTTCTGTAAGCAGCACTGAGTCGCACTGAGGTTAGTGGTCATGTGCCTTGCTTCTATAGGAGACTTGTGTTAGAAGCTAACCAAAAGTCTGTGGGAATGGCCAACGTTATTTACATTTTATCTGAACAGGAAGAATGAGGACATGAACTTGACCAGAGTAGCAGAGGGTTTATAATTACTACGCAGTCTAGACACAGGTCAGCCCAGCTCTGCTATGCAGGAGTCTCCCGGAGCGGTGGTGGCTGGTGCAGTCATTCACCATGGGAAGGGCTGTGGGAGGACTTGCTGTCTCTGGAAAGCGGGTGCCCGCTAGACCATATGGTACCTTGTCTGCACGTGTTCCATCTCTCGGCTTAGGGAGACTTTCCTCCCTCCCCACCTTCCAGGGTGGGGACGTCAGCCTTGGGAGGGTCACAGTCTCACCTGGTGGGCGCCGAGGAAGTAGAACCCAAGGTTTGCAGGAGGCTGACTTAGTGCCTAAGAGGCTTCCCTGATATCTCAGCTGATAAAGAATCCGCCTGCAATGCAGGAGACCCTGGTTCGATTCCTGGGTCTGGAAGATCCCCTGGAGAAGGGAAAGGCTACCCACTCCAGTATTCTGGCCTGGAGAATCCCATGGACTTTGCAAAGAGTCAGACACGACTGAGAGGCTCTCACTTTCCCTGCTTAAGAGGACCTTCGAAAGATGGAGAGAATCAGCAGAACCAGACCTTTCTCGACAGTCGCTTTTTAGTATAATTTGTTTATCTGTTTACGTTTGGCTGCGCTGGGCCTCCGTGCTGTGTGGCCTTTGTCTAGTTGCCACGAGAAGGGGCTGCTCTCCAGCTGCGGCGTGCGGGCCTCTCCCTGTGGTGGCCTCTCTTGTGGGGGAGCGTGGCTCTGGGGTGCTCAGGCTTCAGTGGTTGCAGTTCTGGGCTCTGGAGCACAGGCTCAGTAGTTGGGCCCACAGGCTTAGTGGCTCCACGGCATGTGGGGTCTTCCTGGATCGGGGGTTGAACCCCATGTCTCCTGCATTGGCAGGTGGGTTCTTCATGACGGAGCCACCAGGGAAACCCGTGATTGTCGTTTTAAGACTAATTTTTTACTGTAAGATAATAACTTGATTACAGTTTTTTGTTTTTTTTTTGTTTTTTTTTACTTTTTAAGAGCTAAGAGTGTTGGTGAATTTTTAAAAATCTACCACACTGTTGAAAATGGTGCTCCGGAGTTTGGTATTGGTCACACGCGCAGTGGGAAGCGGCTTGTCAGTGTCAGTGTTGTCGTGATTTATTAAGAAATATATGAAGCGTATGCTTTCTGAATATAGAGCCTTGTAACAGTGTATGTAGTTGGGCTAAGAAACTAGAAGGCAAGTTCTGTATGGCTTTGTAGTAAGTGTTTTGAAACTCTCGAAACTTCCTCCCTTACTCCTTTTTAAAAAGAGAGCTGCCGTGGGGCCTTAGATGCAGGAGGAGCCTGGGCAGATGGGCCTTCCGGGCCCGCTTCCGCCCCGCACCCAGCTCTCCAGAGGGCCCCGGCTTTGTGCCGTCCCCCGCCTGCAGACCCTGTTGTCGCCGCTGGCTGCCCAGACTCAGCCCGGGCCCCCCGGACAAGCAGGTGTCAGGGCAGGCTGCTGAGCAGACGTCTGTGGGGATGAGCGGAGAGCCGCGGGGAGGGTGCAGGGCCGGGAGGCGGGGGCGGCCTGGGCCAGCCGTGGCTGTGAGCAGTGCCCATTCGCGCTCAGGCAGACAGAAGCCCTGAAGCGCCCCAGCTTGGCGGCTCCGGCAGACGCGTTAGTCCTCTGCTGGGACAGGTGTGCCCTGGGGGCCACTCAGAGCACCCACAGTGCCTCACAGAGCCTGGCTTCTGAGTGAGCTTGGTCAGTGGGGTTTTGACCTTTTGTATCTGACATTAGAGGGGAAATACAGACTTTCTGTCTGCCCAGTAAATGTATTAATAATGTCTGTGTAAAGTTTTTATTTTTCTGCAAAGACTTAGACTTCAGAAATACGGTCAGCAGACAGCTGTGTCTGCCTCCCGCTTAGCATTTTGGAGCCTGGCGGATGGTGGAGACCCTGCATGGTGCTGCTGCCGTCTCCAGGGCACAGCTGGCGGGCTGCGCATGCTGCTTCTGGCATTCATGGCTGAGTTCTTCAGGATATCATCCCAGATTTGCTTTCTGGCAAAACTGAAACCTGCAGGGAGTCCCCGAGCCTCTGCCATCCCACTCGGTTGGGACTGGTTGCTGGGCGCCTCCCGTTTCTCCGCTTAGGGTCAAGGTTTCCTGGCTCCCCTGTCCTCTTCCCCTTTGCTGCTCTGCTCCCTCAGCTTTCTGGAACACACCGTCTAGAGCTTGTTCTGTCCTGAACTAGTTCTCTGATGCAAAGTGTCCTTTTAGGTAAATAGTTGTAATTGAGCTTGATTGGAGAAGTGTAGTTTCTCACTTGATAAAGTAATTGAAGAGAAATTGTAAAAGTTGACATCTCTGAGCATTCTTAGATTGTAAGAATTTGTATTACGCTGGAGATCGAGTCAGAGTATTCAATTAAAGCTTTGAGAATTCCTGGAAGAAGAGAAGCCTGGCCTTCTAGCGAGCCTCCCGGTCGCCACCGCCGTCGGTGTCACTCTGTCCTCTCAACGGTCTCTCCTCTAGGTTGTCCTCATGTCAGCCACCATCAACTGCAGAGAGTTTGCAGATTACTTTGCTGTTCCCGTTCAGAACAAGATGAGCCCAGCTTACGTTTTTGAAGTGGAAGGAAAGCCCTTCTCAATTGAGGAGTATTATCTTAACGATTTGGAGCATGTTCATCACAGCAGGGTATGTTGGAACGCGTTGTTTCTTTTACAGGGAATGTACTTTTGTATTTGATCACATCTGCATTCATTAGCTACAATTGCAAACCTCTATTGGAGCTTAAAATTGGAGCAGGGCAATGGTGTGGAATGGGCCTGGAGAAGAATAAGAGGAAGGAAACGCCTGGGTTTGTTGTCATAAACTGTGAGCATAATAAAGCCTCACATTGTATATCCTGGTGAAAATTATTCAGACTTGTTTTACACTTCGTTGAAGAATAAAATGTAGGAGTTTGATTCACTGCAAAGCTGTAGATTCAGCTGGGGGTGGGTGGTAACTTTATTTCAGTTAAAGTTTCTAGTGTAAGTTGTACTGCTGTAAACTAAACGAAGACCGCCTTGTGGGGACTGAGCACGGTAACCCGTTCCTGTGAGAAGCCGCAGGCGTGGTGCGCTTGTCCTCGCGTGGGCTATACATTCTTAGGGTCGGAAGACCGGCAAGTATTTGCAGGTACGAAGCAGCTCCTTCCTCCTCCCGTCTTCTGTCTGCCAGCTCCCCTGCCAACAGGAGGACACAGCTGTCAGCAGTTCCTCTGGATCCTTCCATTACATTTTTGTGCCTACAGAAGCAAGTATGGGTGCATTGTTTCTCTTTTTTATAGAATTTTATCGTTTTTCTTTTTATAGATTTCACTCCATGTGCATCTTGCTGTTTTTCACTTAACTTTGCACATTTTTTACATTATCATTGTATGATTTCTTCATTCCCTTTTTAGAGCTGTATAACATTCTTTTATGTGAATATAAATATTTGTTTTATTTACTGACGTGTAGTTGACTTGCAGTATTGTAAAGAAATCCTGGCCTGTAACATACACTTTCACACGTGCAGAGGTGTGTGTGTTGAATGCAAACACTACACGTGTGTGTGTGTGTGTTTATATTTTTTCCATCGTAGTTTGTTCCGGGACATCGCATGCAGTTCCCTCTGCTCCACAGGGGGGCCTTGTGCTTAACTTGGTGTGTGGGAGTTTGTGTCTGCTAATCCCAAACTCCTAATTTACCCCCCACTCATTTCCCTCTTTGGTAACCATAAATCTGTCTTCTGTGTCTGTGAGTCGGTTTCTGGCTTGTAAATAAGTCCATTTACGTCATGTTTGAGATTCCTGTAAGTGATGTCACGATGCGTGTCTTTCTCTTTGGGACTTACTTTGCTTAGTGTGATCATCTCTGGGTTCATCCGTGTTGCTGAAAGTGACGCCATCTGCTTCTTCTCTGTGCCCGAGTGGCAGTCCCTCGTGTGCGCGCCCCGCCTTCTCCGCCGCTTCATCCGCTGGTGGACGCGCAGGAGCCTGCGTGTCTTGGCTACTGTGAGCAGTGCTGCTGTGAACATTGAGGTGCATTTATTAAAGATTATCTTCATTTAAGTACTTTCCGGTGTTTCTGATCTTTTCTTATGAAAAACAGTGCCAAAGAGAACATCTTTGCACATCTGAACGCGTGTCTTGTACACCAGGCTTTCTTGGCCTCGGCACGGTGACACTTTGGGCAGGTAATTCTGTCTGGTGAGAGCTGTCCGCTGCTTTGCAGGATGTCTGCTGGCCTTGACCCGCTAGGCGCAGGTGGGCCCACCAGGGCTCTTCCCACCCCCACCCCTTTGTGAGGACCCACACACCCCTGGGGTCGGGGTGAAGCACTGCTTCTGAGGAGCCCTGTGTGGGATGAGCCCTCCTGCAGCGCAAGTTCCTGGGAGTGGCTCACAGGACGTGTGTGCATTTGGAATTTTGATGGATGCTGCCAAGTCGCTCTCTAGAGGAATTTGACTTCTATTAAAAGCATCTGTAATGTTAAAGTAAGCAGTCTCTACTACAGTGAGTTGGCAGACTACGCTTCATCTACTGTTAGAAGATGTACTTTGTCAAATCTGATTATGTCAAAGGGAGGCCAGTGATGACCATTAGAATGTAGCACTTCTTTTTTCTTCCAACTTTTAAAACAACAGTATTTCAAAACAGAAAAGTTGAAAGAATTCTGTAGTGAGCACCTGTGTATCCATTACGTAGAGTGTACAGATAACATTTGCTTTGTACCACTTCAAAAAAAACCCTGAACCTGTCAGAACAAACAGCTGACACGGTGGATCACTGTGAGCCAAACTTGACTTGTTTGGAGTTCACTCGTTTTCCCAATGCTCTCTTTCTCTCCAGGATCCCACGTTGGGTTTATGTAGCTGTCATGTCTCCTTGGGCTCCGCTGGGCTGTGGCAGCTTCTCAGGCTCCTCTTGTTTTTGATGACCTTGACGGTTGTAGGAGTAGCGGCCAGGGGTCGGACAGCAGGCCCCACTGCTGGAGGCTTTCAGGTGCTTTTCCCATCAGACTGGGGCTTCACTGTGAGCCTCGGGGCAGAGGGCCGCTGGGAGCAGTGCGGTGCTCTCACACGGCGACCAGGGCGCGGCTCATCCCTGCTGAGGGGACCCGGACCTCCTGGCCGAGGACGTCTTCCCGGCTGCTCCCCGTAACTCCTCTCCCCTCCTTTCCTTCGTCCTCTTTCTTTTCCCGAGTGAGTGTGTGTGTGCATGCACACTAGGTTTGCTTTTGTGTGTCACACCCAAACCCAGGTAGAACAGAGTGGGGGACATTCTCCCCTCTCCTTACTGGTCTGTGGTTGGACACGAGTCTCTTAAAGCAGCCCGTATTCAGGATGGAGGGAAAATGCCCATGTTTATAATGTTGGAGCACCGCGCCTTGTCTGACCCGTTCTGGAATACGAGTAGACAAGCTTTACACTCTCTTCTGCTGACCACAATCTCACTAGCTCCTGTCGATTCCTCCTGGTCGTGCTGAGGAGGGGTCAGGCCTGGACCCAGGTGTGAGCCCCGGCGGGCTGCTGGGTCGTGCTCCTTTGGGAGGACGCCGGGCCCGGCTGTGTTTACATTTCCCGGTCACTGTCAGTTACTCTTTCAGTGAATGGACACGCAAGGCATAGCTCTGGATTAATTTTTACGTGCTTCATGTAGCTTCTCCCCTAACCCTTGGACTCAGAGGACCCGTGTTAACATGGTCTTCTCACCGAGATGCCCGGTGCTGTCGTGGTCCCTCGCTGTGCAGTCTACGCGAGACCCTCCCGGGGGGGCAGCCTCTTCTCCGAGTGTCAGTCCCATCCCTTCCCACCTCCTCGGGGCCTCAGCGTATCCACGGCCCTGCTCCCCACCCCTTTCCCAGCGTCTTGTCCACATTTAAAGAGCCCTGAGTCTCTCACCTGAGAAACCCCTGATTCGGTGCCCTGCTGCTCACAGCTTTCGCCAGACCCAACTCGCATTGCTTGCTTGGCACCATGCCTGATTCGCCTGCATCTCTAGCGACCGCCTAGCGAGGTCCGGGGCACTCGGGCCTGCATCGCCTGCCCCCCTCTGATTCTTGATGCTGCTGGCACCACATATCTGGAAATGGACCCTTCCCGTGGCCCGTGAAGCCCTCCTGGTTGTTCTGTTACTAACTTTGTGGTTCCCTCCAGGGTCTTTTGAAGAGTCTTTCTCATGCTTGATTTTCAGCTTGTTTTAATTGCCAAGACTGCTTACAACCCTGCCCCAGGAAGTTCACGAATGTAACCGTGCCCTGAGACGAGCTGTGGCCACCGTGCCCTGCACCTGGGCCAGAAGCAGAGTGGGTCCCACTCCCTGGGCCTGCCCGTGGGTTCCTTCTGGAGGACGCCCACCGCCCGGGAGCACAGCTTAGTCCATTGAGGGGATTTGGGAGGAGGGTGTTTCTTGTTGTTCAATCGCTCAGTCATGTCTGACTCTTTGTGACCCCAAGGACTGTGGCACGCTGGGCTTCCCTGTTCTTCACCCTCTCCCGAGCTTCCTCACTCTCACGTTCATTGAGTCAGTGATGCCATCCAACCATCTCATCCTCTGTCGTCCCCTTCTCCTCCCACCTTCAATCTTTCCCAGCATCAGGGTCTTTTCCAGTGAGTCAGCTCTTGCATCAGGTTGCCAAACTATTGGAGTTTCACCATCAGTTCTTCTAGTGAATATTCAGGACTGATTTCCTTTAGGATGGACGGGTTGGATCTCCTTGCAGTCCAAGGGACTCTCAAGAGTCTTCTCCAACATCACAGTTCAAAAGCATCAATTCTTTGGCATTCAGTTTTCTTTATGGCCAAACTCTCACGTCCATACATGACTCCTGGAAAAACCGTAGCTTTGATTATACAGACCTTTGTCGGCAAAGTAATGTCTCTGCTTTTTAATACGCTGTGTAAGTTGGTCATAGCTTTTCTTCCAAGGATCAAGCGTCTTTTAATTTCATGGCTGCAGTTACCATCAGCAGTGATTCTGGAGCCCAGGAAAATAAAGACTGTCCCTGTTTCCACATCTATTTGCCATGAAGTGATGAGACCAGATGCCATGATCTTCATTTTTTGAATGTTGAGTTTTAAGCCAGCTTTTTCACTCTCCTCTTTTACCTTTGTCAAGAGACTCTTTAGTTCCTCTTTGCTTTCTGCCGTAAGGGTGGTGTCATCTGCATATCTGAGGTTATTGATATTTCTCCCTGCAGTCTTGATTCCAGCTTGTGTGTCTTCCAGCTCAGCGTTTGTCATGATGTACTCTGCAAAGAAGTTAAATAAGCAGGGTGACAGTATACAGCCTTGACGTGCTCCCTTCCCAATTTGGAACCCGTTCGTTGTTCCATGTCCAGTTCTGACTGTTGCTTCTTGACCTGCAGACAGGTTCCTCAGGAGGCAGGTCAGGTGGTATCATGTTCCCATCTCTTGAAGAATTTTCCACAATTTGTTGTGATTGACACAGTCAAAGGCTTTAGTGTAGTCGATGAAGCAGAATTAGATATTTTCCTGGAATTCTCCTGTTTTTTCTGTGATCCAGCAGATGTTGGCAGTTTGATCTCTGGTTCCTCTGCCTTTTCTAAATCCAGCTTGAACATTTGTAAGTTCTCAGTTCACGTATTGTTGAAGCCTCACTTGAAGAATTTTGAGCATTACTTTGCTAGCGTGTGAGATGAGTGCAATTGTGTGACAGTTTGAACATTCTTTGGCAATGCCTTTCTTTGGGATTGGAATGAAAACTGACCTTTTCCAGTCCTGTGTCCACCCGCCGGGTTTTCCAAATTTGGCATATTGAGTGCAGCACTTTCGCAGCATCAGCTTTTAGGATTTGAAGTGGCTCAGCTGGAATTCCATCCCCTCCACTACCTTTGTTCCTGGTGATACTTCCTAAGGCCCGCTTGCCTTCACACTCCTGAACGTCTGGCTCTAGGAGAATGACCACACCATAGTGGTTATCTGGGTTGTGAAGATCTTTTTTGTTCAGTTCTTCTGTGTATTCTTGCCACCTCTTCTTAATGTCTTCTGCTTCTGTTAGGTCCATACCATTTCTGTCCTTTATTGTGCCCATCTTTGCATGAAATGTTCCCTTGATGTCTCTGATTTTCTTGAGGAGACTTCTAGTCTTTCCCATTCTATTGTTTTCCTCTGTTTCTTTGCATTGTCACTTAGGAAGGCTTTCTTATCTCTCCTTGCTATTCTTTGGAACTCTGCATTCAGATGGGTACATCTTTCCTTTTCTCCTTTGCCTTTGGCTTCTCTTCTTTTCTCAGCTGTTTGTAAGGCCTCCTCAGACAGCCATTGTGCCTTTTAGCATTTCTTTTTCTTGGGGATGGTTTTGATCAACACCTCCTGTACAATATTACAAACCTTTTCCCATAATTCTTCAGGCAGTCTGTCTATCAGATCTGATCCCTTGAATCTATTTATCATGTACACTGTATAATCGTAAGGGATTTGATTTAGGTCATATCTGAATGGTCTAGTGGTTTTCCCTACTTTCTTCAATTTAAGTCTGAATTTGGCAATAAGGAGTCCATGATCTATGTAGATGACACCACCCTTACGGAAGAAAGTGAAGAAGAACTAAAGAGCCTCTTGATGAAAGTGAAAGAGGAGAGTGAAAAAGTTGGCTTAAAGCTCAACATTCAGAAAACTAAGATCATGGCATCTGGTCCCATCACTTCATGGCAAATAGATGGGGAAACAGTGGAAACAGTGGCTGACTTTATTTTGGGGGGCTCCAAAATCACTGTAAATGGTGATCACAGCCATGAAATTAAAAGACGCTTACTCCTTGGAAGGAAAGTTATGACCAACCTAGACAGCATATTAAAAAGCAGAGACATTACTTTGCCAAGAAAGGTCCGTCTAGTCAAGGCTATGGTTTTTCCAGTGGTCATGTATGGATGTGAGAGTTGGACTATAAAGAAAGCTGAGCGCTGAAGAATTGATGCTTTTGAACTGTTGTGTTCGAGAAGACTCTTGAGAGTCCCTTGGACTGCAAGGAGATCCAACCAGTCCATCCTAGAGGAGATTAGTCCTGGGTGTTCATTGGAAGGACTGATGTTGAAGCTGAAACTCCAATACTTTGGCCACCTGATGTGAAGAGCTGACTCATTTGAATAAGACCCTGATGCTGGAAAAGATTGAAGGCAGGAGGAGAAGGGGACAACAGAGGATGAGATGGTTGAATGGCATCACTGACTTGATGGACATGGGTTTGGGTGGACTCTGGGAGTTGGTGATGGACAGGGAGGCCTGGCGTGCTGTGGTTCATTGGGGTCGCAAAGAGTCGGACACAACTGAGCGACTGAACTGAACTGAACTGATCTGAGCCACAGTCAACTCCCAGTCTTGTTTTTGCTGACTGTATAGAGCTTCTCCATCTTCAGCTCAAAGAATATAATCAATGTGATTTCCGTATTGACCATGTGTGGAGTCATCTCTTGTGTTGTTGGAAGAAGGTGTTTGCTATGACCAGTGCGTTCTCGTGGCAAAACTCTCTTAGCCTTTGCCCTGCTTCATTTTGTAGCCCAAACTCAAACTTGCCTGTTATTCCAGTATCTCTTGACTTCCTTCTTTTCCATTGCAGTCCCCTATGATGAAAAGGACATTGTTTTTTTTTTTTGGTCTTAGTTCTGGACGGCTTATAGCTCCTCATGGAATCGTTCAGCTTCTTCAGCATTACCGGTTGGGGCATAGACTTGGTTTACTGTGATACTGAATGGTTTGTCTTGGAAACGAACAGAGATTATTCTGTTGTTTTGGTCATTTTGGCAGGATGGCATGAAACAGGATAAAATTGGACCCTCCCCTGTCCATATTCTGCTCCCCCGTCCATCCATATTCCCCCACCTGCTCAGTCTCTCACTCACAGGAGCCCTGCTCTCCTCCTCAAGGAGCTGCCTAGGCCGGGGTGAGGCCGTCTCAGATGGAGGCAGATACTCAGGGTCCTGGACCTCAGCTGGGAACAGAGACAGGGGCGCTTCTGCCCCACTCTGCCGAGAGTCATGGTCCGGGAATGTGGTGGGGCTGGGGGCAGATGGAGTCGCCCCGGCTGCACCTGTGTGAGCATCCACGCTTGCCTCTGTGCTCCTGCCCGCTGCTTCCCACACTGTTGACTGTGGTGCGATGGGTCCTGCCCTCTGCAGGGCGCCCTGCCTGCCTGCCTGCCTGCCCTGGGCTCGCCAGCAGCGGGAGGCCCGGGACTGTGTCTCTTTGGGTCTCCTTTGTGCACATGGAGGCTGAGGTTCGGCAGCTGGGCCAGTGCTGTGGCCGCTTGTGTCCTTGGCACCTGCGTCGCACGGGCTTGGAGAAGCCCGTTCACCGGGTGCCCCGGGCTTGGAGTCTGGAGCTTAGTGAGGCCTCGGCAGCCAGCGCTGTGCTTTTCCCACAGCTTGTTTGTAGGAAAGCAGCTCTAGTCGGGTGTGGATGTTACTGTTGGAGGTTTGAAGAGTGTACGTTTTGTCCGTGTACCTTCTTTGTATGGCTGTAATGTGGTAAGTGGAGAAGGCAATGGCGCCCCACTCTAGTACTCTTGCCTGAAAAATCCCATGGACGGAGGAGCCTGGTGGGCTGCAGTCTGTGGGGTTGCTAAGAGTCGGACACGACTGAGCGACTTCACTTTCACTTTTCACTTTCATGCATTGGAGAAGGAAATGGCAACCCACTCCAGTGTTCTTGCCTAGAGAATCCCAGGGACAGAGGGGCCCAGTAGGAGGCTGTCTGTGGGGTCACGCAGAGTCGGACACGACTGAAGCGACTTAGCAGCAGCAGCAGTGTGGTAAGTACTGGTGGCTGGGTAAAGTAGAAGAGCGCTTAAGGTAAAGGTTAAACATCAAGAATGTTTATTCAGAGTTAATTGACTAAACAAGATAATTTGTCATACTTACATTAGTAGAATTGTAATAATGAAACAGATTATTTAAGTAGTAACTGACTTAATTTACTCTAAAAATTGGAAAAAAGTTTGTATTTGTAGCTAACTTCTCCTGAAGTCTTTTTCTAATGTGTTCTGCACACAAACAAATGCTATGTCTTTTATACAGTACTTGATAAGTAAAATTGTTAAACAAAAAAGCCTTCTTATTCTTGGTGAGAAACTGCAGCATGGCTATAAAATAGATCTTAGGGAAACTGTGATACGATGTCATGGTGGATACTCTGGGGAGATGCGTTCCCAGTGACGGCCTCTGCCATGTGAACGCTGTCAGCTCAGACCGGTGGTCCTGACCTCACCGGGGGTGGTGGGTGTGGCTGAACCCCAGTGTTCCGGAGAGGCCACCTGAAGGGCAGTTTTAAGGTGCCTGGGCTCCCTGGCTGTGCTAACCCAACTGAGAGCAGTCTAGTCACCCCCAGAGCCTTGGTGGCTGTGATACAGCGGCTGCTGTCGCCGGTGCAGACGAACTGCTGCCTTTCCCTGGCTCTGGTGGTCTTCCCGGGGGGCTCAGTCCTCGGCTCTTGAGGGCGGTTGACAGAGGGGACGGGAGGCTTCTCTTGGCTCTGCGGGCATTTGGAGCACCTTTTCCATGTCTTCAGAACAGATGTCCTGCCCGACGATGGGCTTCGGCCTGTGTGCACCCTGGCTGCTCCACTGCTCCAGCGACGGGTCAGGGCGGTGCTGGTGGGGGCTGTGTGTCGGGGCTTGTTGTTTAGCAGGCGCCCGGACCCTGGCTGCCAGCGATACCGTGTTCATTTGGGGTATTTGTTACGAGTTCCCTTGGTGAGCCTGTCTGGTATTCCAGCTTCCCTTCTTCCTCTTTCTAGCTTTCTCCCCACCTCCTGGAGGAGCCAGTGATAACCAGGGCTGTCTATGAGGTTGCCATCTCCCTGATTCAGATGTTTGATGACTTGGACATGAAAGAGAGTGGGTAAGAGATCCTCCAGTGGGCAGTGAACTTCAGTGGGATCGGGAAGTCTTTGTTCATTATGAAGCATTTTAATGTTTTTTTAATACTAACTGTAGATATCTTTTCAGTGGTCACTCTATATATTTTAAAATTAAAGTTAGTATCTAACAAATGTTTTACTGGAAATTTCTATTTTAAAGTAGCTAAAATCATACTAAGTACAGTTTTAGGGCTGACAGGTTTCAAGCTGGAAACTGTAGGCTGAAGACAGACACGCAGAGGTCGTGCCCCACACGCCCGAGGTGAAACTCGCAGGATGCCGTGGGAGAGGCTGTCGAACGCTTTCTTGGCCTTTGATTCCATTTATCCCAAAGCTCTATTCCTGATTCTAAGCAGTCGCCCATTGTCATCCAGACGCTTGTTCATTGACTGGCTCTTTGAAACCTAGAAGGTATTTTCCTTTATGGGCAGTTTTAGGTTACAGGTGTGGTTAGAGTCTTTCACGATACTGCACTGCATTAAAACCTTTTACCATTTACGTATTGGAACGGCAAGCAGAATATGGATTCCGCCTCCTCGTGGTAGCCAGCCCTCGGCTTCTGGGAAGGCTGTCCTCTGTGGGCCCGAGGCACGCACAGTCCTTCTCTTTAGTTGGTGGTTGTGTGGTGTGAATGTGCAGGAAGCATCAAGGTGGTGTTTGTCCTGCCCTCTTGCCGTGGAGGGAGGCAGCCGTGTTCCGTGCCTTCAGAATAGATTTCCTGCCGACACTGCACTTGCGTCTGTCTGGATCCTGACTCCTCCGCTGCTCCGGCAACAGGGCCAGGGGTGTGCCAGGACCACGTGTGCGCTGGGGCTTGAGCAGTGCTTGGCACCCGAGTTGGAAAGTACAGCTTATGTGCAAACGAGGACTACTTTAACTGTTTTTAAGCTCCCGCAGTTTTTTGTTATTTTTATATGATCAGTGTGTTTACACTTACTCAAATACATGTCATTTTATGCATCATTCTTTCATCTTAGACTTTCTTAGATTGTTTCCATTCTTCCCAAAGCATGTCCTTCAGAAGTTTGAGTCTGCTGGTAAACCTCAGTTTTTATGTGGCTAAAAACGTGTCACTCTCATTTGAGAAACACAGTCTTGTTAAGTGTAGAATTTGGTTGCTATTTCTCTCCTTACTTGTACTTTTTCTAATTTTTAGTTTAAATAACTTTATTGATATGTAATTTACATATATCAAATGCACCCATTTTTATTGTTCTCTCAGATATTTTATGATATTTTCCCATGATCTTCTGGCTTCTCTTATTCTGGTGAGAACCTTTTGATTCAGCCGTTCCTTGCAGGTAAATGTATCTTTGCCTGGTTAACCTCCAGTTGCGGTCCTGGTCTTTGATACCCTGTGGTGTGATTGCCGTGAAGGGGTGTGGCTGCCTTTTCATGAAGCTGCGTGAGGCTCTGTGGACTCGGGGAGCCTGAGTGGCGCTGCCCACAGCCCTCCATCCAGTGGCGTCGCCTGCTCGATTATCTGTTTTCCTTTGATCAGCTTCAGTAGTTTGTGTCTTTTAGGACTGTGTCCATTTCATGTCCATTTCTAATCTGTTGGCTTTTGGTTGTTTGTGGTTCTCCTTTACAGTCCTTTTCATTTCTGTAAAGTCAGCAGTGATGTCTTCTCTTTCATTTCTTTTTTTTTAATAGCAGCACCTTATTTTATTTTTTAACAGAAAGTAGCTTGATTAATTGTTCATCTTGGCTGTGGGGTCTTAGTGGCTATGCTGAGGCTGTCTCTGGTTGCGGAGCGCGGGCTCCTCCTATGAGTGCAGGCTTCTCTTGCTGTGGGGCACAGGCTCCAGGCACATGGGCTTCAGTAGCTGCCACACGTGGGCTCAGTCATCGTGGCGCATGGGCTTAGCTACCCCGTGGCATGTGGAATCCTCCAATCCCAGAGGTCAAACCTATGTCCCCTTCATTGGCAGATGGATTCTTATCTACCTCGCCACCAGGGAAGCCCCTCTTTCCTTTCCGATTGTAGTCATTGGACTCTGTTTTTCTTTGGTCAAAGTAGGTAGATTTGTCAGTTTGTCTTCTCAAAGAGCTAGGTTTTTGTTTTTCTGTTGCTTTTCTTTCTCTATTTCATTAATTTCCACTCTAATCTTTTTTTTTTTTTTAATTCTTGGAAAAGCCAAGAAACAACAGTCCCTGCCATTCCTGGGAATAGTAGCCACAGAGAAGGAGGCGGGGTGAGGGTGTAGCCCAGTGGCTGCAGCTCTGTGGCCCTGCCCGTTCCTGTCATGCTCTCATTGCCAAGCTGAAGGTTCCCACTCTTGTTCTTATAGGTCTCTCCAGCTGGGGTGTCAGCAGGGCAGGGAGCGGACTGTCTCGCTGCTGTGCCGGCCTGCATGCAGGAGGCCTGGCACCCGGGCGGGCCGCGGGGGTTTGTGGAGGAATCAGACTTCTGAGCTCACACGAAGTAGACGGGCTGATGGAGGCAGGAGGCGAGGGGATGGTTTGAGATCTTGGTCTATAAAAATGATAATTGTTTCAGTTCCTTATAAGTTTAAGTTTTGTTTGTAATAGTTTTTCTAAATCTCTTGTATTTTGAGGGTCTAGATTACAGTAACTAAACATCAAAGACTTTTGCTGATGATGAGTTTTAATGGAACAAAGTAGTCAGGAGGCTGGAGGCCTCTTGGTTCCCTGTGGGGCTTTGGGCTGTGTCTCCCGTCCTGGGGCCCCGTGTTGTCTTACATAAAGGACAGAACGTTGCAGGGGGTGACCTGGAGGTAAGAGCCTCTCACGGTTAGAAGCCTGCACTACCAGGACCCTAAAAAACCACGGCTGCTTCACCTTGACTAACGTTTGTGCACCTCACCTGTTAACAGGGCCAAGACCCCGTCAGGCAGCCCGTTTCTGTCAGAGCGGAGCAGCGTGCTGGTATTTCTGCCAGGTGAGTGCCGTCCTTCCATGATGTGGAATCGTGCTCAGGATGGAGGCTGGTTTGTGTCTAGCACATATGGTGAAATATGGTTATTTGTAGAGCGGGTTTACTGTGGGACACTGGGGATGGGAATGGATGGGGTTCTTAGTTTGACTTCTTACTATAACCCTTTGTGTTGCTAAAAACATTAATAATGAGTTTAATGTTATTTTTGAGGGCAGTCTGACCCCCTTTGGGAAAAAACCGGCTATGTTAAGTTTGCTATTTTTGAGGTAATTGTCATCCATCTGGGAGTTGGCGATGGACAGGGAGGCCTGGCGTGCTGCGATTCATGGGGTCGCAAAGAGTCAGACACGACTGAGCAACTGAACTGAACTGTATTTAAAGTTTATTAATAATAACGTCATTATTGTAATACCATGAAAATAATCAAGGTAGTCCTCAAGTTCTTTTCTCTTCAGTATTTGAGAAAATAATCTGTTTAAGATACTTGACAATGTGCAGTTCAGTTCAGTCCCTCAGTTGTGTCTGACTCTTTGCAACCCCATGGACTACAGCACGCCAGACTTCCCTGTCCTTCACACCAACTCCCAGAGTTTGCTCAAACCCATGTCCGTCGAGTCGGTGATGCCGTCCAACCACTTCATCCTCTGTCGTCCCCTTCTGCTGCCTTCAGTCCTTCCCAGCATCAGGGTCTTCTCTGATGAGTCAGCACTTTGCATCAGGTGGCCAAAGTATTGGAGCTTCAGCTTCAGCATCCATCCTTCCAATGAGTATTCAGGGTTGATAACCTTTAGGATTGACTGGTTTGATCTCCTTGGTGTCCAGGGGACCCTCAAGAGTCTTCTCCGACAGTTTTGAACTCCACAGTTCACAAGCATCAATCCTTCAGCGCTCAGCTTTCTTTATGGTCCAAGTCTCACATCCATACATGACTACTAGAAAAACCATAGTTTTGACTAGATGGACCTTTGTTGGCAAAGTAATGTCTCTGCTTTTTAATATGCTGTCTAGGTTTGTCATAGCTTTTCTTCCAAGGAGCAAGCATCTTTTATTAATTTGACAAGATTAATTTATGTTAAAATTGTACTTTTTCAACGTGATGGTTTTTTAATGACTTTTTAATCAAGTGATATAGCTTGATGAAACCTTATGACAGTCCATGTATTTTTCTTGTTGTTGGAAAGTAATATATAGAACATGTGGGTATTTGTGCTATTTGGTGGAGAACAAAAAGCATGAATAAAGGTAACTTATTTACTCTGGAATACAGCATGTGGGTTGAAAGCTCTGATCACGTTTTGCTTAAGTTGGTATGGATTAGTTTTGTATTTACTGATTAGTTTTGTATCCAGAAGACAGCCATCGGCTGGCAGTGGAGTGGAGCTGCATTTGCCCATATAAATACTTGTTAGAGGTTTCTGTGTGCGTAACGTTGTGGGAAGAAAGGGCCGGAGTGGAGCCAGGGCCGCGAGCCTAGAACACCCGACTCGAGGTGCGTGCTTCCTCGCCGCTGAACGTCACCGGAGCAAGCTGTCTGCGAGTGACACCTCACTGCTGAGTCTGTTGTCTTTCTGTTACATGTTTATGTGAGTTCAGGTCTGACAGTATGCTCACTTCATTGATTGATCTTTTGGGAATGGTTCTGTGTTAGAGTTTTTAGGGCTGCTGTAACGAAGGCTTAGAATGGCAGACATTTATTCTCTGGCTGTTATGGAGACTGGAAGTAAAAATCAAAGTGTCTCAGGGCCCTGCTCCCCCTGAGGCTCCGGCTGGACTCCTCCCCGGCCTCTCCCTGCTCCTCCTGGCAGGCAGTCTTTGGCCCGCCCTTGGCTCGAGGCTCTGATACTTCTCCTCCTGCCTTGACCGTTACACGGTGTTTTCTGCGTGTGTGTCTTCTTACAAGGACAACGGTCCTATTGAAATAAAGGCCCCGTCTTCTCCAGGGCGACCTCCTCTTAACTAATTAGGTCTGCAGTGATGCTTTATTTGCAAATAAAGTCACATTCTGAGGCACTGGGGTTGGGGCTTCCACATCTTTTGGGGACACACAGTTCAACCCATAGAGGTTCAAATATTGATAACTCAGGATGTGGCAAAATCACATGCAAACTTTATATATATCAATGAGCATTTCTGAACCTAATAAAAAAGATGTAGCACATCTTTGTGACCAATACTTTTTCAATATTAGTTTTTGATTGTAAGATTTTTGCATAATTAACGTAAGGCATTTGGAAAACCAGTGGAGGGGCAGGAAATGTGAAGCTACTCATAGGGCCAGCACTCACAGGGGCCGCTGTTGGGGAAAGGAAAGCATTGGAAGAATACGCTTCTTCTCAGTTTTGAGTACTGGTAGAGCCGACTCATTGGAAAAGACCCTGATGCTGAGAAAGATTGAGAGCAGGAGGAGAAGAGGGCGGCAGAGGATGAGACGGTTGGCTGGCATCACCGACTCAATGGACATGAGTTTGAGCAAGCTCCAGGAGATGGTGAAGGACAGGGGAGCCTGGTGTGCTGCAGCTCACGGGGTTGCAAAGAGTTGGACACGACTTCGTGACTGAACGACAGCAAAAACAGTGTTGCATACTTGTCACTTGTAATACTGATGTATTTAGGTGAAGAGGATAAAAAAGTCAACTAAAATGAATTGGTAGTACCATCTTTGAAAAAGATGTCGTCTTAAAGGTTGTTTTTTAGAAATGAATACAAATCTCTTTTTTTCTCCTCCACTATCTTTCTTCCCTAGGTCTGGGTGAAATAAACTATATGCACGAACTTCTCACAAACATGGTTCATAAAAGGTGTGTTTAAAATGATAACCTGTAGAGTTTTACTTGTAAAGCATTGTGTTGTTTCTGCCCTCAGTCGTTTTAATTATCTTAGTGAGTAGTTACTCATTTTCGTATATATTTTCCATTTGTGGATGTTTTCTTTCTTTTACTTCTTTTCTAGGTTGCAGGTCTATCCACTCCATTCAAGTGTGACTTTGGAGGAACAGAACAACGTGTTTTTAAGTCCAGTGCCCGGGTACAGAAAGGTGGGATGGCTGGGGTACCCGTTCTGCACTCTTGAGTACCTTCTCCTTAGAGACCCTGCTGATGAGAGCGTGGTGGCCCAACGGGTGGCGGGCTCTGTAGCTGGTGGTTAGTCGCCCACACGCGTGCGTGCTGATGAGCCAGGTGTATGATTTCATTTTGCCTTTGTTTTGTAAGTCAGTTTGCTAAGGTTTGTTATTTCCCCAGCCTCAGGGTGTTGTTTCTCGTGGGCTCGGGGCCTCTGTCCCTGGCACTGCCCTGGAGATTGTGGTCAGAGCCCACACTCTTGATCCTGCTTAAGAGCATTTCTTTAATCCTTTATGGTGGGTGATGGGATTATCTTATCACAGCCCTTCAAGTGTGGCTTCAGATCATCAGGGGCCCCGAACGTGCAGCCCAGCCCCTTTGATTCCAGGAGAGGGTCTGAGTCTCTGGGGCAGCCTAGGCCTTGCCAGCAACTCAGGGCTCTTAGGCGCTGCGGCCCTCCCAGGGCCTCTGCCTTGAGTCTGTTGTGCTCTGCGCCCCCGGATGATTCCAAGGCCCCTGAAGCCGCCGAGTCTGGGGTCAGGAGAGCTGTCTTCGCCCCGCTGCTTGCCCACTGCATTTGTGCGCCTGCTGTGCGCAGGAGCCTGGGTTTCTGGTGAGGACTCCGCCAGACTCCTGAGAGCGAGTCCACCAGGAAAAGCTGTGCCTTTACACAGAGGTGAAGGGTTAAGAGCACGTGTGTGGAACTGGACCGATGACGCGAGGCTCTGTCCCTTGCAGGTGTGTGCCTTTGGGCACCTCGCTTCTCCCAGGCTTAATTTTACTGTTTGAAAGTAGAGGCAATAAAACCACCTTGCAGAGCTGTTAGGAAGGTTACTTATGATAATATCTGTCTGTCCTTGAATTGTGGTGCTGCCTGCCCGACACAGGTAGGTGTTCAGTGCGCAGACGCCAGTGCTGCAGGGCGTGCTGCTGTTTACTGAGCGCTCAGTTCAGGCCGGGAGCAGTTCTGAGCATTCTGTATTTATTAATTCAAATAATCAGGTGGGTATTGCTGTAATTTCCATTTTATAGGTGAGAAGAATGAGGTGAGTGGTCCAGGGTCCCACACTGGTGTGGAGCAGAGCCCCCTGCACTGACTCCTCCTCCTCGCCTCACCCCCGAGACCCTTGACCGATTGTGGACTTTTGTGTAAAATAGAAAAATGGCTAATTTTAAAATTTGAGTCCAGTGTTTTTGCCTTTCAGTGATTCTGAGTTGCTTTATTTTCGCTTTGCCTGATGCCTTCCCATACGTGTGAGCGAGTCAGATTGCTCTTTTTGTTTGTTTGCCAGATCATTCTGTCTACCAATATCGCAGAGAGTTCTGTCACGGTTCCAGACGTCAAGTACGGTGAGGTCCCCGTCTCCCCCAACGTGGCCGGGCAGTCGTGGCCTGTGTGTCCTCGGGAGGCCCCTCCCCGTACTGTCCCCTCCCTGTTCTGGAGGTGCAGGCTCCATGCTGTCCTCCGAGCACGTGCATCCTTCCACGTGGGCAGCCTCTGGGCACGGTTACTTATACAGGAAGTGATCCGGGGCGTGCCAGGGGCTTGTGGGCAGTAGAGCGTTGGGGCTGCCCCGCCGGACATCGTGACTGGAGGGAGGACCCCAAGTCCTCCCCGTTGCTGAGGGTGGTTGAGAAGGACCCCGAGTCAGTACAGGGGTGAGGGCACTCAGGCTGGGCGCCCACGTGTGTGTCCTTGATGACTCTGTGAGGCTGTGGGTTCATGTTTGAGAGCCAGAGGGACTTCCTGGCGGTCCAGTGGTTCAGATCGTGCTCCCAGTGCAGGGGGGCGTGGGGTGCGTCCCTGGTCGGGGAACCAGATCCCGCACGCGGAGCATCACAGCCAAGAAAAAGTTTGGGAGCCTGACACGTGCCAGACAGTGTTCTCGATGGGAGGCCTGCAGGATGGGCCAGACGTGTTGTCTGGTGAGAGACGTTGGTAGGTAAAAAAGTGTGTGGTTCCAGGTCAAGGTGGATGTTACATAGGACAATCATCCAGAGAAAGGGGTTACCGTTAATTGGGAAGAATGACCTTTTGGTTGGGGCCGTGGGGGCCCCCTCTGTGAAGAGGTGACAGCTGTGGGGGGCTTGACTTGGGGGTGCCCGAGTGTGGAGGAGCCGCAGGGTGCCGGCGTGGGGCCAGGCCAGCAGGCCGTCCCGGGGCAGGGAGACAGTGCCAACCACGGGGTGACTCTGTTCTCCTGACGCGGGGGCGGGCGGGCACTGACAGACGGGCGATGAGATGAGTAACCACGGGCCGCCCGGTGGGCTGTGGGTGTCCGGAGGGTGAGGAGCGGGCAGAGGGGCTGGGGGCCTGTGCTTGGTCAGCAGGAAAGGCAGGTCGTTAGACGAGGGGCAGGAGGGAGCTGCTCCTCAGATGGACAGACCATGGGTCCGTGTGTGGGGATTAAGGGCTGCTGGGGAGGGTTGCAAGACAGCGGTGGGGGGACTCCAGCTCCAGAGAGGAGGCTGGAGATGGAGCCTGAGGGGATGTCGGGTGGGGGCACGGAAGGCGAGTTGGGTGGAGGATGGGCACAGGACGGGGTCCTGGATGCCGCCTGCCCCGTGTCTGGGAGTGGAGGTCCCCGCGGGTGATGGTGGGGGGAGTGTCCGGGGCCTGGTGGAGCCATCAGGACGGGCTGGGAGCACATGGTGTCGTGGACGTGCAAGAGGGTCTCCTGAGGCGGGTGGGGGCGGGGTGGGCGGGCAGGGCACTGAGGAGGGGCGCGCACGTGCGGCGGGAACAGACCCTCTTCCTGCACGGAGCCTGCCTGCTCTGTGCTGGGCCTGGGGCATGGGAAGAGCGGCACGGGCCCTGTCCCCGGGTGTTAGAGGGGAGGACCCTGACATGGACATGGAGCAGCCGCCCCCAGCCCCCTAGCATGCACGCACGTGCACGCGCACGCACACACACACACACACACACACACACACACGGCTGAGACCTGACTGTACACACACACACACACACACACACACACACACACACACACACACGGCTGAGACCTGACTATCCCCGCTTCAGCTGTGCTTCTGCGTGGCCGCGAGTCCTGGGAGGCTGGGGTGCAGCCCGCACCGGCTCCCTGTGCTGCAGGGGCTCTGACCAGCAGTCTTCTTTCCGTCCGGATGCCCAGTCCGTAGGAGGGGAGAGCATGGCCACCGCTGCCTTGTCCTGGGCAGTTGGGAGTGGCTGGTCTTTTCCAGAGGCTGCTGTGTGTACATCAGTTCTAAAGGCTGTGTGTTCCATAAATCGACTTATCCCTCTGCACTGTGATTGTCACGGTTATTTCTTGCTAGCCTAGCCTGGTATTTACATTCCCTTTTTTATGACAGTTATAGATTTTTGTTTGACCAGAACTCTGGTTTGTGATGAAGACACGAATTACCAGAGTCTGCGGCTGAGCTGGGCCTCTAAGACCAGCTGTGAGCAGAGGAAAGGTAAGGTGTTTGTGTTCCAGCACAGCCCCAGGGCCTGGCGACACACTGGGGGTCCTTTCAAGGTTTTTGCTCTTTGTATGTTTAGTCTTAATCAGAGATTACCTTTATTGGAACCAGTTTTACGTATAAAGCAACAGCATCTCACAGCATCAGACTCTGTTTCCATGCCCGACCCTCCTCTCCACTGAGCAGCTGAGTGTGTTGGCATGCCCACCAGGAGTGTGTGGTCACCTTTCACAGTGCCAGGGTACGAAAGCTGGCACTCACGTTCTCACCTTTGAAAGCTTGCAGCTTGAAGGGTCATATGTAGAGGACTTCCTGTGTTTCCCCCAGAGTGTATTTTGTCTTTTACTCCTCTTGACAGGGTATTTCATAGAGAAAAAGTCACATTTTGGTGTAGTTTGGGTTGTATCAGCTTTTCTTCTTATGGATCATGCTCAAGATTCAGACAAGAGCAGTTCGCCTAGCCTGGACTGTGAGGGGTTTCTTGTGTTTCCTCTGGAGTCACATCAGCTGGTTCTTGCCTCCGTGTCTCTGATCCACGCAGTCAGTTCTCGTCGCTGATGTGCGGTTTGTCTGGATGCAGTGTCCCCGCGCCGTCGTCCTCTGGTGAAGGGCGTGCGCACCTCTGCGCACACCACGGGCTGCGCTTGTCTGGGGCTGTTTCTGCTTCTTCATTGCGTTCTCTCGTCTGTTTTTCCTCCACCAAGAACACACTGTGAGACTTAACATGAAGCAGATGGGTTCCTGCCCCTCCATTCTTCATTCTCAAGGTTGTTCTAACTGTTCTGTTAGGCTTTGCCTTTCTGTGTAGACTTTAGAATGATGTTGTGTACGCATACACAGAAGCTGCCCCTGGTGCTGCTAGGACTTGGTTAACCCTGAACACGAGTTTGTGGAGACCTGAGTCTGCCTGTCGCTGAGTGCGTGTGTCTCCCTTGTTTAGGGTGTCTTTGACGTCGTCAGCCAGCATTGTGTTATTTTCAGCAGACAGACGCTGCATGTGATCTGCTAGAAAGTGTTAGTCACTCAGTCATGTCATGTGATCTCATGGACCGTAGCCTGCCAGGCTTGTCTGTCCATGGCATTCTCTAGGCAAGAATACCGGAGTGGTTTGCCATTTCCTTCCTCAGGGACCTTCCCGATCCGGGGATCGCGCCCGGGCCGCTTGCGTTGCAGGCAGATTCTCACCCTCAGAGCCACCAGGGAGGCCGTTTTGCTAGATCTGTGTCTAAGTGCTCAGTTTAATTGGAGGGACTGCAGTGGTTGTGAGGGCGTCGTTCACGCGGGTTTTCACATGCTCGTTTCTAGTGTATACACGTGGTTTATTTTCTGTGCTGCTGTTGAGTCTGGTGACTCACCGATTTCACTTGTTGGTTCCAGGAGTTGTGCGTTTGGTTTTGTCATTACCTTGGGATTTCCCGCGTGCAGTCCTGTCGTCTGAAGATACGCGGGTGGGGTGGAGGTGGAGGCAGAAGCCTGGACACTCCCCTCAGTCTCCTGGTGGCAAGGGGGGCGGATTCCCAGGTTGGTGGGGCAGAAAGGGCAGGGGTCCAGGCTCCACAGGCACCTCCCTGGCTGCCCCCACTTTTTAAAAGCAAGTATTCATGAAGAAGCCCCCTCCCCGCCTTCCGCGCTCTCAGATTTTATCCTGTTTTTGGATAAAGCAGTTTTCATTGTGCAAGCGATACCATCGCAAGAGAAGAGCCATTGATCGGCCAGTTTCCATGGGCCAGGCCTGCTTCTGAGCTCTGCACACTCAGGTCATGTGAAGTCGTCATGAAGGGCGGACGCTTCCGCACAGGTGTGGGGACAGGGCACAGCCAGCCCATCCGCTGGGGGAAGCGTGGCTTCTCTCGCCAGCTCGATTATCAGTGTAAACTATGTGTTTGGAGGAGAGGTGTGGTGTTTATAATGTTCTGATTGCCGTTGCATTCTGGGGCCAATGTGGTAGTCTTTGGAAATGTGCATTTGATACTGTACTGAGTACAAGTTAGCACTTAATTTCTGTGTATAAGGTTGCTTCTAACACTGACCTATTCTGAAGTTTTTACTGACCTGATTTGGTAGAAGATAACAGAGTTTTCCTTAGTACTTAATGGTTATTCTGAAAAATGTCTTTATGCTTATGTTAAAGTAACTAATGCCAGCATTTGAATGTTCCCCCTTTGAAGGCCGCGCTGGACGGGTGTCTAAAGGATACTGTTACAGACTCGTGCACAAGGATTTCTGGGACAACTCCATCCCCAACCACGTCATCCCTGAGATGTTGGTAACGAACTTTGGTCATCCTCATAGTTGGTTTTTATGGGCAGTTTTACCCAACAGTCTGAGGAGTATATTTTGAGTGTCATATAATTTTGACCCTGGAAACATCACTTGTGACCAGGGTCGTCTTGAATGCCAGCACTGGCTTCATCGCCTGGGCCCCAGGCCCCTGAGGGAGTCGCGCCGTGCCAGCGGATGGCCCGAGGAGCGCTGTGCCCAGCTGCCCCGTGCGTGCCTTCCGTCTGTGCCTTCCATCCGTGCCGTCGCTGCTGCCCCTGCCCTCCCCTCCTCGCTCTCTGACCCCCTCCATCATCCGTCTTCCGTCTGTCTCCCGCTCCTCCTCTCCCGCATCTCTCCATCCCCAGTCTCTCTCTCTCCTCCGCCCAGCCCTCTGCCTCTTTCTGTTTTCCTTTCTTAATTCTCTTTACCTCTTCTCTTGCACTGCTTCCTCTGGAGTACTAGTCATGTGAGTAGGTGAGTTGATTTACTGATTTTTCTGTTTCTAAACTCAAGTTCTCTTCTTTTCAGCGTTGTCCGTTAGGAAGCACGATATTGAAGGTGAAGTTACTTGACATGGGTGAGCCCAGGGCTCTGCTGGCCACGGCCCTTTCTCCACCTAGTCTGAGCGACATTGAACGCACCATCCTTCTGCTCAAGGAGGTAGGACCCTCCCATACTTGTTCGTGATGGGAAAAGCTAAGATTTTTTGGGTGAATTTTATAGGTTTCATGATGTGGATATCTTTAAGGTATTTTGATGGTTGTAAACAGTGCTTGCTTGGCTAGGCGTTCATGACTAACGGTTGGTTCCAGATTTATATAGTAGTTCAGACCAGCTTTGTTAGCCGCTCCTGCGCTCTCGCCACCCGTCACCCACCCCCACCGGGCTTGCTGTTTGCTGGTGAGGCTGAGAAGCCCTGGCAGGGCCGCTGGGCGCAGTGCGGCCCTGTTCCCCAGCTCCGGCCGCAGGAGCCCTCTCCCCTGCCCTCGAGTCCTGCTCCTCGCCCCCACCAGCCTTCTCCTTCCTGGTGCTGGAGGCCTTGCCCCTGTGGTGGGCTCCGGCTCTGCCCCTGCGGTGGGCAGCCTGGCCAGGCGCCCCCGTCTGCCAGCTGTGCGCGTGTGCCTCCGGCCCTTGGCCTTGGGGTGCCTCTTGTACTTGCTTGGGTGTCTGTAAAACACGCTCCATCCAGTTGAGGACATCTTTCTCCGCGTGGGGGCTGCTCCATCTGGCTGTGAATGATGCGGCAGCTGGATATTTGGGATTGGGCCTGCCACGTTCGTTAGCCTGTGAGTTACGTGGAAATAATGAAATGGCGTTCTCGGCTTCAAAAAAACCGTTAGTCTCAGTCTTTAGTAAGCTGACTCAGAGGCCCTGTGGAACCTTGCTCATCCACAGCTGGTCCCTGTCTTAAACTCCCTGCCTGAGGGAAGAAGGGCGTGGGCAAAGCCGCGCTTGCTGACGGCCCTGCTTTGTTTCATGAAGGTGGGAGCGCTTGCGGTGAGCGGGCGGAAAGAAGACGACAACCCCCACGATGGTGAGCTGACCTTCCTAGGAAGGGTTCTAGCCCAGCTTCCTGTCAGTCAGCAGCTCGGCAAACTCATAGTCCTCGGACACGTGTTCGGGTGTCTGGACGAGTGTCTCATCATCGGTGCGTGTGCAGCGGCCAGGCGGTGACGGAGGGCGCAAGGCGAGGCCCTTCTGAGCATCTCACGTTGTCTTTGTTTATTCTCTTGATAGCGGCATCTCTTTCCTTGAAGAATTTTTTTGCGATGCCTTTCAGGCAGCATCTTGATGGATACAGGTATTTTCCTCTCGTACTTCTAAGCTGCCGTGTTTTACAGGGAGCAGGTGACGCCCTTTGTTGTCTGTTTTTAGGAACAAGGTGAATTTCTCTGGCAGCAGCAGGAGCGACTGCATCGCACTTGTTGAAGCCTTTAGAGTAAGTCCAGCTCCGAAAGCAGCGACCGCGGGTGTCAGGACACTTTCACGCCCTGTGCCTGTCTTCGTTAGGAGGATTTTTAGTGTTACCGACCCCTGAGACTAAAGAAACTGTTGGGAGAAGTATGTCAGGATGGGAGTCTGAGTCTTTGAAGTTGACTGGAAAAAAATCTCCCAACTGAAAATCCTAATTCACCCACTTAAAAGAATAATTTTAGTGTATAGTAGAACTGTATGTTAACTTTGATAATTTTCAGAAAGAAAGAACAAATCTGTAAATTGTCTGTGGTCAGGAAAGAGTTTTGACCCTGATGGTTTCTTTGCAGGCGTGGCAGACCTGCAGACAGAGAGGGGAGCTGCGGCACCCGAAGGTCAGTGGCCGTTCCCCGAGTCTCTCTGCTGTGACTGCTGGCGCCGCGGGAGTTGCCTGGGCCCCCGCGCTCAGCCTCATCGCCCGTGCGACCCGGCAGCGCCGGCTCCTGGAGGTGGCGGCCTGTGTGCGGCCGTGCTGCCCGCCGCCCGCCTCCGAGACCGGGGACCCTTCAGTGTCAGGAGCCCCGGCAACTGCCGGGACCGCAGGCCTGGGGGCCACGCCTGGGCTGCCGCTCAAGAGCGGAGGGGCTCGGGGCTTTCCGTCTGCTGCTTCAGCCATGTGCTCCATAGTCGGCTTGGAAAAACCAGCCTTTAGCCATCGTTGTTTGGGGTGGGCACAGGCAGGTTTTGTTCTCCTTCTAAACTGAGCGTGTTCAAAAGATTGCTGGTAGGTATGTGTGTGTAAATTTGCCATGCCCAGATGCATCCTTAGAGCAACTGTCTGAGTTACTCATGAAAGCCATTGTGTAGACAGTCAGCCCAAAAAGAATAAATGCAAAAAGGCAAAATGGTTGTCTGAGGATGCCTTAGAAATAGCTGAGGGCAGAGGAGAAGCGAAAGGCGAAGGACAAAACAAAAGATAAGTCCTTCTGAATGCAGAGTTCCAAAGAATAGCAAGGAGAGATAAGAAAGCTTTCCTAAGTGATCAGTGCAAAGAAATAGAGGAAAACAATAGAATGGGAAAGACTAGAGATCTCTTCAAAAAAATTAGAGATACCAAGGGAACTTTTCATGAAAGTTGAGTTCAGTTCAGTCGCTCAGTCATGTCCGACTCTTTGCGACCCCGTGAATCGCAGCACCCCAGGCCTCCCTGTCCATCACCAACTCCCGGAGTTCACTCAGACTCACGTCCATCGAGTCAGTGATGCCATCCAACCATCTCATCCTCTGCCGTCCCCTTCTCCTCCTGCCCCCAATCCCTCCCAGCATCAGAGTCTTTTCCAATGAGTCAGCTCTTTGCATGAGGTGGCCAAAGTACTGGAGTTTCAGCTTCAGCATCATTCTCCCCAAAGGAATCCCAGGGCTGATCTCCTTCAGAATGGACTGCTCGGATCTCCTTGCAGTCCAAGGGACTCTCAAGAGTCTTCTCCGACACCACAGTTCAAAACCATCAATTCTTCGGCACTCAGCCTTCTTCACAGTCCAACTCTAACATCCATACATGAGCACAGGAAAAACCATAGCCTTGACTAGACGGACCTTTGTTGGCAAAGTAATGTCTCTGCTTTTGAATATGCTATCTAGGTTGGTCATAACTTTCCTTCCAAGGAGTAGGCGTCTTTTAATTTCATGGCTGCAGTCACCATCTGCAGTGATTTTGGAGCCCAAAAAAGTCAAGTCTGACACTGTTTCCACTGTTTCCCCATCATTTGCCATGAAGTGATGGGACCAGATGCCATGATCTTCGTTTTCTGAATGTTGAGCTTTAAGCCCACTTTTTTCACTCTCCACTTTCACTTTCATCAAGAAACTTTTTAGTTCCTTTTCACTTTCTGCCATAAGGGTGGTGTCATCTGCATATCTGAGGTTATTGACATTTCTCCCGGAAATCTTGATTCCAGCTTGTGTTTCTTCCAGTCCAGCATTTCTCATGATGTACTCTGCATATAAGTTAAATAAGCAGGGTGACAATATACAGCCTTGACGTGCTCCTTTTCCTATTTGGAACCAGTCTGTTGTTCCATGTCCAGTTCTAACTGTCGGTTCCTGACCTGCAAAGGTGGGCACAATAAAGTACAGAAACAGTATGGACCTAACAGGAGCAAAAGAGATTGAGAAGAAGTGGCAAGAATATACAGAAGAACTGTACAAAAAAGATCTTAATGATCCAGATAACCACGATGCTGTGATCACTCACCTAGAGTCAGCCATCCTGGAATGCGAAGTCAAGTGGACCTTAGGAAGCATCACTATGAACAAAGCTAGTGGAGGTGATGGAATTCTAGCTGAGCTATTTCAAATCCTAAAAGATGATGCTGTGAAAGTGCAGCACTCGATATGTCAACAAATTTGGAAAACTTGGCGGTGGACACAGGACTGGAAAAGGGCAGTTTTCATTCCAATCCCAAAGAAAGGCAATGCCAAAGAATGTTCAAATTATCGCACAATTGCACTCATCTCACACGCTAGTAAAGTAATGCTCAAAATTCTCCAAGCTAGGCTTCAACAGTACACGAACTGAGAACTTCCAGATGCACAAGCTGTATTTAGACAAGGCAGAGGAACCAGAGATCAAATTGCCAACATCTGTTGGATCATAGAAAAAGCAAGAGAATTTCAGAAAATCATCTGTTTCATTGACTACACTAAAGCCTTTGACAGTGTAGATCACGACAAACTGGAAAATTCTTAAAGAGATGAGAATACCAGAGCACCTTGGTTACCTCCTGAGAAATCTGAATGCAGATCAAGAAGCAACAGTTAGAACTGGACATGGAACCTGGACTGGCTCCAAATCAGGAATGGAGTACGTCAAGGCTGTATATTGTCACCCTGCTTATTTAACTTACATGCAGAGTACATCATGAGAAATGCCAGGTGGGATGAATCACAAGCTGGAATTAAGATTGCCGGAGAAATATCAATAACCTCAAATATGCAGATAACACCACCCTCATAGCAGAAAACGAAGAAGAACTAAAGAACCTCTTGATGAAGGTGAAAGAGGAGAGTGAAAAAGCTGGCTTAAAGCTTAACATTCAAAAAATGAAGATCAGGGCATCTGGTCCCATCACTTCATGGCAAACAGATGGGGAAACAATGGAAACAGTGACAGACTTAATTTTCTTGGGCTCCAAAATCACTGCAGATGGTGACTGCAGCCATGAAATTAAAAGTCACTTGCTGCTTGGAAGAAAAGCTATGACCAACCTAGATAGCATATTAAAAAGCAGAGACATAACCAAGAAAGATCTGTATTATCAAAGCTGTGGTTTTTCCAGTGGTCATGTATGGATGTGAGAGTTGGACCACAGAAAAAGCTGAGCACTAAAGAATCGATGCTTTTGAACTGTGCTGTTGGAGAAGGCTCTTGAGAGTCCCTTGGACAGCATGGCAGTCCAAGCAGTCCATTCTAAAGGAGGTCAGTTCTGAATATTCATTGGAAGGACTGATGCTAAAGATGAAACTCCAATACTTTTGGCACCTGATGCAAAGAGCTGACTCATTGAAAAAGACCCTGATGCTGGGAAAGATTGAAGGCAGAAGGAGGAGGGGACGGCAGAGGACGAGATGGTTGGACGGCATCACCGACTCGATGGACATGGGTTTGAGCATAGTGCAGGAGTTGGTGAGGGACGGGAGGCCTGGGGTGATGCAGTCCTTGGGGTTGCAAGGAGTCGGACACGACTGTGTGACTGAACAAAGAGCCAGCCAGTGTTTTTCCTGTCGGTTTCTATTCTTCCTCGTGAGATGTACGTATTATCGTAGATGTATCAGTTCTGGTTTATTACATTAACATCAAATATTATGCTTTTGTGTATTTAAAGGATGAACTTGACTGGGGGCGGTTAAATTACATTCAGATCAAGAGAATTAGAGAGGTAAGTTGTATATTCTTTGAACGCAAGTAAAGGTGACGTTTATCAAGTACCGGCAGTGCCCAGGGTGCTGTACAGTGCTGTGCTTAGTTGCTCAGTCGTGGGGGACTCTTCGCGACCCGTGGGTAGCAGTGAGCCTTCCAGGAAGTGCATCCTGTGTCCAGCGGAAGTAGACTCGATGTGTTGCGGTCACAGTTACGGTTTGTTATCGTGAAAGGACACAGATGACTTCCAGCAAAGGTGCAAGGCGGGTGGGGAGGGACCAGGAGAGATCAGCGTCGGCCCGCAGTCGGGGTCTCGCGGCAGGGCCTCTGGGCAGCACGGGTGCTCACAGCCTGCAGGAGACCGCAGGCCGGGGGGGCTCGCTGGCCTTGGCCTGCAGGCTTGTGTTGAGGGCTGGTTACGTGGTCTGGGGTGTGCACCTGGTTGACCTCACTTGCTTGGTTTTCAGCTCCTCTGAAGGTCACATGGATACCCTGTGGCCCAGGCCCCTTGCCCCCCGCCCCCACGATGTCGCACTGCTCCATGAACTGCTTGTTGCGTTCGTGCTGAACCAAGGCCTCAGCTGAACAAAGACGCTCTTAGGGCCAGTATGCCAGGGACCCAGAGCTGACCTGCCCGGAGCCAGACCTTCCTCTGGAATGTCCAGGACGTGGACAGCCGGGCCTGCTGACTCAAGGCCTTTACTGCACCGGTTTGCAAGATGCTGTGTCTGTTTTATTGTATTTTCAGAGAACTGACTCCTGGTTTGATTTGACAGTTTTACTGTGCACGTGTTTTGTGGGAGAGGAAAGGTAAAAGATTTCAGTGGATTGACTTTGGCTTTTTTCCATTAATTTAGTTTTTCTCTGGTTTACTTTTAGTTACTGAGGTGAGAATTTAACTTGTTATCACTTTCAGTCTTTTTAACTCATGTCTGACTCTTTTGAGATCCCATGGACTATAGCCTGCCAGGCTCCTCTGTCCACGGGGTTTCCCAGGCAAGAATATTGGAGTGGGATGGACTTTCAGTCTTTCTAATTAAAAGTAGTTAAAGCTGCGAGTTTTCTTGTGAGCAGTTTGGGTCCGTTGGTCTTTGACATCCCATGTGGGGATGCACGTTCCCTCCCCGCTATAGGGAGCTCACGGCTATCCCTGTCTGAGGCTTACTTTCACTGTTGGCTTTCTCCTTGATTCAGGGTCTTTTAGAAGAGTGTTTGAGTTTCTGGGTAGAAATATCTTTAGGTATCTTGTTTTGTTGTTAATATTTTGATTTTTATTGCATTTGGTCAGAAAAGGTGACTTGCATAATTTTAAATTGGTTTTTAATTAGACAAGCTGTATTTCCTGCAGCCTTCTGGGTATTTCAGTAGTGAGTGTGGAAGTGGCCAGGCTGGGCCCTTCCTGTGTCCCCAGGCTCGCCTCCTCTCCTCATAGGTCAGGACTTCTAAGAGTTTCCGTCCTCACCGTTCTTTTTTGTAGTCTTTTTCCAGTTACCTTTACAGCTGTGGCTTGTATAGTTTTTTCTTTCAGTTCAGTTCAGTTCAGTCGCTCAGTCGTGTTCGACTCTTCGCGACCCTATGAATCGCAGCACGCCAGGCCTCCCTGTCCATCACCAACTCCCGGAGTTCACTCAGACTCACGTCCATCGAGTCAGTGATGCCATCCAGCCATCTCATCCTCTGTCATCCCCTTCTCCTCCTGCCCCCAATCCCTCCCAGCATCCGAGTCTTTTCCAATGAGTCACCTCTTCGCATGAGGTGGCCAAAGTACTGGAGTTTCAGCTTCAGCATCATTCCCTCCAAAGGAATCCCAGGGCTGATCTCCTTCAGAATGGACTGCTCGGATCTCCTTGCAGTCCAAGGGACTCTCAAGAGTCTTCTCCAACACCACAGTTCAAAAGCATCAATTCTTCGGCGCTCAGCCTTCTTCACAGTCCAACTCTAACATCCATACATGAGCACAGGAAAAACCATAGCCTTGACTAGACGGACCTTTGTTGGCAAAGTAATGTCTCTGCTTTTGAGTATGCTACCTAGGTTGGTCATAACTTTCCTTCCAAGGAGTAAGCATCTTTTAATTTCGTGGCTGCAGTTACCATATGCATTGATTTTGGAGCCCCCAAAAATAAAGTCTGACACTGTTTCCACTGTTTCCCCATCTATTTCCCATAAAGTGATGGGACCGGATGCCATGATCTTCGTTTTCTGAATGTTGAGCTTTAAGGTCACTTTTTCACTCTCCACCTTCACCTTCATCAAGAGGCTTTTTAGTTCCTCTTCACTTTCTGCCATAAGGGTGGTGTCATCTGCATATCTGAGGTTATTGACATTTCTCCCGGCAATCTTGATTCCAGCTTGTGTTTCTTCCTGTCCAGCGTTTCTCATGATGTACTCTGCATAGAAGTTGAGTAAGCAGTGATAATATACAGCCTTGATATACTCCTTTTCCTATTTGGAACCAGTCTGTTGTTCCATGTCCAGTGCTAACTGTTGCTTCCTGGGAGATAATTTTGTGGTAAGTTAATTTATGATGCGTTCATAGGTGTTTGGATTTGTGTATTCTTGTGTGTATCCATTTGAAGTGTGATAAAATAATTTTACGTGAGACGATTCTATTTAAACTAAAGAGGTGTTTTGTTGAGGGTCACTGTGTAGCCGTTGTTTTTAATCACAGAGCAGCAGTGTGTGCTCCTGGCAGGAGGCCCTGGGAGTGTTCCGAGGGCCTGAGGCAGGGCGGTGGCCGCGGAGGCCCGCTCGGCCGCTGGCGCCTGTGTGTGCGTTTGCAGTGCTTCCTGTGAGTGTTATGAGCTGGGGTTGTGAAGCGTGTGCAGCTTTGTGTCCTGTTGTCTGTCGCACTGTATTGTGTGTCTTTTCCATCCTTTCTTAATCAGCCTCTAGTATCATGGCTCTCGGTAGCTGCAGGGTTTCACCCACAGGCGTAGCAGTATTTCCCAGTGTGGACTGCTTTTCTGGTGCTCCCACTACCCTGGGTGGCGTGGTCATCTGGAGACACTGTCGCTGTGTTCTTAGGTGGCCGAGTTATATGAAGAACTGAAGACTAGGGTCTCACAGTTCAACATGTATGTTGATTCCCGGCGGCCTGTCCTAGACCAGGAGTACAAGTACAAGCAGAGATTCATCCTGCAGGTACGTGGGGCACCCGGACGTCCTTCCTGGTTCCTTCTGCTCCTCTGGGCTCGGTTGTGAGAGTGCTTGCTCCCTTTCTCTGGTACAAGTTGTGCCTCACAGGAGATCTTAGACACACAGCGCTCACGCTGTGCTGGAGAACAGGAAACACTCCACCCTTGCGTTCAGGTTTCTATGTCACTGAGTTGGTGATCCAGACCCAGTTCTGATCTCTGGAGGCGTGTTTCTAAAGGCTGCTGTCTTTACTGCTTCCAGAGAGATCCTTTTATTTTGGCTTTTAAGAAAGTAAAATTGCTGTTAATATTACGTTGCTTTTACCCTACATCAGAAAGTTTTTTCAACTTTGGAGGCCGTGATCAGACTCCCTTGTTGGATGGAGCCTTGTAGGCGTGTGTGGAGGGAAGTGTGTCCTGGAGAGGCAGCCAGTGCTTCTGACTCAGGCTCAGAGGCGGAGGCGGGCTTGTCCTGCGTCCACCTGTTGGCTGACGCACACAGAGTTGGGATCCTGTAACCTGGAGGCTGCTGGGAAACCAATGTCAAATTACTTTAAGGTTGGGACAGTCTTCCTTGGGTGTTGGTTTCAAATGGCATGTTTTTAACTGACGAAGCGGCTCTTTGCAGAGTGCTTTTTAGAAGTGAGCATTGAAGGCAGGCCTGCTGCCCTGAGTCTATGTGCCCCAGTTGTAACTTTACCTGAACATTTTGGAGAAGGCCTGACCCATGGAAGGAAGTATGTTGAGGAGAAGGTAGAAAATGCTGGCTAGCCCCCAGGGCCCTGTGTGTGCAGTCATTTGTGTCCTTGTTCAACTCGCCACTGTTTTCTAAACCTCATTCTTTTTCCTAGCTGCACGGTGTGGCTTGTGGGATCTTAGTTCCCCAAGCAGTGATTGAACCTGTGTACCCTGGATTGGGAGAGTGGAGTCTTAACTACTGGACTGCCAGGGAAGTCCCTAAACCTCATTCTGAGAAATAGTCAGGCTCTTTGGAGCAATGATCTTGTAGAATGTGTTTCTGTTACAGGGAAGTAACCAGAATTGTGACTTTCTGGTTGGTTGATTAAAGGTCCAGGTTTTTAAAAAATATTAACTCATCTTTTATATTATGGATGTCATTCTGGGATGAGATTACTGTATTAATGAGACAATGTGATAGAATCATGCTGTTACTTCATGAAAATACATCTGTCTCCCAGGTTGTGTTGGCAGGTGCTTTTTATCCAAATTACTTTACTTTCGGGCAGCCTGATGAAGAGATAGCCACGAGGGAGCTGGCAGGCAAAGACCCAAAGACGACCATCGTGGTAGGTGGGGAGACAGTGGCCTTCCCTGGGGGAGACTGGGCGCTCGGTTTTCAGGCAGGCATCATTCCAGTGTGGCCAGTACGGAACATTTTATTTCCCCTTTGTCTCTGTTTGTATAAATGCTTAGTGGATTTTTTTCCCCTAAAGTGAATTTCATGGCTTGTCTGACCTTTTCACATGCCTCCACTGGTTCCTGTCTCACAGACCTGGCCTGAAGAAAGAAGGCCTTGTGGAGTGAAGTAGTCAAGGCTAACCTTGCCTGCCCCATCTCGTTCTGAAGGATTTAACATACTTCTCCATAAATTTAAGAGCAGGTGGTTAATAACTTCATTTTACGCAAAGTGTAAAGGGTTATTTGGTTGGCAACTTTGTACTGCGATTTAAACTCTGATCCCCATTCACACGTAACAGAATCACCTAGAGAGTGTTTGTTTATTTTGAAATTCAGACTTGAGGCCCTGTGCCACAGAATCTGAACTAGAAGTGCGGCCTGAAAATTAGTGTTTAAATAACATGAGCTCTGGGCGAATCTCATGGTCAGTCACAGCGCTCACCACCTATCAACGCTGGTGGACTCTGTGTCTAATCAAACCTGAGCCCAGGGTGACTTCAGGGTCGGCCTCTGGGAGTCGGGCTTTCGTGGGCTCGTGCTGCGACCTCAGCCTGCATCTGCTAAAGGGGTGCGGAGACCTGGCGAGGCTCCCGGCGGTGGCGAGCCCACAGCACTGCGGCCTCTCCTCCCCCACTGGGGCTGTGCTCTGCTAGTGAAGAAGCAGAGTTCACACTGGGGTGGGGGTGGGGGGGTCTTGGAGGAGCACCGCGCTTTGTCCCGCGGAGGTGCTTGTCAGCTCTGCCTCGCGGTGGGGAAGCCTGGCTGGGCCTCTGCTCTTCCTGATGGCCATGGTGGACGAAGCACGCTCGGCGCACGTCCTTGGATGTGGGACTGTGCTTGCCTGTTCACCATGCGCTCTGCGGGCCAGAATTCCCTCCCGTGTGCTTTGTAACAGCTGAGCTCGTGCTAGTATGGACTGTCCTCTGAGGGCGCCTTTGCTAGCTGCTTTTTACTCATTTTTCTTTGCATTTCACCCTTCGAGTGAGAGATTGGTCATCGCCCTTAATTCATGACGTGGCTGGGGGGTCCGAGGGTGGCTCTGTGACTTGCCGAAAGAGACTGAACAAGGCAGGACTTGAACTCAGACCCGAATCCACAGCCCTTGCTGTTCACGACCTGCTGCCTCTTGTGGAGCTGTGCTGGGCATGGGGCAGTGGCTCCGGGTTTCATACCAGAGTCAGAGCTCAGAACCCAGATGGCCCTGTGGGGAGGGCAGGGTGGGTGTGGGGAGGGGGCGGAGTGGGGAGGGGCGGAGTGGGCAGGGTGGGTGTGGGGAGGGGGCGGAGTGGGGAGGGGCGGAGTGGGCAGGGTGGGTATGGGGAGAGGGCAGAGTGGGCAGGGTGGGAGTGGGGAGGGGGTGGAGTGGGGAGAGGGAAGGAGGGGTTGCCCAGGGCCTCCTGGTTGGGTGTTGCCTGCAGGGTGAGGACCCACTCCCGCCTCTCAGGGGTGTCTGCATTCCCACCACTGCCTGTGTAGACATACCATGTTTGATAAAGATATATAGGCTACTCTGTTATTTTAAGGTGAAATGAAGTCTTTTGTGTATTGGACTTTTGGACTATTTTAACAGGGAAGAATCAGTTTTCATTCCAATCCCAAATTAAGGGCAATGCCAAAGAATGTTTAAACTACTGCACAATTGCACTCGTTTCACATGCTAGCAAGATTATGCTCAAAATTCTCCAAGCTAGGCTTCAACAGTATGTGAACTGAGAACTTCCAGATGTACAAGCTGGATTTAGAAAAGGCAGAGGAACCAGAGATCAAGATTGCCAACATCCTTTGGATCACAGAAAAAGCAAGAGAATTCCAGAAAAAACATCTGCTTCATAGACTATGCTAAAGCCTTTGACTGTGTGGATCACAACAAACTGGAAAATTCTTAATGAGAATACCAGACCTACCTGCCTCTTGAGAAGTCTGTATGCAGGTCAAGAAGCAACAGTTAGAACTGGACATGGAACAGCAGACTGGTTCCCAATTGGGAAAGGAGTACGTCAAGGCTGTATATTGTCACCCTGCTTATTTAACTTATATACAGAGTACATCATGAGAAACGTTGGGCTGTAGAATCACAAGCTGAAATCAAGATTGCCAGGAGAAATATCAATAACCTCAGATATGCAGATGACACCACCCTTATGGCAGAGGTTGAAGAGGAACTAACGAGCCTCTTGATGAAAAGTGAAAGAGGAGAGTGAAAAAGCTGGCTTAAAACCCAGCATTCAGAAAACGAAGTTCATGGCAAATAGATGGGGAAACAATGGAAACAGTGAGAGACTTCATTTTTGGGGGCTCCAAAATCACTGCAGGTGGTGATTGCAGCCATGAAATTCAAAGACGCTTGCTCCTTGGAAGAAAAGCTATGAGCAACCTAGACAGCATATTAAAAAACAGACACGTTACTTTACCAACAAAGGTCTGTCTAGTCAAAGCTCTGGTTTTTCCCAGTAGTCATGTATGGATGTGAGAGTTGGACCATAAAGAAGGCTGAGCATCAAAGGATTGATGCTTTTGAACTCTGGTGTTGGAGAAGACTCTTGAGAGTCCCTGGACTACAAGGAGATCAAACCAGTCAATCCTGAAGGAAATCAGCCCTGAATATTCATTAGAAGGATTGATGATGAAACTGAAGCTCTGATACTTTGGCCTCCTGATGCAAAGAACTGACTTCTTAGAAAAGACCCTGATGCTGGCAAAGACTGAAGTCAGGAGGAGAAGGGGATAACAGAGGACGAGATGGTTGGATGGCATCACCTACTTGATGGACATGAGTTTGAGCAAGCTCCGGGAGATGGTGTGAAGGACAGGAAAGCCCACTGTGCTGTAGTCTGTGGGGTCACAGAGAGTCGGGCACGACTGAGCGACTGAACAGTGTGGAAGAATTAGCCTTTGTCCGATGTGTGTTATTAAAGCTTAGTTATTACCCACAGCGGTCGTTAGTCCTTCTGTGCCCTGCTGTGGGGTCCACCTCTCTGGTTAGAGACGGCGCGCTCTGCTCTGTGAACACGGTGACTCGCGGGGGCTCCGGGTCTGCCCCTGCTAACGCCTGCCGTGTTTTACAGCTGAAGCATATCCCTCCCTACGGATTTCTCTACCACCAGCAGCTGCAGTCTCTCTTCAGACAGTGTGGCCAAGTCAAGTCCATCGTGTTCGATGGTGCAAAGTAAGTGGTGCACTTTTGTAATCCACTGCGGCTGCGAAAGAGCCGTGAGGTTTTCACTTTTGCAGGGGCCGGTTCTTGAAACTGGGTGTGTGGGAGAATGGGCCCACACGTCAGAGGGCCGCTGTGGACAGCTCTCGAAGCGCAGCTGCGGTTCATGTAGCTGTGTGTCTGCTCTCAGCCGAGTTTCTCCTAAAGGAGCCGAGCTGTGTGGTTCCGGGTCTGACACCCAGGGTGTTCAGTAGTGTGAGGGGTATGGGCTGACGCTCGGGGGGTGCACTGCACTGGGGTGTGTCTGGCTGAGATTTCACATGTGGGCCAGCCGCCAGAAGTACCCCCAGGAGACTTTGCTTCAGTCATTTAGAACCTGGGGGACAAAGAGCGAGGAGCCAACGGGGATAGGGAATGGGAGGAGGCTGGGAGGCAGGGGAGGGATGTCGTGGGCTCGGCTTGTTCCACCTCTTGAGTTGGGAACACTCAGGGAAGAGGAGAATCATGGTGATCTAGAGTCTTCGAAAGAAATGATCTCTAAGGAGAGACCTGGGCGCCTTCTAGAGACAGCTGGTGGGACCGGAATGGATGTGCGTGAAGGGAGCCCCAGGCAGGTGGGGGTCAGTGGAGGGGGCGGAAAGGGAGCTGAGGCGGGACAGTGGAGTTGGGAGGGGGACTAGGGGTGGAAGGACAGTGGAGCCGGCCGCTCTTACCAGCTCAGGGCTCCGGCTCCCCCAGGCTCGCGCTCTCCGGGACAGCAGCTGGAGGGTCACGAGTCTGTTTCTGAGTGTGATGTTTGACCTGGGCAGTTTTGACATTCATTCACCAGCAAATGTGAACGAGAGGGTTTTCCCGTTTATACCAGGGAGTGCCTGGCGGGCACCCACACTGCGTGTTTGATTCTTACCCCTTGGGAGGGGTGGGCTGGCAGGACCCTGCGGAGCGGGGCGGTGGAGGCCGTGCCTCAGCGTCACTGTGATAAACCGGGTGTTTGAGGGGGGCCAGAAAGATCGCTGAGCTGCTCAGCTGTGTGCTTTTCTCTCTCTGCATTTTATTCTACAATAAACTAGCAAAACCCAGACCTATCACTTTGTTCCAATAATGACAATTAAGATTTCTTAGCTGGACATTCCACTTGAAGTCGGTCTTTATTTCACATTATACTGCATGATACGTGAGGACGATACTGGCTTTTAATTTAATGGTATGTCATTGTAATTTTTATTGCTCTTAAGTGAGTAGTTTCCTCTTGAATACATCTTCTTGATTAACCCTGTGATGAGAAGTTAGTTACTAGGTAGTTTTGAGGAGATGTGTAGCTGAAAATCTTTTATCTGAACTTGAGAGAAATTAATATACACTTAACTCTGTTTCAGACGCCTCATAAGCTTATTTTTTATCTGTATTTGTGGAGCAGAGCCTTTGTGGAGTTTTCACGCAATCCAACAGAGAGGTTTAAAACGCTCCCTGCCGTGTACATGGCCATCAAGATGTCTCAGCTCAAAGTGTCCCTTGAACTCAGTGTTCACTCTGCAGAGGAGATTGAAGCGAAGGTGCAAGGAGGGGCCGTGTCCAAGCTCCGGAACACGAGGTAGGCTCAGGAGGCGGGTGGGCACGACTCTGTCCTGCTGCCTACACATTCTCAAATGCCACTTTTGAGCAGCTGCTTAGCCGTGCTGAAGGTCACACACTCGCACTGGCCTGGGCTGCCGTGTGCGCTCGCACGGTCACTCGACCTCTCTGAACCTCAGCGTTTGCGTCTGTGTGGTAGCTGCGGCACCTGTGGTCAAGGCTGCCGGGGAGTGGGCGGAGTCGCTGTGTCATTTTCAGTTGAGTCGAGGGGACCGAGCCTGGTGCCAGCCGCCTTTCTTCCTCCTTCCCGTCGCTCCTTTTCTCAAGCACAAGAGGGTCTTCCTTGTCCTCAGCGGAGCTGACCCGGCACGGAGTGGCGGCGCCCTTGGGAGCTCCTGGCAGGCAGCGCAGGGGTTCCGCCCGGCCCGGGGCGCTGCCGTGCGGTTGGCGGCTCTGCGCACCTTGGGCCGACCTGAATGCCCTCGGCGTCCCCGGTGGGAGCACTTTCGGTTGTGCCCGCAGAGCTGCAGTCCTGTGTCTTTCCTCTCAGTCATCTTGTAAGCCCCCGAGGCACCCAACCCGAAGTCGAGGAGTGGGGAGGAAGGGAAGTATGGCCACGAGTGTGGCTGGTGTGGGATGACCTGACTCTGAGGGTGGCAGCTGGGTGTGCTGAGTCTGGGGCCATGTGCAGCACACCCGTCCCGCTGCCTGGCTGCCTGGGCACCTTACTTAACAGACGGGTCTGCGGACAGGGCAGAGAGGCGGGTCAGGGTCTCTCATCATCCTTCCTCTTCATGGAAGAATAAAATTACTAGGGAAAAAAGGAAACCTTTTCTCAAACTTGAGTTGTATCTCCTCACATTTTAGCATTGGCTGTGTTGCTGCTTTAAGGGATGAATGATAACTGGATTTTTTAGAAACCACGTATGTGTTTTCTAATGACATGACTTCATGACCTAGGCGTGGACTTCTTAGTGACATGACGCAGCCGTGGATTCTTATGGTTTTCTAAAGGTCAGGGTTACTCACCTCTGAACCCACAAGTCAGGAGACCTTGCAGTTCCCAGATTTAGAATTTATATCCTTGAAAGCAGAATTCCGTGACAATCTTGAGCATTAGCATGTGTTTGTAGAGGGTGGTGTGTGACTGTGGGGTGCACCCCCTGCCCCAGGGCAGCGCAGGACACCGGCAGAGTCTCTCGTGGGAGATGAGGTGCAGTTCGTCGTCACTGGCTGTGTCTCATTAAACCTCCTTTCCTGTAGTAGCCGTGGACTAGTGCGAGCAGTCGCCTCACATACGTGAGCACACGCGTGTTCTTTGTGACACCTCTGTTGCACTAGTGCGAGCAGTCGCCTCACGTACGTAAGCACACGCGTGTTCTTTGTGACACCTCTGTTGCACTAGTGCGAGCAGTCGCCTCACGTACGTAAGCACACGCGTGTTCTTTGTGACACCTCTGTTGCACTAGTGCGAGCAGTCGCCTCACGTACGTAAGCACACGCGTGTTCTTTGTGACACCTCTGTTGCACTAGTGCGAGCAGTCGCCTCACGTACGTAAGCACACGCGTGTTCTTTGTGACACCTCTGTTGCACTAGTGCGAGCAGTCGCCTCACGTACGTAAGCACACGCGTGTTCTTTGTGACACCTCTGTTGCACTAGTGCGAGCAGTCGCCTCACGTACGTAAGCACACGCGTGTTCTTTGTGACACCTCTGTTGCACTAGTGCGAGCAGTCGCCTCACGTACGTAAGCACACGCGTGTTCTTTGTGACACCTCTGTTGCACTAGTGCGAGCAGTCGCCTCACGTACGTAAGCACACGCGTGTTCTTTGTGACACCTCTGTTGCACTAGTGCGAGCAGTCGCCTCACGTACGTAAGCACACGCGTGTTCTTTGTGACACCTCTGTTGCACTAGTGCGAGCAGTCGCCTCACGTACGTAAGCACACGCGTGTTCTTTGTGACACCTCTGTTGCACTAGTGCGAGCAGTCGCCTCACGTACGTAAGCACACGCGTGTTCTTTGTGACACCTCTGTTGCACTAGTGCGAGCAGTCGCCTCACGTACGTAAGCACACGCGTGTTCTTTGTGACACCTCTGTTGCACTAGTGCGAGCAGTCGCCTCACGTACGTAAGCACACGCGTGTTCTTTGTGACACCTCTGTTGCACTAGTGCGAGCAGTCGCCTCACGTACGTAAGCACACGCGTGTTCTTTGTGACACCTCTGTTGCACTAGTGCGAGCAGTCGCCTCACGTACGTAAGCACACGCGTGTTCTTTGTGACACCTCTGTTGCACTAGTGCGAGCAGTCGCCTCACGTACGTAAGCACACGCGTGTTCTTTGTGACACCTCTGTTGCACTAGTGCGAGCAGTCGCCTCACGTACGTAAGCACACGCGTGTTCTTTGTGACACCTCTGTTGCACTAGTGCGAGCAGTCGCCTCACGTACGTAAGCACACGCCTTCTTTGTGACACCTCTGTTGCACTAGTGCGAGCAGTCGCCTCACGTACGTAAGCACACGCGTGTTCTTTGTGACACCTCTGTGCCTTTTAAGATAAGTGGTGTCTAACAGGGTGAACGTGGACTTCCAGAAGAAGACAGTTGATCCCGTGCAAGTCTCCTTTAACATGGTGGACCAATCGCGGACCATCACAGACCTGCTCCTAACAGTGGAAGTCACAGAGGTGAGAGCGGTGCGACCCGGGCGTTGGAGCTCTTCTGTCGTCTCTGTTTAGAGCCGCCCCGTCGAGCGCACGGGGCAGTGGGCGTGGAGGTGCAGCCGCAGACGGCCCGTGTACTTTAGTCACCCACGCCGCACCCGTGGCAGCGAGGGCTTAGTCCTCAGGTTGCTTAGGGTCGGCCCTCTGTCCATGGCTCCTCGCATCCTCACATTCGACCAGCCGTGGACCGTGTGTCCTGTGTCTCACAGTGGAGAAGCCTCCCGGTGAGGGGCCCTCACGGTGCACACCAGCGTCATCAAGGGCATCGCTAAAGGCCACCAGGAGTCCGTCTGGGTGAGCTCGAGTCACTTTCACTCGCAAATTCAAACGTGGCTGTAACAGAACAAAAAACACAAGTGTTCATCCTAGAATCAAAGTTTAATTTTCAAAATGGTAGTACATTTGAAATGCCGAAAAACACCAGTTTAGCAACAGGCACAGGTAGGACGTCACTGGCGTGGCGCTGTTTGCCTGTAATTCAGTTGTATCAGCAGAGCTGGCATTGGCAGCAGCGTTCGTTGGAGTGTAGTTTTTACTTCTTCAAAATAAAATTTCAGTTAAAATGCCGCAGGCTTCCTAGCAAATGCGTGGTCCCCTTCCCTGGGAGACTCCGCCTAGCAGCCTGGCCTCCCGCCGCCTGGAGGGCCGCAGCAGTGCAGCCTGGGCTGTGTGGTGGCGGCAGCGGGCGAGGCCGTCCGCACTCCGCCCCACGCTCTGGGGGGGCTCTGTGGGCTCGGCGGGTCCTGGGGGCTGGTCGGATGGGACAGCCCTGACCTCGTGTGGCCCCAGGGCCTGCAGTGCTGGTGCGCGTCACACTCCCTCACCTCACTTGACCGGAGCCCCCGTTTCCTCATAAGCACCGACTCAAAGCCTGGAGAACCTTAGGGACCAGGGAATATAGCTTGTGACCTGCGGTGGTCGGCAGGGGGGCACGCCAGGCCTGCAGCAGGCGCGCCTGTCCCTCTGGACGGAGATCCTCTCCAGGGTTTGTTTCCTCCTCCTCCCCTCTAGGTGGTTGAAGTGGGACACTTCTGGGGGTACAGGACCGATGAGAAGAACTGGGAGTTTCTGAAGAGTCTGGCTGCCGAGATAAACCGCCTCACGCTGGTGCCCCTGCCTGTCCACCCCCACCCCGACCAGGTCTGCCTGGCTCCCTTCGCCGACAGTGATAAAGAAAGCTACTTCAGAGCCCAGGTCCTCTATGTTTCTGGAAATTCTGCCGAGGTATGTTTTTCTGTAGTAAATCTTGCAAACGGAAATGAGGCAGACTCAAAGCAGTTGACAGAAAGATTTTTGTCTTTTCTCGTGGAAACTAAATATAAAATAGTTACAATTAGAGAAGTGGTGCAGTCGGAAAGCCCCTTCCCTCAGTGGCCTGAGGACTCGCCCTGTCCTGGGAGTCCCGAGGAGTGGGCTTGGCTGGGGCGGCCGCGTCTGGGCTCCTGGCCGGGCCTGCACTGACGCACACCCGGCCTCCTCTAGGTGTTCTTCGTGGACTACGGGAACAGAGCGCGCGTGGCGCTGGGCGTCCTCATGGAGATGCCCTGCCAGTTCCTTGAGCTGCCCTTTCAGGTGAGGGGGACACATTGCGGTGGCCTGAGCGTGTGAAGCTGGAGGGGTCTTGGAGGTCAGGGCTCGCCCCTCAGCTTGCAGATGGGCCAAGACCCAGAGTAGGAAGGCCCTCATTTTGTTGTGCTCCCCAAGTCTGGTTTCTGCTTTTTCCCTGAGATATGTTGCTGTAGATGTTTTTGCTGATAGTGCTTCTGGAGCAAGTTAAAGTACATGGAGGGTTTCAAACTTCGTGAAGTTTATAATGCTTTTCCACCTGTACTTTGTAAAAGGCATTCTAAGCTTTTTTGTCATCGACTGACGAGACCATGTGGTTTTAGCTGTGGCGTCCTCGGTCACCCTGCCGTGCTTCCAGTAGGGTCTGTGATGGTTCCTGGTGCAGACCCCGCCCAGGTCTACTTTGGGTAGCGTCTGGGCTGAGTGTCTGGCCCTGCCCCCTGCCCTGCAGGCCCTGGAGTTCAAGATCTGCAAGATGCGGCCATCAGCGAGGTGCCTGGTGTGTGGCGAGCGCTGGAGCAGCGGGGCCAGCCAGCGCTTCTCCTCTCTGGTCGGCGGCCGCACCCTCCTGGTGAAGGTCTTCTCCATGGTGCACAGCGTCCTGCACGTGGACGCCTACCTCCCCTCAGGGCTGCAGGACACGGTCAGCGTGCGGGGCATCCTCATCAGCCAGGGCTACGCTGAGCCGGCCGAGGAGCCCTACGAGTCCAAGGTGTGTGCTGCCCGTGGGCGGGGTGGGGCAGGAGGCAGAGGGGGCCTTTCCCGCTCTCAGGATCTCAAGGGCTGCAGAGCCGGACAGCGATTGGTGTGTTGAGATCTGTGGTTCCTTCCTAAATGTCTTCTAGTTTCTTTGAGGCCAAATCATGGTGGCCAGGTACAGCTCTTGTGGTTTCCGGTTATGAAGCTGTTGGTGTTTTGTTGTTGTTGTTCTTGGAACCAAACTTAGATGTGAAAGTGTTCTCTCTTTGGGGAGTTGTTAAAAATGGATTCCAAGATTTATCTCCCTAATGAATTTTATAATTCCTTTATAAAATATTTGTTTCTAGCGTTTGAAACATTTCAAAATGTATTTCAACTGTTTATTTCAAAACCATTTCTGAAGCTGCCTTTCTTGATCTGAAGGTTTGAGATGCCACTTTGAGGCTCATGTTGAAGGTGGCTCCTTCTGTAATTTCTGCTGGGGATGAGGTACTGGGTTGGGCAGGGGGCAAACCAGCAGGGAAACGTCACCATAGAGCCAGCCGGGTTTGTGTTTGCACTTGAGAAAACGCACCAGGGGTCCTGGTCACAGTCCCGGGATGAAGCTGACATTTTGTGTACAAAACCTGTGTCACCCTTCAGTTCTCTGATGGCTGAGGGCTTCCCTGGTGGCTCAGCTGGTAAAGAGTCCTCCTGCAATGCTGGTGTCCTGGGTTCGACCCCTGGGTTGGGAAGATCCCCTGGAGAAGGGAAAGGCTACCCACTCCAGTGTTCTGGCCTGGAGAATTCCGTGGACTGTGTATGTCCAGGGTCGCAAAGAGTCAGACACGACTGAGCGACTTTCACTTTGGCTGAAAGTTAGTAAAGGCTAATGAGCTGAGCCTTTAGTGAGTTCTGTCTTCTTTTGTTTGTATCAATAAATTATCTTTTGACATCTTAATGATCTAAAGGTAACCTAATGATAAGGTGGTGCCTATGAAATGCTTTGATTAATTTGGAATAAAATGTTTTTAATACTGGTTTTCCTTTTACCAAAATGAATTTTTCTTGTTTTGTTTAGCAAAGCCACGAAGCTCTCAAGGGTCTCTTTTCCAAATCAGTAGAAGACCTGACAGACATGTCCACGGCGTCTCCCGTGAAAGACGACGAAAAGCACCTGATCCGGATTTTGCTGGAGAGCTTTTCTTCCAATAAGCTGGGTAACCCAAGCTGCAAGGTAATTTATAGGAGGTATTGTACAGTCCAGTTAAAAACTTTGAATCACTCTGCAGCTATAAGCTGAGTTGTAGCTGGAAGTCATGGTGGTTTTTTGTTCTTGGTTTTTAGTACTGTTACTTCTCTCACTGTGGAGCCTGTATTAATATGAGAAAAACCTAGAATTTCGTGTAGAGACAGGCTTTTGGCTAGTTCTTTTTTTTTTTTTTTTTTTTTGAGTGGTTCTTTTTTAAGCCAACCTTTCCAGAGGCGACACCATGTGAAAAAGATTGCACAGCCTAAAAGCTGAGGGTTATGTTGATTATATTTGGCGGACTTGCTGAGGACTCAAGCCCGGGAGGCAGCCTCTCAGACAGTTCTGAGGAGGCAGGATAGACGGGCGCTTTGCAGCAAAGCCGGGCAGTTGGGTGGCAGGCTGCGTTTCCAGTCACAGAGACCGGTGTTTGCTCGTCAGATGGAGGGGAGCACGGCTGTGGGCTTCGGAGGACCAGCGGCAGGGCTCAGCTTCGTCCCTTGGTGGCGTCTGGCGGGAAGGGTTGGCTGGGACGTGTCCCGTCGCCCCAGCCAGGGACTCTGCTTTTATTGTCCTGGCCTCTGGCTGTGTGGTCTTGGGCTGCTGCTGCAGTGAAGAGAGGCCTTTCACAGAAGTGCTTGACAGTGTTTCCTTTTCTTGACCAAAGGCTATCTTATATATGTGTGTGTGTAGATACATTTTATATGCAAAATATGAAGGTTTCCATTGATGGAAACAGGTGCATTCCAGGAGAATACCTCTTTTAAGGCGTTTTTCCCCCATTAAATCTTCAAGACCTTATGACTAAGACGTAGCTTTTTTTCTCTTTTAAACTGTGAGCTGACTTTTGGATTTTTAAAATGAAAGTGAAGTGACATTTTACTTATCCGTAACGTTTTGTATGTTTTGTGTGTACAGGCAGTACTTCACGGGCCTTTTAACCCTTACGAACTGAAGTGTCATAGTCTGACCAGAATATCCAAGTTCAGGTATGATTAAGATTCCCATGAAGCTGCTTTCTCTGGTCCTCTGTTCAAAGGGCTTATCAGAAACTAAGCTTTTCTATGTCTAACCTCTCGGAACCTGCTGCCTTTGCTAAGTTCTCTGGCCTCTGTGCTCGCTGCAGACCTGAGGTTCCCACACTCTCTTAGGTGAAAGCCGTTCTGCTGAGACCTGGGCTTCATTAGGGCCCTCGTCGTTTCTGTCCTCAGCATCATCGCCATTCGTCCAGCAGATCTGTCATGCCTGCTGTGTCCTGGGAGGGGTTTAGCGAGAGCACTGGGGGCCACAGCACAGGTGGTGTGCCCCACATTATGGGTCCAGCGGGCACAGCGGCAGGACAGAGGAAACCTCTGACTTCACGGTGGCTTGCTGTGGCTCTTGATGGGCTCCTGGAGCATCATGGAGGCGTCTCAGAGCGCCCTGACCACACTCGGAAGGCCGTCAGGTTTCAGAAGTCTGAGACCCGGAGTGTGCGGAGGAGTGAAGACCAGGAGCATTGTGCTGGCAGGGTGAAGGCTCCAGGAGGGTCCTGGCAGCAGAGGGTGCAGGCCAGATCTGGAGCGAGTGCTCCCCTGAGGACGGGGAGTGAGAGCGGAGGACTGCTGGGAGGCCTGTGTTGCCAAGCCTCATGAGTCGCTTCCTCCTGAGAAGCATGGGAAGCCTCATTTTGTGCATCTTAAACAATCGCTTGGGCTGCAGAGGAAAAACCCTGGCTTGCCAGAGTCTCCTCCAGAACCAGCAGCAGACGTGTCCCCAAGAGCCTGTTAGAAACGCAGAGCTCAGCCCCCAGTTTGCAGCAAGAGCCCCAGAGTCTGCAGGTGCCCGGTGAGCACTTGAGAGGGTGCGGAGCCCGCATGGAGGAGAGACTCTGGAGGCCGTTGCGTCCTGCTCCAGGCGGGTCACCGTGGACTGTGTCCACCGTAGGAGGAGCAGAAAGCTCACGGGAGCTTTCGGTGTGGACTCGATAGCCTGGCCTGCGATTAGAGTCAAAGGTTCGGGAGGAGCAGGCGTGGAGGGTCCCCTGCTGGGCCACTGTGAGCAGGGGGCAGGTGGGCCAGGCCGGGCTTCCCCCAGGCGGGTGTCAGGGACAGCCTGCTGGGACGCAGGCCGCAGCCGCTGCAGGTGGGCAGTGCGGGCGGCGGTCTGGCTGGAGGTGGAGGTTTGTCCCAGGGCAGCACGTGGGTCTGGGCATGGCCGAGACTCGGTGGAGACGGGCCGCGGCCTCCCAGCGATTGGTCGGTCACTGCATTGCGGCCGGCCTGTGTCTGCAGCGGCCACTCCTGGCCTGGCGTCAGGCGCTGCCTCGTGCAGGGACCACTTCTGCGTTTGCGGCCGGCCTGTCTCTGCAGTGGCCTCTCCTGGCCTGGCGTCAGGCGCTGCCTCGTGCAGGGGCCGCCTCTCCCAGGAGCTCTGCTTCCAGGTGCGTCTGGATCGAGAAGGAAAGCATCAACTCGGTCATCATCAGCGACAGCCCCGAGGACACGCACCAGCGGCTGCTGGTCGCAGCGTCCCTCTCCGTGAACACCACTGGTGAGTGAGGGGCTGCGCCGCCCGCCCTGCTCCCCGCCTGACTCCAGGGCCGGGACGTCTGTCCTGAGGTCGGGAGCAGCCTCACACCTGCGGCCCGGCTCCTGGACTCTCTTCTGAGTGCATCAGCGGGTGTGAGTTTGAGCCGGAGAGTCCCAGCCTTCCCACTCCCTGCGCAGGGGCGCGGGGACGGACTCCTTGTCCATGGCTGGACAGGAGGGCGAATCCCAGGTCTTGGCCAGAGGAGGAAGGAGAGGAGGAGTAACCAAACAGGACAATCAAAGCCAGGGCCTTAGGCGGCGGGCTTCCCTTGGGGGGCTGGGGGACCCGCACCGGGAGCTCTGCCTGCCGGGCATCTGTGGGACAGCTGCACGCGGGGTGGGAGGCCTGAGCGCGGGGCACCCACAGTGACCGCCTGCCCGCCGGGCCCGTCCGCAGGGTCCACCATGCTGCTGCGCGAGACCTCCCTGATGCCGCACATCCCAGGCCTCCCCGCGCTGCTCAGCATGCTGTTTGCACCCGTCATGGAGCTCAGGTAGGGAGCGCTCGCAGGTGAGACCGAACCAGCGGGAGAAGCGGGTGTCCTCGTGGGAGAGCGCTGATGGGAACGGCCCTGGGGTCTGCCTGCCGGCAAGCCCGCTGGCTTCAGTGTTTACGGTGGTTTGTGGGGCTGTGCTTGGATCCTGCTCAGAAGGACACTGAGCGGGCCGACAAGGACACACAGCCTCCCATGGGGCCCGGTGACAGTGCAGCGAGAGCACTTGGGAGGGAGAGCGGAGGCTCGGAGCGGTGCCATGGCGGTGTGCATCCATAGCCAGGGGGCGACACCAGGTTCCCTGGCAGCGGCGTCAGTGGACACCAGTGGGTCCCCGCTAGTTGCGGGCTGCGAGCAGAGAAGGCAGCTGGAGCCCCTGGGGTGGAGTGAGGACCAGCCAGACAGCAGGCAGCCCCGAGACACCGCGCTTTGCATGGCGTGTGTTGGAGTAGCAGGGCCTTGCGTTGGAGTAGCAGGATTCGCAGGGCACGACCCAGGGGGCAGCCCTGCTGGGCTTTGTCGAGTAGCAGGATCCGCAGGGCACGACCCAGGAGGCAGCCCTGCTGGGCTTTGTCGAGTTGCGGGGTGGGGGGAATGCAAGAAAGGAATGCAGCTGGGCCTTCGGGAGCCCACGTTCTGGTGGGTGAGAGGGACGGCCTCCCCAGACACTGGGGTGGGCCTGCGCACGCTTGAGCAGGGCTCGTGCCCATGGCTTGTGCCCCGTCCACGTCTCCTGGGAGCACGCACAGGTCCGTCGACCAGCCTTGCTGGTAGAGCTCAGGGTGGGTAGCCCTGTGCCGTGCCTCAGCCCTCCTCCTGTGCGGGCTGCTTAGAATCTGCTGTCACGTTTCAGATACACAGTGCTTTTAAGAAATAATAATAATAATTGTATATGTCTCTTCCCCTTACTATAAAAACATGTGCTACCTAGAAAAAAAAGACTGTATGGGAAACACGAACATCATCAGTATGTTTGTTTTCAGTGTTCACCTAGATAAATACATACACTTAAAACATTGAAGTATAGTTGACTTACAGTGTTGTGCACGTTTTATTTTGTTTTTAAATTTTTTCATACTACATTTTATAAGCATTTGCATAGTACGACGGCGTCTTTGTAAATACTCACTGTACACGTTGCGTCACACACTGCTGAGTGAACACGGAGTGGCTTTTGTCAACTCTTCCCTGTCGTGTTTACATTTGTGTTTGTTTCTGACCTGCTCTGACCCTGAAGGAATTTAACATGCCTTTGTATGTTGGAATTTGGTTTCTCTCTAGTTTTGTAATAATGGTGTGATAGACATCTCTAGAATAAAGGCATCTCCTGGGTCTTTGTAGGGGAGGCGGATGTGGAATCAACACAGCAGGTGCGACGCTGCAGCCAGAGAGCTCCACGCGGGGCAGGGGCGGGGGTCTGATGCGGTGGGTGCATCGCCGCATCTGTCCAGGATCCTGCTTCAGCTCTTTTTTCAATATAAACCTCTTGAGGACTTGAGTAATGCGGTGTATTTTTTTTTTAACCCAGGATGAATTCCTCTTTAAGAATTCTGGACAGTGAGGTACTTGGAGGCACTCAGAGCCTGAGCAGGAGGAGCTCCGGCACGCAGTGTCTTGCTGCACTGCCGCCTGTCCTCCCATGTAAGAGCTCTCCCCATCACCCCCGGTGCTGCATACTCCCCCAGGCGCGCATCCTCGCCCACTTGCCCTGGACGAGCAGCACGGGAGTGGGGAGCGGCTCACGTCTCCACCCTGGGTGCTCACGGACTGTCTCCGTTGTTGACCAGTGTATTCATGGGCTGTTTTTGTACCCGTATTTTAAAGAAGCCTTAGGAAACAGGAGACCAGAGCAGGGACCTGTCAAGTACTGGAAGCGGGTGGGGTGCTGAGAATATACATTAAGAAAGGGACCTGGGCTTGCTCTCTGGCTGTGCCTGGCACTCCCCAAAGTCTGGGCTTCCCCAGCTGTCAGAGGGGCCCTCCTGGGCTCACAGGATGGTGGAGGAGACTCGCAGACACTTTAGCCCCCACCGTGACTCAGGGCCTGGCTGCTCGCATCTGGCAGCAGAGCAGGGAGGTGGGCAGAGCCTCAGAGGACAGCCTGAGCAGCGTTTGGAGATGCTGTTAGGCTCTTAACACTTTGAAGGTTAATACAGTATGCATTACAAAGTACTTAACAGCGTTGTTTTTTTTTATGGAGGCTTCAGATTGATTTAACATTTACCTTTTGAGGAAATATATTTCCTTATTCAACAAGCTCTGGAAAATTCTTAAAGAGATGAGAATACCAGACCACTTGACCTGCCTCTTGAGAAATCTGTATGCAGGTCAGGAAGCAACAGTTAGAATTGGACATGGAACAACAGACTGGGTCCAAATTGGGAAAGAACTATGTCAAGGCTGTATATTTTCATCCTGGTTATTTAACTTACATGCAGAGTACATCATGAGAAACTGGGCTGGATGAAGCACAGGCTGGAATCAAGATTGCCTGTAGAAATATCAATAACTTCAGATATTCAGATGACACCACCCTTATGGCAGACAGTGAAGAAGAACTGAAAAGCCTCTTGATGAAAGTGAAAGAGGAGAGTGAAAAAGTTGGCTTGAAACTCAACATTCAGAAAACTAAGATCGTGGCATCTGGTCCCATCACTTCATGGCAAATAGTTGGGGTAACAGTGACAGACTCTAATTTGGGGGGCTCCAGAATCACTGCAGATGTGACCGCAGCATGGAATTCAAAGACGCTTGCTCCTTGGAAGGAAAGTTATGACCAACCTAGACAACATGTTAAAAAGCAGAGACATTACTTTCCCAGCAAAGGTCCATCTAGTCAAAGCTATGACTTTTCCAGTAGTCATGTATGGATGTGAGAATTGGACTATAAAGAAAGCTGAGCGCCAAAGAATTGATGCTTTTGAACTGTGGTGTTGGAGAAGACTCTTGAGAGTCCCTTGGACTGCAAGGAGATCCAACCAGTCCATCCTAAAGGAAATCAGTCCAAATATTTATTGGAAGGGCTGATGCTGAAGTTGAAACTCCAGTACTTTGGCACCTGTTGTGAAGAACTGACTCATTTGAAAAGACCCTGATGCTGGGAGGGATTGGGGGCAGGAGGAGAAGGGGACAACAGAGGATGAGATGGCTGGCTGGCATCACTGACTCAATGGACATGAGTTTCAGTAAACTCCAGGAGTTGGTGATGGAAAGGGAGGCCTGGCGTGCTGCAGTCCATGGGGGTCTCAAAGAGTTGGACACGGCTGAGCAACTGAACTGAACTGATGTCCTTATCTGGCACATTTGTGGAGTTCTAGGATATTAGCTTGCAAGAAAAGTTCCACCCGCAAGGAACTCTGTTTCAACATCATTTTAACATACTGCAGTGTGAGTTTAAACCTCCTTGTTTAGAGAAGTTGGCCCTCGCACAGATGGCTGTGGTGTGCGCGAATGGACTGACGCTCCTTCCCTGCGCTCTGTTGCAGGCTGGGGCCTCCACAGTGTCCCTTGCTGCATGCTGTGAGGGGTGCACTTTCTTTTGTTCCTGTCTTGATTTTTGCAGTTTTCAGTTTGAATCTAAAACATGCTTCATAAAGGAAGTAAAAGTATTTTTGTGGTCTTAACCACTGTTTCTTAGGTGCACATAGGGTGTTTAGGATCCCTAGAAGGGAATCAAACCCAGTGCTTTGATTTCCCTTATTAATTTAAGATTTAGAGTCAATGAGCATGGAGTTGCTACCCCAGTGGGAGTCGCTTCAAGGCTGAGTGTGTTAGGCCGTCCTTGTCACAGTGTGTGTTCTCACAGGTGAGCGGGTCAGTTTAAGTCTCGTCACAGCTGCAGTAACGTGGAGGCGACGTGATGCCTCGTTGACAGCCGTGATGAAGCTGTCGTCCTTCACTTTGCTGAGCCCTGGTTATTCTGTTTTGGAAAGGTTTTGTATAAACTGAAATAATAAATTACATTCATTAAAAACAAATGTGGGTGAGCTTGCCATTTAAGGAAACATTTTGGTGACTGTTGTGTAAAGCACGTACTCAGCATCTAACGTGTAAGTGAATTTGAGTCTCTTTGAGTTTACTTGGAATGTGATTCTCTTTCATTTTTATTACAGTGACAGGAAAAGTGTGTATGTGAATGCTCTCTGCCTGGAGTGTTTTCCTCAGAGTTTCACTGATCTGGATGATGGGAAAGGTCTGCATTGATTGAGTCAAATAAAATTACCAAAATATTTTAACAGGTATTTAATATCAATATTTGTAAAAAGTGAGAAGATCTAAACAGACATCTCTCCGAAAACGACATACAGGTGGCTTATAAACACAGGAAAAGATGCTCAACATTGCTCATTATTAGAGAAACGCAAATCAAAACTGCAGTGAAATATCACCTCACACGAGTCAGAGTGGCCATCACCAAAAAATCTACAAACAATAAATGTTGGAGAGGGTATGGAGAAAGGGAACCCTCTTGCCTTGTTGGTGGGAATGTGAATTGGTACAGCCACTATGGAGAACAGCATGGAGCTTCCTTAATAAACTTAGAATAAAACTACCGTATAACCCAATGATTCCTCTACTGGGCATATACCTTGAGGAAACCATAATTGAAAAAGACACACGTACCCCAGTGTTCATCGCAGCACTATTTACAATAGCTAGGACATGGAAGCAACCTAGGTGTCCACCAACAAGTAAATGGATAAAGAAACTGTGGTACATATGTATAATGGCCATAAGAAGGAATGCATTTGAGTCGCTTCTAATGAAGTGGATGAACCTAGGGCCTGTTATGCGTAGTGAAGTGAGTGAGAGAGAGAAAACCAGATATTTTATACTCACACACACATGGGCTTCCCAGGTGGCGCCCACCTGCCAGTGCAGGTAGACGTAAGAGACGCCGGTTCAGTCCCTGGAGCGGGAAGGTCCCCTGGAGGAGGAAATGGCAACCCACTCCAGGGTTCTTACCTGGAGAATCTCCTGGGCAGAGGAGCCTGGCGGGCTGCTGCAGTCCAGAGGGCCGCACAGAGTTGGACACAGCTGAAGTGACTTAGCATGCATGCACATATGTGGAATCCGGAAAGATGGCACTGGAGAACCTGTTTGCAGGGCATCAGTGGAGATGCAGACAGAACAGCCTTGTGGGCATGGGGTGGCAGGGAAGGAGAGGGTGGGATGGATGGGAAGAGCAGCCTGGGAGTGCGTACGCCACCATGTGTAAAACAGACAGCTGGTGGGCATTCGCTGTATGATGCATGGAGTCAAATCTGGCGCTCTGTGACAACGTGGAGGAGGTGGGGTGGGGTGGGAGGTTCAAGACGGAGGGGATATATGTATACCTATGACTTATTCATGTCGGTATATGGCAACACCCAACACAGTATTATAAAGCAGTTATTCTCCAACTAAAAATAAAATGTCAAAAAATATTTTATTCATTTGATAATATCAGTATTTCAGAATGTTCATTCATTTGATAATCTGTTGAGCCTGTCATGGGCTGAGACAGTAGTGTTTTAAACTAGTGCCTGTAACATGCGAGGGAGCTTGGGGTCGAGGGTCCTGGGTGTGAGTGTCGGGGGGAACAGGGTTCCTGCTGGAGGAGCCTGAGCCCCTCCTTCTGGGAAGCCAGAGAAGCAGGGGCCTGGCCGGGAGTATGGTATGCAGTGGAGCCCCGCAGAGGGGGTTGTCAGGATGCCGTGGACACCGCTGGGAGCCCTTGAGCCAGGACGCAAGATGAGCGGACGTGTTGTGAAAAGCCAGCAAAGACAGACGAGAGGAAGCAGGAGTAGATGCGCGGTAAATGGGTCGGAAGCCGACTGCCCGGTGGGCGATGACAGTGCTTTGGACTGAGGCGGTGGCTGTTGTGATGGAGAGGGTGCGTGGATTCAGGAGAACTCTGGGAGATGGAAGTGGCAGGAGCTGCTGGTGGCGGCGGGAAGCAGCAGGCTTTTGTGCAAAGGGGATGCAGGGCTCTGTATTCTTGGTGTGTGTGATTGTTCTGCGGTGGGAAGGTGGGACAGACATCTTGAAGCTTTTACTGGGTGCTAGACATCTTTCACAGGTCACACGTGAGTTTATAGCCCTTTCTCCAAAAATATCACTTATAAGACTTCACTGGGGAGGGAATTCAAAAGTAGGGGGAAAACTATACATGATAAAATACTCTTTACATTGTCTTGTCATGAAGTGAGAATTAGAAACCTAAGTAATGGCTTAGTAAAAATACTTTACTCTTTTTATAACTAGATATACTCTATTCTTTTTGATATAAAAACTGGAGGAGAAAATGCAAAAATGAAATTAGTTGCTGCTTTAGGGGTTGGCAGAATTTAGGATTTTCTTGGTCACTTCTTTTAACATTCAAGCAGGGCTTACAGACTTCCATGGGCTTCCATGGTGGCTCAGACGGTAAAGAATCTGCCTGCAATGTAGGAGACCAGGGTTCAATCCCTGGGTCAAGAAGATGCTCTGTGGAAAATTCTTAAAGAGATGGGAATACCAGACCACTTTACCTACCTCCTGAGAATCTGTATGCAGGTCAAGAAGAAACAAGTTAGAACTGGACAGGGAACAACAGACTGGTTCCCAATTGGGAAAGGAGTACATCAAGGCTATATATTGTCACCCTGGTTATTTAACTTCTCTGCAGAGTACATCATCTGGGCTGTACAAAATACTGGGCTGGCACAACAGCCCCAGGGAAATTCCTAAATATATTTTTACTATTATCATTTTTAAATTAAAAAAAATTTTTAAGTTCTTTATTACTCCTTTAATTTTCATTTTTATAACCTACTATTACCTTGCAAAAAAAGACCCTATTTTTAAAGCAAATTTCATATATATATTTTTTCTAATTTTTGTGAGTGATTTTGTTCTGTATTTTTAATATTTTTGAGAGTCTCACCTGTATTGTAGATTTTTAATCTTTGCTTTTTGATATTTGTTATCAATTTTGTGATAGCTCAGTTAGTAAAGAATCCACCTGCAATGCAGGAGATGACTCTAGTTCAGTTCCTGGGTTGGGAAGATCCCCTGGAGAAGGGATAGGCTACCCACTCCAGTATTTTTGGGCTTCTTTGTGGCTCCGCTGGTAAAGAATCCGCCTGCAATGCAGGAGACCTGGGTTCGATCCCTGGGTTGGGAAGATCCCCTGGAGAAAGGAAAAGCTACCCACTCCAGTATTCTGGCCTAGAGAATTCCATGGACTGTATAGTTGATGTGGTTGCAAAGAGTCAGACACAACTGAGCAACTAACACACTTTGTACCTTTAAGAATCGAATCTTTAGTATTCATTTTCACTTAGGGGTGTGATTAATGGCTTGATTGCTCTCTCCCCTTTTTGACTCTCCCTTTTCTCCCCCAGGTCACCTCTATCTCCTCCACCTGCTCTTCTTGACTTATCTCTGTGAATCTCTCTGGGTATTCCAAGCTGTGGAGAACACTTAGGGAACTGATTACTGGCTGGATTGGTCTTTCCACTTTTGACTGCCTGTCTTCTCCTCCTGGTCACCTCTATCTCCCTCCCTCCTCTTCTCTATCTCCTTCCATGTAACTCTGTGAGCCTCTCTGGGTGTTCCAAACTGTGGAGAGCACCGAGGGAACTGATTACTGGCTAGATTGCTGTCTCCCCTTTTGACTCCCCCTCCTCTCCTCCTGGTCACCTCTATCTCCCTATTCTCTTCTCCATGTAACTGTGAACCTCTCTGGGTGTCTGTCGCTGTGGAGAATTTTTTCACCATTAACCTAGATGTTTTATCATCTGTGCTGTATGGGTGGAGAAGTCTTGAGGCTACTGTAAGAATAAGACTGAAAGCCAGAGACAGAGGCTTAAATCCGAAACTTCAGAACACCAGAGAACTCCTGATTCCAGGGAACATTAATAGACGAGCTCACCCAAAAGCCGCCATACTTAACACTGAAACCAAGCTCCACCCAAGAGCCAACAAGTTCCAGAGCAAGACATACTACACTAATTCTCCAGCAACTCAGGAACACAGCCCTGAGTGTTAAAAGACAGGCTGCCCAAAGTCATGCCAAACCCATAGACACCCCAAAACTCACTACTGGATACTTCATTGCACTTGAGAGAGAAGAGATCCAGCTCCATCCACCAGAACATAGATGCAAGCTCCCCTAACCAGGAAACCTTCACAAGCTGCTAGTCCAACCCCATCCACAGGGAGCGAGCTCCATAATAAAGAGGAACCACAGACTTCCAGCCTACAGAAAGGGCACCCCAAACACAGCAATTTAAATAAAATGAAAAGGCAGAGAAATACTCAGCAGGTAAAGGAACATGATAAATGCCCATGAAACCAAACAAAAGAGGGGGAGACAGGGAGTCTACCTGAAAGAGCATTCAGAATAATGATAGTAAAAATGATCCAAAATCTTAAAAACAAAATGGAATTACAGATAAGTAGACTAGCAACAAGGGTTGAGAAGATGTGAGAAATGTTTAACAAGGACCTAGAAGAAATAAAAAAGTCAGTAATGAATAATGCAATAATTGAGATCAAAAGCACTCTTGAGGGAACCAACAGAAGAATAACCGAGGCAGAAGAGAGGATACGTGAGGTGGAAGATAGAACGGTGGAAGTAAATGAGGCAGAGAGGAAAAAAGAAAAACGAGGACAACCTCAGAGACCTCTGGGACAACGTTAAACGCCCCAACATTTGAATCATAGGAGTCCCAGAAAAACCAGACAGAAAGGGCATGAAAAAATACTTGAGATAATAGTTGAAAACTTCTCTAAAATGGGGAAGGAAATAGCCACCCAAGTCCAAGAAACCCAGAGAGTCCCAAATAGGATAAAGCCAAGGCGAAACACCCTAAGACACGTATTAATCAAATTAACGAAGATCAAGCACAAAGAGCAAATATTAAAAGCAGCAAGGAAAAAGCAATAAATATCACATAAGGGGATCCATAAGGATCCATAAGGACAACAGCTGATCTTTCAATGGAAACTCTTCAGGCCAGGAGGGAATGGCAGGATATACTTAAAGTGATGAAAGAGAAAAACCTACAACCCAGATTACTGTACCCAGCAAGGATCTCAATCAAATATGAAGGAGAAATCAAAAGCTTTACAGACAAGCAAAAGCTAAGAGAATTCAGCACCACCAAACCAGCTCTCCAACAAATGCTAAAGGATCTTCTCTAGACAGGAAACAGAGAAAAGGTTTATAAACTCAAGCCCAGAACAACAAAGTAAATGGCAATGGGATCATACTTATCAATAATTACCTTAAATGTAAATGGGTTGAATGCCCCAACTAAAAGACAAAGATTGGCTGAATGGATACAAAAACAAGACCCCTACATATGCTTTCTACAAGAGACCCACCTCAAACCAAGGGACACATAAAGACTGAAGGGCTGGAAAAAGATATTTCATACAAATGGAGACCAAAAGAAATCAGGAGTAGCAATACTCAGGTCAGAAAAAATAGACTTTGAAATAAAGGCTGTGAAAAGAGATGAAGGACACTGCGTAACGATCGAGGGATCAGTCCAAGAAGAAGACGGGACAGTCATACATACATATGCACCCAAAACGGCAGCACCGCAGTGTGTAAGGCAAATGCCAGCAAGTATGAGACGGGAAACTAACACAACAGTAGTGGGAGGCTTTCCTACCCCACTCACACCTGTGGATAGATCAACCAAACAGAAAATTAGCAAGGAAACACAAACTTCAAATGATACAATGGACCAGTTAGACCTAATTGATATCTGTAGGAGATTTCACCCCCAAACAATGAATTTGACCTTTTTTCTCAAGTGCACACGGAACATTCTCCAGGATAGATCACATCCTGGGCCATAAATCTAGCCTTGGTAAATTAAAAAAAATTGAAATCATTCCAAGCATCTTTTCTGATCATAATGTGGTAAGATTAGATGTCAGGTACAGGAAAAAAAACTAATAAAAATCCAAACATGCAGGCTAAACAACATGCTTCTGAATAACCAACAAATCACAGAAGAAATAAAAAAGAAATCAAAATATGCATAGAAACTAATGAAAATGAAAACACAATAACCCAAAACCTATGGGATTCAGTAAAAGCAGTGCTAAGGGGAAGCTTCATAGCAATACAAGCTTACCTCAAAAAATAAGAAAAAAAATCAAAATAACCTAACTTTACAGCTAAAGCAACTAGAAAAAAAAAGAAATAAACCCCAGAGTTAGTAGAACAAAAGAAATCATAAAAATTAGGGCAGAAATAAGTGAAAAAGAAACAAAGGAGACTATAGCAAAAATCAACAAAACTAAAAGCTGGTTCTTTGAGAAGATAAATAAAATAGACAAACCATTAGCCAGACTCATCAAGAAAAAAAGGGAGAAGAATCAAATCAGCAAAATTAGAAATGGAAGTGGAGAAATCACTAGAAAATGGAGATCATTAGAAAATGGAGAAGAATCAAAAGGATCATAACAGAGTACTATCAGCAACTATATGACAATAAAATGGACAACTTGGAAGAAATGGATGAATTCTTAGAAAAGTATAACCTTCCAAAACTGAACCAAGGAAGAAATAGAAAATCTTAACAGACCCACCACAGCATGGAAATTGAAACTGTAATAAAAAAATCTTCCAACAGACAGAAGCCCAGGACTAGATGGCTTCACAGGTGAATTCTACCAAAAATTTAGAGAAGAGCTAACACCAGTCCTACTCAAACTCAGAAAATTGCAGAGGAAGGTAAACTGCCAAAGTCATTCTGTGAGGCCACCATCACCCTAATACCAAAATCAGACAGAGAGGCCATAAAAAAGAAAACTATACAGGTCAATATCACTGATGAACATAGATGCAGAAATCCTCGACAAAATTCTAGCAAACACAATCCAACAACATATTTAAGAGATCATACATCATGACCAAGTGGGCTTTATCTCAGGGATGCAAGGATTCTTCAGTATTTGCAAACCAATCAATGTGATACACCACATTAACAAATTGAAAGATAAAAACCATATGATTATCTCAATAGATGCAGAGAAAGCCTTTGACAAAATCCAACATCCATTTATGATAACTCCAGAAAGCAGGCATAGAAGGAACATCATAAAAGCGGTATATGATAAACCCACAGTAAACATTGTCCTCAGTGGTAGAAAAGTGAAAGCATCTCCCCTAAAGTCGGGAACAAGACAAGGTGCCCACTCTCACTGCTACTATTCAACATAGTTTTGGAAGTTTTAGCCACAGCAATCAGAGAAGAAAAAGAAAAGGAATCCAGTTTGGAAAAGAAGAAGTAAAACTCTTACTGTTTGCAGATGACATGGTCCTCTACATAGAAAAGCCTAAAGACACCACCGGAAAATTACTAGAGCTAATGAATATAGTAAAGTTGCAGGATATAAAATTAACACAGAGAAATAAATCCCTTGCATTCCTATACATGTAACAGTGAGAAAACAGAGAAATTAAGGAAACAATTCCATTCACCATTGCGAGGAAAAGAATAAAATACTTAGGAATAAATCTACCTAAAGAAACAAAAGACCTATATATAGAAAACTATAAAACGCTGATGAAGGAAATCAAAGATGACACAAATAGATGGAGAAATATTGCCACTTATTTACAAAACAGACAGATACAGAAAACAAACATGGTTAAGGGGAAAGGAGGAAGAGCAATAAATCAGGGGGCAATAAATCACATCACACTCCCAGATACAAAATAGACGAGCACCAGGGGACTGGGCAGCACAGGGCACTCGGCTCAGCAGAGTGCTCTCACAACCTCGGTAAGGGACAAGAATCTGAAGAGGAATATATATATTCTGTACATCCATATATTCAGGTGTGTGTGTGTGAGTGTGTGTACCTGAATCACTGCCATACCCCTAAAACTAACATGACATTATAAATCAACTATACTTCAATAAATAAATATTTTATATATGTGCATATATATATAAAATAAGCTCAAGTTACCTCTTGAAAACAAAAAACCGAGTAGCTTAACAATTAACTTTTCTCAAAACTTCGTGTAGAGTTGATCAAGACGGCAGATGCTACACTGGCGTCCTGTGTGGCTTGGGGTGCAATCCGACCACAGGGGCCCCGGTCCTGCCAGAACATGACATGGAGCTTGCGTTTGACGTGCAGTTCAGCGTGGAGGATATCGTGGAGGTAAGGCTGCGGTTATCATGGCGTGGGAGCTCCTTCTCACTTGGGTTTTGCTTGTACAGCCGTTCAGCACGCTGAGTCTGACATGGTGCTGTTAACACAGGCTTATACCTGTGGTCTCTCTGTGATGAGAACCTTTTCACAGACTGTACTGAGCTCCATGAGGATCAGAAAGGTGGCTCAGTGGTAAAGAACCTGCCTGCCGGTGCAGGAGACATAAGTGTCGTGGGCCTGATCCCAGGATCAGGAAGGTTCCCTGGAGGAGGGCATGGCAACCCACTCCAGTATTCTTGCCTGGAGAATCCCGTGGACAGGAGCATGGCGGGCCACAGTCCATGGGGTCGCAAAGATTTGGACATGAGAATTGATGCTTTTGAACTGTGGTGTTGGAGAAGACTCTTGAGAGTCCCTTGGACTGCAAGGAGATCCAACCAGTCCATTCTGAAGGAGATCAGCCCTGGGATTTCTTTGGAAGGAATGATGCTAAAGCTGAAACTCCAGTACTTTGGCTACCTCATGCGAAGAGTTGACTCATTGGAAAAGACTCTGATGCTGGGAGGGATTGGGGGCAGGAGGAGAAGGGGACGACAGAGGATGAGATGGCTGGATGGCATCACTGACTCGATGGACGTGAGTCTGAGTGAACTCCGGGAGTTGGTGAGGGACAGGGAGGCCTGGCGTGCTGTGATTCATGGGGTCACAGAGTCGGACATGACTGAGCAACTGATCTGATCTGATCTGATCTGATCTGAGGTAGTGAGCACGTGTGCCTGTACACACACCAACTAGGGTTTGGGGGATAATTGCATTGAAGCAGGTGAGGGAAAAGGAATTTTGGAAAACAGTGCTTGACTGGCAACAGTTAGGCTATAGATGAAAAGAAAATGCACAACACTTTGCTCCTTGGTAAAGTTATTCTCCAGGAGTGCGAGTTCTGAAATGGCTCAGCATGTTACTGGAGTTGAACAGGTGAGGGATGTGGGCGCCAGTTTCTTACTGTGGGACAGGGCCTGGAGGCAGGCAGGAGAGGAAGGCTGGGCACACCCTGTGAAGCAGGATGACCGAGAGGCATGGTTCAAGGGTATTCGTGTCTAACTGCATGTAGGCGAGTTACATGTTCATGAAAAGTGAAAGTCGCTCAGTCGTGTCTGACTCTTTGCGACCCCATGGACTATACAGTCTATGGAATTCTCCAGGCCAGACTACTGGAATGGGAAGCCTTTCCCTTCTCCAGGGGATCTTCCCAACCCAGAGATTGAATCCAGGTCTCCCACATTTCAGGCAGATTCTTTACCAGCTGAGCCACAGTACGTTATTTCAAACATGTGCCTGAATTGCCCAGCGCTCTGAGAGCCAGAAACAAAGGCAGCCAGTAGTCAGCCACGAACAAACCCAGGGCCTGACGGTAGTTTCTGATAGGATTTTCCAGTAAGAGGATCAGGGGTTCCCCAGAGAAATGGGCAGAGGAAGTATGTGAGCCCGGGGCTTCTTGTAGTGCCGGGAAGTGAAGATGCCCTCAGAAAGCAAGGGCCCGCCGGTGCCAGGGCCGGAGCAGTTAGGGCCAGAGAATAAATCGTGTTGTGTTGGATGATAACCCAAGAGTGTCCGGGGATATAAACCAGTGATTGAATAAACAAATGAGGAGAAGAGACCAATCTTCTGTCCTGGAGAATTCCCAATAGCACTCGAGCGGTGCAGCTGAAACCTCCCCTCCCCTCCCCCTGCTTTAGGGGTGGACTAGACTTAGTGACCGGCTTTCACTAAGCCTGGCAGAGACTGCCCGGGCTCAGTGGCCAAGGCCAGCATCGCCAGTGACCTGTCGTGGTGGTGGCACACACATCCTGATGTGATGGAGTGAGAAGGGCCCCAATGCTGTGGGCTTCTCCCCCAAATTCACCACCCCAACCTAGTCATGCGAGAAACATCACGTAGGCCCAAACTAGGGGGCATCTCCCAAGATACCTGACTCCTCAGGACTGTCAAGGTCTCAAAAGACAGGAAAAGCCTGAGAATCTGGCCGGGAGCAGGAGGAGGCTGGGGAGACGTGACTGCAGGTGCCGTGGATTGGGTCCAGGAATGGGAAGAGGATGCCAGTGGAAAAGCTGGTCAGAGCCAGGTGTCAGTTAACAGTGTGGTGCTCAGGTCAGGCCTTGGCTATGACTGGTGGGCTGTGGGATTGTGTTGTGACAGCTGTCCGTATCAGCATTCATTTTTAAAAAAAGCTTACCAAAGTTGGTTAATTTCTGTGTAGCCATTTTAATACTGAAGATGGAAAAGAAAGCAACATTTTTGGTGCATTATGCTTTATTTCGAGAAAAGTAAATGCAACTGAAATGCAAACAAAGTTTGTGCAGCACATGGAGAAGGTGCTGTGGCTGAGCGATGTGGTAAAAGTGGGCTGCGAGGTTTTGTGCTGGAGACTCGTCTCTGGATGATGCTCCGTGTCAGGTAGATCAGGTGAAGTTGATGGTGATCAAATTGAGACCTTAATGGAGAAGAATCAACGTAATACCATGCAGGAGATAGCCGACATACTCAAAATATCCAAATCAAGCATTGAAAGTCATTTGCACCAGCTTGGTTATGTTAGTGAGTACGATATTTGGGTTCCATGTAAGTGAAGAAGACTTTCTTGATTGTATTACTGCATGTGATTCTTTACTTAGACATAACAAAACCATTCTGTTTTTAAAACAAATTGTGATGGGCTCTGAAAAGTGAATCCTGTGCATTAATGTGGAACAAAAAGGATTATGGGGCAAGTGAAATGAACCATCACCAACCACACCAAAGGCCGGTCTTCACCCAGAGAAGGCGATGTTGTATTTATGGTGGGATTGGAAGGGCATCCTCTATTATGAGCTCCCTCTGGAAAGCCAGACGATTAATTCCAGCAAGTACTGGTTCCAGTTAGACCAACGAAGGCAACACTTGACGAAAGCATCCGGAATTAGTCAACAGAAAACCTTTAATCTTCCATCACGATAACAGACAGTATGTTTCTTTGGCGGCCGGGCAAAAGCTGTTACAGCTTGGCTGGGAAGTTCCAGTCCATCCTCCGTATTTGGCAGACACTGCGCCATTGGATGTCCATTTATTTTGGTCTTTACAGAGTTCTCTTAGTGGGAAAAATTTCAGTTCCCTCTAAGACTGTAAAAGGCGCCTGGAACAGTTCTTTTCTCAAAAAGATAAAAAGTTTTTGGAAAGACGGAGTTACGAAGTTGCCTAAAAAATCACAGAAGGTAGTGGAACAGAACAGTGAATACATTGAACAAAATTCTTGGTGAAAATGAAAAAGGTGTCTTTTATTTTTACTTAGAAAACAAAGGGACTTCCCTGGTGGTGCAGTGGGTAAGAATTGCTCTGCCAGTGCAGGGGACTCGGGTTCAGCCCCTGACCTGGGAAGATCCCACATGCCTCGGAGCAGCCGAGCCCTCGTGCTGCAGCTGCTGGGGCCTGCAAGCCACAGCAAGAGAAGCACGGCGATAAGTCTGGGCGTTGCAACGAAGAGGCGCCGCGAGCCAAGACTAAAGAGAGCCCGCGACAGCAGTGAAGGCCCAGAGCCTCCGAGAATGAGTGAGCCAGTGAGCAACCCGAAGGAGCCTCCCAGCCAACCCAGTGCTCTAAGTTGTCTCTAGGTTACCTGTAACACCTGCTGCTGCTGCTAAGTCGCTTCAGTCCTGTCCGACTCTGTGCGACCCCAGAGACAGCAGCCCACCAGGCTCCCCCGTCCCTGGGATTCTCCAGGCAAGAACACTGGAGTGGGTTGCCATTTCCTTCTCCAATGCATGAAAGTAAAAAGTGAAAGTGAAGTCGCTCAGTCATGTCCGACTCTTCGCGACCCTATGGACTGCAGCCCACCAGGCTCCTCTGCCCATGGGGTTCTCCAGGCAAGAGTACTGGAGCGGGCTGCCATTTCCTTCTCCAATGCATGAAAGTGAAAAGTGAAAGTGAAGTCGCGCAGTCATGTCCGACTCCTAGCGACCCCATGGACTGCAGCGCACCAGGCCCCTCTGTCCATGGGATTTTCCAGGCAAGAGTGCTGGAGTGGGGTGCCACTGCCTTCTCCCCCTGTAACACCTAACACAGTGTAAATGCTCTGGAGATAGTTGCCAGTGTTCAGTAAATTCAAGTTCTGCTTTTTGGGACTTTGTGGAGTTTTGTTTTGTTTTGTTTTTCTGAGTGTTTTTGATCCAAGATTTGTTGAATCCACAGATTATAGGGGCTTCCTGTGTATAAGATACAAGTAGGTTTTGAACAATGTAGCCCCATGGGCTAAACTGTTACATTCTAGAACAGAAGTTTAAAGAGTGTGCTTACACGGAAAAGTCTGAACCCTCCTTGCTGGGTTTTTTTTTCCCTTTTGTCATTGTTTCTTAAATTATGATAGTTGGTGGCTCAGACAGTAAGACTCTACCTGCAATGCAGGAGACCTGGGTTCAATCGCTGGGTTGGGAAGATCCCCTGGAGAAGGAAATAGCAACTCACTCCAGTGTTCTTGCTGGAAATCCCATGGACGAGGAGCCTGGTCCAGGGCCACTGTCCACGGGGTCGTCAAGAGTCTGACACAACTGAGGGGCTAACGCTCACTTCACTGGTGTCATTTTTGCCTTGATCATTTGTTCCAGAAACCATACTGACGATAATTGTGAAAATATTAAGTTGAATGTTTATGAATTACTTAAATGTAGATTGAGATTCAGTCATAGTAGAACCATGTGAGCATGTACCTTACTGTTTATTTACAGATTAATATTCTCAGAGCTGCTGTCAACAAGCTTGTGTGCGATGGACCGAATGGATCGAAGTGTCTTGGGCCAGAAAGGATCGCGCAGTTACAGGATAACAGCCGCCAGAAACTTTTAGGGTGAGCTGTGTGGCCACACGGGCTTCCTTCTTAGCCGTCTGGACCTTGGGTGTCTTGCCTTGTCTGTGATACGACGCAGTGTGCTGGGTTAAGGCTCTGAAGTGGGGACGTGTCTCCGAGGTGCCAGGACAGAGGCCTCAGCTTCCTGGGAGCAGCAGGCTGTGTCCTGGGTGGCCACTGGGAGCCGGGCAGGAAGCAGGGTGGTTTGAAAACAGTGTAATAAAGAGAGCCTTTCAAACGGCACCGGCAGGGCAGAGGGAGTCCACGGTGGGCACCTTGAGGGCAGAGAGATGAGGGGCCCCAGGCTTGAGGACCACCTCACAGGAGTTGGGCCCCTCTCGTGAGCTTCCCAGCTGGCTCAGGCTTGCTGCTTGCTGGACTCCCCGTTGACCAAGGCCAGCCAGAAGCCCTGCAACCAGGGCCCTCACTGGGGCAGCCCGTGAGGTTAGGTCAGCCTGGAGGTGTCAGAGGAGGCCGAGGGGGAAGGACACGGTGGGGAGGAGCAGACAGAGGCCCTCGGCACGTGGGGTCCCGCAAACCACTCTCAGCCTCTCTCCCTGCTGGCTTCACCCCTTGCCCGGCCCGGGACGGTGGCCTGGGCCGCTGGGAGCCAGCTGAGGACAGTGAGCAGCAGGGTGCCAGGCACAGTGCTGCCTCTGCGACTGCGACAGAGACTGAGGTGTGTCAGAGTTCACACACATGCAGCACAGAAGCCATCTCAGTGTGTGTGCCCCGGCGGATGCACCACCTGGTCAGCAGCGGAGCGACGCCGTGCTGTAAAACACTGGAGGTCCTCATAACACTGAGAGACCCCCAGCAAGATCCGCGTGGAGGAGCGGCTGTCTCCACGTGTTGGAGGCCCCTGTCCCGGTGCGGCTGTGCTCTGCCCTGCGTGTCCTAAGGGCACCTCCCCACCCCCAAGGCGGGCAGCCAGTCCTGACTTGCTGGGCGCCAAATGCGGGGAGGGAGGTTGGGTGCAGTTCAGTGGTTGTTAGTAAGCGTGTGGAGTTGTGCTAAGCACTATACGACTCTGTTACAAAGTTTCTGTCATCCCCAAAGCTTGCTTATAAATAACCTTAGAACAGAATTGTGGGGATAGCCACACAATGCTATAAATCTACTAAAATTATTAAACTGCATACTTAGAAATAATTAGTTTATGGTATATAATGACCTCAAAAAAGCTGTTTTTAGAAGCAGCAGTTCTTCTGTCCATTTGTCAGCATCTCCTGTCCCCACCCAAACTCCAGGCAACCACAGGCCTCTTATGGTCTCCATAGATTTTTCTTCTCTGAAAATTATTTATAATTGACCTAATGACTTTAAAAACCTGGCTTCGTTTGTTTAGCCGAGTGTGTTTGAGGTTCATCCGTGTTGTGATGTGTTTATCCTCTTTAATGACTGGTGCTCGTCTGTGTGCGTATGTCACGCTCCTCCGTGTGCGTATGTCACGCTTCGTCCGCCCATCCACCGGTTGTTGAAATGCTTGGCTTGTTTGCAGTATTAGGCTTTTTGAGTAATGCTGCTCTGGAAAGGCACGCAGCCTTTAAATGGATGTGTATCTTCTTCTCTCTTGGGTAGATATCTAGGAGTGGAAGTGGTAGGTTGTATGGTAAATTTGTTAATTTTTTAAGAAATGGACAAGCTGGTTTTCAAGCTGACTCCCATATCACATCCCTGCCAGCAATGTGTGGCCGTTTCCTTTTCTCCATCCTTGCCTGCGCTTGGTTGTGAGTTTTTTATTGTAGTTAATCTAGTGGCCTTACAGCGCAGTTCTCTCAGTCGTGTCTAACTCTTTGCAACCCCATGGACTGCAGCACACCAGGCTTCCCTGTCCATCACCAACTCCCAGAGTGTGCTCAAACTCATGTCCATCAAGTTGGTGATGCCGTCCAACCGTCTCATCCTCTGTCATCCCCTTCTCTTCCTACCTTCAGTCTTTGCTAGCATCAGGGTCTTTTCCAGTGAGTTGGTTCTTTGCATCAGGTGGCCAAAGTAATGGAGCTTCAGCTTCAGCATCAGTCCTTCCAGTGAACATTCAGGACTGATCTCCTTTAGGATAGACTGGTTGGATCTCCTTGCAGTCCAAGGGACTCTCAGGAGTCTCCTCCAACACCACAGTTCAAAAGCATCAGTTCTTTGGCGCTCAGCTTTCTTTATGGTCCAACTCACATCCATTCACGACCATTGGAAGAACCATAGCCTTGATAAGATGGACCTTTGTCAGCAGCATCTCTGCTTTTAACTCGCTAAGTTGGTCATAGCTTTTCTTCCAAGGAGCAAGTGTCTTTTAATTTCATGGCTGCAGTCACCATCTACAGTGATTTGGAGCCCAAGAAAGTGAAGTCTGTCACTGTTCCCATTGTTGCCCCATCTGTTTGCCGTGAAGTGATGGGACCCGATGCCATGGTCTTCGTTTTTTGAATGTTGAGTTTGAGCCAGCTTTTTCACTCTTCTCTCTCACCTTCATCAAGAGGCTCTTTAGTTCCTCTTTGCTTTCTGCCGTAAGGGTTGTTATCATCTGCAGATCTGAGGTTATCGATGTTTCAGATCTTTCACATTTTTTTAATTGGGTTGATTGTCATCTCATTACTGAGTTGTAGGCGTTCTTTCTAAATGCTTGCTGAAAGTCTCTTATGAATATGTAATTTGCAGATACTTTCCCCGTCATGTAGTTTGTCTTTTCGTCTCCCTTTTATTTTCATATTCTGAAGAACACACAGACTTAATGTTGATGATGCTACTTCATCTTTGGTGTGGTGTATGCTTTTGGTGTTCTATCCAGTGTCACACAAGTGTTCTCCTCTGTTTCCCTCTCTCATATTTGTGCTCAGTTGCTCAGTCATGTCCAACTCTTTGTGACCTCATGGACAGGCTCCTCTGTCTGGAATTTTCCAGGCAAGAAAACTGGAGTGGGTGGCCATTTCCTTCTCCAGGGCATCTTCCTGGCCCAGGGGTTGCACCTGTGTCTCGTGTCTCCTGCACAAGCAGGCGGTTCTTCACCACTGCACCACCTTCTTGTGTTTGGGTTTTGATCCGTTTTGAGATGATATTTGAATGTGGTATGACATGTAAGAGGCTTTGAAGTTTGTTTTTTCACATAAGAACATCCACTTGTTATATGTTACAACATAATTTGCTGAAGAACTTTCTTTTCCCTCATTGAATTACAGTGGCACCTGTCCAAAATAAACTGGCCGTGAGTGTGAAGGTTTATTTATGAACTTCCTGTTTTGTTCTGTTGACTTATGTGTGTTTTAATAGTAATTCTTGAAATTGAGCAGTGAGCCCTTGTGTTTCGTTCTTCTTTTTCAATGTTGCTTTTACTTTTCTAGATCCTTTTCCTCTCCACATGCAAGTTGGGCTCAGCTTGTCAATGTCTACAGTGAGCCTGGCAGGAACCGTGATAGGGATTGTGGTGGATCTACAGATGAGTTTGAGGAGAATTGCCATCTTAACAGTATTGAGTTGTCTGGCCCACCAAGATGGAATGCCTATTAGATATCCTTCAGTTTCCCTGAACACTTTCTGTGGTTTTCAGTGTGCAGTGCTTGCACTTTTGTTAAATTATTTCGAAATATTTTTGTCTTTTTGATGCTATTGTGAGTTTAAATAATTTTCTTTATTTTTGCATTGTTCATTGCTACAAATGAACAATTGATTTTTATATACTGGTCTTTTATCCCGTGACCTTATTAAATGGTTAGTGCTAGTAGTTCTTGTAGACTCTTTAGGATTTCCTACATACAGGATTATATCTATGAGTAAAGACAGTTTTACTTCTTCCTTTCCAATCTGTATGCTCGTAATTTTTCCCTTGTTTTATTCTGCTGGTTAGAACCCTCAATATGTTGTTAAACAGAGGTGATGAGAGCACATGTCCTTGCCTCGGCCCCCGTTTCAGGGAGAAGCCTTGTCACTCGCTGAGTATGGCGGTGGCTGGAGGCATTCAGCAGAGGCTTAGCAGCAGCAGACGCTCTCCATCCGGTTGGAGGGGTTCTCTTCTGTCCCTAGCGTGCTGGCAGCTTTGATTGGGGAAGGATGTCACATTTTGCCAATGCCTTTTTTGTGTCTGTGAGAAAATTGTGTTTTTTAAAATTTATGTAGTGTATTAATTGCTTTTTGGATGTTATAACTAGCTTTGCATTCTTGGGATGAATTCCACTTAGTGTGTAATTCTTTTGATAAGCTCGTTTGCTATTTCTGTTGTTAGGGTTTTCCCTCTGTGTTTCTGAGGCTCATTCACTGGTCTTAAGTTTCCTGTGATCTCTTTGTCAAATTTGGTATCAGAGCGTCACTGGCTTCACAGAACGAGTTTAGGAAGTGTTTCCTGCCACTCTGTTTTCAGAAAGAGTTTGTATAGGATCGATATCATCTCTTTAAATATTTGATTGAGTTTACCAATGAAATCATCTGAACTTGGACTTCTCTTTCTGGGGAGATTTTAAATTACTACTTCAATTTCTTGTGTTTTAGGTCGATTCAGAGTTTCTATTTCTTTTTAAGTCAGTTTTGATAATTTGTGTCTTTCTAAGAATTTTACTCAGTTTGTGTAAATGAACTAGTTGGCATACAGTTGTTCAGAATCTTCTCCAGGAACCCTTTCCTCTGTATAGTCAGAAGTCACGTCCCCCTTTCTTGCTTTGGATTTTGTGTGTATTGCCTCTCTTTTTTCTGGGTTAGCTTAGCTGAAGTTTATCAATTCTAGTGATCTCTTCGAAGAACTAATGTTTGGTTTTGTTGATTTTCCCCCCTAATGTTTATTTTTTCTGTTTCGTTGATGTTTATCTCTGCCTGGAAAATCCCATGGATGGAGGAGCCTGGTGGGCTGCAGTCCATGGGGTTGCCAAGAGTCGGACACGACTGAGCGACTTCACTTTCACTTTTCGCTTTCATGCATTGGAGAAGGAAATGGCAACCCACTGCAGTGTTCTTGCCTAGAGAATCCCAGGGACGGGGGAATCTGGTGGGCTGCCGTCTATGGGGTCGCACAGAGTCGGACACGACTGAAGTGACTTAGCAGTAGCAATGTTTATCTCATTGTAATTATTCCCTTACTTCTGGTTGCATTGGGCCTAACTTGCTCCTTTTCCAATTTCCTAACTTAGAAGCTTTATTATTTTGAGAACTTTTCTGTTACAGACATTTAAACCTGTAAAATTCCCTCCATTACTGTTTTTGCTGCATCCCATACTTTCTGATCAGTGGTATTTTGATTTTAATTCTTTTAAAAGTACTGTCTGGTTTCCCTTGTGATTTCTTCTTTGATGCATTATTGAGGTGCATATTGTTTAATTTTCAAATATTTTTTGAGATTTTCCAAATATTCTCTGTTGTTACTGTATAGTGCATTTCCGCTGCAGGCGTTACATGGACATGAATGACCCCAGTCTCTCATAGCCCCTCCCACGTGTACTGGGCCTTGCTCTGTGGCCTGGCACAGTCTTTCCTGGAAAGTGTTCCTTGTTCCCTTGAGAAGAATATATGTGTTGTTGGGTGGGGTGCTCTGTAGATGCTGGGTGGGTCCATGGTGGGTGGTGGCCTGGGATTCACTATGCTTGCTGATTTTCTTTCTAGTTCTATGAAAATCAAAACTGGGACATTACAGTTTCTAATTATTGAGATAGGAGTATTTCTCTTCTCTGTCAGTTTTCCGTTTCTGTCTTTTGGGGGCTCTGTTAGACACGTTTACATTTATAAGTGTCGTATCTTCCTGAGGTGTTAGCCCTTTTATCATTATGAAATCTCTGTTCTGATAATCTTTCTTGTTTAAAACTCTGGTTTGTCTGACATAGCTGTTCTGCTTGGTTTGGTTACTGTTTGCTTACTGTTTTCATGACGTATCTTTTCCCGCCCTTTTAGTTGAAAGGGCACCTGCATCTTTGCATCTTTGAAAGCCTTCTTTCTGCCCTGCCATGCTCTCTCCTCCCTGGGGACTCCACTGTATGGTGTTTGGTACAACTGACGTCGTCCTGCTGGTCTCGGAGGCTCTGCCATTTTTTCTTCCTCCTCCTTCTCCCTGCTGTTCAGTTAGGGAACGTCCGTTGCTCTGTCCTTAAGTTCACTGACTCTCTGTTCGTCCATCTCACACCGACAGATTCCTATAAGGACTTCTTCATTTTAGTTACTGTACCTTTCAATTCTAAAATTTCTCTTTGGTTCTCGTGTATAGTTTTAAACTTTTAGTGAGATTTCCTTTGAGTCATTGTCATCGTGTTTTCCTCTATTTCTTTAAACACGGTTTGCTTTAATTCTCTGTGTGTGCTTGCAGGGACCTCTTTGAAGTCTTACCTGCTAAACCCACGTCCGAGCCCACCCACTCAGCCTCTGTTGCCTGCTCTCCTTTTTATTCCTGAGTATGGGTCACGCATTCCTGTTTCTCATATATCTTGCTAGAGATTGAGTATTTTAGGTAATGTAGTATATTAATGTAGGGTTTTGGTTCTTCCCTGCAGAATTCTGCAGAATGGGTTTCCCTACATGCTGTAAGGCCGCAGGTACCTTTTTTTTTTTTAATTCTCCTTGTATTTTCCAGCCTGGCTTGTTAGGGGGTGTCCTCGTGTCTGCATTGCTCAGTGCTCAGCCATTGGTGGATCAGAAGTTGTGCTTGGACCTCTGAATCAAGTTTTCCAGCCTGTGCTGGTGGGTCCGTGTGTGGGTTGACAGTACTTCTAGAGTTCAGGCAGTGTTAAGCTCTTTCCTAGCTTGTATTTTTCGCCAGGGCCCTGTGGCAGGCTGGGGGCCTTCGTGGGGCTCCTCTGCACCTGTGTGTGCAGCTGCTCCATCACCCTGGGGTCGTCTGGGAGCCCCGCTGGCCTCTGCCGCTCTCGGCCCCAGGGTCTCCCTGGGCATTTCCCGGGAGTCTGCTGGTCTGCACTGGCCCCAAGCAGGACCAAGGCCAAAGGCTCGCAGAGCTGGAGGCTTTCTCCCTTCGATTCCTCCTGCACTCGTCTGACTGTGCTGCCAGGCACGAGGCTTCACCCTCTGCTGCACATCAAGTGAACTCAGTCTGGCCATGAGCATGCCTGTTCTCACAGCCAGCTCCCCTGGAGCTCTGGAGTGCCAGGTCAAGCTGCTGGGGTGGGTGTGAGTGTGGCGGGGAGCAGCCCCAGGTTTGAACTCCGCAGACTCCAGTCTTGCTGCCTAGAGTTCAGCAGTTTTTCTTGAATGAATGCTTCTGAACTTGTTTGCTTTTGGTTAACATCCAGAGCCTTCAGATGTGTTCCTTGGACAATCGTGTCCAGTTTTATACTTGTTGGGGAGGAAGGAGGTGCAAGAAGATTTGCAAACTTTATTCTCTTATTGCTAGAATTCTCTATCTCAGCCTTTTGACATTTCCAGCTTGTCACAGCTGCTTAAGAGTAAATGGTATAACAGTTCCTGTTACATCTCCCAGAACTTGACTGAGTGACGCAGAGATGTTCGGTAATGGAGCTGCCTCCACTGGTTACCAGGGGAACACAGAGCACAGCGGTCAGCCTTAGAGGCCGAGTCACTCCATTCTTTTCCTGCTTTTGAATGTATGAAAGTGAAAGTCAGTCACTCAGTTGTGTCCGACTCTTTGTGATCCCATGGACTATATAGTCCATGGAATTGTCCAGGCCAGAATACTGTGTAGCCTTTCCCTTTTCCAGGGGATCTTCCCAACCCAGGGCTCAAACCCAGTTCTCCCACATTGGGAGCAGATTCTTTACCAGCTGAGCCACAAGGGAAGCCCAAGAATACTGGAGTGAGTAGCCTATCCCTTCTCCAGCTGATCTTCCTGACCCAGGAATTGAACCTGGGTCTCCTGCATTGCAGGCAGATTCTTTACCAACTGAACTATCAGGGAAGCTCTTTTGAATGTATAGTGGATTAAAATATTCTCTGATCACAATTACATAAATTTTGACCTTTAAAAAACTTACTAGCGTTATAATCCTGAGCGAAAGTACATAGAATTTAAATCTCTTTAAATATCGTAGTAGTGTTTTCAGTTACTAACATATAATTAAGATGACTTAAACTCTCTTTTTTAAAATTTTAGTTTGTTCTGTCAGTTGAAACCAAGAGAGAAGGTTGTTCCTAAGTGGTACGAGAAGCCGTACGAGTGGAATCAGGTAAGTGAGAAATGAGGCGGTGTGGGCCGCCTGCCCCCAGGACGGACGGGGAGGAGCCTCAGAGGGGCTCAGGGAGAGACTCAGAGGGGCTCAGGGAGGGACTCAGAGGGGCTCAGGGAGGGACTCAGAGGGGCTCAGGGTGAGACTCGGAGGGGCTCAGGGAGGAGCCTCTAGAGGGGCTCAGGGAGAGACTCAGAGGGGCTCAGGGAGAGACTCAGAGGGGCTCGGGGAGAGACTCAGGGGCTCAGGGAGAGACTCATAAGGGCTCAGGGAGGAGCCTCTAGAAGGGCTCAGGGAGAGACTCAGAGGAGCTCAGGGTGGAGGATGCGGGAGAGCAGAGAGAGGCGCACGACGGAGCGGGCGGCGCCGGCGGTGCGGTGCCCGCAGGCAGCCTGCCACTTCTGAATAGTGCATTGCTCGGTCTCTCCGGTGTGTCTGACTCTTTGCAACCCCATGAACTATAGCCCTATACAGGCTCCTCTGTCCATGGAATTTTCCCAACAAAATACTGGAGTGGGTTGCCATTTCTCTTCCAAGGGTCTTCCTGACCCAGGGATTGAACTCGAGTCTCCTGCATTGGCAGGTGGATTCTTTACCCCTGAGCCACCGGAAGCCCTCTGGATAGTATATTGTATGTGAAAAGTTAGACCCCAGGCTAACCATCCTTCACTTCTGGATAAAACAGGTATGGGTGTCAGGCGCGCATTTAGGGCACGTTTGCTGTTGCTTTCATCTTCTTCGGTTGTCATGACGACGTGCCATCCACTGGGTGGCAAAAGCAGCAGCAGTTTACTCTGTGACAGTGATAGAGGCCGGGTGTGGGTGCTTCGGGTGCCAGCACGGTGGGGCTCTGCCAAGGGCCCTCCTGCTTGGAAACATCCACCTTCTCACTGTGCCCTGGCGTGGCAGAGACTGGGTGGCATGCTGTCTGGGGTCTCTTCCTGTAAGGGCACTAATCCATCGTGAGAGCCTCCCCCGCACCTCCGTCTAACCCGACTACTGCCCAAAGGCCTGCCTCCTAATACTGTGCCACTGGGGGTCTGGATGACACGGTTCGGCCCACAGCGTTTGTGAAGTGTGGCAGGGCCCACACTGGGCACTGTGACATTTTCTGCCCATGAGGTTTAGAGAAGAGAAGAAAATGTGATTGCAGGAAAGGAGCCCAGGGAGGAATCGTAAGCTCTAATCCTAGAGCCAAGAGAAAAGAAGAGACATCAAAGGCAAAGGAGAAACGGGAAGATATACCCAGCTGACTGCAGAGTTTCAGAGAATAGCAAGGAGACCTAAGAAGGCCTTCTTAAGTGAACAGTGCAAAGAAATAGAGGAAAACAATAGAATGGGAAGGACTAGAGATCTCGTCAGGAAAATTAAAGATATGAAGGGAACATTTCATGCAAAGATGGATGCAATAAATGGACAGAAATAGTATGTACCTAACAGAAGTAGAAGATATTAAGAAGAGGTAGCAGGAATACACAGAAGTGTACAAAAAAGATCTTAGTGACCTAGATAACCAGGATGGTGTGACCACTAACCTGGAGCCCGACATCCTGGAATGTGGGCCTTAGGAAGCATCACTATGAACAAAGCTAGTGGAGGTGATGGAATACCAGCTGAATTATTTCAAATCCTAAAAGATGATGCTGTGAAAGTGCTGCACTCAATATGCCAGCAAATTTGGAAAACTCAACAGTGGCCACAGGACTGGAAAAGGTCAGTTTTCATCCCAATCCCAAAGAAAGACAATGCCAGAGAATGCTCAAACTACCGCACAATTGTACTCATCTCACACGCTAGCAAAGTAATGCTCAAAATTCTCCAAACTAGGCTTCAGCAGTATGTGAACCGAGAACTTCCAGATGCACAAGCTAGATTTAGAAAAGGCAGAGGAACCAGAGATCAAATTGCTAACATCTGTTGGATCATAGAAAAAGCAAGGGAATTCCAGAAAACATCTACTTCATTGACTACACTAAAGCCTTTGACGGTGTGAAGTGAAGTGTAAGTCACTCAGTCATGCCTGACTCTTTGCAACCCCGTGGACTATACAGTCCATGGAATTCTCCAGGCCAGAATACTGGAATGGGTAGCCTTTCCCTTTTCCAGGAGATCTTCCCAACCCAGGGGTCAAACCCAGGTCTCCCACATTGTAGGTGGATTCTTTACCAGCTGAGCCACAAGGGAAGCCCTTTGACTGTGTGGGTCACAACAAACTATGGAAAATTCTTAAAGAGATGGGAATACCAGACCACCTTATCTGTCTCCTGAGAAACCTGTATGCAGGTCAAGAAGCAACAGTTAGAACTGGACATGAATTACGGACTTGTTCCAGATTGGGTAAGGAGTACGTCAAGGCTGTATATTGTCACCCTGCTTATTTAACTTATATGCAGAGTACATCATGAGAAATGCTAGGCTGGGTAAAGCACAAGCTGGAATCAAGATTGCCAAGAGAAATATCAACAACTTCAGAAATGCAAATGACACTACCCTTATGGCAGAAAGCAAAGAAGAACTAAAGAGCCGTTTGATGAAAGTGAAAGAGGAAGGTGAAAAATCTGATTTAAAACTCAACATGCAGAAAACTAAGATCATGGTATCTGGTCCCAACACTTCATGGCCAATAGATGGAGGAAAAATGGAAACAGGGAGAGACTTTATTTTCTTGGGCTCCTAAATCACTGCAGATGGTGACTGCAGCCATGAAATTAAAAGACACTTGCTCCTTGGAAGAAAAGCTATGACCAACCTAGACAGCGTATTAAAAAGCAGAGATACCACTTTGACAGCAGAGGTCCATCTAGTCAAAGCTATGGTTTTTCCAGTAGTCATCTATGGATGTGAGACTTAAGGAAGCACTCAGACTTTTGAATTGTGCTGGAGAAGGTAGCTGGACTGCAAGGAGATCAAACCAGTCCATCCTAAAGGAGATCAACCCTGAATATTTATTGGAAGGACTGATGCTGAACCTCTCTCTAATACTTTGGCCACCTGATTTGAAGAGCTGACTCATTGGAAAAGACCCTGACGCTGGGAAAGATTGAGGGCAGGAGGAGAAGGAGACGGCAGAGGATGAGATGGTTGGATGGCATCGCTGACTTAATGGATGTGACTTTGAGCAAACTCCCGGAGATAGTGGAGGACAGAGGAGCCTGCGTGCTGCAGTCCATGGGGTTGCAAAGAGTCGGACATGACTTAGTGATTGAACAGCAACAATCCTAGAGCCAAGGCTGTCTTTATAAATAAACCAGCTGGGGCACTGGTTCCTCATCCCTGTGGCGGGGGAGTGAGACGCTGCCCCCGGAGCAGTGTTTCCCACTCCAAGTCCGACAGTTACTTCTGCTGCAGCGTTCCTGTGGTCCACGTGCTCCATGACGGGGTTCCCTGTCAGAGTGCTGAGCACCAGTCACTGGAGCTGCTCCAGCACGTGCACGAGCTCTGCCCTCAGGGAGGACGTGCAGGGTGCGCCGGCCACCTCTCCCACAGCCTCCATGGCGGGTGTGAAGCTAATAGAAGACTTAGTTAGGAAGCCGAGTTTCACTCTGGGGTTGGTGGGTTTCAGAAAACTTCCACATGCTCTAATGCCTCTGTGAAGTTACTGTTCATGTTTACGTAAAAGAATGCATGGGAGATTTCTGAGTAGAGCTTACTGTATTGTTAAGACGAATTGAAAGATGGCATAGCAAATGTATAGTATTTGGTGTTGTGAGAGACATTGAAGGAGTGCTTCCTGCCCTCTCTGCACACACACACACACACACACACACACACACACACACAAGGTCTGTGTATGTGTGTAACTTTGTTTTACTTTATGTCTAGAAAAGCGCTGTTGCGGAGCCTGACTGGCCCTTTTGCCCCAACAGGTCGATCCGAAGCTGGTGATGGAGCAGGCGGACCGAGAGAGCAGCAGGGGCAAGAACACCTTCCTGTACCAGCTCCACAGGCTGATTGTGCTCAGCTCCTAGAGGGCGGGCGCCCTGCCCCTGCGAGCCGCGCGCTGCGCCGCCTCAGTGGGGGCTGGAGGGTGGTGTTTCTGTTCACGTGGGAAGAACTGGGAAAAGGCTGGTCTTCTCGTGAAACAGAAAATCACTGTATTAAACATTTTGGGAAAAATTGTTCTGAAGGAAGACTTCATTTGGAAAAAGGTTCTCTTTTGCTCTGTTATTAAAGTAGATATCCATAGGTAGTATTGGGTGTGAGGTTCTGGATCCAGCGTGTGTTCCGCCTTCTTGCCGTGGTTTAAATGCCTGGGCCCAGGGAGACCAGTGCTCCCAGCTGATGACAAGGGGAAAGCTGGGTGTTCTTTTCCAAAACCATGTGACCTTTTCTGACTTTTTTCCGTGAGGGGAGATATCTAATTTCGGTAAAAATACTTCGTTTTGTGTATCTCAGGTTTTTCCTTAAGTTACAATTCTTAGTCCACGTTTTGGCAATGAGAGAGATCACCTGGTCACTAGCATATCTAATAAAAGTATTAGACCGAGTTTGTTTCTGACAGTTTTAGTCAGAGGAGATTAAAATATATTTTGTTCTTAAAAATAATAATCCATTGTTAAAATTATGAAGATCACCATTTTCCAACCAGAGAATCAGTACCAATTCCACGTGGAGGAGACAACTTTAGTTGGTGAATAATCATCTTTGGCCAAATTTAGCAGAAAAGTGTAAAGTACAATGGAAACCTATGCAACTAAAATATAACTGTACTATACAGAAAAATCACCATGAGCAACTTAGTACGTATTTCTAACCCGTGAAATCTCAAGGATTTCTGTTTGTTGTTATTCCAGTTAACAAAGTCCACAAATGTAAGTCATTTTAACGTTTCAGTGCAGAGTAAAGAGAGTAAAGAACATCTGCAATAAAATAAAAGCCTGCTGCATAATCCCTCCTGCTCATATCCTCTTGACCAAAAAACGTTAACACTAGCATGCATTCAAGACCAAAATCCAAGCAGATCCATAAAAGGACTGGTCACTGGCATGGTCAGCCATTCTACTGTTTTAATTTTACTTATGGCAGGCATGAAAAAATCTAATTAGATGAAACTTCCACTAAACACTTTTTTAAAATCAAACTTTCAAACTTTTCCCATAGCAACATATACCCAAGACTTGCCTAGCTTAGAATTAAGAGGAACTGCTATATTTACTTGCATTAACTTTCAAGAGTGCTTTGAAAATATATGGATGTATTCATACATGTAATCTTATCATGACCGGAATGGCTTATTTATAGACTGTAAATGCCTATCCAGATAGAACGAGCAAGTACAAAGTTACATTAGTACAGTTTGCCACATCAGAAGGGAATTCTGCTGTAAGGTATTTTTCTCCCCAATCTCCAAACATTAAGTCCAATATGTGAGCTTTAATGTTAAGTCTTACTATACTTTTAGTGAAACTAAGCAGACCCAGCATTGACAATGTAGGTAGCTTTAACTTTCTAAGAAAATGTAACACAAAATTCGCAACTTGAAACCATAACATGCCAAGGTTTTGATATATTATCTTAAAACACTTAGGAAGTGTCCACATTTTCAGAAATTCTATAGAGTTCTATTTAGTTACATATGTTATTTATTTTTCAGTGTCTGGCCTATTTCTCAAACATGTGGTTATCTTTGTGTATTGCCAAAATCAGTGACTTACCTTAAGTTTTGTCAGCCAGCAACATTTTCAGTGAATAAGAATGGATTTTAATTAGCCAAATGTAGACAGACATTGAATCTCGTCACTTTAAGTTTGGTAATTGCTTAATGTATCAGTTTTAGATTTCTAGCACTGCATGTGCTGTATTTATTCTGACTTTACTAAAATAAAGAGTTGAATACAAAAAATAATAATAATAATAATCCAGATTTCTAAAACTGATAAAGGAGTGTTCAGTCCAGTCGCTCAGTCGTGTCTGACTCTTTGCAACCCCATGGACTGCAGCACCCCAGGCCTCCCTGTCCATCACCAACTCCCAGAGCTCAGCTTTGTTTATAGTCTAGCTCTCACATCCATACATGACCACTGGAAAAACCATAGCCTTGACTAGAGCTACTTTTGTTGACAGAGTAATGTCTCTGCTCTTTAATACGCTGTCTAGGTTGGTCATAGCTTTTCTTCCAAGGAGCAAGCATCTTTTAATTTCATGGCTGCAGTCACCATCTGCAGTGATTTTGGAGCCCCCAAAATAAAGTCTGTCACTGTTTCCACTGTTTGCCCATCTATTTGCCATGACTTTTATGAGACAGGGTTAGCAGCAAAGCAGAGCCGCTGTAAATGCAGCAGCCAGCGAGATCTGAGTTAGTTCTCACGGAAGGTCTGGACCGGCCAGTGGGCGGGTAGGAGAAAGGGTCCTCCTGAGTGGGGCTTCCAGGGAGACAGCTCGCGGCTGGTGAGAAAACACGAGAAGCACTTGGGTTTGGTTCGATGGTGGGGTCGTGACCAGGAGCTCATGTGGAGGACTCGGAAGCCATCCCGCGTCGGCGCGGGGAGGACTTCTGTAAACTGGGGCCTGGCCGGCGCTGCCCTGGGCCTCCTCGGGTCAGCCGGGCCAGCAGCCGGGAAGCCTGCTGGCACGCGTGTGCCGGGCCGCGCGGCTGTGTCTCGACCGTCTGAGCACGTCACCCCCGCGTCCCTGGCGTCCAGTCTTGCTCAGCTCTGAGCAAAAGCACCCCCTGCAGGTTTCCAGGGAGAGTGCTTCCCGCCAGCCCCACACGGGCCTTCCTCAGCTGTAAGGGTCAGGTCTCGCCTCCACGAGGAGCAGGACATGCTGCCTGCTCTTTGCTCTCCGCACCGCCCGCCGCCGGATGGAAGTGGCCGGCCGCAGAGGGAGCCGGCGTGGGGGGCCGGAGGGCCAGGCCGGGCCTGGGCTGCTGGTGCTTTCTGCTTGTTAGTTAGCGTGTAAGTAGCCATTCTGTGAGTGGCTGAAAAAGTAAGCAGCACCAAAGGCTTGTGTAAAAAAAGGGGGACTTCGCTGGTGGTCCAGTGGTGAAGACTGTGCCCCCAGTTCAGAGGCCCGGGTTTGATCCCGGGGCAGGGAACTAAGATCCTGCAATCTACAACCAAGACCCAGTGCAGCCAAATACATTAATAAAAAATCCAGTTTTTAGATTTTTGTGGTTATGGCCCTCAAAACAATTCTAACTCTTACCTTTTTTTTTTTTTCTGGAATTGCCTCCATCTTAAGTATGTTATTGAGTAAATTATGCTTTTGCATCATTTCACCTTAGTGGTTAACTGCTTGCTGCGCTAACAGAAGGAGGTGGGGCTCTCTCCATCCTTCTGCCCCTCGTTTTCCCACCCCAACCCAGGCATCTGTGTTGCTGGTTAAATCAGTCGTTGGTCTTCATCACATTAACTTTGTACATATGTTTTCTGAAAAAAACAAAACCGGTAGTGTATTTGATAGCGCGTCTTTCCATATAACTTTGATTTAGAGGGTGATTGCCATGCTTTTCATGTGCATGATTCTCTCCTGACATATTCTTTCAGTTTTTTATGTTCTTAGTCATGTATGTCCGTGGTGTGAGATGAAGGGGTGTTAGAGGTAGGTAGGAAGAGTCCGCCTTCTCCCCACCAGTACCGAGCTGTCCCCAGAGGCAGCCGTGGTCTCTGTCCGCACAGTCCTCCCATGGGGTTTGTCAAGCACGTGCTGTTGCTCAGGGATGTTGATGACCTCACGGAGCTGACCCTGGGAGTGGAGACAGGAGGGACAGCCAGGCCAGCAGCAGTGAGTGCCCAGAGGGTGGGTAAAGGGAACGGAGGGGCCCGCAGCAGGCTGCTCTCCCGGGAAGGGGCCGGCCCGGTGGTCAGAGTCCTGGGTGCTGGGGCCATGAGGTATCTGTGCTGCCCGTCAGCTCTGCAGCCATCGCTCAGAAGTAATCACAGGTGATGCTTCGATGAATCAGCGAGGCTGAGTTCCAGCAGAGCTTTATTTATATGAACCAGTGTCAGACCGTGGGTTTTGGTTTGCTGACCTGGTGATGGAGGGCGGGTGCAGGGAAATGACCGTGTCAGGGAAAGCTTCACGGTGAGGGGAGAGCGGATAGAGATCTGACCTGAGGGCACGTGGGGAGGAGGGATTCTGGGCAGAGGAGATGAGGAGGGAGCAAACACCTGGAGTATTTGGAGAGCGAGCCGGGAGGCAGGGCAAGGACCCTTAGACAGGAGCTGAGGCCACAGGGCGAGTTTGCCTTTCATTCTGAGTGCGGTGGGGGCTCTCAGAGGGGCTTGGGCAGTGATGTCACACCTGAACTTACTAAGAACGGCCATCCTGGCTGTGGCATGGGGCACGGGGCAGGCCACTGCGGGTAAGGACCCTCACCCAGGGGGACACGTGCTGAGAGCAGGTGGCCAGCTGGGGGCGTGTGTGCCAGAGCGCAGCGGTCACAAGGAAGGCGGTTGGATTTGAAAAATCAGAGGAGGAGCGTTCTCGGGATACCACTGTGTGGGGGTGAAGGATGGCTGCAGTCTGTGTCCACATCTTAACCCCTGGGGTCCTGTCAAGTGATCTTATCTGGAGAGTCTTTGCAGGTCTGATGAAGGATCTGGAGATGAGAAGACCGTCCTGGATTTAGGATGGGCTCTGAAGCCAGTAACCAGCATCCTTTTAAGAGAGCCACAGAGGACACAGAAGGAAGAGGCCTTGCAGATGGAGGGGCAGAGGCAGACAGGGCACACCCAGAGCCCCCAGAGACGGGGCGGCGGGGACCCTCCCCGAGAGCTCTAGGAGGAGTGAAGCCCTGCCGGCCCCTTGGTCCCAGACTCCCGGCCTCCAGAACCCAAGACGGCCCATTTCTGCCGCGTCAAGACCCCCCTGCCCTGCCCCCGAGCCCTCGTTTGAGGTAATTTGTTGCAGCAGCCACAGAAAGCTAATCCAGACACACCGTCTGCTCCCTCCCAGAGGCTGTCTCTCCATGCACGCAGGCCCCAGGTCTCACACCTGGCTGTGTGCTGCACACTCTGATCTGTGCCTTAATTTTTTGGCTGAATTTTTATTGTGGATCGTATTTCTGGATCACTACAGAAAGAGTTACCTCATTCTTCTTAACTACTTTGTGGTATAGAATTTTATTGATTTTTCATACCTGACTACTTTTTCACACCAGGCATGTAAATAGTAGACTCACTAATACACAGCATTGCTGTGAATATCCTCGTGCACCTGTGTGACACAGAATAATACGCACTTTAAAGTCAGTTTGTCGATATCCATGTAATGACTTGCTGGGATTTTGGTTGGGATTGTGTTGAATCTGTAGATCATGTTGGAGATAGCTGACATCTTAACAATATTAAGTCTTCCCATCCACGAACAAGGTTAGAGACATCACTTTGCTGACAAAGGTCCATCTAGTCAAGGCTATGGATTTTCCAGTAGTCATGTATGGTTGTGAGAGTTGAACCATAAAGAAGGCTGAGCATCGAAGAATTGATGCTTTTGAACTGTGGTGGTGGAGAAGACTCTTGAGAGTCCCTTGGACTGCAAGGAGAGCCAACCAGTCCATCCTAAAGGAAATCAGTCCTGAATATTCATTGAAAGGACTGATGCTGAAGCTGAAGCTCTAATACTTTGGCCACCTGATGCGAAGAGCTGACTTATTAGAAAAGACCCTGATGCTGGGAAAGGTTTAAGGCAGGAGGAGAAGGGGACGACAGAGGACGAGATGGTTGGATGGCATCACGTATTCAATGGACATGAGTCTGAGCAAGCTCCAGGAGATGGTGAAGGACAGGGAGGCCTGGCGTGCTGCAGTCCATGGGGTCACAAAGAGTCAGACAAGACTGAGCAACTGAACAACAAATCCACGAACGTGGACTACCATTTATTTAGATCATCTCTGGTTTCTTACATAAGAGTGTTGTACTTTTCTGCGTATGGGTCATGTACATGTTTTGTTCGATTTGTTACTAAATACTTTTTCTCCTTTTCTTTGGCGCTAATGTAAAAGATACTGTGTTTTAAATATCAAATTCCTATTGTTCAGTGTTGGAATACTGGAAACCACTGGACTTTTTAAAGTTTGTTTTTTTTTAATCTGACCCATTTTTTAAAAGTCTTCATCAAATTTGTTAGAACACTGTTTCTGTTTCATGTTGTGGTTTTTTGGCCCCAGGGCATATGGGATATTAGGTCCCCAACTAGGGACTGGGCCTGCACCCCCTCTTTGGAAGGCAAAGTCTTAGTCACTGGGCCGGGGAAGCCCGAAAAGCACTTGACTTCTATATGTTGATCTTGAATCCTGCAGCCTCGCTATAATCACTTACCAGTTTCAGTGTTTTAATTGATCCTTTGGGATTTTCTTTATTGATAATCGTGTCATCTGTGAACAAATGGAGTTTTATTTGTTCCTTTCCCAAGCTGTATGCATTTGTGTACTCTTCTTGTCTTACTGAGGTAGCTCTGCAGCTATGAGACATAAAACACCCCTTAATCCATTTAATAGAACTCAGATAAGTATGCTGTCAGAGCCCTAAACTAGAAGTCACTAACAGAAAGATAGTTTAGAAAATCCCACGATATTTGGAGATTAAACAACACATTTCTAAATAGCATTATTAGTCAAAGAAAAACTCTCAAGAATGGCAGTTATCACTATCTAAAAGTGGATAGGGACCTCCCTGGTGGTCCAGTGCTTAAGAATCTGTCCTTCAGTGCAGAGGTTATGCGTTCAATCCCTGGTCAGGGAACTCAGGTTCCGCAGGCCACGGGGTGACAACCAAGTTTGAGCAGGGCAACGGGAGAGTGTGCTCCAGCAAGGAGCCCACACACCTCGGCAAAGACCCAGAGCAGCCAAATAGTAGTAATAATGATCGTAATAATGAAATATTAAAGGGGATGAGAACAGAGTCATCTTTATACAATTTTGGGCTTCCCTGGTGGCTCCGACGGTAAAGAATCTGCCTGCAATGTGGGAGACCTGGGATTGATCCCTGGGTTGGGAAGATCCCCTGGAGGAGGAATGGCAACCCACTCCAGTCTTCTTGTCTGGGAAATCCCATGGACAGAGGAGCCTGGTGGGCTACCGTCTATAGGGTCCCAAAGAGTCAGACATGATTGAGTGACTAACACAAAATTTAAGTGAGAAAAATGGCTCCAGAGGAACCCCCCCCAGTGATGGAAGTTCTGATAAAATTGTAGACAGACACATCTCCCCAAACACTCTCTGCAAGAGAGTGAGAATCTTTTGGCGGGGGGGCGGGGGGGGGGGGAGTGGAAATGAAAACAAAACTTTGTTTAGAAAACTGAGCACGGAGTTACATAGATTTAGTGAAATTCATTCCCGAAAATGGTTTTTCAGTGAAAAATTCCACTGTTGACATAATGCAAATGTATTTAGATTCACATGCTGTCAGGATGGTGGCAGGTGGCGGGGGACGCCGTGGGGGGGTTCCACCCTGGGGCCTTGTCACGGCTGCTCAGCCGCCCAGTCCAGCCTGGACACGCCTGTGGCTGTGGTGTCACCACGCGGCCTTGCGGCCTGGGTCCCGTCCTGCGGGGCTACTTCTCATCGTGTCCTGGACGTTTCATCTCCCTGGACATTGTCTGCACACACCGTTCCCCCCGCTTGGACGGACCCCTGGACGTTCTCTGCTCACGCCGTTCCCCCTGCTTGGACGGACCCCTGGACTTTCTCTGCTCACGCCGTTCCCTCCGCTTGGACGGACCCCTGGATGTTCTCTGCACACGCCGTTCCCCCCGCTTGGACGGACCCCTGGACATTGTCTGCACACGCCATTCCCCCCGCTTGGACGGACTGCTGCCCCTCGGTAAACGCCCCAGGCGTCCCCTGTGCTGCGATGCCACCCACAGGTCTCTGGACAGAAGGAGGTGCCCCGTCTCCCTGTCCCTCCGGCCATCTGGTTTTGCTCCCAGAATTAAGTAGTTCACTTACTTCACAAGCATTTTTGGATTGCCTTTTGGGGGTTTAGGGTCGAATGACCCAGCCCCGTAGTGAGTGCTAAGAGGGCTTTTCACACTGTATTACAGGTCTCTCAAGAGTAGAATCTGTATTTTATTAATCTCTAAAGAGCTGGCACCTACCTGGTATTCAAATATGATTTGAATAAAACCCATCACAGTCTCGGGAGGGCCGTCAGGAGGCTGGAGGCTGAGGAGCGGCCCTCCAGTTTAGGGGACTAGGAGGCCCGGTGTTGAGGGGACAGGGTGGGAGCCACGGGCGCACACTGGCCGGCCTGCTTCCCCGTCCAGGCTCTGCGGCAGGGAGACCCGCTGGCCGGACCTGTGCAGGGTCTTGAGGCCGCTGTAAGGCCACCTCCTCTGTCCTAGGGCGCGTTGCCATGGAGATGTCCACGTGCTGTGCTCAGATGTAAGAGCGATTAGTTAAATATAAAACGGAGTAGTGAACCGCCACGGCTCTTAGACGCGCAGAAAGAAATCGCTGTGAACGGAAACTACCTCAGCAAAGGGCAACCTTCTTAACCGTTGATGGCCTCCTGGTGGCAGGCCCAGGCGCTGGGGAGCGCGGTCAGGGGGCTTTCTGCCCGGATCTCCCACATAGGCGTGGAGACCCAGCTCAGAAGGGCCGCCGGGGGCCTGGTGCAGGGGGCGTGGGGGGCGCGGGGACCCACAGACTCAGTAGCAGAGCTGGAGAGTAGGGGAAGGGGCTGCTGAGGACAGTGGACTCGAGGGGCAGCGGCAGCCTTTTTGAGGCCCTGCGTGAAGATGGTCACGATGCCCGCATGGCGGGAGGTGGATGTCTCAGGAGGGCTCTGGCCAGGGAGAGCAGGCAGGGGACGCTCGGGGGGTTCCGACGGGCAGAGAGCGGTTCACAGCCTGTCTGCCCTGCCTCTCTGCATCCCCCGCCCCGACCGACCCTGTTCTGAGAGCCCCCGACACCAAAACGCCCTCTTCCGAGCATCTCTGCTCCTCCCGGGCCAGCTGTGAGGGCGGCCCCCGTGGTCTGGAGGTGGGCCCCTGCCGTCACCGGACCCCGGGGTCCTTCGGGGTTTTGCGCTGGACATCACGGTGTAGGCCATGCAGAAACCGGGAGGCCCGCAGCTGGAGTGGTGGCTGAAGCCACCGTGTCCAGAGAAGCAGGGCTGGGATGGCCCAGGGGCTTGGCGGACATCTGAGTGCTTCGTTCCGGCCTTGGTCCTGCCTCTGGGCTCCGTGACTCCATCCAGGAGTCTCACGGGCTCTGCTTGCTAGGTAGGCTGGTTTCGGTTGGGATTTGTCTGAGATGATGCCAGCAGACAGTGGAGCATGCGGTGTTACACTGAAGACGCTGCCTGCTGCCGAGGGCTGGTAAGCAGGGCGGTGTGTGGTCCCCTTTGAACTCTCCAGCCTCTCCCGGCTGCAGGGTGATGAGTCGATGGGGGTGGGTGGGAGCAGGAGATGAAGTGCCCAAGGACGAGGAGAACAGCTGCTTGGGCCCGCGGAGGAGGCCGTCCAGGTGGGAGGCCACCAGTGGAGCTGGGGAGACAGAGAATAGACTCTCCGAACCTGGAGGAGGAGGAGGTGGGCTTGACGTGTGCGTGATGAGCAGTGCCCTGCCGTGACCGTCAGGGTTCAGGTCAGCGAGTCGGGTCCATGGTGACGTCCTCTGCCAGGAAAATAACAGATTTGGTGCGGTGGGGGAGAATCTGGATTTGCACTTAAAGCGTCCATGGGTCGTTGAACAAAGATGTGTAAGAAGTTGTGAGGGGTTCCCCTGGTAGCCCAGTGGCTAAGAGTCTGCCTGCTAATGAAGGGGACGCAGGTTTGATCCCTGGGCTGGGAACTTCCCACGTGCCGTGAGGCAACCAAGCCTTCGTGCCACAGCTCCTGAAGCCCGCACACGCTCGAGCCCATGCTCCACAACAGAGACGAGACCTGCTCGCCACAACCAGAGAGAGCTCACGCACAGTCATGAAGACCCAGCACAGCCCAAAATAAGGAAATAAAAACTGTAAAAAGAAAAAAGCCATGAGGTGTCTGGACGTCAGGAGAGGTGTCGGGTGGAGGGAATAGCCTGGGAGGGGTGGTGACTGAACTATTTTATTTTTTCAGTTAGAATCTGATTTCCAAAACACATCTACAATTCTGTTCTGTGTCACCATCTCAGTGGCCACCAGCGTCTCTGACCCAGTGACTTCCTGTCCCAGTCTCTCTATGGCTTCTGTTCTGTCTCCCCTTCGGCCCACTCTGTGTACAGCATTATTCCATTTAGAAGTAGAGATCCGACCATCAGAGCCAGCGTTCCACCCGTCTCCCAGGGCATGGTTGCTGTGTCAGGAACACAGGGGAGGAAACCTCTTGGTGTGGGAAGTACTTGGACACGAGTCTTCAAGGGATGGCCATAGTCGCAGGGACCGTAGAAGGGAAGGATCACTGAGTGAGGACTTAAGACAGGCCGGAGGGTGGGGGGTGCAGGTGCTACACCCTGAGCGGACCAGAACACGGGGATTGGGTGGGCAGAAGCGGTCCATGCGTGATGAGGGACGAACGTGGAGCTGACGGGAGAAGAACCAAGTATGTTACCGTGCGGACTGAGCTTTCCCACCAAAGGACAGGCAGCTAAGTAGGGCTGAGAAATAAACTAAGCCCAGCTCCACGCAGTCTACGAGAACACGGAGTGATGAAAGCTGGAGGGGAGAGGGCCTGGGTAACAGAGCGGGGAGAACAAAGAGCAGGATCTGCAGGTGACGTCAGACAAGGCGATGTTTATGGTCATGTGTCGAATTAAGAGGAATATTACGTAACGTAAAAGGCAAAATTGATGGTGTGTTAGGAATATGTGGGCACCAAGCAACACACTGAAGAAATAATAAATACTGGGAGAATTTCATGCAAATACAACAGTAATGGGCGACCTCGGCACTCCTGTGTTCACTCTTCAGCATTCTAATTCACCAGTTAGGATACAGGAATTAAATAATAGAGTCGGTAAGGCTGATACAATATCTATGTAGAATCCAGGATCCCTCAGGCTTTAAGTATCCTTTCCCTTAGGTTTGTGAAATGTTTACAAAAACAGATCCTGTCTGTGACCACAAAGGAATACTTTTTTTCAAATGCAAGAATTTTAAGGGTCACATTTTGGCTTGTTGCTGTTGTCCAGTTGCTACATCGTGTCCAGCTCTTTGTGACTCCGCAGACTGCGGCACACCGAGTTCCTCTGTCCTCCACTGTCTCTGGACTCTGATCAAACTTATGTCCATTGAGTCGATGATGCCATCCAACCATCTCATCCTCTGCCACCTTCTTCTCCTTTTGCCCTCAATCTTTCCCAGCATCAGGGTCTTTTCCACGAGTTGGGTCTTCACATCAGGTGGCCAAAGTAGTGGATTTTCAACTTCAACATCAGTCCTTCCGATGAACACCCAGGACTGATCTCCTTCAGGATGGACTGGTTGGATCTCCTTGCAGTCCAAGGGACTCTCCAGAGTCTTCTCCAACACCACAGTTCAAAAGCATCAATTCTTCGCCACTCAGCTTTCTTTATACTCCAACTCTCACATCCATACATGACCACTGGAAAAACCATAGCCTTGACTAGACGGACCTTTGTTGACAAAGTAATGTCTCTGCTTTTTCATATGCTGTCTAGGTTGGTCATAACTTTCCTTCCAAGGAGTAAGTGTCTTTTAATTACATGGCTGCAATCACCATCTGCAGTGATTTTGGAGCCCCCCAAAATAAAGTCAGCCACTGTTTCCACTGTTTCCCCATCTATTTGCCATGAAGTGATGGGACCAGATGCCATGATCTTAGTTTTATGAATGTTGAGCTTTAAGCCAACTTTTTAATTCTCTTTCACTTTCATCAAGAGGCTTTTTACTTCCTCTTCACTTTCTGCCATAAGGGTGGTGTCATCTGCATATCTGAGGTTATTGATATTTCTCCTGGCAATCTTGATTCCAGCTTGTGCCTCTTCCAGCCCAGCATTTCTCATGATGTACTCTGCATATAAGTTAAATAAGCAGGGTGACAATATACAGCCTTGACGAACTCCTTTTCCTATTTGGAACCAGTCTGTTGTTCCATGTCCAGTTCTAACTGTTGCTTCCTGACCTGCATACAGATTTCTCAAGAGGCAGGCCAGGTGGTCTGGTATTCCCATCTCTTTCAGAATTTTCCACAGTTTATTGTGATCCACACAGTGAAAGTCTTTGGCATAGTCAATAAAGCAGAAGTAGATGTTTTTCTTGCTTTTTCGATGATCCAGTGGATATTGGCAATTTGATCTCTGGTTCTTCTGCCTTTTCTAAACCAGCTTGAACATCTGGAAGTTCAGAGTTCACATATTGCTGAAGTCTGGCTTAGAGAATTTTGAGCATTACTTTACTAGCGTGTGAGATGAGTGCAATTGTGCAGTAGTTTGAGCATTCTTTGGCATTGCCTTTCTTTGGGATTGGAATGAAAACTGACCTTTTCCAATTCTGTGGCCACTGCTAGGTTTTCCAAATTTGCTGACATATTGAGTGCAGCACTTTCACAGCATCATCTTTTAGGATTTGAAATAGCTCAACTGGAATTCCATCACCTCCACTAGCTTTGTTTGTAGTGATGCTTCCTAAGGCCCACTTGACTTCACATTCCAGGATGTCTGGCTCTAGGTGAGTGATCACACCATCGTGATTATCTGGCTCATGATGCTCTTTTTTATACAGTTCTTCTGTGTATTCTTGCCACCTCTTCTTAATATCTTCTGCTTCTGTTAGATCCATACCATTTCTGTCCTTTATCGAGCCCATCTTTGCATGAAATGTTCCCTTGGTATCTCTAACTTTCTGGAAGAGATCTCTAGTCTTTCCCATTCTATTGTTTTTCTGTATTTCTTTGCACTGATCGCTGAGGAAGGCTTTCTTATCTCTCCTTCCTATTCTTTGGAACTCTGCATTCAGATGGGTGTGTCTTTCCTTTTCTCCTTTGCCTTTTGCTTCTCTTCTTTTCTCAGCTATTTGTAAGGCCTCCTCAGACAGCCATTTTGCCTTTTTGCATTTCTTCTTCTTGGGATGGTCTTGATCACTGCCTCCTGTAGAATGTCACAAATTTCCGTCCATTGTTCATCAGGCACTCTGTCTATCAGATCTAATCCTTGAATCTGTTTCTCACTTCCACTGTATAATCATAAGGGATTTGATTTAGGTCATACCTGAATGGTCTAGTGGTTTTCCCTACTTTCTTCAATTTAAGTCTGAATTTTGCAATAAGGAGTTCATGATCTGGGTCACAGTCAACTCCCAGTCTTGTTTTTGCCAACTGTATAGAGCTTCTCCATCTTCAGCTGCAAAGAATATAATCAGTCTGATTTCAGTATTGACCCTCTGATGATGTCCATGTGTAGAGTCTTCCCTTGTGTTGTTGGAAGAGGGTGTTTGCTATGACCAGTGCATTCTCTTGGCAAAACTCTATTAGTCTTTGCCCTGCTTCATTCTGTACTCCAAGGCCAAATTTGCCTGTTACCTCAGGTGTTTCTTGCCTTCCTACTTTTTTTGCATTGTAGTCCCCTATGATGAAAAGGACATCATTTTTGGGTCTAGTTCTAGAAGGTGGAAAATTCTGAAAGAGATGGGAATACCAGACCACCTGATCTGCCTCTTGAGAAATTTGTATGCAGGTCAGGAAGCAACAGTTAGAACTGGACATGGAACAACAGACTGGTTCCAAATAGGAAAAGGAGTTCGTCAAGGCTGTATATTGTCACCCTGCTTATTTAACTTATATGCAGAGTACATCATGAGAAACGCTGGACTGGAAGAAACACAAGCTGGAATCAAGATTGCCGGGAGAAATATCAATAACCTCAGATATGCAGATGACACCACTCTTATGGCAGAAAGTGAAGAGGAACTCAAAAGCCTGTTGATGAAAGTGAAAGTGGAGAGCGAAAAAGTTGGCTCAACTTTCAGATAATGAAGATCATGGCATCCGGTCCCATCACTTCATGGGAAATAGATGGGGAAACAGTGGAAATAGTGTCAGACTTTATTTTTCTGGGCTCCAAAATCACTGCAGATGGTGATTGCAGCCATGAAATTAAAAGACGCTTACTCCTTGGAAGGAAAGTTATGACCAACCTAGGTAGCATATTAAAAAGCAGAGACGTTACTTTGCCAACAAATGTTCATCTAGTCAAGGCTATGGTTTTTCCTGTGGTCATGTATGGATGTAAGAGTTGGACTGTGAAGAAGGCTGAGCGCCAAAGAATTGATGCTTTTGAAGTGTGGTATTGGAGAAGACTCTTGAGAGTCCCTTGGACTGCAAGGAGATCCAACCAGTCCATTCTGAAGGAGATCAGCCCTGGGATTTCTTTGGAAGGAATGATGCTAAAGCTGAAACTCCAGTACTTTGGCCACCTCATGCAAAGAGTTGCCTCATTGGAAAAGACTCTGATGCTGGGAGGAATTGGGGGCAGGAGGAGAAGGGGACGACAGAGGATGAGATGGCTGGATGGCATCACTGACTCGATGGACATGAGTCTGAGTGAACTCCTGGAGTTGGTGATGGACAGTGAGGTTCATGAGGTCGCAAAGAGTCGGACGCGACTGAGCGACTGATCTGATCTGATCTGATCTAGAAGGTCTTGTAGGTCTTCATAGAACTATTCATTCTTTAGCATTACTGGTTGGGGCAGTAATTACCATGATATTGAATGATTTGCCTTGGAAACGAACAGAGATCATTCTGTCATTTTTGAGATTGCATCTAAGTACTGTATTTTAGACTCTCTTGTTGACCATGATGGCTACTCCATTTCTTCTAAGGGATTCTTGCCCACATTAGTACATATGATGGTCGTCTGAGTTAAATTCACCCATTCCAGTCCATTTTAGTTCACTGATTCCTAAAATGTCAATGTTCACTCTTGCCATCTCTTGTTTGACCACTTCCAACTTACCTTGATTCATGGGCCTAACATTCCAGGTTCCTATGCAACATTGCTCTTTACAGCACCAGACTTTACTTCCATCACCAGTCACATCCACAGCTGGGTATTGTTTTTGCTTTGGCTCCACCCCTTCATTCTTTCTGGAGTTATTTCTCCACTGATCTCCAGTAGCATACTGGGCACCTGCTGACCTGGGGAGTTCATCTTTCAGTGTCCTATCTTTTTGCCTTTTCATACTGTTCATGGGGTTCTCAAGGCAAGAATACTGAAGTGGTTTGCCGTTCCCTTCTCTGGTGGACCACATTTTGTCAGAACTCTCCACCGTGACCCATCCTTCTTGGGTGGCCCTACATGGCATGGCTCATAGTTTCATTGAGTTAGACAAGGCTGTGGTCCATGTGATCAGATTGGTTAGTTCTCTGTGATTGTGGTTTTCATTCTGTCCACCCTCTGATGGATGAGGATAAGAGGTTTATGGAAGCTTCCTGATGGGAGAGACTGACTGAGGGGGAGAATGGGTCTTGTCATTCATAAAACTAAGATCATGGCATCCAGTCCCATCACTTCATGATAAATAGATGGGGAAACAATGGAAACAGAGACTTTATTGTTGGGGGTTCTAAAATCACTGCAGATGGTGACTGCAGCCATGAAATTAAAAGATGCTTTCTCCTTGAAAGAAAAGCTATGACAAACCAAGACAGCATATGAAAAAGCAGAGACATTACTTTGCCAACAAAGGTCCGTCTAGTCAAAGCCATGGTTTTTCCAGTAGTCATGTATGGATGTGAGAGTTGGACTATAAAGAAAGCTGAGCACCAAAGAATTGATGCTTTTGAACTGTGGTGTTGGAGAAGACTCTTGAGAGTCCCTTGGACTGCAAGGAGCTCCAACCAGTCCATCCTAAAGGAAATCAGTCTTGAATATTCACTGGAAGGACTGATGCTGAAGCTGAAGCTCCACTACTTTGGCCACCTGATGCAAAGAGCTGCCTTATTAGAAAAGACCCTGATGCTTGGAAAGGTTTAAGGCAGGAGGAGAAGGGGAGGACAGAGGACAAGATGGTTGGGTGGCATCACTGACTTGATGCACATGAGTTTGAGCAAGCTACAGGAGCTGATGATGGACAGGGAAGCCTGGCGTGCTGCAGTCCACGGGGTCGCAGAGTCGGACACGACTGAGTGACTGAACTGATCTGGTAGGAGAAGTATTAAAAATCACAAGAAGAGACCAAGGCAAACTGATATGGTCCAGATTCAGTGCGGCCACAGATATTTGCTTCCAGGCTATACATTCTGACTTGTCTGAATTCAAAGTAACAGTTGACCACTGCTTCCCACTCTGAAAAGCCCAGGCTTCCTTTTAGAAGCACAGACAGTATCCAAATCACAGAATTCAAGTGACTAAACGTCTCCTGAGCATCTTCTCTCCGCACCATGAGGTTTTCCAAATGTTAAGGAACACAAGCGGGGATCTGACCCGGTTCCCAACCGCAAGTTGGGACTCCCTGGAAACCAGAGCAGAGTGACTGCGAGAGCAATTAAACACCACGTGAGGAAGCGCTGAAGAAAATAGTGCTCTGTTTTCTGGCATGTTCTGGATTAATCCCTGGATTTGCTTTTGAATTGGAACAATGGCCTTAGAACATTAACTTGATTTTTTTTTTTTTAAGCAAGAGAGAAAAATGTGCCATTATAACCTCAGAGAAGTAGTATGTTGAAAGATGACAGGCAAAGATTTTAGAGGAATCTTAAATTAGGCTGCGCTTTTGAAGACCTGTAATTAGAGAGAGGCGCATTATCTCTTACATAATATTTTCTTGCTTAAATTGCATTTCATAATGTGCTACTTATACTTGGGTTTCAACAAACCTATTCAAGGGAGGGGGACGTGTTTTTTTCCTCCTAAACTGAGAGCCATCAGAGCAGCAGCACTGCCATCTAGCGGCTCTCTCTGAAACTACAGGTTTTGTTTCCGCGGCTGTTGGTCTGTAGATAGTTCAGTTCAGTTCAGTCGCTCAGTCCCGTCCAACTCTTCGCGACCCCATGAATCGACCCCATGAATGGCAGCATGCCAGGCCTCCCTGTCCATCACCAACTCCCGGAGTTCACTCAGACTCACGTCCGTCGAGTCGGTGATGCCATCCAGCCATCTCATCCTCTGTCGTCCCCTTCTCCTCCTGCCCCCAATCCCTCCCAGCATCAGGGTCTTCTCCAGTGAGTCAGTCAACTCTTCACATGAGGTGGCCAAAGTATTGGAGTTTCAGCTTCAGCATCAGTCTTTCCAATGAATATTCCAATGAATATTTCCTTTAGGATCAATTGGTTTGATCTCCTTGTAACCCAAGGGACTCTCAAGAGTCTTCTCCAGCACCACATTTCAAAAGCATTAATTCTTCGATGCTCAGCCTTCTTTATGGTCCAACTCTCACATGCATACATGACCATTGGAAAAACCATAGTCTTGACTAGACGGACCTTTGTTGGCAAAGTAATATCTCTGCTTTTTAATATGCTATCTAGGTTGGTTGTAACTTTGCTTCCAAGGAGTAAGCATCTTTTAATTTCATGGTCTGTAGACAAGCCTTTTCTAAATTTTGGCTTGCAGCCTGGTAATGGGAGGGAACACCTCATAAATGAAACAAAAATTGGAAATATTGATGAGCAATTATGACAAGAAAGCAGAACTTCTTCCAACTTTGTGGGAGCATTTTTATAAACAATTTGGAGAGTTATATAAGTTTATTTTTGTATATTTTTGGTTGTTTAGAGTTGTTACAACATAACCTCATTTGGGAAGAGGATAAAGTGGAAAGATGTTACCAGGTCTTTTAAAAATGTTTCCTCGAGAACTTCCCTGGTGGTCCACGGGCTAAGACTCTAGCGCCCAACGCAGGTGGCCTGGGTTCAACCCCGGCCAGGGAACTAGGTGCCACACGCCACAAGTAACGATCCTTCGTGCCTCGACTGGGCCCCAGCACACCTAAATAAAGTACTTAAAAACATGAAATCTCCCCTCCTTTTTCATATAGAGCTCTCAATCAGGGGTTATTATTTTTTCTTTTTTTAAAAAATGTTTGAGGTATAGTTTGCACATGGGCTTCCCTGGGGGCTCAGATGGTAAAGAATGTGCCTGCGATGCAGGAGACCTGGGTTTGATTCCTGGGTCGGGGAGATCCCCTGGAGAAGGGGATGGCTACCCACTCCAGTATTCTTGCCTGGAGAATCCCATGGACAGAGGAGCCTGGAGGGCCACAGTCCAGAGGTCGCAGAGAGTCGGGCACGACGAAGGGACTAACTCTAGCGCTCACACTTACACGGGGACACAGGGGTGTGAATTACAGTCCTGATGGAGCTGATGAACACACACAGCCAGGCCCTGCCTAAGAGAGCAGGCCGTTCCCCTCAGCACCGAAGGTTCCCCACAGAGCAAGCACCCTTCTGATCTCTTTCCCTGTATATTAGTGTTTTTTCCCTGTAGATTAGTTCTGACTGTTGTAGAAGGTCACATAAATGGAATCCCACAGCACGTGCTCTTCTGGTCAGGCTACTGTTTGCATAACATTTTTTGAGGTTCATTCATGTTGTTGTATAAATGAATGATTTGTTCTTTTATTATCCATTGTATAAAAATCACCAATGTATTTATCCGTTCTCCTACTGATGTGGATTGCTTTCACTTTGGGCCGAAGAAAGCTGCTGTGAGCAAGCCTTTATAGATGCATGACTTCCTGTCCCTTAGATGAACGGGATGAATACCCAGCAGAGGCGGGGTTTGAGCATTCTTTGATTGAAGGTGGGAGAAGGATGAGATGGTTGGATGGCATCACCGACTCCACGGACATGAGGTTGGGTAAACTCGGGGACTTGGTGACGGACAGGGAGGCCTGGCGTGCTGCAGTCCACGAGGTCGCAAAGAGTCGGACACGACTGAGCGACTGAACTGAACTGAAGTGGTGGGATTACTGAGCAGATAGTGGTTAAGCCTTATAAGGAACGGCCGAATTTTTCAAAGTGCTGGCTACCTTGACCTTCTCTTCCTATAGTCTTTAAAAGAAATTTGCTCGTTTATTTGGCTTAATAAACGAGGGGCCTTATTTACAGGGAACGAGACTTTTGGTTGTGGCACGCAGACGCAGTTGCGGCATGCGGGATCTAGTTCCCTGACCAGGGATCAAACCCCGGGGCCCTGCACTGGGAGCGCCGAGTCTTAGCCACTGGAGCACCGGCGAAGTCCATTTCCTGTAGTCTTTAGGATTCTGTTTACCCCCACTAAGTAGTTAATCCCTTTTATTAATCATTCTTTGTATTACATTTTTCCCGTATCCTCTTTTGTGAAGTGTTTGCTGAAGTCTTAGGCCCCGTCTCGGGGGTTGTCTGTATTTCTTTCGCTGAGTTGCCTCAGTTCTTTGTTTAGGGCATAAGTGCTTTGTCAGGTTTGGTGAAAATTTTATCTTAGTGTAACCTTGCCTATTCATTGGATTGTGGTAAAAACACAAACGCGTGGCCATCTTAACCATTTAAAAATGTGAATGTTACTGACCTGGTTGTGAAGCAGATCTTTAGAATTTTTTCATCTTGCAAATCAGATTCAACGCCACCTCCCCCTCCCTGCTGCTCCCAGCCCCTGACACCTGCCACGCTGCTTTCTGTCTCTAAGCTTGGCCTCTTTAAATGCCTTCGTGAGTAGGTTATGCAGCGTCTGTCTTTTTGTGCCTGGCCTGTTCCGTTTAGCACCACGTTCTCAAGGTTTATCTGTGTTGTAGCATGTGTCAGAGCTTACTTTCTTAAGGCTGGATAATAGCGCACTGTGTGCATGGTCAGTAAGCTTATCCACTCACCTGTCACCTCTTGGCTGCTGTGACTAGTCCTGCTGTGTGCACGGGTGTGCAAGGACGTCCCAAAGACACCGCTTTAAATTATTCTGGATGAATGCCCAGAAGTGGGATTGATGGGTCATGCAGTAGTTCTGATACGGACAGGGAAAAGGGACGAGGTAGGTGATTAAATAGTTAATCCCACTAGGAGACTGCAAACAGAAAAAATACGGGGGACCCCTGTGAGTTAACGATTACTCAAGAAGGCAGGTTTGCTCAGCCACAAAACGAGCAGCCTGGCTTCGCAACAAAACCACTCCCCAGAAGACGGGACACGCTCCCAGACAATAAAACAATGGTGGCTGGAGACGCACGTCCTGCCGGTGAGCCGACTGGAGTAGGACACGCTCTCTGCACGTGTGAAAAACAATACTTTGTGGCCCTGACTTGACCCTGCAGGGACAAGAAAGCTCCTCTGCCCAGCTGCAGAAGGAGCTGATGATGGAAGCATGACGTCTCCTCAGTAATGAGGAAGAAAGCAGCCTTTTCTCCGTCCCCACATTTCCTCTGATTATAACTGTACCTGCTCGGTTCTCCAGGCACGGCATCCTCTTGCCTGCCTGCTTGTCAGCCTCACAAGCATCCTATTCTGATACATCACTTGTCTATTGCTTTGCCTCTTGATGAATTTTTTATGCGCTGAGACATGGGGGACTGGAGCCTTCTGCGCGTCCGTGCTCAGTCGCTCAGTCGTGCCCGACTCTTCGCGACCCCGTGGACCGCAGCCCTGCAGGCTCCTCTATCCCTGGAATTGTCCAGGCAAGAAGGCTGGAGTGGGTTGCCATGCCCTCCTCCAGGGGATCTTCCTGACCCAGGGGCCCCACAAAACCCCACCAAATGGCTTCAGCTCAAGTTTTACTTTTTTGAGGGCCCTCAACACTGTTTCTGTAGTGGCTGCCCCATTTTAAAATCCTACCAGCAGAGCACAAAGGTTTCAGTTTCTTTACTGTCTCACCGATATTGGTTGTTTTCTGGTTTTATTTTTATTTTTAATTTGGCTGTGTCCCATCTTTTGCTGTGGAGTGTGGGTTCCTCTCCGGTTGTGGCCCGTGGGCTCCAGAGCAAGCCTGGGCTGGTTGTTGCAGCCTGTGGGGTGAGCTGCCCTACAGCATGTGGGATCTTAGTTCCCCAACCAGGGATCGAACCTGGGTCCCCTGTGCTGGAAGACAGATTCTTAATCACCGGACCACTAGGGTGCCTTTTTTCCACCCCCACACCATTGGGCATAGGGAGATATTTCACTGTGGTTTTATTTACATTTCTCTAATGGTTAGTGAGCAGGTGCCCAATATGCTACTGGAGATCACTGGAGAAATAACTCCAGAAAGAATGAAGGGGTGGAGCCAAAGCAAAAACAATACCCAGCTGTGGATGTGACTGGTGATAGAAGCAAGGTCCGATGCTGTAAAGAGCAATATTGCATAGGAACCTGGAATGTCAGGTCCATGAATCAAGGCAAATTGGAAGTGGTCAAACAAGAGATGGCAAGAGTGAATGTCGACATTCTAGGAATCAGCGAACTGAAATGGACTGGAATGGGTGAATTTAACTCAGATGACCATTATATCTACTACTGCGGGCAGGAATCCCTCAGAAGAAATGGAGTGGCCATCATGGTCAACAAAAGAGTCCGAAATGCAGTACTTGGATGCAATCTCAAAAGCGACAGAATGATCTCTGTTCGTTTCCAAGGCAAACCATTCAATATCACAGTAATCCAAGTCTATGCCCCAACCAGTAACTCTAAAGAAGCTGAAGTTGAACGGTTCCATGAAGACCTACAAGACCTTTTAGAACTAACACCCAAAAAAGATGTCCTTTTCATTATAGGGGACTGGAATGCAAAAGTAGGAAGTCAAGAAACACCTGGAGTAACAGGCAAATTTGGCCTTGGAATACAGAATGAAGCAGGGCAAAGACTGATAGAGTTTTGCCAAGAAAATGCACTGGTCATAACAAACACCCTCTTCCAACAACACAAGAGAAGACTCTATACATGGACATCACCAGATGGTCAACACCGAAATCAGATTGATTATATTCTTTGCAGCCAAAGATGGAGAAGCTCTATACAGTCAGCAAAAACAAGACCAGGAGCTGACTGTGGCTCAGACCATGAACTCCTTATTGCCAAATTCAGACTTAAATTGAAGAAAGTAGGGAAAACCACTAGACCATTCAGGTATGACCTAAATCAAATCCCTTATGATTATACAGTGGAAGTGAGAAATAGATTTAAGGGCCTAGATCTGATAGATAGAGTGCCTGATGAACTATGGATGGAGGTTCGTGATACTGTAGAGGAGACAGGGATCAAGACCATCCCCATGGAAAAGAAATGCAAAAAAGCAAAATGGCTGTCTGGGGAGGCCTTACAAATAGCTGTGAAAAGAAGAGAAGCGAAAAGCAAAGGAGAAAAGGAAAGATATAAACATCTGAATTCAGAGTTCCAAAGAATAGCAAGAAGAGATAAGAAAGACTTCTTCAGCGATCAATGCAAAGAAATAGAGGAAAACAACAGAATGGGAAAGACTAGAGATCTCTTCAAGAAAATCAGAGATACCAAAGGAACATTTCATGCAAAGATGGGCTAGATAAAGGACAGAAATGGTAGGGACCTAACAGAAGCAGAAGGTATTAAGAAGAGATGGCAAGAATACACAGAAGAACTATACAAAAAAGATCTTCACGACCCAGATAATCACGATGGTGTGATCACTCACCTAGAGCCAGACATCCTGGAATGTGAAGTCAAGTGGGCCTTAGAAAGCATCACTACGAACAAAGCTAGTGGAGGTGATGGAATTCCAGTTGAGCTATTCCAAATCCTGAAAGCTGATGCTGTGAAAGTGCTGCACTCAATATGCCAGCAAATTTGGAAAACTCAGCAGTGGCCACAGGACTGGAAAAGGTCAGTTTTCATTCCAATCCCAAAGAAAGGCAATGCCAAAGAATGCTCAAACTACCACACAATTGCACTCATCTCACATGCTAGTAAAGTAATGCTCAAAATTCTCCAAGCCAGGCTTCAGCAGTATGTGAACCGTGAACTTCCTGATGTTCAAGCTGGTTTTAGAAAAGGCAGAGGAACCAGAGATCAAATTGCCAACATCTGCTGGATCATGGAAAAAGCAAGAGAGTTCCAGAAAAACATCTATTTCTGCTTTATTGACTATGCCAAAGCCTTTGACTGTGTGGATCACAATAAACTGTGGAAAATTCTGAAAGGGATGGGAATACCAGACCGCCTGATCTGCCTCTTGAGAAATTTGTATGCAGGTCAGGAAGCAACAGTTAGAACTGGACATGGAACAACAGACTGGTTCCAAATAGGAAAAGGAGTTCTTCAAGGCTGTATATTGTCACCCTGTTTATTTAACTTATATGCAGAGTACCTCATGAGAAACGCTGGACTGGAAGAAACACAAGCTGGAATCAACATTGCCGAGAGAAATATAAATAACCTCAGATATGCAGATGACACCACCCTTATGGCAGAAAATGAAGAGGAACTAAAAAGCCTCTTGATGAAAGTGAAAGTGGAGAGTGAAAAAGTTGGCTTAAAGCTCAACATTCAGAAAACGAAGATCATGGCATCCAGTCCCATCACTTCATGGGAAATAGATGGGGAAACAGTGTCAGACTTTATTTTTCTGGGCTCCAAAATCACTGCAGATGGTGACTGCAGCCATGAAATTAAAAGACGCCTACTCCTTGGAAGGAAAGTTATGACCAACCTAGGTAGCATATTCAAAAGCAGAGACATTACTTTGCCAACAAATGTTCATCTAGTCAAGGCTATGGTTTTTCCTGTGGTCATGCATGGATGTGAGAGTTGGACCGTGAAGAAAGCTGAGCGCCAAAGAATTGATGTTTTTGAACTGTGGTGTTGGAGAAGACTCTTGAGAGTCCCTTGGACTGCAAGGAGATCCAACCAGTCCATTCTGAAGGAGATCAGCCCTGGGATTTCTTTGGAAGGAATGATGCTAAAGCTGAAACTCCAGTACTTTGGCCACCTCATGCGAAGAGTTGCCTCATTGGAAAAGACTCTGATGCTGGGAGGGATTGGGGGCAGGAGGAGAAGGGGACGACAGAGGATGAGATGGCTGGATGGCATCACTGACTCGATGGACGTGAGTCTGAGTGAACTCCGGGAGTTGGTGATGGAGAGGGAGACCTGGTGTGCTGCGATTCATGGGGTCACAAAGAGTCGGACACGACTGAGCGACTGAACTGAACTGAACTGAATGGTTAGTGAGGTTGAGCATTGTTTCAAGTCACTTGTGTATAATCTGGAAAAACGTCTATCCAAGTCCTTTGCGTATTTTGTGATCGAGTTACTTGACTTTTGTTCAGTTGTAGGAGTCTGCTACACAGTGCGACCTTTAACCCCTTATCAGATAACGCGATTTGCGAGTGTTCCCTTTGTTTCCGAGGGTGCTTTTCCGCTCTGTCGAGGGTCTCCTTTGATGCACAGAAGGTGAGTGTAGTTAGTCCTGTTGGTCTGCCTTTTCTTTTGTCGCCTGTACTTTGGTGTTATGTCCAAGAAACCATTGTCGCGTCCAGCGTCATGAAGCTCCCCCCATGTGGTCTTCTAGGAGATTTTTTTAAAAATCTCTGCCAGATCTCAGCTGCAGCCCCCGCGGTCGTCGGCCTTCCTTGCTCCAGGCGGGCTCGTTCTAGTCGTGGCCCCTGAGCTCTTAGGTGCTGCAAGTGGGGTCCAGTTCCCTGACCAGGGGTCAGACCCGAGCCCCCTGACCTGGGAACACAAGAGTGTTAGCCACTGAACCACCAGGGAAGTTCTTCTTCTAGGAATTTTATAACTTTAGGTCTTATGAACCCATTTTGAGTTATTCTTTGTATGTGGTCTATTCATTTTTTTTAAACAGTGTCTTGAGATGAACAGCAGTTTGGGATTTGATGTTTATTTTATAATTTAAGATTTTTATGTTATGGTTAGTTCCTTTGAGTTTCCTAAGAAACCTTTGTCTAACCCCAAGTCACAAAGAGGCCCCATCTGTGTTTCCTTCTGGAAAGGTTACAGGTTCGAATGACCCGCATCAGGGTGACTTCCGAGCGTGGTGAGATCGGGGCGGGGGATGTCTTCCGGATTGGGGGATGTTTTCCTTGGTGAGCTTCCAGTACGGCAAGCCACAGGGTCTGCTGTCCTGCCGGGCAGTGCTGAGAACGCCGTGAGGCTGCCCTGGCATCCTCTCCAGAGGACACACGTCCCCTCCAACTGGCCAGGCCTCGGCTCTCAATCCCCTTTGGGTATTGTTTTCTTTTGCTGAAAAACCACTGCCTGCCCCCAAGATTGGGCTTCCCTCCAGAGGCAGTGTGCGTGCAGTTGACCAGTCCACACAGGCTTGAGGGCACCTCCCTCTGACTCCGGACAGCAGTGCCCGCTGCCCCGAGGGCCTGGGGTCCTGGTGGCCGCAGTCTTACGAGGTTGGGCCCCTCCCTGCAGGGCGGTGTCCCCAGAGGGCACCCCCCAGCTGCCTCCCAGCCCCCAGCCAGCTGCCTGGTGGCCTCTGAGGGCCAGGCTACACCCCACGCCTCCTCCACGTGTGGAGGCACCTGCAGGGGCCAGACCCCCGGAAGGTGGGGGGACGGCGTTCCGCTGTGTCCCGAGCCCCTGGTCACGCGGGTGGCACAGTCGTGTGTGAGAGCCATCTGTCTGCTCTCTCTCTGCCCTCTCTCGGGTCCCTGTCCCAGTTCAAGCTCCCCCTCACCCCCAAAAGCGATCCTGGGCCCCAGCCCCAGCAGGTACCTGGGGGGATCCCTCCAGCCACCTGCACCTCAGACCCCAGTTGCAAGGTTAGGTTGTCACCTGAGCCTCTGACCATCTGTAGGTCAGAGGGTCCACGACCCCATCCTCGGGGTCACTGAATTTGCTGAAGTAGCCCACAGATCTCTGGGAAACTCTGTACTTCCGGGATGTGCAGGCCAGTACGGAAGGGGTGAGGAAATGATGGGGGAACCTCACTGACGTGGAGCCAAGGGGCTGGAGGAGCCCTCGCCTCGGGCCACTCAGGTCATGGCCGCCCCACGGCAGGGCCGGAGGGGGACCCTGCCTCGCTGCCCTTTGCGGGTGTGCGTTTCTCACAAATGGAAGGCCCGTGAGCCCCCGTGTTGATGTCTGTCTGAACCATGGTTCCGACAGCGTGCGTGTTCTGTGTCGCATCCTGGGGACCCTCTCTCAACCTTCAAGCTGTATCACTGTCCCCACGGTTATGCTCATGGCGCCCCGTGATCTCAGAAGTTATACTCTCATTGACTGGGGGCACCTCGAGCTGCCCGCACAAAGCCAGCACCTTGATGGGCACACAAGCATGTGTTCTGACTGCCCCCCTGGCCAGCTGGCCCGTGACCCCACGCCGCGGGCCTCCCTGTCCCCTGCGATGCAGCAGCAGGAAAATGGTCCGACTCGGGCCTCCGAGTGCTCAGGCGAGGGGAGGAGTCCCATGTCCCTGCAAGGCTGATGGAGCACCCTGCACCCCACATCCTCCTGAGGCCTGCCCTGAGGGTGGGCACTCCCCGCTCTCAGGACTCAGAGAGGCTGGCCTCATACCCGGCCCCCAGGTCCTTTCTGTGCGTCCTGCGCCCCCCAGGCTGCCCTTTGTCCCTGGACAGTGGACTGGCCGGCCACAGCTCAGAGAGCCCTGGCGAGGCAAAGCCAGCATCTGGTGCCGAGTTTGCCTCGCCGGCTCTGCCCTGGAGCCTGCAGCCTCCCTGCTGGGCGAGTCCCTGGTGGCCAGCAGCTGCTCCCCCAGTCAGTGGGCTCAGCGAGGAGCAGGGAGGCGCTGGGGTGCAGAGCCAGCATTCAGAGAGGCGAGGCTGAGCCAGGACCAGAGGCCTGCCCCGGGGTGGACTGAGGGGTGGTGCCATCTGCCCCCGGAAAGCCAGCTGCCCTGGGGCCACGGCTGTCTCCCAGCCTCTCCCCACCCCTCAGGGGACATCAGTGTGAGGGTGAGACGGCCCGATCACATTCACTTAGGAGAACAGCCGAATCCTGGTTTGCTGACCTCTGGCCTGTGCCCGTGGTCCGCAGACTTGTGCCGGCATTCCCGACCCCTACAATCAGTGCGCGGACTGTCGGGGCCCCTTCCCGGGATTTCTGAGACAGGCGTCTGGGAAGCTTGCGTTCCCGGGGTCCAGGAGAGGCTCTAGGCCTGGACCGCGCTGGGAGAATGCTCTGGAAGAGCCTACGAGAGTGGAGGGGGCGGGAGCGGGTCAACCGGGTGGTGGGGGCCCTGGGCGGGGCACACAGGGCTTTCAGGTCTCACGGCACCCTCCCCCAGCTGGCATGCTGGGCAAGGGGGAGGGCATGTAAGGGGTGAGCTCCTGTGAGTGAAGGGTGAGCGGGGTGCTTGTGTCGTGAGGCGTGTCTGGGGGGAGCCCTGTGGGCATCTGATGAGTCACCGTGTGATAAGACAGACAGATGGCGCGTGGCAAGGCGGGGTAGGGTGAAGGGATAGGTGTGTGGTGGGATGGACATGCAGCAGCCAGAAAAAAAGAAATAACCATAAAGGAAATCAGTCCTGAATATTCATTGGAAGGACTGATGCTGAAGCTGAAACTCCAATACTTTGGCCACCTGATGCAAAGAACTGACTCATTGGAAAAGACCCTGATGCTGGGAAAGACTGAAGGAAAGAGGAGAAGGGGACGACAGAGGATGAGATGGTTGGATGGCATCACCGACTCGATGGACATGAGTTTGACCAAGCTTCAGGGGTTGGTGATGGACGGGAGGCCTGGCATGCTGCAGTCCCTGGGGTCACAAAGAGTCGGACATGACTGAGTGACTGAACTGAACTGAGGATGGGTCCTAATGCAGTCTGTGTATTTTTTAATGTTATTTGTTTATTTTGGGCTGTGCATGGTCTTCACTGCTGCTGGGGCTGGTTTCGGAGCACAGGCGTCTCATCACAGTGGCTGCTCTTCTCGCAGAGCGCCGGTCTAGGCGTGCGGGCTTCGGTGGCTGGGGCTCCTGGTCTCCAGAGCGCAGACCTGGCAGCCGCAGTGCACACACTTAGGTGCTCTGTGGCAGGTAGGAGCCTCCCAAATCAGGATCAAACCCACGTTTCCTGCCTTGACTGGTGGATTCTTGATCACTGAGCCACCAGGGAAACCCCTGACTGGCATGTCCTTAAGAAGAGGAAGTTTATGCGCACAGAAGGAAAAAAGAGATGCGTGTGCACAGAGACCCTCCTGAAGTCTACCACCGTCCCTCATGTCTCCCCTAAACTGGGGAGACGGTCATTCAGACCTGAGATTTGATTCTTACATGTATCATAAGATGAATTATGTTAGAAGAGGAATCAGGTATAAAAACCCAATATTCAATATCATAACACCAGTATCATAATACCAGTGCCCCCGCGGGAAGCAGTTAGAGCGCATTTAGGGCCACTTGCTTCTATACAATGGATTTTCTCATCGTGAAGACTTCTGAACCAGACAAGCTAATGGTGTGATTATTGTCATTCAAAGCTTGCTGAGTAAATTTTGTTAAAGCCCCTGTGGTTAATCAACCTTGAATATTCAGTGGAAGGACTAATGTTGAATCTGAAGCTCCAGTACTCTGGCCACCTGATATGAAGAGCTGACTCATTGGAAAAGACCCTGATGCTGGGAAAGATTGAAGGTGGGAGGAGAAGGGGACGACAGAGGATGAGATGGTTGGATGGCATCACCGACACAATGGACATGAGTCTGAGCAAATCCGGGAGATGGTGAAGGACAGGGAAGCCCGGAGTGCTGCAGTCCACAGGGTCGCAAAGGGTCAGACACGACTGAGCGACTGAGCAAAATGCCAAGTGAAGGAACGAAAACTGCCACCTAATGGTCATACCATGGGAAAACCGATTAAGCCCAGTGTGCTCACATTACAGGCAGATTGGCAGGGACTGATTCCAAAACTACCCATAGGTGACCTTGAACCCGAGGGAGAAATACATCTGGTTCCTAAGCAAAAGTGTGAACAATAATCAAAGTAACCGGTACACACGCCTGGTTGAGCGTCATGGGCCAGGTCTCCACTTCAGGTGTTGCTGTCTTCTCGTCCTGGTCTGGAGGCGCCGGTCCTGGTTAGTTGAAGTGGGGCGTCAGAAACAGGAGTTGCGGTTCATTCAAGAGAGGAAGACGGGTAGATTCCTTCCAACCTGGCGCCTTTGTCTGATGCCTTTTCCAGCAAGCATCATCTCCTGATTGCAGGTCATAGGGCCTCTAGACTTCATCCAAAGATAGACTGCTGTGGCATGCTTCATGTATTTTTATTTATTTACTTGGCTGCTCTGGATCTCAGCTGCAGCACACGGGGTCGTTACTTGCAGCACGGGAACTCTTAGTTGTGGCATGAAGGATCTAGTTCCTTGGTCAGGAATTGAACCTGGGCCCCCTGCACTGGGAGTGTGCAGTCTTGGCCACTGGGCCACCAGGAAAGTCCCCTGATTGGCAAATTTAAGAACATCATGTAGAACCTAATTTCTTTCCTCAATAGGATACATGACCAGTCCAGTGAACAAAAATATCTTTAGCTTTTCTGTAGTAAGAAGATAAGAGTGGGTAAACTTAGACTTATTATCAATGAATGTTCCAGTATCTTGTTTAGAAATTATATTCAATGAATTCCCACCGTTTATCTTAATTTAGCAGTTTCGAGTTACCAACAATCTGGAGGAACTATTTTTGATCGTCCGTTATGTTATTTTTCTTGCTGTCAAATTTTGCAACAGGAATAAAATCTTCATTGATTTTTAGGTATAATAAAAGTTTTATACTTAATGTTGATGACCCTAAAGATATGCCTGTATTAATTATACCAACAAGCCTAAACTTGGTTTCATTCATTAAAAATCAATCCTGGATAATTGCGACGGTTGGACGGCATCACTGGCTCAGTGCACGTGAGTCTGAGCACATCCGGAGATGGAGAGGGACGGGGAAGCCTGGCGTGCTGCAGTCCGTGGGGTCGCAGCGCCGGACACAGCCCTGTGACCCAACAGCAGTGCGTGTGATCCTGAAGTGCACTTGAGCTTGGTTTCTATTTCTGAGCACTTGCAGAGCTGCTCGATTCCCTTGAAGTCACTTAAACACAGTGCTCTTACGGGCTGGGCTCGGCAGTACCGCGCACCGACAGCACACACACGCATACGGAGACAACACGCAGACACAGACCCTCAGCTCCCATTCCAGAACGGCAGCCGTGAACCAGGCGCAGCAGTACGAGATCCCACAAGTACGCACAATACAGGGAATACAGCCGACATTTTATAATGACTGGCAGTCAAAAAATAATCAGTCGATCTAGGAAAGAAAAGAAATTTTTCTTCAAGCCAAATTTAAGGATTATAACTCAGGAAGAGCATTTCAGAGAGCTCTGCGCGCTGTTCCTCCCGGTTAGAAGCCAAGGCACAGAAATAGAAACTGTTTGAGACAGAAGTTGTTGTTCAGTCACTCAGTCGTTGTTGTCTGAGTCTTTGCGATCCCATGGACACCAGGCACGCCAGGCTTCCTGGTCCTTCACCAGAAGGCTGTACGTCAAATGATGTATTATTGAAACAGTTTACAGTATCCTATCTAGGCATCATCCTGATGGGTGGCATGACCCCCCCTTACAAGATCAAGAAGGAATGAAATCATTTAAGGAGTTGTCTTGCTGATGCAATATCACGGTAATCCAAGTCTATGCCCCAGCCAGTAATGCTGAAAAAGCTGAAGTTGAACAGTTCTATGAAGACCTACAAGACCTTTTAGAACTAACACCCCCCAAAAGATGTCCTTTTCCTTATAGGGGACTGGAATTCAAAAGTAGGAAGTCAAGAAACACCTGGGGTAACAAGCAAATTTGGCCTTGGAGTACACAATGAAGCAAGGCAAAGGCTAATAGAGTTTTGCCAAGAGAACACACTGGTCATAGCAAACACCCTCTTCCAACAACACAAGAGAGACTCTGCACATGGACATCACCAGATGGTCAACACCGAAATCAGATTGATTATATTCTTTGCAGCTGAAGATGGAGAAGCTCTATACAATCAGCAAAAACAAGACTGGGAGCTGACTGTGGCTCAGACCATGAACTCCTTATTGCCAAATTCAGACTTAAATTGAAGAAAGTGGGGAAAACCACTAGACCATTCAGGTATGACCTAAATCAAATCCCTTATGATTATACAGTGGAAGTGACAAATAGATTGAAGGGACTAGATCTGATAGATAGAGTGCCTGATGAACTATGGATGGAGGTTCGTGACATTATACAGGAAACAGGGATCAAGACCATCCCCGTGGAAAAGAAATGCAGAAAAGCAAAATGGCTGGCTGGGGAGGGCTTACAAATAGCTGTGAAAAGAAGAGAAGCGAAAAACAAAGGAGAAAAGGAAAGATATAGGCATCTGAATGCAGAGTTCCAAAGAATAGCAAGGAGAGATAAGAAAGCCTTCCTCAGCAATCAATGCAAAGAAATAGAGGAAAACAATAGAATGGGGAAGACTAGAGATTTCTTCCAGAAAATTAGAGATACCAAGGGAACATTTCACACAAAGATGGGCTAAATAAAGGACAGAAATGGTATGGATCTAACAGAAGCAGAAGATATTAAGAAGAGGTGGCAAGAATACACAGAAGAGCTGTACAAAAAAGATCTTCATGACCCAGATAATCAAGATGGTGTGATCACTCACCTAGAGCCAGACATTCAGGAGTGTGAAGGCAAGTGGGCCTTAGGAAGTATCACCAGGAACAAAGCTAGTGGAAGTGATGGAATTCCAGTTGAGCTATTTCAAATCCTGAAAGCTGATGCTGTGAAAGTGCTGCACTCAATATGCCAGCAAATTTGGAAAACTCAGCAGTGGCCACAGGACTGGAAAAGGTCAGTTTTCATTCCAATCCCAAAGAAAGGCAATGCCAAAGAATGCTCAAACTACTGCACAATTGCACTCATCTCACATGCTAGTAAAGTAATGCTCAAAATTCTCCAAAAAAAAAAAAAAAAAAAAAAGCCAGGCTTCAGCAATACGTGAACCGTGAACTTCCAGACATTCAAGCTTGTTTTAGAAAAGGCAGAGGAACCAGAGATCAAATTGCCAACATCCGCTGGATCATCAAAAAAACAAGAGTTCCAGAAAAACATCTATTTCTGCTTTATTGACTATGCCAAAGCCTTTGACTGTGTGGATCACAAGAAACTGTGGAAAATTCTGAAAGAGATGGGAATACCAGACCACCTGACCTGCCTCTTGAGAAACCTATATGCAGGTCAGGAAGCAACAGTTAGAACTGGACATGGAACAACAGACTGGTTCCAAATAGGAAAAGGAGTTCGTCAAGGCTGTATATTGTCACCCTGCTTATTTAACTTATATGCAGAGTACATCATGAGAAACGCTGGGCTGGAAGAAACACAAGCTGGAATCAAGATTGCCGGGAGAAATATCAATAACCTCAGATATGCAGATGACACCACCCTTATGGCAGAAAGTGAAGAAGAACTAAAAATCCTCTTGATGAAAATGAAAGAGGAGAGTGAAAAAGTTGGCTTAAAGCTCAACATTCAGAAAACGAAGATCATGGCATCCGGTCCCATTACTTCATGGCAAATAGATGGGGAAACAGTGGAAACAGTGGCTGACTTTATTTTGGGGGGCTCCAAAATCACTGCAGATTGGTGATTGCAGCCATGAAATTAAAAGACGCTTACTCCTTGGAAGGAAAGTTATGACCAACCTAAACAGCATATGAAAAAGCAGAGACATTACTTTGCTAACAAAGGTCCATCTAGTCAAGGCTATGGTTTTTCCAGTAGTCATGTATGGATGTGAGAGTTGGACTATAAAGAAAGCTGAGTGCCGAAGAATTGATGCTTTTGAACTGTGCTGTTGGAGAAGACTCTTGAGAGTCCCTTGGACTGCAAGGAGATCCAACCAGTCCATCCTGAAGGAGATCAGTCCTGGGTATTCATTGGAAGGACTGATCCTAAAGCTGAAACTCCAATACTTTGGCCACCTGATGGGAAGAGCTGACTCATTTGAAAAGACCCTGATGCTGGGAAAGATTGAGGGCAGGAGGAGAAGGGGACAACAGAGGATGAGATGGTTGGATGGCTTCACCGACTCAATGGACATGAGTTTGGGTGGACTCTGGGAGTTGGTGATGGACAGGGAGGCCTGGCGTGCTGCAGCCCATGGGGTCCAAAGAGTCGGACACGACTGAATGACTGAATGAACTGAACTTGTTGATGCTGGGAGGACGTTGGTCTTCCTGCCATGGCAGAAGTCTTGATGCCCAGCAGGGCCCTCTGGGGCTCCCAGGCTCAGAGGCCTTTTTGTCCCCCATTTCTTACAGGCAAGACTCCAGCTTCCCTGACCTTCCCTTTGTTCCAAACAGCAGATTCTAATAGTTGCTAATCAGGGAAGGAGCAGCCATGAAACCACCTGCTGCTGCTGCTGCTGCTGAGTCACTTCAGTCGTGTCCGACTCTGTGTGACCCTATAGACGGCAGCCCACCAGACTCCCCTGTCCCTGGGATTCTCCAGGCAAGAACACTGGAGTGGGTTGCCATTTCCTTCTCCAATGCATGAAAGTGAAAAGTGAAAGTGAACTTGCTCAGTCGTGTCCGACTCCTCGCGACCCCATGGACTGCAGCCTACCAGGCTCCTCTGTCCATGGGATTTTCCACCTGAGGCAAGATTAAAGGGCCAGAGAAGTTCATTCAGATTAGGAGACTCACCACCTGAGACCTTGCACACACCTTGTCAGCAACCCGACCCTTCTGAAGCTTTGCAGAAGGAAGAATGAAGACTGTTACCGCCTTGATCCTCGTCACATACCCCTTTGTTGCTGTTAATGCTATGTCCTGTTAGACTCTTCGCAACCCACTGCACTGCAGCCTTCCAGGCTCCCCTGGCCTTCACTATCTCCATGGGTTTGCTCACACTCATGTTCATAGAGTCAGTGATGCCATCCAACCATCTCATCCTCTGTCGTCCCCTTCTCCTCCTGCCCTCACTCTTTCCCAGCATCAGGGTCTTTTCCAATGAGTCAGGTGGAAAAACTATTAGAGCTTCACATCAGGTGGCCAAAGTATTAGAGCTTCAGCTTCAGCATCAGTCCTTCCAATGAATATTCAGGGTTGATTTCCTTCAGGATAGACTGATTTGATCTCCTTGCTGTCCAAGGGACTCTCAAGAGTCTTCTCCAGCACCACAATTTGAAAACACCAATTCTTCAGCACTCGGCCTTCTTTATGGTCCAACTCACATCCATACATGACTACTAGAAAAACCATAGTTTTGACTGACTATCGGTACCTTTGTCAGCAAAGTGATGGCTCTGCTTCTTAATATGCTGTCTAGGTTTGTCATAGCTTTTCTTTCAAGGAACAGCATCTTTTAATTTCCTGGCTGCAGTCACCATCTGCAGTGATTTTGTTGTTTTTGTTCAGTTCATCAGTCGTGTCCGACTCTCTGCGATCTCATGGACTGCAGCGTTCTAGGCTTCCCTGTCCTTCATCTCCCAGAGGAGTTTGTTCAAACTCGTGTCCATTGAATCAGTGATGCCATCCTACCATCTCATCCTCTGTTGCCCCCTTCTCCTCTTGCCTTCACTCTTTCCCAGCATCAGGGTCTTTTCCAATGAGTTTGCTCTTCACAAACTCATTGGCCATCTCTGATGGCCAGCGTATTGGAGCTTCATTTTGGAGTCCAAGAAAATAAACTCTGTCACTGCTTCCACTTTTTCTCCTTCTATTTGCCATGAAGTGATGTGATAGGATAGGATGCCAAGATCTTAGTTTTCTTAAAGTTGAGTTTCAAGACGGCTTTTTCACTCTCCTTTTTTACCCTCATCAAGAGGCTCTTTAGTTCCTCTTCACTTTCTGCCTTAAGGGTGGTGCATACATAAGATAAAGACAAAGTTGCCCACCCCCAAAACCTGTCAGTTACAAGAGGGATTGGATTTAAACTGGGGTTCTGGCAGATGGAACAAGTCAACATCACTTGTTTAGATGGTTAGGCCCTTTTTGCTATTATACAGGGAGAAGACACTTAAGATTTGTATTTGTCTGTGGTTCAGAAGGCAAGAAGCAACTCACTGCAGTACTCTCGCCTGGAAAATCCCATGCACGGAGGAGCCTGGTAGGCTGCAGTCCATGGGGTTGCTAAGAGTCGGACGCGACTGAGCGACTTCACTTTCACTTTTCACTTTCATGCATTGGAGAAGGAAATGGCAACCCACTCCAGTGTTCTTGCCTGGAGAATCCCAGGGACAGAGGAGCCTGGTGGGCTGCGGTCTATGGGGTTGCACAGAGTCAGACACGACTGAATCGACTTAGCAGTAGCAGCTGTAGCAGTGGTTCAGACGGTAAAGAATCTGCCTCTAGTGCAGGAGACGGGGCTCAATCCCTGGGTTGGGAAGATCCCCCGGAGAAGGGAATGGCAACCCACTCCAGTATTCTTGCCTGGAGAATTCCACGGACAGAGGAGCCTGGTGGTCTATAGTCCTATGCGTTGCAAAGAATCAGACCTGAATGACTAATGCTGACAAGTCAAGTTCCAAATTAACCAAACTTTTGTTTTGTCTTAGGATAGGAGTTGGGCTTCCCTGGTGGCTCAGAATCTGCCTGCAATCCAGGAGACCAGAGTTCAATCCCTGAATGGGAAGATCCCCTGGAGAAGGGAAGGGTGGAATTTGCATTTTTAAAAGAGGGCCTAGATAAGGGTTCCTAGAACGGACCAAGTAGAACATTTACATCTGAAAGACAGAGGAGGAGAAAAGCAAGACTCTCCCAAGAAGACTTTGATCCCTTAAGGCCAGACTTTTTTTTCCTCACTCTGTCTGGCCATAAAATAGAAATTTTATCTCATCACTTCCAGGAATCAGAATCAAATCCAGAAGGGCTCTCTCTGGAGAGGAATCAGTTTTCCACCAAACCACGCTGTGGTTCTCCGCCCCTGTGTGGGTCCCCCACAGGCCTTGGTGTGCTGCCCCCAGGGAGGGCTACACAGACTGACTCCACCTGCGGAGAGTTCTTCCTGATTCTCCCTATCCTCCTCCTCCATCTCCTGGACCAAAAGGCTAGTGTGTGTGTGAGTGTGTGTGTGTGTGTGTGAGTGTGAGTGTGTGTGTGTGTGTTCACACTCCGTTGTGTCTGACTCTTTGCAACCCCCAGGACTGTAGCCCGCCAGACTCCTCTGTCCTCGGGATTTCCCAGGCAAGAATAATGGAGCAGGTTGCCATTTCCTTCTCCAGGGGATCTTCCCAACTCAGGGATGAAACCCATGACTCTGGAGATTCCAGCCTTGGCAGGCAAGTTCTTTACCACCAGCGCCCCCTGGGAAGCTGGGACTGCGAAGGGTGGGCTCTATTTAGCCCTGGAGGGGGTCCCCTCGGGCTTCTGGACAGTGTGAGTGGACCAGCTGGGGTCTCTGCCTGCCCTGCCTTCCAGGGCAGAAGACCCCAGGCATGGTCTACGGTGCTGGGTCGGGGGAGCGCCAGGGCCTGTGGGGAGGACTACCCGCCCTCCGCTCGGGGGTCCTCGGGCGCCACCGTCGGTGAGGCCCATGGCCTTCGTGCCACAAGCTACAGCGACTCAAAACGCCCCGGGCCACTGGGGCCGCTGGGACCTGTCCCCAGTACCTCCCCCTTGGGGGCCTGCCCCGCCACTCCCCTGCGGGGACAGGTACAGGCCCGACCCTGCGGCGAGTGCCCGCCCCCCAGGCCCCGCCCCGCCGGCCCGCCAGTCCCCTCGGAGCCTGGGTGGCGGGCATGGCGCGCGCGGCGGGGCCGGAGCGGCGGCTCCTGGCCGTCTACACCGGCGGCACCATCGGCATGCGGAGCGAGCGCGGCGGTGAGTGGGGCGGGCGCCCGGCTCGGGGTGGGGGGCGAGGTGGGGGTCGTGCTCCCGCCGGCCGGCATTTGACCCGTCCTGACCCCCGCTCCGGTGGGCACCCAGCGCCTCCCCCTCGCTGCCGCCGGCTCCTCTCTGCCCGAGCCTGGGGGGCGTCGCTCCTGTCGGACCCTGTCCCTGCACAGATGGGCTGGTGGGCAGGTGTTCAAGGGCTGTCCGGGCCTCTCACTCCGGACACCAGGGGCTGCAGGGCGACCCCGGCCACTCCCTGCTGTCCCTGGCCGGCCTGCCGGCTCTGGGCAGTGCTCACTGGCACCAGGAGACCTGGCGGAGACCTGGGGGTCGCGTTCCCTCTCCCCTACCCTGGGGCTCTGACAGGATTTGGGTCAGGGAGGGGTGACTGCTGGGCGGGGGAGGGCCTGAGTGGGGGGGCGCCGGGCCTGCATGACCCGGGGGCAGGGGTGCCCCCAGGCCGGGCAGAGCGCCCAGGGAGCCTGCAGGGGTGGGCAGGGCACCGCACTCACCCCTGGAGTGTTGTAGCGTGGCCTCCACGTGGGCCCCGGGTCCTGGCTGTGGGGGTGCTTTCCCTCCAGGAGGGGCCCAGACAGCCCTTCAGCCTCAGCCTGGAACCTTGCCCCGCACTCTGGAGCGGGGGCGCTGGCCCTCTTCCGCCTACGTCCCGCGGGCCCCCTCCCCAGCCCTCGGCTGCTCCCTGTGCCCCCAGGTCCCCCGCGGGCCTCACTCCTGGGGCCGCCCCACCCTGCCCTGGGGTGTCCTCCTACTTGGAGCTCTCCCAGCTCCCCAGGGCCCTCCCCTTCCCTCAGAACCAGCTGTGCCCCGCCACAACCCCCAGGGCCAACAGAGCATCCTCCGTGCCCCCCACCCCCGCCACCACGCAGTTCCCCTGAAGCAGCTACTCAGATGCCACGGGCAACTGCTTCCCGTCCTCTGTCCCTGTTAATGCCTCCCTCCCCAAGCCCCGCCAGTTCACAGATGGTTCCAGGCACCATCTATGCTGGGCCCCAGGGCTCAGACCCCCAGAGAGCCCTGTCCAGGGGGGCTTTCCACATCCCTCCGTACCCTGGGGGTCACTCCTCCTGGGCTGCAGGGCTGGGGCAGAGAGAGGGGAGCGGGCAGGCTCTGCCGGCGTCCTCAGATGGCCCTGACCCATCCAGGTCGCTGCCCAACCCCCCAGGCTTGGCACTTGGCCAGCTGTGATGCCTGTGATCCCATTGAGCTCAGCTCATGGGTGTCGAGGGTCCGGGTTGAAGGGACTAGGGGGACTCTGCCCGTGACCCCATCTGCACTGCGTTCTGTGCCCCCCATCACCGCCCCCGCCACCCGGACGCCCACGGCTCACTCCCACAGGCCCTGCATTTGCCAAAGAGCTGACAAATCCCCTTGTCTGGAAGGGGCTCTAGAAAAATGGAGTGTGGTGGCAGTGACTTCCAGGCAAGCCCGTCTCCCAAGATCCCGCAGGGCAGCGCCCCCGAGCCGGGAAGGAGCTGGTGGGGGAAGAAGGGCAAAGGGGGCGCGTGGAGGACGCAGGCCTGGGGCGTGGGGACCCCGCTCCGAGCCCCGCTGGAGGCCGGGCGCCCAGCTGCTCCAGGCCCTGCCTGCCTGGGGATTCCGGTTGGGTTGCGGGGTCAATAATTAACCCGCCTGGCTCTGCGGGTGCGGGCCACCGGCTCCTGTGGCTGTTTGGATTCTCACTGTTGGGAGCATTTCAAGCGCCTGCTGGTAAACAGTGGCCTGCCAGGCACGCGAGCCCTGCCAAAGGTCAGGATGCTGAGGGGAGGGCAAGGCCGCGGCGGCTGGGGACAGCCCTCACCCTCCCCCTCTCTGAGATCAGAGATGATGTCACTGGTCAAGGGGCATCGTGAACCTGAGATCAGTTGATGAGGCAAGCCCAGGGTCAGCAGCACCCCGGCCGGAGACCCCGACGCCCCGGGCACCCTCTGTGGGCCCGGCTCCTGGCGGGCGGAGCCTCGGGGTCTGCGGGGGCCAGGACGTCCAGGAGGCCACAGGAGGAGGCCAGCCTGATCCTGAGAGGCAGTGCCCACGGCTTCTCCTGCCCTTGGCCTGGACGCCCTTCCCGGAACAGGCTGCCGTGCGCCTGTCCTTGGGGCAGACCGGCCCTTACGGGGGAACCTGTCTGTGGGGCCGCTGCCCGTGACCAGCTCCCCGCCTGTACAGCAGGGAGACGAGGCCCAGTGCGGCTGCTTCTGCTTGCGGAGGGCCTGAAGCTTGGGGGCCCTTGTTAAGAAAAAGAATCTGAATCAGAATTAGATGTGAAAGCAGGTGTTTGCTTACTAGTTGTTTTGTTTTTGCTGCGCTGCGCGGCAGATGGGATCTTAGTCCCCTGACCAGGAATCGAACCTGCGCCCCCTGCGGGGGAAGTCTTAACCTTTGGACAGCCAGGGAAGTCTCCCAACACCCAACCCCCTCCCCGCTTTTTTTTTTTTTTTGGTAACAGGTGTTTACTTCGATTGATGAAGGAAATAATTTCCCGTTCTTAAAAGCCAATAATATTACAAAATCCAAAAATATATTTTTTATTTGTTGACTTCCTGACACTCTCACCGCTGTTTCCCCCACACCTTTGGCTGCTTTGTATGATGATGTGTCCGCAGAGTTTTGCCCCGGGAGAATAGAATGGAAGCAGAGGATGGCCTCCTCTCGGGCCATCCCGCTGGCCCTGGGGTGGGGTGTTCCCAGAAGTCAGGGCCCCCCGCGCCCACCCCCGCCCACTGCTGGCCCTGGAGTGGGATGTTCCCGGAAGTCAGGGCCCCCTCCCTCCCCCGCGCCCACCCCCGCCGAGTCCGCCCGCAATGGCCTGGCCCTGGAGTGGGATGTTCCCGGAAGTCAGGGCCCCCCGCGCCCACCCCCCCGAGTCCGCCAGCAGTGGCCTGGCTCTGGGGTGGTAGTGACCATGCGCACCACCCGCCCCATTCGTGGATCCTCAGATTTCCACGGCCATCCCCAAAGGCCACCCACTGCAGAGGAGCTGGCACAGACAGTGGTGGGGGAGCTTCCTGCACCTGCCCTGACCCGAGACCCCAAACCAGGGCCTCAGACAGCAGGAGGGCCCTCTGGAGACCTCCCCAATCCAGGCCAGCTCTGCTCTATCCTTCCTCCGCCCTCCCCTCTGGGCGTCAAGCCCTCTCACAAGGACGCAGGTGGAGGCCAGGAGCCAGCATCATCTCCTGAACTCACGCCCACAGAGGGTTGTCTCTCGGTCCTGGGGCTCAGGTGGGGACATCCACGGACCATCTTGTCCCCTGCTGCAGGGGGGTAGGCAGCCCTGGGCCTCCCTCAACGCCCAGGTCTGAAGTCGGGGCCTCCCCCCAGCAGCAGGGCCGGTGAGTCCAGAGCTTTGTGCAGCAGCTGCGTGTCCCGGCCAGCCTCCAGCATCTTGGGAGGGTGGCTGGCCGGCGGTCTCACACTGATGTTCCCTGAGCCACGTTGCTTCTGCAGCAAAGTGTATGGAGCCCCCACGGGGGCTTCCTGGGTGGAAGACGGGGTGGCTATTCCAGGTGCCCCTTCCCCAAGGTATCCTTCTCTGGCTGGGGAGACAGCACCCTGAACTCTGAGGCCGTGCTCCCTGCGGGGCTGGCAGGAGCTGGGCCTGGGGTTTAGCAGGTGGACGTGTGGAGAGGGCGCTGGGGCAGGAAGCCCAGCCCAGAGTCTGTGGCTTCTGGCCCCCAAACATTGCTGGTTTGGTTCCCTGGGTTTGTTCAGATTTGTTCCTCGGTGGGCGAGGCCAGGGAAGCCGAGCCCTGCCCCGAGCTGCAGGGTGGGGACCGGGCATCAGTGAGCTGGGGGCGGGGTGGGGGGGCGGGTCTGATGCTGGGCCCACGACCCCAAGGAAAGGAGCGCATGGCCGGACTCACATCTGGGGAGAGATCCTGGCCGCCAGCCTGAGGAGGAGACACATGCCCAAGAAGGGGCTGGGGTGGGTGGGTGGGGTGAGGGTGGGGGGTGCGGGCGGGGCAGCTGTCGGGCTCCGCAGAGGGGAAGAGGCACAGGCCAGGTCAGAGAGATTCAGTGTCAGGACCCACCGGCCGTTGCGGGGTCCCCCAGCCGGGGGTATGGGCTGGGAAGGCTCCTGGTTGTTACTGGCATGAACTTGAGTTCTGCCAGCCGCCGGGTGAGCCTGGACCAGACCTGCTCCAGCACCTCCAGGAAGATCACAACCCCCAACCCCCGAACTCACCCCACACCCCACCTCCAGACTGAGATAATGAAGGGTGCTGTTTAAGCTGCTAAGCTTGGGGCACTTGTTGCACAGCAGCAGGAGGCCGATACACCTGGCAGAGGGCGGAGGCTGGGAGCCAGGTCTCCACCACCGTGCCCGTTGCCCCTGGTCCTGGAGGTCTTAGGCGTTTCAGCCAAAGAAGCTTTTCTGGAGTGGGCGGGGGGCGGGGGGCGTGTTGTCCTTGCTGCTGCGTCCGGGTGTCCAGCACGGCCAGGCATGTGGGCGATGCCCAGCAGAACCTCAGTGAGGAGGACTCAGCCTACCTGCCCCAGGTCGCAGAGCTTGCAGGGAGCAGGATGGGACAAGAGGCCAGGGCCTGGATGCAAATATTCCTTTGGGAGCCTCTGCTGAGGAAGAGGTTTGTTTCCAGGAGACACTTGGGGCTTCTTAGGCTTTTCTTAGGACATGTGCCGTTTCTGCCCAGTGCCTCCTTAGACGCGTGCTTCTGGCCAGGGAAGGAGAAGGGGTAACCTGGGTGAGTGTGGCAAGGGAGCCAGGACCTGGACATCAAGGAGGGCTTCCTGGAGGTGGTGCCCTGTGCCTGGAGGCGGAGCATCTGCAGGGTGAGAAGGGGTGCGGAGCAGAGGCAGAAGCCTGTGTCCTGGGCAGAATGGTGCGGATATTCTGGGAAGTCGGGGAGAGGGGTGCTGTGTGTGTGTGTGTTGTGAGCCTCGCTGGGGCCTTGGGCTCGTCTGGAGGTGGAGGTGTTAGCCAGGACGCGGCCGGAGCCCCTGGCGGACCCCTGGGCTGTCTGGGGGAGAGCGGTGGCCCAGGCTCCGGGCAGTGGTCCGTACTTGCCAGGGCCCTGGGACGGCTGCAGCCTGAGCCCCCAGTCTGACTCCCTCAGGGCCAGAGCTCACCCGCAGCGCCCAGCCCCCGTCCTGCTCGGCGCCTGGCCCCCAGCGAGGAGCAGCTGGGGGGCCCTGGTGGTGGCTGCCAGCCCCTGACCCCCACCCGCCTCCCTGCAGTGCTCGTCCCCGGGAGGGGCCTGGCCGCAGTTCTGAAGATGCTGCCCATGTTCCATGACGAGGAGCACGCCCGGGCCCGCGGCCTCCCCGAGGACACCCTGGTGCTGCCGTGAGTGGGCGCTCCCCTGGGTCCTGGGCACGGACGACAGCCAGCTGTCATGGGGTGGGGGGGTCACCCTGAGCCTGGCCCCTACCAGGCCGGCTTAGCAGGCTGTGGCTTCTTGGGGTGTCCACAGCGAGTTGCTGGAGGGCACAGCCCCGCTTTGGTGGCTTTAGAACTGACTGCAGTCCCCTTTAAAGTCCCTCAGGGGAGGCAGGGGCTGGCCCTGGGGTCCCCCCACCCCCAGAAAGGTCCTGCTTCCCAGGTCAGGGCCCAGCCTGCCCGGTGCTCTTCCCTGCTGGGTGCTGACCCCTCCTGCCAGTGGCCCTGCTCCTGGGGGTGTCCTGGTTCACTTCCTGCCTTGGAGCAGCCCTTCCCGGGGACCATAGTCCTTGTTCCTGCAGCCTCAGGCGGAAGCAGGGGCCGTGGAGGTGCAGGGCCCAAGGCCACGGCCCTGGGTGCCCGACTGGGCGGAGGGAACTGGGCTGCCGATGGAGGGGGTGCTGAGTGAGAGCCTGCCGTCCGCACCCCCTCAGGCCGGCCAGCCCCGACCAGAGGGTCATCTACACAGTGCTGGAGTGCCAGCCCCTCTTTGACTCCAGTGACATGACCATCACCGAGTGGGTGCAGATCGCCCAGACCATCGAGGTGACCAGGGAGTGTGGGGAGGGCTGGGGGGAGGGAGCGGGGGCCTGGCAGTGAAGGTGGGTCTGGGAGGAGGCGCATGGGGGGTCCCACCTCAGCGGTGCAGCCCCACGACCCTCTTTCCTGCACCCTGGAGGGGCGCGTCGAGGCCCACGCCCACCTGTCCGTTGAGGAAGTGGCCCAGGTGGCTCTCAATTTGAAAACGTAGCTTGTCCCAGTCTGTGTCCTGCGCGGAGACGTGAGACACCTCTGCGGACTGACAGCTCCATGCCTGGCCCACTCTGCTCTGTCTGCCCCAAGCCCACCCTGGAGTGCAGTCTTAGTGGGTTTAGGGCTCATGGTTTAGAGCACCGAGCAGACATCTTACCTGCAGAGTGTCCCACCCGCATCAGCTCTCCTCTCCATCCTCCCACCCCACCAGCGCCAGCCCCAGCTACTGCCTCCCGGGGTGGGGGCCCTCCTGGCCCATTTCTTACCTTCCCCCCTTAAGAAACCCTGCTCCCCAGAGAGAGGCTTGTCACTGAGGCACCCTTCCTGGCAGCCGGGGGCTGGCCCCAGGGGCGCCAGGCCTGGCCCCTGTCTCTGGATGTTTGCAGCTGTGTCTGGGGCAGTCTCCCTGGTCTCTGGCCAGCAGCACCCACAGTTGGGGCCTGATGGCTTTTCTGAGCATCTAGGACTGCTGTTCAGTTCAGTTCAGTTCAGTCGTTCAGTCGTGTCCGACTCTTTGTGACCCCATGAACCGCAGCACACCAGGCCTCCCTGTCCTTCACCAACTCCCGGAGTTCACGCAAACCCATGTCCATCAAGTCGGTGATGCCATCCAACCATCTCATCCTCTGTCGTCCCCTTCTCCTCCCGCCTTCAATCTTTTCCAGCATCAGGGTCTTTTCCAATGAGTCAGTTCTTCGCATCAGGTGGGCAAAGTGTTGGAGTTTCAGCTTCAGCATCAGTCCCTGCAGTGAATTTTCAGCACTGATTCCTTTAGGATGAACTGGTTGGACCTCCTTGCAGTCCAAGGGACTCTCAAGAGTCTTTTCCAACCACTGTTCAAAAGCAGCAATTCTTCGTCCTGCTGTCCAGCCACACGCAATTTCCTGGTCTGGCCAGCAGAGGGCGGGCCAGTCCACCACGTGTCTCTGCTCCCATGCAGCTCCGAGCCCCGCCTGGCTTGGTCTCTTGATGGGCTTCAAGAGAGGTCCCGGGGCCCCATGGTTCCGGGTGCTGTGCTCCTCGCAACCACAGCCCAGGCCAACTGCCTCCTGAGGCCTTGGCTGCTCCCACGGAGGTGGTGGCTGGGGGGTGTCCCTGCAGAGCTGGCCTGCGTGCCAGGGGGGCCTTCTGACTCCCTGGAGGGGCTGTGCCCATGCCTGCTGTCCGCACCCTGCCCACCTCCGACATCTCATCTTCCAGTGCGGGCTGTGCCTTGTGTCTGTTGCTTGTGCGCATGGCCTGGCCCTCCCACTGGACCGAGAGGCTGGTGGGCTTCCTCGCCCCACAGCCCCTGCTGCCCTCAGGGGCAGTGGTCATTCAGCAAGGGGCCCTCCGGAGCACTGAGCTGGGCCCGGCACTTTCGTCCAGCTGACGGTGTGCTCAGGAGCCCAGGTCGGGCATTGCTCGGGGAATCTTTCCACCCCGGCATCAACGTGCCTGGAGACCCCCGCCAAGATCTCTCGGGGCCAAGGGGTGTCACTAGGAGACCCCCAGGGGTTCAGGGGAGGAGGCTGTCCTGGAAGAGAGCAGAGCACAGGGCAGGGGCTCCGTTCCCTGTGGGCCTCCCCGGCTGGCAGTGACTGGGGCCCGCCCGCGCGTCCCTGAGTTCCGCCAGCTGTGTGTGGGGGCACCAGCACCTGCTCCCAGGAGCTGGGCCGCCTGAGCTGGCCGCCGCCCCTGCAGAGCCACTACGCGCGGTACGACGGCTTTGTGGTCATCCACGGCACTGACACCATGGCCTTCGCCGCCTCCGTGCTCTCCTTCGTGCTGGAGAACCTGCAGAAAACCGTCATCCTCACCGGGGCCCAGGTACCTCCCCGGGCGCCCGCTGGGCAGAGGCCGCGTGGATCGGGGCCTTCCCAGGCCACAGGGTCATTGAGAGGGCAGGTGGGTCCCTGGCTCCATGCCCGGTCCTGCGGGTCCTGGTGGTTCCGCTTGGCCAGTGCCCAATCAGCGCCGGGCTCCTGCCTGCTGCCAGCCTGCGGCCCTGCTTTGTCTTCTCCTCCCCCCACTCTGGCCCCGGTGGGACGCTCCTGCTATCGCCAGGGCAGATGAGGCGCAGAAGCCGGGCAGCCGGCCCACGTCCACAGGCCCTATGAGCACCCAGGACAGTGGCTCAGCCCAGGGTGGTTCCATTGGAGGCCTTGGGGGCCCCTCCCCAGCCGACCCCTCTGCCCATGCCGTGGCAGTCCAGCCCTTTTCTGCCTTCCTGGTAGATGTGGGGGAGCTGGGTACAGGCCAGCCACTGCTGGGGCACCGGCCCCACAGCAGATCTGGGGCAGGTCTGTGACCCGGTGCTTGGAGGCCCCGCCTGAAGCTGCTTGCCCTCGCCTGCACCTGCGGTCAGCCCCCAGCTCCCCTCTGCCTGCCCGGCCCAGGCACTGGCTTGGGCAGTGTGAGGGCCTGGCCTCGGTGCCCTGGGGGCCAGGGGGCTGGGCTGAGCAGTGACGGGTCCCAGGGCATCGTGTGCTGCCTGAGCCTGGGGACTGGCCAGCACCCGGCAGGGGGCACGGGGGTCTGGGGGGAGCAGAGGGGGCTGGGCCGGGCTGGAGGAGCACGGTCAGCAGGTGCAGCCCCTAGGGGCAGCACCCGCCGGCCTGAGCCTGCCCCAGCCTCTCCCCAGGTGCCCATCCACGCCCTGTGGAATGACGGCCGGGAGAACCTGCTGGGCGCCCTGCTGCTGGCCGGCCAGTACGTGATCCCCGAGGTACCGCCTCCTCCTGTGGGCGGGGCGGGGTCTGGGGTGCAGCGCGGGGTGGGGGCTGGCGCCTGCCCTGGGGGATGCAGGTGAGGGGGCCGGCAGGGCTAAAGCTCCGTGTTTCACCTTGAGCATGAGCTACACCCTCACCATAGAGAAAATGGGAAAGCAGCGGGCAGCGGGAGCCTGTGCCCGCGCCCCACCCCAGACACCTGCGGCTGGCGGCGCGGGGGGCTTTCCTGGGCTCTGCGTGTGTGTGATGTACGTCTATCTAACCTGTCCCGTGCTGAGGACGTGGTGTATGTGTCCATCTACATCACGTACACGTGAACGTGTGTGAGCTTCCGTAGAAACAGGCCATTCGGGGCGTGGTTTTGGGACCCCCTCTGGTGCCTCTGCACCTTGCTCTGCCACAGACACATTTCCCAGACCCTCCCTCACGTCTCAGGGGAGGGGAGGAACCTGGGAGGCGGGCCGCTGTGGGGAGGAGCTTCACGAGTACCATTCAGAGGCCCCGCCCCGGAACAGCTCCAGAGTTGGGTGGGGGTGCCTGGTGGGTGAGGCGAAGCTTGGGGGCGGCCCGGGCTCCCCGTGCTGAGCTGCGGCCCCTCCCGCCCCGCAGGTCTGCCTGTTCTTCCAGAATCAGCTGTTTCGGGGCAACCGGGTGACCAAAGTGGACGCGCGCAGGTTCGCGGCCTTCTGCTCCCCCAACCTGCCGCCTCTGGCCACCGTGGGCGCTGACGTCACGAGTAAGCAAGCAGGGCCCACAGCGGGGCGTCCGCCTGGGGTCGTGTCCTGCCGTAGCTGCTGTGGGGCCTGTGGGCGGCCCTGGGTTGGGGAGCGCAGCCCTCAACTCTGTGGAGAACCCGGGGTGGGGGGCCGCTCAGAATAGGGACATCCCCAGGTCACCCTGGCTCAGAGCCAGGCTGTGTGGGGGCCAGCCTCTTGGGTGCCCCGCCCCAGCCACGGGGCCCCAGGCCCAGGAGTCCCTCAGTGGCCTCGTGGGGACGTGGTTCCAGTGGAGTGACCGCATCCTGGGGACTTTCAGGGGAGTCTCTGCCCCAGCACCCCCTCCTGGGACTGTCTGATGCCTCCAGCTGTGGGTGGGTCCTGAGAACTCCCCCTGAGGCCCCCACGCTTGCCCTGGGGAGGAGAGGATCTCTGCCAGGTGGCTGTGGGCCACAGCGGGTGGGGCGGGGAGACCACTGGGTCAGAACCGCACACCGAGAAGGAAGGGACATGCCGGGAGGGGTTGCGGCCCGAGTCCTGAGTCCATTCCGGGGTCTTAGCCTGCATTTCCCTCCCCCTGCCCACCCACCCTGCTTGTCCGCATGCCCTGGGGGTTGGGGAGGCCCAGAACACGTCTGTGTGTCTGAGGTGTGTGTAGCGTGGCTGGGGTCTGGGGGTCAGGCAGGGGGCACGTGCTTGCTGAGGGGGAGAGTCAGGAAGGCTTCCTGGAGGAGGTGGCGCGTGGGCTAGTGCTGGTGCATGGATCCGCCTCCGGGCTGTGCTGAGTGGTGGCGCTCAGCCCCTCCTGCCTCAGTGCCAACCAGCTGAGGAAGGAAGAATGGGCACGAAGGTGGGGCGGCCGCTGTGCAGGCCTGCCTGCCCCGTGGGGCTGAGTCACTCCTGGTCTGGGGCTCAGAGGGGAGCTTCCGGGACGTGGCCCGCTAAAGGGTGCAGAGGAGTTCACCCTGGATCCTGGGCCTTTGCTGGGGCCACGCCAAGCCCACGCCGGCCTCGAAGCACAGGGCACGCTGGTGCAAGTGGCTGGGTAGGTGAGTGGCTGATGCTGGCCCTGAGGGGTGAGACGTGGACCCCCCACGCCTGTGATCCCGGGAGGAGCGTGTCCTCCGGCCCGGTGCAAGGGTGCCCATGTGGTGTCAAGGGCCCCAGGCCAGTCCCAGTACAGGTGCTGAGAAACGCCAGGCTTTGCCCAGGCCAGGCCCGGTGGAGCCCCTCACTGCTTCCTGCTGCATTTCCCGGCCCTCTGTGAGGCCAGGGCTCAGGAGGGGCTGAGCTGTGCCGGGAGGGGAGCACGGGGTTCTTTCCCCACGCTGGTCCCGACACCCCCCCGCCAAGTGGCCACGGCACATGTGGTCACCCGGGTCTCCAGGAGCCCTAGGTCCTCTCAGAGCAGAAACCCCGGCCCTGAGGAGGGGGAGTCAGGCCTCCAGGCTGTGGCCAGTGGGGCCCCGGTGGCTGCAGGGGACTCGGAACCACCGTCCCCCAGTACACCGGGTTTGGCCGCATCGACCTGAGGCCACGGTCAGGACTGAGCGGGACCCCGCCCGGCCGCGGTGGGCCTCACACCGCCTCCCTTCCCTCTCGGCCCCTCTGCACGTGGGGCAGCGTCCCTCGGTGTTTGGCAGGCCCAAGTGGAAGGACTCGGGGTCCCGTGGGCTCTCAGGGTATGGGCTAGTCGCGTGGTGGGTGTGGGCCCTCTTTGTCTCCGCAAACCCTCCTCTGCAGCCAGAACTCCTGGGCCCGGCCCTAAAGTAAAGGACAGCACTCCCTGCTGCTGCCGCCGCCACCCTTCTTCTGAGCCCCCCCCCCAGCCCCCCCCAACACTCAGCTCCCTCCTCTCCCACCCCCAGCCCCCCCAACACTCAGCTCCCTCCTCTCCCACCCCCAGCCCCCCCAACACTCAGCTCCCTCCTCTCCCACCCCCAGCTCCCCCAACACTCAGCTCCCTCCTCTCCCACCCCCAGCTCCCCCCCACTCCCAGCTCTCTGTGAAAGGGCAGCGTGTCTCTGGAATATTCCTTGGTTTATTATCACCTATTACTTTTGATTTGCAAAGATGGGCACAATAAAGGACAGAAATGGTATGGACCTAACAGAAGCAGAAGATATTAAGAGGTGGCAAGAATACACAGAAGAACTCTACACGACCCAGATAATCACGATGGTGTGATCGTCCACCTAGAGCCAGACATCCTGGAAGGTGAAGTCAAGTGGGCCTTAGGAAGCATCACTATGAACAAAGCTAGTGGAGGTGATGGCATTCCAGTTGAGCTATTTCAAATCCTAAAAGATGATGATGTTAAAATGTTACACTCAATATGTTAGCAATTTTGGAAAATTCAGCAGTGGCCACAGGACTGGAAAAGGTCAGTTTTCATTCCAATCCCAAAGAAAAGCAATGCCAAAGAATGATCAAACTACCGCACAATTGCACTCATCTCACACGCTAGCAAAGTAATGCTCAAAATTCTCCAAGTCAGCCTTCAACAGTACATGAACCAAGAACTTTCACAGGTTCAAGCTGGATTTAGAAAAGGCAGAGGAACTAGAGATCAAATTGCCAACATCTGGTGGATCATTGAAAAGGTAAGAGAGTTCCAGAAAAACATCTACTTCTGCTTTATTGACTATGCTGAAGCCTTTGACTGTGTGGGTCACAATAAACTGTGGAAAATTCTGAAAGAGATGGGAATACCAGAACACCTGACCTGCCTCTTGAGAAATCTGTATGCAGGTCAAGAAGCAACAGAACCGGACATGGAACAACGGACTGGTTGTTCCCCATTGGTTCCAAGTGGGGAAAGGAGTTCGTCAAGGCTGTCTATTGTCACCCTGCTTATTTAACTTCTATGCAGAGCACATCATGTGAAATGCTTATTTAACTTCTATGCAGAGTACATCATGTGAAATGCTGGGCTGGCTGAAGCACAGGCTGGAATCAAGATTGCCGGGAGAAATATCAATAACCTCAGATATGCAGATGACACCACCCTTATGGCAGAGATTGAAGAGGAACTAAAGAGCCTCTTGAAGAAAGTGAAAGAGGAGAGTGAAAAAGCTGGCTTAAAACTCAACATTCAAAAAACAAGGATCATGGCATCCAGTCCCAATCCCTCCATGGCAAATAGATGGCGAAACAATGGAAACAGTGACAGACTTTATTTTGGGGGGCTCCAAAATCACTGCAGATGGTGACTGCAGCCATGAAATTAAAAGATGCTTGCTCCTTGGAAGGAAAGTTATGACCAACCTAGGTAACATATTAAAAAGCAGAGACATTACTTTGCCAACAAAGGTCCATCTAGTCAAAGCTATGGTTTTTCCAGTAGTCATATATGGGTTGGAGAGTTGGACTATAAAGAAAGCTGAGCACCGATGAATTGATGCTTTCGAGCTGTGGTGTTGGGAGAAGACTCTTGAGGGTCCCTTGGACTGCAAGGAGACCCAACCAGTCCATCCTAAAGGAAATCAGTCCTGAATGTTCATTGGAAGCACTGATACTGAAGCTGAAACTCCAATACTTCGGCCACCTGAAGCGAAGAACCGACTCATTGGGAAAGACCCTGATGCTGGGAAAGACTGAAGGCGGGAGGAGAAGGGGACGACAGAGGATGAGATGGTTGGATGGCATCACCGACTCGATGGACACGAGTTTGAGCAAATCCGGGAGTAGTTGGTGATGGACAGGGAGGCCTGGCGTGCTGCAGTCTATGGGGTGGCAAAGAGTCGGACACGACTGAGCGACTGAACTGACTGAGCATTCCTCTGGTGGAAACAGCAGGAGGCAGGCAGGCTTACACCTGCCACAGGACGGGCTGTTGGAGGAGCCCTGGTGGGGGTCCTGGAGCCCCTATTCCCCTCTGAGTTCTGCACCTGACTCTGGGCAGCCTCTCAAGCCCCTTCCCGCTCTGGGCCTGGTTTCCCTGGGCTGGATGAAGGGGTCTCCTTGGCACCTGCTTCCTCCACAGCCTCTCGAGGGGTCTTGGCACCCACCCTCTGCCTGCTTGAGGGGCCAAGAGGATGGATGGGACTCGGGCTCAATGCCATGCTCCTGAGGGTCAGAGGCCAGGCCTGCTGCCCAGACCTCCGCCCCTGTGCCCCGCCCGTGGGCGCAGCAGGAGGGCGGGGCGGCTCCGGCGATGTGGCCCCTACAGAGCTGCCGTCTCTAGGTCCATGGCGAGCCTGAAGGCCTGGGGGTTCTCTGGGTGGCGGGCACTGACCCCCAGGCACTGCTGCTCCACTCTCCTCGGGGCTCAGGAGCCGGAAACCTGCCCTGGGTGTGGGGAGCGGGCCGGGCTCAGGTTACTCCTGAGACTTTGGGGTGAATGAGATGGAGGTTTCCCCAGAGGTTTGGGATCCTGAAGACTCACTCGTTCATTCATGGACCTGCTGGGCTCCGGGCCCAGCGGGCGCCCTGCAAGGGGCCCGTGAGTTTGGCTGGTCAGAGGCTGCTGCCCAGACTGCTCGTGGGACCTGGGACCCCGGATCCTGGGGCCCCGCGCCCTGCCCGCTTGCCATTGCAGCAGCCGTGCCCTCGTCTGGGAGGCCCTACCCCCGAGCCACCCCCCCAACTCCCCTGCAGGGTCCTCCTGCCCCCTGGATCCCATCCCATCCCTGGGCTGGCTCAGGCTGGGTTGCGCCCATTGGCTGAGCGAGCTGAAGGGGGGCAGGGGAGGGGGCTTCAGAGGCGCCCGGGGGAGGCGGGGCCTGGCTGTGGCCCCAGATAGCCTAATTCTACTCTTGGTCCGTCTGTCCCCGCAGTCAGCCAGGAGCTGGTGCGCAGAGTCCGCGGGCAGGGCCGGCTGGTGGTGCACAGCAGCATGGAGCGGAACGTGGGCCTGCTGCGCCTCTACCCCGGGATCCCCGCCTCCCTGGTAGGGACCCCGCCTCCCTGGTGGCACCCCAGCGCTTCACTCCATGGGGGCTATTGGGCCGTCAGGGCAGGAACAGCATCGTCCAGCAGTGGGCCCCAGACTCCAGTCTGCTGGTTCCTGGGAGCTGCCAGGAATAGGTGAACTTTTACCTTTGGCTTCTACCTGGAGAGGAGGCGGGAGCTGATGGTGGTTCTGATGAGGGCTGAAGGCTCTGGGAAGACCCTTCAGAGTCCCTTGGACAGCAAGGAGATCCAACCAGTACATCCTCAAGGAAATCAGTTCTGAATATTCATTGGAAGGACTGCTGCTGAAGCTGAAACTCCAATATCTTGGCCACCTGATGTGAAGAGCTGACTCATTGGAAAAGGCCCTGATGCTGGGAAAGATTGAAGGCGGGAGGAGACGGGGACGATAGAGGATGAGATAGCTGAATGGCATCACTGACTCGATGGACATGAGTTTGAACAAGCTCCAGGAGTTGGTGAAGGACTGGGAGGCCTGGTGTGCTGCAGTCCATGGGGTCGCAAAGAATCGGACATGATTGAGCGACTGGGCTGAACTGAAGGCTCTGATGGGGACACAGCCAGGGGGCTGGACCCTTAGCACAGGCCAACAGCTCAGCCTCAGCGTGCCCTGAGCTCAGTGTGTCCAGCTGCAGCGCCCGTCCCCGCCCGCCGGCTTGCTGGGAGCATCACCTGTCGTGTGTCAGAGCTTCGGGCCGGATGGAGGGCCAGGAGGGCGGTGGGTGGCCCAGCTGGGGTGGGATCCCTGCCCTCGTTGGGGCCCTTGACGGCCCCTTCTCATGTCCGGCCGGCTCCCTGTGACCTCTGACCTGTCTCCACAGTGTTCATGGCCCTAATGCTCAGGAGGGGACGGGGGTCACTCAGGGAAGATGTGAAGGGGAGCGAGGTGGACAGCCCCCGCTGCCCGTGTTTGGTGGAAGCGAGTCCCCGCCTCCCGCCCCCACAGGTCCGGGCCTTCCTGCAGCCCCCCATGAAGGGCATGGTCATGGAGACCTTCGGCTCCGGGAACGGGCCCACCAAGCCCGACCTGCTTCAGGAGCTGCGGGCGGCGGCCGAGCGTGGCCTGATCATCGTCAACTGCACCCACTGCCTCCAGGGTGCCGTCACCTCCGACTACGGAGCCGGCATGGTGGGCGCAGGGGGTGCCAGGGCCTGGGGCGGGGGCAGGGGCGAGCCCTGGCCACCCGCCTCCTTCACGGTCCACCCGCACCCCCGCCCCTCCAGGCCTTGAGCGGCTCTGGGACCGTGTCAGGCTTCGACATGACGTCTGAGGCAGCACTGGCCAAGCTGTCCTATGTGCTGGGCCTGCCGGGGCTGAGCCTGGATGGCAGGAAGGAGGTGTGTGTGCCTCCAGCGGGGACCGCGCCCCTCGGCTCGAGTGTGGTGGGTGGGCCCAGCCCGGGGAGTATGTGCCTGGGCTTTGCGGGGGGCTGGAAGTGGCCTCCCCGTCACCTCCCCCAAGCCCCACACCGCCCCACACTCTCTTGGGGAGCCCCACACCCCACACTCTTTCTTGGGGAGCCCCAGGTCCGCCCTGCTTTCAGGGTATCCCCACCCCAGTGCTTCCCCGGCTGGCCCCTCCGGCTGGGCAGAGGCCACCAGGGCCCAGGGAGACCCTAAGCTGGAGGCTGGAGGGTGGGCTGAGCTGCTGTGGGGACCTGGCTGGGTCAGGCTCTGGGCCCCAGGACGGAGCCTGATGGAGGCATTTCAGGTCTGGGGGCACCCTCTGCTGGGGGCTGGGGGTGCCTGGCCCGCCTGGTGGGTCTGGACTGCTGGGTCCAGGCTCTGGTGAGCTGCCCGGCTCTTTCTGTGTGTATCCCCCTTCCCCGCCCCATGTGCCCCAGCTGCTGGCCAGGGACCTGCGTGGGGAGATGACGCCGCCCACTGTGGACGAGCCCCGGCCCTCTCTGCGGGGTGGTGTGCTGGGGCGCGGGGTCGCCCAGCTCCTCAGTCTGAGACAGGTGCAGCGTGGGTAGGGGCCCCGGGGGACGGGAGTGGAACAACCCCAGGCACAGCCTGCTTCTGAGCCAAGGGCGGGGGGCAGGCAGGGCTCAGGGCAGCAGCCAGGGAGGCTGGCAGGGATTCGCCGGCGGGCATCCAGAGGGGTCTGGAAGGGGCTGGGTGGTCCAGAGGGGCGCTTGCAGCGTGTACGCAGCGTGCAGACCATGGCGCTCACCTGGTGGAACAGCCCAGGGCCGGCAGGGTCAGCTGGGGCGAGAGGGCGGTCTGCTCCAAGGTCTCCCCAGAGGAGGGGCCAGACCGGGGCCCCTTCCCTTCTCCGCCAGGGTGCCTGGGCCTGGGAAGGAGCTGAGGGCTGGCTTTTGGGCCTGGGTTGTGGGACTCAAGCTGAGCCAGGCTCCCGGCGGTGACTGGGACCTCCTGGTGACCCCCCTCACCGCCCTGCCTCTGGGCAAAGTGTACAGACCCGGTACGGGGGCGCCGCATCTGGTTGCTGCCCCGGGGCCCACCGTGGGCCTCAGTGTCCCCCCTGTGGAGTGAGCGTGGGGACAGGACTGTCCGGGAGGGCGGTGGGGGAATGGGCAGCAGCCACGTGTGTACGGCGGGGGCCTCGGGGAGGGGGCAGGGGTCCGAGGTGCTGCTGCCTGCCTCTGCAGGAGGCCGATGAGGTGTGGGACGCCCTGGTGCCCAGCCTGGCCTGTGCCGCGGCCTACGTGGGTGACCTGGAGGCCCTGCAGGTGCTGGTAGAGCTGGTGAGTCTCTCATCCACCCTTGGGGACCAGCCTGGCCACACAGGGCCCGGGGGTGGGCTGGATCTCCTTTCCCGGGGTCTGCTCCCCTTACTGCAGTCGACGGGGCCTCGTGGCTCTGCTGGGATGTCCCTTCCCCGTGGCCTTTCCTCGGTGGGTGACGGGCCCCTATGTCCCCCCAGGGCAGTGACCGGAGCCTGGAGGACTTCAGTGGCCAAACCCCACTGCATGCGGCCGCCCGGGCTGGCCAGGCTGGGGCCGTCACCATGCTGCTGCAGAGAGGGCTGGACGTGAACGCCCGGGACAAGGGCGGCCTCAGCCCCCTGCTGCTGGCCGTGGGGGGCAGGTATTTGACGGCGGGCACTGTGGTGGGGGTGCAGGCACGGGCGCTGCCCGGGGCCTGGCCTGGACAGAGCTGCCTCCGGGGGGCCTTCGGTGTGCCCGTGGTCACATGGCTTCCCCAGGCAGAGCCGGGGGGCACCGAAGACACCTGCTTCCCGGAGCCTCACCCCTTCCGGCCTGGGCCCTCGGTACCAACAGTGACCCTGCCAGTCGTGGGCAGGGCCCAGACTGGGAGGACTCCTCGGGGCAGGGTGGTTAGGGAGGGCTTCCTGGAGGTGACTTCTGAGCTGAGCACTCCAGGTCCAGCAAGACCCTGGCAGGGAATTTCTAACAAGAAAAGCAGAAGAGGCCTCGTGTGTTCCCTGCACCCTCTGCCTGAAGGGCTGGCACAAGGGCGAAGGGGGAAGCCCTCCGCCCAGCACTGGGGCGAAGCAGGCTGCAGAGCAGCTTGCATAGTGCCAGGTGGGCAGGGTGGGCACAGGTGCCCTAGGGAGTGAACTCAGCATGCCTGATATTCGGGGGGTGGTCCCCCAAGCTGGCCCTGTCTGACAAACCCTGGCTTTTTAAGGCAGGTCCCCAACCTGAGTGTTTCTGGGGAGGTTTCCCACCTCCCCTCCACAGGTAGAGACTTGCCGAGCCGAGTCCTTACTGAGGCCCTGGCGCCCTGAGCAGTGGGTTTGGGCACTTGATGCCCAGTTCCTTCTGAGGGTCAGAGGGCACCAAGGCCAGAGGCCAGGGCCACCCGGAGGGGTCACACGTGCTGCGGGATGGCCCCTGGCAGGGCTGGTTGTGTGAGGATTGGCACGAGCTGGAGGTCACCCCTCAGGAGCCAGGGCCTTGGGCACTGAGCCCAGCCCATGGGGCAGGCAGGGGCCAGCATGAGGGCGGAGGTGTGGGCATCCGGCTGGCGGACACACGTCCTGTGTCCTCTGCTGGGGTGGGGGTCTCCTCCCCTCCGCCCAGGCCCTCCTGGCCTCTCTCCGAGGGTCAGCCTCACCTGCTCTGCTGGCCCATGGGGACTCGCAGCGGCCGGGCACGTGGGGGGCCTGGAGGCCGCCTGGCCTCTCCCTCTAGGGGCTTAGGTCCCTCAGAGGCCGGGCAGTGCTGCCCTGCCCTCCCCTCCCTCTGTCCAGCCGCCCAGAGCTGTCACGCACATGATGCTGAACGCCTGTGTGAGTGTGCGTCTGGGAACTTTCCTTCCCGGCGTCTTTGCTGTTGAGTCGCTCAGTCGTGCCCGACTCTTGGCGACCCCATGGACTGCATGCCCGCCTTCCCTGTCCTTCACCCCCATCCTGCTTAGTCTGCCCCTGCTGATAGCTGAGCTCTGTGTGGCGTCTGTGGCAGGCCCCGCGCCCCTCCCCAGGGGCTCTCAGCCTGTGGGAACCCGGCTTGTTGCTGGGGATTTTCTGAGTCTCATGGAGACTCCAAGCCACCAACCTCTTCAGGTTGGCCCTGGGCTGGGGCGCCTTGTAGCAGCCCCCGCTTCCTGGGGGCATCAAAGGTTCTCAGAACAGGCCTGGCAGTGGGCAGAGGGGTGGGGTGCCTGTGGGGTGTGCCCGCGGCACCCAGGCCAGGCTGATTTGGCTGCAGACTCCAGGCTGCCCGTCCTGGGGTGTGGGTGGGTAGTGCGGTGAGCTCACCCCATCGTGGCCCCACCCCCTCGTCCCGGCCGCTGTCACAACACCTCCCCCACTTCCCAAACCGGTCTCACCCCCAAGAGGGCCCTGCTGTGCCCTGGGGTGGGGGGTGGCCCCACCCTGGAAGGTTCTGGGCTGGAGGGGGGGTGCCAAGCCTGTGGGACTCCCCCTCCTCCCCAGGATCCCCAGAAGTGGGGTGACTGCAGTTGATGGTCCTCCCCCGGCCCCGGCTCTCTGTTCTCCTGCCTCACTGAGCTTCACCCCCACCCTGCGAGCCCCATGGAGGCTCACCCCGCACGCGGGGCTCAGGCTAGGTGCCCCTGGACGCCTGCAGTCATCTGGGCCCCGCTGCGGGCCAGCCTGTCCCCGCGTTCTCTGTTGGTATCTCCTCACCACCCCACCCTCAAGGGCAGAGCGCGGGCCCAGTGGACTCAGTCTCTGCAGACTCCCCGAGCGTGTGCGAGCTCCACAGGGCGGTCTCCCAGGCTGGGCCTTCCCGGTACCCACAGCCGTGCCCTCGGGTGGGCCTGGGCCTTGAGCTGCTCGGCCTGGGCTGAGCCCCAGCGTGGTTCTGAGTGCGTCCCGTGAGGGTGGGCTCCCGGTCCTGGCCTGCTGGCATCTGGCAGATGCTGCCTTGGGCAGGCGGTCACCCCGCTGTTTCTCACGGCAGGCATAGGGATGTCATTGGGCTGCTGCGGGCAGCTGGGGCCTGCCTGTCCCCCCAGGAGCTGGAGGACTCGGGGACGGAGCTGTGCCGGTGAGGCTCGCAGGCGCACCTGTGCTTCCTGGGACGTGATGGGGCCTGGGGCTCCGAGGTGGAAACCAAGCACTGGGGAGGGATGGCGGGCTTGGAGGGGGAGCTTCACACGGGGAGAGCCCGCCCTGCCCTCCGTCTGCACCAGCTGGGCCCTTGGAGCCCTTGGGGGTAGGGGGTGGGCAGGCGGCAGCCCAAGGTCCTCTGCCCCCCAGGCCCTCCCTGTGGGGTGGCCTCCCCAGTGCCCACCAGCTCCTCCCACGTCCAGCCTGGGGTGCGGCGGGCCAGGCCGGAGGCCTCTAGGTAGGGAGGAAGCAAGGAGGGTCTTGGGGAAAAGGAGGTGGAGGCAGGAGAGGCCGGAGCACCAGCAGAAGCCAGGTCGGGAGGCTGGGAGCGGCACTGAAGTCAGAGCCCCCAGGGTGGGTGACCAGGGTTGCGTCTCAGGCTGAGTAGGTGGTTGGTGGAGGGTGGCTGCCTGCTCACCAGGACGAGGACCTGAAGCTCTGGCCCCCTGGGTCCCTGCAAGCCAGCCTCTCCCCAGCCCCCCTGCCTTGGTTCCAGCGAGGTCTCACCCAGCCCAGGGGGTCCCCATCCTGTACAGAGTGGGGTGCACAGACCCCACGGGTCCCCAGTCTCGGCCCCTCCCCCCTGGAGTTCAGTGTCCCCGAGTGGATGGATCCTGCTGACTTTTCAGCGATGACAGGGCTGGGGGGAGGGGGGTGTGACCTGCGGTGACGGGACCCAGGCAGGAAGGGCTTGGCTCTGGAGGGACTCCTGGGTTGACCCGGCTCAGGTGGGCCTTGACGACTCCTCAATTGACAGCCGGGGAGGCAGGTGGAGGGGCAGGGACAGGTCCCATGGGAGCAGATCATCCAACCTGAGCTGCTTGGCTGGCTTGAGGGGGCCCTTGACCAGCTCCCCAAGAAGCAACTGTGTGGGAACCAGTGCGAGAGGCCTGGGGCCAGGTCCGAGGGCTGCTGGCGGTGCGTCAGCGTGATTCACCTTAGAGACGACCCCGTGCCCTGTGGGGGAGCGCTGCTGCTGTGGGCTCCTGACTCAGAGGAAGTACTGGGGGTCGGCCCTGCCCTCCCCGCAGCCAGCTGGCACCCCTGGCGTGGCCCCCTCCCCGTGGCTCCCGGTCCTAGGCTGGGGGGGTGGTGCCTCTGAGAGCAGGGGGAAGGGAGAGGGCCGCCCCTCGGTGCCCCCACCTCTCCAGGGCAGGCAGGCCCAGATCCGCTCCTGGCCAGCCCGCTGGTCCAGAGCCCCCCACCCCGGGCCCCCATGTGACGCTCTTTCCACCACTGGGCTGCCTCTGACTTTCCTCCCGCCCCCACAGGCCCCGCCCGGGGAGAGCTATGTTGTGAAAGATGAAACTGGCAGGCGGTGCTCAGCGTGTGTGCACGTGCACCCGTGTGTGTGTGTGTGTGTGTGTGTGTGTGTGTGTGTGTGTGTGTGTACCCTCGACCTGAGTCACAGCCACCCCCACAGGTGTAGACACCAGAGTCCAGGCTGCTGGCCGGCCCCGGGGACCCTGGTCACTGCTGGGTCAGCTGTTCAGGGCTGGCTTTGCAAGAGAGCCGGTGGGCAGGTGGCCGGGCACCCAGGAGTCCGCAACGGCTCCCCCTCCTCCCCTCCCCCTCCCAGGCTGGCGTCCAGGGCAGACTGCGAGGGCCTGCGGGCGTGGGGGCAGGCAGGGGCCGACCTGAGGCAGCCCGGGTATGATGGGCGCAGCGCGCTGCACGTCGTGAGTGCCCCCGGTGCCCTCTCTGGGACCACCTCCTCCAGGAAGCCCTCCCTGACTGCGCCACCGGCTCCCCCTTCCCAAAATGCCCAACCCCTGCCCTCCTTGCAGAGGCATTCCGTATGCGGGAACCGTGGGTTGGGGAGGGGGCTATCCCTTCTCTTGTCCCAGGCCCCCCCCACCCACCAGGGTCCAGAGCTGTGGGAACAAGGAGGGGTGGAGGAGACACGGGGTCCTCGATGCATGGGTGGGAGCCCCCCCGGTGCAGGGGTGTTCAGGACCAGCCTGCTGGTCCACCCGCCTGAGGCAGCCCCCCAACACACCCCACAGGCAGAGGTAGCTGGGAACCTGGAAGTGGTGGCCCTCCTGCAGAACCTTCGGGGTGGGGCTGGTGACCAGGCTCCAGGCCCAGTAAGTCCCCTACTCGCTGTGGTCAGGTGCTGGTGGGGACGGTGTCCTGGGGGCAGGGCTCACCCTATGAGGGGAGCTGCAGTCTCTGGACGGAGGGCTTCCCAGAGGGATGGCCAAGCTCAGACCCACACTCCATCCGGCCAGGCCACCCCACAGGGCAGCTGGCCACAGCCCTGGAGGCCCGGCCATGGCCAGGAATCTCCCAAGCCTGGAGGGACCCTGCTGGGCCCGTCCTGCCCAACCTGCACCCGCCCGGACCCCAGCACCCACTGGGCCGGGTGGACGGCGCTCCCGGCTGGCTCCCTGCCCCCACCCCATCAGCTGGCCTACTGGAAGATTCTCCCTCTGGTTGGCTTTGCTCAGGTCCTTGGGTCCCTCCCTCGTGAAAGGCTGGGCCCCACTGACAGGTGCCCAGGCTTGTCTGTCTGCCCTGCCCCCATGCAGTACCTGGGCCTCCACTCCTTCTCCAGAGACCTACCTTTTCCAGGAAGTGCTGCCTGGTGTCTAACCTGAAGCTCTCCTGCTGCGGCGTGAGCTGTTCCTTCCTGTTGAGACCTGCTGGAGGGACGGAGCCACCCGGCACCCCCGGCCCTGACCCCATGCTGTACACCCCCAGCCTCTGCCCCCCGCCCCCCACCCTGCTGTGGAAACTGCTTCCCATTCTGTGTCCAGGACACAGCCTGAAGGACGTCGTTGGGGAGAGTGGCCATAAAGTCCTTCTGAGGACCGTTCTCCCCCACCAGCCTGGCTCCAGTGGGTCTGTCTGGTCCCGGGACCGTGGGGTTTTGTGTGGGGTGTCAGGCCTCAGGCTCTGCGTCAAAGGGCAGTGTTTTCGGCACCCTGGGGTGAGGGAACCACTGCCAATCCTGCCCGAGGAGGTGGCAGGGTGAGCGAGTATTGGGCCCCCACGAGGGGTGGGCAGGCCAGGCCCTCTGGCCCACACAGCCTCTGCCCCAGGCCCTCCCCTCCCAGTCCTCGTCTGGGAGCTTGGGGTCACCCCTACAGGCACACCCCACCCACGTCCGCTCTGCCAAGCACACCACACAGAGACTATCTCTCTGGTCCTCCCCGGCCCTCCTGTCTGGCTTTCACGGGGGCTTCTGCCGCCCACGGGCCCCTTGGCTGCGCTCACTCCAGGCCCACCCCAGGGAGGCAGAGAGGGCGGCCTGCGCCGGTCCTCGCTGTGACAGCCTGGGTGGGAGGCAGCTCCAAGCCTGTGGGCCAGGCGGGGCAGGCCACGGTGGGGTGCGGCTCTCCGAGGCCCGGCCAGGGCTGAAGTCAGGTGTCTGGACCCCAGGCCTCCTCTCTGGCCCTCGGTCTGGTGGGACAAGGATGCACCCTTGATCCTGGGCCGGCCCAAGGTCTCACTTCCCCATTCCAGCCCCTGAGCCCCTCCTGCTGAGCCTGAGGAACCATGGAGGCCACCCCTGGCCCGCTCTAAGCACCCACATTGTCTGTGTGGGCCCTGGGCTAGGGGCTCAGGAAGCCGCTGAGCCCAGCCCGTGGTCATGTGCTCTGTAGTTTTGGGGTAAAAGTGTGACCCCAAAGGGCTTTCCCTTGGCACCCACCACGCAGCCTTCTCTCGGTGGGGCCGGGCTGGGGGCGGCTCCACCCGCACCCCCAGGCTTCTCAGCCCGGTTCCCAGGCCCGGGCTGGCACCACGGCTGGCACCATTCCAGATCTCGCCCAGACACGGGTGTGCCTGAGCCTTGCACAACCAGGTGACACCACATGGGGAGTGTGGTGGGGCCGGGGAGCCTCTGCCCCACACTTGGCGAAGGCCGGGGGCGGGGCTTCGGGGGGCTTGGGGGGCCCTGCAGTGGCCCGGGGGCTGGAACCCCCAGAAGGCTGGGGGTGGGCAGCAGGACCACTGCACAAGAGCTTGGAGGCCCCCTTCCATGTCCCAGGGCTGGTGGCGCCCGGCACACAGCCGCTTTGACTGCTTCCAAGGGGATGGGAACAGCTCAGAGCCTTTGCTTCTCCCAGGCCCCGAGGAGCTGGGCTGTGAGAGCTGTGGTTGGATCCCCTGGTGCCTCGGTCCCTGAGCGGGAGCCGCCCTGCCCCCTAGAAATGCCCACGGAGCCTGGGGCCCCAGGGGGAGCCGCTGCGCGGGCTTCTCGACAGGTGGGTCACTGAGGGCCGGGGAGAGGCTTCCGCCTGCTGGGAGGCTGCCCACCGCTCTGCACTCCCGGTCCTGTGGGACGAGGGGGTTGCCCTGAGGGTCACCTGCCTGGGGGCACTGGCCCACCTTCCCTATTTACAGCAAGAAAGCAAGGCCCAGGCCTGTGCTCAGGGTCCCAGGCTGGCACGTGGCAGAGCTGGGCTATGAGCTTGCTGGCACCTCTTGTGGGTGGTGGGAGGTGAGGGAGGGCGGGGTACCCGTGGGAGGCGCCGGAGCCCCTCGGGGTCTCAGAGCTGCATGGCTCACGTCTGTGATTTCACTGGTGGGGCTCCAGCTCCTGACAGCGCTTCCCCAGTCACTGCGATCTCAGCGTTATCGCTGGCCAACATCTCGCTCTCATTTAGGCCATTATCCACATTTACCCAGCATCTGCCATCCTAAAATCAGGCAGGAAGTACACCCTCCCCTTTGCGGCTCACACCTCAACACCTCCTGCCGCAGGTGGGGGTCTCAGGCTGCCGCTTGTCACCGCTTCCTCCTCCGCACGCACTCATACCGGCCCCCTCTGGTGCTGCAGCAGGTGGACGGAGGGGTCCGCCCTGGACCGGGCTGGTCCCAAGCTCCTCGTCTGGGTCACACGCACGTCTCTGCCCCCAGGTTCCGCACACCCCACCCCGGTAACTGACACTCAGGCCTGTGGACTCAGCAGAGATGCCAGATGTGGAGTCCCAGCTCCACTGGGACTTCTCCGCTCTGAGATGTCAGGGCCTCTCTCTGAGCCTGGGTTTCCCCAACTGCAAATGGAAACAGTGAAACCTTGGCTGCTCCCTTCACAGGGCAGTGGTGCAGGAAAACACACACACAGCCTGTGTGAGAACGCCTGCAGGGCCCGGCCCAGCTTGGCATCTGTGTCCCGGCCTGGGACCAGTGTCCGGCTGGTAGTGTGGCCGTGGGGGCTGCCCTGGACTCAGCCCAAAGAGGATGACCACCCTCTGCCTCCCACCCATCCTGAGGACTTCAGGGGTCACCTCCCGATTTTCTCTTTCCTAAAGCTTAAGCTCCACCACTAGCTCCCAATGGACAGCTCTGCTGTAAGGGAGTCTCTGGAGGCTGGCTAACCCCAACCTCCCCAGGTAACTCAAGTGGTCAGGCCTGAGCGCAGCGGGGAGGGGGGTGATAGGGGGAGGGGCAGTGCTGGGGTGGGGAGGGGGGCGATGGGGGGAGGGGCAGTGCTGGGGTGGGGTTGGGGGTGGAGCGGTGTGTGCCGGCTCTTGGCGGGTGTGGAGCAGAGCAGAGCAGAGCGAGGACTGTGCCCCACACCCCCCCGCACAGGGTGGGGTGTGTGGCGTCAGGATGAGGCCCCCCGACGTGAGCTTGGAGGAGGGCGGGGCTCTGGGAGGAGACCCACGGGGTCTGAGAACCAGAAACCTGCCTGCGCGTCCTCGCCCGCCCTCTGGTTTCACTTTCCTTTCGTTCGCCTCCTCCCCCTCCCACGACGCTCGCTTTGAAGTGAGAGGGACACTGTTGGGCGTGTCCAGCCCGGCCCTCCCGCCACCCATGAGCCGGACCGGCCGGGACCTCTGGCGGCTCCAGTCCTCACCTGGGCGCCAACTCGGCCCAGGGTCTCCCCACCCTCCCCGCCGTGAGCCGAGCGCCCCGGGTCCCTGGCAGGACGGTGCCGCTGTGGGCTCCCCCCACCTCGGCCCGGGCGGAGCGCGGACCCCAGGAACGCCGGGGGCGCCGGGCGGGGCCGGGAGGCCGGTGAGTCAGGGCCACCCCCGCGTGGGCGCGCCGAGCAGGTACCCGCGCCGCGGACGACCAGCAGCGCGACCTGCGGGCCCAGGAGCCGCCCCGCCCGGAAAAACCGGTCGGGCCGGCGCGGCGCGAGCGCATTCCGGCGGCGGGGGAGGGCGGCTGCCCCGCTTAAAAGGCGCCGCCGCGCTGGCCGCCGCCACACGGACGCACCGCCGGGCTTCGTGGAGGGGGCGCGCCGCCGGGACGGCTGGGCTCGCGGGGCTCGGCGGCCGCGGGCGGGCGGGGGGCTGGGTCCGGCGGCCGCGCTTCCCCGGCACGTCGTGGCTCGGGACCGAGCTCCGGGGCGGCGGGGCTCCTGTCTACAGAGCGCGGCGGACGAGGATCGCGCGCTGGGTCCAGTGGTTCTTAACAGTTCAACAGTTCTGTAGCGCAATTGTGAAATGTTTAGGACCACTAGACCCGGCGGGCCTGGCGCCGGCGACAACGACGGGGCGCCCCACGCGCGGCCCGGGAGCGCGGGCATGGGCAGGGCCGCGCCGGGACTGCCGAGGAGGAGCCCGCGGACCCGGCGCCGCGCACCTCGGGCCGGCCGTTCCCTGCGCGCCGCGCCCCGCAGACCCCGAGGCCGGGCCCCGGGCCGACAGCCGCAGGAGGCGGCCGGGCGCGGCGGCGCCGAGCGCAGGGGACGGCCGGGATGGGCTCGGGTGCGGGGAACGCCAGGCCCACGCTCCTGGCGCGTTGCCGGCGCAGAGACGCCACCACCGCCCGCCAGTGCCCCGGGGGCTCCCACCCTCTCGAAACTCCGCCGGCTTCCCAGGGCGGCCCTGGCGGTGGCCCCGCGGGATGGAGGCGCGCTCCTCGCCTCGGGCCTCCCGGGAGTTGGTGATGCGGCGGCCGCGCCCTCGGGCTGGGGGCAGAGGGTCGTGGGCTCGCGAGGGGAGAGCTGGAGCCTTCGCTTCGCAGGGGACCGTGGGGGTCGAGCGCAGGGGCCGATGAGACCGTGGGGAATGAATGAAGGACCCCGCCGAGGAACTCGGGCTCGCTGGGGTTGGGGGGAAGCTGGGAGCCCGCGCTCCAGGTAGGGGTCAGGCCCGCGGACTCGATGGGCCGGGCTGCCCGGGCCACAGCGTCACCCCCGCAGCCTCAGGCTCCGCTCTGCAGTGGGACCCGGGAGCGCCGCCCGTGATCCCCGGGGGCGGGGGCGCTGGGAGGGGCTCAGGGAAGTGCCGTCCATTCCCACCTCGCGCCAAGGGCGACGCTGCTCCTCCCCAGGATGACTGACCTGCTCCGGAGCCTGCCTGGCCCGGGTCTGGCCACACCCTCTGGGAAGGAAAGGTCCCTGCCGCCCGGCCCCCTTGGAGGGGAAACGCCGCAGGGCGGCCTGGCTGCTGGGTCCCACAGGCCTGGGTTTGGGGCCAGCGTCGCACCGAGCTGCCAGGTAGCTTAAGGGCCAGTCACGGCTCATGAGTCTGGTGGTGGCTAGGGGGCGGTCGGCCGGAGAGGCGGTGCGGAGGGAGAGAGTGGGCTGCGAAGGATGCGGCCCCAGCCCGGGCGGTGGACCCCTCGGCGGCCTGGGGGAGGGGGCCGTGTTCCCTGGAGGCGTGTCCAGCTGCCAGAGGGCTCCTTCCCCCTTTTACCCAGCAACCCCCGCTGCAACCGCCGCTGGGCCGGGTCGGGTGCTCCAGGCTCTGAGGGGCCCAGAGGGTTTGGGCCGCGGTCCTGCCGCAGCCCTCAGGCCGCCAGCGCCGCTCTGCGGTGGTTCCCTTCCACCATGCTCCTGGGCGGTCCACGCCACCCCCCAGCAGCCCAGGGACAGCGCCCCCCGCGCCTCCCCGAGCTGGGCTTCCCCAGTCTGTGGCTTGGCATCATTTTGTACAATGTGAACATGTATGCATCGCAGATCGATGACAATAAACTTTTGTCCTAAAGCGTCCCCGTGTCCGGCCGTCCTCTCTCCCCCGCTGCTCACTCATCTCAGCCTCCCCGTCTTCCTTCCGACCCCAGAGGAGGAGGAAGGGGGACAGTCCCCTTGGGCCTGGCTGCCAGCCTCTCCTTGCCTCAGACACTGCTGTCTCATCCAGCCCCTCTTGGGGGGGCGGGGAGAAGGGCCACCTCCTGAAACCTTCCCCTGCCCCCCTGCCCCACCTTCTGCCATCTCAGGGAGCAGGCTGGGGAGAGGACTTGGTCTTGGGGCCCAGGTTTCGGGTGCTTCCAGCTCACCCCATCCTGGCCCCCTGGCCAGCGGCTGCCATGCCCAGCCTGGCCGGGCTCCTGCTCTGGGGAGGGGCAAGCTTGGGGGGCTTAGGGGCTGAAGTGATGGAAGCCCCTCCTCTGCTGTCCCCTGCATCCCGGCCCAGACTGAGAATCGGCCATGGTACAGCCTATAGCTGTACAGCAAGACTCAGCCCTGCCGCCCATGAGCAAGGGACCCTGGCACGCCCTCTTCCCCTCAGGGAGCCCATTTCTTCCTCTTGCAGAGGGGGGTCTAGTACTCACCTCGCAGGGGCTTGCTGGAGGGGCCGTGCCCCGAGCGGTGATGCGGGCCAGTTAGACCTCATCCCAGGACCTGTAATACCTGGTTGGTGGCGGGGAGGAGCTGGGGGAGGATGTAGGTGGCAGTGGGGTGGGTCTCATCACAGGCCCCCTCAGCCCCTGGGCTTCCTGAGGACAGGCTCCTCCTCGTGACAAGCCTGTCCTTGCCGGCAGACGGTTCCCCCACCCCATGCCCGGGTCAGGCCTCTCCTCTCTGGCTGCTGTCTCTGGCGAGTGGCGCTCAGGGGCCCCAGGACCCATTCTCTTTAGCAGAGGAAACCCCTGGCTGCATGGGGCCCCTGAGCTGCTAGTGGGGGCTCTGGCCTGCCCCTACTCTTTCCCACTTCCAGTGGAACCAGCCCTCCAAGGTGCTGAGCCCACCCTGGCCTTGCAGGCAGGACCACCTGGGCCAGAGCAGAGCATCCTGGATGAGGCTGGCCAACCTGTCAAGGTTTGCCTGGGACTGTCCAGTTTTAACACTAGAAATCTCATGTTCTGGGAACCCTCTTTGTTCCGGGCAAACTGGGACCTGATCACCCTACCCTGGACTGGCTCAGGGGACCTGCCACCCTGGGTCCTTGGACCACGTATCAACTTTTCTTTCCCACAAGAGAAATTAACCTTCTGTCTTTTTAAAGCTGCTGTTCTTTTGGTCTCTATTAAAGTAGCTAAACCGATCTTCTGAGTGAGTGGTTCTCCAGGTTGCCCTGTGGCTGTCACCAGGAGGGGTGGCAAAGACCCCCAGACCAGGCTCAGAGGGGTGGGGTGGGCACCTCGCGTCACCCTGGCCAAGCCCCCAGCCAATTCTGATCCCGGCCCGAGGCTGAGGATCACCAGCTTAGGTGGTAGATCTCGGCAAGAGAAAAGAAGTGAGCGGAGACAGACCCCTGAACCTGTGGCTTTTGGCGATGTCTGGAGCCTCTAATCCCCAGGGCAGCAAGAGCCCAGAATAGGCACAGCCTGTCAGCCCCTCTGTCCCCAGCGTCCCTACTGCACTGGCAACCTCCTGGGGGCCTCCCACCAGGCTGCAAGAGTCTAACTCCAAGTGCCTGTGAGGTTGAGAGGGGGAGGGACACTTTACACGCTTGGTGACTTGGTGAATGTCCACTCTGGGAGGACTTGGGGGCCGCTGTGACGGGCTGTCAGAGCACCTGCTGGGGTCTGTAGAGGCTTCGGGGGGCACGGATGGGGCACGTGTCCAAGTGAGTTTTCTTCAAGCCCTCCAGTTGTGGATCACCCTCTCTTTCACTTCTCCAGTTTTTAGAGGTATACTTAAGGTATAGTAAAAAGTGCAACAGGTGTTTAAAGTGCACAATCTGATGACTTCTGCCATATGCCTACATCCGTGAAACCCTCACCCTTAACAAGATAAGGAGCAGACCCACCACCCAACGGGTTTTGCCTGGCCCTTAGCAATTCCTTCCTCCCTTCCCCAGCATCCCTAAGCCCCCTCTCTCACCCCAGCCCGCTCTGACGTTTTCTTTCTTGGAAGGTGTTCAAATGCAAATGCAGTATCTTTAATGGACATAAGACTATTCAGGTTATCTGTTTCTTCTGGAGTGAGTTTTATCAGTTTGTATCTTTCAAGAAATCTGCTTATTTAATCTAAGTTGTCAGATTTTTTGGTGTAAAGTTAAGTGTGACGCTCCATTATTATTCTTTCGGCATCTGTAGAATCTGTAGCAAAGTTCCATCTTCCCTTCTTTTCAAAAAATTTTTTTAAATTTATCTTTTGGCCATGCCTTGTGGCATGTGAGATCTCAGTTCTCTGACCGGGGATGGAACCCAAGCCCTCTGCAGTGGCGCTTCAGAGTCCTAACCACAGGACCACCAGGGAAGCAGCCCCTCTCCTCCTAATATCGATGATTTGTGTTCTCTCGGTCTGCTAGAGCTTTGTTGTTATATTGATCGTCTCGAAGAAGCCATTTGTCCCCGCTTCTATTTGCTGTAGGTTTCGTTTGTTCTGCTTTTCTCGCTTCTTAAGGTGGTGTCTATAGGCCACTCTTAGGATGATCCAAAGTTGCCTGAGACTCCGCTCACCGTTCAGTCTTATTTTCTTGGTTTCATTTTGGGTAGTTTCTATTTCTAGCTAAATATTGTTTCTTCTGAACCGTCCAATTGGCTGTTAATTCTGTCAGTGTAATTGTCATCCTAGTTAGTCAGTTCAGTCGCTCAGTCGTGTCCAACTCTGTGACCCCATCAACTGCAGCACACAGGCCTCCCTGTCCATCACCGTCTCCTGGAGCTTGCTCAGACTCATGTCCATTGAGTCAGTGATGCCATCCAACCAGCTCATCCTCTGTCATCCCCTTCTCCTCCTGCCCTCAATGTTTCCCAACACCTGGGTCTTTTCCAATGAGCCAGTTCTTGGCATCAGGTGGCCAAAGTATTGGAGTTTGAGCTTCAGCATCAGTCCTTCCAATGAACACCCAGGACTGATCTCTAGGATGGACTGGTTGGATCTCCTTGCAGTCCAAGGGACTCTCAAGAGTCTTCTCCAACACCACAGTTCAAAAGCATCAGTTCTTCGGCGCTCATCTTTCTTTATAGTCCAACCTCACATCCATACACGACCACTGGAAAAACCATAGCCTTGATAAGACAGACCTTTGTTGGCAAAGTGATGTCTCTGCTTTTTAATGTTTGTCATCCTGGACGTTAGATTCTCCATCTGTGGAGTTTGATGGAGTCTGTTTAATAGTGTCCATATTGCTGCTTAATGCATTCAAGCATTCCTAGATCTTCTTGAACATATTGAAATAAAGTTACAAAAATAGTTTTAAAGTTCTTGTCAACGGATTTTATCATCTGCATCATTGCTGAGTCTGTTTCTTTTTGTGTTTGTGTGGTATTTATTGGGCTTCCCTGGTGGCTCAGATGGTAAAGAATCTGCCTGCAATACTGGAGATTTATTTATTGAAGTAGAGTTGATTTGCAGTATTGTGTTAGTTTCAGGTGTACAGTAAAGTGATTCAGTTTATATATATATATATATATATATATATATTCTTTTCCAGATTCTTTTGGATTATATATAGGTTATTACAAGAGATATTAAATATAGTTCCCCGTATCATACAATAAATCCTTGTTGTTTATCTATTCCATACAGAATGTATCTGTTAATCCTAAACTTCTCGTTTATCCCCACTTTCTCCTTTGTAACCATGAGTTTGTTTTCTATGTCTGTGAGTCTGTGTCTGCTTTCTAAATAAGTTAACTTGTACTCTTTTTTTCAGATTTAAGATTTTGGATACCACACTTACGTGATATCATATAATATCTATCTTTGTCTGACATACTTCACTTAGTATGACAATCTCAAGGCCCATCTATGTTGCTGCAGATGCTACTCTTTTATTCTTCTTTATGGCTGAGTAGTATCCCTTTATATATATTATGTATAACACACACACACATCTTAATCCAGCCATTTGTCGATAGGTACATTGCCTCCATGTCTTGGCTACTGTGAATAGGCTTCTGTGAACATTTGGGTGCGTGTATCTTTTCAAATTAGAGTTTTCACCTTTTCCGGATATATGCCCAGGAGCGTGATTGCGGGATCATATGATGTTGGGTTGGCCAAAAGTTCGTTTGTAAGATGTTACAGAAAAACCCAAATGAACTTTTTGGCCAACCCAATAGCTTTAGTTTTAGTTTTTTAAAGGAACTCCATAGCGGCTGCATCGGTTTACATTCCATAGACGGTGTAGGAGGGTTCTCTGGGCCTGTTTCTACTGACTGATTTTTCTCCTCATTTTACAGTTTTCTATTTCTTTTCAAGCCTGGTCATTTTTGATTGGCTGCCAAACATCGTGGCTTTCACGGTTGGGTGCTGGATGGGTTTGTAACTTACAGAAGTTGTGAGCCTTGTTTGGGGATGCGGTTGAGCTACTAGTAGAGAGCTCTGATTCTTCCGAGTGTGGCTTTCAGTTTTGTAGGTAGGATCCGTTAAACGTTTATTCTGTCTCCCCAGCAGTGAAGCAACCCCCTTCTGAGTCCTCTGCTGCGCGTCTTGCAAATGACTGAGGCTGTTCATTCTGCTTGGTGGGAACGCACACCATTTCCAGCATATTTAAAAGACTTTTTTTTTTTTTAATTATGGGAAAATATACAATAAGTAAAGTTTATTCCTTTAACCATTTTTTAAACATATAGTTCTGTGGCATTAAGTACACTCACGTGACTGTGGAAACATCACTGTCCTCCATCTCCAGAACCTTTTCATCTTGTAAAGCTGAGACTCTGTCTCTGTCAAACAACAGTGTCCTGTCTCCCCTCCTCCCAGCACTCAGCACCACCCTTCTTCTTTCTGTCTGTAAGAACTACGACAGTTACCCCAAATGAGCAGAACTGTACAGTATTTCTCTCTTCTGTGACTGGCTTATTTCACTGAACAAAAGTCCTCAAGGTTCATCCGTATTACAGCAGGTGCCAGAATGTCCTTCATTTATTTAAGGCTGAACAATGCTCCTCTGGGGCTTCCCATGTGGCGAAATGGTGAAGAGTCCACCTGCCAGTGGGCTCGATCCCTGGGTCCGGAAGATCTCCTGGAGGAGGACACGGCAACCCACTCCAATATTCTTGCCTGGAAAATCCCATGGACTGGCGGGCGACAGTCCGTGGGTTGCAAAGAGTCCAACATGACTGAGAGACTGGGCACACGTGCATGCGCGTGTGTGCGCGTGCACACACACACACACACACACACACGGGGTTCCACTGTGTGACTGGACCACAGCCTGCTGATCCGTTCCTCCCGGCCACTGTGAGCGACGCTGCTGTGGACGCGATTCGCATGTGTCTGTTTCAGCTTTAGGCCGTCCTTTCTTGCACGCAATGAGGGGCTCTTGGCTAGAGGCTCAGGGGTCTCCGTTGCCCACCAGGGCCATGGAGGTTCTGGCAGCTCTCCTCTCCGAGACTCTGCCCTGTAGCCTTGACTTCCCCAGGCTTCCGACAGGACCCCTCTTTCCAGCGATGCCCGGGAGCTCCTCCTGGGCCTTCTTCCTGTGCGGATGCCAGTCAGCCCTTGCTGGGCAGTGGGCGGGGCCGGGGCAGGTCCAGGGATCCCTGTCCTGGCGAGCCTGAGACAACATGTCCCGTGAACTGTTGTTTCATCTATGTTCTCCCTTTAAGGACGTTTCTTGTGGAGGTGTGAATCTGGTCCCTGATGCTTTATCTTGGCTCAAAATTACCCCCTCCTCTGGTTTCCCCAAGAACACCAGCTCAAATCTCCCCCTGCAACTGCTGACACTCTGCCACGGTCCTTTCCCAAAAATGCTTCTGGCTGTCCCTGAGGGATGACAGGTTATTTCAGACACACCCCAGCGGTCTCCAACCTGCCCTCACCTGGAGCTCCATCTCTTCTGGGCTCCTCCTGCTGACCACCCCCGATGCTGGATTCTGCCGGCTCAGGCTGGAGCCTGGAGGACTCCATCACAGATAACCTAAATCCACATGTGGGTCATCACACATACACACAACTTCTCTGAGGGCCTGACCTCAGCAGAAGCATGTGAGATGGCCACCCCCAGGAGTAGCTCCTTGGGGGTGAGGCTGTCTAAGTGGCAGAGCCAGCTCAGTCCTGGGAGAGGGGACTCTCCAGGTACTTGGTTTTCCTCCCTCCAAGATTCAGCCTTTCTTTAGCTCTGGGCTAAATCTCCACCATGCCTGAAGAGTGCCTTGGGAGGACACCCCAGCATACAGGCCCAAGTGACATGCCATGGGCAAGGTGACACTTGGCCATTTTGCAAAAGCTTTTATTTGTTTGTTTGGCCACGCAGTGCAGCATGCAGAACCTAAGTTACCTGACCAGGGACCAAACCCATGCCACCTGCGTTGAGAACGTGGAGCCTTAACCGCGGGACCACCAGGCAAGCACCTTCCTCGTTTTGGACACATTCAGATAAGGACTTAAGCTTCTTTGACGTCCCTTTGGCCTCAGCCCACGGGTGGTGACAGAAAGCCCTCCACTGCTTTCGGTGTAGTTTCCTTTGGGGTTTTCCTCTAGAGTTGTTCAGAAGTGTGTTTTCACTTCCATTTACATTTCTAAATTAGAAATGAACCTCAAGCATTTATATAATTTAAAAAGTCAAATAATAATTATCAATGTAAAGCTTGTTAGGAAAAAACAGGAGCCTCCTAACCTACATATTCTTTCCCCACGTTAACATGCTGTTGCCCAGTCACTCATTCATGTCTGACTCCTTGGCATGGTATGCACCGTGCCAGGCTCCTCTGTCTGTGGGATTTCCCAGCAAGAAAACGGGGTGGGTTACCATTTCCTTCTCCAGGGGTTCGTCCCAAGCCAGGGATCAAACCCCTGTCTTCTACTTGGCAGGTGGGTTCTTTACCACTGAACCACCTTGGAGGTCCCAAGTTAGCATGCTATGTCACCATTCCTTTCTGCTACAGCTTTCTAATTAAAAATAATTGCCTCTTTTATTATTATTATTTCCTCATTTTTAAAATTTGCATAGTTTTCTATGCAATAGTGAATAACTCCATCCTCTGTGATGAAAGTTTAAATCTTTCCTAAATGTGTCCAAATACATTACATAATTTATTTCCCTCCCTCCCTCCATTCTCTTTAAGGCCTTCTTGTAGATGCTGTGAATGCCTGCTCCAATCTGGATCCTCACGACTCAACTGACACCTGTAAACCTCTGTTCACCATCCTGGAAATGCCTTTTATCTCTTTCCTGGGTTGGGGTCCCACTTCCCTGATCCTATGTTCCCTTTATCCTTAGTTTAGCTCCTTATTTGTGGGGGAGTCCATCTGCCGGGAACTTGAGAAAGGGGAAAATCAAGTTTTTTTTTGTTTTTATTCTACTTTTTCTGGGGTCTTTATTCTACTTTTCCTCTCAGTTGATAGTTTAGCTGGGTATAGAAATCTATATAGGGAATTATCTTTCCTCAGAGTTTTGGAAACTTTGCTCCATTCTCTCTGGATTTCCACTGCTGCTGCTGAGAAGTTGGAGGCCAATCTGCAACTTGTTTGCCGTGTGGGTCCCTCCCACAAGCTTTTAGTATCTTGTGGTTTTTCCTGGTGTTGTTTTGAAATTTCACAAAGATGTTGATCTTTCTTTCTTTCTATCTTGGAAGCCATCAAATCCTCAGTCTTTAGTTCTGTTTTTCGTTTTTCATTATTTCCTTACCATACTTTTTCTGTTCTTTTTCCCCCTGCAATTACTATTATTCAGACATTGAACTTCTCACCTCAACCCTGAAATTTTTTTCTTTTTCCCCACTCTTATTTTTCTATTTCTTTTCCCTCTACTTTCTGGGCTGTTTCCTTGACTTTATCTTTCAGTCTTTCTTTTGAATTTTGTCTCATATTCTTATTTTCCAAGTGCTTCATTTTCTGTTATCTGAATTTCATCTGTACTTTAGCTCATGGAACTTGGCGTCTTTTCTGCTTTCTCTGAGGAACCCCCATGCCACACCCAGGTGGGCCGTGGGGATGGGGCTCCTGAGGCATGCACTTGACGTGGTCCGTGGTGCTGCCTGGACCCCAGGGTCTGGGGGTACGCTCCTTCAGTGTCCCTGTCTTTATTCATTCAGCACACCAGCTCGTGATGTTTTCATTCCCAGTATATGTGATACATCCCACTGTACACACACACACACACACACACACAGCCTGTACTCACAAGGCCACCACCTTTGTGTCCAGTCCTGGTTTCTACAGATCCAGTGCTGAGCTGGACTCTGCCCAGGTGATGTCCCAGGGCTCTTTGTGTGGGACAGTCACCCAGACGGGTTCCTCAGGAAGCAGCAAGCCCTTTTCTGGCACGTCGGCACAGCGGGGATTCGCCTGCACTAGGGGGTTCCCAGAGCTTTGCGGCTTTCACCCTGACCCCCGGGTCCCTCTGCCTCGGTCATTGCCTGCCCTCGAGCTAGAGGCTGAGCCCGGGTCTCTGCGGGTTGGGGGGAGAGGGAGCAAGAACTGGGGGAGGGGGAAGAGAGAGTTGGGGGTTGGGGGAGGCCTGGGGGGTTGGCAGGTCTTAGTGGGCAGGCCTTAGTGAGCAGCAGGTGGGCAGGGGACACCAGAAGGCACCCGGAGGGGAGGGCTCGGGACTGGCATCTCTCACTCTCTGGGATGCTGCGGCTCCTCTTGGGGCCTCAGTTATCCCGTCTGCGTAAGAGGGAAACCAGTTTCTTAAATGCAAGTCTTTTTCATCAGAGACTGTGGCCAAGGGGCGCCATCTGCTGGCCATAAGTGGTAGTGTCCCTGTTGCATCCGTGGCTGTGCCTTCGCAGGGGATTCCCAGAGTCCCTTGGTTTCCCAGAGTTCTGCTTTCTCCTGTCTGACCCCACCAACCCAGGGAGCCCGGGAAGCGGGGCTCTGCTCCTGCTACCTGGTGACCTTTCGGGCTGATTTCCCGTCTCCCTTACACATTCACTGACACCCGGGAGTCGGTGACACTTGTGCCGCGGGTGGCAGGAATGCCAGGACTGGGCCTGCCTAGGCTGGAAGCCTTCCTGGAAGAGGTGGCATCTGCTTGTGACCCGAAGCTGGAGTTGGCCAGCTGTGAAGGGGAAATCTAGGCAAAGAGGACAAAAGAAGCAAAGGAGCTGAGCCCCGAAGAGGAGGAGGAGGTCCTGGCTGGGTGCCTGTGGGCTCACTGGCTGAGGGGCTGCCACTTTAAGGGGGGCACCGTGGAAGGGCTCAGGATTTCTAGCAGGGCTGGGAGCCCTGGCTGGCTGGGATGGTGGGCCAGAGTGCACCTGTCACAGTGAGGCCACTGGTTACAGGTTTTAGGGACCACTCAGTGTCACGCACACCCCCTCTCAGGAGCTGGAGAGGTGCAGACAGATCAGAAAGGCTTCCATCTGGGCCAGGATGTGCCCTCAGGCTGGTCAACTCAGGGCTGGGCTGGGTGGGTCTGGTCAAATCATCCCAGGGTCAGTGTCTGGCCCTGTGGCCTTGTTCTGGATGGGGTGGGAGGGAGGGAGGAGCCAGTGAGGGGCCAGTGAGGAGGCCAGAGCAGGCATGCAGGCAGGGAGCTGGCAGGGGCTGCAGCTAGGTGGGGGTGGATTGTTGTTCAGTTGCTCAGTCATGTCTGACTCCTTGTGACCCCATGGACTGCAGCACGCCAGGCTTCCCCATCCTTCACTGTCTCCTGGAGCTTGCTCAAACTCATGTCCACTGAGTCGGTGATGCCATCCAACCATTTCATCCTCTGTCGTCCTCTTCTCCTCCTGTCCTCCTCTTTCCCAGCATCAGGGTCTTTTCCGATGAGTCGGCTCTTTGCATCAGGTGGCCCAAGTGTTGGAGCTTCAGTGTGAGTCCTTCCAATGAATCTAATGGGGATTATAGGCCATAAACAAAATAAACAAGAAACATTCACAGTAAGCACGGTAGGTGCTGAGGAGGAAAATTAGAGCACTGGAGTGCTGGGGAAAGCTGGGAGGGGTTGGGGATTTAGGTAGGGTGGGTAAGGAGGGTTTTGCTGTGAAGATGACCTTCCAGAAAAGAGAGAGAGCAGAGTGGATGTCTGGGGACCAGTGTCCCCTGTGGCAGGAACAGCAGAGTGAGCCCCAGAAGGGGTGTGCCCAGTGACAGCCAGGAGTCTGTGGGATGCGGGGGCTCCCGGAGCACGGGAAGGAAGCAAAGGTTGTGAGCAGAGGCAGTGTGAGCTCACTCACCTGCTAAAAGCCCCTCCTGGCTGCTGAGTTGAGACCAGATCCAAGGGGATGGCAGTGGTCACAGAGCCTCCAGAGAGAGGCCTCTGCAATAAACGTGAGCGTGGCTGAGAGGGGGCCTGGGCAGCGCAGGCTGGGAAAAGCAGTCCGACTCTGGACATTCTGTCAAGGGGGCAGGAAGAGGAAATGCTGATGGATAGGACCCAAGGGTGGTGAGAGCCAGCAAGAGTCAAGGACAGCTCCAGGGTGATTGAACCGAGTGAATGAATGAGCAGGTGGGGATGGAAACCAACACCCAGGACCCCACCCCCACCCCCCCGCCTTGTCTGCTGCCCTTCCCTGAGCCCACCCCACCTGACTTGTAGAGAGAGTGGAGGGGCGGTTCTGGGTCAGCTGGAGCCTCTCTGCTGGTGCTGGCCGAGGTGCTGAACCCACCGTGCCGGAGGGGGTCCCTTTGCTCTGGGCCCGAGGCTCCTCCTGGCCTGGGGTGCTGGGCAGGGGTGCAGGGCGGAGGGTGGGCAGGGGGCAGGGGCTGGCCCCTGTGAGGGTCCTTGTTCTTCAGGGAGCCAGCCTCACCCTGCTGTTCTCGCTCTCCTACTGCTTGACTGCCTTATCCTGCCGTCCACTCTGGCGGGGTGCGGGTGGGGTGGGAGAGGTGACCACCCTCACCTCCTCTTCTGACCGCAGGAGGGGAGCCCCCAGGCCAAGGTCCTGTCCTGCCCCACACAGCGGCACTACTGAGGCCGGGCCCCAGGGGGAAGAGGTTCCCTGAACACATTCTCAATCCAGACTACCTGAGGCCAGGCCCCAAGGGAAGGGGTTCCCTGAACACAATCTCAATCCAGACTACCTGGGATGCATTCTGGCAACTTCACGCTCTGCCTGTTTCCTCTCCTGCGTGGTAGGGGTTGAAACAACGCCCGCTTCTAGAGTTGTTGTGAGAATAAGATGAGTGCCTCCCCCCTCACCCCGAACCCTGTCACACACTCAGCCACCCCAGGAGAACTGGCAAAAAGGCTGACTTGCTCCCAACCCGAAGCCTACCCCACCCAACCCCGGGAGCTGAGGAGGAGGAGGAGGGGCAAAGCCTGGCCAGGGGCCCCTGTCCTGAGCTGAGGTGGGCTTCTCTCACGGACACAATGGGGCTGTCATCATGAGCTGTCCCCTGGAGGCAAAGTTCCCGCTCCAGACACGAGCCCAGCCTTCTGGAGGGGCGCTGACGGGGAGCCTGGGGAGCTGACCAGACGTGGGGAGGCTAGGAGGGTTGCAAGCCCCCTTTTCCTCCCCCACCTTGCCCGTGGAAGGGGGAGGAGGGGCTGCTCCGTGCTGAGTGTGGTTCTAGGTCTCAGACCTCAGAGCATTTTATGTCTGGCAGCGTAGGCACTCCAGCCCCTCCTGACCTCTTGATTAAATACCCAAACTCATGGCTAAAAACTGGATGAGAGTTAAGGCCACATGACCTCTCCCTGGCCCACCCTCTCCTCCGCACTGAAGCAGCAACTCCCACCTGTGTGCAGCATCTCCCCCAGGAAAGGCCCGGGCTTTTATGGGTGCTGGCACACGGGGCATCTTTCCAGGAGCCCCGGTCTCTGACCTGTGTCCACTTTCACCAGGGATCAGCTGTTAGGGTTTGTTGCCCACTGCCCCACTGGTCCAGTTTCCCACCATCACAGAGAAGCGGCTGCAGGTGTTCATCTTCTGAAGTGCAATGTGGATGCTGGGCAGGGTGCCTGCCCAGCTCTCAGATTGCTGGCTGGAAGGGCTTGGCCCCTCTTTGAAAGGCTGGCTGGGGGTGGACTGGAAACCCCTGGCAGGAGCTTGGGTGGCATGTGCGCTGTGTGTGTGTATGGGGGGGTTCCAATGTCCCCAGCAGCTCATGGTGGCAGTGGTATGGTGAGCTTGGGTTCCCCATATCCAGTTCAGGAATCTGACCACTGCAGCCTCGTGTCCTCCCGCCTTCCTGAAATATTGCCACGTGGGGTCTGATTGGAAGCTGAGTCCCGCAATTAATCCTGTCAGAGCTCTGCTCAATTGCAGGGGTTTTTCTCTTTTGCTCCCTTGGCCTAGATTTCCCTGGGGACAGCTCTGACTGGCCGCGGCGTGCTTGGTAAATTAAATGTTAAAAAAATCCCCAAGATGGCTTTAATCAATCCGCCGAGGTGGTGGTGGCCGCCTCCCAGAAGAGCAGGGCTCACTGGAGGAAGCCCCCTCAGGCTCAGGGTGCTGGAGGACAGGGGAGGCCGGACAGTCCTCTGCAGAGCCTGTCCGAGTGGGAGGGAGGAGGCTGGGAGGTCCCTGGGGTGGCCTTCTGGAGCAGAGAGGAGGGGACTGAGGGGGCTGAGGGGGGAGAGTAGGGGGAGAGGGGGGATAGTGGCCCCCTTTCCGGCTTGTCCCGATCTCTGCCCCAGGCCAGGGTTGGCCTCAAGGACAGGGAGGCGGGCAGCTCCCCCTGGGGGTCTCGCCTGACCCGAGGCCCCAGTGGGGCAGAGCAGTGGTCATGCAGTCCTGTGTCCGGCAGATAAGGCGTTTATGGCAAGCCCATCGGTGTAGTCAGGTGGAGATAAAGTCTTCCGTCTGCCACTAGGAATGTCAGCGGTGGAACTCCGGGAAGCAGGAGGGTCTCCTGGCAGAGGAAGAGTGGGGGGTGAGAGATTCATGGTCCTTCCCAGGGCACAGAGGGGGCTGCGAGGCTGGCCGGGCGACACGTCAGGCCCACAGCACGTCTGCGCCTCTGGAAGGTCCCGGCGCTGAGACCTCCAGGCCCTCGGCGCTTCGTTCCTCTCTCTGCGCCTGCTTATCTTCCAGGTCCTGTTCAGGTTCATCTCCCCCTGGCGGGGTCCCTAATACCCCCCTCCCTTGCCTTAACTCCCAAAGACCTCCCCGTGGGCCTAACTTATTTAGTCTACCCTGTCCCTGGGACGCCATCCTCCCCAGGCAGGTGTCCCGCAGCCCGGCCTGCACCCCTAGGGGCTGCCCCGCCAGCTTGCGAGGCTGGGGGCTGCGCATAGTAGGAGCGCGGGATTCGGCCCGAGTTGTATCCCGGTAGAATCCACCCCCTGCTCCCAGAGGGTCCTGCTACTGACTCCGACCCTTGGTCGCGCCCGGCGAAGAGCAGGGATCCTCCAGCCAGTGGTGAGTCTCAGGATCGGCCGGAGGGGCCCAGGTCAAGGGCAGAGAAGGCTGCAGATGGGTGCGGAATCAGGATCCCTGGAGTGGAGGCACTCTGGGGTCCTGGCGGGGCGGGCTTTAGGAGTCCGTAGGCTCAGGCTGGGGTGTGGGATGGAGGGCTTCCAAGGAGGGACCCCGGACAGGGTAGCTGTGGGCAGAGGAGGGGTCGCAAGGTCACTGGGCTCCCTACACGTGGCCAAGGACTGGGGACCCAAGGTGCGGGGTCCCCTGGGCGGATTGGAGGTCGGTTTGGCGGAATCCCGCTTGGCGCGGCCTCGCGGTCGCTGTGCTTCGCAGTCAGAGCAGCGGGTAGGAGGCGCGTGAAGCAGAGGGGTGCAGACCCAGGCCAGGTCCTGGCCCCCATCCTCCGCCCCATGGCCTGCAGGGTTTTCGCCCCCCGCCCGGCTCCTCGAGTCTGCGTGTCCGGGAGTCTAGCTCGCCGCGCGGGCGAAGGGGGCGCTGTCGGTGCGGGCGGGAGGGGCCGGAGCGCGGGGGCGCGCGGCACGGAGCGAGCGCAGGGGCGGCGGGCGCGGGCCGCCGAGGACTGGGGACACGGCGGGCGGTCCCGTGCGGAGCGCGGCGGCGGCGGGAGCGCGGCTAGTGAGCGCGCGGGCGGGGAGGAGGCGGCGGCTGCAGCCGCGGGAGGAGCTCGGGCCAGCTCCCCGCGCTGCGCTCCCCGCGCTCGGCTCCTCCATGGCGCTGCCGGGGCCGCCCGAGCCGCCCCGCGGCGCGCCCCGCAAGGTGCCCAGCCTGCTGGAGATGGGGGCGCTCTGCCTGGACTCGGAGATCATCCTGGGGTTCACCAGCCACCTCCTGCGGCGCCGAACCAAGGTGAGGGCCAGGCGGCGGACCCCCGCTAGCGGCAGCGGCGCCGTCCCGCGACTTCGCGGCCCGGCTCCCGCGGCTCGCGGTGCTGGAAAGAGGTGGCAGGTTCTGAGCAGCGTCCAGCAGGCCGGGCTGCACTTTCCCGCGTCAGGGCTGATCTGTCTCCGCTCAGCGGGACCGTCGGCGTCCCACCGCGCGCCTTGCTGGGGAGGGCGAGGCAGAGGGCCGGGAGTCTCGTGGCTGATCCTGAGTCCCGAGGTGGTCCAGATTCCTCGGGGCTGAGTCTGATCACTCCTGAGAACCCGCGTGCAGGGTGCGAGCGTGTGCTTCTGGAAGCGTCGCAACCGTGCGGACAAAGTTGCGGGCGTGGCCGGTCCCGGACACAGGACCGGGGCTCCTGCGCCGACGTGTTTCTGGAGGAGCAGGTGGGGAGTGTGCCCGTAGGTGTGCTACGGACAGCCGCGCTTCCCGGGCCTGCGTGTGTGTGTGTCCGTGTCCCGGAGCAGTTGCGGGGCGGGGGATGCGGACGGGGTGCTGACGCCCCTTGTCCTTTACGAGGCTTAGAGGATCTGGGAAAGGGGATCTTCCGCCGCCAGGCAGGGTGGAAACGGGCTGGACGGCGTGGGACCGTGGAGTGAGAGTGGGGAGCCTCTGTCCACTTTGTGCGCCCCCCACCGCGTTGCAGGCCATTAAAGACTCGGAGAGGCGGGAGGGGCATGATCACCGCGCTCCTCTATTTTGGGGGAGTGAGGCCCGTTCAAGCGACAGGGAGGGTGGGGGCAAAACATAAAGGAGGAGTCGCTTTGAGAGGCTCAGGAGAGGCGGGGAGCGGGTGGAATCTGTGTGATAGTCTCCCTGCGTGCCCGTCAGCGCGCAGCGGCTGGGGTCTCCACCAGGACCACGGTTTTCCTAGGGGCGCCTCTCCGCCCGGGACGCGTGGCGCGCGGTCGGTCTCCCCGGAGCCTGGCGGCGGAGGTGGCGCGGCGACCAGCAGGGGGCGCCCGCGTCACGAGCAGCCGGGCGGCGACGCCCGCCGACCCGGACCCCGGGCTTCGGGCGGATCCAGACCCCGGACGCCGCGCAGCCCGCCGTCTCGGAGAGCGGCGACCCCGAGGCCCGAGCCAGAGCGGGAGCAACTGGTCGCCGGAGCAGGGCGGGGGGTGGGGGGCGACCTCCCAGCCGGAGACAAACAGGCAATTAATTCCGCAGCTAAGTTCCCATCTGCCAGGCCGGCTGACAACAGGTCCCGCGCGCACCCCCGGGGCCACCTCCTCCCGCTTCCCGGGCGCACGGCGCGCACACTAGCCTTCTTGCACGCGCGCGGCTGCGAAGCCCCGCGTGCTCTCTGCCGACACGCCTAGACACAGCAGATGCACCGGCGTGAGCGGCGCATGTTCCGGGGCGCAGACCGCGGCGACCCTCACCCACGCGCGACAGACCCAGACGCAGAGTGCCCTGGATTTTCGGGGGAAAGCGATCGGGAGTCCGGGAGCCGGGGCTTGTCCCCTTCCACTTCGATGTGTGACCTTGGGCAAGATTTTCCCCACGGCGGTCTCAGTTTCCCCGCTTGTAAAGTGATGAGTGGGTTGGTGTCTCCCAAGGAGACCCCAGTGTCCTGGGAGCCGAACGGCCAGGCGCGCGCGCGCGCGTATACCGGGTATCTCACCGCGGGCCCCCAGCGCCCCTCCCTGGGACTGAGACTCGCCTAACAGGTTGAGGGGCCTCGGAGCGGGTGGGGCCGCGCCGTGATGCGGGACCCCTTCCCCCACGCGCTGCGGAGCGAAAGCCTGAGCGGCGGGGGCGGAGGCGGGGGGGGGGTCGCGCTCCCGGAGCCCCGCCCCTCCCCGCCCCGGAGTCCCCGGCCCCGCCCCGGCCCCGCCCTCGCCTCCGTGCGCGCCCGCCGCCGCCGCATCTGCGGAGCTCTGTTCTCCACTCGCCCGCGCCGCGAACTTCGGAGCCACCGGACGGGCCATGGGGGCATCTCTGGGCCGGATCACGTAGCCGCGGCGCCCCTGGAGAGCCGGGGTGGCCCCGAAGCGCCCGCCCAGCCCTTCCTGCGTCCGGGCCATGGGCAGCCGCGGCGGCCCCCTGTGCGCTGCGCAACCCGCGGTACGCGCTGAGGGCCCGAGAGGAAGGCGGGCGACTGCGGGCCTCCGGGCGGTGCGGGACCGATCTCGGGACCCCGAGGATGCTGGCGGGCGGGCGGGCGGGGGGCGCGCGGCGTCCCCTGGGGGCGGGGCCTGGAGCACGGCGCGGGTGGCGCCGGGCCTCCTGCTGGCTTGGGGGCAGCCCCATCAGGACTTCCTGGGATGGAAGAACGCGGTGGGCTGCAGGTCGGCGCCCAGCGCTCCTAACTTTTGTCGAGCGCGTCGCTCTCGGGCTGGGGCGCTCTGAGGTCTGGAGTTACCGGGCCTGGGTCCTTGGGGTGGCCCCGCCCAGCGGCTCAGCTCACTGTCCCCTTTCCCCCCCGCAGGTGGCCGAGGGCGGCCCGGCCCGCGAGCCTCTGCAGCTGCTGGAAGTGTCCCCCCGCAAGAGGCTGACCGCCGGGCCGGAGCAGGACCCATGCGGCAGCCGCCCTGCGCCCGAGGGCGCCGGGCCGGGCGCAGAGCAAGGCCACTCGGCCGGTGGAGGCGGATGGTGCCGTCACTGCCACACGAAGCTCGCCGAGCTCAAGCGACAGGCCTGGAAGCTGGTCAGCGGGCCTGGGACACCCCTCCGGGTAAGTGACTCTTCCTCGGGCCGGTCCCCAGGGCAGGGCCCATGCTGGAACTTGGGAGACTCGCGTGCTGGAGGCAGGCGCAAAGCTTCACCGTGGATTTTTGGCCAATCTCCTGCCTCCTCGGTTTCCGTCTGTAACACCCCTGGGGGGCTTCATCCTCAGAGGGTCCTACGGTCTGATTGGAGGGGGCTTGGGCCGGGTTCCCGCTGCAGACAGGCAGCTGGAACCGTCTGTGTGTGGGAGGGGGAGGGGAGAGAGGGAGGTGGCGAGGCCTCCACCCTGGGCGGGACAGCTCCTGCCCTGCCTGCAGAAGAGGTCACCCCGTGCGTTGTTGCCCTTGGGGCACCTGGGCCCCCAGCCAAGTGTCTGGAAACTGCACACCTGGGGCAGGAGGGCTTGGAAGGCCGGGGGTGGGCCCCCCGCTGTGAGGGGGGCCGACGCTGCTCCTTTCCTGCTTCGTGGGTGAGAGCCGTGTGAGGGACACACTCTGGGCCGCTGCCACTGGAGGCCATGGTCAACCGAGTGCTCCCCCAGTCTCCGGTCCAGCTGCCAAGGTGTTTGCCAGGGGCCTGGGCCCTGCTGAGATCTGCAGCCAATGGGCTCGCCCTGGTCTTGGAAGGAACGGGGACCATTGTTCCAGGAACAATGCGCCCTGGAAGTTTCCACAGCCTGGGAAGGTGGGGGGGTGGGGGTCTCCAGAGGAAGCCCTTCCCGCCTGACCTGCAGCCTTTCTGAAAGCTGTCCTGGGAAGTAAGGCCGAATAATCCCCATTGAATCTAAATATAGTTCTCCAAGGAGGCCCTTCGGTCTTGGGCGAGACCCTGGCCTCCTGGAGTCCAACTGTGTTCCCTGTAGTGTGGGCGTGGGCAGGGGGCAGGAGGGGAACGTGAGTCTGGTGTGTGTCCGGGGCACCCTTTCTCGGTGGTCAGGGGAGGGAGGGGCCTGTGGCCTGGCCTGGGTTGGGGCTGGAACCTCCCACGTCTGCTGCTCTGAGCTGGGGGTACAGTCTAGCCAAGTTCTGTGCCCCGGATGGCCTGAGTTTGCTTAAGAACACACCACCTTCAGGCCCCAGGAGAGCATGTTTGCGGATATACGCTGGGGGCCTGTCAGAGCCACAGGGCCATCTTGCTCCCCCATTAGGGGCAGACGAGGCCATAGAGAGGAGGGGCTTTATTGACGGAGCCGGGCTTTGCCTGGTGGTGCTGGACGTGCGGCTGGCAGGTTGCAGGTGGGCAGCTGATCCTGGTGGCGAGAGCTCCAAGTCACACCAGTCGCTGGTGGACTCAGGGTCCCTCACCTGGGAGCCTCAGCGGTCTCTTCCTGCAGACGAGCTCATCAGGAAAGGCCCCAATCACCCGGAGTGCTCACTTCCACCTCCCGTGGCCTCTCTAAGTTTGAGTTTGGCGACAGGTACCCCTCAGTGCCAGCTGAGGGCTCACCCACTTCCCCAGCTGTCCCTGGCAGCCAGCAGACCGAGGTCCTAAGCTCGGTTCCTCTCTATGGCCCCCTCCCCCCCATTTCCTCCTTTGTCAGATGGGGGTAGCCTCCAGCGGCCTTTCTTGGGGTGCTGTTCAATCTGGGGGTGCTGTGCCCGGGGGAGGGAAGGCCCTGTTGTTCTCTGTTTCTCTGGAGGGTTTGCAGGTGGGCCCAAGGGGGCTGCAGGCTCTCCAGCGGAGCCTCCCGGGCCCAGCGACGGGCGGTTGGGTCTCGGCGGGTGTCCTTGTCCTGGGTGAACAGGCCTCTCCTGGCCTGCCCAGAGCTTCCCTTGGGGCAGCGGGGCAGGTGGTGCCTGGATGGCTGCATCCGCTTTCGGCGTGGGAGGGATGGCGGGCATCCCTGGGTGATGGCTGGGCGGCTGGAGGGCTGGGTGACCGGCTCTGGCTGAGCACCTGTGGGTCCTCCCAGGAGTCTGGCCCCAGGGTCCAGGGGCACTGAGCTCTGCTCAGAAGCTGAGGCGCTGGAATGCAGAGGTGGTTCCTAGAATTCTCCTGGGGGGCCCTTTCTTGCTTCTGGTCGTGAGGAGTTGAGCTTTGTGGGGACAGCGCTCAGCAGTTCACAGAGAGCTTTGTTGGCTGTCATCTCACCCAGTCTCACGCTCGGGGCATCTGGGGATGCCCAGGGCAGGAGGTGGCTTGCTGGGCTGCCGGGGCAGGGGGTCAGTGAGGGTGCAGCTGGGACCCCCACCTGGCCCAGAGGCCCTCGCCTCAGGGGTCCCTGCTGGGTCTCAGGTGTGGACAGAGGCTGATCTTTCCGCCAGCCCGCAGCCACCCCATCCTCTGCCCTCGGAATCCCGGCCAGGGCTTGACCCCTCGCTGGCTTCTCATACACCCTCCTGCCAGTAGACGGACCGCTCCCTGCTGTGGGACTTCGGGCAGGTTCCCTGAGAGCTCATGGCCTCAATTTCCCTCTCTGTACCGGGACCGATACTTTGGCCACCTGATGCAAAGACCTGACTCATTGGGAAAGACCCTGATGCTGGGAAAGATAGAAGGAGGGAGGAGAAGGCGGAGGCAGAAGATGAGATGGTTGGATGACATCACCGACTCAATGGACATGAGTTTGAGCAAGCTCCGGGAGATGGTGAGGGACAGGGAGGGCTGGCATGCTGCAGTCCATGGGGTTGCAAAGAGTCGGACACGACTGAGCGACTGAAGAACAGTGCCCAGGACCACCTTTACACCCCTTCCCCAGGTGTGAGGGGCCATATCTGGCATACGTGTGCCCGCATGCCTTGGCCCTGGCTGCTCTTCCTGGGATGTGGGCTCAGGGTCATTCTGTGTCCGGGTCTTTGGTGCCCACTGGAGGTGGGTGGCGGTTGAGGCCTGCCCAGCTGTTGGGTGCCCTGGGTGGAGAGCTCGCGTCTCCCTGGCTGCCTGTGCCCCCTTCTCCTCTGCGTGCCTCAGTTTCTCCATCTGGGCAGTGACTGTAACTGAGGTTCCCGTCCAGGGACCTCCTCCCCAGGGTGGATAGGACGTGTCTCCTGTCCCCTCTGAGCCTCAGTGCCCCTGAGGACACAGGGGAGGGAACACTCTCTGCCTGCCCAGGTTGGAGCCCACCCAGAGGCTGTCCCGCCTGAACCCAGACGGGAGGCGGGCCTGGCGGGAAGGGGCGAGGCTGGGGCCCCTGGGCCTCTACGGAGGCGCCTCTCCTCTCACAGGTCCCAGGCCTCGTTTCTGAGTGACCCCTGGGGCCCTGCAGGGCCCAGAGCCTGTGGTTTGGATTGGACTGTCCCGTGGTCTCCCTGGGCTGCTCCTCCCCAGTGCCCCCACCTCCCTGGGCACTGCTCTGTTCTCCCTGCCCCTGCCTCTGAGTGGCCTCTGCTGGGGGCTCCCAGCGCCCCCCGCCCTGCAACCAGGGCCCGAAGCTGGGCCTTCCTCCTCAGCTGCAGCCTCGTGCCCTCCAGCTTAGCACTGGCCGCTCTGTGTCCGGGTCAGAACCGAGGCCCCGTCCTCCCTGGCAAATTGGTCCCTGGGTTCCCGCAGACCACTTTCATCATCCCTGCTTCCCACCACCCCCCTTTCCTTCGCGTGGCCGCTGTGTGGTCTCTGCGGCCAGTGTCGCTTTCCCAGGCCGGGCGCTGTGTCAGAGCAGGCACGGGGCCGGGTCCCCCAGAGAAGTTTGCTGAATGACGGAGGGCCCCGACTGTCCCTCCCACGCCAGCTCGGTTCGCCTGGAGGGCTGCTGAGCTGGACTCTGGGCCCGGCCCCGCCCCGATGAGCGCCCCAGGGAGGACAGCAGGCCCCGGCTGCTGGGGGGGCAGGGCTCCTGCTGCCACCCAGATGCGCCATGCCGAGGGGACGACTCGGGAACCATGACTTCCATGTGTCAGTATCGGCGCTGAATGGATTATCGCCCCGATGGGGGAAAGGGATCAACCCTCCTTTCATGCTCGTGACTCTCTCACTCACCCGGGCAGGGGGGTTCTTGTCCTCCCCGGCCCTGTGAATTCCAGAACCACCGCCCAGCCCTGCGGGCCCAGCAGTGCTTCATGTTTTCCCCGAGCTGGACGTCGAGTCTGAAGGCTGCCAAAGAGGCTGTGGGCTCTCCCGTGCACGGCCCGGGGTGACGTGGCCAGGTTTCTAAGATTGGTGGCCGGGAGACCCTTCCACCTCTGTCCGGGAAGACCCATCCACCCTGGACAGCGTTCCATGCTGGCTTGGGGGTGGCGGGCCTCTGTGTGCCCTGTCCCCATGGCCCCAGCTGTGACCACGCTGACGTCTGGTGGTGGGCTCCGAAGCGGGCCGGGGCTAGGCCGAGCTGATGCTGAGTGTCTGTGGTCAGATCCCTGGATCCGGCCCCCCGTGCTGTCTGAAGCCTGCGGAGCCCCACCAGCTTCCAGGGGCTCCCCGGGGCGGGGCGCCTGCTGTCAGCAGCTGAACCGGGTGTTGGCAGGCCCCAGAGCAGCGGGGCGGTGCTCCCTGGGGGTGGCGGCCGGGCATCCTCCCAGCTGGCAAGGGCCTGGTGATTCAGCTGGGGAGGGCGCAGGCCGTGGGACCTGGAGGCTCCTGGCCACTCCGGGGCCCGAGCCTGGGCCGCCCCTGCTCCCTGGATGAATGGCAGTCTGGCTGGTGTCTCCTGCTGTCTCTGGGGGCTTCCTTGGGCCCCATGATGGAATGACGGGCTCCGTGTGTCCGTCCTTTGTCCTTGCTGGTCTGGGGTTAGGGGGTGAGGCCAGGCTGTGGGGGGAGGGACTGAGCTTTGGGTCATGAGCACCTGCCCTCTGAAGCAGGGATGGGGCTTCGGGGCTGGGGTCTGGTGAGGTGGCTTTGCGTCTTGCAGGAGGGAGCTTCCTGAGGAGAGTCCAGCTGCGGTCAGTGGTGGGGCAGCAGGGGAGTGTGTGGTGGTGACTCACTGCCCCTCTGCTGAGCCGGGGAGCCAGGGGTCAGCCCGGCCTCTCAGCTGCTCAGAGCCTCGCTGGGGGCTTGTGTTGGTCTGAGATGGGGATCGGGGTGAGTGTATTCTTGCCCACAGAATTTCATGGACAGAGGGGCCAGGCAGGCTACAGTCCACAGGGTCACAAAGAGTGGGGCACGGCTTGGGGGCTGACACTGTCACTGGGGCCTCTTCAAGGCCCCATCAGATGTCCTGAAGGAATCTTGAATCTGGAAGTCAGAAGAGCTGGTTCTTGTCTTAAATGGTGAGCGAAATCTGGTTTTCTTTTTCCTTTGCCTGCCAGGAAGCTCACAGCAATGTCCTCTTCAGCTTCTGCCCGTCACGTGGGCTCTTTCTTACTTGTCTGTCAGAACCGGTCGCTCCTGCTTGTTCTAACATGAATGGTCATTAGCCACGTGGTTTTTCTTCCAATTCATGCCGAGTAGTTCCTGGAAGCCACTGCAGTTTGTGTGGAAGGAGAAGCAGGGTGTGAGTAAATAAACAGGATAGGAGCGGGGGGCCCGGCGTCCCTCAGGGGGTGCCGGCCCAGTGTCCCTCAGGTAGGAGCGGGCCCGGCGTCCCTCAGGTAGGAGCAGGCCTGGCAGATGCCCACCCGGTGTCCACTCATCTGTTCCCTGGGGCCGGGGACCTTGGGCGGTGGTGGTCAGGGCCAGGTGGGCTCCTGTCAAGCTTCTGGAAGCAGCCAGGCTGGGAGGCCTGGCCTCCGGGAGCTGCCCCCGGCGTCCACCCCAGAGCCCTGACCTCCGTGGTTCCCCTTCCTGCTGGGTGGACGCGGGGCTGACGAGACACTTTCCTGGTCTGTGGTGTGGCTGCTCCCGGGCAGGCCCTCCCCGTCTGGGGACAGCGTCCTTGGCCGAGGAGCCCTCTGGCCCCTCCGGGTGAGGGGGCGATTTTGCTTCTGGTCTTGTGCCCGAGGGATCGTGTGGACTGGGGGGTTCCTGGCCCTTTGGGGGCTCCCTGGCCTCATCTGGTCTGGTCCCTGCCCCGGGTAGCTTCCCTGGCTTCAGCCGTGGGGGCTGGACTGGCCCAGGGATGGTGGACTTAGAGTCCTCCACGGCACAGTGCCCGCTGCCCAGCACCTGCCGCGCCCGCCTCGGGAGGGGGCTGTCCCGGCCCTGCCATGCCCACTCCCCTCTGACCCCACGTGATGGGTGCGGGCCTGCGCTGTTTCTGGGTGGAGCCTGCCAGGCCGGGGGCCTGCCCCAGGCCTGCTCCTTCCTAACGGTCCCGTCCTAGGCGCCCTGGCCCTGTTCGCCCCCCACGGCCTCAGTGCAAGGCCGCCCCCAACTTTGCCTCCTGGAACCCTCCCGCCAGCCCCACATGCCTGGCCTTTTCGAAACCAAGCCAAGGGACTGTCCGGAAGCCCTCTCAGCTTGATCCGCTCGGTGGCTGCCCTTGACCCAGACACAGACCCCCTGGTCTCCTCCCTGGGGCCCCTGTCCTTGGCCCCGTCCCTTCTCGTGTGGCCCACCCTCTAGGTCTCAGGTCTGCTTCCCAAGCTGTGTGGCCTGGCCTCAGGGTCTCAGTGTCTCTGAGCCTCCGTCTGTAAAGCAGCCACGGGTAGGGTGGTTCCCAGGTGGTGGTGCCTGGGAGGCTAGTCATCCTGGAGCCCCGAGGGCACTCTCCAGCCAGGGCAGGTGGCCCATGGGAGGCCCGGGCTGCTGGGTGTCAATGTGATGCCAGTCGTCCTGCCGGGCACCTGTCCTCCCTGCTAGGTGGCTGGTGGGAAGGGTCGGGTGCCCAGCCATGGCTCTCAGACCCCCCAAGTGGTGTTGTGGGGCCCGGGCCGTGGCTGGGCTTGTGGGGGGGCAGCACACCCCATCCTGGGTGGGTCTGGGCAGCCCGTGGAGGTGCTCTATTGCCTGGTGGTCCAGATGAGGAGACTGACGTCCATCGCAGTGCCGGAGCCCAGGGTGGATGGTTGGACTGAAGGCCATGTCCAGCTGTGCTCCAGGCACCCTGCCCACTGTGCCCCCGCCCCCAACAGCCGGGGTCCTGACGGAGCTGCTTCTCCGTCACCCTTGCCCATCTGGACCCTCCTGCCCGTCTGGCCTCTTGCCCCCGGGGCACCCGCCGGGTGGAGGACAGGGAGGCCATTGAGGGGAGGAGGTCTCAATGAGCTAGTGTGTACCCCGAGCTGCCCAGCTGGCCGGCGCCTGGCACAGGGCCTTGGGGATGGGTGCCGGGCAGTGCTGGGTGGGCCAGGCTGTGCCCGCCCTGGCTCCCCTCCAGCGCCAACTCAGGGCCTCAGAACTGCAGGCTTGCAGGTCGGGGTGGCAAAGGGAGGCTCAGGTCTCCCCTGGGCCTCAGCGGGTGGCAGGGCCCTGGGCTGGGGGCGGGCCCCTGGTGAGGCACCCCGCGGTGGGAGGACCCGGGATGGCTGAGGCAGGTGGCTGGAAAGCTGAGCCCCCGACCCCAGCCCAGCCCGCCCGGCTGCTCGGGACCTGGGCACGCCCTCGACAGCAGCACCGGGGGCCTGGGATCCCGGGACCTGGGCACGTCCTCGACAGCAGCACCGGGGCCTGGGATCCCTTCCTGGACCTGTTGTCAACTCGGGAAACGGGGGCCGCACGGGGTCACGGCCCAGCTGCTTTGTTTGCGGAGGGAAGGGGGGTGGGCAGGAGGGGCCTGTGGCCGACGGGCTGTGCCCGGTGCCCGCTCGCGGAGCCTGACCAAGCGGCGGCCTCAGGCGCTCATCCAGACCCGGCCTCTGGGCCCTGGGCCTTCTGGTTGCCCCGCCAGTGGGGGCTGGGCCCCCTTTTAAAACCCAGCGTGATGGGGGCTCAACAGGGTGGTCTCACAGCCCTGAGTCCTGGGGCTTTTCTGACCTGATCCCCCACCCCTTCCCATGGGGCGCTCATGGGGGCGGGGGGGCAGTTGCTGGTCACTCCCATCCACCTTCTGGGTGGGCCTGGCCGGCCTGGGCGGGGGCAGCCCGTCCTGGCAGTGGTGGTGGGGCAGCGTGACCACCCCCTGAGGCTCCCTCACAGGAGAGAATGGAAGGATTACTTAAAGCAGCTTGGAGACCCTGGAAACAAGATGAAGGATGGAGAGGCATCATTTTTAAGTGGGGGGAACTCCCCGAAAGCCAGGCAGCGTGCAAGGGTGGGTTATACTATGCTAAATTGAATCAAATGAAGAAAAACATTTTCCACATGCAAGTAAAGTATCTGTTTAATTAGACCATAAGGAGGAAATTAACAGTAATATTTTGTGGTGGGGTAATTACTGTCTTTCTGAAGGCACGGGGCTCCTGAGGGGAGGGGTGGGTGCCTTGGCTGGGCCTTTCAGGGTGGGGGGTGTTAAAATTGTGCAACTTGAGGCTGTGACCCCTCGAGGGCCTGGGCGCAGGGTGCTGCCCTGAGCTGTCCCAGGGCTGGGGGAGGAGACCAGGCCCAGGAGGGTGGGCCGCCCCTCCCGCCTGCCCCCAGCTCCCGCTGTGCTGGGCTCTGCTGGGACAGGGGTGTGGCTGAGGACGAGGGAGGGCTTTTGTCTCTCTGGGGGCTGCCCAGGGTCAGCACCTCGCCTTCCTGTGTCCGGGAGGCCCATCTTGGGAGTGGCCAGTGCCAGCCCCCAGGAGAAGCCCCCTCTTGGAGTCCCCGAGCCCCAGGCCAGGGTTCTGGGGGCAGGGGGTCTGCTCTAGGTCGGTCCCGCCCGAGGCTCGCTGGTCCGCAGGGGTGGTCTCCAGGGGTGGGCTGTGGGTCCGAGTGAGCGGAAGGCAGTGACTGTCCCGGGATGCTCAGCAGCCCAGCTTCCGCCCGAGCCGCCCTCTGGCACCCATGGCGGCCCAGCCCACGCTGCCTGGCCTCGGTGAAGGGCTCAGGGCCCCCTGCTCTCTGCGTGGTCATCCCAGATGGGCCTCTCCTCCTCGCTGGTGTCGCGTGTGTTACAGGGCTTGGAGCGGTGGGCCTGCCCCACACTGGGAGCCCCCCGAGGACTGGGGGGCTCAGTGGGCCCTATGCAGTGATGGTGGTGAGGGTCTCCTAGGGGAGTGGGCTTGGCTGCTGGTGCTGGAAGAGGGGCTTGGCCCCTCACGGGGGCTTTGGCCACGGGATGGGGCCTGAGTAAGGTGCGGCCGGCCCTCCTGGGAATTCCGGGGAGACCATCTGTGGTCTGGGGGGTTTCCACAAGCGCAGAAGCCCCTGCAGTTGGCTTGGCAAGCCAGCCTAACGTGGAGGGGGCACCAGGGTGTGCTCCCTGGGGGCCGGGCTCCCCAAGGCAGGCAGAGGCCCTAGAACAATGGGCGGCTGGGCCTGGGGCAGGCGGGGCGGGGCCGCCTTTCAAGTCGGGTTAATGGCTGTAGCAGGCGGCCCTCCCTTCCCCTCGCCAGCCCACCATTAGCCGCCTCCCGCTGAGTGGAAAAACCAGAGTCATCAGAGTCAGGTCTGGAAAAAACGGGCAGGGGGGTGGTGGGGGGACAGTGACAGCCGCGGCCTGTCTGAGCCCCGTGTGGCTTGGGGATGGGGCGTCTGGCTTCCATCTGTGGCCCATGGACAACCTGAGTGAAGTCCCCGAAGCGTTTCCGGGGCCCCACGGGGGAGCTGGGGGGCGGGGGTGTCTGTTAATTGGGACCAGGCCCGTCAGGCACTTCAGAGGCTCTGGGGCCCGCCAGCCCCAGCCAGAGCAAAGCCAGGCCTTCCGGAACGGCCCGTGGATCAGGCAGCTGGCGAGGCCGGCCTGGCCAGGTCAGCCCTCCTGCGACCTGGTCCCGGCAGGGCTGGGGGGAGCGTTCTAAGGGGACAGCTCTGCGGCCCAGCCTGCAGGGAGTGTGGGCGGCACAGGCTCAGCTCGTTTCGTCGAGCTTTTTGGATACAGCGTTTTTGCACAAACCTGTGGCCACCCTGCGTTGAGGAAGTCTATCTGCGCAGCTTTCCTGACGACTTTGTTTTCTAATTCACGTTGGTTTTCAGTCTTGGATTGTTTTTTTAGACTTGATGCTGTTGCACACCGAAGAACCTGCGGTAGAGTGTGAACATAAAGCTTGTGAAATTGGGAAACTAAAAAAGTCACCTGATTCAATTTATTTCAGTCCTCACTCTATCACAGTGATGTGGACCGAACCGGAACTGTTTCTGAGTCTACCTGTTCTGGGGACACAGAGGAGGGCGATCGCCAGCTAATGCTGGACCAGAGACTGTCCCCTCGTGGCGAGGCCACCCGACCTCAGCTGTCACCCCCGTGAAGCCCTCCCAGGGGTCTGTGGACACTGGTCTGGCCGGTCGCAGGTCAGGCTCGGGGGGTCCCAGCTGGGGTGACTGAGGCACCCCCGTTTGCACGGTGCCATCGGCCTTTGCATCCGAGGGTTTGAGGAGGTCATAGCCCCTTTTGTGGCCAACCGGGCAGCCGGACTGCAGCCAGAGCCTGTATGATCAGGGACGGGGAGGCCCCCGTTCTGCAGACTGGGGGTGACAGGGAGGGCTGTCAGGTGACAGGGAGGAGCTGCCGGAGTGGAGACCCTGGCCCGCGTGTGGGTTTGCAATGTCAGCTGGTGGTGGGAACGTCCTGGGTGGTCACGGAGGGAGTGTCCCGACCCTGCGCGTGGTTGGGGCTCGTCCCTGGGGAAGGACACCAATGCTGAGGGGCTGGCCCCGGTGCAGACGCTGAGCCCTGTGGGACTGCCCCCGGGAAGGGGCTGAGGCAGAGCCCGGTGGGCTCTTGAGGCGCTGAGCCTGGGCCCCGGGAGTGGGACTCTTACTAGCTTCCCTCCAGTGAGGCTCCTTCTGAGAACTGGCTCCCTCCTCCTCGTATTTTTTCTTCCAGAGATGTCACCTCCTGCAGGAATCCCTCCCTGACCCTCCAGGCTAGGTGAGGGCCTCCGCTGGGCTCCCCAGCTCCTGTTCTTGGGCTCCTGATACTAGGCTTGCAGTTACAGGGAGACCCAGGTGTCCCCTTCGGTGCAGGGCAGGGGGCGGGCGGGCTGCAGGGGCCACGTCCACACCTGTGGTGAAGCGTGGCGGCCGTCTCTTCGGCCTCCTGCCAGCCATGCCCAGCCTCGGTCCTCCTGTGGGCCTGGAATTGCCCACTCGGTCCTGTAGACCAGGGCCAGAGAAGGCGCAGAGGCAGGAGAGGCGTCCAACCCCACAGCCCCACGTCCATGGCCTTCGGAATAGGTTTGCTTCCAGCTGGGGCCCTGGCACCGGCTGCCCCCAGCCTGCTGTGGCCGCCCCGCTTCTGCCAGCCCTCTGGCTGCTGCTTAGGCACGCGGCCTTGGCTGTTGGAGGTGGATCGTCTGGGATCCTCTGGATGCCTCGTTAGCCAAAAGTGGGACGGTCATGACCGGGGAGGAGGTGGGCAGCTGTCACGGGCACTGAGGGCGTCTCGAGCCCCGATGATTGCTTTCTGGTGGGTTTGGAGGACAGCGCTACTCGAGGCTTATCAGCCAGTTGTGGATGCTGCGGCGGCTGCTGTGGACCTGAGCACTGGGTGATGGGTCCTGGCGGCCGGACCCTGACTGCCTCCGTCTCTTGTTCCCCCAAGGACCCCTGCCTCTCGGCTCTGCTTCTGGACAAGCTGCCCGCGTGTCGCCCGGAGGCTGAGCGCCGCTGTGATGTCTGTGCCACACACCTGACCCAGCTCACGCAGGAGGCCCTGCAGCTGTTTCAGGCGCCCGCCAGCCGTGAGGACCCCAACGCCCCGCACGGAGGCCCCAGCCTCACGCCCCCCGGCCCCAGCACAGTCCCCAGCCCGAGGGATGGACCGGCGCTGGCGGGCCCTGCGGGGAGGCAGTCGGGCCGGGCGGGGCCCGACAGGAGGAAGGGGCTGGCCTGGCCGTCCGGGCCCAGCGTCCAGGTGTCGGTGGCACCCGCCGGCCTGGGCGGGGCCCTGAGCACGGTCACCATCCAGGCCCAGCAGTGCCTGGAGGGCATGTGGAGCGTCTCCAGGGTCAACAGCTTCCTGCCGCCAACGTGCCTGGTGAGTGCCCTGCGTCCGGTGGGCTGGGGGCCCCCGGGACACCGGGCAGGGCTGGACTCCGCTGGGCTGAGTGCCCAGGTGCGAATGGGGGCCCCTCGGTGTGGTTTCCGTGAGGGCAGGGGGGCTGTGCGTGTTGGTGGAGGCCCCAGACCGTCCCACGGCGCACATCAGGTGTGCGGGCAAGGTCACGTGGGCAGGGCCCGCTCCCACCCCCTGGAGCCTCGCTCCTGCCCCGCGCAGCGCACCTCCGAGGTGGTCCGGTCACCCTGAGACCCTCTGTGGCACCGGGGCTTGGCGGAAGGGCCTGCAGGCTCCTGGGAGGAGGTCAGGCCGCCATCTAGCATCTCCCCTGGTCCCGCCCCGTCCAGGCCTCTGCTGCTTGGAGCACAGGCGTCCCTGGGGTCACACCTGCCCCGTGGACAGGCGCCAGAACTGAGAGAGTCAGGGGGGCTGACCCGGGGCCTGGCCTCCTCTTTTTCCCCGGCGTCCTCTGACCCTGGGATGCTCCCCTGCTCCCGCCTTCCAGGGCTCCCCACCTAGGGCCGCCCAATTGTCACCCACAGCCATGGAATGGCCTCGTGGAACCAGCTCTGGGCACCAGGGGGACTGCGTGTGCTCAGGGGGGCCCCCAAGGTCTGAGGAGACCCCAGCTCTGGAGGGTGGAGCTGGGTCCTCAGCCCCGTGGGTCACAGGGCTTTGCTGGTGGGGGTGTCTCCCCAGTGTCTCCAGGACCCCCAGTTTCCCATCTAGGAGGAGGGGGTACCAGGATGGGGGGCGGGCAGGAGAGGATGGGTTGCAGGACAGGGATGCTGGGGGGTTGGTTTGGGTTTGGTGGTACACGGGGCCAGCTGAGGGCCGGGAGGGCCTTTCCCCAGAGGGCTCCTTGCTTCATAACGGGGTGGGGGTGCCTCAGCTGCACGGCTACTCAGCTGGGGGCTGAGACCCAGGGCCCAACAGACCCTTGTAAAACGGACAAAGTAGGACGAGCTCTCCCAGCGGAGGGCAGGGTCCATGCGGGGGCCTGGAGGCCTCATCAGGAGACAGCGCTGAGGGTGGTCTGGCCAGCCCCACACGGGTGTCTGTGGCTGTGTCTCTGCCCCGCCCCGTGGAGCCCTGGGGATAGGAGGTCAGATCCGAAGTGGCCGGGACAACTTCCCAGTTGCCCGAGTGGGCTGCACCATCTTGCCAGTGGGTGTCTCTGAAATAGCATCAGGCAGACACCTCCTGGGGTCCTTATGTCCCCCGAGGGGCTGTGGAGGGTGGAGGCCCTGGAAAGGCCCCCAACTCTTGGGACCAAATCCCATACAGCCCCCGCTGCAGGGCAGACCCTGGCCGGCCCCACCTCTGGGCTGGCTGGCCCCTCTGAAGGCGCTGAGCTGTGCTGACCAGACATTGCCCCCTTCCCTGTGGCCTTTGACAAGATCCTGCCGGAGCTGGGAGCGGGCCCCTGGGCACTCACTGCTGGGGCCAGTCTGTCTGAGGCTGCCCTGTCCTGGGGCCTGGCCCTTGGTAGCTGGGGGCACAGGGGGCTTCCAGGAAGAGCTTCTGGTTCTGAGCTAGCCTTTGGCTGGTGTGACGGTGCACCCTGGATGTGGCCTCGCTGTGCCTGACTCCTCCATTTGCTGAGGCCTGGGTCCAGACCAGGGAGAGGGAGGCAGCCTCTCTGTGCTGTCCCGTGGTGTCTGCTGGCCGAGAGTGGGGCTGCCCGGGAGGAGTGTGCCGCGAGAGCTCCAGAGAGCTGGGCGGCTTCCTGGAGGAGGTGGTATTGAGCTGGGTGTGGGGTAAGTGTCGGAGATGGTGGGCCCGCCAGAGGTGTGTGAGAACAGCCAGGGGGCTCCTTATCTGGGGAGGGAGCTGAGCGTGGTCTCGCAGGTAGAGAGAGACCCCAGGAGGCAGAGGCGCGTGTGAGCTGGCAGAGGGAGAAGGCGGGTGGCATAGCCCCGCTGGCGCGTGTGAGCTGGCAGAGGGAGAAGGCGGGTGGCACAGCCCGCTGGTGGTCTGTTTGCCTCTCTGTGCCTGGTGCCGGGGGGGCGGGGGTGGTCACTGGGCTCTTGCTGGGCAGCCCTCCTGGTGGCCTGCACATCATAAAATGTGAGCGTTTAAGGCTCGCTCTTGGTTTTATGTGTGCATTGATTGCGTTCAGGGTGGGTGGGAATGGATTTATAATTAGACAACAGTCCTGGCGATCAATAGAGAGATTATTAGAACCATAAATAGAACTTTAGGACTGAGATGAGGTAATTTCCCCTGAACCCGGGCATTGATCATTAGAGGTGGCCCTGGAGTGTTAAAACACTGGGTGTTAGGCTGTAGAATTAAATACTTCTGGAGGGACGTGCTGTGAATCCCGGCCACAGCCCATCAGGCGCAACCCCCCACCCCCCACCCCGGCGTGACTGTCTCCAGGAGGACGTGGGTCTGGGCCGGCCAGGTGGGCAGTGAGGGTCTGGCGTGTTCTGGGTGCCTGCCCCGTGGACTGCCGGGGGTTCTTCTGTGCACATGGCCGTCTAGAGGGCCCCATGTCGGCCAGCCACGCTGTGATCGCGACTGTAGCCCACGCCCCCGTCTGCAGCACAGAACTCTGCCCTGTCAGGGTCATCCACTCCTGGAAAGTGTCCTGTGATGATTCCTGGTGGCGGGGGCCGCCCATGGGGACAGTTGGGCAGTTGCTTTCCAGGAGCTTTGCCACTCTGGGGGTTGGAGGTGCCCGTGGGCTGCCCCCACCCCGAGATGCTCTGCCCCAGCCGGCCGCACGGGGACACAGCTGTGAACCGTGGGGTCTCCCCGAGGAGCGCAGGGTCCCTTCAGGTGTTCGTTCACAGGACACCTGCGGTCCCTTTGCAGCCAGATGCCTGGAGATTGTGGCTTTGGCCTCCTGACCCCGCAAGTCGGCTAGCATAGCCTGGGGCTATGAGGTAGCATAGCCTGGGGCCACTGAGGGTGTGGCTGAGTAAGACGGTGAAATGTGCAGCCACCTCCGTTCCCTGCCAGGGAGTCTTCCGCAAACCTTCTGTAGTCTTGTAGACATGGGCCAGGCCCCACCCAGGGTCCGGGGGAAGAGGACTTGGAGCGGAGGGTTCGCAGCCAGCCACGGGGCCTGGAGCAGTGCAGGCGCTACAGGAGGGCTTCCTGGAGGAAGTGCTGCTCTGAGTGGGAGGTGAGGTCGTTCCTGGTGGAGCGAGGACTCCCTTCTGTCCGTGGAGGTAGGCTGGCACTGGCTTGGGGACCTTGCTCCTGCTGCCCCCGTGCCAGCCGGCTTGCCGCCCCCACTTCCCATGAACCCTGGCCAGGTCCCTGGTGGGTGCCCACCTGTCCGTGGGGATGTGGTGGGGACGGTGTGGGGTAGGGGGAGCTCTGACCTGGCCAACCGTCACGGGTGCCCCCTCTGAGCCTCAGTTTACCCACCCGAGGAGTAGAGTTTGGACTAGATGCCCCCGCACTTCCACGTGAGGCTGCTTCTGTGACATGGGGGAGGGACAGTCTGAGCCTGGGGCCCCGGGGTGACCAGGCAGGGCTCTGAGGGGGGCCCCGGTGCCCAGCGCAGGCCCCGTGCCCCCTGCAGGGCCAGGTGCAGCTCTGTGCCCCTTGGCCGGCCCTTGCTCTGCCCTCCCCACCTTTCGGCCTGAAAAAGCCCCTGAGGGAGCTGGGGAACGTTGTCTTTCCTGGGCCCCGATCTTGCCGATGTGGAGTTCAGGCCCGGAGGGCTCCTGAGGAGTGGGTTAACTTGGTGTTTCCCAAACGGTGCTTGGTGGAACCCCGGCGCCCGGTGGCGGGCACCCTGCAGAGACGGCGGGCCCCCCTCACGCTCTCCTCTCTTCACACTTTTCTTTCGTTGCTGCCCTGGCGCCTCCATCACGCTTTCTGTTCGGCCACCCGCCCGCCCCGGCCCCCTGTCTCCTGTCCCCATGTGTGTGTGGTCTCCCCCTCCGCCCTACCTGCCACCCTCCCCTGCCCCCCACCCCCCCGGCTTCTTTTGGCGCGTCCGGGCTCTGCTTCCGGCAGGAACTGGCAGCGGCCTCCCGGTGGCCGGAGCCGGGTGTCGGCAACTCACCGGCCGGCGGAGCCGCGGCGCGTGCGGGACCCCTGACAGGTCAGTGTGGGGCCCAGCCGGCCGCAGGCATGCCGCGTGGCTTGCACCATTGCCCGTGGGGCCGGACGTTCTGGCTGGAGGCACAGATGCAGGCGTGGGAGGTGGGCTGGCTCGGGCCCCACAGGGGTGAGTGGAGGGACCCTCGGGGGCCGTGGCTGCCATCCAGGTGGTCGTGCGGGGCAGCGTGGCGGGGCGGGCCTGGGCTGCTGGGTGGAGTGCACACCTCGGGCTGCTTGGAGCAGCGGGTAGCAGGGTGCTGTGGGGGGTGAGCCTCGGGAGCCCCCAACCAGACTCGGCCCAGGCCCTGGGGATGCCGCAGCTTTTAACATTAGTCTGGTTCTCCACCACTCTGCTCGACGGAGGCGTTTAGAGCTGTCAAGGGGAGCACGTCTGTTAGGTGACAGAAGGGACTGACGTTTGAGGCCAGGACGTGCTGCATGGAGCCCTGGGGGGCTGCAGGGGGGCCAGGCTGTGCCCAGGCCGCTGGTGCCTCGGTTGCCCTGTCACTCATTTGCCTTGAGCCCCAGCACCGCTTGGAGGAGGAGAAACAGTACCCAGTGGCCCAGGTCTGGGCCTGGCTGACCCCTCCTCGGGAATGTTCCCCAGGAGCGGGTATCCCTCTGTGCCTGCAGGCTCCTCCCCCTGGGCCATGGGGCTCACCTCCTGGCTGTGGGCCCTGCGTGTCTCGTGCCAGGCTGTGCATGCCTGGAGGGCAGGTGTATTGAACAGCTGCTGTGTGCTGGGCAGGGTACCAGGGATGTGGAGGCGACCAGGCAGGCACAGAGGCTTCCTCTGGGCCTCTGGATTCCTGGCATGTGCTAGGTGCTCGTGCAAGCTGGGGGTGCTAGGGGAATGCAGTGCTGAGTAGCTGAGCGCGGCCCGGTTTCTCTGTGAGCGGGCAGCCCTGGGTAGACCGGGAGAAGCAGGGGGAGGTCTCAGGGCTGCGGGAGGCCAGGGCAGGCACAGGGAGTGGCCTAGAGGAGAGGGCTGGCTGTTTTGGGTTCTGAGGGATGCATAGGAGTTCCTGCCCTGTAGGCAGGTGGCAGGGCGTGGTGCACCAGCACAGGGCCTGGTGGGGGCCTGGGCCGTTCCAGGTTGGGACCTGTCCTCGCAGCCTTGGGGGAGCTGCTGGTGCTGTGGGGGTGAGGGTGGGGTGCTGGGCTTCCTTCCAGCCCAAGCTCTGGGGCTCCCTTTGAACTTCCTTTGCAGACGTGGTTTTGCTGTGTCCCAGGGGAGGTGTTGGGAGCTGGTGCTGACCGTGGGCTGGGGGTGGTGGTGAGACCCTCCACCCTGGTGAGGGGTGTCCTGTGGGGAGGCGGCTGGACTTCCTGCTGGGACGTTCCTCCTGAGGCCTGTGGGGGCTTATTCTGCTGAAGCGTCACCTTGGTCTGTGGCCGTGTCACTTGGGAGACCCCGAGGACGCTGCGCCCTCTAGAGTGTGGCTGCTACCTGGGCTCCTCACCCGCAGGGTCACCAGACAGACCCCTGTCCTCTGCCAGGCCGAGCAGAGAGGACGCCTCGGACGATGGTTGTGATTGCACTCAGGGCCAAGTGTAGCCAGGAGCCCCCCGGACCAGGCCTTGGTGCCTGGGGAGCCCTAGAGGCTGGGGCCCTTGGGGAGGGGCTGGGGCTGGAGTGGCCGGGCTGAGGCAGGGCGCTTCCCTTCCCTGCCAGGGGGCCATGTCCACCCACCCTCCGAGGCCAGGTCCCGCTGGGGGGTCCAGCGCCCGACACATGTGCATAAACGTAATATACGGTGGCCAGGTCTCCAGTTGGCCAGCGCCGTCCTGGGGAGCGGTTAATTACATTTGTGCTGTGTTACGAGGCTGTCTCCCTTTCTGGAATTTATTTTAGCTAATTAGTTGGAAATGCCAGAGTAGTATTTCAGATGATGGGAAGATCATACATTATCATACACGGGGCAATTAGTGCCCCTGACAAATATTTATTGTGGTTTTTTTCTCTAAGCGTGCCTCTGGGTGCCCCAAGCCGGCCGACCCAGGGGTGGCGGAGGGTCCCTGTCCATCTGCCTGACCATGTGGTCCCTGCGATTCTGGAGTTTGAAGTGGAGGGGGGATGTCAGGCCTCCGGGCGGGGGCCACCTGTGCCCACCTCTTCTCCATAGGGCTCCAAGCTGGCGGTCCTGTGTGTGTGGGGTTCAGGGAGCATGCTGGTCTCCAGGGACCAGGGGTCTGCCCCCCTGGCTCCCCGGTGAGGGGAGGGCGCCCGAGCCTCACGCCGGCTCTTCCTTCTCTCCAGGCTGAAGCAGCGGTGGCCGCTGTGGCGGTGGCAGACACGGTCCGGGACGGGCCCCCTCCCGTGGGCTCCAATGGTGCGTCGAAGACGTGGGGCCTGGTCACACCCACCCCGGGCACCCCCCCGGGGGGCTCCACGGGCCCGTCAGCTGCAGCCTCCTTCTTCCTCAGGTACGTACTCCTGGGGGCTTGTGCCTGGCCTGGGGGTGGCCTGTCGGAGGCCCCTCGGGCTCTGAGCCTGGCGGCCTACGGGCCTCTCCGGGGAGGGCTGTGGCCTGCCTGCCGTCCAGCCGAGCGGAGGGGGGTTCTCCGGGCCTCCTGGGGCACTGTGTCAACTGCATGTCCGGAGGCCTCTTGCCCAGCACGGGGTGCAGCCGAGGGCAGGGTTCCCCGCTCTCCACCCCGCCCAGCTGGGTGGTCTCAGGCAGGTTGCATCTGGTCTCTGGTGCTCTGTGCCTCGGTTTCTTCGTTTATCAGGTGGCGCTTCCCGGGAGGCGTCGTGAGCTGATGGCGGGAGGACCTCAGCCGCGGCCGGTGGACATCCCCAGGTGGTCCTGGGCCAGTGCCGGCGGCAGGGGGTGGGTGGCATGGACGGGAGGCAGGGGCAGGCAGGCCTCGAGGCAGCGGCCCGAGGGAGCGTCCCTGGGCCACTGGGGAGGTTGGCGTGAGCTGGGGCGGGTGTCCTGGGGGGACTCCTGTTGCCCTGGGGCCCCCGGCACATCACCTCACTGGTGGTGCCCTTGGGTGCCAAGCGCCCCCTGCGGTTGGGGCTCCCGGGGTGTGATGGTGGCTATGAGTCACGATGGCTGGCCCCGCACGTCACTGTCCCATCAGCAGCCCCTGCGGGTGTGATAAGCTCATCCTTGTATCGCAGGAGCCGGCGTCTTATCAGCGCGGCCTGGGGCTGTGGGGCTGACTGGGAAGTGGGGGGCGTGGTGGGGGCGCTGGGCCAGTGGGCACACGTGCGGGCCCACAGCCCCAGGTGGGTACCAGGAGCCGGGCAGGGCCTTCTGCTGTGGGGTGGGTAGGGCCTGCCTCGCGGGCCCAGGAGCCCCGTGAAGGGGACAGAGGGCCGATCTGGACGCCTGGGGATCCCGGCCCCGGTGGTCTCTGCGGTCTCTGCCCCGGCCTTTGGGGCAGCGGTCACGCCCTGCCAGGCCGCGCTTGCTGGAGGATTGCCAGCCTGAGGGCCCCTGGGGAGGAAGGCCAGTCCTGGGGATCTGGGGCCACCCTGGCTCCTTAGCGACCCAGGGCCTGTGGGATGGGGCGCTCCTTTTGTCTCCAGCGAGCGAGGCTGCCTCCGCTGACCTTGGGAAGTTACCATAGAAACAAGCGTGGGGGCTGGGGGCTGGGGCGGGGGGCATTGCTGGCAGTCCTTACTGCCAGCCTGTGGGACACCCCTGCTCGCAGCGGCTTCCTGAGGGTCGTGGGCCCAGTCCGGGGTGGTGTTGCAGCTGGGAGCACCGCCCCGGCTTGCGCCTGGTTTGGTCCCGAGGCCCTCTGCGCGTTGAGGGTGTGGATGCTTCACCGTCAGCCTGAGAGGGGTGCTCTCAGTTTTGCGTGCCCCTCTTTGTTCTGTGTCGGGGAGGCGCTTGTCCGGAGTCCCTCGGAGGTGAGGAGCTCCTGGACCCCCGGGCAGAGGGGCCTCAGGAATGAGCTGAGGGTACATTCTGTGACCCGTCACTGGGCCCCCAGGGGACAAAGCTGACCCTGAACCTGTACCCTGCCACTTGGAAGTTTCCGATTGGTAGGGGGCAGGGTGGCAGCATGCCGTCTTTGAAGGGGCCACGCAGTATCACCCGCGCTCTGAGGGCACAGAGGTGGGCTTTCAGGGTTGAGTAGGAGCCTGGTGTCTGCCCAGTGGAGGCAGAATAGGGTGGGCTCAGCGGTCAGGGGTCCCTGAGCACCCCCTGGGGGCCGGCACACTAGCCTTGGGCTTTCCTGGGTCTTCCTGAGAGCCCCTTAGCCGCTGTGGGTGAGCCACGGCAGAGGGTGATTCTGGGGGGCGGCTTGGGGACCAGGCCTGTGGGACACGGGGCACGGATGAGGCCTGGCGCCCTGCACGCCCCTCTGAGCCTGGGTGGGCAGCTCGGTCATGACTTGGGCACGGCAGCTGCAGTGGCGACCGAGGGCTCCGCATGCCAGCCCCCCCACCCCAGGGCCCTGCACAGGCCGCCTCTGCAATTACGTTTCTCTGGGGGCTCTGGTGACCTTGACGCCCCTTTAAAGTCCCTCCCCCCCCAACGCTGTGTAACGTCCTCCTGTCTCTGCAGTCTCCCCACCCCCACACCCTCCTCTGGGCCTTTCTTGGGTGGGATGCCGGGGCGGGGCGGTCCCCTCCCAGACCCCTGAGGCTAGAGGTGGGATACAGTGGGGTCACCCCCTGGACCCATGAAGCTCGACGGCATGGGAAGGACAGCTGTGAGCCCCCTCGGCGGGGCAGTGGTGGGCTCCCTCTGGGCGGCGCTCCCAGGCACCCCCAACCTGCTCCACGACAGCTTCAGGGGCGCCCCTCCCTCACGGCTGCCTGGATGGTCAGGCCACAGGACGTCAGGCTGGTACCCGGCAGGGGCCCGGGGTGGGATGGGTGCTGCCCAGAGGCCCCCGGCCAGTGGGGCTCCGCAGAGAGGTGTCCCTCACCCGCAGGGCTGGCAAGGAGCCTGGGAGCCTCGGGGTGAAAGCCCCAGGTGACAGGAGAATGCACGGCAAGGGTCAGGGCGCTGGGGCCGTGGGCCTCAGCCTCGGGCGCTCCAGCGCCCCCTTAGCCGCCCTGCACCGGTGAACCCTGAGGGCCCCTCCGGGGGTGGGGCAGGCCAGGCATGCGGGGCGTGGCCCGGTCCTCCCGCCTCCTGGCGGCCCAGGTCGGACTGGTAACTGAGCCCCACTCACATCCACACGGGCCCTGTGTCTCCTCGGGGTGAGTAAAGGCCTCACCGTCAAGGCCAACTGCCTGTGAAATTACCTTCTTGTTTGGAAGAGGCAATTTTTCTTTGTAAAAAGGCAAATATTTTCCTTTCTGTTCACGTGAATCAGCGAGCAGGGCCTGCGAGCCTTGGAAAGGGCTCTGGGATTCGGTGAGAGGGCTGGGGGCTCAGGGCGATGCTTGGAGGGCTGGGGCCCTCCCTCCCCCCCTCCCCCCCCCCCCTCTTTCTCTCACCCGTTCTCTCACGCCTGCTCTCATGGCCCCATCCTCAGCTTTCCCTGGGTCCTAGGCCTGGGCCAACACCTGCCCTGCAGAGCCCCCTCGGGGTGGGGCACAGCTGTGTAAGCTCAGGGCAGAGCGGGGCTCCCGTGTAGCAGGAGGCACAGGGTTCAGGGAAGCCAAGTGTGGGGGCATCAGGGCAGGCTTCCTGGGGGAGGTATCCTCTGAGGATGAGAATTGTGGGTGCAGGAAGTCTTCCTTCACAACCGGACCATGCGGAGGCACCCACACGGCCCCCGTGGGTCCCACCTGAGTCCCCCCGCCCACTGTCCGCAGCAGAGCAGTGGGTGTTCGTAGTCCTGAGTGTGGGGTCTCCTCCCCCATCCCCACTGCCCAGAAACCAGGTCTGTGCCCCTAGCGGGCTGGCTCCTGCAGAGACGCCCCCCACCCACCCCAGGCCATGTGAGCTGAGACACGGTCCCCAGTGGCTGACGGGCTCGTCCTGGGTGTGAAGGGCCCTGGATTTCATCAAAGGGGAGCGTGCTGTCCCGGGGCGCTCTGAGTCACCCCCGGTGAGCTGAGCCTGTAGGAGCGGAGACCTGGAGGGCCGGCAGGCTGGGGCACAGCCTCTTGGCTCCCTGCGGGGGCTGACCCAGAGCAGGCAGGGAGGAGGGGGCACCAGAGTTCCATCGGACCACGGGGCAGAGACGCTGGCCAGGGACATTCCAGCCTCCCGGGACTTGTGGGGCCGCAGATGGCTGAGGGTCCAGTGTCTGTCTCGTGGTGAGACCTGGGCGTGTCCCGTGGGGATGGACACCTCCCAGGGTGCTGCCAGAGTCCTGGAGGTGTGGGGGCGGGGCTGAGTGAGGCCCGCGCTGGAACCTGGGCTCCCGAGAGGGTCACGGAGGGGGCAGGTGCCCCAGCAGGCCGGTGTTGGGGTGGGGCTGAGTGAGGCCCGCGCCGGAACCTGGGCTCCCGAGAGGGTCACGGAGGGGCAGGTGCCCCAGCAGGCCGAGCCCTGCCTGCTGCTTGTGGGCTCCACTGCCGGATGGTGTTCGGCCTCCCCCAGCGCCTCACCCGTCCTCCTGGTCTCCACGAGCCCTCAAGCCTCAGGGGTGCGGATTCTGGATGTGCCCCCAGCCTTGGAGGAGGGGGCCAGGCTGGTTCTGGGAGGAGCAGGGAGCTGGCTGTGGCGGGGCGGGGGACTCTTCTCAGCCTTGGGCGTCTGCCGATCTATCTGGTCACCCTGAGGGCCCGGCCGGAGCCCCCCAGGCAGGCTGGTTCTGGGCGGTCCTCGTGATGCCCTTCCCTGACGTCCAGGCCGCAGGGCCCTGGCGCCCACGTGGAGGCGAGCCGACCCCACTGGTGCACATCTGTGGCCCCCTGTCGTGTCCAGGCAGGCTGGGGGCCAGCCCACCTGCCCTGGTTGTCCCCGGGCAGGGCCTGGGGCAGGGCTGCCCGCTGCACTGCAAGCCTCTGGGTCAGGCGGTTGCGTCTTGCCGTCGGGGCGGTGGGTGGGGAGCTGTGGCCTCACTTAGGGTGGCCGGGGTCCAGTGCAGCAGGCTGGGCTGGGGAGGGGGCAGGGCGGGAGGAGCCCCGAGAGCTGAGCTGGACGGGCCCCCTGCCCGGTGCCCTGGCACCCACTCGGCCCAGTCCAGCTGCCTCCACAGACGGTCGTGCTGGGGTTCCGTGCGGCCCCGTCCTGCCTTCTGAGTCCTTTGGCTTCTCGCTCTGTGCCTGCGGACACTCTCAGCCTCCATCCTGCCCCGGGTGTGATGCGTGTGTGGGGAGGGGGCAGCGGGAGGGGGACGCGGGACTCCGCTGTCCAGGAGGCTTCTGGTTTAGGACACACGGGCTCAGGTGGAAACCGGGGCTATGTCTGTTCGTGGCCGGAGAAGCCGCGGCCCTCCCTGGCTGAGGGTGCCGGCCCGCTCACACGCCCCGGGCCCTCCCCGCCCCGTGCGCACCGGCCGCCCCACCACGCTATTAAGGAGCCGCCACGCACCGTAGATTACTTTTATTTTCCTGGATGACACTGCGCTAGGAGGAAAGCTGTCCCTGGGGTCTCTTAAAAGACAACTCCTATTAAAGATGAGAGGAGTTAAGCAAAACGCCAGTAGCTCCACTGAGTGGGAGGCTGACTGAGGGGCCACGCTGCCCGCAGTGTGGGGCCTCCTGTCGGGACCTTTGGAGGCTGACGGGGGGACTAGGGCCGGGGCTGTGGGACGAGGAGGGTGTGTGTGGCAGGAGCAGGCCGGGGAGCCGGGCTGGGCGGGTTCTTCAGCCCTGAGCCTGGATGCGCCCTGGTCTCTGGTCCCTTTTGCTGGGAGGTGAGGGTGGGGAGGTGGGGGGGTGCTGGGGAGGCGGGTGGGGGTGACTGATGGAGGCGGGGGAGGTGCTGGGGAGGCGGGTAGGGGTGGCTGATGGAGGTGGGGGGGTGCTGGAGAGGTTGGGGGGTGCTGGGGAGGTGGGTGGGGGTGGCTGACGGAGGCGGCGGGGGGTGCTGGGGAGGTTGGGGGGTGCTGGGGAGGTGGGTGGGGGTGGCTGACGGAGGCCGGGGACGTCTGGACCCAGGCCCAGCATATGTGCGTCCTCTGTTGCCTGGTGTCACCGTGAACGCATTAGATCATCAGGGCCGCTCACAAGGGCCCCTGTGGGGGGTCACGTCCTCCCACGTTAGAGGTGGGGAGACTGAGGCACCACGTGCGGTCACACGGCCTGTGAGTGACAGAGCCCAGCGGCTGAGTTGGGGGAGGACAGTGGAAAAAAGAGGATGTGCTTGGTGCGGGGTGCAGGAGGGGCCGGGTTTCGTGTCTGCCTGGGCCCGGTCGCCTGGCCTGAATGGGCCAAGCTGCCAGGGGCTGGACGTGGCTGGTGAGCTGGCCTCTGCGTGGCTGGTGGGAAATGAAGTGTGGGCCGAGCAGCTGCTTGCAGGGCGGGGCAGGCGTCAGGGCAGCACTGAATGCCCTGCCCCCTTGTTCCCCCCAGGGCCGCCCAGAAGCTCAGCCTGGCCTCCAAGCGCAAGAAACCCCCGCCACCGCCGCCCCCCGCCCCGCGCCGGGCCTCCACCTACCCCACGGACTTCAGCGGGGTCCTGCAACTGTGGCCGCCCCCTGCACCCCCTTGCCTGCTCAGGGCCACCTCCAAGGCCAAGGACAACCCCAGCAGTGTTGGAAAGGTAGGCCCCACCCCGAGTCAGTGGTGACCCTGGGGTGGGACAAGGCTGGGCTGTCTGGGCACAAGCGGGGTGGGGGAGTGGGCGGTGAGAGACCCTGCTGCCTTCTCCGGGGTTGGACCAGGGGGGTCCGTGTCCAGATGGGCTGACTGAGGCCGGGCCGCCTGGACACTCCAGACGGCGGCGGGGAGCCTGGGGGACTGGGTGGGGGGGCAATACGGGAATTGGTTGGGGGGGTCCCAGGAGCACTGGCCACTCCTGGAGTAGGGTGGGGCGACCAAGGCTTCCTGGTACTCAGAGCTGGGGTCTGACTCCAGGAACCCCCGTGCCTTGTCTCTCAGGCAGGGCGGGGGCACGGCTGGGGCCCCTCGGCTTGCCAGAGTCCGGGCAAAGCCCCGCCGCATCCTGACACGATAACTGGGGACCCCACAGCGTGAAGGGCCCTGCCCGTCGCAGCCGGCCGGCTCTCAGCTCCTGTCCCTTCTGCTGAGACGGTTTCTGTCCGGGCCCCGCCTGGGCTGCTCGTGACTGCCCCCGGGCCCGGGTCCGGCTGCGTGAGCACATTAGTGCGGGGGGCTCTGGGCGTTGCAGGCGGGGAGCCCGAGCCGCAGAGGGCCTCAGGGGGAGGGCGGGACCCTGACCCTGAGGATGGACCCCTTCAGCCCCCTCTGAGCCTCCCACCCAGGCCCTGGGCCCGGCCTCTGCAGCCCCTAGAGGCCCACACCCCTGGGCTCAGTCCATCCTGCTGCCTAGGTCGCGCCCCAGGGGGCTTCTGCTCTGGGTCTGGAGAGGGAACTGGCCGTGGGGAAGGGCCTTTAAACACTATGGGCCTGGCTCTGACCTGGGCCTGTTGCTGGACCCTGGGCCCTGGGCCCATCCCGGTGGGGCCGGGTGGCTGGAGGGTTGAGGAGCCTAAGGCACAGACCTGGCTTTCTCGTTGCTGGCCTGTGTTACTTGGGATGCACAGGCCTCCCCCTCCCCCGGGGGACCAGCCCCCCCAAGTATTCCAGGGCAGGCCCCTGCCCCCGCTTTCTGGCAGACCCCCACCCCCGGAGGCAGGAAGCCTGTGGCCACTGTCCTAGCCCTCTCCCCACTCCCCTCCCCCACCAGGCCCCCCTCCCTGCCTCCCTGGACGATGTTATTTGCACGAATATCACATAGTCAGAAATGCCTCCTGAAAGGCATTTAATATTGTCAGAGAAAAGAAGTTAGATTACACTCGATTCTTGACATTAATGTGCCACTTAAGATAATTCATCATTGTGCGGAATTACAGAAGACGGTCCCTCCCCCCACGCCCGCCCGGGGCCCCCTCTTAGGAGTGGAAGCCCGTTTTTATGCAAAATGTATTTGTTCCCTACCTGGCAGCTACTCAGCGGGTGCTTTGCAATAGCTGAACATTTAGGGGGAGACGTGCTTGTCTGGCGAGGAGACCCTGTCATTTCCCCTGGTAACGAAAGGCCCTCACAGACCAGGACCCAGCCATGGGGCTGGCCCGGGGGTGGGGACCCCAGCGGGGCAGCCCAGTCAGGCTTTTCCCCGCCGGGAACACGCTCCAATCTGCAGAACCCATTTGGCTCCTGAAGTGGCCTGGAGTTCACGCTGAAAAAAAATTGCCAAAAATTACTGGGAAGTGCACATTTTCGTCTGCTTGGCAGCGGCGTTTGGAAATGACATAGTTTTGTTCGTGTCGTCAGGGAATAAAAGAATCGCTTCTCGCCTAATGAGCCCGGGTTGGAGGAGCTCAGTAGAGGGGTTCTCTCCCCGCGTCTCCCCCAGGACCGCCTCTCCTTAGCAGAGCGCTCTGCATGTCAATTTGCCACGTGCCGAAGGGGTATCGGTGGCGCCTTGCACGAACTACCCGCGGTAAACCAATTTTGCCGGCGTTATGTATCTGTCACTTACAATTAAATCCGTGAAAAATACTGGCTCTGAGATGAGCCTGGTAATTTGATTTACACTGTGGTGGAGAAATCGGAGGTTTCAGTGGAGGCCTGTGTCCTCCTGCAGAAGCCGGGGTCTAATGCTTTCTCCTGGGGGGTGGGGGGCTCACCTGGGGTGGCTCGCCCGGCAGCTCCGGGCCCCTTTCGGCCCGGGGTCTGTGTTCTCCCTGCAGGTTTTGGGGTGTCTGCAGTGCAGCTTACTCTGGGCTCTTGCATCTTAAGTTTCTGGGTCCCCCGCCCCCAGGCTTCTGTTTGCCTGGGGGCCTTGGGGCTCGGGGTCCAGCTCCGGAAGCTGGGCGTAAAGGCAGATGGGCAGCATGGGTGAGCTTTGCATTTGTTTTGGGTTTGGGGGACACAGAGGCAGAGGCTGCCGGGCGGCCTGCTGGGCCCTGAGCTCAGCCGAGCCTGTCCCGCCCGGTCACCCCTGCCTCGGTCTCCCCATCAAGTCCCCTGAGAATCCCCATCTCCTCCTGGATCAGCCTGCCCTCTTCCTCCCGGTCCTGTGCTGACCGGCTTGCCTCTGGGTCCTGCCTGGTCCTGGGTGTGAGTCTGGCCTCCGGCGGCTCTGGGGTCGGAAGTACCGGAGCCCGTTTCTCCCGGGGGCGGCACAGGCCTCGGCCTGTCCCGCGTCGTGGTCTGTCCTTCCATTCCCCGCGCTCTCGCTGCCCACCCTGGGCCGCGGGCCGGGGAGGATGTGCTCAGGGCCCAGAAGGCCTCTGGCCTGGGGCTGGGAGCTGGCTGGAAGGGCTCCCTGGAGGAGGTGAGGCTGGACCGAGATTGGGGGTGGGGCGTGGCCCACGCCCTCCCTCTGCCCTGCATCCGTGCACCGCCGTCTCTCCTTGGGGCTGCACCTTGCTGTGTGCAGAGCCTGCCCGAGGTCGGGAGTTGGGGGTGTGGGGAGGGCCTTGGTCAGGGGCAGCCTCTGTCCACCCATGGTGTGGGAGCAGGGGGTGGGAGCACTCCCGAGGCTCTGATGGGGGCCCTGTGGGAGAGCCCGGGTCTTGCTTCCACTGCCCCCTCTCCCCTTCTCGCTCCACCCTCAGATTTGGGGATCGGGATTTCAGGGGACCCGCTCGCAGGCTGTGTGATGCAGGTGGGACAGTTGACCTCTCTAAGTGGGTTTCCTCCCTTCTCAAGCCTGCGCAGGCCTGGGGGAGAGGAGTCCCTGTAATGGCTGGTGAGACCGGGGAGCTGGCAGAGCTGGCGGGGAGCCCATGCAGGTGACTCTGCTCTTGAAGGCCCGGGTCTTGGGGCTTACTCCCCTGGTCCTGGCTCTGCATCGGGGCCAGCGAGAGGGTGTGAGGACCCCCGAGTCGCGGGGTTGCCCTCTGGGTCCCCTCCTCGTCTTCTCTCTCTGCCCACAGGAGCAGCTGGGGTGTGCTTCCTCTGTCCGCCCTGTGCCCCCCTTCACGGGCTCCCTGATCTGTGCTGGCGTGCTCCTCCCACCAGGCCTCACTGCCTCCCTGCCTCGCTGACCTCATGTGGGACGTGCTCCCGCCTGGGGCTGGGGCGCGGATGCCGCATTCCTCCAGTGGGGACCCCGTGCCGGCCAGGCCCACTGTCCCGACTCGCGCGAGGCTGCCCCTGCCCTGTAATTAGCGCTGCTCAGAGGCCCGCTCCGCCCGCCTCCCCAGGTGAAGGTCATGCTGCGGATCTGGCCTGAGCAGGGGGCCCAGCGCTCGGCCGAGTCCACGTCCTTTCTCAAGGTGGACCCTCGCAAGAAGCAGGTGACCCTCTATGACCCGGCCACCAGGCCCCCGGGCAGCACGGGCCCCCGACGTGCCCCTACAGCTGCCGTCCCCAAGATGTTCGCCTTCGACGCGGTCTTCCCCCAGGACTCGGAGCAGGTGAGGTGGCGGGGTGGCCTTGGGTGGGGCGGGTTGGCAGCGCAGGACGATGGGAGATGGTCAGACCTGCACCCCTTCTCGTGCAGGGTGGGCAGGAGATGATGAGAGGAGGCCCGGGTGCAGGGGCTTGGGTGCGGCTGGCAGACCGTCTGTGTTTCCCCTTCCCCGCTGGCCTCCCCACTCTCATGTGTACCCACTAGCTCCTGGGCTGCTTCTCAGGCCGTTTCCAGAGCCCGCCCTCCGAAGCTGTCCGTGCAGAGCCTGTTTTCCCCGGGATGCTCCTCTGTGTGTCCTGTGCGTGCCGTGATCATGTGTGTCGTGTGGTGTGTGTCCGCTGTGATCACACGTGTGCTGTGATGTGTGCCTGCCATGATCACATGTGCGGTGTGTGTGTGCTCTCTGTGATCACACGTGTGGTGTGGTGCGGTGTGGTGTGTACTCTCTGTGAACACGTCTGTGGTGTGGTATGTGCCCGCCATGATCACACATGTGCTGTGATATGTGCCCGCTGTGGTCACGTGTGCATTGTGGTGTGTGCCCGTCGTGAACACATGTGCTGTGGTGTGTGCCCGCTGTGATCATGCGTGTGCTGTGGTATGTGCCCATTGTGATCACACATGCGGTGTGGTGTGTGCTGTGAACATGTGTGTGGTTTGAAGTGTGTGCTCACTGTGATCATGCATGTGGTGTGATGTGTACCCGCTGTGATCACATGTGTGCTGTGGTGTGTGCCTGCCGTGGTCACGTGTGCAGTGTGGTGTGTGCCTGCCGTGAACATGTGTGGTGTGTGTGCCCACTGTGATCACGTGCATGCTGTGGTATGTGCCCATCGTGATCACACGTGTGGTGTGGTGTGTACCCGGTGTGATCACACGTGTGCTGTGGTGTGTGCCCGCTGTGATCACACGTGTGGTGTGGTGTGTGCCCATCGTGATCACACGTGTGCTGTGGTGTGTGCTCTCTGTGAACATGTGTGTGGTGTGTGTGCTCACTGTGATCACGCGTGTGGTGTGCCATGTGCCCGGTGTGGCCACAGTGGCAGTGTGACTTCTGTGTGTGCACACTGTGTGCCTGTCAGCTGTGTCTGTCGGCTCACGCTGCGAATGTATGTGTGTTTGTGTCCGGTCCGTGTGTGTTGTGTGTCCACGTGGAGATCTCTGTGTCCTTGGTCCTGGTGACCTCCCGGCCACCTCGTGGACTCACTGTCCATGTGTGATGCGATGGAAGAGGCAGGAGGCAGGGAGGCAGCCTGACTCTGTGCCCCTCCCGCAGGCCGAGGTCTGCTCGGGGACCGTGGCCGACGTGCTCCAGTCGGTGGTGGGTGGGGCTGATGGCTGCATTTTCTCCTTTGGCCACGCAAGCCTCGGTAAGTGCCCCTGACCACCCGCTCTGCGATCTCTGAAGGCCATTTCGGGGGTGGGGGGGGCGGGGCTGGGCCTGTCCCCTGCGGGCAGTGGGAGAGGAAACCCAGACTACAGGCCTGGACATCAGGTGCCCAGTGGAGCAGGTGAGAGCGGGCCTCCAGGGTGCCGGCCCGGCTAGCTCTGAGGACCCATCCACCGGCCCACAGGCAAGTCCTACACCATGATCGGGAGGGACAGCTCGCCGCAGAGCCTGGGCGTCGTGCCCTGCGCCATCTCTTGGCTCTTCAGGCTCATGGACGAGCGCAGGGAGAGGACGGGCGCGCGCTTCTCCGTCCGCGTCTCGGCCGTGGAGGTGTGCAGCCGGGGCCAGAGCCTGCGGGACCTGCTGGCCGAGGTGGCCTCCGGCAGCCTGCAGGACACCCAGTCCCCGGGCGTGTACCTGCGGGAGGACCTGGCGTGCGGGGCACAGGTACCCTGACCGCACCGCGGGGCGGGGCTGCGGGCTGGGGCGGAGGCGGGGCAGCAGGCTAGGGGGCGGGGCCGCGGGCTGGGGCGGAGGCGGGGCCGCAGGCTGGGGGGCGGGGCCGTGGACTGGGGGGCGGGGCCGCGGGCTGGGGCGGAGGCGGGGCCGCGGGCTGGGGGGCGGGGCCGCGGGCTGGGGGGCGGGGCGCCGTGGGGACAGCTCGGCCCCAAGTAACTCTGGTGCCTACCCCACTGTCCGTCCATCCGTCCGTCCTCAGCTCCAGAACCAGAGTGAGCTGCGGGCACCCACGGCTGAGAAGGCGGCCTTCTACCTGGACGCGGCACTGGCCGCCCGCGAGGACGCCCGGGGAGGCTCCCACGTGCTCTTCACGCTGCACGTGTACCAGTACCGCGTGGAGAAGTGCGGCAGAGGCGGAAGTAGGTGGCCGCGTGCCTGCGTCGTGGGGTCGGGCGCCCTGGGTCTGGGGGCCCTGGGGCTGAGCCTTCACCTCCCACCCTGTGGTTTCAGTGTCTGGAGGCCGCAGCCGCCTGCACCTCATTGACCTGGGCAGCTGTGAAGAGGCCCCCGGGGGCCCCCCATCACTGTCGTTGTCGGCCTTGGGCAGCGTCATCCTGGCGCTGGTTAGCGGAGCCAAGCACGTGCCCTGCAGGTACGTGCGGGCTCCTGGGTGGGCCTGGGGAACTGGCTCAGCCCACGTCAGGCGTGTCCTCTGTGCCCATGGTCCCTGATCCCTCTGTCCTTTCTTCCTCATTGTGTGACCGGCTTTGCTACCCAAGGACTGGCAGGGAGTCCTGCTGCCCAGGGCCCGGGGGGCAGAGGTGGGTGTCAGACCCGACCCCAGGGCCCCAGGCACGGCCCATGTCCAGCTAGAGGCCCTCCTCCCTCCCTCCAGCCCTGTAGCAGCCCCCAAGCCCAGTGGTCCCCCGGCACCCCTCCCAGGCCCTCTGCCTCTGAGCCTCACCCCCCCGGCCCCCAGGGAGCACAGGCTTACTGCACTGCTGCGGGAGACCCTGGCCACCGCCAACTGCCGCACCACCATGATTGCCCACGTGTCCGATGCTCCAGCCCGCCACGCTGAGACGCTCAGCACCGTGCAGCTGGCTGCCCGTGTCCACCGCCTGCGCAGGAAGAAGGTCAAGGTTGGTTTCGCCTCCTGGGCCCCTGCCTGCATGGCGGTGATGCTGGCGCTCCTCCTGCCCAAGAGGAGGCCGGGTCCGTGCCCATGGTCGCCCCCAGGAGAACTGGAGCGGCTCATGTTGGGGGCTGTGGTGGCCTGGTCTCTGTTTACCTGGCCCCGGGGAGGCATGTGGCCAGGGCAGCCTACTGGACCACCGTGGCCTGTACCCTCCCAGGTCTGGTCCTACAGGGCACGCCCTGGGGCCCTCACTGGGTCTGGAGGATGGAGTTGGGGTGCCCTGAGGCCCGGGCCCTGGGTCTGAATCCTGGGTTTACAGTTGACGCTGTGTGTGCCTAGGGCGTATCCTCGCCTCCCTGCGACTCAGCTTACCACTTTCTGGGATGTTGCTGAGGAGGTCCGGTTGTGTTGGGGACCTGAGACCTTGCTGGGGGCAGGGACAAGTCTGGTGGCCATGCCATCACTTCTGTCCCTTGAGTGTGGCGCGTGCGGCTGGGGGTGCTGGGGGAGAGGGGCAGGCGGGACGACGCTCAGGGGGGCCCTGCTGTGTCCCCAGTACGCATCCAGCTCCTCCGGTGGGGACAGCTCATGTGAGGAAGGCCGTGCCCGTCGCCCCCCGCACCTGCGCCCCTTCCATCCACGCGCCGTGGCCCCGGACCCCGACCACCTGGCCGCCAGCTCTCCCGGCGACCCCGACTACTCCTCAAGCAGTGAGCAGTCCTGTGACACGGTCATCTACGTGGGGCCTGGCGGGACGGCGCTGTCGGACCGTGAGCTCACGGACAGCGAGGGCCCGCCTGACTTCGTGCCCATCATCCCCGCGCTGAGCCGCCCCCGCCCCACCCCGGGCCCGCGGGAGGCCGACCACTTCCGCTGCAGCACCTTCGCGGAGCTGCAGGAGCGGCTGGGCTGCATTCCCGGCACCGAGGGCCACCCTGGGGCCCAGGCCGGCCCAGCCCGCACGGGCAGGAAGCCCTCGCCGCCTGAGGCCGCGGCCCCCAGGACGCCCGTGGGCGCTCCACTGGCTGCCAGCACGCCTCGCGGCAGCCCCAGCCCAGACACTCATCGGGGTGCCCCGGAGCCCCCCAAGGCCAACGCTGACCAGAGAGAGGAGGGCACCACCAGGCCTGAGCTGCCCACTCTGCCAGATAAGACCACGTCGGGTGGAGGCGGGAGGCCGCTGCCCAACCTGGCCCCACCCCCGCCTTGGCAGCCGGAAGCTGGCGGGGCCTCTGAGGAGCTTGGCGGGGGTGACGGGGGTGCGATACGGACGCCCCCTGTGGGCAGGAGTGGGCAGGCCGAGCGCCCCTGCCCGCCTGCACGCGGCCACCGGCTGGAGCGGGGCCTGCTGACCACCACAGTAACCCTGCAGCAGCCCGTGGAGCTGAACGGGGAGGACGAGCTGGTGTTCACGCTGGTGGAAGAGCTGTCGCTGGGGTGCCTCGCCGGCCCCGGGCGCCCCTCCAGCCTGGCCAGCCTCGGCAGTGACTGCTCCCTGCAGGCCCTGGCCTCGGGCTCGAGGCCAGTGAGCATCATCAGCAGCATCAATGACGAGTTCGACGCATACACCTCACCACCCCCCGGCGGGGCCCTGGACGGGGCGGCCTGGGCGGGCGGCAGCCAGAGCTCGTCTGGCAGCTCCTGGCTCAGCGAGGTCAGCATGTGCACGGCGGACAGCCTTGGCCCCACGCCAGCGGGCCCCCCGGACCCCGTCGGCTCTGAGGTGCCGGCAGGGCCCCCCTTGCTGGGCTCCTCCATCCTGGACGGTGGGTCTCCGGAGGACAGTGGCCTTCAGCGCTCAGAGCATGGCAGATTGGACAGTCCCTTGCCTGCCCGGGGTCCTTGTCCCGCGGAGGAGGCTGTGGCAGCCCCCGGCCGACCCGGCCAGGAGCCATCTGCTGTGTTGCCCCGGGGGCCGGCCTCCGCACAGACCCTCCACTCCAGCCTGCCCCGCACACCGAGGACTACCTCCACGGCCGGTCGCGTGGGCTGCCCCCGCCTGGCTGCGGGCCCACCTGGCCCCGGAGGCCTCTTCGAGGACCCTTGGCTGCTCCGGGCTGATGACTGTGGCCCGCCACCCCTGGCTTCAGCCGGCAGGGCCCCCAGCCCAGCCCCGACGCTGGCTTGTGGCCGCAGGGTGGTGGATGGCTGTGAGGTGGGCCGTGTGGCCCACAGGCCAGAAGTCGTGGCCCCGATCCCACCCCTGCGGAGGGGGGCCACCACGCTGGGGGTGAGCACGCCCTCCGCCTCCTTTGGGGATGCACCGGCGGAGGCAGCGGCTTGCCTGGGCAGCCCCAAGGCCACCCCCGCCAGCAAGAAGAGCGCAGCTCCCAAGGGGGGCTTCTGTGCGAGGCCTGGCGGTGTGGCCCCCCCAGCGCCCCCCGTGCGCAAATCCAGTCTGGAGCACAAGACCGGCCCCGGGCCGTCCTCTCCGCAGGCCGGAAGCCCGGCTTGGCCCGGGTCTGCTGCCTTCCTCCGAGGGGACGGGGAGGCCAGGCCTGGTGGCCGGGCTGACCACTCCATCCCCAGGGCCACGTCCAGCCTGAAGGCCCGGACTGGCAAGGCAGAGACAGCGTGCCGACCTGCCACCCATGGATCTCTGGAGCGCTGTGAGGGCCTGGCACATGGCAGCAGCAAGGCCAGGGAAGCCCCCGGCCGGCCTGCCCGCGCTGTGCCCCGGCTGGGTGTCCCACCCACCAGCCCCACGCCTGGGCCCGTGCCTGCCTGTAGGAGCAGCCCCGCCAAGGGCGCGGGGGCCCCCAAGCCCCCCAGCAGCGGGACCAAGGGCCGCAGTGTAGTGGCTGGCGGGCCCCGGGCCCTGGGCTCTTCGGCGAAGCCACTGGCCCCCACGGTGGGGAAGGCCCCTTGCGGCCCCGTGACGGGCCCCAGGGCAGCCCCGCGGGTGGCGCCGGGTGTCGGGGCCAAGGCCAGCCGGGGCACCATCATGGGCACCAAGCAGGCGCTCCGGGCCACCCACAGCCGCGTGCACGAGCTGGCGGCTGGGGGCACCCGCGGCCGGGGCGGCCCCTCCTGGGGTTCTGCCGACTCGGACAGCGGCAACGACAGCGGCGTGAACGTTTCGGAGGAGCGGCCACCCGCCAGCCCAGCGCTGCCCTCGCCGTACAGCAAGGTGACGGCGCCCCGGCGGCCTCAGCGCTACAGCAGCGGCCACGGCAGCGACAACAGCAGCGTGCTGAGCGGGGAGCTGCCGCCCGCCATGGGCCGCACGGCGCTCTTCTATCACAGCGGCGGCAGCAGCGGCTACGAGAGCGTGCTGCGGGACAGCGAGGCCACGGGCAGCACCTCCTCGGCCCCCGACTCCATGAGCGACAGCGGGGCCGCCTCCCCGGGCGCCCGCTCCCGCAGCCTCAAGTCCCCCAAGAAGAGGGCCACAGGTGGGTGTCCGTCTCGGCCACGGGCCACCCTGCACCGCAGGGCGCCCCCTTGGTGGATCCCAGGTGTAAGCAGCCCCTTGTCGTGGTCCGGGTGTGGGTTGGGAATGAATTTCCAGATGTGAGGCAGAAGGAAAGAAGAATAAAGTTCATTAGAACGGGAGACGCTGTTAGAACAGCAGGCCAGCTCAAGGGAGAACCGACGACGAGCAGGGGTCCTTATTCCGCTTTTATACCCAGGATACAGGGAGTGGGATAGGGGTCCTGCGGGTCGTCTGCTGATTGGATGAGGCATGGGTAGGGCAGACACCTCCCTACGGGCCAGGAGGGGAGACAGGCTGTACTGCTCCATTAACAGTGACACCGCCCGGGACGGAAGGGCGATGAGGGTCTGGTATTTCGGTTCCTGCGTTCCCAGACCCTCCTGGGTTTCATCTGCCCTTCCGTCTGTGGGTCACCACACCCTTGACGGGTTCAGACGCAGGCCGAAGGGATAGGCGTGCCCTGCCCTCTGCGGTTTGTAAACGCACCCCGTGTGTGTCCTTCTCTGCCCCCCTGTGCTGCCCCCAGGCTGGTCCCCGTCCTGTCAGAGTGGGCTGGCGAGGGTGGGCCCCCCGAGGTTACCCTGCCGAGGCGTGCGGGGCTGGGAGAGGACGGGGGGCTACCAAGTCCGCTGGCTGTCTGGAAGCCCCATGTCCGTCCCCTGGACCCCCGTCTCTGCGGACCCAGCTAGGGTGGGCTGTTCCTCAGGCTGAGTGTGGCTGGGGGATTTGGGCACTGGTGGACGCTTTCCAGGGCATTGTGAGTGAGGCACGCGCGCTCTGAACCAAGAAGGTGCATGGGAAAGCCGGAGGCTGGCGGAGGTGGTAGAGAGGGGCGTCCTGGGGGCGTGGGGGTGCCAGTGTGGGCCTGGCTTCGGGGTCTGTCCGGGGGCAGTGGGAGTAGAGACGCCTGTGAGTTAGGAGGCTGTGCAGCCTGTTAGGGTGTTCAAGGGTGACCGCCAGAGGTCAAGGGTTGTGGCCTTGAGGATGTGCCGTGCGAGGAGGCTGGTGTGTGGCTGTCCAGGAGGGAGGTGCTGGGGGGCGGCTGGAGTCCTATCTGTTCCAAAACCTGTCAGGGTTTCTGGCCAGCACTAGGCTGAGCATTTTGGGACTGGGCCCCTGTGGGCTCTGCCCGTCAGAGCCGTGGCCAGGCTGGGGGCTGGGGGGTCTGGCCTCTGCACGCCCAGCGCCCGGCTGTCTGTTCAGGTCTGCAGCGGCGACGGCTGATCCAGGCCCCCATGCCCGACACCGCCGCCCTGGGCCGCAAGCCCAGCCTCCCGGGGCAGTGGGTGGACCTGCCCCCGCCCCTGGCCGGCACGCTGAAGGAGCCCTTCGAGATCAAGGTGTACGAGATTGACGACGTGGAGCGGCTGCAGCGGCGCCGTGTGCCCCCCAGGGAGGGCCCGGCAGAGGTGGGGACAGCGGGGGTGTGGCTGGGAGGGCAGGGGGGCTTCTCGGTGCTGCTGGCAGCCCGCCAACCTCACCTTCCCCTCTTGTCTGCAGCCCTCCCAGAGCTTGGAAAAGGTAGGAACAGCCCCGCTGGTCCTGAGCCCCTGGCAGTGGAGGGGGTCCTGTGGCCACCTCCCTTGTGCCCTGGAATTGCGCTTGGTTGGGGGGGGCCTTCCCACAGCTATGGCGCTCATCCTGGGCCTGGGTTCCAGGAGGCCTTGGGGGCCCATGGTCTGAGCCCCACGGGGGTGGGGAGTGGGGCGGTAAGGGAGGGGCAGGGCCTAACCACTGCCCACCTCGGCAGCCCCACTGTGCGCCTGTCCAGGCCTGGGGTGTGGAACCGGGCTCGGGTCAAGGCTGGGGTGCCGGAACCCTAGGGAGCAGGCCGTCGTCCATGCCTGAGCCCCTCCATGCCCCACCCCCATGCTCAGGGCCCGGTGTGCGTCAGTGCCAGGCTGCGGCTGGCCGAGCGCAGGCTGCAGCGGCTGCAGGAGGTGCAGGCGAAGCGGGAGCTGTTGCGCGGGGAGCTGGCTGAGACCCAGGGCCGGCTGATGCTGGAGCCCGGCCGCTGGCTGGAGCAGTGTGAGTCTTCCAGCCCCGCCCAGGGACCCCGGACTGCCAGCCCTGCCCAGCACCCCGGTCCAACCATTTCACCCCAGGCCCAGGGGGCGGCGGGGTACCCGGAGGCTGGGAGGGGGAGGGGCGACGCCTCGGCCCCGCGGGGACCCGGGCCTGACCAGCTCTCCGCTCCCCCCGACCCCTGCAGTCGAGGTGGACCCGGGGCTGGAGCCCGAGTCGGCTGAGTACCTGGTGGCCCTGGAGCGCGCCACCGCCGCCCTGGAGCAGTGCGTGAACCTGTGCAAGGCCCACGTCATGATGGTCACCTGCTTCGACATCAGCGCGGCCGCCCCCGCCACCGCCCCGGGGCCCCAGGAGGTGGACGTCTGAGGCTGGGCCACGGGCCCCTGGCGTCGGGGGCTCGTGGATGGGACCTGGGATGGAGCGAGGATGTGCTGGGGGTCGGAGGGAGGAGGATGTGTAGGGTCCCTTGCGGGACAGGGCAGGAGGGGGGGCGTCTTGGAGGCGAGGGAGCGTGCCCGCGGGCGGAGGAGCGAGTATGCAGGACTCGGGAGGACTGTGACGCAAGTGCCTTTAAACTTGGACTGGGTTTCTCTCCTTTCTGCATTTGGTGCTAAGAACTCGGGCCACCAGCACACAGCGGCCCCCGGGCAGTGCCTGTGGCTTTCCAGGGGCCGCCGGACTGGCTGTCGGATCGGATCGCGCCTTGTGTACAGCTAAGCGATTTCCGTGCGGCAGAGCGGCCCTGGGCTCGCCAGGCTCTCTGCTTTAGGTTCAGGGTTACTTTTCCTTCACAGCCGTTTCCTCTCAACAGAGCCGGCCTTAGGGGTCTGCAGACTCCGTGTGTGTTCTCTCTGCTGATCTCGGATGGAGCCTGGAGCGGGTGGGTCTTCTGGGTGGGGTGGCTGACTCTCTGTCCCCTGGACCTGCTCTGTCCTGACGTCACCAGGAGGGCAGCGCCCAAGGGCTGAACTGAAGGCATCTGGCGCCTTCTTCCACGGCAGGAATTCTTACCAAACCACAAGCAAAAAAACAAAACAGACCAACCCACACACACAGATTGGGGGATGAGGGTCTTGTAAAGGTGCTGTCAGGTTCGTATTTTTGTATCATTTTGCCTACAAACGCGGTATTTGCAGTGGGAACTTGAAGATAAATGATCTATGTTTTTATGATTTTCTATGGAAGGTGTTCCTGCGGCCGGGCTCTTGCCGGGGTGGGGAGGTCCCTGGGCAGGGCGAGGGTCCTTGGGAGGCCAAATGCAGACCGGGATGAGCCTGCTAACAGGAGCGGGACGTTCCTGTCACGATGGGTTCTTTTTTTCTGACCGTTGTGGATTTTCTAGGGTCGTCGGAACTTTTGTACAAACATGTAGATAACAGCTTGCTGCGGTTTTTATTTGTGAATAAAAGATGCGTCCCTTGTTCACGAGGCTCCTGAGTCCACCTGGCGGGCCGTCCTCCGAGGGTTCCGGGGCGAGGCGGGGCAAGGAGGCTGCGGGGGGCACCTTCCATCCACAAACCCCACAGTGGGGGCCAGCCGTCGGCAAGAGGGTGTGGATGGGGAGGAGGCCCTGCTGCAAGCCCGGGGCTCCAGCCCCTATCTGCGCTCTGTCCCTGCTCCCAGCCCCTTTGTCTGCAGTCGCCCAGCCCAGCTCAGCTCCCGGGGGGCTTGGCCGACAGGAAACAGCGCTTTCTGGGGATCCCTGGCCTCTTCCCAGAGGCTGTGTTAGCTGGGAACCCTGGCAGTGGGGAGGAGGAGCCCCTCTGGGACACCCAAGCTCCTTCCTTTGCCCCCCACCTCTGCACCCCATCTGCTTTTCCAGAATACAAACCCCTGAACACTCCACGGGGTCAGGGTCCAGGACCGCCTGAGCCGGCAGGAGCCCCTCACCCAGCACCGTCACCCTCCCCTCTCCTGTGCTCAGGCCTCCTGCCCCGTGGCCCTGGGTGCTCCCGGGCGGCCGCGCTCATCTCCTCTGGATGCCCCCACCCCATGCACCCACGCGGGCACCTGGAGGCCCCTCCCAGCCCACTGGGCCTCTCGCGGATGCTATGCCTGGGACCCCCACTCCAGCCGGCCAGTGTGGGGCCCACTGCTCGGTGGCCTCGCTGTCCCGGGGTGCAGCCCCCGACCGGGGAATCCTGTGTGTGCTCTCCGCCTGTCTCCCGCGTCGGGGGGCCCCCGGGGGTGTGGTGAGCGACTCACTGTTGCTCCCCTCATCGGACGCAGGGCTGGGCCCCCTGGGCCTCGGGGCACAAGCCGAACAGACGCGTGAGCCCCGTGATCGCGGCCGCTCCCAGAGGAGGGTCCAGCGGCCCTGAGCTCTCCAGAGTGCAGGCCCCTCCCCATCCTTAAGCGGGCCTGGTCCTTCCTGTGGACCCCGGTCCACCGCAGGGGCGCCCGTACCAAGCCCCTGCCCCAGGCTGCCTCCTCGCTCTCTGCAGTCAATGGCACTGGGACCCCTGGGATGGGGGTCACATGTTGGCCGGGAGGTAGGGGGACTCTGGACACCCACCCCCTCCACTCCCTGCAGGTGTCTATTCTGGGGTCAGGTCTGGTTCCCAGAGGGACCCAGGCAGGCACCTCCCAAGCTGCTTCTCCATCACTGAATTTGGGGGTCGCGGGAGAACTCACGGTGATGTGGGGGCCTTGCTGGGTAGACCCCTTCCTTGTGCACAAGTCCCTCCTCCCCACCCCCCTCCCTCAGTCACTGAGGGGCCCAGAGCCTGCTTTACACCAAGACCACCCCCCGCCCCAACCCTCTACCCCAGCACCCGTCCTGGGCGGGGTCCTCTGTGGAGCCAGCTGGGGCTGGGGCAGGTGACCTTCAGGGCCAGTGGAGCCCACTTCCCACAGTCCGAGGGAGGCTCGGGAGGCGGTGCCTGCCTTTCCCGGGAGAGGGGCGCCCCTCATCCTGGGGCCAGCCCAGGAGCCTGGGCAGCCTTTCATCTGGTCATCAAAGCCCTGTCATTACAGGCAGGGAGCAGCTGAGGACGAGACGCCCATTTTATGGATGGGAAGGCAGAGCCGCCTGGACCCAGCCGCCCCCGGAAGGCTGTGGGCACCCGGCTCGTTCAACACCCGGGGAAGCCGAGACCCCGGGCGGGCGGGGTTGCTCAGGTGTCCCCTCCTGGGAAAGGAGGCAGGGCTGGGAAGAGGGCCGTTCCCACTGGAGGCGGGGATCAGCCAGGCCTTGGAGCCAGGCCCCCCAGGGAGGTGTCTCTCACCGCCTCCGAGGCCGGCCTGGCGCACCTCCAGCAGGCTCCCCGGGCGAGGCGCCTGCCCGACTCACCCCGCCAGTCCAGGCGTGCTCCACACGCCCTACCCGCAAGTGGAGGAGGAGCCGGGCGCGGGTCGCGCCGGGCCGGTGACAGGGTCACGGGGCTCAGTGGGCCCAGTGCCTGGCTCGGAACAGGCCGGAGCCAGGGAGGGTGGACGGGTGGGGGCAGGAATTGAGCTCTGGGCCTGAGCCCCCAGGAGCATCCTGCCTCCTTCCTGGGCTGTGTCTGGACCCAGGGGCCCGGCGACCCCGCTCAGGGTCAGAGGCTGGGAGAAGAGTCTGGAGAGTGAGCCTCTGAGCCCCGCCCGGTGCTCACCCACAGGAGCCCTGGAGCAGGGGGCAGTGGCGGGGATGGTGGTGGGGCAGGGTCAGAGGTGGGGTACGGGCAGACGGCCTCCTGGAGCCCAGATCGCAGGGGCCTCCTCTGCCCGTGGGGCCGTCTGTCTCCTGGGCTCCGGCCCCAGGGAGGCCAGCAGTGAGGCCTTGTCCCTTCCTGGCCCTGACCCCCGGGAAACGGGGCTGAAGTCACGGCAGCAGCCTCCATGCGGCTCCCACTGGGCCTGAGGGCGGCGGTCTGGGGGACCTGGGGCCCTAGATAGGCAGCAGGAGGTCTCCGCCCAGTGCCCACCGGCCTGCTCCCCACCTCGTGCTCTCCTGAGGTCTGGGGCGGGAGGGCGGGAGGGCGGGGCCCTCTGTTGGTGCAGTTGGTGCGTTTGTGTCTGGGTGTCAGTGCTCCCCCTGGTGCCCCCCAGCGCCAACGCCTGCCCAGCCTCCTGCTGCGCAGGGCCACCCAGGGGTGCAGGCCACCCAGTGGTGCACGGCACTCACGTGGGGTCCCTGGCCGTGTGGTCCCAGGGGGTCCTGCAGCCCTGGGTGGGGGAGGGTTTGTCTCGGCTGGGAAGGGGGCGCCCGGAAGCCCCCAGGGGCTGGAGTCTGCTCCCAGCAAACAGGAAGCTCAAAGGGTGATCTGTCCATCCTGACATTGTGTTTACCAAGGCAGGATCCAGACCCGTTTCCACACAGGAAGCCTGGGAGGCTGGGAGGGGGCCGGGAAGGAATTCCCTGGGCTGGCCAAGAAGCTGGGCTTCCTGTGGGTCTGTGGAGTGCCGGCTGGGGGAGGGTCAGCCACGAGCTGAGAGGGGCCCTCCGCACCGCCCCTGGGCGGGGGGTGGGGGTGGGGGTGCCCGGGAGGCCTTGTGTTTCAGGACGCTGAGGCCCAGGGACTATTATTTCCCCACCAGGTGGGGAAGGGGCCCAGGGGCATTGCGTCTCCCCATCCCCAGAGTTCAGCACGGCCTGGCCTGGGGCAGGTGGGCTCGCGGGGACTTCGGGAGGTCTCAGGGGAGGGCCATCCAGATGAGGTGGGGCCCCGGCGGGGGCTTCCCTCCAGGCCCAGCACCCTGCCTGAGGGCCACCCCCTCTGCACTCCTCTCCCCCTGGGGCGGTCAGACGTGTGCTCAGCCACTCAGTTGTGTCCGACTCTGTGACCCCATGGACTGTAGCCCGCCAGGCCCCTCTGTCCATGGGATTGTCTAGGCAAGAATGCTGGAGTGGGCTGCCATGCCCTCCTCCAGGGGATCGTCCTGACTCAGGGATCGAGCACCATCAGTGCTCGGCTCAGCCTTCCAGACAAAGGCGGCCTGGAGTGGGCTGCCATGCCCTCCTCCAGGGGATCGTCCTGACTCAGGGATCGAGCACCATCAGTGCTCGGCTCAGCCTTCCAGACGAAGGCGGCCTGGCATCCGGCCGGGACCCCCTCCCTGCGCCTGTCTCTGTACCACCAGGAACAGCCCCACAGACGCAAGCGCAGAGCTTTACTATGTGCCGAGCACCCAGCTGCACCCGACCTTAGCCTCTCTCAGTCCTGTATTTGTTTCAGAATCATCTTCGAAAATAAACCTAATCTTCGGTTTATAGCAAAATTTGAAAGCTAGAGCAGAGACTTCCCATACACCCGACACTCCTCTCACGCTGACACCTCACGCCAGAGTGCTGGCTCATAATCATTAGTGACTGGAGTCCGTACTTGGTTCAGATTTCCCCGCATGTCCTTTTTCTGGTCCAGGGTCCCGCCCAGGATACAGGGTGGAAGGACGAGAGCACCTCCATAAATTACTGTCCTGCACGAGGGGGCGGGCTCTTCTCCCCCGCTGGTTTACACCATCACTCCCGTCTATAGGAGTGGACTTGAGGATATTTGTTTTATACGCTGGGCTGCACCCCAATACTACTGAATTTTGTGACTAAAATCCTCCATCTTTGGCCCCTGGGAGCCCTTGTGTTTGGCCGGAGCCATGTTTAAGGTCCTCGACGGTTGCCTGGAGGCCCCTGTACCCTCCCCGCGTGGTCCGGTCTGGACCGGGGGGCCCACCAGCCATCTAGGGGCAACTCTGGGCCCCCCTCCACCCAGCCTGGGCTTTCTGCTGACTCTGTTGGTGGCCACACTTGACAATCCATCTGCGGGCCCCGTCCGGGTCACTAGGAACCTCCGGGGCACTGGGGAAGGGAGGCTGTGATCTCTGAGTGTCCAGGTCGGGGGAGCAGTCGACGTTGGCCCTCTCCTGGGGCTCCCCAGTTGGGGAGAGCTTCCAGGCTCAGGGGCTGTGCCGGGGAGGCAGCCACGGAGACCTGGGAGTGGTGATGGGGTCCCTGGGGCCTGTCTGAGGCTGGGTCCATCCCCCACGTGGCTGCAGCCCCTGCCAGGCTCTGGGTCTCACCGGGAACTCAGTGGCTGTCCGTCGGGGAGGGGCACCCAGGAGCCTGTCTGCCGGCTGGAGGGCTTGGGGCTGCATCAACGTCCGCGATGATGCCTGTCTAATTGCTGCTGTGACCTGGCTGCCCGGCTCGGCCCTGGGGCTGGCGAAGGTGCAGTGACGTCCCTGAGAACTCACAGGGCGGCTCCAGGGTGAGGTCACCCTATACCTGCCTGCATGCTGTCGTCACTTGGGGAATGTGAGGTCAGCCGCCCACCCCTGGGCAGCCATCAGCCACCTGGTCTGCACGTCCCCACCCCATTCCTGCCCAGTCACCTCCAGGGGCAGCCGTTTGCCCCCACCCCCAACCCAGAGGAGGGCAGCCTCCCCCATCTGTACTGACTCCCACTTTTCTCAGCCATCTGGGAAAGTGCGGTCCAAGTGAGTAACGTTCAGCTGTCCTCAGAAGACGGCCCCGGTGCTCCACCGAGAGAAAAGTCCCGACGTGGGGGCTGCCAGTCAGCCAAGCAACACCGGGACCGGACCGCCGGCTGCCCCTCTTCTGCTTTGGTTTCCCCTCCCGTGGAAGGAGGAGCCACTGCGGGCTGTGTCTGAGCCGCCCCGACAGTACACACAGCCTCCTTGGTTTGGAATAAATCTCTCCCGTTTCTCCAGCAGCCGAGACGTGCAGCCGTATTTCTTGCGGCCTCGGTGGCCGTCTGCCGAGGCTGATCTGCCTGGCAGAGGGGTGATGTTCTAAATCCAGCGCCTGCTGCTGATTTGTGGGCCTGCCTGTGCTGGCCCGGGGCTCGCTGGCATCTTTACGAGGCGGGATGAGCCTCAGCTGAGAACTTGGGACAGGACGGGGGTGATCTACAGCCCGAGCCGGCCCTGCCCATCCGCTCACCGTCCCCACTGTGTCCTCTGAGCCGGGCCCGGATCAGCTGCCGTCTGGGCCCCAGACTGAGGGTGAGAAGAGGCTGGTGCTTGCTCCAGGGACCTTGAAATTTGGCTTCAGGAAGGAATTCTCCCGGGACACAGTCTTTGGTGAGGACTTTCCGAGCCCTGTGTGTCCAGCTCCGTGTGTCCAGCCGTGTGTCCGGGGCTGAACCCAGGGGAGCAGATTTTGAAGACCCAGATCCAACAGCAGGGGACCGGGCTTCCTGGGCGTGGGGGCAGCAGAGGTCTGTGGGGGTCTGGCCTGGAGCCTGGGGGCCTGAGGAGGGCGTCCTGAGCAGTGCTTCCCAGGGACGCCGATGCCACAGGTGGGCTCTGACACTGCGCCTGGGTGTGAACCCCAGCTCTGCACCTGGGGTCTCACTATCTCCAAGACGGAGATGTGGCCAGGCGAGGATCATGGGGGCTCCACCTGCACAATTGTTCACGTGTGTCAGCAAGCACCAGCGCCCGAGAGGGTCCTGGACTCACGGTCCTGCCCCCAACCCTGCCACCTGAGGAGTGCAGCCTCGTGGAAAGCTGGGCACTCCCCGAGACCCCCAGGGGTAGGGCTGGGGTATCGCTCCCCGCCCCCCCGACCCCGAGAACCTTCTGCCTCCTTCCCAGAGCAAAGGGCCCGCTCCAGTCTGTGGAGGCTCACCTTTGGGTGATTTGATTTGCCCAAAAGTGGACACAGTTCTAACGAAGCGCTGAGCGGGAGCCAGTCCTAAGTGGATGCGCAGAGGCGGGGCCTGGCGCATGTGGGCGGGGCCTGGAGCATGTAGGCGGGGCTTGGCGCCTGTGGGAAGGGCTAAAGGCTGGGAGGTGGGTCCCGCGTGTCTGCCTCTGACAAGTGGACGAGGAGTGCCCGGCCTGGGACGGGGAACCGCTCGGGGGACTGTCCCCAGGACACCCTAGTTCCCAACTGTGACGCCACCTACTGGTCCCTGTGTGACCGCCCATCAGTGACATTCCAGCAGGACACGTTTGGAATCCTCTGAGCCTCCACACCACCTGCCCACCCCCCGCCCCCCGGGCTCCCACGGAGCCCCTAGCATCCACCCTGTACAACAACCTCAGCCCTGCGGGGGACCTGGCCGGCCATCTGCCTGGACCAGCTGCAGGGAAGGTCCCTGCCCGGCACCCACTCTATCCCCAGGCCTGCTGGCCACTCCTGACTGCGAGACCACCCTCTGCCTGCAGTGTGGCCCATATCTGGGATCCTGCAGATGGGGGGGCGGGGACCCTGCGCTTGCCTCTGTGAGAGATGGTCTGCCAGGGTCTCTTTCTGGCTGAGCCTGAGACTTTGCTTGGGAGGGAGACAGGCTCAGCCAACACGCTCACCCCCCGAGCCTGTCACAGAAGGCTGGTCTGTGTGTGCGCTGGCGGGCATCGCTCCCACGCCAGGGAGCACAGTGCTGCCCCTGACTCCGGAGCAGGACAGAGCCAGGCTGGCCTGGTTCCTGCCCTTCCTGCCGTGTGGGAGGCAACTTCACCTCTCTGAGCCTCAGTCTGCTCTCTGGGGAAGTAAAGAGGATACGCAGCCTGGCCCTCAGGACGGCAACAAGGGACCCGGGAGCACTCAGCCCCCCAGGGTCTGACCTTCCCGGCTGACACCTCTGGGCCCTGCCAGGGCTTCGGGGCGAAGCTCAGGCAGCCATGGGCGCCCCGACACCTGCTTCTCGGTTGGAGTTTCTGGGGCCTTCTGGGGGTTTCTGGGCTTTCTGGAAGCCAGGCAGGACTGTTCCTTTCAGGAACGTATGCCTAGATGTTCATGTGTCTTGCAAACGTCCGAACCCTGAACAGGTCCCCTTGGAGGGGGGCACCGGGCAGTGGGAGGCCTGGGATCTGGACTGTTCTGGGCTGTGTCATGGGCTGGGCAGGGGGGTGCTGAGGTTCCCTCTGGGCCTCCTGAGCGTCAGCTGGGGGCTACTGTCCTCAGGCCCTTTGGCCCTGGAGACCCCAGCCTGAGGGAGACCCTGAAATCGTGCCTCCTAGTCCCTAGATCCTAGGGCCTCGGAGCAGCAGAGCAGACGGCTGTGACCTGCCTGCCTGGCAGGTACCCCTCCTCCGAGTCCCAGGTCCTAGGGAGCACAGCAAGTTCCCATTGGCTTGGGGCTCCTCCCACCCCCTCCTCCTCCACCATCCGGAAGGGAATTGGAGGTCCGGGAGGCAGTGGCCGTGGTGCGGGTGGGCTGGTGCCCCTGCCAGGCCTGGGAGGGCAAGGCCGGCCTCACGCTCCCGCCTGTGGACCCCTGTGAGAGCCGAGGCTGGGCCCTTCCACACACGCTTTACTGCCTCCCTGCAGATGCCCTGTGACTCCAAGGGCCTGCTCTGAAGACCTCAGTTAGCTTCATGCAGCGGCATGGGCGGGGGCAGGTTCCCAGGGATGGTGGATGTGTGAGGGGAACTAGGGTGTCTGGGGGACAGTTCCAGGGGTCCCAGGCTCCCCCCATGGGCCTCGACAGGCAGTGTGGGCTGGGAATCAGGAAGGTTGTGAGCCCTGGGAGGAGGGCCCGGACTCAGCCAGTCCTGCGGCAGGGCCCCGGGGTGGGGGGGTGGCTGGGCGGGGAGGTGGCCGCCGGCCGAGCGTGGCCTGAGCATCCCAGTGTTTACTTAGTTCACATTATGCTGATTTGATGGGGAGATTTAGTCCCGGGGGAAACGCGTGTCAGACCATGCGATTTGTTAATAAGCCGGAAAGGGAATAGCTGGTGGGAAGCACGCCCCCCCAGAAGGACAGATGTGTTATTTGGTATGCAGGCACACATGCACGCACGCACGTGTGGAGTTTCTGCCCCTGAGCTCTGTGCTCAGGGCTCTTGGAATCCCCCCCAGGAGCCCGGCCTCTTTCCCCTCCTGCCCTGGTCCTGGTGGGACAGCTGGCCGCCGGCTGAGGGGCTCTGCAGTGACCTCCGATCAGTGAGCGTGCAACCCTGGGGCAGAGGGTGGGTGGGCTGAGGGTCCCAAACTTGGCATGGCTGGATGCCTGGGGCTGTAGGGATGAAGGGTCCATGCAGGGTCTGGGGCAAGCAGGTAGCAGGAGGGCCCCTGAGCTGCTGAGGGGAAGGGGGCCGAGGTGGGGTTCCACGCTGCAGAGGGGTGGGCAGGGGTCCTGGCTCCTGGCAGCCAAAGCCGAGGTGAGGAAGCTCTTCGGGGGAACCTTCCTTCCCCCCAGTCACCGCCCCCGCCTCTCCCGGGGGGCCACTGGATCGGCAGGCAAGTCCTGGCACCCTTCCTCTCTGGAGGCCCGGGGGCTGGGAGGAGCAGGGGTCAGGGAGGCTGCAGAAGACGGCGCTCCAGCCTCCGTCTGGCTGGCTGAGTCGGTACTGTCTGGAAGGCATGCACCTTTTAAAACATGAGTATTCCTCCATCCTCTATCCAGGCTTGTTTCTCCAGAAGCGTTTGTCTCTGGAACGCGGGTGGCTCCATGGGCAGAGAGGGGCCGGGCTCCAGGGAGGACTCCCCACTGCCCACCCTCCCCAAGCTTCTGAAGTTCTTGTTGCTTTCCCAGGGTCTGGTGGGGACTGGGGCGTGGGGGTCAGCTCAGAACGGCAGAGTCTGGACACCTTCTTCAGCAAGGGGAGGGCAACTGCGGCCAGGGGGTGGGGGTGCGGGGGGCCGGGGTTGCCCAGGCAGTTAGAGGGGTCAGGACTGGCTCCCAGGCCCCTGGGTCTCTGTCCCCTCTCTTATCCGTCCTGCCTGGCCCCCAGCCCTTGCCCGCTGCCTCTCGCCCCCTCTGTCCTTTGTTGCCGGCTGGTTTAGAACCCTCCCAAGGGGTGGCCACCTGCCCAGCCCCTGGCCGGCCCTCTGCGGGTGCTGTGAGTGAGGACGGGTCCTGGCACTTAGAGCACAGAGTGGCTGCTCCCCGGGAGGCCCCCGTCTGTCCCTGGGCCCCGGGAATGGGGCCGGGGAGGAGGGGCGCGTGGGAGGGGGATGGGGGACGGCTCTGGCTCAGGCCGCTTCCCTCCCGGCCTCCCACGGAGCCAGCCTCCTCTCGCCCTGCTCTCTGGCCTCCCTGCCTCCCTCTCAACCCCCAGCAGAACCCCTCCTGGAACGGGGCCTCAGGGAGCAGGGGAGGGTCTCGCACCCCTGACTGGCAGGCCCCTGTGTCCCCCAACCCAGTGCTGGGTCAGGACAGACTGCCTCGCAGGGAGGGAGGTGTAGGTGAGGGGGTCATCCCTTTAGGTGGGTGATGGAAGCTTCTAGAAGCTTTTCATCTACTTCAGTCCTCCACCCTGAGCTCTGCTCAAACTGCTGACTCTATCCCGGCTGCTCCCCAGTGGGGCCCAAGCTCTGACCTGTAGGAATGAGAACTTCTGCCTCTGGGTGTGGGAGCCTGTGCCTGTGATGGTCTGGGGGTCTGGGGCTCAGGGTCTTGGGCCTGAGGGCCTGGGTGAAGGGGGGTCTGGGGTTATAGGGGTCTGGGATAGGGGGGCAATGAGGTTCCAGGTGTCTCAGGGTTTGTGAACTGAGGGGGGCAGATTTAGGGGCGTCTGGGGTCCGAGGGTGTAGCTCAGGGCCTTGGGCTCTTTGGTCTCCCTTGTACCTTGAGTTTTGTACAAGGATTTTCTCTTAGAAGCTTCTATTGGCCACCACTGACCGTGGGCTGGCACCCAGCTGGCCATGCAAGGGCGGTGGCCTCCAGGGGCCCTGGCCTTGCAGTCTAGAGTCCTGGGCAGCCTGGCCCAAAGCCCCCGAAAGGCGGTGCCAGTGGGCCTGCATGAAGGCAGCAGGCATGGGGCTCAGGGGAGGGGCAGGGAAGCTTCTAGGCTGGAACAGGTGGAGCTGGCTGGAGGGGCAGGGTCAGGACTGGGGCAGCTCGGCCACTGTGCTAATGCTCAGCTGCGGCCACCTTGGAATTCTCCACTCCTGGTCCTGGGGGAGGGAGGACCCACCTGTTCCCTGCCTGAACCCCGGTCCCTCCTCTCCTGCCCTGTCCCCTGCCCCTGAGCCAGGCCCAGAGCTGACCCAGCAGACGCTGTGATGTCTAGAGGGTGGGCTCCAGTCCCAGACGTGTCATCAAACACAGCTGTGTGACCTAGGAAAGCGCCCTGACCTCTCTGACCGTCCTCTGTGATGAAGTGAGGACACTGACCCTTCGGTCTTAGCGCTGGCTCTGATCTGTGACCTCAGCCCTCGAGGCCTTGGTTTTCCCATCAAGGCCCTGGGGACCCTGAGACAGTGGGGCGGGGAGGCCCCTGGACTGGGGCCCACACGCCGGGCTGTGTCTGCCCCTGGAATGTGTCAGGTAGAGCCGCAGGCCACTGTGGGGGAGCAGAGGGCCTCCTCTGCTTGGCCAGGGCTCTGCCCCTGCTCCCCTGAGACCTGGCAGTCCCGGGGGGCTGGCCCAGGGGCCGGGTTCCCATCGGTTCCATGATTCCCCGGGGCAGCTCGGCCTCCGGAGCTGAGCTCACTGGGGGACTTGAGCCCCAGCCGATACTGCAGGAGGCCAGGGATGGGGGCTGTGATGGTGGAGGGGGTGGTCCCGCTGTGAGCAGTGGGAGGTGGGGAAGCAGGGTGGGGAGAGAGCCCTACCCTGGCTTCTTCCAGGCCCTCTCCTCCAGGAAGCCCCCAACCCCAGCCTGGCCTGGGTCCTCTCCCCACACCTTCCTGCCTGCCCCTGGTAGGTGGGGCGTGTAAGTCAGGTGAGGAGGGGCCCCCTTACTTGTGGGCTCACCCAGGTGGCCTCTCTGCTGTGGGTGCCAATATATGGGGTGTGAACAGGGAGCAAGGCAATTAGACTTGCAAATGGACCCACAGCCCAGAAGCGGGGGCCCAGGGTGAGACTGGTCCTCCTAGTGGAGGTGGCACCCCATTGCAAGGCAGGCAGGCGGGGTGTTCAGGGGAGAGGGGCTGTGGGGTGGTGAGACTGCGGTGGGGGGCCCTCTTTCAGGGCTGCCCCCTCGCCGAGGTCACAGGCTGCAGATGAAGGCACCGCACGGGGCCGCTGCCCCTGATGTCTGGGCCTCTCCTCCTGGACGCTCCCGACTCCCGGCCCTGTGGGTGTCCTTGCCCAGTCTTGCAGTGACCCTCCTGCCTCTCCCCCTCCCCCTGGACCACCTTGTCCCGCCTGGTGACTTCACGTCCCCCGATCTGTGATTCTGACACCCTCCACCCCCTCCCCGTGCCCCCTCAGACTCCCCAGACCTGCAGGATCAAACCCAGGGCTTCCTCTTCCCTCAGCCTGCCCTCGCCCCTTACCCTGCCCCCCCCTGCACTGTGTCAACTCCATCCTCCCCCCAGAATCTGGGGTGACCTGGGCTCACTCTGCCCCTAAGGCCCCTGCCCCCACCCACGGCCACACCTGCCCTGCCCCTGGCCCCCAGACATGGCGGCGGGTGGGGTGGGAGAGACCCCGGTGTCTCGGCTCACAACGTGGCATCTCACAGAGAGAGAACACGTATTTCCCGTGAAGTCCGACCGGCTCTTGTCGGCCTCCTTTCGGTCGTCGCTGCGATTGCTGATCGGCTGCTCATCGTGGACCGGCCGGGTGGGCCTAGAGTGGATTTCGTGGTCTGTCTGACAACTTCCTCAGGGACGCCCCTGAGGGTCTCCTGCTCTTTCAAGGAAACAGACATTTGCTCGGTTATCAGCTCAGCCCCCTGGGGGGCCTCTGGCCAAGGGGGATGCCACGCGCTGTGCAGGGAGTGGTCAAGGTCCGGCTAAGGCTGGGGCAGGTCGGGAAGAACCATTCAGAGACCCCACCTCTGCCCCACACGCCTGATCAATGTGGGGGTGAGGCTGTGTTGCGGGGAGAGGTGCCTATCGCCTGTCTCACCGCTGCCCAGGCTGAGCGCCCATGCGTCCAGAAGCAGAAGGTACAGTCCTGCAGGTGACCTGCCGTCAGCCAGGTGACCTAGGCTAGGAGAGAAGCAGAGAGCATAGGTGGGGCACTCAGGGGAAGGGGAGTTCTTCCGCCTGAGGCAGAGGTAGTTGGATCCTGGGGGGCAGAGGATAGACTGGCAGGGGTGAGGGTCCTCCTGACAGCAGGGATGTCCCTGGTGAGGCGGGAAGCTCTGTTCCACCCCTACCTTGGTTGCAGGAGGAGGGGGCTCCATCGGGGGTGGCCAGGCCGAGAAGGGGCCTTGGGAGGACAGCAGCGTGCAGTCCGCTGAGCCCCTGAGACCTCATTCAGCCTTCACAGCACCCCTGCCCATGGCTCCAGCTCTGTCCTAGACACTCCACCTCGGGAGGACAGGGACGGGACCCAGCACGGAGCCGGTGTGCTGCATGCAGGGCCTCTGGGCATGGCCTTGTCCTCAGCTATTCTGGGGTAGGAGACCGGCCAAGTGGGCGGCCCTGGAGTATGGGATTGTCAGTGCTGTTTTGGGAACCTGTTTGGTCTGAATACGGCTTCCCTGGTGGCTCAGCTGGTAAAGAATTTGCCTGCGATGCAGGAGATCTGGGTTTGATTCCTGGATCGGGAAGATCCCCTGGAGAAGGGAACGGCTACCCACTCCAGTATTCTTGCCGAGAGAATTCCATGGATACAGGAGCCTGCGGACTACAGTCCATGGGGTCACAAAGGGTCGGACATGAAGGAGCGGCTCTCACTTAGTCTGGAATGTTTTAGACATTCCAGGGGACCCACAGGAGGCTTCAGAAGGAAGCTTTGGGCTGAGACCAAAATTCGTCGTTTCATTCACTCATTCACTCATTCACTCACTCATTCATTCACTCACTCACTCATTCACTCATTCATTCATTCACTCACTCATTCATTCACTCACTCACTCATTCACTCACTCATTCATTCATTCATTCACTCACTCATTCATTCTCATCCATTCATTTGACTGCTCACGCCAGGCAGGTGTGGAGGTAGAGGCCGAGCTGAGGGCTGGGTTCTCTCGGCCAATGAGAGCTGCGACATTTTCAGGGCTTTTGTGAGCCATCTGTGAAGCACATTTGTCATTGAATAATGTGGAACGGAATCACGTCCCAATCCCTGCCTTGGTGTGGAAAGCTGATAACTGCAGGCCTTAGTGCTGGTGGGGAAAGAGGCTTGGGCTGAGTGGCTGCCCCTTGCAGGAGGGCAAGAGACTGTGGGACCGTGGCTCACACGGCAGACCTAACGACCACGAGCCGAGTCTGGAGAGTCTGGTGTGGGACGTGGCCTCGTTGGTGGAACCGTGGCGGCCACAGGGTTGCCCTGGAAACTCGAGGAGCGGGGAGTCGTCCAGAGGCCAGGTGGGAATCAGAGGGCAGAGTGGGGTGTCCTCTCCTGTTGTCTTTAAACTGCACATGCACGTCCTTTACGGAGGTAAGGTTGGTGATAAGCTGTGTGCCCGTGTTGGGCAAGCTGTTTTCTTGGCGAGCCGATTGTTGGCCATTTGTTAGCACAGGTGGGGGCGGGTGGAAGGAGCTGCTTCCCAGGGTGCTTGTCACTCAGTCGTGTCCAACTCTTTGCTACACTCTGGGCCCGCCGGGCTCCTCTGTCCATGGGAGTCTCCAGGCAAGAATACTGGAGTGGGTTGCCATTCCCTTCTCCAGAGGATCTTCCCGAGCCAGGGATGGAACCCGGGTCTCCTGCACTACAGGCGAGTTCTTTACCGAGCCACCTGGAAGGTTTTGGAGGCACCAGTGCTGCTCGTGGGGAGGGTGGTAGGGATAAATCAGAGACAGGACTTGCTAAGGGGAGGGGCCCAGACACGGTGGGGGGCTGACTTTGGTGGGGTCAGGTGGGGAGGGGTGGGTGGGTGGCAGGGGCCCCAGAGACTCACTGTCTTGCATTCCCCTTGTGAAACCGAGGTGGCTCATGCCCAAAGCGCCATCCAGTTTCCCTGCAGGCCATTTCCAGCTGTCTCAATCTCCCAGCTTTTGTGGTGACAGACATCAGCCCAGCCCCCAGACGGGCGGCCTGCCCTGCCTGCCCTCGGCCGCCTCGGCCTGCCCCCGTGCTGACAGGTGCCCCGCTGAGCTTGCTGTGAGGAGCGGGACATCTGACTGAGCCTCGCGGCTGTGATGAGACATCAGGGTGCCTGTCAGTCGGGGGTGTGGCGGTGCCCTCCAAGGGGCAGCTGTCTGATGGCCCCAGGGGTCTACCTGGCCCTCTTGCCTGCAGTGGGGCCTCCCGGGGGTGAGCAGAGGGTGTGGGGTCTCTGCCTCCAGCGGCCCCCAGGAGCTCATGGCACCAGCTGAGACCCGAGCCGCAGGAGGGGCGGCAAGTAGACTGAGAGGCCGGGCTGGGCCGGGGGCCACGCTGGCCACTGATGTGGCGGGGCCTGGGGAGCTGGCCCTGAGGTCTGCTCCAGCTTCGCCCTCCACCACTGCGGGGAAATTGAAGGGTCAGAGCCTTCGATGGGCTCTTCTGTCGTTCCAATGTGGTGAGAGGGGTGGAGTTGCTGCTCCAGGGGCCCACTTCCACCTGGGTGCTCATTCGCTCATTTGATAAACATCTACGGAGCACCAGGACTCCGCGGATCACGCTCCCCGTACGCCCACCTACCCGTCTACCCAGCTACCCGCTCTTCCTCTCGTTCTGTCCAGCACTCACAGACACTCTGACCTCTCTGTTCCTTGTCCTTCAGTTCCTTGGCACGCAGCTGTGTGTCCAGCTCCCCACTCTTTTCCATATCCTCACCTATCTATTCAGCCACCCACTTATCTACCCTTCACCCTTCCATCCATCCACAGTCCACTCATCCGTCTGTCATTCATATACCCATTTATCCATCCACCCATCCATCATTCATCCATCCACCTATTATCCATCCATCCATACATCATCCATCCATCATACATCCATCCACCCATCCATCATCTAACCATCCATCCATCATCCACACACCCATCCATCATTTATCCATCCACCTATTATCCATCCATCCATCCATCATGAATCTGTCATCCACCCACCCATCCATCATCCATCCATCCATCCATCATCCATCCATCCATCCATCATCCATCCACCCATCCATCATCCACCCACCCATCCATCATCTAACCATCCATCCATCATCCACCCACCCATCCATCATTTATCCATCCACCTATTATCCATCCATCCATCCATCATCCATCTGTCATCCACCCACCCATCCATCATCCATCCATCCATCCATCATCCACCCACCCATCCATCATTTATCCACCACCTATTATCCATCCATCCATCCATCCACCATCCATCCATCATCTACCCACCCATCCATCATCCATCCATCCACCCATTATCCATCCATCCATCCATCCATCCATCCATCATCCATCCATCCACCATCCATCCATAATCCACCCACCCATCCATCCATCCATCCATCCATCATCCATCCATCCACCCACTATCCACCCACCCATCCATCCATCCATCCATCCATCATCCATCCACCCACCCATTATCCATCCATCCACCATCCATCCATCCATCCATCATCCATCCATCATCCACCCACCCATCCATCATCCATCCATCCATCCATCACCCAACCATCCATCCATCCATCTACCCATTATCCATCCATCTATCCATCATCCATCCATCATCCACCCACCCATCCATCATCCATCCATCCATCCATCACCCATCCATCCATCCATCCACCCATTATCCATCCATCTATCCATCATCCATCCATCACCCACCCACCCATCCATCATCCATCCATCCATCCATCATCCATCCATCATCCATGATCCACCCATCATCCACCCACCCATCCATCATCCACCCACCCATCCATCATCCATCCATCCACCCATTATCCATCCATCTATCCATCATCCATCCATCATCCACCCACCCATCCATCATCCATCCATCCATCCATCATCCATCCATCATCCATGATCCACCCATCATCCACCCACCCGTCCATCATCCACCCACCCATCCATCATCCATCCATCCACCCATCATCCATCCATCCATCCATCATCCATCCATCCACCCATTATCCATCCATCCATCCATCCATCATCCATCCATCATCCACCCACCCATCCATCATCCATCCACCCACCCATTATCCATCCATCCATCCATCCATCATCCATCCATCCACCCATCTATCCATCTGTCATCCATCCATTCATTCCTTCTTCTGTCCACCTGTCCACCCATCCACCCTCCCAAGTACCCACCCATTCACTTATCCAACAGCAGTTAGGGCTCCTTGGTGCTGGCCTCAGTGCTGGGAGGAGGGCACAGGCAGGAGCTGGACACCACCCCGTCCTTGGAGACTCCTCTGCCTGTAGGAGAAGCCCCTGTGGGAGGTGTGTCTGTGGGGTCTGTGCAGTTCTGAAGGTGTTCAGGCGACGTGGGTCCTGAGGGAGCTGGGGCTGAGCTCTGGCCAACCCGCCAGCAGGAGAGGGTCCTCTGTGGGGAGGTGGGTGGGCAAGGGTCCCCTAGGCACTGACTCCGTGAGTTCCTGTGAGAGTACATCATGGCCCACTTCCCACCTCCCTGACACCCAGCCCAGGGGACACGGAGAGTCAGAGAGGCCCCTGAGAAAGTGGAATTCGGGCCAGAGAGGGGAGAGCCGTGATTAAGGTCACACAGTGAGCCCAGGCCTTGGTGCCACCCTCTGCCCCTAAAGGCAAATAGCTGGATGCCACTTTCCATTCACAGCAGATGTCCCTGGTCCCCACAGGAGCCCAAGGCGGTGCCTGTGCCCTGGGCTCCCTGCCCGGCCTTCAGGACCTGCTGCTGGGTCTGTCTCACCTGACCCTGCTCCAGCCCTGCCTCTAGAAGTGTCCAGACGGTCTGCAGAGGTGGGGCTGTGCCACCCGGGCGTGTGGCCTCAGGCAAGTCTCGTGAGCTCACAAGCGTCCATTTTCTCATCTATAAACGGGACAGTGACCCAGGAGCTCAGGGCACTTGGTGCTCCTTGGAACTGACTGCATGGGTGTGTATGGGGGTAGGGGGCCCAGAAGGGCCCCTGGGATTTCAGGGGGCTCCAGAGCCCGGATGCAGGAAGCCTGGGGGCTGTGTGGCTCAGGGAGCCACTCCTGGGGGCTTGGAACCCTCTGCTGCTCCCTGGAACTGAGGGACTGAAGCCTGAAGTTTCCTGCAGGGGCTGTGGGCGGCGGGTGAGTGCACACAGGTGCCTGTGGACTTGGATGGGGCAGGTTATCTGCACTGAAGACGTCTGATCAGGAGCCTCTTTCCAGTCGGGGAGAAGCAGCGCCAGAAACAGTCATTTGTGCCGACCCAAGGACCCCCGTTTCCACTCTCCCGGTGAGGGCGCCGAGGTTCCGGGCAGGACACGTGCCCGTCCTGGACACCAGGGCTGTGGGCGTTCATGAGGCTGTGCCGGGCCCCGGCTGCCAGCACTGTGATGCCCGAGGCGGGGCGCCGAGGAGAAGGAGGCGAAACGTGGTGCCGTCTGTCTGATCGGGTGATTTGCTGTGAAGCCGGCGAGGAGCTGCGTCCTGAATCATGTCGGGGGTGTTACACATGTATCGGGGACAGACTTGTTCCTAAATTATCTTTTATGATCACCCGCGCGTCCGCGGGCGGCAGGTGTCGGCGCCTGAACCCGGCCGTTATTTGTGGCTGCGGACCAGGCGTTAATTATCGACGCGCCTGCCCACCTCCTCGCCACCTCCAGTTAAAATTCATGGTCCGGCCACTCGGCAAATATTGATTCTGACCCAAGTTGATGTTTTCCCCTTAACATTATTATAATGAGGGATAAAAATCAAATTGCCTTCCCTGAAACTCAATCATTCTCCTGTCCCGTGCCTCATCGATCTTCCTTTCCCCGGGTTTTACCATAAATTATTCTATTCAATTAAGTAAACTCACACATAATGGCATTTTGCAAACTGAATAATTTATTGACTGTGTTTGGCAAAAGGCTGCTTTGGGGTGGGCCAGGGAAGGGAGGGCATTAGGTCCCCCAGCTCTCAGAGGCCCATCTGAGCGGGGTTGGGGTGGGGGGCGTCCGGGGGTGGCTCCCTGCTCCCCGAGGGGCCTGGGGCTGCGGGGTGGACAGGACCCAGAGTGGTGTGAGTGAGGTCCCCGGGAGGCTCCGAGGAGGAGGGCTGGACCTGGGTGGGTTTCGGGAGGTGAGGGACAGGAGGGGGCATTCAGGGGCTGGGGCTGGGGTCCTGGAGGAGACCCCGGAGAGGGGCTGAGCGCTGTCACCTGGCTGTCCTCTGCCGGGACTTGGCCTCAGCCTTGTTTCTTGGTGTGAAAAATCTGTGTCCACCTTCCTCGTGTGCCCCCCAGTCCCCCGGGAGCCAAGCACCCAGCCCGGGTGGCTGAGATGTCAGATGGTTGTTCTCCCGCAGTCCTGGAGGCTGGAAGTCTGAGGTCAGGTGCCGGCAGGCCTGGTTTTTCCAGGCTTCTCTCGAGGCCTGCAGCCGGCCGTCGCCCCCCGCGTCCTCACAAGGCCTCTCTCTGCACCCCAAGCCCCTGGTGTCCCCCGTGTGTCCGCCTCTCCCCTTATAACCAGTCACATTGGTCTGGGGCCCTCCCACAGGACCTCGTTTTCGCCAAATCACCCCTTTCCAAGGCCCGCCTCCTCCTGCAGTCTCGTTCTGAGGGGCTGGGGCTCAGTTAGAACACTCAGGGAACTCGGGGGGACACTGCTCAGCTCTTGCCAGCCTCCTTGTGACCGGCCTTGGTGTCTGGGTCCACCTGGCTTCTTCCAGCCTCCAACCTCCTCAGCCACAGAAGCAGAGGAGACGGAGGTGAGGGTCCCAGCTTGTCCCTAAGGGCCTGGCTGCCCCGAGGGGCCCCCTGTCCACTCAGCTGTGTCCCACCCCAGCATCTCCTGTGTCCTGGCCCTCTGCCCTGCCGTCACAGGACGCGTGGTGGGGTCTGCCCACAGCCATGGATGCTCTGCCGGGTGGAGGACACGCAGACGGGCCCCAGGCTTCCTGAGAAGCAGCGTCCAGCCCCAGCCTGGACTATCCCTCCCGCCCCAGCCCTGGACTGTCCTCTCCCCACACCTCAGCCCCGGACAACAAGACCGTCCCCTCCCCCAGCCCCAGACCGTCCCCTCGGTGTCTCTGCTGCCTGCCCACGCCCCCTGCCCCCAGCCCCCGCCGCACAGACCCACTCACCCTGCGTCTGGGTCCTCGGGGAGCAGCAGCCTCACCTGGGCTGTGTGTCCCCACCCCCACTGCCAGCAGCCCTGCTGATTTAGCTCCAGACCAGGTATCCAGCTGCCCCTTGCACGTGTCCCCGGACACCCCTCTGTTGCAGCGTGTCCCACGGCAGCCCTCAGCCTGCCCTGCCCTTTGCCTGGGCCCCGGGGCCAGTGGAGGGTCACTGTTTACCCATGGTCCAGGGTGGGAAGCTGGGGTCCCTGGGCGCCTCCCTTTGTGATGCCCTCCACCCTCATGGCCAGGGCCGTGCCAGGGTGGCGGGAGGCAGAGACCCACCACTCAGTGAGCCCCGGTCAGGCATGAGGCTACCCTGCCCGTCGCCTGGCTCCACTCCACCCCGGAGTGGTCCCCCAACCTCAGACTCTTGTCCCTGAGATGGGGCCGGGCCTCCTCCTCCTTCCTGTCATCTGAGGCCTGCGATGGCATGGAAGGGCGCTGAGACACAGAAAGTGCTGGCGGGCAAGGAGCAGGGGCGGCGTTGGGGGCTGGCACCCCTTGGGGGGCGGCGGGTGGGGCTGGCCAGGGGGAGCCAGCCCGGCCTTTCTGGAGCCCTCTTCCTTCCCCTCTTTCCCACCCATGGCTGAGCAGGGTCTGAGGGCCCCTGCAGAACGCGGGCTGCAACCTGGGGGGCCTCACGCACCGCTGACGTGTCTCCTCCGCGGGCTGGGGAGGGGCTGGGGAGGGGAGTTGGGGGATTGAGGATAATTACAGTTAATTGCTCCTGGAACCGGCCCTGCAGAGGCTGCCCAGGAAAGCTGTTAGCACTAATCACAGGGATAATGAGCCGCGGTTGGCAGGGCTCTTTCGCTGCCATCTTTCCTGGGGGGCTCCCCTCCGAGCCTCCGTACACAGGCAGGCCTCCTCTCCCCTGCCCGCCCAAGTGTGGCCCTGGTGGGGACGGCCTGATGAGCAGGTCCTGGGGAGCAGGGGCCGAGGGGAGGCCGGGGCTCACCCCAACCCCCAGAGCCCTCAGAAACGAGGCGCAGCCTTGGAGGGCCCTGTTGCTGCTGTGGGTTGAGGGAATGATTGATTAACGGGTGAGTGAAGCTCACTTGGACAGGGAGGGTCCCAAGAGGCGGGGGCCCAGGTTTTCTAGTCTCTACATTTCGCCTGGGGCTGACCTTGAGCTCGTGGGCAAGGAGAACCCTGGACTCTGAACTCACAGTGGAGCTCAGGGCCTGGGACATTCCGGCCATGGAAGCTGCTGGTGAGAGGGGGAAGTGCCCCACTGCAGGGCGGGCCGGGGCAGGGGGCTTAGGCTGCCGAGGGGCTGGGGAGCGGGCGGGTGTCCCGGGCACGGTGGGTGGCATGTGGCCCACCATAAGCCGCTCGGGCTGAGAAATGTGTGTGAAACGCTAATTACGTAAACACTGGGCCCCTGGAGCCACACTTCTCCAGATCAGCAGGGTGGGGGCTGGAGTGGAGCCCCGAGGGGTGGGTGGGGCGGGCTGGGGGCTCCTGGCTGTCTGCACCCCTGACGGATGCCAGTGGCTCAGCCGGCCTTCATTCCTCGACGGACTCAGCTCTGAGCCGGGGCACGCCGGCCACCAGTGACGCTGACCCGAGGGGAGGTGTGCAAGGGGCTTTGGGGGTGTGCGGGCCGTGTGTGTGGCCCGGCCTAGCAGCCCAGCATGGGGGCAGCGCTGAGGTGTCCCCTGCTGCCGTCCTTTCTATCGCCGGCCTCACTTCCAGGTGGGCAGTCTCTGTGACCTCTGGCTTCAGTGCGCAGACCCAGGGCAGCGGGTACTGCCTGCCTGCGGCCTCACCTCTGCGGGTGCCTGTGGAGTTACCTGGGACAGACCCGGGGTCATGTGTGGAGTTACTCGGGACACATCCCAGATCACCCGTGGAGTCACACCCGGGACAGACCCGGGGTGACCCGTGGAGTTACCCGGGACAGACCCGGGGTGACCCGTGGAGTTACCCGGGACAGACCGGGGTGACCCGTGGAGTTACCCGGGACAGACCGGGGTGACCCGTGGAGTTACCCGGGACAGACCCGGGGTCACGTGTAGAGTTACCTGGGACAGCCCCGGGCCGGCCCTCTTGCCTGGATGGCGGCTGTAGGGAACTCTCGTCCTGTCTCTGTGTTTTGATTTTTGAAATCTTATTTATCTGTTTATTTTTGGCTGTGCTGGGTCTTCGTTGCTCTGTGGGCTTTTTCTGGTTGCGGCGTGCGTGCTCCTCTGGTGGTGGCTTCCCTTGCGGGCTCTTCATTAGCTGTAGCTCATGGGCTTAGTTGCTCTTGCACGTGGGATCCTCCCAGACCAGGGGTCGAACCTGCGTTGGCAGGCAGATTCTTTACCACAGAGCTGCCAGGGAAGCCCCTCTTCCTGCCTTTGTTTAAGGTGCCCCTGGCAAGTGCAGTCTCGGAGCTGTTCACGTGCAGAACAGTGATGGAAGAGGGCAGGAGCAAGATGCCAGGAGAGGGTCTCTGTCTGCCCCAGACTCTGGTTCCCAGGGGTGCAAAGACCACAGGGAAGGGGAGATGCTGGGCAAGCATCCTGGAACAGAAGATTTCTCCTGGGACTGCATGGCTGCCTTTTCTGTGTGTTTGGATTTCCTACCATGACCTTGAGCTGTTTTTTTTGTTTTTGTTTTTTTAAATAATGTCTATTTACTTTTGGCTGCATCAGGTCTTGGCCACAGCCTATGGTATCTTAGTTGTCACTTGCGGGCTCTGTACTGGTGGTGAGGCCTGATTTGCCGCGCAGCATGTGGGACCTTATTAATACTTCCCCGACCAGGAATCGAACCTGCTTCCCCGCATTGAAAGGTGGATTCTCAACCACTGCACCATCAGGGAAGTCCCAGCTTGAGCTGTTTTGAAACAGATGAAACAAATGAAAAGAAATTTAAGGGATTATATCTAAATATTTGATTTTAAAAAGAGGATTTCTTTTCTCATGCCCAGTAACACCTCACTTATCCCGGGCAGGCCTGGGCATAGGCAGCCTGACCAACTCAGCTCCCAGGTCGGCCCTCAGACCCACAGTTTCACCTGAGTGGTGACAGTCTTGGTGACATGTTGGGGACAGCTGACGGGAGCTTGCAGTGGCCGGCACATCTGCTCATCAGCCGAGTCGGGGTGGGGGGAGGCAGACTGGGCCCCCAGTCCCTGGGTATCTGAGCTCCAAGAACGTTCAAGGTCACTGCAAGCACAGGACACAAGAGTGGCTGGGTTTAAGCTGAGTGGTGGGCAGAGTCGCAAAGAGTCCTAATTTCCAACCAAGAGACTTAGAGGCCTGCAGTGAAGCCCGGCACTTGGGGAGCGTCTGGGCGAGGTTGCCGGCGGGAGCTGGGGTGGGGGCGTGCTCCACCTCCGGGATCCTTCCTTGTTAACTCAGTCATTCTGGGAACCACAGCACTCCAGGTTGGGGCTCAGCAGGGCCCTCCTCGTCCTATGGGTGAAAACATCCTGTCTCCCTGAGAAGGAACGTGACCTGGGGTGGGGGGCACGCTCCAACCTGCCCACCCCCTGCGTCCCTCTGAGTATCTGTTGGAGGGAGGTGAGTACTTTGAGGAAGGCTTTATATCAGGTATAAAAAGGCCCCTTGGGCTTGGAAGCTTCCTGACCCCCCAGGCAGCCCAGAGTGGGGCTCACCCGGTCCTGCCCCTCTGGCTGTGGGGAGGAGGGGGGCGTTCTGCGGGGTGGCCACTTGCTCCCAGACGATGGCCTTGGGCCACATATCTGAGCAGACCTGGATGTCCACGGGCTGTGGGTATGTTGGGGGCAGACAGATGGCAGTCTGTTTGGTCTGCCCTGTCAGAATGAGCTCCCAAAAGCACGGCTCTGACTGTGGCCCTGCCCTGCTCACACACCATCCGTGGCTCCCTAGTGCCTTGGCTGCCCGGGCTGTTTCCCGTTATTCCTCCTTTTCCTTCCCCAGCCTGGAGTTTGCTTGGCTGCTGCATAGGACAGAGGAAGCGGCCTGGGGCTGGAACAGCAGACGTCTGCGTCTCAGCCTGAGCCATTCTGTGCTGTGAGCGTTAGAACTTCAGCATGCAGTTCTGGGCACACGTTCCAGCCTACGACGCTTGGTTTGGCCAGATCGGGCAAGTAGCCCCTGAAGCACGTGACGCATCCCGCCCCCTCCTGGGCTCTAACCTTTGTCCCTGTGGAGGCAGGTGGCCGGGGGCAGCAGGCCTGCTGGGGTGGGGTCTGGGGTTGGGCTGAGGGTGGGCAGAGGCCGTGGCTTCCTGTGCAGCCACACAGACTCTGGAATTCCCTGTATCCTTCGGGAGGAAGGAGGCGAAGGACCAGCTGGCTGAGCACCGTCGGTCAAATCTGATCGGCCGTGGGGTGCCATGGCAACGGGCAGAGGGCTGGGCGGGCCAGGAGGCCCCCACGTCAGAAGCCCCTGCGGGTGTGTGGCTGGCCTGCAGGTCAGCGTGCCCAGCTACATCTTTCCTGGGCCTGGAGCTTGGAGGATGGTCCCCAGAGGAGCCCAGGATGGACTTCCAGGGCCAGGATTAAGTTGTTCACGGTAATCAAGCCCCAGCGAAGCCGTTAAGTGAATTTTGCTGGCGGATCTGTCCTGCGGGGGCTTTCCTCTCGCCGTGCCCCCTCTTAGGGGGGTCCCGTAGCTCTGCCTGCCTTTTGGTCTCCTGGGGAGGGGGGCAGGTGTCCTGGGGCTGCAGCCTGGCAGGTGATTTAGGGGAGCCTCCTGGCCAGAAAGACCATTAAGGAAAAATGGGTCTTGGACCATCTTTTGGTTTTTCCATTAAATCCTGTTCGTCTCCATTTCACAAAATGGTTTTCTAATCCTATTTGCGACATGCCTGTCAGCCACAGATAAAAACGGGACATTTGCATTGGGGAGGGGGGGCGGGGGGCAGCCGCTCCCCTAAAGATGATACTAGGTTCCTTAACATGCTTGCACTCCTGGGGTTTACGGTTTTTATGTGGAGGTTTAAACATTCAAAACCAGGTAGGGCTTTCCCCCTTCTGCTAACTATTAGAGGCAGATAACACTGAAAAGAGATTTAATTTGTCAGGTTGTCGCTCGCACTAATGGAGGATGAGTTACGTGTGTGGAGGGGAGCGTGCCGCCTCTGTCGGGTTAGCGGTGGGCATGATGACTGGGGAACAGAGGCAGGGGTCTCACGCTCTTCCCGCCCCCTCCCCCCCGTCTGCACCAGGCTTCCAGAGACCTCTGGGGTAACTCCCTTATTCAAAGCAGCGCCAGCGACACGGCCTATGAACTGCTGGCCGAGGCGTGGGCACCCCCGGGTGTCCAGCCGTCAGCCCCCGCCCCGTGTGGAGACGCTTGAGGGTGGGGACTCATGCAGGTCACACCAAGGGATGGGGTCAGGGCTGGCCCTGAGCACCCGTGCGGCCTCTGTCTCTAGGGCATGCTGGTGGGCAGGGCACTCGATCCGGGAGTGCGTCTGTGTGTGTGCGCACGCACCTGTGTGCCTGTGAAAGGTTAGGCTCTCTGTTGACCTGGGAGGGTGGCCCTACTGGGGACCGCAGCGTGGCGCTGTGGGGAGGAGGTGGGGGGTGTGTCCCTGGGACTGGGGAGGCGGCCGCGCCCTCCAGCGGGGCAGCAGTGGATCTAGGGGGAGGACTCGGCAGGACCACGGTGGGGAGAGAGATTTGGGGGTGGCTCAGATCACCTTTGAGAATGGGAACTTCAGCCTCCAGGAGGAAGGGCTTGGGGGGGGGTCACAGTGTGGGGTGGAGGCAGCAGGGAGGCGTGGCGGGGCCCCTGGACAGAGGATGAGTCTGAGGGACAGACTGGGGATGCTTACCGAGATGGCTGGGCCCCGTGGGAAGAGGGGATCTGGGGGTCCTGGGCTTCCGCCTGGAAACTGGGGGCTGGGTGCCCCTTGGGGAGCCTGGGGGCAGGGCAGGAGCCGGGATGCTCGTCTGGTGCCCCTTCCTCTCCTGGCTTCCCAGATGGAATCTGGCACCAGGACTCTAGTGGGGTCTTGTACAGAACCTGCATTCTGCTGTCGGGGTCAGACACACTGCAGCTCAGGAAGGGGCCTCGGTCTCCCCACGGATGGGGAGGGTGTGGACGCCCAGTGTCCAGGGGCCTCGGTCTCCTCACGGATGGGGAGGTGGTGGATGCCCGGTGCCTAGGACGCCTGCTGAGCCACCAGGCCCCATCTGCCCTAGGGAACCAGGCAAAGCACGAATCCATCCCCATCCCCATTTGTCAAGAGGCCCCACAGGGGCCTCTGCTCCCCACTTCCAGGACGTGGATGAGGCTGCCAGGGCCTGGATACACAGCCCTCACCCGCAGCCCCGGGCCCATGACAGACGCTCCAGCTTCACAGTCGGGGATTGGAGGCCCTGGCCCTCACCCCTCCACCTGCGCTGGGTGAGCTCCCCCAGGGGCTGGCCCATGCTGGGCCTCCAATTAGAGCCTCTTAGTGGGGTCTGGCCAGGCCCGGGCACCTGGGCACCCTCCAGGGACAGGACGAGGATTAGGGGCCCAGCCCAGCCTGGTCTTTGCTGGGGGATCAGCCGATGGGCCCTTTGTCCCGGCAGTGGGGCCCGTCTGCTCCTGAGACTCCAATTACAGCTCCCTCGGGAAGGCGGTGGCGGGTGCAACGGAGTCCTGGCCCTCTACCCTTCAAGGAGCCCCCAAACTCCTTGTCTGCAACCTCGGCTGTAGTCAGCCTGAGCCCCGCTGCAGAGCCACCAGAGCACAGAGGCATCCTGGCTAGGGCCCAGGGCCTGAGCTGGTGGTGTGTCCTGGTGGGGAGTCCAGGCCCGGGGCCTGAGCTGGTGGTTTGTCTGGTGGGGGGTCCAGGCCCCGGGGCCTGAGCTGGTGGTCTGTCTGGTGGGGGGTCCAGGCCCGGGTCCTGAGCTGGTGGTCTGTCCTGGGGGTGGGGGTCCCCAGCAGCCAGGAAGCCTGGGCTGCAGCCTCCCTTCCCTGGGTTGGCGCCCCTGCTGAGCTAGGGACTCGAAGGACCACAACCTGATGTGCTGGGCGGGGGGTTTCTCCGACGGGGTCTGGGGGTATGAGTGGCCCAGTGGGGGCGGCCGAGGCTGTGACTGCAGGTGCTAAAGGCAGGAGGGGCTATCTGAGCCCTGCTAGGCCCCCTCCCCGGCAGAGCCCAGGGGCAGGTCTGGGCTCACCACCCCTGACCCTCGCGCTGTGTAGATGGTCACCAAGGGCGGGAAGCCGGGGACCAGGGCAGCTGGGCAGGCGTGGAGAAAGGCCGGCTCAGGCCGTAGGGCCCTGCACCCTGCCCTTGCACCCCAAACACGTGGTGTTTCTGGGGTGGGGTGCCCTCAGAGAAACAGGAGGCTGAGCCCCTTCGCCTGGGCGGCTGGGCGCCGTGAGCCCCCTGGACGTGGATGTTGAGAGAGGCGGGGGGCTGGGGTGCTGTGAGGGAAGGGGGCCGTGGCACGGGCCTGGGGCTGCTCACTGGGCGGGTGGTGGTCTCACTGGACAGAGGCCCCGCGGCCCGGCTGCAGCGAGTGCGGCCTCTCTCCGGCCCCCACTGCCCCCTTCCGCCCGGAGGTGCCGGCTCACTGTCTCCCCCGGAGAAGCCCCAACCAGCTGGGGCCGACGCTCCCCTCTAACCCAGCCCCTGCTGCGGCGTCCCCCTCAGCCCCGCTGTCCGGCCGTCGCAGGGGGATCTAGCTTGCTCTATGGGAGCTCTGGGCAGAAGGGCTGGGAGGATGCAGCCTCCCCAGGACCCCCGAGGAGAGATGCCTGCCTGCCCCGCACGCCCGGCCCGCACACATGCCCGGCCCGCACACACGCCCACCCCTCTGCATGGTGGGGGCACAGCTGGCCCAGGCAGGCAGGGAGCGGGCATGGTGGCCGCAGCAGCCGGGCAGGTGTGGGGTTTATGGGGAGCCCCCCGCTGTCTCTGGCCCCCGGTGCTGACTGTCAGGGGTCTCCTTTGCCTCCTCCAGGCCTGGCACTGGCCTGGGAGTGCTGGGCGCGCCCCCTTCCCACGAAGGCAGGCTGCTCGGCGCTCCGCTATCATGTCGGTCCAACCAGCCTGGGGGCTTCTAGGGGGCATCGGGTCTGGCTAATCCCTTAATGGGATGTGCTTGTGTGTGTGTGTGTGTGTGTGTGTGTGTGTGCCGAGTGAACACACACAGGCAGACGACAGTCAAGCAGTGCCCAGGGTCACCTCCCCTCCAGGACACTCCGGCACTGTCCCCCTGCTGACCGGCACCCTGCAGTGGGTCTCAAGGCTGGACCCTGGAGTGGCTGTGAGACCAGGACGGCTCCAGGGGCACACAGATCGCAGGCCCAGGTGAAGCTGGAGGGAGGAGAGAGCGAGGCACCAGGAAGGGTCAGGAAAAGCTCCGGAGAGGGCCCCCTGAGCTGGGAGAGCCCGGGAAGGCGCCTGTGGTGGCTGTGGGCCTGCACCCCACCCTGGGCTGTCTCACTGCCCGCCGGGGGAGCCACTGGACTCACCGCCCTTGCCCAGCTCCTCCCACCTCCAGCCCCGCCCCACCAGCACCCCCGTGCCTGCTGGCCCACCCAGCTGAGAGGTCCCATTTATGGGCATTCAAGGAAGCGGCGGCTACAGGAGGCACAGCTGTCTGGGGTCCTCTGGATTCCCTCTACCCAGTGCGGGGTGGCGGCCCCCTGGTCCGTTCGACCCAGCCCAGGGGGCGGTGGACAAAAGGGGAGGAACACAGCGCTGGCCTCAGGGGACATTCAGCACGCAAGGGCTCTGTGGGTCACTGCACCGCTCGTCTCAGGGGGCCGGAGCAGCGAGGAGGCCGGGAGGGGGTGCCTGCCATGGTTAGCCTGTCCCTCCTTCTTCCCCCCCACTGGGGGTCCTGCCTTCCTTCTTTCCATCCGTCCTTCCCTCCCTCATCCATCCGTCCACAGCTCATCCTCCTTCCGTGTGTCCGGTGACCCACCCCCTGGTCCTCAAGCACCTACTCCTCCCCACTCCCATCCGTCCTCCCACCTTTATCCCTTCCAGCACAATCCCGCCCAGCTTGGGCCTAGCCTGCGGGGTCACATGGTCAGGCTGTTGTGGTCCAGAGTGCTGCGGTCTGGAGAGGAACGCCAGAGAAGACCCCAGCGCATCGTGGGGCCCAGGAGGTGGTCTCCCCTGGGAGGGCAGTGGCGCCTGGGCCAAGTGTGGAACAGTGAGTTGGGCCAGGGCACTGTGGGGCAGCGAGGGGTCCCCGGCGGGGGGACGTCCCCTTCATAGGGGAAGGCCAGCCCCTGGGCTTGGGGACCACCCCTCCTGGGGGTGTCTCCAGGCAGGGCGTGACAGGCTGTGTGGGCCCCACGGAACCCAGTGCCTCCCCGGCGATCCTCTCTGTGTCTTGTCCTGCCACTTACCCATCCTCAGGATGACGGGTAGACTCCCTCGCGGCTGTCCAGCAGGGCTGGGGGCCTGAGGCAGGTGGAGATGGACGCCCCATCCACACCGCGAGGAGGAGGGAGGTGCAGATGAGCATTTAGGGCCGGCCAGTGGGGCGCTCTGCTAGGCCAGGGGCCAGGGCAGGGAGAGATGCCCCCCACCCCTGCGCTCCTGAATATCAGGGATCAGGGGGTAGGGCTGCAGGGATAGGGGTGGTGGGTCAGCCTGTGGGCAGGCCAGGCCATGCAAGCCGCAGCCGGGCCATTTCTCTGCTCCGGACCCACAGACCTGGGTCCTGGGGCCCGCCTGGCGTGGATGATGGCCTTGCCCGTCTCAGAGTGTGGGCCTGCTGGGAGCTGGGGGCAGGCGTGGGGTGGCCCGAGCTCTGGGCCCTGGATCAAAATGACAGCAAGGCCCCCATTGCTGTGGCTGCCAGGTCACTTCTCGGGCGGCAGAGCCTGGCATGGGTGGTGTTGTCAGGATAGGCACGGGCTGGGCTGGAACAGCCCTGGGTTGACTGGACGGGGTGACTGCAGGCAGGGCCGTGTCAGCCACCCAGGGCTGTCTCGTCACAGCATGCTCCCCGTGGCCTCCGTCCGGCTTGCTGACCCGCTGCCCATGGCCTCGGAGCCTGGCTTCTCTCTCCCAGCCTCAGTCTCCCCTTCCATGCGAGTGTGAGCCTTCAGCGGGCCAGTGCGGCACGCTTCTGGGCCCTGGTGAAGCGGCCCTGACCAGGCAGGCCCGTCCTGGCCCCGTGGAGGGGATGGTCTGGCAGGCGAGAGCCGTCGGTGATGAGGGCCATGGACAGCGTCCGCCCAGCCGGCCGAGCCCCCTGAGACCAGCAGGTGTGGGCGGCGCAGAGACAGGCGGGCTTTGCTCCTCCTTGTTGGGGGGCACTGAGAGCATGGCCCCACCCGCCCCCAGGGGGAGGCAGCTGGGCAGACCCTGGGGCAGGGTGGGGGGAGCTTCCTGGGCCCCCTCCCATGGGTGTCTCCCTGGGGGGGCCCTCTGACATGGGGTCAGCCTGGAGGGGAGAGGCAGGGCCTGGGGGAGCTCTGTCACAGGCACGCTCTGGGGGCTCCTGGGCGGTACCCACTCTCACCTCCAAGCCGGTGGGACAGAGGGGCTCCGTCTTCCCTCCTGCCTCACCCCGACCATCAGACCCCTGGGCCGGGATACACAGGGGCTCAGGGACTCACTGGCCAGGATCCCACATGGGCCCTCCCTCCTCCGGGTTCTGCCCCGGTTCCTTCATTGGCAAAAAGGGTGACCACCCTGAGTCGGCCCCTCTGGGCGCCAGTGGCCTCTCTGCTTGTCTCCCTGCCTCCCCGTGTGGCCTCTGGGCCCCTTGTGAAGCGTGTGTGTGGGTCACATGGTCGCGTGGCACAGGCTGCTCTCGTGGGGCCCCTGACAGGGCGCCACAGAGGTGCTGAACCCCCAGGATGCTGATGCCAAAGGCCCGCCTTTGCTCCCTCTGGAGAGTCTGCCTCTGCAGCCGTTCACTCTCTGTCCGCCTGTCCGTCTGAGTGCGGCGGCTGGCCAGCACGCGTGACCCCGCCGCTCTATGGGGAGCAGGGTGGGAGGCTGTAGACAGCAGAATTATTCTGGGGGAACCCAGGGCATCCTGCCAGGCTGGGGCAGGGGGCTCTGAGGCCCGGCCCCTTCCCAGCCTGGTGCCATCCCCTCTAGGGGCCAGGGGGGCCCTGATGCCCTCGAGGGGTGTTCAACAGCCCCAGGAGAGGTGTCGGGCAGTGTGCCCAGATGGGTGGAGAGTGTGTTAGCTGGACTGTCAGTGGCTGGAATGGAGTGGCTAGTGGCAGTTGGCTCTGTCTGCGAGCTCCTGTCCGTCCAAGGCCACCCAGGAGGACGGGGACCCCGATCCTCCCGTTACAGCTGACGGGTCTCCATAGAAACCCAACAAGCCCTAACCGATACAAGTAAGCACTTCCCAAATGCGTGTTAATTACAGCGCTGCCAAGCCAAACGTCAAACCAAGGAATCAGTTGCCACGCACGTGATCCGAGGCAGGGCCTCTCCACTCTGACCATCAGGTCACCCTGGGATCCAGCAGGACCTCAGGACACTAGGGGTGGGCCCAGCCAGGCCTGGGGGGTGGGGCAGCGGCATCTGGAGCTCAGGGAGCAGTGGAGGGGGCCCTGGGCTCAAAGGGTGAGGAGTCTGGAATCCCGGGATTGGAAGGGTGAGCGGGCAGGTGGTGGGTGATGGGGTATGGGCTAAGGAGGGGTCAAGAGGGCCAGCCAGTCGGGGCAGGAGCGGGGAGGGGCAGGGCACCCTGGGGCCTGCAAGCGCCAAGGGGCTGGGGAATCCCTGCAGGGGCGGGGCTGGGGAGTCCCTGCAGGGGCGGAGCTTGCCTGCGGGTCAGAGCCAGGTGTCCAGGAAGGCGGCTGACCCCACGCTGGCAGGTGCAGGTCTGGGGAGCGGGTGAGGCCTGGAGGGGTTAGGGGTCTGTGGACTCAGAGGGTTTTCCTTCCTCCACGTAGAGAGACCTGGGGCCTCTCGGACGTCACCCGAGGAGCTGACTCCAGCGCTCTGGTCCCTTCTGAGCGTGGGGGGTGTGTAAGTCGCAGCCCGCACCCGTGTGCCACCCCCACCCCCTGACCAAGCCCACCGCCCCAGGCAGGAGCCTGCCTCCCACTCTCGTGGCGGACTTCTGATTCTCGGGAGACGCTCAGCAGAAAGGAGGGCCCGGTGCTGAAGGCAGAATTTATCGGGGCGAGATTGCTCCTCAACGGCTGTCAGCTTCAGACGCAGACTCTTCAGCACATAAATCCCGTGCTCCCGCCTTGCTGATCAGCCCGGCCCATCTGTCTGGAGGGCACAGGGGCACCAGGCTGAGTGGCGTCAGGGGTGCAGGGACGTGCCGATGCTACCTGCAGGGAGGCCCTGAGCCCCTGCCCCGTGCTCAGGTCTGCCGGGGCCTTGCGCCCGCTGGCCAGCAGGGCCCGAGCCGTCCGCGGGCCGCTTCTATGGGGGCCGTGTGCGTGAGTCAGCCGCCGACTCTCCGGGTGGGGCCAGGGCCCAGGGAGGGGCGGCCTCAGCGAGAACACGGACGGGTGGGTCGGAGGCCGGGCCCCCGGGTGGGGTCGATCGCTGGTCCTGCAAACGACCAGCTTGGCTGCACCAGTCAGGGATTTCGGGTCTGTGCCATCAGCAAAAGGGGCCGTGTCCTCAGGACCCAAGCTCTCAGTGCTGGGTTTAAGTTTCCCCAGAAGCCTGCCTGGAGACTCAGGGAGAGCAGTGTATTTGAAGGGTTCTGGGGTCACCAGCAGGTAAGAGGGGGCAAGATATGGGGGGAGCAAGTCAACACAGGGGGCGGGGCTGAAGAAGCCCTCAGGGGGAGGGTCGCAGGAGCTCTGAGGGCCAAGGGCTCGAGGGCTCGTGGCTGGGACGAGTGTCTACACCCAGGGACTGACTAGCGCGTGCAGGGTCCCCACTCACACCCTTAGTGTCCTGAGCACACAGCCCCCGATGGGGCGGATGCCCCACGAGCCTGCACAGGCCCCGAGGCCCGCGGCCTGCATAACAAAGCTGAGACTAAGCCAGGCCCTCAGGACCCCAGCCCCTCCAAGGACCGGACGGTCAGCTCAGGCCCGGGTGGACCCAAGTGGGGCTGGCTGGGGACAGTGGGAGGCCGGGCGGGGGTCAGAGGCATGGCTCGGGGGCGCGGGCTGGCTGTGCGCCACGCAGGCTGGGACCGGATCCCAGGTCCCGTGGTTCTAGCCTGAGGACATCTGACCCTGAGTTATTTGGCCTTATTTCTACGCATATTTTCAACAGCACAAGGTTTCCAGGACGGCCCCGTGCACCACCATCTGTGACGTGACCCTGGGGACTTGTGAATCCGCTGGCCTCAACACAGGGACATTCTCTGGGGTCGGGGGTGGGGGGTCGCAGTGGGGAGGGCATCTACCGAGTCACATGGCCTTTAAAGGCAGAGGGTTCTCCCTGGTGGGTGGCAGAGAGGGGTCAGGGGCAGGAAGCAGAAGTCCACAGATTCCTGCCACTCAGGGTGGGCAGGACCTCGGGACAAGTGACCTCTGCTTGCTGAGTGCCGCTCCCTGCCTCTGGCCGATAGCCAGCGCAGGAGCAGGGCCTCCTGCGTCCTAGGCCTCCAGGAATGGAATTCTGCCCAGACCAGAAGAAGGGGCCTGGCTGGGGGCCTTCCCAGGGGCTTTCAGGTGAGAGCTCAGCCCAGCCTGAGCACAGAGCCAGGCCAGGCTGAAACCAAGGTGTTGGCTAGACCGAGCTCCTTCCAGTCTCTGCTGCTACTTTCACGGGGCCTCCTCTGGGTGTGAGCAAATCTCCCGCCTCATCCCTCAGATAAAACACACATGCTGCATTTAGGGATCCCCCCGACCCCACCGCCAGAAAATCCAGGGCCGCCTCCCCGTCTCAAGATCCTTGATGTAACCACATTTGCAAAGACTCTTATCAAATTAGGTCACATCTCAGTTTGGGGGTTGGGATCGCCCATCTTTGGGGCTACATTCAGCCTCAAAGACAATCGAATTCCCTGATTGGTTTCCCCTGCAGGAGCGTTGAGTCAGGGTTCTGGTTTTCCTTGTAAACATCTCCATCCCCCGAAGCCTCTGTCCTTGGTGGTTTTCTGGGCCCGTCCTACATCGCGTGGGAGCTGAGGTCACGCCTTCCCAGCCCGGCTGCTCCAACCTGGAGTCCCAAGGGGTCGACAGCACTGCCGCCAAGCTTTATCCAAGCACAGCATTTTCCAGGAGAGTTTTGGCTGCCGTCAGTTTTGTTTTGTGTTAATTATTCCTAACAGTAAGCTTTGCTGTGAACGGGACAAAGCCTGTGGGGGTTGGTTTCTGGCACCGGAGCGGGGGAGAGGGTTAGGTCCTTGCTTTTCAGGCCTTCACACCCAGCCCTTCGGCACTGCCTCTTAACACCTTGGAATGAGCTGGAAGGAGTGGCTGGCAAGGCCAGTGGGCAACTGACCCCTCCTGCAGGTGGAGGAGAGGGGTGAGGTGTGGGGTGGGGCTCGTGGGGGCCTGAGGGGTCCTGGCTCCCTTCCTAAAAGCCCCCCCAACCCACCCAGCAACAGAGCCTGTTGGGCAGCAGAAGGGCCTGAGACTGGGTTTTAGGACCCGTTGGGCCAGCAGTGAGTTGGGAAAGGCCTGCCGTCAGCTGGGGACACCCCTGCCTGCAGCAGCCTGGGAGGGTGGAGAAGAGGAGTGTGGGCCCCCCTGGGGGTGCTGGAGGCCCCCCTCCAGGGCACTTGGCACATCTGACCACTGGGGCAAAGGGCTGTCTGCAGGGTGACCCCTTCCTGTCCGCGGGCATGGAGGCCCCGGGCCCCCGCTGTGAGCAGGACTGACAATTGGATTTTGATTTTCACTTGTGTGAAGCGTCAGGCTGCGGGGCAGGGCGGGGGGGTCACCGATAGCTCCAGCTGTCCCTTCTGTCAGGAATGAACAGAGGGGCCAGGGAGACCCCAGAAATTCAGGGGTCACCGATAGCTCCAGCTGCCCCTTCTGTAAGGAACGGAGGGGCCAGGGAGACCCCAGCAATTCAGTCATCCCAGCAACTAAAGCCCCTCCCTCGTCAGGTTTGGCAGGGCAGGAAAACCTTTCCTCTCTTGCTTCCAGGCAGGCTGGAGAAAGTCCTGGAGCTGGGGATGGGAAAGATGCCGTGGCGGGCGGAGGAGACCCACGGGAGCGGTCACGCGCGCATGGGGGGAACTGAGGCTGCAGCTGGTGGCTTTGACCCTGAGCAGTGGCGGGGGGGCAGGGAGGAGGGGGGCACAGAGGCCAGGCCAGATGTGAAGAGGGTGGGGGCCCGGCGGGCAGAGGGGTCTGCTGGCCTGGACCCCTGCCCCTGTAGGAGCAAGTGGGTCAGTGGACGGAACATCACTAAGAGGCAACGCTGGGCGTGGGGCCCTGGCTGAAGCAGGGGAGGTGCTGGGAAGAGCTGGCTGAAGGCGCGCTGTCAGCCTGCCCTGGCTCGCCTCCCAGGCCCGGCACGGCCACCACAGCCCAGGGGTGATGCTGAGCGGACGGCACTGGGCCAGGAGACTCCCGCCAGGAGCCCTGTTCCTGGGAAACAGAGGGCTCTGGCTAGCTGAGCAGCCGCTTCTTAAAGAGACCACTTTGGAAAGAACTGTTTTGCGTCAGAATCTCCCTGGAATGAGGGGTGGACCCGGAAGGCACAGCGCCTGGTTGAGGGTCCCTGCGGGAGGGGGGCGTTGGGGCGGGGCTGGGGTCCAGCAGACGTGGGTTTGCAGGCTGGCCCTGTCTTAGCAATCGAGGTACTGGGGAGGGCCCACCTGGCCCAGGTGTGGGGCTACCTGTGAATTAAAGGAGACCAGGGTGCCCCTTGCGGCCTTGAGGCCACGCGCCAGACGGAGTTCCAGGAGAACCTCCTCACTCCAGGAAGCTGGGGAGGGGCAGCTCTCAGCCGCCTCCCTGCTTGGGTGCCAGCCCCACCTGTCCTGGCAGCCCCGCGGAGGTTCTGGCTTCCACTCGGGAAGGAGAGGGGAAAGCTGCCGGGGCCACCTCTTCAACCAGAAGGAAGACACTTTTATCTTTCTTGAAAACGTAAGCGCCACTGGTGTTAAAGTAGATACGTAATTCAGTTCTTTGCGGCATTTTGCAAAGGAGATTTGCAAGAATATACATGTCGTCACTTATTTTTAGACGTTTACTATATGGATTGTCTTAAAGTCAGATGCTCCTATTTAAAAAAAAATCATAAAAACCGTTAGGCAGCAAAGCTGGAATGCAGATCCAAGGATGGGAGATGGCCTCTCACCCGTGGGGCTGAGGCCCCTCCTTGGGGGCTGGCTTGGGGAAGCAGCAGCTTCTCCGAGCCCGGGAGCAGCGGCTGGACAGCGGGGCCGCTGGACGGTCTGTCTGTGTCCAGACCCCTTCCTTTGGTGCCGGGACCCTTAGGCCTGCTGGGCCCAAGGCCCCGTCCACGGCAGGCTGGCACCGGGGGTCTCCTCCCAGTGCCCCGGCCTGCCTTGGTCCCCTCATTATCTCAGCCCTGCCTGGGAAGATCAATGCCTGATTTGCATAGCTGTCCCCTCTCTCCTTTCATCAATATTTAATGACAGGCCGCGGGACGCTGTTGGTGGCAGAGCCTCCTGCGGCCCCTTCTAACGTGACAGCACCAGAGGTCTTGGCAGGTGTCCGAGCTCACAGGTCATCTCTTTGCCGCGGTGGCCGGGGGGGTGGGGGGCCTGGGACATGGTGATGAATTTTAACAAAGCACCTGGTGGCCTCACGGTTAGGGGCCTGCTGATGTCTGGGTGGGCTCCAGATGGGAGGCGGGGCGGGGCCTCCTCTCGGTGCGGGGCTCCGTGGTCGGGGGGGCAGGGATGGGGCGCATCTCTTGGAGAGAGTCAGCAGGAAGGACCGTTTCACGTGGCTCAGCAGCTGCCCGGCAGCCCCCGCTCACCTGCCCCCTGCAGGTGTCACCCCTCCCTCGGCAATGGCATCACAGCACTGCCCCTCTGTCCCCCCAGAACTGCAGCCTCTGTGAGAGAAGCCGGCCCAGCCCGCATCCCCGAGTCGGAGGTGGGGGCTGGAGACCCTGGGCTGTCGGTAAAGAAGGCAGCCTGGGGACAGAAGCCAAAGACGGGCCTGCGGGCCTGGATAAATGGGGTTGACAAGGCGAGCGGCCAGGGGCGGGCAATCTGTGGCTGCTGCCTGTCCCTGGGCCTGGTTTCCAGGGCCATAAATAACTCAGCCCCCTGGCAGGTGGGCACATGGAGCCCTGTGTGCGTGGACGGCGGCTGCTCCTCCAGTACATGGGGGCCCCGGGGAGGCAGCGGGAGGGGGCGGTGGCCGCAGCCCCGTGTGGTGTTTGGCTTTGGGGCCAGGTGGACTGGACAGGCCTGGCCCACTCCTCGGGAGGGAGGGTCCCCTCGCAGGCGGTGGCCCTGAGCCTCCGGGCCTTCTCGGGCGCTGCCCTCACGGGAGGGGCTGCCCCGGGCTGGTGACACGAAGCCCACCTCACTCTCATTGGCTCAGGCCAGCGGGAGCCTCTGCGTGGCACCCTTAGAGGCAGGGGCCTGGGCCACGCGGTGGGGGGCCTGCCGGGGCTCCCCATCCCTGTCTGGGCCACAGGCTCCTCCCCAGGGAGGACAGGGTGAGGCCTCTCTGTGGGTGGTCCTCCGGAGGGACTGGCAAGGACAGGATGTCGGCCGGGAGCTCCCCGCCCTTTGAAGCCGGTTCCAGTCTGAGGGCTGATACAGCAGGGTCGTGGGCTCCCCTCGGGGCTCACGTGGCAGAGGCCAGGCTACACAGTGCTCCGTGCCTCAGTGCTCCCACCTGCAGATGCGGCCAAGGCGTCCTGGGGGCCCGCTCGGTTGGGCCAGCCGGGTGGCTTGGGGCCTGGCTCTGATTACTGCACATAGAGCCGCCTCCGGGCCTGCGGAGAAGCCTCGGCTCTGAGTCCTGACGGAGGAGATAAAAATGATGAAATGTGTGTTCTCTGACACGGAAGCCAGACTCCCGTGTTCGAGGTAATTGGAAAAAGCCCTTCCCGCTGTCCTCGGAGAGTGGGTTACAGACCTGCCCCCGGCCTCTGCCCAGCCCACCCCACCTTGGGCAGCCGCTGGGCTAAGCTGGCGTGCAGCCCCCCGGGAAAGCTAGGGAGCTTGGGGGACCGGGGTGGGGGTGCCGGCAGGGCCTGTGGTGGCTTCCAGGGGCCCCCCCGCCGGCCACAGATGTGCCTGCGTGAGCTGGGGGCTGCGGGCGTCCTCCGGCCGCGGGGGCAGTGCTCCCTGTCCTCAGACCTCGGCAGCGCAGGGGGGATGTCGGGTGAAATAGAGGTTAACGTTTTCATGAAACCAGCTGGATTTCCGTTGACTGGAGTGGGATGCCTGTGCTCCGGGCCGCGGCCCCGCCCCCGCACCTCACCTCCCCTCCCGGGAGGCCGCTGCCCCCACCCCGAGGGCCCTTCCTCCTCTGATGAGTGAAGGACTCCCCAACGGTCACTTTACAGCCGCACTGTAGTCAGAGCAAGACACAAACCCCCAACTCCCCGTGGTGACAACTTTGCGTGTGTGCCTGTGTGCACGTGTGTGCATGTGTGTGCACGTGTGTGCATGTGCATGTGTTTATCTGGGTGTATGCGTGTGTGTTTGTATGTATGCACATGCGCGTTTGTATGTGCATATGTATTTATCTAGGTGTATATGTGTGTGCTCTTGCCTGGAAAATCCATGGACGGAGGAGCCTGGTAGGCTGCAGGCCATGGGGTTGCTAAGAGTCGGATACGACTGAGCGACTTCACTTTCACTTCTCACTTTCATGCATTGGAGAAGGAAATGGCAACCCACTCCAGTGTTCTTGCCTGGAGAATCCCAGGGATGGGAAGCCTGGTGGGCTGCGGTCTATGGGGTCGCAGAGTCGGACGCGACTGAAGCGACTTAGCAGCAGCAGCAGCAGGTGTGTGTGCATGTGTCTTTGTACGCGTGTATGTGCCTGCATGTGTTTTTGTCTGTGTGTATGTGTATGTGTTTGCATGTATGTATATGCTTGGTTTTGTGTGCATGCATGTGTTTGTACATGCATTTGTATCTGTGTATGTGTGTTGTGTGTATTGTGTTTTTGTATGTGTGCACGCGTGTGTCTGTGTATTTATATATACATATATGCATGCACGTGCTTGCATGTGTGTGTACGTATGTGTGTCCACATGTGTATGGCTATGCCTGTGTGTATATGTATGTGTGTTGTATTTTTGTATGTATATGCACGCGTGTAGTATATGTGTGTACACATGTGTATATATGTTCTTGTGTTATGTTTTGTGTGTGTGTGCACATATGTGTGTCTACATGTGTGTGTATGTGTGTGTGTGTCATCTGGTGGACGAGCCCCCTGTCTTTGGGTCTCAGCCTGTTTCTGTGAACTCTCATCTCCCAGGAGACTCTGGGGTCTGGTATCTGGGGAATCCCTCCAAAAAGATTTATGGATCTTCTTCCCTGGCTGTTCCCTCACCCTAGCAGGTAGCTTGGTGGGGGTTAGATCTGATTCGGTCCAGGAGCTTGGTGAAGGGAGATCTGGGCTGGGGGCTGTAGTGCAGAGGCTGGATGGCACTTTGGACGGCGTGAGCTTGCTGGTTACCAGAGCATGTGGCCCAAGGTGACCCCAGGGGTGAGATGCCCAGGAGGGGCTCTGAAGACAGTGAGCCTGGCCCTGGCTCTGTCCACAGACATGGCCACTTGCCTGGCACACGCTCCCTCAACTGAGCCCTCCTGGCTGGCAAGATGGGCTTCTTAACCCCATCTTGTGGGTGAGCGATGCCCCGTCTCAGACCTACCCGGTCACATTGTGACAGCCGGCCTTGAGTCAGGGGTCTCCAGATCTGGCCTGGGTTCTCCAGGGTCTGGGGAGGAGCTTTGTCCCTGCTTAGTCCACTTAGTCTGGAGAGGCTCGGTCCACTCCCTCAGATGGTCTGGCAGGGGCCGGGCGGCTGTGACCAGTGGTGTGTGGACTCCTGGGCCAAAGAGGACACTGTGGTCCCCGTGGCTGGGGGAGCCAGAGCTGTGGACGGCAGAGGCACCTCTTTCGTGGGCACCCTGGTCATTGGATGACTCGGCCCTGGCCAGCCGGATGCAGGTTTCACCTGGAGATGCTGAGGATTTGAGCCAGGCAGGTGAAAGCAGCAGGTCCAGGTGGGCTCCCTGGGCCCAGGAGTCCCGGCCAGCCCTCTGCCAAGGGGCACCATGGTGGGGGGACACCAGAGGTGGGCTGGGCCCCACAGAGCTGTTGGGACACAACGGACGGGGGCTCCAGGAAGTGGGGGGACCCTGCAGATGGTGAAGCGGATGCCGGCCTGAACTCACCCTTCCTCAGCCCCCATCCCCACCCCAGCCTGGGGTTGAGGAGAGGACACTGGGCTTGAGTGGCCTGACCTTGCTGCGTGACCTTGGGAGAGGCTCCCAGCCTTCCTGGACCAAGCAGGACTAAGGGTGGGGGTCTGGCTGCCTGCCCTGGCCATGTTTCCTCCTGGGCCCTGAGCTCCATGGGCCATGTGGCTGGCAGGCAGGCTTGCTTCAGATCCTACCTCTGACCTGCATCCTGGGGAGTGGCTTATGCTCTCTGGAGCCTGAGGTTTCTCATCTGCAGATTGGGTTAAAAAGGCCCACAACACCAGGCCTTGGTGGTGAGCTGACATGATCACAGCAAAGCTCTGCACACCTCGTGGGTGACACAGGGCGCTCCTCTGCCTCTGCCTCTGGGATCCTGAGCTATTAGCTGAAATAACAAGGTGGCCGCCCACAAGGATGGGCTGAGCGCCCACAATAATTAACCGGGCGCCCACGAGGAAGCTCCCCGGCCCACGCTTGCTCGCAGCCCTCCTGCTGAGGCTTCACCCGCCTGCTGAGCCTCCGCGTGAATGCGTCTCTCCAGCTGCAGGGGACCCCCCGGCGCCCAGATCCCATCGCCCGCCAGGAGCCCGCTTTTCCAGGGAGAGGCCGCTGTGCCTTTAAGAGGAAGCCCGTTAAGTTAAAGATACAACTTGTCCCTGGTGTGTGCGCCTGGCCTGCCTCGGCAAACACGCGATAAATTACCATTTCCCCGGCCGCATTTCCCCGGCCGCCGGCCCCTCGGCTTCCAGACAACCGTGTCTTATTAACATTTACGTTGCATTTTGTGTGGCTAATGTTGTCTTAGAGAAATTAGGGGAGCGTATTAGTGTTTGATTTAGTGGCAGGAACCCTGGTGAACATGATGCTTTTGTTCAGACATGCGGGGGATAGGGGATGGGGGTCCCTGGCTCCTTCAGGGACCAGGGAAAGGACCGTTAGCTTGGGCTCCTCAGGCCAGACCCAGGCAGGCCGCCCCGGCTGCTGGGGTCAGTGATCTGATGAGACGGCCCCCTGGAGGGCCTGGCACGACCCTGCCATGAGGAAAGGGCTGGCCGGTGAGCGGGTCCCCGGCTCCTTGCTAAGCACCCGCGTCTGCTGGGACTTGGCTGTAGGGCGGACCTGCAGATGGCTCCGCTCTCTGTCTCCACTTGTCCACGTGCCTGCGTTATTAAGGGGGCCAGGCCAGGAAGCATGAAATTAGTTACGGTCCTGTGCGGACGTGTCCACACTGCCTGTGTGTCTCCTGTGTGCTGGGCACCAGGCCAAGAGAGGTGCATGAGACACAGTCCCGAGTCCCTGGGAACTCCCAGACTTCCGGGTGGGGGTGTACCCTGTGGGGCCTGAAGCTTGTGCGATTTGGTGGCAGCGGTGGAGTGTTTAAGGAATAAAACCAAAAATAAAGTATCACGTCAGCTCCAGGGCCTTGCAAGAGCCTATGTGAGTGAAGGGTCTGCTCTGGGCCTCTTTGAGGGGCCGTCAGAGGGGGAGGGGCCTCCTCTGTCCCGGGATGAGACCTCTGGTTGGCAGGGACAGAAGCACTCACAGTGGGTGGGGCTGAAGTCCCTGGACCAGACCTGGGCTATGAAATCCAAGGGCGGCTGGAGCCCCTGGAATGGGACAGGCAGGAGGGGCGGGGCTTCTGGGGCCACTGGGACCCGAGCCCAAAGTCTGCAGGAAGCACCTGGCCCCTCGCCTCCCAGGCTGGGCTTCGGGTCTCTTCCTAATTTGCTCCAGGTTGTGGCAAACATGTGGCTGGAGGATTCTGGACGTTACACCTTACACCTTTGGTGTAGGAGAGAGACGGGCTTTTCTCTCCCAGCTCCAGTGATCCCAGTGAAGTGCTTTGCTTGTCCCAACTTCAATCAGGTGACTCTCTCAGGGTTAATCAGCGGGGGCTGGGGTGGTAGGGCCACACCATACTAACAGTAACAGCTGTGGGCGTGGAGAACTGGGAGTAGTTCCTAGAAAGGAGTGCTGGGCTAAGAGTGACACCGGTCTCCTCTCTCACTAAGCTCAGAAGAGAGTGTGACTTAGATTTACCTGTAGGAATAACGGGCAGCTTCATAGCGGAGGGGACATCTGGACAGGGTTGTGCAGTATCAATAGGAGTTCACTAGGCACAGCTGGAAGCTGAGGAGACCCGAGGAGTGGCACGGAGATTCGGAACTGATTGGGAAGAGCAAATTGTTCAACAAGACTGGAGCGTGGATCCTGAGCCACAACGATGGGGTGCAGGTTGGAGAGCCTGGGAAAGAAGCTGGGGGCTGGGCTGAGTGGCCTTGGACTTCAGCCTAGAGATGATGGAGTTCCAGAAGGACTTGAACGGGGTGACAAGATTGGATACTTCTCGTGGCACCGAGGGGGTGGATGGAGGGAGACAGGAGACTCAGAGAGGCGGAGGGTCATGCCCCAGGTGCACTCTAGCCGGAGGGGGCACCAGCATGCCTGGCCTCTGGTCCAGCCGCCGTGCCCGTGAGTCGGGACCTCTGGGTCCCTTCCCCACCCAGGCCAGTGGCCACAGGAGTCCCCCAGCGCTCCCAGAGCCTCACTCTGCCCTCCCAGGCTGCCGTGGCGCCAAGGTTGATGTCTGGCTGGCCGACGGTGACCACGGTTGGCTCTTCTGTGTGCGGGTGTGGTGCTGGGCGCTGTAGCTCACTTGAACCCCACCCTCTGGGCAGGCGCTGCTGTCGGCCCCTTTACAGATGAGTAGATGAACTCAGCTGAAGCCCCTGAGTCTGAGCTCTGACCACAGGCTGGCCCCAGGTGTCCCTAGCAGGGGGCCCCTGATCCTGGCTGCTGGCCAGCAGCCGGGTTCTTGTCCCAGGAGTTTGACCGTGAGCTGAGACCCACGGAGAGGGGTGGGAGGTGGGGTGGGGCCCGCACTGATGCTGAGAGTGGCGGGGAGCCCCAGCCACGGAGGGACAGCCAGGGGCCCCTTCCACGATGTGCAGCCACACGTGGAGTGGCTGTGAGGGGCGCTAGGGGGCCTGGGTAGGCAGGGGTGCTCGGGCGAGGGGCTGGATGCTCCTCCCAAGGGCCCAACCCCTGCCACCCTGCGCCCACAGGCCCCACTGACTGTGGCTGGCGTGAGGAGGGGCTGGGGCTGCCCAGCCCGGGTGCCCATGCTCCCTGCTCCCTGCCCACCTTCCCACCCAGTGGGCGTGGACAGCGGCTCCTGCTGGCCTGCTGGACGGCATCTCCATTTAGACCGAAACGTGCCGAGCGGTGCTTCCTCGGTCAGTCCATGGGTGGGGCTGTAGGGGACACCGGGGGCCGCGGGGGGCCACCTGTGGGGCGTCAATAAGGCCTGGCTACAGGCTTCCCTGCTGCGTGCTGAACAGGAATGTCCACCCTGTCCCTTCTATGAGGGGGCCCCGTTCCCAGGCCCCCCCAACCCCGGCGTGCTGTGGCTCCCCCATGCTCTCGCCCATCTTTCCTGCCCAATCAACCTGCTAATCCCAAGCATTACCTAGTGGGGAGCTAACCGAGTTCTGCGGGGCGGGTGGCATAAATTACTGGGCGGCTGTGGCTCCGGCGGGGGCTGTGATTTATTTGCTTTGCGGCGATGTAGTCGCGGCCTTGGCTGTGCGCTGTTTACCGTGTTTGATCGGCTTCCAGCTCGCCTGTCTGGGAGTGTTTGTTGAGATGTTCTTTCGAGCCCGGGTGACTCCCGACACAGGTGGGCATCGATTGGCCTGGAGTCCTGCAGCTCTGCCTCCTCCCTGCCCCCCGCTTGCGACCACTGCCTGGGGCTTGCAGGGCGCATCTCCAGGTGTGGGGGCCTCAGAGGCAAATGGAGCTGCACACTGACCCTGCTGTGGGGCACACACTGGCTGGCAGGCTGCAAGTGCCTCGTGTGAATGCGGTGTGTGTGTGAATGTGTGTGTGGCTGTGGTGTGTGTGATTGTGGTGTGTGTGTGTGATTGTGGTGTGTGTGTGTGAATGCAGTGTGTGTGTGTGTGTGGTGTGTGTGTGGCTGTGGTGTGTGTGATTGTGGTGTGTGTGTGATTGTGGTGTGTGTGTGAATGCGGTGTGTGTGTGGATGTGGTGTGTGTGGGTGTGGTGTGTGTGTGTGAATGCAGTGTGTGTGTGAATGCGGTGTGTGTGTGAATGCGGTGTGTGTGTGGATGTGGTGTGTGTGGGTGTGGTGTGTGTGTGTGAATGCAGTGTGTGTGTGAATGCGGTGTGTGTGTGGATGTGGTGTGTGTGTGGCTGTGGTGTGTGTGGGTGTGGTGTGTGTGGATGTCGTGTGTGTGACTGTGGTGTGTGTGTGTGAATGTCATGTGTGTGGTGTGTGTTTGTGGATGTGGTGTGTGTGAATGTCGTGTGTGTGAATGTGCTGTGTGTGTGATTGTGCTGTGTGCACCATGCTGGGACATGTGACGGCTTCGCGGAGACCACTGCAGTGTCAGAGGCGGGCGCACCGGTGGCCACTTATGGAGCAGTTATCGGGTCCCAGGCTTAGGCACAGACCCTTCACCCAGCTGGCTCCCTGAGGGTGCCCAGCCGCCTGAGGTTGGTGTCCCCGTCGGGACACGGAGGCGCAGGTGGCGGATGACTTGCCCGAGGGAGCCTGGGACTCCTGCCGCACCTTCTCTGTCTCTTCCGGTGAGAGGAGCGCAGTCCGATCTTGGGGACCCGCCCTCCCTTTCCTGCCCCTGTGTGTCTGTGCTGATGGAAACGCTCGTTCCGAGGAGCCTAATGCGGTTTTTGTTCCTGGCCCAGAGAGATCCGATCACAGTAATTCTGTATTCACTTGCCTCTGTTTATCCCCCAAGCCCGGCCGGCACTGGGAAGCAGATTATCAGCGCCAGGCTTGATAAATTGGACTCAGGGCTGGAATGGAAGAGAAATCCTGTTTTATTATTGCAGACAAAGCTGGTGGGCAGGCACCGTATGCTGTGTTGGCAGCCCCTCGGTGCTCAGAGCCTCAGAGCAATCAGGGCCTTTCAAGAGGCCCCCCACCTGCACGGGCGGCAGGGACCCCATTAGCCCGGCTGTGGTGGGGGAGGGGTGACAGAGGGTCAGTGGGACGGAGGGGCAAGAGCTGATCAATAATGGGCGATCGATTCGCATCTTTCCCCTCGATTTGACACGGAGCAGGGTGGAGATGAGGCTGTGGAGGGGTGTTGGTCTGATCGGGGCCAGCAGAAGCTCAGAGGGCCTTTCATGTCGTGGAGGGTGGGATGAGGGCTGACGCTGCTTTCTCAGGTGCCTGGTGAGTATCGATCGTATTAGAAATGATAATGAGCCAATTCTTCAGGGCTGGGAGGTCTTAACCATTTCACGGCTTGCTGGGCTGACCCAGGTGGATGCTGGAACCCTCCCTGGGTCTGCAGTTGATATTCTGCGTGTCCTGGGCCGTGGCCTGAGCCCACCGATGGTCCTGGAGATCTGGCCAGAAGGGCCAGGCCCTGGGCTAGGAGCCTGGTGCCGATGGGCCGGGGTCAGACCCCACGGGGTTGAGCGAGCGCCCAGCGGGTCCCTGGCACTGGCGTGTCTCCCCAGCCCCTGTGAGGTGGGTGAGGGTGACTCTGCCTGTTGTTCCGAGGCCCCCAGCTGTTGAGTGGCTGGGCCTCTGCCTGCCTTTCTTCTCCAGCACAACGCTGCGTGTTGCACCTGCCACTCCCTCCCTCGTGGAGCGCTGACTTTCGTCGGTCACTTAATCCCTCTGAGGCCCACTCTGCTCATCTGTAAAGGGGGGCTGTGACAGACTGGCTGGGAGAATTCAGAGGACGGGGCGAGTGCTTTGTGCACCCTAGTCTCTACCATAAGGCCTGGCCTGAGCTCCGGGGTGGCCCCAGTTACGTGTCTGCCCACGTAGGTGAACACTTCATGTCGAGAAGTCTGCTCCTCCAAGGAGGGGAGAACTGCTGTGCACCTTTCCGAATGGTTCTGAGAACCAGCTGAGTTGATGCTGGGCAAGTACCTAGCGTGCTGTGTGCTCAGTCGTTAAGCCGTGTCCAACTCTTTGCAACCCCAGGGACAGTAGCCCACTATGCTTCTCTGTCCCTGCCATTTTCCAGGCAAGAATACTGGAGTGGGTTGCCGTTTCCTTCTCCAGGGGATCTTCCAGACCCAGGGGTCAAACCTCCATTTCCTGCATTGACAGGCAGGTTCTTAACCACTGAACTACCTGGGAAGCCCACCTAGCATGCAGCTGGTGCTTAATAAAAGAAGGCTTTCATCCTGCTTTTCACCATCAGCATTGTCACTGTCAACGTCATCATCACCATCACTGCCGTCGTCACCATTATTAACACCACCACCGCCATCATCGCCATCACCACCATCATCATCATTCCCACCACCACCACCACCACCATCACCGAGGTCATCACCATCACCATCATCACTACCATAATCATCAGCCCCCCATCATCATCGATACCATCACCATCATCATCATTATTAACACCACCACCACCACCACCATCATCAACCCCCCCACCATCATCAATACCATCACCATCATCACCAACATCATCAGCATCACCACCACCACCACCGTCACTGAGGTCATCCCCGTGACTACGATCATCACCAGCATCAACACCACCACCACCACCACCGTCATCACCACTGTCGTTGCTGTGCTCACTGTCCTTGTCGTCACGTCATCACTATCGTTGTTGTCATCATCTTGGAAGATAACGCGTTCCAAACAAAGAGGGTGGAGAAAGGAGGCATCGCTGGAGAGATGAGATAGGAGAAGGACGATACTAAGAAACAACCCTATGTCGAAGGAGTGGACAGGGGCAGAGGGAGGAAGGAGTGGACAGGGGCAGAGGAGGAAGGAGTGGACAGGGGCAGAGGAGGAAGGAGTGGACAGGGGCAGAGGAGGAGCTGATAGGCGGAAGAGCGCCAGTCCCTGGAGCGACACTTGCTTTTCTCCTCTGTTTTCTTCTCAAGGTTTTCTCTTTAGCATTGGTGTTCAGTGGTTTGACTACGACATGCTTGGTGGTGCGTGTGTTCACCCTGTTGGGAGTTTGCTGAAATTCTCGAAACTGTAACTGACATTTTCTTCAATAGTATTGAAAAGTGTTTTATACTTTCATAATACTTTTCAGGATACTTGACCATCCTATCTTCAAATATCTTTCCCGCCCTTTTCCCCTCTCCTTTCTTTTGAATTCCAGTTACACACACCTCTCAGGCCAGCTCAGCCCCCTGAAGCCCTGTTAAAAAACATGGGTGTTATTCCAGCTACACATGCCTCTCAGGCCAGCTCAGCCCCTTGCTGCTGCTGCTAAGTTGCTTCAGTCGTGTCCGACTCTGTGCGACCCCAGAGACGGCAGCCCACCAGGCTCCCCCATCCCTGGGATTCTCCAGGCAAGAACTCTGGAGTGGGTTGCCATTTCCTTCTCCAATGCATGAAAGTGAAAAGTGAAAGTGAAGTCGCTCAGTCATGTCTGACTCTTTGAGACACTATGGACTGCAGCCTACCAGGCTCCTCTGTCCGTGGAATTTTCCAGGCAAGACTACTGGAATGGGGTGCCATTGCCTTCTCCATCAGCCCCTTGAGGCCCTGTTAAAAAACATGGGTGTTATTTTTCGTCAGGTCTGGTGAAGCCACCAGATTGTGCATCACCAGTGAAGAGAGTTCATTCTTCACAGATCCCGGGAGAAGCGGTCACGCTGCTCTGTGGAGGGCCGGACGGGGACGCACCAGGGTTGGTCAGGAGAGAGAGGGCGAGGGGAAAACTGTGGGCCAAGAGCCTGTGCCACTTCCACTGTCAGGGCAATGTCCAGGGAGCAGGCTTAGCAGCTATGCCATCCTGGGCATAGGGTTGTCCCTACTTGCCTGGCACCTGGCCTCATGTAGGGATGGTCAGGGCAGAAGGAGAATTGGCGAGAGTGTGATGTAACCCAGTGAAGAAAGTGCTTGGCAAGTGGGCTCGGACTGGCTTATTTGTCTATGAAAGATGTGCTGGAGCCATGTGGCGTCTCTAGGAATTGGCTGCCCTGGGCGGGGGTAAGGGTGGGGGGGTGTCTCTCCAGGGTCAGCAAAGCCCCACCTGTCAAAGCATCAGACTAGAAAGAGGTGCTTAATGCAGATACTCTTCACGTTCTAAAATTCTTCCATCTCTTTGTTCTTCAGATTGAATACTTTCTATTGATCCGCCTTTAATCTTCCTGACTCTTTTACAATCTCCAGTCTGTTGTTAAACTTATCCAGTGATCTTTAAAAAAATTCAGTGTTATACTTTTTGGCTCTCGAATGATTGTTCTTGTTTATAATTTCTGTTTTTCTACTGAGGTTCCACAACGAATTTCATAAGATTTTTTATTTAAACCCTGGACGTAGTTATCATATCTGTTTTAAAAGGCGTTTATCTCTTTGTTTGCATAATCAATTTTTTTTTATTACACACTGGACGTTGTAAGAGCCCCGCGAAGAGCCTTAGGCTTGGCGGCCAGGCGGTCACAGGAGGCCTGTCTGGAGATGGGGCGGCAACACCAAGCTCATGGGGAGACCTGGCAAGCTGGAGGCCAGACAGAAGCGGGGCTCAGGGGGCAGCGAGGCGTGCAGCAGGCATACAGAGAATGAAGCCACCCACCGGTCCTGAGGAGGACCACGCGCAGGGGGGCCCTGAGCTGGGCCTGAAGGCTGCAGGGTGAAGGGGGTGGTGGGTGGGGCAGCTTCCACCAGGCTGGGGGCTCCCGTGCAACTCTCAGCACAAGCCCCCCCCCAACCCCCACTCCGAGCTGGCAGCCAGGCGTGCCCTCCCCCAGGAAGAGGATGAAAGACTGGGCTCCGGGGCAACCGCAGCGATCAGCTCCTTGTCAGACAAAGAAAGCGCTTCTTAATGTTCCGATTAATTATTGACCAGTGCGTGCGTGCCTGGCTGCTGCTTCCTGTCGGCCGACTCTGGGTCCCGCTGCTGCGGGCGCTGGCAGAGTGGTGGGACCCCCGGGGTGACGGTGACGCCTCATCACTCACCTTCTTGTAGGAGGCGAGCCCGGACAGACAGCGAGGGCGCCCGCCCTGGGGGCTGATGCTGCTCTGGTTCGGTCCGCACCGCAGCTGCCCCCGGACAGTGCCCGGTGGGCGGGCTAGCGGGGGTCGGGAGGTGGGACCCTCAGCACAGGCCCCGCGCCCCGAACGCCCCGAGGTGCCCCGGGCTGGGACCCGGAGCCACGACTGCGGCGGGTGATTTGCACCTTGAGTGAAGCAGAATAAGCAAATCACAGGGCAAAGTACATTCTTCTTGGCCTTTTATTCTTATTTTATTGTAAAATACAGCACTCATGCCGAAAGGTGCGTAAATCAGAAAGGTACCAAGGATGAGGAACTGAACGGCTGCTCCCCGCCCCCGCCCCCGGCGCCCCGCCCCGCGAGCAGACCCCTCGCTGACCACGTGGCCATCACTGCGCCTTCTCCCTCTCTGGTCCCCACCCCGAAGCCAGCAGCCCTCCACAAGCTGGTTAAGCTGTCCCTGGTGGTGAATTTCATATAAACGGAATGAACCATGATTTCCCCTTTGTTTCTTGTTCCTCCCCTGCCGTTCTGTCGTGACATCCAGCCGTTTTTACAATACTGCGTCTCCCCAGCTCAGCCCGGTGGTCTCTGACTCTGGGTGGAAGCCCCCGGGAAGCCTGGATCTCTACTGACTCCTTGCTCGGATACATCCCAGTCTCCTCCCTCATCCCACTGCTGAGGAAAGCTGTGGTGCTCCCACGTGGCTGGCCCGACCAGTACCACTAAGGACATTCTTGCCCATGTCCACTGGGGTGTGTTTTCTGCAGAGAAGAACTGCTGGGTCATAGGGCCAGCCAGTCTTCAACCCGTCTAGAGAATTCCAATCTGTGTTTTTTTTCTTTTACTTTATAGACTTTATTTTTGAGTAGTTTGAGGTTGACGGAAAAATCGAGCGGAAAGCCCAGAGCATCCTCAGCGACACCCAGCACCTTGCTCTGGCCTGTGCGCTTGTCACGCTTGTTGAACCAGCGTTGGTGGATGGGCACTAGTGGGTGACCATCACTAGGGCCCGTGGCTCACATTAGGGTTCACCCTGTGTTGTACTTCCTGTGGTGTGGACGGACGTGTAGTGTCATAAATCTCTCACTGCAGCATCACCCAGCCTTGTTTCTTTGCCCTAAAATGCCCGCGCTCCACCCACTCCACTTCCCAAAGGGACTGCCCCCCAGACACTGCGGCCAGGGTCGATGGGGGCTCCTGATGTGAGTGCTTGGTATCGTCAGAACTCACAGTTTCTGCCCTTCCGCTGGACTGGCGGCGGAATCTGGGTGCTGTGATCCTGTTCTGGGTTTCCTTGACTGCTGATGGGCCCCGTTTAACGCTGTGTGGGTTTTCCCTTTTGCGAAACTCCTGTTGGAGTCTCTCCTCTGTTTTTAGACCCACACCATCTCTCTTTTTCTTGCTGACGCCTTTCACACATCCTCTGCACGAGGCTTCACGGGCTCATCTTCCCTGTTTCATGGGGGTCTTCGCTCTCATTCCAGGGGCCTCCTCCACCCAAACTTTCTAAGGTTATTTAATGTTGTTGAATTTATTAATCTTTCTTGTTGGTTAAAGCTTTTAGTGTCTTATTTAAAAATTCTTTCCCTGTTCAGGGGTTGTGATGCCATGACCCCATATTATCCTCCCAAAGTTTGGCGTTTCGTCTTTTCCACTTAGGCTTCCTTGGTGGCTCAGATGGTGAAGAATCCACCTGCAATGCAGGAGATCTGGGTTTAATCCCTGGGTTGGGAAGATCCCTTGGAGGAAGGAAATGGCAACCCACTCCAGTCTTCTTGCCTGGAGAAGTCCATGGACAGAGGAGCCTGGCGGACTATAGTCCACGGAGTCACAAAGAGTCGGGCACAACAGAGCGACTAACACACATTTGGGTCTGGACATTTTTTTAATATAGTTTTTTTTAATGGATGAATTGTATTTATTTTTAATGTGTATTTATTTATTTATTCTTTGGCTATGCCACAGCATGTGGGATCTTAGTTCCTTGGCCAGGAATCGAACCCATGTCCTGTGCGGTGGGAGTGTGGCATCCCAACCACTGGGCCTCCAGGGAAGTCCCCTGGGTCTGTACACTTACTCAGGGTTGATTTTGTGCATAGTGTGGGGAGAGCCGCAAATTCATTTTTCCTCTGTTCTTGCAAAGACTGTCTGTTCATCCACGCTCTGGGGTCCACCTCGGTACTAGTCAGGTGTTGGTCAACTCCCAGGCCCGCATCTGGGGTCTCTGCGCTGCGCTGTCTGCGTCCCTGTCCTGGCATCACGTTGGTTAGGGCAGGCTCCCCGCGGCTCTCCTCCTCCAGGGCCTCTGGGCTGGTCCAGGCGCCCAGTAATCCCATGGACCTTTTAGTCAGCTTGTCAACTCCCCAGCTCCACAGAAACAAGCCCTGTTGGAGTTTTGCTGGAATCTCACGGAACCAAAACGATCTGGGGAGAATCGGCACCGTGGCTGTGTCGTGTCTTCCAGCATGTGAACGTGGCTGTCCGTTTGGTGTTCTCAGCCTCCTGTCGTATGACACTTAGCCTTCTTTACGGAAGCCGTGGGTAACCTTGTTAGGAATCCCGCTAGACAGCCAGCCTCCTCTGGTGCTCTCGCGTCCCATTTCCACTTTGTCGATGTCGCCGTGCTGCGTTCTGAGCAGGATCCGCAGGTGGATGGTCTCGCCTCCGCCGTGTAAAGTCTGCCATTGAACCCGTCCCCCTGGCTTGCATCTGCAGGGACTTTTCAGATGTGCGCATTTTTCTTCCGTTTTTCTGAATCTGCTCCGACGTGTGCTTTCGTTTTCAGTCTCCGCAGGGTTTGGTTTTTATCCTTCAGAGGATCATTCCTCCATATTTTGTGTTCGTGACCCCAGAACCCAGACTCTCTGCATGTGTTTCTCTTTTCTGTGTCTTTGCCGCTCCAGACCGTGGAGTTTTATTTACAGTGTGGGGAGGCTGTCCTCGTGTGCTAGAGACTGCTTCTGGAAGAGTCCTGGCAGGAGTCATCTGCACCCTAGAGGGAAGATTCTGCCTTTAGAGATGGTTTTGGCTTACTTTTCCCAGGTGCTGGGCAGGGCGCTCCATCTGTAACTATCCTAGGCAAAATCAAACCCCGATGTTTCCTGGGTGGGGACCTTATCACCAAGTGTGAGCCCAGGCAGGTCTGGCGTGCCTCAGGTGCCCTCGCCCGGAGCCAGGCCTTCGAACTGAGAGGGTGGGGGCTCTGTCAGACGCTGCCTTCTAGCAGCTCCGGGGTCCTCTGCGCTGGTGCGTCTTTACTGCCTGGCTCTCCAGAAACGCAAGCCCGACATGCAGCATCTGCTGACCCCCAGGATGTGAATATTCGCACTGCGGCTGATTTCAGGCCGCTGGCAGGCATCACACCTGATGCTGGCGCCCACAGTCAGCTCCCGGCAGCGGGAGCGCCTTCTCCGGCTGCCTCCAGGGGCCCGTCAGCGGCCTTTTAAGCAAGAGCAGATCTGACATCCTTCCGGGCTTACCTTGCAGGCCCCCTGCCTCCTCTGAGTTTAGGGCTGGGGATACATTCCTCGTGGTCTGAGTTGTTTTTTTCTGCTTTAAACTAGAACCACTCGCATCCAGCCGTTCTAGTTGTCAGGGCTGGTCCGGCTCACCTCGCCTGTTTTTACTGGAAGCAGACGCCCTCTCTTTTCTGTTTTCAGGATAATATCCGGTCACGGTGGGAGAAAGTGGAAAATGCAGGAGGATGCAAAGCGCCCTGCAGGAGGCCGCTGTGGACCCTGTGGGGACTTTTTCTTCTGGCCCAGGGCCTGTGCTGTGTGCAGAGAGGGCCACCTTTGCACAGGGCAGGGCAAGGGCAGGACACAGACGATGCTGACCACAGGGCTGGCCTTGGCAGAGCCTCCGGCTTCTCTGAGCCTCTGTCCCCTCAGCCGCCAAAGGGACTGTCCCCTGCTTTCCTCAGCTTGCAGAGATAAGCCAGGCTCCGCCTTGGTGTGGCCACTTGCTGCTCAGGGGACATCAGGGGACCAAAGGCTTCCTGCGGGCAAAGCAGATGCGAGCATGGGGTTGTCAGCGGCCGCAGGGACCAGCCTGGCCACCTGGCTGGCAGGGATCAGGCCAGCTGTTGTGCTCTGTGGAATCCTGGGTTTACGGGGAGCCTGAGCCTCAGAAACGCCCAGGAATGCATTCTTGGCAGCCCAGGAATCGGAAAATGTGTCTCCCAGGACGGCATTCCTTCCCTGGAGCACAGCTGCCCGGCTCGTGTTTTCACCCTTGAGCCATAATTAGTCCTTGTCCCCGACCCCGAATTCCTGGCCAGCCCCAAAATACACTGAGGCTGCTCCTCATGGCAGCCTGTCCCTCCTGCCCTCCTGTGGGCCCGGCAGGTGGCAGAGGGGCCCGGCATGCACAAGGGAGGGCTGGGGAGGGGTCCCACAGACGCTGCGGGGGCTGGAGATCTGCCGACCGAGGCGGTGGGGCAGGCGCTCGGGGCTGGGATGGAGTGGGTGACCGGTGGCCCTCACTCAGCGCAGGAGGTGAGCACACCGCCGGGGCAGGGGAACATGCTCCAGTACTCCCACCCAGGACGGCTGCCAGGGCCTGGGGCAGAGGAGGCCACCCCTGGACCGGTCAGCTGTCTTCCTCCTGAGCTGAGGGGCAGGAGGGAGCAGGAGATGGGGGTGGAGGGACACACAGGGGTCCCTGGCACACACAGGCTTGCCCGCTGCCAGCAGGTGAGGGCTCTGGCCAGCACCAGGCTCTGCCAATTCCCTGCTGTCCACACTCACCCTCCCCTTGGTGGGCAGAGGCCAGAAAGATAGGGGATGTGCCCCCTGAGCCTCTGCCCTTCCTGGCCTGGCTGGGCTCTGTCCCCAACAGCTGCCCCAGTGTCCCTGTCCCCTCTGCTCCCGGAGGAGGTGACCAGGCCTGCAGGTTTAAGCCCCTTGGCCCAGACCTGGGTCTCCACAGAGGCTGGGGTGGGGGTCAGGGCAGGTAATCACCCCCTCCCTCCTGTGCCTGAGCAATGAATGGCTGGAGCGTGGCCCGAGCCCTGGCCCAGGTCCGGCCCGGGCGTGTTACCCTGCTCAGCAGTGTGAGCACCCCAGGCTCTTGGCATCTGACCAGCCACGTGGTGAGTGCTGACCCTGGACGGAGAGATGAAAGGAAAAGCCTACTTCGGGGGGAGACCGAGGCTCTGGGGGTCAGTGAGTGGGGCTCGGGCTCCTGGCTGGGCCCCCAGCGCCTCTGAGGTCACAGGTCATGGGAGCAGCAGGACACACAGGGCACCAGGCCCCCTTTTGTCCTTGTCAGCCTCGCTGTCGAGGGCAAGGGGCCGTGGTCCCGCCAGGAGGGGCGGGCTATGAGCAGATCCCCAGGCCGTGGAGGCCTCCGCAGGGAGTCCATGCGGGACCGACCCGAGGCTCACGCCCCGGGGCAGTTGCAGGCCCTCGGATCCCTCCGGACGCCGGAGTAGATGGTTGAATGCAACGGCTCGCAGTGTCAACACGCCAGCAGGATGTCTCAGCCAGTCTGGGGGGGCCCCGGGGGTGGGGACACAGTGAAGGCGCGTCCCTGCCTGCGCGCCTCTCCCAGGCTGGCTGCTGGCCTGGATTTGCTGCTGGGACCTCAACCTGGGCCAGGACTTTATCCTAAGGCAGAGGCACCCCTGATCACAGCCGTGAGCCGGCTCAGAGGCCGCTGGGGCCGGCATGGGAAGCAGATGGGATGGCGCGTGTGGGAGAACGCCTAGTACGGTCCCCTCCTCCAGGGGACCTGCCTTCTGCCTTCCCACGCCTGTGCCTGCTCGGGGGCTCCCGGGACACGGGAAACCGCCCAGGGGGAGCCGGCCTGGCTCTCTGCAGTGTGCGGGGTGCCGGCCCGGCCAGAATCAGGAGGCTGGCACTCCGCAGGGCCCCAGCTGTGCGTGAGTGTATGTGTGTGTGTGACCAGGAGGGGCCAGGCCTTTGAGGGTCCATTCCTCTCTGGGACCCTGCTGAGCAGGAGTTTGGATGAGCTGTGGCCCCACTGGGGAGCAGTGGTGGGGGGCTCTGGGAGCCCAGAGGACCCGGGAGGGGGCTGTTCTGGCCCTTGCAGTCGCCCTGAGGAAGGCTGGGGGCTCCGGGACACAGAGCTGAGGGTGGAGAACGGGAGGCCCTTGAGGAGCTGACGGGCAGCACCGTGCTGGGATGGGTGGGTGAGAGGCCACAGTGGCCCCGCTGTGGCTGGGGCTGGACGCGTGGATGGTACCCCCGGGGGCGCTGCTGGGCGGGGCAGCAGGGTTCCTGGGAGCTTCTTTGGCCATCTCTGGGCACCTCGCGGGGTCCGTCTCCCCAGGGCCCCTCCTGGCCGGGCAGCCGGGTGGGGCAGCGGGATGGGCTGGACCCTGTAGGGCACGGTGCCTCCAGAAGCTCCAGCTTCAGCCCCAGGACTCCTCCGAGCTGCCACCCGCCCTCCCAGCCCTCCCGACCAGGGTCTGAAGGGAGAGCGAATTGCTGCAGCCTGGTCTGTGGGTAATCTGCTCCTTTGTGGAAGTGCTGTGGCTCTTAAAAGCCCCGGTGAATGCCCTTAAGGGAACGCGACAACGCTGACGGGGAAAATCGAGAGCCCCGTTCTCCTCCCAGGTCTGCGTTTGCGCAAGCGCGTGCGGCGCCGGGCAGTGTGGATGTCCCGGAAGTCTTCCGCTCAGTCCGCCGCTGGACGCAGCTCGGCCCGAGAGCTGGAGGGTCGGTCCCACGGAGCGCGCCGAGGCCCAGGGGACAGCGGGCCCGGGGTGCCCTTCCCTGCGGCCCCTGGTTGGGGCAGACCCGGGGGCGCCCGTCCCTCTGCCCACTTAGGTTCTTTCTGCTCTGTGATAACGCCCTCCCCCGATGGATGAGAAAACCAGCTGGAAGCTCAGGTGAGGCTGGGTCCTCCTGGCCAACGTGGGGTGGGCATGGGGGCTGGGGGCTGATCTGGCCACCCTGCGGGGACTCCTGCCTTCCGGGGGGACGTGGGCCCAGCTCGCCCACCCCAACCTCACCACCCCAACCTTGTGAGTGGAGGGACCCTGAGGAGAAGCTGTTAAAATCTCAAACTGCCTTCTCATCAGCTCCCAAGTGATAATCAGACTAAATGGTGATCTAAGTTTTCTAAGAGCAAATTAAATATACATAAAAGCAGACTTAGATGATTTATAAAGTTTCTGAAGCAGAAGAGAATCAGTTATGTGCTCGAGAGTTGTTTCAGGGAATTTGTGCTGTGGGCCACCCCCCACCCCCGCCGCCATCAGGCGGAAGGAGATGGGGGGCAGCCCCTCCTCTTCCTCCCTTCAGCTCGGTGGTCCCTTGCCTGGGGATGTGCTTCGTTGGGGGTGCTTTGTCTGCCCTCTGGACAGCGGCGCCTGGAGACAGCGGAGAAGGTCCTGGCCTCCGGGGCTCCTGCCCTGCCTCCAGGGTGCTCCGGGAGTGATGAACAGCTGAGAGGAGCCGGGGAGGGTGTGTGCTTCCTCCTGCGGGGCTGATGCTGTAGCTGCCAGGCGAAGGCCCCGGGCCCGAGACATCTCTAGGACCCCGGTGCCAAGCCCCCGGGGCTCTGCTGTTGCACGCACGTTTCAGTGGGGGGACCGAGGCTCAGCGGTGGGAAGGGACCTGCTCCCGTGGGAGACCAGTAAGACAGGGACCGGCCCAGCGCCGGGGCCCACCTCCTCTCCCCAGGTCTCCAGGGCTTAGGGAGCCACTTGCTAAGGGGCCGGTGAGCTGGGCATGGGGGAGCAGGCTGTGAGGTGTCTGGAACCTGCAGTGGAGTGGCCGGGGGGTAAGGCCTGAAGCGGGTCACGGGGTAGGGGCAGTGAGGGGGGGTATGAAGCGGTGGGCCTGGTGGGGGCAGGGTTCCCTGCCTGCACAGTGGGTCCTGGGTGACGCTGTCTGTAGTGGCCTCTCAGGCCAGGAGACCAAGGGCTGGGCTGACCCGAGGGCTTGTCTGCAGGGGCTGCTGAGGACACCTGCGGCCATGGCGCACCTGAGATGGGCCAGAGGGGAGCGTCGTGGGGCAGGTGATGGCACTGGGGAAGGTGGGGGACGGAATGGTGGAGGGGCAAGGGGGCAAGGGTGGGGGAGTGGCTGGGGGAGGCCCCATCAGTGGGCAGAGGGGACCCCATGCTGGGTGAGGGTTAGACCAGGTATCCTGACGTTGGTGGGCAGAGGGGACTCCATGCTGGGTGAAGGTTAGACCGGGTGTCCTGACGTCGGTGGGCAGAGGGTACCCTGCTCTGGGGGAAGGTTAGACCCGGTGTCCTGACATCGGTGGGCAGAGAGGACCCTGCTCTGGGTGAGAGTTAGACCGGGTGTCCCGAGGGGCCTGCCGGCCGTGACTCACCTGGCAGCTCATCCGTCCGTCCACCACCTGTCACGAGCCATCACTCATCGTCCCTCCACCATCCGTCTGTCCATCCATGCACCCACCCACCTTTCCCTTTTCTCCTTCAGTCCTTCTCCCCTTTTCCTGCCTTTCCCCAAGTTCACTACAGCCTCTGCGAATATTCTCCCCATCTCTGATGGGGGAGGGCGTGTCTGTAGCTGAGAAGCCCCCTCCTCATGCCTCATCTCACCACCCAGAACAGCTGGCCCCCGGCCCTGCAGGCTCAGGCCTGCTGACTCCTGGCATGAGAGCTGGGCTGCGGGCAGAGGCTCTCCCCAGCCCCCTTGAGGTCTTGCCAAGGGAGGCAGGCAGCCCCTGTCCAACCCTGACTGGCCCCTTAGCTGCTGGGTTGGCCTGGTGGCTCACGTCGGAGAGCCGAGATGCGGCCGGGGCCGTGATGAAACCCCGCTGGCAAGGGCGGCCCTGCTCGCGGCTCCGTGGGTGGCTAGCAGGCGGGTGGGCTGCAGCCGGGGCCTTCCTGGCTTCCCCTTGGAATGCTGGTCCCTGAGGTCGAGGGTGGTGTGCGCACGAGCTCCCGGGGACCTTGGGGTCGGTTCTCAGGACCCGCTTAGGACCAGAAGTGCCTTTTAGAGCCAGTTCTGGGCCCAAGTGGCCCCCGAGGCTCAGTCAGAGCTCAGGATTCATGGGTAGCACAGACTCCCGGCCCCCGCGAGAGCTGCTGCTCCCGCTCTGGGCTGAGCCCAGAACCCCGAGCAGGGGCCTCCGGAGACCACCGATCCCTCCCATAGTGTTGCAGCAGAGCAGGGAGGCCGGCTGAACGATCACCTCTGGGGGACAGGCTCATGGCACACAAGCAGGTTCCCGCCCTGGGCCCCCATTCTTCCCCCTGAGCCCTGCAGACCTGCTCAGGAGGGCTGGTGTGTGCTCAGTCACCTGTCCCGTCTGCCTCTTTGTGACTCCCTGGTCTGTAGCCCGCCAGGATCCTCTGTCCATGGGATTCTCCAGGCAAGAATACTGGAGTGGGTTGCCATTTCCTCCTCCAGGGGATCTTCCCGACCCAGGGATCAAACAAACTCTTGTCTCCTGTATTGCAGGTGGATTCTTTACCACTGAGCTCCCACTTCAGAGGGGCCGGGGGGGGGGGATGTCAAACATCAGCTGTCAAAGGAAGGTGTTCAGGGGTCCCTCTACCAGCTGCTAACTGGGAGAACTGGCAAAATGGGGCACTTCCCTGAGCCTCAGTTTTTCCACTCAAAAACTGGGCACAGTTGGGTTACTGGGAGGAGGCAGCCTGGCTGTCTGGAGTAGGTCCGGCATAGAGCGCCTGTGGGCAGTATCCTCTCCTCTCCCACAGCTGGGCCCCGGAAGCCTACTGCTTCTGTGCATCCAGCCTCCCCACAGCCTCAGCTGGCCCCCTTCCCCCACTCAGGCCAGGCCCTTTGCTGCCAGCAAACCTGGTGGGCACCCCCATCTCTCCGTAGGCCCGGCTGCGGTGGATGCCCTGGGGTCCGGCCCCACTCTGATTGAGGGTGGCGGAGCAGGCTGCCCCATTGGCTTCTACTGGGGCCTCACCCTAGGGCTGCAGACTCAGAGTCTGCAGGGCTCTGGAGCCGGACAGGGTGGGCGGTGGCGGGGAGCTGGGACCTCTCAGAGGGCGAGCCAGCCATCGCTGGGCACTGGCTGATGCCTCCATGATGGCCCCTGCAGCTGGAGCTTCCAATATTTCCAGAAAGCCAGAAATCTGGGCTTTGATCTGAAATCTGTTTATAAATGTCAACCATGAGCGAATGTGTGTAAACCCAGTGCAATGGAGATGGATACGTAAGGAAACACAGGAGGGGTTGAGGTTGGAGCCCAGGATGGGGGGAAGGGGAGGGGGTGGTGGGAAGCTTACAGGGCTGCCTGGAGATGGAAGGGCGTTCGGCACCTTCGCTCCCAGCAGAGCTGTGAGTGTGTGAGCCTGAGCAACGGTGTGTCTAAGTCCTTGTTAACACCCTGCCCTGCCCTTCCGACTTGTGGTTCAGGGGCCCTGCAGGAATCAGCTGTGTCCTGTCTGTGGAGCGGCCACCATGGAGGAGCGTGGCCAGGCCCCCTCAAGTTCACCCGGCGTGCTGTGGGGGCCGGGGGCTCCCAGGGGGAGGTCTGCAGGGCCATTAGGGTCACCAAGCCTGGACAGGGGCTCCAGATGCCGGCTCCACGCATCCAATTTCAGACTTAATCCTGGCAGTCCCCCGGGACCGAGGGAACCGTGATCATCAGCGTTGGGGAGTGGACGGCAGCCCCTGGTGTGTGTCTGCTCATCACGCTGCCGGCTTAGAAGGCTGGGGCCTCGCGGGACTCTGAACAGCCCTCCAAAGAGGTGGCAGGGGGTGGGGCCAATGCGTGCTGTCTCTTTCTGCGGGATACACTTGGATGCCCGGGTGTGCTGGTGGAGGGGTGTGTGTCCATGTGTGTTTCTGAAGGCGTGTCTGTGCCCGTTTCTGTGTGTGTGTCACGAGAGTTGATGCCTTTGCAGAGTTGTCAGCAGAGGGCAGGGTGCATGGAGGCCAGCCCAAGGTCTCGGCAACTTCAGCCTGACATGGGCGAGAGTGGAGATTGGCCTGGGAGGCCTGGGAGAGGGTCCAGAGGGTTGGAGCTGAGGGATCCCTGGGCACGGAAGCCCTCCTCATTGGTGTGGGTGGGGAAACTGAGGCAGAGTCAGAGGCTGGGAGACAGGAGGAGGAGGGGCGTGATGAGAGCCAGGATGGGTGGAGGGGACTACGGGCCTGGCTTACCTTCCTATAAAAAGCCACGAAACCTGCCCAAGCCAGCCGTGGAGGAGAGGGCTCCGGGCTGGGGCGCTCCTGGCCCCCCACCCGCACCACCTCAGTGCCCGCCCCGCCTCTAAGATATGGGTGCTCAGCACACTATTAGCCCCAGGCAGCTGCCGTTCCCTGCTCAATCTGCTAAATTTATGCTTCTGGGAAGACGCACACCCTCAGCCAGAGCTGAGTGGGATTCATACGAAGGTGGGAGAAAGCCCGCTTCCTTCACGTCAACGTGTCAGAGGCTGAGAGCATCAGCTTCGCCCTCTCTGACAGCTCGGTCTCCAGACGCCCAGCCTGGCTGTGCCCGAGACTCCGTATGGCCGGAGACCGCCTGGGCTGTAGGCAGCCCCTGCCTTTACGATAGCGTGAAGTGAGCACAGCGTCATCGCTCTCATCTCAGTGCACGACTGCTCAGTGGCCGTCTGAGGACGTTCACAGCGCTGTGTACCTGTCACACCATCTGCACCTGCATCTTCGTCGTCTCCAGCAACTCCGCCCCTTAACCGCTAACCCCTCCCCTCCCCCAGCCCCCGCCCTCACCCTTCTCCTTTTTGTCTCCGTGAAACTGACTGCTCTTGGTACTTCATTTGCGTGTGATTGCGGAACTATATCGTGTCCTCCCTTCTGCGACAGGCCTGACTTGGCATGACGTCATCCAGGTTTCTCCTCGTTGGAGCAGGTGTCAGAGCCTCGTTCCTTATTATGGCTCGATCCTGTTCCACTGTATGGATGGACCACAGTTTGCTTATCGATTTACCCAGCCACGGACACTTGGGCTGCTTCCGCTTTTGGCTGTTGTGAGTGACGAACGTGGGTGTGTGAACACTGGTGCCAGTCTGTGCCCTCTTTTGAGTGGTCACCCAGGAGCGGAGACGCTGGTAATTCTGTGCTCACCCTTCTGGGGAAGCGCCACGCCGGTTCACAGCCCCGCCCACAGCCGATTCACAGCCCCGCCCACAGCCGGTTCACAGCCCCGCCCACAGCCGGTTCACAGCCCCGCCCACAGCCGGTTCACAGCCCCGCCCGCAGCCGGTTCACAGCCCCGCCCGCAGTGCACAGGCTTCTGTTGCTCCACAACCTGGCCAGCCCTGGTTGTTTTCTCTTTCTCTGGTAGTGGCCAAACTAGTGGGTGTGCGGCGACGTCTCAGTGTGCTTTAGACTCGCGTTTCCCTGATGGCTGGTGATGCTGAGCGTCCTCTCCTGGGCTCGTTGGCCACCACTGGGGAAATGTCTATTCAAACGCTTTGCCCATTTTTGCACTGGGACCTGCAATCTTTTTGAAGCCTGTCTCCCTAAGTCACAGAGGTTAACACTGCTGCCAGGCTGGGTCTCGATGGTCTGAATTTGAACTGTGGGAGCCCGGAGCCCGTCATGCTGGAGGACTCTGGGGTGGGGGCTCTGGGAGGCTGAGAGGATGAGGACAGGAATCCTCTCAGGGGGACAGTGCCAGGAGATGGGGTGCTGAATGATGGCAGAGCCCCCCGATTGCAGGTGCTGGGGGCGCAGTATGGGCAGAGGAATCTCCTGATGGAAGAGAGTGAGGACCCAGGGTGTACATGCTGAGTGGGGGCCTTTGGGGACAGTCTTCCTGGTGCTGGCTTATTCTCCTGCCACGCCGGGGGCTTATGTCACATTTGTCCTGCCAACTGTTCACTCAGCAAACACTCCTGGGCACTGTGTGCCAGGGCATGTGGTGCCCAGTGGTAACCAGTCAACTGGGTTTCTCTCCTGACACAGCCCACAGTTCTTTTTTAAAAAAACTTCTTATTTTATTTTAAAAAATCTTTTGGCCATGCCACACAGCATGTGAGATCTTAGTTCCTTGAACAGAGATCGAACCCATGCCTCCTACATTAGGGGCAGGAGTCTTAACCACTGGACCACCAGGGGAGTCCCAGGGCACAGTTTTGAGCTGTGCCACCCAATTTTTGTGAGTACTCAGTTCAGTTCAGTTCAGTCGCTCACTCCTGTCCGACTCTGCGACCGCATGAATCGCAGCACTCCAGTCCTCCCTGCCTATCACCAACTCCTGGAGTTCACTCAAACTCATGTCCATCAAGTCGGTGATGCCATCCAGCCATTTCATCCTCTGTCGTCCCCTTCTCCTCCTGCCCCCAATGCCTCCCAGCATCAGGGTGTTTTCCAATGAGTCAACTGTTCGCATGAGGTGGCCAAAGTACTGGAGTTTCAGCTTCAGCATCAGTCCCTCCAATGAACACCTAGGACTGATCTCCTTCAGGATGGACTGGTTGGATCTCCTTGCAGTCCAAGGGACTCTCAAGAGTCTTCTCCAACACCATAGTTCAAAAGTATCAATTCTTTGGCGCTCAGGTTTCTTCACAGTCCAACTCTCACATCCATACGTGACCACTGGAAAAACCATAGTCTTGACTAAACGGACCTTTGTTGGCAAAGTAATGTCTCTGCTTTTGAATATGCTGCCTAGATTGGTCATAACTTTCCTTCCAAGGAGTAAGCATCTTTTAATTTCATGGCTGCAGTCATCATCTGCAGTGATTTTGGGCCCCCCAAAATAAAGTCTGCCACTGTTTCCACTGTTTCCCCACCTATTTGCCATGAAGTGATGGGACCAGATGCCATGATCTTCGTTTTCTGAATGTTGAGCTTTAAGCCAACTTTTTCACTCTCCACTTTCACTGTCATCAAGAGGCTTTTTAGTTCCTCTTCACTTTCTGCCATAAGGGTGGTGTCATCTGCATATCTGAGGTTATTGATATTTCTCTCGGCAATCTTGATTCCAGCTTGTGCTTCTTCCAGTCCAGCGTTTCTCATGATGTACTCTGCATACAAGTTAAATAAGCAGGGTGGCAATATACCACCTTGATGTACTCCTTTTCCTATTTGGAACCAGTCTGTTGTTCCATGTCCAGTTCTAACTGTTGCTTCCTGACCTGCATATAGCTTTCTCAAGAGGCAGGTCAGGTGGTCTGGTATTCCCAGCTCTTTCAGAATTTTCCATAGTTGATTGTGATCCACACAGTCAAAGGCTTTGGCATAGTCAATAAAGCAGAAGTAGATGTTTTTCTGGAACTCTCTTGCTTTTTCGATGATCCAGCGGATGTTGGCAATTTGATCTCTGGTTCCTCTGCCTTTTCTAAAACTAACTTGAATATCTGGAAGTTCATGGTTCGCGTATTGCTGAAGCCTGGCTTGGAGAATTTTGAGCATTACTTTACTAGCGTGTGAGATGAGTGCAATTGTGCGGTAGTTTGAGCATTCTTTGGCATTGCCTTTCTTTGGGGTTGGAATGAAAACTGCCCTTTTCCAGTCCTGTGGCCACTGCTGAGTTTTCCAAATTTGCTGGCATATTGAGTGCAGCACTTTCACAGCATCATCTTTCAGGATTTGAAATAGCTCAACTGGAATTCCATCACCTCCACTAGCTTTGTTCCTAGTGATGCTTTCTAAGGCCCACTTGACTTTACATTCCAGGATGTCTGGCTCTAGGTGAGTGATCACACCATCATGATTATCTGTGTTGTGAAGATCTTTTTTGTACAGTTCTTCTGTGTATTCTTGCCATCTCTTCTTAATATCTTCTGCTTCTGTTAGGTCCATACCATTTCTGTCCTTTATCAAGCCCATCTTTGCATGAAATGTTCCCTTGGTATCTCTAATTTTCTTGAAGAGATCTCTAGTCTTTCCCATTCTGTTGTTTTCCTCTATTTCTTTGCATTGATCGCCGAGGAAGGCTTTCTTATCTCTTCTTGCTATTTTTTGGAACTCTGCATTCAGATGCTTATATCTTTCCTTTTCTCCTTTGCTTTTTGCTTCTCTTCTTTTCACAGCTATTTGTAAGGCCTCCTCAGCCAGCCATTTTGCTTTTTTGTATTTCTTTTCCATGGGGATGGTCTTGATCCCTGTCTCCTGTACAATGTCACGAACCTCAGTCCATAGTTCATCAGGCACTCTGTCTATCAGATCTAGTCCCTTCAATCTATTTCTCACTTCCACTGTATAATCATAAGGGATTTGATTTAGGTCATACCTGAATGGTCTAGGTATTTGCTCCAAAGGTAGTCAAATAAGATCTCGCTAGCTTAGTTCTCTGGAGAAGGCAATGGCACCCCACTCCAGTACTCTTGCCTGGAAAATCCCATGGGTGGAGGAGCCTGGTAGGCTGCAGTCCATGGGGTTGCTAAGAGTCGGACACGACTGAGCGACTTCACTTTCACTTTGAATGGTCTAGTGGTTTTCCCTACTTTCTTCAATTTAAGTCTGAATTTTGCAATAAGGAGTTCATGATCTGAGCCACAGTCAGCTCCCGGTCTTGTTTTTGCTGACTGTATAGAGCTTCTCCATCTTTGGCTGCAAAGAATATAATCAATCTGATTTCGGTGTTGACCATCTGGCGATGTCCATGTGTAGAGTCTTCTCTTGTGTTGTTGGAAAAGGGTGTTTGCTATGACCAGTGTGTTCTCTTGGAAAAACTCTATTAGCCTTTGCCCTGCTTCATTCTGTACTCCAAGGCCAAATTTGCCTGTTACTCCAGGTGCTTCTTGACTTCCCACTTTTGCATTCCAGTCCCCTATAATGAAAAGGACATCTTTTTTTGGTGTTAATTCTAAAAGGTCTTGTAGGTCTTCATAGAACTGTTCAACTTCAGCTTCTTCAGCATTACTGATTGGAGCGTAGGCTTGGATTACCATGATATTGAATGGTTTGCCTTGGAAACGAACAGAGATCATTCTGTTGTTTTTGAGATTGCATGCAAGTACTGCATTTCGGACTCCTTTGTTGACCATGATGGCTACTCCATTTCTTCTGAGGGATTCCTTCCCACAGTAGTAGATATAACGGTCATCTGAGTTAAATTCACCCATTCCAGTCCATTTCAGTTCACTGATTCCTAGAATGTCAATGTTCACTCTTGCCATCTCCTGTTTGACCACTTCCAGTTTGCCTTGATTCATGGACCTGACCTTCCAGATTCTTATGCAATATTGCTCTTTGCAGCATCGGGCCTTGCTTCGATCGCCAGTCACATCCACAACTGGGTATTGCTTTTGTTTGGGCTCCATCCCTTTGTGAGTACTAGTCACTTCTAACTAATCCAATTCAAGGCAATAAAATAAAATGGGGCTTCTTCTAGCCAAGATGGAGTGCTATGGACCATATTCATCTTCCCACCTGACATAAGCTAGAAGTAGACAGAAATATATTTAAAAGCCCATTCTCAAGATGAGGGACATCAGGCAGTGGAGTAGGGTTAGAGGCTGAGAACCCTCCCTGAGTCGGGAGGGAGCGCTGACGTGGGCGACCCTCCCTGATTCTGGAGCAGGAGCTGATGCGGGAACCAGGGAGCTGAAAATGTGGGAGGAACGAGCGGCACACGGGAGCCCTGGGCTCGCAGAGGGCCCCGCTCAGGGCTCTGCTGACTCTGCTGAGGGATTATCGGCACATGTGAGTCAGGGAAATGCTTGAGGTAGGAAAGGATTTGGGGTAATCCTGGTGTTCAGGGGTGGTGTCTGTCCCACAGTCATCTAGAAAAGTTCAGGACTCCTGGGCCTGAGGCAGAGGCCTTCCAAGGGCCTTATGTCTGCGGCCGGTGACCCAGACTTAAAGCCTGTTCCACTTCTGCCTAGAAAGCCTTTAAAGCAATGCCCCAAGGGATCAAACTCTTTCCACATCTCAGAAAGAGCTCAAGAACCCAGTAACCGACCAGGTAAAACTCACAATGTCTGGAATCCCATAAAAAACACAAACATGCACAGGAGTTGGAAAATGCAATGCAAAATGAGGAGATAAATCATCAAAACCAAACCAGCACTGACACAGATGTTAGGATGAGCAGAGAGAAGCGTTAAAACAGTTATTACAACTGGATTCCATATGTTCAAAGAGTTAAGCAGAGATATGGAAGATGTTAAAAAAACAACTCAGACCAAACTTCTAGAGATAAAAACTCCAGTGCCTCAATTAAAAACTCAGGGTTTATAATTGATGATGGATTAGATATTTCAGGAGAAATGATTAGCAAAGTTGGAGATAAAACCATAGAAATTATCTGAATTGAAACATAGAAAAACATTAATTTAAAAATAAATAGAGTGTCAGTGAATATTGAGAAAGCTGCAAGTTGCTTAATATGCTTAATTAGAGTATCTGAAGGAGGGAGAGGGGTGGGACAGAAAAATACTGGAAGAAATAACGGCCAAATTTTTATCATGGATGAGGAAAATGTACATATCCAAGAAGCTTAAGGAAGTCCCAGCAGGAGAAACATAAAAAAAAACACACCAAAGTGCACCTCCATCAAATTGCTCAAAGGCAGTGATAAAGACAAAAATCTAAAAGCAGCCGGAAAGTAAAAGAGAAGATTCATACTGTGGGAGCAAAGTAAGGATGGCGGCGGATGGAAAATGCGGAGCAGATTGTGGAGCAACATAATCCACGTCCTCAACGGAAAAGAATCAGTCAACGTAGAATTCTATACCCGGTACAATGTCTTTCTAAGACAAAGCAAAAAAAGGCAGCTACAAACATACAAAGGCTGAAAGGACTCAGCAGAAGACCTGCGGTACAAGAAGTGGTAAAGGAGGTCCTTCGTGGAGAAAGAAGATGGTACTGGGTGGGCATCTGGAGCCACATTCAGTGGTGGGAAGTACTGAAGCCAGCACTTTTATACGTAAACATGAGATGCATTATTACTGTTCAACTACATTTAACAGATAACTGTTTAAACAAAGATGGTCATAGTGCAACATGGAGTTTATGACACGTGCTAAGTCACTTCAGTCGTGTCCGACTCTTTGCGACCCCATGGACTGTAGCCTGTCATGGGATCCTCTGTCCATGGGATTCTTCGGGCAAGAAGATTGGAGTGGGTTGCCACGCCCCCTCCTCTAGGGGATCTTCCCGACTCGGGGATCAATCCTGCATCTCTTGTGTCTCTTGCATTGGCAGGTAGGTTCTTTACCACTACCACCACCTGGGAAGCCCATTCATGACCTACAATTAAGTAAAATGTATAAAACAGCAACATAAAGTTTTGAAGGGAATAAGTGAAAATCTTCTATTTTAACGTTATTATATTGTACATGAAGTGCTATAACATCACTTGACGTGGACTGTGATAAGCTAAATATGCTTCCTATAAACGTTAAAACAATCAACAAGCTACACATCTAGGAACCGTAGCTAATTAGCCAACAAAAAGATAAAATCATAAAACATATTGAATTAATCCCAATGAAGGCAGAAAAAAATGAAAAGGAGAAAAACAGATGGAACAAATAGAAAACAACAAGATAACGGACTTCAACCTACCAATAGAACATTAAATGTAAATGGTCTAAATAGCCCAAGCGAGAGACAGATTGACAGATTGGGTAGAAAAGCAAGATCCAGCTATACTTTGTCTGTAAGAAACACACTTTAAATATAAAGATACAAATAAGTTAAAAGTAAAAGAATTGGAGGGGACACCCCTGGTGGTACAGGGGATAAGAGTCTGCTCTCCAAAACAGGGCACATGGTCTCGATCCCTGGTTTAGGAAGATGCCACATGCCTTGGAGCAACCAAGCCCTTGTGCCGTAACTACCGAGCTTGCACCCTCAGGCCCGTGAGAGCCGCAGTTACCGAGGCCACGTGCTGCAGTGAAAAGTAGCCCCCACTTTCTGTAGCTAGAGAAAGCCCGCACAAAGCAGTGAAGACCCAGCACGGCCAAAAGGTAAACTGAATAAATACTTAAAGAAAAGAATTGGAAAAAAAATCCTATGCTAACACTAATCACAAGACGTCTGTAGTGGCTGTATTAATGCCAGACAAGACAGCTTTCAGAGCACAGAATACTGCCGGGGATGAAGAAAAGTGTTTCGTGATGATAAAGGGGTCAATTCATGGAGAGGACGTAATAATCCTAGATGTTCATGCAACAAATAAGAGAGCTTCAAAATACACAGGGCAGAAACTAACAGAACCAAGAGGAGAATTAGAAAAAGTCCACAATTAAAGCCAGAATCGTAATATCTCTTTTTAAATAATTGTCACAAGTCAGTAATCAGTAAGGCTATCAAAGACTTAGAAGTCAGACTCAACCGACTTTCATGCAACCCTCGCCCCCGACAAGAGGATGGCCATGCGTTTCATGCATGTATGGAGCATTTACTAGGATGGATTGCATTCCAGGCCACAACGCAAACTCCCAGAATATGAAAGGAACCAAGTCATAAAAAGTATGTTATCAGACTATAGTGGAATTAAATGAGAAATGGAAGATTTCTGGAAAATCCCCCAGATTTGGAAACTAACACATTTCTTAATAACCCATGGGCCAAAGAAGAAGCCAGAAGGGAAGCTGAAAAGTATTTTGAACTGAATCAAAATGAAAACCGCAAATCCCACAGAAAATGTGTGGATTTGGCTAAGTCACTCCTCAGGGGGACATCATTTATAGCATCGAATGCCTATATTAGAAAGGAAAAAAGATTTCAAATCAATGACTTCAGTGTCCACCTTCAGAACCTAGAAAAACGGGAACAAATGAATCCCAAAGTAAGAAGCAGAAAAGCCGTAATAAAGATTAGAGTGAAAAATCAATGAACCAGTAAACAGAAAAACAATAAGAATCAGTGAAACCAAAGCTGGTTCTCCAAGAGGATCAATAACAGCAATAACCCGTTAGCTTGCTGGATCAAGAGAAAAAGGGGGAAAACAAATTACCAGTATCAGGAATGAAAGAGGTGACATCAGAACCGATTCCACGGACATAAAAAGCACAAGGAATGCTAGGAAGAACTTTATATCAATAAATTCAACTACTTGGCGACTTCCTTGGCGGCCCAGTGGAAAGACCTCACTTTCCAATGTAGAGGGTTTGAGTTTGATCCCGGTCCAGAGCTAAGATCCCATGTGCCTCACAGCCGAAAAACCAAAACATGAAATAGAAGCAATGTTTCACGTAACCAATAAAACCAAAGATAAAACCGATAAAACCAAAAAATTTATTGAATGTAACCAATTCAATGGTCCACATAAAAAAAACTTTAAAAAAAATCAGTGACTTAAAGGAAATGTATAAAATGTGTAAAATTGTACATGAAGTGCTATGACATCGCTTAAGTGGACTGTGATCAGTTACATATGCTTCCTATAAACCTTAAAACAATCGATAAACCACACATCAAGGAACCATAGCTAATCAGCCGGCAAAAAGATAAAGAAAATGGACAGATTCCTTGAAAGACAAAAATTACCAGCGCAGGATGAAACAGATGGCCAGGTAGCCTTATATCTATGAAAGAAATACAGTTTGTACTTAGACGCCTTCCTACCTGAAAGACCCAGGTGGCTTCCCTGAAGAATGCTACTATGCTTAAGGAAAAGACATTACCACCAACCAATAATGGTTAATAGCACGCAGCACCGGTCAGGATGCCCAGCCTGGTTAGCTGTCACAGGGACGAAGTTAGAACCACGGTGGTAGGTGTCCCCCGCCTATCAGAGCAGCAACACTGCAAGGCTGGCGAAACGAACAAAAGACTGGCCTGGCCGCGCCCCGGTCCGAGAGGCGGGGGCGGGGCTGGGGCGCTCAGACCTGCTGCGGGCAACGTAAGGGGAGCGACCACCTTGGGGAGCAAGCTGACAGCTTCGTTTCAGATTAGTTTATTTATTTTAATTGGAGGCTAGTTACTTTACAATATAGTGGTGGTTTTTGCCATGCATTCACATGAATCAGCCATGGGTGTACATGTGTCCCCCATCCTGAACCCCCCTCCCCACTCCCTCCCCACACCATCCCTCAGGGTGGTCCCAGAGCACCGGCTTTGAGTGCCCTGTTTCATGCATCAAACTTGGACTGGTCATCTATCTTACATATGGCAACGTACATGTTTCAATGCTATTCTCTCAAATCATCCCACCCTGGCTTTCTCCCAGAGTCCAAAAAGTCTGTTCTTTACATCTGTGTCTCTTTCGCTGTCTTGCATATAGGGTCGTCGTTACCATCTTTCTAAACTGCATATACATGCATTAATATACCGTGTTGTGTTTTTCTTTCTGACTGACTTCACTCTGTGTAATAGGCTCCAAGCTGACATCTTTTTAAACATTGTATGGACACCTGCTGTGTGATCCAGACGTTCCTCTGCGAGGGGAAGGGCCCACGTACATGGAGCTGGGCCTGGAGGTGCATCACGGCCTTAACAGCCCGGAGCCAACACAGCCCCGACGTCCATCAGCCGAGCGCACAGATGAGCCTGGCGAGTCCAAACGTGGACACCTCTCACTGAAAAACAGCACACTGCGCGTGAGTGTCTGAATGCTGAATGAAGGAAGCAGATAAAATGTAAGTGATGAGTCTGCAAAGAATGCATAGAACGTTCCAGAAAGTGCAAACTTGAGAGTCCCTTGGACAGCAAGGAGATCAAACCAGTCAATCCTAAAGGAGACCAACCTTGAATACTCTTTGGAAGGACTGATAACGAAAGGACTGATTACTTTGGCCACTGATAACGAAAAGCCGACTCATTGGAAAAGCCCCTGATGCTGGGAGAGACTGAGGGCGGGAGGAGAAGGGGACGACAGAGGATGAGATGGTTGGATGGCATCACCGACTCAATGGACATGAGTTTGAGCAAACTTTGGGAGCTGGTGAAGGACAGGGAGGCCTGGTGTGCTGCAGTCCACGGGGTCACAAAGAGTCAGATGCGACTTAGCGACTAAACAGCGATTCTTAATGACAGAATACGGATCAGAACCGCCCGGTGGCTGAGGCCAGGTGCAGAGGGTGAGTGGGCTGGTGACCGCGCGGCTCCAGGTTGTCACGTGCTGGGCCTGGATGGTTTTGCTGTGCACACTCAGGTCAGGTCAGGTCAGTTCAGGCGCTCAGTCGTGTCCGACTCTTTGGACCCCATGGAAAGCAGCACTCCAGGCCTCCCTGTCCATCACCAACTCCTGGAGTCCACCCAAACCCACGTCCATTGAGTCAGTGATGCCATCCAACCGTCTCATCCTCTGTCGTCCCCTTCTCCTCCTGCCCTCAATCTTTCCCAGCATCAGGGTCTTTTCAAATGAGTCAGCTCTTCGAATCAGGTGGCCAAAGCATTGGAGTTTCAGCTTCAGCATCAGCCCTTCCAGTGAACACCCAGGCCTGATTTCCTCTGGGATGCTCGGGTCAGTACCTCTCAAACCGTTGACCACAAACGCGCATGGTTTACTCGTGTCGGTCATACAGCAATAAACCGATTAAATCAAGTACAGTCTTAAAATCCAGCCCTGCGGTTGGAACAGCCCCCTGTCCAGACCTCAGTGGCCCCGTCGGCCAGTGGCCCCACGCTGGACGGGGCGAGTGAAGAGTGCCTTGAGGAGATGTGTGGGAGACAGTGCCTTAGAGGGATCAAGGCACGCTGAGCGGGCTGTGGCCAGTGGCTCCATTCCCCCATGGACGTGAACCACCTGGGGGACAGCTGTGGGGGTGACCAGGTCCTGGGGGCCCCTGGGGGGGGCGGGCCCTTTCTCACCCAGTCAGGGCAGAGGTGTGGTGGCCGCCCTGCAGGGTGGTCCTGATGCCAGGTTCCCGTGGTGGGGGTGGGGGCAGGGATGCTGTCCAGGAGGGAGGCCTTGGTGAGCTCCGGTCGCGGGGGGGGCGGGGGGGGCCTGTGTTGAGCGAGCAACAGCCTCAGTCCCACGGGCTGTTGCTGGTCCCTTGCTGCTTATCTCTGGGGAGTGGGGGATGGAGCGGCCCCACCCCTGCAGGTGGGGTTACAGGCAGTGGCCGCAGGTCTCCATGCCTCCCTGACCCTGGCCCAGCGGAGCTGCAGGCAGCACACAGGGGGCCCAGGTGGGTTCAAGCTCTGGGCAGAGCCCCCTGCTCTGAGCTCCTACCTTCTCCCTCCAGCCTGGGGATTCTGCCACTGATGGGGGGACCCCCGGCTGGGACTCTGGAGCCTGACTTCCTGCCTCCCACCACCATGTCCCTGAGTGGAGGGGCCGGTTCAGGATCAGGTGCCAGCTCAGGGTGGCACAGTTTAGTCTCACAGCCCCTGCGTGGGGACAGTGAGGCTGGGAGCCAGCCTGAAGGTAGGGGCACAGCCAGCCCTGGGGGTGATGCTGCCCCCCAGGCCGGGGAGCGGGTGCGGGAGGCAGGGACAGTGCGGGGTGGGTGGTCGAGGCTTGTGCGTGGCTGGGCAGGCGGGGGCTGGTGGTCTCCACTCGGGCTGGCGCCTGGCCTTCACTCGTCCCACGCCTGGTAGCACTGGTGGCCTTTCCTTGCTTTGTCCCGTCTGTCCCTCGGGTGAAATTGAGCAAACCCGTAAAAGCCAAATGGACCTGATTGCAGAGGACGGTCCACGGCCCAGGTGCGCGTCGGGACTCGTGAAGCTGAGTTGATAAAAATGTAATAAGTTCCAGCGGAAGATGTATGTCATGACAGGTACGGCGGGGCCGTGGACTATGCCTACAATTAATTAACCTCCACGCCGTTCATTAAGCTCCGGTATTTATGAGCTTGGCACCACACGATCGGGCAAAGCCACGGGGCGGGGGTTGGGGGCAAGGGGGGCAGACCCGATGAGAACCAACGAGCGGACTGTCGGCCGAGGGGTCCCTGAGGCCGGCCCCCAGCACTGGCGTCTGCGGGGGGCTCGCCCGCTCCGGACCCGAGTGGCCACTGTGGAGCGGCCGCCGCTCCTCCCGGCTCATTCCTTGTGTGGTTGGAAATAATCGTGCTTGTGGTTTGCACAGAAACCCTGCCCCGCATTGATTTTTCAATTACGGCGGGAAGAAAACAAGCGAGACGGAAAGAGAGGGCCTGGCGCGGGTGGCCGCGGCGTTACAGCTGGTGACCCCCAGGCGGGGAGCCCGGTGGGCCAGGGACCTTGGGCCAGTCAGCACCTCGGGGACTCTGAGCTACAGGTGCTCTCAGATGTCCCGGCCTGTCCACCCGAGGAAACGGATCCTGGGTGGGGGAGGGCCTCACCCGCGGGCGGAGGCCAGGTGGACTGGGCGCCCCAGCCCTGGAGTCCTCGGGGCGGGGTGGTGCCCAGGGAAGCAGCCCAGCGCTGCCCAGGACCCTCGGGCCAGGGAGGGGTCAGTGCTCTGCCGTGGTATGAGCGCGTGAGGGCAGGACAAGCTGGAACCTTCTGGCGGGTGGGGGGGTCCATGTAGCCCTGTGGGAGTGTGCAGCTAGCTAAGGATGCTGGGACTGGCACCCTCTGCAAACCATCTCCAGTACCCCGCCCGCATGAGCACCCGCCCTTGGGTGACATCACCGTGGGCCTCTCTGCGCTACGCATGAGCACCGGCCCTTGGGTGGCATCACCGGGGGCCTCTCCGCGCTACGCATGAGCACCCGCCCTTGGGTGACATCACCGGGGGCCTCTCTGCGCTACGCATGAGCACCCGCCCTTGGGTGGCATCACCGGGGGCCTCTCCACGCTACACATGAGCACCCGCCCTTGGGTGGCATCACCGGGGGCCTCTCCGCGCCTTTAGAGTCTCTGTCTTGGCCAGAGTGCTGTCCTTGGCTCCTCCCAGAGCCCCCCACCTTGTCCTGTCTACCCCTCCCCATTTGGCTTCTTGTTTCCAATCTGGCCAGCATCACCAGGCTGTTGGGGGGATGGGTGCGGTCTGGGGTGCAGGGCTGGCTCTCTCTGCCTCCTTGGCCCCGGGGCAGCGAGCCCACAGTGGGAGCAGGGGAGCTTTAAAGTCGGTTCATGATTAGGGCGCCCGGCAGCCCTGGCCAATGGGCAGAGGGGAGGGGGCTCTGGGCAGGTGGGTCTTGGGGGTCCTAGGACCCCGCAGGGGGTGCTGAAGCTGGATTTGGGTGTCACAACCAGAGGGGTGCCTGCAGGTGTCTGGCACCTCTTTGCTCTGCCTCCTCGTCCCGTCCCGGAGCCTGGGACCCTGAGCCTGGGTGGGGGGTGACAGTGCCGTGACGAGTAAACCTGGGTGCTGGTGGCAAATCGAGGGCCCCAGGCCCCTGGCTGGCTCGGAGGCAGCCCCAACCAGGGCTCTGAGCCACAGGAGCTGAGCTGAGTGCAGAGCAGCCCAGGGGGCTTCCTGGAGGTGGAGGCGGGACAGCTAGACTCAGACACAGGGTGGGGCCGGCTCTCAGCGCCTCCACGGCAGCCCGGAGCTCAGGGATGACGTCTCGCAGTGCCGGGCGTGATGCTGGGGTGGGAGGCAGCCCGGAGCTCAGGGATGACATCTCGCAGTGCCGGGCGTGATGCTGGGGTGGGAGTGGGGTGGCGATGGGGCCGGCAAGCTCTTTGCAAGCAGACACTCTTTTGGAGGCTCAGGCACAGCCTAGACTGGGCTTTAATTGAAAAATCAAACTCGTATTTTCTCCAAAAGAGCCCCGCTCATTTCTAAGCCCCCAGGAAGCTTTACAGACTGTGTTTCCCCGCGTTCTTCTTTGTGAAAGAAGCGGAAACCACACAAAACAGAGCACAGAGCACCTCTTGGCGGCAGCCTCTGTTGCAAGGAATTTTTTGGAGTCCCCTGAGATGGAGGTGACATGTCTGGGGGCCCAGCGCTCTCCTGGATCTGACAGGTGCAAGCCCTGCGGAGGTGAGGACTCAGGGTAGGAGAATGGACCAGGAGCCGGGACTTGGGGAGCCCGTGGGCCTACCCAGGTGTCGAACATCTGGCTTTCTGGTGGCACAGGGGAAGGAGGGGCCAGGGCCTCCGTGGCTCGTCCCGAGACCCGCTCACCGCCTCCTACTCCGCAGTCCACAGCGCCTCACCTCCTCCGGAGCGGGAGGTGGATACAGGGTCCGGGCCCGGCCTGGCGTGTTTGTGTGAACACCACTGTGAGTGTGTATGCACAGGGCCAACTGGGGGTGATCGTCAGGGTGGGTGCCATTTCTCGATGACCATGGGGAGCTGATGGTGGACGCTGTCTGGGGACAGGAAGGGGCAGGTGTTTCTCGGGTTGGGGTCATGCGATTTCTCCAGCTCCTTCTCCAGCCGCAGGAGGACTGGATGGTGGCTCCTTCCTGTGTCCGGGGGGCCCCACGTGGGTGGGGTGTGGGGGTGCGGGGGCTGCACGCCCCGGATGGGCGTCTGCCGGGTCCCCACTGCTCAGCCCCTGCACACGGACTGCACGGGGCTCCTGACCTGGGTGTGGGTGCCGAGATCCTCCTACAGCCCAGGACCTGGGGTCCCCAAGAGGAGGTGGCCGGGTCCCACGGCCTCGCGGAATTCCCTGGGGGCTCTACCCGCTGAGTGTGTCTCTGTGCAGGTCTGTGAGCCCGGTGGGGTTGGGGAGGGCGTCTGGGAGGCAGAGCTGGACGTGACCCTGTCGGGGAGGGAACCCCTTGTTCAGGCCACGAGCACGGGGCATTGGAAGCCAAGGGGTTTCTCTGGCTGTGAGGAGAGCCCATGGCTTGGATCCTGTTTTCCTGGCAGGACCACCACTTGTGAGATCCCTGTTTCTTGTTTCTGTTTGGGGTTCAGTCTCAGGGAGGCCTAGAGGAGTGAGTGTGGGGTGTCTGGACTCGGCGGTGTGAGGGGGAGGTGGGCAGAGGGATCCTGGCTTGTCCGCCCCACAGGGGACAGAGAGCAAAGCTGGCCAGAGGGACAGGGCCCCTGAGGGACTTGGCCCCAACGTGGGAGGGTGGGGGGGGCACGATGAGACCCCATCTCTGGGAGGGACCCTCCTGCGTGGGCCTGAGCCCTGACCCTGGGGGGCTGCGACCCCCCTGACCTGTCCTGACCGGGTGAAAGAAAGGGTTGGGGTGTCCTCAGGGGCCATGGGGGCCACCCACCGGCTCTGAGCCTACCTTGGCTGGGCAGATGGCCTGCAGACGGCCGCGGGCCCCTGCCCGCTCGGGGGTGGGCTCTGTCTCAGAGCGGGTTCTGGGGGTGAGGCCCACTGCCGGCCCTACCTGTCGAGGAGGCTGCCTGGGCCCTCCCTGTTCAGAGTGCTTTCCCCGCCAGGCCAAGGGCTTGGTCTCGCGAGCCCCCTTCCTTCCGCCGGGACCCCTGATGGAGGGGCTGCAGCCATTGCGGCTCAAAGGCCTTCTTGTGGACGGCAGCCTCTTCTGGCCCAGGACTCTCGAGAGCACCGGCCCTTCCTGTTGGCCTCCTCTCTCCCTGGGGGCTTTCCAGCCGAGGCCTGAGGGTTCTGAGCAGCCCCTTCCTCTGTGTCTCGGGAGAGGCCGGTCAGCTGCCCGTACTCCCGCCGCTCAGCCCCCTCTACAGGGGCCAGAGGGAGAGAAGGGGGCCCCTCGTAAAGGGAGGCTGGGGCACTGGGCCATCAGGGTATGGGGTCCAGCCCTGCCCAGCAGCGGGCTGCCCCGTGCCCAGGGGCCACGGGCCTGGCCAGGCGGGGGTGGGTGCGGGGAGGGGCCAGGGGAACCCCGTCTGGACTAGCGCCTTCCCTTGGGCCCATCTGTCTACTCCCCTCTGGCACAGGCCCAGAGAGCGCAGGGGTGCGCCCGGGATCACACAGCAGCGGTCAGAGCCCTGAGGCCCCCACAGCGGGCAGGGGCGGGAGGGCAGAGTCTGAGGGCGGAGGTCAGAGTGCTCAGGGGCAGCGCCTGCCCGCCCAGCTCATAAATCACCACGCAGGTAAAGGGTTTCATTTTCTCTCGTTGGCTCGTTCTGTGTGCTTGCTGCCTCATAAATCTGCTGGTTATGACTCTCTCTTCGGCACTTTTGCGATGGCCGATAATGGCTGAGGAAGGGGCAGGCTGGATGGATCCCGGAGCAGGTTTTAAACAAACACGCGCATCGGAGCCGTAAATAACTCTAAGCAGAGGCGGGAGTGGACACCACCTCACAGCTACTGGGTGGGGGTACCACCGCCTGTGGGCAGGGCCCGGGGCTCCCCACCCCGAGGGGATCGGGGCCCAGGGTGGGGAGGGGGCTCCTTCCTGAGTCCCTCAGTCACGAGGAGCAGAGACCCACCAGCGCAAACGTGCAGTGCGTGTGTGCGCGTGTGCCGTGTGTCTCCGTCTGGGGCGCCCGGTCTCCCCTGGGGCTCTGTGCCCTCCGTAGGATGAGCCCTTGTTCAGTGGCTGAGGGGCCAGGACCAGAGCCCAGCCCAGCACCTCCAGGGCAGCCCCCTGTGGCCTGGACCCCCGGGCCAGCCGCCTGCTAACAGAGATCTCCCCAGCTCTGATGTCCCGGCCCCTCCAGGCCAGTTGGGGGGCAAAGCCCACAGAGAACCCTGGGGTCAGAGTGGTGGTCCACGAGGGTGCGGGGGTGGGGGCTGGGGGGGCTGGGCTGTGGCCAGGGGAACAGGGCGTGGGGCTGGCCCCCTGAGCAGAGCCTCCCTCTGCCCTGGGCAGGGGGCTGGGGGCTCCTTTCCCCCAAGACCATCCTCTCCTCAAACAAAGAAGACTCAAGGGAGGGGCATCCCCACGCACATACCCCCCCACACACACACGCATGCAGAAAGTCCCCCGAACAACAGCCCTTGGTTCATGTGAATCCGCCGGACCCTCAAACACAGCCCAGGACCTCAGCGCCCACCGGGCACCCGGTGACCCCATGCCCGCTGCTGCTCATTTTCTGCTAAAACTTGCTCTGCCAACCAGGGGGATGGAGCAGCTCCTCATAAAGCCATAAGCGTAATTGATATTCTCAGCATTTCGAGAAAAAATACGAGTATTAAAGATATACAGTACACCCCATAAAATTCTCTCATATTTCTTCTTTATAGTGGGCTCTAAAATTGGCAAAATAAATTCCCAAAGACCCATTATACTTAACGCAGAGTGTGTTATGGAGGTGGGGGTGGGGCTGGGGGGCAGGGCGGTGGGTGGTGGGCTTCTCGTCGGGGCGGCCTCAGGCCCGCCGGGCTGCGCGCTGCTCTCCTGGAAACCTGGTTAATGTGGGAATGGTGATCGCCTTGCCACAGTCTCTGGCCACGGCCGAGCGCCGGGCACGTCCATCTCAGCGCTGGGGGATTTCCATCTTTCTCCAAGAAAAGAGAACGCCTTACGAGGCACCTCTGTGCTGTTCTGCCACGTCTGATTCCGTGGGCACCGAGGTTGGGGCCAGCGTGGCCAGCCCAGAGCTCTGCACTCTCTCCTCTTGGCCAGGCCAGTGATCTGCCTGCCTCAGGCTCCCTGCTGGGTCCTGTGGGTTTAACTCAGAGGGGAGGAGACAGCCTGCGACTCAAATGCATGCTTTTCTACATTACTGCCTTCCTCCTTCATGAGACTAAAGCTCCCAAGAGCAGGGACCACATCTTGTTTTAAACTTGAAAAAAAAGTTTATTGGGGGATAGTTGATTTTCAATGTTGTGTTGTTTCAGATACACAGTGAAATAAGTCATATGCATACAGTGAGTGAGTGAAATCGCTCAGTCGTGTCCACCTCTTTGTGACCCCATGGACTGAGCGACTAAACACACGCATGCACACGCACACGCACATGCACACACGCACACGCAGACACACACACATGCACGCACACACGCACACACGCACACACACGCCCGCTCGTTTTTAGATTCTTTCCCCATATAGGCCGTTACAGAGCACTGAGTCGAGCTCCCTGTGCTGTGTGCTGGGGTCTTGTTAGTTTATCTGTTTTATACGCTTGTTTGTGTTTCATGGCTCTGTCGTGTCCGACTCTTGGTGACCCCATGGACTGTAGCCCTCCAGGCCAGGCTCTGAACATGGGATCTTCCAGCAAGAACGCTGGGCTGGGTTGCCATCTCCTCCTCCATTTTTACATACAGTAGCGTCTATATGTCAACCCCAATCTCCCGACTTACCCATCCCCCGCCCCACGCCCTGGTAACCATGAGTTTGCTTTCTATGTCCATGACTCTACTTCTCTGTAAATAAATTCATGTGTACTCCTTTTTTAGATTCCACGTAGAAGCGGTATCATACGCTATTTATCTTTTTGCGCCTGACTTCACTCAGTATGACAGTCTCTAAGTCCATCCTGTTTTAAACTTTAAAACCAGCTTTATTGAGGCATAATTTACATGCAATGAAACGCATGCCTCTTGTAAGAAGTAAAAAAGTAGACAATTCTTTTAGAGCAGGTTGAGATTTACAGAAAAATCGTGACGCTAGTCCGGAGTTGTCATATACCCCAAGTTCCCCTCTTATCAACCTCTCGCATTAGGACGGCGTGTCTCATGCAGTGACTGACCTGGTGTCCTGCATTATTACCAAGGAGACCTGACTGCTAAGCGGCGTCTGTGCGTCATCCAGGCTTCCCTAGTTGCTACCTGGTGTCCTTTTTCTGCTCCAGGCCGCCGAGTCATCCCCCTTCCTCAGGCGGCTCTCGGTCGGGTCAGTTCCTCGGGATTCCCTTGTTTCCGACGATCCTGACAGTTTTGAGGTGAACTGGTCAGGTGTTTGGTATGCCGTCCCTCAACTGGAATCTGTCTGTGTTTTTCTCACGATTACACCGGGGTCCAGGTGGACGACGCGGAGATAAGCCCAGCTTCATCACACGATCTCAGAGGCACACACTCTGGACGTCGTGTCCCTCAGCTGACGCTGGTCTAGACTCTGGCTGAGGCACGGTGAGTTGGATTTCTCTGCTGCAGTCTGGCTCCTCCCCCACACCCCCAGTTTCCCACCTGTCCTTTTTGGGACGAGGTCACCCTGCAGCTCAGAGCCGGGGACTGCGAAGTCCGCCTCCGCCTCCGTGAGAGCAGAGCATCTGCATAAATTATTGGGAATTCTGCAGGGAAATTTGTCTCTTCTCCCCACTTAGTTACCCGTTTCCCTTTCTTATATCAGTACAGACCCCTGGATGTTTGTTTTATGCTTTGGATCAGAATCCTGAGCTGTTTGTTTTACTGCTCAAACTGTTCCAGTCTTGGCCACTGGGAGCCCTTCAGGTGGATCCCATGTCTGGGACCTGCTTGTGGCTTGCTGACCCTTTCTGACTTTCTGGTATGACAGGAAGCTGCAGGTTCTCTGAATTTTCTCTGCTCCGGCCCTAGGATCACTCATTTCTCCAGGTAGCCCTGGTATTGCTGGAGAATACTGTTAGAAACCAATATCTGGGCCCTGGTCGGGGGCTGCTTGCTGCCGGGGTGTTGCTGCTTCTCAGCCCTCTTGGCTGACACGGCCAGGGAACACGTGTGTGCTAACTGGTGTGGTGGTTTAGCTGCTGAGTTGTGTCGGACTCTTTTGTGACACCATGGACTGTAGCCTGCCAGGCTCCTCTGTCCACGGGATCCTCCAGGCAAGAATACCAGAGTGTGTTGCCATTTCCTTCTCCAGGGGATCATCCTGACCCAGGGATCAAACCCGCGTCTCTTGCATTGGCAGGCGGATTCTTTCCCACTGAGCCACCAGGGAAGCCCACTAACCGGTGTCCACACACTCACATCACATACACGACGCACGTCTCTATGTGCTGGTGATGAGGGCTCTCCAGAGACACGGGCAAGAGGCATGTGCGCCCCCAGGGAGGTTTTCTATGGGGACTTGGCTCCTGTGATGACGGAGGCTGAGAAGTCCAGCGAGCTGCCGTCGCAGACTGGGGACCCAGGAAGCAGGTGGTGTGAGTCACCCCAAGTCCGGAGGCCTGAGGACCCGGGGACAGGAGATGGGATGACACCAGCTTAATGCCAAGGCAGGTGCAGAAGGGCAAATCCCACCTTCCTCCACCTTCTGTTCTATCCAGACCCTCAGTGGATGGATGAGCCCCACCTGCCCCGGGGAGGTACCCACCCTGGGGGGGCACCCGCTCTGGGGAAACCCACCCACAGTGGAGGGGCACCCACCCTGGCGAGGCCCACCCACCCTGGGGAGCCCCACCCGCATTGGGGGGGCACCCCTGTTACTGAGACCCCCTGTTTCACTGCTGAGCTCACCAGAAACCCCCTTACACACACTCAGAAACTGCTTAACCTGGGCACCCATGGCCAGTCGGGCGGACACACAAAACCACCCATCCCCCAGCTGTATCTCTGCTAAGCTAAGCTGAGTTCCTGCAGGGTCTCCACCTCAAATCCATCACCACGTGCTCATCCCAGCCTCCTCCCCATGCTCGACTGTGACCTCCCACGCCAGTAGCCGAGCCCGGCCCTGCCATGGACCTCACCGTTCATTTCCAGGGTGGATATACAGCGGTATCTGAGTCGTCCAGCTGTCCTCCCAGGGAGACAGAGCGGGGAATTGACCAGGGCACGGTGTTTTGAGCAGCTCTCCTTGTCTGTAACCTCACAGACTCCTCTCCTTTCTGAAATCACTGAGATCAGCACTGTCCCTAGCTCCTTCAGTGAGGCTGTTTCAGACATTTTTTATTAGAGTCGGGTTCTTTTGTTCCAGTCTGCACATCTTCTCAGGAACCCCTAGCCTTATTTGCATACGTTAAGACCACGCATTTGCATAAAGCTGTTTGTTGTGGCGAACGCACAGGGTCTTGTGTCTGTCCTTCTGGCCTCATGCAGAATTCTTTCACTGCCCTAAAAAGCCTTGTGCTTCACCTGGGCGCCCTCTGCCCTCTGCCCTGCGACCCCTGGCAACCACAGACCTGTGTCCTGTCTCTGGTTTTGCCGTTCCTGGAACGCCATGGAGTTGGAATCCTGCAGCACCAAGTCTTTTCAGATTGGCTCCTCTCCCCCAGCCATACGCATTTGAGGTTCATCCATGTCTTTCTGTGGCTTGACAGCTCATTAATGTTTATCCCTGAATAATACTCCACTGTATGGATGTACCAGGGTTTGTTTATTCGTCACCTGTGGGAGGACATCTTGATTGCCTCTGGTTTTTGGCACTTCTGAGTAAAGCTGCTATAAACATTTGCATGCGGGCATTGTGTGGACATACGTTTTCAAGTCAGTTGGGTAAACGCCTAGCAATTCAACTGCTGGTTCATATGGTGGGACTGTGTTTAGCACTGAGGGAACCTGCCAGACTGTCTCCCACAGTCAGTACCAATCTGCGTTCCCACCAGTGAGGGACGAAGATTGCTCCGCGTTCTTGAGAGCAATTGGTGTTATCGACTTGGGGGGATTTGGCCCTTCTTGTAGGCATGCAGTTGTTCTTCCCTGTTTTAATTTGCATTTCCCTAATGATAAATGGCATTAGTATCTTTTCATATGTGTACTTACCATTTGTTTATATTTATATATATTTTTTTTACCGAGGTGTCTGTTCTGACCTTTGTTTTATTCTGATTATTTTATTTATTTATTTTTGGTTTTGGTTATGCCATGGGACACGTGAGATCCTAGTTCCCCAACCAGGGATGGACCACTGGAAGTGCAGAGTCTTAACCACTGGATCGCCAGAGAAGCCCCAGAACTTTTCCTTATTTTAAAATCAGCTGTTTTTGTTTCCTGTTAAGTCTTAAGAGATCTTTGTGTATTTTGAAGTCCTTTATCTGACATGTGCTTTGCAAAGGTTTTTTCCCTGCCTGTGGCTTGTCTTTTCATTCTCTTAACAGTGTCTTTTGTTTTTCATTTGAAAACGTCTGACAGCAATTTTTCTCTCATAGATTGTGCTTTTGGTGTTGCAACAAAAAATTGCTCATCAAACCCAATATCACACAGGTCCTGAGTGCTTTTTCTCCTAGAAGCTTTATAGTTTTGAGGTTTACATATAAGTAAATTTGAGGTAATTTTTGCGAAAAGTGTCCTTGATCTGTGTTTTGATTCACTTTGTAAAATTTGGAATATGATGTCCAATTGTTGCAGACTATTTGTTGAAAATGGTCTGCAACATGTTTCTCCGTTGAATTGCCTTTCCATTTTTAAAGAATTTTTTCTTTCTAACGTGGACCACCTTTAAAGTCTTTATTGAGTTCGTTACGGTGATGCTTCTGTTTTTTGTTTTCGTTTTTTGAGCTTGAGGCGTGTGAGACCTTCGCTTGTGGCCAGGGCTTGAACCCGCACCCCCTGCGTTAGAAGATGAAGTCCTAACCCTGGGCCCCTGGGGAAGCCCCTGCCTTTGCCTCTTTGTCAGAGATGAGTTGACACTATTTGCACAGGTCCACTATCAGGCTTTCTAAGATGTTCCGGTGATTTTTTTTTTTGTCCATCCTTTTACCAATACCACTCTCTGGGTTTCTGCAGCCTGATAAGAAGCTTGGAAATCGGACACTGTGAGTCCTCCAGCTTGGTGCTGTAGAATGTGCTGGATATCCTGGGACTTCCGACTTTCTGTATAAACTTTTCAGAATCCATTTGTCGACAGCTACTAAATGGTTTGCTGGGATTTTGATTGGAATCCACTGACTGGATAGAGTATATTGGGAAGAAGTCATATTTTATCAATAACTCAAGTCTTCCTATCCATGATCATGGAATAATATCTCTCTCCATTTACTTACAGCTTCTTTGATCTCTTTCTTAAGAGTTTTGTAGTTTTTAGCTTATAGATCCTGTACATACTTTGTTAGGTTTATGCCAAAGTATTTCAATCTGGGATGGGGGAATCTCTTGCAACTGGCATTGTTTTCTAATTTCAAATTCCAGGGACTTCCCTGGCGGTCCAGAGGTTAAGGCTTCACCTTCCAGCACAGGGGGCCGGGGTTTGACCCCTGGGTCGCGGAGCTGAGATCCCACATTTGTGCGTGCTTAGTCGCTAGGTGTCTCTTTTGCGTCCCCGTGGACTGTAGCCCGGCAGGCTCCTCTGTCCATGGGATTCTCCAGGCAAGAATGCTGGAGTGGGTTGCTGTGTCCTTCTCCAGGGCATTTCCTGACCCAGGAGTTGAACCTGAGTCTCCTGCACGGGCAGGCGGATTCTTCACCACTGTGCCACCTGGGAAGCCCGTGTCCCACATTCCTTGGGGCCAAAAAAATAAAAAAATATAAAGCAGAAGCAATATTGTAACAGATTCAATATAGACTTTAAGAATGATCCACATTTTTCAAAATCTTAAAAAAACAAAACAAGAAAACAAATTCCAATTGTTCATTGCTGATTTATAGGAAAGCATTGACTTTCATATATTAACCTTGCATCTGGTGACCTTGTTAAACTCGATCATCAGTTCCAGGAGATAGTGAAGCAGACAGATGGGTGGGTAGATTTATTTATATACATATGTATAAAGAGATTGATTTTTGAACGTAGAAATATGCCTGACCATGGCATATAATTATTTTTATATATTGTTGGATTCAATTTAATGGTATTTTGTCAATGAATTTTGCATCTACATTCATAAGAGTCATTGGTTTGTAGTTTCCGTTTAATGTCTTTGTTTTAGTATCAGGGTAATGCTAGCCTTACAGAGCAAATTAGACAGTGTTCGCTCTACTTCTATTTTCCATGAGAAAGTGTTGAGAACTGGTATCTTTCAGTTCTTAAGTGTTCAGTGGAATTGACCAGTGACGTCATCTGGGTTTTTAGTGATTACTTCTTTTTCCACTTCCTTTAATAGACACAGGTTTGTTCAGTTGACGTTTTTATCCTTATGTGAGTTTTGGCAGTTTGTTTCTTTCAAGTAATTGGCCCATCTCATTATGCTTTCAAATATTCTTTTATGATTCATTTAATGTCATGGGCCAGTGGCGATGCCACCATCTTCATTTCTGGTATCAGCAATTTGTCATCTTTTTTTTGGTTAGCCTGGCTAGAGATCAATCAATGCTCTTTCTGAAGATCAGGCTTTTGGTTTCGGTGATTCCCCTATTGCTTTCTCATTTTCAATGTCGCTGATTTCTGCTCTCGTTTTTATGATTTCCTCTACTTGCTTTGGTCTTAAATTGCTCTTCTGTCTCCAGCTTCCTAACACGAAAGCACACGCTTATTTTAGATTTCTCCTTTTCTGACACATACAGTTAATGCCACAGAGTTCCCTCTGAGTGCTGCCTTCACTGCATCCTGCAAGTTTTGAGAATTTTTATTTTTATTTTCATTCAGTCCAAAATATTTTAAAAAATTTCTCCCAACACTGCTTCTTAGGTCCCTGTGTTAATTAGGCATGTGTTGTTTAACTTTCAAATATTTGGGGATTTTCCAGCTTCTCTGTTCTATTATTATTTTTAATTTCACTCTGTTGTGGTCTGAGAATATCATTTGTATGATTCCTGTTCTTTTAGACGTAAGAGTTGATTTAAGACATCATGGCAGTTTCAGGTGCATGACACAGGGATTCGGTCACACATAGACCTGTGTCTTCAGATGCTCAGATGTGTCTGACTCCTTGCGACCCCCTGGACCGTAGTGTCAAGCTCCTCTGTTCGTGGGATTTCCCAGGCAAGAATACCGGAGTGGGCTGCCATTTCCAGGGACTCTTCCCAACCCAGGGATTATGCCCAGGTGTCTTGTGTCTCCTGTATTGGCAGGTGGATTCTTTGCCAATGCACCATCTGGGGAGCCCCCCTTTCCCCTATGGGTTATTTTTAAAGTATTGAATAGAATTCTCTGTGCTATACAGTAGGTCCTTGCTGGTTATCTATTTCACGTATGGCTGTAGTTTAGTTGCTAAGTTGTGTCTGAAGTATTGAATAGAATTCCCTGTGCTATACAGTAGGTCCTTGCTGGTTATCTATTTCACGTATGGCTGTTGCTTAGTTGCTAAGTTGTGTCCGACTCTTTTCAACCCCACGGACTGTGTAGCCTGCCAGGCTCCTCTGTCCAGGAGATTTCCCAGGCACAAATACTGGAGTGGGTTCCCATTCCCTTCTTTGGGGATCTTCCCAACCCAAGGATCAAACCCACGTCTTCTGCATTGCAGGCAGATTCTTTACCACTGAGCCACCTGGGAAGCCCATTTTATGAATAATGAATGGTGTGTGTATGTTAATCCAAAACTCTTAATTTCTATTCTTTTAAATCTGTTACAGTGTCTTCTGGCCCAGATGGATGTGAGGAGGATGTGCACTCTACTGTTGCGTGGAATGTTCCAGACATGTCCTTGGAGAAAGTCAACTGATGGTCTTCATGTTGAACTGTATCCTCCCTGGCTTCCTGACTGCTTGTCCATCAGTTACCAGAAGAGGGCTGTTCAAGTCTCAGAGGTGAACCTGCGCTTGCCCGTTTCCCCTCGCCATCCTGCTGGTCTCTGCTCACCTCGGCTCTTTGATGCTCTGTGGTTTGGGAGGCAGGGAAGGCTCTTCCAAGGCTGAGACTGTAGAAGTTATGGGGAAGTTGCACTCACCCGGCCGCTGCTCCGTCCCACTACCAGCAAATCCCTCTCTTAGTGGCGGGTCACCTGTGCGGAACAGTGGGCAGGGAGGAGTCTGCCTGTAGAGCTGAGTTATTCCCCCCAGCAGTCTCCGCCCCCCTGCCCCCCATAGAGGGTTAGTGTTGTCTCCTTCTGAGTGTCCCGGCCATCTCTCCAGCCTGAATCCTCATGTATGGAAAAGGCAGTCGGCAGGTAGCTTGGGTGAGAAATAACCTTCTCTGTGAGCCATAAGGGTCTGAGGTCACTGCTATCCCAGCTGGCACAGACTGGCGCCTTGATTCGGGTGCTGCACCCACAAACCCCAAAGCTGTGGCGTTGGCTCTGGGGTTGGTGGGGCTGTGTGAAACCTTGCCCAGACTGGTTCCGCGAGGCTCCGGAAAGCAGAGGTGGAGGCTGTGGATGTAGGCCCAGAGGTTTGGGGACCAAGTGAGACCACAGGGCCTTGATGGCTGCAAGGGCTGCGGGTCCTCAGGCGGCAGGAAGCAGAGGGCAGGCAGGTGGAAGCTGGTTTGCGAGCAGTGTGGAAAGGACGGGCCCACCTCGCTTTGCTGCTCTCCGCAGCTGCTGCGTTTTCTGCAGATTGGGGGGTTTTGGCCACAGCGCGTTGCTCAAGTCTGTGCCGCTTTTTCCTTAGCATTTGCTCACTTTGTGTCCCCGCATCTCAGTTTTAAATTCCTGCAGCGTTCCAAATGCCCTTCAATGTTTTCCTATTTATTACCATGCTCAGTGATCTTTGATGTTTCTGTTAACACTACGATTCACCGAAGGCTCAGACAGTGGTTAGCATCTTTTAGCAATAAAATATTTTAAATTAAGGCACATACGTTGCTTTTTAGAAAGAATGCTATCTCACACTTAATAGAACACAGTGTAGCACAAGCATAAATTTATAGGCACAGGGAAACCAAAAAATTCATGGGACTCGGTTTACTGTGGCATTTGCTTTATTGGGATGTCTGGCACCGAACCTGCAGTGTCTCGGACGTCTGCCTGTGCTCCTTCCCTCTGGCTAACACAACATAAACTAGAGATGTTTCACTTAACAAAGGCCAGTCAGACTCAGCCCGCTGGCAAAGACCAGACGGACAGGATGGCCACCAGGGCTTCAGTCGTTAATACAATCGTGGGGCAGGCTAAGGAGACAGCCATTGTTTCCCCATCTATTTGCCACGAAGTGATGGGGAAACAATGGAAACAGTGACAGACTTTATTTTCTTGGGCTCCAAAATCTCTGTGGATGGTGACTGCAGCCATGAAATTAAAAGACGCTTGCTCCTTGGAAGAAAAGCTATGACCAACCTAGAGAGCATATTAAAAAGCAGAAACATTACTTTACTGACAAAGATCCGTATAATCAAAGCTACAGTTTTTCCAGTAGTCATGTATGGATGTGAGCCTTGGATCATAAAGAAGGCTAAACACCAGAGAATTGATGCTTTCTAACTGTGGTGCTGGAGAAGACTCTTGAGAGTCACTTGGACTGCAAGATAAAACCAGTCAATCCTAAAGGAAATCAACCCTGAATATTCCTTGGAAGGACTGATGCTGAAACTGAGTCTCCAATACTTTGGCCACCTGATGCGAACAGCTAACTCACTGTAAAAGACCCTGATGCTGGGAAAGATAGAAGGCAGGTGGAGAAGGGGATGACAGAGGATGAGATGGTTGGGTGGTATCACTGAGTCAATGGACATGAGTTTGAGCAAACTCTGGGAGATGGCGAAGGACAGGGAAGCCTGATGTGCTGCAGTCCGAGGGGGTCACTGAGTCGGACACAACTGAGTGACTGAACAACGGGACAGCCCAGCAGATCTTTTTTGGGGGTGGAAATTTGTAGGAAGAGAGATTGAGGTCCCCACTCTCCTGAGGGAGCCCAATAAGATCGAGGTGACCATTAGCAAGTCTGGAGAGGGGGCACATCCCCAGAAACACCGTGGGCTGGGCAACTGGCCAAGTGGCCTGGAACCAAAGAGCCACAGAGCTGGCAAAATGCCGCGGAGGCTGTTTGGCCAGCTTAGATTCACGGCGCCTGCAAAAGTGCGAGCCTCTGGGCCTCTGACCTCCTGTGGGCGGGATGCAGGATGCATTTTCAGACATGGTCCAGAGGGTGATGGAAAACAAGAGGCTTCTTGGACTGGGAACCTTATGCCACCTTGAGTAGGACTCTGGGGCCATTTCCAGTGTCATGCAAGTGGAGAGGAAGGCAAACGTTGTGGCCACCGGGGCGGGTGGCTGTCCTGTATCACTGACGCCTACTCCTCCCCTCCGAAGAGGGTTGTCCCCCTCTTCAGTCATATCAGACTTTTCCAGACAGACGTAGCAGAGGGGGCGTGCCACACCCGAGAGAAACTTTAGGGGCGCTGTGCAGTTCTCCAGTCTCTCTTCTTTGGCCCTGAGAATGACCTGAGAAGGTCTGCATCCTCAGCCTGTGTCCCTCGAGAAAGAAAGCGTGCAGGGCTTACCCGGCTCATCACCTGCACGTGACGCGAGCGAGAGATCCAGCTCTGTGCGCGAGCCCTGCGCGAGCCCGTGGGCCCGGGGACGTTTGTTACCGCGGCATGGTCTAGCATGAGCTGACTGATACCCACCGAGTCCTTACCCCACTCTTGGACCTCACCACTGACCTCCAGGTTGACAAGCGCCGCCGGGCTTCTCCTCTTCACCCCGCTCCCTGGCCCTGCATGTACTGGCGGCACCCCCACGCTGCTGCCTCCCCATCTGACATATTTGAAGCCAGGGGAGAAAGGAGGGGCGAGCAGGAGCCAGAGAAGACCCCTGCCGTGGACAGACCCCTGGGCAGAGAGGTGCTTGGCCCAGCAATAGACGTGGGCGGTGCTTCTGGGACCCCAGGCATTCTTGGTGCCCACATCCTTTTAGCATTAATGAATTCCTCTAAAATCTTCAGTTAGTAGTTTTCTGTTCCAATTTGAATATGCATCTTTTAAAAGACTTTACAAATTTTGAGGGCTTCACGCATACTATTTTGATCCTCCAGCTACGAGAGCAATTGGAGAATCATGTAGATTAAGGACAGTTACTCTGGGAGGAGAAGAAAGCAGGAGATCAAACACGTATCTGTACAAATAAATTCAGTGCAATCCACAATTAAGCAGCATTTGACATTTAAAAAATATTTGATCCATGTTTTGGCTTCCAGAACCGCTTAAGGGAGCTGAGATGTGTAAATTACATTCAAATCAGGATTAAATATAGTTCTCAGAGGAAGAGTGTATGATTTAAGTTGCCTAATTATTTGGGGGAAAATCTGTTCTCCAATAATTAGGAGAATGAGGGTGCTTGGTTTGTTGGAGAGAGAGACAGAGAGTCAGAGAGATGAGAAATGAGTATTCCTGGCCTTGAGGCTGGCGGTGCAGTCTCGGGAAGGGTCGTGTCTGCACAGGCTGGGACTGGGGTCTACAATGGGGCAGGGCAGGAGTGGTGCTCAGAATCACAGCAGCGTGGGGGCAGGGGCGTGGAGCCAGGAGCCCAGTGGCCCTGCCAAGTGGGGAGCAGGCGCCAGCTCCTCCTGGCAGGGCCGGCCAGCATATGAGAGCACCCAGGCAGTGGCCAGACGCCACGGGAGGGAATTTGGCAGTGCTGAAAGCCAGCGATCCATTAATTAGGTGATATTTCTTAAAAGTCACGTGGGGGGAGGGGTGTAGACGGCAGGCAGCCTTCAGGAAAATATCCAAACCGTAGCAGGGCCTCCTTCTAGGATGAAGAAATGGTGGGGATGGAGAACACGGAGCTAGGCGGCTTCAGTTGAGGGGGCCTCCGGGCCCCTGTTGACAGGAGGCGTGTGGCCCTGGGCCGCTGCAGAGGGTTCTGACCCCTTGCTTCCTCATCTGTAAGGTGGGAGCATTATCCACGTCTCTCCAGTCAGCACTGAGGGTTAGGTGTGGACGGCACACAGCGTGGGAGTCAGAGTCTGGAGGCAGACCCCCGGCCTGGGGTCTCTGCTGTGTGACCTTCACAAGCTGCTTACCCTCTCTGAGCCTCAGTTCGCCACCTGGAGAGCAGAGGTGGTACCTGCAGCCACCTCTCAGGCTGCCAGGACCTCTTTCACCAGACACTCCCCCTCTCCCGGGGCTCGCGCTGTGTCTGGCACGCGCCAGGCGCTCTGCTCTGGCATCTCACAAATATTTACCGTGCACCTGTGACATTCCAGGAGACGATCCCGGTGCCAGGCGTCCTCAGGGAACGGCGGAGGAGACTCCTGTCTCATTCCTGTGTGGGGGTCACAGTGCAAGGAGGAAGCGGAAAGTGGCGTGGGTTCTCGAAACAAAGGGTCCTGGGAGGGCCCGAGGGAGTCTGGGTGGGAGGGCTGCCTGCAGGTTGGGGGTCTGCGGGAGCCTCTTGGGGTGAGAAGGAGCCCTTCCGAGGGTGCGGGTGGGCTCGGGGCTGCGGGGGCCGCGGTGCAGTCTGTGCTGTGTGGGGCCCCCTGTCCCCCCAGAACTGGACAGAACACAGGCCTGAGGGTGGGGGCCCTGGCTGGGGGCTCAGGCCTTAGGACACTGTCCCTCCTCTGCAGGCAAGGGTCCAGTGTCTGGGCCAGGCCTGGTGCCGTGATGCCCACAGGGGAGCAGAGGTCGGCTGGCCCCAGGCACCTGCCTGTGGTTCCTGGAGAGGAGACTCGAAGCCCCCCATGCCCCCCTCGACATGGTTGCCCCTCTGGGACCCTCGCGTTCAGATAGGATTCCTGTCCCACCCAACGCTGCCTCCCGGGGGCTCTGAAAGGGTGGTGGTCCGGGTCGCCCCAGGCAGGGTGTGTGTGGGTGCAGTATCCTGTCCCCAGGCCTGCTTTGGAGCCGCTGCTGCTGGTGGGCTTTCTCGGGAGGAAGAGGTCAGTGTGAGCTTCTGGGCATGGAGGGGGGCTGCCCTGGCCCCCTCACAGAGGCCCTGAGGCTGAACTACGAGGCTAGGTGGGGGCCCGGTCCTCTGTCTCAGACCCCGCCGGGCACAGAGGCTGGGGGCAGCCCCTGTCCCAGGTTCTCCCTGGTCACATGTCCAGAGGGTCAGCAGACAGATGTCCCCGGGACTTGGGACGCCTCACCGGTCCTCCTGGTGCCTGTGGTCAAGGCCCTGGGGTCCCTGCGGGGCTCCTGCGGGAAGGAGCTGGCGGGGCAGCCATCCTCCACTCTGCTGAGGGGCAGGGAGGAGCCTGCCAGCGTCCACAGTGACGGGAACGAGAGCCGACGCCCAGGCCGGGCTTGGTGGGCCTGCGTGTCCGTGACCCAGGCTGCGCCCCACGGGGCACCTCTGGGAGGGAGGCCAGGCCCCGGGCCGCTTCCTGGGAGCCCTGATCCTAGACAGGACTCGACCGGGGCCTCGGGGACAGCTTGGGGTGGGCCCCTGGCTTGCTCAGCTTCCATGGCTCTGTCTGTCTGCCCTCTGGGGGGCCGGCTTGCACTCAGATCATCTCCGCCAGCACCACGGAAACCCCCACTCACCTTCCAGTCTGGGCTGGAGTGGGGATGCGACTCTTCCTGCCATCTCACGGGTTGTGGGTCCTCTCAGGGACAGTCAGCTATGGCCACAGGGGCATGTGTGTGCCAAGGCCCACAGCCCCAGGACGGCGGGACTGGCTGTGAGCAGGGGCATCATGAGTGTGTGTGAGGTGCAAGCCTCCCAGATGCCCTGTTGCACACCAGGGGCAGTGGGCATAGGTCTCCTACTGCAGCCGATGTCCAGGCTGGCCTGGCGGCCCAGGTCTGGGCGCAGAGCAGGTCCGGGGCCCTGGCTGGGAACACGCTCATTCTCAGTTCAGCGCCCTTTGAGGACTTCCAGAAACCTCTGATCCGTCTTTGTGCCGGTTCTGCAGCTGAGTGTCGGCCGCACACCTGCGCTTCCTGAGCCCCGGAAAAGGCAGAAAAGGCGCCGGAGGTAACCTTGGCGTCGGGCCCTCCCCAGTGCCCCCTCCCCATTCACAGGGGAGACGGGGGTGGGCGGGGAGCCCGCACCCAGCTGGCACAGGTCACATTGTTCTGTGGAGCGCCTGGGCTTGTAAACCCCGGATGGTAATTGAATCTGGGCAGGAGTCCTTGACAGGGGTCGTTAAGCGCACAGGGCTTTGCGGCTCTCGGTCCCCAGCTCCTCTCCAGGAAAGCCAGCGCTGCGCTTCCCCCAGGACAATGCGGGGTCTGGGGAATGGAACCTGAGCTCTCTCCGTGCATGGGTGGTCACTGGGCTGGGGAGCCCGCCTGGTACTGGCAGGGGAGTGCCCGGGTGGCTCGGACCCTGTGCCCACCTGGTGCCCCGGTGAGCGAGGAGGGAGGGTTGTCCAGCCCAGATCTTTCCGAATGCAGCAAGGATGGGGGTCTGGCGAGGACAGCGGAGGCCTCTGGGCGGGGGGACAGGCCTGCACTGAGGCTGGAGGGCCGGGCGGTCTACTGCCCCCCGAGACCACGGTGATGAGGGCAGCGCCAGCAAGAGGGCTCCCACCGGGCCCCGGGAGGTTGGGAGACATCCCCCGGGGGCCCAGCGCACCCGTGGAGGTCCTGGGCAGGAACCCAGGCAGCCGGGATGACAGGAAGGCAGGCATGCTTGCCTTGAGGACCAGTCGCCGGTGTCCCGCACGGGGCTTCTGCTTCTGTGACCGGTCGCCAGTGTCCCGCACAGGGCGTCTGCTTCTGTGACCATGCATCTATGGCCCGGCATCCCGGCCAAGCCGTCGAGGGGGATGTGCTCGGCCCACCGGGCTGGGATGGCGGGTTGGGGGGCTGGTGACTTGTTTAGTGTTGCCAAAGGTGATGAGTTAGAAGCTAATTAAAAAAGCTATCTGCAGAGCCACGCAATAAAAGAAGCATAAAATTCCAGTCTCATTTGTTCCACTTGGCTTCCCCGGGTGCAGGACGCCCGCGTGCGAGCCCCAGGTCTGCGGGCAGCTCGGCAGGCAGGGGCCCAGAAGCCCGAGGCGGGCCTTCCTTGGGCTTCCGCCAGGCAGGTCACTCATATGGCCACCTCGCTGGCTGGTGGGGAGAGAGTCCTAATGAGCGGGGCAGGTGCTGATGGGCTGGGCTGTTGGTGGTGGTGGCTGCGGGGGCCCCAGGGATGCCCAGGGGGCTTCATGGCGGGGGAGTGGGCAGGTGCCTCGTTCAGAGTGAGACCAAGGCCCATGTTTTGCTAATGGGGCTTTGCTAGCCTGCGGGCAGGTGCTATGGCTGAGGCTGCAGTGTCCTGCCTGATGGGCTGGGGTGGAGGTAGACCCCCGAACCCGGGCGGGGGAAGGGCTGGGCTCACCCTGCCTGATGGACTGGGGTGGAGGTAGACCCCCCACCCCGGGGCAGGTGAAGGGCTGGGCTCACCCTGCCTGATGGACTGGGGTGGAGGTAGACCCCCAACCCCGGGGCAGGGGAAGGGCTGGGCTCACCCAAGAAGGGGCAGTGGCTTACCCCCACTGGGCTGAGAAGCGTGGCTCTGGCCTTGTCGGCATTCGCTGTACCCGCATATGCCTCTACTGTGCCTACTGCGTGTGGCTCTGTGCAGCCTCCTCTCCCCGCCTGGGGAGACCTCCTGGGAGGAGGGGTCTGAGGTGGGAACGCCTGCATTTGCCCATGTCAGCTGTGGTCATCCTCTGGACTGGGCCAGGCTGTGTGCCTGCAGCTGAGGGGCTGAGAGCAGCCCCCTTCATGCGGGTCCCAGCGGAATGTGGCGCAGGGTTCAGGGGGTGCCTTTGGGGAAACCGCTTTAGCATCAGAAGGATAGGCCCTGCCCTCTGGGCTCAGACGCAGGCTTGGTCCTGGCTCTTCTCTCTGTTGGCTGCGGGCCTCGGTTTCTTCACCTGCAGAATGGGTTACCAGGGCCACAGCTTCAGTGGGCCATGGGGAGGGCGCAGTGAACCAGTCACCTGCCTGGCACCGAGCGTGGGCTCCCTGAGTGCCTTGGGAGCTGGGGCCTGTCCCTTTACTGCAGGTCACAGCGCCTGTGTCCTGGGGGCTGTGAGCCCTAACCACTCCAACAGGACGTGGGTGCTCAGAGAAGTGGGCCCCAGGGCCATTTGCCCTGTGGCCACAGGACATGAGGAGCCCCAGCCTGGCCATGTCCCTGTAAGGCGATGCAGGCTGCAAGGATCCCCCAAGCAGGACGGAAGGACAGCCAGGGGCTGATGGGCCGTCTCCCAGGTGCTCTTGAGCAGCTGGGGGCCGCGGTAGAGTTGAGGGTGGTCCTGGGTCAGTTGACACCTGGCCTTAGCTTCACCCACTCACAGGCATGATGCATCTGCTGGTCACCTGGGTATGGGGGCAGCCAGTCACATTGGGAGGCAGGAGAACCCAGCAACTCCTGAACACAGGAGCCTGGGACCCCAGACTGCTCTGCGGCTCCGGAGGCCTCGGTGGGGATGTGAGCAGTCGCTGGTGTCTGGGGCTCACTTGGGCCCACTGTCCAGCTGATAACATCCCTCGTCGGCAGCAGCTCGGGCTCTGTCTCGGATAACAGAGATGGTGCGTGCCGGCCGAGACTGCAAGCTGCAGTCTGACCCCATCTCAGCATGGAGGCCGGGCTTCCTGAGGCTGGCGGCCTGTGTCGGGTGCGTGGGGGTCACTGCCCGTCAGGCCCAGCCCGCGCCTTTGTCTCCGGGATGGGAGGCCTGAATGTTCCTCATTCGACCAAACTGTCCAGACACGAGGGGGGGCGAGCAGAGAAGCGACACGCTTGGAAGGGTCCTTCCACACTGTAGGCGTCCTGGAGGGGCAGGCTGGCCCCCTCTGTCTGTCCCCAGACTACTGGAGACGCAGCCCGGGGCAGGTCTGTGGGGTGGGCCCTGGAGGAAGGCTGCTGTCACCTCGGGGTCTGTGGCCAGTGTGTGGGGGAGCGGTGGAGGCAGGGGCTGTCAGGAGAGCAGAAGGCGTCTCCCTAGACGGACACGGAGGTGCCCGTGCGTGTCACAGCATCGCTGCTGGTGGGATGGTTTCAGAGGAGCTTCCCGGGAAGGGGGCCACTGTTACTCATGTGGTGACTTGGGGCCCCAGGTCCTTCCAGCCTCGGCTCTGCCAGGCCGAGGGCCTCACTTCTGCCCATGGAGGGAAGGGGAAGTGTCGGGAGCCCCTGAAAATGCACTCCAGGCGCAGAGAGGCAGGTCATGAGGCAGGACGTGCAGCTGGAAGCAGGGGCCCTGGGCTCTTGGGGGGTAGTCTCCTCCTTAGGGACACCCATGGACAGGTGACCGGGATGGGAGGAGGGCAGCACCCCAGTTTGTGCAGAGTGTGGCCGCACCCCCTGCACCCCCCACCCCCGCCCCACCCGCCATGCACGTGCCAGCACATAGAGAATGTTCCGGAACAGCACGCACCCAATAGAGAATGGCAGTCACCCCGGGGAGGCCACTCGAAGGGGAGGAGGTCACTCAGACTGACCCCTGTGCCTGTGCAGTTTGAATTTCCACAAGTGATTTGCATAATTAACGAACTAAAGTGGAGAGGATTCAATCACTGAACTGCGATGCAGCTTCAGGGCCATGCTGGGGGCCCTGGTCCGACAGCCTCCTGGGCCACCTCTCGGCCCCCAGGCTGGGAACGGTCCTCACAGATGTATTGTGATGATGCAGCATGGATTTTACAAAATTTGGAAATTCCAAACATGCCCAAGGAGAAGGCACTGCCTTTGTTACCCCGTCCTGGGGCCGCCGGCCATGAACACCCGGGGTCGGAGGTTCGGGGGTGTTTTCCATACACTCGGTTGAGATCGAGTCCCACACACCGTTTTTCAAATTGTGATCTTTTTTGAGAACAAGTATCTGCTGCAAACAGTCTAACGCCTGTACAGACGCTCCACTGATGTGACCACCTGTCCCTGGGTGGCCGTCTCTGGTGCCTCCAGGCCTCCCCAGCTATGACAGCTGTCGTCTGCCACCTCCTCAAGCATGGGTCCCAGTCTCTCCCCTCACAGCCACCTCCTCCCGGCACTGCTTCTCTAGATGCCCCAAGCCCATTCCCACACCTCAGGACCTTTGCACATCGCAGGAATGCTGGTGTGTCCCCCTCCACCCCCCACCGCCACCGAATGCTGTCATAATTGATCTATGACTTTGTTGGGGTCTCTGTCAGTTATCATTTCATCAGAGCATCCTCCTGACCCCAGCCTGTGCAGACGCACACCTTGTCCTGCCCTAACCGGGTCAAGTCCCGTTCCTCCAGCCCCGGTTCCGTCTTCATAGCTCTTCTCACCCTGCTGTTTCCCTCGCTCCCTGCTGGAACTCAGGTCCCGAGTGTCTGACCCCTGCGTGCTATTCACGCAGACAGCAGTGCGCCAGAAATGCTGGTTCAGTGGGATCCCTGCTGGGAGCTCCCTCACACCTGCATCCTTGGAAGTAGGGCTGGGCCCCAGTGGCACACACGAGCCCCAGGGCAGGCGCTCCCTGCCCTCTCACCCGCACCCTTCCCCCAGCAGCGACCAGCGCAGGGGAGAAGGGGGTGTCTACGCCTTCTTCATCTTTGTTGCCAGCTTGCTGAGCGATTGCTTCTTGTTCTGGGATTTGTCTGGCTAGATGCGATTGTGCGTTTTCCACGCTTTGTGGTCATTTGTCCTTCTTTGGTGAATTGCCACTCTGAGCTCTTTGCCCGTCTCTGCCCAGAGGCCGATTTGTCCTCATTGATTCCTGGTTCCTAGCCCAGTGTGTGAGCTGTGGTTGCTGTGTCTGGAGGTTTGTGGGGTGTGTGAGCAGATTCGGGGCATTCAAGAGGAGGCTGTCCTGGGGCTACAGGCAGGAGCAGGGATCTTCCAGGTTGAGTCAGACGTTTGAGGGATGTCCGGGTGACGGCCTGCGTGAGGTGGGGGCTCGAGTTTTGGAGGGTCAGCGGAGGGGCTGCCAGGCCTCCCTGAGAGGCAGACGGGCAGGGCAGGAGGCTGTCTCTGCAGTGCCCTGGGAGCCCAGCCACCCCCTCTTTGAAGCGGTCTCGGGACAGCCCCGTGGCCCCTCTGCCTGGGTGGCTGGCGTGCCTGCAGCTGCCAGGTGACCGCTCTGCCCGCACACACATCACTTCTTTCCTAATCGGCACCCAACCTCCTGCGGTTCCCTAATCGCCCGGCTGCTTTAATTACTGATAATTGGTGTTTACCCAAAGCCTTTACAAACAGTTCCCGCTGAGCTTGGCTTCCTCATGCAGGCAGACCATGCGGGAGAGGCCCTGGCTTCCAGCTGCCCCTTTGGCCCATGGTCATCCCACCCTCCAGGCATCGCCGCAGGGACCCCCTGGGCCACGGGAGTGCCGGACCCCTGTCCGTGCAGAATCCTCCAGGGGGCCCCTCCCTCCTTGTCTGCAGAGCCTGGCTGGCTGGGGACTGGCAGCACCTGCCTGACCTGGACTAAGTAGGTCTCAGTGCCTCCCGAGCACTTTGTGAGCTGGCTCTGTCCAGGCCCCGCCCTCTCCAGGCCCCGCCCTCCCCAGGCCCCGCCCTGTCCCCAGGCTCTGTCCTCTCCAGGCCCCGCCCTCTCCAGGCCCCACCCTCTACAGGCCCCGCCTCTACAGGCCCCGCCCTGCCTCCCTGCTCTGCCCTCTGTACCTGCACCGGTCAGGGACCCCAGAGTGTTAACAGAGCCGGTCACACGGCTGTTCCCTCTCCCACCATGGGATGAGGGGCCCTCCTGCTGCTGGTCTTGGGGTCTTTGAGCATCCTTTGGGTGATGGGTCCTGGGGAGGAGGAGGCAGGAAGGAACAGAAGGACACGGGGTTGGGGAGGGGTCTAGGGCTTCTGAGTCCAGGAGGCACCCCAGCCGCCCTCTGCAGCCTCGCCCTCCCACGTCGTGCCCTCCAGCGTGCAGAGGGCGAACTGCTTCTGGAGTCTTCTCTGAGGGGAGAGCCATGTGCTGCCCTGGCTGCCGCTGCTCTGTGGGGAGCCTTCCTGACAAGCTGGGATGTCCCAGGGATTCCAGGCGAGTCTCTGGCAGGGAGATTTCTGGCCTGGCCTCTCCCGTCCCCCAGGCGCAAGGCCCCTGGTGTGGCCACGCCCTTTCCCAGGGGTCCCAGGACAGGGAGCTCCTAGCTGGGTGCCTCCAGGACCTGGGTGCCATGTCATCACTGTGGCCTGATGTCCTGGGCCAGCTCAGGGCCTTTGAGGGGCGAGCCCAGCTTTCTGCGTCTGCGGGCAGGGGTGACCTGGCCGGCTGTTGCACCGGCCACCCTGCTGGAGTAAGACACTCACAACACATGTGCGATGTCAGCAGATGTTGACGCCACTTGAAGTCCCTTCTTGGGCTTCCTCAGAGCCACTCTGGGAGGGGTCTGTTGGGTTGGGATGGGGCCCTGCAGGCAGAGAGGGGAAGGGATCTCCCTGCCCTTCCCCAGGGTGGGGAACTGGGGCATCAGATGTTGGGGCCCAGGAGAAGCATCTGACATTCCCACAGCCTCTCCTATGATCTGCTGTCTCTTTCTGAAAACGGGATTTTGTTCTAGCCAGCATCTGTGGTTTTTGATGGATTCTGAAACATTTAATAAATATTTGGCTTTGCATTTCAAAATGTTCTGTGTTCTTTTTCGTTTTCCTTATGGAAAGAGACTGGGAAATGATTACCTCAACTTCCGGGATCCTGCAAGCCAAGGCAGGCAGGGTAGGTGTCTCGGACCCCTTGCCCCTGAACTGCCCAGTTGCCTGGTTCAGGGGTGAAGGCTCCAGCCCAGAGCTGCTGATTCAGTTTCCTGAGGCTCGGAGGGGAATGGGGTCTGTGGTGCGGGGATTGTTTAATGCTGCTTTTTCCCTTGAAAAATGAACCAGTGCAGGGATGCGGTGAAGAGAGAAATGGGGGGTTTAGGAGGGAGGGGACATATGCCTATGGCCGATTCATGTTGATGCATGGCAAGAGCCCTCACAATATTGTAAGGTAGTTATCTTCCAATTAAAATGAAAAAAATGAACCCAGTGTTTTGTGTTGATTTTTTTAGCAGAGAGTGAGCTGGGAGGGGTCTTGGAGCGTGGGAAATCCCAGCCTGGGGGCAGGGCAGGTGAGGCCAGGTCTCTCTGAGCCCCCCACCTTTGTCCAGGGGCTCTTCTGGGACCAGTGGTTAGGTCCGAGAAGCCCAGGACCCAGGTCTGCATCTTGAGCCTCATTTTCTTGCCTCTAAATGGCTCACGGAACAGCTGGGCACTGCAGGGTCCAGTGTTTTGCGTGTGGACCTGGCAAAGCCAGCTGCTGGGGAGCAGTGGCCGCTGTCGCCTCCCTGGGTGACCCTGAGCCGGGCAGCGGCCTCTACAGTCACTGTCTGGCTCCAGGCACCGAGGGACAGAGGAAGGTCCTGGCCGTGGTCCCTCCCAGCCTAGGGGTCTCAGCCCTCTCTTCCTGAACCCCCCTTTAAGGCAAAGGCACCCCACAGGGCACCACAAAGTGCCCTGGTGTCCCAGGAGAGGCATGGGGCAGCTGGGCAGGCTGGTCCTGTGAGAAGGCCCCCCCCTCAACAGCCATGTCCCTGCGGGTCCCTGGACAGAGCCTGCCTTGCGCCCCAGAGCTAGGCGGGGTACGAGGGTTAGCAGAGAAGGTCGCAGAAGCGCCCTGCTAAGTCTGGTCACCAGGAGCGTGGGGCGTTTTCAGGGGGCTTGGAAAGTTGTGGGGGGGCACTCTGTCATTGTCCAGCACCCAGTGTCTCACCAGGGGCCGACCTGAGGTTGGAGGGAGGAAAATGGGGGCACTGGCTTCCCCCAGGAAGCCTGCAGTTGTCCTGGGGAGCATTAGAGAAAAGTCTGCTCTGACTAGGGTGCCTGGGACATAGCACTGGGGACACGTTACTTGCGGGGGGCGGTCGGGGCAGCTTACGAAGCTGCGTGTTTCCGGGCCAGAAGCGGAGGTGTCCATACGGTTAAATATGTGTCGATCTGACTGGGCCACGGGGTCCCCAGGTGTTTGCTTAGTGATCGGACTGTCTGGATGAGATGAACATTTAGCTCATGGACAGGGCAGAGCGGCGGGCCCCGCCCAGTGTGGGTGGGCCTTGTCCCATCAGTCCAAGGCCTGACTAGCTCAAGGAGGCTGACCGTCCCCCAGGTAAGGGGAAGTCCGTCCTGCCTGGCTGCCTGTGAACTGGGACGGTGGCTTTTCCTCCTCCTTCGAACTTGAACTGAAACACTGGCTTTCCTGACTGCAGGCGGAGGGACTGCTCTGCCTCCAAAGTTAAGCCAGCTCCTTATTATAAATCTCTTTGAATATGTATATATCTCCACCCATCGCATTGGTTTTGTTTCTCTGGGGAACCCTAAAACAGGTAAGAAACTCTGGGCTCTGAGTCCGAGCCGAGGATTACTCTAATGGAAACGTAGGGTCTGGGGTGCAGGAGGTGACTCCCCCCAGCTTCCCCCCTGGTCCACGACAGGTGGAGATGTGCCCGGCTCCCAAACTGGACTGTGAGAGACACCGGCTAGCGGAGTGCCTGCCCCTGATGGAGCTGGGGCGGGGTGACAGGTGGGGACAGGTGTTTGGAGGTCATCCAAGCAAACTTCCAGGAGAGGCTGTCCCTGGAGCCCAAGGACTGCGATGAGAAGGAGGGCTGGTCTGAGACGGCCCTGGGGTGGGCAGACCCCCACTCCAAATCAAGGGAGCTCACAGCTCCCAGGCAGCGCTGGGAGGGAGGGAGGAGCCCCGTCTCAGGAAAGGGGGCGAGCAGAGAGCCTGCTACTGGGGGACACATGGTGAGTTGCACCCAGAGGGGTCCTTCCCAGGCCTCCGTGGTCACTTCGGGACCCCTGAAGCAGGCAGAGCCGGGCTCAGCAAGGCCTCACATGGGCAGACCCAGCCTCTAGAGGTCCGGGTCCTAAGGGACAGGGCCTCCCTGCACCAGGTGGCTGACGACCGGCCCAGCAGGATGCGGTCCTGGCCTGTCTTGTAAATCTCGCCATTTACAGCTATTGATGGCGGCGTGCTCGGGGCAGCCCCGCATGATGAATTGGCAGAACACCGACCACGCTGTCCGACAAGTGATTGTTGCAGCGAAAATGAGAAATAACGATCAGGGCCAGAAGCAGATTATTAAGAAAGACTTCCAGCAACTTCGCAGGCTGTCTTAGCTGCTCTAATAATCAGGGCCTCACCAAGAGACACGTGCTTCCGGCGGCAGTATTTTTTTCCGACAGGACGGGCCGGCCGTGTGGTTTACACGGACATGCCTGTGGAAGGGCGGGAGCTGGGCAGGGGCCCCGGTCAGGCGTTGGCGGGATTCTTCCTGACCATGCTCACAGCCCAGGCGTGTGGGCAGGGTGCACGCCGCAGGAGGTCACTGTGTTCGGCTTTTGGGGGAGTCCCTGAACCCTGGTGGGCTTGGAGAAGTGGGGCCATCTGTATGGTCAAGCCCCGGGAGAGGAGGTCATTCCTAGAGCTGGCATCCACTTGCCCCGGGGGCCCCAGGCCCAGCATTTTCTGTCTTCTCTCTTTCACTAAGATGGAAAGAGAGCAGGCATCAGTGGGGATGAAGCCTCTGGACCCCAGGCTGCAGACAGACAGCAGTGATGGGGTTGCGGGGTGGGGGGGCGCCCTGCTGGTCCCTGGGGAGGCCATGTGGGGATGGGCTAACGGAGAAAAGAATCTGGACCAAATGAGTGAATGAATGTATACAGGAAGGAGCCATCTGGACTAAATGAGTGAATATGTACAGGAAGGAGCCAGGGGAAGACCCCCAGACACATGGCCAGCCCCCTTCCTTCCTCCCATCCTCCCCATGTTCCTGGAGCCCCAGGAAGGGTTGAGCCCGCAGCTGTGGGTCCTACCAGGGATGCTTGACGCCTGAGAACCACCTGCTATTGAAGGGCTCCAAGGCCGGGGAGGGTGTCTGCAGGAGAGGCCTGGGCAGTGGTCCCCCGGTGTCCCCTGGGCTGAGGCAGGAGCATAGACGGGTCACTGCAGCCCTGGCTCTGGGTCGTTCATGCCTGGGGACTGAGACACGGCCAGGGGAGGGTTAAAGCAGCAAGCAGGCTCGTCCAGCCCTGTTAAGAAAATGATGATCTGCCGCTTGACGTCATTTTAATTCCATTTCAAGGGCATTTAATCTCGTTTGCCGATGACTGATCCTTGGCTGCCGATGGATTAGCTGATGGCCCCTCCTCCAAGGGCAACTGGACCCCTGCAGCCGAGACACGGCGCCATCACGTCCTGCTGCGCCCCGAGTGGGCGGGGGCGGTGAGGACCTGACCTGCGGCCTGGCATTTGCTCAGCCCTTGGAAGTTTCCAGAAGGGTGCTGGCCGGCTGTTTCTCCCCAGCCTCACCCTGGTGGGTGGAAGGTGCTCAATCCTCAGGTTCAGGGTTGAGTGTTGACAGGTGCTGGTGTCCAGGATGCGGCCCTTGCAGGCAAGGGTGGAGACAGCCCTCCAGACAGGGCTCCTTTGTTTTGGGGAAACTGTTACAGTGCCTGAGGTCTTTCCCTCCGTCCAGGCCTCCCCAGAGGCAGAGGCAGGCAGGTCACAGCGCCAGGAGGCCCCAGGCCCAGCGAGGAGCTGGGGGGACATGACCTCCGGGAACCTTGCCCTGCTCCCTCGGCATCTGGTTTTCCTCCTGCTGGTCACTCCGCATGTCACAGAAGCTTCTTCAGATTGCTCTAACGGCTCACCCTAGCCAGGACATAGCTGCGCTTTGGGGACCTGAGGCGGGGCTGTGTCCAAGCTTACAGACGGTGGCATCTAAGTGAGGACCACAGGCCCCGCGGTGCAGGGGCCCGGGGCTTTCCCACATGGTCTGGCAGAGGCCCAGGGCCCCAGCACCCAGCCCAGGCCTTGTTCCCACCCAGATGAGCCTCTTGAGATCTGCACACTTGGGGGTGTGAGTGGGGGGCACGGCATTGGACCTGGGGACTGAAGGACACTGGTTCCCCAGGCTGGAGATGTTCGGACGTGGGGTTATGCTGAGAATGATGGATTGTAACATTTCAGACCCCAAAGCATGGTCGATGCGGATGGCATGGGGTTGACCTCCAGCTTCTGGGCACCCTGGTGATGCCCGTCTGGGCTCAACGGCCCCTTCCTTGTCATCAGCTCAGGGATGTGAGGCCTGAACCAGTTTGCTCGGATGCTTGGGATAGTGGCACCAGGGGGGCTCACCCTCAGCCGGTGGGGTGTGACCGGGCCTGGGAGCTCGTGCCTCACGGCTGCTGTGGCCAAGGTCTACTCAGAGCGGCCCCCACCTGAGGCTGACACCAGTCCACGTGTCTGTCCACCCACCCACTAGCTCTTCCTCCATCCATCCATCCAACATTTATTTGGATCCTGCTGCATTCTGACCAGCATCTATAGCACCCTGGGCTGTGACAGAGGGTAGTTTGGGGGTGGGCATGGAGTGGGCAGCTTTGAGGAGGCCCCTGGACCCAGAGAACTAATAACAATATTCTTTTCAAATAAATCCAATCATGACGTGTCATTTACCTGACATGCCAATCTTTTATGACTTTTCAGGTGAGTCAGATTTACAAAGTAAAAAATAATCCTCTGCCAGAATCTTTATTTGAGTCTGGAAAGTAGAGATTATGCAGCTCTAGGAATTTCTTAGAAGGTTCTTTGGAAGTTCTGACAACCAGAAGTGGCTCCCCAGAGATGGTCGGAGGCAGGAGAGATGGGAACTCCATACTCACAAGAATTAAAAAAAAAAAAACAAAAAAACCCACAAAAATCTTGTGAATCAGAACAGGCGTCCTGGTCCCGGAGGTGTGCTATGCCAAGTAACAGAGTATAGAGCTCAGAGTGCACTGCTGCCTTCCTCACTCAGACCACCTTTCAGCTGTGTGACTTCGGGCAAGTGACTTGACCTCTCTGAGCCTCAGCTGTCTTTTTGGCAAAGAGGGATGCTAATTCTAGCTTGCAGGTGGCCGAGCCCAACAGGTGCTTCTACAGTGTAGCCTTGAGAGGCCCTCAGTCACCTGTTCCCTACTCTGGGGTTGCTCCTCCTGCGGGTGTCCCAGGAGACCCACCATCCCTCAGGGGCCCCAGGTCCTTCGGGCTCAGGCCAGGAGCTGGCTCCCTCCTTACTGGATTATCTCATTTGCAAACAATAAATGTCAACACCAGGAGACCTTGTCAGACTTCCCTTCCCGGATGCAAATGTAGCCTTTATCTGACTGTGCCCTTTATTAAAACAACCACCGAGCCACGGCGGATAAACAAGACAATTAAATGTAAATGAGGTCATCTCCCTCCTCCCATCGCATTCAGGAGGCGCCCAGGCCCTGGCCAGGCGCTGGCGGGAAGCCGGAAGAGGCCGAATCCGAATCCGATTACAACTCAACCGAGAGGCAACGGTGACCTTTCGCTTTTAACGACTGACCCAGCGCCCGAGCGAGTGTGACAGCTGGGACCAGCCCGCTCTGATTTTTACTGCGATTGCATTTAAAGAGTGAAGATTTACTGTCTCCCTGTAATGAGCCGGTGCTGACTGCACCATGAGGAGCCCCGTGTGCTCGGTGGCCCGCGGTCCCCTCACCCCCTGCTCAGCGACGGCGCGTCTGCAGGCCTGGACGGGGCGCCACCCGTGGCGGGGACCCAGCGAGGCGCCACTGGTGCCACACAGGCAGGAGGAACGCTGAAGGCCGTGGGCAGGACCAAGGGATCGCGGGGTCCTGGGGGAAGGGCCGGGAGTGTGCGTGGCGCGGAGGTGCGTCCTGAGACCCTGCGGGGCCGAGAGGACCAGCGGCTGCCGACTGACCCCGGCACCTCCCGGGCGGGAGGACGGACGCCACTGAAGTCACTACGTGGGGGGGAGTACAGCCCTACCCCCGAGTTTCTGCCGGGCAGGGGAGAGACCACCGCCCCTTCTGTCTCTGCTGCTCCTACGGCCACTACTGTTCCTACCCCGAGCACCTGGGCAGAGGCCGAGGTCTGAGCGCGCCGGCTGGGGGCGAGGGCGAGTGCGAGCTGGTGCCCGGAGCGGCGTGCGTGCTCGTGCCCGGCCGCGGAGCCCGGCCCTGCAGGCCTGCGCGCGGCGTGGGGCTCCCACGCCTCCAGCGCGCTCGCCCCGAGCCGCGGTGGAACTTTAGCGACTGGGACAGAGCACTCTGTCTAGGAAGCTTCTTCTGGCTTTTGTGAGGCAGAGAGGAGCCCAGTGCGGGCAGGCGATGGCAGGTCCCTGGGGGGTGGGGTACCCACAGACATCCTGGTCTCGCTCCTTGCCTCCCTCTTCCGACTCTGTCCCAGTCGAGAGCCGTCGCCCCGGCCGGTCGGGCAGGCCCAGGACAAGCACTGGTTAGCACACTGGTGCTCTGGACGCAGACGCCCAGGCGCTAACCCCGGCTCCGCGTCGGGCCAGCTGTGTGACGTCAGGCGCGTCCCTTAACCTCTTCGGGCTTCCGTTTAGGCGTCTGTAAAGTGAGCGCTGTGCAAGGCCCTCAGGAGCTTGGTTCAAGGGTGTGTGCGCTACAGCTCGAGGACAGGGCCAGCCGGCACACGGCAAGGGTTGGCATTTCTATTACATTACAGCAGACAAATGGGCCAGGATTTCAGTAACTGACATTAAATTGCAGTCAATTAAGCCTTTCCAGAGCTCCAGAAACACTCCAGCAGCACCAGGGAGAAGCAGTTACATGTACCGTCAGGTGCTGCTACCAAGAAAGTGGAAGCTGGGCTTTCTGGAACATCCTGTGCCCACCCCGCCACCACCGAAGCCCCGCCGCCAGCTTTCCCACTGCCGTGGCCCAGTGGTCATGTTGCTGGTCAGATCATGAGCCCTGCAGGCTGGCTGTGCTTCATCCCATCCCTGGCCCCGATGGACAACGGCCAGCCCCGGCTCGGCCCAAGGGGCCAGGAGGGTGGGCAGATGGGGCCAGGCTGTATGTGGGGCGAGGCTGCAGGACGTACAGGGGGTGTTGCTGCCAGACCTTGGCCGGTGAGTGCTGGGCTGGGAAAACCCATGGGGTGTGGGAGGGGAGCTGCTGGCCCAGGACCAGGGGAGGGGGAGCAGGACTTCTGAGCCGGGCCCGGTGGGCTCTCTGCCTCCCTGGGAAATACTCGCCCTTCTGCGCTTGCTGCCCGGACACTAACACTAATTTGCAGGAACGCAATTTCACATCAGACTTCGGGCCGCAGCTCTAGACTGCAGGCCAGCCCAGTGCGGGACATGTGGATGCCAGTCAGCCTGCCCCGCACAGCTGCGCCCCGAGCTGGGAGAGCATGTAGTCCAAATACCTGTCAGGAACTAAAAGGGGGCAGGGAGACCTTCCCAGAGACCCCCTCCCCGCCCCAGAGGATCAGTCTCTGAGAGCGGCCACAGAGCAGGACCGCAGGCCAGTGGGCTTACACACAGAAGCTGTTCTCTGGGTTCTGGAGTGGGGCCCACAGTCAGGGTATCATGGCACCGTCCTTCTGAAGGCCTGGGGGGAGTCTGTGCATCTTTCCCAGCTCCCTGCGGCAGCCTCGGAGACCCCTGGGCATGTAGGTCCACCACTCGGGTCCCTGCCTCTGTCTCCACACGGCTCTCCCTGTCTGGATCCAGATTTACCCTTCTTACAAGGACACGGCCATCCTGGATTAGCGCCCACTCTAATGATATCATTTTAACTCAGTCACCTCTTCTCCAAATGCAGTCACCTAACAGTGTATTAAAAAGCAGAGACATCACTTTGCCAACAAAGTTCCCTATAGCCAAAGCTCTGGTTTTTCCAGTTCAGTTCAGTCGCTCAGTCATGTCTGACTCTTTGCGACCCCATGGACTGCAGCACACCAGGCCTCCCTGTCCATCACCAACTCCCGGAGTTTACTCAAATTCATGTCCATTGAGTTGGTGATGCCATACCAACCATCTCATCCTCTGTCGTCCCCTTCTCCTCCTGCCTTCGATCTTTCCCAGCATCAGGGTCTTTTCCAATGAGTCAGTTTTTCGCCTCAGATGGCCAAAGTATTGGAGCCTCAGCATCAGTTCTTCCAAAGAATATTTAGGACTTATTTCCTTTAGGATGGACTGGTTGGATCTCCTTGCTGTCCAAGGGACTCTCAAGAGTCTTCTCCAACACCACAGTTCGAAAGCATCAATTCTTTGGCGTTTAGCCTTCTTTATGGTCCAACTCTCGCATCTGTACCTGACTACTGGAAAAACCATAGCTTTGATTATGGGGACCTTTGTCAGTAAAGTAATGTCTCTGATTTTAAATAAGCTGTCTAGGTTGGTCATAACTCTTCTTCCAAGGAGCAAGTGGCTTTTAATTTTATGGCTGCAGTCACCATTTGCAATGATTTTGGAGCCCCTCAAAATAAAGTCTGTCACTGTTTCCACTGCTTCCCCATCTATTGTACAGATGTGAGAGTTGGACCATAAAGAAGGCTGAGCACCAAAAAATTGATACTTTCGAACTGTGGTGTTGGAGAAGACTCTTGAGAGTCCCTTGGACAGTAAGGAGATCAAATCAGTCAACCCCCCTGAATATTCATTGGAAGAACTGATGCTGAAGCTGAAGCTCCAATACTTGGGCCACCTGATGTGAAGAGCTGACCCACTGGAAGAGACCCTGATGCTGGGAAAAATTGAGGGCAGGAGAAGAAGGGGACAACAGAGGATGAGATGGTTGGATGGCATCACTGACTCAATGGACATGAGTTTGAGCAAATTCTGGGAGATGGTGAAGGACAGGGATGTCTGGTGTGCTGCAGTCCACAGGGTCGCAAAGAGTCAGTGATTGAACGATAATAACTGTGGCCCCAGCAGCAGGGGGTGAGGGAGCCCAGGGTTCCTGTGCTTTGGGGTCTTGTGGTGCCGAGGTCACCGTGGCACAGCCCACCTCTGACGGTGTTGTCAGGCCCTGCCTGGACCGGATCCCTCGCACCTGACGCCTGAAGAAGCCGGCACCCCAGCCCCGCCTCACCCCTGCCTGCCGTCTCCTGTCCCCAGCCCCTCAAGTTCCGTCCCTCCCGGTGCTTTGGCTGGAAGCACCACTCAGGCGTCATCGTCCCCTGACGATGCAGGTTAGAGCCCTGTGGGGGTCTCACCTACCGCGGTCTGGCCGTGAACGCTGCAGGCCCATGCTGGGGTCTTGAGTGTGAGGCCACCTCCATGCTAACTGTCATGAGTGTCAGTTCCCAAGCTCCAGGCCGGCTCCCTGCTGCCTGGATCCTGGGGCTCCAAGCTCGTACACTGCCCCCCTACCCCGAGCTCCTGGCCTTCCCTGCCCACAGCCCGCCCCCCAGTACGAATCCGGGACAAGAAGAGGGGCCAAGGGTCTGGACGGGAGGAGGCTTCTATGTGAGGCAGGCGATGAGCGCAGAGGCCCAGGGCCAGGGCGTCAGCAGTGTGACGTCTCCTGCTCCTGGGAGACGTGGGGAGAGCCCAGCCTGCCCCGCGCCCAGACACTTGGCCTTCGTCCACTCCAGCTGGCTGGGTGCCTCCGGCTGCCGTTGGGGGCACTTCTGCAAGGCTCTGTGACTGTGTCCGCGCCACCCCTCGCCTGGGCAGAGCTGCTGCAGACCGCCAGCTGCTCTTTGGGTTTTGTCACCTGGAGGCTGGTCTCAGTTGGCCGACTGTGTGTGCAGCGGCCCTGAGATTTGCTCCCAGAAGCAGAGCAGGGGCTTCTGACCTGTGCCCACGGCTTGGGGTGCTGGTGTGGGGCTGGGCCAGCCAGGGGATGGCACCGGCTCGTGTACCTCTTGTCCATGCCCCTTCTGATAGAAGGCAGGGCGTGCCCTCGGTGCCTTAGGACGGAGCGTCGCTGGGGGCCTGGGTTTCCACACCTGGGTTGGTGGGGACTTCTGGGGGTTTTCAGCATGGCGATGCTGTGGGCAGGATGCAGGCCTCGGCTCTGGGCCAATGTGGGTGCTCCTGACGCGGAAGGCTGAGTGCCTGGCCCCTCAGACGTGACGCCCAGAACAGTCTGGTCCGAGCCAGTGGAGACCCCTGTGAGGGGAAGGTGCGGGAGACACTGGTGGGGAGGTGCGTTTGGGACGGGCTGGGGGAGGCCCAGCGAAGGAGCCCCCCCAGGAGGTCCTGCGGTGCAGACGGTCAGAGAACAGGCAGGTTGCTGGAAGATGGGCTCCCAAGTCCCCTAGGGGTCCTGGCAACCTGGCGGAGCCCCGACAAGGCTGCCGGCCACTGGGCAGTGCGTCAGGCGGAGGGGAGGCCCGACGGGAGGCGGCGAGGCCCTGCGGTGAGGTGACCCCATCAGGCAGAGGGGTCACCAGCAGGGCGGGCTGTGGGGTCTGGGGTGGAGTGGCCCTGGGGCTTCTCACAGGACCCTGGAGGATGTGAACGGCCCCTCGGCCCTCAGTCTGCTCTCTGAAATGGGGCCGTGACTGGGGCGTCTGAGCAGGGCCAGAGCGAGATGAATGGGTGGGAGTTGTAGCCGTCACGAGCAGATGGACCCTGCTGCAGGGGCGTGCGGGGTCTGGGGTAGTGGGGGGAGGTCAAAGCTGGAACCCAACCCTGGTATGGGGAGGGTGGGGCGGGGGGCTGCCCCCTATACCCGGAGGCCTCACACTGGGTGGTTCCTGGACAGGGGCCCTGGCGGACCCCCGGCCTGGCACCTTGGGTTTTCATTCCAGCCCCTCCCTGGCTTCCTGGCCTCACTGCCTGCCTCCACCCGCCCTTCCGCTGGCCTATCGGGGCTGGACCTGTTTATCCAGCTGGGCCAGAGGAAGCAGCTCCTCCGAGACCAGACAGGAGCGGCCGGTAGTCAGGGTGGAAACTGGAAATTACCCGAATGAGGGGACAGCTTGGGGGAAACACAGGCGTGAGGGTGGAGTGGATGGATCCCGGGTGCTTCCGGCAGCCGCTGGCACTGGCCCGGGACATGGGGCCAAGGAGTGTGGTCATTGACGAATGCACCTCCCACCTTGACCCAGGCTGACCTCTCTGGCGCTGGGAGCCACATGTGCTCCTGTGGGACCCAGGGTGGGTGAGTCTGGATGCAGCCCCAGAGGTGAGGACCTGACTCCACTGGGCATCGTGAGGGTGGACATTTGCCAGGGTCTTGATGGATGAGCAAGAGTTTGCCACTTGGGTGGGAAAGCCACTTTGGGGTGGCACCGCCCTGAGCAGAGACCCCTAAAGGAGGGGTCCAGGGTTCACGGTGACATAAGCTGGGGCTCGGGACAAGTCTCAGATGAGCAGCCAATCCTGAGAAGAACTGCTGATGGCCGCTATTTATAGCCATGGGCCAGCAGCTGAGTCTCACCAGCCTGGAAGACCCCTGCCAGGCCCAGGCCACGTCCGTCACGGCCCTCAGTGGGGTCCTTTACCTGGGCCTGCCCTCCTGTGACTCTGCCCTCAAGCTGGCTCTTTCTGCCACCTGGCATGGGGACCTGAAGTCACACGGTGGATGCTCATTCGGGCCACATTCTGACCAAGGTGTGCCTGCCCAGGGAGGGCCCCCTGCTCCAGCAGAGAGAAGGGGAGACCTCAGGCTGGACCTGATGGCTGCACAGCCGCCAGCCTGGGGCACCCCCTTGGGCACCTGCGTGAACGGGAGCAGGGGGCTGATGGGCTGGCCCTGCCACTTCCTGGGGAGGGACACCAGCCCTGGAGCCCTGCTGGCCGGGGCTGCCCGTGCCACCACAGGGACACAGGGACTGGTGCCATCATCGCCAATCAGGGCACCTACCCAGTGGGTACTTCAGAGGGGCAGAGGCTGCTGTTACTAATTGGTGATTCTGTCCATTAGACGTAGGACAGCTGCTGTGAGTGCTGGAAAAACATTGTCAAATAATTGGGTTATTCTCCTAAGAGCAGAGGCCGTTTGCTGCCTGTCACATGGCATTCTGCTTCCTGCCTTTCTCCTGCATGGTTGGCTAGAGGCTGGTTTGGGGGTGCTGGGCATAGAAGACCAGGGGCCACAGAACCCTCTGCATCCCCAATAACGGGGGGCACTTACAGTCCGAGTGAAGACATCCCTGCTGGCGTGGAAAGCCTGGGCTCTCCCAAACCCAGACAGTCCTTGTCCATCCCCCACCAGGCCAGTCTCCCCTGTGCCCCACCTGGGCTGTGGTCATCCAGCCCCCAAGGCCCACCCTACAACCCCCCTGCCCGGGAGCTCTCAGGCCCTCTGTGCACCCCTTGGCCACAGCCTGCAGGAACTGGCGGGCCAGCATAGGCTCTGCCTCGTGGTATTCCTGGAGGCCAGAATCGCATCTGCCTGTCTCTGTGGCCTCACCCTGCTTTTCCTGGGCTGCCCTGACCCCATGGGGAAATGCAGTCCTGGTTGAGAAGGTGCCTCATGCATGGGCTTTTGTGCACCGTGCTGGGGCGCCCACAGCCAGCAGCAGCCCGCACCTGTGCTGGCAACCCACTCCAGTGTTATTGCCTGGAAAAGTCCACGGTCAGAGGAGGCTGGTGGGTTACAGTCCATGGAGTCACAAAGAGCTGGACATAACTAAGCACAACCAAATGGGGTTTATTCTAGGGGTGCAGGGCTGGTGTAATAGTTAAAAATCACCAATGTGATTCCCTATATCAAGAGGCAAGGAAGAACTATCATATGATGATACTAATCTATGAAGCAAAACAGTTTGACAAAATTCAGTATCTATTCATAATAAACTCTAAGCAAACTGGGAACGAGGGGAAATTCCTCAGCTTGATAAACAACATTTACAGAAAAACGACTGTGATCATAATACCTAATGTTATAACTAAATATGGGCTTCTCAGGTGGCCCTAGTGCTAAGAAACTTCCCGCCAGTTCAGGAGACATAAGAGGCTAGGGTTCGATCCCTGGGTCAGGAATATCTCCTGGAGGAGGAAATGGCAACCATGCCAGTAATCTTGCCTGAAAAATCCCATTGGCAGAGGAGCCTGGTGGGCTACAGTCCGTGGGGTCACAGAGCTGGACAGGACTGAAGCAACTTAGCACACACACTCGTGTAACTAAATATACGGTCAATACTGAATCATTTCCCTCGAGATCAAGAACAAATCAAGGATGTCCACTCTCACCACTCTGTTTAACATAGAGCTGGAAGTACTAGCCACTGTAATAAGGCAAGAAAATGGGATAAGAGGCATACACATCTGAAAGGAAGAAATAAGACTACCTCTGTTTGCAGATGGCATTCGTCTGCATAAATAACCCCAGTGAATCTACGAAAAACTCAGTGGACTAATATACGGATTAAGCAAGATTGTAGTGTACAAGACAGACCTGTGGAAATCCATTTTATTTCCATATCACTGCGATGAAACGTGTGGACACTGAAGTTAAAAACACGCTGCCAGGGCTTCCCTGGTGGCTAAGTGGTAAAGAATCCACCTGCCAAGGCAGGGGACGCAAGTTCGATCCCTGGTCTGGGGAGACCCTGCGTGTTGTGGAAAAACAAAGCCCGTGTGTCACAACCACGGAGCCTGTGCTCCGGGGCTGCACCTGCTGGGCCCATGTGCCCTGGAACCCATGCTCTGCAACAAGGGGGCCGCTGAAGTGAGAAGCCCGCGCTTGGCAACTGGACGGCAGCCCCTGCTTGCTGCACCTGGAGGAGGCCCTTGAGCAGCAAGAAAGATCTGGTGCAGCCATAAATAAACAAAATAGATGAAAACTACACTGCCATTTACAATCATTAAAAAATGAAACACTAGGTGTAACCCTAGTAAAACATACATACGACGTGCGCTGAACGCCGCACAACGCTGATGGAGGAATGAAGACCTAAATGACGGAGAGATAACTGTGTTCGTGGATTGGAAGACTCAGCATAGCAAAGATGTCAATTCTTCCCAAACTGATACACAGATTTAATGCCATTCCTATCAATCTCAGCAGTATTTTTTGTAGATATAGACAAGATAATTACAAAACTTACCTGAAAAGACAAAGGAACTAGAAGAGCTGACGTAATTTGGAAAAGAAGAATAAAAGAACCAGTCTACCTGATTTTAAGACTTATTAAAAGGTGTGTCGTTCAGTCGTGTCTGACTCTTTGCGGCCCCATGGACTGTAGCCCTCCAGGCTCCTCTGTCCATGGGATTCTCCAGGCAAGAACGCTGGAGTGGGTAGCTATTCCCTCCTCCAGGGGATCTTCCCAACCCAGGGATCAAACCTGGGTCTCCTGCACTGCAGGCAGATTCTTTACCATCTGAGCCAAGACTGATTAGGTAGCCACATTAACAAAGACGTGAGATACTTAGGGAGGGATAAGCACACAGATCAGTGGGACAGACAGAGAACCCAGAAACAGATGCACGCCAAAGTACCTGCTGGCTTTTGACAGATGCGCAAAAGCCCTTCAATAGAGGAAAACAAGCCTTCAAACCAATGTTGCTAGAGCAACCGGACATTAGTAAGCAAAAAAGAAAACCAGAAAAGCGAAGAAAGAAACAGAACCTTGGCCTAAGTTTACACCTTATCCGAGCATTAACTCTGAGCAGACCTTAAATCTAAATTGTAAAACCGAAACTTTAAAAAAATTAATTCTTCCACTTTATTTTTTATTTGCTTACTTACTTTTGGTTGTGTTGGGTCTTAGTTGGGGTGAGCAGACTCAGCTGCCCCGAGGCATGTGGGATCTAGCTCCCCGAGCGGATATCAAACCCACCTCCTCCGCACTGGAAGGCAGATGCTGAACCACTGGGCCACCAGGGGAGTCCCTGAAACCGAACTGTTAGAAAAAGACATAGGAGAAAACCTTTGGGACTCAGGGATAGGCAACGAGTTGGAAGATTTGACATTGAAAACATGGTTCTTAAAAGGAACCATTTATATTTGAGCTTCATCAAAATTGAAAACTTCATCAAAATTGAAGAGCGTTGTTAAGAGGATAAATTATAAGCTACAGAGGAGAAGATATTAGAAACGCCTTATCTGACAAGCGACAGGATCTAACGCATATATAAAATTATCAAAGCTCAACAGTTGAAAGCAATTCAATTCAAAATGAGCAAAGGACGTGAGGAGATAGTTCATTGAGGAGGATTTACAGATGGGGATAAGCAGATGAAGAAGTGTCTAACCTTGTTAGCCGTTCAGTTCAGTTCAGTTCAGTCGCTCAGTCGTGTCCGACTCTTTGTGACCCCATGAATCGCAGCACGCCAGGCCTCCCTGTCCATCACCAACTCCCGGAATTCACTCAGACTCACATCCATCGAGTCAGTGACGCCATCCAGCCATCTCATCCTCTGTTGCCCCCTTCTCCTCCTGCCCCCAATCTCTCCCAGCATCAGGGTCTTTTCCAATGAGTCAACTCTTCGCATGAGGTGGCCAAAGTACTGGAGTTTCAGCTTCAGCATCATTCCTTCCAAAGAAATCCCAGGGCTGATCTCCTTCAGAATGGACTGGCTGGATCTCCTTGCAGTCCAAGGGACTCTCAAGAGTCTTCTCCAACACCACAGTTCAAAAGCATCAATTCTTAGGAGCTCAGCCTTCTTCACAGTCCAACTCTCACATCCATACATGACCACAGGAAAAACCATAGCCTTGATTAGACGGACCTTTGTTGGCCAAGTAATGTCTCTGCCATTAGGGAAATGCAAATTCAAATCACAATGAGGTGTCCCTGCACACTCATCAGAACAAGTGAAATAAAACACAGTGACAAAACCAAATGCTGGTGAAGATGCAGAGAAACTGGAGACCACTCGCACATGGCTGGAGGGAGCATAAGATGCTACAACCACTCTGGAAGAGTTTGGCAGTTCCTTAAAAAACTGAACATGCAATTACCTTTAGTGCACTAATCGCACACCTGGTCAGGGATCCCAGAGACACAAAGACGTAGGCTTATCCAAAAACCTGTACCTGAGTGATTATAGCAGTTTCACTTGTAATAGCCCCAAACTGGAGGCAATGCAGGAGACCTGGGGTCGGGAAGGTCCCCTGGAGGAGGAATGGCAGCCTGCTCCAGCGTTCCTGCCTGGAGAGCCCCATGGACAGAGGAGCCTGGCAGGCCACAGTTTATGGGGTCGCAAAGAGTCGGACATGACTGAGCGACTAACACTTTCACTTTTTCAAACTGGAGACACCCCAGATGCCCTTCAGTGGGTGGATGGTCAGAAACCGCACTCACACCGCGGGACACTCCTCAGTCGCAAGCAGGAGGAAGCTGCTTCATCCACCTCCGCCTCCTGGAGCCACTGGCTGCCTGGCCGCCACCCCAGGGCGGGTGCGGGGTCTCTCAGGTTCCTGACCAAGACGCATAAGTGCTCAGGGTCGCTCCCGTGGCCTGTCCCAGCATTACCCACAGGTGGACCTCCAGTGGGGGCAGGAAAGAGGGGGTGCAGAGGGGAGACTGCTGCCCTCCTCCACCAGTGCCCAGGGCCTCTGAGACCCTGGGTCTCCCTAGACAGGCACGAGGTGGCTTCTCTGAGCACCCTGACCCCTCAACGCCCAAGAGGGCCCTGCGGCTGCACCCAGCTTTTCTACTCGTGGTGGGGGGTGGTCTGATGTATCAGGCTGCCGGGCACTGACGCCAGGCACTCGGTGTCCAGGTCGGCCCTCAAGCCCGAGGCCTTGCCTGCTGGCCGCTGCCCTCTCTTGGGGCATTCTGTGCCTGCCCAGACCCAGCTGAGAGCAGAACCCCACCCCAGGGCCAGAACCGAGCGTCCCGCGGGGCAGTCTGGGTGAACACACCGGAGCGGCGGCCAGTGTGGTCGGAGCCGCCCACGGGAAGGCCACCTTGTCCGGCGGCCACCCGCTCACCCGGCCCCGGCCGCTAGGGTCTCTACCTGCTGTGGAATGGCCTGGCCACGCTGCAGCACCCGCCCTGGACGTTTTAATTGGAATGCCCTATCAAGGGCTTAAATTGAAAATCAAGTACTCAAAGCACCAGTGCCTTTTAGATGACTAAAATTAAAGCCTAATTGAGTTTTCCTGGGGAAAAATATCCTGTGGAAATTTAATTAAGGGAGTAAAGGACCAGGTTTTTAAAAATAGATATATATGGTTTTTAATTCAGGGTTATTTGCAAAGCAAATTAAAAAATAAAAAGAACTCGCTCTGTGAAGAGGTTGGATGCAGACAAAGAGGGCTTGGGGAGGCCCCCGAGCGCCTGGCGGGCTGGGCGGCTGCTGGCTGTCCTGTGAGGCCACAGTGGCTCCTGGGACGCTGCCCCCTTGTCCCCGGACCAAGCGTGGATGTCAGACTCGGAGGAGAAGCTCTGCGTGTTTGGTCTGGTTTTAGAACTCTGGAGTCCTTCGAGGACCGTGGACACTCTGCACCCTGAGGTCCCCAGGCTGGGCCCTCCTCACATACCCTGCCCCCGCCCTTTCCACCCCTCTGCCCCCCCACGACAGGCCTGGGTGCTGTCTCTGTCATCCTTTCTTCTATTTGGGAAAGCACCTTTGAAAAACTAGAGCTCTATGCTGAGAACCAGCCCGCAGGATGCTCACTCCAGCGTCCGGCTGCCCTGCGTCCCGTCTCCCCGCGGGCTGACCGACTGAGCCATGGTGGCCGGGACCCTGGCCTTGGGCAGCACAGCGCGCATGTCCTTGGAGACACAGGGTGGCACGCCCACCAGAGCCTGGTTGGGATGCTGAGATCGATGGTGCCCGTCGCTGAAGGCCATGAACGGGCCTGTGGCTCACGTAATGAGGCGTTCTGGGCCAGCTGGTGGCCCTGCGCGGCTCCAGCCGAGCCTGGTGTTTCCCGAGGGGTGGTGGGCGGCGCAACCTGCTCCTGAGGGGGTCAGCAGAAGGCTTTTCCTGGGCCCATCCCGCGGGGCGGCCCTGTACTTGGGACTTGCCAAGGATGCTTCGCCTCCGGGGAGCTGCGAGCAGCAGCTCCCCGCTCTGTGCTGGGCGCCCCGCTGCACCTGCAGGGAGGCCGCGGCCCCCGCGTCCTCAGCCACGGTGAAGGCCACCTGAAGGCTGAAGGAGGCGGTCGGGAGCGGGCCCAGGTGATGAGACCTGACAGGCGGAGGCGGGGGCGTTGCAGGGGGAGTGGGCCGCCAGCCGCCAGCCTGGCGGAGGCCTCCTGTGGCCCCTCTCTGCAGGCACCCCCTGGGTCAGAAATTCAGAGTTAAATCTGATGAGCACGGGCTGTGAGCGCCTCGGGCAGAGGCGGGATCCCTGAGACCCCCAATGCCTCTGCTGAGGCGCATCCCTGCCTGACTCCCAGCCTGGCCGCCAAGGCAGGGCCTGCCTCACCCCTCCCCTCCCCTGAAGAGTGGCGGTCTCATCCACCCAGAGATCCTGGGAGAGAGGGGTCTGCAGACCGTCCTCCCACCCAGGGGCAGATGTGGAGGCCGAGGGCTCGCTCTGCCCTGGGTGACCCCCAGGAGGGTCCCTGCCCACCTCCCTCCCCCACCTTTGCCTGCCGACCTTCAGGCTCTCAAGGCTGTTTGCCCGTTGCCCCCCCTCCGAATGTACTGTTTTTAGTTTCTAAAAGGTCTTCACATTCTCATCAGCAAGCAGGCCTGGCCCTTGGGCGGGAGGAGTCCAGGGACGGGTCCGTTAGAGGCGCCAGGCTGATACCTCCCACCACGGCCCTTGTCGAGGAATAAGTTTCAATTAGGTGGGGACCGCCCGTGCAGTTTCTGGGGGGCCTACCAGCATCTCTCTGCATGCCTGTCACTTTGTCGTGGGCCTGGCAGGAAATTCCAGAGGGGCGAGGGTTGGTGGGTTGGAGAAAGTCTGCAACTACAGTCAGCCTCAGAAACGCTCACGGCTTTGAGGTGGAGGTATGTTCCCTTCTCCAGGTCTGCTGGTTTTCACTGAGCATCTACTGTGGGCCAGGCCCGTGCTGGCGGCCGCAGCCCTCTGAGCTCCTGGCCTCACAGGGTGGAGAGGAATGAGGAGGGGATATAGGGGGCCCCGGAGGGCCTGAGGGGGTCAGAGGAGGCTGCCGCAGGGAGAGCAGCCTGTGCAAAGGGCCTGGGGCCAGGAGGAGCCCAGTGGAGAGAGCCTGGCCTGGCTGGAACTGGGCGGCTGGAGCGCAGGGCGGGTCGTGGCTGCAGGCTGTGTGGAGGGTGGAGGTGGAGAGGGGCGCTGTAGGGGCGTTCCAGGCTGGGAGCTTTGGAGGCCCCCTCTAGGGTCCCAGGCTCATTTTGGAAGAATCGCCTCCTCTGTGGGCAGAGTGGGCAGGACAGAGGCAGGGGGGCCCGAGGGCAGGCGCCAACCGTGCAGGTCCTCAGGGCAGACCGGAGCTGGGGGCTTCTGAACCTCGCAGCTTGTCTGCCTGCGCACTCGAGGGTCTCCCGCCCTCTCTCAGCCTCCCGGTCCCCAGAGCCGAGGCCCAGGCTCTGAAGCCTACACCCTCCAGAGGGCACCCCTGCCCTAGGCCTGGGGGCCTCTGGGGAACAGTCTTTTGGGGTGAGGTCAGAGTTACCGGCCTGAGCCAGGAGTGGCCTCAGAGACCCAGCCATTTGTGTGGGGGCTGCTTGGGGGAGCCCACCTCCCTTTGTCATCCTGCCTCCCCGCAGGACAGAGGGGCCAGGGGCTTAGCTTAAGGCAATGCCTCGGACCAGCCCCAAGGACCTGCCCCTTCAGGACAGACAGGCCTGGCTTCACGACTGACCCGTGCAGACCACAACTGCAAGGCCTGGGGTTAAAAGCAGGCAGCGTGGGTTCAGGCGGGGCTCCGCTCCTGCAGGCCATGTGACCTCGGGACAGACAGGCCCGGCTTCACGACTGACCCGTGCAGACCACGACTGCAAGGCTTCTTTCTGCCACTGCCCTGAGAGGTCAGGGGTTAAGAGCAGGCAGCCTGGGTTCAGGCCGGGCTTCTCTCCTGCGGGCCATGTGACCGCGGGCACACCACGGACCTGCTCTGTGCCCGGCCTCACCTGCAAGTGGGCCCGGGGTGATGGCAGGGTTCAGAGAGCAGGGCAGATGTGTGTGTGAGCCCCGCAAGCCGCCCGCTCAGGAGGTGAGCGCTAACAGGCACAAAGGAACGGGCAACAGAGAAACCAGTCTCCTAACGAGCGTCGTGTTGTCTAGAGTGCCGGTGCCCGACCCTGGGGCCGTGAAGGCCCGACCCTGGGGCCGTGCACACCGAATCCCCTTCTCGAGTCTTCTCCAACACCACAGTTCAGAAGCATCAATGCTGACCATGTGGGACCCCCTCACCGAGGGTGGAGTACAGTGGGTCCCCTGAGTCATTACAGGATTGAGCTGCTCCCCGCTCCCCATGGCTCAGTCTGGACCCCTCCAGGCCCCACTGGAGTGAGACCCCTGCGTCTCCCTGCTGTCCTCCCCACCCCGGGGAGTCATAGCCAAGGCGCAGGGCGAGGCCTCCAGTGGGGAAGGGGCTCTAGTCCCCAGCCTCCTCTTCCCTCGGGAGCGCAGTTCCTGGGGCACAGCGGGCCGCCTGCCTGCGGGGCCTCGGGGGCTTGGCGCCTTCGCCCCCGCCCTGGGCCCCTGCCCTATCGGTGCCCATCTGCCTCTGCCCTCGCGTCTCTGTCCCCCGTTCTTGCTGCTGCACGGGGAAGCCACAGCCGCTTTGTCACCGGCTGTCTGCGGCCAGGCCTTTGTTGGCTGGAACATGACAGAAGGTGAAAAGATGACATGCTGTAAATGGATAATTGATGTATCAGAAAGGCCTTGAGCGCCCACAGAGCAGCTCCCGCGTCCCCGGGTCCGCCCTGCCTGTTGGGGGCCCACACCCCAGGCCGGGAGCTTCCTCTGGGGTCTGGCAGTCTCTGCCTGCGGTCCTTAGAACCCAGTACTTCCAACTCCAGGGGCACATGGTGAGCCCCTGTGGGCAGATCCCAGCTGGGTCAGAGAGAGAGAGAGCGAGCGATGGGGAGACCGAGGCCCGAGGAGGCGCAGGCCAGCCCATCCTGGGTGTTCTCTGAAGACCCTGGGCCCCCTGGCTTGAGAGGCAAGAGGGCTGCGGGCCATGCAGGGCAGAGGGGCCTGGTGAGCTCTGGCCGTCCCCCTCCATCCCCTCTGGAGTCCTCGGGTCCTCAGCTGGGGCCATCTCGGGCCTAACCTCCCCATCGGGGGTGCCTCCTGGGGTGCCCGGCTATGGTCACTCTGCGTGAGGCCCCAGGGACACCCAGCTTCTGCTGGGAGGAGAGACGGAGGGCCCCCCTCTTCCTCCAGCGTTCTTACCAGCCCTGCACCTCTCTGGGACCTCTCCCTGCCTCCTGCGCGGGACCCTCCTTTCCCTCTCTCGGTAGCAGCTGGGCCTTGCTCCAGGGTGAGGCCACGTGGTGACACTGCCAAGCAGTCGATGGGTGAGGGTCGGGGGGTGAGGGGGTGTTCCCTCCCCGTGCGCGCCAAGCTGGGCCATCTGAGGGGGCGGTCAGCTGGGGCAGGTGTCGTCAGAGCGGGGGCAGCAGGAAACAGCACCCGCCTTGGCCACGCCCCACCTCCACGCTGCCGGGGGCTCCACCCGGGTAGCCCCCGCCCCCCCAGCCCCCCCGCCCCCCCCAGCCCCCCCCCGCCCCCCCCCGCCCCCCCCCCCGCCCCCCCCGCCCCCCCCCGCCCCCCCCGCCCCCCCCGCCCCCCCCGCCCCCCCCCCCGCCCCCCCCCCGCCCCCCCCGCCCCCCCCCCCGCCCCCCCCGCCCGAGGCCGGCTCCGCCCCCAGGAGGAAGGCGGGGAGGGCGGGGCTTACAACCCTCCACCCCGCCCCCAAGGCCCGTCTTTCTGGGCCAGCCCCAGGAAAGACGTCTCCAGTCCCCTCTCAAGGGTTCTGCTCTGCTGGGTATGGACTGATCTGCCCAGCACTGCCCGCTGTGGTCTCTCCGGGAGAGTCGTGCTGGGCCCTGAGGGGCGAGGGTGGGTCAGAGCCTCGCTGTGGGGGGTGCCCTCCTCCTAGGGGCTGACGTCTCCCTGACCACCTGGCGTGGGTTGGGGCTCTGCATGCCCTGCAGGTCCTCAGCAGGGGTCTCCACGCCCGGGGTTTCTGCTGCCTTTTGGGGACCCCAGGCTGTGCTGAAATAAGTAACAGCCAGGCCTGTGTGGAGACCCTGGGTGCGGGTAGTCTGGGTGTGGGGAAACAGATTCCCCCCGCCCCGGGGGGCTGGGAGACAGACCCCCCCAATCCCCCCCTTCTGAAGGAGAGTGGCTGCAGATGCTTGAGAAGTCATCAGACTCCCCACACTTTAAAACGCACGCACAGGGGAAAGAATGGGTTTTAAATTAGTGAAACCTTTTTACAGGGGACGTTTGTCAAGGATAATCTTTAATTGCAAATTAAAAAATAAGGAAAAAAAACACTCAGAAAGCTGGCTGTGTGGAGGGCGTTGTGACCGCTCCCGCTTGTAGCAGGAGACAGGCAGGGGATGGGGTGTCTGACCGGACAAGTGTGTCCTCCTCCTCGGCTCAGAGCTGGGCCCCTCAGCACCCAGAGGCCCACCTTTCTGGGCTGGCTGGGCCTGACCCCAGACTCCTGTGGGTATCAGGGCTGCCACAGCCCAGCCCCAGGTGGCTTCCTTGGCAGTAGCGTGCCCAGGATGTAGGAGGTGACAGTCCCATTGATAGGAGGGCTACTCAGAGGAGGGAGGCAGGGGGCGAGGCCTGACTGCGTCCAGCTGGAGAGCAGGAGAGAGGTGATGCGGCCGGGGGGCCCTGCAGGCGGACGAGCTATTGGTCTCCGGGGAGGGAGTGAGCCTCCCGCCACCAGGGGTGTGCAAGCAGAGGCATCAGGCCTCCCCGGGCAGAGAGGCGGGGTTAAGTGCCCTTCTCTGAGCTGGGTCAGAGAGCTCTTGGGGCAGGCCTGGGCAGGCAGGGGGAGAAAGGCCTGCGGGTGAAGGTGGTCCCTGGTCCCCGGGGGGAGGGGGGTGCTCTGTGCCAGTGGAGCAGCGGCTGGGTCTGGAGTGTTTCTCGCAGAGCCTGCCGCAGAGATAATAACACCTCTTAAAACGTGGTAATTAAACTCCTCTGCGCACAGCAATAAATCCACGCAGCGCAACTTTCTTGTAAAAATGACCTTGGGAGATGATGTTTCCCAGCCGTAGGTTTTGTCAGTATTGCGCTTGGACAGCCCCCAGCAGGCCACCCGGGTCTCCCTCCTGTCTTCCCCGGCCTGACGCCTGCCCCGCTGCTCCCAGGCCTCCCGCCTCCTAGTTGCTGCTCGGAGGCCCGGGTGCCACCTCTGCCCGATGCCAGCTCCTCTGCCCCCACCCCCCTGCCCCGTATGGGGCACTGGGCTTGGGCTCCTGTCCTCCCCGCTCACTGACCTGTGCCAGGCTCTCGGCCTAGGCCCGGGACCTCCCAGGCTGTCTGGGGTCGAGGCGTGAAGACTCCTCGGCAGGGAGCTCAGGGCTATGGACGCTGGTCCTCTGCTGACCGTGTCAGGGGAGAGAGGGCAGGCCTGCCTGCCCAGCGAGGGAGCAACGATGCGTGTGCATCCTCCCGCCTGTCCCGATGGAGGTCGCAGCTGCCAGGGACCGTCGCCGGGAAGCGGGGGGCGTGACTGTCCCCACAATGCTGTGCTGACTGTGGCTTCTCTCCCGTGGGCAGGCCCTGCGCAGCCCTACTTCATAATAACCTTTCTGGCAGGACCGTGGGAACTCCCACGGCAGGCGGGGTGCCCGGGGCTCTGTGGGGCTCACAGACATGTGGGTCACGTGGTGGAAGCGGGGTTCACAGGGGTGGGTGGCGAAGGAGGGGGCTGTGTGGCCAGGGGTCCGGCTTGCACGTGAGCAGGTGCGGACGCAGAGAGATTAGCCCCGCCGGCCCCTGGGGCTGCCCTGGAGGGCAAGGGCTGCCTCCAGGCACAGGACGCGTCACTGCTATCACGGTGGGGCCCGAGGACCCGCTCCTGAAGGAAGACTCTGCCTCCTGATCGCTCCCTGACCACCTGGAGCTCCCTGACCACCTGGAGCGCCCTGACCACCTGGAGCCCCCTGACCACCTGCCACTCCCTGACCACCTGGAGCTCCCTGACCACCTGCCACTCCCTGACCACCTGGAGCTCCTGACCACCTGGAGCCCCCTGACCACCTGGAGCCCCTTGACCACCTGGAGCTCCTGACCACCTGGAGCCCCCTGACCACCTGCCCCACTGGCCTCCCTGACTACCTGGAGCTCCCTGACCACCTGGAGCTCCCTGACCACCTGCTGCTCCCTGACCACCCGGAGCTCCTGACCACCTGGAGGCCCCTGACCACCTGCCCCACTGGCCTCCCTGACTACCTGGAGCTCCTGACCACCTGGAGCCCCCTGACCACCTGCCCCACCTGCCTCCCTGACCACCTGCCGCTCTGGCCTCCCTGCTCTGTGCTCCCGAAGGCCTGTGAGCGGGCGGCTCCCAGACAGGATGAGAGGAGGCTCTGCAGGCACGGTCCCTGAACCACCTCTTCCGCCTCCAGACCTCCTCCGCCTCCAGACCTCCTCCTCTGCCCCCTAAATCTTGTGCACCCCATGCTGCCCTTCAGCCTTTCTTTAAAAATGGCTTTATTTAGGTGAAATTCCTACACTGTGACATTCGCCCAGGTACAGTGTGCGCGCATCAGCGGTTTTCAGTAGATTCTCAGGCCCGACACTCGCCTGTCTACTCAGAGCCCTCTCCCCGTCACCTCCCAGTCCGTGGCGGCCACCCCTCTGCACTGGCCTCTGTGGGTCTGCCTGGCCCACTCTGAGGTGAGCGGGGTCGCGCTCCGTGGCCTGTGGCACCTGGTGTGTGGCTGTGCGCAGGTGGGGCTGTGTCTCTTCCGGGGCCATGTCCTGTCCCACGTGAGGATGACCACGTGGTGTGTATCCGCTCCATCCTCCACGGACACCGGGTTGTCCCCACTTGGGCGTTGCTGTGAGCAGCTCGTGCCGCATGTGGGGCCTGACGCACATGGACGCTGCAGGCCACGTGCCCCCAAGCCTGGTGTTTGCGCCGTCTGGGTGCACTCAGGACGAGGAATCCCGGGTCCCCCCACGCAGGGCTCTCCCTCCTGCAAGTCCTCGAAACAGGCTCCACCACCCCGGGGGAGGGAGAGAGTGGCGGCCCCCAGCCCAAGAGCCACGTCTGAAGCCCAGCGTTTGGGAAGCCCCCCGCCCTGTCTGTCTTTGTCTTCTCTGCCTGGAGAACCCCTGCGGGCCTTTCGAGTGCAGTAAGAAAGCACGGGAGTTTAATGTCTTACAGGAACATAATTGTATTTTTATTGCTCATTACATTTCAAGTTAATTACATAGCAACCAGGTTTTTGCTTTATGATACCGCAGCTAAATCAGTGTGCACCAGCCTGGGCCTCGAGCAAGCTTCCCACCCCCGCGCCTGGCGTTTGTCTCCCCCACCCGCCCGTGGCATCAGGACCACCCATCTCAGTCCCTGAGGCGTCCTCTTCCTTCAGTGGGTCCTGGGTCTTGGGTGGGGCAGTTGTATTCAGGACTCACCTCCCACCTTGTTCTGGAGCTTCTGCCTGGTGAGGTTCAGTGGGGAATCGGAGCCCCACCCCTATGTTTTTCACCTAAGCCCAGACTCCCCACTGTGGCCTAGCCAAGGGGGTCTTTCCCATATGAGCCGACCTGGGCTGACTGGCCCCACAGGGCTCAGCTGGGAACTCTGCCAGGAAACAGGGCCCACAGTGGGGCCAGGAGATGGAGACAGGACGGTGTCGTCCAGGGGAGCAGCGGTTTAGGCTCCGAATGCCACGGGGCTGCGGAGCACCCCACCCCGACCAGTGATCCATCCATTTGATTCTCAGCACAACCCCCCAGCAGGCGGGCACCCACTCGGTGCCCCAAGAGCAGCACACAAGAGTGGGTGCCTTCCTGGGTGCGGAGCTGCCTCCGGAAGTCCCTTGTGAGAACAAAGACAGTGACAGAGGACGCGCTTGGGATTTATCCCGAGGCCCTGATCAGAAAAACCAGCAAAAATGTATCTCCCGGGATGCCGCCTGGCTCGCTGATTAGAGAGACGGCCCCATTCCGAGGGGGCTGGTGAGGCCGGGCCTCTCTCTGGAAACCCACAGCCAGTACAGTTACTGCCTTGGACGGGTGGAAATAAGGGGCTCTAACTCCCTCTGAAGCATTATCTGTGTTCGTCAAGAATGCACACAAGTGACTCGGGGGGGTCTCCCATCTGTGACCCCCGCCCTCCCTGTACCCTGAAGGCCAGCTCCTTGCCTCCAGCTGCTGTGGGGTCAGTGCTGCAGAGGCCCCCAGAGGGGGAGGCCTGTCCCTCTCTTGCTCCCGTTCTGGCCGTGACCGTGGGTGTGAAGGGTGCTGCTGGTGGCACTGGTGGCTGGAGCTGGGTGTCCTGCCCCCAGGCCAGGGCTCTTGCCGGCCGGTCCTCTCCTCCTCCCTTCAGGCTCGGGGGTGCCCACAGCTCCTGCTGTCACCCGGGGGTGTTGACAGCTGCCGCCCTGCCTCAGCGCTGCGGCCCCTCCCAGGGATGCTCCTTCACCCCTCCCCCTGGTGAACCGTGTGTGCGCTGCCGTGTCCCGTGGGGGCCTGACACCAGACCCCTGTGTGGGACGTGAGCGTGAATCAGTGTGAGTGTGCACATGAGGCAGTGTGTGTGAGTGTGCATGAGTGTGCGTGCACACACATGGGAACACACGGGGGAGGAGGCACACCCAGCGGTCGCTCGGTCCCCTAGAGTGCATGGAGGAGTCCCAGGGCTGCTCCCACCTGTCCACGTCGTGGGCGGTGAGACGGGCTCTTCTAGAAGCAGGCGAAGCCCCAGATGCCAGGCAATCTGAGCCATGCAGTTCGTGCCTCTGAGCAGCTTCTCTGGCCCAGAGCCTGGCTCAGCAGAGCCCTGAGCGCAACACTGTATGGGAGCCTGCTGCTGGGTTAGAAGTCTCCAGAATGCCTGCACAGGTGTCTCCAGCTGCAGCTCTGGTAAATCAGCTCTGCTCCGTAGCTGGAGGGTGTTGTTTTACAACAAATCTTGTTTTTACTTTTTTTTTTTTTGAGCGCTCTCTTAATTTTTTAGCGCTTCAGTGGAGGCTTACACATGTGTGCACAGAAGCGCTTTCTCAAGAGAGTTGAGCTCAGCAACGCTCAGCCCCCATCTCCTGGCTCTGATAATTCCCAACAAGAGGCCAGATTTGTTTCATCTGCACCTTTGACCCTGAGCCCCTACAGGGTTACTGTAAAGCAACCTAGCTGTTCCATATTTAAATTCCTCATTGTGTACTGCTAAGAGATGTGAAATCTCTTGAAACATAAAGTGAAAGTGAAGTCACTCAGTCATGTCCACTCTTTGTGACTCCATGGACTGTAGCCTGCTAGGCTGCTCCAACCATGGGAGGTCCCAGACAAGAATACTGGAGTGGGTTGCCATTTCCTTCTCCAGGGGATCTTCCCGACCCAGGGATCGAACCCTGGTCCCCCGCACTGCAGGTAGACTCTTTACCGTCTGAGCCACCAGGGAAGTTCAATATTGGCTGACTCCAGGCTCCCTTCCAGCACACCGGCACCCTCCCATTAAAGAGATTTTCCTTGACAACAACTTAGCATTCTTGACAAACAGTTCATCTAGAAAGGCAGGATCAACACCTGATTCTTTCCCCTTAGCACAGTCATGACGTGAGATGGTGCCTTAGCACCTTGTAAAGACAGTCAAGAACTTTCTCTTTCGTTTGGTGTCATTACGGGACCACTCGAGTTTGGTATCACTTCCCTGCAGTCACATATGTACAGATGTGCATATGTATGTACAGATACATATGTACAGACGTGTGTTCAGATAAAGCTGTAGGTTTCTGCTGTACAATGAAGCGAATTAGCTATATTTTTGCCCATATCCTCTCCCTCTTGGACCTCCCACCCCGCGCCCTGCATCCCACTCCTCTTGCCTTCTGATATGACGAGTTGTTCCTGATTCATCTGGTGTATTTTTTCCCCAAGATCTCAAGTTGGCCATTTCTCCCAGGATCTCTGGTTCCTTTTCTAGAGAATAGTTTTTGTGTGATAGTAGTCTGGGGACCAAAGAGGGATCATAACTACTGGACAAGTCATTGCTTCTAAACCTTTCTGTGGTCAAAACTGGGAAACACATTTGTTTTTTCCCCAAGAGAAAAGTACATAATGAGTTGATGCCAATATTTCCAATTTAAATGTACGTTTAGAGTGTTTTCATATAATTTCTCTGATTTTACATTTATGTCTTTCTCCTCTTATGCTGGGAACCTTGGTTCCTAGTGACATTTACATAATTACTTCCTGGCTTTCTCTCACTGTACATGGTCTGTATAGGTATCATGTACAGGGCTACATTGAGCTTGTACACACATTTTTTGGATGATCGAAAAAGCAAGAGAGTTCCAGAAAAACATCTATTTCTGCTTTATTGACTATGCCAAAGCCTTTGACTGTGTGGATCACAATCAACTGTGGAAAATTCTGAAAGAGATGGGAATACCAGACCACCTGACCTGCCTCTTCAGAAATCTGTATGCAGGTCAGGAAGCAACAGTTAGAACTGGACATGGAACAACAGACTGGTTCCAAATGGGAAAAGGAGTACGTCAAGGCTGTATATTGTCACCCTGTTTATTCAACTTATATGCAGAGTACATCATGAGAAATGCTGGGCCGGAAGAAACACAAGCTGGAATCAAGATTGCCGGGAGAAATATCAATAACCTCAGATATGCAGATGACACCACCCTTATGGCAGAAAGTGAAGAAGAGCTAAATAGCCTCTTGATGAAAGTGAAAGAGGAGAGTGAAAAAGTTGGCTTAAAGCTCAACATTCAGAAAACTAAGATCATGGCATCCGGCCCCATCACTTCATGGCAAATAGATGGGGAAACAGTGGCTGACTTTATTTTTCTGGGCTCCAAAATCACTGAAGATGGTGATTGCAGTCATGAAATTAAAAGATGCTTACTCCTTGGAAGGAAAGTTATGACCAATCTAGGTAGCATATTAAAAAGCAGAGACATTACTTTGTCACCAAAGGTCCATCTAGTCAAGCCTATGGTTTTTCCAGTGGTCACGTATGGATGTGAGAGTTGGACTATAAAGAAAGCTGAGTGCCGAAGAATTGATGCTTTTGAACTGTGGTGTTGGAGAAGACTCTTGAGAGTCCCTTGGACTGCAAGGAGATCCAACCAGTCCATTCCAGAGTAGATCAGTCCTGGGTGTTCTTTGGAAGGACTGATGGTGAAGCTGAAACTCCAATACTTTGGCCACCTGATGTGAAGAGCTGACTGCTTTGAAAAGACCCTGATGCTAGGAAAGATTGAGGGTAGGGGGAGAAGGGGACGACAGAGGATGAGATGGTTGGATGGCATCTCCAACTCGATGGACATGGGTTTGGGTGGACTCCAGGAGTTGGTGATGGACAGGGAGGCCTAGCGTGCTGCGGTTCATGGGGTCGCAAAGAGTCAGACACGACTGATCACCTGAACTGACCTAACCTGACCTGATCAAGAAGGAGAGTCTGCTTCCCCTGGTTTGAAGCTGGGCTGATCTTGTGATCTGGCCAAGAAAATGCAGTGGAGGTAATGTTGAGTGGCTTCCAAGGTGAGCCCTTAAGTCTTAAAGTTTTTTGCTCTTCTGGATCCTGGGACCACCATGCTGCAAAGAATCCTGAGATGAAAAAGCCCACGTGGGGAGGTAGACCAGCTGTCCTAAGTGCTCTAGGTTGGCCTGGCACCCAGCTGGATGCAGTGAGGGAGCCCAGGTGAGCCCAGCATTGTGAGAATATGAGTTGTCACTGTTTGATGCCACCACACGGTGGGGTGGTTTGTTAGGTAGTAATAAATAAGTTAAAAAGCAGAGACATTACTTTGCTGACAGAGGTCTGTCTAGTCAAAGCTATGGTTTTTCCAGTAGTCATGTGCAGATGTGAGAGTTGGACCATAAAGAAGGCTTGAGTACCAAAGAATTGATGTCTTTGAACTGTGGTGTTGGAGAAGACTCTTGAGGGTCCCTTGGACTGCAAGGAGAGTGGTCAATCCTAAAGGAGGTCAACTGAATATTCATTGGAAGGACTGATGCTGAAGCTGAAACTCCAATACTTTGTCCACCTGATGTGAAGAGCTGACTCATTGGAAAAGACCCTGATGCTGGGAAAGATTGAAGGTAAAAGGAGAAGGCGGCGGTGGCAGAGGGTGAGATGGTTAGATGGCATCACTGACCCAATAAACATGAATTTGAGCAAACTCTGGAAGATAGTGAAGGATGTGGGAGCCTGCTGGGCGTGGGCTGTGGTCGCAGATCAGACGTGAGTTAGCGACTGAACAACAGCAACAGCAATAAGTGACACAGGCGTTGGTGCCTTAACAAAACCTGAAGTGTAACGTTGGCACTGGCTTTGGAGGGGTGCCAGCTGGGAAGGTGGTGCCAGCTGGGAAGGTGGTGAGGAAAAATGTTGGGGGCTGGAGAAAGGGTGACCCTTGTCACTTAGGAATAAGGGACAAATTGTCACCTACGGTAGCTGGGAAGGTAAAACAGACTTGAGGCATGTGGCTAAAGAAATCTCTAAACAGAATGTTAAACGTGCCAATTGGCTTCTTTCAGCTGCATGCGACAAGGTACAGAAAGAGAGATGAGCCAAAGCAGGAGTTGTTCAATTTGGAAGTAGAATTTAAAGACAGAAGGCTCAGGATTTGCTTGGCTAGAAAATGATACTGTCCCTTATGCTCAGTATTTGTAGCTGGTAAAAAAAACATACAAAGTGCAATGAAGGCCAAAGATAAAATCAAGTCAGTGTCTGCAGGTTGCCCATTAAAATTTTTGTAAGATTTAAGGTAGTGCTGAACAGACCCATTCATCCAGACAGAAGGGATTTGGAGAACCCCAAGGGTTTCATTTCAGAACAGCTTCATGTATGGTTCAAAACAGAAATCAGTCTCAGAAAAGGACTATGAATGTAGCTTTTGGAATATGGAGCAAATTTCAATTAGATTCATAGGAAATCCACAAAGTTTTAAAAGGAGTTGTATTGCTGAAAACACCACCTGCTTAGATAAAGAAGACTGCTGCTGCTGCTGCTGCTGCTAAGTCGCTTCAGTCGTGTCAGACTCTGTGCGACCCCAGAGATGGCAGCCCACCAAGCTCCCCCGTCCCTGGGATTCTCCAGGCGAGAACACTGGAGTGGGTTGCCACTTCCTTCTCCAATGCATGAAAGTGAAAAGTGAAAAGTGAAAGTGAAGTCGCTCAGTCGTGTCCGACTCTTGGCGACCCCATGGACTGTAGCCCACCAGGCTCCTCCATCCATGGGATTTTCCAGGCAAGAGTACTGGAGTGGGGTGCCATTGCCTTCTCCGAGATAAAGAAGACAGACAGTTCAAAATGAAAAGAGGTTTTTGGGAAGGAAGCAGGTTGAGAACAGACATTCAGCTGACTGTATGGGTCATTTCTTATGTACAAGAAGAGGTATCTCAGAGGGTTTAGCCAGGAGCAAAGGAGAGCAATGATTAGACACACCATCCCCAGAAAGGAAAACTGGAAGTAATCAAGGAACTTCCTTTGTCCGTCATGTAGGGGAAAGTGGATTTCATAACTGCCTTGGAGCAGCGACTACGTCGGCTTCTTGTACTTTCCTTTCGCAGGGGAGGGCCTATTGCCTTTGAAGTTTTCCTGTTCCTGCCTCACAGCTACACGCTGGATGTGCGGAGGACAGATAACGCTCAGACTTTGCTCACAAGTTCCTGCATTAAGAGGAGCCACACTCCAGTCACTGCACACCCAGAAGATCCTGATCCATGTGTGCACCTTGATGCCACGATCGGATGAGAGTTTGGAAGTCATAGGAGGGACGTGGATTCCTGGGACCAGAGGGAGGATCATAGGAGGCTGTCACAGTTAGTGGCCCCAAAGAACCACAGTGCCCTGTCCAAGCTTCTTTGAGGGGATAGGTTGGACCTATCCCCAGCCTGAAAAGGAGATGACAAGACTGAACATCAACATCTTAGGAATCAGTGAACTAAAACGGATGGGACTGGGTGAATTTAACTCAGATGACCATTGTATCTACCACTGTGGGCAAGAATCCCTTAGAAGAAATGGAGTAGCCATCATAGTCAACAAAAGAGTTCAAAATGCGGTACTTAGGTGCCATCTCAAAATCAACAGAATGATCTTGGTTCATTTCCAAGGAAAACCACTCAACATCACAGTAATACAAGCCTATGCCCCAGCCACTGATGTCCAAGAAGCTGAAGTTGACTGGATGTATGAAGACCTACAGTACTTTCTAGAGCTAACACAAACAAAGATGTCCTTATCATCACAGGGGCTCGGAATGCAGAGTAGGAAGTCAAGAGATAGCTGGAGCAATAGACCCTGGAGTACAAAACGAAGCAGGACAAAGGCTAACAGAGATTTGTCAGGAGAATGCACGAGTCTCAGCAAACATCCTTTTCCAGCAACACAAGAGACAACTCTACACATGGACATCATGAAGCGGTCAGTACTGAAATCAGACTAATATTATTTGCAGCCAAAGATGGAGAAACTCTATACAGTCAGCAAAAACAGGACCTGGAGCTTTCTATGGCTCAGATCATCAGCTCCTTATTGCAAAATTCAGGCTTAAATTGAAGAAAGTAGGGAAAACCACCAGGCCATTCAGATATGACCTAAATCAAATTCTTTATGATTATACAGCAGAGGTGACAAGTAGATCCAAGACATTAGATCTGGTAGACAAAGTGCCTGAAGAACTATGGACAGAGGTTTGTGACACTGTACAGGCGGCAGTGACCAAAACCACCCCAAAGAAAAAGAAATGCAAGAAGGCAACGTGGTTGTCTGAAGAAGCTTTAAAAAATGGTTAAAAAAAGAAAAGAAGTGAAAGGCAAAGGAGAAAGGGAAAGATATACCCCACTGAACGCAGAGTTCCAGAGAATAGCAAGGAGAGATAAGAAGGTCTCCTTAAATGAACAATGGAAAGAAATAGAGGGAAAAACAGAGTGGAAAGACTAGAGATGACTTCAAGAAAATTGGAGATATCAAAGGAACATTTCATGCAAGGATGGGCACGATAAAGAATAGAAACGGTAAGGATCTAACAGAAGCCCAGAAGATTGAGAAGAGGTGGCAAGAATACACAGAAGAGCTGTACGAAAAGGTCTTACTGACCTGGATAATCACGATGGTGTGGTCACTCACCTAGGACCAGACATCCTGGAGAGTGAAGTCAAGAGTGCCTCAGGAAGCATTACTACAAACAAGGCTAGTGGAGGTGATGGAGTTTCAGTTGAGCTATTTCAAATTCTAAAAGATGATGCTGTGCAAGTGCTGCACTCAATATGCCAGCAAATTTGGAAAACTCAGCAGTGGCTACAGAACTGGAAAAAGTCAGTTTTCATTCCAATCCCAAAGAAGGGCAATGCCAAAAATGTTCTAACTACTGTACAACTGTGCTCATTTCACATGCCAGCAAGGCAATGCTCAAACTCCTTCAAGCCAGGCTTCAGCAGTATGTGAACTGAGAACTTCCAGATGTACAAGCTGGACTTAGAAAAGGCAGAGGAACCAGAGAGAAAATTGCCAACATCCACTGGATCATAGAGAAAGCAAGGGAATTCCAGAAAAATATCTACTTCTGCTTCATTGACTATGCCAAAGCCTTTGATTATGTGGATCACAACAAACTGTGGAAAATTCTTAAAGAGATGGGAATACCAGACCACCTGACCTGTCTCCTGAGAAACCTGTCTGCAGGTCAAGAAGCAACAGTCAAAACGACATGGAACATTGGGTGAGTTCAAAATTGGGAAAGGAGTGTGTCAAGGCTGTATATTGTCACCCTGCTTATTTAACGTCTATCAGAGTACATCATGTGAAACGCCAGGCTGGATGAATCACAAGCTGGAATCAAGACTGCCTGGAGAAAGATCAAAACCTCAGATATCCAGATGATACCACCTTAATGGCAGAAAGTGAAGAGGAACTAAAGAGCTTCTTGATGAGGGTGAAAGAAGAAAGTGAAAAAGTTGGCTTAAAACTCAATATTAAAAAAAAAGGAAGATTATGGCATCCAGTCCCATCACTTCATGGCAAATAGATGAGGACAAAATGCAAGCAGTGACAGATTTAATTTTCTTGGGCTTTAAAATCACTGTGGATGGTGACTGCAGCCATGAAATTCAAAGATGCCTACTCATTGGAAGGAATGCTATGATAAACTTAGACAGTGTATTAAAAAGCAGAGACATCACTTTGCTGAAGAAGGTCCATATAGTCAAAACTATGGCATCCCACTCCAGTACTCTTGCCTGGAAAATCCCATGGATGGAGGAGCCTGGTAGGCTGCAGGCCATGGGGTCGCTAAGAGTCGGATACGACTGAGCGACTTAACTTTCGCTTTTCCTTTCATGCATTGGAGAAGGCAATGGCAACCCACTCCAGTGTTCTTGCCCGGAGAATCCCAGGGACAGGGAAGCCTGGTGGGCTGCCGTCTATGGGGTCGCACAGAGTCGGACACGACTGTAGCGACTTAGCAGCAGCTTAGCAGCCGCATGGCTTTTTCAGTAGTTCTGTGTAGACGTGAGAGTTGGACCATAAAGAAGGTTGAGTGACAAAGAATTGATGCTTTTGAATTGTGATATTGGAGAAGACTCCTGTAAGTTCCTTGGCTTGCAAGGAGAGCAAACCAGTCAATCCTACAGAAAATCAGTCCTGAATATTCATTGGAAGGACTGATACTGAAGCTGAAACTCTAACACTCTGGCCACCTGATGCAGAGCAGACTCACTGGAAAAGACCCTGATGCTGGGAAAGACTGAAGGCAGGAGGAGAAGGGAGGGTGGCAGAGGATGAGATGGTTGGATGGCATCACCGACTCAGTGGGCGTGAATTCGAACAAAGTCCAGGAGACAGTGGAGGACAGAGGAGCCTGGCATGCTGCAGTCCACAGGGTTGCAAGAGTCAGACACGACTTAGCGACTGAACAACAACAAGTCTGAACAGAAGTGGGATTGATCCCCCCTTCCTGAATTTGGGCTGGCCTTGTGACTCATGTCGACCAACATTATACAGTGGAAGGACAGTGTGCGCTTTTGAGGCCAAACCCTAAGAGGCCCTGAGGCTGCCACCTTCACTTCCTTGGGACGCTGCTGTGTGGCCTCATGTAGGGGCCTGACTCAGGCCCACTGCAGGGCAAGAGAGACACTGCTCCTGGTGGGCGCCGGAGTGTAAGAGGCTGCTTGGCGAGTCCCCTCAACAGCCACCGCTTACTGGACACGTAGAGTAGGCCATCCTGGGCCTTCCAGCCCAGCTGGGCTTGGAGGTGACCACGGCCACACAAGAGCCCAAGTGCAAGAGGAGGGGGACTGGCCGTGCAACCCACAGAGTCGTGAGAACTCGTAAATCAACCCACAGAGTCGTGAGAACTCATAAATCCCTGCTTTAACCCATAAGGCTCCGGGGTAGTCTGTTACACAGTAATAGATAGCTGCCTCATCTATCTGTCTATCTTATCATATATATACATATATGAATAGTTCTTTATTGCTATTTTTGTCCTTAGGGTATGTCCCAATTGGGATAGTCAAATGACCGTGTTTTAAAGTCACTCAAAATAAATCTCCTCTGTGCGGTACAGCTACTGACTTGATACACAGATTCATTTTGTTTTCATTTTGATTTCTAGAGATTCTTTATTATTACAATTTAATTTTTTGCATTTCTTCATTTATTTTTTCTAACTAAAAGACTTAAAAAAATGCTGTTTTAGGTTTACAGAAAAATTGATGAGAAAGTATAGAATTCCCATGTACCCCTCTCCAGCCCCTATTATTCCCATTACTAACATCTGCGTTAGTGTGGTTCATTTGTTATGAAAGACAAACCTATCCTGACTCGTCACCATCGCCCAAGGGGCAGTCTATAGTCGGGCTCACTCGGAGCGGTACGTTCTGCGGGCTCTGACAAATGCGTGGTGACAAGCGGCCGGTCTCACGGATTCCACGGAACAGCTCCCCTTCCCCCAAACCCTCTGTGCACGGCCTTGGCACCCCCTCAGCCCCTGGCCCCAGGGCGATCTTTTCACTGACTCTCTAGGTCTGCCTTTCCCAGAATGTCCTAGCCGGAATCACACGGCCTGGAGCCTTTTCCGGTTGCCTTCTTTCACTCGGCCACATGCAATGACTTTTCACGGCTTGATAGTTCATTTCGTTTTAGGGCTGGAACATATTCTGTTGTTTGGAGGTTTCAGTTTGCTTATTCATTCACCTACTGAAGGCATCCTGGTTGCTTCAAAGGTTTGCAGTTAAGAATAAAGCTGCTATAAACACTGGATGCTGGTTTTCGTGTTAACGTGCGCGTTCGCCTCCTTTGGGTAAACACCAAGGAGCGTAATTGCTGGATCGTACGGTACGAGGAAGTTTAGCTTGTCACAAAATCTCTGATTTGTCCTCCAGAGCAGCATTGCGCCCACAGCGAAAGAGAGTTCCAGGTGCCCCGCATCCTCGCCGGCGTCCGACGCTGTCGGTGTTCCGGACATTTGCCACTGTAATAGGTGTGGAGTGGTGCTCCTTGCTGTTTTAATTGGCAATCACCTCACGACATAATATCACGCATTTTCTCACGTGCGTACTTGGCACCTGTATATCTTCTGAGGAGGGGTCTATGTAGGGCTTTAGCCCCTGTTTTAATTGGGCTCTGCTTCCTTACTATTAGGTTTAAAGTATTTTTTCCTCTACTGGCCGTGCTGTGTGGCCCGCAGGATCCGATTTCCCCGACCAGGGCTTGAACCCGTGTCCTCTGCAGTGGAAGCATGGAGTCTTAACCACTGGACCGCCAGAAGAGTTAAGTATTTTTGTAAACAGTCATAGACGATATCCACAGGGAATGGTTCCAGAACTGTCCCCCAGCCCCACCTCCAGATGCCTAAATCCATGGCCACTCAAATCCCTCCCAGAAAGTGGTATCGTATTTGTGTGTAACCTGTGACCTCTCCCCACAGACGTGCAAATGATATGTACAGAGGCGTTGGTGAGCAGCAGGTTCATTTTTTTTTGCTTTTCAGAATTTTATGGAATTAAAACAACAGACTTCCGATCCTGGGTTTGGGGTTGAATCCTCAGATGCAGGGCCTGCAGATGCCAAGGCCAGGCTGCATTTCTGACATCAGTCTTTTCTCAGGTGCTTTGCAAAGACTTTCTGTGACTTTCCGTGACTTTCCGTGACTTTCTGTGACTTTCCGTGACTTTCCATGACTTTCTGTGACTTGCCTTCTCCCTCTGAATGGCGTCTGTCACGGAGCAGAAGTTCTGTGATTTGACTTTGGTCTTACAGTTATTTGAAATATTTACAAGATTCTGAAGTCCAAGCGACAAGGAAGGGCACGTTTGGAGAAGCTGGGTTTCCCTGCCTGCCCCCGCCTTCCCTTATCTGTGACTGTTTCCGTTCAATTGGGTTTATTCTCCTGTTTTCTTGAATAAAGGAGACACAGGAATCTCACAGCTCTGCACCTTGCTTTTGAACAGACCTCAGCGGGATGTAGAGAGCCTTCTCATTTCACATTTCCGGGGACGCTGTTCCATCCTGGGGACACATTCTATTCAGCCACCAGTCAGCTCCCTGGTGCCAGGCACACGGGGTGACCCCAGTCTTCTGCTGTTGCTAACAGCCCCACGGCTCTGTGTGCCCCCCTGTGTGTGTCTGAGGCAGATTCCTTGGAGCAGGCGGCTGTCGGAAAGGGTAATTGCATTTTGCAGCCTTGTCAGGTTTCGTCCGTCTCCCTGGGTGGGAGCTGGACCTTCTTGCTTCTCCAGCTTTGTCTGAGGGCGCCCCTCCCCACAGCCTCGCCAGCACAGCGCTGTCAGCCTCCTGAATCTCCGCCGATCTGATAGGTGGGAAGTGGTGTCCGGCCCGGCCTGCACTCGCATTTCTCTTATTATGGGGAAGTCGAGGGCCATCTGCATTTCTGTCTGTGAACCGTGTTCATATCTCTGACGCAGCAGGTGTGTAGACCCAAGGGTGACGTGAAGGCGAGGAGCCCCCGTCCAAACCCAGGCCTGACGAGCCGCTTTCAGGTCAGGACCTCCTGCGTCTGAAGGAAACAGAAAGTCCTGAATGTGGTGGGGATGGGCTGGGGTGTGGGTGTGTGTGTCGGGGGTAGGGGGGTGGGGAGGGTGGGGGTGATCCTGAAAGCTGTTCTGATGGCCAAGGGGCAGAGCCTGGAAATGTGGGAGCAGCCTGGCTTCCTTCCACAGTGGGTGCGGGGTGGGGGGTGAGTTTTGTCTCGCTGAATGAGAGAGAAAATAAACTAGGCCATCGCGGCCCCTGGTCGGGGGCAGAGGGCTATTTGCCCCAGTCTCCACAGCCTCCTCTCTGACAGCGGGAGCTGACTCCTCTGGGTACACACAGCCACCCCAGCAGCTGGCTTGCTGATTTCGGGCCAGACCAGAAGGGATTCCTTCAGAGAACTTTCTGGGTGTTCAGACCACTGTTGCTGGTGCCGAGGCGAGGGCCCTGCCGCAAGGGGCTCAGGCTTCCATGGGAGCAGAGGCAGGATGTGGGATATTTATCTCTGGAGCATCAGTTGGTGGGGGCCGGGGGTCAGCAAGGACTCTGAGCAGCCCACACCAGGGGAGGCGGGGCCGTGCTGGGAGGTCAGAGGGGCGGCAGGGGGTGAAGATGGGGCCCTCAGTGCTGGTGCTGGTGGTGGGGTCTCGGGGTGGGGGTCTCGGAGTTTGGGGAAAACAAGGCAGAGGACCGACAGAGCGGCTGGACGTCTTCCAGGAGGCAGGTGGGCTTTGCAGCGGGGCAGCTGGGGTGGACAGCGAGGAGGGCCCGCTGGCCCAGGACCTGGCTCCGGCTCAGTCTGCAAAGGGCAGTGCGGTCTAGGCCCCGGGACGCTCAGTCCGAGTGGAGGACACAGGACGAAGCCAGCAGCCGGGAGGCTTGGTGGTGCTGATGGCTCAGTCGTGGGGACCGGGGAGGTACTGGGGTCCTGGGACTTGGAGCCGAGTCAGTAGGATCTGCTCATGGATTAGAAGTGGGTGGGGGAGCGGGGGGTAGAGAGAGGTCACGGGTGAACCAGGGCTGGCAGAGTCAGTGGGTCATGGTGCCGTGAACTGCTGCTGGGAAAGTGTGCGGGGTGTGCGGGGTGTGTGTGCCTGTGTGCGTGTGTACGTGCGGGTTGGGGTGGGTGGTGTATGTGTGAGTAGGTTTGTACGAGAAATCCGTGGTCGCCTTTTGACCCTTTCGTAAACGTGCTGGTAGGGATGTGGAGAAGGCAGTGGGGCAGTGGTCAGAGGCAGAGGCCGGCAGCCCCCAGGTGAGCCCTCCGGGGTCCAGGAGCAGGTGGGGGTGGGGTCAGGCAGGGTGGGTGCAAGAAGGCGCAGCCAGATGCCGGGAATGCAGGGGAGGTGTGACCTGGGATGGTGGATCCAGGAGCCAGGTGAGCCCCCCGGGCCTGGCCTGGGCTGCCCCTCTCCTCCCACTGTCCCGGAGGTGCTCTCTGTTCTGGGGGCCAGCGAGCTCTGAGGACGTGGGGTTTCTGCCCCTCACGTCTCTGTCACCGTCCTGACCAGCAACCCCCGGCACCCCACCCAGGCCTCTGTGGGCTGCCTCCTGGGAGTGCTCCACCCTGACCCCTCATCCCTGCTGGTATTCGGAAGGCCTGGCCTGGGGGGCACAGGGGCCCCTCCTCCTCTGGGCCCTGTCATCTCACCTGTGCCTTGAGGCCGGGACAGGTGAGCTCAGGACAGGTGACTCCAGCGGGGCGAGAGCGTGCCGGGGGCTCCGTCTGGGAATGCCGGGTCCTCTCTGTAGAGAAGAGGAGCTTGAGGAGGCCTAGCTGCCCCAGACCCTGCGCAGTGGTGCAGGGGCGGAACCTCGCGTGGGCGGAGCCTTATCTGGGCGGAGCCTCGCGTGGGTGGAGCCTCGGAGCAGAGGTCAGTGCTTCTGAAGAGCCCTGTGAGGAAGGTGGTCTGCAGCCCCAGAGAGAACGTTCCAGGCGGAACTTCCATAAGCTGGATCTGCACGGGTCCCACCTCTTTTATCATCCACACCCATTTGGTCAGAGGGGTGGGCGGGACACCAGCCCCCCAGGCCTCAGACTCCCAGGCCTCAGCCCCCCAGCTCAGCTGCAGGAGAAGCCCCTTGCTCTCCTGTGTCAACATGAGCGCTTGGAGGGGGCCCCAGATGCCCTCTCTGCGTGGGTCCTGGTACTCGTGGGAGCCGAGCTACTTGATCTGGAGGGAGAGCTGCGTGGCCAGCCTTCCTGGGGCAGCAGGGTGTCCTCTTCCTTCCCTGGCAGTTTGGGTGGCCCGCGGTGGGCCTCTCATGGACGGAAGCCTCACAGGAAGCAGGTGCAGCTGCGGCCGGCGGGAGGAACGAGGGCTGCTGGTCGTGGGGCTTGTGGTTCTGAACCCCTGATTGGTGGTGGGCCTCCTGGGCAGCTCCCTCCCAAGAGGGCAGCACCAAACCCAGTTTACCGTCACACAGAGCGAGGGCCTCCCCGGCCGCCCTGCCCAGACACCCAGGAACATACTCACCTGTGCCCTTGTTCGGGTCACATGACCTGTCCGTGCCCCCATTCGACCCTGCCATCACCTCGGCTCCTCTCACCTTTCCTTTCCGACGGCAGCCAGGACCAGCTCTGGGCCAGCCCCAAGCTTCTCTTGACGGGGACAGAGCCTGCTGCCGCAGACATAGCTGCTTTCTTTCATGGGGTGCGGACTTCGCCAGGCCCTAGGGACGGCTCCTCTCTGCGTCTGTGGTGGTGTCTGCGGGGCTTCCTCCCTCCACACTGGGGCGGGCATGGGGCAGCTGAGCCCGGGGGCTGCAGCTCCGCCGACCCGTCTGCCCGGGGTCTTGGCGCTTCCTGCTCCTCCCTCGTGCTGCCTCTGGCCCCAGCGCCTCTTCCTCGCTCTCCTTGTGGCTTCTCTAGGCAGCCTTTCCATGTGGCCCCAGGTTGAAGGGGACGGGGAAGTAAACTCTGCCTCCCCATGGACAGTGGCAGGAAATGTGCAGCCACCTCTGACACACTGCAGGTAGATCCAGTGTCTGAGACGCAGGACGCAGTGCCTGGCATGCAGACACGCTCAAGCAGCAGCCGCGGTTTGAACTGAGCCGCCTCTCCACGGAGGCCTTTGAACTGACCGGAAGCGAGACCAGAGCCTCCAGGGATGTCCCTCCCGTCCTCTTAATGGCCACCAGCCTGGAGACCCCGAGCTGTGCCAGGGCCCCCTGTGCACGAGGGGCTTCAGCACCAAGGCGGGTGTGGGTGGGCTTGCAGTGGAGTGGCTGCACCCCGTGGGCTGAAGAGGCACTTACAAGAGAGGTGGGGGGCGGGCGGGCTCATACCCCCCGGAAGCCCCCTGACCTCCTGGAGCCCAGCCCCCTTCACTGGCCCCTCCGCAGGCTCCAGTTTCGACGTGGGAGACCCCAGGGTCCAGGGAGCTGAACTGAAGTTTCAGGATGGTCTGCACTCGATCAAGGATTTCACCCTCGTCCCTGCTGCGGCCAACCACCTGAGTGTCCCCGTGACAAAGGATGGAGCAGTCCAGGATGAAGTAGGTGGTGACCCCTCATCACACACTTGCCAGGGGCTGGGGAAGTTTCATTTCCTTTTTTTGTTGTCAGTAATTCAGATTTGTTTGTAAGAGGAAATTCAAAGGGAAAAGTATCTGGGTTTAAAATTCAGGAGGTCCTGTCGGTTTCTGGAGACGGACACATTCTTACGCCGCGGACAGGCCCAGAGTCTCTTGGTCGTTTCCTTCCTCTCCTGGAAGAAGGGTTAGGAATTTTTCTTCAGGCTCCAAAATGGGATCACCTACATCTAGACATTCTCTGAAGCAAAACCAGGAAGGAACCCACATTTTTTTTTTTTTGGCCAGGAAAGAAACGTTACAGAAAAGCAAAACGCTTCAGTTTCATTGAAAGAAATTCGAAGGCACGGACAGTTGGTTCAGATTTTGTTACCTGGACGTGAAATTCATAAAGCCGCCTTGTTATAACGAATCGGGGCTAGCGCTAGGTCAGATGTCACGCTTCTTTCAAAAGCATGATGCTGTATTTCATGCCTCCATTAACGTCTCCCTGGGCAGGCAGCGCTCACTCACTGGCGGCCTCCAGGCTGCAGAGAGTCAGGCAGCAGGAGGAACGAGGCAGTGTGCTGCCCACGGCCTCACCAGCGTCCTGGCCGGCTGTGCCAGCAGGGGTCACCTGCCTCTCAGGGCTGGCCTCAGCCTGAGGGTGAGGAGGGCACAGGGGTCCCCTCCAGGGATGAGCCTGTCAAGGCTCCTTAGAGGCCCGGGCCCCGCCTGCCAGCCCCGCCCAGAGGACAGGCCCGGGTCAGACGACTCAGATGTGGAGGCGACAGCGTTATCTCCCTGCAAACGGCCTGTCTCCGCGCAGCCAGGCAGAGCCCCGGCTGCCGTGTAATTGGACCATTCAAAAGTAAATTATCTGCAGCTGGAAACAAGACACTGCCTTTTAACTCAGGCATTATAAGGTCAGGACTCGAGCCATCACGGGGAAAAGCATTTATTGAAAAGCGATGGGAAAATGAAATTTAAAATTCAAAGCCTCCACGTGCGGCGGGGGCGGCCGGCGCTGCGTTCCTCCTCAGTGGCCCTGGGAGCGGGTCAGGGGGGTTATTTGCATCTTTATTTTGCTGACGCGGGAGAGCACCACGTGAAGAGACTCTGATATCCGTCTGATGGAAAAATAAATCCTGGGACAAAAGCCGCCGGTGTCAGAGAGACTGGGCAGTGCCGGCCGAGCCTCGCAGCAGAGTCCGCCAAGGGGGTGAGGCAGGGTGGGCTCTGGCGCCCAGCTGGCATGGGGGGCCATGTCCAGGCCGGTCACTCGGTTTCCTTGACCCCTCTCCTCCCGTGGGGGCAGTCTCACCCAGTGCCCCTCCAGAGTCAGCCACACACGTGTGGTCCCAGCCCGAGTCCTCCCTGTGACCCAGCTGTCCCCCCGACCCCGTCCTCAGGTCACGCAGCTCGGGCACCCTCCTCTGTGTGTCCCGTGCTCCACTGCGGCCACTGCCAGGCACTTGCCCTCTGCCAGGTCCTCACGCTGTGCACGCAGTGCTGGGCACTAACCTGGGCTTCTCCACGGGGCTGCCATTTATCGGATGCTTCAAGGGCCTGTGGACTGTTTCCCGTGCCCACAAACAGGCGCAGAGTCTTAAATGGACTTGCCCGGCATCAGACAGCCAGTTGGTGTGCTAGTGATGGAATGGGACCCCAGTCTGCCCAGTACACCAGGCTCCTCCAAGTTTCCCCAGGTTCCCCAGGCTCCTCCAAGTTCCCCATAAACCACCCCCCAGGTTCCCCAGGCTCCAGCCCTGGGCTCTGTGTACCCGGCTCCTCTTCCCTTTCTCCCCACTGAGCCCTCCTGGTGCCTGGCACAGAGCCCAGCCCAGGCCGGAGCACACAGAGGCTGAAGGAGCCCTAGAAAGGGGGGCATGCACGCCCCATCCCTGCAGTGAGGAACGGGAGACTGACCCCACCCTGCCCTCCCCGACAGGGAGGTGCACGAAGTCACACAGCAAGTGGGCGCTGCTCTCTTCCGTTCAGCCCCTTTCTCCCAGGCCCTGTGCCAAACTTCTCCACCCCAGGCCAGCCCCCCAGGGCCCTCCACTACCCACCAGAAGTGGTCATGGGCCAAGCTTTGTCCCCAGCTCTGGACGTGAGCCTGTGGAGAGCCGTCCTGAGGAATGAGACTTGGCCTGGGGTCACCTGGAGAGTTAGTCTGGTGCGGGTGAGGCCTGAGGCTGGAACCAGCCTAGCTCTGGGTCTTCACTGCCTTCCATTCCCAGATGCCCAGGCCACAGGGGAAGACACACCCTCACAGGTCCACCAGGGTCCCAGAGATGTCCCCGTGTCAACTGCTGCCTTCTGCTGGGCCCCGGACTTCTGGAACACGGAAGGAAAGCATCTGTTTGGAGAAAAACGAGAACATCACCCACGTGCAGCCCAGGGTACATGGTGTGTAATGCCAAGCAAGTCACATACTTTCCATGGGGCTTGTTTTCCCCTTCTGATTCAGGGGAGACATGTGCCCCCCATAGGGCTTTTCTGAAGACCAAACAGCCGATAAACGCAGAGCCCCGCAGCTGAGGGAGGGGGAGAGGCGGCCTTTAGTTCTGCTCTGATTTATAGAATCTTCTGCTGCATCTCACTCTGACACCAGATTAGGGTTAGGCTTGCCCAGATATAACAGAATGATCACGAATTCAGCATGATATATTTCTCCTTCTGTTGTGAAGTCTGAAAGGGTCAGCCCAGGACCATCGTGGTGTGCCCTGTGTTGGGTCCCTTGGATACTTCTCCCTCCAGTGTGCTCCACTGTGTATGACCTTTATTCCTGAGGTCACACCGTGGTCCAAGATGGCTGCTGGTGCTCCAGCCATTACATCACATTTCAATCAACAGGGAGGAAGAGCTAAAGAAGGGCACACCTTCCCTTTCCCCAGTAAGAACACTTCCAAGGAGTTATACACACAAATTCCTCTTGTTTCCATCGTAAGAGGAACATGGCTGAAGTAACTGTATTGCAAATAGGACTGGGAAATTCAGTCTTTATTCCTGGTGGCCCGTGCTCAGCTAAAAACTGGGGGTTCTATTGCTTGAGAAGAAAGGGCGTGCAGATATTAGTGGCAGCTAGAATCTATGCAGGGGGCTTCCCAGGTGGCACAGTTGGTGAAGAATCTGCCTCCCGGTGCAGGAGACGCAAGAGATGTGGGTTCAATGCCTGGGTGGCGAAGGTCCCCTGGAGTGGGAAATGGCAACCCACCCCAGTATTCTTGCCTAGAGAATCCCATGGACAAAGGAGCCTGGTGGGCTACAGTCCATGGGGTTGCAAAGAGTTGGATATGACTGAGCACACGCGTGTGCATGCACACATGCACACACACACACACACACAATCTATACATGCCCTAGAATTGTACCCCTGAGAAAAAAATATTTTAAAGAGTAATAATAATGACAACAATTATAAAAATAATTATAATGTGAAGTCCTGTGTAGCCACCACTCAGGATGAAAAAGAAAATCTCCCTTCAAGCACAGGTTGCTCAAGGCTACTCACACTGCCTTCCACACCCTCCACCCCTCCCCCAGGTAATACTGACTTGAATTTATATTTGTCTTTCCGTTGCTTCTCTATATCATGTTTGCCATTTATACTTGTACTCCCCCAAAATATATAGTTCAGTTTTAGCTGCCTTTTAAACTTTACACGAATACAGTCTTCCCTCACGTGTGCCGTTTGTGTCTTGCTTCTTCCATTCAATGTCACACGCGTGAGATCCGTGCGTTTTAATGCTGTGGTGTCATTCGACGGTCTTGCCTGCTGCTCGGTATTCCGGTGTGTGGCTCCATCACAGTGTGTTGGTCATGGACGCTTATGTCGTTTCGGGGCTACTTGCTATCACAGGGCTGCGGTAATCAGCCTGGTTTAGCGCTCTACATGCACGCGTGTGCTCGTCCCTCTGGAGGAGCCTGCTGGCCGCGGTGGTTGGGGTGGAGATGCGTCTGAGTGATGGAGCCCCCGCCCCGCCCCGGTGCTTGAGTGGCTGAGCGGGGCTGGGGCAGTCTGGGCTGCCCTCCTGGCTGGCCCTGGTGGCCCGGAGCTGCTTTGCCCACCGACTCCACTGTGCCAGACAAGGATGACACTGTCACTTCTGCACAAGTGGAAAAGGTCAGGGAGTACTGCGCTAGAGACGTCACCAGGTACGCAATTATGTGCAGATCACTTTCACTCACAACGGTGAAGGGTTTTTCGAAGTAGCTGTGACTCCGGCTCCCACGGCTGAGAGCTCCTGTTGCCCCACATCCTTTCCAGTACCTGGAATCCACCTACTTTTTAACTTGAGCACGTTTTGTTGTAGTAAAATGGCATTTTGTTGCTTTGTTTTAAATTAACAAATAAATGCAAGTTAAATACAATACAATCAGTTGGAGATTGTAGAACTTGCCTGCGATGAAGAAAACAAAGTGGCAGATTCGTGTGCAGATCCTCCTCTACTACGGGGCTTGTTCTCAGTCGCGTCCGCCCCGTGAACCGCAGCACAGGCCCCCGTCCCTCGTCATCTCCTGCAGTTTGCTGAGACCCACATCCATGGAGTTGATGACGCCTCCAACCATCTCATCCTGTCACCCCCTTTGTCATGATAAACCCATCCTAAGTTGAAAATACAAGTCGAAAATGCACCTCACCTGCTGAGCATCACAGCTGAGCCTAACCTACCTTAAATGTGCCTACAGTTGGGCAAAATCATCTGGCACGAAGGCTATTTTTATAATAACGTTTTGGGTTTCTTCAGGCTTCCCTGGTAGCTCAGCTGGTAAAGAATCTGCCTGCAATGGAGGAGACCCTGGTTTGATTCCGGGGTTGGGAGGATCCCCTGAAGAAGGCATAGTCTACCCACTCCAGTATTCTTGGGCTTCCCTGGTGGCTCAGACGTTAAAGAATCCACCTGCAATGCAGATCCTCTGGAGGCGGGCATAGCAACTCACTCCAGTATTCCTGCTTGGAGAATCCTCCTAGACAGAGGAGCCTGGCGGGCTATATGGTCTATGTGGTCACAAAGAGTCAGACAGGACTGAGTGACCAAGCACAGCACAGCACACTGGGTTTCTCAGGTAATTTATTAAACACTACGCTGAGGGTGATAAACAGAAGGGCTGCGAGTGTATCAGCTGTTTACCTGCTGACTGCACAGCCGCCTGGGAGCTCCAGCCCACAGCCCAGCGCTGTGAGCATCATGCTGCATGTTACCCTCCCGGGAAAAGGTGGAAATTCAAACTCAGGGACTGCTGTAGTGTTAAACATCTTATGACAAAAAACGGTAGTTCACTGATCCTCCCTTCCTTGATCCTTCCAGACTCAACCATCATTAGCTTTTAAAATAACTTTTCTGGCTTTCACGGTCCACATCTTTCTGTATTTTATCTATCTATAAATCCTTCTACCTTTTGGTTAATCAATTTGAGAGATAACTTTTTAAGATTTCCTCTTCATGGCAGGCTACAAAAAGACCATAGTGTCGCAAAAGAGTCAGACAGGACAAGTGACTAACACTTTCATAACATGACTTTTCATTGTGACGGTTTAGCCCTCAAACTCTGACACCTCCTCTGTTTCCCCTCTCTGCTCTTCCCCAGATAGTTAGATTACAATTTTTGGTTGAACCAAATGGAATCTGTTGAAGTATATTGCACTCTATCTACACAATCACAGCTTAACTTAGCATGATAGCAGACTTCAGTTGCTTCCTTTCTTACTCCGTGTGTTTCCTAAAGTTATTAGTTGCCTCGCTTTTTCATTTGCTAAATTTTTGTTACTCATTCTCCCTGCACTTCCCAATACTCTTTGACATACTTTCCCACGTTAGTTGTTCCTGGAGACTCTCTGCTTAGAGCGCTCTTTCTCCTCTGATCGCCTGCCCGCTCTCTGGGCAGAGGAGAGCGGCACCCGGCATCTGCTTCTGCTGGCGTCTTGCCTTCCTCCTGGGTGGAGCCTGTTTCCTGAATCCCGTTTGTGCCTTCCTGGTTCACTGTCTTCTCTTGCTGGGAACCATTCTCCTGTGGTTATAAGTGAAGATAGAAGGATGGTTCGTCCATAGAAATCATAATGATGACAACTCTCAACATTTTAGTCTCCTGAAAATGCTCCTCCGATCCAGACCGGTTGCTTTGTACGTTCCGAGAGTCCCTTTACTTCTATTTTCTGGATCTTGTGGTTTCCTTGTGTGCTCCCTTGTTTATGCAGCACACCCGTGTGCAGTTTATTGAGGAGAGACACACAGGAGGTAAACTGCTTCAGATGTGTATTTCTCTTGCTGCTGTTCAGTCATGACGTCGTGCCTGACTCGTAGTGACCTCATGGACTGCAGCATGCCAGTCTCCTCTCTCCTCCACTATCTCCCGGAGTTTGCTCAAATTCATGTCCGTTGAGTTGGGGATGCTATATAACCATCTCATTCTCTGTCGCCCGCTTCTCCTTTTGCCTTCAGTCTTTCCAAATGTCAGAGTCTTTTCCAGTCAGTTGACTCTTCACATCAGATGGCCAAAGTATTGAACCTTCAGCTTCAGCATCGGTTCTTCCATTATTCAGGGTTTATTTCCTTTAGGATGGACTGGTTTGATCTCCTTGCAGTCCAAGGGACTCTCAAGAGTCTTCTCCAAAAAGAGAGAGAGAGAGAGTCTTCTCTATCACCACAATTCAAAAGCGTCAGTTTTTGGCAGTCAGCCTTCTTTACGTTGTATCTCTGAAAATAATTTTATTCCATCCGTACAGTTGATTGCCATTGGATTTGGATATGGAAATGTGGGCTGGAAATCAATTTCCTTTAGAATTATGACGGCATTGCTCCACTGTTTTCTTGTTTCTATGCTGCTGAAGTCATTGTTTTCTCGATCTCCAAGCGCGCCCTTCACCGCACCATGATCGAGATAGACTTGCCCCTTCCCGTGAGATCCCCTCATGCCACATCTTTAAAGTGGGGCCTTCCATCCACCCCGCCCCCACGACTATCCCCAACTCCCAGCAACCAACTATCTGTTTTTCATCCATATAATTTTGTCATTTCTACAATACTACATAAATGAAATCAGACAGCACGTGGACTTTGAAGCTGACCTGTTTTCACTTGGCGTAATTGGGAACTATTCAAATTGCTTCATGTGTCAGCAGTTGGTTCCTTTGTAGTCCTGTTCTGTGGCTGCACCATTTCATTTAACCATTCACCTGTTGGGGGTCATTGAGTTTGTTCTAGTTGTTGGCTATGATGCATACAGCTGCTGTGAACAATTATGAACAGATTTTTTGCACAAGCATCAATTTTCATTCATCCGGGACAAATGCCCAGGAGCGTAACTGCTAGGTCATATGGTAAGTGTATGTTTGTTTGTGTAAGAAACTGCAAATTATTTTCCAGAGTGTTTTCACCATTCTATGTTCCCATCAGCAGTGTATGAGAGAGACCCAGTTTTCAGCAGTCTTGCCTGCATTTGGTCATTGTTTTCTGTTTCAGATGTCCTGCTGCATGTGCGGTGATATCTCTTGTGGCCTTGATTTGCATTTCCCCGTGGCTTTGAGGGCACACCCTTCATTTCTGTGCTCTGGCACTGCCTGTACCTCACTGTGGTCGGGTTCTGCCACCCCCCTCTGCATCCCCAGCCCCAGAAACACCTGCTACCACCACTTCCTGAATATTTGAATCGTCTTGGGAACAAACCAGGTTAATTCACAGTTTTTCCCTTGTAAGCCTAGAGTTTATCTTCCTCTAGTCTGCTAAGGCAGTTGCCGCTTGTTCATTTGCTTTTCAGCGTCCAGAATCTTATTGTTTTTGTCTCCTGTCCTGTTCTTCTATCCCTAATGATTTACGTCATAAGAAATGCTCATTGCTATAGTTTTAGGGGGAGTTTGGAGTAAAAATAATGGGATGCACGTGCTCAGCCTGTGATCTGAAACAGAATCCCCTGCAGGATTTTAAAGAGGCATATCCATAACTGCTAGCAACGTTGGGCTTTTCCAAACACTTGTGAGCCTGTATGTTTCTGTTTCCGGGAAGTGCTTGTTCCTGCGTCTTGCCCGTTTCTTTCCTGTGAGGCTGTTTGCCTTGTCGTGTTGACTTACAGGAGCCCCTTACATGTTCTGGGTGCTGCCTCTTGTCAGTCAGATCTGCTGCAAATACTTTATGCCCATCTGTGACTTCTCCTTTCACGTTCTTTATGGTTTAAGGAATTGGTTTTCTTAATTTTAATAGAGTTGAATTTGTCCGATTTTTCCTCTGTTGTTTGCTCTTCTTGAGAAATAATTTTATATTCCATAGCCTTTTTAGTTATGCTTTTCATCTTTTGTCTTTAATCACTGGAAATTTATTTCCAACTATGATGTGAGGCAGGGGTTTGTTATTTTCAGTGTGGATAGCCAGTTTCCCAGTATCTCATGAAAACTCCGGCTTTGTTCATCAATCTGCGCTGTTTGCTCACTCGCAAACTATGCTTCAAGTTTCCACAGATATGCATTTCACGTGTGCTCTTGTTCCCTTCTGCTGCCCTCTTTGTCCGCCCCAGAATCTATGCCAAATGGTCTAATGACTTTAGCTTTATCATAATTATTGAGGTTTGGTGGGGCAAGCTCCCCAGCTTATGTCTCTTCTCCAGGACTGTCTTAGCTGATCTCAGTCATATGCTCATATATAAAATTGAAAACTGGTTTGCCAAGTTCCATGAAAAAACTTGTTGGGATTTTTTTGTGTGTAATTGTATTAAATCTTCTTATCAGGTTTGGGAAATTTGACATCTTTAAGAAATATACAGCATATCTTTCCTTTTACTTAGATTTTCTGTAATGTCTTTTAAAAAAGAGTTAATAATTTTCCGGTAAAGTGTTTACATACTTTTCTCAGTTTTATTCCTAGGTATTATATATATACATATATATTCTGATATAATAAATAGCATTTAAACTTTATATTTTCTTACTGATTGTAGTTGATGTCAATGTATGGAAATGCAATTGAGTTTGGAATATTGAATTTTGTATCCAGCAAATTTGCTAAATGTTCTTATTAAATATATATATATATACACTTCTTTTGCTTTGTTTTGCTTGTTTTTGAACAAATTACATCATCTATAAACAGCGATGGTCTTTTCTCTTTTCATTTTTATGCATTTGTTTCCCTTGTTTATAGAATGTTTGAGAACTTTGGTTAGCTTGTATTTTTATTGTGGGAAGATACACACATCATAAAGTCTACCATTCGAGCCATATCAAATGTAAAGTTCAGTGCATTATCTATGTTCACACTGGTACGTAACCATCACCACTGTCCACCCCCAGAACTTCTCATCTCCCCAGACTGAGACGCCATACCCATCAAATGCAAACTCCCCATTTGGCCCTCCCTCAACTCCTGGCAACCATGGTTATACTTTGTGTCTCTATGAATTTAACTCCTCTAGGGACCTCATTCAGGGGCTTCTCATGTGGCTCAGTGGTAAAGAATCCACCTGCAATGCAGAAGCCACAGGAGACCCGGGTTCGATCCCTGGGTTGGGAAGATCCTCTGGAGTAGGAAATGGCAACCTATTCCAGTGTTCTTGCCTGAAAGATTCCATGGACAGAGGAATGTGGCAGGCTATAGCCCATGGGTTCACAAAGAGTTGGACATGACTGAGCACCCACACAGGGGCCGCATTCATGAGTGGAATCATACAGAATTTGTCCTTTGGGCAATTCCTGTCTTTGTATATAAGCATATTAAATACGGATAGTCACTAAAAGAATGCAAGTAATATGTACAGCTTCCAAATCAGTAGGGAGGAAAAATGAGCAACGTGTGTGTGCTTACTCACTCAGTCGTGTCCTACTCTTTGTGACTGCGTGGAGTGCACATAGCCCGCCAGGCTCCTCTGTTCATGGGGATTCTCCAGGCCAGAATACTGGAGTGGGGGATCTTCCCAACCCAGGGAGCAAACCCAGGTCCCCTGCATTGCAGGCGGACTCTTTGCCATCTGAGCCACAGGGGAAGCCCAAGAATATTTGAGTGGGTAGCCTATCCCTTCTCCAGGGGATATTCCCAACCCAGGAGTTGAACCATGGTCTCCCCCACTGCAGGCCAAATCTTTACCAGCTGGACCACCAGGGAAGTCCAAAATAAGCAACAAAAAAGCTTAATTCTTAAGGAGGCCACCAAGGAGGAGGGACACAGAACAAAACAGAAACAGAGGAAAAGTACTGGTAGGAACTTGATGATGGGGAAGTCAGGGGGAAATCGCCTGCAGCACCACCTACAGGCTGGAGGAACTCATGATGTTTCCAGCTCAGCTGCCTGGATCTTGTGTCCCAGATTGCGCTTCCCAAGGACTAAGTCTTACAGAGACCTCGCTGCCCACATGACCAGGGTCCAGGCCTAGAGGAGCTGCCTGCCTGCAGAGGACTCTGCCAAGAATTCCAAGAGGCTCAGTGGTCCCATTGTAAAGCAACATAAAATGCTATAAAAAAGAGTTTAATCGTACACACACGGCAGGCATTGCATTTAATTTATTGCTCCGCAAAATTAAAGCCGTTCCAGGGTTTGCCATCACTCATGCAGCATAGAGTTATTTATTGGACACTGTCAGAGCTGAGGAGATCCGAAAATCAGGTCAGGAAAAGTCAAGCTTTACAAAGGCTTGTCTAGGGCCCCAGGGGCCCAGCCAGCTTGGGGGTGATGCTTCCTGCGTTGTTTTGCTGCAGAGACTGGGAGGGGAGAGCTACTGTGTGTATTTTCCAGATGAGAAATTGGAGGCTCCATGCAGGGGTCTGGAATGCAGCCTCTCCTGTGCTCCATGATGTGACCACTGGACTAACTTCTGGGCTTCTCATGGGCTGTTTCCTGCATCTGCCCTCGGACAGTGCACAGGTGACAGGGGCTTGAAGGGCGTGCTTCCACTATGCCCAGCCTGTGAGGGAGGCCTTATCACCCCACAGGACAAATTCCAGCCCAGGCTCAAAGAAATGGATTCCCTGGCCTGGCGCTGTCCACCCAGGCAGGTGCTGAACCTGTGATTTCTAAGAGACCACCAGGCACAGGGCCTGACCCTGGGAGGAGCGCCAGCATGGAAGGAAGCCTCTCTTGGAGGAATGAAGCTGGTTTGAAATACAAGGAATTGCCTGGTGGTCCAGTGGTTAAGAGGCTTCCCAGGAGGCACTAGTGGTAAAGAACCCGTCTGCCAATGTAGGAAACATAAGAGACATGGGTTTGATCCCTGGGTCAGGAAGATCCCCTGGAGGAGGGCATGGCAACTCACTCCAGTATTCTTGCCTGAAGAATCCCAGGGACAGAGGAGCCTGGCAGGCTACAGCCCATGGGGTTGCACAGAGTCGGACACGACTGAAGTGGCTCAGCATGTGTGCCGGTGCTTAGGACCTGATGCTTTCAATGTTGTGGACTGGGTTCCATCCCCAGCTGGGGAACTAAGATCCTGCAAGCCATGTGGTGTGGGGAAAAAAATTAAAAATACATTTGGGCAAGTACTATGGCAGACTCCATGGGGTTCTCCCTTCAAAGCACTTACACGAGCAATTACACACCCGGACGGAGTAGGGGGTGCCTTTGGCCCAGCCCCTGGGCTCTAATTAGCCAGCTAATAAGGCTGTTTGTGTCACTTTGCTGAGGCAGGTGGAGTGGCTGCTCAGTCGCTGCCTAACGAGGCGGAGAGTCGGGGTGCATGGCCCTGGTGAGGCCCATTGAGGAGCCAACGGACCATGGCGGCCTCTTTACTTTTCTGTCTGCAGGGCCCCGGAAAAGCACGTGGAGGCTGGGGGAGCTCAAGGCAGGAGGCCCATGGTTGTCATTTGCCCCCAGACCAGCAAGGCACTGCCTGTCCCACTGGAGGTGCTCTGCCACCTCGGGAAGGGCCACTCACTGCCCAGTGTTGCCAGGCAACATGTCAGGGGTCAGGGCACCCAGAGCTCCAAGCCTGCGGCTCCACCTCAGTTCCTCTGAGAGGAGAGATAAGAGAGGACCTGCATGGAGCAGGGGGAGTCCTGGAAGCCCTTGCCTATGTCCTCTCCTTTCAGCCCCACCAGCACCCAAGTGAGGCCCACTTTCCTGAAGAATCAGCTGATGCCTGTCCGGGGGAAGTGGCTTGGCCTCAGACACGCAGGAGAGGTGGTGTTGAGCCACGGGTTCAGATGGTGGGCTTGCTGTGTGACCTCAGGTGAGAGCTGTCCCTCTCTGAGCCTGAATTTCCTCTCCGTGGAAAGATCTGGATCTTCAGCTTGGACTTTCTGCCCTTGGACACTTGGCAGCTAGATGGCTGTGGGGCTTGGGGGCGGGAGGAGCTGGGCAAAGGGGTGGAGTCTCTGTGTCTCCGTGCAGAGTTCTGTCTTCTCCCCGCTCTGCCACGTACAGGGATCTCCTCCAGCCGTGCTGAGTCACACGAGCGAATCCTATGACCTACCGTGGGAAGACACACCCTCATTCCATGCAGCTCTCTGGAGCACGCGCTAGGTGCCAGGTGCCCTAATGGAGCCCCGTGGGAGCTCCCGAAGCTCAGGCCAGGTAGGGGCAGGTGTCCGCCCGTCACACAGGCAACTGTCGGGTAGGGCTGTGGCCAGATCTGACTTCAGGTGGGGCTTGCGGGGCAAGGTCAAAGTCCTCAGGTGCCCACTGCAGGCTCTGTCAGTCCCCTGAGGGCCCCTGGGCGGGGTCGGGCCTGCTCCGTCTGTCCTCTGCAAGCACCTTGTGTTTCCTGGCTCTCACCTGCAGCGCTGCCCTTTCCCACACACACACCACGCCCCATCCAGCCACCCCCATCTCTGCAGAGCTTTCCCACCTCCTTCAGCCCCAGGCTCCTGCAGACTCCCACCCATGAACCGGTGTGCAGGTGCCCAGGCGTACAAGGCCCGGTTTCCACTCTCAGAAGCAATGGTACCCGCTGTGCATGCACGAGGTAGACAGGCAGGTGCTAGGTGGCAGGTGCCAGGACAGTCCTGCAGCCCGGGGCCGCGGGCCGAGCACGCTCTCGGAGGACGACCGTGGCCGGTGACCTCAAACAGCTTTGGTGACGGTACCAGACTGTGTCCCTGGAGTGGGGTCCCTGTGGTGGATGCCGCCCTCTTGGGAAGCTCGCTCTGTTCCCTATCCCTCCCTGCCTCTCACCCCCTCTTTATTTCCTTTTGCAGCTTGATTATCACCTGGAAAAAATTTCATTTACGAGTAAATTTTCTGCTGTCCCCACTAAGATGCAAGCCCCATGTAAGCAGAAAACCTGGTCAGTATCTCTCCGTGCTGCTCCCTTGGTGTACAGAGCGGCGTCTGGCACGTCGTAGGTACTCAATGAGCATCTGCTGAATAGAGCAGTGAGGGGCTCGCCTATACACCCTCCTTCAGGAAGTCTCCGTGCAGCACGGGCAGCTACATGGCACTCACGGTGCAAGTGACCTCCTGTGTCCTCCAGCTTGCGTGTCTTGCGTAACTCTTGCACACATCTCCATGGAATCTGCAGTTTTCGCTGGTGTCGCCTGCACACAATTCGGCAGGATGGGTGTGTGTTCCTTCTCTCGCTCTCCGGAGCGAGGGTTGCACTTGAGCGCGTCCCCAGCGCCCTGCTGCTCTAGCCTTGGCTTAAGGTGCATCTTAGGGACAAACTTTGCCCGCTCAGTGGAGCAGTTTTTTCAGGATAAGTTGCTGTGAGTTGAGACCACCCAGCCTGGGAGCCCTCATCGCTCTGGCAAGTTGTGGCCTGGAAGCTGTGTGCCAGGTCACAGGGCCACCACCAGGGCGGGGGTCTTGGGTGAGGCCAGGCTGCACCTGGCCATGGGGAGAGCTGGCCAGGCCCCAACTCTCAGGACGGAGCAATGGAGAGACATCCACGACCTGCCTGCCCAAGAGATGCACTATCAGGGGCCCTCACCAATGCAATGCTGGGCACCTGAGTGCAGGATGGAGGGGGCAGGGGCAGAGGACTGGTGGTGGGTGAGGGGAGCCCGTGGGGCCCGCAGAATGGAAGCCCTGTGCAGAGAAACGTTACTACATCCCTCATGGAGAAGGTCGGTGACGAGCCCACCTGATGATAAAGGGGTAGGACATGACCAGAGGGGCTGGCAGGCCTGGTCACTGGGCAGCCACGTACGGATTCGTGGGCCTGGCACCCTGTCATCTTCTGAGTGCGATGGCAGCTCCATGCAGGTCCCCAGTCGCAGGGCTGGCTCTCTGTCCCCTACCCCAACCCCTGGTGGGGGGATCAGACTCCAGGCCAGCTACCCAAAGCTCAGGATGTATTACCAGGTACATCTGGGGCAGACAGGCACTGGCAAAAGGAGAAAGAAGAGTCTACAGAGGGCAGGGGCACCCAGGGGCCTGGGAGCCCCAGCAAGGGCTCAGGCCTGGCTTTAACCGGGGGCGTTGCTGGTGGGGACGGTGGGGGGCAGGGAGGTGCACGAGCGTCCAGGAGCGCCAGGCCAGCTGGAGGCTTCTCCACCCACAGGACAGGGGTGGTGAGTGACAGGTTCCAATGCAAGCCATCGGGCCCCGCCTGACTCACTCTCTGGTGGCGAGCCAGAGGAGGCCGGCCTTGAACTTGTTTTGAAGGGAGAAAAGCTGACAGTTTGAAAAGTTGTCAGTCAAACCCCACTGCTTTTACCCAGCGCAGCTCCAACTGGACGGATCCTGCAATAGATACAGTGATACACTCTGGGCAAAATATAAAAATAAATAAAGAGCAGGATTTCAGGTTCAGCTCCAACACATAAAGAGCTTGGAACTCATCACTGCTGTCTTCGCAACAGGAAAAAAAAAAGCAGACAAACTGGAAATCGATGACTTTTCTCAGAAGAGAAGGGAGGTTACAAAGAAACTGCCGCCCTGAAGTCTGGAGAGAAAGCCAAACACGGAAAAACAAGCCTGAGAACTGCTTACCTGGCGCAGACGCCGCTGGAGCCACGAACTGGGAGAAATGCTTCTGGGGAGGCCTTGATGAATGGCTAGAAGCTGAGTGTGGACCCACACGACAGTGAGGGGTTCCTGGGAGCCACGGTCTTAGGGGTCCCCGACACCTCCCTGTGCGTTTCCTCCAGAAACCGGCCGGGTTCTCAGGAGATCTGAGAAAGGTCCGCAGTGCGTGCAGAAGCGTGAGGGTGTGAACACGCCGAGTCTGCCCCACAGTGACGGCCCGGGGAAGACGGTGCTGGAGGCCGTGTCCTCAGCCAGGGCCACCTGGGGAACCTGCTTCCTCCCACTCCAGTCCCCTGCAGCCTCCCCGTTCCACCTTGGGAGAGAAAAGAAACAAGCAAACGGCCGAGGGGCCGGCGCTTCAAGGACACGGACCGAGAGAGTCGCATCAGGGAAGCGCTGGGGCCGAGGAAGCAAACGACACCTCAGAGAGACGCGGGGGCACAGCCGCAGCCACAGGGCCGGGGTGAGCACACACCCTCAGCCACAGGGCCGGGGGCGCAGGGTGCACACACCCTCAGCCACAGGGCCGGGGGGAGCACACACCCTCAGCCACAGGGCCGGGGGGAGCGCACACCCTCAGCCACAGGGCCGGGGGCGCAGGGTGCGCACACCCTCAGCCACAGGGCCGGGGACAGACTGACTTCGTTTGGAGGGTTACAGAGGGCTCCCCGTCCCCGAAAAGACCCGCTGGAGTAACAGTGCACTCTGGAGAAGACACAGGGTCTCCCTAAGGAGCAGGACTCAGAGAGGCTCCAAGTCCACAGGGGAAGCGAAAACAAGGATGCTAGAGAACTGGGAGTGTCTAGTACCCACGGCTAAGGCCAGCCTTAGTCACAGCCCTGCTGCTGAGCTGGAACATCAAGCCTCACTCTGAGGCCCGGCTACCTCAGGCCCTGTTACCCACTCCAAATAGGTCAGGCTTTCAGCAGGAGACTGCCAAGCACGTTAGAGGGGTTTTTTAAACTTACTGTCTGAAGAAACCATGTGACCCTCAGAAACAGACTCAACTATAACAGACGGCTGAATCATTCAGACATCAGGGGATTCAAAATAACTATGGTTAATGCGTTAAAGGCGCTAATGAAAAAAGACAATATGCAAAAACGGATGAGTAAGCAGAGAAGATGTTAATAAAGCACCAAGGCTATGCTAGAAACAAGACCATTGTAAGAGAAGTGACCGCAGACCTGCTCTGCACGCCGGACCCTGCCCGAGACAGGTCGACAGAGGCTTGCTGAGCTCTGCTCCGTGCCTCTAACTCCTCTTCTACGTTTTCCACCTCTTTTCTCCCTGAGCTGCATTCTGCGAGATTCCTTCAATTCTGTGGTCTGATTTAGTAATTTTCTCTTTGGCTACATCTAACCTGTTCTTGTAAACTTCGGTTGAATTTTTAATTTCAGTTGTTTTTATTTCTTGAAGTTCAGTTTTTAAAAATCTGCCTGACCATTTTTTTTTACTATTCTCTCTTTACAAATGTGCCTCTATTTTCCCCAACAGCTTCTTTCAGAAGTATTGAATGTACTTTTGAAAATTTCATATCAGACCATGCCGATGTCTTACGTCCTGGTAGGTCTGTTTCTGCTGTTTGCCTTTCTGCTGATGCTTACTCAGGATGCCATATTTCATGGATGGTTTTGAATCTTATTTGTGAGGTCATACTCACTGAAGTCCATTTACAGAAATTCTTTGAGTTTGTGTTTAAAGTGTGGTTTTCTGGAAAAGGTTTTGTGGGTGGAGCCCCAAGTGTCTGGGAATACTCCCAACCCAGGAACATTTCAAATAAATTATTTTTAGTGCACTCAAGTATAGACCCCAACCCCCAAACCTTCACAAACGAGAGATTATGAGTGGGAATCCTTGGCAGGAAGCTCCCCGACTCCCCGCCAACACACACAGCCCTTCCCTTGTCCACTGAGACCTCAGGCCCAGGTAGATGTGTCTCCTGGTCTTTTCCAATTTGTCTGCTGGGCAGGTTGATCTTGGGACCCTGGATGTGTGAAGAGCATCACAGAGGCGACCCAGCATCCAGCAGGCTCGTCTCCCTTGCCTGCGCCCCCATCTCGACTCCCCTACCCCAGCTCCTGGTCTGAAGCCCAGGCCGAAGGCCACCCCGGCCAGTGGGCGCCCGGGGGCCGACGCCAGTGCCCGCCCTCACTTTCCGTCTTGGAGTCACGTTTTTCCAACTCCAGCGTTCTCGCTTCCTCATGAGCTCAAGCAAGCTTTAAAAATATCGCTTGTCTTATAGGTCTCTGCACGCCCAATCTGACATGTTGCCAGAATGGTCTCTGTGCGTCACCCTCTTCTCTTTAGCAGAGCTGCCAGCAGCTGAGCCTTGGGGCTCCCTGCTGTAGACGCACATCGTGGGCACCACCCGGAGGCAAGTGTGCGAGTCCTTGGCAGGCAGGTGCTGGCTCACGACACTCTTGAAAATGACTGAGATGAAATTCACACACTGTGAAATTCACCATCAGCTCACCTCTCCTCTGCAAGAGACCACCCACCGTTGTCACGCTGACAGCCAACATTCCTGGTGCCCGTGACTCTGTGGGTGGTCCCGGCTGGTCTCGGCTGGGCCGCTCACGTCCATAGACGTGTCTATGGTCAGTGGTGGGCCAGGTAGGGGCCGGACGGTCTGGATGGTCCACCCAGTCACTCAGCGGGTGTCAGCTGGGGTGACTGAGGCCGGAGGCTCCACATCTACACCAAGGGTCTCAACGCTCCTCCCGACTCCACGTGGAGTCTCGTCCTCCAAGTCCTCCCGAGCAGCTTCGTTTCTTTCAGCTGGTTCGTCTCAGGGCAGCAGGAAGCTCTACATGGTGGCTGGTTTCCCCAGAATGAGTGTTCCTCTGAGCAAGGCGGAGCTGTGAGAGCTCGTGTGACTCGGTCCCTGGGTCCCAGCTCATCACGCCTGCGGGAGTCTGGCCATGGCGAGCAGGCCAGTGTGGACCCAAGGCTGGGGTGGGCAAGACCCCAGCTTGCGATGGGAGGGGGAGCCCAGGACTGTCTTCCGTGTCCCCCAGCCTGCCCTGCGGGCACAAAGTGCGCACATTCCTTCGCGTACAAAACACACCCAACCTCACTCAGCACTCCCACCAGACACTGAACCCCGTTCCAGACTCCCCTGGCCTCTCCTTGGCTTGGCTTCCTTGAAGTCCAAGACTACCTCATCAAGTCAACTCTGCCTGCCCATGGGGCCCCCATTGTGGCTCCTCAGTGCAGGGCTCTGACCTGAAGACCTGAGATCCTGAGCCCCCGACACACAGCATCCACACAGAGACCCAGGAGGAACGCTCTCATTCAGCAAGGCAGAAAATGCAGTTCACGTGGGCTGTCTCGAGCAGTATGGAAGTCCACGCTGGCCCCAGGGCCAGCTCCCGCTTCCGGGCTCCCAGTCTGCCCAAGTTGTTCTTCCTTTTCCATAGAAACATCCCTTGTTCACCCCTCCTGCCCAGGGCAGGAGGAACGTGTTGGTGCAGCTTCTCTGAAAGCTTTGTGGGTTCTTGTGCATTAATGAGTGGTCAGCTTGACAGGACCAGAGCCGCCCATTCCACCTTCCAAGGAAGCCTCTCCCAGCCCCAGGCAGCTGGCTTGTTCCTGGCAGCCCGTTGTCTTCCTGGGAGGGTCAGGGCCCACCCTCGGGACTTCGAGAGGCCCCTTTGTTGACCTGGGGGAGTAGCTGAGACACCATTTTAAATCTCTCTGAGGTCTTCGGCCACACACCTCCTTCCTGAGGTCACCTCTTGTGTTGGGGGGTCTCTGTGGAGGCTTGGGGGTGACCTGTTTTTGAGCACAGCAAGCCCTGGATCCTTGATGCTTCTTCTAAATTCTGCTCAGAAGTACACCCGTGCCTGGGTGAACTCATCTCTCTTTCCTGGGTGAGCTCATCTCTCTTTTCGTGTTTAATCCCAGGCAGCTAGAGGAAGCCAGCTGGCTCTTCTGAATCTTGCCTGGAAGATTCTGCAGCCAGACTCACGCCTGCCTGAGCGTCTTCCAAGCTGAGTGTTGGTGAGCTTGCTGCCACCGTGTACCAGGGTGCCTTTCCTCCAGCCTCCAGGGACACCCCCGTGGCTCCACGAGCCTTCACCAGCTGTGACCTTGAGGCCCTTCCAGCCCAACTCCTACCTGGTATCCGAGTCCTTGACCCTGCTTGAAGCTTCTCCTGCAGCAGTGCCCACTTGCAGGTCCCACCCTGGGTCTCGGTGCCTGCTGGGAAGGAATAAACCACCCCAAACGCAGGTGTGCACACCACCCCTTCTATTTCGCTCCTGGTTCCGTGGTCAGATTTGGAAAGGGCTCGGTGGGGCGGTTTTCCTTGCAGGCCCGTGGCATTGGCTGTGGCCGCCTCTTCCCAGGTGGCGAGCTCGCCCTCATGCCTGGGCCCTGGCCCCCGCATAGACCTGGGCTTCTCACAGGGAGGCCAGGAGGCGGGGTCCTTCACGTAGCTGGTCCCCTAGGGTGGGCTTCCAGAGCAAACAGGAGTGCTGGTCCTCAGAAGCCCCGGATGCCACCTCTGCCACATCCTGTTGGTGAAGCCAGTGGCTGAGGCTTCAGACCCCAGGGCACTGGGATGTCAAAGCCTTTCTGTAGGAGAAGAAGCAAGGATTCGCCTGTGTCTTGACTCGGTCATGGTTCCTGAAACCCTGTCTCCTGCTGGCTCTCTGCTTCCCCGGTCCTCCCAGGATGCCAGCAGCTCAAGGCTCTCTTTGCTTCTGGGGCCTAAATCCCCATCAGGGAAACAGTGACGGTGGCCCCCAGGTCTCCGTGTCTGGATCTGGGGGATCCCAACCTGGGCAGCTCTGGGCCCTGGGTGTCCACACAGCATCCCGTGGGCAGGGGGACTGGAGAGGGCAGGGCTGGAGGACCAGGGGGCAAGGGCTGGGAGGCTGAGGGGCCTGTAGAAGGGCAGGCAGGTTCAGGAGGAGGTTGGGGGGGGCGGTCTCAGTAGGGGGGAGGGGCAGGGCTCGGGGACGGGCGTGAACAGAGCAGGGGCTTCTGCAGGTCCCCTCCTTTCGCAGACCCCTAGGCTCACCCTTGTGGCATCCCGCTTCCCCACCCAGTTCTTGGGCTCCAGCATGTCGAGGGCCCGTTGCGTCCTGCTGCACCCCCTCTCCAAATTCCCACAGAACCGTGAAGTTCTGGAGTACTGCAGCAGCAGGTCCGCCTGCCTGGAAACGACAGGGCGCTCCCTTGGATGCTCAGCGCTCAGGAGGGAAGACGCCGTGCGGCGCATCACAGGCTTCGGGGGCGTGAGAGCCTGCTTGGGGGCAGGACCCGGGTGGGTGAGGAGCCCAGTTTCCGCTGCTGGTCAGAGGCAGGCTTGGGGGTGCGGGCATTCAACAGCAAGCCCGAGGGGTGGAAAGAGGCTCCAGGGCAGGACCGTGGGGAGCAGTTTATCCATCAGCTGTTCATTCACCTGTAAACTGGACCGAAGGGCCACGCCCGCCGCCAGGAGGCTGTCGTGAGGGGCCTAAGTCTGAAGGGCTCGGTCAGAGCAGCTTTGGGGGAGGAGTTAGACAGTATTCGTTTTGGTGACAAGTTTTCCAGGCAGACAGAGGGGAGCCCAAGGGCCAGAGATGAGGCAGAGGGCCTGGAGCCCTGCTTGGGGTGGGCAGAGCGAGCGGCAAGGCTGAGGGGGCACCAGGCTGTCCTGGGAGCCGTGGGGAAAACCAGGGAGACCCTCACGCAGCTTGGAGACCACCCCTCCTTGTTTTCTCAGAAGTCACAGAGCAGGGAGGGCAGAGGACTGAGGACCCGGGCCCCACTCGCCGCCACAGGAGGGGGTGGAGAGACAGAGCTGCTGAGGGTCGCAGGGCAGGGGCTGGGCTGGCCGCCCGGCTGGCCCCCAGGGCGCTGTGAGTGCTGGCCACCTGGCTGGGGGGCGTCAGCTGTGCGTGGCCACGGCTCTCCCCTGCCCGCCCGCTGGTGCTCCCCGCCAGGAAGTGCTGGCATGGGGGCCAGGACGGGGCGGGCTTCAGGGTGGTGGGCTCCATCACTGCCCAGGAGACTGCCCGGCCCTGGTAGCGATGCTGTGCTGGCTCTGGGGAGGCTGAGACATTCAGCGTCCAGGAAATTCATGGTTATTGCCGCCCACTGAATGTCAAATGCATCCATAATGGTGGGGGAGCAGAGCTAAAATACTATCCGTGTTTCAAGTGCCTTTGGATTATTGAAACTGTCCACGGGCGGGGAGCACGGTGGGTGGAGGCGGCGCGGTGGCCGCTCGAGCAGATGTGTCGGAGACTCAGCGGGAGGACGGGGACTCGGGGCAACAGGTCCCTGCGGTGGGGCAGATGGAGCACCCGGCTCTGCGGGGGGACATGGGGGCTGTGGGGCCGGGAGGGGCACAGCCTTGCCGTCCTGGCTCATGAACCCCCATACTAGGCCTGCCCCAGGGAGCCCACATCATGAGAGGCCTGGCTGAGATGACCGCAGAGCGGGCGAGGTGCCCACTCCAGCTCATGCCATGCCCACAGCAGGACCAAGCTGGCTGGGGGACTCTTGACCCCTACCCTCCGTGATGCTTCGTGGAGGAACCAAGGGCCAAGGCTCCCACAGTCCACTTCCCCGAGGCCCACCCCGAGGTTCCAGGACCCGCAGGTCACCCAGCTCCAGCCGCCAGCCTTGGAGACCACTCCCCCAAACCCCGACTCATTTGTACCTGCCACAGGCTTGACCTCACCCCCTGGCTAGGATGGGCTCCCCCTGGTCATGGCTGGGTTCCTGGACCCCTCACACTGACCAGGCATGCACCCACCTCCTCCGACCCTCCAGGGGCCCCTCGGACGGAGGCTCTGGGAAGAATGAGGGATCCTCAGTGTTCTGCAGGGACCGAGGGGGAGGGGAGGCCAGGACAAGGCGGGGGGGAGGTGGGGCGGCCCCCTGCCCCGTCTCGGTCGCCCCGCAGGGTTTGCTGTGGTCACCGTCCTGGGGTCGCCTGTCCCTGCGGTCAGACAGCGCCCGCCCACCCAGCGTGGCCGCAGCTGCCCAGGCTGCCCCTGCCGTGGGAGTGCCAGCCGGGCCAGGGCTCTTTCTCTCCGCCCTGCTCTTTGTTTTCTTCCAGTGCCACTCAAAAAGAGAAGAAAAAGGAAAAAAAAAAAAAGGAAGAAATTGCTCAGAGATGATTCAGAGCTTTTTGCAAAAGTGCCTTTTATCGTCATGCGGAGAGGGCACCCCTCCCCACCGGGTAGAAAAGATGTCCAGCGCATTCTCAGGCCCTGCCTGGCCGTGGCTCTCTCCTGGGTCCCCCACCCCAACAGGGCGCTGCCGAGGGGAGACGTCCCTCTTCCTCGTGGTCGCCAGCCACCTGGAGGCCCATCCCCCAGCACCCCCCATGCTATTTGTGAGGGTCTTGGAGAGCAGGATGGGGCCTCTGGGGATCTGGGTCAGCTGTGGTCGGGGGGCGTCTGGGTGGGAAGAGGCCTGCGGCCCCCTGGCCTTGACGGGATACCCTGGGTGGCCAGGGCTCAGTTGGGGACAGTCCCCTCCTGCCGGCCGGACCTCACAGGACGGCTTTATGCCCTCCTCCTGCTTGTCTCCCTCGGGGGGCAACTGCCAGCTCTTACGCTGAAAGGCCTGCAGCGACTACCTTGCCAACTGTGGGGCATCCATCCTTCCTGGCCTGTCCTGACTTGGCCACTGGACGCTCTGCATGTGCAGCAGGGCGGCCCTGCAGCTCCAGGGCAGACGAGAAATGGCCAGCTGTCCCTGGTACCCGTGACCCCTTACGTCGCTGGGTGGGCAGCACCGACCTGGACCAGACCTGCCAGAGGGGCACCTTCTGCCGCCATCCTCCCCGAAGGTATGGCTGGAAGGCCCAGCCCGCAGTGTGGCCGCTAGGAGACCTGCAGTCAGACGTGTGCCCAGGCCCCAGCTGGCACAGCTGTGCTTTGATGTTGCAGTTGGGTGAGTGGTGACCCCAGTAAGGTCTGTCTACACCCTGACCCCTGTGCCCTGTGGATACGACTCTAATTAGAAAAAGTGTCTTTGCAGATATAATTAAGGATTTTAAGATCATCTTGGATTATCAAAATGGGCCCCGAATCCTTGTGAGAGAGGCTGAGGGGGTTTGAGACGAGAAGGGCAGGAGGTCGTGTGGGGACCAAGGCGGAGATGGGGGATGCAGCCACAAGCCCAGGGGCGCCTGGAGCCCCCAGATGCTGGACGAGGCAGGAAGCATCCTCCCCTGAAGCCTTGGGAGGGACAGAGGCCCTGCTGACACCTTGACTTTGGACTCCCGGCCGCTAGAGCTGAGACAGAAGCGATCTCTGTGGTTGGAAGTCTGCAGTCATCTGTTGCGGCAGCTACCCCAGGACCTTACAGATGCCAGCCTGTGGGCTAAGGCCACCTCCCTGCGTGGCTCTTCCTCCCGGGCCATGCCACCTGTCCCCTTGGGTCCCACGCCTCCTGTGGCTCCAGACACAAGGGCACGTGTCACCTCTTGAGACCCTCAGTGGAACAGGGCATCTCAAACCACAGGGCTCTGGGGCCCCCACCTGCCCTGAGCCCCCAGAGCCTCTCCTTGGTGCCCCGCCCCACCCCGCCCCAGAACTCCGTAACCATCCCTGGTCAGCCCTGGGCCTTGGCCCCCCAGGACTGGAAGCCTGATCACGGGGTGTCCAAGTGCGTCTCCTGCTCAGGGGTCTGCACAGCCCCCACACGAAGCTGATGAGCCCAGCGGCCCTCCTGATCCCTGGCCTCCTTGTGGGGTCTCAGCAGATTCCTGACCCGCCCTCAGTGGGGGCTCCGGGTCCCCGAGGGAGGAGCTTCAGGCCCCAGCCTGCTCCCACTCTCTGTCTTCCCCCTTCTGGGCCCCGAGTGGTCTTCTCAGGAAAAATGGGCTTTACCATCTCATCTCCTAAAATCACAGAAACCAGGTCTCTCAACATGCAGATGGGGAAACTGAGGCCCAGAGCTGGGAGGGGATCTGACATCCTCCCCTCCCAGGGACCAGGGGAGCTGCCTGGATCCTGTCCTTGCCCTCAGCTCAGCCTCCTGGCTCCATGGCATGGCCCCCACCCCCATCTGGGCCCCTGCTGGTCTATCTGAACTGATGGATGCCTTGGCATTTCCTGGCATTTGCCTTTGACCTGAGGGAGTGCTGACTTCAGCCAGGACATGGGGACAGCAGTCGCAGGGTCTGGAGAGAGGTTTTCCTGTGTGCCCCTGCCCCTAAAACCCCAGGCTGCCTCCTCAGCTCTCCCGGGGGGGGGGGGGTGGTGGGGCCTGGCCTGGAGCAAGCTCCTGGGACTGGCACACGTGCTCGGTTCTCACCAGCCCTCAGAGGAGGCTCCTCCACGATACCCAGAACCATGGGAAGCAGGTAACCCGGGCATCCACCAAGGGTACAGGGGTCAGCAGATGGGTCAGCGCCAGGGCCCCACCAGGCCTGTGGACAGAAGCCCCTCCAGAAACAGCTAGAAGAGGAGCAAAGCCTATGCCCTCACCAAGGTTGGACTGGGACCAGAGCTTGTGACGGGCTCACCAGGGCCTGCTGGTGGCGGTTGAGCTGCCTTGGAAGGGAGTGGGGGCCGGCAGACGTGGGACAGACATATCTGAGCCCAGAGGATGCTGCAGTCCTGGAAGGAGCATGTCCTCTCCTGGGTCAAAGCAGTCAACCAAGGCCTTGCCTCCTCCAGGAAGCCCTCCATGATCCACGTGGCCAAGTGCAGAAGAAAGAAAACCCTGTCGGTATATTCCTGACTTCTGTCCCTAATTCATCCCAAATCATGAGTTCTAAAGGAAGCTGTGGTGTCTCCGCTGTGGCTTCTGGTGTCCAAGAGGGACTGACCATGACAAATGGACACCAACTGGGCAAGGGCTGAGTGTTGGGAAGATCCAGGCTCGGCAGAAATTGTTTTGAGAAGGAACTGTCTGATGAGAGAGTTGTGCTGCCCTGTTGACCACATGCTGTGCTCATGGACAGAAGGCTGGGTGGGCCCCGTTTTGTGTAAGGGGCCCAGGCCAGGGACACTCAGCAACAGGCCGGAGTCCCCAGAGGCACTTGCGAGCCAGGAGGGAGCCTGGGTCAATCTCTTGGATCAGCCTGGAGATTGGCCAGGAGTCAGGGCGCGTGCCCTGGAGCCTTGGGGCATCAGTAGATCCTGCCCAGAGCCTGTACCCCAGCCTTGCCCTGGAGGCTGTGCCGCACCCACTGTCCCAGGGGAACCCATTCTCAGAGGACCCCCAGGGAAGCCCACGGTGCACAGGAGGAGGCCTCCATCCTCCCGGGGTGTTGCAGCCCCTGACCATCCATGCTCTCCCTTCTCACAGCTGGGGTCCTGTCCTCCGGCCTCCGGAGAAGCTGCTGGGAGTCTTATAAAGGCCAGATTTCATGGTCCAGAACGTAGGACCATAAAGGCCACAATTACTTATTGGGGTCAATTGTTTGGAGCCCCCAGGGGCAGGAAGGGCTGGTCTGGGCTGGGCCTCGCTGAGGGGGGATAGAGCAGTCCAGACCGGGCCCTGGGTCACCTGTACTTGGCTCAGCCTCAGGAAAGATGGGGGGCGGGGGGGGGTCGGTCAGCTTGCCGTGTGACACAAGGCTGGAGCTGACCAGGAGCGGGTGACACTCGGGGAGGAGGGACCTCCTGACTGTGGTTCTAATTCCCTCCGGAATCAACCTGATCCCTTCCCCTCAGGGCCCTCAACCGTCAGAGGAGGCGGTTCAGTTGGGAGAGCTCTGGCGTGGAGCCCTCATTCTTGGGTGTGGTCGGAGAACAAGCCCTGGGGAGCGACTTCAGCAGATCCTGCCGGGGCAGCACCACCCTGGGGTCTGTGCAGCTGGTGGGACCGCTGAGCAGACCCCCGAGCAATTCCAGGAGGGCACTCCCGGGGTGCGCCTAGGGTAGAGCAGGCTGGTCCAGGTCACTGGACGCAGCGGGTCACCCTGGGTCGGGTGGTGGGTTCAGCTGTGCAGCCCTGTGGGTTCTCTAACTCCCAATGAGACCCGTCCACCAGGACTCCAGCTGCCCTCGGCAACGGGGCTGAGTCCATGTTCCTGGAGGTGACTGAATGCTCACCAAGGGTCTCTCTCTTTTCCGGCGGGGGAAGGAACACAGTGACCCCTCTCCTTCCTCCACCTCCAGCTCCCACCTTCCCCCCTTTCTGGGTCATCTGGGGACTGAGACCATGGTCAGTAGGAGCTGGGAGGCCCCAGGCTCATCAGAAGTCCACACAGAAAACACTGGCTTTTTTCTCTGGCTTTGTGCTCACGGGTGGTATGAACCCTCGGAGGTGGATGTGGGGGAGGGCTGCGGAGTTGCCAGAGCCGAGAAGCAAGATCAAGGCACTGAAACGGTGCCCAGAGCATTCTCTAACTGCAGTGCAACTGCTAGAAATCATGGCAAAAAGACAGAACACCCAGGCTCGTGGGAATTAAACAAACAACCCATCAGTCAAAGAAGAAACCATAATACGCTAAGCAGTCAGCTGAATAAATTAGAAAAAAAAAGGAGATTTAAAAAGAAGAGCAGAAATTAGTGAAAAAGAATATAAATACACCCAAAAAAGGGCTCAGTAATGCCAAAACGTTGATCTTTGGAAGGGTTTATGAAACTTATAAAGCTCTGGTAGGTCTGACGAACAAGAGAAAATGCCTGAGATTCGGAGTGAGAAAGAGTCTCCACAGTGTTTACAGATCCCAAAAATTCACGAAGAGGAAGAATTAAACGGAGTATTATCAGTTTATGTCAGTGTGTTGGAAACATTTGATAAAACGGACGACTTCTAGGAAAATACACCTAACAAAACTGACAAATAGAGAGAGCCTGAAAAGTTCTCACCTGTGACTATTAAAGAGATCAGACATAATCGAAAGCCTTCCATCACAGAAAACCCCAGGACTAGGTAGCCATCACGCGTGAGTTTTGCTCAACGTTTGAGGAGGAACTAATGACAATTTTATACATTTTTTAAAAAGTAAACTCTTCCAAGTGACAGTAACAGAGGGAGATCTTCCCAACTTATTTTATCTGGTGAGGGTAACTTTAATACAGAGACACAAACAAGAAAGCATGATGGAGGATCTCACTTATCGATACAGATGCATGTTAAATAAAACATCAGCAAAGTGAACTTTTTCAAAAGGTCATCCATCGTGTGCAAGTCCGTCTATTCCAGTGTCATAAAGTTAAACAGAAAATCTATCAGTGTAATTACCCATAAAAAGTTATTAAAGAAGAAAAATTATATGATCATCTCAAACGATGCACCAGAAATGTTTGATAAAATCCAATACTAATTAACAACAAAAGTATCTATTAGTGAACTTGGAGTAAAAGAGAACTCTTTAATACAATGAAGAATATTTTTGTAAGACATGCAAAAGCATAATACTTACTGGTGAGATAGAAAGGCTTTCTCTCTATGATCAGTTATCAGAAAAGAGTGCCCCCTGAGCCCAGTTCTGGAGGCCCTGGATGAATCTGTCAGAGAGGAAATAGAAAGGGGATAAGAATCTGAAAGACAGAAGCAAAACTTTCCTCATTTAAAGATAAAATTGTTGAGAATACTAAATATAATATCTTATTAGAATTGATAGTTTAGCAAGGTTATTGGATTAAACAATAGTACACACAATTCAATTATGCTTCTATAATCCTCCATTTAACAGAGAATAAAGCTTAAAACAAAGATGCTATTTGTAAAATATCAGAAAACAGTCAACCCTCTATATCTGTGGGTTCTGCGTCTGTGGAGCCAACTAACCACTGATAAATTTTGCTTGAAACCGCAAACTTGGAATCCTCAGACACGGGGAGCGGACGGTGCCTCAGCGCTTTATATGATGCACTGAGCATCTGGGACTCTGGTATCCTAGGGGGCAAGCAGTGGGCAGTCCTAGCACCGGCCCCCGAGGTCATGGAGGGAGGGACTGTACCTCGGAATGAACCTAACAAAACAGGGCTAATATTTCCACTCAAAAGTCTATTAAGCATTATTGAGAGAAATCTTTAAAAACTTAAAGCTTCATTTTGAAAAAGACCATGAAAATGATGGTCACGGATATTAAGATTCAATATTTTTAAGATTTAAAATTTCTCCAAATCAATTTAATATTTCAATACAATACCATTCAGAACCCCAACAGATCTGTTCCCCTGAGTGTGTGTGTGTATGTGTGTGTGTGTGTGTGTGTGTGTTGTGACCAGGAGATTCTACAATACAAAAGACCAAGAATAACCAGGACACAGAAGGAGGAGGAGAAGGGACCTGATTTTGACATTTGCTGTGATGTTATTAATAAAACTGAGACAGTATGTAGTTGGCAAAGCAATAGACGTGAATAGTTTTAAGTGAATAACCTTGAAACAGACCCGTGCATAGATAAACACGCGGCTCGCGAGGAATGTAGCACCAAAGAGCAGTGAAGAACTAACGGAGTGGGAGACGATCAGACATCCGAGGGGATCCAAGTGAACTTGAACTCTACCTTACACCACACTCTGGAATCATTCCAGGTGGGCCGGAAAGCTATGTGTGAAAGGCAGAATAATAGGCTTGAGGAGTTAAGGCAGAAGAAGAGCTTCACGCTGTTGGGATAGAAAACATTTTATCATCACTAACCCTAAAGGAAAATACTGATGCATTCAACTACATTAAAATTAAGAACTTCTGTTCATGAGAAGACATCATTCACAGAGGACAGATACAAGCCACAAAACGGGAAACCGTATTTGAAAAAATAAAGGGCTTATATTCAGAATTTAAAACAGCCTCCTAGAAACAAAAAGAAAAACTGATGGACAATGGAAAAAAAGCCAGAGACACAAACACTTCACCGAGGAGGACATCCAAAGGCCCCATAAACGTGGGGAAAAGTATCGAGAATTGTTATTATGAAAATGGAAATTAAAACCTCAGGGATATATCATTACCTCGGCACGAGAATGGATTTAAAAAAAGACCGACGATAAAAGGACTCATGCAATGGATCTCATTGCTGCAGCCGGGTGTGTGAGTCGTCACCACCAACTTAGTGGACTTCCTGCCGATACCCGGGTAAGGAGGAGATGTGCAGAGCTCAGACTGAAAGACTCCACCCCAGGAACTCAGCTCAGGGAAACACGCACGCCTGTGTACACAAGACGCACGTCAGGACGGGATGTTAAGTAAGATGTCCCCACCCGGGAAAACCAACCGGGATGGTAAAATGGTAAACTTTACTCCTTTTGCCAGAAAAGTGGTGAAAGCAGCAACGCCCACGCGATGAATCCTCAGAACGCCATGTCGGGCGAAAGAAGTCAGAAATGAAAAGTGCATGCAAGTGAAACTGGAGTGATGAACAGCAGGCTACTATAAGATTGGGCTGTGCCCTCAAGGTCCCAAGGCCACGTTCTTGGTGGATCTCAACACCTTCCGGGGGGCAGAGGGATTCGTGGCTGGAAGGCAACTGGGCAGCTAGAACGTAGAGAAGCAGACCATGAGCTGCGGACCCAGCCAGGACAGCTGCACCTGCGGGAAAGTCTGGGAAATACCCAAAGAGCTAGAGCGTATGCATCGCCTGGCTCCCTACCCGAGGAACGCAGACCCCATGAACTAGGACGGGGAGGGGCCTGCAGGAGTACTGACTTTACCGGCTCGATTTCCTTCCTTCCTTCTCACCCCTCCCCCTTCTCTTGCTCATGTGGTCCCATCTCTGGGCCCAGCCATGTGTGGGGCCCAGGGACAGAGCAGGCCTCCTGGAGCAGGACATCCAGACCATCCCCAGAACTGGGGCCTCCTGGAGCCCCACCTTCCCTCTTCAGGTCCTGGCGTGGGACTTCCCTCCTCCAGGGCCAGGGAGTGAACAGGCTGGCTGGAAGCTGGTGGGGAACAGGGTGGCATCCCCCACCCACCACCCCACCAAGTTGGCAAGATAAGGTGTGTGTCCAAGTGCCAAGGGGTCAGGGCCAAGGAGGAGGTCACTGTTGTTGAGTTGCTTCAGTTGAGTCCGACTCTTTGTGACCCCATGAACTGTTGCCTGCCAGGCTCCTTCTGTCCATGGGATTTTCCAGGGAAGAATACTAAAGTGGGTTGCCATTTGCTTCTCCAGAGGATCTTCTCGACCCAGGGATTGAACTGGCCTTTCCTGCATTGGCAGGCAGAGTCTTTACCTTGGAGCCACCTGGGAAGCCCCAAGGACGACAACCCTGGAGCAAAGACGGTCTCCCTAGGTCAGCACCCTGGTCAGCGCTCTGCAGACAGTACACCTGCTGGAGTCTCGGTGGCCATAGGGTTGATGGTGGTGGTGATGGTTCAGGTGGGGCGTTGCTCCCGATGTGCAATGACTTCACCCAGATGGCCGGCTCCTCCCACCTGCACACTGGTGAACCCCATGCCACTGTGTCCTTGACTCCTGATGGCGGCCTCAGGGCATGGAATCTGGAGTGAATCCCGGGAGAGCAGGACAAGGACTTGTCAAGGGGGGACGGGGTACCCAGGCCCCCAGGGAGGAGAGGATTCCCCATGCACGGTCCTAGGGCTTCCAGGCCCCCACCGATCGCCCCTTCTGCTGCTGGATCACCCCTTCTGCTGCTGTGACCACCAGCCCACCAGGACCTTGGCTTCTCTCCACAGGCCCCGGGCCCCACCACACGCATTCCTCCAACATTTCCCTAGCAAATGCCTGCCAGGCTCCTGCCCTGCCTCGGCCCTGGGTGGGGGGCTTGAGGGAGCAGGACCCTCTGTGCAAACTCTGTGGGCTCCTGGGCCCATGCCCGGGAAGCACCCCCCTCCCAGAGAAGGACTCGACGTGAGCCAGCCCCTCGGGAGATGGGCACTCGTGGGAGGGGCCTGGCCGATGGCCGGTGAGCATTCACAAACCTCCTCAACAAAGGTCCTCCCCTGGCCCAGCAGAAAGCCCGGCTGCCCGTGTTTACCCAAAGGCAGTGAGGACGGCCGGGCCCGGCGGGGCAGTCAACTGCGGCAGAATGGGTGGGCCACTGTGGATGGGATGGAGGCACAGGCAGGCGTGAGCCGGGGAGAGCGCGGGTGGGGGGGCGGGGTGGGGGCGTCCAGGGCCTCACTGCAGTGTCTCCCGGCCGCAGTCTCCCACCAGAGGACACCGGGGCTGGGTCAGCCCTGCCTGACGCGTGCCCTTCCTCGGCGGGCTGCTCGCTTCTGGAGGGGGTGGCTTCTGTCCCCGGGCAAGCTCACGGGGGCTCTCACGCTGTGACACCCGCAGGCCCCCAGCCGCAGCCCCTGTTGGGAGGTCTCGCCCAGCAGCTCCCGGGCTCCTGCTCTGCCCGCCACGTCTACACCCGCTGTGACTCATGCTGGGGGCCCTGCTTCCCATCTGGGCCCGACAGTTCAGACGACTGAGGTTCTCTGGACCTCACGGCTGGGAGTGCCCGGAATGTCCGGCTGAGGCTTGTCCGGGCTCTTGGCAGGGGATGCAGGAGGGCAGGGTCTCTTTGGGGAGCAGAGGGTGTCAGAAGGCACCCCCTCCGCTGGATGCTAGTGTTGGGACCAATGGCGGGGAGCCCAGGGGTGGTGGTAAACGAAGGGGCCGTTTCTTTCATTCCCAGAGTTTCAAGCTCTCTCTAGATCCCTACTGGGACTGGAGCCTGCTGGCCCAATGCGGCCCCCTGGGGCAGCCCCTCATCCTCTGGGGGCTGGGGGGGACCCTGACTTGAAGGTCGCACCCTTTTCCGAAGCAAACAGGCACCGCGGGCCTCCCTGGACACCGTTGCTCTCTCTGAAGTTCCTCCCGGAGCTGGAAGGACGGCTCCCTAGTGGAACCTTCTGAGGACGGGTGCCCTGCCGGCACCGTGGACCCCGGGGCAGCTGGCGGACCACCCTCAGGTTCCTGAGCTGCGGACACTGGGTGGGGGGTAGCGTTGGTCTCAGCTGCTCAGCATCGGCTCATCCGGTGACCGGTCCAAGACTGCAGCAGCGTCTGCCTTGGGGAGGCCCCACCCCTCGGGGTCCCTGAGCCAGGCCAGGGGAGCCCTGGTTCTGCTCCGGCCAGCCCTGCCTGTCCAGTGACCTGGGCAGCACTGCCCGCTCCCCAGCTGGGTCTTGGTGTCCTCGTCTGGAGCCAGGTGGTGGCTGCATGGTCTGTCCAGGCCTTTCCAGACCCGCCAGGTGACGCTTTGACACCTGGCGGTCCAACGTCCCTTTGCTCTAGTTGCTGAGCCTCCACCCTGGGCGCTGGGTGCCTCCCCACCGCTGCCCACGCCCCGGCAGAATCAGGTGCTGGGTCCACCCTGGGCAGCACGGGGCCTCTCCCCCAGCGGCTAAGCGGGGATTTGCTTAATCCAGGCTAACAAGCCAGACACAGCTTGCCGTGCAGAAACGATGCGATTACACAGCTAATCGGCCCAGCCGCCCTCCACCACTGAGGGGCCTCTGCTTGGTCTGTGGGCAGCGGTCTTGTCCTCAGTATTTCATCCCTGATGAGCGGGGCTCCGTTCTCCTGGAGGGAGCCTGGAGTGAGGCCCGTGACCCGGCTGTTCGGCGTGAGGACCTCTGCCCAACGCCCCCTGTCCTGCGGTGAGGCTGTCCCTGGGCTGGTTTCCCCACAGGCTGTGGACAAAGGCAACACTCCTGGTTTCCGTGGTGATGGCCTGTGACCACCCCGCGCCCCCGGCTCTGGGCACCTGCCTGGAGGGGTGGGATCTGGTAGCCGAGAGGAGGTGGGGTAAGGTTTTCTGCTTCCCCTCCCCCAAGGCCCAGCGTGTCCGGTTTGTAAGATGAGCTCACGGTCTGAAACACGCCAGCGCCTGGTTCTGACCTGGGACCATTATGAGCAGCAATTTCTCAGCAGGAAATTGACATGTAACCAGGAGGACTCGGTGGAGAAGCGGTGCTGGGCTCGCGGCTTGGGCAGAGGGGGGAGCCATGCGGGCGTGGATGCCACTGGCAGAGGGGGGACAGCCTGCAATGGCCTACCGAGCAAGGGCCCCGCGACGGCCCTGGTGGGCGGCACGTCGGGGCAGCAGCCCTCAGTCTGGGCCCCGGTGGAGACCTGCCGCCCACGTCTGTTGGGGCCGGTCCGTGGGCTCGGCCGCTCAGCAGCAGCTTCTGCAGTCTCCCTGTCCTGCAGGGATGCAGATCTGCAAGACCAGGGCCTGGGTCCCACTTGCCCCCTGCAGCCGGGCACACGGCCCCACGCAGAGAGTGAGGTGCCCCCTCCCGCCCTCAGCTCCCCCAGGCGCTCGGAGGGGCTCCCGGACCACCTGCCTGAGAGATGCTGCCTGCACCATTGCCAGCTGCAGGGCAAGCAGTCGCCCGAGACTCAGCTGCTAAAAGCCACACACTTATTCCCTCACAGGCTCTGTGGGTCGCAGGCTCTCTGGGTCAGGGTGTCTCAGGGCTGTGGGCTGGGTGTCGGCCGGCCTGGGGGCAGCAGCTGCCCCAAACCCCTGAGATGCCATGGGGAGGTGGTGCAGGGCTCAGGGGGTGCCTGGGACAGGAGGGGTGTTTCCGCATTGCTCCAGGAGCCCGTCCTGCCTGGCACTGTCTCCTCCGGGCACAGGTGGCTGTGTCCTCTGGGAGGACGGGGCTCTGCCAGCCCCCACTCAGCCTCACCCTGAAGACTGGGGAGGCTGGGGGAGGTGGGGGCTTCTCCCTGGGCACCACAGCATGCCCGGTCAGACGCTCACAGTGGACCTTCCTTCCCCCTCCTCTCCACCCTCTCTCACGTCCTCCCCAGGCATCCCTTTCCTCCTCCCGGTCCTTCCCGAGGGTCCAGGCGTGGGCCCTGGGCTGGAGCCCACCACTGCACAAAGTGGACAGAGCCCTGTCCTGATCCTGCCCCCTCCTCAGTTGGCAGAGTGGCCTTGAGCCAGTCACACCTCTTCAAGGAGCCTGTTTCCCTGTCTCCCGTGGGTGATGAGACTAGATTTTTTTCCTTCTTTTCTTTAATCTTGGAGCCATAGAAACCCAGGGCTGGGGGTGATCAGCCCCTCACCATGCATTCATCTGCTCACTCATCAGACAGTCGCTGTACCTCTCCCGCAGAGGGGAGGACGGGGGCCCCCCAACTGACCATGCGACCCAAGCCTCAGAACCCGTACACGTGAGCTCCCTTGGAGAAAGGATCTTTGCAGAGGTAATTAAGGCAAGGCTCTCGTGATGAGATCATCCACGCGCTCAATCCAACGACAAGCGTGCTAACGAGAGACACACCGGAGGAGGGAGTCACACCGGAGGAGGGAGTCACACCGGAGGAGGGAGTCACACCGGAGGAGGGAGTCACACCGGAGGAGGGAGTCAAGGAAAGACAGGGTTAGGGATACAGCCTGAAGCCGAAGAAGAGGCTGGAAGTGGCAGGAGACCCCTCCCCGGAGCCTCTGAGGGGAGTACGGCCCCCTCCCCAGCACCTGGACTTGGGTCTCCTGCCTCCGGAACTGTGAAGGAACACGTTTCTGCTGTTTTCCACCCCCTATTTTGCGGTCATGGGTTATGGCAGCCCCAGGAGACACGCAGCTCCCGTGAGCGCTGCCTACGGAAGGGGACAGAGACCACAGGGACCGTTATCCAGGAGGGGAAGTGGGCCGGGGCGGGACGCATGGAGTGGGGGCCTCTCTGCCCTCGTCCTCTCCCCGCCTTCTGAGGCCCTGCAGGACCAGCAATCCACCAGCCCACTGCAGTTATAAACAGCTTCCAGAGTCCTTAAGCCTCAGGGAGGACGACCTCCCGTCTCAATAACTATCTGCTCTCGGACATTATGGGGAGTGGGCTGACCGGCCCCGGGAATGTCCTCCGATGGACGCAGGATCTACTCTAATGGATGTGTGACTGCATGTCCCTCCAGAGTCTCTCAAAGTTTGCACAAGGCAAGGAATTTAAGCGCGACCCCAGTTAAGTGCCTTACGGTAAAAATAGTTACCATGTTCTGATCGCAGGACGTGAGCTCACCAATGAGCGAGGCAGTTAATTCTCTTTGAGAAGAAATAACCGCAGCGTCAGATTTAACCACCAAGCTACTTAATATAACTTCCGCCCAATTTTGCAAATCATTATTTCCGAAGTTAATGGGCAGGAGGGGACGAATGGAGCGAGGCTGCTGGGAGGCTCAGGGAGGCTGGTGATGAAGCCACGGTGGAGGGCATGGGGCTCGTGGCGGGACCTTCAGGCTGACCCCAGGAGGAAGCTGCTGCAGGGGAAGGACCTGCTTTGGGAGCTTCACCAGGAAGGGCTTCTCCACCCTGGATGGAGGTGGTGGCTTTGGCGGGTGTGGGGCAAGGACCGCAGAGGCTGAGTCCAGGGATGCATTTGGGCCACCCGCCCTCCCAGTGCCTGCCATGTGTCTCCCCGCCTCAGCTTGTTGCCCGAGAATCCATGCACCCCAGTTTTTTAGGATGTTACTTTTGCTAGAGCCTTCTTCTTTTATTTGCTCCCCACACGTCCAGGGACAGAGGGCCTGTTCTCTCCTTCCTGCAGGACTCTAGTGACAGCTTCCGGGAACAGGAAACCAGACCAACGTGTCACCGAGAGTGGAGGTCCGGCTGCTTGCTGCTCTAAAGCCAACCTCGAGAGGCACGCTTGGTGGAAAGGAAAACTTACTTTATTTCCTAGGCCAGCAAACCGGGAGGAAGGCAGACTCGGGTCCAACGGCCGACACCCGCCTGCCAGTCGGTGGGCAGGAGCTTTTAAAGGCGGAGTTTCAGGGATATATGGGGGCGGGGGCCACATGTAGAAACGGCGCAGGCAGCTCCGACGCTCATCTTGAATCTGGTCATCGGTGGTCTGATCGGTGTCCTCTTGATTAAATACAATCCGCCTTCAGTTTCAGGGTCAGTTTGTTCCCGTTTCCTTGAGGTCACTTTTCAGAATCGTGGCAGCTTATGTTGTGGCCAGGAGCTCCCCAGGTGGTGCGGTGATAGAGAATCTGCCTGCCAACGCAGGAGACGCGGGAGACGCGGGAGACGCGGGAGACGCGGGAGACGCAGGAGACGCGGGTTTGATCCCTGGTCTGGAAGATCCTCCGGAGGGGGAAATGGCAACCCACTCCAGTATTCTTGCTTGGAAAATCCCAAGGACAGAGGAGCCTGGCGGGCTGCAGTCCATGGGGTTGCAAAGAGTCAGGCATGACTGAGTGCGTGTGCGCACACACACACATGTCGTGGCTACAGTTTGGTCATCATACAGTTAACTTCTCCACCTGGTGGGGTTTCAGTATCTACAACACAGCTCACGGGATATGGCTCAGAATATTATGTGTAGCCCTTGAGAAGGAACTAAAGGTCCTTGACTTTGCTTAATGATTAAGCTATTATTATCCTGTCCTGACTGTTTTCCTTTGCTTCTGCATTTTCTCACTTCATTGAATAGACTTATTCTTTGACTAAAGTTTTCCTGCAGACAAAAGGCAGGTGGAGGACCTGGGGGGCTGCAGGGGGAGGACCACAAGGTCCTGCTGTTTCAGACAGAGACTCGGCAGGGCAGTTCAGTGCTTCACGACAGCAGACTGCTGCAGACACTTCCTAAAGACACCCAGTTCTGCATCCTCGGAACCCGTGAACACGAGCTTCCCTGGAACATGGGACTTGGCGGATGCAAGCAAGTCGAGGATCTTGAGATGAGGAGGTTATCCTGGGGGACTCGGGGAGCCTTAAATGCAATCACGTGTCTCCTTATGAGCGGGAGGAGAGGAGAGCTGATGAGAGGACGAAGAGGGGAGGGGAGGCGAGAGGGGAGGGGAGGCGACCACAGAGGCAGAGGTGGGGAGGCAACCACAGAGGCAGAGGTGGGAGTGATGCTGCCGGGAGCCAGGCAGTGAAGGCAGGACGGGAGCTGGAAAAACACGGAGAACGGATTATCCCCGAGAGCCTCGGAGGGGAGCACAGCCTTGCCAACACCTGAGTTCAACCTAACGAAACCTATTTCAGATGGCTTTTCCAATGTCCAGACTTCTAAGATAACACATTTCTGCTGTTTTAAGCCATCAATTTAGTGGTAACTTTTTTAGCCTCAATAGGGCTTCCTTGGTGGCTCAGATAGTAAAGAATCTGCCTGCAATGCCAGAGACCCAGGTTCGATCCCTGGGTAGGGAAGATCCCCTGGAGGAGGTCATGGCAACACACTCTAGTATTCTTGCATGGAGAATTCCATGGACAGAGGAAACTGGTGAGCTACAGTCCAGGGGTCACAAAGTGCTGGACACAGCTGAGTGACTAACATTTTCATTTTCAGGAATATGCTCCTGAAACAAGAAGTCTGAAGGCAGGTGTCACAGGCATTGAGAAGGAGGTAACGATGTGATCAAGGACCTAGGCTCCTCTCCTTTCCCTCAACCATCCTTAAATGTTGACTATTTGTGCTTTGGCTTGTCACCTCATGGACATAAACTGGCTGCCACAGTTCCAGGCATCACATCCTCACATGACATCTAAAGCAGGAAGGGATGAAGGGTGGGGTGGGAGGAGTTGCTTCTCCTTATGTGATTCTTTCATCAAAAAGGACATTTTTTTCCAGAGCCCAAATGGTGTACTTCCTAGGCTGGTCCAGCCAAGGGCATATGGTTATTCTGGGCCAGTTGATTCCAAAGGGAATAGACCTCTCTGGTTGGCTTAGACCAATCCCAAGTCATGTCCGGGGTGGGCACAGGTTCCCCCACACATGGGCTCTGCTGACAGGTTGTCGAGGGGACGGCCTCTCCCGTGGTCACTGTGGTCCAGCCCTCCTCAGCCTGAAGACTCTCCTTCATTTGTCCCTAACCCCTGCTGCCTGGAAAAGACAGACAGACCCCGGGACCCAGTGCTCATAGGCTGTGGGACAGAGGAGGGTGCTTGGCAGGTTTCAGGGCCGGCTTCCTGGAGGAGGCGGAGGTAAACTGGAGGTGTGGTGGGGAGAGCCCTGGCCGAGTTCCCTGGGGCTGGGGCCAGCACCTCGTGGGACACTCGGCGCCCTGGGTCCTGGGGCAGGGGGGGTGGGGCCCTTTCCTGCTGCTTCGTGTCCCCCCGCAGCCCCCAGACCCCAACCTGGCCCTGCAGTCATGTCTCTGGAGACCGTGCTGGCTTGCCCCACCTTGGGCAGTCCCTCTAGGCCTGCCGCTGGGGCCTGCAGTGCCCACCCACACAGGACTTGCACGCTGGGTGGCCTCCACCCTCCTTACCACACCCCTGTCCCAAGAGCCCCACTGGCGGGGCGGGGCCTTTTGTTGAACAAATGAGCAACTGATGAGTGCCCCCCACACCTGTCAGGACGTCCTCTGGCCTCTGCACACCCAGTGCCCCATTCCCTCAGCCTGCCTTGCCTGTCCAGGAAGACCCACAGGCTGGTCCGGTCTGGCTGGTGTCCAAATGTCTGGTGAGGCTGGTGGGGGCCCTTGGACTTGACCTGGCAGCAGTGACCACAGCTGGCTCTGGACAGGGCTTCTGGCCTATCCCCAGGGTAGGCTGTCCCGGGGGCACCCTCAGCTCTCCACCTTGGGGGGCATTTCCTGTTCTCAGGTCTCTTGGGGGGGCGGCTCTGAGAACACTGTTGGGGAGGGAGGGGAGGTGAGGCTGCCCCACAGCCCTCCTGGAGCCCCCACAATGCCTTCCTCCGAAAGCCCCGTCCCCACCCCCACGAGGCCGCCAGCCGGGGCCCCTCCCTTTCTCCCGTGTGGGTTCTGCCCCGCCCCGCCCCGCGCGCAGCAGTTGGGTGAGCCTGGAGCCCTCCTGACGTTGTTTTTATTTATTTACCTGAATACTCTAAACAGCTGCTTTATTGAGACTCATCCATCACAAGGCTTAATTAAAACAATGCTGAGCATCTAACAGCGTGGATCACTAAAGCAAATGTTTGTTTTGCTGCCGTCAATTAGGGCTGTGTGCGTGGAGCGGCAGCCTGGCAAGGAAGCCGTGTGTGGCCCTGACCCCTAGCAGCCCCTGGAAGCCGGAGGCAGGGCTGCTGAGAGGGCGGGAGGGAGTGGGGGGGTCGGGGGCGGCCCTCCCGGTTCTGTGCCTGGATGGCAGAGGAAGGGCCCTGGAGCGGAGGGGTCTGCCCTGCCCTGACACCAATCCACACCCCCCCACCCCTACCCATCCTCATCCTCTGAGCTGGAAATCTGAGTCCCACTCCCCAGGGGCGGTGGAGGCTTCTGCTGTCCTCCAGCAGTGACGCAGGCCGATTCCCCGATAGCCATGGGATGGGCTTGGAGAGACGCAGTGGAGGAGGGCGGTCCAGGGGGAAGGGCCTGGCCAGCAAGGGTCCCCCACCCCCCCGACCCCCGTCCCCCCAGAGGGTCCCCCTAGGAGATTCCTGCAGCTGCTGCAGATGAATTATCACCAACTGCCTGCCTTAAAGCATCACGACCTTATTACCTCCTGGTCTGGAGGTCAGAGGTCTGACTCGGGTCTCACCAGGCTGAGGTCAGAGTGTGGACAGGGCTGGCTCCTTCCAGAGGCTCCAGGGGAGAGGGTTTGGGGCCTCGGCCAGCTGCGAGAGGCCACAGACATCCCTGGGTGAAAGCCAGGCCTCCCCTGGCACAGCCAGCCTCGGGGCACCAGGCCCCAGCTCTCCATCTGTCCCCGCCCCTTCCCCGTGAAGGCCTGTGCACACCTTGGCCCCAGGCCCACAGTCCAGGACAGTCCACACCTGCGGGTCCCGAATCACACTGCGGGCCCCTCAGCCACAAGCGCAGGGTGATGGGGCTGTCTCGAGGGCAGGATGTCGGGAGAGGGCGCAGACTCACGGACACGGGTGGTACAGCACCCAGGCCCCCGTTCCTGAAGGGGTGGCGGAGCTGGACGGGGGGCAGGGCCAGGACCACTGCGTCACAGTCAAGCTTGGGGAGGCCCAGCGGGGGCTGGCAAGGCTCCCAGGTCCTGGTCCGTGTGTGCTGCCCATGATGGCCAGGGGCTGGCGCCCATCCAAGCCTCCCAGCCCGTCCCAGTTCATCCCATGTCGGGTGCCCAGACCCTGAGAACCAGGAGCAGTTATGGGGCAGAGGGGCCTGGGGGTCCCCCCCTTTATAGGACGGGGGGACAGGTGAGCAGCTGCTGGAGCGGCAGGGGCCAAGGAGGCCAGAGGGCGCCCAGGCCGTGGGTGACCCAGAGCCCTGGGCGGGGGCGGCGGGCGGGGGAGGGAAGGGGCAGCCCATCCACGGGGTCCAGTGTGGCCTCAGGGTGACCTTGGAGACTGTGAGGATGCCTTCCTGGGGAAAGAGCCGGGGCGAGGAGGAAAGAGGGACGTGAGCTCCACCCGAGTGGATGGGGCACCAGGGCTGGCTTGGGATCAGCTGGGGGTCCAGAACAGGAGGCCCCCTCCCCCAGGAGCCGGGAGCAGGGGCAGTGGCCGGCACAGCCTTTAGGAGCGTGGGGTGTGGCTGTGCTTGTGTTAACGACGCTCCTGTGATTGGCCCCAGACGTCCTGTGACTTCGTGCGCTGGACTCTCCGATCTCCATCCCGCCCCCGGCCTGCAGGACGGGCCCCTCGTAAGGCGCAGGCCTTCCCAGGGAGACCCTGGAAGCTGGTCCTTCCGGGGGGTCCACCTCCCCAGCAAGGCGCCCCTGGTCACTCAGACTCGAGGAGCCCACCGTCTCACCCACGTGACCCTGTTCTCTCTGTGACCAACACAGCCCCTCTGAGACAGACTAGCTGCTTCTGTGCCAGGCCCCCCACCAGGGTTAAGTTCCACGGGGTGGGGTGGGGGCCACAGGAAGCTCACCCCCCCCCACGTGCCGTCTTGGGAGCTCAGACTCCCCTTTGCTGGAAGCCCTCCCCTCTCATTCAGAGGTCACTTCCTGTGTGCTCTCCTGTCCTAAGGGAACCTCCGTCTGTGAGGCCCCGTCTCTCCCCCGGGACACTGCAGGCCAGGCCCCCAGCCCGGCCCCTCACCCTCTCTCCTCCCAGAGCTGGGTGACCTGGGTGGAGGCAGTCTGAGCACTCACTGAGGCAGGGGACACAGCTGACCCTCCGTGTTCCCATCTTCCCATTAGGACCAGGACCAGTCCTCCTCACGAGGCTCCTGCAGGACCCAGTGGAAGTGGACACTGCACCCAGAGCAGGGTGGGTGGGTGAGGATTACACGGAGCCCAGAGCGGGCTGGGTGAGTGAGGAGTGAGGATGGACACGGAGCCCAGAGCGGGCTGGGTGGGTGAGGATGGACACGGAGCCCAGAGCGGGGTGGGTAGGTGGAAGTGGGGGTCTAAGACTCCTGGCTGCCCTCGTTGTAGAAACCCTCTCATTCACTGTCACCGTGGGCCCTGGGGAGTGACTGAGGGGCTGGCAGCAGCTCTGCCAGCCCGGGAGCCCTCGGGGGCCGCTCCGGCTGGCTGGGGTGCTTGGTGGTCATTCAGCTCCTTGGGGTGTCTTTCCCCTGAGGAGGGGATGTCCTCCCAGGACGCCCTTCCTCTCTTCCAGCCTCGTCCGTGTGGCTGTGGTCCCTGCTCCCACCCCACGGGCCCCCAAGGTTCGTATGCTGTCCGTGGCCCCACACACCCCCATTCCCACCTTCCCCTCAGGGCTCTTGGGCCCCTCCTCCCCACCTCCAAGCCCTCCTCCACCTCCGCTGGGGTTGATCACAGTCCACCTCCCCCAGGGGCCTTCCCTGCCTGCACTGACCAGCCACAGGAACCCTTCCCTCCTCTGTCTGGGAGGACTACTCAGGGACCCTCCCAGCCCAGGTCTTGGTGCCCCAGATGACATCATAGGAGGAGGTTACTAGGCAACCAGCCTCTGCAGTCAGGGGAGCCTGTTCTGTGATTTGAAGGGCCCTGCCAATTTCTTAAAATATCAGAATCAGAGCACATGTAGTCCCTGAGAAGAGAGGGAAACACAGCCAGGTTCATGTCATTGGCAAGCCCCGCTTCCCCGCCCTCTGACCACATGGGTTTTCCAAGTGGCGACCGTGTGAGACTGACCTCGTCTTCTCCTCTTGTCATGGCCCTCAGCCTGGCGGGCGAGGGGCCCGCTATTGCTGTGATTTTAGCAGGCACTTGCCGAGTCTGCCGTGTAATCCTTGAGGATGAAATGGGACGCGCATCCCAGATGAACTGTTAGGTGCTCTTTGTTACAGGGAACTGCAGACGAGGGAGCTGACTCATGGCCTGGCGTCACCCTGGAGGGAGCGTGCCGCTGGGTTCCCACCGGGCCCGGCATCAGTCCTGAGGTGTCCAACACTCTTCTCAACGACTTGTGTGCACAAACAACCCGCCTGTCTGACCAGTGCTGAAACAAAGGATGGTCACGACTCAGAATCGTCTCAGTGGGGAGGTGATTTAAGAGTGAAAGAGAAATTTTAAACAGGGCACAAACAGCGCTGTCCGTAAACAAAACTGATCGATTGGACCACGTTAAAACTGAGAACTTCTGTTCATCAGCGGCACCATTAAGGGTGACAGAAGGCCAGACAAAAGGTGACGTTTGCCAGACGCGTCTCCGACTGAAGACTCGTCCACGTGAAGAACGTTCACTTTTAAAGAAGAGGCTGAGTCAGAGGGAGCAAAAACAGGCAAAATATCTGAACTGATGTTTCACAAAACAGAACGTCCAAATGCCCACAAAGTGTATGAAAAAAGAGATGCCCTCTTCTGTTTGCAGGGAGACGCCACCCCCGGCTGCAGCGGGACACCTCTTCCAGGTGAATTTCAGCCAAAACAAAGCAACACGCACACATCATAAGCACCCTGTGTGGGCTCCACTCCTCGGAAACGACCTCACGAAAATGCTCACGTGCTTTCACCAAAAGACGTGTGTATCTTTGTGACCCTAGGGACGACAGCCCGGGGCTCCTCTGCCCACGGGATTCTCCGAGGCAAGAATATTGGACAGGATAGTCATTCCTTTCTCCAGGGGATCTTCCTGACCCAGAGATCAAACCTGGCTCTCCTGCATTACAGGCAGATTCTTTACTGTCTGAGCCACCCAGGAAGCCCAAGAACATTTATAGCAGTTTTCAATGGCCAGAGACTGGGAATAACCAGGATGTCCACAGCTAGGTGACGGGACACCAAGCTGGGGCGTGTGCAAGATGGAGAGCTGGAAGCAGTGACCACGGGGGGCCCTTGCTGTGCTCCCCAGTGTGGTTGAAGGTCCCCAACGACGGAAGGAGTGAAAGGAAGCAGACAGGAGAAAGCGCCCACTGCATGATCCCATCACAGGAACACCGCAACCACGAGGAACTGGTCTGTGGGGCTGGAAGTCACGACGGGTTGCCTCTGGAGCTGGCCTTGAGGCCTGGAGGTGGAGGTGTTTTCTTTCCCATCAGGGTTCTGGCTACAAGGGGGCTCTGTCCTGGGCAAAGCCACCGCACGTCTCATCTGTGGTGTGCGCTTCCACTCTGAGAAGTTCAGTGAAGGTCTGTGTGGACACATGGTTCCATCACGACAGATGAATCAGCAGGGGCTTTGCTCCAAGCCGTGGACAAATCCAGAGCTGAATACGAAGCGTGGAAAGACTGCTTTTAGACACCAGACAGCGTCAGCTGACTCTGAGGGAGGGCAGCTGGGAGAACGCCCTGTCTAGGGCTCGAGAAACTCTCTGGCATGCAGGCAGGACGGAGATCCGAGCCCACACGGCTGTCATGCTGAGCTGGGGATGCAGGACCAGGGTTCGGGGAGGTTAAGAGGCTGGAATTCACGGGGATGCTGCCAGAAACACCATGGAACAGCTCTGAAAATCGATCTGGGGGGCACTGGAGCTCTGACCAGCCAGAGAGAGGAAACCTTTTAAACATCTGTATTCATCAGCTTGGGCTTCCCAGGCGGCTCAGTGGTAAAGAATCTGCTGCCGAGGCAGGAGACTCAGGAGACACGAGTTTAATCCCTGGGTCAGGAAGATCCCTGGAGGAAATGGTATGGCAACCCTCTCCAGTATTCTTTCCTGGGAAATCCCATGGACAGAGGAGCCTGGCAAGCTACAGTCCATGGGGTGACAGAGAGTCAGACACGACTGAGACGTGTGCACGTGTTCATCAGCTCAGGTCACCACAACAGAATTCCACGGACTGGGTGGCTTAAATCAGAGCCCTTTACTCGTCACAGTTCTAGAGGTGGGAAGCCTGAGATCGGGCTGTCTAGTTCTCCTCTAGTAAGGCCACAACCCACTGGATGAGGTTCCCCACCCTATGACTGCATTTAATTTTAATCACTGCTAAAGACCCTAGGAAGAAGGCAATGGCACCCCACTCCAGTACTGTTGCCCAGAAAATCCCATGGATGGAGGAGCCTGGTAGGCTGCAGTTCATGGGGTCGCTAAAAGTCAGACACGACCGAGCGACTTCACTTTCACTTTCCACTTTCATGCATTGGAGAAGGAAATGGCAACCCACTTCAGTGTTCTGGCCTGGAGAATCCCATGGACGGAGAAGCCTGGTAGGCTGCAGTCCATGGGGTCGCACAGAGTCGGACACGACTGAAGCGACGCAGCAAAAAGACCCTATCCCCAGATACATCATATTGGGGCTTCAACCTATGAATCTTGGTGGGGAGACCAGTTCAGTCCACAACAAAACACCGCAGGCACTGAACGGAAACTCCAGAAGGGCCACAACCTCAGTAGGGGAACTAACCAGCCCCGGAGTTAAGGCCACTTTGACGCATCACTAACAAAGTTCTAAAACAAGCCTCAAAGCTTGAGTCCAGCAGCAGCCACATAAGTTCCTACCAGACTGTTCCAAAGGTAACAACTGTAAACACTGGACTTAAAAAAAAGCAACGGCCGGCTGGAGACCCTGGAGAAGAAGCCAAAGCAGGCAGGCTGTGGAAGGGAGTCAGTCGTAGACTAGCCTGAGGAGGCTCTCCATTTCGATAGCATCCAGCCTGAGCAGAGCCCTGAGTCTGCACCACGCAGGTCATGGAAATAACCCAGAGTCCAGTACAAAGGCACAGTCTTTGTGGCTTGAAGACCAGAGCACGGGGTGTAAGGCAAACTCAGCCACAGAAAGGTCAGGGAGGATTCCAGTAAGGAGTGAATCCCAAAGTCTGCGTTTAGATCCTGTGCCAATCTCTGCCTGAGCCCTGAACCACACATGAGCAGGGCAGACTCCAAACAGCCAGCCCAGGTCTAAAACCCCAACTGAGGTTTGAGATGCATCCGAAATGAAGATTTTTCAGTTTGAGCCATATCAGATTAATTGCCTATCAAAACACTGAAAATCAAAGCACCTCAATCCAGTCTCCACAGGTTACATTTACGAAGTCTAAGATATAATCTCAAATTACTCAGTATCTGAAGAAAGAAGAAAATATGGCCCATTCTCAGTTCATGGAATCTAACCCCAAGATGACCAAGATGTGGGAGTAGGCAGGGAGTTCAAAGTTGCTGTGGCTACTATGCCCAGTGAAGTAAAAGAAAGTATGCTCACAATGAAAAAATGGATTGGGTACTGCGGTAGAAAAACAGAAATTGTAAGAAAGGACCAAATAGAGAAATTCTAGAACTGAAAAATGTAAAGCTGAAATTTAAAAGTTCACAAGGGGCTTAACAGTAGAACAGAACTACAAAGAAAAGTTAGTGAACTTGAAGAGAAATCAATAGAAATTATCCATTTTGAAGAAGAGGGAAGAAAGGAAGAAAAAAAAAAAAACAATAAAAGAAAGGGCTTCAGGGACACATGGAATAGTATCAAAAGTCTGAGAGATGTGATATTGGAGAGCTCGAAGGAGAAGAGAGAAAATACAAGAGACATTAAAAATTTTTAATACATTTTTAGAAGTTATGGCTAAAAATTACCTGAATTTGATCAAACACACCAATTTATAGTTTTCAAGAGCTCAGAAAGCCCACATCAATATGAGTACAGGAAAAAATATGCCCAAACACAGTGTAGTCAAATGTGGTCAATGCACTCGCTCCAGTGTCTTTGCCTGGAGAATTCCATGGACAGAGGAGCCTGGCGGGCTGCAGTCCACGGGTCGCAAAGAGTCGGACACGACTGAGTGACACACACACCGCATGGAAAACCGGAACTTTAATTCCAGGGAACAGAGTTTCAGAATAAATACGTGGATAAACAAGAAAGGACCACCTGGACTTAAGAACCTGAGGGCGGGATCCTCCTCGATTCTCCTACCTACGGCCTGGCCCCTTGCGACACGTCTGAGCGCTTTTAGGGCTGCTCTCCGTGGGGCTGGAGGGCTCGTTTTCTGCCTTCCCCCACCCCAGCTGTGGTCCCTGTTCTCAGGGTGGGTCTGTGGGGTCCTGGGCACGTGGGCTCTGCCCCGAGACCTGGGGTCAGGGGTCTGGCATCGGAGGCCAGTGGGAGGGGCTCCTTTGGCCCCTGTACACCTGGCTCATGTCATGGCCCCCCGCACACTCTGACCAGAGACTGTTCTTCCAGAACACCCTCTTTCCCAGCCCGGCATTCCTTCCTTCCACTTCCCGGCTTCTGGTGCACTTAGGCCTTGTGTCCAGGGCCTGGCCCACCTAAGGCATCCACCCACAGGAAGCGCTGGGGCATGGCCACCCCATAGTAAGGCGCAGCACAGAGAAGAGGGCACTCAGCGGCCATCCCTCAGGGCACCCCCGGACCGGACACAGCTCTGCAGCCTCCCTCTGGGGCCGGGTGCCCCCCCTCCCCACCGCGGGGCTGCTGAGCAGGGCCTCCGTCTGCAGCGGGGTGTTGACAGCCGGGGCTGGTGGCCGGGAGCTGGTGGGGGCAGGGGGACACGCACGGGGGTCCGGTCTCCGCCCCGTGCACAGGAAGGCCCCCCGCCCCAGCGCCTGAATATGGATTTGTGCCTCAGGACAGGAGGGGCGGCTCGGCCCTAATTAGCGGCGACGGAGGCCTCCCCCGGCCCGGGGCGCCGCGGGCCCCATCAAAGAGCGGCAGCCGCTAATCCCCGCCTTCCAAGGGCAGCATCTGCGCCCTCCCCTCCCCCAGCGCGGCTCTCTGACAGCAGGCCGCGAGGGTCCCGGCTATTTAATTAGGACGGAAGGTTCCCCCAGCCCTGGGAAATGATTTAATTTCAATATTTCCTTTGCTGAGCAGAGGCCCTCCGCCCCCCTCCTCCAAGGCCTTTCATCTGCGGCTCTGCCCATCCCCCCAGGAGCTCGGTCCTCCCCTCTCATTCCGAGCCAGTCTGTGTTCAAGGGACCCCGCGGGGCTGGGGGTGCATCAGCACTCCCTCCCACCCGGGAGCCCTCGGTCCTGCCCTGAGCCAGGCTGCTCCCCCTCCTGGCAGCCGAGTGGGCGCCGCTGACCTTGGCCTCCGACAGCGCCTCCTTCCTCCCAAGGACGTGGCAGCCTTGGCTCCACCCCCCTCATTACCGACTCTAAGCCCGCCTGCCTTATTCTGCTCCCAGGGCGCGGGGTGTATATGTATGTGTGTATGTCAGTGCACACACACGGGAGGGTGTGTGCATGTGAACTGGCGTGTGCCTGCATGTGTGTGGAGGAGTGCGTGCCAGTGTTCCTGTGCATGCACACGCGTGTGAGCGCGCCCTGTGTGAAGTTGTATGTCTTCATGTGTACGCACACGAGCACCTGCCTCCGTGCATGTGTGGCTGTGGGTGCTCACAGGGATTGCACACAGGTGTATGTGTGTGTAATGGTGCGTGCAGGACTGTGCATGTGAGTGAGCTTGAGCACATGCCCGTGGGTTTGAGTGTGTTTGCGCCTGTGAGCACACCTGTGTGCGGTGTGTGTCCACTGGGCGGGGAGCTCCCTAAGGCCTGAGCCTGCTTTCACCCGCTTCGCATTAAAGAGCCGGTGCTCCGGCTGTCGCCGACCACTCCGACCACTCCCCTGGGGCGGCCCCAGGCCAGGTACCGCCTGGGGCTCCAGGCAGGCCCCAGCTCTGGTTGCTCTGTCCCTGGCTCAGTCCAGACTCGGTGCCCCTGTCTGTACAGACCCGGTGGTTCCAGCGCCAGGGGCACCCAGCAGAGTGGAGGCTGGGTAGGCTTGGCCGACCTGGAGAGGCAGCCCAGCCCCCACCCCGGGCCGAAGGCTCCAGCCGGCCTCCTCCCCAGGCCTAGGCTAATGAGAGGTGTCAGCTGGGCGGCTCCTCCAGGCAAACCTCCGCCCTGAGCAGTTTCTTAAAAGGGCAATTCTAACCTCACAGAGTCCTTTGAACCCGTTGAGAATGAACGAGGAACGCGGAGAGGAGGCTCCTCCCTTGTGTGGAGGAGCTGGAGACAGAGAAAAGGGAAGACTGAGTCCCGCGGGCCCCCTGGCGTGGCCCTGCTCTCCAGGAGCCGTTTATCAGCCATCCTGGCGAGAGGAGGGTCCTCGCCCACAAATGATGGGCCTTGTGATTTCCACCCCCGCCCCCCACCCAGCCCCCATACCACGATTTATGCCTTTTCCAGACAACATCCTCATGGCCTCCCCCAGCACACGCGCCAACAGAGGACCACTGCCCACGCGGTGACACACTCAGGGAGCCAGGGACCCCACGGGCTCCCCCCACCAGGCCCCCAGGCTCACTGGGCACCTGTGTCCCCAGGGGTGGCACACGGTGGTCACTTAGAATGAATAAGTGTGTGAATGTGTAACGTCTAACGTGGAATAAAACAACGGCCAGGAGCTGTGGGGACAGGTGCCTCTCCCAGCCCCTCTGGTTCTCTGGGTTAGAATCCTGCGAAGTCGGCTGGGCAGGGGGGCCCCCCTCCAGTGGCAGCCTGGAAGGCCTTGGGGTCCCCGGAGATCCACGATCCCCCGGCCCGGAGGAGGGCTGAAGAGCTTGGCAAGCAAATGTGCACAGAACTTGGCGAATTGCTTTCTTTCCTGTTTTATGAAATACTTCTCTAAATGCCTCCATATTGCTCTCTTGAGGGCTGGAGGGAGAAAAATAGCAATTAAAGTCTTGTCATCCGACTTGTTCAGGCCGTTAAGTTGTTCAATCTTGCATAAAAAATCGGCGTGTGTACTTACTGTGGAGGGAGCACCTGGCCAGGAGGCAGTAACTGTAAATCAGCGTGTAACGGCACGCTCCTGCCCAGCCTGCGAGTCTCGCCGGGCGCAGTGCAGGCTTCCTGTGCTTGGGGAGCCCCACGGGTCCCTCTGCCCACGGTGGTCCGGGCAGAGGGGGACACAGTGGCCCACCTGGGCTCTGAAGACACCTCCAAACCGCCTGTCCTTCTTGGAAGCTGGAGTCACATCTGGGGAGGCTGCTTGTTGGGCCGTCCGCTCGGACAGACACGATGATCCTAGGGCTGTGCTGCCGTGGCACTGGGCCACACTCAAGTCCCAGGCGGCCAGCTCGAACCCCGCAGGGCTGGATGGTGCTGAAATCAGGCTGCGCTCCGGTGGGAGATGGTGTGGGAAGGTGGTGGTTGCCACAGGCGGCCCGTGTTTGTGCCCTGGGTCCTTCCTCCTCGCCGGCCAGCCTGAGCCAGTCTGCAGCGTCCCATTCTCCAGGTGAGGGCGGCGGGGTCCCTCAGTCACCCCAGGGATGCGCTCCCAGCAGCTCTGGCCACTCTGCGGCTGACCCTTCCCTGCACTCGAGGTGGGAGCCAGGCCTGTCCCCACATTATGTCCCTGTTTTACAGCGTCTCGGGAGAAAGATAGCTCGAGCTCCAGAGATTCACTCCCGCCTGCAAGAGGTTCATTTACTTTGACACATGTGGTTTAGTTTCAATTATTTATCATAACACTGGAGAGGGCACCGATAAAAGCGCCAAAGTGCGTTTACCCAGAGCCACTCGAGGGTGGCAGGTGGTATGCACTTTGGGGCGGGGGCAGCAGGCAGCTCCTCACCAGGGAAGAGGGAGCAGGGGGCCAGGGTGGGCCAGGGCCCAGGGGCCGCACGGGCCGTGACGGGAATGCTCCATGGCCCTCGGGAATGACATCTTGTTTCAGCGCCGGAGAGGAAACCAGAGTTGGGGACGGTGATGTGATTTTAAGAGAGTGGCGTTGGCTTCTCTTCAGTGGCCGCAGCTTTTAAATCAGCTGGAGACAGAAGAGAACCAGGGCAGCGCAGCTTCTCAGCTTTGCTGAGATTCCCAAACCTTGCAATCCACCCTCCAGCCGTCACTGCCCCTGTCCGTCTGTCTGTCCATCCGCCTTTCCGCTGGTGACCCCCCCCAACCCACCAGATCCTGTGGCGGGGGGAGGGGACAGGGACCCTGGTGACACAGAGGCACAGCAGGCCTGGCGCTGCCCTGGGGGCTCTGGCCTCGGGGAGAGACCGGCCAAGTTAATTAGAAAGCTCTGTGGCCCGTGCTGTGTCCCTGGCGCTGTTCTAGGGCCCAATGAGCGGGAGGGCCCCTGAGAGCTGGTGGAGGAGCCCTGACGACCTACGACCAAAGGGTGCCAGCCGAAGGCATGGAGGCTGGAGTCGCTGACCAGCCTGGGCTGCAGGTCTGGGCCGCGGCGGGGGTTTGTGCCGGGGACCTGGGCCCTTGTCCTCTGGCTCAGAGCCGGCCCCCTTGACCTCCACCCCGGGGTCCGTGTTGCCTGGCCCCTGGCCCGCAGCGCCAGCCTGCCTGCGAGGTGTGGAAGGGTGCAGCCCCCAGCCGCGGGCCGCCCCTCCCTGGGCCCCACCCATCCGCTCGGTGTGGACGCGGGGCGGGACCGCAAGCCGGCACGCCCCCTTGCACAGCCGGTACTCGGCGCTCTGCTTCCCAGACAGGGCAGCTCAGAGGGAGGCGGGCCTGCGGGACTGTCTGATCCGGGCGCCTGCCCTGGAGAGCCGGACACTGGGGTCCAGGGGAGAGAGCCGGCCTGGGGCGCACAGGAGGGTCTGGCTCCGGAAGGGCCACGTCTCTGGTGTGGCCGGAGAACCGGGGAGGGCCCCATGCTTCTTGACCCACCAGAGTCCGCCAAGAAGAGCCGAGATGAATGCTGTCCCAGATGGCGATTTTAATTCTCCAGAAAGCGGCCGCGTCCTGACGGACCGGCCGAGGTGGCCCCTGCCAGCCTCTCTGACTTACGATGGAAAGAACTGGTCCCTGAATTGCTGCCAGTTCCCGTTCGGGATTCTGCGTGATTCTCCGTGGACCGCAGCCTGCCTTTTATTGACACCACTGGAGTGTGAATTCCATGAATAAATTGTATTATCTCGGGGGCTTCGGGATGACAAAAACATGGAAGCCGCTGCAGTCCTGAAATGCCCCTCTCCCCTCATCACACCAACAGAGGCTGGGGGAGCGGACCCTCCCGGGAGGCGCATTTAGATTTTAATTAAACTGGTGTTCCCAGTTTGCAATAAATTAGCCACAAACAGGGCTCTGGCATCCAGGCAGGAGGCATCAAAGGCTCTCACCTGGGTCGCCCACAAGTAAGGTCACGCACACCTCTGGACAGACTAGAGAGCCCCAGGCCGGCTGTGGTCCCCAGGAGAGGGGCCGCCTCCCTCGCCACAGGGCTGTGCGTTCCCGGGGCCTGCCTACTTGAACTTCCTGGCGCAGGGGTGGTGGGCAGCTGTAGGCCCCAGCATCTCATGACTGCCGGACACCCAGCCTGGCCCCCACTCCAGCACCCCAACCCACCGCTCTTGCTGCAGGTGAATCAAAGAGGCCAGAGAGCACGGACCGCACCCTCCATGCATGTCCGTGGCTATCCTCCCAAGGCCCCTGTCCAGGGGGTGGTCCCTGGGTGACCGGTGGCTCGGGCACACTGTCCTTGGAGCTGTGACTCGGCCGCCATCCTCGGCTCCGACCAGTGGGTGGGCCACTCCACCGAGTGCCAGGTCACTCTCCAGAGGCTACTTGGGGTCTGGGCTGTGAACTCACTTCCTGGGGATTGTGGGGAGAAGAGACCCAGGCAGCAGGGCTCAGGGCCTGTGGTGTGAACCGCTGGAGATCGGATGCCGGCTGGGTGGGGGTCAGATGCCGACTGGGGTGTCCTGCCAGGGCTGAAGGAATTCTGGGCTCTGGGCACTGAGGCCCCCAGGCCCCACACTCCTTCCAGGCTGTAGACCAGCCTCGGGCCGGGCAGAAGGCTCTAGCTGAAGCAAGTCCTGGCTGCCGCTAACCAGCTGTGTGTCCTGGGTGAGTGACCCTGGCTCCTTCCTCCCCTCCCTCCCCCAAAGCGAGGGGCCAGGCACTGCCACTCTGTGGCATGAGCTTGGGGTGGGTGCGCTGCCGTCAGCCAGGTTTCTAGAGACTTCCATGTCACCTGGGTCTGTGGTTCTAACATCCTGAGTCTGGGCTCCCAAGGGCAGCAGCTCCAAGGTTCCCCAGTGCTGGTTCTGGGCTCTGCCGAGTCCGAGTTAGGGTTCATGGGTCCCCGCGGGAACCCGGGCCTCCCCGGGCCTGGGGGTCAGGGAGAGCCTCCCACACCACCATCTTATCCCTGGGCCCCTCACACCAGCTGCGGGAGAGGGGTGCCGCCCCAGAGGCCACCAGCTCCCACTGCCGGCACGAGGCCGCGCCCGGCTGTCCGGGGCAGACCTCGCGTGTGGCTTTGAAATAACAAAGCCCAGGAAGGGAGCTGGAGGCGTGGTGTGGCCGCTCCATCCTTGTCTGCCGGCTGGCAGTGCCGCCGAGCGGGGCAGGCACACCTGCTCCCGCAGCTGCCCACCGGCCGCAGCCGGCCCGGGCTCCGCAGGAGCAGCGTTGCTGGGCGGTTGGAGGGCGAGGAGTCGCGGTCCGCTAGTTTTATGGAGGTGTCTCCAGGTTCACCTCCGCGCGGAGGGGCAGGCAGCTGTTCTACACGCACTCCGAGGACCACCTCAAGGGTTTTGGTGTTAATTAAGTCGGCAGGACTGTTCTCAACAAGCACTGTCATTAGGGAGAGTGGAAATGAAGCGCCCACCTCGCAATGATGCGGGGAAGGGGGCGTGTGGGCCCCGACGGCTGGCCTGCGCCGCCCAGTGCCAGGCCTAGGCGTGTTGACATCTGTCCAAGCTGGTAAAGCAGCTTCCTGGAATGATCCAGAAGGCTTCAGAGCAACCAGAGAGGGCCAGAAAGGATACCAGCTGGAGGGGAACTGGGCGGCTCTAAATGACGGGGTTGGAGGGGAGGCAGGGGCTGGGGGCTTCCAGCACAGGGCGGGGGTGGGGGGTGGGAGGAGGCATACAGCTTGTCACCCCCTCCCCGGTGTGCTCCCAGGGCAGGCACACAGGGACCTGCCCTCACACACTGGGTGTCAGCTTGGAATTCTCAATAAATTCATCCCTGGATTTGGGTTTGGTACGTGAGTCCGAAAGGACTACGGCGCCTGTGGGGGTAAGTGGGGGGCACCGAAGCCCCAGCCTGCTACCCGCTTCTCAGCCACCTGCTCCCTGCCCTGGTGTCCGAGGCTTGTCCGGCTCCTCTCCCGTCCCCACACCTGGAAGTCAGTCATGTAGAGGGTAGGGGGTGGACTCCATGCTTCACGTTCATGTCTGTGCTGGGCATTGAGGCTGCCCGTGGGGGCAAGGCAATCCAGCCCCTTCCCTTGGTGAGGTTTACAGTGTATAGGCGGCAAGTGAGCAAATTCTCACAGACACATGCACTGAGGGCACGGCTGGCGTCTTGGAAGAGGAGTGACCGACGGATTTGAGTAGGCCTGACACCAGAGCCTGGGGGCTGCACCCGGGGGTGGAGCCTGGACCAGGAGGGCTCTGGGGATGGAGCCTGGGCCAAGGGGGTGGAGCCTGGACCAGGAGGGCTCTGGGGGTGGAGCCTGGACTATGAGGGCTCTGGGGGTGGAGCCTGGACCACGGGGGTGGAGCCTGGACCTGGAGGGCTCTGGGGGTGGAGCCTGGACCATGAGGGCCCTGGGGATGGAGCTGGGCCACGGGGGTGGAGCCTGGACCAGGAGGGCTCTGGGGGTGGAGCCTGGACCAGGAGGGCCCTAAGGATGGAGCCTGGATCAGGAGGGCTCTGGGCGTGGCATACCGACTCAGAGGCACTGCTCTTGTTGCACCCAGCGGCAGTGTAACAGGGGCCAGACCTGGGCCAGGGTCAGGAGACCTGAGCCGGGTCCAGCTCTGCCCTGACCCTTGACCAAGGTGGCCTTCAGACCCTCCGGGCTCTGGCCTCTGAATCTTGGACGCGAGAAGTTTCTGGCTCTGCAACTGGGAGGTCAGCCTAGGGAGGAGGCAGGAGCTCGGGTGCGGAGTGGGCAAGTGGGGCCCCTGAGGGGGGTGGTCCAGAGAGGTGGGGCTCGGGGGCAGGGCTCTGGGAGGCTGGGTGGTCTCCACGGCCCCCACCTTCCAGTGGCTTGCTGGGCTTGAGGCCCTGGGTGGCCCATGGGTGGCCTGGCCCAGCTTTCCAGCCCCCGCTGAGAGCCGCAGACCCGACTATGACGGCAGCCTGAGACGGAGCTGCTTGAGTGCACGCCTGGGTTCTGTCTGCAGGACTTTGGAGCCAGCACATGGCTTCCAGCACAGTCCTCTGGTTCTCGCAACAAGGCCCGGTGGCCCCCAGGCCCGCAGGGGTGAAGGCCGGGCCTGGGCCGGCTCTCAGAGCCCTTGTTCTGTCTGTGGCAAGAGCCTGGGGCCGCCGCACTCACCCCCGCCCCGGCCCTCTGAGCTGGGTCACCCTTGCAGACGGGGCTGTGTGTAGAGGGCCAGCTCGGCCCACTGGGTGCCCTCCCACCTCTGCTTCGTGGGCAGCCAGACAGCAGTGATGGAGCCTGAAAACCTGCTGTCCCAAGAGGCATGGCCGGACTGTCGGAACCAGCAGGTCCGCCCAGGTAGGGAGCCTGAGGCCCAGAGGAGCCCAGACGGTTGTTCCTGGCTGCCTGGCACGGGGGCCGCCATCAGGCCTCTGATGGGCACCACCCCCAGGCTGGAGTCCTGCCCCCGGCCCACGAGCCGTGCCCGTGGCCTGCCCGCCTGACTCGGGCCTGTCTGCCCCAGCCCCCAGGCAGGCACGGCTGCGGCCACGCACGCTGGCAGCTTTGGCGTCACTGCAGACCCTCCGTGAGTGAGAGAGATGGTCGCTCGGGTCGTGTCTGACTCTGCGACCCCACGGACTGTAGCCCACCAGGCTTCTCTGTCCATGGAATCCTCCAGGCAAGAACACTGGGGGTGCCTTTCCCTTCTCCAGGCGATCTTCCTGACCCAGGGACTGAAGCTGGGTCTCCCGCATTGCAGGCAAATTCTTTACCGTCTGAGCCACCAGGGAAGTCCAGGGACCCTTGAGAAATGGGGGGAGCACCCCAAGACTGGGAGATGGGCCTCTGGGATTCCGACCTTTGCTGCCCTGAGCCCACCATGGTGGTGGCCCCTGGCCTCTGGGCCACTAGGCTGATGGCATGTTCAGGCCCAAGTGACCATCTTGAGTGTGCGAATGGAAGGTCTTCAGGGACCCCACTTCACAGTAACCTCTGTGCCTCCCCAGGAAGCCTCCTTCCCCACGGTCCCCTCCTGCATCCTCTTCTGGGCCCTGCTGGCCACTCCTTGCTCCAGGTTCCAGGCCCTTACTTCCTGGCCCTCTGGAGTCGGCCTTCAGGCCCCCAGGTGCTGGGATCACAACTTCCTCCTGCTTTGGTGTGCAGGGAAGGGGCCCTGAGTGACAGCAGAGGGGAGGGGCAACGCTCTCCCCAACACCACCCGGTCATGGGCAGGCCTGGTCTCCGGCGGGCCGGGTCTCGGGTGGGCCAGGTCTCAGGTGGCTGCACCCCCAAGCATCAGAGGCTTCATCCAGGCAGGGGCTGAGCTGGAGGCTGGTCCTGTGACCTGGGCCAGTGCTTCCTTCCACATCGCCCTTGTCCTTCTGTGACTGGCCAAGTGAGGAAGTGTCCTCCCTAGAGACATAGCTGGGCAGAGGATACTGGAGGGTCCCTGGAAACGCTAGCATCTGAAACCTGGAAAATTCTTCATCCTAGGTTCCTACTACTGATACCAGGAAATGATGCCTGGGCTAAAATGATTAAAGAAAGTCACCACCCCGCGAGACAGAGCTAATTGAAAATTTTGCTTATTCCTAGTGGAAGAAATGGGATTAGTCTAAAATATCTGAAAATTCACTGAAAAGAGACTGCCAAGTACCTTTTCAAAATCGGTGGCTTTGGAATTAAGTTAGGGACTTAAATTCTGTGATAATTCAACAAGACTTCTCGCATTTTCTGACCGGGGTGGGGGCTGGACAGAAGAGGGTGGGGCTGGATCTCTGGGAAGATTTAAAAGATCCTGAAACCTCCTCCATGTAGGTCCTCCTCCATGGAGGCTCTGTGTAGGTTCACACAGTGGGGACTGGTCTGGCCTGCCACACCTCCTCCCGTGACCTCCGATTGGTGCCATGACCCCACCAGACCCCCTGGAACTGGGGGGTTAGGAGGAAGGGCGCTTGCAGGACAAAGTGTTACCCCAGATTCTAGGTGTCAGGACTGAGGCTTCACAGCAAGTGGTGGGGGCCTGGTTCTACAGCAGTCCTTGCGACAGTAAGTCACGGTGCCCTTGGCAATGCACTGACTCACCCACCGGGGAGTCTAGAGCCCATCGTGACAGCAGGTGGCACCCTGCAGGGTGCTTGGGGCATGGAGGCCAGTTCAGGGCTCGGCTGCATCATCTCGAGCCATTGGCCGAGCCCGGCTTCTGCAGCGGGCCGACAGATGCTATGTAATGGCTCAGCAGGCACGAACCCCTTTAATTCCCGAAGCAGCCTTGTGAGGAAGGTGGCGGGCGAGCTCTCCCCAGGGGCACGGACACTCCCCTCGCCCCCTCCTACCCTCCTGTCACCTGCCTTCCCCAACACTGGCCAAGGACACAGGGGTCATCCATGTGGTCCATGCAGCTCAGCCTCCTGAAGGGCCAGAGACGGGTGGAGAGAGGCAAGTGGGTCTGGAGGGTCAAACGGGAAGTTCTCGCACATCGCTCTGTTTAAACGCGGCTCCTTTTGCTGTTGGTTGTGCATCTGACACAGCCCCACCAGCTCTCTCCAGCTACGTCCAGAGGAGGTGTCCATTCTTCCTCAGTGTGCTTTTCAGTTCCGCTACTGATGTTTTCAAACTGTGGTGTTAGAGAAGACTCTTGAGAACACCCTTGGACTTGCAAGGAGATCCAACCAGTCCATCCTAAAGGAAATCAGTCCTGAATATTCTTTGGAAGGACTGATGGTGAAGCTGAAGTTCCAGTACGTTGGTCACCTGATACAAAGAGCTGACTCATGGAAAAGACTCTGATTCTGGGAAAGATTGAAGGCAGGAGGAGAAGGGGATGACACAGGATGAGATGGTTAGATGGCATCACCGGCTCAGTGGGCCTGAGTTTGAGCAAGGTCCAGGAGCTGGTGATGGACAGGGAAGCCTGGCGCGCTGAGGTCCGTGGGGTCGCAAAGAGTCAGACACGACTGAGCGACTGAACAGGTGCCAAAGGAGTAGCTACTGTGGGCTGGGACTTTCCCGGGCCTGGGGGTCAGGGGACACATAGGCAAGGCCGTGCCTGCCTGAGGGTATGCTCCAGGGTTGGGGAGCGACAGATGACAAGTCCCCATGAGATAGAGGAAAAGAGAGTGCAACTGGAAGGAGAGAAGGGGGCAGAGAATAGAATAGACCAGACTTTCCAGCGCTGACGAACTTGAAAAAATGGGGCTGCTTGAGATGCAGCATCTTTCTTAGGAGGTGACGTTTAAACAAAGACTAAAGACAGGAAAATTCTTAAAGAGATGGGAATACCAGACCACCTGATCTGCCTCTTGAGAAATTTGTATGCACTTCAGGAAGCAACAGTTAGAACTGGACATGGAACAACAGACTGGTTCCAAATAGGAAAAGGAGTTCGTCAAGGCTGTATATTGTCACCCTGTTTATTTAACGTATATGCAGAGTACGTCATGAGAAACACTGGACTGGAAGAAACACAAGCTGGAATCAAGATTGCCAGGAGAAATGTCAATAACCTCAGATGCACCACCCTTATGGCAGAAAGTGAAGAGGAACTAAAAAGCCCCTTGATGAAAGTGAAAGTGGATAGTGAAAAAGTTGGCTTAAAGCTCAACATTCAGAAAACGAAGATCATGGCATCCAGTCCCATCACTTCATGGGAAATAGATGGGGAAACAGTGGAAAGTGTCAGACTTTATTTTTCTGGTCTCCAAAATCACTACAGATGGTGACTGCTGCCATGAAATTAAAAGATGCTTACTTTTTGGAAGGAAAGTTATGACCAACCTAGATAGCATATTCAAAAGCAGAGACATTACTTTGCCAACAAAGGTTCATCTAGTCAAGGCTATGGTTTTTCCTGTGGTCATGTATGGATGTGAGAGTTGGACTGTGAAGAAGGCTGAGCGCCGAAGAATTGATGCTTTTGAACTGTGGTGTTGGAGAAGACTCCTGAGAGTCCCTTGGACTGCAAGGAGATCCAACCAGTCCATTCTGAAGGAGATCAGCCCTGGGATTTCTTTGGAAGGAATGATGCTGAAGCTGAAACTCCAGTACTTTGGCTACCTCATGCAAAGAGTTGACTCATTGGAAAAGACTCTGATGCTGGAAGGGATTGGGGGCAGGAGGAGAAGGGGACGACAGAGGATGAGATGGCTGGATGGCGTCACTGACTCGATGGACGTGAGTCTGAGTGAACTCCGGGAGTTGGAGATGGACAGGGAGGCCTGGCGTGCTGGGATTCATGGGGTCGCAGAGTCGGACACGACTGAGTGACTGATCTGATCTGATCTGAAAGACAGGTCTGGCTACTTGTGAATGTCTAGAACAGTGGGGGAAACAGCAAGTGCAAAGGCCCAGGGGTGGAGCTGGTTGTGTTCAGAGCCCAGGAGGATCCAGGGACAGACTCTTTGCTGGTGCGTTTGGAGATGTCGACAGGGTCAGATCTGCCAAGTCTTATGGAGCATCGAGGAGAGTGGGCTTTGGTCTAGATCTGAGGAGGGGCGTTGGATCTCATGGAGGGGAGGTGTCACTCTGACTACTGAGTGGACTGAACAGAAGTTGGAGCCCAGGGTAGACATCACAACTTTCATCTGGGGTCGGTGGCAGGGGCAGGGGTAGGGCGGCGAGCATTACTTAGATTCTGGAGGTGCTCCCGGGCACTGGAGCCAGAGGATGTGCCCAGGGGACTGCGTGAGCCTCCTGGAGGGGTGGTCAGGGCTGCACTTAGCCTGAGACACCAGTCCTGTGCTGTTGGTAGTGGCCGTGGGTGTGGACATCCTGGGCCTGGGAAGACGTGAGGAGGCTGGGGCGTGGAATGGACGGCCCACACGTGCGTCTGGTGGAGCCCCCTGTCCCACTGCTGTTCTCGGTCCTGCACTGGCCTCCCTTCCCCACCAGGCACCCTCCCCTCCCCCTGACTCCTGCCCCCTCCCCCACACCCTCCCCTCCCCCAGACACCCTCCCCTCCCCCACACCCTCCCTCCCCACAGGCACGCTCCCCTCCCCCGCACCCTCCCCTCCCCCACACCCTCCTCTCCCCCCACAGGCACTCTCCCCTCCCCCCTCCCACCCCTCCCCACACTATCCCCTCCCCCACAGGCACCCTCCCCCACACCATCCCCTCCCGCACAGGCACCCTCCACTCCACCCCCCCCCCGCCTGCCCCCCTCCCCCACACTCTCCCCCCCACACCCTCCGCTCCCCCCCCACACCCTCCCCTCCCCCGCACCCTCCCCTCCCCCACACCCTCCTCTCCCCCCACAGGCACTCTCCCCTCCCCCCTCCCCCCCTCCCCACACTATCCCCTCCCCCACAGGCACCTTCCCCTCCCCCAGACACCCTCCCCTCCCCCACACCCTCCCCTCCCCACACAGGCACTCTCCCCTCCCCCCTCCCACCCCTCCCCACACCATCCCCTCCCGCACAAGCACCCTCCACTCCACCCCCCCTCCGCCTGCCCCCCCTCCCCCACACTCTCCCCCCCACACCCTCCCCTCCCCCCTGCCCCCCTCCCCACACTATCCCCTCCCCCACAGGCACCTTCCCCTCCCCCACACCATGCCCTCCCACACAGGCACCCTCCCCCCTCCCACCCCTCCCCCACACCATCCCCTCCCACACAGGCACCCTCTCCCCTCCCCCCCACACCCTCCCCTCCCCCCACAGTCACCCTCCCCTCCTCCACACCATCCCCCCCACACAGGCACCCTCCCCCCTCCCCCCCCACACCCTCCCCCTCCCCCCACAGTCACCCTCCCCTCCTCCACACCATCCCCCCCACACAGGCACCCTCCACTCCCCCCCTCCCCCGCTCGCTCCCCTCCCCCATACCCTCCCCCCCCCCCTCCCCCACACCCTCCCCTCCCCCACACTCCCATGCATCTCACAGTCTGCCCGTGGGCATGTCAGGTGCGGTGCTGGGCCCACGCGTGTCTTTCTGGGACCCACACAGAGGTGGTCCTCATCTGAACAGCACTGACGGAGGAGGGTGGGGTGGGGCGGGGGCGGCCCGCAGACCCTCACACTCACCTCTCCCGCTGTTTTCCTTCATGCTTTTCTGCATTAAAGAAAAAGACTTGTCGATTATTTGCTCGGCAGCCTTCCCTCCCGCCCCGACTGTAACACAGACCCCGGTGGGCAGGACGGCCTGTCTCTCTTAGGCTGCCGTCCAGGCCTGGTGTGAGCTGTGTCCAGCTTCCCTAGATGGGGCGCCAGAATGACTTAACGATAGAGCGAGTGTCTGAGCTACCGTGACACAGTGACACACACCTGGCAGCTTCTGCATCGACGCTTATTGCTCACGTTTCTGGAGGTTGGACGTCCAAGATCAAGCTGCTGGCAGGTTTGGGGTCTGGTGAGGGTCCTTCTCCTGGCCTGGAGGTGCCCACTGTCTCCCCGTGTCTTCATGTGGTAGAGGAACAGTTAGTTCCATCATGGGGTCCCCACCCACATGCCCTCATCTAACCTAACCCCGCCAAAGGCCCACCTCCAAGAACCATCACATTGGGAGCTAGGACTCCATCCTGTGAATTTTAGGGAGACACGAACATTCAGTTCACAGCAGTAAGTGAAGAAATTGCTATGGAGACCGTCATAATAGGCCACACGTCTGAGCCGTGAATCCTAGGAAAATCACGCTGAGTTATGGAGCTCAGGGCTTTCTTTTATCATTGTTTTGTTCTAGCAAACAAATGAACAAACACCGAGCAAAGAAGGATTCATCATTTGTTAAAATGAACTTCTAGTAAAGTAGTCTCTCTTTTCCTCCTTGAAAATAAGAAGCAAAAAAAAAAAAAAAAGAAAATAAGAAGCAGACACGGGAATTCCATCTTCATGGAGAACAGGAAATACCCAGAGTTCAACCACCCTGCACTGAAGACACTGCCAAGTGCAGTCGAGGCAGGAAGAAGTCGGTGGAGGCCCCTGTAGGGGGCTGCATCCTGAGCCATGGGTGTTTCTGCTCACGTAGATGACAGCCTTAATCCCTGCAAACCACTGGCTTGGGAAGACCTCACTTCAAAAAAGGAGCCAAAGCAGGACCCGTTTAAAAAAAAAAAAATGCAAGAAAAAGGCAGGAAAGGCAAAAATCGCAGACACCCGTGAGAAAGACCTCGCTCTGGGCAGGCTGGACACTTCTGGTGTTTAAATCAGAGACGTAAAAGATCTAAATGAAAACATGTTTCCTCTAAAACAAAAAGCAGAACGGGCTAAATAAGAAACTATCAGACAGCAGAAGACGGTAAGTGAGCTCAAGAAAACCTGTGGCTGAACAAACAGCAGCCCAAGATGAGGCCACCCTGGAACCAAGAGGTGGACGCAAGGGGCCAGGCTTGGAAAGAGTGAGAACAGTGAGACAGAAAGGAGCCAAGAATTTAAAAGGACGAAAGAAAAAGCATATGAAAGGAAAACCACTCAACTCAGCAACCGCTGTTAGAATTTTAAAAAAAAGATGAACTCCGTGGATTGAAAGGGCACTTCATTCCCATAACATGGATGCATGTAACCAACATGGAGGCTCCTTTGAAGACGGCGGGTCCAACCCAGGAGTTAACTTGGGTCCAGGAAAAAGATGGAGGCTCTGATGGGAGGAGGAACGTGCAGGCTCAGCTGCTCTCCTTCGACGCCCGGTATTAGGACAGAGAGAACGTAGAACCCTCATGGGCAGATGTGCCACAGATGTTTCAGAGCTGGATTCCCTAACTGCTCTTCAAACTGACCATTGACGAAGCATTGCTAAAAACAGCCGTGACTTGGGGACGGCAGACTACCTAAATTCTCCTTAAAGAAGACGATGGAATGGACATTGATCGACCAGAGGTGACACTGTGAGGCGAAGGGCTGGAAGCAGCGAAGAGCGGGATGAAGGCGAGGATGATGTGGGCCTCGTGGCACAGAGCGTGGCAGCCACTGGGACCGCGACCCCGGAGGTGTCTGCGAGCGGGCTCAGGATCCGGGGCCGCACAAGGCACACCTGCCCCTTCAGGCCCCCCCCAGGGTGCACCTGCCCCCCCAGGCCCACTCAGGGCACACCCCCTCCACTCCAGGCCCCCCAGGGCGCACCCGCCCCCCCAGGCCCCCTCAGGGCACACCCGCCCCTCCAGGCCCCCCCCGGGGTGCTCCCCCTCCCCTCCAGGCCCCCCCAGGGCGCACCCGCGCCCCCCCAGGCCCCCTCAGGGCACACCCGCCCCTCCAGGCCCCCCCAGGGGTGCTCCCCCTCCCCTCCAGGCCCCCCCAGGGCACCCCCGCCCCCCCAGGCCCCCTCAGGGCACCCCCGCCCCCCCAGGCCCCCTCAGGGCACACCCGCCCCTCCAGGCCCCCCCAGGGTGCTCCCCCTCCCCTCCAGGCCCCCCCAGGGCACCCCCGCCCCTCCAGGCCCCCCCTCCCCTCCCCCAGCCCTGCCCCTGCATGGGCATGCCTGCATGGATGCTCAGTCATGTCTGACTCTCTCTGACCCCATGGACTGTAGCCAGCCAGGCTCCTCTGTCCACGGGATTCTCCAGACAAGAACACTGGAGTGGGTTGCCGTGCCCTTCTCCAAGGGATCTTCCCAACCCAGGGATTGAACCAAAATCTCTTGTATCTCCTGCATTGGCAGATGGGTTTTTACCACTACAGCCACCTGGGAAGCCCAGGCCCTGAATCCCACGCTGGCTGTGGGGCTTTCTCACCAAGGGGCATCATCACCCGGAGTTCTGAAGCCTTGGGGTGCAGGAGCCTCGATCCTCACCCTCCCGGAGGTGAAGCTCACACCCAGAGCTTCTACAGCATCAGCCCAGGCCTGAAATCCCTCCTGCCACTTGGCCTCACCGTGTCCCAGGGGAGGACCTTCTTTGGAAATTCTGGTTTGGGGTCTACTCAGAACCTGGTCTAAAATGCCGCCTAAGACAGGCATTGGCCCCAGATTCTCTCCGCCAACTCCGATCAGAGAGCATGGCCGTGCGGGATGCAGAGTCCCCCACCCCTGGCGCCGGATGCTGGGGCAGCATGAGGGGACTCCCACCAACTCCCAGACGCAGGCTCGGCGGAGAGAAACTCATTTCTGGGGTCCTGGCGAGACCCCTGGCCTGGCAGGTGTGGGTGGGTTGCCCATGCGTGAACACACAGGCCCAGTGGCCCCTGCAGGGACCCCGCCCCCGCTGCTGTGGTCCAGGCCTGGCCTCCCAGGCCCCACTGCCAGGCTCCCCATCCGTCTCCCAGGCAACCAAGTCGCCCTCGAGGCCCTGGTTTCCTGGGCGGCCATGGTCTCCCCACACGTGTCGCCATGGTGCCCCAGCCTCCGCTGTCAGAGAAAAGGCTCCTGATGCGAAGAATGCGGCCGTGCTAATTAGCCCAGCGATGCAGAGACGCATCCCGTGGCCCTGCACTGACAGGAGACGGGCTGCCCAGGATTCTACAGTCAGCCCGGGTGTCACTCAGGGACACGGAAAGCGGCGTGGGGACTCGGGAACGCGCCGCCAGGGCGGTTTTCCGGAGAGGATGGAGCAAAATAGACGCACTCAGAATAGCCGGTCCAGCCTCGCCTCGCCCAGCGCTAATCTCTTCCAGCCACTAGCTCATTAATACTGACGACGGATCAATAAAAACACAACCGGGCACTCGCCCAGGGCAGTCGCGGTGAGCATAAGTGAGGAGGGTGTGAAGTCTGTCCCTGCTGATGACAGAAAGGGGCTGGGGCTTAAGCAGCCCAAGATCGGGGTGGGGGGAGTCCTGAAGCAGGAAAGACAGACTTCACCCCCACGCCCATGGCCAGAGTCCACACGCCGCCCGGGGCCACACGGCCAGAGGCCAGTCCACCTGCCGGCCGTGGCAGGATGCAGGTCCAGCTGGGGTCAGTAGGCAGGCGAGCTGTGGGGTCACAGAGGTGGAGACGGGTGGGCCCCCCAGGGAGGTAGTGCCTAGTGAGTCTGAGACTCTGCATGGGGTGACGGGGACCTGGTTTCCTTCCAGGGGTCACTGTGTGGAACAGGAAGGGAAGATCAGGGACCCAGAGGGGGCCACTGCTGACTGGTGAGCTGGGGGGACGGAGGAGCAGCTGCCGGAAGTAGTGTCAGGAGAGAGGAGCACAGATGTGCTGTCTGAGACGCTGGGACGGGGCAGGCTGCAGCCAGACTGCGCAGAGGCCCCGCGCGAGCGGGCAGGGCTGGAGTGGCCGGCTCGGGGCAAGGAAGGCAGGGATGAGCACTGCTGTTAGAGGAGGGGCCTCGCCGGAGGAAGGGGGCTGGGAAAGATCAGCTGACAGCGGGAGGAAGACGTGGGCTCGCAGAGCGCGTCCCCCCTTCAGATGCAAAGGCTCAGCTGCTCTGTGACTTGAGGGTAAAAGCCAGTGAAAAGTGAAGTGTCAGTCGTGTCTGACACTGTGCGACCCGTGGACTCTAGCCCGCCAGGCTCCTCTGTCCATGGGATTCTCCAGGCAAGATACTGGAGTAGGTTGCCATTCCCTTCTCCAGGGGATCTTCCCGACTCTGGGATCAAACCCAGGTCTCCCGCATTGCAGGCAGATTCTTTACCATCTCAGCCACCTGGGAAGCTCCCCCAAAAGGAAGCGTTAAAAACACTGCCAGCAGGAGGATGCTGAGGGAGCAGGACTCAGCGTGGGAGGGTGTGGGGCAGGGGTGACCGAGAACATCCGCTCCATGGAGACAGTGCAAGGACTCAGGTCACAGTCAAAAGCAGAGCCTGATCCTGCAGCGTCCACAGAGGCACCGAATACACGGTGACACACGTTTTGAAAAACAAAGCATCGAGGGACGTGTTTGCACAAGAACAGGGGAGTTACAATATTATCAAAAATGATTTGAAGGGCAAATCACTCAGAAAGAGACCAATATATATTACAGAGAGATATCATACCCAGAAAAGCTGTAACGAGCTGGAGCCATTATAAAGGTGTTCAACTCCTGGTATCCAGATATAGAAAGAAAAACTTGATATATCAGCAAGGCTGCCAAGGTGACGGGCTGTCTGTCACCAGCAGAGCCAACTCTTCATGACTGATACGGGAATGACTGGGTAAATCCTGTTACAGTGTTGAACACTCCTGAAGCGTGACTCAGCAAATCTACTTCTTAGCGATCACCCTTGAAAATGCCCATCGCAGTGGAAACTCTCTGGTGGTTAGGACGCTGTGCTTCCACTGCAGGGGCACAGGTTTGATCCCCGCGCAGGGAGCTAAGATCCTGCAAGCTGCGTGGTATGGCCAAAGCAAAATTATCCAGTGCAGTTCTCTTTCTGAGTAGTCAACTCACATTCCAGGCCGAGGGCAGCCAGAAGAGCTGGATAAAATACAAAAGTAAACTGTGTAAAGGTGTCAGAGAGCCGTGGGAGCAGCAGGGGCAAGAGGGACCGAAGCTTCAGAAGGGGAGGCCCTCAGAGAGAGGGACGAGCAGGAGGTCCTCGGAGATAAGCTGAGGACCTCAGCGTGCTTCCTGGGGCCTCGTCACTCCGGGCCTGGTCAGAGGCTTGGTCCACGCCGAGCAGAGGGGAGCCTAGGCTCAGGGCCCGGGTCCTGGCTGGCGAGCTCCCATCCTGTCTGCTGGTCAGAGCCATGGGGAGTGTTTTCTGGTGAAGACACCCGGTGTGCCTTCCTCAGGCTTGTTGGTGCATAATACCCAGAAAGTGATTCTGAAGTAACCGGGTAAACCAAGGAAAACCAAAACACGACTGAAAGCCAAGAAGGAAAAAATGCAGCAAGAACAGAATCAGAGGTGGCTGAGCTATTGGTGTTAGCAGTTGAGGATTTTAAAATAACTGATATGTACGTTCGAGAAAATACTGGAAATGATGGGGAAAATAGATGAAGAAAAAGAGACAATGGATCAAAGAAATCAAATCTATTAAGAGACCTAAATGGAAATTCTGAAAGTGGAAAATATCTGAAATCAAGCAATCGATGGATGGATTTAACAGCATCTTAGCTACGGCAGAACTCTGGGTTAAAGAGCTGAGTGAAAGTTGACTAGAAATGTCCAGACTAAAGCAGATAGAGGGCAGGGGGCGGGGGGAAGTAAAGAGACCTGAGGCATTCAGAGAAATTGTAGCCCCCAAAGAGAGGGAGAAAGGGACGAAGCTACATTTGGAGAAATAATGATTGAGAACTTTCTAAAACCACCGAAAACCACCAGCCCACAAATTTAAAGACGCCCTGTAAGTCGCAAACAGTATAAACACAAAGGAAACCACGCCTTGATCCATCAAGGCAAAACCGCAGAAAATGAGAGAAAAGGAAGAAATCGGGCAGAGAAAAGCGATGAGTTCTCATCACAAATGAAAGAAGTTAGAAGACGGTGGGATGACAGTTTTGCAGAGCTGAAATAAAAAAGGAACTGCAATCTAGAATTCTACATCGCCAAAAATACGCTCAGAAAATGAAGACATTTTAGGCAAAGAAACACTGAGAAAACTCAAGACCACAAGGCCTGAACTAAAGGAATTCCAGAACGAGGGATTCCAGTGGTTAGGCCCCCGCCCTTCCACTGCAGGGCCGTGGCTTCCTCCCTGATCAGGGCAACTAAGATACTGCGAACCACTTGGCACGGCCCGAAAACACAAAATGAAGTCTAAGGTGAGAAAACACTCCCAGCAGAATTGTGGAAACATCAGGAAGAACAAAGAGCAGAGGATAACGTAAAACCTGGGTAAATATATGCAGGCATTTCATTTGCAGCAGTGATCCCTGGTAGGCGATGTACACGTTGAATTAAATGCAATACAACCATAAAGCAAAAGGCAGGGGGAGGGGTGGAGTTAAAGTCTCCCAAAGAGCGAGCAGGACAGGAAATTGGCAAAGCCTCAATTCATCCTGAGCCATCATAAATCAGTCAAGGCTGAATGTCATTGACATTCGCAGGATAAGCAACTAAAAATAGTCAAATGACGCATAACTCGTGAGCTAGAGAGGGAAAACAGGATGAGACAAGTATTCCACTAATTGAAAAGAAGGAGAGAGACGAGAGGACAATGGAACAGAAGTCAGACGGGCAAAGAGGGGACAAGAAGGCGAGATACGTTGTGTAGAATGGGCCGAGCAATCAAGTGAACGATTAGTCACGTCAGACTCCATGCGAAAAATGAAACCCAAGTATACACCAGTTAAAAGGGATGCTCCTTTGATCGAAGAGTGCGAAACAGTTGCAAGAAAAAACAAAGGGAAGGAAAGGACAGATTGCAGGCACAACCAGAGGGCAGCCCGTGGAGTCCTGTGGTCGTCAGAAAGCCGACGCGAAGGCAAGGTGCTCTGCGGAGGAGCATAGGCGCACGCTGACCGGATCGGTCCTTCTGGAAGATGGTGCAGCCCTAGAGAAGCATCGACAACACGCAACGCAGTAAACGAAAGAGACCAAAGGAAAGGACGAGAGAAATCCGAAGTCACAGAGGCAGATTTGACCCACCTCTCTCGATGGCAGATTACAGGCAGACAAGAAATCAGAAAGGAGCTGGCAGTTCCGAGCAGCACCTTGGATAGCCCTGACCTAATTGACAGGTGATCCAGACCACTGCACCCGCATGCAGCCAGGCCCACGTCTGGTCATCAGTGTACACGAAGCCCCATAATACTGCCCAGTCCCAACCCATAGGACAAATCTCAGCACATTTCAAGGGACTGAAATCACTCAGGGGCAGATTCTCAGGCCACCACGGAAATAAGCTGGAAATAAAACCAAACAAACAAAAGAAAAAAAGGGGAAAAAATAACCACATAAAGAAAAGCAAAAGAAAACATAAATACAACTGGAAAATCCCAACCACTTGGATTTATGCCATTTACCTCTAAATCACAGGTCACACCAAAACTCACAAAGGAAATGAGAGGCGTGTGAACTGATTGCTATTGGAGATGTAACATATCAACGAAGAGGAAGACAGTTAAAGCAGTGTTCAGAGGGAAAATTCATAGCCAAATATGTATATGTTTAAAAAGAAGGAAAGCTGAAAATCGATGCCGTAAGCTTCCATCTCAAGATGCTGGGGGCAGGGGGAAGTCTAGTTAAAGCAGAAGGAAAGAAAAATACAGATATGACAAGAAATCAATGAAACAGAGAATATAAATATCAGATCAGATCAGATCAGATCAGTCGCTCAGTCATGTTCGACTCTTTTCGACCCCATGAATCGCAGCACGCCAGGCCTCCCTGTCCATCACCAACTCCTGGAGTTCACTGAGACTCACGTCCATTGAGTCAGTGATGCCATCCAGCCATCTCATCCTCTGTCGTCCCCTTCTCCTCTTGCCCCCAATCCCTCCCAGAATCAGAGTCTCTTCCAATGAGTCAACTCTTCGCATGAGGTAGCCAAAGTACTGGAGTTTCAGCTTTAGCATCATTCCTTCCAAAGAAATCCCAGGGCTGATATCCTTCAGAATGGACTGGTTGAATCTCCTTGCAGTCCAAGGGACTCTCCAGAGTCTTCTCCAACACCACAGTTCAAAAGCATCAATTCTTCGGTGCTCAGCCTTCTTCACAGTCCAACTCTCACATCCATACATGACCACAGGAAAAATCATAGCCTTGACTAGACAGACCTTTGTTGGCAAAGTAATGTCTCTGCTTTTGAATATGCTATCTAGGTTGGTCATAACTTTCCTTCCAAAAAGTAAGCGTCTTTTAATTTCATGGCTGCAGTCACCATCTGCATTGATTTTGGAGCCCCCAAAAATAAAGTCTGACACTGTTTCCATTGTTTCCCCATCTATTTCCCATGAAGTGATAGGACCGGATGCCATGATCTTCGTCCAGAGAAAAATCCTTGAAGATAAAATTTGCTCCTTTAAAAAGGTAAATAAGATGAATATACCTCCAAAAAACATGATCAGGAGTGGGGAAAGAGGAGAGGAAAAAAAGTGATATTAGTAATAAAAAGACACTAACAAAACAAGAAGATATCACAAATAACTTTGATTTCATGATTTAGATTTAATGGGCAAATCCACCTTCCAAAACACAGTTAATCAAAATCGCAGGTGGTATTTAATCTGAATAGTCTGATATTTATTAAATAAATTGTATCCATTATTAAAGCTGTTTCTCACCAAGTTCAACTCAGTCGCTAAGTCGTGTCTGACTCTTTGCGACCCCATGAACCACAGCACGCCAGGCCTCTCTGTCCATCACCAACTCCCGGAGTTCACTCAAACTCATGTCCATCGAGTCAGTGATGCCATCCAGCCATCTCATCCTCTGTTGTCCCCTTCTCCTCCTGCCCCCAATCCCTCCCAGCATCAGGGTCTTTTCCAATGAGTCAACTCTTCGTATCAGGTGGCCAAAGTACTGGAGTTTCAGCTTTAGCATCATTCCTTCCAAAGAAATCCCAGGGCTGATCTCCTTCAGAATGGACTGGTTGGATCTCCTTGCAGTCCAAGGGACTCTCAAGAGTCTTCTCCAACACCACAGTTCAAAAGCATCGATTCTTCGGCGCTCAGCCTTCTTCACAGTCCAACTCTCACATCCATACATGACCACTGGAAAAACCATAGCCTTGACTAGATGAACCTTTGTTGGCAAAGTAATGTCTCTGCTTTTGAATATGCTATCTAGGTTGGTCATAACTTTCCTTCCAAGGAGTAAGCATCTTTTAATTTCATGGCTGCAGTCACCATCTGCAGTGATTTTGGAGCCCAAGAAAATAGTCAGCCACTAGACAACCCACATCTGAAATGGTTACATTGGCATTTAGAAATTTAAGGGAGAAATAACACTGATCTTGCACCAACCAATCTAGGGAGTAGAAAAGGAAAACTGGTGTCCAGACTCATTTGGGGACTAGTGTAGCCTCTCTATCAAAAGCTCACGTGGACACTAGAAGAAAGAAAAATAACAGACCCATTTCCTTCATGAACACACACGAGAAACTATTGGCAGATTGGATAGTAATGATCACATACTGGAGTCATGTGAGGTTTATTCTAGAAATGCAATATCCATTAATGTGTTTAAAATTCTCACATATTAAGGAGAGACATCATGGGATCATCTTAATATACAGAGGATTTAATAAAATCAAACAATACACATGAAAAAAAAAACTCCTGGTAATTTGGAACGGATTTGATTGATCTTCCTTAAACTGACGGAGTAAACGTCGTGAGAGTAGGAGTTGGGCAAGAAACAAAGTCAGTATTTCTGTTCAGCAGCATATTGCACTTTGTAGAAACACCTTCAGGCAAGAAAAAAATGAAAAGATGGGAAAGAAAGAGATCACATGGTCATTATTTGTAGATCCCACGACCGGTACAAAGAAACTCAAATTAATCTAACCATGAAGTGAAAGTCGCTCAGCCGTGTCCGACTGTTTGCAACCCCATGGGCTATACAGTCCATGGAATTCTCCAGGCCAGGAGTGGGTAGCCTTTCCCTTCTTCAGGGGATCTTCCAAACCCAGGCATTGAAAACTCCTAGAATTAAGAATTGAATTTAGCAAGATCACCAATTTTATTTTTATATATCAACAAAAAAATTTGGGAAATGAAAATCTATTTTTTTATTTTTGGCCGCGCTGGGTCTTCCTTGCTGTGTGGGCTTTCTCTGGTTGTGGCGGGCGGGGGCTGCTCTCTAGCTGCGATGCTCCGGCTTCTCACCGCGGTGCTCCGGCTTCTCACGGCGGTGCTCCGGCTTCTCACGGCGGTGCTCCGGCTTCTCACGGCGGTGCTCCGCTTCTCACGGCGGTGCTCCGGCTTCTCACCGCGGCGCTCTGGCTTCTCACCGCGGTGGCTCCTCCTGTTGCGGAGTATGGGTGCTCAGGCTTCAGTAGTTGTGGTGCACGGGCTTAGTTGCCTCGCAACACGTGAAATCTTCCTGGGCCAGGGATCAAACCTGTGTCCCCTGCATTGGCAGGTGGATTCCTAACCACTGGACCACCTGGGAAGTCCACATAAAAATCCAAAACCCGTACTCTTGACAGAAGCACTAAAGAGATCTAACATCTAGGAAAGCCCTTGTTACTTCTGTAATGAAGATGTATGAGACTTCTACACTGGAAATTATAAAATACTTTTAAAAGAAATTAACAAAGACCTAGACAAATGGGGAAATACTATGTCCAGAGATGGGAAGACTGGATACTGAGATTTTTATGTCAATTCTCACAGTAATGTTGAGTCAGTACAAATTCTGATTAAAGTCCAAAGGTTTTCTTTTTTTCCATAAATTGAAAGGTTATAACAATCTTGAATAAAATTGAAGGATTTGCTCTACCTAATATCATGACAATATTGTAAAGCTACAGAGGATACTATAGCATACATTTAGCACAAGGAATGATTAATCTACCATTGTATCAAGCTAGAGAGTCAGAAAGAGACCTCCACTTAAACAATTGCCTGCAAAGCTCACTGAATAGGGAAGCGGCAGCCTTTGCAATAAATGCTGCTGATCAAGTAGTTATTTATATTTTAAAAATCCATTTTGATCCCTGCTTCGCACCATTAAAATAAAATCAATTCCAGATGGATGGCAGATCTAAATGTGAATGGGGAAAAAAATTTTAGAGAAAAATATAGAAGCACAGAATTGTAAGCTTGGAGAAAACAAAAGCACTAACCACTGAAAAATTGAGAAATTGAATCATATTAAAATAAAAAATTCCTGCTCATCAAAAGACACCATAAGAGAATTAAGAGGCAAACCACAGAATGGGAGATGCTGATTGCGACATATATGTGACAAAGGATTGTATCCTGACTCTATTAAAACTCCTGGAAATCATTAAGAGAAAGACAGATGGCCCAATGTGAAACTGAACAAAAGACTTTGATTAAAGAAATTTTCACATATTGAGGTATCAGAAGTCATTCTGGCTTACACACGAGTTAACTTGAAATTTTGTGCTGACTAGAACAGTCTGCTTCTTGGCCTATCAAATATACATTGTACATCTGTTTTAATTATTAAAGAAAAGGGCATATTGACCAGGAGTAAAGAATGTCCTTGTTAAAGACAAAGATTAAATGCCTCCCTTTCCGAAACACCAATGCTGGTCCACTTGCAATGATAAGACTCCCTTTCCAGGTGCCAAGGCCATGCTGACCTGCTGTGCACGTGCCGATCTGGTTTATTCAAAACCCTGAAGGAATGTATCTCTGACTTGTGTGGTATTCTTTGTTCTGACCGTACATGAAACTGTGCTGAAAACCATGCTTCTCAGAGTAATCTGGGAAGCTGGCTTCTGGGCTATAGTCCTCAGTTTGCCTCAAATCAAACTCTTTTCTATACCTATTATAGGTTATTGATTACTTTCATCAACGTTGCTTGGCATTGCTGGCAGGATATCAGAGAAACCCCTCTGAGGTCACCCGGAGTCTGCCTTGGACCGGCACTTGGTCACCAAGCGTCGGCCTCCTGCACCCCTGCCGTTTCACAGCACCCTTCAGTGCTTCGGTGAGTTCCTCCTGACACCTGTGTCTCCTTGTATTAAGCGATGGCGCACTTCTTGTGTGTGAGCTTCATGTTAAGACCTGAAGTCTTAAGGGGGCACTGGTATATTTTCTAGGTGAAGAGAACCTGGTGTTGGGGGGTGGGATTCCTTGGGCAGGGAACCCAGGGGGACTCTGTGCGACCCCATAGACGGCAGCCCACCAGGCTCCCCCGTCCCTGGGATTCTCCAGGCAAGAACACTGGAGTGGGTTGCCATTTCCTTCTCCAATGCCTGAAAGTGAAACGTGAAAGTGAAGTCGCGCAGTCGTGTCCGACTCCTAGCGACCCCATGGACTGCAGCCCACCAGGCTCCTCCGCCCATGGGAATTTCCAGGCCAGAGCACTGGAGTGGGCGCCATCGCCTTCTCCATGTATGTCTCCGTGTGTATGTTATAAATGTGATATATGTTGACCTCTGGATGGTGTTATCAAAATTAATTAGTAAAAGAGCTCTACTTATTTGACTTAAAAGTAAGCCCTTACAGATTAAATATTTCTAAAAGTAGCAAAAAATCAAGTCAAACTTTTACAGCATCATGTGATCTAGGATTCGTCTTTAAGAAATGAAAGCAAGTTCAGTTGGTTTGATCCGTACGAACATCTCTTTAGATTCATCAGCATTAAGTATAATACTTTCATTTGGTACCTGGTTTCCCTAAAAGTCAATAAGTTTGTGTTATCTGTTATAATATTTGTCAACAAGAAAATTAACTTGGTGTGATGTGTGTGTGTGCTCGGTCGCTTCAGTCGTGTCTGACTCTTTGCGACCCCATGGACTGTAGCCCGCCAGGCTCCCCATCCGTGGAATTCTCCAAGCAAGATACTGGAGTGGGTTGCCATGCTCTCCTCCAGGGGATCTTCCTGACCCAGGGATCGAACCTGGGTCTCCTGCATTAGAGGCAGATTCTTTTTTTTACCAATAAATCATCTTTAACTTTAAAAATCAGTTTTTATTATATTATTTTATCAATAATTACATAGGTAAAAAGTCGCCCTAGTTATAAACAATAAATAACAGAAAGTGATGAAAAGTATCCTTACTCCCTGCCTGCACAGAGGTAGAAGCTGCTACGGCCCCACGTGCATCCTTGCAGAATTTACCTTCGCCTTTGTTTCGTGTCTTTAAAGACGTTGCTGTTTTTGTTCAGTCGCTCTTTGAGGCCCCGCGGACTGCAGCATGCCAGGCTTCCCTGTCCTTCACTGTTTCCAGGAGTTTAGTCTTTTTTTTAAATATTAATTAATTTATTTTAATTGGAGGCTAATAACTTTACAATATTGTGGTGGTTTTTGCCATAAGGCGACATGAATCAGCCATGGGTGTACATGTGTCTCCCATCCTGAACTCCGCTTCCACCTCCCTCCGCATCCCATCCCTCTGGGTTGTCTCAGAGTATCGGCTTTGAGTGCCCAGCTTCATGCGTCAAACTTGCACTGGTCATCTATTTCACATATGGTAATATGCACGTTTCAATGCTATTCTCGCAAATCATCCCACCCTCACCTTCTCCCAGAGTCCAGAAGTCTGTTCTTTCCATCTGTGTCTCTTTGCTGTCTTGCATATAGAGTTGTCATTACCGTCTTTCTAAATTCCATATATAAGCGTTAATATACTGTATTGGTGTCTCTCTTTCTGACTTTCTTCACTCTGTATAATAGGCTCCAGTTTCATCCATCTTATTAGAACTGACTCAAATACATTACTTTAGCTGAGTAATACTCCACTGTGTATATGTACCACAACTTTCATATCCATTCATCTGCCGATGGACGTCTAGGTTGCTTCCGTGTCCTAGCTATGGTAAACAGGTGCAGGCAGATTCTTTACCACTGAGCCACCAGGGAAGCCCTTGATATCATGATATTTTCACAAATATTGAAAGAGAGATAAATGGGATAAAGGTTTTTAGGTGAACTCTTTAAAAACAATTATGTCCTATGGTATGTCTACCTAAAAATAGCTTCTCTGGATTTTTGGTAACTTAAAACTTTTAGAGTTTTGCTAAATTAAATAAAGTAATGGGAATTCACTGAATGTCCAGATTATTTCCAATTGAGATGAAAATGCTGAAACATTAATTGCTAAGCATGTCTGAATTTACCTGCTTTGTCTTATTAGGGAAAATCTAAAGATGTTTGGGTTTATTGAACACGTCTTGTACCACACTGAGAAAAGAGATTATGCTATGAGAAAATGTTTGTTTCTAGAATTTATGAAGTATGTTCATAAGTTTGCTGATCAGGAACTGCTGGTGTGACAATCAGTTCTCTTGCTACTTAATTTTTGCTAGAGATTAAGGTTTTTAAAGAGTTAAAAATTATAATATACATAATTAAATCCTCACGAAATAATTGGAGAAGAATTTCAGTATTCAAGGAAAATAATAAGATGTGTGTTTTTAGTAAAATAAAGTGTGAAGAACGGAAATGCATTTTGTTGAGGGAAAGGAGACTGATGCTGTCCTAAAGCGTCTTAGAGACATTGAACTAACTGTACGGCTTGGTGTATTGCGTCACGCGGGAAGCAGGTCAAGCACAAGTGGTGTTAAGCCCCCTTTCTGTTATGCGGGTATAAGTGTGTATTGTAAGTGCTCCAGAACCCTCAGTTCATGAGGCTATCAGTGGAGAACCCTGGCGGGGGTCACCTGTGCTCCCCAGGTTCTGTCTTCAGGCGTGGTATTGGAACCGACCCAGCTTCCCCAGGACGGGCACATAAATGTCTCAACAGCTGGCAAACATTGCCCCGCTGTGTGCACATCAGGAAACGGACGAGCCTCTTTCTGTCCTCATTACAGAGTTAAGAGATCCATGTTAGCAAGATAGCAGGATACCTGGGAGCAAAATCTTTTGGGAACCTTAGTTCCTAATGCAAGAATTATGTAAGCGGAGGTGTGCTCAGCAATCTGCTGCATCAGCCGCCACGGGCCCAATAACCGGAAAGATTGCAGACGGTACTGCCGCACAGCACGCCTCCCTCAGCTTCCCAGCCCTGGCCGTGCCAGGTAGCAGGGCTGCCTTAGGCTGTGCACCAGCTGAACCAGGAAGTGTTTGTGCTGCTGCTCCTGACCCTCACTTACCTCTGGAGAAGTGCAGACGCCCCTAGAAGGAATTTCCCAAAAGGCAAAATATCAAGGTGGAAAACCAAAACTGACCCTAAAATTAGGTTTTGTTGGCTTCTCTCAGGAATAGACAATTTTATTTCTACTCTGCTCTTTACAGATGATTGTTATTTTCACAATATGTACTTCCTTCTTTTCCTACCCATCCAGCTGCTCATGGCATGCATCACTGCTGTTAACAGCACATGCAAAATGTTTGTGCAACAATTTGTTATCACTGATAATATGCAGAACCTGTAAAATGCTTCTTTATCAGCATATACCTCTGTTTTTGTCTAGTGTATTCATTCATTCAAAAAAAAAAAAAAAAAGGAGCCGAGGGACATGGAAGACCCAGGTAGCTATCATCCTTCACCCTGGAATCAAGGAACAGAGTTGTTTACATTGAAATGCAGTTTATTTACAATGCTGTGTTAATATCAGGCTCAGAGCAAAGTGATTCAGATTATATATATACACATAATTTACATATATCCTCTTTTGTTTTTCTTGTATTATCCTTATAATATTTATTATATAAATATTACATATTTATATATATACATATATACTCTTTTCCATTGTAGGTTACTGTAAGACACTGAATATAGTTCTCTGCTATACAGTAGGTCTTTGCTATTTATCTGTTTTACGTATAGCAGTGCCTGTGTGCAAAGTCTCTTCAGTCGTGTCTGACTCTTTGCAGCCCTTTGGATAGTAAGTAGCCGACCAGAATCCTCTGTCTCTGGAACTCTCCAGGCAAGAATAGTGAGTGGGTTGCCATGCCCTCCTTCCGAGGATCTTCCCGACCCACGTCTCCTCGGCGGCAGGCGGGTTCTTTCCCACTGGTGCCACCTGGGAAGGCATAGTGAGCACCTGATAACCCAGGCTCCTAACTTACGCCCCTCTCAGCTTTCCCCTCTGGTGGTTTATTTTCTGCACCTGTGAGTCTGTCTCTGCTCTATAAATATGTTTACTAGTATCTTTTTTAAGATTCCATGTGTAAGTAATATCACGCGGTATTTGTCTTTCTCTAACTTCACTTAGTATAATCTTTAGATCTCTCCAAGTTGCTGCAAGTGACATTATTCCATTCTGGCTTCCCAGGTGGCTCAGTAGCAAAGAATCCGCCTGCCAAACAGGAGACACAGGTTTGATCCGTGGGTTGGGAAGATCCCCTGGAGAAGGAAGTGGCAACCCACTCCAGTGTTCTTGCCTGAAGAATCCCAGGGACAGAGAAGCCTGGTGGCTACAGTCCAAAGGGTCACAAGGGGCAGGGCACGACTTGGTGACCAAATAGCAACATTCCATACGTATGTGCACCGCCTTTTCTTCATCCATTCATCTGCTGATGGACATCTAGGTTGCTTTCATGTCTCGGCTATTATAAATAGAGCTTCAGTGAACTTCGGGGTGTATGTATCTTTATGAATTACAGTTTTCATTTTTTTCTAAATGTATGTCCCGGAATGGGACCGTTGGATCATACAGTAGTTCTATTTTTTTAGTTTTTTAAGGTACTGCCATACTGCCACTGTTTTCCATAATGGTTGTATCAATTTACATTCCCACCAACAGAGCAGGAGAGTCCTCTTTTCTCTATACCTTCTCCAGCAACTGCTGTTTAAAGACTTTTTGATGATGGCCATTCTGACCAATACGAGGTGATACTTCATTGTACTTTTGATTTGCTTTTCTCTAATAATCTGTGATGTTGAGGATATTTTCATGTGCCTCTAGACTGTATGTTTTCTTTGGAGAAATGTCTATTTAGGTCTTCTGCTCATTTGTTGACTGGGTTTTTTTTTTTTTTTTACATTGAACCCTATGAACTGGTTGTATATTTTGGAGATTAAGCCCTTGCTGGTCTCTTCATTTGCAAATATATTCTCCCATTCTGTAGGTTGTCTTTTCATTTTGTTTATGGTTCCCTTTGCGCTGCAAAACTGTTAAGTTTAATTAAATAAGGGGCAGATACTTTGATTGTCAAAGCTTTTCTACTGAAAGATTTATGATTGAAAGGAGGAAGTAATTAAAAAATGCTCACATGTTGAAGTCCAGGGAAGCCATTCTGGTTTATGCTTCTCCAGAACAGTCTCTCAGAGTGATCTGGGAAGTTGGCTTCTGGTCTATAGGCCTCGGTTTGGCTCAAAAGCAACTCTTTTCTACTATTATAGATTGTGTATTGATTATTCTTGTTGACAGTTTTAGACGTCTCAAAAAAGAGGATATCAAAATGGCTAATCAATACATGAAGACAAGCTCAGTGCCCTTGGTGGGTACAGAAACGCACATTAAAACCAACATGGATAGTACTCTGCCCACCAGAATGGCTAAAACGGAAAGCTGAAGAATTCCACCTTTTGATGAGGCTGTGAAGCGACTGGAACCCTCACACGCTGCTCTTTAGCTTGGAAATTGGCAAGAAACTTTGGGGAAATGTCTGACGAAACGTCTAATGCCTGATACCACGTTTTCACTCCTAGCTATAGATCGACAGAAATGGGTAAATATTTTTCCAAAAGGCTGATTAGGGATGAGCATAGCAGGGACTTCCCTGGTAGTCCGGTGGTTAGGACTCCATGCTTCCACTGCAGGGAATGGGAGTTCAATCCCTGGTCAGGGACTGAGACCCTGCAAGCTGCACGGCATGGCCAAAACATGAAAAAAGAATGACTGTAGCAGCACCATTTATAAGAACCCCAAAGAGTGGAAGGGGTGATGTGTGGAGTGCTCACACAGTCAGTAAATTCAGTTGCTCAGTCGTGTCTGACTCTTTGGGACCCCATGGACTGCAGCACCCCAGGCCTCCCTGTCCATCGCCAGCTCCCGGAGTTTACTCAAGCTCATGTCCATCGAGTCCGTGATGCCATCCAGCCATCTCATCCTCTGTCATCCCCTTCTCCTCTGCCTTCAATCTTTCCCAGCATCAGGGGCTTTTCTAATGAGTCAGTTCTTCACATCAGGTGGCCACAGTATTGGAGTTTCAGCTTCAGCATCAGTCCTTCCAATGACTATTCAGGACTGATTTCCTTTCGGATAGACTGGTTGGATCTCCTTGCAGTCCAAGGGACTCTCAAGAGTCTTCTCCAACACCACAGTTCTGATACACAATTGCTGGGCTGTGTATCAGTGAGATTCACAAACTCCATGGACACAGAAACAGGTGTGGATCTTTCAAGCAAAACAGGGCATGAAAGGAGTCAGACCAGGACAAGTACGTTTTTAATGAGCCCAGTATGTACAGTGTGAAGCAGGCTAAGGAATCGAATACCTGCTGTTAGAAGTCAAGCTGGCAGCCAGTCAGTCTTGGTTGGGGCGTGATGAAATGGAAGAGGCACAGAGAGGTTCCTGGGCGTGAAGGCCCTGCCGCGTCTTTATCTGGAGTTGGTCGGTGTGTATGACTCAGTCCTCGTCCATGCTTCAGAGAAGTTTACCAGGGAAGCCTAGTGCGTGACCACACGGACACACGTATGAAGATGCTCACTGCGGTTTTTTCTACAGCAGAGGAAAAATGGGCACAGCCTGACGGTCCATTGATAAACAGAAGGTGTAAATAGATAATTGACTATTAATATTGTGGTAGAAGCTAGAATGAATAGAGTGGACTTAAATAAGCTGGCATGAGGCATATACACAAAGTATATTGTGAGTGTAAAAGCCAGCCTGCAAGACAACACAGACAACTGCTGAAACGTGCCGAGATCAAAAGTGCGTATCTCTATGGATTATGTGTTGGGTTGGCCAAAAGCTCATTCAAGTTTTCCATATGATGGTGTGGACACCTGAACAAACCATTTGGCCAACCCAGTATTTCTATGCTAACACATAGAAATGTATAATAAATAAAGCACACCAATTGTACTAGTGATTTTTTTTTCTTGGAGACTAGAACTGAGGATGGAGGTCAGAGGTATTTTATGTTTATATGTATGTATATATATATATAAACTATATATTAATATAATGCTGCTGCTGCTAAGTCGCTTCAGTCGTGTCCGACTCCGTGCAACTCCATAGATGGCAGCCCACCAGGCGCCCCCGTCCGTGGGGTTCTTCAGGCAAGAACACTGGAGTGGGCTGCCATTTCCTTCTCCAATTAATATAATGACGTTGTGTTTTATTGCACTTCACTACAATGACGATGGAATCATGATTACTTAGGTAATTAAAAATAATACTTCAGATGATCAATGGAAGGTTCCAAAGGGACATTTCCTAGGTGAATAAAAAATAAACAAATACTTCAATATATTCAAAAAGTTGAAATTGTATTAATACCATGACAGTAGCTTATTTTGAAGGATTAAAACTAGAAATTATTAACAAAGGTCTAAATTAGAAATCTCTACCAATTGCTGATTAAAAAGTACTCCTGTAAACATAACATTTGAGGAAAAAGGAAAAAAGAAATATTACTTAAATTCTAGAATATCAGAAAAATAATGAAATTACAGCAACAAATGGGTTTCTACAAAGCTGTCCTCAAAGATGAAGTCACATCTTTAAATGCTTTCATTATCAAACAAAGAAAAAAAGATCAAAACTTTCAAGTCAATGATTTTTTTTAAGTAGTTGCAAGGAAGATTAAAACAGTGAAGATAATAGCATAAATTATTAAATTAAAAAAACAAAAATGAGAATTAATGAGCAGATTAAGACCTAAGAGATAAGTAAATCAAAGAGCTAAGTCTTTGAAAAATTTAACAGAACAGACCAGACTCTGGCTGATCTAGTAACTACAAAGGAGGAGGGAGTGTGAAACAGCAACTAAACAAAATTTTAAATCATATAAGCGATAAAACAACAAGCAGACATCGTATAAAGTTGACAAGAAATTACTTGGACTGTTGTATGTTAATAAGTCTGAATGAAAAGAGATAAAGGATCAAGGTTGACAGCAAAAGAGCTAAGCAATATGCATAAATAGTTATCCCTGAACAAAATGTTAAAAATAGAGAAGATTCCAAAAAGGGTTTCAGACTTAGGCAGTCTTGCTGTTGAGATACTGTGAACATTTAAGGCACGATTAATTCCAAAATTACGTACTCAGTTTTAGAAACTTATAAATTTGGAAGACTTGTCAAGTAATTTCGACAAATATAACTCGCCATATGTTCTTCAAACTTTATTACTTAGGAATTACATAGAAAGAAACCACTATATCATATAGGGGAAGAACAGTTGGGTTTACTGAGGTCAACATCATTTTTAAATGCGGAACTTTTCAAAATATTTAACTTGCAAATGTGCATTGTGAGTTTTAACAAGAGCAAAAATAGGATCTCAGTGTTTCCCAATCTGATTTGTCCAGCCAAAGAACCATTTCTACCTGGAGGTATCTCTTGAGGTGGGGTTCCTTTGGGAAAGTCTGCTATAAATATGAAAATTCACAAAAGTAAAAAATGAAATACTAGCAAATAAAATTCAGCTGCATGCTTCATCAACAATCTATCAAGCTGATCATGAAAAAGAATAATTTAACATAATACAATTATTTAGCAGTGTACAATTCATTAATAGGCTTGCAAATGTTACCTACATAAATGTTGAAATATCATTCAAAAAAGTTTTTAAATGTATTTCAATAAAAATAGTAAATGGTAAAAGCTTTTAAATACATAAAGCACTTTCTATGTAGCTAATTTGGACTCCAAGGAGATCCAACCAGTCCATCCTAAAGGAAATCAGTCTTGAATATTCACTGGAAGGACTGATGCTGAAGCTGAAACTCCAATACTGTGGCCACCTGATGTGAAGAACTGACTCATTAGAAAAGCCCCTGATGTTGGGAAAGATTGAAGGCAGGAGGAGAAGGGGATGAAACAGAATGAGATGGTTGGATGGCATCACTGACTCAATGCACATGAGTTTGAGTAAAGTCCGGGAGTTGGTGACGGACAGGGAGGCCTGGCATGCTGCAGTTCATGGGGCCGCAAAGAGTTGGACACAACTGAATGATTGAAATGAACTGAACTGAACTGATGTAGCTACTTAATGGAGAAGGACGTGGCAACCCACTCCAGTATTCTTCCCTAGAGAATCCCATGGACAGAGGAGCCTGGTGGGCTGCTGTCCATGGAGTTGTGCAGAGTCGGACACAACCGAAGCGACTTAGCATGCATGCGTGCATTGGAGAAGGAAATGGCAACCCACTCCAGTGTTCTTGCCTGGAGAACCCCACGGACGGGGGCGCCTGGTGGGCTGCCGTCTGTGGGGTCGCACAGAGTCAGACATGACTGAAGCAACTTAGCAGCAGCAGCAGCTACTTAATAATTATGTGTATTAAAACATAATAAAATCAAAAAGCAAATGACTTTGTGAAAATATTCACAACAAATACCGTGCACAGAGAAAAATCTATTTAAAGTCCTCAACAAAGACCCTGTCATCTCAAATAAGACTGGCAAATGACAACTCATAAATAAAGGACTTGTTGCTCAGTCACTAAGTTATGGCCGACTCTTTGTGACCCCATGAACTGCAGCACGCCAAGATTCCCTGTCCTTCACTATCTTCTGGAGTTTGCTCAAACTCATGTCCATTAAGTCGGTGATGCTATCTAACCATCTTATTCTCTGCCGCCCCCTTCTCCTTTTGCCTTCAATCTTTTCCAGCATTAGAGTCTTTTCCAATGAGTCAGCTCTTCCCATCAGGTGATCAAAGTATTGGAGCTTCGGTTTCAGCATCAGTCCTCCCAATGAATATTCAGGGTGGATTTTCTTTAGGATTGACTGGTTTGATCTCCTTGCTGTCTAAGGGACTCTTAAGAGTCTTCTCCAGCATCATAGCTCAAAAATATCGATTCACTGTCACTCAGCCTTCTTTATGGTCCAACTCTCATATCCATACATGACTACTGGAAAAACCATAGCTTTGACTAGATGAACCTTTGTTAGCCAAATGATGTCTCTGTTTTTTAATACACTGTCCAGGTTTTTCATAGCTTTCCTTCCAAGGAGCAAGTGTATTTTCATTTCACGGCTGCAGTCACCATCTGCAGTGATACTGGAGCCAAGGAAAAATAAAGTCACTGCTTCCACTTTTTCTCCATCTATTTGCCATGAAGTGATGGGACAGGATGCCATGATCTTAGGTTTTTGAATGTTGAGTTTTAAGCCAGTTTTTTCACTCTCCTCCTTCATTCTCATCAAGAGGCTCTTTAGTCCCTCTTCACTTTCTGCCATTAGAATGATAAACCCAGAGCGTGTGTTCAAAAGCAGAAATATCACTTTGCCAACAAAGGTCTGTAGAGTCAAAGTTGTGGTTTTTCCAGTAGTCATGTACAGATGTGAGAGTTGGACCATAAAGAAGGTTAGGCGCCGAAGAATTGATGCTTTCAAATTGTGGTGCTGGAGAAGATTCTAGAGTCCCTTGAACTGCAAGGAGATCAAACCAGTCAATTCTAAAGGAAATCGACTCTGAATATTCATTGGAAGGGCTGATGCTGAAATTGAAGCTCCAATACTTTGGCCACTTGAATCAAAGAGCAGATTCATTGGAAAAGACCTTGATCCTGGGAACGACTGAGTGCAGGAGGAGAAGGGGGAGACAGAGGATGAGACTGTTGGATGGCATCACCGACTCAATGGACATGAGTTAGAGTAAGGTCCGGGAGACAGTGCGGGACAGGGAAGCCTGGTGTGCTGCCGTCCATGGGGTCCCAGAGTGTCGGACGTGACTTAGGGACGGAGCAACAGCAATCTGCATATCTGAGGTTGCTGATATTTCTCCCGGCAACCTTGATTCCAGCTTGCAATTCATCCAGCCTGGCATTTTGCATGATGTACCCTGCATAGAAATTAAATAAACAGGGTAACAATGTACAGTCTTGTACTCCTTTCCCAATTTTGAACCAGTCCATTGTTCCATGTCCAGTTCTAACTGTTGCTTCTTGACCTTCATACAGGTTTCTCAGGAGACAGATAAGGTGGTCTGGTATTCCCATCTCTTGAAAAATTTTCCACAGTTTGTTGTGATCCACACAAAGTCTTTAGCGTAGTCAATGAAGCAGAAGTTTTTCTCGAATCCTCTTGCTTTCTCTATGATCCAATGGACAATGGCAATTTGATCAACAAATTGATCATTTGATATTGGTTCCTCTTCCTTTTCTAAACCCAACTTGTACATCTGAAAGTTCCCAGTTCACATACTGCTGAAGCCTAGTGTGAAGAATTTTGAGCCTAACTTAAAGAATTTTGAGCATAGCTTTGCTAGCATGCGTATTGAGCACAGTTATACAGTATTTTGAACATTCTTTGTCATTGCTCTTCTTTGAGATTGGAATGAAACCTGATCTTTTCCAGTCCTATAGCCACTGCTAACTTTTCCAAATCTGCTGGCATATTGACTGCAGCACTTTAACAGCATCATCTTTTAGGATTTGAAATTGCTCAGCTGGAATTCTGTCACTTCCACCAGCTTTGTTAGTAATAATGCTTCCTAAGGCCCACTTGACTTCACACTCGAGGATGTCTGGCTCTAGGTAAGTGACCACACCATCATGATTATCCAGGTCATTAAGACATTTTTTTATACAGATGTTCTGTGTATCCTTGCCACCTCTTCTTAATCTCTTCTGCTTCTGTTAGGTCCTTACCATTTCTGTCCTTTATTGTGCCCATTCTTGCATAAAACATTCCCTTGATATCTCCAGTTTTCTTGAAGAGATCTCTAGTCTTTCCCATTCTATTGTTTTCCTCCATTTCTTTGCACTATTCACTTAAGAAGACCTTCTTATCTGTCCCTGATATTCTCTGGAACTCTGCATTCAGTTGAGTGTGTCTTTTCCTTTCTCCCTTGCCTTTTGCTTCTCTTCTTTTCTCAGCTGTTTGTAAAGCCTCCTCAGACAACCACTTTGCCTTCTTGCATTTCCTTTTCTTTGGGATGATTTTTGTCACTGCCTCCTGTACAGTGTTACAAATATTCATACATAGCTCTTCAGAACTACAAACCACTGAAAGTTATGAAAAAGTGTCCAACCACACTTAGCCAAAGAAATGCAAAATTAAGATATTTCTGTTTTTATCTGTCAGGTTGAATGACATACACATTGAAAGATATCAGAAGGAACTTGTCTCAGACTTATCTTCCTACAGATGACAAATACAAATTTAGAGAAAATATAAAATGCAGCTATTTGAAGACATCTGAGGATAAACAGGAGAAGGCAATGGCAACCCACTCCAGTCTTCTTGCCTGGAGAATCCCAGGGACGGGGCCTGGTGGGCTGCTGTCTTTGGGGTTGCACAGAGTCAGACGTGACTGAAGCGACTTAGCAGCAGCAGCAGAGGATAAACAGAAATAATCAGAAAGTGGAGAGGCTTGACCTTTGAAAGAAGAGAACTACATGGGTAAAATTCATGTGTATACAACCTTTCACCTTAGAGAATCCCACAGTGTCACGGTTCAGAGCAGCTAAAAACATACTTGGTGTTAGGACAAAAGAACTTCTCTGACTCTTTGTAGAAAGAGTTTGCCAATAAATTTCCACCTTAAAAAGTTGGAAAATAAGAACAACTTAAACCCATAGAAAGAAGAAATTAACAAAGATACAAGCAGGAAAAAATGAAATCTTAAAAACAATGGAGACAATAAACAAAGTCAAAAGCTTTTTCTTTTAAAAGATAAATGAAATGGGTAAATCCCTTCCCAGAGTAATAAAATAAAATAGAGAGAAACAGATGGTGAAAATTAGGAAATATGAAAGGAACATTACTAAGGATACAGCAGATAAAAGGATCTCATGAACAACTTCGAAAAGAAAGAAAAGCCATACAGTTTGGTAAGAAGAAAAATGCCATTTAATCAAAGACAATAAATTTTTACACAGAAAATTGTAAAGAATTTGAGAAACAATTATTAGAACTAACCAGTAAACTTTGTAAGACGCAGGATTCTATGTCAGTACACACAAAATTAGTGATTATCCTGTGTATTTTCAACTTACAATAGGAAAATAACATTTAAATAGAAGTTTCATTTATAATATTAGAATTTAGATAGGTTAGGGGTTCACTGAAAGTTATACAAGACCTCTACACCATAAACTGAAAAATAGTGCTATTTTTACTTTTAAAAAATCTTTGACAGAACATAAAGACAACCTGAATAAATAGGAAGCTGTAATGAGACCACAGACTGGAAGGCTCAACGTTGTTAGGAGGTCAATCCTGCCCAGATTGAACTACAGATGTAATGCCATCGCAGTAAAAATCCCAGAAGAATTTATGTATAAATGGTCAAGTTAATTTTACAATTTATTTGGAAGTACAAAGAACCAACCCCTGGAGTAGGAAATGGCAGCCGCCTTCAGTATTCTTGCCTGGAAAATTCCATTGACAGAGGAGTCCAGTGGGCCACAATGCATGGGGTCACAAAGAGTTAGACGTGACCGATCAACTGAACACCCCAAAGAACCAAGAATAGAAAAAGAAATTCTTAAAGAGAAGAATGAAGTTGTAGAAATACACTGATTTCAAAATGCCTATAAAGTTGCAATAACCGACTATACTGTGTTTTGGTATAAGTAGAGGCAAATTATTCAATGGGACAAAGTTGGAAGCCCTGATATAGACCCATAATTACAGGATCAACTGATTTTTGAATAGCATATCTCAGCAATTCAATGTGAAAAGGAAAGTATTATCAACAAATGATGTTGAACCAATTGGATAAATAAATGGGGGAAAAGTGAGCCTCCATCCCTTGGCTGCATTACTTACAGAGATTATTCTGAGATGGATTAAACATGTATGTAAACCTAGGAGCCAAAAGTATAGAACTTCCAGCAGAGAACGTGAGAATGGCTTTATGACCTTGGAGAGGCAAAGCTTCCTTAAAGAGAATACAGAAATATTATAACCCTAAATGAAAAAAAAAAAAGTTAAATTTGACTTCAGCAGAAATAAAAACTCCTGGTCTTCAAAATATGTAATTAAGAACCCAACAAAAGCAAGGTACGGACTGCAATAAAGTATTTGCGACTCACACGCCTGTCAGAGGACTGACTCGTATCCAGAATAGACGAAGAAGTCCCACAAACCGTTAATACACAGACTGAGAACAACCAAATAAGCAAAACACGGTAACAGACACGTTAGTAACACAAATGCAAGTGAGCATAAGCTTCAGGCAGGGCTGCCCGACACCCCTGGTCATCAAACATAAACCGCAAAGATATGAGATAAAACTTCATGTCCACTAGGATAGCTGAAAATAGAAAGACAGGTAATACAAAGTGTTGGTGAAGATAAGGAACAACCAGAGAGCTCCATGCTGCTGGTGAGAGGGGAAAACTGGAACAGTTTGGTAGCTTCTTATGCGCTTAAACGTGGACCTACCTTCTGATTCAGCCGGTTCCCGCCCAGACATTTCTCCTTACTCAAGAGAAGTGAAAACACATGCCCACAAACAGACTTGTGTTTGAATGTTGATAGCAGCCTTACTCATGACAGCCAAATCCTGGAAACAGTCCAGGTGCCCTTCCACAGAAGGGATAAACAAGCAATGATATTTGCATACAATGGAACTGTGCTGAGCAGTGGGAGTGAATCACCCGAGTGGCGCTTGCAACAACATGGGTGTGTCCCGGGCTCATCTTGCCAACCCAGAGGAGCCAGAGACAGAGGAGCACGCTGCGTGCTCCCTCAGTCACCGGTCGTGTCCGACTCTTCCTGAGCCTGTGGACTGTGGCCCGCCAGGCTCCTCTGTCCATGGGATTTTCCAGACAAGAATACTGGAGTGGGCTGCCATTTCCTCCTCCAGGGCATCTTTCCGACCCAGGGACTAAAAACCACATCTGCTGTAGCTCCTGCATTGTAAGGTGGATTCTTTACCATTGCACCACCCGGAAGCCCAGAGCATGCTGCACCCTTCCCTTTAAGTCATGTTCAAGAACAGACAACACTGAGCCAGGGTGACAGCAATCCGAATAGTGATTGCCCAAGAGTTAGGACTCACTGGAGGGAACTCAGGAGGGTGTTTGGGGATGATGGAAATGCCTAAGAGTTAGGGCTCACTGGAGGGAACACAGGAGGGTGTTTGGGGATGATGGAAATGTCTTGTGTCTTGATGGATGTGGGGACTACATGGGTATGCATGTTCATCAGAACTCATCAGATCTTGCTTTAAGATCTGCCCTGTGCTGGATGTAAATTATTTTCTCTCCTATTTATTTCCTTTCCCTTCTGTCTCTTCTTCCTGACCTACCTCTCCCCTCTTCTTCCTCCTCCTCCTTCTCTATTCTCACACACACACACATCCTGATAACAAATGTTGAACTCCGGTTAGTAGGTTTCCCCCCTCGGTTTCATTTATGAAACTGTTTCCTGACTATTCTAGGCTTGAGAAAAAGAATAAATATATTGTAGATCATGTGAGCCAAGTTACTCACCTCCGGAGCACAAGCTACAGTTCGGGAAAGTTGCAGTACAAAGAAGGGCCCCTGCAGTGTGGCACTGGAGTGCGGTTACCAGCTATGAACCCTCAGTGAAGTGTATAGGCACAGGCTTGTGTTCTGTACACCCCATGTGGAAAAACTCATTAACTGGCCCTGTCTGCGGAGAGAGCCCAGGAGCAGTGACTTCCCGACAGTGTTGAGCACGCTTGGAATCCACACCTTGGCTTCTAATTACCACCCTCCCGAAAGAAGCCAGGACACCCTGTATGGCTATTTCCAGGGAGGGTGAAAATTAGCCAGAAAGTAAGGAAGTGCTCTAAGAAAGAGGGGCCATATCAGAAAGGGCACCGGAGGCAGCTCAAAGTGGCCCCCAACCGGGTAAAAGGCAAGCATCCAAATAAACAGATAGGAGCTGAATAAAACAGGCATTTACGAGTCCAATGAATGCAAATGAAAACGAGTAGATGGATGCCTTACAATGGAAAGCCGACTAATAAATGCAGAAGGAGCAACAGTTAGTCGTGCAAACAAACAAACGAAAATGCAGAAGGAAATGCATCAAACTGGGGTCTTTCTGAGTGACAGGCTCAACTGTGAATTTCCTTGATCCCCAGCCAGAATTTCCAAATTTCTTCAATAACATGTAATGCCTTTCTAATCAGACTAAATAAATGTTAGTCAAGTCAAATTTAAAAGTAAATACGAATCCATGGCATCAGGAGGGAAATTGTAGCCCACCCTCGTTTTCTCTAACACGCACAGATGGGTGACTCTTCACAACAGCTGGCTGAGCCACTGGCTTGTGGGAAGGATGTGGTCTGGGGGTGGGGCACTGCCTCTCGGAGGTGCCATGCGGAAAAGAGAGGCTCACAGGCCCGCATCCGGAAGCCCTGGGCCCACATCTCGCCTCTGCTCACCAGCCAGCCCATCCCCACTCGGACCCTCAGACTCTTCATCTGTGAAATGGAGGTGAGCCTCACACCCACCCCTCGTTGTCCATGGAGATGAGAGGACATGAGAATGTGGAAGCACACCTCTGCCAGGCCTTCCGGGGGCTCAGTGGTGAAGGAGCCACCTGCCAGTGCAGGATAGACAAGAGACTTGGGTTCAACCTCTGGGTCGGGAAGATCCCCTGGAGAAGGAAATGGCCACCCATTCGTTTTCTTGCCTGGGAAATTCTGTGGACAGAGGAGCTTGGCAGGCTATAGTCCATGGGGTTGCAAAGAGTCGGACGTGACTGAGCACGCACACATGCATGGTCATGTACCCCCGGGCTCCACGTCTTTTAGGGCAATGGAGACCTGCGAGGCCTTGAAAAGACCACCTCTCAGGCCACTCTCAGAGATCTTGCTCAGGAGGCTGATGAGGGGCTGGGGAGGCCGTATTGAAGGTGCATCCGGGCAGTGGAGCTCGAAGGCACCTCTGACCTGCCTGGGGAGGCCAGAGCCTGGCACTCCCAGACCAAGAGCCAGGCCAGAGCCCTCCCGGGCATGTGGGGGGGCTCCCTGCCCACCGCTCGCTGCCCCGGCTCCTGGTCCCCAGTCTGCTCCCAGACCTCTAGGCTGTGTTTAGGTCTGAGCCACTCAGCTTCCACTCCTCCGTCTACTGCCCCAACAGCCCAGCATTTGGGCCCAGTGACCCCTGAACCCAGGACTTCTGGTTCTGCATCCGGAACAAGGTGGGGGGGTGGGTGAGCACCGGCCACTCTCGGCCCAGGAAGGCCTCACTCCCACGAGGAGAGGTGGGCAGTGTCGCAGGGCCAGACCTGCAGGGACCCCCAGCCATGCAGAGGACAGGCTCCGCATCCAGAAAGGAGCCTTGGTGACGGGGAATCATGGTTCCTGGAATGAGGGCCTCTGGCAGCTTCTTGCGCACATATTCCTCGATTTGACCAGAAGTGTTCACTGTCTTGGAGGAGCCAGAGTATTGACACAAAAATACAGGGAAGGAGTTGATACTCTGCTTTCAATGTTCTGAAGGGGTTACAGGGAGGCAAGGCTCTTGAAAACTAAAACTGTACTTACTCACATCGGGCCCAGCAGCCTCAGATCACAGGCAGAGGTCCCTGGCACGGTGCACAGCTTGTACACTGCGCAACTTGGGAGAGTCTGCAGAGCAGCCTGTGGGCAGTCGTGACAGCTGGTCTTGGTGCTGGGCCCTGAGACACAGCCCAGGAGGGGGCAGCGAGGACACCATCAGGAGAGCATGTGCCAGAGTGAGGAAGTGGGAATCCCTCATGGTGAGGACACGGTCAGTGCCGGGGGACATGGTCACTGCAGCGGGGACACGGTCAGTGCCGGGGGATATGGTCAGTGCCGGGGGATATGGTCAGTGCCGGGGGATATGGTCAGTGCCAGGGGGACACGGTCAGTGCCAGGAGACTCAGGGAGGGGAGCCCCAGAAGCCCAGATGCAGCAGAGCAGGGGTCAGGGTGCTGAGGAAGGTTCGACCTCCCCTAGCCCCACTGCTCTCAGGTCCCATCTGTGCCCCAAGGCTCATGGGCACCCAGTGTACCCAGGCAGTACCAGCTGCTGACCAGCCACAGCCTGATGGCCGGGGTGGGGGGTGGGGTGCTGTCCTGCAGCAGAGGCCGCCCCAAGCAACTGCGGGCCCCCGAGATGGACTGGCACCCCCGCGATGAGAAGCTGGCTCCTCAGCTGCCCCAGGCCCCCCAGGGTGGGGTGGCTGGGAGGGGAGCTGGCAAGCAATGCCAGGTTCCCCGGGTTGGAAAGAGGGAGTGGGTGGGTTGGCGCAGCATGAGCCAGAGACGAGGGCCCTGGAGTGTCTGAGCCTCCCGCCCGTGACTCTGCTTCCTCATCTGTAAGTTGCCCAGCGACGCCTCGGTGGCCTGGGGGCCTGGGGAAGGCTCCCGACCACGGCCTGGTCCCAGTGGCGTCCTATGTCCCCTGGTTTACCTGAGCATGAACACGTCCCCAGGTGCAGAGGCTGACCCAGGCCCTCCCTGCGCAGGCCACCCTGACCTGCAAGGTCAGCTGGGAGCCGCTGAGCCGGCCAGGCCTTCTGGGTGCAGCTCAGTCCCGGCCTCTCCCTCGGTCTGTGGCCCAGAGCACACCTACCACCCGCACTCCCGCCAGACTGGCACCAGGATGACCCGCGGACCTCAGACGGCAGGGAGGCCCGGCGTGCTGCAACCCACAAGGCCAAAAAGAGTCAGACGCCGCTGAGTGACAGAACAACAACCGACTGCTGTCATGATTCCGAGACATTCTGTCCCATTTAATGAGCCACAAAATTAAATGGTGTTTATTCCTTGGAAGAAAAGCTATGACAAATCCAGAGAGCGTATTAAAAAGCAGAGACAGCATTTTGCTGATAAAGGTCCGTATAATCAAAGTTATGGTTTTTCCAGTAGTCATCTACGGATGTGAGAGCTGGACCATAAAGAAGGCTGAGTGCCGAAGAATTGATGTTTTCAAATTGTGGTGATCCCCTGGACAGCAGGGAGATCAAACCAGTCAATCCTAAAGGAAATCAATACTGAATATTCACTGGAAGGACCAATGCTGAAGCTGAAGCTCCAATATTTTGACCAGGCTGATGTGAAGAGCCGACTCAGTGGAAGAGACCCTGATGGTGGGAACAATTGAAGGCAGGAGGAGGAGGGGACAACAGAGGGTGGGAGGGTTGGGTGACATCACCGACTCGATGGACGTGAGTTTGAGCAAACTCCGGGAGACGGTGAAGGACAGGGAGGCCTGGCGTGCTGCAGTCCATGGGGTTGCAGAGTCGGACACGATTTAACGACTGAACAACAATAGGCTCATTTGTTAAACGTATGAGCGGGTGGGTCTCACCCGTGTGTCTCAGGAGCAGCCCTCGTCTGTGTCCCCTCCTTGTCACCTGCCCCTCCATGTGGCCTCACCCTGCCTCTGAGAGTCTGCCCTGCCAGGCCCATGGCACCCGCTGACCCCGTCCGCCTCCTGCCCACACTGGGGCAACCTCTGGTGTCTAACTGGCCACCACGTTTCTGCGGCCCCCAAATTGAAAGACCAACAAGCGCAGGGAGCCCCAGATGCGGCCGCCCAGCCACTCTGCTCATCCACAGGCAGGCAAAATGGCCAGCTGCCATTTCGAGTGGCCCTTTGAAGTGGAACAATCCTCCAAGGGGAAATTATGCTTGGGAAGAGTCGGGAAGGCTCCAGCTCTTTGGGGCAATAACGTGACCGTGCTGTCAAGACACTCGTCAGAACCCAGTGTGATCACTTAATGCCTCTGAGCCGGAGAGCGCGGGGTGACGGCGGGGTGGGGGGCCACTCCTGCGCCTGCCAAACGCCAGTGTCCTGGGCAGCCAGGCGGGGAGGAGGGGCCGCGCTTCCAGGAGCGTGGAGACCTGTCCTCTGAGATCCTCTCAAGGACTCTGGAACTCCGTAAAATTTTATTGAGGGAGCTGGCAGAGTTTGGCTGGAGCAAGGGGCAGCTAGGGTGGGGGGGCGGGGCGGGGACACCGTGGCCGTCTCCCTAGCGCCCAAGTTCCGATAGAAGGCGCCCGGGCAGACCTGCTGCTCTAGGACGAACTTCACCTTGGCCTTGTGCAGTGTGCGGTGAGGCGGCAGGGCCAGTGCAGCCTTGCTGGGTGTGCGTGGTGGGGGGGACCTGTGTGGGGACGGCCAGGCCCATCACCTCCTGCCTTTGTCACTGACCTGGGGACTCCGGCTGCCGAGCTCCACATGCAGCTCACTAGCAAAGCCGGGTCCACCCACCCCCCCAAACCCCGGATTCAGAGCGTCCATGGGTTGGCAGGCTCTGCCCTCAGAGCCAAGGGGCAGGCAGGTGTGTGGACCTAAGCGGGGTCAGCGCCTGCCCTGCTCTGAAGGGCAGGCTGGGAACCCCGAGCCCAGGGCCCACGCAGCCCCCAGGGGCTGGCCGCAGCACTGGCCACAGCGTCCTGCTCTGCCCTAGAGCTGCTGTAGGGAGAGCGCAGGGTGGCTCTGGACTGGCCAGACGTGCTGCCCATCCCCTCGTCGTCCTGGGGCCCGCAGCTCTGAGCTCCTCCCCCTGACCGTCCCCGGCCTCCGGTCCCCAGGGAAAAGCCACGGCACTGTGGGCCCCTCGCCCGAGGAGTCAGCGCATGGCCACCCTGCCGTGGATGCCACGTGACACGCACCCCGGAGGGTGATAAGCAAACCTCCCTCCTCGGAGCCCAGGCTCCTTCCCCCGCCTTGGTCCTCCCGTGACAGGCCTGGCAGGGCGGTCCAGACTTCAGCGTCTTTCCAAATGATGCTCATTGCGTCCGTTTATGAACGGCCTTAAAAGGAAGGCAGCAGTCCATGGAGGGCAGGGCCCGGGCATTTCACAGGGCACATCCGCTGGGATCAAAGCAGCAAGGCCTCGCCCCCCTCCCCCCGCCGTTTCCCCCTCCTCCTCCTCCCTCTCCCCCTCCTCCTCCTCCCTCTCCCCCTCCTCCTCCTCCCTCTCCCCCTCCTCCTCCTCCCTCTCCCCCTCCTCCCTCTCCCCCTCCTCCACCCCCCTCCTCCCTCCTGTTCCTCCCCCCTCCTCCTTCTCTGACCCCCAGGCTCCAGGCGAGGACGGGGCCTCCCTGTGTGAGGAAGCCTGCTCTGCCTGTCCCTGTCCCACCCCTGGCCTGCCCACCCAGGCCTCTCCCCTCACCTGCTGGGTCACAGCCCACCCTACACAGATGGCCTGCAGTCTCCAGCAGCTTCCCTGCCCAGGTCATTCTCTGACCCCTGTCCACTGAACCCACGGCCCCTCCTTGCCAGACCCGGCCTGCTGTTGCCTGACACCTGAGGACAGGCTCTGAACTCGCCTCTCAGGCTCCAACATGGAAATGGGGTTGAGGTGCACAGCCTGGACCCAGCACACCGGGGCCTGGGGGTGCGAGCGGGAGGCCACGAGCTCAGGAAGGCGCTCTCAGGGTGGGGGCTGGGGGAGGGGAGAGCTGAGCCCTGCCTTTCCTCACGCCCAGCCCCCACTCCCTCCTCCTCCAGGAAGCCTTCTCGGTTTTCCCAGGTCTCCCTTCCCAGATGCATCAAGGGAGCCCAGCCAGACAGACGACAAGGCCCACCCTGGGAGCTCAGGTCAGGTGTGTAGTGGGGACGCGGGTGCATACGGAGGGGGTCTCGGATGACCGTGGGAGGACCCCAGTGCTGACAGCCTTCCTGGAGTGACTCTCCTGGCCTCGGCTTCCTCACCTGTGAACGTGGGGAGTTGTAGGTTGTATCTGCCTTGGGGATTCGCAAAGCCAGAGATGGAGGTGGGAGCTGAGACGCCCGCCCTGCCCACTCTGACACCCGCTGGACCACAAGCAGCGCCTCCCGCCACCACAGGTGCCATGCTTCCCCCGTGCCCGCTGCACAGAGGAGGGGCCAGGCTGGGTGCCCCCCAACACACACAGCGCTCCAGAGATCTCCAGACACCTGCAGGAGAACAGGAATCACCTTTTACAAGCACCTCTGGGGAAATTCCAGAGAGACAGTGGAGTTGCCCAAGGCTTCCGGCCCAGGGGATGGGGAATGAAGCTTCCACAGCTCTGCCCGCCCTGAAATGGCAGACTGCCCTCCTGCTGCGCCCCAGGGCAGCCCTGGGCGGGGAGGAGTATTCTTGGTCAGAGGGGGCGGCCCACTCAGGCGGGGGTCCCAGACTCCTCCCGTCAGTTTTCTCCCCCCAGGAGGGGCCCAGAGGGGGCTCACCTAGGTCGGGGGGCACCGTGGATGCAGCAGCTCCCAGCACGGCTGCAGAGCTGGCCTCACGGTGCAGACAGTCTTGATGGGATCAGCTGTGGACAGGGCTCCCTGCCAAGACACCCTGGTGTCGCCAGAGGCCCCCTTGGGCCATCCTGGGGGAGGGCTCCGCCTAGGTGGGGGTCCCGCACATGCAGGCACAGAGACAGTCCCAGGACCGGCCCTGGCCTGAGGAGGGACAAGCTGGGCAACGGTGGGAGGTGTTTGGGCCACATGGTGTCGGAGCTGCAGCCAGGGACGGTGGGTCCCATGCCGCCTGGGACAAACATCTGTCCGCCCCATGATGCCGGGCTGGGCGGGCTTCGATGCCATGCGGGCTCCAGCCCTTTGGGGCACCGAGGAGGGGAGCAGGTTCTGCTTGGGGTCCCCCAGCAGCCAAGAGGCCAGAGACTGGCCGCGGGACAGAGCCAAGATTCCTTGGAGCCAAAGGGCACTGAAGGCCAGCCCCTCACCCACAGCTAGAGGCAGGCCCGGGGAGGGCTGGGTTTGCCCACGATGCTGAGACTGACACAGCTGCTCAGAAGCCCTGCCCTGGGGGGTAGGGGACTGGAGGGGGCCACAGGAGGGTCTCCCAGAGGCTGGCAGGCCTCCCGCCTGCCTGTCTGTTGGGCAACGTCACCCTGACCCGTCCCATCCCAAAGGGCCCCAGCCCCAGATGGCGCGCCCAGGCCCCGGGCAGCTCTGGGCACCCCTCCCTGCCATGTTTACAGCAGCTGCCTCTGCAGGGCGGCTCTGCACAGGCAGGCCCCACACGGCTCTTCCCACCGGGGCCTGGAGCCTGGCACCTACATCCTGCCTGCCCGGGGTCCCAGGCCCGGCCCAGCCCCGCCTGCCTGCCCACAGTGACGCCGACTCCCAGGAAGGCTGAGCTCAGCATCTGGCTTCCAGCAAAAAGCGCCGCTCTGATGACCCAGATTCGGGGCCTGTGGAAGGACGTCTGGGCCCAAACAAAAGAGAATCTCAGATTAGGACGCCGAGCATCTGCCCATCTGCTTGTGGAGGGAGGGACCCGGGGTCAGATGTCAGAAAACGACTTGCCCGGCCACAGAGCACCCCTGCCCCGATGTGGCCGCCCCTGCGGGTGGGCGGCCCCTGGGTCGTCAGCACAGTCCTGGCCCCACCATGTCCCTTTGCCTCTGACCTCAGTTCTCGCCCACCCCGACTCAGTCTGCCCTGAGCCTCCTAAGGGCGGTGACTGCAGGGGTCCCCTTGGGTGGGGCCTCCCTCTTGGGTGACAGCACTGAGACTTCTTTAGGGTGACATCCCAGCCCCCCGACACGCCTGGTGACTGTGCCACCTCCAGCGGCACCCACCGTGGAGCTGGGACCTCGGCAGGGGAGCAGTGACGTGGAAGCCCCCGGGGTGATGAGCCCCGCGGGCCCTGTGAGGGGACGGGGTGAGGGGCAGGGCAGGCCCATCCCAGGTGGGACTTCTCCAACCCAAACAGGCCTTGCTTCTTATAAAAACGCATCATTTCTCTTGTCCTGCCTGCCCTGTGCCCCCAAGAGGGCCTGGGTGAGTAGGTGGGGGGGTCGGGGGTGCCCAGCCAGGGGCCAGACTCCAGGTCCTGGAAAGCCAGGTGGTCAGGCTGACAGGGTAGGGCTGTGCCCTCGACGGTGCAAGCGCCTTTCACAGAGGATGGACAGACAGACAGCCCTTGTGTCCTTCTGTCCTTTCGAGGAAGCAGCCTATGGCCAGAGGAATAAGCAGGAGGCGCAGTGATCTCATCATGGGGCGCGGGGGGGCGAGGTGGGGGTGCTGGGTGGGCCTGGGCTGCAGAGGGCATGAGCCCCTGGGGTCCTGACGAGCCCCTGGGTCCTGATGAGCCCCTGGGTCCCGGCGGCCTGCACTGTGCCCCCGGACCCCTTGCTCAGCTGGGTTCTGTCCCCCCGGAGCCCCCTCCCAGCCCTGCCACCGCTGGAGGGAAGGAGGGAGGCCCTGAGCCAGCATGCCTGAGATGAGAAGAGGGGTACTTGGGACAGTGGCCGCTCCGGAGGGCGGTGCCGTGGTCCCTGAGGCTCTCGTGGGGTCTTACTGCCCCCAGGTAAGCCCTGAGATGAGGCTTCTCCTTTGGGCCACACCGTGGAGACTGGGGCTCGTGGGGCGGGGCGGAGCTGACCATCCGAGTTCCCTTTCCGCTCTCCACGCATCTGCCCACCTCCCCAGCTGGACACTTCGCTGTCCGAGGCTGCCTGATGTCCTCCCCGACCCACCCCAGGGCCGGGCCCGGGAGGCCCGGATACGCCTGAAAGCAGTGAGGACAGAGCCCAGTGGTCAGGCCGGGACGAGGCACGGCTCCCACCTTCCGCAGCCGCTCCCACAGCCGGGCGTCCGAGTGCCCAGGAAGGGGTCTCCCTGCCCACCTGTGCCAGAGGGGCCCGTGAGACTCTGAGTGGGGTTGAGGGGGTCCTTCCTTCCCGACACATGGACCTTGTCTGAGTGTGAGAGACCCCTGACGACACTGCCTGCCCGGCGGGGGCCGCCTCCGTCAGCCCGGCCCCTCCCTCCACGCACCACATGGTCCCGGGGCCGTGTCCCTCCACACGGGAGGCGGGGGCCCTGCCCAGCTTGCCAGGAGGTGCCAAGTGCCCGTGGCTGCCTGGGATGGACGGAGCGGGTTCAGGGGCCGAGCGACAAGGGCCAGTGGTTCCGGGTGTTGCAGGTTGAAATGAGACGCCTCCTAAAATTCAGACGTTCGAGGTCTAAGCCCAGCACCTCCAAATGTGAGCGTATTTGGGGAAGGGGCTCTTGCAGATGTAGTGTGTTAAGATGGGGGCAGACTGCAGTGAGGGCCTCCACATCCCCTCTGATGGGCCTTCTAAAACGGGAGCTTTGACGCAAGGACTCACTCAGGGACATTGAGGGTGGGGTCCTTCTACAAGCCCAGGAAGGACGAAGCCAAGAGAATGAAGCCACCCCACCCATCTGGACCTCGAACTTCCGGCCTCCGGGACTGTGCTACTGGTTGCACGGCCGGAGCACACTCACGCCCAGACCTGGGAAGTGGGCAGCCGGCCTTCAAGCAGCAAGTGGGAGGTTTGCAGCACTAACCCACCCGCCATCTGAATGCGCCAGCTTCGGGGACAGATGGGGAACGGAGGCGCTGGGCTGGGAACGGATCCGCCCACAAGGCCCGCAAGACCATGGTGGACCTGGGCCCGAATACCAGCCCGTGAGTCCCTGCCCGACCCCCAGCTTTCTTTCCAGCTGCATCGGGAGGGCCCGTCCCACCGTCCCACCGTCCAGCGGAGGGACACTGGGGGCCAGGGCAGAGGGAGAGGCAGCCGGACTTCTAGGGGGTCAGGGGGGACGCCCTAGACCCTGGGCCAGCGAGGCTCTGGGGCAGTGTGCAGACGCCTGGCGGACGGAGCGCCCAGGAGGGCTTCCTGGCAGAGGGCGAGCCACTTGGGCTGGAGGATGGGCAGGGCTGGCAGCATCTCTGAGCAAGTGGGCTGGGGCGGGCAGGCTAAGGTGGGGTGGGGGGAGTGGGCAGAACAGCCATGGGCCCGAGATGCTGGCCAAGGCCCTCCCCGTGCGTGACTGGCCCCACAGCTCCTGCCGCCCTGAGTGCCCGGGGCCCCTCAATCCACGTGTTTAATCACAGAACAGAGAGCGCGTTATGAACAACCTGTTTCACATGAAAAAGCGAGGCCATTTGCAGCCGCCCAGCCGGCCCCCCGGGACCCGGTCAGCCTCTCCCCGCCCCAGGCAGACGGAGCACCCCTGCGCCGGACGGAGGGGGTGTCCTCGAGGCGGAACTCCAACGTCCTGCTGCTCTCGGCCTTCCCTGAGAGCGGAGGCTTTATCGGACGCGAAGTGGATCCTGCGGACGCTCGCTGTCTGGCTGAGGCGGACAGCCGTGAGCCCCCTCCCCGCCTCCTCATCCCCCGCCCACCCGCACGGAAACCCAGGAGCGAGCCCTGTCTGCCAGCCCCATGTGCGGCCGCCCCACAAGGCCCTGGGGAGGCCGGACCCACGGCCCCTCCACGACCCTCCAGGCCAACTTCTCCAGCATCTCCAGGGACCCCCGGGGAGCCCAGCGCCCTGAGAGCTGCCACCCACCCCGGGAGTCCCCCTCCCCTACCCGGCACACGGGCCACGTGAGATGAGGTCAGGCCAGGCTGGGGAACGTCCTGGGAGCGGAGATGAGCACAGACCCCCGGCTTGGGGAGGGAGGCCCCCCGGGACCTCTGCTTCCTCCTCTGTAAGCCAGGCCTCAGAGGCCTGGGGGTCGGAATCAGCGCTGCTGGTGCTGCTCCGGAAGCGGAGGAGGAGGGCAAAGGCTGATGGATGAGGGCCTGCCCTGTCCCGCCCTACGGGGCTCCCTCCCGCCCCTCTAGGGAGGACAGGACAGCCAGGGGCCGGGAGGGGGGGGGGGTCTGGGAAAGGACCGGAAGGAGGGCCCTGCAGCCAGGGCCCGCGGAGCGCCTGGCACAGAGAAGCGACGGGAGCAGCAATGGGAGAAGTGATGATGGGAGCAGCGCTGATGGGCTGGGTGAGGGGTCGTGAGCGGCTCCAGGCGCCCCGTCCGCTGGGTCTGCACACGGCGCTTTGCAGCAGAGGATGTCAGCTGGGGCCCCGGGGCCAGCCTGACGCTGTCACCTGTCTGTCGCCCCCAGCAGGACCCCCGCCCCCACCCAGCACTGCCATTCTGCGGCCTTCAGAGCAGGGAAGCTGGGGGTGCCTCTCAGATGACGGGGGACCCTCCCACCCCAGCGTCAGCGCCCACTCTCAGGAGGGTCTGTGAGATGCCTGCTGGGACCCCCTGCTGAAAGCCGGGGGGTGCTGAGGCCTGGCCCCAGCGCCCCCCACCCCGCAGCATGTTAGAGGGGAGCCCAGGTGGGAACCTGCGTGTCCTGACCCCACTCTGGGACAGTCTCCAACCTATCCCCAAAGGGTCCTCAGGGGCAGAGCTCAGCCCCAGCCCCCACTCAGGACCTCCTGCCCTCGGATCCCTGGGAATCGCTTCCCCCAAGCAGGCCTGGCCCCTGTCCTCAGGGGTCTGGCCCCTTCCGGCTGCAGCAGCCAGGCTTGGGGTGTGGTTCGAGCTGAGAGCCCTTGAGCTCAGCTCACCCTTGCCTGATGGCCCCCAGCCTCTGCGGTCCTCTCGGGCTGAAACCCTTGCTCCCCAGCCCTGCGCCCCGTCTCCCCCACCCTGACTCCCCACCCCATTTGCTCTGTCCTTCCTGATTGGCTCAGAGCCCTCCAACCTCTCAGGTCTCAGGGCCTCCGCAAAGGCTGTCCCTCCCGCTCCAAGCCACCGCTCCACCTTCAAGCCCCTGCGTGAAGAGGCCTGGCTGCCCCAGGTGACAACCCTCTGGCTCGCCAGCCTGGCTCCCCTCTGCTGCGGCAACCCCCCTGGGTGTGGGGGGCACTTTGTTCTGACCCCAGCACTCCTGTGAGCTCTGGGAGGCTTGGTTCAGAGTGAGCTCACTGTTGCTAAAGGGATGTGTGAGAATGCCCACCCCAAGCATGGGGCGGGGGGGCTCCAGACGCCTTACTTCTAGGGTCTGGGGTACAAGGTTGGTCCCAGAGTTTCAGTGGGGCTGGGGGGTCCCAGCAGGTCAAGTGGCTGCAGGGGCAGGAGCCAGCTTGGCCCCGGTCTCCGTGGCGCCTGGGGAAGAACCAAGGGGTGGTGGTGGGTCAGGCACGTCCCAGAGAGGCTGGTAAAGGGCAGGCCAGCGATGGGCCAGCTCACCTGGACTTCTGGTCTTTGGTCTGGGTCTCTGCAGCCCATGAGCCCTGACCTCGGGTGTCCACACAGGACGAACCACGGGATCACTCGGACCACGCGCTGTTTTGGAGTTGAGAAAGCATTCCCTCCCTCCCTCCCTCATTCCTGCCACAGGTACTGCAGGTAGGCATGTGCCCCTCTCACCTGTAGAGCGCCAGCCAGGCTGGTCGATGGACAGAGAGGTGAGCAGGGACAGAGAAAGAATCACTCCAGCGCTAGAGGAGCCTGGTTCCTTCAGGGGGCTGGCGGCCTGCAGACCCCCTCTTCCCGCTGCAGAGAGCCAGGCCTGCGGCCCGGCCTCCCCCAACGGAGCCAGGAAATGTCTTCATAAAATATTGATTGGTTTGCACAAGCCTTGGGTTGACAGGAAGGGATGGGGCTGCTTTTGCATGTAAATGAGATTTGTTCAGGGTTTCCTTAACCCTTTCCTGCTTGGCACCTCAGACACCTCCTGGGGTTCTTCAGGGAGTGGGCAGGGGGCCTGGGTGGGCTCCGGACCGCCCAGGGGACCTGGGAGCCGGCGTGGCCAGCATCTCTTCTCGGGTACAGCCGTGAGGTCTTCCCGGGCTGTGCTCTGCCGCCCTGTTCACTGGGCCATCTGGTCTCTCTTCTGCTGGACCCAGAGATGAAGCCATGTCAGTCCCCTGCGGTCGTACAGGGCGAGGCTCCATCTCAGGGCGGACACAGACCCCAGCAGCTCTTCCGGGCCTGGCCTTGGCTCCACGTCACCTGGAAAGGAGCTTGGCTCAGGCTGGTGAGAGCTTCCGTCTTGACTCTTAAATGTCATAATCCCGCCTTGCTGATCACGCTGGATCAAAGGAGGCAGCGTTGGATCTCATCCCAGCAGCCAGGGCTCTGGGCACTGGGGAGGGGGCACGGAACGCAGAGGGTGGTGAGACGATGGGGAAACTGTCTTGCCCTTTAAGGCTCTGCTCAGGGTGAAGCAGCCTCGTGTGGCTAGCAGGATGCCCAGCAGGGACAGGGAACAGCCTCTCTCCTTACAGTGTTCGGACGGAGGGAGGAGGGAGTGAGCGAGCGGACCAGCATCCTGCAGGGCCTCAGATGGCCTGTGGGGTCTGACCTTGCTCCCTCAGAAGCCCTCGACCGCCACGAAGCCTGCGTCCACCGGCAGCCCTGGCTCATCCGGGCTGTCCTCAGCTGCTGGCTCGGCGGCCCTGCGGGCTCCGCCTCCTGTCCAGCCCCTGGGTCCCCTCCCTGCTCCTGGCCCTGCCTCTGCCCTGCTGCTCCTGCGGGTCTAAACCTCTCGCGAGTCACACACCTTTCTCAGGGACCCTCCCCCTCCCCACCACTCCCCAACCCCAGGTCCTCAGGAGGGTTCTGTCCCTCTGACCCCTCTGATACCCATTCCAATGTCAGGAGGGTTCCAGGCTGCTTCCAGGGATGGGGTCCCCCTCCCTGCTCAGTGGCCTAGAGACCAACAGTAACCCAGGAAGTAGGCAGTGCCCTGGCTTTAAAAGTCCAGACCCAGCCTGGCCTGCCGCCCCTGTGTGGCCACGGGGACCCCAAGTAGCCACAGCTGAGGAGTCCTCCAAGCTGTCTGTCCACCCACTCATCTGTCCACCTACACCCAACTGTCCGTCTTTCACCCACCCAGCCATCCAGCCAGCCAGCCAGCCATCCATCTAGCCATCCATCCATCCACCCACACAGCCATCCACCCACCCATCCACCCAGCCATCCACCCACCCAGCCATCCATCCACCCAGCCATCCATCCATCTAGCCATTCATCCATCCAGCCAGCCAGCCAGCCATCCATCCATCCACCCACCCAGCCATCCACCCACCCATCCACCTAGCCCTCACTCCTGTCTACTCAACAAACCCCAAAAGGAGTGCTTTGTGCCTCAATTCCCTCAGGTAACTTGGACTTAACTGACTTTGGAATCCTTTGGAGGACCTTTTTCACTTTTCTGGCCTTGATGCTGTAACTGGCTGGAATTTCCCATCATGCCGCAGGACCCGGGTTTACTCTACACATGAGCAAGGACGGGGCCCTGTTAGGACACAGTCACAGTCCAGGACAAGAGTGATGTCAGACCGCGCCCGCCCCGCCCATCATTAATCTCTCTGGCGGGTTAGTGTCCTTCCATCTGGAGTAAGGGCAAAGCTCTGGAGGCACTTTTGAATCTCTGGGGGGCTTTGCCACTCCTCTGTGTGTGACTTTGGCCAAGTTTTTGGCTCTGGGTTTCCAGATGGAAAACCAAAGAGTTGGACCCAACAGTGTCTCCCAGCCCTACAGGCCCAACGCCAAGACGCCGTGCTGGCTGGCTGGCCTGAGACTGCGGGGGACAGGGGAGGGACACCGGCACCGCAGGAAGCAGTCAGGCGAGCAAGCAAGAGATGCCGGGCAGCACAGGACAGCCTCGGGAGCGGCACGGGCAGGCCCCTGGTGATGAAGGGGGTCACTTCCTTTGTGTTCCCTGAAACCCACCTCTGTCCACCTGGCCCCCACTCTTTCACTCCCTCCATTCTACAGGTGCTGTGCTCCTGGAATAAAGGAGGTCAGCCCTACCCTAAGGGGTCAACCCCCAAATATGGAAGCTTCTTCCTAGGTAATTAATCGTTTTTTTAGTTCTCCAAGGAAGTGGTAAACAAGTAGCCCAGGAGTCTATTTCCTGATTTATTAATTTTGAACTGAAAAATATTATTTCCTCCTGTGTAGGATGAAAAACTAGAATGCCCTATGGCACTCCCCAGCAGGTCCCACGTCGGCTCAGGTCCCGGGATCTGCCACCTATACGCCCACATTTACATTGCTGAGGGTTTCGGTGTCCACTTCAGTATGAAATTATAAAGAAATCTTATGTACTTTGTCCTTTGCTGATTTTTAAAACTGAAAACCAATATATAGCATTTCAATACAAAGTAAATGTCACGCACATTTCTGTTCCAGCTATAATGCAGTTAACAAGGACTGAACTTACCCTCCCATTTTAAACAACTTAAGAAAAGATGAAATATCAAACAATAGTTTTGAGGCATTTGAAACACAGGCAGAGGAAGAGTATGGTTTCTGAGAGCTAGGAAGCAAAAGGAGAGGCTCCCAGCTCACTGCCGGGAGGCGCACCCAGGCCTCGCCCAGAGCCCGGGGCTCTCAGAGCTGAGGATTCAGGGGGGACGAGGTGACTGGAATTTGCTGAGCAGAGGATCTGAGGGGAGAGGAATGCTTGGTTAGGAGAGATGCGTGAGGGGACGGCGGGCTCCGGGCTCTGCACAGACTCCCCCAGAGCCTTCACAATGCAGTGATCAGGCTTGCGTGTGACGGGAGTACAGGAAATTAGTGAAGGCAAAGACGACTTGCACAAGGAGTGCTTCAGCCGTCCCGACTATGGGTGTTCACAGACCGCTTCACCCAACACTAGCAGAATGCACGACTTTCAGAGCGCACACAGAACATTTACCCAGGTTAACCGCAGTTCACATCGTAAAACAAGTGACAGTGCATGGGAAGGAATTCAGACGATGCGGGTCGTGTTAGGGGCCAAATAGAAGTAAATTAAAAATCAACAACCTAAAGATATCTGGAAAAGTCTCAAATATTTGACTGAACAGCACAAACTTCTAAATAACCAATGATTCAAAGAAGATGTCAAAATGGAAATTGGAAAGATTTTCGAACTGAGTGAAAATAAAAACCTGGCGTATCAACACCAGGGGAATGTAGCTAATGCAGAGGAAATTTCAGCACTAAGCCCCCACATTGTCACAAAAAGGAAGGATGGCAAGCCAATGACCAAAGCTTCCAACTTAAGAACTGGAAAAAAAAACAAAGTAACCCTAAGTAAGCACAAGAATGAAAATAAAGAGTAAAAATCAGTAAAAGAAAAGGGGGGAAATATAAAGAAAACCAATATAAGTAAAACTGATTGTTTTAAAAGATCAAAACTGATAAACCTCAATCCCAACTGAACAAGACAGGACTGGAAAAGGTCAGTTTTCATTCCAATCCCAAAGAAAGGCAATGCCAAAGAATGCTCAAACTACTGCACAATTGCACTCATCTCACGCTAGGACACGCTAGGACATAACTGAAGTGACTTAACAGCAGCAGCAGCAGCACACTAGTAAAGTAATGCTTAAAATACTCCAAGCCAGGCTTCAGCAATACGTGAACCATGAACTTTCAGATATTCAAGCTACTTTTAGAAAACACAGAGGAACAAGGGATCAAATTGCCAACATCCGCTGGATCATCGAAAAAGCAAGAGAGTTCCAGAAAAACATCTACTTCTGCTTTACTGACTATGCCAAAGCCATTGACTGTGTGGATCACAACAAACTGTGGAAAATTCTGAAAGAGATGGGAAAACCAGCCTCCTGAGAAAACTGTATGCAGGTCAGGAAGCAACAGTTAGAACTGGACATGGAACAACAGACTGGTTCCAAATCCGGTTCCAAATCTGGAAAGGAGTCCGTCAAGGCTATATATTGTCACCCTGCTTATTTAACTTATAGGCAGATTACATCATGCAAAATGCCAGGCTGATTGTAGCACAAGCTGGAATCAAGATTGCCGGGAGAAATATCAATAACCTCAGATATGCAAATGACACCACCCTTATGGCAGAAAGTGAAGAGGAACTCAAGAGCCTCTTGATGAAAGTGAAAGAGGAGAGTGAAAAAGTTGGCTTAAAGCTCAACATTCGGAAAACTAAGATCATGGCATCCAGTCCCATCACTTCATGGCAAATAGATGGGGAAACAGTGGAAACAGTGGCCGACTTTATTTTTCTGGGCTCCAAAGTCACTGCAGATGGTGATTGCAGCCATGAAATTAAAAGATGCTTACTCCTTGGAAGAAAGTTATGACAAACCTAGATAGCATATTCAAAAGCAGAGATGTTACTTTGCCAACAAAGGTTCGTCTAGTCAAGGCTATGATTTTTCCTGTGGTCATGTATGGATGTGAGAGTTGGACTGTGAAGAAGGCTGAGCACCGAAGAATTGATGCTTTTGAACTGTGGTGTTGGAGAAGACTCTTGAGAGTCCCTTGGACTGCAAGGAGATCCAACGAGTCCATCCTAAAGGAGATCAGTCCTGGGTGTTCATTGGAAGGACTGATGTTGAAGCTGAAACTTCAATACTTTGGCTACCTGATGCGAGGAGCTGACTCCTTTGAAAAGACCCTGATGCTGGGAAAGATTGAGGGCAGGAGGAGAAGGGGATGACAGAGGATGAAATGTCTGGATGGCATCACCGACTCGATGGACATGGGTTTGGGTGGACTCCGGGAGTTGGTGATGGACAGGGAGGCCTGGCGTGCTGCGGTTCATGGGGTTACAAAGAGTTGGACATGACTGAGCAACTGAACTGAACTGAAAGATGATCAATATCAGGAATGAGAGTGAACATCACCTAATATTCCAGTTATTATGAGGAAAAAATTGAACATTATGAAAAACTCTTCCCCAATAAATTTGACAATTTCTTTAAAGATATAAACTATCAAAATTAACTTAAGGAAAGATAGTGTGAACAGTTCTGTATCTGATAAATTGAGTTTGTAACTAAAGTCCTTAGAACAAGGAGTGCTACAGGTCCAAACAGTTTCAAGGGTGAAGTCTACCCGTATACAAAGAAGAAATAACACCAATTTTACTAACTCTTCCAGATAATAGAAGAGGTGGGGTCATCCCCATTATCATTCGATGAAGCCAGTCTTACTGTGATATTTAATCATAGGCATCGTAAAAAAAGATACCAACAAACAACATTTCTCACAAACAAGGATGCAGAAATTCCTACCAGAGTTTTGGTAGGAATATATACATACATTTATGATGTTATCAGAGAAGACAATAGCACCCCACTCCAGTATACTCTTGCCTGGAAAATCCCACGGACGGAGGAGCCTGGTAGGCTGCAGTCCATGGGGTCGCTAAGAGTTGGACACGACTGAACAACTTCACTTTCACTGTTCACTCTCATGCATTGGAGAAGGAAATGGCAACCCACTCCAGTGTTCTCGCCTGGAGAATCCCAGGGACGGGGGAGCCTGGTGGGCTGCCGTCTATGGGGTCACAGAGTCGGACACGACTGAAGTGACTTAGCAGCATGATGCTATATCGTGACAATTGAGGTTTATCCCAGCAAGGCAAAGTTGACTTCATGTCAAAAATCCATCAATAAATTTCACCATGTTAATGTACTAAAAAGGAAAAACATGTATGCTCACCTCGATGGACATGAATTTGAGCAAACTCCAGGACATAATGAAGGACAGGGAAGCCTGATGTGCTACAGTCCACGAGGTTGCCAAGAGTTAGTGATTGAATAACAATGATCATCTCAATAGAAGAAGCACTTAATGAAATGTAATATTAATTCATGGTAAAACTCAAAAAATAGGAATAAAATGAAATTTCTGCATCTGATAAAGGCCACCTACCCAAAACTTATATCTTCCTAAGATTGAGAACAAGATAAAGATACCTGTTCTCATCTTTGATTTTCTTATTGCTTTTTTTTTTTTAATTTTATTTTTAAACTTTACAATATAGTATTGGTTCTGCCATATATCGAAATGAATCCGCCACAGGCATACACGTGTTCCCCACCCTGAACCCTCCTCCCTCCTCCCTCCCCATCCCCTCCCTCTGGGTCGTCCCAGTGCACCAGCCTCAAGCATCCAGTATCGTGCATCGAACCTGGACTGGCAACTCGTTTCATATATGATATTATACATGTTTCAATGCCATTCTCCCAAATCATCCCACCCTCTCCGTCTCCCTCAGAGTCCAAAAGACTGTTCTATACATCAGTGTCTCTTTTGCTGTCTCATATACAGGGTTATCGTTACCATCTTTCTAAATTCCATATATATGCGTTAGTATACTGTATTGGTGTTTTTCTTTCTGGCTTACTTCACTCTGTATAATAGGCTCCAGTTTCATCCACCTCATTAGAACTGATTCAAATGTATTCTTTTTAATGGCTGAGTAATACTCCATTGTGTATATGTACCACAGCTTTCTTATCCATTCATCTGCTGATGGACATCTAGGTTGCTTCCATGTCCTGGCTATTATAAACAGTGCTGCGATGAACATTGGGGTACACGTGTCTCTTTCAATTCTGGTTTCCTCAGTGTGTATGCCCAGCAGTGGGATTGCTGGATCATAAGGCAGTTCTATTTCCAGTTTTTTAAGGAATCTCCACCCTGTTCTCCATAGTGGCTGTACTAGTTTGCATTCCCACCAACAGTGTAAGAGGGTTCCCTTTTCTCCACACCCTCTCCAGCATTTATTACTTGTAGCCTTTTGGTAACCCTAACCCTAACCCTGAAGTTCCTTTCCTTTTTTTAATAAAAAGTCGTTAATTAATTTATTTGCTGCATCAGGTCTTGGCTGAGGCACGTGGGGCCGTCCTCGAGGCACGCAGGGTCTTCCGCTGCAGTGTGTGGGCTCAGTAGTTGTGGTGGTGGGCTTAGCTGCCCTGCAGCGTGTGGGATCTTGGTTCCTCACCCAGGGCTTGAATCCATAGTCCTTGCTTTGGAAGGCAGACTCTTAACCGCTGGACCGCCAGGGAAGTCCCTGGAGTTCGTATCTAGTACAATAAGGCAAGAAAAAAAGACATGCAGATTAGAAAGAAATAAACTTTCTATAGAAACTATTCTGTGGGGTCCACAAAATAAAAGCTACTAGACTAATAAAGAGCTAGCAAAGTGGCAGGGTTCAAGGTCAACATACAGACCCAGCTGAATGTCTACATTGGCTTCCCTAGGGGCTCAGATGGTAAAGACTCTGCCTGCAATGCAGGACACCCGGGTTCAGTCCCTGGGTCCGAAAGACCCCCTGGAGAAGGACATGGCAACCCACGCCAGTATTCTTGCCCGGAGAATTCTGTGCACAGAGGAGCCTGCGGGGCCACAGTCCATGGGGTCACAGCAAGTCAGACACCACTGAGGGACTAACACTTTACAGTTACTTGCTGTGAGTGTATTTACACACTCACAGAAAATAATCAGAACTTGGCATTTTAAAAACTATAACCTGTAAAACACCACTAACAAATATGGAATACTTGGGCATAAATTTGACAAAAGATATGTGAGACTTCTACATCGAAAACCACAAACGTTGAAATTAAACAAGGTCAGACTAAATGGAGATGTATACCGTGTTCATGGATAAGAAAACTCAAAGTTATTAAATGTGAGTTCTCTTCATGTTGATCTATAGGTCAATGGAATCTCAATCAAAATTCCAGTAGGTTTTTCCTGTAGAAATTGACAAATGGAAACTAAAATTCACATGGAAATGAAAAGGGCCTAGAATAGTTGAAACAACTTGGGAAAAAAAATAAGGTTGGAGGACTTTATCTGATTTTAAAACTAATTTTAAAGTTACATTAATCGAACAGTGTGGTGCTGGTGTAAAGACAGAACACAAGGCCCTCCAAACAGCCAGATACACACAGTCAGTTGACTTTTGGCAAAACTGCAAAAACAATCCAATGCAGAAATAATGGTCTTTTCAATGTAACACTGGATTAAAAAAAAAAGACAAAACTTTGATCCCAAACTTACAACATATACAAAAAAATTTTTTAAATTAATCATAGACCTTAAATTAGAAAACTTCTAGAAGAAAATAGGAGATCTTTGTAACTTGGATTAGACAGAGGATTTTTTAGACATGACATCAGAGCACAATCCACAAAAGAACAAATTGATAGAAGGCACTGCATCAAAACCAGAACTTCCGTTCTGTGAAGTACATCCCTGAGAGAACGGAAGGGCAGCGGCAGACTGGGAGACCAGACTTTCAACCTGCGCATCTGTACAGGAAGTCTGTCCAGAATATACAAAAGCTCTCAAATCTCTACAAAAGGAAAACCAAGTACCCAGTGAAAAGTGTGACAAAAACCGGGACAGATGCTTCAGGAGAACTATGGGTGGCAAAGAAGATCATGAAAATGACACCATTAGTCATCAAAGAGACGCAAACGAAAGCCAGAAGGTACCACGATGTGCCTACAAGAACAACTGAAATGAAGAAGACCTACCTGCTAAGTGTCGGTGGGTGGCTGGAACCCGCCATGCACTCCAGTTGGGAAAGCGAAGTGTGCAGTCACAAGGAAAACAGTTTAACGGTTCACTGAAGAAACAAATACCCTACTGTATGAGTCAGCCGCTTCACTCCCAGAGAAACAAAGCTCATGTTTACATAAAGACTTGTGCACCAGTGTTCATGGACAGTTTGTTTGTAAGAGCTTCAAATGGGAGACAACCCAAATGTTCTCCAAGTGTAAGTGCACACAGGAACTGTGTACACGCATGCACACAGGAACTGTGTGCACGCATGCACACAGGAACTGTTCAGCCATGAAAAGAAGTGAAACTGTTGATGCTGGCAGCAGCGTGAGTGAGCCGTAAAACAATTTTGCTAAGAGGGAAAATGAGAATGCATTCTATGCTCTCCTTTATATAAAAAATCACAGAAAATGCAAACTAAACTGACCAATCCCTAAGAAAGGCAATGCCAAAGAATGTTCAAACTACCACACAATTGCACTCATCTCGCATACTAGCAAAGTAATGTTCAAAATTCCCCAAGCAAGGTTTCAACAGTACATAAACAGTGAACTTCTAGATGTTCAAGCTGGATTTAGAAAAGGCAGAGGAACCAGAGTTCAAATTGTCAACATCTGTTAGATCATCAAAAAAGCAAGAGAGTTCCAGAAAAACATCTACTTCTGATTTACTGACTACGCCAAAGCCATTGACTGTTTGGATCACGACAAACTGTGGAAAATTCTGAAAGAGATGGGAAAACCAGCCTCCTGAGAAAACTGTATGCAGGTCAGGAAGCAACAGTTAGAACTGGACATGGAACAACAGACTGGTTCCAAATATGGAAAGGAGTCCGTCAAGGCTGTATATTGTCACCTTGCTTATTTAACTTATATGCAGAGTACATCATGAGAAACGCTGGGCTGGAAGAAGCACAAGCTGGGATCAAGATTGCTGGGAGAAATATCAATGACCTCAGATATGCAGATGACACCACCCTTATGGCAGAAAGTGAAGAACTAAAGAGCTTCTTGAGGAAAGTGAAAGAGGAGAATGAAAAAGTTGGCTTAAAACTCAACATTCGGAAAACTAAGATCATAGCATCTGGTTCCATCACTTCATGGCAAATAGATGGGGAAACAATGGAAACAGTGATAGTCTTTATTTTCTTGGGCTTCAAAATCAGTGCAGATGGTGACTGCAGCTAAGAAATTGAAAGACACTTGCTTCTTGGAAGAAAAGCTATGACCAATGTAAACAGTATACTAAAAAGCAGAGACATGACTTTGCAGACAAAGGTTTGTCTAAGTCAAAGCTATGGTTTTTCCTGTAGTCATGTATAGATGTGAGAGTTGGACTATAAAGAAAGCTGAGCACTGAAGAATTGATGCTTTTGAACTGCGGTGTTGGAGAAGACTCTTGAGAGTCCCTTGGACTGCAAGGAGATCCAATCAGTCCATCCTAAAGGAAATCAGTCCTGAATTTTCATTGGAAGGACTGATTGCTGAAGCTGAAGCTCCGATAATCTGGCCACCTGATGTGAAGAACTGACTGATTGGAAAAGACCCTGATGCTGGTAAAGATTGAAGGCAGAAGGAGAAGGGGATGACAGAGGATGAGATGGTTGGATGGCATCACCGACTCAATGGACATGAGTTTGAGTAAGCTCCGTGAGCTGGTGATGGAGAGGGAAGCCTGGCGTGCTGCAGCCCATGGGGTCACAAACAGTTGGACACGATTGAGCGATTGAACTGAACTGAACAAATGGAGTATAACCTTTACAAATATGAATTATTATGTAGTACACATAAAATGTGGGCTTCCTATGTGGCTCAGTCAGTATAGAATCTGCCTGCAATGCAGAAGATGCAGGTTCGATCCCTGGGTCAGGAAGATCCCCCAGAGAAGGAAATGGCAACCCACTCCAGTATTCTTGCCAGGGAAATCCCATGGACAGAGGAGCCTGGTAGCCTATAGTTCATGGGGTTGCAATGGATTAAACATGACTTAGTGACTAAACCACCAGCAGCACACCTAAAATATATTAACATATAATATTACAAACCAACTATAACTCAATTTTTTTAAAGGAAAGAAAAAATACTGTTGAACCAAATATTAGAGAAGACACACTAATTCATGATTTGAGGGGGACAAAAACCTTCTAGTAATCTAAGAACTGGAGAGAACTTCCTTTAGTGTTAGAAATGATCAGATCCCATAGCACGTGTTATCCTGATGGTGGAATTCAGCACCACTGACCTTTCAGACAGAGAAGGCAAAGGCACCCCACTCCAGTACTCTTGCCTGGAAAATCCCATGGACGGAGGAGCCTGGTAGGCTGCAGTCCATGGGGTCGCTGAGGGTCGGACACGACTGAGCGACTTCGCTTTCAATTTTCACTTTCATGCATTGGAGAAGGAAATGGCAACCCACTCCAGTGTTCTTGCCTGGAGAATCCCAGGGACAGGGGAGCCTGGTGGGCTGCCGTCTATGGGGTCGCACAGAGTCAGACATGACTGATACAACTTAGCAGCAGCAGCAGCAACAGCCCTTTCAGAGCAGTTCCACTTTTCTGCCTCACAATGGTAGAGCGCTTAGAAGCACATTGTCCAAGAAAAAGCAATATCGAGTCTAGAAAGGGGGAAAAGCCAGAAACTGTCATTATTTGCAGGTTGTTTTTAAAGAAAAAATTCAAGGTGATCTGTAGACAACTATGGAAGTTAATAGGGAATTCAATGAATTGCAGAATATAAATTCAATTACATAAGAATTACTTGCAAAGATTCAGCCAGTCAGTTCAATTGCTCAGTCATGTCTGACTCTTTGCATCCCCATGGACTGCAGCACACCAGGCTTCCCTCTCTATCACCAAATCATGGAGCTGACTCAAACTCATGTCCATTGAGTCAGTGATGCCATCCAACCATCTCATCCTCTGTCATCCCCTTCTCCTCCCACCTTCAATCTTTCCCAGCATCAGGGTATTTTCCAATGACTCAGCTCTTTGCATCAGGTGGCCAGAGTACTGGAGCTTTAGCATCAGTCCTTCCAATGAATATCCAGGGTTGATTTCCTTAAGGATTGACTGGTTTGATCTCCTTGCTGTCCAAGGGACTCTCAAGAATCTTCAATGGCAGCACAGTTCCAGAGTGTCAGTTCTCAGCTTTCTTTATGGTCCAACTTTCACATCCATACATGACTACTGGAAAAACTACAGCTTTGACTAGATGGACCTTTGTCGGTAAAGTAATGTCTCTGCTTTTTAATATGCTGTCTAGGTTGGTCATAACTTTTCTTCCAAGGAGCAAGCGTCTTTTAATTTCATGGCTGCATTCACCATCTGCAGTGATTTTGGAGCCCAAGAAAATAAAGTCTGTCAGTGTTTCCATTGTTTCCCCATCCATTTGCCATGAAGTGATGGGACTGGATGCCACGGTCTTTGTTTTTTGTAGGTAAAGTAATATCATAAGACGCCATTAATAGTCCCCAAACAAAAGATTTCTAGGAGTATATGTGCAAAATAACGTGTGCAAGCTTTCTTGTAGGAACTTTGCTGATTGGACTTTACTGAAGTCATGAAAGACCTAAAAACGAGAGATGAACCGTATTCGTAAACAAGAAGATTCAAAGATGATGAAAATTCCCTGGATTTCCAATATATATCCAATAAGAGTTTCTCAAGTTGACTTACACAATCAACATATAAGAGCAAAGAGTAAAAATAGCCAAGACACACCTGAAGACACAGGTCAGAGGCTTTCCTCAGAGTAGACTCAGGTTGTAAAGCTACGTGCTTCAGGGATGGACACACCTGAAGACACAGGTCAGAGGCCTTCCTCAGACTAGACTCAGGTGGTAAAGCTACGTGCTTCAGGGATGGACGAGTGAAACAATGAAACTGGAGAAGCAGTTGGGACCAGGCCCACGGCGTGCGTGAACCTGGCCTGGGATAGCAGAGACTTCTTCCTCCACCGGGGAAGAGTGGGCCACAGCCACGCTCCCAGCACGACAGAAAAAAGGGGCTTCACGTCGGGTGGGTCGGAACCTGTGTGTAAAAACGCAAAACCGCCGTGGAAGTGCAGCTCTCTCACCAGTCTCACAAGGCATGAGGGGACGTTCGGTGAATCGGGCACATTAAAATTTAAAATTCTGTTCAGCAAAAGATACCATCAATAAGGCAAGAAATACAGGCCTCAGTCTGGGAGGATATATTTGCAACCAACACAACCAATAAAGTATCACTAGCCAGATACATAAATAATTCCTGAAAATCAATAAGAAAAAGGCAAACGACCCAATAGAAAAAGGAGCAGATGATAGGAAACTATAAATATCAGAGAAAACAAAGTGCAATAAATATGTGAAAAGACGCCCAACTTCACTGCTAACACTGAGAAACACAAATTAAAACAACGAGATGCCATTTTTCAACATTAGAGTGTAAAAAATTAGTAAGTCTGACACCACTGAGTGTTGCCACGAATTCGTGGAAACGGGAGCTCCAGCCATCGCTGGCGGGAGTGTAAATTGGTGTAGAAGCTTCGGACAGCAATTTGTCAATACTTGATAATGATGATGGTGGTTAGCACTTAGAGCGTGCCAGGCACAGTTAAAGTATCCCACGTAGGGCTTCACGGAAAGCCGAAGAGGCACACCCCACAAGTCTGAAATGCTAGCCCCAGCGGAGAGCCTCCGCTCGCAGGCCCCTGCAGATGCCCCTGGTGGGATGGCTGTCTGTGCGCGTGGAAAACCAGAAAGGCTCAGAGACTTCCTTAGTGGGGAGGGACCCGTCTGTCCAGTCTTATTCCCACCTACCGCAGTCAGAAGCAGCACAGGGCCTCCCGCACTAGGGTTACATCCATCGACATGAATGTGTTTCAGAAACTTGATGCGAGTGGAACAGGCAAGTTGCAAGAATTTCTCACTCTTTTCCTGTTGATGTAAACTTTAAAACACAGCAACGACTGTTGCGAGTGTGTGCATGCGATTAAAAAGTGTAACTGTGTAAGTGGGAATGATATGCCCCAACAGCCCAGTGCTCCTCCCTTGCATGCCTCCTGGAGCTGTCTGTCTGTCTGTCTGTCTGCAGGAGCTGAAGCCTCTGGAACACGCTCAGGAACCCAGGACTGGCTCCAGGGTTTGGAAACTGCAGGAAGTTCCTTCTGTCGCCTCCAGGACATTTAACATTTGAAATCTACGAATGTGACTCGTTGGAATTAAGGAAAGCAGAAGGAACACAGACAGAGTGTTTGTTAAGATCCCGCCTCCATTCAGGATGGGAATCCTTCTCGTGGTGGAAACAGGGGAGATCTCATGCTCGGTGAAGCAGCAAAGACTCCGGGTAAAATCTGGGGCAAGCTGAGGCTGTCAGCCTCGCACTTCTGCTCCACGGGCAGGCCCAACCGGAACAGCGTGCTTTCTGAGAGCCATGAGGTCCAGAAAGGAAGAGGCACAATCTGTGACTTGCTAACAGTGTCATCCGGGGAAGAAAAACAGCAACAGCAAATAATAATAATGAGAGTTTAGTAAGACAGAGGCAAGACCAACATCCGAAAAGCCATAGCTTCACTGCGTACAGCAGGAATAACCGCTTAAAAGAAGCATTCGTCCTCATTTGCCAACAGCCAGAAACACTGGAAAACATCTTGGGGGAAAAGAGCTAAGAGAAATGCAGACTAACCTATTCGAGGAAAAGATGAACTTGACCACACACACGACAGAAAATCTGAGCAAGTGGGGGAGAGCTCTTCTCACGGGAGAATCCTGACCCATGCTCGCACAGCGGGACCTCTGCTGCGCTTTGGTTCAGTTCAGTCGCTCAGTCGTGTCTGACTCCCGCGACCCCATGGACTGCAGCACGCCAGGCTCCCCTGTCACCACCAGCTCTCGGATGGAGTTTGTCCAAACTCATGTCCACCGAGTGGGTGATGCCTACCGTGCTGCACCTGCAGAAAAGAAAACACCCAGGCGGAGCAAAGCCAAACCCGAAAAAGCGCAGTGAGCACTGGACTCGCAGACGAGGCACAGAGTGTCCAGGACAGGCCCGTGCGCTGTCCAACGCGCATCCCACCTGGGGCAGGACGGGGGCCACGGATGTGTCTGGAACAGGCTGCCCGGGGGCACAAAGTACAAGTACATTCCTAAGTCATGAACACAGGTAAAGTCTGCAGATTAAAGACGTAGCTGTAAGGACACACGCAAAGATAAATAATGCTCGATTTCACTGGTAATCAGAGCCCAGAAGGAAATGAGATACTATTTTTTACCCATAAAATTGGGGGAAAGATAAAGGATTAATACTTTCTAACGACGACAAAACTGTAAGAAAAACAGCCCCTCTCCTGTGCATGATTTTTTTATAGTCTTTTCAGAAAGCAATTTAGAATATCCATCAAAAACATCCACGTGTCCCCTCTCCCCACAGTCAAGCTCGCCCTCTGAGATCTCTGCTCCCGGAGACAGGGACACACAGGACGGTGAAGAGTCATGGGCAGGGAGTGCTGGGGTAGAAGAAAATAATTAGAATAGAAGGAAAAAGAAGTCTTCAGTTCTTCATCAGCAGAGGCGAGTGTGTTGCACAGAACATCATCCGCAGGACTAAGAAGTCAAAATATAAACAGAAAATAAAACAAGGTCAGGCTGTGAGTGCCAGCTCGAAATCTCCCCAGGACGTTGTGTTAGATATAAAAAAGGAGTCGCAGACAAGCCATGAAATATGTATGATTCCATTTGTGCAACGGCGAGATCGCCAGACGCAAGTGTGTGTGTTATCTGGTATGTACACGTGCACGCGCCCGCAGACAGTGCGTCCAGGCGCCTCCCGGCCGCCCAGGCAGAGGGGAGGGAGCCGGCTTTGTGCTCAGGTCTCGGCCACGTGCACACACGGTCCCCAGACACGCGTCCCTGTGTGACTCATGCAATTCAAACAAACGCCTGTGACGATGAAAGGAAATTAGCACAGGCAGCTCCGCGCACGGGCCTGGAGCTGAAAAAAGAAAGACATGCGAGAAATAAAGGACACGTGAGAAAAAGGAGTGGGGCTTGAGGTGTCAGGGGACAGACACCCCTGGAGCCCTGGGCAGGGAGACGTCCGGGAAGCGGAGGGGATGGCCAGGATGATCTTGGGGCGTGAGCCGGCCAGGGGGAGCTGCTGGGTGACCCAGGAGGGACAGGCACTGTGGGGGTGGTCAGGAGAAGACCTGGGCCTCGAGAAGGGTGCGGCAGCTCAAGAGACGAGCCCCAGACTCAGCAGGAACCTTGGAGAAAGGGAGCCAGCAGGGTGGGTGCGGGGAGCTGGGGAGGGCCGGCTCGGTGGGCTGGGCTGGTTGACGTCTTCCTCTTTTTTTTTTTCTCTCATTATTTTGCTGTCTTCTGGCACCTAGTATTACTGATGATAGCTCTTGTGACAATATGCTTTTGGATTTTTGGCCACACTGCCTGGCGTGTGGACCTTAGTCCACCCACCAGGGATGGAGCCCCGCGTTAGGAGATGGGGTCGTAACCTCTGGGTCACCAGCGAAGTCCACGCCTGTGCCTTTGTGAAGACGGGAGCCGTGAGAACTCCCCGGGCCTGGGGCGGGGAGAGAAGGGGGTGTGGGGGGTCTCAGGGGCCTGTCCCCCATCTTTCTGGCATTGGAGGCAGGGCTCGGCGAGATTGGGGGTTGGGGACAGAAGGGAGGAGGCTTGGCGGATGGTGGGCCACACGCCCTTAACAGGTGGGATTGCTAAGCAGGGTCTGGGGTCCTTGGGGTCAGGCCCACATGACTCTGGAGACGCCACCAACCCAGCATGAACGTTCTTGGGGGCCTGGACGGTGGGGTCGTCCGTGGTGGGTCCTCCCCGTGGCTGTGAGCAAGGGTCAGGGGCCACAGGAAGGGGGGCGGTACAGGGCAGTGAAGGAACCCAGGGCTGGGGGGCTGGGGGCCAGAGAGGAATGGAGCCCTGGGGGTCGGGAAGGGTGTGGGGGTCTCGGGGGCCCCGACGGGGCCGGAGAGCCCGCTATCGGGCCCCCGGGCCAGGGCTGGAGGCACAGAGGCGGTGCCCCAGGGGGATGCAGGTCCACACTCGGTGCCCACCTGGATGCCTCCCGGGCCTCGAGCGGGGCCAGCACCTCACTGCCGCACGGATGTCAGCGCCCGTGTGCCCCGATCTGGACTGCGGAAGGTGGGACACCCGGGGGCGAGCCTGCAGGACAGAGGGGCTGTGACCACCCTGATCCTGTACCCGGACCCCTGAGCCCGGCGCTCAGAGGGCAGCGTCAAGAGACAGGACACCCGGCCACCTAGCCCCCGAGAAGCTCCGTGAACAGATCCCCCAGCAGCCCGCACGTGGGGTCAGAACCAGACCCATGGCTTCAGGCCTCCGGGACAGGGGTAGCACCAGCAGGGGCCGCCCACCCTGCCCGCAAGCGTGGTCCCCCAGGGAGGGTGAGCAGGGCAGGGCAGTCTGGGGCTCGGCGGGTATCCCCGTGGGTGTGAGAGTCGGGGAGCTGCTCGTGGTGATGGAGAAAGTGGACCCCATATCCTACCTCCTCAGCAATCTGCGTTCAGGAAGAACACTCCCGGGGCAAGACGTGAAGATTCAAGTCTGCTTTGGGGAGGAAAGTGGCTTTCGGGTTAATGATAAGCCAATGCTTTTTTCCACGCTTGGGTGTGTCTGTTGAGTTTGGGTTCAACCTGGTCATTCAGGGAATGGCTGGAAATGCTGGATTTCTGAAGCCTGGGGACCGCTTTGGGGGTGAGGGAGGGTCGTCTCCAGCAGCAAGGCCCCAGCCCGAGTTCCAGGAGGGAAGATGACGCCACGCAGCGTCCACCGACCCTGGGACGGGACTTTCCCTGCTTTTACACGCGCGCCGGTCCCATCAGGAAGGCACAGACAAAATCGTCCTAACTCATTCCTCACCAAGAAAAGTGATTATGATGCAAAGTCAGCTCCTTACAGTGCATATGACTTCAATATCAGTAAACTCCCCTTAAATATTAGATGCCGTGAGGAAATATTAGTTAAATTATCACAGACTAATATGATCAGTTTCCTCTAGGATAAAATGTGATAAATGGGTTTTAATAAACTAAGGAGAATTATACGCGTCATATTCGTGGTTCCTGTCAATTTTATTTAGAGTGAAATGCCATTGCGATAATTAGTTGGGTTTTACTGTGTTCATTAAAAGCTTTTCTAATGACCGCTTGGAGGAATAAGTGAAATTAATTTCCTTCTAGAACATCAGAGAAATTCATCAAACAAACAAAAAGCAAACCCTGGGGCATGTGTGAGGCAGGGTGGGGGCCCGTGGTCTGTGTGCCCGGCCCTGGGGGTGGTGCCTTCCTGTCCCGGGCATCGGGACCACCCAGGGGAAGGATGCAGGTCCCCGGTGGAGGCTCTCCCTCTCAGATGCCACTGAGCTGTGACTTACACGCCTCCTCCTCCAGGCAGGATTCCTTGACTCTTCCAACCTCAGGGCCCTCTCCTGGTCTGACTCCCAGACCACGGCTCCTGCAGCTCCAGAGGCTGAAAGCAGCTACCCGGGCCCAGCCCAGGGACACGTCTCCGAAGGGCTCAGGGGCCAGAAACCAGGATCTGCTGGCATCTGTCCCCTGGCCACCTCCTTCCAGCCCCGCTGGGAGCCCGCGTGGCCTCCAGGCAGCGGGTGTGGGCAGAGGGGCTGCCTGGGGAGCCTCATGGGGGGACCTCGTTGGTCACCTGATTGAGGCTGCTCGGCAGTGAACGGGGAGCTCAGACCAGGACGCCGTCCATCTGGTGCCGGACGCCATGATCCTTCCCACACACCCGTGCGCGGAGGGCGGGGGCCTCAGGTCAGGTGGCACGACCTGAGACGCTCACTGTGAGCCCCAGCACACAGGCTCACACCACACGCTCACACCACACACTCACACCACAAACAATCATACCACACACACACACAACACACACACTTACACCACACACATACTTATACCACAAACACACAGCACACACACTCACACCACACACACACCACACACACACCACACACACACACACCATACACACACCACACACTCACACACCACACACACTCATACACCACACACACACACACCACACACACTCACACACCACACACACACACCATACACACACCACACACTCACACACCACACACACTCATACACCACACACACACACCACACACATTCATACACCACACACACACCACACACTCACATCCCACACACTTATACCACACACACACACAACACACACACTCTCACCACACACACCACACACACACTCACACACCACACACACACACACACCACACACACACCACACACGCTCACACCACACACACACACACACACCACACACACACCACACACGCTCACACCACACACACACACACCACACACAATACACACCCTCACACTATACACACTCACACCATACACATACACTCACATCACACAACACACCACACACACACCACACACACTTACACTACACACATACTTACACCACAAACACACAGCACACACACTCACACCACACACACACCACACACTCACATACCACACACACTCATACACCACACACCACACACACCACACACACATACCACACACACACCACACAGACACCACACACACACACACCACACACACACACTCACACACCAACACACACCACACACCACACACACGACACACACACAACACACACTTATAAACCACACACACACACACACACACCACACACTCACACCACACATACTCATACCACACTCACACACCACACACACACACTCATACCACACACATACACACACCACACATACTCACATACCACCCACACTCACACACCACACACACACACAGCACACATGCTCACACACACACACACACCACACACACACACTCACACACCACACACACATACCTCACACACACTCATACACCACACATACATACACCACACACCACACACACTCACACACCACACACACCACACACACATTACACACCACACACACACCACACACACACACCACACACACTCACACACCATACACACTCACACACACTCACATACCACACACATTCACTCACCACACACACACCTCACACACACACACCACACACACACACACACCACACACACACCACACACGCTCACACCACACACACTCACACACCACACACACTCACATACCACACACATTCACTCACCACACACACCTCACACACACACCACACACACTCATACACCACACACACACACCATACACAGTCACACACCACACACTCACACACCACACACACTCACATACCACACGCATTCACTCACCACACACACACACCACACACACGCTCACACACACACACACACCACACACACACACACTCACACACCACACACACATACCACACACACACTCATACACCACACATACATACACCACACACCACACACACCACACACTCACACACCACACACACACACCATACACACTCACACACCACACACACTCACACACCAAACACACACCACACACACCACACACATTACACACCACACACACACACACACCACACACACACCACACACACACCACACACACACACACACCACACACTCACACACCACACACACACACACACACTATACACAGTCACACACCACACACAGTCACACACCACACACATTCACTCACCACACACACCTCACACACACACCACACACACTCATACACCACACACACACACCATACACACTCACACACCACACACACTCACATACCACACGCATTCACTCACCACACACACACACCACACACACGCTCACACACACACACACACACCACACACACACACTCACACACCACACACACATACCACACACACACTCATACACCACACATACATACACCACACACCACACACACTCACACACCAAACACACACCACACACACCACACACATTACACACCACACACACACACACCACACACACACCACACACACACCACACACACTCATACACCACACACACACACACACCACACACTCACACACCACACACACACACCATACACACTCACACACCACACACACTCACATACCACACACACACACACACCACACACTCACACACCACACACACACACCATACACACTCACACACCACACACGCTCACATACCACACACACACACACCACACACTCACACACCACACATACACCACACACACACACACACACCACACACTCACACACCACACACACACACCATACACACTCACACACCACACACACTCACACACACCACACACTCACATACCACACACATTCACTCACCACACACTCACACACCACACACACACACCATACACCACACACACACACACACCACACACTCACACACCACACACACACACCATACACACTCACACACCACACACACTCACATACCACACACACACACACCACACACTCACACACCACACACATACACCATACACACTCACACACCACACACTCACACACCACACACACACACCATACACACTCACACACCACACACACTCACATACCACACACACACACACACCACACACTCACACACCACACATACACCACACACACTCACACACCACACACTCACACACCACACACACACACCATACACACTCACACACCACACACACTCACACACACCACACACTCACATACCACACACATTCACTCACCACACACACACACCACACATATGCTCACACAGCACACTCATACCCACGTGCACTCACACGCCCCCCCCCCCCCCGCCGCCGCCTCCGCGGGGCCTGGGCGGCACGGCCCTCCACTCGTCACAGCAGCCCTCCTGGGGGTCCCTCCGGGCCCCGCCCGACTGTCCGGGCCCCACTGCTGCCTCTGCCTCGCCCTCCCTCGGGCACCTGAAAGCCGCCGCGGAGCCTCACTCCACTCGCTGCTGGCCTGAAGGAGAGAGGGTCCTCCTGCCGCTCGGGCGGAGGGGCACCGCACGGCCGCGAGGGGCGGCCTGGGCCTCAGCAGCGCCGGCCATCTGTGCAGGCTCGGGAAGCCGCACCGTGAATGCGGACGACGGGGGGCTTCTTTTCTGGGGTTGGACAGCCGCCGCCAGGCCGCCCCCTGGGCGCCTTCCCACTGGGGACGTGGGCCCTGCGTCGCTGCAGGTTTGGGGGCCTTTTCAGCCTGTGCTTCAGCCCCTCAGGGCCCTCAGGTGGGCTGGCAGGGGGCCCAGGGGCCACCCAGGCCTGGTCTCCGGCTCTCCAGGGCGTCCTCTCGGGGCCAGCAGGGAGGCTCTTCTCCACTGCCCGACCTGTGAGACCACCCAACTCCACCCTAGGCTCACCTACCCCCATCCAGCCGACACACACACGACTCACTCACGACCAGACCCCTCTCAAGGCTGCTCCCAGGCCTGGGGGGACAAGCCCAGCCCAGGCCAGCCAGCAGGGGCCAAACCCCCAGAAGTTTGGGGGGTCCCAGCCCCCCGACCCCCACAAGGGGGCCTCCCTTCATCCCCTGGGGCCTCCCTGGGAACTGCCCCGTCCAGCCTTGCGCTTTGCTTGTGGTGGGGAGGAGGGAGAAGCCTCTGCGGAAGCCCAGCCTGAGGCGGCTCACCCCACCGGCTGCCGCCCCGACCCTGCGAGGGGTGCTCATCACCTTCGCGGCCCCTGAGCTCTGCGGCAGCAACGCGCTCCCCACCTTGAGTCACTTCCTCAAAGCCACCCTCCCGACCAGCCTGCGTGACCGTGCAGGCCTTCCCGGGCGTCCTCGGCCGCTCCCCCCACCCCCGCAGCCCTTACCACGCCAGACAGGCCCTGCGGAGGCTCAGCCCCGAACCCCACCTTGATCCCGCCAGCCCCACGGCCCCGCCTCTGCCTGCTCTGCTCAGTGTCCGACGGCGCAACTGTTCAGAGAATCCTTGGTGAGCGAAGGTTCTGGCACACCTGCCTGATTCCCTCGCACCCACGTCCCGCTGTGTGCTGGGCCGTGTCTTGCACTTGCGATCACAACGGCGCAAAGTGGACTCTGCTAAAGAGCAGTGTTTTAGTGTGTGGGAGGGGGTCTATGCAATTTTTTTCTTTTACTTTAAAAGTAGTTTGGGGGACTTCCCTGCCGGTCCAGTGGTTAAGACTCCACACTTCCAATGCAGGGGACACAGCTTTGATCCCTGGTCAGGGAACCAAGACCCCACAAGCCTTAAGGCGTGACCCAAAGAAAAAAGGTAGTTTGGTGCTTGTTAGAAAAGTATAGCCTGTAATGGACTGAGTGTGCCCTCCCCCCAGATTCACATGTGCACGCCTAACCCCCAAGGTGATGGCATTTGAAGGCCGGTCTATGGGAGGTGACGAGGTCCTGAGAGTGGAGTTAGTGCCCTAATAAGAGACCCCCGAACTCCCCCACCAGTGAGGACACAGTGAGAAGACCTCGACACTCTCTATGAACCGGAAAACTGGTCCTCACTCAACGCTGAATGTGCTGGTGGTTTAATCTAGACTCGCCGCCGCCAGAACCGCGAGGAGTAAATGTCTTTTCATAAGCCGCCCCGTGTGCGGGGGCTCGGTCACAGCAGCCCAGACGGGCGGAGGCGAGCACGCACACGACCCCTGTCAGATGAATCTGCAGTCTTAGAAGGAGAGCTCCTAGCTGAACAGGGAGAGCTCTGACGGTGGGGTGTCTGCTGACGGATGGCCCCGCCGACTAGCACACAGCGGGGACTCGGACCGTAACAGGTTGGAGGCTCCTCTCAGCAACAATGTGGTACCAGACCAGGCGGAACCCTGGCTTCCCCCAGAGCCCGCCTTGGGAATGCATCTTGATTAGGGAAGCTTGGGGCTGGAAGGCAGGGAGATAGTTTTGCATTAGAAGTGTTTGCTGAGAGTGACTCTGCAGACGGGTGATTTAGCTGGTAATCATGCCAGCCGTGTTGTTTATTCCTCATTAGAAGCCGCACCTTGTGGCTGGTTAGAGCAGCGAGGGAGAGACACACTCAATTAAGCTGGGTGAGCAGCATGCACAGAGCCGGCCGGAGACCAGGTACAGCGTGAGAAGTCTCCACGCAGGCGAGTCAATCAGGGCGCCCTAATTGGAAAGTAGTCATAAAAAGTAATTGAGTTTAATACATAATTTAGATCATTACCTGTTAAGTTAATGCCTCCTGCTTAGGTGTGGGGAGAAAATTATTTATCTGGTAGACGGGAGGATTTCATTTGTTTTTATAATAGAATGTTCGCCAATTGACTTTAATAAGAGCAGTTTGTTCAATCAGATTCTGAATTGGCGCGTAGGCTGGAAGTTCATATGTTAATTTGGACACGCTCTCCCTGGCGCTTCCTCCCCCGAGCGCCTGGTGTGTTCCCGGGGGCTCTTCTGCCTTCCCAGCCCAGGTCCGCTCCACGGAAACTCGGTCCGTGTCTCTGATGTCTGAGTGGGAGGCCGTTCGGCTCCTGAGTTCGTCTTCCTCATTTTTAGATTTAGAAGAAGAGAGATTAAAGAGATTGCTGCTTTACTGGTGGGCCTTTTTCCTCTCAAAAGCAGTCCTCTGGCTGCAAACAAGCGCTTCTGTTAAATGCCGAGGAGGAGCTTAATAACCACCCCTCACTGGAGTCTCCCTGTCTGCAATTCATTGACTCATCTGTCTTTCTCAGCAATTGTGTGAAGTCAGGCGCCCTCACTAACCCCGTTCCCACAGGAGCAGGCAGAGGGGCCCGGGACAAGGGCTGGCTGTGAATGAGGGCTTACCCTACAACTGCTGGGTGGGGAAGAAGCTTGGATCCCAGCTCCTGGGTGTGCAGCCTCAGGCTGGTCGGGTCATCACCACTCCGGGCCTCAGTCTTCAGACCTGCAAAATGGGGATAAGAAGGTGAGGTGTTGTGAGGATGGAGGAGGCCATGCTGCTGACTGTCGGTCCTGGCCCGCCTACTTGAGCAAGCTTCCCTGCCCCACCCCCGGCTGTGCACAAAGCAAGAAGGCACTTGAGTGAGAGGCAGGAGACCCTCCCCTTACCCCCTGCAGCCCACGGGAAGGTGGGGTCCCTTCCTCTCTCAGCCTCGGTGTCCTGTCTACAAAGCAGATGATGACAACCCCTTCCCAGGGGCTGCAGCTGCTGTTGATCCCCCTCCCTGCCCCCATCATCACAAGTCTTGCTGACAGGCCACGGGGCTTTCCTGGGGTTCACCAAGGAGCAGCTGGCCTGAGGACCCCAAACCCCCATCACGGGGAGCTGGGCTGGGTCGCCAACCCCACACAGCTCCTTTGTCAGCCTTGAGGACAGGAGGCCCAGGGCGCACGGCCTCCACCCCAGTGAGCCTCCGGCCTCTCCAGCCCCGCGCTCTGTGTTTCCCTCTGGGTAGGGATACTGGAGCAGGCAGCCATTCCCTTCTCCAGGGGATCTTCCCCACCCAGGGATTAAACCTGTGTCTCCTGCATTGCAGGCAGATTCTTTATCAGCTGAGCCACCAGGGAAGTGCAAGAATACTGGAGTGGGTAGCCATTCCCTTCTCCAGGGGATCTTCCCCACCCAGGGATCAAACCTGGGTGTCCCGCATTGTGAGCAGATTCTTTACCAGCTTAGCCACCAGGGAAGCGCAAGAACACTGGAGTGAGTAGCCATTCCCTTCTCTAGGGGATCTTCCCCACCTAGGGATTGAACCCAGGTCTCTTGCATTGCAGGTGGATTCTTTACCAGCTAAGCCACCAGGGAAGCCCACGTTTCCCTGGCAGCACTTAGTAAAGGTGAGCCCCTTCTTCAGCCCACGTCACTGCCCACTTCCTGTGGGGACGGCTTCTGGAAGGCAGATATCACTGAGACCTGGGGTGTGGGGGGTCTCCACTCTGAGACACAGATGGCCCCATGCAGCCCCCGATGGAGCAGGCAGCTCGGGATCCACCCTGAAACCCACGGGAGGCGGAAGCTGGGGGTCCCGGGGAGTTACACCCACAGAATGTTGGAATCAACATGTTTAGCTGTGAAGCCCTGAGGTTATATAATATCACAAAAGAAAACAGTGGTGTAGAACAGGGTTTATAAAATCTGGGACTTTTTAAACAGGCCTGGGACTTCCCTGGTGGTCCAGTGGTTGAGACTCTGAGCTTCCAATGAAGGCATGTTCGAACATGTTCCATGTTCGATCCCTGGTCAGGGAGCTAAGATCCCACATGCCACATGGCACAGTGAAAGAAAAAAAAAATAGGCCTGAGCCCTGGAGACACCTGAGATGCAGTGAGGGGGAGGGGAGGGGGAGGGGAGGGGAGGGGGAGGGGAGGGGAGGGGCGGGGAGGGGGAGGGGAGGGGAGGGGAGGGGAGGGGGAGGGGAGGGGAGGGGGAGGGGGAGGGGAGGGGAGGGGCGGGGAGGGGGAGGGGAGGGGAGGGGAGGGGAGGGGGAGGGGCCTTTCCACTCTGGAGACTCTGCCACTGCAGAAGCTTCCAGAGGAGAAGGGGGAGGGGAGGGGAGGGGAGGGGGAGGGGAGGGGGAGGGGAGGGGGAGGGGAGGGGGAGGGGGAGGGGAGGGGGAGGGACCTTTTCACTCTGGAGACTCTGCCACTGCAGAAGCTTCCAGAATCCTTGCCTCCCGCAGCCCCTCATGGCTCCCAAAGCCCAGGTGTGTACGCCTTCTGCAAACTCCCCCCACTCCCGGTCTCCTGACACGGCCAGGCTCGGCTCTGGACTTAGGGACGAGCTGGGGTACGTCCAGAGGAGCCCCCAGCTCACCCCAGGCTGCGGCAGCGGGGAGGCCTGAGGGGACAGCCCTAGCACAGGGCCCATGGGGAGGGGAGGGGGTGACTCCAGTGTCCTCCCATCCCCCACCATCCCCCACCATCCCCCAGGTGGCAAACGGGTAGCAAACGTCCCTCACCAAGCCCTGTCTGTCCCTGAGTCCTGCTTGGTGCCGGGCCCGGGGGCAGCTGAACCACCCAAACGGTCACTCGGTGACTCAGAGACAGGGTGGGCAGGTGCCCAGTCTCGGGGTGCTGGGACCTCTGGGCCTTCCCGGCAGAACGTGGAGCCACGGAGAACAACGAAAGAGGGAAGGAGTCCCCGACGGCTGGAGAGCCGCGCCCTGCCCTCCGCCAGCACCAGCCTCAGAACATCCCCACCCGTACCGCCAGGCACAGCAGCCACCAGCCGTGCGGGCCACAGGGCACTGGGCTCAAGGCTCACCGGGACCAGCTCATCACCTTTCACGTCAGCAGGCTTGTAGGCTGGTGGCCCCGTAACTGGCGTCATACAAGGTCACAGCCGGTGTCCGCCCGGCGGACCGAGGAGGCACGGCCCTCCGCCACCGAGAGGCCCTCGGCCGTGGCCACCGCTCCGGAACAAAAGGAAGAGCTTGTTTACAAATTGTCCGCTGAAATTTAAGTTGCCAACATTGGCATCAGGCCTCGCCTGCCAGGCCACCCGGATTGGAGGGTAATTTATGAAGATTGCTTTACCTGCGGCCGCGCTGGTCTGTGCCGGCAAGTAATTCACACCAGGCTCATTTCGGATGCAGTCAGAGACCCCCGTATTTCACCATGACAATGTAATCACAGAGCCACATTAAAAAGTCATTATTGTTTAGAATCCAGCTTGGTTTGAAAAACACTTACTATAAAATTCAACAGCCTTTGTAAATTACCGAAAGGTTTACTCAAGAATGCTAGGTGCCATGATTTAGACGGGGAACTTACCACGTTATTGATTCTGTGGGATTTTGTCAGTTCCTGCATTTACGGGGGATGATTAGTGAGTAATCCGAGTAATAAACCCCTCCCTGTTGGTTCGTAAATAACGAAGAATTGAACTTGCATCCTCAAATTTCCCAGGCAACCTGCTCCTGCTCTGAAGAGTCTGAGACTCCACTTTGGGCGGTATTGTGGGGAGTCTGGAACTCCATCGTCTGGAGGGCAGAGGACGGTGAGACTTTGCTTCCCGGCCCCTGGGAAGGGCTGGATGCAGTGTCCCAGGAGAGCAGCCGCTGAGCCAGGACTCTGCCAGGTGGGGTTTGCGGCTTTATGAGCAAGAAGTCCCTCATGGGCCACTGCAGAGGCTGGGCTCGGGGACTCCGTCCTGGGGAATCCTGAGAGCTGGGAGCAGCCATAGGCTAGCCTGAAACACGATGACCATGTGGGGCCTGGAGAGGCTGGGGACCCCGGAGCTGGGCCGTCAGCACAACCTCTGCCCCAGCAGACAAAGATGGGGGCCCCCCCAACGAGACCCCCATCGGTCAGCTGCAGCTGAGAACCCAGCTGCCCTGACCCCGGCCCAGGATTCGCCCTCAGCAGCCCGGGTCGCCTGGAACTAGTGGATAGTTTCTAGAACACCCTCCACGTCAGTCCCGCCTTAGGAGCTCACGGCACACACAGCACGTTGGAGACCCTGCCTTGCGGAAGGTGCTTTCCTGAGTTCTGTCGTGTTTCCTGCCGGCTCTCACACGCCTGTGACCGCAGCACACCTGCCCACACTCGTGGGGCTGCCTGGGGAGCAGTCTGGGCCTGCCTCACACTCAGCTGGTACCCTGCACATGGACACAGGGCTCGTGGCCCCCACACACTGACAGCTGCTCCCGGGGCACCTCGGGGTGGGCTGAGGCCCCACGGCGCGTCTTCCCCACAGAACCCAGCTTTGGACTGGGGCACAGGAGCCGCTAAGCAAAGTAGACGCTGACCTTGGAGACAAACTGGGCTGAACCGACGTTGACGTCGACTGAACCGAAAGTGGACGGGAAAGGAACAGAAGCCACGTGCTAACTGAGCCAAATGGAGCCCAGCTGGGAATGGATGAAAACCAAACTCCACTGGAAAGTTAGCACCGGGCGGGCGGTGGGTACCGGCCGGCCCCCGCCCACCGAGCTGGAGGAGAGGGCACAGCCAGGGAGGCACTGACTCTGCCTAGCCCTGGGGAGTGCGCGGGTCAGCACTGCTACTGGGAACGGAAAATTAAAGAAAATGCCTGCCGCTGGGTGTCCCCTAACATGCCTGACGCGGTCCACGGAGGACGTCTCCAGAAAAGCAAAGACCCAGACCTCGGAGGCCCCGGCTCATGCACGCCAGGCCCCTGAGACGCGCCTGTACCCGGCGCCTTTGCAGGGCTCAGGGCGGGGGGCACGCGGTGCACGCTAAGAGCAGTCCACCGGGAGGGACGGCTCTGAGTCCCGGGGCCTGGCTCCCGACGGGTGTTCAATTATCATCTGTTGAAGATGAGCGTCCTTGAGACGCTCTCAGCCGCCTCCTCCAAGCGCATATCTGGGACAGTTCTTCTCCTCTTTCATTTCCACCCTGAGCTCTTTCCATTTCCACTCTCTCACTTTCCACCCTGTTATCCTATTCTGCCACCTTAGCAGCTCCTGTTTTCTCCTATTTCTTCTTCGTCCCTGCGCTCCTCCCCCACCCCACCCTGACTCCCCGGGGATCTCTGGTCTCTATCCCAGTGTTTTATCACAGGATAGTTGGAACATTCCAAACAAATTACACAGGACGGTTTGTACTCACCACCCGGACCTACCAGACGTTAGCGTCCGGCTGTTTGCTTCGGGTGATGTTTTCAGAAGTGCTGCGTTGAAACGGAGGGGGCCCCGGGCAGCACCCACCCATCTGATCTCCCTCTCTTCTCTCGGCAGCCTCACTGGTCACGTCTTGCTATCTTTACCACAATATAGCGTGTTGTTTTGTAAAGATACTTGTATTTTAAAGCTTTGCACAAACGATATCAGACCCTGTGTGTAATTGCGCATCTTTTTTGTTTGTTTCTCCTTGGCTGTGCTGGGTCTTAGTTGCTGCGTGTGGACTTGGTCTGGTTGTGGTGAGCAGGACTTACTCTGTGGTTACGGCGCTCGGGCTTCTCTTGTCACGACCGCGAGCTCCAGGCACGCGGCCTTCAGTAGCTGTAGCAGTAGTTCCGGCTTCCAGGCCCTAGGGCACAGTAGCTGTGGCGCGTGGGCTCAGCTGCCCCACGGCATGGGGGGTCTTCCCGAACCAGGGGTGGAGCCCGCGTTCCCTGCATCGGCAGCTGGACCACCAGGGAAGTCCTCTTGTCTCCTCCTTCACGCCGCATCAGGTCCAGGGTGGCCCGCGCCCGCGCATCCTCCATCTTAAGGACCGACCTGTCCCCGCCTGACGCCTTCCCCTGTTCCGATGGGCCATCCTAGAGGGGCCGCCCACTTCCGGTTCCTGTGCAAAATGCAACCATGTCCCCAGAAGGAGAGAGGGACTTGCTGGGAGAAGGGTCTACCCAGCTGCAGGAGTGGGCAAATCTCTCTTCAAAGGGTGTGGTCAGTGCACCTCCCTGGCTTTGCCCTGCAGCCTGCTCACCGTGGCCCCTCTGTTACCGCGACCCTTAACCTCTGTTACCCCGGTGACTGTAACGCCGCTGCTCTAGTTTGCATCTCCCAGTTTCCGGGGGAGAAGGCACTGGCCGTTCAGTCACCTCTCTTGTCAATCGTGTGGTCACATCTTTGCCCTGTTTTAATCGATTCTTTTTTCCTGGCTTTTCATTTTATGCTTCATTATTGGAGTATAATTATTTCACAGCGTTGCTAGTTTCTGCTGTACAATAAAGTGCATCAGCTATTTGTATTCACATATCCCCTCCCTCCTGAACCTCCCCTCCTCTTCCCGATTCATCAGCTATTTGTATACACATATCCCCTCCCTCCTGAACCTCCCCTCCTCTTCCCGATTCATCAGCTATTTGTATACACATATCCCCTCCCTCCTGAACCTCCCCTCCTCTTCCCGATTCTCTGCTCTTGTTGTCTCACTGATTACTGTGAGATCTTTATATATGCTGGATAATCATTGTTCGGCTGTGTTTATAGAAAATAATTCCTCTTGGTCTGTGGCTAATTTTTTTTAACTTCTAACTTTGTTAATGGTGCTTTTTGTTATCAGATAGTCAAACTGATCAACTGCAGTTTTATGATTTGTGCCTGCATGTCTTGCTTAACAAATTGTACTGTACCTGACATCATAAAGCCATTCTCCTACAGTTTTTTCCTAACTGTTCTAAAATTCAACATTTCAGATGTTAAGACTTTAACCCACATGAAGTTTATTCTCTGTACAGAATTAGTTCATGACCTGAACTATTTTGCTTTCCTGTTGGTGACAGGTGACTACCTGCTGATCTGTAGCTGCCTTTGAGGCACCCCAGTTTCAGGGGTGTGCAGGTCTGGCTGGGGCCCTGCTCTCATCCAATGGCTTGTCTGTTCATGCAGTCTATCATAGCCCTGGCCCGACCCTTGATATTCGCTGGGACAAACCCTTCAATGTTCCATGCAGAGCAGAAACTCACCTGAGCAGGTGCCGTGAGGGGTGCCATTAGAATTTCAAATGAAATTACATTCAGTTTACAGATTATTTTAAAAGAGAACCAAACACTTAAAGCTGAGTTTCTCTGCTCGCGCGCTGTCTCGCCCCCAGTTAAATCTCCCTCTCCATCCTGTGGTAAGATCTCACTGTCTCCTCCCTGGAGGTGGTGCATGTCTTTCTCTACTGCTGAGCAATACTTCAACTGCTATTGCAGGGGCGTGTTTTTTCTTTGCACTTTGCAGTTAGTGATGGCTGTTGCATAGAAATGCCTTGGGTTTTTATACCTCCTTATATCAAACCTGATTAATTCTAACTGCAAAATTTTTTGAAAATTTCTTTATGCAGAAAGGTACGTTGTCTACGTAAATGCTGCCTCGTGTCTGCGTTCCTGTCCTCATCCGCTTTTCTTCCTGTCCTGTATCGCTGGTTGGACCATCAGTGCTGTAGAGAGTAACAGCCATGAGAGACATCAGCTCTCCCAGTCCCAACCTCCACGGGCTGCATCTGAAGTTTTAACCGAAGCCGGCGGTCTGCTGTGTTGGTAGCCGTTGCCCTTCACCTGTTAAGGTCACCTTCCTATCTCTAATCATCTGAGAGTTTCCACCGAGAAGGGGTGGACTTAAACCCAGTCTGCATCCTCTAAGATGACAGTAAGCTTACCTCCGACCACCTACTGATGATGTGAATTACATGAGATTTCCTGGCACCATTCTACGCTTATGTTCCTGGGGCAAAATCTCCTCGGTCACAAGGCAAAATCTCCTCCTTCCTGCTTATGTGACCGGTCAGGACGGCCGTGAGCCCACCTTCTGGGGCCTGCTGGCAGCCCCCTCAAACCCTGTGACTCTGGTTATCCCTGCCCTGCCCGCACCCAGGACGCTTACTGGACAAACTCTCGGAGGAGAAGGGAGCCCTTATCCAAGGATTTATCACTGATGATGCTCCTATACTGAAAAAATAGTGCCTGGTCCAGTGAAGAGGCAGACTCATTCTTTCCGGAGCAAACAGTTGGTGGAAACATGTCTGTCCCACCAGAGGAGAAGCTGTGTTACTGCTGGGCTCAGAGCCCAGGGGTCCCAGGCCCTCTGGGTTCTCCGACTGCCCTCCTTCCGCCTGCCCCAGGGCCTCAGAGTGCCCCTCCTTAGCACTGCCAGCGTCCACCCATCTCTAGGAGGACGTGTCCACCCCACAGCCCCTGATGGGCTCATGTTCCCCAGACAACAGGACACAAAGGGCGTAGCATAGCAACAGGCTGGGGTGCGGCCAGGCTTCTGGGACCTCCCACCATGAAGCTCTTTGTGCTCAGGGCCTCCCCGCAAAGGGAGAGGTGAGGTCCAGGGTGGAGGATGTGAGCCGAAGGGGGCACAGTGGAGAGGTGGTCAGAGGCATCCACGGGCCCACAGCTCATGAGACAGACCTGGGAGCTGTGAGCACGAGGCCACGCAGGGACGTCTAACTGGCTTACAGGCCAAGGGTGAGCTGACGGAGGGAGGGAGGGAGGAGCCAGGCAATCAATCGGTTCTTTTCAGCCCTGACGGTGCTGTGATTAACAGGTGGTTCCCTGAGCCACCACACATCTCTTCCTGACACCATGGACTCGCCATCGAGGGTGCGGACCATGTTCCGGGACGCGGCTCCAAGTGCCCCTAGATTCCTCCTTGAGCCTTTCCCGTTGCTCTGCTCCAGTGGTCCCTGGCAGCTCACTGCAGTGGGAGAGAAACACCGTCCCTTTATGTCACTTTGTTGCAGAATTTGTGACTCGCAAACCATTAACTGGCTGATGTTTGGAACACGTCATCCTTGGGCTCGGAGACGTGCTTTCCCTCGGAAAGTTGCAGAGAAGTGGCTTTGGCCTTGGTCCTCGTGGGGACGACCTGGTCTCTTTATCTCTTTCAGGGGCATAGAGTTGGGGTGTCCAATGTGATTTTTCCAGGATAAACAGTGGGAAGAAGATTCTGGAGGCATAGGTTGGTCTGCTCTGCTCTCAGATCGATCTGGCCACCCCCCCTGAAATGGGTGCCGGCTCCCAGGTGGCCCTGGGATGGCTGGAGAGACAGAAAGTGGAATCGGCAGCTTAGGAGACACACGGGGCTGGCCACGCGCCTCTTTCTACATCATCAGCCTCAACAGAGTCCACCACCTGCCGAACCGCTACGTGCAGGGAACACAGTAACCGCTTCTGAGCCCCAGGGAGCCAAGAAAGAAAACACCCCAAACAGGGAGGGTGCGGAAGGGCAACCACCAGAGACAAAAGAGCAGGCGGAGCCAAAAGCATCCACGTTGCTGATGGAGGAGACGGGCAAGTGGAGTGAGTGAGGGCAGAAAGACGCAGAAGTGGCTTCAAGGACGGTGCAGGCTTGTCGCCGGAGTTAACAAGCAGCCTTTCAGGAGCCAGACTGAAGGATAGCTGGTCGTCGTTCAGACCCAAGTCAGTGGCCCGGAAGACAGGGCATAAAAATTATGAGCGGGGGTCAGGAAGAGTATGGACTCTGGAGTGTGAGCGTGCAACTCTTGGAATTAAACTCCATCTCGTTTTATTGGCATGAGAGGCCCCAGGAGGACACTTCCGGAGGCCTGACTGCCCAGGGCCAGTAACAAGTTTGGGCTCACCCTGGCTCCAGCCGGAGGACAGCGGAGGCTCTGGGAGGTCTGTGTGAGGATGGCCGGCTCTGAGGAGGCTCTGACCCAGCACAGTGATGGCAGCCTTCAGAGTGGCGCTGTCGGGCAGCCCTGTGCCCGGGTGTGGCGGGCACGGAGCACAGCCCACGGGTCATTGGCACTGCCCCCTCGAGGGGGCCACACTGTGCTGCCTTTGGGGGTTGAAGGCTGAAGTGTATGCGTACCTGTCCGCCGTCCGTGCCTGGCCTTCCGTCGGTGCCAGACACCGGGGGCCGGGGAGACCAGTGCACTAGGGAGCCGCAGCCCCCCACCGGCCATCTCACCAGCCACGCCGCCTCCCGACCCCTGTAGGAGGCAGTAGCTGCCTCGCCTGGGCATTCTGCTTCCTGGCAGACCAGCAGGATCTACAGTGGACCTTCCCTGGTCACAGGTTTGGTGCAGGGCCTCGGGCAGCGCCACGAGCCAGGAGGTGAGACCCCCAGTGAGACCGGGTAAGGGAGAGCAGTGAGGACCCCCTGATGGAATGGATGAGGGTCCGAGCTGTGAGACCCCCGGTGAGACCAGGAGAGGCCAGGTGAGGACCCCCTGATGGAACGGATGAGGGTCTGAGTGTGAGACCCCCGGTGAGACCCGGGAGAGGCCAGGTGAGGACCCCCTGACAGAACAGATGAGGGTCTGAGCTGTGAGACCTGGGAGAGGCCAAGTGAGGACCCCCTGATGGAATGGATGAGGGTCCGAGTGTGAGACCCCCGGTGAGACCAGGAGAGGTCAGGTGAGGACCCCCTGATGGAACGGATGAGGGTCTGAGCTCCTGAGGAGGGCTGGGGGCCCTGTGAGTCGCTGGCATGACTGAGTTGCTGGCGAGAACAGGAAACAGTCCCCACCCCCCTTCTTGAAGCAAACCTAGGGTGATTCTTCATTTATCAAGGGTCCCCGGCTCTCCTCCCAGGAACAGCACAGGATACCAGCTGCTCCAGTGATCCGAGGACCCTGGAGTATAAAACTGCTTCAAGAATGGTCATCATGGTGGTATCTAAACAGTATGTTGAAAACCCTCTAAATGCTTATCAAGGACAAGAAAAATTCATTATAAAAATTAATTAAATACTACACTTTCATTAACTAATCCAATTAAAGAACACTAGCATGGGAAAAGAATCAATTGCTAAGCAGAAATGAGATTCATGTTATTTAATAGTTTGTATTGCCATAGCAATATTATTAAAAACGAAAACAAACTAAAACTATATACATAAATAATGTCCAGAAAGTCATACACCCAAATGCTGATATTATTTAATAGTAAGATCAAAATCACTACAGATGGTGACTGCAGCCATGAAATTAAAAGACGCTTACTCCTTGGAAGGAAAGTTATGACCAACCTAGATAGCATATTCAAAAGCAGAGACATTACTTTGCCAACAAAGGTCCGTCTAGTCAAGGCTATGGTTTTTCCAATAGTCATGTATGGATGTGAGAATTGGACTGTGAAGAAAGCTGAGCCCCGAAGAATTGATGCTTTTGAACTGTGGTGTTGGAGAAGACTCTTGAGAGTCCCTTGGACTGCAAGGAGATCCAACCAGTCCATTCTAAAGGAGATCAGTCCTGGGTGTTCTTTGGAAGGAATGATGCTAAAGCTGAAACTCCAGTACTTTGGCCACCTCATGCGAAGAGTTGACTCATTGGAAAAGACTCTGATGCTGGGAGGGATTGGGGGCAGGAGGAGAAGGGGACAGAGGATAAGATGGCTGGATGGCATCACTGACTCGATGGACGTGAGTCTGAGTGAACTCCAGGAGTTGGTGATGGACAGGGAGGCCTGGCGTGCTGCGATTCGTGGGGTCGAAAAGAGTTGGACACGACTGAGCGACTGAACTGAACTGAAGATCAAACTAATAAATATGTGATTGTTTTTCTCATCATTAAAAAAAATGAGAAAAGAGCAAACATATAGGGAGAAAGAAATAATGGTAAAACTGATAAAGAACTTTGAAAATAAATTTAGGAGCCCAAACATGAGAAAAGTTAGAGGTATCTTAAAGAATGACCATCAGATGAAATTTGTCTGGTGTTTTTCTCATGATTAGACTGGGGCTCTGGGTTTGGGAAAGGCAGAGAGCCATCCTCATCACATCATACTAAGGGTACACGCTGCCAACATGATCTATCGTTCCTAATGCTGACCGGACATGGGACAAGTGTCAGGTTCAGCACCGGGAAAGGAGTTCAACACGGCTGTACATTGTCACCCTGCTCACTTAACTTCTATGCAGGGTACCTCGTGCAAAATGCCAGGCTGGATGAAGCACAAGCTGGAATCAATATTGCCAGGAGAAATGTCACAACCTCAGATACGCAGATGTTGCTACTCTTAAGGCAGAAAGTAAAGAGGAATCTGACTCAGTAAAGAATCTGCCTGCAGTGCAGGAGATCCAGGTCTGATCCCTGGGGTGGGAAGATCCCCTGGAGGAGGACATGGCAACCCACTCCAGTATTCTTGCCTGAGGATATCCCATGGACAGAGGAGCCTGGCGGGCAGCAGTCCAGGGGCCACAGAGACTCAGACACGACTGAGCACACAGCACGCATAGAGAGCCTGCTGATGGAGGTGCAGAGGAGAGAGGAGGGAACGGCTTAAAACGCAGCACTCGGGGGACTCGCCTGGTGAGCCAGTGGCTAAGACTCGGAGCTCCCAGTGCAGGCGCCCCGGGTTCAATCCCTGGTCAGGGAACTAGATCCCACCTGCAGCGTCTAACAGTTTACATGACTCAACTGAAGATCCCACAGGCAGCGACTAAGACCTGACTCCGCTAAATAAATAATTACTTAAAAAAAAATAACCTCAACACTCAAAAAACTAAGATCATGACATCTGGAGCCATCACTTCATGGGAAATAGATGGGGAAAAAGTAGAAACAGTGACAGATTTTATTTTCTTGGGCTCCAAAATCACTGTGGATGGTGACTGTAGCCATGACACGACGCTTGGTCCTTGGAAGAAAAGCTATGAAAAGCCTAGACAGCGTATTTAAAAGCGGAGACATCACTTTGCTAACAAAGGTCCATACAATCAAAACTATGGTTTTTCCAGTAGTCATGTATGGATGTGAGAGCTGGACCATAAAAGAGGCTAAATACCGAAGAATTGATGCTTTTGAACTGTGGTGTTGGAGCAGACTCTTGAGAGTCCCTTGGACTGCAAGGAGATCAAACCAGTCCATCCTAAAGGAGATCAACTCTGAATATTCTTTGGAAGGACTGATGCTGAAGCTGAAGCTCTAATACTTTGGCCACCTGATTCGAAAAGCTGACTTATTAAAAAAGACCCTGATGCTGGAGAAGACTGAGGGCAAGAGGAGAAGGGGGAGACAGAGGATGAGATGGTTAGATGGCATCACTGACTCAATGGACATGAATCTGAGCAAACTCCGGGAGATGGTGAAGGACAGGGAGGCCTGGTGTGCTGCAGTCCATGGTGTCACAAAAAGTTGGACACAACTAAGCAACTGAACAGCAACAGCAACTGACATAAAAACAGACACATGGATCAATGGAACAAAATAGAGAGCCCAGAAATAAACCCGCCTGCAATGCGGGAGACCTGGGTTCGATCCCTGGCTTGGGAAGATCCCCTGGAGAAGGGAATGGCTACCCACTCCAGTATTGTGGCCTGGAGAATTCCATGAACAGAGGAGACTGGCAGGCTACCGTCGCAAAGAGTCAGACGCAACTGACTGACTTGCACTATAAGAGCAATTAATCTACAACAAGGAAGGCAAGAATATGCAATAAGGAAAAGGCAGTATCTCAATAAATAGTGTTGGGAAAACTGGACCGCTACATGCAAAAGAGTCAAGCTGGACTACTCTCTCATGCCATACACAAAAATAAACTCAAAATGGATTAAAGGCAAATCCAAGTCCTAAATGCACACAGCACAATCAGGAAATGCCTTGGCTTGACTGACAAGCTCATGTAGGTCAAGGGCTTTGTTTCAGAGTAAAAGGAAGCAGCATTTCATAAATGGGGCCAGAGCAGCTCGCTACCTCCCGAAGATCATGAACGCACAGCCACTCTCACCTCTTAATCGAGAGAAAACTCTAAGCAGATTAAGGACTCAAATGTAAAATAAAGTGAGATGAAATAAAAGCACTGCAGGAAAATTGGGAGACTGTGCAATGCTGGAGTAAGGAGTCCTTACTAAACACTGAAAACTCTGAAGGAATTACATTATAAACGTGCGGCTGTACAACAGCGTAAAGCGCATCTACAGATTGACGCCCGAAACAAAGTCAACGGACAAACGATGAGTTTGGAGAAACAATAAGCTCTCTACAATGAGAATGACAATCTGAAGCTACTGTCTATGAGATGTGGAGTGCTTACAAATTGATAGGAGAAAAACAAACAATCCAATAAAAAAAAAATGGGCCAAGAGTGTGAATTCACTAAAGAGTAAATTCGAATGGGAAACGGCATATAAAAAGTGCTCAAAATCACTAGTAGTCAGGGAAATATAAATTAAAGTATCAGTGATCGATCACTTAAAACTCAGAACCCAAGCTACCCATTTGCTAAGCAGAGAGCGGGTCCTCTGGGGCCTCGGGAGGCAGCAGGACAGCTAAGAGCACGTGTGGAAAGTCCACTAGGGACGTTGTTAGGGGAACACACACTGAGACTGCCTGCCCTGGCCCCTCACATGAGTGGCTAGGATCAGGAGGCTCTTAGATCAGGAGGCTCTGGGAAGGACCTCGGAACTAGCAAGCCACCACCAACTGGAAGAACTTGGGAAAGGTCGAAAGGAGAGATGAGACGCCAGTGCACACGTTCTGCCTTACCTCCCAGAATCTCCCTCGCTGGATCCGTCGTGGCTGAGAGACATACTCCCCACCGGGAAGGGCCCTGAGTCAGAATGATTGGCCAGAGACGACCTGGAGACGAATCCCATCGCCCTAAAACCCGAGACTGTGAGCCACGTGGCAGAGCAGTTCTCCTGGGCTCCCTTACCCTCGCGCTCTCCGCCCAGCGCCCCTTCCCAATAAGGCCTCTTGCTTTGCCAGCACGTGTGTCTCCTTGGACACTTCATTTCTGAGTGTTAGACAGGAGCCCACTCTTGAGCCCTGAAAGCAGTCCCCATACCTGCAGCAGATCAGCGAAAAGAACCGTCGGCTGGTTCTCTTTTACCCCAAGTCTCAGTCACTACTGGTTTGCTGGGATGGCCATCACGAAGTGTCACAGGCGTCTGAGCAGCCGACGTTTATTGTCTCCCTGGACAAGAAGTCCAGTGTGGGTGTTGGTACGACTGGTCTCCCCTGAGGCCTCTCTCCTGGGCTTGCAGACCCCGTCCTCTCCCAGATCCTCCCACGGACGCCCTCCCGCACGTGCCTGTGTCCCAAGCCCCTGATAAAGACACCGGCTGTGTCGCATTAGGCCCACCTTAACGTCTGTCTGTTGTTACTGTTCAGTCACTAAGCCGTATCCGACTGCGACCCCATGAACTGCAGCGCAACAGGCTTCCGTGCTCTTCACCGTCTCCCAGAGCGTGCTCAAATTCATGTCCATTGAGTCAGTAATGCCATCCAACCTTCTGATACTCTGCCAACCCACTCTCCTCCTGCCTTCAATCTTGCACGGCATCAGAGTCTTTTCCAGTGAGTCAGCTCTTCACATCAAGTGGCAAAATACTGAAGCTTCAGCTTCCGCATCAGTCATTCTGGTGAATATTCACGGTTGATTTCCTTTAGGGATGACTGGTTTGTTCTTGCAGTCCAAGGGATTCTCAAGAGTCTTCTCCAGCACCACAGTCCAAAGCATCAATTCTTCAGCGCTCAGCTTTCTTTATGGTCCAGCTCACATCCATACATGACCACTGGAAAAACCATAGCTTTGAGTCTACAGACCTTTGTCTCCAGATGCAGTCCCGTTCTGCACTGTCCTGGGGGTTAGGACTCCAGCATATGAATGGGGGACAAGATTCAGCCCACAACACAGATACTTGTGTATTAAAATAGAAGAGCAAGGATGGTTCCACTCGTGACACTGTCCACAAAGGCAGCAAGAGTAACTCTGAAGCTGAAAACAAGGGGAGCCCACGGAGAGGCAGCCTCCCAAATGAGTAAGGTGAGGTGTACGCGGACCTCCGTTATTAAAGAGCCTGAGGGCCTGGCCAGGCCGCCTGGAGGGCTTCCCTTCCTTGCTTTTTCTCTCAGCTTGATTGACATACAACTGACATACAACATATGAAAATTTAAACTGTAGAATGGGTGATTTGATACACGTATGTGTGTTGCTAGGGCTTCCCAGATGGCGCTACTGGTGAGGAGCCTGTCTGCCAGTGCAGGAGATGTGAGACCCGCAGACGTGACCCCTGGGTTGGGAAGACCCCCTGGGGGAGGGCACGGCAACCCACTCCAGTACTCTTGCCTGGAGAATCCCACGGACACAGAAGCCTGGTGAGAAATAGTTTGTGGGGTCGCAAAGAGTTGGACAGGACTGAAGTGACTTAGAACACGAATATGTATTGCAAAATCTTTACCACAAGAAGATCAGTCAACACATCCATCATCTCACATAATTACCGTTTGAGGTTGTTGAGGAAAAAATTAGGGTTTCCCTTTCATAGCTACAAGTTTGTATAAAATACAATATTACCAGGCTTCGCTGGTGGTTCAGTGGTTAAGAACCTGCCTTGCAGTGCAGGGGACATAGGTCTGATCCCTGATCTGGGAAGATGCCACAGGGCAACTAAGCCCGTGGGCCACAGCTGCTGAGCCTGTGCGCTACCACAGCTGAAGCCCGAACGCCTAGAGCCTGGCTCCACAGCGAGAGAAGGCACCGCGACGAGAAGCCCACGCCCCACAACTGGAGAAAAGCCTGCTCGCAGGAACGAAGCCCCAGCACGGCCAAAAATTAAACACAGACTTTAAAAAAAATTCATCATTATTAACTAGAGTCACCTCGGTGCACATTCTATCCTCAGAATGCACCCATCTTATAGCTGAAAGTGAACCGATATGCCAGCATCGCCCCACTGCCCCACCCCCAGCCTCCGGCAACCACCAGCCGCTCTGCGTGAGTCAGGGTGTTTAGATTCCACACAGAGGTGAGATCATACAGCGTTCGTCTTTCTCTGACTTCTCTCACTTAGCATGATATACCCTCAAGATCCATCCCTGTTGTTGCAAACGGCAAGATTTCCTTCTTTTGTGGTTGAATAATATTCCACTGTAGGTACATCGCACATCTTCTTTACCATCATCAGTGGGCACGTAGGTTGCTTTCGTTACTGGCTGTTGTTAATGGTGCTGCTTCGAACATAGGGGTGCAGGCATCTCTTCCAAATTGTGACTTTATCTCCTTCAAATATACACTCGGGGGAAGGAGGTGGGAGGGGAGTTCAGGATGGGAAACACATATGCACCCGTGGCTGATTCATGTCAACGTATGGAAAAACCAGTACAATATTGTAAAGTAACTAGCCTCCAATTAAATGAATTAATTAAAAATAAACACACTTGGAAACTAGTTATAGTAAATTAAACCAAATTATGTCTTTTATAAAATATGTTGTCTTGACTGATGCTCTTGCATTACTTTGAAAAGTTATTAAACTTCAAGAGACTGTATTAAAAATATATATATACACTCGGAGGTGGGCTTGCTGGACGATCCAGTAACTATTTTTAGTTTTTTCAGTGAGCTCCATCCTGTTTTCCAGCAGTGGCTGCACCAACTTACATTCCCACAACAGTGCGCAGGGTCCCCTTTCCTCCACACCCCTCACCAACTCTCGTTCTCTCTTGTGTTTTGGTAACAGCCCTTCTAACAGGTGTGGGGTGAAGTGATGTCTCACTACGGTTTCATTTGCATTTCCCTGATGCTTAGTGATGTTGAGAACATTTTCATGCACCTGTTGCCCATTTGTAGGTCTTTCTTGAAAAAAAAAATGTCTGTTCAACTCCTCTGCCTGGATCGTTAACTGGATCGTTTGTGTTTTCTTGCTCTTGCATTGTAGGAGTTCCCTCTGTTTTGGATATGAACCTCTCAGCAGATGCATGGTTTGCAGACGTTTTCTCCCGTTTGATTGTGTGCCTTCCCTTCTGTTGATTGTCTCTTTTTGCAGCGCAGAGCCTTTCCTGACTCAGTCTCACTTGTTTATTTTACTTGTTGTTGTCTTATGCAGTGTCTTATCCGTAGCACGTGGGAGAGGCAGGGCAGGAGGCTTGGTGACCTTTTAGGGGTCACCAGGGGCCTCTGGCGGCCCACCTGGCCGGGTGCACTCACCCCTAGTGGGGATCCTGGTTCCCCCCAACTACCCGCTGGGCTGGGTGGGCTGCGCTGGTACGGGGAAACGTGCCCACAGGCAGCTCTGCCTCTCTGTACCCAGCGGGCTTGGCAGGAAAGAGGAGCTGGGGGTGGCTGAGTCGGGGGCCTAGCCCACCCCTCCCCATGAGTCTCCCAGTCGAGTCCCGCCCCCCAGCCTGGGTGGGCCTGGCTCTGCAGCAGCCTTCCCTGGGCCGGGCCTTCTCCGTCTGTGGCCCAGATGGGGAGACGCCCCAGGGGAAGCTTCCTCGAGCTCCTGCACCCCCACCGCCAGCTCTCCGGCTGACAGAGCACACTGGTTCCCAAAGATCCGAAACAAATCACCTGGTGGCTCAAACACAAATATGTTAGACGAATGATCTCATAGTTTCCTCGGGGTGGGAGCCCAGCTGTGGGTCAGCTGCTCATCTGCGCAGGAGCTGAGAGCCGCAGTCCCGGGGTCGGCCAGCTGCACCTCTTCCTGGAGCTCGGGCCGCCCTGCCAGCTCTCTGGGTGACGCTGGGGGATGGCGGTCTTCATCTTCCTTCTGCCCTTTGTCTGGGGACTGCACCCCACTCCCGGGGCGCCGGCCGGCAGCTCACACAGGGCTGCTGGTTTCATTTCTTCCCAGCTGCTTCTGCTTCCTCACCTTCCAGGAAGCTCCCTCTGAAGAGGTCACCCCCCTCCCCTCACCCCAGGAGGATCTGCCTGTAGACACAGGTGGCCACTCATGGCAGTGAGGTCTCCTCTCTCCCCAGGGCCCCCAGGATGTGCCCACCAGGCCATAGGGGCCTCCGAGAATCCTGCCAACCACAGGGGAAGGAGGGGTGCGGATGAAGGGAGAGAAAGAACAAAGACGGCCCCAAACAAAGAAAAGGGCAGTTAGGTGGCTCAGCCCGCAGCCCCTTCCAGCCTGAGAACCGTCTTCCTCAGCCCCGGAGGCCCCGCCGAAGGCTTTCCTGACGCACCATCCCCGGGGTGATGGGCAGCCTTGGAAGCCTGGGGCCTGGGGCCCACACCCCGCACACTGGACTCCAGCCCCTGAGAGAGGGGTTTGTCGGCAGGTCCGTGGACAAAGCCTCCGGCCAGCGGCTTGGTCCTGCTCACGCACGTGTGATGCTCACGCACGTGTGATGCTCACGCACGTGTGACGCAAGCTTTACACACACCACCCACATGCCTGCTATTTCCCCACCCTACCGCCCACAGCACTGCTTTCTGGGAAGTGCCAGCTGCCCAGCGGGAGTTCTTGCAGCCAGAGGTCACTCATCACATCCCCGTAGCCCCCAGAACATGAGTCCCATGCCTGGTCTCGGCAGCCTGGGGCAGGCCAAGGCAGGCCCCGGGACCAGCAGGATTCCACCCCCGCCAGCCACATTTCCATCCAGGCCAGCCGGCGGCCCAGGCTGTGCCTCTGCGGCCGGCCAGTGGCCATCTGAGCTGCCAGCTCCTGGGAACTGAGACCCTCACCGTCCTCTTCCAGTATAAAAGCAAGGAGGCAGGGAGGACACGTGAGTGAACCAGACCCAAGAACTGCGGAGGGTGGAAGTGTGGACACGCCTCCAGACAAGCATCTTGTTTTGTCTGGGGAGGGAGAAGGGGTCTTACAGTTCCTGGACCCCCTCACTCCCACTCTGGAGTGCTTCCTCCTGGGTCGGAGGTCAGCCCTCAGGCCAGGGCACAGGGCTCACAGCGCGGGCTCCAGTTCTGGACACCAGCTGTGTGACTGCAGGCAGGTTACTCAACCTCTCTGTGCCCTGGCTTCCTCCCGTGTGACGCCCGTCTAGCAGGACTGCAGGGTCACGCCTGGGCACAGTAGGGGCATGAGCGGCAGTCTCAGCTGAGTCAGGGGCTTTGGGCAAGAGGACTGTTGGTGCCAGAGGCTCCCTCCCTGACCGTGTGATGCTGGGTGGGTGTCTCCGCCCCCACTCTAGGGGACCCTAGGGCCTGGCGGCCTGGGCCCCCTGGTGAGGGCTCAGGGTTGGGCTTCCCCAGAGCAGCTTTGGCAGAAGAGGGGCTTGCCGAGAGTGGTCCTCACCCCCAGGGGTTTCTCAGGCCTTCACTTCCCTGGACCGCCTATACCCCGCCCTTCCCGGACACTTACCCGGCTCCAGAACCCCAGGAACACAGGCCATCTGCTCGCCTGGACCCAGGCCCCCAGGGCCGGACAAGGATCAGCTCTCCCCCCACAGCCCTGGGGACAGCACCCAGGGGAGATCCCCCGGCGCCCCACCTTGGCATCAGGCCCATGCCTCACGTTGCAAAAAGAGCTGCCGGCCATCAGGAACTGGTGGGCAATTTCCTGTTATTAGTGAAGCTGAACGAGAGGACCTGGAGGGCCTGGGCTGCCAGAAGGGCCCACACAGACACGTCCGGAAGCAATTTCCGTGAGAATCAGCCCATCGATCCCCCACCGGCTCCCCAGCACTGACGGTGTCTGCAGGTTGGTGCCGTCTGCCTCTGTGAGCGCCTGGGGTGGGGGCAGCTGTCAGATGAACGAGCAGCCGTGGGGCCACCCTGACATCCCAGCCCCACCTGTTCTGCGGAGAAAACAAACCTCGGAAGGCTGGAGAAGAGCTGGACACGGGGGACAGTGCAGGGAGCGGGGGCGGCACCTCCTCTCAGGCTGTCTCACAAACTCCTGGGCGACAGTCAACAGGGAAAAGAGAAGCGACCAACCAAACAGCGGCTGAAGGGCTAGAACAGACATTTCTCCAAGGAAGACGGTCAGATGGCCGGCAAGCCCATGGAAAGATGCTCCCCAGCATTAGTCACAGGGAAACACAAGTCAAAACCACAGTGAGACACAGCCTCACACCCACCAGGTTGGCCATTGTCAAAAAACCCAAAACCATAAAACAACCAGTGTTGGGGGGGCTGTGGCGAAATCAGAATCCTCACACACTGTGGGTGGGAACGTGGAAAGGAGTCTGGCCGTTTCTCAAAATTACACGAAGGGTGACCCATGACCCTGCAATTCCACTCCTGGGCATCGAAAACCTATGGAAACCCTGTGGAAAATGAAGCCACACGTTTGCACAAAAACTCAAACACGCGTGTTCACAGCAGCATCATTCGTAACAGCTGAAAGATGGAAACAGTCCAAATGTCCATCAGTGAGAACGGGTAAACAGAGCGTGACATGTCCTTACGACAGAAAGTCATTTGATAAAGGGAATGAAGTGCTGGTACGGCCTGGAACACGGATGGAAACGCAGTGCTTCGTGAAGGCAGCCAGTCGTCAGGGCCACGCGGTAATCCCTTTACGCGAAGCGTGGGGACGAGCAAATCTGCAGAGACAGAAGGGACATCAGCGGCCACTGGAAACGGGACGAGGTGATGCAGTGATTCCTAACGGTGTGAGGTTTCTTTAGAGGGCAGGCTGACGGAACTGCTCTAAGATTAGATTATGACCATGGCTTAATTACCATTAACTGGGGCTTCCCTGGTGGCTCAGACCGTAAAGAATCTGCCTGCAATGTGGGAGACTTGGGTTCAATCCCTGAATCAGGAAGGTCCCTTGGAGAAGGGAATGACTACCCCCTCCAGTATTCTTGTCTGGAGAATTCCATAGACAGAGGAGCCTGGTGGGCTACAATCCATGGAATCACAAAGAGCTGGACATGACTGAGTAACTAACAACAACAAAAATAATGGTTAATTGCACTACTCTATTAATACACTACTAAAAGCTATGAATGCTACAGTTGACAAAATACAACATTCTAGGCAGCATGGAATCATGGAATCCCCATTTTACAGACGAGGAAACTGAGGCTCAGTGAAGTTAAGTAAAAGCTGTCCTGCCCTCTATGTGAGCTGAGCCCCCATACCCAGGGTCCTGCACAAGGCCAGGAAGCACAGGGCACAGGCTCAGGGCATGTCGAGAGCTCAGCCAGAACCCTGCTTCCTGGGTGGGAGCGTTGTGCTGGGTGACACAGGCAGGGGCAAGCCTGGGCATCCTGGACCAACCCAGGGCATCACCACCTTGCCCCAGGGATTTTTCATCTGCTCTTTGTGAAAGTGCCCCCCTCCCCACTCCATCCAGAGAAGGCAATGGCACCCCACTCCAGTGCTCTTGCCTGGAAAATCCCATGGGCGGAGGAGCCTGGTAGGCTGCAGTCCACGGGGTTGCGAAGAGTCGAACACGACTGAGCAACTTCACTTTCACTTTTCACTTTCATGCATTGAAAGAGAAGGAAATGGCAGCCCACTCCAGAGTTCTTGCCTGGAGAATCCCAGGGACGGAGGAGCGTGGTGGGCTTCTGTCTCTGGGGTCGCACAGAGTCGGACGCGACTGAAGCGAGGCAGCAGCAGCCCCACTCCGTCGTGGGCTTCCCAGTGGCTCTAGCGGTAAAGAATCTGCCTGCTAATGAGGATGATGTAAGAGACACAGTTTTGATCCCTGGGTTGGGAAGATATCCTGGAGGAGAAAATGGCACCCCACTCCAGTATTCTTGCCAAGAGAATCCCATGGACAGAGGAGCCTAGTGGGCTACAGTCCATGGGGGTCACAAAGAGTCAGACTTAACTTGAGTACCTGAGCATGGAGCGCTGAGCACTGAACCATCTTACCATGAAATCAGAACCCTTTCCAGGCACTGGGGTGCTGCCCCATGAGAAGAATCCCCTAAAGTGAGCTGGAATCACTGCAGACACTTCCTGCTTAGGGGCTTGATTGTTTTCAGTTTTAGGCAAATTGGAAAAGATTTCACAGTGGTCCTGCATGAATCGCCAGGATGTCTAGGCGGGGTGGGGGGTGCTGTCCCCTGGAGGCGGGGGCTCACCTTGCCATGGCAGAAACTCAAGCCCAGCAGGGCAGAAGCTTAGCAGTTCTTGCCTCACTGAAGCCATGGGGATGAGATGCTGATTGCTCCCAGTTCAGGTAATTGAGCATCCTCCAAGTGGGACGTGCCAACGATACAATTTCTAGGATGATCAAATCTAGCCAGAGCCTGAGCAAAGCTACTGAGTCATGGGATTGGAAGGACTGAGTCCTGCGTGCGGGAAGATTGCTCCCCGAGAGGCCCCAGGGCGGGCTGTCTGCACGGGGAGAGAGACAGAACATCCCACTCCTGTTCCCCTGGAGACAGACGCAGGCAGCGCTTTCCTGCTATCGATCGGAATGTAGGTCCTGCGTCCGGCTCCCTTCCTGGACTCACCTGTAGGTGCAACGGGCCGGCTAGATGCTCCTCAGACTCTGAGTGTGTCCTCCACCTGCGGGTGTGGCACGCCGGCCCCGAGTCTGCATCAGAGCCCTGCCCTCTGCAGCTAAGTCAGCAGCGTGTGCTGGGCGTCATCACCCACGGGCGTCCATGCAGCACAGCCTGTCAGACCAGGGTTCCCGGGGAGACTTGCCCAAGCCCGGACATCCACCATTCCAGCCCCCAAAGGGATCAGAGAAACGAGGCCCTGTGCAGCCGGATGAATCTCACCTGAAAGGTCACGGCCAGCCGGACACATCCTGGGCCCCCAGGTGGGGGTTGGGAAGTAACTGGGGCTCTCCTGGGCCTTCCCGTCACCCCGTGTGGATTTTGAAGAGACCACAGCTCAAGAGAGGGAAGCCTGGGATGGGGAAGAATCTAGGGGCGGGAGCACAGATGTGGCAGGAGCGGCAGGGCCCGTGGCCAAGGCTGGCCTCATAGGCGGGGCAAAGGGGCTGCACTCGACCCTCTGGGCGCCAGCAACAAGCACGTCCAGGATTCTTCTCTCTAGGGCTCCGGGGCCTCTGTCTGCCTCCAAGGAGCTCTCAGCCCGGTTCATGAGTCCAGTTACAGGAGGGGCTTGCTGCTGGGGTAGACAGCCTCATGTAGGGTCCCTCTGCAGGGTCCCCAGGTGGAGTCTGTGTCTGCAGAAGAGGGGCACTGGAGAGGCTCCACGTGTGTGAGCCCACCTGTCTGCCTCTTCTTGCTTCTCTGCTGCCCAACCCACCCCCACCCCAGTCTCCCACCCCTGCCTCATCATCACCCAGTTAAGTCCTGGCTGCTCGGTCCTTTGGGGGCAGGAGCGGGGAGGCTCCTGGGTTCCCTTCCTGGGGGTGCCACTGAATTTCAGGGTGACCTTGGCAAGTTACCCCTCTCTGGTCGGAGATCCTGTTTCTGTGAACGCCTTCACAGGTAGACCAGAAGTCCCCAGGACTGTGCAGTTCTCCCTGAGTTCACAAGGATGTCTTGGGGTACAGACCTGAGATACAGAGAAGCCCTTCCCACCAGTTTGGAGGCCAGTGGGCCTGCCAGCCCTGTGGGAAATGGGCTGTGTGGGTCTGGCCACCTCAGGACCCCCACCTGGGGGCCCAGGATGTGTCCGGCTGGCCGTGACCTTTCAGGTGAGATTCATCCGGCTGCACAGAGACCCCCCAGCACCCCTACGCTGTCCTCTCTGATCCAGCAGCAGAATGCCCACCACTCCGCCCAGAAAGGAGGCAGCTCTCCAGTTTCTGCTCACACGGGCGCTCCTGGGACCAGGTTGCAGCGAGCTTATGTATCAGATGTAGTTAATGATCACTGGGTTCTGTAATTAGATATTAAAAATCTCACTGTGCCATCATAAAATAACACGGGACGAATAATAAAGAATCATAGTTATAAAGTCATCAAAAGGTAATAAAATGGTGTTATTACAAAGGCTTAAAATTTAACGATGGTTTTTTAGTGTCACTTATTATACAATTAAAGTTACAAAATAAGGTGAAGTAATTAAAGTGGAGACTTGAGTCTTTGCGGGGAGCCCCGACTCCACCCCGAGTGGGGCAGGGAGAAGCATCCCAGTGTGCTGGGGGCCCAGGTCTCAGTCAGGGGTCTGGCTGGGTCCGGCCCACCTCCTGCTGCACTGGAGGTGGGGGCAGAGGCGCAGCTTTCTCGAATGAAATGACCACCTGTTCCCTCTGCACTGAGATTAGCTGTCCTTTGCAGAGACGGACACCGAGCCCTGCCCACAGTTGGGAAGGCCCTGGTCTCAGACTGAACTCAGAGTCCTGGTCTAGACGGAGCCCCAGTGCCGGGTCCAGACTGAGTCTGAATCCCAGGCTCAGACAGAGCCCGACCCAGGCCTCAGACGGAACCCTCCTCCCGGTCTCAGACTGGCCACAGCATCTGCAGACCTGTCTCCCTTCCTGTTTTCTTGGCCACCTGCACTCCCTCCCGGAGGCTTCCCTGGTGGATGGAGCAGCCGCATCTGCTCTGAGCTCTAGGATGGACGAGGGCTCTGTGCCCATCTCCCAGCGCCCTCGGCCGTGTCCCCTCCTGGCCCCCCAAACCCCCCCACCCCATCATCGTGCTTTCAGGCAGCACTTCTGCGGGTGCAGCTGGTTTAGTAGAAGAGTGGCCGGAGCCCAGGTGACCTCAGGGATGGAGGTCCCTGCAGTGTAACTCAGTCCAGGGATGGCCCACCATCGCCTACCCACTGGGGGTGGGTAGCGGGGAGAGACCTATCCCCTGGGGCTCCCAGACCCTGTGTGAACCGCGTCTTGTATTTTCCGTGTTCTGATGCTTTGACGCCTGGGGCCTTGCTGACCATGTAGGGGCCACTCAGCTCCTAGAGACAATAAACAGTTCACGCCAGCCCCGCTCCTGTAAGGACACCTTCAAACACAGACCAGCCCGTCCAGTGCCCGCCCCCCGGCCCTGCCCTGGGGCACTCACACTCTGGGCCGCATCCCAGGCCCAGGTACCCGGGGGACAGGCCTGCTCCAGAGCCCAGTGAATTCACCTAAACCAGCCAGTCCTGACCTTGCTCCCAGCCTCACCCTCCTCCCCACGGAAGCCCTCTGCCTCCCAGCTGACCCGGGTGCTTCCACAAGGCCCTACATGGCGTGGCCCGACCCCTCCTCTTGGGGCCTGTGAGTAACAAGCTGTCCTTCAGTGGCCGTCATCTCCTGATGTATTAGCCTCACCATCCTTGAAGTGACGGGTGTAAAACAGACCCCACCCCTGCATTGCTGATTGTCACAAAATTCTTCTGCAGGGAAGCCCACACCTGCCTGGGTCGCCTCGGGCTCAGCCTCTGGGCCTGCCCAGTGCTGTCTGAGCTCCCACACAGGTAAGTTTGGAGGTGGAGGCTGAGTGCCCTCGGTCTTCCTGAGGTCCCACCAGCTGCCCCCAGACCAGGATCCTAGGCCTCCCCCTTGCACTTCACTCCTTGCTGTGGGTTCACCTCCAGTTCTCATCTCCTCATCTCCCTCTGGGGGCGGGATCCTCAGATGGTATCGAGCTGGGAGGGGAGGCCAGCCTGCAGACGGGGGTCCCAGGACAGCACCTGCGAAGGTGCCCTCTGGGGTCCTGAGAGCCAGCACTGGCCCCGCCTGCTTCAGTCCACAATGTGGGGCGAGTGCAGGCTCCCCAGGAAGAAGGGGCCTGTTGCCTCACTATAGATCATCCTTAAAAAAGAACCCAGAGACACCCCGGGTCCCTCCCTGCGGCCCCATAAATCTGCAGAGGAGGGAGCCGTGCTCAGGGAACACAGGCTTTTGAATTTTAAACTGCCAATTTGGTCAATGAATCAATTTCACTAGGCTGAGGCAGGCACATGGATGAAAGCAGTTTTAAGACCTATTTAAAGCAGTGAGAGCCTCTTTGTTCATGCTTTTTTCATACTGTCGCCCTCTAATATTTCATCTATATTCATTTTTATGGCTTTCCAAATTATAGATGTCAGCTAAAAAACCAAGTGAAGAGGGGGCAGGGGAGGAGGCGAGCACGCTATGTTGGGAAAAAGGCCGAGTTTCCCTGGTCGGGTGTTGGTGTGAGACTCCGCTGCCCACAGCCGGCCCTGCATCCGGCCAGGATGGGGCCTCGGGGCACAGACTGGGGGAGACAACCCTGCCTGTGAGGCTCACGTTCTGGTGGAAACAGAGAACCCCAAGAGCCGGTAGGTCACAGGCGCCGGTGCTCAGCGCCCAGGGTGAGGGCCAGGGCCCCAGAGGAGCTCTGGGAGGGGGAGCAGCCACTAGCCCCACAGGACTCTCCCCACTTCCCGCCTCCCCCAAAGTGTAACCCAGGTTACGTTCCCATCCTCGGAGTTCATGTTCTACTGATTGGGAACCCCTCTGAACCATTGGCTTAAAATTAACACGTGCATTGTTTTTGAGCAACAGAGGGTTTGCTCTACAATTTATGGTGTATGGAGACCACAAGGTAAATACTTGAAATTAGGGTCAGCCAACGTTTTCTGTAAAGGGCTGCATAGTATTTCAGCCACACGATTGCTGTCACAACCATGCAGGTCCGATGTAGCAGCTCGGAAGCAGTCGTGGACAACGCAAAGCAGACAAGTCTGATCATGTGTCTGCCAAATTGTGTTTACAAAAGCAGGCAAGCTGGCCACATTCCCCCAACTCCTGCTTTCAACGCTAACGTGAACCTGCTGGTTTTCCTGTGGTGTCTGATCCCACCCCATGAAATATTCACTTCAGGATTGTATTTCATCTTTATCATGATTTCCATTTGAAATGTTTGGATCTCATTTTTCTCCTCATTGTGTTCATGTTTTCCTTTAAGTCCTTAGGCAGACGAACATATTTATAGCAAGTGTTTTGACATCCTTGCCTGTCTGTTCCATCAGCTCTGTCATTTCCGGGTCTGTTTCCACGAACTGAGTCTTCTCCTGCTCCTGGGACACAGCTTCCTGGGCCTTTGCTTTTCCCATGGTCTTGGATTGGCTGTTGAACATTATTACACGGACGTTGCACAGTGCTGAGTATGGAATTCCATCACATCCCTTTGAAGTTTGGTCCTTTGTGGGCTGGTTTTGACGCTTCTGGAACATCCCTGGTTGCTCAAGCAGTGAAACATCTGCCTGCAATGCAGAGACCCAGGCTCAGTCCCTGTGTCGGGAAGATCCCCTGGAGAAGGAAATGGAAACCCACTCCAGTGCTCTTGCCTGGAGAATCCATGGGCAGAGGAGCCTGGTGGGCTACAGTCCGTATACTCCTTGGTGTTGCAAAGAGTCAGACACGACTGAGTGACTGACACTTTCACTTTCACTTTGACGCTTCTGGGGGCAGCTGTAGGCTCCGACTTTCTCCAGGATTATCATCCCACTGAGGAGGCGGGGCTCTCATGGGGTCCACACTATGAACATCCACGTGTTTAGTATTCAGCGAGTTCTCCCCCTCCGGCCGGGGGAGGGTCAGCGAGTTCTCCCCCTCCTGCTGGGAGACGGTCAGTGAGTTCTCTCCCCTGGCTGGGAGATGGTCAGCAAGTTCTCCCCCTCTGGCCGGGGAGGGTCAGACCGCCGGCTCAGACATCACTCCCTGGAGCCCTGGTCTGTGCTGCTTCTCCGCAGTTGCTCCGGGAGCCTCGCCCCACGGATGGGACTCTGGGCCTTCAGGCAGAGACCCCTGGGGGAATCTGGGTGTGGGATTCCACAGCTCTTTTTCTGCCTTCCTCCTCCCAGGGCTCCTGTCCTGCAGATCCTAGCCACCTGGGTCTCCCAGCACTCTGAGCCCCGCCCCCTCAGTCGTCAGGACCCCGGAGCCCTGTGTGGCCCCCACCCACACCTGGCAGGAGGCAGCGCGGCAGCCGGGTCACCCCCCGTCCCCTCGATCGGGGCCCTTGGTCCCGAGCTGCCCACGGTCCAGGGTCTGTGAACGGTTGCCTCGCATCTTCTGTCCAGTCTCCTTGTTGTTTAAGGCAGGAGAGCAAGTCCGCACACTCTCCGAGAGGCCCCACCCGCTGATTTTTGACACTAAAAACGTCCTCCTCTCTATCCATTGTTGAAAAAAAGAAAGAAAGGGAAGCTTCTTGGGCAGGGAGGGTGGGGGGTGCAAATGAGCTGTGTTTGCAGGAATTTCTTCAGTTTATGAAAAAGCAACGATGGCCCAAACAGGCGGGAAAACCATCTCTGGGAAAGAGACCCCCGAGGTGGTCTCCCGCCCACTTGTCTCAGAGTATAGTTACCAGGGGCGGGGGAGGGGGCTTTTGGATGGGACTGCGGGGTCCCTGAAGAGACCACACCGGCTCACACAGGGAGGGCGAGCCCGCGTGAGAGAGGGGGCCATTGAGGGCTGCAGCCCCCAACCCTGGCTGCCCCAGCTCTGCGCCCTGGGCAGCCTGCAGGCTCTGGCCCCCTGTGGGGGTGCAGCCGTCCTCCTGGTACCCACCCTGGCTGCCCCAGCTCTGCGTCCTGGGCAGCCTGCAGGCTCTGGCCCCTCTGTGGGGGCACAGCCGTCCTCCTGGTACTCAGGCCCCAGAACTCGGAGGCGGCTTGGGCTCCCCACCACTGATGCCCCACACCCCATTGGGAGAAGGAAGCAGGCCTTCCCCAGTGCCGGCAGAATAAGGATGGTGGGCTCTGGAGGCGCCCTGGGCCCTGGGGTCCAGAGGAGCGGGGTGCGCTGAGGGCTCAGGTAAGCAGGCCCTTCCCCCACCCAGCCCTGGCACCACCCCGGCCGGGCGCTCTCTGTGCCAACCCCCACCCCCAAGAGCAGGCAGGAGATTCTTCCCTCACAAGGCCCAGGCCGCCCTGGGGTTCTGACCAGTGCACCCCTTGCACCCCCAGGGCAGACGGAACACCCCAGCCCACTGCGCCCCAGGCTGTGGCAGACCCTCCTGGGCCACAGCCCCTGGCCCCCAGGCCCCCGACCAGAAACCCCTGATGTCTTGCTGGTCACATGGTCCATCCCCACCCCCTCCCATCGCCATTCGGGGCAGGGTCAGCAGTCAGCGGGAAGTGGGAGTCACCCCAGGTCGTATGGGGTCCTGGTGCCAGCGGGGTGACTCCCTGTGGGAAGGAGACCACCGGCCAGTATCCTGGGCTTGGTGATGGGCTCCCTTCCAGCCCCCGCACACTCAGCACCCCCCACACACCCAAACACACACACCCGCCTCCTTGATTTCTTGCGATGTCGTAATCCAGCGTTTTGGAGAGAACAGGCCCAATAAAACCAGCAAAGTGATCCTCTGATGGCCGTTAATGAGGTCCATTCTATCTCCCCGGTGAAGCGGCAGACTGTAACCCCACGTACGAGGTCAAACCGAATGCCTCGCGGCCCCCAGCAGGCTGGGGGCATCACCATGGTGCTCTGCTAATCTGCTCCTGCATCCGACAGCAGTGATCAGAAGATACCTCACAGGAAATTATTTCCCCTCCTTGTAACCATAACAACAGATGAGAACTGAGTCTTGTTCAACTTTCTGAGTGTCTTTGTCAACCTGTAACCAAACCCCGAGGGCAAAAGTGGAGACTGGGGCTGGATGCTGGGGCCTCTCAGTGACGCCAGGTTTGGAGCATCAGGGACCACTTTCTTCCCTTTCCTCCTCCAACGAAGGATAACTTAGAACGTTCCAAGGCTGGGCTGGGGCTGGGGCGGGAGGAGGGCAGCCCCCGTGGAGATGTGTGCATCCGAGCACCACCAAGAGCTTTTCCTTTTCCAGAGTTTTGGCACGTCCAGCTCAGTTTTAGAATCAATCTACAAACTTCTATCAAAAAAGCCTGTTGGGGTTCTGATGAAGATCACATGAGTCTATGGGTCAGTTCGAAGAGGCTGAACCGCATCCGCCCGGAACAGAAGCCGAGGATCTGCCTCTGCTCAGGGCCTCCCTGGACCAGGGTCGGGGGCATCTGGTCCTGGCCTTGCAGCCTGATTACAGCCCACACGGCCCCCTAACCCTGACACAGGCAGGTCCGATCCAGAGACACTGGTGAGAGAAATAGAAGAAAAGCCTTCACGGGGGACGGACGGGTCGGACGTCTGCTGCTGCTGTGAGACGTCCAGACCCCTCAGGCGGGTCCGCAGACCCAGCGCCGTCCCCCTCAGAATCCCGCAGGCTTTCTGCAGACATGCGCAGATGTCTAGCTGACATTCTAGCACGTATCTGGAAGTGCCAAGGATCCGGAAATAGAAAACCCATCTTGGAAAAGACAGAGTTGAATCCACACCACCCAATTTCAGGATGTGCTACAAAACCACCAAAATCGAAGCGGTGAGACACCAGCGAAGGGCTGGATGTACACGAAGGAAGCAGACAGACTCCAACGCCAGACCCACAAGTTCGTGACCCACTGATTGTTTTAAAGATTTAGTCATCTGTGCTGTGCTGGGTCTTCGTTGCTGTGTGTGGGCTTTCTCTAGTTGTGGCGAGCGGGGGCTCCTCACCCAGTGGCTTCTCTTACTGTGGAGCACGGACTCCAGGGCACTCACGCCTCAGTAGCCGCGGCTCCCGGGCTCTGGAGCACAGGCTCAACAGTTGTGGCGCGCGGGCTTACTTGGTCTGCAGCATGTGGGATCTTCTGGATCAGGGATTGAACCTGTGTCCCCTGCATTGGCAGACAGATTCTCAGCCACTGGACCACGAGGGAAGCCCGCCCATCGATTTTTGACAAAGGCTCCAAGACAATTCAACGCTCAAAGGAAAGTCGTCTCAACAGCAGGATAAACGTATGGGAAATAGACCCTTTCCTCACACCGTATATAACAATTAATTCAACAAGGGTCACAGATCTAAATATGAGAGACAGAGTAGGAGACATCTCGAAGGACTCGGGAAGAAACCTTTGCAACCTTGCAGTAAATAAGGTGTCCTTGGAGAGGATATAAAGGCACTGGAAGAGAAAAGGAAATGACTGACGATTTCATCAAGACGTAAGACTCAACGCATCCAAGACGGCGTTGAGAAAAGCAGAAGGCGATCAGATCGTCACAGGGACCCTTGACAGTAACATTATGTCACATGTCAACTAAAGCTCAGTTTAGAAAAGAAAGAAACATCCAGCCCATCTACACCACTGTGGCCGTTTACGGCAAAGTGTAAGACCACAGGGAGTCGCTGGCCTGTTGCTTCCAGACTCGAGAGCCTGCCCCTTCACCCTCAGCGTCCTGCCTGCTCTTGCGTGTCTGCTGTAACAAGGCCCTAGTAACTCCTCAAGCAGCCACTTCTAATCACAAGAGAAGAAAAGACCTCAGCCCAACAACCTGGAGACGTAGGACCACTGCCAACAGCTCTTGGTGTTCAGTCGCTCACTCACGTCCAGCTCTTTGTAACTCCGTGGACAGCAGCACGCCAGGCCTCGCTGTCCCTCACCATCTCCCGGAGCTTGCTCAAACTCATGTCCATTGAGTCGGTGACGCCATCCAACCATCTCATCCTCTGTCATCCCCTTCTCCTCCCACCTTCAGTCTTTCCCAGCATCAGGGTCTTTTCCAATTAGTTCTTCACATTAGGTGGCCAAAGTATTGGAGTTTCAGCTTCACCATCAGTCCTTCCAATGAATATTCAGGGCTGATTTCCTTTAGGATTTACTGGTTTGATCTCCTTGCTATTCAACAGACTCTTAACAGTCTTCCCCAACACCACAGTTCGAAAGCGTCAGTTCTTCAACACTCAGCCTTCTTTATGGTTCAGCTCTCACATCCACACATGACTACTAGAAAATCCCTATCTTTGACTTATACAGACCTTTGTCAGCAAAGTGATGTCTCTGCTTTTTAATAAGCTGTCTAGGTTTGTCATGGTTTTCCTTTCAAGGAATAAGAGCCTTTTAATTTAGTAGCTGCAGTCACCATCGGCAGTGATTTTGGAGCCCAAGGAAATAAAATCTGTCACTGCCAACAACTGACCAGTTCCTAAACTTGCTGCTCTGTAAGGAAAAGAGACTTGCATGCATGCTAAGTTGCTTCAGTCATGTCTGCTTCTGTGTGACCCTATGGATCATAGCCCGCCAGGCTCCTCGGTCCATGGGATTCTACAGGCAAGAATACTGGAGTGGGTTGCCTTGCCCTCCACATTGTTTAAATGCCATTTTGCTGAGTTTCCATCACTTGCAAAGGAATGAATCTACCTGACGCGCCAACTTTCAAAATCCAGCCCTAACCCAGCTCCTCTGAGGACTCTGCTCAATGGCCCCACTAAGCTTTGAGTGCCCAGAACACAGGTTAACATTTCCCCTACGTTGGTTTGGATTGCCCGTCCCTTTCCCAGGAGTTTCACGTGTGTAAATCATGTCCCCCCCATCACTCATTCAAACAGCAGAAGAGTTCCTTTGGTCTTAAGAGAAAAGAAAAGGGGAAAAAAACAAAAAAGAAGGGAAGGGGAGAAAGAGAAAAGAGAAAGAAAGCAAAGAGGAACAGAGTCAGGGGGGTGTGATATCCACATACACACATCCTATGTCCAGAATGTGCACATTATTATCATTACAAAGAACAAATAAGACAGGCAGAAGGTGATCAGAAGGTACGAACTCCCAGTTACAAGTGGTGGAGACACAGCATCCAGCACGGGACCACAGTTAGCCCGGCCATGGGGAGTACTGAACTCGCTAAGAGAATCGGTCCTGAAAGCTCTCATCACAGAGAAAAAACCATTTTTTATAACTATATGAGAAGATGGATTTTTACTAATTGCCATGGTAACGATTTCATGATATATGTAAGTCTGCACACCTTAAACTCACCGCTGCATATAAGTCAAATCTCGATAAAACTGAAAGAAAAAAAAATTCAATGAAAACCTGCAAAAGACGTGAACAGATGTTTCACAAAGAAAGACAAACGGCTGAAAGCAGGTGAGAGGATGGCCACCATCATTATCCATCAGAGAAACATAGATTAGAGAGGAGCTAGGGCTTCTGCCCCTTGACTAGACAAAACTTTGTTGGCAAAGTAACGTCTCTGCTTTTGAATAAGCTATCTAGGTTGGTCATAACTTTCCTTCCAAGGAGTAAGCGTCTTTTAATTTCATGGCTGCAATCACCATCTGCAGTGATTTTGGAGCCTAGAAAAATAAAGTCAGCCACTGTTTCCACTGTTTCCCCATCTATTTCCCATGAAGTGATGGGACCAGATGCCATGATCTTCGTTTTCTGAATGTTGAGCTTTAAGCCAACTTTTTCACTCTCCACTTTCACTTTCATCAAGAGGCTTTTGAGTTCCTCTTCACTTTCTGCCATAAGGGTGGTGTCATCTGCATATCTGAGGTTATTGATATTTCTCCCGGCAATCTTGATTCCAGCTTGTGTTTCTTCCAGTCCAGCGTTTCTCATAATGTACTCTGCATATAAGTTAAATAAACAGGGTGACAAGATACAGCCTTGACGAACTCCTTTTCCTATCTGGAACCAGCCTGTTGTTCCATGTCCAGTTCTAACTGTTGCTTCCTGACCTGCGTACAAATTTCTCAAGAGGCAGATCAGGTGGTCTGGTATTCCCATCTCCTTCAGAATTTTCCACAGTTTCTTGTGATCCACACAAAGGCTTTGGCATAGTCAATAAAGCAGAAATAGATGTCTTTCTGGAACTCTCTTGCTTTTTCCATGATCCAGTAGATGTTGGCAATTTGATCTCTGGTTCCTCTGCGTTTTCTAAAACCAGCTTGAACATCAGGAAGTTCACGGTTCACATATTGCTGAAGCCTGGCTTGGAGAATTTTGAGCGTTACTTTACTAGCGTGTGAGATGAGTGCAATTGTGAGGTAGTTTGAGCATTCTTTGGTATTGCCTTTCTTTGGGATTGGAATGAAAACTAACCTCTTCCAGTCCGGTGGCCACTGCTGAGTTTTACAAATTTGCTGGCATATTGAGTGCAGCACTTTCACAGCATCATCTTTCAGGATTTGAAATAGCTCAACTGGAATTCCATCACCTCCACTAGCTTTGTTTGTAGTGATGCTTTCTAAGGCCCACTTGACTTCACATTCCAGGATGTCTGGCTCTAGGTCAGTGATCACACCATCGTGATTATCTGTGTCGTGAAGCTCTTTTTTGTACAGTTCTTCTGTGTATTCTTGCCACCTCTTTTTAATATCTTCTGCTTATGTTAGGTCCATACCATTTCTGTCCTTTATCGAGCTCATCTTTGCATGAAATGTTCCTTTGGTATCTCTGATTTTCTTGAAGAGATCCCTAGTTATCGAGCTCATCTTTGCATGAAATGTTCCTTTGGTATCTCTGATTTTCTTGAAGAGATCCCTAGTCTTTCCCATTCTGTTGTTTTCCTCTATTTTTTTGCATTGATCACTGAAGAAGGCTTTCTTATCTCTTCTTGCTATTCTTTGGAACTCTACATTCAGATGTTTATATCTTTCCTTTTCTCCTTTGCTTTTCGCTTCTCTTCTTTTCACAGCTATTTGTAAGGCCTCCCCAGACAGCCATTTTGCTTTTTTGCATTTCTTTTCCATGGGGATGTTCTTGATCCCTGTCTCCTGTACAATGTCATGAACCTCTTTCCATAGTTCATCAGGCACTCTATCTATCAGATGTAAGCCCTTAAATCTATTTGTCACTTCCACTGTATAATCATAAGGGATTTGATTTAGGTCATACCTGAATGGTCTAGTGGTTTTCCCTACTTTCTTCAATTTAAGTCTGAATTTGGCAATAAGGAGTTCATGGTCTGAGCCACAGTCAGCTCCTGGTCTTGTTTTTGTTGACTGTATAGAGCTTCTCCATCTTTGGCTGCAAAGAATATAATCAATCTGATTTTGGTGTTGACCATCTGGTGATGTCCATGTGCAGAGTCTTCTCTTGTGTTGTTGGAAGAGGGTGTTTGTTATGACCAGTGCATTTTCTTGGCAAAACTCTATTAGTGTTTGCCCTGCTTCATTCCGTATTCCAAGGCCAAATTTGCCTGTTACTCCAGGTGTTTCTTGACTTCCTACTTTTGCATTCCAGTCCCCTATAATGAAAAGGACATCTTTTTTGGGTGTTAGTTCTAAAAGGTCTTGTAGGTCTTCATAGAACCATTCAACTTCAGCTTCTTCAGCGTTACTGGTTGGGGCATAGACTTGGATTACTGTGATATTGAATGGTTTGCCTTGGAAACGAACAGAGATCATTCTGTCATTTTTGAGATTGCATCCAAGTACTGCATTTCGGACTCTTTTGTTGACCATGATGGCCACTCCATTTCTTCTGAGGGATTCCTGCCCGCAGTAGTAGATATAATGGTCATCTGAGTTAAATTCACCCATTCCAGTCCATTTCAGTTTGCTGATTCCTAGAACGTCGACATTCACTCTTGCCATCTCTTGTTTGACCACTTCCAATTTGTCTTGATTCATGGACCTGACATTCCAGGTTCCTATGCAATATTGCTCTTTACAGCATCAGACCTTGCTTCTATCACCAGTCACATCCACAGCTGGGTATTGTTTTTGCTTTGGCTCCATCCCTTCATTCTTTCTGGAGTTATTTCTCCACTGATCTCCAGTAGAATATTGGGCACCTGCTAACCTGGGGAGTTTCTCTTTCAGTATCCTATCATTTTGCCTTTTCATACTGTTCATGGGGTTCTCAAGGTCTAGTCAAGGCTGTGGTTTTTCCTGTGGTCATGTATGGATGTGAGAGTTGGACTGTGAAGAAGGCTGAGCGCCAAAGAATTGATGCTTTTGAACTGTGGTGTTGGAGAAGACTCTTGAGAGTCCCTTGGACTGCAAGGAGATCCAACCAGTCCATTCTGAAGGAGATCAGCCCTGGGATTTCTTTGGAAGGAATGATGCTAAAGCTGAAACTCCAGTACTTTGGCCACCTCATGCGAAGAGTTGACTCATTGGAAAAGACTCTGATGCTGGGAGGGATTGGGGGCAGGAGGAGAAGGGGACGACAGAGGATGAGATGGCTGGATGGCATCACCAACTCGATGGTTGTGAGTCTGAGTGAACTCCGGGAGTTGGTGATGGACAGGGAGGCCTGGCGTGCTGCGATTCATGGGGTCGCAAAGAGTCGGACACGACTGAGCGACTGATCTGATCTGATCTGAGGGCTTCTGCCCCGGGATTAGTAAGGCCAAGCGCTCGGGCTCCTGTGGGAAATCAGATCCTCATAACTCTGGGAAAAGAGTTTGGTCCTCTCTCTGCACTTAAACACATACCCAGCCCATGGCCTGGCCAGTCCGCTCCTGGGTGTGGACCTCAAAGAAGTGAAAACTTACGTCCCCAAATCTACTTGTGCAGGAAGGTGTGCAGGAGCAGCTTCCTTTGTAATAGTCACGTACTGGAAACTACCCAAATGCGCGTCAAAAAGAAAATCATCAGTGCATTCTGGGAAAAAACGGAACACTCCCTCAGTGCATTCTGGGATAAAACGGAACACTCCCTCAGTGCATTCTGGGATAAAACGGAACACTCCCTCAGTGCATTCTGGGATAAAACGGAACACTCCCTCAGTGCATTCTGGGATAAAACGGAACACTCCCTCAGTGCATTCTGGGATTAAATGGAATGCTCCCCAGTAACAGGACAGAAGCAACCGCAGGAGCAGATCTCAGAAACATTGACTTAAATCAAAGAAGCCAGAAACAGGATGCAGCCCACACGATTCCATTTACTTGGGATCCAGAACAGGCAGAACCAACCTAATGAAATCAGAGCACTGGGGCAGCCCAGTTCCGGGGGGCGGAGGTGGCCGGCAGCGTGTCCGGGCGCTGATCCCACGCATGCACGTGTCTGTCAAAACGGACCCTCAAGATCTGTGCATGGTGCTTCAGGTAAATTTTATTTCATGAAAAACAAGACCACCCCCAAAATGATATGGCCGCGGCAGGGAGGGGCTTCCCTCTCCTCCACCAGGGCCAGGTAAGGTTGATCTCTGACCCCAGCTGAGCCTTCTGGCCCTGAGTCTCCTCCACGATGCCCAGCAGGGCCCCCGGTGGCCCACTGCACCCCATGCCTTCGCTCAGAGCCCTTGAGGGTGGGGGGCTCAGGGGTCAGTAGGTCCTGACTGTGAATGAACGTGCCCACTCAGTGGCACGGGGCCATAGCTCAGTTCCCCCTGTAACCAGGGACGGAGGCGTCTTCCCGACGCTGGTGCAGGAGCCCCGGGCAGCACGCAGGCGGCATCTGATGGGTGTCTGCTCACAGGAAGCTGGGAGGGGCTGCAGCCTGCCGCCGCCCAGACCTGGTGCCCCGTGAAGCAGCGCTGGGTTGAGGGGACCCTGGGGTGGGCGGCTGCCCCTCTGGAAGGACATAGGATGCACGTGGGCCTCCACACCCTGGTCTTGCCCTGACTTCTGCGGGCAGAAGCCCCAGTGCCCCCAGCTGGACTCTGTGCCAGAGCCTCTGTGCCCCCAGCTGGACTCTCCAGCCCCTCCTGCGGCACTTCCATCCCCTGGGGTCCCTCGGGCACAGCGTCCCTGCTTCACCCCCAATCCACCCGAGCACCCTCCACGCGGGGGCTTGGCCGGCCGTCCCACAGGGGGCCCGAATCGTGGCCATCCAGAGCTGGGCATCAGTCTCCGGGGCAGAGGGCAGCCGGGTGGGCCTACCCCTCCTCCTGCCCGGCCCAGCCCTCCCAAGAGGGCCACGGAAAGCCCCCTTTCCTTCCACTCTTGCCAACAGCCGCAGCCCCATCCCTACTGGCCTGGGGAGGGGAGCCAGCTCAGGCCAGCTGAGGACAGGCGGGCAATTTTCTCCCGGAACAAACGGAGAGAAATTGCTCCAACGGGCGAACAGCCTCTGTTTCAGGCTAATTTCCACATAATAGAATCAAATGACTTCCTTTCCTTTCTGCCGGCTCCTCTGCATAATTTGAAAAATTGCGAAAGAGATTTGATTCAGGGGCTCAATCGGAGGGGCTGGCTGTTTCGGACAAATGGCAGGGGAGGGGACACGCGGAGAAGGAGGAGGCCCCCCCAAAGTGCCGGCTGCCTCCGCCCTGGGGAGAGAACCTCACCGGAGGTCCCCGAGGCTGCTCCATGAGCTCCCCCCACGGGAGGCAGAGGCTCTGTGGGGCGGGCTGGCCGGGCCTCACATTCCACCACCGCTTCTCCTGGCAAGCAGAGGCCCATCTGCGATCCGCCGGCCGGCGTTCGGAGCTCAATGTGTCCTGCAGGGCTTGCCAGGGCGCCTGGCTCAGAGCTGGGCCTGGCGCTGACGCCGCTGCACCCGGCCAAGACTCTGGCTGCGGCTTGCGCTGCCGGCCACGTGGTGGCAAGGCGCTGGGCCCGCCAGCAAAGGCAGCTGGCGCTCCAGTCCCCGCCTGGCGAGGCCGCCAGACCCCCACCCGCCCCCAGCTCGCACGTCCCCACCCCACCCCTCCGCTCCAGTGCACCAGCCCTCGCCTGTCACCACGTGGCGTTCAGACCTCAGATCCCCCCGACTGCAGTCCACAGGCCGGCACCGCGAGGCGGGCCTCCTGCGTGCGGTAACAGGTGAATAGACGCATGTGCGCGCTGGGGCTGGTGAGCGCCGAGACCAGCAGCCAGAGAGGCCGGGGTCCTCCCCGCCTCCGCCCCACGCCGCGTGCTGGGCCCAGGGAGCAAAGGGAAATGGTGACATTGACCAGCAGGACTGCATTTTAACGTGCTGCTTTTAAAGTCATGTTTGTTTCAACAGCATTTATTTGAAAAATACACAAATAACACACAAAACAGGCTTAATATTTTAATAGGAGAGCCTCCCAGCCCCAGGCCTTCCCCAGATGTATTCCTGCTCCAGGTCTCACAAATACCTTCCAGGTCTTTCCAGGCCTTCAACGTTAAGTGTGAAAACAGACCCAGGTCAATCAGGGCGGTTAGGGGACAAACCCCCATTTATCCTGCATGTCGGGGACGGTCATCTGTGTTCAGCATATTTTTAAATGAGCAAAGCCATTTCCAACTCAGGGAACAGTATCTCCTGATGTTCCCCGTGGTGGGGAGCCTGTGCCAAGTGGTGGTGCCCAGGCTGGAGTGGGTCAGGCCCCACTTGGAGCCTCACCAACTGTTCTTGCCCACAGCACGGACACGGCGACTCCATGCAAGCCCTGGAAGACGGCTGTGGTGTGCAGGTCAATTGCCCACTAGCCAGCGCAAGTGATGCCAGTGGTAAAGAATCCACCTGCCAATGCAGGAGACATAAGAGACAGAGGTTCGATCCCTTAGTCGGGAAGATCCCCTGGAGAAGGGCACAGCCACCCATTCCAGTGTTCTTACCCAGAGAATCCTATGGACAGAGGAGCTTGGTTGGCTGTGACTGGACACAACTGAAGCGACTTAGCATGTGTTCACACACAGTCCAGGCAGCAGAGACCAGTGGCAGGGGCCCTGTAGGCGGGAGACGCCCAGAGGAGCGTCAACTCCAGGTTCAGGGAGCTCTCAGGGGCGCTCAGGGAGCCAGAGATGCTGGGGGAGAAAGATCAAAAGACATCCAAGTGCAGGAGCTGGACAGGCGTCGTGTGGCCAAGCACAGCGCGCTGGGGGGACCGTGATGGTGGGGAGGCAGGTCGTGTGTGGAGCCGAGAGGCTGCCTGAGCCACACAGTGGGGCCTTGGACACCAGGCCAAGGGGAGGGGGCACGGGAGGGGTGGCCGGTCTCCTCCTGCCCGCTGTGACGAGGGCAGAGCCGTGGGAGGGGCAGCCTCCAGCCATCCTCGGAGGTGGAGCCATTCTGGAGGCTGGCATATGCTCGGGGAACGCAAACTGATGGAAATACCAGCCTGAGAGACGTAATTAAGAAGGCGAATCTGGTGCCAAAACACCCACCGTGGTTCAAAGCCAAAGGCGCGCGGAAGGGGACGGTCTGCACCTGTGATGACCGCCCTCCGGGGCAGAGAACGGGGAGTGGGCGCGACGGGCAGGTGCCCAGACCCTCCAGAGCCACTTGTTGGCTCGGGGGCCCCGACAGCCCTCCAGGCCTGGGCGGAGGGGCAGCCGAAAGAAAGCCCTCAGCGCTGGCACCAGCGGGTGCCAGGAGAGAGGCCTGGCCCCAGCACACATGCCACAGCTCAAGGGCATGGGACCAAGACAGCAGCAGGGGCTTTGGAATGTTCTGGAAGGCTTCCCGAAGGAGGGGCTTGCGCAGAGTCTCACAGGGTGGGAGGACTGGGGACTGCAGGACCTCAGAAGCCAAGTGTTTCAGAGACCGTGGTGGCGGAGCAGGAGGCCGGGCCGCCCCTGGGGCCCACCACGACCCCTTATGGCCACAAGGCCCCAGTGGACTCCGGTTGGGTGGGCAGCATCCCTGGGAGCGAGGATCTGGGGGTTCAGAAGAGTCCTGGGGCCACACCCCCGGTGGGTCGCTGCCCAGTCCGGGCCGGCTTCACATCGAGACGGTGGCTGGTGGGCACCTCTGAGCAGCAAGGCCTCAGTCCCTGATGGCCACCCAGAAATCCAGTCCTGCGCGCCCGCCCGAGGAGGCCGCCTGGTGGGTGGTGAAAACACCACCCTCTCGGCACAGCAGACAGGGGGTTAAAGCAGTCTCATAACTGCTGGTGACAGTCTGCAAATGATTTATTGATTTTTTTTAAATAAAAATATGTCACACTCTCTGGAGCGGGTGCAGACCAAGTGCGTGCCCGGCCAGCTGGATGGAGGCCTGGTGGCTGCCGTCTGATGCCAGCTGGGTGCAGACGCCAAGCAGGAGTGCGCAGCCGCGATGAAGCACTGCTGCCCGGCGCCCCGCACGTGCACAGACCCCGCCCTCCAGGAATGCACGCGGCCCGCGGCCAGCGCCCAGCCTGTGCCAGGCGCCCTGGCGGAACGTGCTGGGAGAACGCCAAGACCAGCCGGGCTGCAGCCACCCCGATGGGCTGAGGGCCGTGGAGACGAGAGTGCTGGGACGGTCGGTGTGCAGCTGGGCTTCAACAGGGCCCGCAGTCCCTGCGTGTGGCTGGGGCTGTGCAGGGGCCATCCCCTGGAGCGACGTGGAGGGTGAGGGCCACCCAGCCAGAGGGCAGGGCAGCCTGGCAATGGGAGGGCACGTGGGAAACGCAGGCGGGGGAGAGCCAGCGAGGTACAAGAAGGCGGAGAGGGCAGCAGGGGCGGAGGACAAGACAGTGAGGCCGGGGGGTGGACAAGGGTCCCCAGAGGTCCCCGGGGGGCACATGGGCTTCTGTGGATCTTGCCAGCCCCTAGAAGCTTGTAACGAGGAGAGACTTCACTAAACCCGTGCTTCAAGATGCTCCCTCTAGCCCAAAGAGCCATCAATGGACAGATCAATCGAGACCTCATGAGCCATCCATAAAGGGAATACTATTCAGTCTTGAAAAGGGGATTCAGACACACGGTGCACTGTGGGTGAGCCTCAGACCCTGTGCTGAGACAGGACGGACACACAAGCCCACACCGTGACTCCATGTGTATGAGAGCTCCAGGACAGGCAGACCCACAGACAGAAAAGAGACGGGGGGTCCCCGGGCTAGGGGGTGCAGAGAAACTGCTCTGGGGGTGTGGCGTTGCTGTGCAGGGTGCCGGTGCCGGTTTGGAGCTGGGTTCCCAACACTGTGAGTGTATTCCACTCCTGGAGGAGGAGAAGGGGGGCATGCAGGGGGAGAGGAGAGGAGGGGCAGGTCAGGCGAGGGAACAGGCACCCCCCAGCCTCACCCGGGGCTCACTTTCCCACCAGGCTCCCCTTCTCTTCTAGGCGGGCCAGCCCCTCTGCCCCGGCGTTTGCTGGTGGGAGTCCCAAACCCAAGGAACCCAGCTCGGGGCGGTGAGCCCCCTGGGGCCTCCTCTGGTACCCATGTCTCATCGAGGAGCAGGGGCTGGGACCCCCAGTGCCCCCCATCCCGGCCTGCCCCAGCACATCCTCGTGCTGCGTCAGTCTGCAGAGCCCAGAACCGGTTTCAGAGATCTGCTGAGCGTGCCCCGTCTCACTCCCACTCGAGGACCTGGGGTCGCTGCACCTCAGCCCCTGCGGCAGAGCCGTCAAGGCATCCAGGCCTGTGTCCCGGCCCCGCCGTCCTCGGTGAACAGACCTGGGCTCTCTGCAGCTACTCGCCTGGGGGCTGTGCCGTACAAATACCACACACGCACCACACACACAACACACACATCACACACATCACACACAACACACACATCACACACATCACACACGTGAAGAACACACACACACACCCCACACATGTGATATATACCACACACCACACACATCACACACACATCACACCCCACACAACACACACATCACACACAACACACACGTGATATACACACACACCACACACAACACACACGTGATATACACACACACCACACACAACACACACATCACACACGTGAAGAACACACACACACACCCCACACATGTGATATATACCACACACCACACACATCACACACACATCACAACACACACATCACACACACCACACACGTGATGCACACACACACACACACCACATGTGATATATACCACACACCACACACATCACACACACATCACACCTCACACAACACACACATCACACACAACACACACGTGATATACACACACACCACACACAACACACACATCACACACGTGAAGAACACACACACACACCCCACACATGTGATATATACCACACACCACACACATCACAACACACACATCACACACACCACACACGTGATGCACACACACACACACCACATGTGATATATACCACACACCACACACACCGCACACGTCACACACAGACTACACACGGATGAGCCTATTTGCGGGGCAGCACTGGAGACGCCGACAGAGAGCAGACGTGTGGACGCTGGAAGGAGGGCGGGGACGCCCGGAGAGAGCAGACAGAGACGCGGGGGTCACCGCAGGGGACGCAGAGCACAGCTGGGAGTTTGCCGCTGAGCCAGGGAGCTCGACCTGGTCTCCGTGCGGCCTGGAGGGTGGGGCACGGGGGGAGCTTCAGGAGGGCGGGACGCACGTGGGCCTGTGGCCGATTCATGCTGATGACGCAGAAACCAGCGCGACATTGGAAAGCAATCATCCTCCAAGAAAAGTAGACAAATTTAAACAGTAAAACACAGACCACACACACCACACACTCATGCACACCTGTGGGTCATGGCAAAGGGACTCAGGAGCCACCAGAGAGCTCCTGATGAGCAAAGCTGCAACAGTGTGAGAAACCGAGTACCTGCTGGATTTTAACGCCAAGTATGAAATGTCCATAAAGTCCTGTGGATATAAAAGCGATCACATACGTGAACCGGGATGAAAGAAGGACCTGTACTAGGGTACCCTGGGCAGGCGGTCCCGCCTGAGGTGCGGGCAGAGCAGGGACCCCTCCCAGAGGGCCGTGTGGACAAGGACGGCGGTCACCTCCCCGCAAGAAGCCTGAGCACACCTCTCGCCAGCATCTCCTGCTGCGACACGTGACGCTGACATGTGAGGTCAGGAGAAACCACGCCCCTCACCAGCGTCTCCTGCTGTGACACATGACGCTGACACGTGAAGTCAGGAGAAACCACACCCTCACCAGCGTCTCCTGCTTTGACATGTGATGGTGACATGTGAAGTCAGGAGAAACCACACCCCTCACCAGCGTCTCCTGCTGTGACATGCGATGGTGACATGTGAAGTCAGGAGACACCACACCCCTCACCAGCATCTCCTGCTGTGACATGTGATGCTGACACATGAAGTCAGGAGAAACCGCACCCCTCACCAGCGTCTCCTGCTGCGACACGCGATGCTGACATGTGAGGTCAGGAGAAACCACACCCCACACCAGCGTCTCCTGCTGTGACACGCGACACTGACATGTGAAGTCAGGAGAAACCACGCCCCTCACCAGACCTGCTACAACACGCGACGCTGACATGTGAAGTCAGGAGACACCACACCCCTCACCAGCATCTCCTGCTGTGACACGCGACGCTGACATGTGAAGTCAGGAGAAACCACGCCCCTCACCAGACCTGCTACAACACGCGACGCTGACATGTGAAGTCAGGAGACACCACACCCCTCACCAGCATCTCCTGCTGTGACACGCGACGCTGACATGTGAAGTCAGGAGACCCCACACCCCTCACCAGCGTCTCCTGCTACAACACGTGATGCTGACATGTGAAGTCAGGAGAAACCACACCCCTCACCAGTGTCTCCTGCTGTGACACGCGACGCTGACATGTGAAGTCAGGAGAAACCACACCCCTCACCAGTGTCTCCTGCTGTGACACGCGACGCTGACATGTGAAGTCAGGAGACCCCACACCCCTCACCAGCGTCTCCTGCTACAACACGTGATGCTGACACGTGAAGTCAGGAGACCCCACACCCCTCACCAGCGTCTCCTGCTACAACACGTGATGCTGACATGTGAAGTCAGGAGAAACCACACCCCTCACCAGTGTCTCCTGCTGTGACACGCGACGCTGACATGTGAAGTCAGGAGAAACCACGCCCCTCACCAGCGTCTCCTGCTGTGACACGCGATGCTGACACGTGAAGTCAGGAGATACCACACCCCTCACCAGCGTCTCCTGCTGTGACACGCGATGCTGACACGTGAAGTCAGGAGATACCACACCCCTCACCAGCGTCTCCTGCTGTGACACGCGATGGTGACACGTGAAGTCAGGAGAAACCACACCCCTCACCAGCGTCTCCTGCTGTGACACGCGACGCTGACACGTGTAGTCATGAGATACCACACCCCTCGCCAGCATCTCCTGCTGTGACACGTGATGTTGACATGTGAAGTCATGAGAAAGTCCCTTCCCCTCTGGGCTCTTCCTCCCCAAAAACACGCAACCTCAGTCTAACCGTGAGAAAAGCATGAGATAGACCACCCGAGCAGCCTCCCACGAGGCACCTGAGCAGTTCTCAACACTGACCTGTCACCAAAACAAGGAAAGCCTGGAGCACGGTCCCCGCCACGAGGAGCCTAGGAAGAGTGAGTGATGTGATGAGGTGTCCTGGTGGGGTCCTGGAACAGGAAGTGAGCATGAAGGGAAAACTCAGGAATCTGAGTAAAGCATAGACTTGCGGTAACAACAGTGTATCCACGCGTGCTTGCTAAATCGCTTCAGTCGTGTCTGACGCTTTGTGTAGCCCGCCAGGCTTCTCTGTCCATGGGATTCTCCAGGCGAGAACACTGGAGTGGGTTGCCATGCCCTCCTCCAGGGGACCTTCCAGACCCAGGGATTAAACCCGGTCGGGTCTCCTACACCTTCTGCATTTGCGGGCGGGGTCTCTACCACTGGCGCCACCTGGGAAGCCCAGGGTGTCTATGCTGGTTCATTAATTATAACAAACACACCCATTTCTGTAAAAGGCGACACAGAGGGAGCTGAACGTGGCTCCATGGGAGCCTGACGACTACCTGCAAATTTTCCTGTAAATCTAAACCTGCTCTACAATGAAAACATTTAATGAATTAAATCGTAAGATCTACTTATGCAGGTTGCTGAAGCACTTCATCAGTTGAATCCACAGTCTCGCCAAGTTTAATGTTAAATGGTCGCGACTGGCAAAGTCCGGGACCAGAAGCTTGTCGTGAGGACCCCTGGGCCGCTCTGAGCTCACTTGACACTGGACTGTCCTTACTAGGCTGGAACCCCATTCTACGCCGAGGTCAGGTCGTAGCCCCAAGGCAACTGCAGGCACTTCCTGCAAAACCGCCCCAGGCCTTTCCCAAGGGAACTGCAACGACTTGCGGTCGTAACTGAACCGGAGAGAGGAAATCCTCGGCCTTCTGAGGATTCCTGCAAACTGACTCTGAACTGACAGTCATTCCGGGGGCCCGAATCATGGCCGCAGCCCGTGGGTCCAAGTGGGAACTGGCTGGGGTCAGGTAACTGAGGGCGGGCTGACCCTCAGCGGGGAGCCGTCCGCAGAGCCCAGCTGGGTTAGAGCCCCACGGCTGGCACGGCTGGTTGGGGTAGAGGTGGCAACAGGTAAGTCCCCCACGTGAGTTCTCCGTGGACAGGGCCTCATTAGAGCCATCGCAATATTCCTTCCTCAGCCTGGTGGGAGGGGCTGAATGGAAAGCCTGGCACTTCCCCTCCCATCCAGACAGAAATCAGGGGCAGTGCCAGGGGCCAGAGACTGCAGAAATCAGTGCCTCATCAAAGGCTTGGAAGCAGCAGCAGCAGCGCCGAAGTCTAACACACTCCCCGTCTAACGAGTGGGGCGCGTGTGCAGCTCGAGCAGAAGCTGGACGGGGCCCGGGAAGGGCCGCCCCTCTGTAAACTGACTCGGGCGTCCGTCCGCCGCACCTGCCGCCCCCTGAGCCCCACTGTGCCTTCACTGGAGCCAACGGACCCCGCTCCTCACCCTCGAGAGGCCGCCGCTGACCCGGGAGTGGCTTTTTTTTCCTCTTTGTATAAGGCTGACCGGAGCCGGTTTTACCGGCAGGGCCAACGGTCCACACTCACAGCCTCGCCCCAGGACCGTGTGTGTTTCCCCAGAGACCTTCCCTGGTGCAGAGCATCACACTGGCCGCCACACGGAGGGATCATCCAGCCAGGAGGCGGGGAGAACTCCAGGCGCCTGAAGACTCACACCAGCTGGAAGAGAGGCAGCAGACCCCTCGGAAGCCCAGGGGGCCACTGCGGCAGTGAGGTCTCCGGAGGCGCCGTGGCCTGGAGTCTGTTAGGACGTTCCCTCCAAGCAGAACACAGGACACGATGCCTCACACCACAGGCTTGAAGGTTCCAATTACCTCCACCGACAGGCGCCTGCAAGGCTGCGGGGTGGCTGGGCCCAGGGGAGGCGGGCGTGTGGCAGGTTCAGGACGCGGCCCAGGGTGCCGCGGCCCAGGGTGCCCCGGCCCACGGTCTTATGATGCGGGTGACCCAGCGTCCCTGAGTGCTCAGGGCCCCAGGAAGGCTGTATGCAGCCTCTGGCGAGGCGCTGGCCAAGGCCCTCTGGGACCTCGGGGCGAATCCATCCTGTCTTCTGCAGATAACTGTTCTCCTTTTGAGAGATAGCTTCTGGTCCCGCTGGGAGGACTTCACCATGAGACAGCAGGTGGTTGCCTGACCCCCGGCCAGGCGGCAGAGCCTGGACAGGCAGCCCATGCCCACAAGGAGTGGTGTGTCAGAACCCCACTTTCCACAGGCCCGGGGCTTGTGCACGTGGGGTGCGTCAGGGGCTCGACCCCTTCAGCACAGACTTTGGCTGCGTGCCTTCCTGGGGTTTTCTCTACAACCCATCGGAGGAGGACAGAAGCTGAGCCCGGCTGACAGATGGGCCTTCCTGGCCTGCTGGGACTGTCCACAAGCGGACACCCCACTCGGGGTGGCCCCAGACACAGTGAAGGAGCCTTCTCCAGGGGCAGAACCTCAGCTGTCGGTCTGGCCCGTATGTGAATGAGCGGCATCCAGGGTATAGACATGTGCTGAGTCACAGGCAGCTGCTGCCAGATGGGCCAGGTGGTCAGGGACCTGGGGGGCGGGACTAGAGGGGTAGTGACCAGGAAGCCTGAGGAAAGACACGTGGGTGGGCCTCCCAAGGAGCACCAACTGTGAAGGGATGTGCATTCCACATCAACGCCCAGCAGAGGGCGCCCCTGCAGAGGAGGCTCTTCACACCCGGGACAGAATCCCCCCTGCACGTGTGGCTCCATCCACCGCCCCAGCCGCCCTCGTGCCGGCTTCAGGCGGCCAGGGTGGGGAGGGGGACAAGTACCGCCTCCCCGCCCTGGCCCCAACAGCCTGAGCAAGTGGCCGACACCAGCCCCCAGTCCCAGCTGAGGCGCCACGCCCAGAGCCGCCAGCTTCAGTGGGCCCCCTCCAGGGGCACAGCCACGTGGACTCCTGGGGCCCCCGCTCCCAGCCTGGACAAGAGGGAGCCCCCGCGCCCCGCTCCCTGCAAGGCCCCTTCACCCTGGAGGCACCTCCTGTCAGCACAGCCACTTCAGATTTCTCTCCCTCCCTCACCAGCGACCCTCTGCCTACCCAGGAGGCTGCCTCTTGCACAAAGATGGGGGAAATAATATAGATTCATATGTGCTTGTAATTGCCTAAAGAAACTCTGGAAGACACTTAAGATGGTGATAATAATGACCACCCGCTGACGGCATAAGAGCTGGCTTAGTCTGTTCCTGCTGCTGTAACAGAACACCATAAACTGGGCGCCTTATGAACAACAGGAGTTTATTCCTCACATCCTGGAGGCTGGACTTTGAGATCAGGGTGCCAGGGTGGCTGGGATGGGGCCCCTTTTGGGCGCAGACTCCTCATGTGGTAGATGGGCAGGGGAGCTCTCAGGAGACTTTTAGAATTGCACTAATCCCACCTGTGAGGCTCCATCCTCATGAGTTCAGCACCACCCAAAGGTCCACCTCCCCATCACCCACTTTGAGGGTTAGGGTCTCAGCGTATGGATGTGGGGGCACAGCCTGCAGACTGCAGAAGGGGCTGCAACCTGAGGGCCTCTGACTGAGTCATCCGCCCAAACCCGAGGGGCACTTAGAAGGTGATAAAACCCACGTCCCTTCCCTTAAACGTGAATGTGGAGTTCAAAGCTGCTCTTGTCCTGAGGACAATCTCCCGTAGCTGTTACATCTCACAGATACAGGAATCATCGTGTGTGCCATCGCTTCAGTTGTGTCTGACTCTTTGCGACCCCATGGACTGTAGCCCACCAAGCTCCTCTGTCCGTGAGATTCTCCAGGCAAGAATACTAGAATGGGTTGCTGTGCCCTCCTCCGGGGACCTTCCCAACCCAGGGATCACACCCTGTCTCTCACGTCTCCTGCACCGGCAGGTGGGTTCTTTACCACTAGTGCTGCCTGGGAAGCCTCTAGAAATGATCGTAGGAAACATTTCCATGTCAGAGGACAGTAGCTGCCAGGTTCTGAGGACAAAAGTACGACCCAAGGATTGTATTTCTCAGCCATACTTAAGAATAAAGGAAACAAACCGTCGTGCATTCAAGAACTTGCAACATAGACAGAGCCCACGACAGGAAGACAGCGGGGTCTCAGAGAGCCTGGGGTAGCCCTGGATCCCTGCAGTCCAGTGTAACTGTTAATAGCACACCTTGTTGCTCCCCAGAATGGTCAAGTGTGAGAGGGGGAGGGTGCTCTAAAGGTTATGATGCTGTCAGCTGACAACACTGGAACATGGGCGTATGCCAGATAAAGATGTGGGTGTAAATTTATGAAGTTGTGACTGTGTGAGGTTGGTGAGAAAATGCCCCTGTCCTTAGGAAACACGGTGACATATCTCAAAGCGTCACTCTGTGTTAAGCCCAAATTGTTTAGGAAGCTTAAGGGAGCATGCTGCTGCTGCTGCTGCTGCTGCTAAGTCGCTTCAGTGGTGTCCGACTCTGTGCGACCCCATGGACTGCAGCCCACCAGGCTCCTCCGTCCACGGGAGAGTGTGAATGATTAAGCAAAAGGACTAAACAAGAGGTAGATCTGATAACGGGTGCACGGCTGTTTCTTGTACTATTTTTATTCATTTTTTTAACCCCACCCTGGGCCCCACCCTGAGCCTCCATTTCCACCCCCTCCTCCTCAGGAGCGGGTGGGAGGGACGGGTCCACCCACTGCCCTCCAACTTTGGGAGAGGCTCTATCGCCTCCCCCGGGGTCTCCGGGCTCAGGGTCCCCCTCCACCACAGTCCTACTATTTTTATTTTCCAAAGTTTTTTGTTAGTTTGAAATTATTTCCAAATAAGTCTAGAATGTTAGTCACTCAGTCGTGTCTGACTCTTTGTGAACTCATGGACTGTAACCCTCCAGAATCCTCTGTCCATGGGATGCTCCAGGCAAGAATACTCCAGGCAAGCGTGGGTAGCCATTCCCTTCTCCAAGGGATCTTCCTGACCCAGGGATGGAACCCAGGTCTCCTGCATTGCAGGCGGATCCTTTACCATCTGAGCCACCAGGGAAGCCCTGTTTTTAGATACAGCAGGTAATATTTCAGTTCACGCATCTTTCTTACTGAAACAAAGCCGTCATCCTGGTTTTGTAAGGTAACCCGCACAGGGTGAGCCATCCTGTGGCGAGCCTCTCAGATTCCAGGTCTGTCCTCCGTGGCTGGGAGGACGGGCCTCTGCATGTAGCCCCCAGATCCCTGCTTAGGAGGCAGGCGCTGACCCACAACGCCAAGCCTCTCCAGGGCCGCCAAACTCAAGCCTGCTGCTTCTCAGCCAAAGGAAGGGCCTGGCTTTCTGTGTCCTGGAATCAACGCATGTGGGCCATGGGTTGTATAAACATTTCAACTCCATGGAAAACGAGGTGTGTGTTTTCTTGACACTGGAATTCTAAACACAGCCCTTAGAATGCCTTCCGTTATTATCAGATCAATGCACTTCTTGCAAAATGCCTCCATGAGAGCTGTCCCTCATTCTCCAGAGCCTTCACCCACTGGCTGGAAGCATTTTTATATTTTTTAAAGTAGGCTGTAGTTTTTAGAACAGTTTTAGAAAAATTGGGAAGACAGTACAGAGAGTCCCCGTACGCTTCCTATAATTAACATCTTACGTTAGTGTGTGGCTCTCCTGCCAGCACTGATGAACCAGTACGGAAACAGCAGCAGTAACTGAGGTTCATATGCGACTCGGATTCCCCGGGTTTTCCCGAAGGTCTTTTTCTGTCCCAGGACCCCATCCAGGATCCCATGTCACATCTAGTCGTCAAGTCTCCTCAGGCTCCTCTTGGCCGTGACCATGTGAAACGGTGATATACTAAGAAATATCTATTTAGCCTTGTCCCTGTTTCCACAGGGAGCTCCTAAAACCCCTCATCTCCTGACGCTGGGGTGAGAGGAGTACTTGCTGTTACTCTTCAAATGGCCCCTCAACCACACCTGGAAACACAGAGGTAAAGAGCCTACCTGGAATGCAGGACATGAAAAAGATGCAGGTTTGATCCTTGTGTTGGAAAGATCCCCTGGAAGAGGAAATGGCAACCTGCTCCAATATTTTTGCCTGGAGAATCCCATGGACAGAGGAGCCTGGCGGGCTACAGTCCATGGGGTCACAGAGAATCAGACGTGACTGAACGCACAAGCTCACCTACACCCGAGTTTATGTTAATGAGTTGACCCTGCTGAGCCACTGGAAGGCTTCAGGATGGAGGCTGGGGCCAGAGGGACCCCCTGTGCAATCAGAGGTGGGGTGCACCTCCAATCCCACTCACACCTGAACCCCGTGGAGCTGATGGGGGCTGGCAATTGAGGTACCCACCAGTGGGCAATGATTTAATCAAGCATGCCTCCATAGATTACTAAATTACTTGCTTGCAAGCTGCTCAGCCATGTCTGACTCTTTGTGACCCCATGAACTGTAGCTCGCCAGGCTCCTCTGTCCTTGGGACTTTCAAGGCAAGGATACTGGAGTGAGCTGCCATTTCCTTCTCCAGGACGTCCTCCCAAACCAGGGATCAAACCCGTGTATCTCCCGCATCTCCTGCATTTGCTAGTGGATTCATCACCACTGCGCCATCTGAGAAGGCCTGGAATGCCTCTATAGAAACACTAAACAATGGGATTCCAAGACTTCCCTGCTTGGTGATCACATCCATATGCTGGGCAATTATGCACCCCAAACTCCACGGGAACAGAAACTCCCACACTCAAGACCCTTCCAGATATCGCCCTCAGCACCTCTTCATCTGGCTGTCCATTTGAATCCTTTATAACACCCCAAAGAAGAAAATAGTAAATGAAAATAGAGTGTTTCTCTGAATCTGATGAGTGGTTCTAGCAAACTATCCAGCCCAAGGAGGGAGTCATGGGAACCCCTGACTTGTGGTCAGTTGTTTAGAAGTATAAGTGGCCTGTACTTGTGACTGGTTTGGTGTCTGAAGCAGGCGGAGTCTTGTGGGACTGAGCCTCTAACTTGTGGGGTCTGTACTAACTCCAGGGACTTTCAAGATTGAATTAAATTGTAGGACACCCAGCTGATGTCCACAGAAAACTGAAAAACTGCTTGGTGTGGAAAACCCACACATTAGGTGTCAAAAGTGTTTTGAGTAGGTAAAAAAAAATCACAGTGTTGGGAGAGAGTTGATCTCAGACTTTGTTTTTGATGACCTTGATGGCTTGAAGAATTCTGGTTGGGTATTTTTTTAGTGGTTTCCAAATGCTATGGGGACGGGTCTGATGCTTCTCTTGTGGTTGACTGGTGTTATGGGTTTCAGGAAGGAACCACAGAACTTGAGCATGGTGACACCTTATCAGGGCTCATCCTATCGACAGGATGTGGTGCTGTGGCTGTTGACCTCGATCGTCTGGCTGAGGGGTGTTTGTCTCCACCGTGAAGTGACTTTCCACACTGTCCTCTTCAGAAGGAAGTCTCTCTGCAGCCCACACTTAAACCACAGAGTGAGTGGATGGCAAGTTAGACTTCTCATTGTTGGAAGGGAATTTACAGATAAGCAAGAGGAGGGTCTAGGATGACCCGGGCTATAGTGGATTAGAGTTGGAAACTCCAGCATGAGCTCATGTTTAACATGATACAGATACAAGTGGGTGGGGAGCTGTGACCCTCCTTCCAGAGGGCAGAGCATCTTCGCTTCCAAGGCTGTTGCCCCAAAATCATGCCCCTCCCCCTCCCTGGAGCATGCCCCTAGGTTTCTGGAGGAAGCTCCAAAGAGAAAAACACAAGAAGCACTTAGAGTCAAGAAGGCCCAAGACCTGCCCTCCAGCGGACTCTACGCGCTCATTGTAATGCATTAGCATAGATTAAATGGCATGCCCACCAGGGCCAGGACAGTTGCCATGACAACCACTGGGAAAAGTCCATCAGTTCAGTTCAGTTCAGGCGCTCAGTCATGTCCGACTATGCAACCCCATGAACCGCAGCACGCCAGGCCTCCCTGTCCATCACCAACTCCCAGAGTTCACTCAAACTCATGTCCATCAAGTCCGTGATGCCATCCAGCCATCTCATCCTCTGTCATCCCCTTCTCCTCCTGCCCCCAATCCCTCCCAGCATCAGACTCTTTTCTAATGAGTCAACTCTTCACATGAGGTGGCCAAAGTACTGGAGTTTCAGCTTTAGCATCAGTCCTTCCAAAGAACACCCAGGGCTGATCTCCTTCAGAATGGACTGGTTGGATCTCCTTGCAGTCCAAGGGACTCTCAAGAGTCTTCTCCAACACCACAGTTCAAAAGCATCAATTCTTTGGCGCTCAGCTTTCTTCACAGTCCAACTCTCGCATCCATACATGACCACAGGAAAAACCATAGCCTTGACTAGATGGACCTTTGTTGACAAAGTAATGTCTCTGCTTTTTAATATGCTATCTAGGTTGCTCATAACTTTCCATATAAGGACTTTAAAAAAGAGAGCTGCATCAGTACCAGGTCCAGTCCACACTCCTGTTCATGAATGTTACTCCCACTCTTTCTAATTCTCTCCCTTTTAACCTCAACCCTCCTTTGTACTTGGTGTTTTGGCGCAAACGGCGTTAGGAAGTTGATTGGCAAACTAGGTTCCCACTGCTCCTTCCTTTGGCCATTGACTAACACTCGTGCTGTTCCTGTTGGAATAAACAGCGTTGGTTTAGTTGTTTAGTTGGTTTAGTTATCGGCTACGTGAATCAGAAAAGGAGCCGGGCTGTTGTTGGCATAAAGTTTTCACAGGATTATCCTTTGCATCTCTGTGGGCTCAGTGGTAAAATCAGTCTGGCTCACAGTCCATGGAATTAACAGATTGAGACCCCACCTTCTCAATAAACTGTGGAAAATTCTGAAAGAGACGGGAATTCCAGACCACCTGACCTGCCTCTTGAGAAACCTGTATGCAAGTCAGGAAGCAACAGTTCGAACTGGACATGGAACAACAGACTGGTTCCAAATAGGAAAAGGAGTACGTCAAGGCTGTATATTGTCACCCTGCTTATTTAACTTGTATGCAGAGTACATCATGAGAAACGCTGGACTGGAAGAAGCACAAGCTGGAATCAAGATTGCCGGGTGAAATATCAGTAACTTCAGATATGCAGATGACACCACCCTTATGGCAGAAAGTGAAGAGGAACTAAAAAGCCTCTTGATGAAAGTGAAAGAGGAGAGTGAAAAAGTTGGCTTAAAGCTCAACATTCAGAAAATGAAGATCATGGCATCTGGTCCCATCACTTCATGGCAAATAGATGGGAAAACAGTGGAAACAGTGTCAGACTTTATTTTTGGGGGCTCCAAAATCACTGCAGACGGTGATTGCAGCCATGAAATTAAAAGACGCTTACTACCCTAAAGGAAAGTTACGACCAACCTGGATAGCATATTAAAAAGCAAAGACATTACTTTGTCAACAAACGTCCGTCTAGTCAAGGCTATGGTTTTTCCTGTGGTATGTATGGATGTGAGAGTTGGACTGTGAAGAAAGCTGAGTGCCAAAGAATTGATGCTTTTGAACTGTGGTGTTGGAGAAGACTCTTGAGAGTCCCCTTGGACTTCAAGGAGATCCAACCAGTCCATTCTGAAGGAGATCAGCCCTGGGTGTTCTTTGGAAGGACTGATGCTAAAGCTGAAACTCCAGTACTTTGGCCACCTCATGCAAAGAGCTGACTCATTGAAAAAGACCCTGATGCTGGGAGGGATTGGGGGCAGGAGGAGAAGGGGACAACAGAGGACGAGATGGCTGGATGGCATCACTGACTCGATGGACGTGAGTCTGAGTGAACTCCGGGTGATGGTGATGGACAGGAAGGCCTGGTGTGCTGCAGTCCATGGGGTCACAAAGAGTCGGACATTACTGAGCGCCTGAACTGAACTGAACTGACCCCACCTTGGGTCCAAGGATTGGGCGTTGGCCTCAGGGGATTTGAGGCCATCTTTCCAAAGGTTTTTCCTGGTGGCTCAGCCGTAAACAATCTGCCTGCAATGCAGGAGACCCAGGTTTGATCCCTGTGTTGGGAAGATCCCCTGGAGAAGGAAATGGCAACCCACTCCAGAATTATTGCCTGGACAATCCCACAGACAGAGGAGCCTGGTGGGCTACAGTCCATGGGGTTGCAGAGTCAGACACGACTGGGAGCGACTCTCACTGTCTCTTTCCAAAGTTCGGCCTGAGTTCCTGCGGTGCACTCTGACCTTGCTCTGTGGTTGAGTTCATTCGCTTTCTGACTCTATTGTCCCCGTCTGGTATAAGCTTCTGGTGTAGACTGTGTACGAGCTTCCCTTCAGTTTCGTGCAGATCAAGGTGGTAGATTGGAGTCCCTGTTGTTCTGCTTTGAGGTAGAAGTAGCCTCAGAGTCAGAGACCTCAGGCAGAAGCATGGGGACCTGGGTCACAGAGATGGCAGGGCTTGTCTGCGGCCCCCGCAAGGCAGCTGAATGCTGACTGACGCTGTGAAGTTGGAGCCTGGGAGACGAGGTGGCCCCACCCAACAGGGAGTGACTGTGGCTTGGGGCAGTGATTCTTAAACTCGTCTTCATCCTGGAATTTAGGGAAAACACTGATCCATGCCAGAGACACTCACTTACCTGGCCTGGCGCGCAGCCCGTGTTCATGTTCCTGCCCAAGCCCAGGCCTTGACCACATCTTGGAATATTTCACCCACGTACATTCACCAAATAATGGACGAATAAAAGGCACGCGTGTGTTGGGGTCCCTTGGGTGATCCCCACTCAGGAAGCCAAGGGGCTTCATTCACCATGTGACAATTCTGCCTTCTTCACCTGTGAATTTATAAACCACCACCAGGAGAGACTGGCAGAGCCTGGTGTGGGCCGTTCCAACCCTGTGAGGTCACTGACATAAGTTACAACAAGCCAGAGAGAACAAAAGAAGCCTGATGGCTCCCACTCAGCCGACCATTAAACGTCTCACCCAAAATTAAAGGAACCCTCTGCCTGAGGGCCCTAGTAAGGAAGAAGTCTTGGAAGTCATCACAGTAAAGCCCCCTGAACATAAAAGGAGCATTGCCTACAGGGAGAAGTGATGTCTGGGTTGTTGGCAGAGGCCTGGCTGTGGGGGCACCTCGTTTTGTCTTTTCCTGGCTTCAGCCTCAGATAAATGTCAGAAGGAAGCCAGAACAAGCTCTAGAATGCTAAAGTGCAGCCAAGCAGACAGGAGCACGCCCGTGGGATTAAGAGCACTGATCAGGACGGAGAAGCGTGTCTAACCGAAAAGTCTGGCAGTAGAGTGACTTCAGGCGTGACTGGATCAAGGCACTCCGTGATTCGTCATCCATCTGCCCCCCACCTTTGCTTTTTACTGTCTTCCCTGTTGGCCACCTGCTCTCTCAAAGGATTTCCATGCCTGACAGCAAAGGGTTTCTGCCGTCCTCAGACTGAAGTCTTCCCAGCCTGGCAACCCCAAGAAGGAAGCATACTAACTGCTTCTTGCCTTTCAGCATCCATTGCCCCTTCTCCCAAAGGAGGGGCTTTGAGTGGAGCCCGCACGACACTTCCCTACTGGCCACGCACCTGGGGCTGCTGGGATCGACCGGGTGCCTCTGCACGTCTATTTCTATGCCTCCTCACTGTGCTCTTGCCCAGGGAGGCTGCCCTGGTGAGCAGTGGCCCAGGCTCCCTTGCCCTTTGCACTCTGGGGGCGCCTGGCCAGCGAGAAGCTCTGATAGGAAACTGTCGGTTGCGTCATTTATTCCCAGTTCCGCCTTGGCAGGGATGCCTCATGCCGTCACTTCTCCAGAGCGCACAGCTCCTTTCACAGTACCTCTCTTCTCTAACTCTATGCTTCCCAGTCTGTGTCCTCCGCACAAGCTCCAGACTCAGGGGAAAACCGTCCTCAGTTCGTGCTAGCCCTGGGAAGAGTCCAGTCACATGAGGCCCCTGTGTCCCACTCACAGTCAGAATGAGCCCCTGGGCTCCTTACCGAACACTCGTAGGAGCCCAGGTTGTTCGGTCGCTCAGTCGTGTCTGACTCCCTGTGACCCCCTGGACTGCAGCACCCCAGGCTTCCCTGTCCTTCACCATCTCCTGGAGCTTGCTCAAACTCGTGACCGTTGCGTCGGTGATGCCTTCCAGCCGTCTCATCCTGCACGAGGTGCGGGTAGGGAACAAGGCTCTGGCCAATAGGGTGTGAACAGAAATGATGCGGCGGCTCCCAGGCCACAGCCTTAAAGGAAGAAGTGTGCCTCTCATCACCATCTTCTCTCCCTCTCACCGTCTGGAAAACAGATGAGGTGTTGAGCCATCTCAGGCATGTGGACAAGAACCACATCCTAGGGATGGTGGAGCAAGAAGAGGGCACAGGCTCCGGGACGCTGTGGGGCAAACCGAGTCCAGTGAGCCTGCCGTTAGGGCCTTGCTGCCCCGGTGACGCAGGGCCTCTGTCCCTGCAGCTGAAGCCGTGTTGCAGCCATACACTAACACTCTCTTTCCCGATAGTTCCTGTCAAAGTTCCAGAAGTTCTCTCATTTCGAACCACAGTCCAATGACTGTCACCATGGAAATGAATGACCTCGCTGGCCAGCTCCTTGCAGATGGAGCCAGGAAAACATTGCCAGGCACACGTGGGCTGGCAATGGGGGGTCAGGCCATTTTCCAAAAGGAATTGAAGGTCAGTTACTAGACGGGGGAGATCTTGCTGGGTAAGAAAAAGCAACCGCTCTTTACTAAGAGTTGTGGCCACAGCTACCATCTGTGAGCACCTCCTGTGTCCCTGGCTCCTTACATTCATTGCAGCCTTTATGCTGAGCTCTTGTCATTCTTTGGGCAAATTGGACTTGCTGGACAGTTCTTGCTTAAGTCTCTTATGCAGTAGCGGGTAAACGGGACTCCAAAGCCTCAACTGGGATGGACATCCAAGATGCTGAGAAGCTGCCTAGAATCCGGAGTCCAGCTGGGCTGCGGACCAGTGTCCACGTGCAGTCTCTGGGCATGGTTTGGACTTCTCACGGCGAGGCGGTCCCAGTGTGGTCACATAGTTCACATGAAAGCTGGCTTACCAGGAGCAGGAGGAGGAAGCTCCCAGGTGAGCTCTGGAAGGTCAGTTAAGGCTCTGCCAACAACTAGCTTGGTGTCACTTCTACCATGTGCTTCGGGACAAAGCAGTCTCAGGGCCGCCCAGCGTGAAGCGCTCCCAAATGTGCTTCGTTTCTACAAGGGAAGTGGCAGCTCACTTTGCAAAAAGCACTGCAGGATGCGAAATACTGCTGCAGCTCTCTTTGGATACTGTGATGTGTGATGTGTGTGTGCTCAGCCATGTCTAACTCTCTGCAACCCCATGGACTGTAGCCTGACAGGCTCCTTTGCCCATGGAATGTTCCAGGCAAGAATACTGGAGTGAGTTCCTCCTGGACTCCAGGGATCTTCCTGACCCAGGGATCGAAACCACGGGATCTGCTTCTCCGCACCGGCAGGCAGATTCTTTGCCGCTAAACCACTAGGGGAGCCTGTCTTTGGAAACTACAGCCTGGCATCGTCTCCCACTGGGCACAAATGTCCTTCCCCCACATGCAAAACATGCTCACTCCTCGCCCAAGACCCCAGAGTCTCATCCCACGACAACGTCAGCTCAAGATCCAAAGCCTTATCTTCAGGCTAGGTCCAGGTGTGCGTGAGGCTCCAGAGGTGCAACCCTCAAATACAATTCATCTTAGAAGACCTGCGTGAGACAAGGGGTCTGCCGTCTTACACCCAGTGTCCAATGAGGGTGTGGATAACTGCCCCTGCACTGCTAACCAGAAAGGGGTCATCATAACCCTAGAACCCAGCCAGGCACACGGCACCAGCTCCCTGATTAGAGCTGGGTCTCTTCCCTGGAAGCAATTCTCCTTGGTTCTGGGTTTGATCATTGAGCTCCACCAGGCTCCATTCTTTGAATCTTCTTCATTTTCCATAGTAAATGGCCCATATTATCTAAGTAATTTCTTCAGCCTACTTTCTGCCTTAGAAAGTTGAGAGCTCAAAAGCCTCTTTTGGTTTTAAATTCTGTTTCCTTTCCAACCCAAGTTAATATATTTTTTCTACAAACTTTGCATGCTTCCTATGTTTCGATTGATAATTTCTTCAGACACTCTTCTCTCTACATTGGGTTGAGAAACAGCTTCCTATGAAACATCATCCTTGTTCACTCAGTCGTGTCCGATTCTTTGTGATCCTGTGGACTGCAGCACACCAGGCTTCCCTGTCCTTCACTCTCTCCCAGAGTTTCTTCAAACTCATGTCCATTGAGTTGCTGTCGCCGTCCAACCATCTCGTCCTCTGCCGTCCCCTCCTCCTCCTGCTTTCAACCTTTCCCAGCATCAGGGTCTTTTCCAGTGAATCAGCTCTTCACATCAGGTGTCCAAAGTATTGGAGCTGCAGCATCAGTCCTTCCAATGAATATTCAGGGCTGATTTCCTTTAGGATTGACTGGTTTGATCTCCTTGCAGCCCGAGGGACTCTCAAGAGTCCTCTCCAGTACCACAATTTGAAAGCATCAATTCTTTGGGTTAAAACCTTGTTTATGGAAAAGGTGCTGCTGCTGCTGCTAAGTCACTTCAGTCGTGTCCGACTCTGCGCGACCCCATAGACGGCAGCCCACCAGGCTCCCCCGTCCCTGGGATTCTCCAGGCGAGAACACTGGAGTGGGTTGCCCTTTCCTTCTCCAATGCATGAAAGTGAAAAGGGAAGGTGAAGTCGCTCAGTCGTGTCCGACTCTTAGCGACCCCATGGACTGCAGCCTACCAGGCTCCTCCATCCATGGGATTTTCCAGGCAAAAGAGTACTGGAGTGGGGTGCCATTGCCTTCTCCAGTTTATGGAAAAGGAGTGGTTCTCAACTGGAGTTAGCTTTGCTGCTACCAGGGAACGTGAGGCAGTGTCTGGAGATGTTTTTTTGATTGTTGTGCGGGGGTGCTCTCATCTGGCAAGTAGAGGCCAGATAATGAAGTTAAATATCCAGCAATGCACAGGACAGCTCCACACAAAAGTGAATTTTCTAGCCCCAAATGTCAGTACAGTCAAGGTCAGGAGACACTAGTGTATCATAATTATCCTAAAATATTTCTAAAATGTCAAAGAAGGGTCTCACAACCACATGCTTATTTTCATTTTTATCCTGAGACAATATTCTTGCTGTTCTGGATTTGATCTTTACCCTAAAGCAACTCATTATTTTGAGAGTATTTTGCTGTCTGGAGAGGTTAGAAATAAGAAACAGCTTTATTTTCAAGTCAAATAAGTCCTAACAGTAATATATGACCACTCACATCATGTAATCCCTTTAAAAGTTTTATTGTTTTATTATTTAATACTAAAATACAAAAGAATATTTGTAATACACATAAAAGTTACAAAACATAATAATAAACTGTTATGAAACACAAACCAACTTAAGAAATAAACATGCAAGGGTTTCCCCGACTGGAGGGACTGTTAAGATGTGTGCCCGAAGCTCCATCACACAGAGCTTGACAACAGAGCCATCCCCCAAGTGCCAAAGCTGACATACATATTCTGGTGACATTATTTGAGAAATAAATTCATTACAGTGTGCTGTCAGCAAGCTGCATGATGGCATTTTCCACCATTATTCCCCACAGAACATCAATTTTGACAATCACCCAGGGATGACAGCACCTTTGTGGGAGTCTCAGAGTCAAGTGGAGAAGTTCCAGCATATTGTTGGAGAAAAAAGTACTATAATAGACACAGTGAAGAGGGAGTGATCTTAGCTGCACTGCCCCTCCCATAACACAGTACAGCTCAGTGCCAGGAGAGACCCTGCCTCAGCCAGGGATTTCTCTGAGGGCATGCGAATGAGCGCCCAGCTTTCCCAGCTCTGTAATATTTGCCAAAATGCCCACTACTTTCCTCATCCACCCAGAAGACTGAGGTGACCGGTGAAGCTGAGGATAGATCATGCGTTAGGTCACAAAACAAGTCTTAACAAATTTAAAAAGACTGAAATCATATCAAGTATCTTTTCTGACCATAGTGATATGAAACTAGAAATCAATAACAAAAGGAAAACCGGAAAACTCACAAATATTTGACCCATGGAATGGTCACAGAACCTGTGGAGTGGGAGAAAATATTCGCAAACCACATCTTTGATAGGGAGTTAATGCGTAAAATATGTAAGAAATTATCACCACTCAATAGAAAAAACAGGTAACCCAATTTTAAAGTGGACAAAGGACACAAATAGACAATTTTCCAAAGAAAGCGTGCAAATAGCCAACAGGCATGTGAAAGTGTGCTCAAAATCAGTAACTATCAGGGAAACACAAATGAAAACACCGTGAGATCTCAGCTCACACCTATTAGGATGGCTATGACCAAAAGGACAAGAAATCACAGGTGTCGGTGAGGCTGTGGGGAAAAAGGAGCCCTGGAACACTGTTGGCAGGAATATACATTTGTACAGTTATTATGGAAAAGAGTATGTGGGTTCCTTAAAAAATTCAAAATAGAGCTGTTCTATGATCCAGCAACCCTATTTCTATATAGATATCTGAAATAATGAAATCAGTATCTCAAGCAGACATTCGCAGTCCCAGGCTTATCGCCACAGAATTTACAAGAGCCAAGATACGAAACAACCTAAGTGTCTGTCAGCAGATGAATGGAAATGTGATACAGACGATGGAATACTATTCAGCCGTGAAAAGAGGGAAATCCTGCTGTTTATGATAACATGGAAGAACCTGAAAGATATGCTTCGCAAAATAAGTCAAAGTTTACAAATGCTGTATGATCTCACTCATACGTGAAATCTGAAAATGAAAGAGTGGAATGGGGATTGTCAGGGGGTGGGCGGAGGGCCTGGGGGGAAATGAGAGTTGGTAGTTAGGGGGTACACGCTTCCAGTTACAAGATGAATAAGTTCTGGGGATCTAATGTACAGCATAGCAGCCGTAGTTAGTAACAACGTGTTATATACTTGAAAATTGCTAAGAGACTGCTGTGTTCTCACCACACAGATATAATGGTAACTATGCGAGATGATAATTAATTTGACTGGGTGATCATTTAACAAACTATATCAAATCATCACACTGCACACTTTAAATATATACATTTTTATTTCTCAGTTTGTTTTTGTCCAGTCATTAAGTTGCATCTGACTCTTTGTGACCCCACTGACTGCATCACATCAGGCTCCCCTGTCCTTTACTATCTCCTGGAGTTTGCTCAGATTCACATCCACTGAATGCAATGCTATCGAACCATCTCTTCCTCTGCCGTCCCCTTATCCTTTTGCCTTCGGTCTTTCCAGCATCAGAATCTTTTCCAATGAATCAGCTCTTTGCATCATATGGCCAAAGTGTTGGAGCTTCAGCATCAGTCCTTCCAATGAATATTCAGGGTTGACTTCCTTTAGGACTGACTGGTTTCATCACCTTGCTGTCCAAGGGACTCTCAAAAGTCTCACTTGCTTTATGGAGTTTTTTTAAAAAGAAGAGTTGGGGAAATCCCCTGGTGGCCCAGTGGCTGGGGCTCCAAGCTTCCACTGCAGCAGGCGCAGGCTCAATCCCTGGACTGGGAACTAAGACCCTAAAAGCTGCAGTGCACACGAAAGCATGAATAAAAAGAAAAGCTTCGCATTTTATGCCAGTGTCTAGTAGGGAAATTTTCTGGAAGTTGTCTTCTACAGGAGTGTCATGGCCATTCTTTAACCATTCTACTTCCATAAAATTTTAAAATTAGAACGCTGTGGAGATTTTGACCAAAACTCCGGAGACCAGCATATGAAGAACGGGTATCTGTATGTTATTGTCTTCCTTTCCGTTTTGGCCATGTGGTATGGCTTATACGATCTCAGTTCACCAGCCAGGATTGAGCCTGGGCCGTATCTGTGAAGCCCAGAGGCCTGGCCTCCAGGCCACCAGGGAACTCCGTTTTTCAGTCTTTCAACTCGTGAACATGGTTCTTTCCCCACTGTGCGTGCTGAGCAGCTTCAGTCGTGTCCAACTCTACGACCCTGTGGATGGTAGCCCACCAGGCTCTTCCGTCCACGGAATCGTCCAGGCAAGAATACTGGGGTGGGTTGCCATTCCGTTTCCTGACCCAGGGATCGACCCTGCATCTCTGATGTCTCCTGGTTGGCAGGGGGGCTCTTTACCAGCAGCAGTAATTTAGGGATTTTTTAAATGTCTTCCAGTAAAGTTCTCTGTCTGGTGCTTAATTTGTTAAAATTTGTGCTTGCTCCTACGTCTGTTTTGTGGGGGTTTTAATTGTATCTTGCTTATATTTTTTAAAAATTTTGATTCTGGTATACAGAAATACAATTAATTTTTATACATTAACCTTAGATGGGACACTTTATTAAATTATTACTATTAATATACCTGCAGAGCCTTTCAAATTCTTTTCTATGTAGACGTCATGATAGTGTCCTCCTCGTGGTGGTTTAGTCGCTAAGTCGTGTCCAATTCTTGTGACCCCATGGACTGTAGCCCACCAGGCTCCTCTGTCCATGGGCTTCTCCAGGCAAGAATACTGGAGTGACTTGCCATTTCCTTCTCCAGGGGCTCCCCCTGACCCAGAAATCAAGCCGGTGTCTCCTGCACTGCAGGCAGATTCTTATCGACAGCTGTGAGGGAAGCCCTCCTATCCAATCTTTTTGGATTTCTTTTCTTGCCCTGCTTCACAGACTAGGGTCTTTGGGCCCAGGCAAATAGAAGTAATGATAATAAATATATTTTTTAGTTCATGATTCTGAAGACAATGCTTCTAATGTTTCACAATTAAGAATTATGCTTACGATAAGTGTTTGAACAACACTCTTTATCAAGTAAGGTCTCTTTTACTCCTGGTTTGCCAAGAGTGTTTTCTCTGATGAATGGACATAAAAATTTATGATCTTGTATGCTTTTCCCTTTATTCAGTTAGTGTGGGTGAATTAGATTTATACAGGTTCTAGCATTACACCATCCTATACTCTTGGGATAAAGCTATCTTGCTTATGATGTATTGGTTCAGGAATTTCTGTGCCTTGGTTTTTAAGACTAGCCTGGACTTCTTTCTTATTGCACCCTTGTTTGCCTGTGATATGGAGGTTAGTATGGCCTCATAGAGTAAGTTTTTTGAGTAGTCTACAACTTTCTATCCTCTGATAAATTATGTCAAAGACCAGATTAATCTGTTCTTTTATGATTTAGTAGAACTTGCCTGGAAAATGAGCAGGCTCCAGTGTTTTCTCTACAGGACAAATTTAGGCCATATTCAATTCCTGAATCGTTAGAAAATTGTTTAGATTTTCTTTCTTCCTGAGTCAGTTGTGATAAGATGTTTTTCTAGAAATTTGACCATTTCATCTAAGCTTTCAACTATATTGGCAAAAACAATATTTATAAGGTACTGTTACCACATCTTGCATATCTGTTATTAGGTCTCCTTTTTTTATTCTTAATACTTTTAATGTATATATTTTGTCTCTTTTTTCACAATGAACCTGGCCAGTGGTTTGTCTATTTTATTTCTAATTTACAGAACATTCGGCTTATTTGAAATTTTCTGTGGTTTCTTTGTGTACTTCATTCTTAGTCACGTCCTTATGTTTGTCTCTTTCCTTCAACTGTCTTTTCCCTTCTTCTTCTTTTGACGTTATTTTACTCTTTGTCTTATATCCTAAGATTTTCTCCCTCCAGGTATAGCTCTGTTTAAATTTCAGGTGCACAGCATCATGATTTTACTTACAGACATCATGAAATAAATTAATAGAACTATAATTTTAGTGAGCATTCCCATCTCACAGACACAATATTAAAGACATACATGTTTTTTCCTTATGATGAGGACTCAGGATTTACTCTTAACAACTTTCAAATGTACAGCAGTAATAATTATGTGGATCATTTTGAATCTTACTTCCCTATAACAAGAATTCGGTACCTTTTGACCACCTTCATCCAATTCTCCCTTGCCCCACCTCTGGTAACCGCAAATCTGATCGTTCTATGAGTTTGTTTGTTTTTGAAGTATAACTCACGGACAACACGATGGTAGCTGCTGGTTCGTAACACAGGGATTCACTATTTCTGTGCATTTCAGCATGGTCGCCACCGTAAGTCTAGTTGTCAGCACGCTCGATATTCTGTGATTACTGTCCCCACCCTGCACAGCTCACCCTGTGGCCCAGTTGTTTCATGACTAGAAGTTTGCGCCTCAGTCTCCCTCGCCTATTTCCCTCCACCGCCCACCGCTCTCCCCTCCAGCGACCACGCATTGGTCCTCTGAACCCATGACTCTGTTTCTCATTAGTTTTGTTTGTTCGTTTGTTTTCCTTTTTTGGATTCCATATATTAGAGAAATCGTACAGTATTTGTGTTTCGCTGACGTTTCATTTTAGCATGCCACCCTCTAGATCCATCCACGTTGCCACAGATGGCAAAACCTCACCCCTGTTTATGGCTAAGGAGTGTCTACTGTACATGTATGCCTCATCTTCTTTATCCACGCGGTCGTTAATGGGCACGTGACACCAACCCACACCTTGGTTATGGTAAAGCTTCAGTGAACACGGAGGTGCGTCCATCTCAAACTCGTATCTTCACTTTCCTGGGCTGCTCAGAAGTGGAGTTTCAGGGTCACATGGCAGTTTTATGTTTAGCTTTTTGAGAAACCTCCATCCTGTTGTGCGCAGTGACTGCGCCAGCTCACGTTCCCACCGGCAGCACGGGGAGCCCTCTCCTCCACATCCTCAGCAGCACTCGTCACGCGTGCTTTTGACGACAGCCCTACTGGCAGCTGTGCAGCCGTGTCTCACCGCGGTTTTGATCTGCGTTTCCCTGATGAATAGTAAGGCTGAGTACTTTTCATGTATCTTTTGGTATATGGTGTACATATAGACATATATCTACATGTCTTCTTTGGAAAAAATGTCTACTCAGGCCCTCTGCCCATTTTATAATTAAGTTGTATATTTTTTTATGTTAAGTTGAATGAGTTCTTTGTATATTTTGGATGTTAACCTCTTCACCAAATATTATCAGCAAATATCTTCTCCCATTCAATAGGTGGTCTTTTTGTTTTGTCAACATAATCTTTACCAAAATGCAAATGGAATTTTTCACAAAACCAGAAAGAGTAATTTTAAAATTTCCATGGAAACACAAAAGAGCCCAAATAGCCAAAGCAATTTTAAAAAAGAAAAACAAATCAAGTTATATCACACTCCCTGATTTCAAACTATACTACAAAGCTATGGTTATCAAAACAGCATGCTTATATGTTGTTCAGCTTCTCAGTCGTGTCCGACTCTTCGTGACCTCACGCATCGCAGCGTGCCTGGATCCCTTGCCTTTCACCATCTCCCAGAACTTGCTCAAACTCATGTCCATCGAGACGGTGGTGCCATCCAACCACCTCATCCTCTGGCATCCCCTGAAGGAGGAAATGGCAACTCACTCCAGTATTCTTGCCTAAAAAATCCCATGGACAGAGGAGCCGGGTGGGCTACAGTCCATGGGGGTCACAAACAGTTGGACACAACTGAGCAGGACGAACACTAATGTACCCCGGATACGGACTGATGTTCTACTTCTGAGTATCCAGGAAGAAAGAAGCCTTGTGTCCGTAAAAATACCTAGGCCTTTATGTTTGCCTCAGCTTATTTGGTAATAATCCAAATCTGGAAACAACTGGAATATCCACCATCAGGTGAAGAGATAAAGTGTTTGATTATCCGTGCAACGGAGCAGTGCTCAGCAGTTAAAGGGATGGGCTGTGGACAGACGCTGCCAAAATAATTATTCAGAGCGAAAAAGACAAAAAAGAGAGCGTATTTTATTATTCCATTTACATTCTAAAATGCAAACTAATCTGGAAGGACAGCAGATCAGTGGTTTCCTGGGGAGGGAGGAACAGGGTGAGAGGCAGCAAGGAGAAAGGGCGTGAAGACAGTTTACAATGGATTTGCTCGTTGTCTAGATTATGGTGGTGGTTTCACAAATGTGCATATGTCAAAACCTTTTAAATTGTGTATTTTGTGTGCAATTTTTTGTATGTCAATTATCTCAATAACACTGGTTTAAAAATACATGGCGAACTTATAATTACCGCCAGGAGAATACAAATACGAACTAAACCTTCCAAAACACTAGAGAAAAATAGAATAGTAAACAACTCCCAAAGCCAAAGACGAGGAGAGAACAAGGAAAACGCAGCATAAATAACAGATGTACCAACAAACATGTCTGTTTTGATAATAAACACTCTCTTTAAAGACAATACAAATATGCACTCTTTACACAAAGCGTACCTAAAATAAAATACTTGAATGTTCAAAAGGAAAAGAAAAGGAGTTCCCCAGTAGTCCAGGGGTTGGGACTCTATGCTTCCACTGCTGGGGGCCCAGGTTCAATCCCTGGTCAGGGAACTGAGATTCCACAAGCGAAAAAGAGAAAGGATATATTGGGCAAACACAAACAATAACAGAGTTGGTAACATCCGTATTAGATAAAGTTCAAAAGCACTAAAAGGACTAAGAGCAATCTGGTCTGAGGAACAAGTCAAGACTCGGAAAACACATAACAGTGATTAGCATTTAATGCAATAAATAACTTACCATAAAAATCCATGCGGCAAAACCATGGGGAATACCACTGTCAATCAACCACTGAAATATAAATGCAAAAGTCTTGAAAACGTTAACTGCAAAGCCTGTTATGCAGACCATGTTTGTTTAATCTTTCCAAGTGCCTACATACCTACAGCAACGTGGCCCAGTTAGTCAGGGGATTAGCTGACTCCTTGGAAAAGACCCTGGTGCTGGGAAGGAACTGAGGGCCGGAGGAGAAGGGAGGGGGTGACAGAGGATGAGATGGTTAGATAGAATCACTGACTCAGTGAACACCAACTTAAGCACACTCTGGGAGATAGTGAAGGACAGGGAAGCCTGGCTTGCTGCGGTCCGTGAGGTCACAGAGTGAGACGTGACTTAGCGACTGAACAGCAACAACAAAAGCATCTTCCACAACTCAGACTTTTTCCACCTCAACAAACGTCCGTGCTGAAGCTGCTAAGGACCCATCTGGCCTCCTCCGGGTCCTGGCTGCCGTGAGTGCTCCGGCAGTGGGACGCTCCAGCCTCAGCTCTGGAACGCACGCTTGCTACTGTCACCGTCATCCAACAGGGAACCTGAGGCTGGGAGAGGCTGGGAGGACTTAACTGGCTCCACAAAGTGGGTGCGGAGCCAGGACCCAAAACGGGTTTCTCACGCACGCTGACCACCGGTGAGAGCCAGACATTTCAAAAGGCAGATTCCTGAGTATCTCTGCTGCACCCCCAGCCCCGCCAGCCGCTGCTCCATCTGGCCGGGAGTCACTCCAGGTCTAAGTATCGACACAGCACACCCGGCTTGAGTCAGTGGGGGTGTAGTATGAGAGAGTGTGCGTGTCAGACGGAGAGGGAACATGTGTGCATGAATGTCTGTGAGCAGCTGAATCTGGGGGCCGAGCTTCCTGCCCTCCCAGCTGTGGGCACCACCGTCTCCTTTGAGGTGCCTGGGGTGGAGGCAGGTCCTCCGCCACCCTGGTCCTCAGAGCCTCACCCTCCCTTGACACTGAGACCACAAGCTCAGAGATGATCTCTGCGTTGAGCCCTCCCTGGGACCCTAGGAAAGCTTCGGGGCTGGGGTGGCACGGAACCAGCTCCCGGCTTGTGGGAGGGGGTGAGGGGTGGGTTTGAAGCGTTAAGTATGGCTCTGGGAGCAGCTTGGCTCTTCCGATGACAACGTGCCTTGTTCCAGATGGTTCCTGTGCAGTTCCCCCTCGTTAGCATGCTAATTTATTCTGACTCATCCCGAGGCTGCTGCACAGCGGGGCTGGCGCACCCCCGTGCTGAGCAGCCCCCGAGGCCCGCGAGTCCCAGCTGGAGCGGGACCCCCCCGGGCCATCATGGAGCTGGGGTGAAGGGAGCAGTTAGGGATGCAACTTCAGCGTCAGCCGGAGCAGCCTGTAATTTCCCCCCAGCAGCCCTGACATCCGCCTGTGACAGAATCCAAATCCGTAGAGCAAGGCCGGAGACAGGGACTCCGGGAACACTGGGTCTGGAAAGTTGTCGCTCGAGCCCCGAGTGTAGCTAACACGTAGGTAGGGTTCTGAAACACAGACCCAGTACAAGGGGACTTGAACGGGACGTTCCTTGGTCCACGTCTGCGTCCCCGGGGGGTGCAGAACCCGGGGCCCAGGCCCAGATCCCAGCCTCACTGTGGCTGGACCGTAACATCCGTCCACTGATGCGAGGTCACTGGTCCCCTTCAGCTCACCCCGATCTTGCTGTGCATCTCCTCATCCCCCGCTTCCCAATGCAAGGCCCACAGCCCTGCCCAGAGGCACCCCCTGGCACCAGAGGAGGCTCAGCCTCTACACTGGGAAGGCGGAAGTGCCAGTCACTCTCAGGAGGAGCCCTGGGGATGTGAAGCTGGACAGCCGGGGGCCCGGCCGGGGTTAGGGCTAGGGTCAGGGGCCTGGGAGGCACTGAGGCCAGGGGCCCAGCAGCCAGCGGCCATGAACAAGCCCTGTCCGTGTCCCACACCCCCGTGCCGCTGGGATCACCCCCAGATGGACGGCTCACTCCCCAGCCATCTCAGGGCCAGCTTCAGGGACTCCCCCTGCAAGGGGCAGGGCAGAAGATGCAGCTTCTGGTCCCATCCTTCCAGGCACGCTCACCCTGCCTGCTGGGGAGCCTGGAAACAAGCATTTAATCTGGGTGAGATTCAACACCCGGGTAAAGCAGCCCTGCGCCCCCCTCCCCAACCCCGCAGCCAGGGCCCGGCCTGCCCCTCCCCAGCCGCTCCGCTCCACCCTGGGGCTCCTGGCAGGTAAAGTCGGATGGGACCCCTCAGCACTCACGTTCGGTGCCTGCAAGGAGCTCCATCCGCTGCAGAGACAGAGGAACAAAGCTGTGGGTGGGCAGGCTCTGGAAGCCCCAGAGGGGTCGGTCATTGTCTGCTGTTTCCTGGCAACTGGGGGTGGGGGGAGGGTCCTTCTGCCCACAGAGAGGAGAGTCTGAGCGAGAGCTGGGCTGCCCTGGGCGCTGGGCTCCAGAACCCGGGGCTCAGCTGGGAGACTATGGGAGCCCGATGGAGGCAGCCTGTGACATGGGGGGAGGCCCTGGGGGCCCAGACACCTCGGGGACACGGGGAGAGGGCAGAGTCTGCGGGTGTCCTGGGGGCTTGGCCAACCCCTGGGACCCACATCCCCTCCCGGGCTTTCTGCTTCCAACAAGCACGTAGCTGTCGGGCCACAGGAGAAGAGTTCGGACGTGTGGGGCTGAGACCCTGGGGCCCTGGGATGCCACGCTGGGGGATCAGGTGCGACCCTGCAGGAAACAGGGAGCCCCTGGAGCTTCAACAGCATGAACCGATCAACAAGCTTTCAGATTCACCAGGCAGCCACAGGCTGAGGGCCACCCCCCACCAGCCGTTCACCTGCTGTGACCCCAGCTGCATTGTCCTACCTACCCGGGAGGCTTGTGGGTTAACACACGGCAAGGGCCACAAGGTGGGCCCGAGCTTCAGCAGAGACCGCCGCAGCAATCGAAGAGAGGCTCTCGGGCCCTGGAGGAGGCACAGCCCGCACCCCCAGGTGGGGAGGGAGGTGGACCTCCAGGTTTATTGGGGTTCTGGGTGCAGTGTTTGGGTTCCCAGGCTGGGTTGGTCAATTCACACTGGAAGAATGAGGTTTTGGTGAGTCCCACGGGGTCTGATCCAAGTGGCTGTAAGACACGAAGGGCAATTGTGAGCCATGCCTGCAGCGCATGCTTCCTGGGACTGCAGCTGCTCCCAGGGCGGGTGCTTGCAGTGGGTCTCAGGATCAGTCCAACATCCCCAGGCCGCTTGATGAGCAGAACGGATTTGAGGCAGCAACTGAGCTAAAGTCCAGACCCCCGCGCCCTCCAGTCAGTGGGCGAGCTAGGGCAAGCAGGCAAGAGAAGGCAGGAGCCGTGTGCCATCTCTGAAGGCAGCAGTCACAGCCGCGGTGTGGGCAGCGATTCCACCCCTGCCTCCAGTCACCCAGACTCCCCCGTTCCTGCTCATTTCCCGAGCCTGGTTATGCAGACCCCCGGCGACTCTGTGAGCCACCTGATGTCCGGACAACAGGCTCCTTTTCTGCCTAAGAGACTGGGAGGCGGGTGCTGTCGCAACCAAGATGTCTGAATGACTCAGACGTGGTACCTGGAAGGCGGGTCACACGTCTCCATGGAAACGGTGTGGGCGGGACTGGGTGGCCTGCCCATCGGGGCTCAAGCCAGCGAAAACCTCCCCATCGTTTAGGAGGGGATGTTTCCGCCCAGCTTTCATGGCGTTGGCTTTGAATATCCAAGGACCCCAGGCTGGGCTGGAGGGAAGCAGGCAGGGAGAGCTGCCCGGCTTAGCCGGCAGGATGACTCCAGTTGCCAGGTGACTGCAGTCAGAACTGGGGCTTCAAAAAGAGAGAACACTCAAATCCCTAAATTACTGGTTTGACATGTGGCCTGAACCCCAGCACTTGCTGGTACCATGTGGGAAGCCGTCTGCTCCAGAAGACACAGGGACCGTGGCCAGAACCCCCTCAGGGCTCCTTCAGGTCTCAGCATTGGCTTGGGACCTGGAGCTCAGAGGGCCTCTGATGAGGGTCAGGACAGACATCCAGGGGGAGACTCTGAGGGGGCCTTGAATGTCGCTGCAGCCCCCAAATCAGAGAGGGTGTTCAGGGCATCTGGGGTAAATGGAGCTTCAACTTCTGACCCCTCGGGTGAGTCCACAGGCCCCTCCCCTCTGGCCCCTGGCATCTTTCTGGGGTTCCTGAGGGCGTAGCGGGAAAAGCATCTGTCCTTTTCCCACTCCAGCAGCCGCCCTGAGCTCAGGAGCCCAGTGGGGACCCCGGGCTCTGCCTGCTGCCAAACCCCAAAGACCCGCACGCTCCCGGAGGGACTGCAGAGACAGCGTCACCCCCGAGGCTTGGAAAAGCGCTTCCTGGCCAAGCATGGCGGGTGTGGCCTGGAGGCTGACATGGGCCGTGTAAACCCCACCTCGCTGAGCCCTCGGCAGCCACTGCTCCAGACCCGCGTCCTGACAAGCCCCTGGTACCTGGCGGGCAGGCTCCCAGCCCCACAGAGCCGGGGCGTCGGTGCGTCCACACCACCCCGTCTCTGTGCCGCCATCTGGCCCACGGAAGCCGTGGCGGCGTCACCGTAACCCAGACGAGGGGCGCAGGTCGTGGGCGCCTTGCCTGCGGAGGCGGGGACATGCGGACCCGACGACCTAGGACTGGCAGGGTGCCCCTTTTTGTCCTGGATGCTAAAGAGGAGGCACGGGGCTCGAGCACCTCTGTGGGGGTGAGGGACAGGCTCCCAAGTGGAGTTCCCCCAGCTCCGAGCAGGGTTGAAGTAAGAGCAAACTGTACCCGTCCCTAAGGACCAGGGGGCTGCCCGTGCCCACAGGGGGCAGGGAGGAATTCCCTGCATGTTGCCTATAGGAGCCCCGGTGTGTGTGCAGGAGGTGGGGACAGGGTGGGTAGAATCCATCGGAGGACCCTGGGCAGTAAGCGGGTAACCGTGTTCACTTTGACAAACAGCTCCTGGCTTGGGCCAGGTGGGCGGCAGACACCGGAGTGGGACCCCAGGCCGCCCAGCGTGAGTGGACGTGGTCGGACCGCCGTGCCACAGGCTGGGCGAAGCCCACGCTGTCCCATCGCCAGGTGGGCGTGGTGTGTCTCCTCGGGGTCAGCACGGCACCTGTGGCTTCACCCCCTGGCTCCCGAGCTGGCTGGGGCAGGGGCCACCAGTGGGCAGAGGCTCTGACACCCCCAGGGCCCTGACTACCCAGGGGAGTAGTCAGGGGAGGCGCTACCCGGGGTTTTTCCCATCGTGGGGGGACAGTCGTTCTGTCTCCAGCCCCTCCCCCATCGTGGACTTTCCAAACGTCGTGTTGCCCATCAGGGTCTCTGCAGTGGCTGAGTTCAGTGCCGACTTGCCTGGCCTGGGGAGGCGGGCACGCCTGGTCAGACATTCCTCCGGGTGTGGGAGGCGGTTGTCAGTTGGCTGAGCCCATGAATCCGATGGCGGCTGAGGTGCAGGCAGCCTTGTCCTGGAGGCCTGCGTGGGGCCCAAGCAGAGGGGGCGGTTCCCCCACCGCCACCTCACTGCAGGGCTGTGGCCTCCTGCCCGCAGGCCTCCTGTTCTCTGGCCTTCAGACCCTGAAACTGGAATTGAAAGTCACTCAGTCGTGTCTGACTCTTTGTGACCCCATGGACTGTACAGTCCATGGAATTCTCCAGGCCAGAACACTGGAGTGGGCAGCCGTTCCCTTCTCCAGGGGATCTTCCCAACTCAGGGATCGAACCCAGGTCTCCGGCATTGCAGGTGGATTCTTTAGCAGCTGAGCCACCAGGGAGGCCCAGACTGGGGTTTAAGGCCAGGTCTGCAGCTCTCAGAGCTCAGGACTTCTACCCTACTCCCCGGCTCCTGGTCCCCAGCCTGCAGACAGCCAAGGCAGGGGCCTCTCCGCCTGCACACCACAGGAGCCCACCCCTCACAGTGAACCTCTTCCTAGAAAGTCACCCCCGGTGGGCCGTTCCCCTGAAGAACCCTGACCAACCACGTCCCACACACACCGCTCCTGACCCGCACTCACTCCGAAAGGAAAGCTGGTGTCTTATCCTGAATGCATCCCACCACAGGCCCCAGTCGGAGACAAAGTTGTGGAGATGCCGAAAGGGTCCCAGCGTTCCTCACCCACCACGTGGCAGTCCCACCCCACACTCACAGTCGTGGACACTGAGGGCCCCAGCCCCGCCCCTCAGCACCGGCCTCCCCCCAGCAGGGCTGGCTCCCCGAGTCCTGCTCCCTGGTGGGGACCCAGGCCGGTTGCATTTCCCCAAGAGCCCTGAGGGGTCCACCCCAGGCTCAGACCCCCTGCCCATCTGTTTCTGGTCAGCCCCTCCCACACCTCGTGTATCCTCCTGGACTTGGGGGCCCTAAGAGGCTCCGAGGCACCAGGTGACACTGTCAGATGCCCTCTTAAAGTGCACGGTGATCACTTCCAGAGGGTTGCATAGTCCCCCAGGAGTCGGCTCGCCACGCCCCGCCGTCCAGGAAGGCCGTATTTCACCACCAAGGACATGACCCTGGGTATTTACAGACAGTAATGAGACTGTCCACTGCGCGGCGTCACCATAAATAAGCAGCAAAAACTGCTGAGTTTCATGCAATTCCCCCGATTGCCTGCAAGGCGTCATTATTTTAATAAAAAAACTAATCAGCCAGACTCGCCAGCACCTCAGGCTCGGTGTTAATTACACAGAGGCTGGCGGAAGGGGGCCGACTGTCTTGGGGCAGGGTGGGGTGGGGGGTTCTTTACGTCAAAAGGAGTGAATTAAAAGCAAGAGCAGGACTTCCGTCACCGTTCAGCTAGAGATGATATGCAGTGTATTCTTCTGATCCAAGGGGCAGATGCTAAAGCTCACCTTCCCTTCATCCGCCCGGCCTTCTGCAGTCACGACCTGCAGCCCCTCTCCCATCCAAGGCAGCAAGGCTCCCTGAGCCTCACAAATGTTCCTCAGCTCCCCTTGTAGCTGGAGAGGGCCGTGTAGCATAGTTTTCACCAATGTAATGTAAGTAGGAACTCTGAGTGGGCTTCTCAGAAAGCAATAATACAAAAGGGAGAACATGCAGTCACCAGGTTCTTTCCTTTTTCACTCTCTTTTGTCGTCTGTCCTGTCCCCTCTTCCCGCCTGGAAGCCAGATGTGATGCTGGAGGTGGAGCAGCCATCTTGTGACCATGAGGCTATTAGCAGGACAAAATCTACGTTAAACGTGGCTGAACAGAAAGAGCTAAGTCCCTGCCAGCACCATGATGCGTGCGTACTAAGTCGCTTCAGTCGCATCCTGTTCTTTGCTACCCTGTGGACTGTAGCCCTCCAGGCTCTTCTGTCCATGTGATTCCCCAGGCAAGCATACTGGAGTGGCTTGCCATTTCCTTCTCCAGGGGATCTTCCTGACCCACGGATAGAACGTCTCATGTCTCCTGCATCGGCAGGCAGGTTCTTCACCTCTAGCATCATCTGGGAAGCACTGTGGAGACCCCAAATCAGACTCTAGAATCTGTCTGCTTTAGGGGCTGGTCAAGGCTCAGTCACCCATCCTGCTTTGCAGGTGTCAAGGCCTAGGGTCCTCAGCCTCTCACCTGGGAGGCTGCCTCCCAAGGCCATGGAGGATTATAGGGGCTGGCATCAGGAGAGCAGGGGGCTTCACTCCAGGCTACAGCTGGTCTCTCTCAGTCAGGATCAGGGTCAAAATTACAGCCATCCATTCACAATGAGAATAAAAATCCATCCCACTGTCCCTTCCTCCTCAGGAGAACTCATCACACCCTTGCCTTTCCCAATCAGTAGGGAGTCCAGCAGGGGCTCCCACGGGTTCCCATTCAGGGGTCAGGAAGGTCCGCCCATCTGATGGGAAACACCTCTCAGCCCAGGCAGAATCCCCCAGACAAGTCTGCAGGTGGGTGACTCGGAGCCACAGGCTGGCACACGGCTCTGCTTCCCTCCAAGGCACACAAGGCCAAGCCCCTTTCCCAGTTACACCAGGGTCTCTGCCCGCAGCAGGCTCTTTGAAGCCACACGGGGGCCACTCCATGGGGACAGCACTGAATGGCCGTCAAGGGTCCTCAGGCCCCGCAGAGCCCCGAGGTCATCCAGGCTGGCCCCAGCCCAGAGGAGGGCGCACGGCGCCTCCCTGCGAGGTCAGTGCCCTCGGCCTGTCCTGGCGGGTGTCACTAGGCCTGTCACTGCCCAGCGGGTCAGGGTGGGGAGAGGGGCCCTTGAGTCACTGGGCCAGGCACGAGGGCAGACCCCCCATCCCCTGCAATTAGCAGGCCCGGCAGTGACAAGCAGGGCCCTGCCGGAGCCAAGTGGAGCCTTCAGGGGGTCGGCTGATGGAACTTCAGTGAGAAATCTACTTTGTAATAAAACCACTCATAAAGTGAAATGTCGGTTAAAGTCTGTGTCTGCGGGGCAGCAGTTTTTATGGCGTCGCGTGTCTTGGAGAAGCGGGGACCTCTCCGCTTGCTACCCGGGTGGGCTCAGCAGAGTGGGTGGGGCCCCAGGGGCTTCGTGGAGACAGTGGGTCCCACGAAGCTGCAGTTTAGACGGACCCCAAATGGGAGCCATGAGGACCACCCACAGTGGGGCACCAGCAGGATGGGGCCAAGAGCAGGCTGGGACAGGAGGCCGGGGGTGCAGAGGGGCAGAGGGGGCTCCCCCCAATACCCCCCACTCAGCCCAGGCCAGACCCAGGCTGCTCCGTCCGAAGTCGTGCAGAGAGGCAAACGCCGGCATCCGCTTTCCAGAGGCCTCCACAAAGCCACTGGCTGTGGGGTCAGGTGGCCATGTTAGCGGAGAAGCAGGCCTGTGGCCATCTCCTGAGTCGGGAGCTGGATTCGAAGAGGGGCCCAAGGTGCCAGGCGTGCGAAGCGCCCCGGCCCTGCGAGAGGAGGTCCTGGCCCGATCACACAGGGTCTCCTGTGCAGCTGTGTCGACGGTGTCCGAGGCCACCGCCCTGTGGGGCCAGGGCTCTGGTGTGGCTGCCTGTTTGTCACAGCTTGGCAGCCGGGTTCCCAGTGAGTGAGCTGGCTGAAACTCCACGCCTGTACTGCCGAGCCTGGCAAGTCACACAAGGCCACGTCCCCCTGGCTGTTCACCTGGGGCCACCCAGGAAGGTCAGCCCCGGTCCAGGGAGTGGGACGGGCTTGCCGCTCGACGGGGCGGGGCGGGGTGGGCGTGAGCGCCTGGACAGGACTCAGGGAGACAGAGAGGCGCCCCTAGCCGCCAGGGACCCCCAGTTATTAGAGTCCCTGTGGTCGCCGCCCTTGGGTCGCCCTGGACGAAGTCTCAGGCTTCCAGTGACTAGGAGAGAGAGGAGCTGCCACTTCCAAGACTAGGCGATGCCAAGTCTGGCGTCTGGCACTGGGCCTCCTGCCCTCCTGCCTCCTGCAGGTCCCCTGCAGGGGCCAGCAGCCCCGACGCAGGGCTGGACCTTCTGGGGACTCCCAACCCAGCCCACCCCGAAGGCCAAGGCCCCTCAGCCCTGGGACCTGGTTCCCTCACTGCTGTGACTGTGAGTGGCAGCGAGGTGACACAGCTCCGAGCCTGTCACCCCGGCCCCCAGGCCTCTCCAGTCCCTAAACAACAGTCTCGGCAGGACTCCCGCTGAGAATCCTCTGCCCCAGGGCAGGTGGTGTCAGTGGGCAGTGTCCCTGCTGCGGGACAAGATGTGACTGTGGGTGGCGCCTCCCGGGGAGGGGACGCAGAAAGGTGGCCACTGCCTTTCAAGGGGAGGGAGGGCACGACCTGGAGCCACGAGTGGTGGGCGGTGGCAGAGCAGGGTCCCGCCGCAGCTCTGCATCTGCTCGCCCCGCCCCCAGCCCCTGGCTTGCACTGCACCCCTCAGTCCAGGTCAGCACGCCTGGGGGGCCAGACTCAGCTTCTGTCTAAAACGGGGACTGGGGGGTAGCAGGCAGAAGCCTCAGGCCTGACCCACGCCCCACGCACCACCCCAAGAGCTGGGTTCCCTGCTACCCAGCTCTTTCCTCAAAGGGGAAAAGTCTCTGCAAGGAGGTGGCCCAGCACAGGCACCTGTGGGCAGGTGAGCCAGGGGCTGACACGTCCCGGGACCCTGGCCCGCCGCAGCCCACCTGAGTCTCTGGGGCCGGGGTTCCCACAGTGGACAGAGAACCAGACCCTCTCGGGCTGCCATGTGCCACCCGGCCCGTCTCCCTCTCAGGACGCTTTCCTGCCTGGCTCATCCATCCCAGGGCTCCCGGACCTCACTCCGATTCCCCAGGCAGCCGGAGCACAGGGTATTTTTAACAAGAATTAGGTCCAAGCGGATACAGGGGATTAATGGCCGCAAGATGATTTTATAGTCCTCCGTACACAGCGGCTTGCGGAGACAATCAGAGCAGAGTCATTTCAGGCAGATAAAATGGGGCATTTATTTTTAATGGAGAGAGAATTTCAGGACTCGCCCAGCCGTGGAGCAGACGCTGAGGCCTCGCTGTGGGAAGAAGAGGAGGAAAAGGCATGCCGGCCTCGGCCCAGCAACCCCCTCAGGGTGTGGGAGAGACCCCAGGCTTGAGAGACCCAGGGCTTGCCAGGGCTGGGACAGTGAGGGGGTGGGGTGGGGACGGGGGAGGGGCGTCACCAGGTGAGGACTCCCCCGAGCCGCAATTTCCCACCTGAACAGGTGTGTGGATGAGTTCTTGGGAACCGCAGATGCGCCCAAGGCCCAGGGACCGACATCACCAAGTGTGGCCCCCGTGGCCTCTGCCCCTTTGCATGGGGGCAACGTTAATTGAGCACCTACTTTGTCCCCTGAAATCACAGCTGTGCCTTCAGTTCAACCCAAGCCCCACTGGCAGCACGGTCCTGGGCCGGCCTCGGCCAGGTGGGTCTGGCCCACGCTCGGGCCTGGGGGTGGGGGGCCCGCCCTCGCAGCCCCACCCTCACACCCCCACCCCTACCTCCAGGACCATCAGGCTGCTTCAAACCAGCTCAGAGCTGGGAAAATGCACCAGCAGGGGAGCGGGAACCCAGGGCCACAGCAGCTGAGAGCCCGGGGCAGCTGAGAGCCCTGGGCAGCTGCAGGGTGGGAGAGGGCCTGCGGGGAGGATGGGGCACGGCTCTGGAGACGTCCGGGGCCCTGGGCGACGGGAGGGTGAGGCGACACCCCATGCGCACCAGGTCCACGCTGAGCTCTGGCCCCAGAGCTCCAGGGGGCCACCCACCCTGCCCAAGCTGCAGCCCGATGCAAGGAGATGAGGAGATGGCGGACACACTGGCCTTCCTGGCCCCAAGGCCTCCACCCAACGACCCTCTCTACCCACCGCCTGGCTGTCCACACAGCTCTGCTGAGCGAGGACCTCCTGTCCACCCAATGGGGGCACGAACGCACGGGCCGAGCCTGACCCCAACCCCGCAGCTGCCGCCTGAGGGGCCCGTGACCCGGACTCCACGGGGCTCAGTGCCAGCAGGGTGGCCCCACGGATCCCCCGGAACTCACAGGGGTCCCAAGACCCAGGGCTGGAAACGGGGGGCTCCTCCTGTGGGGACCCGAGGGACCCCTAAGTCACGGCTCACCGTGAGGCGTCTAGTCCTTAAATCACAGGTGGTCAGCCAACCTCAGAGTTCAGCCAAGGACAGTGCCAGGGACGGTCCCACGTCTCCAGGCCTCCCAGACAGGCTTGCCTGCCATCAGCCCCAGAGGGTGCTGTTAGGACCACCTCTGAGGACATGGGTGCCACTCAGCCTCCAAACCAGTGAGGTCACATCACCCTCCTCACCTGGGAACAGGGGCCTCTGGGTCCTGTGCACCGGATCCCAGCGGCCACAGGGGCTCTGTGAACAAACACGCTGATCAACTGATCGATTTTGATCAATCGACAAACACACAACACACCTCGGAGCCCGCGCCGAGCCAGAACCAAGAGACGGCTGTGAAGTTCCCACTTTCTAAATCACACAAATTAATTTAGAAATCAGACCGGCTCCCGCAGCTAGTCTGCAGATTTCAAAACAGCTTAACAAATTACCAAACCCCCTTTAAGAAGACAAATTATTCCGGCTTCTCCGTGCCTGCCTGGTTAATTATGCATGCGCTTTTGTTAGGCCTTGTTAAATATTCACAAGCTGCGGGTGTGCACTTGTGACCCGCAGCCGCACTCCGCCCGGCACCCCTGCAGTTGCGCCCCCGCCATCCAGGCCACTGGGCACCTCGGGCCTCAGGACCACCCTGCAAGTTCCTGCCTCAGCACCCAGCAGGCGCCCCACCAGACTGGCCGTGGGCCCGTCACGTCCAGCCTCTCCCTCAGGGTCCCCGAGTGTCCCCACGACACATTGGGCACTCCTGCCTGGGCAGAGGGGCAGACACCTCCCAGCAGCCCTCGTTTGGATCTGGGAGGGTGTTGTGCAAACCAAGAGAAGCATCTCCCCTTCCTGCCCCAGACTCGGAAGCCGGGGGGGTTGGTGTGCGCATGACAGAGAGCACAGGCCACCCCCGAGGCCCACCTTGGCCGCCCCTTTCCCTCCTGACCGCCCAGTGCCCACTGATTCCTTCTTTTTGCATGCTGACCACGCACCCACCTCACCAGACCCCATTCAGGGCTCACATCGCTCAGCCCCTGAGCCCAGGCATCCACCCCAGAGGGGACACTCGGCCCGTGCAGTGCCAGGCTAGCATGGCTGGTGTCCATGAAGCAGATGACGCCAAGCGACCAGGCACAGGGAGGCCCGGCCAGCCGGGGCCCTGGCAGCCAGGCAGCTCAGAAGGATGGCCCTTCTCTGCTGGGGTGGGGCCTCAGGTCCAGCGCCCCCTTCCTGAGAATCTCGGAATCATGGAACCTCAGAGCCAGAGCAGCTCTCAGCTGCCACCAGACCAGCCCGCCCTTGATGGAAGGGGAGAAGGGGAGCCCCAAGGACCCACCAGGTGCCAGGGCACAGGGCCACCTGCTGCAGCCCCAGGCAGCCCCCAGCCCAGCCCCACCAGCACCCGCTCTGCCTCCCCCATCCTGCCACAGGGGCTCCCCTGGTTTCGGCAGGGCTGGAGGTCAAACGAAGGTCTGTCACAGACGTGCCGCCCGGTTTAGTCCACACTGGAAGGACCGAAGCACAGGGCAGCTGCTGTGAACCGCTGGGCCCTACACGTCCCCGCTGGACTGGGGAGACGCGCCAGAGGGCCCGGCGTGTACGTGCCCGCACACCTGTGTGCACACACCCCCTACACCTGCAGAAGCGCCACGTACACAGGCACACTCACGACACGCATGTGCACAGGGCCACACGGAAGCCTGCGTACACAGGCACACTCACGACACGCATGTGCACAGGGCCACACGGAAGCCCTGGAAGCTGCTGGCAGGGACGCCTCCTGGGGTGGGGGCGGGAACCTGACTGGTGGGGTCCACCCCTCAGGGAGGAGCCCAGGGCCTCACACTGGACTCGCAGCCCTCCCCTCCCCTCAGCTATCTGTCCTTGCCCGAGTCCTCGGCCGCGCTCGGAGGCAGGCCGAGAAAACCTCACCCGAGCCTCCCTCCCCATCCCACCGCCCTGGCCCTTCAGCCTGCGGGGAACCGTGGAGTCGCACCCTGCTCCCAACCCCTCCTGGGGCCTCCACAGCCCACCCTACGCAGGCCACATGCCTCCGAGGCCCCCCAGCCCCTCCCAGAGCAGCCTGCGGTCAGACAGGGCGCCCTGGGCTCTCCCCGCGAGGGTGTTCCTGGAGGAGGCGCTGGGCCGCGTGGGGGCTCCAGGAGGACGCGGAGAAGTCACCCCTCCGAGCAGAGCCGCCCGCCTGTGCCTTTGTGCTCACTTTGGAAACTGTCAGTTCAGCAGTCTGGCTAACTACCTGCTCGGCGGTGGCCTTAAAACTGTCCACACTCATAAATCACCCTGGGATTTAAATAAGCGCAGGTGGCAGGTAATTTTTCAGCACTCCCCCACACTCGCGCAGGGAGCGTGGTCATGTAGGACCACGGGTGGGGTGCGGAGAAAACGAATGGAGACAGGCTTGGGGGCCGGCCCCCCATCACCCGGGCAGGCTGATGGAGGGGTGGGCCGCCGAGCATGGCCAGCCAGCCAGCCAGGGGCAGGGGCTCCCAGGGTAGCGGAGAGACCGCATCTCCTGAGACCCCACCCACCGACGCCCACCGCACAGAGCCGCTCTTGTGGGGTTTGGACCTGCAGTGAGGAGGTCTCCTCCCTCTGGGTCTGCCTGACCACCAGGGCAGGCGTCCCGCAGGGAAGCGAGTGTGTCCGCAGAGTCAGGCCCGAGCAAAGAAGGGCCACAGGAAGCTGGGTCAGGGCCCCCCAGAGGGCGTCTCCTTGTCCCACACGGGCCACGGGACATCTGCCGACGAGCACAGCTGGGAAGAGCGGGAGACCATGAAAGGCCACCTCAGGACATTTTCCAAAACCTCTCCCACCCCGGCCAGAGGCAACATGGCCCCCCGGGGCCTGCCCACTGCCCACACACACAGGCACCCAGATCCCTGTCCAGGGAGAGATCAGGGCCCCGCCCACTCCCCCAGCCCTGAGCCTGTTCTCAGAGCGGCCCCCGGGACACTCCCCACCTCCCTGTTTCTCCTGTTCAGGCAGGAACCCCCGTCACTGCTCACGCTGACCAGGGGCCCCATTGTGGTCTGTGACCCCATGACCCAGCTCCCACCATGCGGCCCAGCCACTCCCAGGACACCGTGTGGCTCCCACACGGCAAGGAGAGGGGGCGTGGGTGTGCCCCCCGAGTGCCGGTGGCCAGGCCCCTGAAGGCTGGGAACCCTTCCCCTGAGCCCGCATGCAGCTCATCCCTCCGGGCACAGCGTGAGCAGGGGGCTCCTGCAGTCCACAGAGTGGGCCCACCAATGGGCGGGCTGTCCTGAGAGGATGTGCCCCCCTCCCAGGCTATGACTCCCCGGGGTGCCCGAGACCCGGGCACACTGTCGGGGCCTGTGAATGTGGGGCGCCCTCACCCGACCAGAAGCTGCACCGCCGGCCAGGCCTGCCCTTGGGAAGCCCTCTGCCCTCGACGCCCCGGCCGGGGCGGGGTGAAGGGGCCCAGGCCTGAGAACCTGATCTCACCCCACCCTTGGCCCGGGCGGCCTGGCCTCCCAGCGGGTCCTCCCCCGCCACCTGCTGGCCCGTCGGCCCAGCCCAGGGCCACGGCCCGCCCGCACCTGCCCTGCCTCACCTGCCGGAGGCTGGCCTCCTGGGCTTACTGGGCCGGACGACACGTCCAGGCATCTCCAGCCCCAGTCCTGGCTGGGGAGAGATACCCTCCATCTTGAAAAGGAGTCTGGCTCATCGGAAGGAGCTCCTTGGTCCCCCCAGGGAAAGACAATAAAAAGAACATAAATGCATGAAATTAGAGCCGCCCCAGGCGGAGAGGAGAGCCCAGCCTGATTGCTAATCAAATTCCCATTCCCGAGGATCTTTAAAACCCTTCCTGTGCCATGTTATTGTCTCGAAAGAGCTGTTATTACTCACGTAAAAAATAACTTGTAAAAAAATTCTAATCAGCTTGGGTCTTAGACCTCGGCGCCTGGCGCCCAGCACCGCAGCCACAGGAGGGCCGTTTACGAGCCGTTTCACGCCTGCCAGCCTCCCCTCAGCCTCCCTGCTTCCGTCACCCATCAACATGATAAAGGTGGGGTTTTGTGACTCCAAAGTTATTTATTAGCGCCTGGTACTTCCCGCACAGCCCCTGGGGCGGCAAAGGCGGGCGCCGTGGGCCTTGGGAAGCCCATCGTCCGAGTGTACGGCTGCGCCCAGGCCAGACCGGCCCCCACGGCCCCCACGCTGCCATTTCCTCCCGCTTCACCCGGGTAGCACACGGCTGCACCTGCCCGGCCAGCTCAGGGGCCCTTCGCAGGCCCGGCTCTGTGGCTCCAAGCAGCTGGCTTCAGGCCCTCCGGCAGGCCCCTCGCAAAGAAGCCAGACAGCCACCATGCCCCCTCCCCCGCCAGGCAGGGCCCCACCCCTCAGGCCAGGACCACAGCGAGCGTGCCGAGCTTGAGACCTGGGGCAGTGTCACCCCATGAGAGCTGCAGTCACACTGTCTCAAGGCTCAGGTCCCACGTCGGGGGCCCTGGAATTGTCAGGGGACTGGGCCAGGGGACACAGGCCAGCCCTGCACCCGAGTGTGACCTGAGTGTTTGCCCAGGGCCCTGGGCTCCCCAGGCAGCGCTCGTGGTCAAGAACCCGCCTGTCAATTCAGGAGATGTAAGAGATGCAGGATCTATCCCTGGATCAGGAAGATCCCCAGAGAAGGGAATGGCAACTCACTCTGGTATTCTTCCTGGAACATCCCATGGACGGAGGAGCCTGGCAGGCTTCAGCCTAAGGGTTCACAGAGCCCGACACGACTTAGCACACTCCTGTACCCAAAGCTGAAGCTGCAAGAGCTGGGCAGGGGGCAGCCCTCTGTGGGGCACCCAAGTCATCGCAGCTGCCTAGTCACAGCTTCCCACGCTGGGGGTTCCCCTGGTGGGGGCCACCTCGCGCCCCACGTGTCAGGAGAATCCTGTCCCCAGGAGGTGCCAGTCAGCTTGCGCAGAGAGAGGAGGGGTTGTCATCACACAATGCAGGGCATAGGGGACCCGGCCCTCTGTGCCTCTCCCAGCTGGAGTCCTGGGACACGCAGAAGACACCTGTGTCCCAGGGGGCGCTTGCCTTTCTGCACCCCACCACTCAGGCCTCAGGCTCTGCCTGGGGTCCACATGATGTCCCTGACCAGCTTCCCCGAGGGCAGAGGCAAGCGTGACGGCCCCGCAGGGCGCCCCTCAGGGCCAGCAGGCGCTAGCAGAAGCACCACCATCTCCTCCCCGAGACGGCAAAGACGCTCTTCTATGTTGATCCTACAGGTGAGGTGGGTGGGGAGGCCAGGCAGGCAGGACCCCCAGACACACAGCCCGACCACGCCGGCCCCTGGCTGACTCACGGCACTGACTTTGCAGCCCTGCCTCCCTCCCCGGCCCGGGGCCCCCGCCCTCAGAGGGATCCGTGTGACAGTGAATGTGGCGCCTGCAACAGGCGTCCCGGCTGGTGTGGGGAGTGTGAGAGCACGTGTGCACAGGTGGGCGTCGCCCGCGGCCCTAGGGGTTCCCGCAGGGGCACCCACATTCTCGCCCTCTGGGTCATCTGTGAACCCCCAGCCTGGGCAGAAGGACCCTGTCCACATGGCCATCTCTGGGAGCCCACCCGTCCACCTAGGATCCCTGAGCAGGCCCGCCCTTCAGTGTGGGCTGGAGGCAGGTCTGGGAGCCGGCGAGCTTCCTGAGTCCGAGGCAGCGATGAGCCAGGGCGACCCTGGGCCCCCTTTTTTGACTGGGGGCCTGCTCGCCTTCTCGTGTTTGCTGGGGTGTGGGGGCGGCCCTCGGAAGCGGGGCCAGGCAGCAGGGAGAAACCTGGGGCTAACTGAGCAGCGGGCCTGCCCTCCTCCGCTGCCTTCTCCTCAGCTCGGGCCGCGGCTCCCGCGCTTGTCCACCCGGCCCGACAGCAGCCCACACGCACGCAGACCTCCTCGGAGCCGCAGGGCGGGGGCGCAGACACAGGCGGAGGGCCTTGAGCCCTGGAGACCCGCCAAGCAAGCTCCTAAGAGGGGCCAGAGCCCCCCAGGGGTCCCACCCAGGCCCTTGGGGCCAGAGCTGGGGGTGGGGGCGCTGAGCCGGGAGTTAGAAGCGGGAAAGGCTGGAAGGTAGGCTTCAGAGTGAGCAGCCGGGGCACCAGGCCATGGTGCTGGGGAGGGCCCCCCACCTACCCTGAGGATGCAGGGCACGGAGGGGCCTCGGGGGCTGAGGAGGGAACGGGGTGGGCAGTGCCCCCGAGTCCAGGGAGGGGCACGAGGCCTCGCTGCCCACCCCAGCTGTCTCCAGCATGCTCCCCAAGTCGCATGGGGTCCAAATATTCCCACTTTTAGGGCTCCTCCCGGCCAGCCGGACGGCAGGGGTGCAGGACAGGGGGCTGAGGGAAACCCCTTGGATGAGGCCCACGGGCTTACAGACACCGTCTGGGAGATCCATCACGCCGGCTCCTAAATCCTCTGCCCAGATTAAAACCACCATCCTTTGATTTGGGGCTGGGGGGCAGTGTGGCCAGTCCCCCTCGGAGCAGAAAAGTAACCACAACTCAGCCGGCAGACTGCAGGTCTCCCCAGATAAACACCAAGAAGCATCGGAGTGCCGACACCCTGGAACAGCGAGAGAGAGGGTTCTGGAGTCCCCCTGGACCCCAGGTTGGGCCCTGGGCCCTAACAGGCACTCAGGTCCTGTGGGTGGGGCCCTGCCTCACTGTGTCCAGGGGCCTCACTGTGTCCAGGGGCCTCACTGTGTCCAGGGGCCTCACTGTGTCCAGGGGCCTTTACAGCTTCAGGAGGAGGGGCCGGCCAGAGTCAGGGCTCGTCAAGCTCCACACTCCGGGGATGGATAGGACCGCAGGACCCCAACCCCAGGAACCCCAGGGCCGTGGCAGTGGGGCTGGGGGATGGAGCGCTGTAGCCCGCAGGCCCCGCGTAGCAGCCCCAGCGGTCAGCGGCTTGACCAGCGGTCTGGCCGGAGAGTCCACCTGGCCCAGCAGCACCAGCATCACCGCAAACATCCCGGAAATGCGGACCTGGGCCTGCCTAGATGGTAGGAATCGGAACTCTGTTCCCCGAGATTTCCAGCCAAATTTCCGGGGCTGCGTGCAGCCACAGGAGCATCTCCTCTGCCTCCAGGCTGGGTCCCCCCGCTTGTGGGATGGGGTCCAATTCCTTGGAAGCTGACAACTGGGCCCCTTCCTGGGGGGGCCCTGGGGCAGGCCTCTGTCATGGCCATGCACACAGCTGCCGCGGTCCACTCCAGAGGTCACAGTCGGGGTGCTGCCGTGGGAGCCCAGGGGACTGTCTGGCAGCCTCTCCCAGGCTGTCACCCCCACCCCGAGTCTCCCCAGCCCTTCCCGCCCTGTGGCTCCCACCCTGGCCCCTCTCAGCACAGGCGGTCCTGATCTCTCACCCCTCCCAGCATTGGCCACCCCCACTTGTGGCCTCTGCCAACCTCAGACGCAGCCCCAGCTCCCCATCACCCCCCACAACCCCCGCCCGGCCGCCACCCCCCCCTACTTTAGCAGGGAGGACCCCTGCCATCTCCCAGCCCCTGTCTCAGCTCCTGGGACCCTGCCTGGGCTCCCTGAGCCGTCCATCCAGGGCCTGGCACAGGGTCAGCACCGGGCACAAAGGTGCCGAGCAGACAGGCAGACAGGCGAGTGCAAAGAGGAGGCCGGGTCCCCGCCCTCAGCTCCCAGCCCTCGGCACGCCGACGCCTCCAGCGGGAAACTGCCTGTGGTCTGGGGGCGCCCCACTCCCTCCCACCCCCACACCCCACTCGGTGAGGGTGGATCGCACCACTGCAGACAGTGAAGCCGTCAACGCGAGCTCCAAACAAGCCCCCTAAAGGACTGCTTTACCACGGAATCAATTCACCTCTAATGCTCTGCAAAGGTATTTGATCGTAACAACTCCATTATTCCACCAGATGGTGGGTAATACCCCACCTCCCAGCTTCGCAGCCTGGCTCTTCCCTGGCGAGTGCAGGGCTCCCGCTGTTTGTAGCCAACCCTGCGTGGCCAGAGCATTCGGGCCTCCTTCAGAGTGACAGTCTGGAAGGGTCCACCGGTCCAGGGAGCAGAGAGGCCAACCCTGAATTAGCCCCACTCCGCGCCTCCGGCTGCCACGGGGTGGCCACGTGTCTGCAGCTCAGACAGAGCACCAGCCGGCTGCCCTCGTCCCCCAGGGACAGAGCACAAGCCTTGCAGAGCCTGGGAGGCAGAGCTCGGGGTCAGCCCGGCTCCTCGCCTCCTGCCGGCCTCGCAGACTCCCTGGCCTCATGCCCTGGGGACAAGAGCACCTCCTTCCCGGGTGCGTTTTGGTAGCACATGGAAGAATCATCTTTGTAATTGCTTTTGGGCTTCCCTGGCGGCTCAGCTGGTAAGGAATCTGCCTGCAATGCGGGAGACCTGGGTTCGACCCCTGGGTTAGGAAGATCCCCTGGAGAAGGGAAAGGCTACCCACTCCAGTATTCTGGCCTGGAGAATTCCACGGACTGTATAGTCCATGGGGTTGTGAAGAGTTGGACACGACTGAGCGACTTTCACTTCACTTGACTTGCATTGAGAAGGTCAAGGGCACGACCCCAGCAGTCCTTTCCAGTCTCACAAGGGCCCCACCCTTCCGCCCAGACCTTAGCTGCGTGGACACCGCCAAGGTCTTTCTCCTTGCGTGACCCTCCCACCTGCTCCTGGATCTGACCCCGTGTCTCCCAGGCTGCTCCTCCAGCATCTACCCGCGTCCCGCCGTACAACCTGGGAGCCTCTGGAAGGGTTGTGGGCCCCTCCAGACAGAAGCTGCCACAGCTCTTGCTGCCCAAGTGCCACCACTGCCCTGCCCCCACCCCGGCCCCAGCCTGCCCCACCCTGCCCCTGCCCTGTGTGGGTCCTGCACGTTCTCCCATGACCCGGTCACCAGTGTCCCCACTTGAGCCTGGCTCCTCCCTGTGATCGTCCACAGGGCAGTCACTTTCTCACCGAAACTTTGTAGCTGGTTTTACTGAGTAAATCAGAAAAGCCCAAGCAGCCCCAGAAGATGTCTTTGAAATGCAGATACCTCCCTGGCGGTCCAGTGGCTGAGACTGTGAGCTCCCAGTGCAGGAGGCCTAGACCGCAGGTGCTACAGCTAAAAGACCCTGCGCGTCGCAACTAAAACAGAACAAAGATTCCGCGTGCGGAAACTAAGACTGCACACAGTCAGATAAACAAACAGCACATGGGAACAGGGTGAGCCAGGAAATGCAGGATGTTGGCCTTCTCAGGGTCTGGGCTCCAGAGTGAGCCAGTGCTGTGGACCCGTCGTGACCAAGCCTGGGACTCCCGGATGTGGGACATGGTCAGTCAGTGCCAGTCTGGTTGCCCCAGGGTCGGGGGCACCTCCCCAAGGGCTCAGCCCGTGCCTGCCCACCCAGCTGGCCCTGCTCTGAGCGAGCTCGGAACCCAGCATCAGAGCAGGAAGAGGGGTGGAGAGGGGGGCAGCTCCCGAGACCACGTAGCCCAGGATGGGGTGGTTCCCCCGAGCCCTGCACTCAATGCGAGGACAGGCCAGGGCTGACGCTGGGAGGCGTCACAGATTCAAAGCCCCCTCCCCATCCCCCGTGACCTGCGTCAGCCCCCCGCCAGCCCACCTCCTCAACTCAGACCCCCACGGAGGGTTCCCACCCCACTGTTCCCCCGAACCCTGGTCCCCAGCCTCCCTCTGCCCCTCCCGGACCCTGACCAGCCCTCCCTGACATTTCCATCATCAGAAAACTCTGGCCACCTCTCCCACCCAAGGGGCATCAGCCCTGGGCACTGGAAGCTTCCCCAGCCCCGTCGTTAACCGCCCCCACCACCGGGGGACAGCAGAATGTCAGCCAGTAGCTTCACCTCACAGTGACGTCCTCAGCCGGCTCCCGGGACCCAGGCTGGAGTTTTCCACCTTCATTAGCGAAGCACAGAGATGTGCCCCCCTCCCCCCCTCCCCTCGAGACCGTCCGTGAGAGTTGAAAAAACAAGGTGTTGGTGTGGACCGGCTGCGCCTCCAGGCCTGGTCAGTGCAACAGGCTGGACATGGCAAAGACAGGGGATTGTCTGCAGACCGGGGGTCCGGGTGGGCTGCATGGGAGCAGGAGAGCGAGACAGTCGGCAGAACCTGGAAGCAAGGCCGTGCGTCCTGCTGTCCTGCCCGGGGTGAGACTGTGAGTCCGACAGCAAGCAAGGACGCACCGCCCAAACCAGCAGCTCAGCACCTGCGGAGGAGGGGCCCACGCCAATCCACGGGCACCCCGGGCAGGGCAGCTGGGGCCACACGTGGCTGAGGGGGAGACGGCGGGGCCCCCAGCCCTGTACACCTGGAGTCTTCTGGGACGGCTCTGATAGCTGTCAACCACTTGTGGGGTGTGGAATGACCTTCTTGGGTGGGCAGTTTCAGGAGCGTCCGCTTGCTTCTTTGGCTGGCTGGGTTTGGTCTTTCTTAGCCCTGTGGCTTCCCGCGCCCCCCAGGTGAGGGGACCCATGACAGCACTCTGCAGCCGCTGAGGTCACACGGCCCACAGGGCTGGTGTGGGCCGGGCCAAAGTGGAGGGCCTGTCTGCACGTCGCGGGGCCCACTGCGAGGGGCTCAAGCTCCTTCCATCTGCCTCCTGGCCTCTGGGAACCCTCACGCGAATCCTGAGGGGCCTGGGTCCCCGACACCCACACCCGCCCAGACCCCCTGTCCACCAGCAGGTCTGGCTCTGGCTCCTCCCGGCACAGTGTTTCTCTGGAGGCCTGTGGACGGGCTCCTCCTGCCTCGTCGGGCCAGACGTTCGGGAAGGACCGTCTCCGCTGGGGGTGATGAGGACCGTCTGAAGGACCAGCGCTCCCCGTCCTGGGCCCGCGGCTTCGGGCAGAGCCCGGACCAGCACCCCGTGCCCACAAGTCTGGGCCGTGCAGACCACCCACCTCTGGGCCCACACCACTGTGGACCAGGGCCCTGCGCCTGCCTGCCATCTGCAGAGCGTGGCCCTCGGATCCCCCTGGAACCTAGACCACCCCGTGGGCAGCCTTCCTGTTAGCTGGCGTCCACTGCTCTCAATGGGCAGACTCTGGCCCAGGGTCGTGCAGTCAGGGACAGGGGGGCGGGGGGCCTGCCCACTGAATCCAGCACCAAGTTCTTCCTCCTGTTACCGTGTAGATCCAGACAGCCATGCCAGAGGTGGCAGGACACCCCATGGCCCTGTTTCAAACCCCGGCTCTGAGCTGCCCCCTCGGGGCCCTGTGTGGGCACATCCCCGCGGAGACCATGTCCTGGTTGGGCCAACACTAGGCCTACCCCGGGGGTCCATCCACCAGGGGCCTGAGAGGCTCGGAGCCGTGCCCGGGGCTCACACACGTCCTCGCCCAGCAAACACACTTCCCTTCACTTTTGAGGACGCAGCACATGCCTTTGCGTGTGTGTGTGTGTGTGTGTGTGTGTGTGTGTGTGTGTGGAGGTGGGGGTAACGCACAATCCTGGTGTGTGATGGGTGTGTACACTCAACCCTGGGACCAGCTGGAGCCAGGTCCCAGAGACCAAGAAGAGGAGAACGCAGGAGTCGCTCAGTCGTGTCCAACTCTTCGTGATCCTGTAGACTGGAGCCCACCAGGCTCCTCTGTCCACGAGATTCTCCAGGCAAGAACGCTGGAGTGGGTTGCCATTTCCTTCTCCAGGGGTATCTTTCCGACCCAGGGATCGAACCCACGTCTCCCACATTGCGGGCAGATGCTTTACTGACTGAGCCACCAGGGAAGCCCAAGGAAGGAAGTGACACAAAAGGGGGGACCGGTCACCACCGATGTCTGACCAGGGGCCCAGGCCGGAGTCACCCGATGGCCCCATTAAAGCCCAAACGGACCCGCATCGTAGCTCAGGCCACCAGCCCGAGCTCCCCTCTCCCACCACCGCCCCCCACCGATGTCTGACCAGGGGCCCCGGCCGGAGTCACCCGATGGCCCCATTAAAGCCCAAACGGACCCGCATCGTAGCTCAGGCCACCAGCCCGAGCTCCCCTCTCCCACCACCGCCCCCCACCGCTCCGCCGCCCAGGCCCTGCCAGGAAAAACAGCTGTGACAGGCAGCTTTCAGCGGCCCCTCTGTCGGTTATGGCTTATGTACGGCCCCCCAGGCAGCTGGCCCTTGGGAGGGACGGGCTTTATAAATAAAATTTATCATTGTAATTACGGCTCCTGTAGAGAGCGGAGGACTTTTACGGCCTCCTGGAGGTCATGAATAATTTAGGAGAAGGGAGAAGGGGCCTCTCTGTTAGCGAACAATGGGGCCCAGAGGTTCCCATTACCGCAGCTGCGAGGATGCCAGGACCCGGCCCGGGGACCAGGGCCCGCCAGGCTCCGCAGGGACACCGCCCGGCCACCCCATCTTGTGAACAGCGGTCCTGGCCGGTGAGCAGATGCGGCCCCAACCGCCAGAGGCTGAGGATGACAGGCTGTGGGCTCCCATGAAGGGCGTCGATGGGGCGGGTCCAGGCCGCGACCTCGGGTGGACCCTCAACCTGCACCCACACCAGAAGAGCAGCTCCTCTCCTGGGCGCCCACAGGAGCCAGACCCCAGCCCGCCTGACCTCCAGCTCTCCCTCTCTCTGCACACACGCCCACCGCCCACACTATCCTGGAGAGGCCCCGAAGGCAGGAATCCCCCCTTGCTTGCCTCCAGTCACAGGAGACTCACCACCTTACTGTTGGCTATTCCTTCCTGGTAGAAATTCTCCCTCACCTGCACCTGTGAACCCCACCCCAGGCTCCTCTCCCAGACCCTCCCACACTGTGCATCAGCCCCTCCAACCCAGAGCCCGCATTCCCCTCCTCACTGCCCTGCCCCCCAGTCCTGAGTCCCCCACCCTCAGCCTTCATGCTCACCACCCCCCATGTCCACCTGCGACCTCCTCACAGCCGGCCTGGGGTGAATCTCCGCTCCTCGATCCTCCTGGCCTGGCGGTGGTCCTGAAAGCACCCCCTTTCTTCCTGCCCCCCACCCCACAGGCCCCCCAGCTGCACCTCCCTACCCAGCTTCTGCCCACCATGCCAACCTGACCTCATCACACGGCAGCGCTCAGGGCTTGTGCTCAGAGCCCCCCAGGGTCGTTCCCCCAGCCCCGTGGCTTTCTGTACCACCTCTGAGTTGACTGGTTCATTGGCCGTAGCGGTTATAACAAACTGCCACAAACCCTTCGACTTAAGCAACAGAAACTGATTCTCTCAGGGTTCGGAGGGGTCCTAAATCAAGCTTTTGGCAGGATCACGCGACCTCTGGGGGCTCGAGGGGAAGGCCCCGCCCGCCCCTCTCAGCTTCTGGGTGGCTGTGAGAGTTCTGGGCTCCTGGCCCTCTTCCTCCAAACTCTGCATCTGTGATCACATCACTGCTTCCTTTTCTGTGTTAAATGCCCCCCGTGATGGGGACACATGTGGTGGCCCCAAGTTTGTTGACATTCACAGGCTTCAGACCAGTGATACAGCTGTGTTTTGGGGGACCATTTTTCAAGGTACCAAGAGGGTTACCCTAAATTCACATCTCCTGCTAGAGTCACCTTGAGCCAGACACGTACATCCAACTCTCCCACCCCAGGAAACCTCTACGCATCTCAAATTAACTGGCTCTCATCTCATAATCCCACAGCACCCCCAAAACCTGCACCCCTGCCATCTGCTGAGGGTCAGAATAACGCCCGCAAAGATGTCCACGTGCAAAGCCCCTAAATCTGTCATGTGATAGGTCGCACAGCCAGAGGGAATTAGGCTGAGGACAGAGTTAAAATTGCATGACTTTAAAATGGGGAGATGATCCTGGATTGAGGGGGCGCGGCAATGTAGTCACAGGTCTTTACTGTTGAAAGGGGGTTGGTGGGGGGTTGGAGCGGCTCGAGTGGGGGCTCTGAAGATGGCTGGGGCCACGAACTGGGAAATGTGGGTTGTGTCAAGGCAAGTTGTGTGCAGACATGTGTGTGACAGCAGCCACTAGCCACACCTATACCATCCTCCCAGCAGCTGGGTCCCTCCACGCCTCTGAGACCTCGTTCCGTAGGGGCTGCCACATGAGCTAGCACATCAGGAGCTGGTCTGGATTGGGGGCCGGGGGACGGGGGCACCAAGACTGGGCCAGGCAGGCCCCTCAAGGCTGTGTGACTTCGGGCAAGTCACCTTCCCCCTCTGACCTGCTCTTTCCTCATCCACAGGTCTGGGGCGGCTCAGCCCCTGCCAGGCAATGGGATACAGTAGAGAGCTGAACCCCCAGCTCCCAGCCCAGGACAGACCATGAGAATGCTGGGCCCTCAGCCCCGTGGCCCCTCTACCCCGGGGCAATCCTGGGCCTCAGATGTGGTGCCCTGATCCTGCAGCCTGGGATCTGTGCTCTGTCCTTTCCTCCGGAGACTCCCAAGGCAGGATGTGTGGGGTGCAGGAGCAGGGGGCAGGGCGGGCCCCTGTCCATTCTGGGGCTCCATTCTGGGCCGGGTCAGTCAGCGGCTGGTCACTGTGATCAACCCACCCAGCCCCCACGTCAGGCCCCCATCTCCTCCCTGCAACACTATGCCTCTGACGCTGCCCTTGGGTTTTCCAAGAACTGCTTGTCTCCAGAACCGGCCTGGGAGGTCACACGTAGGCCTGAAGGGCAGTGAGAGGGCACTGACCCCTCGTCTTGTCTGCAGGCCCGGCCTATGCTCTCAGGGCCTGGGAAACGGCCACCCCCTCCCCGCTCTGGGGCCAGCGGCCTGTCCTCGGGGTCGCTGCTATTTCTGCCAAAGAGAAGAGTAATTATAGCTCAGCCTTTGCCAGCTGACCGAGCTCTGCAACCCGGCAGAGGGGCCTGGGGCGGGAACGTAGACTGGCCAGAAATCAGCCCTGCGAGCAGGCAGGCAGCAGCTCCGGACCGGAGCCGTGGGAGGCCAGGCAGGCGTGGCCCCGTTCACCCGAGCAACCCAGCGCCCACCTCCCCGGGGCACAGGAGGGGCACTGCCAGCCGGGCCAAGAGCGTGCTGGACGACCGCTGCTGGGGCCGCCGCGGAGCCGGCCGCACCACCCCTCGCAGAGCCGGGAGGGAGCCAGGTGAGAGCCGCTCCAGGGAGCAGGGGATGCTCATTCCTGTTTAGGAGTGAGGCTCAGGGCGGAGAGGCCCCAGGACGGATGCAGGTGGGGACCCTGCTGCAGGCGGGCGGGCGGGCGGACGGAGCTCACACTGGGGGCCGCCCGTCTCCTTCGCCGGGGCTGGGGGCTTGCAGGGCTCACCTGGGCACCGTCCCAGGCGAGCCAGGCGCTCGTAGTGCCAGGAGCCCCGGCCCCTCTGGACCTCATGCTTGGTCTGCCCAGCGAGGGTGGTGAGTGCCCTCAGTGACGTCCTGGCCCCCGGTGCTCTGAGCGTCTCTCCAGGGGCCAGGCCTGAGCCGAGGGCCCTGCTGGCCCTCCATCCAAGCTCCTGCCCGAGGCCAGGCCATGCATGGGCAAAGCCACCATGCGGGGCCCTCCACACGCCGCCCACACCCTGGCTCAGGCCTTCTGAGGCACAGGACGGCTCCGGGCATTTGGCGGGGACCGCAGCCTGGATTGCAGGGTGGGATCCTGACCCCTGCCAGCCCTCTGGCCTCAGGGGACTTGCGGAGGACCGAGCTCGGAGGGAACAGACACGTTCCTGGGGTCACTGGAGCCCAGGCCACAGCTTTCGGGTGTCCCCAGGGACACGGCTCTTTTCTGAGTTGACTCAATCAGAGGGAATCCCCATCCCTCCCACCATGCGCGTGGGGAGCTCAGGACGCACCACTTATTTGGCACCTGCTGTGTGCAGGCACCCAGGGAGCATTAGCTCTCCAACCTGATGTTAGCACTCTGGAGTGGGCAGAACCCAGGAGTGGAGCTCGGGGTGAGCGTGGTCAGGGTCTGGACCGGGGTCCACAGGCCCCATCACCTGGGGCACTCAAGGCCGAGGTTGGCTGCCCCCTGCTTCGGTCACACAGATGTCACCAGGGCCTGCTGCCACCCCACGTCCTAAATGCACCCCAGAAATGTGCGGGCTGAGCGTCCCAGTGTGGAGGGACCTCGGGGACCCCCGGCCAGCTCCCGCTCCCCGACTCCCCATTCTAGGCAGGGCCAGAGGCAGCGGGCAGCTCCAGCGTGTGAGACCAGCCCATGGGGCTCCCCCGAGTCCTCCCCTGGCTCGATTCGGAAATGGTGCTATCTGGGGAGCTGCCAGGCTGAGAGCTGCCAGGGCTGCTGGCCGGCCAGCCTCCCTACTCCCACCCGCCCGCAGCGAGCCGGCATGGGGGTGTCCACAGCCTTCTATCTCCTCCCGCAGCTCAGAAAAGGCACAGTCCATGGGGTCAGTGCCCTGAATTCAGCCTGCCACTCTGGGCGGGAGTCAAACGCCACCAGGCCACCAGCCCCACAGCGATGGCCTCCTCCAGCAGGGCCGTCCAGAGGGCCGCTGAAGCCGCCGCCCCGTAGTGTAAGAGAAGCTTCTCGGCCGCCCGCGAGCTGCCCCGGCTCCGGTTCCCTCTTTGCCAGAGGCTCTGATCACCAGTGAACCGCGGGTGCAGGTGGGCAAGCTCGCCTCGGGTGTGGCAGCCAGGAGCCAGGTGAGCCAGGCAGCAGGCGAGAGTGCATGTGTGTCAGCAAGTGTGGAGACACGTGTGTGACATGTGTGTGCTGTGTGCTACGTGTATATGTGTGGTGTACATACGTGTGTGTACAAATGGGTATGGTGTGTGTGGTGTGTGTGAGTGTGTGTGAGTGTGTGTGTGTATGTGGTATGTACGGAGTGAGAATGGAGGGGTGTGTGTGTGTGTGTGTGGAGTATGTGTGCGTGAGTGTCTAGGTATGTGTGTGTGTACATGTATGTACATGTGTGTGTGTGGTGTGTACATGTGTGTGGCATATATGAGTGTGTCTGATGTGTGTATGTGTATATAGTGTGTGAGTGTGGAGGTATGTATGTGTACATGTGTGTGGTGTGTGTGAGTTGTGTGGTGTGTACCTGTACACAACGTGTGAGTGTGTAGGTGTGTGTGTGTGTGTGTGTACACATGTACGGTGTGTGTGTGAGCTGTGTGGTGTGTGTGTGTGTACATAGTGTGTGGGTGTAGGTGTGTGTGTGTGTGTAGGTGTGTGTGTGTGTGTGGTGTGTACATGTGTGTGGTATGTGTGTGACTGGTGTGGTGTGTATACATGTACAATGTGTGAGTTGGGGGATGCGTGAGCTCAGCCTCCAGGGTGGGGTCCTGGCTGGCTTGGCTCTCCCGCCTCTGCCAGCTGGACGCCTCTGGAGGTGATGTCCCGAGGGACAGGACAGCGGGAAGGCCGGCCGAGTCGCTGCTGGCTTGGGCTCAGGGCCCCTGAGGGCTGCAGGACCTGCCCAGCTTGGCCATCGCCTGAGTCTAGGGCCCTGCAGGCAGCCGGGCACAGGGAGGCTTGGAGGGTGATGGGGCAATGGTGGGGTCAGAGCTGAGGAAGGGCCCCCGATGAGGACAGAGTCCGGCGGGCCAGGGGCAGGGTAGGGGGCGGACACAGGGTGCAGACCGCCTGGCCTGCAGGAGTCAGGAGCCCGGTGGGGCCGGGGCAGACGGCAGAGGGCCGGGGCCCAGGGCTCGGCGTTGTCCAAGGCCTTGAACCAGGAGAGAGCCGGCCGGCCCAGCCCACCCTGCACCCCCGGAGGCCGGGGAACAGGCAGGTCGGGGGACTGCTGTGGATACCGTCACCGGCTCCCAAAGGTGTCAGGTCACGGAGGGAGGGTGCTAGGCCAGAGCCCACAGGCCATCGGGGGGCGGGGGTCCTGGGGGGTGCAGCCCTGGCCAGACCCCTTCTCCTGGGAAGCAAGCAGAACCTTGAGGAGCCCCGCTTGGCCCCTCAGGGCCCCCAGGACTGGACCAGGAGCTCTGGGGGAGCCCAGAGCAGGTCCCCAGCCCAGGGAAGGACAGGGTCCCCCCCAGGCAGTGGCCTAACAGGCTGTGCCTGCCGCGACAGGGGGCGGGGCAGCGGGTGACACTCTGCAGGCCCAGACCTATTTTCCACCCTTATCGCCCATCTGTCACAAGGCGGCCTCGGAGAAGGACACTCATGTTACACGCTGTCCCTGCCGGAGGCCCCAAGGCCTGCCCACCCCCACACAGGGTGTCTACCCCTGGGCGGAGAGGGGCCTGCGGGCAGGTGGGAGGCAGGGCCCAGAGCAGCCTCACTCGCTGGGCAGACCAGAGCCACGCCTTCCTCCAAGTTCCTGGGGGGGAAACTGAGGCCCAGCCCCTTGGCTTGACCGAGGCCACTGAGCCTAAGAAGGGCGGAGCCCAGCACTCAGGCCAGTTCTGGGGGTCAAGAGGCCCCAGTTCCACTGGGGAGGGGCCGGGCGTGCCCTTTAACAGAAGCTGGAGCCTGGGCGAGGCTGTGGGTGCGGCAGAAGGCTGATGGGAACAAGAGAGGCCGGGACTCCTGAGAGACAGTGGGCAGGGGACCCCGCGGAGAGCTCCCCCATGCACATGGGCTCCGTGCTGGGCACGGTCGCTCCCTCTCCCTGAGAGCTGACCCAGGCTGACTGGCTGTGAGCCCAGGCGGGTCCCGGTCACCCCTGAGCCCTGCCAGAAGCTGCCACGCTCACCCCGACCAGAGCTGCGGGGCATTTCCCGCTGAGGAAACAAAGGCTCCGAGAGGTTAAGGGGCTTGCCAAGGTCACACAAGGTCACAGGCGGCGCAGGATGGGGCTGAGTGAGGCTGCCCCCCCGGAGGCTCGGAGCTGCCAGGGACACTCACCGCTTGCCCGTTCACAGCCAGTCACGGGCGCATGCACGTGCACAGGCACACTCACACACTCACACATGCACACTGGCACACGTGTGCACAGACAGAAGGCATGTACGCTGACACTCATCCTCACACATGCTCCACATACATGTGTGCACTCACACACACAGGTGAACACGGTCACACACAGCTGTACACACACTCTTGCCCAACATATGCAGGTACACCTGTGCACCCACATACGCACACGTGTGCACACAGCACTTACACATGTGTGCACACGTGTACATCTATGGGCATCCAACGTGCACACTCACCAAAGTGCTCACACGGGTGCACACACATTCACACGTTGTCCCACCACCCCTGGCCTGGGGCGGGGCCCTGGGAACCCCAGTAGGGGTTCAACCACTGGGCCACTGGCAGAGCTCTGGCCCCCCAGGGCCTCCGCAAGAGCAGGCCTCCCTCCCCACCCCTCCACCCCCGTGACCCTGTTTGCAATAAAAAGCCTGATGCTGAGACAGGAGAAAATTGCTCCTTTTTGAAATAACTGAATGGCCAGGCTGTTATCTCCCAGATGGAGAGAGCCCTCCCTCAAACCAGCCCCCCCCCCGGCACTCCTCCCCGACCCGGCAGCTCCCACCTGATTCAGCCCCACCTCCATCCTTGGGGGCGGGGTCTTTGGAGGATGGATGGAAGCCAGGACACCCCTCATAAAGCACAAACATCTGCCCCCATAGAGAGGGAGCAGGAAGGCCCGCCCAGGATCCCAGAGCAGGACCCTGGCAGAGCCTGGGGCTGGGGAGGAGAGGGGAGGAGCGCCCACGCCACCCCGCTCTTGTTGTCCACGCACAGAGGGCCTGGCCACACCCCCGGCGCCCACTTTGCTGCACAGGCTCAAAGCAGGCCTGGGGCTGCCTGGCTTCACCCGCACAGGATGGGGGAGGCCTCAAAAGTCAAGGACCCTTCAACGGACCTGAAAGAAAATTCACACCAGACAGGCCGCACTCAGAGGCTCCCGGAGGGGACAGTACCACCTTACACCTAGTCCACGAGCAATCTAAACACCAGGGGGAGAGAGAGGGAGGAACACGACGACAGAGGGAGAGGCAGAGAGTCTGGGCGGGCCTGGGGGGTGGGCCCAGCAGCTGCAGCCCCCGTGAGCCCCAGAGAAGCCTTTCCCAGCCCCCACGAAGCCCTGCTGAAGCCCAGCCCTGGATGCTGGCTTTCAGCCTGAGCACCCCCAGGAAGGAGGCAGCAGTGATGTTCACCGCGGTCTTCTCTGCGGCCTCAAAAAATCGCAGGTGGCTACGGCAAAAGGCAAACCTCCCGAGCCTCCCGCTAATGATGGGGCCTTAAGTCGCAGGCCAGCCCCGCGGAGCACACGCGCCATTAAAGCTGACGATTCGGAAGGTGGCAGCAGGGAGGCCGCTGACCACGCCGTTCTCAGCAAGCAGGGTTCCTCCGCGCCGGGAGCAGGTCGAAGGGAGTCTGAGGGGCGGGGGGATGCCAGCTCAGCTTCCTGGAAAGGATCTCTCCCCCTTTTATTTTATTCCTGCGCATGTTCCCTGGGTAATAAATAATGCCTGTGCTTATCTCAGGACCATGTCCCAGTAAATGAAGACTGCGGCGCACGCCTTGAGCCCCGACTCCCGGCCAGAGACTCAACATCAGACCAGGAAGAATGAGGAGGCGGCTCCAGGCTCACCGACGCCCCGGGCGGGGAGGGTACGGCAGGGCCCTGGGCGGGCGCTGGTCTCCGGGGGCCCACGGCCCCGTGCACAGGCCCGAGAGCTGGGCCTCCGCGGGAGGCGGAGAAAGGAAGCAGGGCTGGGTCTCTGCCCCAGGAGCCCCAGTGGGAGAGGGCTGGGTTGGGAGACCCAGGAGGCCTAGCCCCCCGCCCGCCCGGGGGTCCCCCTGCCAAAGCCCAGAGGAGGCAGCAGGCGCGCTGACGAGGCTGCCTGTCCTCTCCAGCCTCCGGGAGGCCAGACGGGAGGGACTCACTTGCCTCTACTTCCCACCCCACAGGAGGGCAGAAAGGGCCCCGCCTCAATCCTGAGACGAAGCCCGCAGGAGCGCTGCGGCCGTGGGGACGAGCCACGGAGGACCACGAGACACGTGCGGTTCCGAGAGCCCCTGGAGGTGGCCGTCCACTGTAAGAGAGGAGGCAAGCGGGCCGCGGCCGGGCGGGCGGGGGGCCATCGCCGGGATCTCGTGGAGGGCCGTCTACAGGGACCGCAGTCACGACCCTGTCCTCACAGCAAAACCCGGGCCCGTGGGGTCGGTCAGGACTGAGTGGCAGTCAGGAAAACAACAACAGACAGGAACCTAGAAGCAGAGCCGCCCGGGCCACCCCGTCTCCTTGAGGAAAGGCCAGAGGGCAGGGCTCCCACGCCTGCCCGCTCTCCCCTCCCGCGCCCTGAAGCTCCTCCCTGCCCCCAGCCTTCACTGCCCGCCTCCCCAGTCCTCCCCACCCCTCCCAGCGCCCCGGGGCCGCCCCAGAGCCCACTCCGTAGCCCTGCCCCCTCCACCCCTGCCCAGCTCACTCCTACTCCAGCCCTGCCCATGGGTCACAGCCCTGTATCAGCTAGCGATGCCTCATGATGAATACCACAGACTTAGCCGTTTCAGCAACCCTCGCTGATTGTCTCAGCGGCCCTGGGGGTTGGGGCCCTGGGCACAGCCATGCCAGCCCTCCCTCGGGGAGGTGGCCATCAGGGAGTCTGCCAGCACCGGGCCTCACCCGGGGCCCAGGGCCCTAGTGCAAGCACACGGGGGTTATTACAGAATTCACGTCCTCCAAGCTGCACCTCCAAGGCCAGCAGCGGAGCCCCTCCCTGACCTCCAGACCCTCTGCCTGGAGAGCTCGTCCGAGACCCCGTCTCTTGACTCGGTGCCCCGTGGGGATTCCCATCGGAGCTGCGGGACCCTGGCCCCTCTGCCGTGTCCTGCTGGTGGAAGCGCATCACAGGCCCCCACGTTAAGCAGGGGGGACCACACAAAGGCAGGGACCGGGAGGGGCTGGGGGCATCTTAGATTCTGCTGCCACGGCCCCTAAGGACGGGGCTCCGAGTCCTGCCGAGCTGTGAGTGCAGCTCGCCGCCCCGACACATGTCAGCGTCTTCTGTGAAGGCTGGTGGTAACCAGCGGGAGAGGCCTCCAGCAGGGCCCCTACTCCGACACTCAGCTGCCCCTCCCTCGCAGATCGGCCCCACCCCCAGGAGCTCCCAACACCCGAAAGCAGAGACCCTCAGACGGGGAGTCAGGGCCCCGTCAGCACTGGCCTGGGGCCTCCAGTGAGCCGAGCAGGATGGACAGGAGGCCAGGCGTCTGGCCGCCCTCGCCCCAGAACCCCTGCAGACGCCACATACACCCCTCCCCCAGGACCCCCAAGAGGCGCCCAGCATCTGGAAGCTGAAACCTGAAGCCTAAGAGGCTGGGCGGGACCCCGGGGAGCGCTGGGAGAGTGGCCAGCCAGGGGGTGGACCACCTGACCAGGTCAGGACCTGCAGGAGCTCGTCTCCATCGGCAAAGCGGGGAGGTCTGTCTGACCTGGTCAGACTCAGGGTCCTCAGGAGGGCGGCTGACGGGGAGTCCCTCGGGGAGCCTGGCTGGTGGAGTGGGCGCACCTTCCGCGAGGAGAGGCCCTTTCCTGCCCAAGCCCACTCTCACTCTCCTCCCCAGACATCGCCTGCAGGGAGCCCACCACTGCTGTCCAGGGTAAGTTCAGTGTCTTCACCCCACCCCCACCCCCAGAGGCCCCGCCCCCACGGCTCCAGCACCCCCAACCCTGGGGGGGCCCTGCCCTCAGCTGGGGTCCCTGATGGATGTGGGTGGGCCGCAGCTCCCCAGGGCTGCCCTCTGCCCCTCACTGCCCTCCGCAGGAGGGCGCAGGGCGAGGTGCCTGCAGCAGGCCCCCGTTGCAAGGAACCTACTGGCCAGAGAGGGACAGGGAGACCCAGGCCCCCCGGGGAACTTGGGGTTCACTGAGGTGCCAGCCCCTGGGGGAGCCCCACAGTGTCTGCACCCGTCCCCGCAGGGCGGAGGGCGCCCACGGGGTCCCCGCCGGGGCCGGGGTCAGGACTGCCGGCCGTGCTAACCTGCCCCCTTGGCCCCCAGCGCCCAGCCGGCCACGACCCCGCGGCGGGTCCCTGCTCCTCCAGCTGACGGCCTGTGTCCTGCTGGTGCTGGCGCTGGGCATGTGCTGCGGCCAGGCCGGGCCCATGGCCAGGGCCCTGGAGGACTTCCGGGCCCGGCTCCTCGCCGCCCTCCTGCGCCTGCGGCTGGCGGCCCTGGACTGCTGGCGCTGCCTGCTGCAGCTCTGACAGCAACGCCCGCCCCCCGGGGGCCCAGGGGCGTCCCCTGGGAGGTCTTCTTCGAACAAGAATGTCACCACTGAAACCCGGTCACCCACGGGTTCCAGCCCTTGGGGCTACCCTTCAGGCGCCCCCTCACCCTGGCAGGAACTCTCGGTGACCTTGAGCTGGGCCTGGAGGCGTCTGCGTGTAGCCCCTGGAGCCGGGGCCCCCTCCCTCTTTCCGGGGCACCCAGAGAAGGAAAAGAAACTGGACTTTGCTGCTTAGGGACCCGCAGCCCAGACCCCAAAACCGCACCGGGAGAGGTGGCTGGGGGCACGCTCTCTCCTGTGGTCACGTGAGGGGCCCAGCACCCCAGCTTACCTGCCACCAGCACTGGGTCTCCGGCCTGGGGAGCCCTGCTTGTCTGGGGCATGTGTGCCACCTGGCATCTCTAAAGCTGCCGGCCTGGGGGCAGCAGAGAGGGGACGGGAGGGCTGAGAGGCAGGGTCGCCACCCTCGGAAGGCGGCCGTCTGGGCCTGGGTCCCAACGGCCCCGCTTGGGCTGTGTGGAGCCCAGGAGCCCCGTGACCGTGTAGCCCACAGAGCCAGACCGAGGGGGCCCTGCGGAGACAGACCCTAGGTCCCCTCAGACGCAGGGAGGGAGAGGGGCCTGAGCAAAGCAGGGAGGCCCCACCGGGGGAGAAGCCCCCCACAGCCTGAAGACAGCCATCCGCACGCCACCTGGGCTCCTGCCGTCTGCCCCCACGGGTTAAGTGGGGAGACGCCGGTTTTCTGTTGAAACACTGCCACCTCTTTCCTCCCGGAGACATTGGCCCCAAGGAGGGAAGTCAGGACCGACTTGCTGTGGATTCACTTCGGCAGCCGCTGCAGAGGTCGGGGTGCTGTGCGAGCCAGCGCCCCAGGGCTTCAGGGGCCGGGGCACCCGTCTCCAGGGTCCCTTTGGGCTTCAGAACTCAGGGAGCCCTGAGCCGGGAGCCCAGAGGACAGAGGCCCACCTCCGGGGTCAGCGGCCCTTGGGGACCCTCCAGCGTCACAGCTGCCTCCCTCACGGACACCCGCCACCCCCTGCGCCCACCCACCCCCTGAAGAGGACGGGCAGGCTAAGTGGCAGACCCGAACCCACGGGGCTCAGCCCCACCAGCCCTGAGCCCGTAGTGAGGGGGGCACTCGGAGGCGCCCAGCTTCCCCGACACCCCTCCTCACGGCCCACCGCTCTCAGCTCAGGGCTTCTGCAAACACCTGCTCAGCTCCGGAGGGTCTGCAAGACCTGGAACCCCGCTGCTTTGGGGAAAATATCGCTCAAGGTGCATCTGAGAACGCTGAGAATTCTGAAACACAAAATCCATCCTCACACCCGAGAAGTGACGGGAAGCAGAACGGAACCCACGAGGAAACGTGCAGATGGAGACTGCAGCCGCCGGGGCGGGGGGACTCCCGGTTCCTAGTAAGTCTGGGAAACTCCAGGAGCAAACACAGAAGGCAGTGTTTTCAGTCTTAAATTGAAAGCAGACAGAACAACAGAAACAAAGGCAAACTGAAGATGCAGAAAAGATGGATCAAGAGACACCTAATCGCTCGCCCGCATTAGAGGCTCAGGTATTTTTGTTTTTATTTTGACTTGAGAAATAAATACATTTGCGTTGAAGACCTTTCACTTTCAGTTAAGCTGGAGTAGAATTAAAATAGGATGTCCATTATCAAACAGCAGTGGGGAGAAGCAGGCATTGAGGAAGCAGGGCAGACCCTCCTCAGGGGCCCTGGGGCACGGCCGGCCTCTCCTGTCCAGCCCCAGGGGGCCCTCCCAGCCCACTTCTAGGCCACCGGCTCCTGTCCCAGGGCACCCACCCCGAGGCCAGCAGTGCCCTTCCCAGGAGCCCCCAGGATGGGAAGTCTGGGGGTGCCAGTGCAGCTGGCCCACGACAGCCTGTGTGTCAGCGACCATTCTGCTCTGCAGGTGGCCCTGTACGTGGATACAGGTCTCTGCTGGTCTGACCGAAGGGCTGCCCAGACGCTCCAGGCCACCCACAAGTGCCCCGGCACAGCCACACCTGCAGCAGAGCCTCCAGTCTGGAAGCCCACATCCAGGGCCTGCTCCGCTCTCCAGGGCCCAGATGGCTGCCGCCTGCTGGGGCACAAGGCAGAGCCACCCCCTTCTGTGGGGAACAGACCAGGAGCTCTCAGGGACCAGTGGACTGGGCAGGCAGATCCCCTTGGGGGCCTCAGGTTCTGTCAAAACCCCTCCCCAAGGTCCCTGATCCTCTGGCCAGAACCCCCAGCCAGGCCAAGGGCCAGAGCATCTAAGATGCCAGGAGCCTCTATCACCTCCACCCCGAGCCCCTCCGGAAAGGTACCAGCCGAGCACATCACGACAAGTGACCTGCACTGCGTTCCCCAGGGCCAGGCCGCCTGCCACACGGGTCCCCAGACCCGGGCCCCTCCTTTCAGGGAGATGGAGCCACTGCAAATGATCACACAGGCCAGGCCTGCCTCCTGAGCTGGGAGCCCTGAGCGGCGTCCACAGCCAGGCAGCCCCAGGCGGCTCAGCACCGAATCCCAGGCCCCAGGTCCTCCCCCAGGTCCTCCACCTGCTGCCACGGGGGTGGGACTGCGCCCTTCGGGCCCCCTGAGATGGGAAAGAGGCCCCTCCTCTGGGGTATGGGGGGCCCTGGGGATGGGGGTGCAGATAGCTGCCCGCTCCAGTCTCTACCCACAGACGCACACTCGCACACACACTTGTGCACGGGCACACTCATGCGTACACACAATACATTCACACACGCTCACACCTCGCCGTGCAAGCTCACGTGCACACTCACGCATGTTCGCACATGCTGTGACCACGTGCACGCACATCATACACACGTCCACACCCTCACACGCCTCACATGCACTCATACACCCGCCGTGGCACCTGGCCCCTCTCCCCTGCAAGAGTCACCCCCACATGCGGAGCCCATGTCTCCACCCCACAAGCGCAGGCCCAGCCCACAGCGGGGCCCTGGGGCCTCCCCAGGCCAGGCCCCCAGGAAGTCTGCACCACCGCCGCGGCCTGACTCCAGGCCAACCCACCACCCTGTGCTTTCCCAGGGGCTCTGGAGCAGGCGCAGAGGGGCTCTCAGCCCTGGGGGCCACCGGGGCGAGGGGCTCCTTCCCACACGCAGCACTTGGCCCGCAGGTGGCGGGCTCCTCATCCCCCGCACGGTTCAGGAGTGGGTCACGAGAGTGACGTGTGGCCATCGTGGGCCACTGGGGTCACCCTGGGGCCACAGGCTGCTGCCACGGGACCTGGCAGGTCACACAGATGGCATCCAGCCGAGGCCCACAGGGAGGCGTGACCACAGCACACCCACTGGCCGGGGGCCTCCCCGAGGCTCACCCCTGGGACGGGCGGAGGCCCCTGCATGAAGCCTGGAGGCGCCCCCGGCCCAGGGCTGAGGGTGGCCCCAGCCCCGCCAGCTGCCAGGCCGGTTCGGGGTGGGAACCGGGTGCCCGGTGAGGGGGTCGCTCAGCACTGCACACAGAGCCGAGGGGAGGCATGCAAGGCGTGGGGGCTGGGCAGAACCGGGGCCGCGGCCCAGGGCAGCACGTGCCCCCAGCCCAGGTGGGGGCCAGTCGGCCTAGATGACGGCACTCTTCTCCTGGAAGGCGGCGCGGGGGGCGGGCCGGGCCAGCAGCAGCTCCTTCTCATGGACCAGGCTGTCCAGCAGGTCCTCCTGGCGGTAGTTGTGGTAGACTTTCAGGAAGGCCAAGACGGTGATGGCCAGCCAGGCCAGCCATGAGGCCCAGAGGCCGAACTGCAGGAGCGGAGAGCACGTCAGGGGGTGGCCAGGTCCAGGGGCCACTGCCGGGGGCGCCCGCCCGCCCCCCAGGGCCAGATAGGATGGGGGCGTCACCCCCCAGCATCTGGTAGCCCTCTTGGCCCCAAGCCGCGCCCCTGCCTCAGGAATACTGCCCACCCTCACCCAGGTGGGGCCCCCAGGGCGGGGGGCGGTACTGGGCCCACTCGGCTCCAAGCAGAGCTCGTTTCATCTGTAAGGGAGCCTCTTCCAATCGCTGGAACAAATTGACCTTTATCTGCTGTTTCCAAACAGTTGGAGGGGAAACAATTTAATCAGAACCAGGCTCGAGGTGCAATTAAACTGGCTCAGTGGAAGGTGTTTGTCATCACTCAGCCCGTACCTTCCTTATCTACCGCGCACAAACGCGGGTGGGAGCGTTTCCCACTAAATCTACATGAAGGTGTCTCTGACAGGCTCGGCTCATCTCAGCTGGACCCACCAACGTCCAGCCCCCCAACCCCCACCCCAGAGGGCTCCTCACTATGGAAAGGATCCTCAGGCCGGCCACTGGCCAATGCAGGACCAGAAGTTAACCTGGAGGCTGGCGGGACCTGCCCGGAGCCGAAAGAACCCGCCTGCCCAGGCACCCCGCCACCCCTGCCGTCAGGGTCATCGTCAGGGTCAGGCGCAGATGTTGAGGGACAGGCCCTCTCTGACCGCATGTCCCGACACACTTGTGTCCAGCAGACGGGGTCCATGGCCTGACCCATGGTCTCCTGGAGGGCAGGGGACAAAGCTGATCCAGGGGCAGGACTGGCAGAGCAGAGTCCCCCAGACAGTGGCTAGGGGCTCCTCCAAATGGGAAAGCCGGATCCCCTCTAGGGATCCCCTCCCTCAGACCCTGCCCCAGCCGCTCCAGCTGGGGCCTCGCCGTGGGCCCTCAAGCATCTATCTGAGGGCCCACGTGGCACCAGAACCAGGATCCAGACCCCGGGCCCCAGCCTGAAGTCTCAGATGAGCAGCACAGAGCCCCCCCTCAGCCCCCAGGCCTCCCGCCTCTGCCCTTAGTTCAGGCTGTTCCCTCCTCCGAGGATGCTCCATGTCCCACTCCTCCCCACCCACACAATTCCTCTGCCTCCAAAATCCAGCCCTCCTACAGGAAGCCTTCCTGACTGCTCCCCCAGCACTGCGCTCACTGTGCCTCCTCTACCAAGACACCGTCCTTAACCAAGAGTGTTTCCTCCTGGATGGGGTGGGGCTGTGCGCTCAGTGAATGCTCAGCAGAGAATGGTCCCCTCCCTGGTACCCGGGAAGCCCCGCCCACCCGGACAGCCCTGCCTACCCAAGAAGCCCCGCCCCTGAGCAGACCCGCCCACCAAGGCACCCCGCCTACCTGGGCAATCGCAAACTGATCATAGAAGGCAGAGTTGTCCACGTTCAGCTCCAAGTCGATGCCCTGGAGCTCTTCACAGCTAAAACGGCAAGACGAGGGGGTGGACGGTGACCGCTGGGGGGACCAAGCAGGGGGGCAGCAGAGCATCACCCCCAGATGAGGAGGCACTGTCCCCAAGGTGGGGCAGACAGGGAGCTGCTGGGCCCCATCTGTGGGGCAGGGACCCTGCAGATCTGACCCCATCTGACCCTGAACGGTGGGGGATACCAGCCCTGGCCATCACTCCCCTGAAGCCCCCGGCCCTGCCCCCCGTGGCCCCATGGCACTGCAGGGCCAGGGGCTACAGAAGGTGTGGGCTGCAGCTTCTGGCCCCTCAGTCCCCAGACTGAGCTGCACGGCAGCCCTGCTTGAGTTTCATGGGCATCCGGGGGCACCCCTTTAACCGCCTGGGGCTGGCAGCACAGGCCAGCAAACCCAGCGGCAACCAGCAGGACACCCCTCAGAGTCCTAACGACCTGCACAAGCTCCTTGTATGTGGACAGGCTGGTCCGGGCTGGGCCTCCGAAGCCTGGAATGGACGAGGCCTGGGCTCAGGGACCTGTAGCCTCTCAAACGTCAGGACACAGGAATGGGAGCCTGGTGCCCAGAGAGAGGGAGGCCCAGAGGCCCAGGCACGCACTGGAAGGAGCTGTGGGATGAGGCTGAAGGGCTGGAAATGGAGTTCGTGAGGGTAAAGAAACGCTGGGTGCCTTTCCAGAGGAGCCCAAGGCCATCCCAGGGGCCCGCCCGCCCTCTGAGGGCTCGGGACGGGGCAGGGGTGGTGAGGAGTCACGTGGCTGGGGGCTCAGCGGGGAGAGCCCATACAGCTCAGCATGGGTAAGACCCCCACACACAGAGGGGCTGCCCTGCTGTGGGCCCTGAGGGAGTCACCCACCCTGGGTGCTTTAACCTTCCTCTGTTATGCGCCCGAGGCTTCTGCAGAGGCACTGGGGACCCCCAGGGCAAAGGCGCAGGGTAGCAAGTAGGTGCCCCCACCCCTAACTCTCACTTCAGCTCTTTCATTGATTTATATGTTCAAGTTCCAGATCAGATTTTTCTTAGAGAAAGAATCTGGAGCCTCTGGAAGTGGTGACCCGAGTGTCCCTGCCTTTCCAGAGCCCTGTCCTGGGGCACTGGGTACTGCCCTGAGGCTGGGCAGTGGGCAGCCCTAGGCCAGGGTCCGGCAGTCACCATGCTCCACGTGGGGCTGCCCCCAAGCCAGAGACAGCCCCTCACTCAGGGCCCAGAGCATCCTTCCCGGCCCGAGGCCTCTGTCCCCAACCCCCTCTGACCAGAAACTCCCAGTCCTGCCCCTCAGGACCCCGCTCACTCCATCTTCATCTTCCTCCTAGGACCTGGAACCCACCCCGAGGGGTCCCGTCATCCAACCACGTGCTGGCGATGATGGGGAAGCTGGAACCTCTGACCTCCGGGACCTCCACCCCCACCCCAACCCACCCCCAGGGTCCTTGGGGGACCAGCTCTGGTGTGAAGCTGCTGCAGGCTCCCTGAACTGGGAAGGGGGCGCGGACCAGCGGAGGGGCCAGCCAGGTGTGCGCAGGCCATGGGGGCACCAGGGGCGGCACGGGAGGGTCCGTGCAGGAAGAGGTTGGTGGGGAGTCAGGGGGGCCCAGGGCGCACCTGTGGGGCACGGTGCCCTTCTCGGTGATGGCGTCACACCACATGGTGAAGCCCACGCTCACGATGGTGCTGGCGATGAAGACCAGGAAGACCACGAAGGCGCTGACCAGCAGGTTCAGGAAGGCGTAGAGGAAGGAGCTGCGAGGGAAGGAGGGGCGGTCACCGTGCCTGCCTGGGCCCCCAGCGCCGCTGCAGGGCCAGGCAGCGGGGGAGGGCAGCCCCCGGCCCTCAGGTTCCCAGCTGGGCTCTGGGCCCCAGAGGACGGGGTGGGGCCAAGCAGGGTCCCTGCCCTTCCTGGAGCGTCCCTCATCCCACAGCCCCGCTGCCCAGCCCATCCTCCCAAAGCCCAGGAGTGGGGACCATCTTACAGCAGAGATGGGGCCTCTGTTTAAACGCAAGTCCACCTGGTCCCAAAGCGTCGAGGCCAGCAGGCATGCTGGCGGCCAGACTACCTTTCGTGGCGGCTCACCCTCGCGGGCACCCCCAAGGCCGTTTACCCACGCGGCCATCAGCGCGGCTGAGCGGCACCTGCACTGGGGGCCACGTGACCCTGCTCTGATTTCCCCACTGGAACCTGAAAGGCCAAGGCGAGCCCAGGGGCAAGGCCGAGAGAGCAGAGCTCACTCAGGGCGGCTGCACTGCCCGGGGGCCAGGGCCTCCCAGGGTGCACATGGGCAGGTCCCCACTGGGATGCTCTCAGACGGCGCCAGTATTTGCCCTCCCATGGGGCAAGCGAGGGGGCATGGTGGGACCACCCACCCTCCAGACTCTCCTAGCCACCCATGAGCATCCTGTCTTCTCCAAACCACCCCCTGGAGACCCAGAGTCCTGCAGGAGAGCAGGTAGCCCAGCTGAGGCTGCAGGGGGCAGGGGACAGGGCTGTCCCCCCGAGAAGGGCCAGGGGGCAGAGGGAACTCCCTCAGGTGGGACGGCAGCCCGGGCCCACCTCCCACCTGCCACAGGTTTCACGTGAACATCAGTGCTTTCAGGACATCAAATCTGAGTGGAATGATTGGCCAAATATGGCTTCACAGAGAACATTCATCAAACAAGGTATTGGCTGGGACCTCAGCCAAGAAAACATCAAAGTTACTGTCCCTGAGTGTGGTGACTGTTGGCTGAGGCCAAGGGGCGATGGACACGATCCATCCATTATCCACTCCCCACAATCTGTACTCAAGCCCAGGCGGGCGCCTCACCCTCCGTGCAGACAGACACCTTCAGGGAACCCCTGGACAGCGGGCCTGAGACACAGCCGGCCTATCCAAAAGCTGCCCCTTCCCACCTCTGAGGGTGACTTACAACAGTCTCTGAGAGACAGAAGCCCCAGCCACTCCAGCCGCATCCCTGTTAAAGGGACGCAGTTTGGGGCTCTCCATCCCACAGGCCGGGTTTCCCTTATGTCTCAGCTGGTAAAGAATACTCCTGCAATGCAGGAGACCTGGGTTCAATCCCTGGGTTGGGAAGATCCCCTGGAGAAGGGAATGGCTACCTGCTCCAGTATCCTGGCCTGGAGAATCCCATGGACTGTAGAGTCCTTGGGGCCGCAAAGAGTCAGACAGGACTGAGCGACTTTTTTACTTTTCATCCCACAAGACAGGGAGGGACCCGTGCTGGGGTCCCGCCGGCCGACAGCCGCCTCCGACTCTTCCCTCACTTTTTGCCTCTTTCCTCGGCATCTGTCCCAGGCTTTACAGACTTTTGAAGAATTGGGTGTGTGGGAGCCTCACCCAGCCCCACAGAGTTCCCAGTACAGGAATGGGAGCCTGGCACTCACAGGGTTAACTCCGCCTTCCTCCTGCCACCTCCCAGGGTGCCCTGCCTGGATGTGCCGTCTCCATAGTGACAGCTATCCTGGGAAGCTCTGGGAGTGATGTGCAGGCTGAGGGACACGTGTGGGCAGGCAGATGGGTTGTGTTAACCCAGCACTCCCCAGCCGTCAATCACAAACCACAGCCACCTGGACACACAAGGCTGCCCCAGGCCCCCAGGCCTGAGACTAACCCTCAGCTCAGCCAGGGGCCTGACACAGCAATGCCCCAGGAAGACAGGCGCCACGGATCCACAGACCCCTCCCTCCAGGCAGCAACCAGGGTGACTCCCCCTGTACAAAAGCAGCCTCCACCCCAACCCTTCACACCCCCCGGGCACAAGTCGGGGCACCCACTTTGCAGACGCACTCTGCACGAGGGGGGAGCTGGCACCACGGACACGGTGTCGAGACCATGAGCGCGAGACCCAACCACGAGCCCCTCACACAGAGCAAAGGCGTCCTCAGTGTCTCTGAAGTTGGTCTCCTAAGAGATTCAGGTGCACGCTAAACCCTAAGCAGGTAGGACCCTCTAAAAACCCGAGTCTGACCAGGGCAGTGGGTCCTCCGTGCGCTGGACTCCAGGGGCCACCAACGCCCCTGAGAGCCTTGTCCATCACACGCTCTATCTACTGCCCCTCCCAGCCTCCTGGCTCTCCCTGACCCACCCCAGACCTGCTCCCCTGGTCTGTACAGCTTGACCAACTGCGCCAGAACTGGCTGCCCGCATCTGACCATTCTGCCCATGGCAGGTCCAGACACAGTGATCCCAGAGGGCTGATCCCTTGGCCAGACCATGAATCTTCAAAGGCGTCTGGGGCCAGGAGTGGCGTGAAGCAGCGGAAGTCAAGAGGAAGCAACCTTTCTGTCATTCACTCCACAGTCACTAATTTGGTGCCTCCAGGGCAATGCTCAATGCTCATGCCCAATGCTCAGCCCTGAGCACACAGAGGTGAACAAGGCATGTGCCCCCCGTGGGTACAGCCATTCCAGGCTCCCCTCGGATGGACAGCTGTGACCTGGGTCCATGAGAGCTTTGGCCGGGGCCTGCAACCAGAGCTAAGATGGAAGAATGACACTCGAGACAGATGGCATCACAGCTGACCGACTGCCAACCGAGTCCTGTGATGGACAGGGGGGGGCAGGTGGACACAGGTGGATCACCACGCGGCCGTGATTCCTGATGGCCGAGAAGGACATTCCGCAACAGATGTGCCTGGAGAAGAGAAGGCTGGCTCAGCCCTGGCTGCCAGGGTCGAGCCCACTGGTGGCAGGACAGGTGAGCCCCTGGAACTGATGCAAAGCGACAGAGGACCCAAGATGTTCCTCCAACCAGGACAACTCAAAGGAGAGCAGGCTCCCTCTGTCCTCAGGGGACGGGCGCAAGGAAGGAGTGCAGGGAGGCACGCACACTGCCGAGCTCAGTTTTCTGTCTTTAAAACAGGGACGGTAAAAAATCTAAAAAAGAAAAAGAAGGGATATATGCGTGTGACTGATTCAGTCCCCTGGTGGCTCAGACGGTAAAGAATCTGCCTGCAATTTAGGAGACCCAGATTCAATCCCTGGGTGGGGAAGATCCCCTGGAGGAGGAGATGGCTACCCGCTCCAGTATTCTTGCCTGGAGAATTCCATTGGCAGAGAAGCCTAGCAGGCTACAGCCCATGTGGTCCCAAAGAGTCAGACACAACTAAGCGACTTTCACACACGTATACCTGATTCACTTTGCTGTACAGCAGAAACTAACACACCATTGTAAAGAAACCATACTCCCAGAAAAATTAATTTGAAAAAGAAAATGAGGATGCTCATGGTTTCACAGAGCTGATGGACGCCTTCTATGAGACAATGAAGGGTAGAAGCTGACCCAGTTCCTGCCCAGCTTGTGTGAAGTGGGCGGCGTGCATGACCAGGACTCCTTTCTTGCAGGCTCTGGGCTCTCTGCACCCCGCCTGCTCCTAGCCTCGAGTGTGTGTGTGTGTGTGTGTGTGTGTGTGTGTGTGTGTGTGTGTTAGTTGCTCAGTCATTTTCTGACTCTTTTGCAACCCTATGGACGGTAGCCCGCGAGGCCCCTCTGTGCATGGACTTCTCCAGGCAAGAATACTGGAGTGGACTCTGTAGCCCGCGAGGCCCCTCTGTCCATGGACTTCTCCAGGCAAGAATACTGGAGTGGACTGCCCTTCCCTTCTCCACCAGCCTCTGGTGGTCCTTCTGAAATCTCACATCTCTCAGAGCCACAGGGGCTGAGCCCCACCTAGAGAGCCACTTGCATGTCCTCACCGGGTAGACGCTGAACACCTTGAGGCCACTTATCTTGTAGAAACGAGCAGGAACCATGGGCGTGAGCTGATGGTCAAGCCACGGCCCCCACCTGGCTGGTGCCCTCTGCCCTCAGCTGCGCAGACTGAAGGGACCTCCGCCTGCCCACCTGCTGGCCACCCGTCCTCTTCCTCAGACCCCGTCTCATAATCAAGCTGCCCCTCCAGCCCCAACCTGGCCCAGGGGCACTGACCGGCTGGCACCGCACTCGGCAATGCAGGCGCAGGTGGCACCTCACACGTCTCCTCAGGACACAGCGTCCTGAAGGCTGGGGGCGGGGTGAGCAGGGCAGGTGCCCTCCAGGACTGGCCTGGGCTCACCCCAGAGAGCCCCCAGCCCGCAGCATGCAGACAGCCCCCCAGCCGACACGTGGCTCCTGCAGACCCCAGAGCCTGAGTCCACTGGGTTGAACCACATCTTCTGCAACACCGGCCTGCATCGGCACCGCAGTAACCGAGTGAGACCTCGCTGGGGAGTAGGGTCTTTGTGGGCATCACTAAGCTCAAGATCTCAGGATGAGGTCATCCTGGATTTAGAGTGGGCCCTAGGTCCAGTGACTAGGGTCCTCCTAAGAAGAAGGAAGGAGACAGAGAGGAGGCCCTGCGGAGGGGGGGACAGAGCCTGGAGTCGCGAAGGCCCGAGCCAAGGGGCGTCAGGGTGGCAGGCGGCCACTGGGCGCCAGGAAGAGGCCTGGAAAGGGTTCTCTCCCCGGATGGAACCAACTCTGCCAACTCCTTAATTCTGGGCTTTTGGCCTGGGGGACTGTGAGAGGATAAATCGTGTTAAGCCCCCGGTTTGCGGTGCTTTGTTACAGCAGCCCCAGAAGCTCATGCGCGTGGGCTCCTGGGATTTCACACCTTCCCGGGTTGGGATCCCCCAGCCTCAGCTGCCCCTACCCTTTTCAGCTTGCAGCCTCCCGTTATCTCTCCACCACTCTCTCCACCCCAAAGCCAAAACTGAGAGCTCTCAGGGGCCTCTACTCATCTCCTACTTCCCCCTAAAAGAAGTGAAAAGCCACTCAGAACTGCCAGAAGATGATGGATGGGGTGAGTGGGGCAGAGTCTGGGAGAAGGCTTCCACGTGGATGTGAGGGCTGACAACAGGCAGGACTGACCTCCTGTGCAGGAGCTCTGGCCACTCCAGGGCGTGGTGATCCACACCCTGGGAGTAGGGGGAGGGGGCACAGCGAGTCCCACAGGGGTGGAGGCCCGGGGAGTGTTACTGACTGAGGACCCCCCACCCCATGGAGCCACATCCCCCTCTCTCACAGAATAGAGCCAAGACAGGGAAAGATGAAGAGGAAGATGGAGGCCAGGAGCGAGCAGGGGCCTCACTCGCCAGCCGCTCCCTCTCCCACATCCCCCAGCCAAGGTGTGAGTGCCGGCGGTGGGCCTCGAGGGGCTTCCCTCCAGCTTCCCTCCACTGCTGCCCTTCCCAGGAGGATGGGGACGCGGGGAGGGTCCCCTGTTCGTCTGGTGGGCCTTCTGCCTGCCCAGTTCTTCCCCAACGACCCAACCCCACAGGGAGCTGTCCGCGGTGCTGACGGGTGTGGGCCCCGCAGAGCCAGCGAAGGAGGCCCAAGTCCGTTCAGAGATGACGATGCAACATTTGGGCCCCCGGGGACGAGGATGGTGACGCGCACTTGTCCGGTGAAGCACTGGCCTTGTGCGGAGACGGCCATGGCCCCTGGGTTCTGCGTGGAGACAAAGGGCAGTTTCCCTGGAAGTGATGAGCCATGACTGATATTTTAAGGCCTCTGGAACCGTGGGGAGATGGAGGGGCTCGGGCTCCTCCTTGGGGAGCTGTGGGCACAGAAAGGGCGCCGTGCCAGGGGTTAGGGTTGTGTCTGTCGGTGAAGGGCAGCCGTGAGACACCCACACACACACTTACCCCTCGTGTCCCTTGCAGAGGAAGAAGAGCGTGCGCCAGGCGTGAGCGGCGGCAAGCAGCAGAGAAAGCAGGCTGGCGAGCAGGCTGAAGCGGCAGGCGGCAGGCGGCCCCCACTCCTGCACGGTGAAGCGCTCGCGCTCCTGCACCGTCAGGTTGGCGCTCAGCCACATGCCCTCGGTGAAGAGCAGGCAGCGGCCGCGGAAGTCGTGGCCGTTCTCAGACAGCGGCACCACCACCACGAAGCTGAACAGAAAGGCCAGGAAGTAGCAGACGCACTGCGCGAAGAGGAAATTGTTGAGCGCCATGGCGAGGCCGGGCGGGCCGAGGAAGCGGCCGGAGGACACGGCGAGGCCGGCTGGGGACGCGGGGCGAGGGGCGCCGGCCGGGACCCGGGGCCGCCTGAGTCTCCCGGCGCCGCGCGCAGGCCCGGCCGGAGCCGCGCGGGAGGCTGCGCAGTGGCTGCGCCGGCGGGCCCTGAGCGCCCCGCCCGGGACGCGTGCGCAGCGGCCGAGCGCGGGCCGCGCCTGTGGTCAGCACCGCGGACAGCTGCCGGCGGAAAGGCCGCAAAGCTGGACAGCGGGCGTGGGAGGGCCACGCCGGGGAACCTGGGCGCCGACGCGGAAGCGGAACGAGAATCAGGAAGCAGGAGGGCCGCTATGTCGGCTTACGGAGACCCGACTCTGGGACCAGGAGTTACGTGTGCTGGCTTCACATGGAACGGTTCCCTGGTCCCCAGCACCCACATCAGCGTTAAGGGGCGAAGGCCGGGAGAGAGGCGCTCAGAGGGACGAGTCCGAGATGCCCACAGGGAGTGGTGGGAGTGAGGTTTGCGGTCCAGGCTGGAACGACTCTCTTTCGGGACTCCAGGCTTGCACCAAGTACAGGGGACATGAGACAGAGAGAGGGGAGGAGCTGGGGTCATGAAAACGACACACAGGCCATCCACAGAGCCGGGAACCTGGAGCCAGGAGCGGGTCTGTGAGCTCCTTTGCTTCTCCGCCACGGCCCCCTCGGAAGGGCCATCTCTCACACGGCCTGACAAGCCGAGCTCTGTGCTGGTGCTGGTGAGATAAACAATGGATGCCCCAGCACCTCATTAAGACAGCCTTTGCTGAGATGGAATCTGCTGGTGCATTAATTAATAGAATTAACGCCTTTTCTAGTTCCTTTTGAGACCAAGGCACGTTTAGTACAATTCCCAGAGCAGAGAAAGCCTCCTCCTAAAAGAAACTGCCAAGTGGTTTAAAATTACATCAGCGTTTTTGTTGCAAGCATGAAAAAATCTTTTTGTTTTATTGCCAAAGTAATATATGCTCATTTTAAAAGTCAAGCCACATAGAAACGTATAAAATAAGAAGACAGTGTCTCCTTCTTGCCTCCCCCACCCCCACCCTGCCACACTACTAAGAAGATGACCACTCTTCACAGTCCGGCTTCTACTTTTCTCGGCATTCTGCTAAGCACACAAGCACACAGGCCCACAAATTACACATATGCTTTACACTATACACACCATTCTGCAGGTTGATTCTTTAATTCAGCAACATGTCATGGACATTATTCCCTGCCCACATATAGAGATTTACTTCATTCTTCTTAATAACTGTGTAACAGTCGATAATTACGATGATTCCACAATTTGCATAACTGTTCCTCTTTGGGTAACTGATTAATGCCTTTCCTTTTTGCTGTTTCGCATGCTGTTGAGTGAGTTTCCTCGCACACATATGCTTGTGCACTGCTACAAGTATTTCCTAGAAGAGAAACTCTTAGAAGAGGCATTGCTGGGTCATGGGTTTGCATGTTTTGAGGGTTGGCAGAAATTAGCAAACTGCTCTCTTAAAATGTCATACAAATTTACCTTTATATCCATATTTCAGACAGCCTCTCACTCAGTCATGTCTGACTCTTCGCAACCCCATTGACTGTAGCCTAACCAGGCTCATCCATCCATGGGATTTTCCAGGCAAGAACACTGGAGTGGGTTGCCATTTCCTTCTCCAGGGGATCTTCCCGACCCAGGGATTGAACCTGGGTCTCCTACATTGCAGACAGACGCTTTACCGTCTGAGCCATGACAGAAGCCCATTATACAGTGGATTGGCTAATTTAAACACCTCAGGGGACTATCCTGGTGGTCCAGTGAATAAGAATCTGCCTGCCAATGCAGGGGACGTGGGTTCAATCCCTCCTGGTCCAGGAAGATCCCGCATATCGCAGAGCCACAAAGCCCCTGCGTCACAGCCACTGAGCCTGCGCTCTGGAGCCCCAGCTCCCCCACGAGCGAAGGCACCACAACTGGAGGGTGGCCCCCGCTCGCTGCAACCAGAGAAAAGCCACACACGGCAACGAAGACCCAGCACAGCCAACGCAAGTACATACATTTCTTAAAGTTTAAAAAGAGAGAGACATCTCTGGAATAACACATCTGTTTTTAAAAAACACATGTGAAGAGGTTTACACTTTACAAGCTTGGCCAAAACAAAAAAGACCACAGCAACAGACAGGCAAGTGACCCAAGGGGAGAGCTGCAGAATAAATGAAAAGATTATGGAATATCTGCCGTCTTTAAAGTCTTTATCGAATTTGTTATAACATTGCTTCTGTTTGATGCTTTGGTTTTTTGGCCGAGAGGCACGTGGGATCTGAGCTCCCCAACCAGGGGTCAAACCTGCGTCCCCTGCACTGGAAGCCAGAGGATTAACCCCTGGACCACCAGGGGAGTCCGGTATCTGCCACTGTAAAAGGTGCCAGACTCCAGCATTTTTAGAGATGGTTCCATTTACCCCTCAAAAGTCATGGAATTCCCTCGTCATTAAAGTGATTTCAATCTATAGAAAGTGTGGAAAACTCCAAAATTCATGTTTTAAAAGTCAGTGTTACACTAATGCCAGAAACCTCTTAGAATAGTGAAGGAAAGAAAGTAACGGGAAATTGCATTTACAAATATTGATATAAAGAATTTCAAAGAAAATGTTGGCATCTTGAATACAATCCAATGTAATAAGAAAATGTGATCAAGCAGAAGTTATTAAAAATGTAAGAACAGGTTAGCTTTAGGTAATTTATCAATAATTTATTACATCAACAAGCAAAGGAGAAAATTGCAAATTTTTTATGCAGGGATACCCAAAGTCATTCATATAACTGAATACCCATTCCTTTTTTTAAAGTCTGTGTAATAAGAAGAAAAGTACCTGAATATGATTTAAAAAAAAAAAAAAACTACCTTAAAACAACATCAAGGGACGTCTCTGGTGCTTCAGTAGTTAAGAATCCACCTTGCAATGCAGAGTGTGCGTGTTCAATCCCTGATTGGGGCGCTAAGATCCCACGTGCCTCGGAGCAACTCCCAGGCACCGCAACCAAGACCCAACACAACCTAATCAATCAATTAACTAATTTTTAGAAACAGTGTATATAAAAAAGCAACATCAAAAATCTGCACCCATTCAAACCAGAAACAAGATGGGAAGTTGCACTCTCACACCTACTACAATTTGTTTGGCAAGTCTACCCAATTAAACAAGTCAGAGAAAAGAATGAGCTAGATATCTATGGAAACAGACAAAATTATATTCATTGGAGAATATGACCATACGAGGCTTCCCAGGTGGCACTAGTGGGAAAGAGCCCCCCTCCCAGGGCAGGAGACCCAAGAGACCCAGGTTCCATCCCTGGGTGAAGAAGATCCCCGGGAGGAGGGCATGGCAACCCACTCCAGTATTCTTGTGTGGAGAATCCCATGGACACACAAAAGCCTGGCAGGCTACAGTCCATGGGGTCACAAAAGAGTCAGACACGACTGAAGCGAGTTAGCATGCCTGCACACATGACTGGATACCTACAACACTCCAGATACTCTGCTAAGAGAACACTAGAATTTACAAGAGAATTTTGTGAGATGAATGGACAGACAGGAGACAAACATACAAAACTCAATAGCCACCATCCTCTAAGCCAGAAGCTTAGGTCTGCTTCCCTGGGAAACAGACGCTGAAGACTGAAACCCACACGCGGCAGCATGCGTGAAGAAGTGAGGCGGCAGAACTGGGCAGAGCGGCTGTCGGCCTGGGAGCAGCCACAGCGAGGCCTTGGCCAGTCCCTCGGGAGGCTCTGAGCGTCGGTGGACATGTCCCAAGCTGAGGCCCGGGGGCCACGCCAAGGGATGTGGCAGCACGAATTGTCTCAGGCGAGGCAGCTTCCCGAGGCAGAGGGCAATTTCTAGAGAGAGTCCCTTAGGCTGTGGTCCCTTAGCAGGTCCGCCTGTCCTGAAGCGGGTGTGCACCCCAGACCACAGCATGCGCCTGGTCCCCACCTTGAGCAGCCCCGACCCAAGTGCTGCACAGCGACCCCAGGCTTCTCGAAAGCTCTAACCCGCTGCGGAGTTTTCCCTTCTCTCTTGGCCAGGCCCGGACTCACAGGCGGAGAGTGTTTGGGCCACACACCCTCCTCTCCTGAGTTTTCCCAGGTAGATGCCAACAGAACCCCGCCCGTACAGCTCACCTGTGACTTTCACTGCAACCCCTCCCAATTGAAGTGAGCTGCTTCTATGTTCCAGAGAAGGAAATGGCACCCCACTCCAGCGTTCTTGCCTGGAGAATCCCAGGGATGGCGGAGCCTGGCGGGCTGCGGTCTATGGGGTCGCACGGAGTCGGACACGACTGAAGCGACTCAGCAGCAGCAGCAGCACTTCCATGTTCAGGCGGACTGCCGCTGACCTTGTGAGGCAGCCCGTGCGGGGCGGGCCTGGCCACGTGGTCAGCTGAGGCCCCGTGTCAGGCCCTCTGTCTCCACCAGGGCCAGTGGCTGGTCCGGAGCTGTTGCATAAACAGTGATCAGCTCGCCCATTTGGATGGCAGGCCCTTGTTCCAAACCTGAGCGTCTGCACTGGTGACCCCACGCAGCATCCATTCCCACATAAATACCTCTGACACGAGGCACGACACCAGCCCTTTAGTATGGCCCGAGCACAGGGCTGCCCACATCCCAGCTCAGAATTTCTGTGGGCTCTCTCCTGCTCTGGGAGCAGCCAAAGCTGGCAGCCTTCCTTCCACAGGACTCAGTAAATGAGTCGGAACAGGGCCCCCATGTGTGAGCTTCAGGTTCAAAGAGGCCTCTGAGCCTAGTCCTTCCTCCTCTTCAGTGGCAGCAGGTGCTGGACTGGGTGGTCTGTTCTGGACTCACAGAGGGCGCCCCGGCATGCCGTAGACCACCGGACCCTACACGCATGCCAGCGTGGCAGGCCCTGAGTCCTGCACGGCTCCGGCACCTCCCCGAGGCCTTGCACGCCCACCCCTCCAGCTCCTTCCATCGGATGATCACAGTCACAGTGGACCTCGCGAGCGTGTGAAGTCTGTCCAGACGGTTCAGGCCCTTCGGCGATGCGATGACAGAAGACAGGAGAGCTAACACAGCCCTGGGGCAAGACCCTAACGAGCACTGCTGTTCCTCCCACGCAAAGGCGAGCTGTCGCCGTGAGGTGGAAAGGAACATATCGGCCACACGAGTGGCTGGGTGCCGGGGGCCGCGGGTCCGTTACTCTGCTCCAGCAGAGACACCACATCCAGGCGGAGCTGAGGTTCAGATTTCTACGTGGTCGTGTTTGTGGAAGTCTGCTGTCATCCTCCGTGGGCCCCGGGGCTCAAGAGAACCGGGGGAACCGGGGCTCCCGAGTGTTTGTCCCAGGAGGCTCCCCGGGAAGCAGACCCTGGGGGACGGGGAAGGGCTCGGTGACCCACAGGGGGAAGGTCAGGACAGACCAGGATGGGCTCCCAGGGTGGCCTCAGCTGCCCCTGGGGCCCGGGCCTCCCCTGGCCACCAGGACTGACCAGTCACAGGGAGCAGCGGTCCCGGGCAGAGGTGACCCCTCGCCAGGCACAGGGAGAGGGCAGTGCTCAGGGCAGCCGGGGGACTGAGCCCAGCTTCTGAAGCAGCTCTGCCAGAGAGCTCGGGGGCCGCGGGGCAGGCCTGCCGAGGTCAAGCACCCCGCCTCCTTGAAGCCAAGCCCTGGGTCTGGTCCCCCACAGTTTCCGCCCTCATCACGGACTCTCGTGCTGGCCTTCGGCCGGACCGCAGGTGGCTCAGCTGCTGGTCAGCCTTCTCCTGTGGCGGCAGCAGCCGTCTGATCCCGCGGTGCTGCTGTGACCCCGTTCCTGCCACCAAGCGCCCAGCATGGGGCACAGCAACCACGGCGCCCCGGCCAGTGTCGCACCCCAGGCACCGGGGCTGCGGCGTCCCAGCACGACCTCGCCACCAGCAGCGGCGCCGAGGCCTCCGGTCCCACCTCCATCCCGTGTCTGCAACTGACTCCTGGGACCTCATGGGCGGGAAATAGACGCGGGGCTTTGTGCTTTGTGGAGCGGGCGAGGGGCCTCCTGGGAAAGCAGCCGTGAGTGAACAGGAGCAGCAGGACGAGGCCTGGAGAAGTCACTCAGTGACTCAGAGGCAACGCGAGCCGGCTGACCCCACCGCGGCGGCCCCCCGAGAAGGGTCCCAGACTGGAGCCGGGGCTGGACCTTTCACCCCCAGACTGGCCGGTCACTGGACATGGACTCCACCCCGGGAGGCACTGGAGGAGCTGGCCCCCGTCTTCAGCTGCCCCAAACTGGCGTACAGGGAGGCGGCTGGTGGTCACAGGCAGGTGACCTTGGTCCTGCGGGGCCTCCGTGTGGCCCATCCCAGCCCCCCAGGAACCAGCCGATGGCTGGGAATGGAACACTGGCCACAAAGTCCCCGACCACGAGGAGACTGGAGGGGGCACATGGCTGAGACAAAGGGACATCCGCGCCACAGAAGGACAGAAAGCGAGGCTGGAGGCCCCGAGGGAAGCACCAAGCTTTGGGTGAGCCATCCTCCCGCCACTGAAGGCCAGTCCTTCCCAGAGAAACCTGCAGGGTGTTGCCACTCCAACCCAACTCCTATTTTTTTACTTTAAAGTTTAGTTATAAAGAACGGATTTTCCGTGATTGTCAGAACGTTCTGCAAAGTGTTAAGTATTGCCATGAAACAGGTGTAGAACCACCCAGGGGAATGGGCTAGAGGGCCAGACACGGTCCAAGCGCAGGAACCCGCAGAGGAAAGACTGGCCCATCCATCCAGTGGGGCCGGCGGGGGGCGGGGCCCACTGCACAGCGGGGTTGCCATAGCCCATCAGAGGTGGGGAGGAAAGCATGCTGAACCCTTGCCTCATCCCAATACAAGGATAAACTTAGTCTGTTTTAAAGGACCAGAATGCAAAACTAAAAAAAAACATCCAATAAGAAAAAAATATAAGACTATTTGCATAATTCCAGGTAAGGGTGACACCTTCAGCCAAGACAGGAAGTCCAGTCACAAAAAAAGAGGACGGTTCAGCCATTAGACAAATGTTAAATCCTCTGTGGCAAAGTACAATACATTAGCAATTTTTTAAATACTACATTAGTGTGTGTGTGTGTGTTAGTTGCCCCAGTCGTGTCTGACTCTGTATGACCCCATGGACTGTAGCCCACCAGGCTCCTCTGTCCATGGGATTCTGCTTCACAAGCAGATTCTTTACTGTCTGGTACAAGGAAGCCTATTACATGAGTATATTACATATTAAATATAAAAATGTTACATTTGTGTGTTTAAAATATATAAGTGCTGAGTCTAAAGACAAACACCGGGGCCTGTAACTTGCACAGCTGTCTCTCCATTTGCAACAGAAAACGCGCACAGCCCATGTAATCAGGAGGTTTAATTCCCCGACTTGTACAAAGAGCTCCCGCAGACTGAGGAGATGAAGGATAAACGGAGGGTTCATGCAAGTGGAAACATAAGCCTGGATACAGAACGGTGCCTGCACTCGGGCAGTGAGGAGACGCGAAGCAAAACGGAAGTCATTCCAAATGAAAAGGTCAGTAGTGGGCGCGGGGGGCAGGTGTGTCCAGACCAGGAGGTGGGGTTCCGGCTGCAGAGGGAGAGCGGCTAGGGCTGGGGGCTGGGGGCACATCTGAGAAGCTGCCTCTGCTCCGTCCTCTCAGAACCACCCCCCCGGCTCTTCCTCTTGTAAGGACATATGTCCATGAATGTTTATCACAACGCTCTGTGCCTCCCAAACGCAGAAACAAGCAGAATGTTTACTAACAAGGGCCAGGCTGAATACACTCCCGTGCCTCCTCTCGATGGAAAAATGTACACACGAGACAGAAGGAGCCAGGGCTCCGGGCTTCGGCTTGAAGGATGAACCATCACAGAGCAAAATTTGAAAAGCAAATTGCAAAGTAATGTGTGCACTGTTGTGCCTTCTGCACAGCAGAGTCTGGCTGTTTATCTGGCGCACACGTGAGACGGGTGTGCCCAGAGCAGGAGGCAGCAGGCCAGCCCGCAGCCTCGGGGGGGACGGAGCCTGCAGGCGGCCCGGGCCCACGTCTGTCTGCCCCTTCTGGCCCACAGGCGCCTGGTGCTGCTGGGGTCTGAAGGAACACTGCAACTTCAAGGCAGTCACCCCGGAGTCAGATGCGGAGGCTGCTCTCAGGGTCTGCTGGTGGCTGGCAGCTCCCCCAGTGTCCTTGAAGCAAGACTGTCTGCGGAACGGAGTGGAGAGGAGTGCCCGGCCTCCTCCTGGCCTCCTCCCAGGCCTGTGGCCAATCGGCTGCAAACCTTGCCTCCCTGAACCTTTGCGTCTTTATCTACAGGCTGGGCTAATACCTCACACCACAGGCCAGGCGTGTGCGGGGACAGGGCCACGACCCAGAGCTGTTCTCAGGACGACATCCGTGAGCTGTTCTCCTCCAAGGACTGTGTCTGGGCACCTGCTCCATACTGGCCCTGAGTCAAGCACCGGTTCCCCCTCCGGAGCCCCCAGGCACGGAGGATGGGGGACTGACTTCTACCTCTGTGAGACGCAGGTAGCACAGGTGCTCAAGCCGTCGGCCACGCCGAGCCAGAGGAAGAGGCTGACCTGACGAGGGCCCAGAAGGATCCAGGAGATCTGGGAGGGGCCTGAGGGAGAGAGGCAGAGACACTGCGAGCTCTTCAGCGTCAGAGACTCACAGATGGAAGGCTCCGGAAGGAACGCCCCATCAGGCCTCACCACCTCCTCTGGCCTGGGGGAACAGGGGTGGGGGGCTGGTGGTGGGAGGGGGACACGCAGCTGGAGAGGAAGGCCTCCCACCAGGATTCTGGGTTTACAAATTCCTTTTTGCTTTGTACATGTCTCACTGTACTGCAGTTTATGGCTTTCCTGTGTTCTTTGTGAGCTTTTCTACTTGCCAATTAGAAATGCCCTCCTTTGTCCCTCTTAAATATTTTGCCCTGAATTTTATTTTCTATAATATATACTGCATTACTTACATTTTTTGGTATTTTTGATAGGGTTTTTTTTTTTTCAGCCTTTTTTGTTATTTGTTCTAATTTCACCTGAAAGTCCTAATCTTTTAACACATGTACTTAACCCATTGACATTTATTGTGATTTGTGATAAAATAAAATCTTACTTCATATTTTCTATTTTATTTGCTTTCCCCCTTTCTTATCTTATTTTACAGAAAAAGTTTTTCTCATTCCATTGTTTCCGTAACTGCTTTGAAATATTTACATTCCATTTCCAATCTTCTCCTGATTGCCTGTAGACTTAAACTTACGCTTTTCTGGCAGCGGCCTGGGCCTAGATGCCCTCAGAACAAGGCAAGGCTCGCAGTGGACCTGTATCTGTCTCCATGTCTCACATCTCCCCCAAGCCTCCCCTGTTGACCCCACACGAAATTTTAGCTTCAGATTGTTAACATGGCACCCCACTCCAGTACTCTTGCCTGAAAAACCCCATGGACGGAGGAGCCTGGTGGGCTACAGTCCATGGGGTCTCGAAGAGTCGGACACGACTGAGCGACTTCACTTCACTTACAGGTGATACCTATTTATTTGAGCTTCACAATGTACTGCCTTTTTTTTTAATTGCAACTTCATCCTCACCTGTGAAATGTGAACAGCAGCACCTGACCCACAGCCTCACCCCGAGGCTCAAATTAGGTCATCCGTGGGCAGCACTTGGCAGAATTCCAACAATAACCATCGCCAGCACCCTCGTTTCCTTTCTTCCTGCTGAAACACATCTCCCAGCAGTTCTTTCAGAAAGGTGGGTGCTGGGAGCCAAATGTCTTTCTTACACATAAATAATGGACTATCCAGGCATTTCCTCTCAGAACAGGAAAGACTTTTCTGTCTTGTCACTTCCAACATGGAGAAGCCAGGTGTCAGTCTGATCCCTGCTCTTTTTCAGTAACATCCCCTGCCTCCTCCTCACCCAACTTGGAAGACTTTAGGATCTTCTCTGTATCATCGTTTTGCACTGCGGATTTGGTGTGTGTGGGGTGGGGGAGTTGTCTGCATTGATCCTGCTCAGCACCTGGTGGTCTCTCCTGGCGAGGTTAGTTTACCCCCGACTGTCTCTCGGAACCCCAGAAGATGGATGCCGGGGCTCTCAGATCTGCAGGCCCCGTCTCAGCTCGTCCTGGGTGCTCTGTCCCTTCGCCTCCATTTTAGTAGAAGCTTCAGCTCCCGCCCCAGCCCCCTGGCTGCCCCACGGCATCTCCAGTCTTCACGCAGCCCAGCCACAGACACGTTTGGTTTGTTCCTAATGACTATTTAAATCCCAGGCCTCTCAGTTTCTCCGACACACCCTCCGTCTCACTTCCCAGGACTCCAGTCCTGCGTTTCAGACCCTCTCCGCTGGCTCCACTGACTTTTGTTCTCGTGGAGGCTCACATCCCTTGGAAACTGGGCAATGTTTGACGGTGAGCTCACCTTAGCTGCGGCTTCTCCCATGAGGCCCCTGCTGGGTCACCTGCCACACCGTTGGGGGCGACTCAGCCTCTCGCGACCGAACCTCAGTCACCTCTGCGCACTCTTCACAAATCAGCCTGTCCTTGGCCGGCTGAGCCCAGCTCATCAAGAATCCACCTCCCCCAGGACTTCCCTGGTGGCGCAGTGGCTAAGACTTTGCGCTCCCAATGCAGAGGGCCCAGGTCCCACGTCTGGTCAGGGAACTAGACCCCACATGCCAGAACTAAGACCCAGCACAGCCAAACCCAATGGGCGTGAATCGGAACACACTCCGGGAGATGGTGAAGGACAGGGAAGCCTGGCATGCTACAGTCCATGGTGTTGCAGAGAGTGGGACACAGCATGGTGACCAAACAACAGCCAAGCAAACAAATAAAAAGAATCCCCAACTCCCAATACCCAGCCGAGCTCCACGTCTCCCACCTGGGATACGTGCCGCGTCCCTCTAACCTTCCATCCGTTCCCTCACCCTGCCCGCCTGTCCCTGTGTTTTCAGAGTTGAGCCCAGTCTCTCTCTTCTATTGCAATAGTCTTGAATAAAGTCTTCCTTGTCCAGGTTATTTTTTTTTCTCTTTTACAAAAGGAAGGCTAAAGGCTGAGTCTTCAGTCTCCAGTAAAAGTGGAAGGGCAGGTCATGCCTGGTGGAGGTTATTGGGTCCAGACCGGGCTTGAGTGCTCCATACCCCTCCCAGAGCCACCAGACACCCGGACATGCCCTGTATTTTAAAAGCAAGATCCCAGTCGCTGATCCTAGTTTAGACAGACCCGTGATCACTGAGGTTGACCCCAGGTTGGGGGGGCGGAGCAGGGGGCAAGTGCAGCCAATCAGTGCCCAGGTGAGAAAGCTTCATTTACACACAAGCATCCCCTTTTGGGCATCCCCTTCATAAGACATCAAGGAAACAGCTTGCGTAGGGTGGGGGCAAGCCCTTATGGAACTGAGGGCCCTTTCCGTGCCCTGAGCAAAAGCATGTCTGATTTCTAGGTTGTCCCACACCCAGGGACGGCTTTGTCTGCCACCCACAGAGCAGATGTCCCCACTCACTGTTGTGAGAAGGCTGCGGCCACAGACAGAACGTGGAAACAGTCTCCAGGTGGAGAACATCCGGGGGTTGGGGGGATGAGACAGGGTGCAGGAGAGGGTAAAGGGACCAGTGCAGGGAGCACAAGTTTGGAGAACTTCCGCCCTTTATTTGGCACTTCCTTTTTAAAAAGAAAATGTTTATAGCCCAGGAAACCAAGAGAAGAACCAAACATAAAAAACTGCCAGGCCCCACAATCAAAGGCCAATTGCAATGCATCGAATTTGTGCACAGAAGCAAAGAAATTGTTCCTGAAAAAAAAGTGCAAATTGCTGGTTCGCTGCATGTAAATGAACCGTTAATTGCTTTTTGCAAACAATATTTATGCAAATAGTCTCCCACTCTGCAAGGCTGTGCAGATAATGCCCTCACATCCCCATTTGTCACCACTCCAGCCGGACCCCCACCGTACACTCTCCTGTCTTCTTCCTCCGCAGTCCGTGGGCCCCTCTCTGCCGCCTCCTTCCCCTTCCTCCTCAGCACTCTGCCCCCGGATCCTCCTCCCTGAATCCTGCCTCCTTCCTCCATACACGCAGGTCCTGCTCTCAAACCTCCTATCCCCAAGTGAAAGTCAAGGCCTAACAGCTCGCCCTGCACTCAGCGCTGCCAACATCTCTCCATCAGCAAAATCAACAGGAAACCTAAGAACCTGGGGGAAGTCATGCAGACATGTCACACTGCTCCGAATACATAAAGACCTTCTGAAAGCCAGTAAGAGAAGGCCCACAAGCCAGCAGAAAGAAAGTTTCAAACAAGACAAAACATTAGAAAATAAAACCCACTGAGTCTTAAGCACATGAATGGGATCTTTAAATCACTCACATAAGAAATGTGCCCTAAAGCTCCCGGAATAGGACTTGGGGAACCAAAGAGGATGGAAGCGGCCTGGGTCTGCATCCCCTGCAGAGCCGCCAGAAACAGCGAAGAGCAAGAACGAACACGACCGGACGGAAACCGCGCCCTCGGCACGACTGGAAGACGAGACTGCCTCGACTTCAAAACAACTGTAAGTGCAAAAGAAAGGAGAGAGGACGAGACGCCAGCAGGCAGGCTGCCCCTGCTCTGCAGCAGTGAGAGCAGTCCAGGACGACGGGGGGCAGGCGGGTGCAGACGAGGGCTGGCCGAACAGCTGGCGCAGAACAGAACCCCCGGCAACAGGGCAGCGGGCGGCCCCACGTGCCTGCACAACAACACGCATGCCACGCATCAGGGCACCGACTGCGGAGACGCCCGTGTCAAGTGGGATCTTTGAGAAGCAACGCGTCAGGAGAAGCAAAACAGAAGGAAGACCTGCCCTGTAGGAGTCACGTGGCAAAGGCAGAAAGGAGTACAACATGGAGGTTCCAGGTCCCCTTGGAAAGGCTGAAGCGAAGTTCAGGGGACCTGTCCCCCTCCCACCACCACCAGAAATAAATCTGTTCAGGAACCCGGACTTCGCTGTTTGCTGCACAGATGCAAGAGGGGCCACTGAACCAGAAATCTTGTCAACACTCCCACTCCAAATCCACAAAATGAACAGATCAAAATTACCTCTATTCTGAGGTGAAAGTGAAAGTGTTAGCCGCTCAGTCGTGTCCGACTCTTTGTCACCCCATGGACTGTAGCCTGCCAGGCTCCTCTGTCCGTGGAATTCTCCAGTCAAGAGTACTGAAGTGGGTAGCCATTTCCTTCTCCAGCAGATCTTCCAGACCCAGGGATCGAACACAGGTCTCCTGCGTTGCAGGCAGATTCTTTACCATCTGAGCCACCTTATTACAAAAATCATACCATGAACATTGACACAATTTGGCTGATTCAAACAAAAAAATAAAAACTTCCTGGGAAAAAACATGAAGCATTAAAATACTGTGAGGCAATACTCCAAACTGAATCGCATGCATGCTTAGTCGCTCAGTCGTGTCCAACTCTCTGCAACCCCATGGACTGTAGCCCACCAGGCTCCTCCGTCCATGGGGATTCTCCAGGCAAGAATACTGGAGTGGGTTGCTACTTCCTCCTCCAGGGGATCTTCCCGACTCAGAGAGCAAGCTCCAGTATCTTGCTTCTCCTGTAAGAAGCAGGGTTCTTTACTTCAGTTCAGTCGCTCAGTCGTGTCCGACTCTTTGCGACCCCATGAATCGCAGCACGCCAGTCCATCACCAACTCCCAGAATTCACTCAGACTCATGTCCATCGAGTCAGTGATGCCATCCAGCCATCTCATCCTCTGTCGTCCCCTTCTCCTCCTGCCCCCAATCCCTCCCAGCATCAGAGTCTTTTCCAATGAGTCAACTCTTCACATGAGGTGGCCAAAGTACTGGAGTTTCAGCTTTAGCATCATTCCTTCCAAAGAATACCCAGGGCTGATCTCCTTTAGAATGGACCGGTTGGATCTCCTTGCAGTCCAAGGGACTCTCAAGAGTCTTCTCCAACACCACAGTTCAAAAGCATCAATTCTTTTACACTCAGCTTTCTTCACAGTCCAACTCTCACATCCATACATGACCACTGGAAAAACCATAGCCTTGACTAGACGGACCTTTCTTGGCAAAGTAATGTCTCTGCTTTTGAATATGCTATCTAGGTTGGTCATAACTTTCCTTCCAAGGAGTAAGAGTCTTTTTAATTTCATGGCTGCAGTCACCATCTGCAGTGATTTTGGAGCCCAGAAAAATAAAGTCTGACACTGTTTCCACTGTTTCCCCATCTATTTCCCATGAAGTGATGGGACCGGATGCCATGATCTTCGTTTTCTGAATGTTGAGCTTTAAGCCAACTTTTTTACTCTCCACTTTCACTTTCATCAAGAGGCTTTTTAGTTCCTCTTCACTTTCTGCCATAAGGGTGGTGTCATCTGCATATGTGAGGTTATTGATATTTCTCCCAGCAATCTTGATTCCAGCTTGTTCTTCTTCCAGTCCATGATGGAAGATTCTCATGATGTACTCTGCATATAAGTTAAATAAGCAGGGTGACAATATACAGCCTTGACGAACTCCTTTTCCTATTTGGAACCAGTCTGTTGTTCCATGTCCAGTTCTAACTGTTGCTTCCTGACCTGCATACAGATTTCTCAAGAGGCAGATCAGGTGCTCTGGTATGCCCATCTCTTTCAGAATTTTCCACAGTTTATTGTGATCCACACAGTCAAAGGCTTTGGCATAGTCAATAAAGCAGAAATACATGTTTTTCTGGAACTCTCTTGCTTTTTCCATGATCCAGCGGATGTTGGCAATTTGATCTCTGGTTCCTCTGCCTTTTCTAAAACCAGCTTGAACATCAGGAAGTTCATAGGTCACAAATTGCTGAAGCCTGGCTTGGAGAATTTTGAGCATTACTTTAGTAGTGTGTGAGATGAGTGCAATTGTGCGGTTGTTTGAGCATTCTTTGGCATTGCCTTTCTTTGGGATTGGAATGAAAACTGCCCTTTTCCAGTCCTGTGGCCACTGCTGAGTTTTCCAAATTTGCTGACATATTGAGTACAGCACTTTCACAGCATCATCTTTCAGGATTTGAAATAGCTCAACTGGAATTCCATCACCTCCACTAGCTTTGTTTGTAGTGATGCTTTTTAAGGCCCACTTGACTTCACATTCCAGGATGTCTGGCTCTAGGTCAGTGATCACATCATCATGATTATCTGGGTCGTGAAGATCTTTTTTGTACAGTTCTTCTGTGTATTCTTGCCACCTCTTCTTAATATCTTCTGCCTCTCTTAGGTCCATACCATTTCTGTCCTTTATTGAGCCCATCTTTGCATGAAATGTTCTCTTGGTATCTCTGATTTTCTTGAAGAGATCTCTAGTCTTTCCCATTCTGTTGTTTTCCTCTATTTCTTTGCACTGATTGCTGAGGAAGGCTTTCTTATCTCTTCTTGCTATTCTTTGGAACTCTGCATTCAGATGCTTGTATCTTTCCTTTTCTCCTTTGCTTTTCGCTTCTCTTCTTTTCACAGCTATTTGTAAGGCCTCCTCAGACAGCCATTTTGCTTTTTTGCATTTCTTTTCTATGGGAATGGTCTTGATCCCTGTCTCCTGTACAATGTCACGAACCTCATACTCAAAAAAGCATTGAGGGATACAGAAACCATCTTGAGTCAGAAATTCAAACTCTAAAAACACAGATAAAAAATAAATAAATAAAAATAAAAAATAAAAACACAGATAGACAAAAGTGGGAAGAAGTGAAAAGGTTGAAAAAAAAAAAAAAGAAGTGAAAAGGTTGGTGGAGATCAGAAGAGAAAAAGAAGGAACAGGGAAAATCATCCATGAAGTAAAGATCAAAGTCAAGACACTCAAGAAAGAGCAGACTGAATAAAGGCATCAGGGAAAGGGGGCAGGCAACCAGGAGCCTGAAAACTAGATCATGCAGGAAGTGAAAGGATGCCAGGGAGAAAGAGGGGGTGAGAAGCACCAGCAAAGAAGGGATTCCAAGGCGCAAGTGCAGCCTCTAAGGACGGAGACGGGCAGGAACAGTATTCACGGTCACAGCCCAGGAAAGGGCCAGAAGTAGAGCCCAGAGTCACACGGTGAAAGCCCATCCCGAGGATACTGGGGAGGACTGGCCTGCAATGATCGACTCTGAGACGCTTCCTGAAGGTGAAAGCCCATCCCCGAGGATACTGGGGAGGACTGGCCTGCAATGATCGACTCTGAGACGCTTCCTGAAGGTGAAAGCCCACCCCGAGGATACTGGGGAGGACTGGCCTGCAATGATCGACTCTGAGACGCTTCCTGAAGAAACACCCACACTTCCGGGAACAACCCAAGACGACTCAGAAGAGCGAAAGAGCTCTCCTGGCATCAGAAGTAACAGCAAGGCAGCAGTGGGGCAATCTTCCCAAAACACCCAAGTCTGAACCAAGGAGTCTGCATCTGTAGAGAAAACACTTCTTGTTTCTGCAACGCTGTGGGTTTCTGAGCCGAAAGTGTGGGTGACTTGGGTTACATGCTGCCAGGGGGGCAGACCAGCCTTGAAGGTTCAGACGGTGACGTACCCGGGGGAGAGGATCCAGGTCTCTCTCCCTTTGCCACGTCTTTACACTTCAAAATGGGATAAAACTGAGAGCTATCCCATTACATCCCCAAGGTGGTAAACGAGGGCCGGTCCCTTCTGTTCTCTGCATTAGAAAGAGAAGCTTCTTCTCCCGGGCTCCTGGGGAGGTGAGCACCGGGCTGGGGAGCGAGTAATCTGTATAGTGGTTCATATATGAGCCACAGGATTCATAATTTTGGGTCCGTCTCCAGCGGGCAAATCTCCTTCTGCATGACAGGGTCCATGCTACTCTCGTCTGCTGCCCCTAGTGGGGACCCGTGACTGGGAGCAGATGCGGAGATATTCTGCAAGCAAACCCAAGGCCTTCCTCTAACCCAGAGATCTCATGCTTAGCTGTTCAGGATCCCATGCCTACTTACGCTCAGCATGAGATAAATAAGTTTAGATACAAAAGTGTATCCATATCCAGTCAAGGTGTCCTTCAAGTATCAAGGCCATAGGAAACGGTTTCAAACATATTAGAACTTAGGAAATGCTGAACCAGGAGCCCTTTTTGAGGAAACTTCCAGATGATTAACTTCATCCAACCCAAAGGATGACTCAGAAGACTTCAGCTGGACCAATGTGGTGGAGGGGAGGGGGGTGGAACATTAGTTCAGTAATACTACGTGTGTGTCATGATAGGAATAAGGCCACGCTTAGAAGCAGGCCTTCGTAGGAGAGAGGAAAAGAGAACGTGTTCGTCTGCGCTGCACAGACAGCAAGGGGCGGGAGTTATCACCAGAAACTGACAAGCCAGCAGTGAGGGCGTAAATAAGAAAACAGGAAACCACAGGCACTCAGCAAGTACGAGCCGGAGGGCATCACGGCAACGAAAGACAAAGCCACACAAAAACAACAGCAAAAGGAGCAGAGAACCCACAGCAAATGCAAACATGACGATACGCACACAGGTACAGACCGCGACGGCCAGCACCAAACTCGCAAGCCACAGCAATAAGCCAAACATGATGATACGCACACAGTTACAGACCGCGACGGCCAGCACCAAACTCGCAAGCCACAGCAATAAGCGTTAACGGGTTCCGGGCATCCATTAAAGAAAAATACTCAATTAGGCTCACGAGCCTGCTCAATACGCTACAGGAGGGACCCACCTAAAAAGGTGCGATGGACACACGGACGCTGTGAGGAAAGAGGCAGACAAAGTGCGCGTCAGAGCAGAAAGCATTACACGTGACGAAGGCCTCTAACGCAAGCAGACGCAGCTCCAAACAAGCCGGGACCGTCACGCAGGAAGTAACAGCACAGCCAGCTGACTGAAGGAGAAACTCAGGGAGCCAAGGGGTCGTGCAGACACAAGGAGGACTCGACCTCACGCATCCTCGCAGGACCAGATGGACACGAGGACAAGGAAAGAAGAACACGTGACTCTAACCAGGAGATACACCGAGGCACACAGAGACACACACATGCACACACTCCTCCACAGGAGACAGACGGCTTCACATCCGCCCCACAGGGCAGGGCTTGTGGACAGGTCTCACATCCACACACACGCACATGCACACATGAACACACAGAGACACATGCAGACCCAGACACACACATACACACATGCACACACATACACATGCAGATACATACAACAGGCAGACACACACCCGTGCACACATACATACACATAGACACACACATAAACACACATGCAGATATACAGACACACACTCACTCACACTCACATGCACACACATGCACACACATACCTGCACATACATACATACACACGCACACATATACAGACACGCATAAACACATGCCATATACGGACACACGTACATGCATATACACATACATACACATATACATGCACACACATACACACACATGCACACACATACACACACAGGCACACACACACCTGCCATAGGCCTAGGGAGACCCTTCTCAGGCACTCATGGAGCAGTCACAGAAACTGGTCCTAGATGGGGTCATAAAACATCAGTAAGCTCCATAAAGTAGAGGTATTACAATAAAAAATCAGCTCATAACATGAAACTGGAATTTAACAACAACGTGAGGGGGGGAAAGGCCCTTCCTCTGGGACATTTTCTCTTTGGAACCAAACAATTCTTAAATGAAAGTAGAAATACACATTGAGATTGTGTACTTTATTTTAAAAATAACAATAGGGAAAATGCCACATATAGGGTTCCCAGGGGTATATTTAAAGTGGTGATCAAGGGGAAAATTCATAGCTCCAAACACTTTTATCAATAAACATGAAAGAAAGAAGGAACAAAATTGCCAGCTCAAATATCTAGAAAAAAGAACCACAGACTAAACCAAAAAAAGCTCAAGGAATGAAATAATGAAGATAAAAGTTCAAATTAATGAGTTAGAGAACAGAAAAACACTGGCAGATTAATAAATCAAAACCCTGATTTTTTAAAATTAACAAAATAGGCAACTACTAACTAATTTGAACATAAAAAAGGGAAAAGATCAAATACAAAATAAGAAATGACAAGAAGAAATTAACCATTGGAGCAAAAGAAACTAACCATTGGAGCATAAGAAATGTTTAAAATCATGGGACCACTTTGTAGACATCCATGCAAATAAAATTTAAAACCCCGATGTTTCAGGTTAAATTGTGTCCCTGTCTAAAAAAGCACACAGCACGCATGCATTCACCTAAACAATTGCCTGTTACCAAAATTGACCTAACCAGAGATAGAAAAATAAACAGAATAATTTTCAGAGAAGAAACTGAGAAAGTTGTCAAGGAACTTCCCCATTAAAAAAACCATCAGGGCCAGACTGCTGGGGTCCAGCCCCGGCTGATCCAGGGTATTTGAAGCGGGGACGGCGTCGGCGAGGATCAGGATACAATAGCTTCAATTAGATATTAATTAAAGATGTAAAGAGTAATAGAATGAGGATAGCTCAGTAGGAAAATTCAGTGGAGAAAAGAGGCTGAGTAGCTTGGTTTACGCGGGAGACCAATAAAACTTCAAGACAAGAAGCTTGCACCACTTACATAGGCCGCAGGCGTCCTTCCGTTCTCCCGAAGGAGAGGAGACACTGAGGCCTCCCCGGTCGGATCTTAGAAGCCAGCAAAATTAGTAAGCATGGTGGGTTCCTCGCTCCAGATGGAGACTCAGCCAGAGTTTGAGAGAGAGAGAGACATGGGGAGACCAGTCTTTCGAGGAACTGATCCCAATTCTTTATTTTCCATGGTCTACTTTTATACACTGAGATGTTATGCAAAAGTCACACGGAGTCAGCAGTCCTGACTTTTATCAAAGTCAGGTGCTTCATACAAATGTATACAGAGGTCTTAGGGGTGTTACATCATCTTCTGGCCAGGGGGCCTGCTGACAATTTATGACCCTCTCCTTGTGACAGCGGTCAGTCAACCAGGACACTTATTTCTCCAGGGGTGATTACTCTTAAAACAGATGCCACCCAAATAAAGTTACATTCCTATAGGGTGAGGGTGTAGTGGGTTTTAATTAAGGAAAGAATTTACTTAGCCTAAGGTCTAACGTGATTTATATCAAAGGTTAATGTTTATTTCTTCTATATATTCATTAATGTGGTAAGGGCAGGGGATGTGGAGACTTGGCAGTAAACATTGGCTCAACAAATGAAAAACCCTTCACCAATACAATTTCTAATCAGCCCACTACACTTATACTAATGGTTTTCTAACTTTTCTAAGGAACCTGTTTTTAGAAGGTTTAAAGCATCTCGTGCCTCTCACGGTTGGGAGGCTGTGAGCAATCACATGTGGCCGGACAAGCCTGTCAGGCAGGCCAGAGAACCTTCAGAGGAGTTTGTAGGTTAAAACACTCTTGTCATGCCCAGGAGTTTTTATTAACTGGAGCTCTAGGTTAACTCCTTCTCTGAAAGAGGTGGTGGGGGACAGCCCCCTGTAAAGTCAGAGGTGTAGGTGAGAGCACAAAGTAGTAAAGCAGGCAGGCTCTGGTTATGGGGGTAGATGCTCGAGGATTTCCAGGGGGACTCCTGAGGCTCGATCCCGCCTTTGCGTATGTCGAGCCTCCTTCCTCATGACCTTTGCCACGGGCGGAGTGCCTCCCGCCGGCTCCCCGCACCCAGACGGTTTCACAGGGAATTTCTACCAAATTTTCAAAGACCAAATAGTTCTAATGTTTCATAAATTTTTCAGATCGTTGAAAAAGAAGGCAGACGTATAAATCCCTTTAGTGACGCACTGAAATCTTATAAATACAGTATAAAAAAGAAAATGACAAACCAGTATCACCTATAATAGTGATGCAAAAGCACTAGGTGAAGCTGCAGCAAACAGAATCCAACATACAGAAAACAACGCTCCACAACTGAGTGAGATTTATTTCAGGAATACAGACTTGGCTCAATATTAAGAAGACTTGCCTCTAAGATTAGGAATAAAGCAAGGATGTCTAGTGTCTCTGCCCCTATTAAATGTTGTTCTAGAGGTACTAGCCAATGCAATTAGATAAGAGAAATTAAACAGAAGCATGTGAAAGTGAAAGTGTCAGTCACTCAGTCATGTCCGACTCTTTGCAGCCCCGTGGACTGCAGCTTGCCAGGCTCCCCTATCCATGGGATTCTCCAGGCAAGAATACTGGAGTCAGTAGCATTCCCTTCTCTACGGGAATCTTCCTAATTCAAGGATTGAATCCAGGTCTTCTGCATTGCAGGCAGATTCTTTAACATCTGACAGAAAAGAATTTAAACTATATTTATAAATGATAGGCTCATATTTCTAGAACACTCATAAGGAACCAGTGATAAAACTAACTCAAATAATTAAATATTTCAGCAAGGTAGCAGAATGTAGAGTTAACATATGGAAACCAATAGCCTTCATAGCCTTTGAGTGTGTGGATCACAGCCAACTGCAGAACATTCTGAAAGAGATGGGAATACCAGACCACCTTACCTGCCTCCTGAGAAATCTATATGCAGGTCAAGAAGCAACAGTTAGAACAAAACATGGAACAACAGACTGGTTCCAAATTGGGAAAGGAGTACATCAAGACTGTATATTGGCACCCTGCTTATTTAACTTCTATGCAGAGTACATCTTGCAAAATGCCAGGCTGGATGAAGCACAAGCTGGAATCAAGATTGCTTGGAAAAATATCAATGACCTCAGATATGCAGATGACATCACCCTTATGGCAGAAAGCAAAAAGGAACTAAAGAGCCTCTTGATGAAGCAAAAGAGGAGAGTGAAAAGGCTGGCTTAAAACTCAACATTCAAAAACTAAGATAATGGCATCCAGTCCCATCACTTCATGGCAAATAGATGAGGAAACAATGGAAACAGTGACAGACTTTATTTTCTTGGGCTCCAAAATCACTGCAGATGGTGACTGCAGACATGAAATTAAAAGATGCTTGCTCTTTGAAAGAAAAGCTATGACAAACCTAGACAGCATATTAAAAAGCAGAGACATTACTTTGCCAGCAAAGGTCTGTGTAGTCAAAGCTACGGTTTTCCAGTAGTCATGTATGGATGTGAGAGTTTGACCATAAAGAAAGCTGAGTGCCAAAGAACTGGTGTTTTTGAGCTGTGGTGTTGGAGAAAACTCTTAAGAGTCCCTTGGACTGCAAGAAGATCAAACCAGTCAATCCTAGAAGAAATCAGTCCTGAATATTCATTGGAAGAACTGATGCTGAAGCTGAGACTCCAATACTTTGGCCACCTGATGCTAAAACTGACTCATTGGAAAAGACCCTGACGCTGGGAAAGATTGAAGGCAGAAGAAGGGGATGACAGAGGATGAGATGGTTGGATGGCACCACCAACTCGATGGACGCGAGTTTGAGCAAGCTCCAGGAATTGGTGGTGGACAAGGAAGCCTGGCGTGCTGCAGTCCATTAGGTCACAAAGAGTCGGACACGACTGAGCGACTGAACTGAACTGAAACCTGAAACACTAACAGATGAAACCCGCGTCTCCCACGTTGCAGGCAGATTCTTCATCCTCTGAGCCACCAGGGGAGCCTAGTTAGAGGATGTAATGGTACAGAAAACACCAGTTACAGTAGCAACAAAGATTAAGTATTAATTCTTGGGGAAAAAACCAACAAAAAGTGCAAAACCTTTATGAAGAAAACTTTAAAATGTTTTCTTTAAAGCTGAAGGACTTAAGCTAGTGGAAAGGCTTCCCTGTTTTTTGTTTTCTGTTTTAGTTTTTGGCCACACTGTACAGCGTGCATGATCTGAGTTCCCCAACCAGGGATCTGATCCGCACTCCCCATTAGAAGGACCACAGTCACAGCCAGTGCTCCACCACGGAAGTCCCAGACATCCCCTGCTCTTGAATAAAATGAGTCAACATAAAGATTTAAGTTCCCTCTCAGTGAATTTATAATGTAAACTTAATGGTATCTCAATAAAATGCCAACAAGGCTTCTTACGGAGCTAGACAAGTTGAAGTTTGTATGGGAAAAAAGGGACATATACAAATAGATCCAGGAAAATATTTGAGAGGGATAAAGAAAGCGATAAGGCAGCACTCTCTATCAGATCTTAAAACATACCGTAAAGCTGCTGTAGCCGGGCACTGGAGCAACAGTAGATGAACAGACTTGGGGAATGGAGTAGAAAGTCCAGAAACAAGCATATGCATACAGGAGAGCTTAGTATATGGTAAAGACAGCATCTCAAATCATAGGAGCAAAGATGGGCTCTGACTATATGTTATGTGTGTTTTTAAATATGTTATTTTAAAATAATTATAGACACAAGAATTTGCAAAGAAATGTCCAGGGAGGCCCCAAGTAGACACACCCCATCTCTGCCAAGGTTGGCATCTTACATAACTGCAGTGTGTCCACACTATGAAACTGGCATTGGTAGAATCCGCGAGGCCCATCTAGATTGCTCCAGTTACACATGTGTGATGTGTGTGTGAGAGAGAGAGGTCTATGCACCTCCTAACATGTCACACGCGCTTCCTAATGCATCACATGCCCTTGTCCACCCACCACCACAATCACGCTGCAGAGGGCTCCACAGGGCGGCCTCGACTACCTTTCTACAGCCCCCCAGCCTCCCCGCCCCAAACCCGACCTCCTGACGACCACTCATCTGCCCTCCACCTCTGATGGCATCACTCTGTGAGAGCGCTATGTAAGTGGAGCCGCACCGCAGGCAGCCTCAGACACTGGCCCTTTGGCAGGGCCCCGCCCAGCTGCCGCAGGCCCCGCCCAGCTGCCGCGGGCCCCGCCCAGCTGCCGCAGGCCCCGCCCAGCGCGTCGGTAGTCTGCCCCTTTCTCTTACCGCTGTGTGCTTGCCAGGTTATTTCAACACTTGCCCACTGAAGGAGCCTGGAGCTGTTCCTAATTTGGGGACATTATCAATAGCGTTGTTGTGAGTATTCACAGGCAGGTTTTTGCATGAACTTAAGTGTATATTTCTCTGATATAAATGCCAAAGAGTAGCAGTTGTTGGGTCATGAGTACATTTCTAGTTTGAAAAGAAACTGTCCCCAAAGTGGATAAAATGGACCTCATTTTATCCACTTTAGACCTCATTAAAATTTAAATCTTTATCTCTGCAAAACCCTGTTAAGAGAATAAGAAAAATTACAGACCAGAAGTAAATATTGGCAATCCACATATTTGACTAAGGGCTTGTATCTAGAATATATAAAGAACTCTCCAACTAAACAGGAAGAAAATAATAATCCAATTAGAAAACAGGCAGGACATCCCTGGTGGTCCAGTGGCTAGGACTCTGACTTCCAATACAGGGGACACGGGTTCCGTCCCTGGTCCAGGGAAATCCCACATGCTGCAGATTCCACATGCCTTGGGTCACCTAAGCCCCCAGGCCACAGCTACTGAGCCAAGCGCCTAGAGCCTGTGCTCTGCAACAAGAGAAGCCACCGCAATGAGAAGCCTGCACACCACAGCCTAGAGAGCGGCGCCTGCTCGCCGCAACTAGAGAAAGCCTGCATGCAGTAACCAAGACCCAGTGCAGCCAAATAAATACGTTTTAGAAAAAAGGAAAAGAGAAAAAGACGTAAGTGGACATCTCACCAAAGAAGATACACAGATGGCAAACAAGCACACCAAAAGATGTTTAATATAATGAATAATTAGGAAAATAAAAATTAAAACCACACATATCAAAATGGCCAAAAATAAATTCATAACACCAAATGCTGCTGATGCCACAGTAGCACTGGGTCGCTCATCCAGACATTGCTGGTGGGAATGCAAAACAGCACAGCCACGCCGGAAGCTTAGTGGCTTCTTTTAAAAGACGCACCTTTTACAAATGGTGCTGGGACAACTCAGAAGCCATTTGGAAAAACGTGAGTTAGATCCACGCCTCACACCATACCAACAGTAAACTCCAACCAGACCAGTGCCGAAGGAACTAGGAGTGAATGCCATTCACTTTGACACAGGGAAAGAATTTCTAACTATGATTCAATATCCAGAGGCAAAAAGAGAAAAGGATTATAAACCTGACTAAACAAAAGCTAAAATTTTGCCGAGAAAAAGGCACTGTAAGCAAAGTCAAAAGATAACTAACTGGGAAACTAAGAAAAAGTATGTATAGCACGTATCATCTCATGGACTGTACAGTCCATGGATTTCTCCAGGCCAGAACACTGGAGTGGGTAGCCTTTCCCTTCTCCAGGGGCTTTTCCCAACCCAGGGATCGAACCCAGGTCTCCCGCATTGCAGGTGGATTCTTTACCAGCTGAGCCACCAAGGAAGTCGAGATAAAAGGGAAATAGTCCTAATTCAGGCTTCCCTGGTGGCTCAGTGTTAGAGAATCCACCTGCCGATGCAGGAGACGTGGGTTTGACCCCTGGGTTGGGAAGATCCCCTGGGGGAGGAACGGCAACCCACTCCGGTGTTCTGGCCTGGAGAATCCCGTGGATGGAGGAGACTGATGGGCTACAGTCCACAGGGTCGCAAAAGAGTCAGACACGACTTAGTGACTAAACAACAACATCAAAAGTTCTTAAATATTGAAGACGGGAGAACAAAAACCCACTGGAAACAAATGGAGGAAAAACATGAACAGAAAATTCCCCCCGAAGATGTAAAACTGGCCCTTAAACACACGAAATAGTGTTCAACCTCACACACGACGGAAGAATGCAAGTTAAAACCACAGTAAGGTATTCAGCCTCAAAAATGAATAAAATCCTGACACAGGCTTCGACTCGCACAAACCCTGAGGGTATCACACTCGCTGAACTAAGCCAGTCACCAGAGGAGAGAGCTGTCTCACAGGAGGGCCCTAGAGCGTCAGATTCATGGGCCGAGAGCAGACAGCAGGGCCGGGCTGGGGAGGAGGGGTGAGAGGCCAGTGTTTGGCGGGGACAGGGCGCCTATTCAGGGAGATGGAGAGTCCAGGAGGCGAGGGCGGGGCTGGCTCCACAACAATGCCAGCGTGCTCAGCACCACAGAGCTAAAGTGGGCAAGGTGCTTCCCCGGTGGTCCAGTGGAGAAGAGTCCGCCTGCCAACGCAGGGGACACAGGTTCGATCCCTGGTCCGGGAAGACCCCACGTGCTGAGGGGCAACTAAGCCCGTGTGCCACAAGTACTGACCGGGCACGCCCTAGAGCCTGTGCCCCGAGACGAGAAGCCGCTGCAACTAGAAGCCCTGAGTGCAACTAGGGGAGAGCCCACGCAGCAACCAAGATCCAGCGCAGCCAAAACACAGAAACAAAAACTCACGAGCTTTCTTGTTAATGGTACAAATGCAGGTGTTATTCTACCACATGCCCCAAAAAACAAAACCCTACACTCAGATGCAACTTCGTATTGATGAGACCAGGAGCGACAACTCATGCTGCCCCTGAGGCTGTGGGGGAAGAGGCGCCCGACACAGCCGGGAGAAGGCAAACGAACAAACGCTTGGGACAGGAGCTGCGCCGTGTCTTACGACACTACACACGTTCTTCCCTTATGACCCAGACGGTCTAGGACGCACCCTGGAAATACCACGGCACGAGGCTGTTCGCTGCAGCCTCTTTCATAGTTGCAAAATGTCAGAACTAACCCAGATACCACATCCTTTCCTCTCTCCCCCACCCTCGGAATCCTAGCTTAGCATTTGCATGCTTAGTTCCATTCTGTGCTCCACTGTTGGGGGACGGGGATGCTCGAAGGGTGCAGGGCAGGGCTCAGAGTGTGTGGAACGCAGATTCGCCTAGTGCAGAATCACAGTAGTGAGTTTCAGCATTTTAAAATCAGACCCGATATTCTGGAGTGTTAAAATGACTTTCTGCCTCAAAGTATGGTTCCTCTTTGGTTGTTAGCAGGAAGAGAACTCGATCAGAAGCACAGAGTAAAAGCAGCCTTTTTAGTTGCTGTGGTTCAGCACCCGGACCCCAGGGCCCGGGGATTTTATCAGGAGCAGCTCATGCCAGCAGGCTCTATCTATCAGAGGTTCAATAAACCACGCTGTCTGCACAAGCACTTTAGCCACAGCAACTTCCAGAGGTGGCGGGAACTCCAGAAGCCCACGACCCCACAGGTCAGCCACAGGTCACCCTTGCAAGCGGAACTTGCTAAGGACAGCAGTCTCAGCCCCTCTCTGCGAGCTCTCTTCCGCAAGACAGGGGCTGAGAAGTTTCCAGAATTGATGAAAGGTAGATTCTCAGATCCATGACTCATAAGTTCCAGGCAGAATTTTAAAATCAATCACATACCTAATTATACCACAGTGTAACTGCCGAACTTCATGATAAAGAAAATATATTAAAAGCAAAGAGAGAAAAGCATATGTCTTAGTTTGCTAGGGCTGCCATAAAGAAATATCTCAAAGTAGGAGGCTCAAAAAATTATTTTTAAGAAATTTATTTTTCTCATAGTCCTGGAGGCTGGAAGTCCCAGACCAAAGTGTCTCAGGTATGCGGGCTTCCCTGGCAGTCCGGTGGCTGTCTGTGCTTCCACTGCAGGGGGTGTGGGTTCTATCCTTGGTCAGGAAACTAAGATCCCAAAATACTGGATTTACACAAAAATGCATAAAACAGACGGGCTCCTCCCCGCTTCGTCCACTAGTTTTGGTAAGCAGTTACTGTTCAGATCTATTTTCTCATTTCCGTACGAGCACCTCTTTGAAGCTGGACTATTTAGAAGCATTTTTTTTCATTCTGAAACTGTGGGGTTTGCTAATATCATTTACTACTGATTTCTAAGTTGACTACTCTTTCAGCAGAGAATGCATCTTGCAGGCCCCACAGGTTGGTATTTCTGAAATGTGGCCAGTTTTTGTAAATCTTCCATCCTTCAGAAGGATGACCTTAATTAGTGCTGATGTCCACGTGCGTTCACGCAATCACGGAATCGTGTTTCTACACCTTTCCTACCTGTAGTCATTTTTATAATTATCCACTCGTGTGACCACTGAGCATTTGAAACACCACCAACGGGGTCTGAGAAACCGAGTTTTAAATTTTGTTTCATGTCGGTTTGCTTACGTGTGAACGGCACATGTGGCTCTGGGCTGCCACACCGAACAGCGTAGGCGTGAAAACAGCTTGTCTCACAAGTGCCGCAAGGACACCGCCTTTCCACGGGAGGAGGGTTCGGTTCCGTGCCGGCCTCCGCCACAGGTGCACGGAGCTGCAGGGCGATGAAAATGGCCTTATAGACTGTTACGTTTTGTGAAACGTGAAAAACCAAACCATTGGGTTGGCCCAAAAGTTCATTCAGGCTTTTCTGTGAGCCTTTTACAGGAAACAGAGCCTGCGTGTGATGCTGGTGACGCGAAGGGCTTCTCACATGAGGCACAGGACAGACAGTAAGGAGCGCACTGATAAGCCGTCCAGCTTGAACGTGAAGCTCCGAGCGCCAGAGGCTTCCCACAAACAGAGTGAAAAGCAAACAGAGACTCGATAAAAGCATTGCCGTGCGCGTGACTAGTGAATTGTTAGAATCCAGAACATAAAAACAACTCTGACAAAAAATCGACCTGGAAAGGAAAAAGACACGTAGCTGAAGAGCGGGCCGAGGATGCGGTCCAGGGGCCACGAGGGTCTCGGGCGCCTTCTATCGCTGCACGCGGCCTCCTGCTGGGTGCCGACACTGGCTTCACCAGGGCCCGGCCTTGGCCGTCACCGCATTGGCGTGGCCGGCCTGCACCTGCTGACACGCACCAGACTCTGAAGTCCTCCGCCTGGTTTTGGACACTTTCAAGCCAATCCATTCTCGCTCCCAGCAGCATTGATTAAATGCTTGTATCAGAACATCCGTGTACCATGGAAAATCACCAACGTGGGTTGACCCTCGGGCTCTGTGGGCAGCAGAGTGGCTGAAGACCTGGCTGCCCACCTGCTGTCCGAGACCCCAAACCCTAGGTCGCCCCTGGCCCCAGCCCGGGTTTCTGCAGCCCCACTGTGGGCCTCACCCGAGCTGCGGGCCTCAGCCCTGCAGAGAGTGGACCGAAGCAGCCTTCTCCTGACCTCACTTAATCTTAGTTACCTTCTCTCTCCAAACACAGCCATGTTGGAGGCTAAGCTTCAAACAGGAACTTGGCAGGGGAGGAAACTGGGTTCAGTCCAGCAGCCTGTCCCCCAGCACCTCTGGGTGGTGCCATCTGGCCCCAGAGGTGGCACATGGCAGGGAAGCAGGACAGGGCACACCCTGTCGAGTGAGGGGCAGCTCGCAACCCCAAGTGAGCCCAACTCACAGTCCGCAGCTGCCCGGACCCTCCCCGAGACCAGCTGGGAGGGCAGGTAGGAGCAGCACGGGACAGGGGGTGCCATGCAGGGGGCACGGGCGGCCGCAACAGTGGGCTCCTGTCCATGTGGGCTGGGGGGAGGACAGCTGCAGCCACACGCGAGTTTCGTGCCCTGGCTGGGGCCCACCCACCCCACCCCCCTACCCCACCCCCCTACCCCACCCCCCCAGCCCTGAGCCCTGCCCACGCCCTCCCCACCCAAGCTGTAGACACAGACATTTCACTCGGTGCTTTGAACTGCATGGCACTCTGAACCTGGGGGACACAGACAGTGTGTGTCCCTGAGCACCAGGCTGAGGCATCACCCACTGCCTTCCCGTGAGAGCCGGCTCCACACGGCAGACACAGGTCCCGTCGCCCCTGCAGAGACACCCGCTCTGGAAAGGACAAGGGGGAGGCACAGGCTCTGCTGAAGCCCCTCAGACCTCCCACCACACCCCGTGCAGCGTCCCTGGGTGCCCAACCTCGTGGGCGCAGCCTGACAGCCCAGCCACGCCGACCTGCACCCCCACCTCCCACCCGACTTCTCCGCCCTGCACGGGGCCACGTGTGTGAACCCACAGGCAGGCAGTGGGGCGACCCGGCCGAGGGGCAGGAAGCACTAACCAGGGCAGCATCCTGCAGGGCAGCCTTCCCTGGGGGCCCTGGGCAGCACTCCTCTCCCCCGGGGGCACCTCATCCTCACGGCTGCCCCAGGATCATGCCCCCAGTACCCAGTACCCAGTACCCAGTACCCCTGGAGACCAGGCTCTCCACACTCCCTGTGAGAGGCTGGGACAAGCCTGTCCGCAATCAAAGAACAGGAAAGACCACCGTTCACTCATGTGACTCTGAACGGAATGGGGGATGACGAACAGAAGTCTTCGGGATCCAGTGCCTCCTGCACCTTCCCTCCCCTCCTCCCTCCGCCCAAGCTGCAGGGTGTCACATGCCTCCCTGGGGCCAGGCTAGGGGGACGGGGAATCAAAGAGCTCCTTCCTGGAGCCCTGGGGGTGGTGCTCTGTACTCCCCAGACCCCAGACCCAGCGCCGCACCTGAGCTCATGCTGATGAGTGGCTTTGGAGGGGGTGGGGGGCTCGACACCAGACAGATCAAGCGTGGAGGGGAGGGAGGGGGCTGGAGCCTAACTCAGCTGCGTGGCCCAGATCTGGCCGTCAGGCCACGTGATAATTGCTCCGGTGGGCTTCCGGGCAGGATGCAGGGCTGGGCCAGGAGGGGGCCGTCCTGAGCCACGAGGGGCCAGCCTAGCAGCTCGGGGCTCACCCAGGCGTCTCCTCGTTCGGCTGGTCCTGGTCTGCATCCTTTATGATAAAACCGTCACTGAGCAGAGAGCATTCTGGGCTCTGTGAGTCAGGCGAGTGACTCAGGGACCCTGAGGAGCCCCAGGAACGCGGGTGTGGCCAGAGGGTCAGAGGCCGCTCACAGGGCGGTGTTGGTGGGGACATCCCTTCACCACGAGGCTGTGCCACCTGCAGGGGTCCACGCAGAACCACCTCAGTGTGTGTCCAAGGAAGGGGGACAGGGCGGGACACGGGACAGCTGGGGTCCCCGGGGAGCGTCCCATTCCATCAGGGAGGCAGCGAGGCAAAGCCTGGCCGTCGGGGGACTAAGCTCAGGACGGCCATCTGAGGAAGGAGCCCAAGTCCGGGCCGCCGTCTGACCGCTGTCCCAGATGGTTTCTGGAAAGCGTCTGCCACCTTTCCAGAAGCACCAGCGTCAAGCTGGGCACAGCAGGGGTGAATCTTCTCCAGAGCACAGCGTTGTCCACCCTCACGGGGACCCGGGACCATTCCGTGCGGAAAACAGGGGCCTGAAGGCTCAGGGTGGGAAGTGGTCGGGAGCGCCCTTCCTGGCACGAGGACCCCAGGGCCTCCTGAGCCCGTCCGTCCGTCTCCTCTCTTTTTCCGCTTGCACAAGCACGCGCTGTGCAGACCAGCGTCAGAGAGGTCCGGAGAGCACCCGGCGAATGTAAACTCAGGCTGTACCCGCAGGCACCGGCTGTGCCCGCAGGCACCGGCTCCTGGGTTCACAGGCAGCCCTTTTTCTTTCCGAGAGGTTCATAAAGCAATGATGTTCCTCATGATCCATGCCAGTCCACAAGCCCTGCTTCAAAATAACACCACTCCCCGGTCCAGAGGGTCCGGACAGCTCGCCCTTAGAGGAGCGGAGTCTCCTGAAAAGAGCAAAGGAGGAAAAAAGCCACATGAGTGATCTCGGCAGACACAGCAAAGGTCTGCACAAAGCTCAACACCTATTAATCTCTAAGAACTCCTGGAAGGCTTCGAATGCAAGAGAACATTTTTACTTGATAAACTCAATCTTCAAACACCCCTCAGGAGACAGCAGACTTAAAGGACAAATCTAAGACTCCCCAAGATCAGAGGTAAATCAAGACTGTCCCCCGCCACCACTCTGCTGAACATAATGTTGAAAGACCCAGGAAATGTGTGGGACAGAAAAAATGAAGTCAGAGGAGGGAGAGTTGGAGAAGACCCTCATGATGCATGGATAATGCGACCGTCTTCGTAGAAAATGTAAGCAATTCAACACGAGAGCCTCTGGCACTGACGGGCCACAAGATAAACCTCCAGAAATCATGGTAAGACTCCACACTGCTGGTAACACGCAGGAGGTAAGCCACAGCTTGCAGCCCAAACAGCAGCCAAGCCGGGAGTTAAGCCCTGCCGAGTGGACTGCGCGTGCGTGTCTTAGGACTCCAAGGAAGGATGCTGACGTTGACCGATGCGATAAAGAGACGCAGTCAGCACGGCTGGGCCGACTGTGCCCAGGTGAGTGTCCAGACCAGTGTCCTGCAAATCCGAGCCTCAGCAGGCTTTTTTAGGAAACTCCTCCTAAATCTGCCCGCAGAGACTGAAGGCCCAGGAATGGGGACACAGACCGGAAAATAGCAGGAAGACAGCGCTGGCTCCCTGAAAACATAGATGACCCCACGGGGGTCCCCCCTGGGGACACGTGGGCTTCAGAGGGTACCAGTGACCCATGCCCGGCCAGGGAGACACGGCACTGGGAACGCAGCTCATCACTGGGGAGAGAAGGCTGGTCTTTATACAAAGCTGGCTTCAGGTGGACCGCAGGCGGGACCGTGAAGGCGAGTGTGAGAGAACTGTGGGCACGGGCCGCCGGGGGACAACTGCCCACGGGCACCCCAGGGGAGCCCCAGGGTGTGCCGGGCAACTGCGCCACACGCTTGGAGACCGCAGGGCCGTGGCTCCCGCCCACCAGGCTGGCACTCAGAAAGCTGGCGCTGCCCCGGGTGGGCCAGGACGCGGGGAGGCAGTCGTATGCATCACAACTGCAGAAAGCCTGCCATGCAGGGCAGACAGGAGGGTCCTCGCCGCGAGATTCCTCAAAGGCAGGCGCTGCAGGACGCCACCCTGGTAAGTGGTGTCTGGGGTCAGAGCCGCAGCCGAGGGCCACAGAGACGGCCCCCGACCGCCCCGGCATAATGCAAGTGTCCCGACCTAGTCAGAGCCCACCCTGCTCTGTCACACACGCTCAGAGAGGGAGCTCTGGGCAGGGGCTGAGGACCACTGGTTACCAGCCCTCCACGTCAACACCCGAGGCCCACGGGGCAGGAGACCCCGCCACTGTGGCCTGGAGTCTGCAGGAGACTCCGGGGCCTCGCCAGTCTGTCTGAGGGGCAGCCCTTCCCCCTCTGCCAGACCTTCACCCACAGCCTTGCCCCCTAAACCTCACTGCCCTGTGCAGTTGCCCTCACTGGTAACTCACTCGAGACCAGCTGAGCAGCGACACAGGAGCCTGGACCGCTGCAGGTGTCCTGACCGGTCAGCAGTGGAACCTCTGCGGGACTTGGCATGAGGTGTGAGGGGGGCGGGAGGAGCTGGTCAGGGCCCAGGCACAGAGGGGATCGCCCCACTGCCAGCCCCAGCCCCTGTGCCCCTCCCTGGAGACCCCATGTCCCCTACGGCCACCAGCAGCCCCAGCTTCAAACAGGTTCTTCGAGGGGGAGGAGAAACAATCTCTTTCGTATAAATGTTTAATTGGGAATTAATATTTATGAGGCTCTTGAATGACGGGCCGCGGGTTTAATAAATATTAATAAGGATGCGTCTCCCCCGCCCCAGGAGCCGCGTTAATACCTGTTTGTGCAGCGTCCATTATTCACCCAGAACCTCAGTTCCAGCCCCAGCAAGCGGGGTGGATCTGCCCCCCAGCTCCGGGGCTCGTGGGGAGGGGAACTTCCTCGTGGAGGGGAAAGGGGCCGTGGCGCGACCTCCCGGGCTGCTGAGTCCATGAGATGGACACCGCTCCTCGGGCGGGACGCGCTCCGACAGCCCGAGCCCCTCTCTCCTCCCCACCGGGGCTGCGGCCAAAGGTGCCACCTCCCCCAGGAAGCCCCCGCCCCTGGGGCAGAGTCCGCCTCCTCCCTCTTCCCCGCCCTCTTCCGCGGGCTTGGGGCGCCAAGCCCAACGACCGCCTCGGCCGGGAGGGCTGCTCCCAGCCCCCGGTCGGGAGAGGGCCGCGTTTTCCTATTGGAAGCCGGGTGGTCCCGGAGGCCGCGCCCACCGCCCCCCTGTCTCGGGAGCCAGGGCCGTGGGTGGAGCTCGGGCCCCCTCGCGTGGCCAGTGCCGGCAAGACTCCGGCGGGGACGAGACGGGAACGGGGCCCTGTGCTGGGAGGCAACCGGACACCCACAAGCGGCCCGGCCGCCCACTCCCGCGACCCAGCGCTGACCGCCTGACCTGCGGCAGCCGCCCGGGCTGCGTCCCACACCCTGGTCCGGGGGCCCGGGGACTGTCCGCAGGGACCCGGGGAGGAGCCCAGAACCTCTGTCCCCCACCCCGCCCCACCTTGGGGGCCTGGCATTCGGGCCTTCCTCCTCCCCTCCCCCAGAAACACTCTGGGGTCACCTCTGTGCTGGGGGACCGGCTTCCATCCTTGGGGTGCCAGCCTCTCCTAAGTGGCTCTCACCAAGGCTGGGTCCCTGTGGCCTGGTCCTCGTGCCCCGCCCTCTCCGCACCCTCAGGGCAGGTGGCCGGTGGATTTCAGCGGAAGGCAGGGCGAGCCCCAGCGCCCCCTTGTCCATCTGCCCCACCTGCGAGGAGGAGGAGGGAAACGTCCTTCCTGAGGTTTGGGGGGTGGGGGCAGCAGACCCCGCAAGCCCCCTCTCCCTGCTCTCCCCAGGGTCAGCACCATCCCTGGACCCCGCTCACCCTCCCCCCAGCCTGGCATCCACCATCTTGTCTCCCCTGGATGCCCGCCCCATGCCTGCCCCTCCTGCTCTCCTTAGATACCAGTGTGTCCCAGCACCACCCTGCTTAGAGACCATCTCTGGCTCTCTGGAAAGAGACCAGGGCCCACCATGCTATGCCCCGCCAGGCCCTGCCCACCCCCACAGCTCCTCCAGGCAAGTGCTTCTCTCGCCTCAGAGCACCCCGTCTGGAACAGCTTCCCTCCCCCTGGCTTGTGTCTCAGCTGCTTGGGTTTAGGTCTGACTTGCTTCCTCCCCTGAGGTGCCAGGTGGGACCGGAGCCCCCTTTCCTCCCAACGTTTTCACTGGCTGAGCCCAGTGAGACCTGGAGACTTGGCTGAAGGAGGCTACGGGGAGGCGAGAGCCGCCCAGGTGAACAAGGTCATACCCCAGGCCCGCAGGCCCCCAGGCTGTACAAACGGGGATCCAGCGGCCAACACGGCAGGTGTCCACCAAGGTCACGGCTCTGGGGAGACAGAGAAGACCCCCTTAAAAACAGCCAGACTCCTGACATGTCAGCTGTACCATTCACAACACATTGTAATCAGCCTGGTCTTTTATTCACAAATGCAAACAGAACTAAGAAAGCCCAGAGAACTGAGGGAAAGCAAGAAAGTGCAGGCCTCACTGGTGACTCAGTGATAAAGAACCCACCGGCCAGTGTAGGAGATGCAGGAGACATGGGTTCCGTCCCTGGGTGGGAAGATCCCCTGGAATAGGAGATGGCACCCCTCTCCAGTATTCTTGCCTGGAGAATCCCGTGGACAGAGGAGCCTGGCGGGCTCCATGGCGTTGCAAAGGGTCAGACACGACTGAGCGACTGAGTGCAAACAAAGTGCAAGGGAAGCCCTAAAATCACAAACATCAACTCATGAGGAGATAGAGTTCTCACAGGAAACGGGAAAGTTCAGAGAGATCACGAGATTCCAGAGGACAAGACGGACCGCCAGGGAAGAGCATCAGAGCTCCTGCCATGAAGTCCGTGGGTGAAGTTCACGGAAAGGCCAGCAGCTCAGACTGGGCTGAGCACTGAGGGAGGAACCCAGGAAATGTAGTCACAAAAGTCTATCCGGACCTGAGACAGAAACAAGAACGGGCGTTAGCTGTTTGTTACAGCCACCAGCTTTTTCCCCCTTGCCCAACTCCTACCCTGTGGTCTGAAAAAAGTCAGCATTTCATTCTCCCAGTGTCCCTTGGAGCAAGTGTTGTCACACAACACGCAGCTGGGAGTCTGCTGAGGGGTTTCTGGGCAAGAACCTTCTGTCGTACAAAAGAAGAAAGGCTCGTGGAAAGACATGCCAGCCTGGCCTCCCCTCCTTCCTGCCTTTAAACACTTGTGAACCTGATGGCTGGAGCTCTGGCAGCCACATTGTCACAAAGAGGCAGCAAATCTACACGCTGAAGATGGCCGAACAGGAGAATGCAAAAGCCTCGGGCCTTGCAGACTTTAGAGCCACTGAACCCACCTTGGACCCCCATCCTTCAGCTTCTTGATGAATGAGTGGTAAACGTTCACAAGGCACTATAGCGTACGTCCCCGTGGTTTAAACCACTTACCCTCGGGGCCTGTCACTTGCAGCTGAGTAGACCTTTCTAGGAAAGGACGAGAGACGTGAGAGAAGATCCAGACGCATTGGATGGGATCCGGAAGATCCTAGGGTGTAACAGATGCCCCAGGCGGATACAGTGGGGAAGCATTGGATGGGATCCGGAAGATCCTAGGGTGTAACAGATGCCCCAGGCGGATACAGTGGGGAAGACGAAAAGAAGAAGAAGCAGGGAGAAGTATTTTTAGAGAAAATATTCCTTGTAGGCTGACTAGCGTATGCAGCCTGGTGATCCAGTTGGCTGTGCTGAGCCCTGGTCATGTGAGATTTCACGCGCTGTCATCGTAACTAAGTGAGGAGATGGTGTCAGTCAGCTTGACCACAGTGATCATTTCACTGTGTGTATGTATATCAAACCATCATGCCTTACACCTTAAATGTTCAGGATATGAAATTCCTATTTTAAAAATAAAATAAAATTTTAAATAAAACATTTTTTAGACTTTTTTAAGTAAAGAAACTTTTCCTGATCTTGACAAAGACTTGGTCCATGACTGTCTGGTAGCAATGGTCAGCTACCTATCAGGCAGGAATAACTTATTTTAATTTAAAAGGTTTCTATTTTATATTGGAGTACAGTTGTTTAACAGTGTTATGTTTGCTGTTTGACGTGCACAGCAAAGTGGTTCACTTATATACACACATATATTCACGCTTTTTCAAATTCATTTCCTGTTTAGGTTATTACAGAGTCTGAGCAGAGCTCCCTGTGCTATACAGCAGGTCCTCGTTGGATTTCTGTTTTAAATACAGCAGTGTGCATCGTCCCAACCCCCTGGTCTATCCTCCCCGCCCACTCTTCCTCCCGGTGACCGTACATTTATTCTCTGAGTCTGTGCCTCTGTTTCTATTGTGTAGATAAGTTCATTTGTATCTTTTTTTTTTTTAGATTCCACGTATAAGCGATATCATATGATAATTCTCTTTGTCTGACTTATGGAATAATTTTTTCTTTAAAGGACACACCCAGTACACGCAGATGAATATTCTGAACACCAGGGATGAAAAAGAAAAGCTGTCTCTGTAAATAAACAGATCCCCCGGTGAGTGGTGAGCAGACGGCTCCTTCGCAACCTAAAAAGACCAGGAGACGATGCAGAACCGTCCTCCGAAGGAAAACATCTATGGAAGGAAAACATTTGTTTCCTCAATGCCCAGGCCAATGGTGATGCAAGTGTAAGGGGAAATCAGATTGTCAGATATGGAACGACTAATAAACTGCTCAGAGCCTCGATGGAAGAGCGAAAGCACTCATACACCGACAGTGGCAAAATGAAAAAGTAAATTCAAGAAACAGGGAAAAACCGAAACGAAGGAATGATGAGGAACAAAGAAACCGTAAAACACAGAATTATTCTTGATAATTATCAGCAATGCACTCATAACGTTTAACGTGATTATTAAGAAAAGATTCCTAAAATAGTAGATAATTAAAGTAAAAGGCATTAATAACAGCTGGAAACTAAAATTCTGGAAGACAGTCAGCCAAACGAAAGAGATGAGGATGAAAAAAGAAAGGACTAAGTGGGTGCCAAGTGTCATGTCCTGTTCAAGGGAGGAAATAGACGTGATTAAAATGCAATGTGAGTGGAAAAACCACTTTGATGCTTTTGTTTTAAAACCTTAAAGGACATCTCTGATCCAATGGCCATGACTGTGTGTCCACCGCCGGGGCCCAGGTTCAGTCACTGGTGGAGGAACTAAGACTCCACATGCCACACAGGGTGGTCAAAAAATAAAAAATTTAAGGTTGACCACTAAAGAAATACAAATGAAATGTAAAACTTCTGAGAGGTCTGGTGTCTATTCCAACCCTACTGCTCACTGCTCTGTGACCTTGCGGAGTGACCTCATTCCTCTGAGCCTGGGAGTAACAAACTCCACCTAAAAGACAGCATTACCTCAAACAAAGCTAGTGGAGGGGATGGAATCCCAGTTGAGCTATTTAAAATCCTAAAAGATAATGCTGCGAAAGTGCTGCATTCAATATGCCAGCATATTTGGAAAACTCAGCAGTGGCCATGGGACTGGAAAAGATCAGTTTTCATTCCAGTCCCAACGAGAGGAAATGCCAAAGAATGACAAACTACCATACAATCGCACTCATCTCACGTGCTAGTAAGGCTGTGCTCAAAGTCCTTCAAGCTGGGCTTCCACAGCACATGAACCGAGAACTTCCAGGTATGCAAACTAGGTCTGGAAAAGGCAGAGGAACCACAGACCAAATTGCCAACATTCGTTGGATCATAGAGAAAAGCAAGGGAATTTCAGAAAAACATCTACTTACGCTTCATTGACTACGCTAAAGCCTTTGACTGTGTGTATCACAACAAACTGGAAATTCTTAAAGAGATGAGAATACCAGACCACCCACCTGTCTCCTGAGAAACCTATCTGGGGATCAAGAAGCAATAGTTAGAACCAGACATGGAGAAACCAGCTGGTTCAAAATTTGGAAAGGAGTAAGGCAAGGCTGAGTTTGTCAACCTGCTTATTTAACTTATATGCAGAGTACATCATGTGAAATGCCAGGCTGGATGAACCATAAGCTGGCATCAAGATTGCCGAGAGAAATATCAACAACCTCAGATATGCAGACGGTGACTGCAGCCATGAAATTAAAAGACGCTTGCTCCTTGGAAGAAAAGCTATGACCAACCTAGTCAGCTTATTAAAAAGCAGAGACATTAATTTGCTGACAGAGGTCCATGTAGTCAAAGCTATGGTTTTTCCAGTAGTCAGGCATGGATGCGAGAATTGGACCATAAAGAATTGACGCTTTTGAACGGTGATGTTGGAGAAGACTCTTGAGAGTCTCTTGGGTTGCAAGGAGATCAAACCAGTCAATCCTAAAGGAAAGCAAGCCTGAATGTTCATTGGAAGGACTAATGCTGAAGCTGAAGCTCCAGTACTCTGGCCACCTGATGTGAAGAGCCAACTCATTGGAAAAGATCCTGGTGCTGGGAAATATTGAAGGCAGGAGGAGAAGGAGGCGACAGAGGATGAGATGGTTGGATGGCATCACCGACTCAATGAACATGCGTTTGAGCGAACTCCAGGAGATGGTGAAGGACAGGAAGGGCTGGGTGCTGCAGTCCATGGGGTCGCAAAGAGTCAGACACAACTGAGCAACTGAATGACACCAACCACTCTAATGTCAGAAAGCAAATAGGAACTGAAGAGCCTCTTGATGAAGGTGAAAGAGGAGAGTGAAAAAGCTGACTTGAAACTCAACATTCAAAAAACTAAGATCACGGCATCCAGCCCCATCATTTCATGGCAAATAGAAGGGGGAAAAGTGGAAGCAGTGACCAATTTTATTTTCTCCGGCTCCAAAATCACTGCAGATGGTGACTACAGCCATGAAACTAAAAGATGCTTGATCCTTGGAAAATAACCCATTACAAATCTAGACAGTATATTGAAAAGCAGAGACATCACTTTGCAAGCAAAAGTCCATCTAGTCAAAGCTAATGGTTTTTCCAGTAGTCATGTATGGATGTGAGAGTTGGACCATAAAGAAGGCTGAGTGCTGAAGAATTGATGCTTTTGAACTGTGGTGTTGGAGAAGACGCTTTAGAGTCCCTTGGACTGCAAGGAGATCAAACCAGTTAATCCTAAAGGAAATCAGCCCTGAATATTCATTGGAAGGACTGATGCTGAAGCTGAAGCTCCAATACTTTGGGCACATGATACAAAGAGCCGACTCCTTGGAAAAGACCCTGATGCTGGGAAAGATTGAGGGCAGGAGGAGAAGTGGGTGACAGGCTGAGATGGTTGGATGGAATCACTGACTCAATGGACATGAATTTGAGCAAATTCTGGGAGATAGTGGAGGACAGAGGAGTCTGGTGTGCTGAAGTCCATGGGGTCACAAGTGAACAACAACACCTGTATCCGTATATCTATATGGAGAGAGGGAGAGAGAGATTTATTATAAGGAGCTGGTTTGTGCAATTATGACATCTGACAAGGCCCCCGCTCTGCTGCCAGCAATCTGGAGACTCAGGGAAGCCAGTGGTGTATGCTTCAGCCGAGTCAGAAGGCAGGAGACCAATGTCCCAGCTGGGAGACAGTCAGGCTGGAGAAGTTCCCTCTTACTTGACCATTTTCACTAATCAGGCTTCAACCAACTGGGTGAGGCCCACCCCCACTGGGGAGCTCAATCTGCTTTATTCAGTTCAGTGATTCTAATGTTAATCGCCTCCAGAAATGCCCTCAGAGACACACTCAGAGTGCTGTTAGACCCGATGGCTGTGCCCTCTGTGGCCCAGTCAAGCTACACTAAAGTGAACCATCCATCCCCAGACACAATTGGGGTCAGCACTTCACTTCTGAGTTCCTGGCATCTCGAGCCTGTGCTCATGGCCCCTGAATGATGGGGAGATGAGGCTGTCCACCATGGCCACAGCTGATTTCTTTCCCTGGTGTGATGTCAGAGCCGCCAGTGGCAAACACGGCCCCGTCCGTGAGGCTCCCAAGCCCAACCCACAGCAGGCCCTCCCAGGGACTCCCCAGGGCCGCCCTGCGCTGGGGGACACACCGCCTGAGCTTGGCAGCAGCGAGCGCCGAAGTCATCAAATCAGAAGCCCCAGCTCCCATGAGAGGAGTCCCAGCCAATTCTTCACGAGCCCTCTGTCCACCAGCCGAGTAGCTCCTGAGAGGGCTGGAGGACAGCGGGTCTGGGAGCAAGAAAACCTGCCCCCAAACCCAGCGCAGGCAGCGCTCAGCGCCTCACTGCCTCCCTGTCCTCAGAGCTATTTTACTGGGAAAAGAAGCGGGGATGCTTGTTTTGTTTTCTAAAATCCTTAAGGAGCAAGAATCACACACAGTCTTGTAGGAAATTAAATTTAGAAATGAGATGCCAGGCTTGGCAGAGACCACAGCAGAGCCTCCACCTGGGCCAGACTGACACATCCAGGAGACCACATCACAGTTATTAACCTTTTGCTCCAAAATGTGTGGAGAAAAGCTGCTGGAAACCCAGGGAGAATTTGCCTAAATGACAGTCACAGTTGGAGACCAACACACCTCGAGCGGCAACTGGGAGATGGAAAACATGAGTAGAGGGAAGGAGCGTTAATAGAGCGGCTAACCATCATAAATTAACAGAGGCACGGGACTTCGCATTCCCGTGAAAGAAAGTGCATTCCTTTCGAATGCCAAACAGAGCATGTGTGAGAGCTCCCGGAAAATCTCCATCGGTTCCTAAGGTCAGAAATCACACATATGCAGTAAACACAGAATTAACAGCAGGTGATACTTTTAAAGTTCCGACTTCTTGACAGAGCAGCGTCCACTCCACCCGTCCTGCCACATGCAGGCCGGGCAAGCCCACGTCCTCACCTGCAGAAGGACGGCCATGCCGCCAGCTGCACACCTCTGTGTCCTGAAGACGGAGTACAGTGCAGCGCTGAGTATGGTGCCCAGAGAGCACTCAGGTAACGTCAGCCAGCGTCGCCGGTGTCAGGCGGGATGCACACAGAGTTAAAGAGAAAATGAAACTTCCCATTACCGACTCTTGATACATCTGATAACGAGGGCACTGCTGCTGCTAAGTCGCTTCAGTCGTGTCCGACTCTGCACGACCTCATGGACTGCAGCCCACCAGGCTCCCCCGTCCCTGGGATTCTCCAGGCAAGAACACTGGAGTGGGTAACGAGGGCATTACCTACCAGAAAACATGAACGCAGCCAAAGCAGCTCCCTGAGGACAGTGGATAGCCCTCAGGAATTCTGACAGACGACAAGAGAGAATGAGAGAGCGCTTTCCTGTGAGAAGCGCTCATGGGTAAAGCTTTGTTTATTCAGCGTGTTTCTGAAGTTCGTTCATGATGTTACACATATCAGTGCGTTGACATTTCAGAAATGTGCTGGCTCAGTCTTTTCGAAACTGAAAAGATTCCACAAAACCTTGTGACTTGAAACCCTCCATAATCAATGATAAAAGACGAATCTTTAATAGGCACAATTTCTTTCTGATTTACCTGTATTTTCATTCCTCTTTGCTCTTAGAATTTTATCTTAATGTAATGTATTTTGTGCACATCTTTGTGAAAAATAAGGAAGGGATGGACCTGACCCCAGCAAGTCCCACAGGGGCCACCCACTAAAATATATACATAAACTGAAATGTCATTTTCTATACTTCATAAGACTCTTAATTACCTTTATGTTTGAATTAGGCTATTTTTACAGTTGTCAGCTCACAATCAAAAGCACAAATTTGGGTGTAAATAATTTACATTATACATTTCAATAGAAAGCTGACAGAGAAAGTAAATTTTTGTTGGAACTGCATCTTTTGATGCAATCGATGGGGCTTTTTCCCACTTAATTCTTGTTTCCACGACTGGTTATTTCTTATTGTTAAAAAGGTACAGTGCGCAGCATCAAATTTACTCCCATTTTTTAGGTTTTTAGCATGTTCAGTTCAGTCGCTCAGTCGTGTCCGACTCTTTGCGACCCCATGAATTGCAGCACGCCAGGCCTCCCTGTCCATCACCAACTCCCGGAGTTCACTCAGACTCACATCCATCGAGTCAGTGATGCCATCCAGCCATCTCATTCTCTGTCGTCCCCTTCTCCTCCTGCCCCCAATCCCTCCCAGCATCAGGGTCTTTTCCAACGAGTCAACTCTTCTCATGAGGTAGCCAAAGTATTGGAGTTTCAGCTTTAGCATCATTCCTTCCAAAGAACACCCAGGACTGATCTCCTTTAGAATGGATTGGTTGGATCTCCTTGCAGTCCAAGGGACTCTCAAGAGTCTTCTCCAACACCACAGTTCAAAAGCATTATTTCTTTGGCGCTCAGCTTTCTTCACAGTCCAACTCTCACATCCATACATGACCACTGGAAAAACCATAGCCTTGACTAGACAGACCTTTGTTTGCAAAGTAATGTCTCTGCTTTTGAATATGCTATCTAGGTTGGTCATAACTTTCCTTCCAAGGAGTAAGCGTCTTTTAATTTCATGGCTGCAATCACCATCTGCAGTGATTTTGGAGCCCAAAAAATAAAGTCTGACACTGTTTCCCCATCTATCTTCTATGAAGTGATGGGCCCAAATGCCATGATCTTAGTTTTCTGAATGTTGAGCTTTAAGCCAGTTTTTTCACTCTCCTCTTTCACTTTAATCAAGAGGCTTTTTCGTTCCTCTTCACTTTCTGCCATAAGGGTGGTGTCGTCTGCATATCTGAGGTTGTTGATATTTCTCCCAGCAATCTTGATTCCAGCTTGTGCTTCTTCCAGCCCAGCGTTTCTCATGATGTACTCTGCTGTATATTGTTACCCTGCTTATTTAACTTATATTTAGCATGTTAGCAATAAGCAACTTTTTTCCCCATATGTAGATATAAAGAATCTACCTGCAATGCAGGAGACCTGGGTTCGATCCCTGGGTTGGGAACATCCCCTGGAGAAGGGAAAGGCTACCCACTCCAGTATTCTGGCCTGGAGAATTCCATGGACTGTATAGTCCATGGGTTCGCAAAGAGTTGGACACGACTAAGCAACTTTCACTTTCATATATATGTATGTACGAGTTTTGTTACAGCAATTCCAAAAATCACATAAGATACAATATCAAAAATTCCTGGGAATTCCCTGGTGGTCCAGCGGTTAGGACTCTGAGGTCTCACTGCAGGGTGTATGGGTTCAATCCTTGGTCAGGGAACTGAGATCCTACAAGCGTCATGGCACGGCCAAAAAGAAAAAAATTACTGTTGTGGTCAGCTGATTCGCAGAGCCATGTGCCACCCGGGGCTGGTGTCGCTCATATAGACAAACTCAGATTCAGGGACCCCCGCCCCCCAGTCTGGAACCACCTGCCAAAGAAGACAGGGGAGGTGATGCCCCATCTCGCCACCAGAGGGTGCGCCGGGCCCCAAATGGACAGGAGGGCAGCCGCGCCCCTGCCTGGGGAGGGGCTTGCAGCAGGTTTGGGGGGTCCTTGCACCCGCCCGGGGTTGGGGAGGGCAGGGGCCAGCATCAGAGAGCTCAGTGCTCCTGCCTCCCGTGTATCTGCTCGGGGCTGCGGTGGTCCTGCCTCAGCCCGTGGTCTCCCCACCTCCTGGCTGGAGGCCTGGCCAGCACCCTGCTTTCAGTGGCCCTACTTCTGAAGCTCTGGCCGGGTGTAGGGGGTCCCCAGAGCTGGGTGGACCGCACCTCCACAAAGGCCCCGAGATCCCCTGCTGGAGCAGGGACTATATAAGGTCCTGAACTGGGTCTTCTCTCTGCAGAGCTCCTGCCCCCAAGCTCCAGGGAGGGGTCCCGTGCCCTTTCAGGGAAGAGCAGGCTTCCCAGAGTGACGGACGGAGCCCTGGCATGGCCAGCTAGGCGCCCTGAGTGATCCCGCCGTGGTCCTGCCGAGCCTCTGACCTGTGGCCTCACGTCTGCCTGTGGTAACAGCAGCTCAGTGTGGGGCTAAGCATGGCCCCCAGGCCCTCCAGCCAGCATCACGCCATCCCAGTCTCCCCCAGGGTATGTTCTGAGTCCCTTCTGCCCACCCTCCAACCCTAGGCTGGCAGATGAACCTCAGCCACGATGCCCAGGAAGAGAGGGCCTGGTGGGGGTCTGGAGCCCCACGGACCCTCAGTTCAGGGCGCAGTGCCCCCGACCCAGAGGACCCGAGGACCAGCCTCCCCAAGGTGCAGCCAGCCAGGTCCAGAGCCCTGGCCCGCCACCACCTCCATCACAGCCCAGCCCCGCCTGGGCCCTCGTCGCCTCCCGGGCTGCAGTCTCCCTTCTGCAGAGCGGGCTGTTTACAGCTTCTGCTCGGGAGGCTCACAGGTCGGGGGCTGAAGTGACCTCTGCCGCCTGCAAGTGTCAGGAGCTCAGGACGTGGTGTTTCTCCTGCCCTCGGCTCCCCCAGCCTGGGCCCAGCCAGGAAGGCGCCCAGCATCCCCCAGCCTGGGCCCAGCCAGGAAGGCGCCCAGCGCTTGGGGCACCTCCCTCATCGACCCCGCCCCCCGGGGGCTGTGGGCCACCTCTGACCAAAGAGGCCCCACACCCGGCCCCTGCCTGAAGCTCCCTGCAGCACGAGCCCCAGCCCTGGGAGCAAGGGGCTGGGGGCTCATCCTAGGCCCCCCCGGGGCCCTGAGCTGGTTCTGTGCACAATGGGCCTATGCCACGCTGCCCTGTGCCACGCAGTGCTGCCCGGCCCTGTGCTGACGTGTTGTGTTGCCCTGTGCTGAGTTGCCCTGTGTTGTATTGTGTTGTGCTGTGTTGTATTGTGTTGTGCTGTGTTGTGTTGTGCTGTGCTGTGTTGTGTTGCCCGGCCCTGTGCTGACGTGTTGTGTTGCCCCGTGCCGTGGTGCCCTGGGCTGTGCAGGGCACACAGCCGCCTGCACCACATCTGATCCGCCTGCACAGCCCAGCAGCCTTGGGGGCGCCATCTGCCCACACAGCCCGCAGCTCCATCGCCTGGATGGGCATCTTCCAGGATTTCCTTAGATATTTTAAGGCCTTGGAGCCCCAGATCCTCCACACGGAAAGTACCACGTGGGCGGTTTGCAGACGCTTGGATCCTACAGACGGGAAACACTGACAGCTTAGGGGTGGGGGGCCTGTGACCTCAGACTGGGGCGACCCTGGCAGGACATTCCAGCCTTTTCCTGGGGGAGGGTGACCTGGAGGTGGACAGACAGTCGGACGGCCCGGTGCCTGGCCAGCTGAGACCACAGAGCTGTCAGAACAGCAGCTTGCGGACCAGAGAGCGGGGGATCCAGGACAAAGGATGCACCCCCGGAGGCTCATGGTGCCCCCACCGTGGGCCCTGCTGACTGAGCCCAGTTACCTGGAAATAACTAAAAGCCACAGGGAAGCAGTGAACTGGGCACAGGGGCCCCTCCTGCTCGAGTGGCAGAAGCAGGGCGGTGACCACATGGCTCCTTGCAGCCTCTGATTCCCTCATTTTCAGAGCTGGAGTCCACCCCTCCTCCCGCTGAGAGGCCCTGGCTGCTCCAGAAGGAGGCGGTTTAAGGACCACAGGCTGGGCACAGGGAATGCCGACGGCCCCCGGTCCGCACCTCCCACCTGCGGGCAATCCACTCCCCGCCATGAGCAGAGGAGACCCGTCCCAGGGGCCGCCTGGCCACCTCCGTGTCCCTGACCCGCTCACAGGCGCCTCTGTTCTGGGTCAGCCTCCTCTGGCGGCTCTGCCAGCTCCTTCACTAGCAGATGCCGGGTTGTTTGTGTCTGAAGCTTGTGGAAGTGCCCTCAACACCTGCACACGTGTGATGGAAACGACTGGGTGAGTTTGGAACGTTTCTCCGTCTTTGGGAAGTATCCCTGAACAGATTTAACACAGTCCCTACTCCAGGCTCCGCCCCCCCCCCCCCCCCCCCCGCCCCCGGGAAACGTCCGCGTCTCCTGGCTGTTTCATCGTCTGACACGTCCCTCCGTGGGTTCTAACGAGGAGGCCTGGGGACAATATCTAAACGCTTGCATGTTGAAGACGGTCTGTCAACAGCCACTGTGTGTGCAAGTTACTTGGACAGACGAGACAGCCCAGCTGTGCCCCTTTACTGTCCTAAACAGATCGCTGCAGTTTCTTCCTCCGCATACCATTGCTTTTGAAAAGTCTCAGACAATCTGATTTTTCTTCCCCTGATAGACCTCAGGCATTTTGCCTCACGGTCTGCAGGATTTTTTTCTTGATATACGATAATGTTACAAAAATACATCTCATGCTGGGTCAGTCTCCCTGCGGATGGAAATCCTTTCAATACTTAAGTTTCAGACCTTTTCATGCTAGCTGAGTCGTGTTGGATTTTAATTTTTAACACCTGCTCTCTTCCGATGTTTTGATTTTTTGTTTTTCCAGGAATTCCTTTATATGTATGTTAGCTCCTGTTCTTTCTTTCCTAAATACTTTGATTGAGATATAATTTACATACCATAAAATTCAGTCAATCAAAATGTACAATTCGGGGGAGAGGGGGGTGGTTAGTGCATTTGCCAAGTTGTGCGACCAAACCATCAACATAATCTAATCTTAGGACATTTTCATCAGCCCGGAAGAAACTGCACGCCTGTCCGCAGGTCCAGCCTCTGGACATACGCCCTCTGTCTCTACCGGTCTGCTTGTCCTGACCTTCCGCACAAGCGGAGCCCTACAGTCTGTGCCTCCTATGAGGGACCTCCTCCGCTCAGGGTGCTTTGCAAGGTTCGTCATGTTGTAGCACGTGTCAGGAGGTCACCCTTTTCTGTAGCTCAGTAATATTTCTGTTACTCCGTTCCATCGATACAGCGTATTTTATCGGGGTAAGATCAGGCAGACTCCTGTGATCAGAAACGTGGGGGGCCGTGAAGCGTTGACTCCGGGTCACAAGTCACAAAGCGACTGCAGCAGGCTGGGCTGCGCGTCTGCTCCGTCTGCCAAGAAAACCCCTTGGTTTCTCGGTGTGCTTACCCCGGGGAGGACAGCCGTCTTGCTGCCAGGACAATCGACCGAGCCGTGGCGAGGTCCCCACTGTGGACCCGACTTGCTTCCGAGGGAGTCGGCCACCTGGGAGGAGTTCCTGAGCCCCAGTCCGGCCTTTGAAAGTCAGTGACCCAAACAAGATGGACCACGCGGGGTCCCGGAGCCCAAGCTTCCCCCCCAAGCGCCAGCCCACAGAGCGCGCGGCAGACGTGGCCGGGTGCTGTCGCGTCCACCGTCTGGGCGGCGGCAGGCTGCCCGTCCGTGTCCGCGGGGCTGCAACGCTCCAGCTGGCCCGCTGTTCCGCGGGGTCAGGATCTGACCACAAGCCCTTCCTTTCGCTCACTTCGGCATAAAACGGGTGCCGGGTGCTCGGAACCCGCAGCGGCGCAGACGCACCGCTCACGACCCGCGAGCTGCCCGGGCGCTGATGCCGGGACTGCTCCTCCGACGGACGGCCCTTCCTGCCCTCCTCCTCCGGACTTAACTTCCGGCTCCGGCTCCCCGCTTCCCAGTCTGGGGCGGTCCCAGCCCTCGCTCCGCGGAGAGCTCGCGCGCCGGCGGACTCCACTGTCTGCGCCCCAGCCCCGCGCACCGCCGGCTCAGGGCCTCTGGGCGGCGATCGCGGCTGGGCGTTTGCTGAGCGCGCTGCTCCTGAGCGTCTGCGGAAGTCCTCCCGGCGCTCGGTGTTCTCAGGCCCGCCGGACACCCCCTGCTTCCCCTCTTCCTCCCGCTCCGAGGGCGCCGGTCCCCGAGCTGCCGGCGCGGCCTCCCTGCCACCAGCAGAGGGCCGCCCTGACGCCTGGCTCCCTGCGGACGGTGTCCGTGCGCTCTGGTTCCGCTGCCCTGGTGGACGTGGCGGGTTACGGCATTTGGGGAGAGCCCAGTCCTGTGCCACTTCTAACACATCCTTCCCCCAGACAGGGCATTAGAGAGTTTCAGGACCTTAGAACAAGGAGCATGGCATTGTACCCAGGACCTGGGAGCCAGGAGTCCAGGCTGCGGTGGCGGGACTGTTATTTGGGGAGGGGGGAATATTAAGGAGATAAAATGCTTATAAACCATGTCGACCTCTTATACTATGTGTATGTATAAAACTGGTAGAAGCTAAAACCTAAGAAAAACAGCTGTGTAGAACCCCACTGATTCTTGGATCTGTGTGTGCATGTTAAGTCGCTTCAGTCTCATGTCCGACTCTTTGCAGCCCCATGGATGCAGCCCATGGGGCTGCAAACCAGGTTCCCCCGTCCCTGGGATTCTCCAGGCAAGAGTGCTGGAGTGGGTTGCCATTGCCTTCTCCTCAAGGTACATGAGACTACCAAAAATTTTCAGACAGATTTTTAAATATATATATATATATATGGCCCAGAGAAGGCAACGGCACCCCACTCCAGTCCTCTTGCCTGGAAAATCCCATGGACGGAGGAGCCTGGTGGGCTGCAGTCCATGGGGTTGCTAAGAGTAGGACATGACTGAGCGACTTCACTTTCACTTTTCACTTTCACGCATTGGAGAAGGAAATGGCACCACACTCCAGTGTCCTTGCCTGGAGAATCCCAGGGACAGGGGAGCCTGGTGGGCTGCCGTCTATGGGGTCGCACAGAGTTGGACACGACTGAAGCGACTTAGCAGTAGCATACATATAGCCATTGAAATCTGAAACTTGGTTGATTGGCTTCACAACAAATCTAATGCAAATGAAGAGGGAACAGTGACCCGGAGGGTGGTCTTAGAAAGTCCCCCAGGATCCATCAGACAGGCCAGACAGCAATGTATGATTTCTGCCCCCGAAGGCACACACGCCCATGCTGGGGAGAGGTAACAGGCTGGGAATTTTCCAGAGCTGATAGACTGTTGAAACCTCGGTTTCAGCAAAAATCTCGAGTAAGAGAAAGAAACCCTCTCGGTGAACCTGCAGGAGCCCAACTAGAGGGAGCATGCTGGACCACAGAGTGGGGTGGGGGGCGGGGGCGGCAGGAAAGAGTCTGGATGTAAGAGAGATTCAGGGAGCGGACAGGCCCCTCTGAGTGTGGGGGGCAACGGAGGGGCAGAGTCCAGAGTGCGGCCGAGGCTGGGGCTGCAGCAGAGTGTTGGGGTGATTTACTGGGATGGGAAAGCCGGCAGAGGTGGGGGACTGGGTGGAGAGGAGGGTGGCGGGCTCTCTTCTGGCCTCTGACTTGCATGGGGAGAGCAGATGGGAGGTTGGAGGCCTGGCTGAGCTCAGGAGAGGGACCCAAGACGGGGGGGGGGTCAGCAGCAGGCAGTCTTCACGGACAGGCGGGATGGGGCCACCCAGGGAGGGTGTGTAGACGGACAGAGAAAAGAGAAGCCGCCAGGGACCATGCCCTGGGCCCTCGGAAGCTTAGGAGCCAGCAGAGGGACTGAAGTGAGGGAAGAAGGGGGCATCCTGGATGGAACTGCATCCCCAGAATCCACACATGGGAGCCCTCACCCCATGGGGACCTGACCTGGAGACGAGGTCTTCAGGAGGTCATCAAGGTTAAATGCAGTCATGGGGTTGGGCCCTAACCCAACAGGACAGGGACCTCACAGGAAGGGGAGGACAACAGGGGCGCGTGCTCGGAGGGGAGGCCGTGTGAGGACTCGGAGGGGAGGCCACGTGAGGACGTGGAGGGACGGGTGGAGGAGAAACCCCCCTTGCCGGCACTTTGACCGTGGGCTTCCAGCCTCCGGGACTGTGAGAAGTTCGCTTCTGCTGTTTACACCCCAGTCTCGGGTATCTGTGGCGGGCCCAGCAGGCTGAGACCGAAGGGAACCACGACCACACAGGGCCAGCACCCAAAGTGGGGAGAGGGCCCCAGTGGACACCCCGCAGAAACCCCCGAATGGTTCCTCAAGGAACAGCCTCACAGGAGGCAGCCTCAAGCCCATCTTTAGGGAGGAAGCGTCTTCCCAGCTCTTGTGGACACAGCGGAGAGGCAGCCGCCCCGCAGGGACCCAGTGACTTCTGTGAGGCGCTGGGCCAGCCCCCACCATCCTGGGTGACTGCGTCTTTCAAAAGTGGCTGCACAGGGTGCCCCCTCCCCGCCCCGTCCTCCCAGCACCTTGTCCGGAGGGAGAGTATCTGTGCCCTCCCCTGACCTGGGCAGGCCTGGTGATGGCAGAAGTGATGCTCCAGGACTGGAAGCCCTTCCCCGCATCCCCCAGGCTCACCCACTCCTGGACCAGCCACCCTGCTGCCCGGAAGCCCAAGTGGAAGGCAGAAGAGAGGCCCTGGCTCACCAGCGAGTGAACCACCGGAAGCAGATCCTATAGCCGCCTGCCGAGCAGCCTAGGCCGAAGCCACGTGGACCGACATGGAGTGACCCTCCCTGCCCAGCCCTGCCCACGCGGCAGACCTTGAGCCAGATACCCGATCACTGCCATGGAAACTTCGGCCACACTCCGCCCGTGGCCAGTCAGCCCAGAGCTGTGCTAAGTCGCTTCAGTTGTGTCCAACTCTTTGCAACCCCTTGGAGTAGATTCTCCAGGAAAGAACACTGGAGTGAGTTGCCATCTCCTCCTCCAGGGGATCTTCCCGACCCAGGACTCGAACCCCAGTCACTTCAGTCTCCTGCATTGGCAAGCGGGTTCTTTACCACTAGCCCAGAGCAGAACCCAGTTACTCTGCAGAGGGCAACCAGAGATCCCAGGTCATCCCTGTGTCCTGAGTCATCACTGGGGTGCCCTGTTTCTCTCTCAAAAGTGTCCTGGCTTGGAGGGTGAGCTGTGAGGTCATCATGTCCATGCAAAATCAGAGAGCCCACCGAAGTGGCTCCTTCCTGGGAGGGGATCAGGACCTTGCGATCGGGCAGGGCTGGGCAAGCTCCCATCCTGTTCTTTGAAGGGTGTATGAAGAACCAAATATGAAAAATGTCCCATTATATCATAATTTGGTTTCTGGAATCTTCTTTTCTGGTTTGTGCTTAATCGAAGGTCCTTCAGGGAGGGGTGAGCTGAGTCCAGGAAAGGAGGGGGCTTCTTGGAGGGCTGGATGGGGGGCTCCATCCTCCCTGCATGTGGAGCAGTGTTGGGGCTCCCCCGGAGGGTCTCAGCAATGTGGCAAGGCAGCCCAGCACCTCCGGAACCCAGCACATGTGGGTCCCGGGTTCTGGTGGGAGCCCTGGGTGGTCCAGTCCTGGGTAGCACCCATGTCTCAACCAGATCACAGGCTGCAAAGTGAGACAGGCTGTCCAGGCCTGTGCAGGCATGGTCCTTCCCCTGCCCCGAGCCCCACCCCCTGCCCTGAGCCCCACCGCCTGCCCCGAGCCCGCCCTCTGCAGCTCCCGACTGGGGCCCCACCCACCCATAGGGCACCCAGAGGCCCACAGCTGCAGGGCACCCAGACCATCAGGCCTCCTCCTGGAGGCAGGGGCTTCCTCCCCAGGTACGCCACAGTAAGTCAGAAAACTGGGACCTCGTGAGCTGCCCTGAGGTTATAGATCCCCCTTCAAGGGACCCCAGCGAGCCTGTTGACACACACCCCACCCCACCGCTGCCACCCCAGGGAATTCTGCAGCCCCACCTGCCTCCCCACCCAAGACAGCACTTCAGGGGGCTCCGGGCTCCTCTCCAGGTGTCCCTCTCTTGACGACACTTTCCTCTCGGGTTCCAGAATCCTCTCTCCCCACCATGCTGGCCGACCTGTAGGAGCACTTGTCCTTGGGAGTCCCCACCCTGCCACACCTTTATAGACTGCCCCTCGACTATGTCTCCTGCAGTGTACTTAATCTGAATGCAAACCTCTTTCCTCTGGGACCCTGAGAGATCTAAGGTCTCTGGGGATTTTGAGGAAGGTCCAATATCAGAAACAGATTAATGCAAATCCCGTAAGATTAGATTACAGGACAAAAAGCATATAATTCTCTCAGGTTATGCAGAGAGAGCACTGACTTAACACCTATTTATGACATTTAAGATTTAAATAAAGATTTAATACTTAGTTGTGACTTTTTCAAAAATCTCTCAGCAAATTAGGAATAAAGCCAAAGGAAATACTCCTGACTTGATAAATTCACTGAAAGCCCACCACAAAGGTATATTTAGGTAAACAGAGTGGTGGCTTAGCAAGAGGGAGGTTGATCAGGCAAAGCACAGAGCATGTTTCACGGTCTATTCTGAGGGTGGGGACAGACAAAAGATAAAGATAGAAACGTTAAATTCACTGTGGACGGTGACTGCAGCCATGAAATTAAAAGACTCTTGCTCCTTGGAAGAAAAACTACAACAAACCTAGATAGCATATTAAAAAATAGAGACATTATTTTGTCAACAAAGGTCCATATAGCCAAAGCTACGGTTTTTCCAGTAGTCAGGCATGGATGTGAAAGCTGGAACATAAAGCAGGCAAGAACTGATGCTTTCAAATTGTGGTGTCAGAGAAAACTCTTGAGACTTCCTTGGACTGCAAGGAGATCAAACCAATTCTAAAGGAAATCAAGCCAGAATTGAAAGGACTGATGCTGAAGCTGAAGTTCCAATACTCTGGTCACCTGATGTGAAGAACTGACTCCTTGGAAAAGACCCTGACGCTGGGAGAGATGGAAGGCAGGAGGAGAAGGGGACAACAGAGGATGAGACGGTTGGATGGCATCACCGACTCGATGGACATGAGTTGAGCAAGCTCCGGGAGTTGGTGATGGCAGGGAGGCCTGGTATGCTGCAGTCCATGGGGTCACAAAAGGGTTGGACACGACTGCGCGACTGAACGACAACAAAAACTAAGACAAAGTAAAGACAGGACCGCGCCTGAGCACGGCTGTTTCCACAGGGTTCAGTCCTGAAGCCACTCTCCGCGCGCCGGCGTGTGATGAGGCGGTGAGTGTCCGCGTGCCGGCGTGTGATGAGGCGGTGAGTCTCCGCGTGCTGGAGTGTGATGAGGCGGTGAGTCCCTGTGTGCTGGCGTGTGAGGTGGAAGTGAGTCTCCGTGTGCTGGCGTGTGATGAGGCAGTGAGTCTCCGTGTGCTGGCCTGTGATGAGGCAGTGAGTCTCCGTGTGCTGGAGTGTGATGAGGTGGTGAGTCTCCGTGTGTGCTGGAGTGAGTCTCCGTGTGCTGGAGTGTGATGAGGAGGTGAGTCCCCGTGTGCTGGCGTGTGAGATGGAAGTGAGTCTCCGTGTGCTGGAGTGTGATGAGGCGGTGAGTGTCCGCGTGCCGGCGTGTGATGAGGCGGTGAGTGTCCGCGTGCCGGCGTGTGATGAGGCGGTGAGTCCCCGTGTGCTGGCGTGTGAGGTGGAAGTGAGTCTCCGTGTGCTGGCGTGTGATGAGGCAGTGAGTCTCCGTGTGCTGGAGTGTGATGAGGCGGTGAGTCTCCGTGTGTGCTGGAGTGAGTCTTCGTGTGCTGGAGTATGATGAGGAGGTGAGTCCCCGTGTGCTGGTGTGTGATGAGGCAGTGAGTCTCCGTGTGCTGGAGTGTGATGAGGAGGTGAGTCCCCGTGTGCTGGAGTGTGAGGTGGAAGTGAGTCTCCGTGTGCTGGAGTGTGAGGTGGAAGTGAGTCTCTGTGTGCTGGCGTGTGATGAGGAGGTGAGTCTCTGTGTGCTGGAGTGTGATGAGCAAGTGAGTCTCCGTGTGCTGGCGTGTGATGAGGCGGTGAGTCTCCGTGTGTGCTGGAGTGAGTCTTCGTGTGCTGGAGTATGATGAGGAGGTGAGTCTCCGTGTGCTGGAGTCTGATGAGGAAGTGAGTCTCCGTGTGCTGGAGTGTGATGAGGAGGTGAGTCTCCGTGTGTGCTGGAGTGAGTCTCCGTGTGCTGGAGTGTGATGAGGAGGTGAGTCTCCGTGTGCTGGAGTGTGATGAGGAGGTGAGTCTCCGTGTGCTGGAGTCTGATGAGGAAGTGAGTCTCCGTGTGCTGGAGTGTGATGAGGAGGTGAGTCTCCGTGTGTGCTGGAGTGAGTCTCCGTGTGCTGGAGTGTGATGAGGAGGTGAGTCTCCGTGTGCTGGAGTGTGATGAGGAGGTGAGTCCCCGTGTGCTGGAGTCTGATGAGGAAGTGAGTCTCCGTGTGCTGGAGTGTGATAAGGACATGAGTGGGAGGTGGGTGGGGGCCAGCGTCCACTGCTGGGTGGGGATTTTCAGATGAGCAGGAAGAGGAGTTCAGAACAACCGTGTGTTGATGGATCTGAGGTGGAGACACCAGCAGGAGCAGGAACTTGAGTGTAGTCATCAGAGATGCAGGTGGGCATGTGTGGACACATGCACATATGTGTGCGTGTACACCGGTTAGCACACACGTGTTTTCCCTGCTGTGTCAGCCGAGAGGGCTGAGAAGCAGCAACATCCCAGCAGCAAGCAGCCCCTCACCAGGGCCCAGATCTCAGTTTCTAACAGGATTCTCCAGCAGGAGGAACCAGGGCTCCCTAGAGAAATGGCTGATTCTAGGGCTGGGGCAAAGAACATCCCAGAGAACCTGCAGCTCCCTGTCATGCCAGGAAAGTGTCAGCAAGCTCCAAGCATGTCCCAGACACAAGAGACAGCCAAATGGCTCCCAGCGACCAAGACTGGAACAATTTGAGCAATAGAATAAACAGTGCAGGGTTCTGATCCGAAGCATAAAATAAACACCCGAAGTACACAGCCATATGGACCCATGATCAAATAAACAACAGAAGACAAGATACAGATCGCCCTGTGCAAGCAAGCGGCCTTCCCGCGACAGAAATTGCGTCTCCCCCACATCCTCTGCGTGCTTCCTGTTGCCTCCTAGGCCTTCCCCGAGTTCCAAAGGCTAAATTTAATCAGAGAAGTGAGAAAATACAAAAAGAAAGGAAAACAAACAAGACAAAATAATAGTAATAGTTTAGTCGCTAAAGAAAGTCTAGGGCCTTTGGTTCTTCAAGGACGATGCATGACTGCCTTAGCCGTGTCTTTTGAGCTGTTTGGCAGACGCTGAAACCCCCACCAGGTGGGAGCAGTTAACTGCATGCCGCCCACAAGCACATGGACCTCAGGCCGGTGGGAACCAGAAGGACCAGCTGACCGGAGATGTAAGGCTCAGCCAACATCCCAGTCACAAGGCCAAGTGCCAGCTGTGTACAGCTGGGTGAGAGAGACGAGTATCTCCTCCCTGTTTTCCCCAGGTGATCTCCGAGCAAAGCTGGGAAAGGGGTCGCTGGTTCACTGGGCCGTGAGTCCACCTTCTCACCGGGTCAGCCGGCTTCCCCAGCACAGCTGTCTTTCCTCTTCCCCAGTTTGGAATTTGAGAGACAAGAATCCCTTGTCTCTCAGTTTGGAATTCTTGAGTGACAAGCAGCTGAACCTGAGCTGGGTCACACCTGCAGAAGAATTCCACATGGTTTATGTAGAAGCTCAAGGAGGCAGAAGGCGACCCCCCAGCCCTCGGGTGGCTGCAGCGTGGCCTCCTTCCAGAGGACAGTGTGCAAAGTGGGGAGAGAGGCACTCAACCAAGGAGACCTCTGAGAAGCACACCTCAGCCTGATAATCGGGACCAATGTCCCAGGTCACACGTCACAGTGACACTGAGTCCCCATGAAGAGAAGTGGTGGAAATGGCTCATTCCCTCTGTACGCTTCCTCCCCAAGCCGGTGACCACAGGGTAACCATGAGGAAGACATCAGACTAACCCCACTTGAGGGCCATTCTACAAAATACCTGCCAAGTCTTCCTCAAGGGCGTCCGGGTCAGGGCAAGTGTGAGAACGGTCTCCCCACAGAGTGGCCAGGGCAGTGTGGGGTCCGCATGGACGGCAGAGTGCTCTGCCGTATAAACCTCGGAAGCCTGAACAAAGCAGAGACTTCAGTTAACAGCGAGGTATCGATACTGGTTCCCTGGTCATGACAAACGTCTCTTTAAGGTGCGATGTTAACGTTAGGGGAACATTCGGCACAGGGTAGACAGGAATTCTGTGCTGTTTCTGCACCTTTTCTGTAACTCTTAAAACTATTCTAAAATAAACAGGCCATTTTTTTTTAATCGCATTTACTACGGCATCATTGAGACCCATCCCCTACAAGATCCGGAACAAGAAAGGGGTGGGGAGCCAGCCCCCTCCCTCCTGTTCCCCACCCCCAGCTCCAACCAGGGCCCACCCACCCCAGCTCAGCTCATGAGAAGTTGCAGAGCTTGAAGTCCACCGAGGGGCTTTCCGGCCAGGCTCCCAGGCCAAGACCAAGGCCAGAGGCTGCAGCGGGCAGGACGAGGCAGCCAGGAGCCCAGCCCTACTAGTGAGCCACTAGCAAGAGTCGGACACGACTGAAGTGACTTAGCAGCAGCAGCAGTACCGGGGCTTTCAGCCTACGCTCACAGGGAGCTGCGCGGGGCATCGCTTCATGTGTATACCTGGTTTTAGAGTCAGGGTTCATCCTGGCCTCGTGACGGGAGCTGGGCAACCTTGCTTGTGCTTCTTTCATCTTTCTCTTTTCTGAGACAATTTATCCAGAAAAGGAATCAACTGATCCTGTAAAGTTTGGTTGAGTCCCCTGTAGAGCCGGCTGGGCCTGGGTAGGTCTTGGGCGGGCTGGCAGTCTGCCCGCCATTTCCGCTTCCTTGGCGCTGATTTGTGCTCGAGCTCCCTCTTTCCTCTCGGGCCGGTCTTAGTCCTTCACGTGTCTCACGTATGCCCGCTGCCCCCCCAGGTCTTCAGATTCATCGTCTGCAATGGCGGCGCTGCGCACAGGCCTCCTCTAATCTGGAGCCTATTGTGTTTCATCAGCTTCTCTCTAAGGACCGCGCAGCTGGATCCTGCGGATCTTGGCACGTGCTGTGAACACCATTTACTCCTAAGAGCGTCTGATTTCCTCTCCACCCGGCAGTCCCGAAGCGGCCAGAAGTGCGGTCGCGTGGGGAACTTGAGAAGTGCCGACTCACCTGCCCTCCGTTCCCCCATTTTACAGATGGAGAAACTGAGGCACGGAGCCTCCCCACGACTTGCAGAGGTCCTGCAGGGCAGTTGACCAACCCCTGGGGTGTGGGGGGCGGGGTGAGCCTTCTCCTCCGCCCCTTTGGGGAAGCCTGCGGGGTCCCTTCCCAGCACACGATTTGTAAATGTGTAAAATAAAAGGTTTCGTGCCGCAGAGCAAACCACTTACACTGAAATGCAGCTGCCGAAACAGCAGCAGGTGTAGCTGCTTATGCAGTGACGGATGAGGCTTCTCGCTGGTGTATTAATGGAGACCCAAAGACGGGTCTCATGACCACCAGTATTGAAACCCCAACCAGTGCTTCTGAGACCCTGGACCCCAGGTGGGGAGGGGGCTCTTCCTGCCGGCACAGGTGAGCACTCAGCTTCGGCAAGGGAGGGGCTTCCCAGGTGGCGCTGCTGGGGAAGAACCCGCCTGCCCGCGTGGGAGACGTGAGAGACCCAGATGTGATCCTGGGTCGGGAAGATCCCCGGAGAAGAAAATGGCAACCCACTCCAGTGTTCTTGCCTGGAGAATCCCGCGGACAGAGGAGCCTGGAGGGCTAAAGCCCATGGGGCCGCAAAGAGTCAGACATGGCTGAGCGACTGAGCACACACTGCGAAAATAAAAGGTGGCACGTTTCCCATCCAAGTTCATGGACGCCCTGAATTCCATCCTCGACGCGGCCCAGCTCAGCAAGTCGGTAACAGTTTGCACCTGAGGGCTGCGACCAGCCGGCTCCTCTTCCTCCAGCCCGAAGTGTTCTCAGACGATGGTCATCTGAGCCCGGGGCGGGGTCCCTCCTTCCCGGCGCCTTGAGGGGTGGGGGGGGACACCGTCCCTGATTCCTTTCCGTCCCCACTGACCGCTCCCTGCAAACAGGTTTCCCGGGGCAGGGGCGGGGGGTGGGGGGCGAGTCATGGAGCAAGCTTCCTTCCGTTTTGTGGCTGAGTTCGCTGTCCTCCCCTCACGCGCGCTCCTGGGTCCACAGCGCTTTCCTTCTGCAGACTCGGCTCCACTCCACGCGTCATAGTTGCTGTCAGGACGCCGGATATCAACCTGACTTGTGCTCTTTGGTTAGAAGCCTTCTTCTCTTTGGGGGAAACTGCTAGAATTTTCTTTTTGTCTCCAACATTTGGAAACAGAAACATGCCTGGACTCCTTTACCTCCCCCATCAGCATCTGAGTCCTTGAATCCTTCCAGCTCGGATCCCGAAAACGTCTCCTGTGTTTTCAGATGCTCCCCACCCCACCTGGACTCCTGGGTCCCGGGGTCGGCATCTCCCCTCTGCCCTCGGTGTGTATTTCCCGATCTTGGCTCCCCACAGTTTCTGCCTCTCTGATGCTTTCCCAGCCCTGCAACCTGCCCGTGGGCTCGGCCGCATCCATCCTGCTCTCTGTCCTCTCTGTGGTCTGATTCACGTTGACAGTCATAGCCGTCACACCTAACATCTCCACTCCGGTCTTTCTCTCATGATTTTGTGCTCGCTTCTTATTGACACTCTCCTCCTAACCCCACTACTGCTGCTGCTGCTGCTAAGTCGCTTCAGTCGTGTCCGACTCTGTGCAACCTCACGGACGGCAGCCCACCAGGCTCCCCCGTCCCTGGGATTCTCCAGGCAAGAACACTGGAGTGGGTTGCCATTTCCTTCTCCAATGCATGAAAGTGAAAAGTGAAAGTGAAGTCGCTCAGTCGTGTCCGACTCTTAGTGACCCCGTGGACTGCAGCCCACCAGGCTCCTCCGTCCATGGGATTTTCCAGGCAAGAGTACTGTAGTGGGGTGCCATTGCCTTCTCCGCCTAACCCCACTAGATCCAGTTTAATCTTAGGCGCATTTCACACTCTTGGCCCACCTGTTCCACCTAGTGCCTGACTCCGGGGGCATCGTGGGAAGCTGGCACCGCTTCCTGAAGTCGTGTCCTGGCTCCGTAGGGCTGCCCCCGCTGCTCGCCGGCCCCAGAGCCCAGGGAGGGCAGTGACGCGCCCACCTGCGATGTTGTGACTTCTGATAATCAGAGAAACACATACACGTTCAGGCTTTGTCCCATTTCTGGCGCAGAGCTTCCAAAACCCTCCACGTTTCCTAAGAGACTGATCAAGTCTGTCGTCTGAATGAGTTGACTTCGGAAGCGTGGTGTCAGGAGAACCAACCATGTGATAACAGCTCCCCGCCCCCGCAGCCTGGCCACGTGTGCCCTTGAAGGGCATGCCCGCAAAGGCCTTGCTCCCACTGCCCGCTGCCCCCACCCCCATGGAGCTGACCTCTTTCTCAGGGGCTTCCCTGGGGTCTTGCTTGGTGTTAACTTTCCCCTACGTCCATCCTTCCTGCTTTCTGTGGTTTCCTGGAGTTGACGGAGGAGGAGCCCGCCTAAACCATGAATCCAGACAGGATGGGGAAGACAGGCTCTGGGGGTACCCGCATGGGCAAGGCTGTGGCCCCTCTTGTGCCGTCTGAAGCTTCGCCAGCTAACGATGTCTGTGCCTCCGCACAGCAGGCCCCTGCAGCTAGTTCCAGGCACTTGCCCAGACAGGACCGCAAGGGTGAAGTGCCCCCATCCTGCAGCAGGACCTGGGCATAGATAAGGGGGCCTGCTGAGGGGGCCTGATGCACCGGGAGCGTGGCTGAGACCACCCCCTCCCAACACACACACATGCACACACACGTTAACTTCACGCCCTCCTCCCACGCCTGCTGTGGGGCATTTTCCACAACCGGATTAACTGGGAGATGGGAAGGGAATCCAGGGCAGGGCCCTCAATAAACAAATCAGAGCCCAGAGCTTAGCAGGTGCCATTCTCCTTCTCACTGTGACTGGAGTCCTGAGCTGCAATCCTGCTGCGGGTGTACGCAATCAGGGTCTCCAGCGACAGGTGGAAACCCCCCTCCTGTCCCCCCTTCCTCCCCGAGGACCAGGCACCTCCAAGGCCAGCGCCGCTGCAACTGGGGGGCTGGGCTGGGCAGAGAGCAGCCCCAGGTGTGGGAGGACTGGGCTGGCAGAACTGGGGATGGCACCTGGCAAGGGAGGGGAGAAGGAGCCCAGGACCCCCCCACCAGGACTCCCCTCCAGGACAGAAGAGCATGGCTGCACACCCCGTAGGCCCCGGCCCAGTGCCCGAGTGTCGTGGGCTGAACCATGTCCCCCAGCTTCATCAGTGGAGTTCCAGCCCCCATGAGACTATTTGGAGATGGAGCTGTGAAGTCGGGAGGGCAGCCCCGACTCGGCAGGGCTGGTGTCCTTACAAGAAGAGGAACAGACACCAAGCTCAAGTTCCCTCCCCTGTGTGCACACTGAGAAGACGCGGGCCTGTCCCCCGAGGGGAGAGGTCTTCCTAGAGAAAAGCAGCTGGGATTTAAGCCACGCAGTTGTGGGATCTTGGCCGCAACATCCCTGAGGCCACTGCAGCCCCCAGGGCGGCTCCACACTTTGCCCCCAGACCGAACTCCTCTCCTAAGTCAGCCCGCCCTCGCCTGCCCTGAGGCCCCTGCAGCCCCAGCTGGGTCCTGGCAGGGCTGACTCTGGCTGACTCAGAGGACGTGCCGCCCCACCCCAGGAACGCAGCCTCCCGCCCCCTCCCATCCCCTCTACAGGGCAGAGGACGCCCGTGGTACAATAGGCCTTCTGTCCCTCGGCCAGGTGACCCCAGGCTGACATGGGAGCTGGAGGGAGGGCAGCCTCGGGCAGGCGGGGCAGGGGGTGCAGGGCGGGTCCCTCCTGCTGCAGGGCCCAGGCCGCAAGGTCCAGGAGACAAGGATAACGTGGACACGCCTCCCTGAGCTGCAAACATGGCTTCTCCAATCACTGTTCACCCATAGTCACGTGACGCCAGAAGGAGGCACAGGGGACTCTGGGGGTGGAAACTCGCCTTGATCTGGGTGAGGGTTATACAGGGCCATGTATTTGTCAAAAGTCATCAAACTGCACAATTGGGTCAACACATTTTACTGTATGTAAAGCATACTTCAGAAGCACAGAATCAAAAAAGAGTTGTTTAAAAAACCAGAAAATACAGGCGACCAGAAGACAGTGAATGTCTGTGCCTTGTGGAGGTAGTGAATGTCTGAGCCCATGGCTGGGAGAGCAGGCACACTGGCCTAGCCAGACTCCTCTCTCCAGCGGGGACGCGTACATGACGACCTCAGACCACACACGGGCCTTGAAGCCTGCAAACTTCTATCAAGAGGAAAGCCTGAGTGTGTTTCTACTATGTCTGCCACCATTTTTTTTTTAACAACTACACACTTCATACTGTGCATAAACCAAAATCTTTTTCAACAAGTTACTTACCGTTCTGGGGCTTTTCTTTCAACACTCTCAGTTGTTGCTGTTCAGTATCTCAGTCCTGTCCAACTCTTTGCAATTCCCTGGACTGCAGCACACCAGGCTTCCCTTCCTTCACCATCTCCCAGAGCTTACTCAAACTCATGTCCACTGAGTCAGCGATGCCATCCAACCGTCTCATCCTCTGTTACCTCTTTTCCTCCTGTCTTCAATCTTTCCCAGCATCAGGGTCTTTTCCAATGAGTTGGCTCTTCACATCAGGTTGCCAAAGAATTGGAGCTTCAGCTTTAGCATCAGTCCTTCCAATGAATATTCAGGACTGATTTCCTTTAGGATTGACTGGTTTGATCTCCTTGCAGTCCAAGGGACTCTAAAGCGTCTTCTCAAGCACCACAGTTCAAAAGCATCAATTCTTTGGTGTTCAGCATTCTTTATGGCCCAACTCTCACATCCATACATGACCACTGGGAAAACCACAGCTTTGACTAGACGGACTTTTGTCGGCAAAGTGATCTCTCTGCTTTTCAATACACTGTCTGGGTTTGTCATAACATTTCTTTCAAGGAGCAAGTGTCTTTTAATTTCATGGCTGTAGTCATGGTCCACAGTGATACTGGAGCCCAAGAAAATAAAATCTGCCGCTGTTCCACTCTTTCCCTTCTATTTGCCATGAAGTGATGGGGTCAGATGCCATTTAATTTTTTCAGTGTTGAGGTTCAAGTCAGCTTTTTCATTCTCCTCTTTCACCTTCACCAAGAGGCTCTTTAGGTCCTCTTCACTTTCTGCCATAAGGATGGTGCCATCTGCATATCTGAGGTTATTGATATTTCTCCCAGCAATCTTGATACCATCTTGTGCTTCATCCAGCCTGGCATTTCTCATGATGTACTCTGCATAGAAGTTAAATAAGCAGGGTGACAATATACAGCCTTGACATACTCCTTTCCCAATTTTGAACCAGTCAGTTGTCCCATGTAAACTTTTAACTGATGCTTCTTGACCTCCATGTAAGTGTCTCAGGACATAGGTGAGGTGGTCTGGTATTCCTATCTCTTGAAGAATTTTCTACAACTTGTTGTGATCCACACAGTCAAAGGCTTTAGTGTAGTCAATGAAGCAGAAGTAAATGTTTTTCTAGTAACTCCATTGCTTTCTCCATGATCCAATGAATGTTGGCAACTTGATCCCTGGTTCCCCTGACTTTTCTAAATCCAGCTTATACACCTGGAAGTTCTAAGTTCACATACTGCTGAAGCCTGGCTTGAAGGATTTTGAGCATAACCCTCCTAGCGTGTGAGATGGGTGCAACTGTGCGGTAGTTTGAGCATTTTCTGGCATTGCCATTCTTTGGATTTGGAATGAAAACTGACCTTTTGCAGTCCTGTGGCCACTGTTGAGTTTTCCAAATTTGCTGGCATATTGAATGCAGCACTTTAATAGTCTTTTAGGATTTTCAAATCCTATTAGGATCCGAAAATCCTAAATCCTAAAATCTTTTAGGATTTGAAGTAGCTCAGCTGCAATTCCATCACCTGCACCAGCTTTATTTGTAGTGATGCTTGCTAAGGCCCACTTGACTTCACACTCCAGAATGTCTGGCTGTGGGTGAGTGATCACACCATTGTGATTACCTGGGTCACTAAGACCGTTTTTGTACAGTCCTTCTGTGTATTTTTGCCACCTCTCCTTACTCTCTTCTGCCTCTATTAGGTCCTTACATAGTCTGTTCTTTATTGTGTCCATCTTTGCATGAAATATTCCCTTGGTATCTCTAATTTTCTTGAAGAGATCTCTGGTCTTTCCCATCCTGTTGTTTTCCTCTGCTTCTTTACAGTGTTCATTTAAGAAGACTTTCTTATCTCTCTTTGCTATTCTCTGGAACTCTGCATTCAGTTGGCTTTATCTTTCCCTTTTTCCCTCGCCTTTTCTTCTTTTCTCAGCTATTTGTAAGGCCTCCTCAGACACCACTTTGCCTTCTCGCATTTCTTTTTCTTTGGGGTGGTTTTGGTCACAACCTTCAGTGTTATGAACCTCCATCCATACTTCTTCAGGCACTTCAACTACCTAATCTAATCCCTTGGGTCTACTTGTCACTTCTACTGTTTCCTGGTGGCTCAGATGGTAAAGCATCTGCCTGCAATGCAGGAGACCTGAGTTCAATCCCTGGGTTGGGAAGATCCCCTGGAGAAGGAAATGGCAACCCGCTCCAGTATTCTGGCCTGGAGAATTCCATGGACAGAGGAGCCTGGTGAGCTACAGACCATGGGGTCACAACGAGTCAGACACAAGTGAGCAGCTAACACACACACACTTTCCCATTCGCATGTTGGGCCTCTTTCAACCTGCGGGGCGCTCATCTTCCAGGGTCATCTTCTTGCTTTTCGTACTATTCATGGGGTCCTCAGCTAAAAGTACTGGAGGGGTTTGCGATCAGTCTTGCAGAAGACCGCATTCTGTCAGAAGTCTTCACTCGGTCCCATCCGTCTCGGGTGGCCCTGCATGGACCACATGGTTCATGGCTCATGTTACGCAACCCCTTTGCCAGGACAAGGCTGTGACCTGTGAAAGGGAGCATTCTAAGTAGTACTGCCATAAACACCAGGGCAGCTTGATCTCTGAGCACATTCTAAACTCCTGCCTTGAGATATAGTCCCAGGATTGGGATTGCTAGGGCAAAGTCACTCGCATTTTAAAACTTTCTTGCGCTTGTTCAAAGACCAGCTGGAAAGCAGAGATTTTGACAGGTTTTGCTTTGTTTTTTTTTTGTCTAATCTCTCATTTTATCTTTACAACCCAAAGGAGGCCGAGCCTAGAGGCAGCATCAGGAACATCATCCCACTTTGGATTTGAAGCTAAATGATCAGCTGCAGACCAGAAAGCAAATAACAAAAAGTAAAGATAATTACTGGATGTCTGCTTCTGAGGGGGAAAGGGTGGGTCCCATGCAGAAGGCCATCAGTCCTGAAGCCAGCCGCTGAGAGAGGCACACTCGTTACAGAAATCCTACAGCAGAGCCAGGGAGCTGTGGGCGCCCTTAGGACTAAATGGGCTGCAATTCTGAAGACAGGAGAATGGTCCATGTGGGCAGATAGTTCACAACCGTCTCGCTCCCGGGGGACACCTGTCAGTCTGGGCGCCCAGCCAAGGCCTGGGTTTGCCCCAGCAGCTGAGGAGAAGAGGAATCAGCCACACTCTGCACAGTCGGGGAGCATAAGGGCCAAACGAGAGACTTCAGGGGCCTCAAACCCATCACCGGCCTCCCACCAGCCCCATTCCAAAGCATTTGCAGAATCGAGTCGCTGTATTTGGGAGGAGGCTGACCTGCAAGCTCTCAGAAGAATCTCTGAAGAGGCCAGTCCCCACCCAGGGAGGCCCCTTCTGCCCCAGGTCACGGCCACTCCAGCCGCAGGATCCGCCTTCCTCCAGCCCTATAACTGCCGGACGGTTTGCTCCCAGGCGGCTCTGATCGGACCAACTCTCACACAGGTAACAGCTGCAACTTCTGGACACAGAGACAACTGTCCAGCAGCACCAGAGAGCAGCCAGAACCAGGCGGACGCCGTAGGGGACCGACCCGGGGGAGAGGGAACAGCTGGGGGTCCGGGTTCAGAGGGCAGCCCCATCCGGGCCCAGCAAGGTGGCTGGAGCCACGCTGCACATGGGGGCTTACTGCCGGGAAGAACCAGAGGACAGAGTGCCCACAGCAGCTAGAAAGTGAGGACACGTCCCAGAAAAGAGAGGGAGCCACAGACAGGGAGCCCGGGCCACTCCCTAATAAACTTGTCTCAAGCCTCTGGCTGGTCTGTGAGCTGAGCTGACCCGCTCCAAGGAGCTCAGCGACAGGACAGAGCTTCCCACCAACCCCCACAGAGGAGGCAGTGGGCCGTCTGAGTGCTCAACCCCAGGAGAAAACAAACCAAAAGTTAATAATCTTAAAGAGAACACAACAGCATCCAGAGTCCCTGCAATGCATCATTCACACCCTTCGCGGTGGGGAGGGGACATAAAACCAATACATGCACAAAGCACCAAAGTGCCTCTGAGACTCCAGAAGAAACACTGATGGAAGCCGGATGACAAAGGAATATATCACTAAGGTACTGAAAACCAAGAAAATAGCCAATCTAAAATCCCGTACCCTGGGACTTCCCTGGCAGTCACCAGGTTGAGCCTCCATGCTGCCAATGCAGGGGGCATGGGTTCAATTGATCCCTGGTCGGGGAACTAAGATCCCACATGCCTCCCAGCCACAAAATAAATAAAATAAAATTATGTATCCTTCAAAAACATCCTTCCGAGATGAAGATGAAATCAGGACTTCGGAGACACACAGACTAAAACAATCCATCTTTGTCAGATCTGCACTGAAATGAATATTAAAGGAAATTTATTTAGGCAGAAGGAAAATGATCTCAGATGCCAACACAAAAATGCAGAAAGAATGATACCAAAAAGGATGACATGTGCAGGCAGATTGAAATGAATATGGACTGCAAAACAACACTCATTTACAGAGTTTAAAAATAAAGTCAAGGACTTCCAGTGGTTAAGACTCCATGCTTCCACCACAGGGGGTGTGGGTCTGATCCCTGGTCAGGGAACTAGATCACATGTGCTGCACAGCATGGCCAGAAAAATAAGATAAAAATATAAATAAAGCTATATGCATAATGACCATACCTATAAAGGTGGGGGATATTTGCAGCAAATCGCCAAAGACTTATGTCCAGAATATATAAATATATAAAGAACGTCTACAAATCAACAAGCGCAGAACAGACGACTCCATAGAAGAATGAGCAAAAAGATGAGAAGAGACACTTCACAGAAGAGAACAGGCAAGAGATCAGTAAACGCATCAGAAGTGACCCAATCGCATGAATCATCATGGAAATGCAATTTAAAATCACAGTGGAACATCCCAATCCCAAGGAACGGTCAACGTGATAAAGATGAAAACGTCCAGTTAAGAGCAAGGATGTATAGTAAGGGGCTTCCCATGCGGCTCAGTGGTAGAGAATCTGCCTGCCACGGCAGGAAGAGATGCGAGAGGTGCAGGTTTGATCCCTGGATCGGTGAGGTCCCCTGCAGGAGGGAATGGCAGCCCACGCCAGTATTCTTGCCTGGAGAATTCCATGGACAGAGGAGCCCGACAGGTTACAGTCCACGGGGTCTCGAAAGAGTCAGACACGACCGAGCACCTGTGCAGACTCTGTGCAGTAAGCGGCTCCGTCACCGGCGGGGTAAAAGCTGGGGCGGGGCGTGGGGGTGGGGGTGCCCTTAGGGAACGAGCACCTGCACAGAGCACGGCTGAGCTTTACCCGACAGAAGGGTGCGGCCAGAAACCACGCACTGGACTGTGGAGAGCAGGCAGCATCTGAGGCAAAAGCTGGAGCCCCGGGAGTGCCGAGCAGCAGGAAAACGGTGGGGGCGGGTGGTCAAGCCGGGGCGAATGACTGTCACACCTGGTGCTGGGTCCAGCGCAGTGTAAACAACCCAAGCCAGTTACGCCTGTTTCCCGAGCGGGGCGCTGACGGGAGGAGTGCGCGGGCGCCGCGAGCGGGACTGGGATGGTCCCCTGCTGTGCATGCGGTTATGGGGTGAGTCCGGGGTGTATGGAAAGTCGCGGAGCTCCGCTGACCTCGGGGCACTTTTCTGTGCGTGCATCAGGCATCACCGAGAGCGCAGGGAAAGGGGTGGGCGCCTGGGGGCGCCTCCCATTGTGTTCCCAGGGGCTCCATACGCCTGAATCGCTGTCAGTCACACGGGTACATGAACACAGGGAGGCCCCTTCAGGTCTTTTTGCCCGTTTTCCTGTGGAGTCGTCTACCCTTCTCTTGTTGACGTGCAGACGTTCTTCATTTCTTTAAATATTCTGGACGTAAGTCTTCTGTGGTTTGCTGCACACACATTGCAAATACCCCCTACCTTTATTGTTACCATGGAGCTTAAGTGATCTCTTTAAATAATGACCCCCCCCCCCCATTTAAAAAATGACATGGAAAATGCAGCGCTTCTAGGAACTGAAAGGTTGTTGTTGAATCACGCGAACACACCGGGATTCTTGGCCCCCGGAGGAGAAGAATTCAATCCGGGGCCAGAGACGAGGCTTGATCACTCAGAGCTTTTGTGTAGTAAAGTTTTATTAAAGTATAAAGGAGATAGAGAAAGCTTCTGACATAGGCATCAGAAGGGGGCAGAAAGAGTACCCGCTTGCTAGTGTTAACAATGAGGTTATATACTCTCTAGTGAATCCAAAGAATGTCTGGAGGTTGTAAAGACCTCATCAGACCTACTCCCGTAATTTACATTTTAAGATAACACTGTCCTCAGGCAAGATACATCCTTGTAAAAGACCAGGTCTACTTCCATAATTAACATTTTAAAATAACAGAAGGTTGAATCCAAAGACTGTCCTTAGGCAGCATACATTATTGGTATATAATCCTAAGGAATGTGGAGAAAGAAAAAAAGTTTGTCCTTTCTTCCTCCTTGAGAATTCCAGACCCCTCTCTCCTTGGGGACCCCTAGACTTCCTATCAACCTGCCTAGGAAATGACTCTCTCATTCCCCCCTTTTCTTTTAGGAGAATTATGTTGCCTAGGGAAAAGGGGCGTCGTTTTCGTTCCATAACTGCTTCCGAGCTGACAAGGGGCGTTGTCCCTAAATTGGTGAGGCAACATATTCTCCTAATCCTCATATTGAGGATATCTGATCCAGGGGCCCCAAATAGTAGCTGGAGGAAGCTACAGCAGTAGCAGGAGTTTGAGCAACCATTTGTAACTTAAAAGCTTTCATGCGGCTAGAAACAAATCCAGTTATACAATTACAGATGTAGGGAGCAAACAGTAAAAACAAAACATTTAGAATCAAAATTAAAAGTCACATTATGTCCATAGTTAAAGTGCAAAGTGTTGCACCAGTCCATTTTAGGGTTGGTAGATGTCATCAGATGAAGAAGAGGCATCGCATGTGATTGTTGTCGAAGGTATTCACAGACTTGGAGAAAGTCTTTTCCTTGAAGTGGGGATGTCCACCACAGGAAGCCTTCCACTGATGAAGAGGGGAATGCTCCGCAGACCCAGCAGTTAGACTGATTGTGGAATGCAGCATAGGAGTGAGCCCAGGACAGGAAGACATTGCCTTGAGGATCCAACGGCAGACTCAGGATTTTTGGAGTCAGCAGAAGTAGACTCACATAGATTATCAGGCCCATCCGCTGCCCTTTGTTTAACTCTAGAGCTCGGGTCAGGGCCACAAGCTCTGCTAACTGAGCACGGTTTCCTGGGGGAGAGATTTTGCTTCCAAAACCTGTTCAGCAGTCACCACGGCATAACCTGCTTTACACTTTCCATCCCAAACAAAAGAACTGCCATCTGTAAATATTTCCATGTCAGGATTGTCTAATGGGGTATCCTTTAGATCCTCCCAAGCTGCATAGTTTAAAGTTAGGAATTGAGAACAATCGTGATCAGGTGTTTCATTTTCCTTCTCAGGAAGGAAAGTGGCAGGATTTAAATTTCCACAAACTTTAAGCTTAGTTACTGGTCCTTCTAACAATGACTGATACTTAAGAAGCCTACTGTCTGTCATCCAAATATTAACCTTAGAATTTAATATTCCACTCACATCATGAGAAGTCAGTACAGTAAGGTTTCGTCCATTAATTATTTTTAAAGCTTCAGGTGCTAATAAAGCCACTGCCCCAATTACTCTTAGGCAGTGGGGCCACCCACAGGAAACTACATCTAATTTTCTGCTTAGATAAGCAATAGGTTGCTGGTGAGGCCCTCGGGGTTGTGTCAAAACTCCCAATGCCACACCTTTTCTTTCAGTGACAAACAAATTAAATTCTGACCCTGTGGGCAAGCTCAGAGCTGGAGCTTGCAGTCTGAAGAACCTTAAAAGCCTTTTGAGTTTCTGGAGACCAAACCAGTTTGTCGGTTTGGGCCTGCTGAGTTTCAGCTATAAGTTTATATAAAGGCCGGGCAAGTTCTCCGTAACCCGGAATCCAAATGCGACAGTAACCTGTGATTCCCAAAAATCTTCTCAGTTGTCTTAAAGTCATAGGTAGGGGGTGATTTAGTATAGGTTTAATTTTCTCAGGGCCTATGGCCCTAGTCCCTTCTGATATGATTAGGCCCAGATATCTAACCGATTGTTGACAAAGCTGAGCCTTTTCTCTTGATGCCTTGTAACCACAGCCTGCCAGAAAGTTTAAGAAATCTTCTGAGGCTCGCGAACAAGCTTCCTCTGTCTCAGCATGGAGCAAAATATCATCTACATATTGTAACACCACTGCTTCAGAGATATTAAAGTTTTGTAAATCCCGTGACAAACTTTGTCCGAATAAGTGAGGACTGTCACGAAATCCCTGGGGCAAAACTGTCCAGGTTAACTGAGAAGCTGGCTGCGTAGGGTCTTCAAAGGCAAATAGGAATTGACTTTCTTCCGCCAAAGGCACTGAATAGAAGGCATTCTTTAAATCAATTACTGAGAAATATTTGTCCCGTTCAGGAATTTCAGACAATAGAGTATAAGGATTAGGCACCACGGGGTATAAAGGAACTACAGCCTCATTTATTATTCGTAAATCTTGAACTAGTCTCCATTTACCATTTGATTTCTTTATACCCAAAATAGGAGAGTTGCAAGGACTGTTACAGGGAATTAACAGTCCCTGCTCCTTTAAATTTTCGATGATGGGTTTTAACCCTTCTTTAACTTCAGGTTTCAGTGGATACTGCTTCTTATGTGGAAATACGTGTGGGTCTTTGAGCTTAACAACTACCGGAATAGCATTTTGTGTTCGACCCACAGATTTTTCATCAGCCCATACTCTAGGATTTACATTTTGTTTAACTAAAGGGAGAGAAAGGGAGGGCTCCATATTCATGAAAACAGAGGCATGGACCTTGCTCAGTATATCCCTTCCCAAAAGGGGTGAGGGAGATTCTGGCACGATCAGAAACTCGTGTGAAAACAGCACAGAATCCCAGTTGCAAGATAAAGAATAACTGAAATAATACCTTTTGGCTCGTCCAGACAGTCCCATTACGGAAGCGGATCGGGAAGAAAGTGGGCCAGGGGCTTCAGTAAGCACAGAATAAGTTGCCCCAGTATCTAAAAGGAAATCGACGGATTGGCCCCCCCACAACTATTAATACCCGAGGTTCCTCAGGTGTAATTAGGACGGGAGCTTGTGTGGGGACCCCCGGGCACCTTCAGTCCTGATTGTCTTGAGAGTCCGACCCCGGAGACCTACGCCTCTGGGACAGTCTCTCTTCCAGTGTGGTCCTTTGCAGACTGGACATGGAGCCGGGGGCGGCTTAGATGCCTGAGGGCAATCCCGCTTGAGGTGCCCCTCCTTTCCACAGCAGTAGCAAGCCCATCCCTTTTCACCTGGGCCCCTCAGGCTGTTTAAGAACGTTTTTTCATAGCCACGGCGAAGGCTTCCGCCTTTTCCTTTGTCTTTTTTTGCCTTTCTTTCTTTTCCTCATATTCCCTACCATAATAGACTGTCTGAGCCAGTTGTAACAGAGTATCTAAAGACTGATTTGGTCCATACGCCTGTTTTAATAGCTTACGGCGGATATCTGGAGCCGACTGAGAAATCTATCCTTTAAGATCACTTTTCCCTCTTCACTTTCGGGATCAATCTCAGTGAATCTGCGAAGGCCTTCTCTCAGTCTATCTAGGAATTTACCAGGAGCTTCCTTCTCCTCCTGTTCTATGTCTGCCAATTTGCCATAGTTTAAAGGCTTAGAACGCGCCTGCCTAAGTCCCTCAAGAATACATCTAACAAAATGACTCTGATCCCATCTTCCTTTAGCTGTGTTGTAGTCCCAGTCTGGTTCTGTAGTTGGGACCGCCTGATTCCCAGTGGGGAGGGCCGCTATCTCGTTCTCCCTCTTCCCTACTGATTCGTTACCAGGCCACTCATCTCCATAAGCAACCGCTTTTCCCAAAACTCGAGTCTTTGACTCAGGAGTCAGCGTTTGTCCCAAGATATACATCACATCCTTCCAAGTGAGGTCATAAAGCAAAGTAACACCTTTAAAAGCTCTGATATATTTTTCTGGGTCCTCTAAATAGTCTCCCAGATCCTCCTTGATTCTTTGTATTTCTTGATAAGAAAAAGGCTTATTAACTCTCACAGACTGATTATTTCTCCCGGTGGGTGTTTTCATAAAGAGGCAACAGCTTGTGTGGCTGTTCCTCAGTCTCTCTGGCTGCTCTGCGCATATGATCCCAGGGATAGATTGGAGAAACCTGTTTCTCCTCTTCTCTTTGTCTCCTGTCCTCCATCTCATCGCTTACTTCGATGGTCTGAGTTTCTACTGAAACCAGAGTAGTCTGAGGTCGTACTGAGACAGGAGTTGTTTGGACCTCCATGTGGGCAGTTTGAATCTCAGTTTGGATTTCCAGTTATGGGGGCAAAGTAAGAGGACAGGAGGGAGCTGAAGGTTTCACGCCCAAATCTATACCCTTAGGACATAAGTCTGGCATATTTCGCAGAGAGAAAAAGGGCAACACATATGCTACTTCTACCCATTTCCCCTGTTCCTTACAGAACCGGTCTAATTGCAGAACAGTATTATACTTAAGAGACCCTCCAACTGGCCACCGTTCGCCGTCCTCCAATGGATACCGTGGCCATGCAGTATCACATGGGAAGACCAGGTGTGTCTTCTTTAAGCCCTGGGGATCAAATCTATCCCAGTTTTTCAGGATACAGTTCAAAGGAGTGAGGCTGGAATTGTTAGCTCCCATCTGTAAGAGAGAAAAAAAGCGACCAGCGCCATTTTTCTACCGGAGGCGTCCCTCCCTGCTCTAGATGGGGGTGTAGACAGACGTTACACCAAAAGCTTTTCCTTCCTGGTCGGACTTAGTCTGTCCCTTACCAACGCAGGCGCCGTACTCGTCCCTCCCGGTTCTACCACCGGGATGGGGTGGGGATGTACCAGGGGTAGACTTGATAGCATCCCTACTTGACGTCCAGCTCTTCACCCTTAACCTTGCTTGTCTCTGATGTCACCCGGGGTGAATCAGAGTAACCTTCCGGAATGCCTCCCAAGCTAAGACCACTGTAGGAAACATTTGTCACCTGAGTGCCTGTGCACGACCCTGAGTATTTCCTGACTACAATAAGACCGACGCGAACATAAAACTGAGATGTTCTTTCCAAGCATGACCACACCAGTATAACAGCCTCTTCTGATCCACTAAGAGCCGGCGTTACCAAAGAAAAAAAAAAACCCATCGCAGTCCCAATCTGAGTAACCTTTAGCCTCAGAGATGTTCTGGGAGCTAGAGCTCCATCTAGCTTACGAACTTTCGATTCCTAGCGAGGCTAGACACTTTCTTGACTACCAATTCAAGTTTGGGACCTAAGCCACAGTACACAGTAACAGTATAGATCACAAGTCCCTTGAAAGTCTATGATCCGATAGATTAGGTTAGTACTTCTAATTCCCAAGGAGTTATGAAATGGTCAAAGAGACCGAAAAGTTTGACCAAGAAAGGAGAGTTCGGTCCACACGCTTTGCCCATTTCTGGTCGGTTCCCAAAGGAGACATTGGGTGCCTCTTGGCATTGGCAGGTCGGTATAACCCCCCGACAGGTTTCTGCCATAAGCTGTATGAGATCACCGTGGAACCGCAGAGCAGGGCTCCTTACTTGCTTCACGCAGGGCATGCCATTCATTCACACAAGCACACGGTAGAGTTAGTAAAGCACGGCAGAAAACGTGTTCGCTAAGAGAACAAAGAACTAAACCTCCAAGCATCCTTACCTTGTCCTGAAGGATCCCGGACGAGCCCCCAAGATGAAAGGTTGTTGTTGAATCACGCGAATACACCGGGATTCTTGGCCCCCGGAGGAGAAGAATTCAATCCGGGGCCAGAGACGAGGCTTGATCGCTCAGAGCTTTTGTGTAGTAAAGTTTTATTAAAGTATAAAGGAGATAGAGAAAGCTTCTGACATAGGCATCAGAAGGGGGCAGAAAGAGTACCCGCTTGCTAGTGTTAACAATGAGGTTATATACTCTCTAGTGAATCCAAAGAATGTCTGGAGGTTGTAAAGACCTCATCAGACCTACTCCCGTAATTTACATTTTAAGATAACACTGTCCTCAGGCAAGATACATCCTTGTAAAGACCAGGTCTACTTCCATAATTAACATTTTAAAATAACAGAAGGTTGAATCCAAAGACTGTCCTTAGGCAGGATACATTATTGGTATATAATCCTAAGGAATGTGGAGAAAGAAAAAAGTTTGTCCTTTCTTCCTCCTTGAGAATTCCAGACCCCTCTCTCTTTGGGGACCCCTAGACTCCCTATCAACCTGCCTAGGAAATGACTCTCTCAGAACCAGTCTCTTTTGTTAAAATATTTATCTGAAAGTCAGCAAGTCCTTCCACTTAAATCCAAATGAAGTTCAGCATTCTATTTTAGAGCGCTAAAGCTTTAGCCCAAGCTGGTTTTCAGTTATCTCCAACCTTCCGCTGGACAAATTTGTGAAGCAAGGTGTCTGGGATAGGACTGAGCAATGGAATGATGGCTACCTCTAACTGACACGGTTTCGAGTGACTTTCACAAACTTTCTTTTCTGTGGTTTTTGCATTAGTTTATATTTTAATAACAAGCATTTTTCAAAATGATGGATTTGTGCTTTTGTGCTCCTGGTCTGAAGTCCCCAGCTGAGTCACCCTGAGGAAGTTTCTTATTCTCCCTGAGCCTTGGTATTTACAACTTTAAAATGTAGATCATGATATTACCACATTCATAGATTTGTTTAAGGATTTCATTAGATCATTTTTCAAAGTGCCCATAAAGGAGGAGGGCTTCCCCGGTGACTCAGTGGTAAAGAATCTACATGCCAGTGCAGGACCTGAGTTCCACCCCTGGGTCAAGAAGATTCCCCGGAGAAGGAAATGGCAACCTACTCCAGTACTCTTGCCTGGGAAATCCCACAGACAGGGCAGCCTGGCAGGCTACAGTCCACCGGGTCGCAAAGAGTCAGACTGGACTGAGTGTAACAATTTTCAGAGAGGAGAGGCCTGTCCTGCACAGTAGCTGTAGTTCTTGGCTGCCCGGCATGAACAGGTCATAAAGTAACAAAAAGACTGAGCCCCTCCCAAAAGGAGATTATAATCCAGTAGCAAGAGGTGAGGGCAAACACCCAAGCCCAGCCCAATAAACACCTGCTACCTGGGCTGGCCAGCAGTATGAAGGGCAGAGAAAGCAGCGCCAGGAAGGAATGGGGCGGCGGGGTCGGTGGGGGGCGCAGCACGGGCCTCCTGGAGCACGGAGCACTCAGTGCAGGAAGTCAGGAATTCCTGGACCCAAATTCTCCCGGCCTGAGAGAGAGGTAGGGGGATCAGGCCCACTGGAGGGCCCATCCGAGGAAGTCACCGACACCCCCAGAGACTCCCGTGTGGAAATGGGTGCCCTGGACCCGTGCTCTGGCGCATGGATGGCATAATGCGAGACCCGAGCTTACCTCAGAGCTGCCGACAGAGACGCTGTTGGGAGGAGGCACCGAGGTGCAGCCAAGGGGCGGCAGGACTGATGGCTGACGGCTTCTGTGCAGAGGGAAGCGTTCGTCCCCTCAAGGAGCTTTGCCCCAACTCTCAGGGGCAGGAGGAGTCGCCCTCCCACCAGGAACGCTGATGCATCTGTCATCCTGCCTCATCTCACCAGCTCAAAGAGCTCCTCAGGCTGGAACTGCTAGATCACACACAGACCACCCGGTTAAGTCTGAATTTCAGATAGGCAACAAATAAGTATCAGTATAAGTATATCCCACGCAGTATTGGGGACATACTTATATCAGACATTGCATGTTTACATCAAATATTCATGTATGCGCATAAACATTGCATATGTACTTACAGTAAAGTATTCCTTGTTTATCTGAAATTCAAATTGAACTGAGCCTGTGTTTCCCTTTACTTCAGCTGGCAACCCTACCCGAGAGTGATGCTATGCCTCTGTTCACCTGGTATAACCAATATTAACCTCATGCCCAGCACATGGCGAGCTTTCAGTAAATGTCAAGCAGGTGGATGGATGGTAGATCCACAAGTAGATGATGAATGGTAGGTGGATGAATGGATGGATTGACAGACAGGTGATGGATGGGTGGATGAATAGGTGGGGGGATGGGTGGGCAGAAGGAAAGATGAATGGATAGATACATGCATGGGTGATGAATGGACGGATAGATAATGATATACGCATGGATACATGGATGGATACATGGATGGGTGTTGGATTCTATAAAGGGTTTAACACCAATCAGACTTAAGCACCTCATGACAGAGCCAGAGAGCAAAGGACGTGTCTGCTGATGGGACAGCTCTAATGCACCTCCCTGTCTCTGAGACCTCCTAGTCAGATTCTGTATGTATACATGGGAAGCCTCTGTCATGCCCCAGAACCCTGGTGTGCCAGGGCACAGACTGGATGTTCCTGACAAGGGGAGGGGCAACAGGACTTGCCAGCAGGCTTCACAGCCCTGCTGGGGTCCCTGACTTCCCAGCCTCGACCATCACACAAGGTGACCTCTCAACTCCCAAGACCACTGAGCTGCTCCCAGACTGCCGACCACCCTCATGGCCAAGCCCAAGCCCGCCAGTGTCACCCAGCAGCCCTTCTGAGGCCTCCTCCGTCCTGGTGTCCAGAGGGATACACCTCTCCCACCCAGGGGTCAGGAACCAGGGACACGGCACCTTCCCAGAGAGACCCACCTCCACCTGTCAGGAGGGGCCCCGTGGCAGGCGCACCTTGCCAGCTAGCTCTGCCTCCCCTCCTTTGCAGAGTGGGCCCTGCTGAACCCGGGCCTCGAAGAAAAGGTCTCCCATTCGCAGCACCCCATCTCCCACCCTCTTGGTGCCTCAACACAGACTGCCAAGGGCGGGTGTGGAACCCAGGCTGTCCGGAGAGTCCAACCCCAGGATTCTTCCTCTGAGGAATCCAGGCAAGGAGCTGCTGGGGTGGAGCTGAGCCTGGGGATGGAGAGGCCCTCCTGACCCCGCTCTCCCCCACCATGACTCCCGTCCATCAATTCCCATCAATTCCACCTTCTCTCTTCCACCAGGTTGGGGTTCTGACCCAGGCACCCAAAAGGCTCTTGACTATTTCTGCATCCCTGGACAAGAACCACACATGGTCCCTGGGGCCTTTGGGTCCCTGGGTCCCTCAGCTGCCTTAAGGGCCCAGAGCGCCATTTCTGCCTTCTAGCGGCTTTCCCAAGTCAGGCACAGCAAGGATCACCCTGACCGTCCTCTGCCTGGCCAGTCCCCCAAAGCCCAGAGAGGTGAGTGTATTCAGGAAGGGGCCCTACCTGTGCTTGCTCAAGGAGGTGCATGGCCCAGGGTGGGGTGAAGCTCAGCCCCTAGTTGCCGGCACCATCGGACAGAGGGGTCACCGCTGCACCTGTGCCTCATTCCCACGCCTTAGAACCCACTAGCCCAGCCCAGCTCCCACTTTTGCAGCTGGGAGAGACCTGCAGAGAGATGGGGGATCTGGGAGCCCCTTCCCCTCCGATGCCTCAGTTGCCCACCCTGCCCCACACATAACATGACAAAGGAAAATTGCCATAATTCCAGAAGGGTGGGAAAGCAGTGCAGCCTAATGGAGGGGGACGGGGGGCGGGGGGGGGGGTGCGGTGGGAAGCCATAAAGGGTGTCCCCTCCACCCCCGACCCGGGCCCAGGGAAGGGGCTGATGCAGAAGCCAGAGGAGGGCTTCAGGGTCTCCCCACTCTTAGGTTGATGGTCTCAGGGATGAGCTGCATGGGAGGCTGGGGGCTGCTCAAAGGCTCTGAGCGGAGGTTTCCCAGCCTGGGGACAGAAGCCATCGGTCACGGCTGGGGGCGGGGCATGCCTGTGCTGGGCTGGACTCATGAGAGCACTGAAGGCTCTGGGGTCCCTGGACCGAGCTGAGGGTGTCCCTGAAAAGTCCCTGGGCTGGAGCCCCTGGTGTGGCCTGGGTTTGCTGGCTGAGTATCAGATGCCCCTCCGTGCTGGCTTGTGGGGCCCCTCGGGGGAGCTAAGGAAGAGCGGCGTTGGAAAGAACCCGCAGCGTCCCAGGGCCAGGCAGGGAAGAAGGGACCGAAGCCCTTCCGCCTTCTCTCCCCGAGGAGACAGATGGCGGTAGGAGTGGCCTCCCCCGTTTTCCGGAGCATGACTCAGACGCAGCTGCCTCCTCAGCCCCACACAACGGCCTGCCCTCCCTCCCCCTCCCCCAGCAGGGGACCAGGGACCCCCAGCTCCACCTGGGGCACGCAGGGCAGAGGAGCTGGGAAACTCCCACCAAGACCCCCACCCCAGGCCTGGGCAGAGGGAGAGGGAGGCTGCCTGTCCCCAGTCTGCACTGACCCTGCGGAGCCCTCTCCCGCCCCCTGTTGGTACCACTTCCCCAAGCCCAGGTGGTAGGGAGACCGGCTTGTTCTGGGCCCCCCAGGTGTCCGCAGTGCGGGAGGGGTGGGGTGGAGGTGGGGCAGCGAAGACACTGGACCTGGAGCCCGGCTAAGCGGGTTCTCCCGGGGCGGGGCTGAGGGGAGGGCGGGGCTGAGGGGAAAGGGGCGGGGCTGAGACGAGAAGGGGCGGGGATTCGGGGTGGGCGGGGATTCGGGGTGGGCGGGGCTGCGGGACCCCCCCGGGGAGGAGGACGCGAGGTGTCCAGAGGCAGCAGGTGTGATGGGCAGGGGTCCATGAAGAACCGCGCTGTAGCCCCCGTGGAAAGCGGACAGGCCGGCCTCCTCCCAGGAGAATGTGGGCCAGAGGCGCTCAGGTCACCCAGGAATTCCCCCGCGGACACTGAGTTCAGGATAGTGTCCTGCCGCCCACCACGCCCTGCCCCTGGAAGCCTCCAAGGGCACTCCTGGGGGGAGCCTGGAACCTCTGGACCACCGCTAGGAGCCCTGCCAGCCCACCCCTCCTCCCCCGCCTGGCCTGGACGCTGGCGCACACATGTACACACGCACGCACACACGCATGCTCACCCTGAAAACAGAATTCTGTAGTTGGAAGGCCTCTTTCTGGAGCTCCACCCTCACCCCACCCCTCCAGTCCTAGCTGCCAGTGGGCCATGAGGAGGGCAGCTCGCCCTGCCCAGAGCAGCAGACCTGGCCCCAGAGGGGACCACGCGGTTCCCTCCACTGAATGTCCCCGCTTGTCCCCCATCTGCGCTTGTGCCCAGGACCCAGGCCCGTCCAGCCAGGTAAGGCCTCCTCTGGGAGGGCTCGGCACCTGACCTGAGGGTCACCTCCCAACCAGGAACACCAACGGTCACGTGTCCTCCTGGGTCCCTGGGCCTTCCTGCACCCCAAGGGCCCCCAAGAGCTGCGCCAGAGGCCTGCCTCTGCCCACTGGGTATCTCCAGTGCGGTCCTGCAGTCCCTCCCAGGCCTCCCTGACTGGGCTGCTTCCGGCTCCAGCCTCAACGTCTACATCTGTAGGTTGAGGACAACCAGACCTCACCCCTAGGTCCCAACCCAGCCTCTGGGAGGAAGTGGGTGGGGTGAGAATGTGAAGGGGTGCAGGGGAGGGGAGAGGGGTGCACAGAGGGGCATGGTCCTCCCCAGGGTGGGAGATGCCCAACCCAAGGTAGAGCTGGTGCTGGCAGGAGGACCCTGGCTATGGGCTCCAAGTCCGGCCATGGCACCTGCTCTCCATGGCCGTGAGCGCACCCTTAGCATCAAGGACCCCATCAGTCAACAGGTGACAGCTGCCAGCGGAGCCACACGAAGGTGAAGGAGGTGAGCCTCCGCAGGCGCCTGTGTCCAGCGCTCAGGGCCCTGCCAGCCAGGGCTGGCCTCCTGGTCTTCTCTGCCCACTTGGATGCCTGCTTCACTTTCTGGGGCCCTGGGCGCTGGCCCACATCCCTCAGTGAGGTGAACCACGAAGCCAGGCTACACTGAGCCATCCAGAAACAGCCAGAGAGGCACGGAGCTCTTGGGGTCCCAGGCCTGGTGTGTCATCCAGAGACAGCCAGAGAGACACGGAGCTCTTGGGGTCCCAGGCCTGGTGTGTCTCTGTCACTCTGATGGGTTTAAGCCCAGGACCCGTGGAAGAGCTAGCCACCCCAAGGGGCCTTTCTCTAGGCAGTCGGGCTGAACGGGGCCTGAGGCCCCAAAGGAAGGCAGCACTATGATCAAAACAGGTTCTCGAGCGTCCCCAGCCTTTGTAAATTGCCAGCTGTTCCCACAGGCCAAGCTGACTTCATCACCAGCGAATGCCAGGGGGCCTGGCCGCCTTCGCTGCTGGACACTTCAGTTTGCCCCCCTCACCTCATCCCAGTCTTCCCAACACCAGGCGGTGCGCCTTCTCCCCCTGTAGAGTAAAAGCTGACCTCCCAACACTCTCCCACATGTGCACGCCTGTCTAACCCCCACCAGATCCCCCATTACAGCCTCGCCTGGCCCTGCCCCACTGGGATCTTTCATGCCAGAAGTCAGGGTGCCCCACCCCGTCCCTGCTCAAACCTTGAGAAATGGAATATTTCCTGCCATATCTGTAAACAGAGGGTGACACAGTCCCTGGGGTCTGCAGCCCCCCACTGTGAGCTCACGCGCTCTGGGGAAACTCCGAAAAAGAAAACCCAGGAACCTGGCCCGAGACTGCTGCTGTGCTGATCAAAGGAATGGTTGCAGTGAGCCCAGACTCTTGCATGTTCCCATACACAGTAAAGCGCTAAATTCTTTAACTTGGATTATACGGGTTTCTTTAATTAACAATCATCTTTTGACATTCAGACTATCTACCCTTTGTTGCAAAACTTCTAGGTAACCTGGCTCCTCCCCTCATCCCCTCAGAGCAGTTCACTCAGGGTCACTTGAGATGCTGCCTCTCAGGCTTGAAGTCCTAAAGATTCCCACCAAATAAGACATAACTCTCGACTCTCAGGCTGTGAATAATCTTCCAGTCAACAGCCCCTTCGAATCCTTCCTGCTCCCACGTCTTCTTACCCTGCACGATCTCCGCCCTGACTCTGATCTCCACCAGCCAGCCTGGGCGGTGGTGTGAAACGAGATCTTAAGTACCTGCCCAGGAATTGAACCTGGGAATCCTGGGTGAACACCAGGAATCGCAGCCATCAGACCAGCAAAGGCTAGAGGCTAGAAGCTATTTTTCCCTGGATCTTTGTTCCCAGTTAAAAAAAAAAAACAAAAAACCAATGCATTTATCACAGAGGCAGAAACTGTAAACGCAGGCACAAAGTTTATTAGTAGAGACAAAGCCCAACAATACGTGGAAGAGCACACCGAGGAAACTGTGGAGATGAGCTGGCAGCAAGGCAGAGGCGCGCACCCGGACAGAAGGGTGTGAGCGCCCCGCCGTGAGGGGTGCGCCGCACAGAGGCCGTTAGGCCATTTATTTAGGTCAGTTCTTCTGGGTCTTTGCTTACCCTGAGCAAACTCTCTGATTTCTTTTTCCATACCTGACCTACCCTGGGACCCTCCCTGGGTAGGACCCTCACCTCAACCAAGATGGATCTCGAAGTCTCGAAATGAAGGTTTCTGGGAAGAGCAAAACTCATTATGACCTGGCGTTATTCCTTGACTTTTGACCCACAAGGAAACTTTCTGCACGTGTGTGGTGTTTCCCTTGCCCCAAAAAGGGGGGAGCGGAGATCCCGTAATTCTTTACTCAAACAGGGTCTTGCCCTTCTTTGTCCCTGACCTGACTGGTCCCTTGACTCTTGCTGTGACTATTACCTCAGGGTGTTTACAAGAGACAAAGAATGCCTGCTGACCCAGTTTCTATTGTGACTTCTGTTTTGGAGGCCAATCCAGAGGTTGATTGTAAATTCCTCAACTGGAGCCCACCCATTTCTGGTCTCAGGAAATGCTTGCAGCTGTAAGTATCCAGCCTGAAGCGCACTTCTTTGTGCCCATGAAATGCAAACAGGAGCCAGCAGTAAACGTCTAGTCTGGAGCCCATCTACCCGTGCCTCAGGGCTCCCTCTTGCCCGCCTGGCCTGTCTGGAGGAACTGTCCCTGCCCCAGTGAAGCTGCCTGGCACCGCCTCCCCTGGACTTGAGCCAGGGTGCCCCCTCACACTTCATGACACTGACAGAGGCACAGATGGGAAGGGGACCGCTCAGAGGACCCCCCCCCCACCACAGTGGGAATGTCACTGCTTTCCCCCTCAACGGGGGCGGGGGGCCCAGCTCTGAGCAGCCAAGGCCAGGCAGCTTATCAGCAGCAGAAACCAGATCTGGGCCTGGGCCGTCTGGCTACACGGCTCCTGGACTGGATTGCTGGACACCACACCCACCGTCTGCAGCGGTGTGCCTGGCTTCCAGCAGGCCGGCACAGGCCCAGAGCGCTGGAATTCTGCCCACGGGCAGCACACCCTGGCTGCACAGGGCCCAGCCCGCAGGCCCTGCAGGCCCCCAGCCCACACCAAGCCTGCCCATCCGCCACTCCCCTCCCCTTCAGCTGCTCTTCCAGATGACGCGGGCCTGAGTCAGCGGCTGCAGGAGGACATGGCCACTTCTCTGCCAACACGAGGTGGGGGGGTGAGTGGGGGGAACCAGAAAGGCCCAGGCTCTGTTAGCTGGGGTAAGCAGGGACCCTGGCCAGGGGCTGCCCATTCCCAGAGCCCTGTGTCCGTCTTCTGGGGAAAGCTTACACACACACACACACACACACACACACACACCCCACCCTGGGGCGAGCTGCAGCCAGAGGGACCACAGCCCAGCTGTGGAGGAGGAACCAGAGGCAGTGAGGCGGGGTCTTTCTGGGCTCCCCACCCACATGCCAGCCAATCCACACCCAGCTACCTGCCCATCACCCAGCGCCTCATGCCGGGCCCAGGAGCAAATGAGCAAACAGAGCTGTGCCTTGCAGGTGCCAGCCTGGGGAGGGGGGCATGGGTGGTGGGGACCCACAGACGGGAAGAAATAGCAGGGGGGTCAGAGCTCCCCAGATGCTGAAGAAGGGAGGGGGGCGTCTTGCTGCTGCCCTCCCCCTATACAGCCTGGTGAATCTGGTCTTAAGTAATGCGTTCAGGGTTCAGTAAATAAATTGATACAATTTAAAATGTGAAAAGTTAAAAAAAGAACATCCCTTGATAGCCATCAAGGGAAAGCGTGGCGCTGTGGCTGTCCCTCACCTCTGCAGTGCCAGATGTGGTTCTGGCTGCCTCCCCTGGTGTGGCCTGGAGAGGGTTGGGGTAAGACTCGGGGCAGGACGAGAGTGCCGGGCTTAGGGCATGGCTTAGCACCCAGCACCCTGCGCACCGTGAGGTCCCGCCCCCACCCCCCACCCCCCACGGATCCTCCCAGCCCAGGGCGCTCAACCAGCAATTGGCTGTCCCTGAGCGCTGCGAGCCGCGGTGCTCGGTCCGGCGCCGCTCGTCAAGTTACAGCTTGATTTCTAGTTACCTTGGCCAAAGTACCCAAGCATGCCATGTCCGAGGGCACTAAGGCTGTCACAAAGTATACCAGCTCCAAGTAAATATAATATGCCTAGCCGCTGTTAACGGAGAAGGCAATGGCACCCCACTCCAGTACTCTTGCCTGGAAAACCCATGGAGGGAGGGCCTGGTGGGCTGTAGTCCATGGGGTCGCTAAGAGTCAGATGCGACTGAGCGACTTCACTTTCACTTGGCCAAAGTATGGCCAAGGTAATCAGGACCTGATGGACGAAAGGAAATGGTGTGCCACCCAGGCAGCCACAGAGAGGAGGGCTGGGTGCAGAGCTAAGGGGGATGGAGGGCGCGCAGGCACAGAGAGCCTGGCAGGTTCGGAGCTGCACACGCAGTGGGAGCCCCAGAGGCAGAGCACGCAGGATTGGGGGTGGGGAGGCAGCTGGAGCTCACTCCTACCTCCCACCCCCACATCCTGGACACTCGGGGGCTGCTGGCACCCTGAGCCGCAGCCACTCCCCGACTGGAGCTCACAGTCCAGCCAGGGAGCCCGACGGCTGCCCCACAGGACGGGGCACGGAGGGCTGAGGTCCATGGTTCCTGGGAGAGGGGAGCACAGTGATCCTTCCAGGGTGGGGAGGACTGGAGTCGGAGAATCCCTGCAGAGGGGTCCTGGCGGGGGAGTTCTCTGGGAGGTGGGGGAGGGCAGTGCGCAGGAGTGGGAAAGACAGTGGAGTCTTAGACCAGGCACTGAGCAGGCAGGAGAGGTGGGTGCAGAGGATCATACTTGGGTTTGGGGTTATTTCTAACCCTTAAACCTCCCCACTGTTCTGGAGGGAAAAAAGGAGAGTTCTGCTGGGGTCAGGAAGAGGCTGAGCAAGGGGTGGGCCAGAAGGGGCGGAGACCCCCAACGGGGTGGGCAAGGAGGGGCAGGGGCAGAGATGTGTCCCGGGGCCTTCGGGGAGCAGAGCACCTCTGGGTGGCGGAGGGGCCACAGGAGCCCCTTCCTCCGCCCACTTACCCCCATCCCCTGCATGAAATCTATAAACTCTTCCTGCACGGGAAAGCTCAGATGCCAGCGGATTCTTCTCCACAGAGGAGAGGCTCAGAGCCTAATTCAAGGATGGCTGGGAGCCAAATGGAACCAGCTATTCTGGGCCGAGCAGGGGGCTGTGGCGGGGCGGGGCCTGGGGTCTGGAGGCGCGAGGGGTGGCTGCAGCGAGGCAGGCCAGCCGGGATCAGAGACCCGTGAGGCCCCGGCTTGGCCCTGAATCTCTGAAAAAGACAGCCCAGTGGCTAAAGCAGCAGCAAGGATTGCGGGTCTGGTCTGTCATGTTAGCCACTCAGTCGTGCCTGACTCTTTGCAACCCCGTGGACTGCATGCAGCCCACCAGGCTCCTCTGTCCATGGGATTTTCCAGGCAAGAATATTGGAGTGGGTTGCCATTTCCTTCTCGTCTGTAGAGTCACCACAAACACTGAACTATGGAGAACTGAGCCATCGCCCTGGGGGAGCCCAGAGTCAGGGTCCTCAGACCACGGCTGAAATAACAGCCAATCAATACATGACCTTGTTCTGTTTTCCTTACTGTTCAAAGACACTGCATTTGGTACATATTGTATTACTGGTTCAGGAGCCCTGAACCCAAGGCAGCTGCCCTGAAACTCACATGTACAGGAAACTCCTCAAACACACATGTTTTCTCTGTGAAACACACCCAGCCTTCCTGCACTTAGGGACACTGGACACATTTAGAGCTGGGCCAGGGCCACGTGAAACAGGACTGTCTCCCCCAAAAGCACAAAAATGTGGAAGACTGAGTGCTAAACTGGCCGTGTTTGCAGCGTGAGATTGAACAAAAAAGCCCAGAGTGGCTCCTTCTGACCTCAGCTGGGGACTCAGAAATTCTGCTGGTCTATGCATATCAGCAAATGATTGCGAGACAAGTACTGATTTTAGGGTTACAAATAGATTTTAGCGAGTAGGGAAGTTCCCAAATGCAGATCAGCAAATGATGAAAATCTCCTGAGTGTGTGAGTGACCCTCAGAGGAAGAGGCTAGATGTCACTGACCTACCAGAGCCTCTGACTGACAACCCAGCCCACCGTCCCACCAGGGTCCCCCCTCCCCTCCCCAGATCAGGGATGGGCCCTGGTCCATCCTCCTGCATGAGAGGATGTCCACTTCCTGCCCTGAAAGGGTGTTGAGGTTACAGCAGCTGGAGCTGCCGGGCTACAGAGGAAAGGGGCTGAGGCAGAGGAGCGGATCCAGGGCAGAGCCCGCTGCCCCACCAGAGCTGACCTTTCTGGAGATGAGCAGAGTGGTCAGGCCCCGATCAGCAGGACCAGAGGCAGAGCAGCTGCCCGGGGTGCCACGGCCACTCTGCAGCGGGGCTGGGTCCCACCGTTCTTGCTCACCAGGAAGACCTAGTCCTGGATGGATGAGTGGGTGGGTGAGTGGACAGATGGATGGATGGAAGGATGGATAAGTGGATGGGCGTAATGACTGGATGACTTGGTGGCCGATCCGCAGATTCCCAGCCAATGCCAGGCTTCCCTCTTCAGCCTCTGAGAGGGAGGTTCAGGACTCTGCCTGCTCCCCGCCCCCGGGTGGGTAAGAGTTGGGGATCTGGGGCACAGGACACACCCCTGCTCAGCACTGGTCTCACAGCTGGGTCACCCTCCCCAGCCCAGCCTGAAGGCTGGAAGGTCACTCCCCACCGTCTTCCCCTGCCCTCCTCCGTCCTCTGGATCCACAAACACACCCACTGACCACAACCGGCTATAGCCAGGCGCCAGGCTGGGAGACCCATGAGTCAGTGACTAGTGCCAACCCCCCCGCACTCCCCCGGGAGGGGCCAACTGCTGGATCCCAGGGAGCATGGAGAGGCCTGAAACCCAGCCCAGGGGAGCTAGGAAAGCTTCAGGAGGTCGAGGAGAGGCCCAGGGCGCCGGGCGGGGGTGCCAGCCAGCCTTCCAGGCAGCAGCACGTCTGCAGAGCTAGGATTTGCGCATTCCAAGAACGGCTGTCCCAGCACGGGCGGCCGCCACACGCACAGGTCACTGGCTTTACGGTGTCCAGGAGCCAGTGCACCCTCCTTGGTGGCTCACCTGGCACGCCCGGCACTCATTCCACACTGGCCTGTTGCCAGAAGCTGCTCCCACACCAGGGCGGAGCCAAGGAGACTCCGGGGGCTGAGGCCGCTGGACCGGCAGGGGCTGCATCCGCCAGTCTCAGCCCCGCCCCCGCAGGGGCGCGCTGGGCACCAAGGGGTGTGTGCTTGGCCCCAGGGAGAAGACGGAGCAAGGCTGTGAAGCCACCTGGACCCCTATCTGAAGGATCTGCTCCCAGCTGCCCACCCGCTGTGAGCCCTCAGCCCCCAGCCCCACTCCCCCAGGGTCCAAAGGCCGCGGTCTCGGGGGAGATTTGATAAGCCCAAGCCTTCAGTGCAGATGTTTCACCCACTGCGCTCATCTCACCAGTAAGTAACCTTTAGGCCGAACCGTCCATCTCTTTAACAGATGGGGAACTACAGCTCAGCAGTTCAGGTAAGGCCCTGCCAGTGCAGGACCCTGCGGGCAGGGTGGTGTCTCCCCCACCAGGCCTGGGGCTGAAGGCACCCCTGCCCTTCCCCCAAGGGCTGGCCTCCTGCTGTGCCATGCGGGCCTCCCCCCCACACCCTAGTCTGTAGGAGTGATGAGGCAGGACAGAAAGAGGGGGAGGCACTCAGGCCTGCTGCCTGCAGCCAGCAGCGTCCAGGCCCAGAGACCACTCAGACCGCATCTCTGCTGGGGACCAGGGACCAGGTCCTGGGCTGGCCCCCCCTGATGGGGGCGCTCTGGAATCCAGAAGACCAAGCTACCATAAGGGGACCCCAGGCGTCAGTTCGCGGGGTCAACTGGCCCGAGGGGGCTCCCACGCGGGGTTCAGCGAGCACGGCCCGGGAGGCTGGTCAACCTGCCGCCAGGCTTTGACAGGAAGCCTCAGTGGGTAAGCCGGTTACCTGGCGCGCTGCCAGGGGGCCCTGCAGGAGGTTTGTGGGAGGGGGCGGAGCAGCGGAGCCCAGGGAGGGTGGCGGGCAGAGAGGGCTGAGGCTGGGGGTCCACTTTCAGAGCTTTCCCGGGACCCCCACTCCCCGCTCCGAGTGTCCCACCCTCCAGAGCCACCCCCGCCCGGCAGGAGAGAAACTGGGAGGGCCGGGAACAGATCGAGCCCTGGCGTAGGTGGCGCGGGTATTTACGGGCTTGGGGAGAGTCCCTGGGCGCCCCGCCCGGGGGGCAGCGGTGTGCGGGGGCTCGGGCAGCGGTGTGCGGGGCCTCTCTAAGAGCCCCCCAGTAGACTCCGCCCCGGGCCCGCGCCCGCTCCCCACGTGGCCACCAGCGGGCGGGGCTGGGCGGCGCCTCCTCTTCCTCCCGCGCGCCCCTCTGAGCCTGAGCCCCAGCCCGAACCCGAGCCGTGCGGAGCCGCAAGGTGGGCCGGCAGCCCGCGGCCCCCTCATCCGACCCCGACCGAACGCTGGCCCCATCCCCGCCCTCGGCCGCCGTCCCTGTCCGGTAAGTCCGCGCCCTCTGGGCCGGCCGGGAGCCGCGGGGAAACTGAGTCGGGGCCGTGGGGCGCTTGCGGCTCGGGAGCGGAGTTGGGGTAGCGGCGTGTGCAGCCCGGGGGACGGCCCGCAGCCCCGCGGCGCAGGGCAGCTGGGTCCCAGCTCCCGGGCGGGGATCCCGCGGCGCCCCGGCCCCGTCGGCTCGCGCCCCGCCCCAGACTGCCGGCCCCGGCGCGGAGACGCCGCCCGAGCGCGCGCTGCCCGCGAGTGGTGGGCCGAGGGCCGGCCGGGCCGCCGCCCTATCCAGTGCCGGCAGGTTTCCCCCGCCTTGCGGCCGCCACATCCTGACCATGAATCAGCCACAGTTGGGAAAATAAACTTCATTTTCGCGACCGCCGCCCCGGTGACACAGGGCACGCGGTGGCCTGCAGCCCCGGCTGAGCTGCTGGGTCTGTAGGTGCCGGGGAGCAGTGGGCGCAGGGGCCTGGGCACCCCTCAGGCAGGCCTTGGGGGATTGAGCCCCCGGCCCTGCCCTCCGTCCTCCGGAATAGGGCTGGCAGTCTGGCCCCTACTCCTCCAGACCCACCCTGGGACCCCGTTCCTGGGGAAGAACCTGGGGAGTGACCACAACCTCAGGAGGGAATCTGTACCGCCCCCCACCCCCAGCTTGCCCGCCTGACCCCTGAGGCCCCAGGCTGCCCCTCCCCAGCCAGACACACCAGGAGTCAGAGGCCCTGTGATGGCCAAGCCCTTGCCCCAGCCAGGAATCAGGAACAAGGCCAGAGGTCGGGCACACCCATGCAGGATCAGGGGTTGGGAAGTCCCCTCCCCACCAGCCCTTCCCCCTTCTTCCTCTGGCAATGGGAACCGCCAGGACTCTGGCCTTCTCGGGCCTCAGTTTCCCTATCTTCACCCACAGAGTGGGGACAGTGGCTCAGGCCTGGACCTCCTATGTCGCCCAGCAGTGGAGGAGTTGGGGACCCGGAGCAAAGCCCTAAACTCCCTGGCATGGCTGCCCAGGGCAGGGGAGGGGGCAGGGGGGTGGCGTGTATGCTGCGGCCCTCCTGCAGCTGCTGCCAGGGCCTTGGGTCCCAGTCTGGAGTCTGAGACCTCACACCGTTCCCACCCACCCCTGTCCAGCCCAGCACCAACTTTCTGCTCAAAGCCCAGTTGGTACCGTCAGCCCCTCTCAACCACTGCCTAGGTCCACCCTCCCAGGAGCTGCCAGTGCCCAGCTTGGAGCTGACAGGTTATCAGGGCAGGTGTGGGTGGAGGGGGCGCTGGCGTGAACCCTGGTGACTGGTGAGGCTGCCCTCCTGTGACCCACGCAGGTGGCCATTTCCCCGAAGGCTCTGCTCCTTCGTGACAGAGAGTTAACCACCAGGTGAGGCCTCCACTGCGTGGAGGTGCTGACGGGCTGTCGGAGCTAATTGCACACGCCTCCCCCTTAAACCGGGCCCGGGAAGCTGTGCCCTGAATAGACTCCGTTTGCCTTTCGTCAAAGTGCAGTTGTCTCCCTGGTTGGAAAAGTGAGCTGGTTCGTGAAGGTGGCGGGAGGGAGGGATGGATCCTGGGCGGTGAGAGGGGCATGGCCCTGCGTGCAGGCATGACTAGCTGGCCTGGCCTGGACCCAGGCAGCAGTGTGCCCAGAGGTGGGCTCGAGCCCCTGGCTTGTGAGGGCGGCCAGAGGGGGATCCCAGAGGTGAAGTCCCCGCCACAGCCCGAGGGTCTGTGGGCCGAATGAATGGAGGAAAGGAATCGGTGAACTGGCCTGAACGTCCCCACCTGCTCTCTGACTATCACGCCCCCCGGGTGAGGGTTGCTTGTGTTTCACAGAAGAGGAGACCAAGACGGGGTGGTTGGTTGACAGGATCAGTGCCCGCCGTCCTGGAAAGAGGTGCCAATGAAGCCCCTACTGTGTGCACCAGCCTCTACAGGGGCTGGAGCGCGGTGTTCACCATGCTGGGCATGGGGAAACTACTGTCCCGAGGGGGAGAGAAGTGGGCAGCCCGGGGATCCAGAACCCGGAGGCCGGGCTGTCCCCCTGCCCCTCGTCACCCCCGCAGTCCCCACAGGAACAGCAGGCATGTGGGTACAGCCGCCTCAGGGTCCCGCCAGCGACGCTCTGGGAGCTGGGGGAGCTTCGTCCTGGCCGAGCAGCGCCCCCTGCCCCTGGGCCTGCAGTGGGGGGCAGGTGCTGGCCCACCCTCGGGGTACCGCCCTGTGTGACTCCAGAGCACAGCAGCCCTTGCAGACTGATGGCAGCGCTGGACGCCAGGAGCCACATGTTCTTCGAAGCAGCGGACCCTCCTAGGAGTGGGAGAGGGGGCAGACATGGGTGGAGGGCCCCCCTGAGCTGTCTGAGGACCGAGGGGCCAAGGGCGAGGGCGAGGCCACTTTCCTGCAGCCCCCGTCCCCCCACCCCTCCCTCACCCCGACTCTTTCCAGCTGCAGCTCCTGAGGGCCCCGCTCAGGCATCCCCCTGCTCATGGGCTAGTCCTGAACCCTCCAGCCCCCGACTTGGCGAGCTGAGTCCCCATCAGAGCACCCTGGGGCCTGATAGGGAAGGAGGCTGGACTAGGGGACCACCTGTTCCCACGAGGCTGTGCCTGGACCCCAACAGGGAAGGCAGACCCTCGGGAGAGGCTGTGCGGCCTGCACTGCTGGGAGGCCCGCTCGACTGGGGCCATCGAGCGGCGCCCTCCTTAGATGGGAAGCCAGCCTGTAAACATGCTTAGGGAGGTGTGGGAGAGCGTGTTTTGCACCCCTTCTGCAGATGGTGCCACTGAGACCTAGCATCAAAGGTGAGCGCTGTGCGCTGTGGGTCGGGAAGGCGGAGAGGGCCGTTCCGCTCTGGCCGCATGAACAGCCCTGGGTGGTGCTTTCCCAGGCTCCTCGGAGTCCGCACTGGGCTGCTGTGGGCAGAGGCCCAGCCTCTCGCCCCGCAGGCAGTGGTGGGCCCCCCCCCCCACACCCACGTACACACGCTCTCCCAGCAGACCCCGCTGCGGGGCAGGCACTGCTCTGTCCCTCAGCTTGGCCTTGATCCTCGCCCATGCTGGTGGATCCGGGCGTGGATACCAGCGTGGGCCCTGCCCAGCTGGGTGAGGGGGCCTCAGTCTCCCCGTCTGGCCTGGTGCCGGGTCCTCTGGGACCCTGGGACGCAGCCTCAGTGTGGAGCCTGCCTCCCTTCACCCATGCGCCTGGACCAGCGTCCCCGTTTCTGCTCACGCACAGCTCTGCAGGGCCGCCCGCGCAGCAGCCAGGAAGCAGACATCTGCTCTTTCCCAGGCCCCCGGAGCAGGGGGTGTGGGGGGCGCTGGCCATCCCCCTTTCCCGCCTGGCTCTGCCGCCCCACATGCACGAGTGTGAATGGCCTGAGAACACCAGCCCGGGGTGCCCAGATCAGCTGCTGCCCACTTTGGGGACACCCATGCCCACCACCCCGCCCCTGTGCTTCCGGGCTGTTCCCTGGGGGCAGGATCAGGCTGTCCAGATGGAGGCACGGCCAGGACCTGGGCGGTCACCTCTGAGAGGAGCGGGGGAGCTGGCCAGGTGGGCCCGGCCCTCTGTAGGCGGCAGTGACTCAGCCAACCCAGGTCCCTGGACAGCATCCTGGCCATTTTACAGATGCGAAAACCAAGTCCAGGGTGGGCCTGGCCCTTGGTGCCTGGCAAGGAACAGCATGCAGCATCTTGTGCCCAACACTCAGGATCCTGCTCGCCCGGTCCAGTCGGGCTGCTGGCACCGGCCACGTGGGTCGGGAGGCCCAGGAGTGCTGAGTGGGGCCCTGGAAGGCGGTGACCCTCCCGCTCAGCGTCACCCAGTGAGCCAGCCGAGGAGGTGGCAGTGGGCAGGGGCCCGCCCTTTCTGGCAGTGGCGGGCCTGCTTTGCAGCTGGCATCCACGGATCTGTTGGCAGATTAGGGGGTGGGGTGGCATCAACCTGCTTATCCCTGGGTGAAGATAGGAGTCAGGGCCCAGGGGTCCTGACGTCCGTGCCCAAGGGACATGGCTGGTCCGCAGCAGAGCCTGGTCTCAGCTGGAACCTGAGCTGTCCCCTGCCCCCAGGCCCTGGCCACAGCCCCTGGTGGTGCCAGGCTCTGGAGGCTGGGCCCTCCCCCTCCCCACTCTGCAGCTTTGTTCTCCCTCCTCTGGGCAGGCAGCCTGGACCGGGGACACAGGACAGGCGGGGCTGCGGCTGGGGGGACCCTGGGGCAGGCAGTGGGTGGCCTTCATGTCTAACCCCAAGACCCCCAGACAGGCACAGGGTGGTCAGTGACTGAAGCTGGCCTGACCCCCTCCTTTACCCAACTCCGCGGATCCTCCCTGAGCGGCCTTCCCTGCAGGGTGCAGGGGCCAGGGGAGGGACCTACACTTCCTGCCCTGAGCTGTGTCTGCTCTTCGGGGAGAGAACCCGGGCAGAGGGGACGCTGGCAGTGAGCCCCGGGTCTGCGTGCGGCCCAGCAGAGCCTGCAGGTGGACGCTGTGGCCAGACACCTTGCCCCTTGGGGCGCCACCAAGTTCCTCACCCTCTAACCGCAGGCCTGCACACGTCACTTCCCTCAAGCGCCACCGCTGACTCTGCGATAGAGGGTGGCGGTGGTGACCACTGTCCCCATCGGCCCCCGAGCCGCTCCCCATCTTTCCAGCCTCAGGCCCCCGGAAGCTTGACCAGAACCCGAGACTGGCAGAGGTGGCCAGGCCTCTGGGCACTCCCTGTTAGCCCGGCTTGTTGTGCACCCGGAGTGCTGAGCCCAGAGAGGGGGTGACAGCGGAAGGCAAGGACGGACGCGGCCCCTGTGAGCCCGCAGGGCAGGTGGAAGCGAAAGCTGGGCTTCCTGGTGTCAGGTGCCTCCACCCTTCCTGTTCTCTCCCTGCACCCAAACCCGAGCTGGCTCATCCTGGGGGAGGGGGACTCCCAGAGCCCCTCAAGCCCGTTCCCAAAAGCCAGCACCCGCAGTGCCTAGCTCAGGGTGGACCCTCCTCCCAGTGCGCCTAGCGCAGGGGCGGCACCACCCACCGCCCGCAGTGGCAAGTGTCTCCTGTCGAGTCGGTCCCCTACGAGGGGCGCCCTGTGGGGCCCCCACCAACTCCTGCTCCTAACGAGGACGGTGGGGTCCAGAGAGGTCTGTCTGTCACCCCAACCTGACCCAGGTCCTGGGGCACCAGGGACCGAGCCCCGGCCTGGCTCCCCCGACTGCTGGTGCAGCCCGCCCGGGCCCCGATCCTTCTCTGCTCACAGCGCAGGAGAGCCGGCTCCTGGCTCTGGTGACCGAGCTGGGGACAGAGCCGCTCGGAGCCCAGGTCTCCCTGTGAGATGCCGCCGGTCGCCTTCTGCCACTGTGCTTGCGGACTCCCTTCCTCACTGTGAGACGACCGTACGCCCCCTGGATGCAGCCTCTCTTAGCATCTGGCGTGTGTCCTGTGTGACACACGCCATTTCACGTGGTTGGAATCCCACAGTGCAACCAGCCGCCTGGTGGTCGTCTCTGTTTCGTAGTTCGGCCCTGCCCTGGACGTCTTGGTGCCCACCCGCCTCCCCAGTCCCTCTCTCCTGCTGCTGGGTGCCACGGTGGCCAGCCAGCCTCCTCACACAGTGAGGCTCAGGAGGCAGAGTCCTCGCACTCCATCCTGGAGACGTGGGTGGCAGTGGGCAGGAGGGCTGTGTGGACAGGAGATGGGCCAGGGAACCGTGGGACCCTACATGCCTGAGGCCCTGGGGGATGCGCCCAAGCACGGGTGGACGGTGGGCGGACACTCAGTCTCCTCCCTGAGGCCCCCTGTCTGCAGGACTCCCTACCTGGGACAAGCCCAAAGCAGGTGACCAACCCACACAGGTCAGTCGAGATCCCCAGAGGACTCGGGGCCTGGCGAAGATGACACAGAGAAGCAGAGATTCTGGAAAGGAGGGAGACAGGAAGTCACGGCAGGGCAGCCTCAGCTCCCCCTCCCACCGGGCAGGGCCTGGGCTGCCCCTGAGCTCCAGGGAGCTGCCAGGAATGTAATCCAAGAGTTGCCAGGCAGTGGAAAAATTTTGGTTTTGTAGGAGCTAAAAATATTGTGTGGCAGCCCCTGCCTCCCAGTTCCGGAACCCCGCTCCTGCGGGTTTACCGCCCACCCCCGGGGAGACGAGCTCACTCTGTGCGCCCCGCCCCCAGCCTTGCTGGCTCTGGGCACAGAAGCACCCCAGCTCAGTGCTGATGCCAGCAGGGCTGCCCCAAGCTGTCTCGCCAGCTGCTAGCAACCGTTGCCCGTCACAGGTGCCTTCCTTAGCCCTAGTCCCTGCCCCAGTCCCAGCCCCCTCACCCTGCACCCCTCACCAACAGGGACTGCGGAACAGAGAACCCCACCCACTTCCACAAGGTGAGAGGCTCAGTCCCATGGCTGGGCTGCCCACCCACCAGGCTGCCCAAAGCCCAGTGGGCCCTGGACCCCTCCAGGGCCTCCCAGCCGCAGCTCAGTGCCTGTCCAGGACACAGCCCAGTGTGTGCCCGGCTCAGCTTCTCCATCTGCAGGGGCTGGTCTCTGGGGTCTGGGAGGCCAACTTTGACCCTGCCCTCTGCTACACACACACACACACACACACACACACACACACACACACACACACGCAGAGTTTGATTATTGTAGGCAGAGGTAATGGCTTCCTGTTGGTCAGCACCACTGCCCAGGTATGAGGGCACCCAGGTGGAGGGGCCAGCATCACCATGCCAGGCTGGCCATGTGCAGGAGAGCCAGATGGGTGTCTGAGGAGGTGGCACCTGTGTGGGCTGGGTGATGCCAGTGAGCAGGACACCCAGATCAGTGAGTGGACCCTGGGAAAGCTCAGAGGGAGACCCTATCTTCCAGAGCCCCAGTCGGATGGGGAAGGCATGACCCCTTCCCAGAGGACACCCCACATTAATGGAAGAAGAAAGATGAACGCTAAGAATCTGTGGGCAACGTCCCACAAATGTCAGAGCCTCGGGGGCTTTCCCTACAAACGGCCCTTCCCTTTGTCCGCTGTAGATTCGGTGGGGGGTGGGGTGGGCTGCTTGGAGGACAGAAGAGGTGCTGAAGAACCTGACCTTTCAGATGCCCAAGGCACAGGGTCTGGCCTGAGCCTCTTGAACTTGGACCCTGGGAGCTCCAGACTTTTTCAGCCTGCGGTGCTGATTCCAAATTCTGCGCAGGGCCTGCCCTTGGTGGGCTGGCCACGGCCCTCGCCTGAGGGAGCCCTGAACGCCGGGAACACATTCCTGAGCTCGGGGCCCCGCCCGGAACAGAGCTGCGCCCCCGCCCGCTCTGGGCCTCGGCTCCGCCCAGAGCACAGCCGAGGCCCCGCCCCTCGGAGCCCTGGTCTTTGCGCCCGGCCTGGCTGCAGGGTGGGCGCTCAGCCGGTGGACAGGGCAGGCCGAGGCTGAGCACGGCCAGGGCTGAGAGCCGGGCATCCACGGACTGAATGACCACAGCCGTGAGAGCCCGCCAGGCCCAAGTTTCAGTATGAAAACCCGCTGCAGCCCGCCTTCCGGCTCGCTGCCTCCCACGCAGGGTCCCTGCGTTGTCCCCAGGGGCCGTCGCCCACAGCCTGTGCTCCTGAGAGCCGTAAACGTTGGTTCCCTCGAGTCCCTCCAGTGTTCTCTGCAGAGATGCTCAGTCACCACCCAGAAGGGAACAGGCAAAGCTGTTTATTCGGAATTGCAGCAGCCAGGGAATCACCGCCGTGTGGTTACTGTATACATAGAACGCTACCTACACACCCTTGACTATGTAACACGTATTACTATGTTAAACTATTTTCTGTGTACAGGAAGCTTCTTTACAGGACGGGGCTTCCCGGGTCCTGATGGGGGCAGCAGGGCTGGGGGAGCTGGACGGCTGAGGGAGATGAGGGCCCCCACGCGGTGGCTGGGCGATGTCCTGTCCTGTCCAACTTTCTCTGCTTTGTCCTCGCTGGGAAGTGAGGACAAAGCCCAGGAAGCTGTGGGTTACTGATGAAGCCTGTGCCGTCGGGGGATGTCCCAGGGCCGTCGTAGGGCTTCCGGGGCTGTCGCTAGAGATAGGGGTCTGATGTCCTGCAGGTCTGGCCCACAGGGAGCGGGCCGCGTCCTGGGCCGCTTCCTGTGGGGGTGCTGGGTGTTCTGGTCTGGTGGCTGTAGCTGTGGGTCAGGGCTCTGTATGTGGTCTGCTGAGGTCCATTTACGTACTCACTCTTTATCCTGAAAAGTGGTGGGAATGTTTCTAGGAGGATGTCCTTGGCCTCGGGCCTGACCAGGTGGACCCTGGATGAGGCTGGCAACCTGGTAGGCATCAGAGGGAGAAAACTCACCCACCTCAGCCTCTGGGTCCCTAGCTGAGCTCATGCTCCCAGCTGGATGCCCCGTGCTCACTGGGCCGTGTGGGACGCGGCCAGTGGAGCCCTTTGCATCCTCTGACTGGCTCAGTGCCTGTGTGTGGAGGGGGTTGCGGACAGCCAGGGCAGCTCGGCTGCAGGACACAGGGCCTAGGGTCAGGCGGATGGTGGGCAGACCGGGCTGGTCACCAGCGGTGCTTCCCCTCCCCTCAGACCCAGGGGCTCCCCTATGGGGTTCTTTCGGGGCACTGAACCGGTGGCCCTGGGAATTAGGGGTGTGTGGGGAAACCTGGGCGGCACCGGAGGGGCAGCTCTGGTGGCCGGGTGGCCTCTGGGAGCTTGTTTCTCCACGTCAGGGGACTCCTGGGGCTCTTGGCTGGAGACACACTTGGACGCCAGAGTGCTGGCCTGGGAGAGTTCTGCTGTGTCCGCCCAGCCTGTGCCAGGCAGCCGGGGCCTCGGGCCAGGGGAGGCGGGGGCAGGAAGGGAGGGTCAGCTCTGGGTGCTCCTTAAGCAGCGGCACCCACGGCCGGTGGCAGTGTGTGCGGAGATCTGTCTGTCCGCGGGGCTCTTCACGGTGCTGGTGGGAGTGCCCCTCCCCCACACCACGAGGCTGCCCCAGAGGGGCAGCTGGGCGCATCGAGGGGCAACTGGGCGAGTCGGTGGGCAGCAGTGATGAGAAGCCAGGGGAGTGCGGGGGGCGGCCCCAGGCAGGGCCCAGCCTGGGTGGGCAGAGGCAGCCGGAAGGTCCTGCGTGTCTGGGTGAGTGCCTGGGGGCCTGGAGGGTGGGTTAAACCTTGCAGCCGTGGGGCGGGCCAGGTCCAGCACAGGGCCGGGGCCGCAGGGGCCCCTGGGGGAGGGCTGAAGGACACCCCGCATGCCCCCACCCCCACCCCCCCAGCTGCTGCAGCAGCCTGACCTGAGGCTTGGCCAGGGTCTGCTGAGAGGGCTGGAGCTGGGAGCACAGTGGTCAATGTCCCCCGCACCCCCGCCGCCCCAGCCAGTCTGCCTCCTGGGAGGACCCAGGGGTCCTGCAGGGCAGGGGGAAGGATAAGGGATGGGGGTCCCCCTGCAGACAGAGGAGGGGCTGCTCAACTGCCAGGAGGCCCCCAGGGGTAGGGGGAGGCTCTGGAAACTCAGGTGTTGCCAAAATCTTGACTCCTTGTCCACCAATGCCAAACAGAAGAAATGCAGAAACAGAGTTTGGTGGAGAGAAAGGGGCAGGCTCACTATTTGCCAGGCAAGAGGGAAACACTAGGCCAGTGCCTCAGAAGCGCTGCCCCTCTCTCGGGACGGGGGAGGCTTCATGACCTCGTAAAGGCCTTGCCTTTTTTTTTCTTTTCCTTTTCCTTTTCTTTTGCAAAGTTTCAAAATGGTCACAGCTGACATCAGGCAACTCAGCTGACATCACCAAGTCTGGTGTCCCTGAAGTTATCAACTCCTGATCGTCTTTTTGAAATGTAGAATGCTACACGTGTGGGGCTTCCCTGGTGGCTCAGTGATAAAGAATCCACCTGCCAAGGCAGGAGACCAGGGTTCAGTCCCTGGGTTGGGAAGATCCCTTGGAGAAAACAATGGCAACCTACTCTAGTATCCTTGCCTGGAGAATTCCATGGACAGAGGAGCATGGCGGGCTACAGTCCATGGGATCGCAAAGAGTCAGACACGCCGGAGCGACTAAAGCAACAGCAGCAAGTGAGGGTGGGGAGGATGAGGCCCGACACAGAGTACAGTTCGCCTGAAGTCAGAGAGTGATTAGCTCTGCTGAGGACAGGTCTACCTACGGGTGTTTGTTAGTGGCAACAGTTAAAGAATAACTAAGATTTTTAAACTCTTTTCGGCCTGTTTACGCTTTTTCCCCAGCCTGTTCACTGATTTCTTATTCTCCTTGTCTATCAGGAAAGTCTTATTTCTATCTAAGAAAAGCCTCACGTCTATTTTGCTGCTGCAGATTCCCCACTGCTAGCTCATCCCTCCGTATCAATGGAGGAAGGGAAACAGGCATCGTTCCCGTCGAACTGAGGGCAAAGCTTCAGTTCTGCTCCCGTTTGACAAACATCAGCTGCCTGGCCCAGCGGCCGGGCCGTCTCCTAATTCACAGGGGAGGACACCCAAGACCCTCACCCAGGGTGGGAGGGGCCTCCAGGAGTGACCAGCAAGTGCTGGGGACCCCGGGCCCTGCCGGGCAGCCGCACCTGGGCCCTTAGCCCCTTCAGCCTGTCTCCCGCATGACCCCAGCTGGCCTCCGGGGTCTCCCCCGTAACTGGCCAGAGCCAGCAGCCTTTAGGGTGATGCCACAGTGGGTGCCAGCCTCTCAAGGGCCCCAGGCCACCTTCTGGGGGCCAGCCTCGCTCTACCATTTCCATCTCTGGGACTCTGGGCACGTGCGTGACCCTACTTCCCTGGATGCCGCTTCCAGTTCCCTCCTGTGAAGTGGGGGGTGTACCGTGCCCCCCTCCGGGTGGTGGGAGGTCAGAAGTCACAGTGGGCAGTGCCAGCCTGAGGCCCCCCGGATGAGGTGCGGTGGTGTCGCCGTGCCCTGCCCCTCGGGCCTCCAGCCCAGGAGCTCCACGCTGCCCCGCTCACACGCTAAATACAAGACCATACATGGTCACAGAAGAGCCTGGGCTACCTCTGACCCTCTGGGCCAGTCCCAGGGCTCGGGTGGGGGCCCACATCACAGCCCTGGGCCCCAGGAGAGGGGCTCAACCAGTCATAGTGATGACAGAGACTCCCCGCCTGTCCCACTCTTCTGTTCTGAGAAGGGAATGTTTGGGAATGTCCTGACCTGGGCCACCCCCCACCCTCTGGGGGATGTTCTCTGGGCCGCGATCAGACTTCCTGTAGCTGAATCCAGGTCAGTGTCCGAGAGCCCCGGGCCTGGGGGACGCTGGTCCCTGCCCCCTGCACGCTGACTGACAAAGTGAGGCCCGCAGAAGCTGGGGCCTGGCAAGGCTGCTCCCCAAAGGTCCCTGGTTGCGCCTGGAATCGAGTGGGCCTTGCACGTGACCCTGGAGCCAGCCACATTCCTGGTGCCGTGGGCAGTCTGGAAATGCCCCGGGTGTGGAATTGTCCCCGCCCACCCTATTATCCCCATCTGAGCCTGTCCACTGGGCAGGGGAGCACCCTGGGGCCCAGGTGAAGGAGCCCCAGAGACACCATTTCTGCTGCCTGAGCACCACGAGGTCAGTGGCCTTCCTGCCAGTGAGGCCTCCTGGGGTCTTGGTGCCTACCCTGAGGGCAGGGGTGCGGCCTCCTTGGTTGCTATGACGACCGAGACGGGATGGGTGTAAGAGGTGCTTGGCACAGGGGACGCCTGTGGGGAGGAGGCCTGGCGGGATGAGGGATCGCCAGCACGGCGGGTCCCCCGGGCGTCAGCAGGCGAGTCCTCGGTCGGCAGGTGGAGACACCGGGCAGGGGACACTGCCTGCCCCCGCCTCGCTGGGCCGCGGATGCCCTGTAGGCCCCGGGCTCACAGCCGTCTCCTCCCGCCCGCAGTTGAGCAAGATGTCGGTGAAGGAGGGCGCGCAGCGCAAGTGGGCGGCGCTGAAGGAGAAGCTGGGGCCGCAGGACTCGGACCCCACGGAGGCCAACCTGGAGAGCGCCGAGCCCGAGCTCTGCATCCGGCTGCTGCAGGTGCCCTCCGTGGTCAACTACTCGGGGCTGCGCAAGCGGCTGGAGGGCAGCGACGGTGGCTGGATGGTGCAGTTCCTGGAGCAGAGTGGCCTGGATCTGCTGCTGGAGGCCCTGGCGCGCCTGTCGGGCCGCGGCGTCGCTCGTATCGCCGACGCCCTGCTGCAGCTCACGTGCGTCAGCTGCGTGCGCGCCGTCATGAACTCCCAGGAGGGCATCCAGTACATTCTCAGCAACCAGGCCTACGTGCGCCAGCTCTCCCTGGGTGAGGCCCGCGCGCGCGTGCGCGTGCAGGGTGGGCCTGGCCAGGGGCAGGGGGTAGGGCTTCCTGGAGGAGGGGCCAGTTTCCCCGCCCGCCCACTCTGAAGCCGGGACACTGCAACGTGATCCTTTGCCCGCTCCGCTCTGTGACTTCCCCTGCGTTTCCGCCTGGTGCTAGTCCAGGCTTTGCCGCAGCCTGAGGTTTCTCTGGCCTTGAGGGCCCCGTCCACACCGTGGCAATCGGAGTCACCTGGATCAGAAACACATGTCCATCTGAGGGGGCCCCCCTCCACTCTGCCTGGTTCCAAGCTCCTCGGCCTCAGCCGGGGCTCAGCTCCTCAGGTCTGGTCCCCCGCTGGCATCATTCTCCACCCCCACCCCCACCTCTGCACTGGCCTCCTGGGGGCGCCTCCTCCCCCACTCAGGCTGCGGTGCCCACGTCAGTCCTGCTCACTCTCTGAGCTCAGGCTCACTGTCAACCTCTTTTAGGGAGTCTCCCCAGGCTGTGGCCAGACTTAGTCCCCAACCTGGGGGAGACCCCAGGTGGCCTTTGGTGGTCAGTGGTCACTGCATGCTCCGCCCGCAAGACTGTGCTGCCCCCACTGATGCATGGGGCTCCAGGGCAGGCAGGGCGCATGTGGGCGAGTGAACCAGAGAACACCCGGCCCAGGCCCGGCCGTTGGCGTCTGCAGAGTCCTTTGTGCCTTAGTCTCAGCAGGGTCAGCCAGGAGACACCCCCAGAGCTTCCCCAGCTCCAGGAATGTGGTGGGAGGCAGGGGCGCCCGGGGACAAGGAGGCTTCGTGGGCTGTCGGTCATAAACACGGTTGCTCTAAGTTTGGAGAAAACATGGGCTCAGTGCTGCGAGGGGTACCGGTGTGGGCCTTGGGCCAAGAGCCCCCAGTTTAGACCTGAGGGCCGTCGGGATTAGAACCCCAGTGACTGGGGTTGCGCCTGCCTCCACACCCCTTCCGGGGGCCCTGGGGGCAGCCAGCATGTCCAGAGACCAGTGCCTGATGTGGGCAGTGGGCCCTGGTCTATGCCAGCCCAGCAGGTTGGCAGCTGTAGGGTGGGAGCCTGGGCCGGGAAGCGGGTGCAGGCAGGGGGAGGGCAGGACCAGGAGGAGGGGGCCCCAAGCCCCTCTGAGAGGCCCCTTCCCCCGGCAGCTCTGGACACGTCCAACATGATGGTCAAGAAGCAGGTGTTTGAGCTGCTGGCCGCCCTGTGCATCTACTCGCCAGAGGGCCACGCGCTGACCCTGGACGCCCTGGACCATTACAAGGTGAGCCACGTGTGGCGGGGGCTGGGCCAGAGCCCGGGGGCACGCTGACCCCTGCCTGCCCCCGCTACCCTGCAGACAGTGTGCGGCCAGCAGTACCGCTTCAGCGTCATCATGAGTGAGCTCTCAGACAGCGACAACGTGCCCTACGTGGCCACCCTGCTCAGCGTGGTCAACGCCATCATCCTCGGCCCCGAGGACGTCCGCGCCCGCGCCCAGCTGCGCAGCGAGTTCATCGGTAACCTTGACCTCCGCGCCAGGCCCTGGCTACCCGGCCTGTGCTGCCCGCTTCTGGGGCGATGCCCCTCGCCCCTCTCCAGGGCCCCGGGGCAGGCTCTGCTTGGGCCTGGGAAGCCTCCTGCCCTCCTGCACCCTTCAGAGGACACAGGGCCTCAGGACCTCTGGATGGTAGTGCTGGAGGGATCCCGGTGCAAGGCTGCCGCGTGGAGGGAGGCGGGCACGCTGGCTGACGTCCAGGCCTGGCCCTGCTGCTGTGGCGTGCCTGTTCCCCGGGCACCATGCGTGTCCAGTGCGGTCTTCCCAGAGCCCCGTGCCTCCAGCAACCCGGGGAGCGGGCTCCCCTCCTGATCCACAAGCTGGCACTGTGGGTGGTGGGGCTGAGCCCAGGGAAAGGGTCGAGGGGAAAGTGTTCCACGTGCCCGTGATCCGCTTGTCCCTTCCCAGGGCTGCAGCTGCTGGACGTCCTGACGCGGCTGCGGTGAGTCCCCACGCACCTCCCCCCGGCTCCCAGTTAGCACCTCCAGGTGGGCGGGGAGGGGGGCTTCCCGGAGTAGCCCCGACAGGCCCACCCATCCTGGGGCCAGGCCCAGGGAGGACCCAGCCTGCCATCCCTAACTGCACAGGCCATTCTGCGGAATTTCCCCCAGCGGCCAGCAGCTGCCCCAGAACCAGGGTCCCCGGGTTTAATACAGGATGCCCGGTTAAACTGGAGTGTAGCCAGACTGTCAGTGTGTGTCCCAGATGTCGCGTGGGACACTCTCTGTTTATCAGTCAACCTTTAAAGAAGCCCGTGAGGCTAAGAACCCCATCCTGGTCCTAACCAGGACCGCACTCCTCCCAGGGGAGAGGGCGCGGGGCCACCCCGTGAGGAGGCTCCCAGCTGACGTGACTGGTGCTGAATTGGCCTTAGTGGAGAGAGGCCTGCTGGATGTGAGGACCGGTCAGGGCTGGCTTCGGTGGGCACAGCACCCCAGCTCAGGCCAGCGCCTTGGTGCTCCCCTGCCCTCCGCCCCACGCCCCATGCAGCGTGGCTGTGCCGTCTCTACATGCAGGTGTGAGAACTCATGCTTCCTGTCCCAAGGGGCGTGGAGCTGACCGGAGAAGCCCACCCGACAGACCACAGCGTCCCCCGCCCCTGCTGTGGGAACCACAGGCCCTGCTCAGGGTGGTCTGCATGTCTGTCCAGGGAGGGGCAGCTGGCGTGGGGGGGCAGCCAGCTGAACTCTGGCCCCCGCCCTCCCCCACCCCTACCCCAGAGACCTGGAGGATGGGGACCTGCTGATCCAGCTCGAGGCCTTCAGGGAGGCCAGGGCCGAGGACGAGGAGGAGCTGCTGCGGGCCTTCGGCGGCATCGACATCAACAGCCACCAGGAGGTCTTCTCCGCACTCTTCCACAAGGTGCACGCGGCGGGCAGCGCCTCCCAGGACTCGGGGGTCGGGGGGGCCAGGGCTCCGAGGAGCCGCATGTCCTGCCCCGCTCACACCCCACCCTGCTGGGCCTCAGGCAGCTCCAGAGCCACACCCCGAGCCAACCCGGGTAGGGGACTGGAGAGGCGGAGCCTGGGGCGGGGACCCAGCAGGACAGGGTGGCTGCGTGGTCCTGGGCCTAGCAGCCCGGCCGCTGTGGGGTGGTCCGAGGGGACGCTGGGACGAGTGAGAGGCTGAGACGGAGCTGAGCTCCAGTCCAGCCCAGGTCCCGTCTTCCTTGAACCCGGCAGCTCTCAGCCAGGGGCCGGGGTCTGCAGAGGCCGTCCAAAAACAGCTGGAGACATTGGGCTGTCACCCTGGGCAGGGGCGCTTCCAGTGGGCGGGGACCAGGGAACCGCTAACACCCCACACGCTGTCCCCCGGCCCTGGTGTCACCAGCGCGCCCATCGGGGAGCCCTAACTCAGGCTCGTTACCGGGGCTCCCCTTGTAGCTCAGTAGGTAAAGACTCCACCTGCAATGCAGAAGACTTGGGTTCAATTCCTGGGTGAGGAAGATACCCTGGAGAAGGGCATGGCAACCCGCTCCAGTATTCTTGCCTGGGAGATGCCCGTGGACGGAGGAGCCTGGCAGGGCCTACAGTCCATGGGGTTGCAGGGTTGGGCACGACCGAGCGACTCCACCACCACCACCTGGGGCGCAGGGACCCTGGCGGGGAGGCCTGCGGGTGAGGCCCACCGACCCGCACTCCTCGCCCACCCCCAGGTGAGCTGCTCCCCCGCGTCTGCCCACCTGCTGTCTGTGCTGCAGGGCCTCCTGCACCTGGAGCCCAGCCTGCGCTCCAGCCAGCTGCTCTGGGAGGCCCTGGAGAGCCTGGTGAACCGGGCGGTGCTCCTGGCCACGGACGGTGAGCCGGCGGGGCTGGGGGAGGAGCACCGAGCCCGCAGCCCCAGCCTGCGTCCCCCTCCCCGAGCCCAGCCTGGTGGGCAGACAGGGCTCTCGGCCTGCGGGTGGAGGAGGCCATACTTGGCCCCTGACCGCATCCTAAGCCCGGATGTCCCCACCCCAGGCCAGGAGTGCACCCTGGAGGAGATGGTTGAACGCCTCCTGTCCATCAAGGGCCGGCCCCACCCCCGCTCCCTGGACAAGGCCCACAAGAGCACCCAGGCCGACTTTGGCCAAAGCCAAAGGGGCAGCTCCCCGCAAAACTCTGGCACCCCGACGGCAGACCTGGGGGGCCAGCAGCCAGCGGCGGCCCTCGGCAGCCCTCCCGTCGCCAGCGTCCAGGGCGAGCGTGGGCCGGCACCGCAGCCAACAGCCCCGGAGCCGCTGGAGCGCCCCCCGCCCCCACCGGCGCCCCCGCTCCCTGGCCCCACAACCGCGCCCCGGCCGCCGCCCCCTCCCCCACCTCCCCCTCCCCCGCCGCCGCCCCCGCCCCCGCCCCTGCCGGGTATGAGGGCTGCATTCCCCTCGCCCCCGCCGCCCCCGCCACCCCCACTGCCTAACTCTGCTAGGACCATACCGCCCCCACCGCCCCTCCCGGGCCTGGGGGGCCCGCCCCCACCTCCCCCACCTCCCCCACCTCCCCTCCCGGGCCTGGGGGGCCCGCCCCCGCCGCCACCCCTGCCCGGGGTCTCTGGGCCCCCTACCGCGGGCAGCGTGGAGGAGATCATCGTGGCCCAGGTGGACGGCGGCCTGGGCTCGGCCTGGGTCCCCCGCCACCGGCGCGTGAACCCTCCCACCCTGCGCATGAAGAAGCTGAACTGGCAGAAGTTGCCATCCAGTGTGGCCCGCGGTGAGGCCCGGCCCCCACGGCTTTCCTCCTGGAGCAGGGGGCGGGGACAGGTCAGGGGTCGCCCCTCAGGCCCCTGTGCTCCCACACGCCCCCTGGAGGCTGGCAGGTCTCTGCTGCTGGGGCCCTGCACTGCGTGGGCCCAGGGGCTGGGCGTGCTGATGCGAGAGAAGGTCAAAGCCATGGGTGGCTAGAGGCCAGGTCACCGGCCAGCCTGGACACGGGGCCCTGGGCACCCGCACGCACGCACACGACATGGCATCAGCTGGAGGGCTTCTTTGGGCATTTATCAAGTGCCTGCTGTATGCTTGCCCTGGGCCGGGCCCTAGGCAGGGCACTCCTGCCAGCCCTCTAGGCCTGCACCAGCTGCCTCTGGACTTGGGGGTCAGGTGTGAGCCTGATTGGAGCCCCCTCACCCACAGAGGGCAGCTCCATGTGGGCAACGTTGAGCAGCCCCGACACCGAGGTGGTGGAGCCCGACTTCTCCAGCATCGAGCGGCTCTTCTCCTTTCCCACGGCCAAACCCAAGGAGCAGGCCGTGGCCCCGGCCAGGAAGGAGCCCAAGGAGGTAGGGATGGGGCCCGGGCTCAGACAGGGCTCCGTGGCCGCCCTCCAGGTACTGACGGGCTGGGGCTGTTTTACAGATCACTTTTCTGGACTCCAAGAAGAGCCTGAACCTCAACATCTTCCTGAAGCAGTTTAAATGGTGAGCATCCAGGATCTCGATGCCTGGATAAGAAGCCCAGCCTCTGCCTTGGCCCATCTTGGGCTCAGCAGTGCCCTCTGCAGGCCGCCCTGGGAAGTGCACACCCCATCCCTGGGACTGCAGTCAGTCAGATAATAGCAGCAAAGGATTTCTGCTGGGGGCCCTGAAGACCATCAGTCCAGCCTCCCTAGGGAATATGAGACCCAAAGAGTGGCAGGGATCCTCTAAAGCCACAGACGGATGGTGGCAGCGGCAGGCCAAGGACCTGGCCCTGCCTCCCTGCCCTGAGTGCTTCCTAGCGGCAGGTGCCCTGCCCAGGAGCTCACTGGGTACCGCTGAGCCTTTACCCTGTGTCCTGAGCAGCCCCCTGGAAGGAGGCAGGGGGCGCTCGGGCAGCTGGGGAGTGCGTCATTCAGCCGTGACCTGGGCAGGTGGCCTGCCTTCTCTGTGCCCTGAGACTCCCTAGGTGGAGGGAGAAAGCCTGCTGTGACCGGCGTGGGGCTGTGGGCCCAGGGCCATCCCAGGCAGGCAGGGTCCCAGGAGGCTGAGGACCATGGCTCGTGCCGTCCTCGGCCACCCCCACCCTCTTGCCCCTCCAGCTCCAACGAGGAGGTCACCGCCATGATCCGGGCTGGGGACAGCACCAAGTTTGACGTGGAGGTCCTCAAGCAGCTCCTCAAGCTTCTTCCGGAGAAGCACGAGGTGAGTAAGCGGGGCGACAGGTGAGCCCGGGCCCCTCCATGCAGAGCTGCTCCTGTGAGCGGGCTGCAGCGAGCACACGTGGGTGCCTCCCGCAGATCGAGAACCTGCGCTCCTTCACGGAGGATCAGGCCAGGCTCGCCAGCGCCGACCAGTTCTACCTCCTCCTGCTGAACATCCCCTGGTCAGCTGGTAGCCCCCGGGATGGGCAGGGGTCGAGGGCGGCAGCTGGGCCTGGGCCCGGAGCAGACGGCAGGGCTGTGCAGACCCCTCCCTGGGGTTCCATGAAGGGTGGGGGCTGACATCTCTGATGCAGCCCCCAGCCTCGGGGCCCTCTAAGGGGCCCTGTGGGGTCCAGCCCTTCCTCCAGGCCAGGGACGTCGTGGGGGTGGGTGGTGGGCAGAGCTCCGTGGCCTCCTGCAGGCCGGCCCAGGCCCTCCTGTGTGATCCCTCTGCTCTAGGAGGGGACTGTCCCACAGAGGGCGACTGCCCTTGTCCTCGGCACCTGGGGGCTTGTCCAAAGTGCTCTTGCTGAGCCCTCCCGGTCCTGCCAGATCCCATCTGGGGCCTGGCCCGGGAATGTGCATGTTAAACCAGGCCAGGCCATGAGACCCCCGGCAGCTCCGAGCTGAGAGGACCCTGCGGGTCCCAGGCAGGTGGATGGGGGCCACTGGAGCCTGAACTCCTGCTCTGCCGCCCCAGCTACCAGCTTCGGATCGAGTGCATGCTGCTGTGTGAGGGCACGGCCGTCGTGCTGGACATGGTGCGGCCTAAGGCCCAGCTGCTGCTCGCCGCCTGTGAGAGTGAGTGCAGATGCGGGGCTGGGCGGGCTGGCCCTGGACAGCGCCTGTGGGTGCTGAGTTTCCCCTCCCCACAGACCACCGCCCGGTACTGAGGGCCATGCCATGCATGCACAGTCACGTGTGCACACGCCATGTGGGCACGCGCACACACACCCATACACGTGCCCACACACATGTTCCCACACATATATATGTGCACGTACGCACACGTGCATGTGCTCAGAAACACCCACACGCGCTCACATATGTGCACATGCACACGCTCTTGCACACATGCAGACACGTGCATGCACACTCACAGGTGCACACATGCACACATACATGCAGACATGTGTATACATGTGCCATCACACACAGGTGCCCACATGCATGTACACGTGTGCATACGCTCTCACGCGTGCACGTGCTCTTGGACACATGCAGACATCTGTGCGTGCACATGCTCTTGGTACACATGTGCACACTCGCACGCATGCACACATGCATGCACACACATACATGCAGGTATGTACATGCATGTGCTCTCACACATCCACAGGTGCACACATGCATGCACATGCTTTCACACACATGCACACACATATCACTTTCCCTGAGCGAGGAGCCGGGGAGTCACCACAGCCACGTGGCAGGGACATGGACGGGATGGACCGCTGAGGCATAACCCGGTTCTGCTGGGCCTGCATTCAGGGATGATGTCCCTGTCACCTCGACCACAGAGCCGAGAGCCAAGGTGGCCGCAGGTTCCAGAAGGTCCCCTCAGCGTCCTCACCCACAGAACGGGCACTGGGGTTCAGGGAGCACTGCTGGCGGCACGCCCCAAGCTTCCTGGGGTCAGGGCTCCACTGCCCTGCCCCTCCCTCACGCCCCATGCCCCTGTCCCACCCTGGGCGGAGCCTGGGGGCCAGGCCAGGGGGAGGCATGAAGGGACCTTGCCCCGCAGGCCTGCTCACCAGTCACCGGCTGCCCGTCTTCTGCCAGCTGATCCTGAAAATCGGGAACTTCCTCAACTACGTGAGTGGACGGCACCCAGCCCACCCCTGCTCCCAGACCCCCGACCCCCACCCCTCCACCAGCCCAAGGGACTCCCTCCCTGCCCTCCCCTCACAGGGCAGCCACACTGGGGATGCTGATGGCTTCAAGATAAGCACGCTGCTGAAGCTCACGGAGACCAAGTCCCAGCAGAGCCGGGTCACACTGCTGCACCACGTGCTGGAGGTACCAGTGGCGGGGGCGGGGTGCCTCCTGAGTGCAGCACACAGGTCCAGAGGCCCCGGGGGCCCCACCCAGCCCCCCAGGTCTCCCCTTTGCAGCACTGTCCCGCCCTGCAGCCCGCACCCACTCTGACCAGCCCCCGTCCCGCCCCAACCCTGGGACAGCAAAACCGTGAGAATTGCAGTCAGGCCCAAGGGAAGCCCTGGAGGCTCAAGGTGCCAGGGGTTTCCCCGAGGGACGTGGACCAGAGCTGCCGAGGGTGGGGCCTGCATGGCGGCCTTGGGTGTGTCGCCTCAGTGGGCCTCACTGGACACGTCGTGCTGCAGGAAGTGGAGGAGAGCCACCCCGACCTCCTGCAGCTACCCCAGGACCTGGAGCTGCCCGCCCGAGCTGCAGGGTAGGTGCCTCCCCTCCCCTGCCCACTCCCTGGCCGGTGCAGCTGGGCTCAACTGGGCTGCTCCCGTGCTGGGGCCCCACCCTGGGCCCCAGATCTGCTGCCTGACAGTCTCCCCTTTGGCACAGGGCCTTGTGTCCACTGTGGCCTGTCCCTGCACAGCCTAGAGGGACCGGGAGTGACCCAGCCACGGTCACACCAGGGGCTGGTCCGGCACGGCCCCCTCACGAGGCTGACTTTCATGACATGTCCATGCTGCCCCCACTGTACAGTCAGGGGAGCTGAGGCCCCAGGAAGTAGGATCAGGTCTGTGGGATCACATAGCCCAGGGGCGGCTCTGAGGGCAGGGTCCACACTCAGCACTGGCTGGCCCGGCTCCATGCCACCATGGAAGGTTCTCCGGTCCTGGGGAGGCTGAGCCTTGCAGAGAGTCAGGCAAGGAGGGCAGGCTGAGCCGTCGGGGTCACTGTCCTGACACCGCCAGCCCAGCACCTTCTCAGGTGGGCGTTTGACCCCACACTGCTCAGCCCACCCTAGAGCTCTGACATGCCTCTGGCAGCCAGTGTGCTGTCGGGGGCCACTGTCCCTGAGGGTGTGCTGTTCGGGGGCCCCGCTGTCCTAGCAAGGCTGGACAGCAGCTTTTGACTGGCGCCTTCAGGATCAACCTGGATGCCATCCACTCGGAGTCCAGCACTAACCTGAAGAAGCTCCTGGAGATGGAGCGGAAAGTGTCCTCCTCCGTCCCGGAGGTGCAGGAGCAGTACTCGCACCGCCTCCAGGCAAGTGCTCCAGCCTTTCCAGGGCTGGAGTGTCTGCCGGGCCTGGGGTCTACCGTAAAGTGGGAGCGCGAGCAGGGCGGGTGAGCCTGGGGAGGAGAGAGCTAGAGCGAGGGCCCCTGCAGGAGAACAGCCCCTGCTCCTGGCCCCCAGGCGGTTTCCGCAGCTGAGGGGTCTCGCCTGACGTTGGGCTGAAGGGCTCAGCCCCCTGGCCCTCAGAGCCCTGGCGACCGCTGCCTGCAGAGCCTAAGCTAGTGGCCGTCCTGCTGTGGCCGCACCTAGCGCTCCAGAGGCTCCAGAGCAGGCATCTCCTGTGACAGTGGGTGGGACCCTGGCCCCGCCCTAGCCCCGCCCCGGCCAGGCCCCGCCCCCGGCCCACCCCTGACCCTTCGCAGGCCCTGACCCCTCCCACCGCAGGCCCCTGCCCCTCCCACCACAGCCCCGGCCCCGCCCCCTTGCCCCCCAGGCCGTGACCCCCCCTCCCCACGTCTCCCCTCTACACAGGCCAGCATCACAGACTCGCAGGCTCTGGAGGAGGTGTTCCAGGCCATCGAGCAGAAGCAGCTGGAGCTGGCTAGTTACCTGTGTGAGGACACCCAGCAGCTATCCCTGGAGGACACGCTCAGCACCATGAAGACCTTCCGGGATCTCTTCCTCCGTGCCCTGAAGGTGGGTGGGAGGATGTGTGGTGGGCTTGCAGTCCCCGCTGTCCCCGAGCAGGGCAGGTGGAATGGGGTGCCGGAGGCCTGGGGTCACGGGCTGCGTCCGTCCCGCAGGAGAACAAGGATCGGAAGGAGCAGGCAGCCAAGGCTGAGAGGAGGAAGCAGCAGCTGGCAGAGGAGGAGGCCCGCAGGCCGCGGGGCGAGGGTGGCAAGGCCGGTGAGCTGGGCAGCGGGCGGCTGGGGACCACCCAGTCTGGGCTGTGGCCTTTCCTCCCTCCTCGAGAGTTGAGGGGCTCTGGGGACGCTGGGCAGTGTCCCTGATGGTCTCTGGGCTCCTCAGCCAGGAGGGGAGGCGGGAAGCAAGAAGAGGTGTGTGTCATCGACGCCCTGCTGGCTGACATCAGGAAGGGCTTCCAGCTGCGTAAGACGGCCCGCGGCCGAGGGGACGCAGAGGCGGCCAGCAGGGCAGCCGCCACCGACCCCCCGAGGAACAAGGCACCTGGTGAGACCCTCCACCCCCTCCCTCACCCTTCCCTTCCCACCATCCCTGCAGCCTAGTGCCTCCCTTCCTCCAGGAAGCCCTCCTTGCAGCCTAGTGCCTCCCTTCCTCCAGGAAGCCCTCCTTGATTGCACAGGAGAGCCTGCCCCTCTTCCCTGTTGCCCTGAGATAAGGGACACCTCAGTCCCATGATCCTTGCACACATCTCTGCTGCAGCAGAGGGTTCCCTGGTTGCTGTGACAGCCATTCATCCGGCCCCCAGGCAGGCAGGAGAGCTGGGCCAATGAGCTCGTTGACATATGCCCTGGGGCTCAGAGGAGCTCTGAGGTGGCTGGGGGAGGCGGGACGAGGCCTTGGGGTGGGACCCTCCACTCCTGGGCAGGTTGCCTTGGGGGTTCAGGGGGAAGGGGTGACATATGTGATCGCCATGGGCCCAGTGTGCCTTGATCCCCCACGCTGGGTACAGACTGTGGAATCCAGGGCTCAGGCCTGCCCCGTGGGAACCCACTCAACCACCAGGGAAGGCTTCCCAGGGAGGGGGCTTCACAGGACAGGCAGTATTGACTTGGGACATCCTGAGCAGGGCCCTGGGGGTTGGGTTCACTCAGGGGGTGGGGCCTGTGCCCTCCACTGACCAGTAGTTCATCCACAGCCGCCACCAGGGACCCCGTGGGAGGTGCCAGCCCCCCCACCTCTGAGCCTGGTCTGGATGCTGCAGCCGCCAGGGAGCCCCAGGGCTGGGACCTCGCGGATGCCGTTCCCACCAGCCGCCAGCCCACTGGAGACTCATCAGAGACGGGTGGCCCTGGGGCCCTGGAGAGGCGTTCTTCCTGGTACACAGATGCCAGCGATTTCCTGCCCACGGAGGACCCCCAGGGCCCCCAACCCCTTGCAGGGGCTTGGCCAGTGGTACTGGGAGACGCTCAAGCCCTGAAGCCCCTCGACTTCAGTGACCAGCCCCCCAAAGCCATGGATCTGAGCCCAGACGCTGAGGAGCCCCCGGCCACACTGGGTGCCCGCCAGGCTGAGGCCAGCAGTGCAGATGAGGGCCTGGAGGACGCAGCTGCCCACTGCCACCGCGCCGGCCTCCCCGCTGCAGGCCCTGATGAGGATGGGGACGGGGAGCTCACAGCCCCAGACTCTGCGCTGGACACCTCCCTGGACAGGTCCTTCTCCGAGGATGCCGTGACTGACTCGTCGGGGTCCAGCACCCTCCCCAGGGCTCAGGGCCGGACGTCAAAGGGCACAGGCAAACGGAGGAAGAAGCGCTCCTCCAGGAACCAGGAAGGTAACTCAGGTCCTGTCCCTCCCCACCCTGCGGAGCAGGGATGCCGGGAGGGCGAGTCAACGGGGCTGTGTCCCTCCCCACCCTTCGGAGCAGGGGGGCTGGGGGCATCGACACATGGTCCGAGCTCATCCATCCCACGCCGGGGCCTGGACCTCCCCTGAGGCCAGCCGCTGCCCCCGAGAGTGGGCGATTCCCCGCCCCTCCGGACCTGCCGCAGAGGAGACAGCAGTGTCTCTGCACTGGGAGGGCCCCGCCCGGCGGCTGCGCCCCTAACCCACACTATCTCTGCCTGGTGATGCCAGCCCCAGCCGGGCACGGCGGGGGGCCTGGGGCGCGGCTGCACTTCGACTCAGCATCCATGTGGCCCCAGCCCCGACTCTTAAGTCCAGGGTCGCTCGTGAGGGACGAGCTGTTGAACGTGTCTCTTTTATTTGGAAGCAGAGGTTGCCCCCGACCCTGACGATAATAAAACAAAAAGGCTCTGTGTGATCCAGTGAGGTAGGTACCCGCCTGGCGCTCAGCACTAACTGGCGGCAGGGCCAGGCCTGCGCCAGCTCTCCTCAACACTAATCACTTCCCCCAGCCCTCCCCGGGACCCTCCTGGCATCCGGCTTCCCCTCCTGCCCTCTCGGAGCCTTGCTTAGCTGCCTTTTCGTCTCTTCCTGGGGCAGATGGGGCCTCCGCTGCCTGCAGACGGGTGAACGGGGCTCCAGGGCCCTGAGGGTGGGAGCGAGGCCCTCCTGCCTGAGCGGCTGGCTCACTCCCGCCCCCAGGGCCTCCCCTTTCTCCGGGTCTCTCCTCAGGGCACCCTCCTCTGGCCCTGGTGCAAGCCACACGCATCCCCAGGGAGCCAGAGAGGGATAGGCAGGCTGCCCGCCCCTGCAGAGGTGCTCAGGTCTCTTTTCTAGGGGGGAGGAGACCTAGGGACGGGTCTGTAGGTGACTCCCTGGTGATGGGCTCCGGGCCTCCCAGGACCCCTGAAAGTGGGCGGGCCAGTTGGGGTCTTTGACAAGGCTCACAGGTGTGACCAGAGCAACAGGCCTGGGTCCTCGCCGAACACCGGCCTGGGCTGTGGACCATGATCGGATGTGGGGACTGGGAGCCCTGCTGGGTCCGGAGCTGCATGAGGGCAGCCCTGGTTCTCCACGCACCTCCTGCCCGCTGGACTTGAGGCGAGGTCCAGCAGGTGCTGGAGGCTGGGGCAGGGGTGTGGTCCGGGGCAGCTCTGGCCGCCAGGCACAGCCTTTCCCTCTGCTCCAGGGGTCGCCCCTGGGGGGTTGCCAGCTGGGCTCTCTGCTCTGACACACCTGCCTTCACTTTACAGGAGCCCTGCACAGCCCTTGGGGCCAGGATCTGGCCTTGCAGCCCCAGCTGCTGGCCCTGGGTGTGGGGGACCTTGGGGGGTGCCTCTGTGGGTTTGGGGACCGCAGCCACATGTGACCGCTGTCTGGTGAAGATCACTGAGCCTAGTGTGGGGTCTGAGCTCCCTCGAGCTCCCCCCGCCAGCCCCTCGTCCCCGGGTTAGGAGGGAGGGAGGGCCGCTCCTCTTTGTCTCCCCGCTTTTTGTTTGGAAAAAAACTTCAAGTTGAAGGAAATTTTGTAAGGAGGTCCCAGTGAACACCATCTACTCTTCACCTTGAAATTTCAAAAACATGCAAAATATAGGAAAACCACTAACATCTGCTTCCTTCTCCACCCACACCCCCTCCCCACGCACTTCACAGACCAGTTTGAGTCGTCAGGACACGCCACCCCTGGGCTCGTCCCTGGTCCCCAGGTCAGGGCCGTTCCCCGCCACATACCTGGATGGCGAGCCAGCCTCCCCTGCAACCTCAGGGCGGCCCCGCGTCTCCATCTGCCCGTTGTGGCCGTTGCTTTGCTTTTCTGGACCGAGGTCCTACTGGGACCGCACACCCAGTCACCCCCGTCTTGTGTCACGCTGAAGACACAAGTCACTTTGGGGGCATCCTGTTCTTCCCCCGCCGGGTCCAGATTGCGTTGGGGGCAGGACCCACACCCAGTGACAGAAGTCCTCCCCAGAGCACCGCAGGAGAGGCTCACGGGCCCGTCTGCCCCGTGCTCAGCGGCACGGACACCAGTTGAGAGGTCAGCTGGCGGTTTCGGTGGACCCTCTGCTGCCCGAGTGTGGCTTTCACTCTGGGATGAGTGAGCAGCCAGTGGGCGAGGCCAGGGGTGGCTCTCAGTCTGCACTTTGGTTTCTGTCCTGTCCTTCCTCCCACGAGCTTCCCTGCTGCCCTCACCCTGGTGGGCAGTGTCGGGGGCGGGTGGTCTGTGCCCACGGTGCAGTGCTCCCATGCCCACGGGATGAGTGGCCTTAGGCCGCCTCCTCGGGTCCTTTCTTAAGGACAGCCGCACCCCCTCCATCTGCCCACCCCCGCCGGCTGGGCCCTGCCTGCCGGCTCCTCATGGGGCAGGGCCCCAGCGGGAGTGACCGACCATCTGCTTCTGCCCCGGTTGTTCTCGTCTGTCTCTTCTGAGCACTGATGCCCACCCCCCACGAGCTGCCTGGGTCCGTGGGGGCCAGGAGAGCAGGGCCTTTGGGGGAAACAGCCAGGCAAGGGTCCCTGGACTCGAGAGCGTGGAGGGCGCTGGGTGCACACAGGAGCAGGAATTGGGGGCCGGGGGTGCTGGTGCCCTGAGGATGGAGCAGAAAGAGTGCAGGAGGCCCCCACTGAGGGGCTGGTGGGGAAGTGGCCGAGTGAGCCCCAGGGAGAGCCGGCGATAGTGAGCCGGAGAGTGTGGCCGGGGTGGGACTCGGAAACAGGACACCACGGAGACCACGCCCGTCCGTCCGTCTCAGGCGAGAAGCATGCCTGGCGACCCCGGGCCCGATGGGTGGACGGGAGCCAGCCTGCTGGGGGTCAGCTGGCACCTGCCACCTGAGGGCGCCTCGCTGCTCCAGAGAAAGGGCCTCTGGGGTGGGCACCGTGCCGCGGCCCCCAGCCAGGCCGCTCTGACCACGTTCTCTCCTCTCCCCACAGGCCTCAGGCCCAGGTCCAGAGCCAAGTGAGGAGCCACGGCAGGGCTGCCGGGCGAGCTGCTGGGCGGGGCCCCGGGCCAGGCTGGGCCAGCCCCCGGGAAGCCCAGAGTCCGTGCCTTACCTGGCCTCACCGCGGCCTCTCGGAGCCTCGGGCTGTTGAGGCCAGGACCCCCTGGCGCCCCCCTGGCCTGCCTGCACGCTCCTGCCCTCGTGGTCTGCTTTCTAAATGCCGCAGCCTAGCCCTGACCCACACCGCATGCACCACGGCCCCCACCCGGCCACCTGGAGGGGGCGGGTCCAGTGGCTGCGTCCGGGGCGCCCTGAGCTTGTGACCTGGCTCCCAGATTCCCCTGGGGACAGGCCCTCACAGACCTCCCCACCGAAGCGGCGGAGCCAGGGAGGACCGGAGCCCCCGCTCCACAGCTCTGCCCCCAACTCACTCAGTTGGGCTGAAGCAGTCATTTTTAACTGAAATGGGATGATTTGTGGGTTTCTACTGTTTTGTGTGGCCGAGCTGGGGACAAGTAGGTGGGTGAGGGGACCCAGGGCCTTCGGGTAGAGGCAGGCTGTCTGGCCGTGCACAGGAGAGCCAAGGCCCCTCTACTCAGAAGAGGGAAACCCCCATGGAGTTGGCACCCCCGCCATACACCTCCAGCCCTGAGGTGGGGAGGGGGCTGCCCTTGGGGTCCCTTCATCAACAAGACACCCGGCCTACACCTGCTGCCCCTTCCTCCAGGCCCCACTGGGCTGAGGGGAGGCCAGGATCCAGGCCGAGGGGCCAGAGGGGCTGCCATCTCCTCACTGACCCTGTGGGCCCCTTGCACTGCCCCCACCCTGTGTGTGTGTGCTACCAAGACTGGAGAAACTTTGGGCAATAAAGAACAAGGCTAGCCCAGCAGGGACTATGATGTGTTTACAACTCATGGGTGAATGTGGTGTGACCACAATGGCTGTGATGATGTGGGTGGATGGACGGATGATGGACAGATGGGTGGATGGATGGACAGATGGATGGATGATGGGTGGGTGGATGGATGACGGACAGATGGGTGGGTGGATGAATGGATGTGTGGACAGGTGGGTAGAGGAAGGGAGGAATAGACAGGTGGATGGATGGGTGGGGGGCTGCATTGGCAGGAAGGTGGATGGAGGGATGGAGGGGCCTCGCTGCCCCCACAGAGCACCTGGGAGAGCGGCAGGGCGAACGGCAAGCAGACGCCAGCGCCGTGGTGAGACGAGCATAGCCCCATGGGGCCGTAACTTACACGCGTAAACGTTGCCTGTTGTAAGTGTGTGTAATGCAGCTGCCTTTCCAGCAGATTCACAAGGCTGTGCAGTCGTCACGGTGTACTTTTGGAACACTTCCGTCCTCCCCCTGAAGCTCCTGCGTTCCCCCTTCCCACGGCCCCGGCAGCCGCTGCACTGCCTTCTGTTGCTATGGGTTGACCTTCCATGGACATTTCACTTGAGCGGAATCGGACAGCACGTGGCCTCCTGTGACGGGCTCACCTCCCCTGGCGTGACTTGGAGACAGCTGTGCTGTGTGCGCTGTGGAGTGTGTCAGGACGCCATTCCTTCGTGTGGCTGAGTGGCGTTCTGGTGGATGGACACACCACATTCTGTCCGTCCATTCTCCTGTCCGTGGACACTCGGGCAGTCTCCGTGCAAGGCTCTGTGAGCCACGCCGCTGTGAAAGTCTGTGTTCTGCATGTCCATCTTCATTGCTCAGGGACAGATTCCTAGGACAAGAATGGCTGCGTCACATGCCAAGTTTTATATTCAACTTCCTAAGAACCCGCCAAACTCTGTTCCAAAGCGTCTGCACCGGCGCTCATTCCCGCCCTGTCTCAGGTTCAGAGGCGTGTGTCCTGGGGCGTCGTGTGCGCTGTGCAGTGAGGTCACAGGGAGCCCTGTGCTGCCCCGGCTTTGGGGACAGGCCTGCCGCCTACAGGGCTTCTGCTGGGGAGCGTTCTAATTCGGGCTGGGCCGTGTGACTGGCCGGGCCCCAGCTGCCCGGCCTGGACAGGGCTGTTTATAGAAAAGCCCAACTTCCCCCACCCGCAGGCATGCTGGCTATTTATAGACCAGGGCCTGGGGGAGAGGGTGCCTCAGCCAGCACCTGGCTCTGGAGCCTGTCTGAACCCCCATGGCACTCCCCTGGTCCCCCCAGGCCTCCATCTCACACCTGCTGGCCTGGAGCCCCGGGGTCTCCCCAGGGCAGGGCTCGGGGTGGCAGCCCCCGCACGGGTCCTTCAGCACCAGTGACGGACGGGGAAGCACCCCACTGCCTCCCCGCTAAAGGTGACGTCAGCGAAGCCCTCTCCAGGCTCCCGGTGGGCATCCTGAGACAAAGAGGAGACCCCCACCCCTCCTGCCCCGCCCACCCTCGGTCCCGCCCACCACAGTCCCGCCCCTCAGCAGGGACACAGCCCACCTCCCACTCCCGCATTCCCGAAACCCTGCGCCCCCTGCCGTGCCTCCGGTAGGACCCCGCGGCTCACCCACCTTCAGCCTCTGCAGCCTTGCACGCAGCCCGCCTGCAGCTATTCCAGAGGATTCCCAGAGCGGGTGGCCCGGGGGTGGGGGGACAGGAGCATTGCCCATCCTGTCACCGTCACCGAGGGAGGCCTGGCACCCGACCTGTAACCCGTGGTGTCCCCGTGTGAGAGAAGAGGGAGTCGGACACAGGGGCCAAGCGACCTGCCCAGGGTCGGAGCCTGGCTCTGCCCAGGAGCCCAGGGGATGAGGCTGGGGGGCGTGGGGAGGAGGGAGGGGGAGGATGGGGCGCTGGCGCAGCCCCTCTCCCCCCCGGCTTGAATCCCTAATCCCCACGAGGGTGTGAAAAGAGCAGGCAGAGTGTCTGGTCTCCCCCTGCCTCGGGCCTGGGAGCCCAGGGAGCTCGGTGGCTCTCTGAGCCCTGGGCAGAGGCCAGGGGGGAGACTCCAGACTCCTCCGTACCAAGAATGCCCCAGGAAAGGAACTAGAGGTACTAACTCCCAGCCCTGGGGCAGGGGCCGCATAGACCACCCCTACCCCCTGGGGCCTACCCTGGCGTTTCTATGACTTGTAGGGCCAGTCATGTCCAAGCCCGAGTCCACCTAGGGTGTGCTGGGCTACAGTGCACTCAGCCCGAACACGGGAGCCCAGCAGACCACGTGCACCGTCTCTGGGCGCCCAGTCTCTGCACAGGAGGAGCAGGAAGGAAGTTTCGGAGTGGGGTCTCCAAGAGACCCACTGTGGCCAGTGAGCACTGTGGCCACCCTCTCCTGTGTCGGCCAGGTGACCTGAGAACACCGTCGCTACTCCCTGGACCCGCAGCCTGAGAACCGAGGGCAGCTGGAGGGCAGCCTCACTCCTGGATGGATGGAGCCCGCCTGCTGATGCCGGGGTGCCCTGTGACAGCAAGCGGGGGGGGGGGGGTCCCTGCCCGAGCGGGTGGATGAGGGGACGGGCTGTCCTCTCTGTGGCCACCAGAGGGCGCCCACGCCAGGCCGAGGTCCCGAGTTCACCGCGGGGCAGGTGAGTGCCCAGAGCGCCCCGCGTGGAAAGCAGAGACGCAGCTCCCTTTGGGCAAATTGCACGCCCGCCCTGGAGTGGATCTGGACCCCCAAATGTGGCTTCGCCGGGTCCAGGCCCCGCCACGGGGAGGACGAGCGCGATCGCCCCCAGGAGCATGCCCGGGTCGCTCCAGCCTGGCAGCGCGGGAGGGACCCCGGAGCGCGCCTCTGGCCCGCGAGCCTCAGCCCCACCGGGCCCGGGTGGCGGCGGGGGCGGTACCAGCGGCCCCGAGGTGCAGGCGGCGCGTCACGGCGCCCGAGAGCCCGCCCCGGCCCCGCCCCCCGCCCCGGGCCGGCTCCTTTTAATGGCGCGGCGCGCGGGTGCGGCGGGCTCTCGCGCGGCCCAGCGCAGAGGACGAACCGAGCCAGCATGTCCGGGACCCGAGCCTCTAACGATCGGCCCCCCAGCGCGGGCGGCGGCAAGCGGGGGCGGCTACAGCACGAGGCGGCGACCTCCGGCTCCCGGGTGACCGTGGTGCTGGGCGCGCAGTGGGGGGACGAGGGCAAAGGCAAGGTGGTGGACCTGCTGGCCACGGACGCCGACGTCGTCAGCCGCTGCCAGGTGCGGGCCGGGCGCCGGGCCCCTCCCCCACCCCGAGCCAGGCGGACCCTGCCCTCCCTGCCCTCCCGCCCTCCCCAACACGCCCCGTGGACGCCTTCCCTCCGGGGACACCCTCCCCAGCCGCCACCCCCACCCACTCGGGGCAGACCGTCTTCCCTCCCCCACGGGCTCCCCCAGGGACCCCGCCTTCCCCGCCGGCCCCACCCCAGGCCCGTGGGCCAGGGGCCGAGCTATAAATACAAGTCGCTGAGTTGGGGACACTCGATCCTCAGGGGGTTGGGTGTGCCATGGGTGTGACACTGGGGCGGGCACTGTGGGGGGCGAGGCGGGGACCCCAGATCCCCAGTGGCTTGGAGGCCACCCAGACTCCACACTTCCTCCTTCTGTCTAGGGCTGGGACAGGGCTGGCTGACCACAAGGGGTCAGTGTGCGGGAGGAGGCTGCCGGCTGGAGCCCAGAGTGGGAGCGGGCATGGCCTCTCGGAGCCGTGGAGGGTCAGCCAAGTGGGGGCAGAGACCCAGGCAGGACTGCAGGCCAGGGCCCGAAGAAGGAGAGGGAGGAGCCTGGGTCTTCTGGCCAGGGTGACCCCGAGGCTGGGGGTGCCACCCAGGATGCCAGACACAAGCTCTGTCCCCCAAGGGCCCCTGCCCGCTGCGGGCTGCTCTCTGCACCCCGTCTGTTGTCTCCTGCACCCCTCGGGGCCGTGCCGCGCTCGGGGTGCAAGGGGATGGCCTGGAGGGGTACACTGCTCCTGAGGCTCACAGCCCCATGCGGGGAGGCTGCCAGAAGTGAGGAAGGGACACCCCCTGGGCACCTCACACCTGAGCTCCTGCCAGGAGGGGCCCAGGACTCAGCGCCACCGTGGGGTGGGGGGCAGCATGCCCACTGGGGCAGACGCTTCTCGCAGGCCGACTGTGGCCTCCTGGAAGGCGCCTCCTGGAGAAGCGGGAGCCTCCCACCGTCTCAGCCCCTCAGCCGCAGCGAGCAAGTCCACACCCCTTCCCCGGCCCCTGGGGTGCAGCCTTCTGCTGCATGTCCCCTCAGGGGGCCCGCCTGCTCCAGCTGTGATGCCCAGGGCCCTCCGTGTGACCTGCCCACTCTGGGCAGCCTCACCCACCCTCCTCGAAGTGACCTCGGGGCTTGGTAGGTGTCCGTGAGGGCCCTCGCCTCGGAACCGCCGGGCTCCCCGCTGTTGACGCGGTTCTGGAGGAAGGCCCTCCCTGCTCTGCCACCTGGGTTGGCAGGCCGAGCCCTGCCCTCTCCTGTTGCTTGTGAGAGCCGTGGGCGGGACCAAGCAAGGGCAGAGCCGCCTGGAGCCCCCCGCCCAAGCGGGAGCCCACACGGCACCCTCTCCCTGACCCAGCTTCTCCCTGAGATCCAGTCTCCCCCTGCAGGCCTCCAGCTGTCCTGGGAGCCCACCGTGATTTCTCACCTCCAGCCTCCGAACAAGCTGGTGAGGCAGGGATACGGGACCAGAGCCACTGAGCCGTTAGAATAAGACGCACATATGGGTCCTCCCGCGTGCCACACCCGCCTGGCACCAGCGCTGGGCTCCGGTTGGCACAGGGAGAGTCCAGCCCCCACCCTGGGAGGACTGCTTTTGCCTGGAGCCCAGAGTTGTGGCCTTCACACAGCACTTGGCCCCAGAACTGGGTCGATCTCAGAGCTATGGGCCAGGGCAGCGGGCAGCGGGCAGCTGGCCACAGAGTCACGGGTGGGGGGCAGGGTGGGCTGGGGCCCCAGCCCTGCCTGGGTGGCTGTCTAGAAGGGCTGAAGCCAGGCAGCCCGTGACCAGAAGGGTCGCCTGGCCTGTCACCTGGGCCTGGGGTCATCCCGAGCGGCAGCCGCGACCCCCGTGGCCGCCCGGGGACCCTACTTTGGTCCTGCCGCTGCACCGGCTTCCGCCACCCCCTTCCGGCGCCCGCAGGCCCGTCTTCCGTCTGGGCTTCGGTCCACCTGGGAAGCCCTTCAGCGGCCTGGCTCAGGGGAACTCATTTTCCACCTGCCCAGAGGCGCCCCCAGTGGCCACCCTCGGTGCTCCCCATCTCGGGGGTTTGGGGCCCGCGGTCAGCATGCACCGCAAGACCCCCAAGACCTTCCTTAGGGTCCAGAGACCTGGGCCATAGCCCCCTGCTGTTCTGTTTGCCTCCGTCTCCCCGTGTGGATGGGGCCCGACCCTCCCCCGGCGTCGGGAGGCCCCCTGCAGCCTGGGCGCAGGTCCGGAGGCTGCTCCGGGCCCCCATGGCTCAAGGGCTCCCTTCTCCCCTCACTCTCCACCCAACGCCCCCTCCCTCTTCCTGGCCCAGGTCCCGCAGCAGCCCCACGACAGCGACCCCGAGCCGCCTCCGGCTCCCTCCGCCCTTTGCAGGCCGCGCGCTCCGCCCACTCCCTGGGAGACCCCGCCCCTGCGCCGGGCTTTCTCTTGCGGTGCCCGCGGGCATCCTTCCTGCTGTTTGACTTGCCCCACCTCCTAACCCGTCCAGATGGGAACCGGAGAGCCCACGCGCCTGGCCTGCCTGTCAGGGCCCCGGTCACGCCTCCTCCCACGCCGCGTCCTGTCCCCAGGACACGGTGCCAGCCCTCCCTCCGTTTCCAGAGTTGCCTTCAGCAGGCTTTGGGCCCCACAACGGCCCCGAGGCCTCAGGGCGACCCGGGCAGGATTTATATACAATTTCCCCCTCCAAGGGCAGTGAGCCGGCTCGGTGCAGGAGTCCAGCGCGGGATGCCCCTGTGGGCGCCATCAGCTCCCGGGAGCTGTGACCGAGGGCACAGTGGTCTCACTCCTGCGGGGTGAGGGGCCGCGTCCTGTGTCTTGTCGGTGCTCTGGGATCTCTCTCCCAGGGAGGGAGGCCGGGAATGCCCGCCCCCCCTCCCCGAACCCCAGGCTGGTCCAGGGGCCTCCCGGGTCCGGGGCTCTGGGGGAGACGCCCGGTAGTGCCTCCACGTGTGCAGCCTCTGATGACACCTGTCCTCCTCCAGGGGGAGCCTCTCCAGGGGGAGAGCCTCCGCAGGGTCACCTGGGCAGTCGTGGCCCTGAGCAGGGGAGACCTGTGCACCCACCTGGGGCTCCTGCCCTCCCCTCTCCCTCACTCCGGTGCCTCACTCGCAGAGCAGTTCTGTTTGGGGTGAATGGACGGATGGGTGAACCGATGGTAGAGTCCCTGAGAGCAGACACCCAAAAAGAGGCGCGCGAGGACTGCCTGGGCTCGCGACCTCCACGCTTTCACCCAGACCACGGTGGGGGTGGGGGCCAGTTCACAAGGCTCTCCACCCGGAGGGCAGACCCCTGGCTGGGCGGGATTCTGAAAAAACCCGCTTCTCTGTGGCCGCCCAGAGGCTCCGCCTCCGCCCGCGGCCACGCCCAGGGCCGCGAGCAGAGTCACAGCCTCGGAGGCCTGCCGCCCACACCCACCCTCTGTGCCTTGTTCGTCCACTCTGCGGGGGCCCCAGAGAGGGTGGGCTGGAGGACACCTGCAGAGACAGGAAGCGTCGGGGCTGGTCAGATCTCGGAGCGGGCCGGCCTTGGTCCTGTTGCTGTGTCCTTGAGCGAGAAAGCTCCACTTGCGGCACCTGGTGGGGGCATCCACTGGGGACTTTGAGTGGCCGGCCAGGCCGTGGGGGCGGTGTCAGCGTCCCTGGGGACTCTGAGCTGGCTGTTCCTGCCCTGAGGCTCCATCACGGAGGGGAGGACCTGGAGGGAGGCAGAGGCCCCCCCAGGCATGAGAGAGGGGTGAGGCCGGCTCCCGGTCACTACGGATGGGAGCCTCCAGAGCCTGTCCACCTGGGGGGACAGGGAGACAGTGCAGCCCGGGGGCGAAGGCCCTGAGGGGGCCGCCAGGCTGGGCCTGGGACTCTGAACCAGCTGTCCCTTTAGGTGGCTTTTCCCAGCCATGCCCCCAGCTCTCCCAGCCTGTGGACGACAGACGGGTGGTATATCCCTGCCCCGACCTCACCCACGCCCTGGGAGAGGGCAGACGGGGGTCTCTGGGACGTCGCCTGGACCTCTGCAGAGCTGCCAGGAAGGGCGCCCTCAGGTCAGCCGGCCCCGAGCTCAGTGTCCAGGGCTGGCTTACACTCCGGGAGTGGACCGTGGCCTGGTGCCTGGGCCCTGTAGCCAGTGGGGGTCATTTGCCGCCCAGGGACCCACGGCGGTCTGCGCCTGTTCCTAGGCACTGGTGTTTACCCCAAACGAAGGTGGAGTGTGCTCGGCCCAGCTGACGCTGGCACTGGGCACTTGAGAACCAGGGAGAGGGCAGAGTGTCTAGGCCCCCGCCATGGCAGGCAGGACGCAGCTGGGGGCGGGCCTGGCTCACAGGGAGAGTGTCTGCAGGGAGGCCGTTGGCCCGCCACCCAGTCTCGCTGCAAACTCCTTTCCTGGGATCTCGGGTCCCCCCACCCTCCGCCAGGTTGCCCCACCTACGTGGCAAAGGTTACCAGGGGCATGAACTACACAGAGAACCTCGTGTGCAGGGAGGCGCTGCACGTGTCCCAAGGTGAGGGCAGAGTAAGGATGGGGCCTCTGGGGGTCACTGGCCCCAGGACACACACCAGGACCCCAGTGACCCCAGGGGTCAGTTAGAGGCAAACCTGCCCCAGCCCCCCAATCCCAGGGTCATTCCAGACAGGCCTCTGCACATCCACATGACACATGGAACCCTTGGTGTCTGCAGGGCCATCGGGGGCGGCTGGGACGGAGGCTGGGAAAGGGGCGTTGAGGGGCGGTCGGGCTCCGGCTGCTCTCCTTAAATTGCCTGAGTGTGAAGTGAGGGAGGTCCAGGAGAAAGTGCCCCGGCCTGGGTCCCCCCCACCCCCGCCTGGGCCCTTTCCGTAGGGGAGACGGAAGGTGTGTGAACCTCCCCAGCCCTGCTGCAAGGAGCAGGTGCCCCTGGGGGAGGACACGGCCCTCGTTTGGCCAGCCCTGGCCAGGCAGGGAGCGACCACGCGCACGTGTGGGGCTTGTCTCTCTGCTGGGCCCTGAGGGGCGCAGGTGCTGGAACCCTCACAGCCAGTGGCCATCGCCTCCTCTGCCAGCCAGGAGGACAGCGGGGTGTGGGGGGCGGGGGCCCAGCCGTGGAGGGGCCCCAGGGATATGTGAGTGCCTTGCAGGAGGTGAGCTGGTGGGGCTCCGAGGCCTCGGGCAGCAGCCAGGACGTGTCTCCTCCCCGGCCCCTGCTCACTGGCTCCGGGGCCCCGCGTTGGGGCCCGCACTGGCCTCTAGAGCCCAGACCTGAGACTGGAGTCTTGCTTCCCTCCTACGTGGGGCCTCCTCCTGGCTACCCCCACACCCCAGTCGGCCTCAGGATGGTTTTTCCCGCTTTATTCCTAGGTGGGAGGCGCAGGCCCAAGGGAAGGCCTGCTGTTGCACGCCGGCTCCTGGTCCCGGAAAGGCTGTGCTGCCTGCCCGCCCTCTGCCCCCTCGGAGCTCAGGCTGTGTGGCAGCGGGGCCTGAATCCATGCTCCCTGCATCATCTCTGCATCAGAGGAGGAACCCCAGAGGGAGTTGTGGGCGGGCAGGCAGGGCTCTGAACCTATGGAGGCTTCAGGGGCTTCACTGAGCTGGCCTTCCCGGACCGTCAGCCCAAGAGGGTCCTGGGTGTGGGGGCCGGCCTGTCTCTTGGACCCAGTGCCCCAGCCAGGCCCTGGCACCCCAGACATGCATCAGAGCCAGCCACTGGACCAGGCTCCCCACGCCCAAGCAGAGATGGCGTCTCACACTCCTGCCACCCGGGCAGCGCAGAGGGGGCTCCTGAGCGCCTGCGTTTAGAGCTGCCCGAGTGAGCCAGGCGCCAGGCAGTCTTCCCCGGGTGGATGCCGATCAGGTTTCTGTCCCCAGGGAGGCAACAATGCTGGCCACACCGTGGTGGTGGATGGCAAGGAGTACGACTTCCACCTGCTGCCCAGTGGCATCATCAACCCCAAGGCCGTGTCCTTCATCGGTGAGTGCCCACCTGCCCGCCCGCCTGCACCGCAGCCCGGGAACCCATGGATTTGAGTGGAAGAGGCCTGGAGGTCATCGAGCCTGGGGGTCCATACACAGGCTGGACGCAGCAGGGCGCAGGGCTGGGCCCGGAAGGTCAAGGTTCCAGCCCCACCGAGACCCCTTGCAGAGGCCTCTGATCTGGGGACCCCGCCTCGGGGCCCCACTCGGAGCCCAGGACCCCCTCCTCCCCACTCCTGGGATGGAGGGACGGATGGAGGGTGCAGGAGGCTCCCCGAGCGCTCAGACTCCCTGGGTGTGTGTGTGTGTGCAAGCCTATAGGCGTGTGTGTGAGTGAGTGAGGGTGTGGGTGTGCATGCGTGTGTATGGCAAGTGTGGGTGTCACGTGTGTGAGTCTGTGTACATGTGTGCGTGCCTGTGAGTGTGTGTGCGTGTGATGCCCATGGGTGAGTGTGCAAACGTTGTGGGTCTGGCTCCCTGTGGGTCTGTGTGGGGCTCTCCATGGGCAGCTGTCCCCCGCCCCTCCTCTAGCCCCTGGGCAGCCCCCTCCCCCACCCCTTCCCATCGCCCTCTCCTGCCCACCCCTCCAGGACACTCTCCGGGAGCTTCAGGGACTTTTCCTTCTGGCTTTTTCCACCGCTGAGCAGGGCCACACATGTGACTCACTGCCCGGCCCCCCCCCCACCCCAGGAAGCAGGGCTGGCACAGCGAGTGTGTGCCCGCTGGTGGCACGGGTCCAGCCCTGGGTGTGAGCCCAGGGACGCTATGGCAGCAGTGGATCTGGGGGGTGGTGGGCAGTCAGGCTGAGCAGGAAAGGGCGTGGCCCATGGGCTTCTCCATGGGTGTGGACTGGGCCCAGTGGAGGCTGAGGACCCCAGCTCACCAGGGACCCCGCGCCCAGGGGCCAAGTCTCTGCCCCAGGAGGCTGCTGGGCACCACTGGGTGGGAACCGGCCAAGGAAGCACCGCTCGCTGCGAGGAGGGGAGAGGAGTCTGCCCGGTGTCCCGGGAGCCGGGGGTGGATGGGGGCCAGCGGCCCCCAGGAGCATGGGCAGGGGCCAGCCCGCCCAGACACTGATGGGAGTCCTTCAGCAAGGGTGGGACGTGCCAGCGCTCACGCGGCCCCCCCCCGCCAGGCCCCGCCCCGTGGCCATCGCGAGGCTCCTGGCATTTAGATGACCTTTCGAGCTTGGTGTGGCTTGCCGCCTCTGAGCCACTCCCGTCTGGACCTGTGTCCTGTCTCCCTCCGCCAATCCCGGCCCCCCGGGGGACGCACCACCCAGGAAGGCCACGGGGGCCCCAACCAGCAGGCTTTGGTTTCAGAGGAAGGGGCAGCCTTGGCTTCAGCCTGGGCCCCCAGTGAGCTCGTGGCCGTGGTGAGCCCCCTCCTTGGCTGGGCTTGGTGCCTGCCCTCTGCAGACCCCCCTTCACTTTTACGGGGATGAGGAGGCCTGGATCCCGAGACCAAACAGCTGGAGGCTGTGTTTTTCCCCACCTCCTGCTTTCCCGTTTCTGTGTAAATCAAGCACGACAGCTCTGTTGAGGTATAACTTAGGCACCATGAAATGCGCCCCGGGAGGGTAGGATGGTGCATCCGTCCCAGCTCAGACACTTTCTCCCTCCTGAACACCTCCCCCAGCAGCCCTCATCTGCTGTCTCTGTAAATGAAGGTTTTTGTTTGGACCATTTTTTATTGTGATAGAGTACACATAATATAAACTTTCCATCTTTCATAATACAGAATTTATTTTATGTAAATTCATGTATTTTCTTCTAAATTTTATGCCCTACTTCCTTTCTGGGTATTCAGATTCCCTCTATTTGATGAAAGAGTGGCCGCACAGTTTTTTTGTAAATGCCCTTTTGTGGCAAAACAGTTGGCAACCCCAGATCTGTGCACTGATTTTTTTTGAAATGTGGAATCTTCTTAGAAGCCTGGGCAGCTCAGTTGCCTGACAGCCAAGTCTCAGGAGGGGACAGGCAGGTCTGAGTTGACCAGATGTGAGCTGACCACATCTGAGCTGACCCCGACCCACCACACAGCTGACAGCGAGCTATGTGACAATCGGGGAACGTTGGCCCAGCATGCAATTTAACCACTCATTTCTTCCGAACTGCATCTTGGGAATTTAGCATCTTAATGAGAATTATTAAGCTCCTTCTCATGGCAAAAAAAAAAAGTTTCCATCTTAACCACTTTTAACCGTCCAGTTCAGTAGCGTCAAGTACATTAGTATTGTCATGCAGCATCAGCATGTCCATCTGCAGAGCCCTGTCCCCCCTGAGCTCTCCATCCCCTTTCCCTCCCCTCGCCCCTGGCCCCCAGCACCCTGCCCTCTGTCCCTGCGAGTCTGACTCCTCCAGGGACCTCGTACAAGGGGGGACTTCATACAAGGGGGTCATACAGAGAGTGGCCTTTAGTGCCTGACTTACTTCACTTTATTTATTTATTATTTATTTCACAGGGGGCTTCTCTGGTGGCTCAGATGGTAAAGCATCTGCCCTGCCATGCAGGAGACCCAGGTTCCGTCCCTGGGTGGGGAAGATCCCCTGGAGAAAGGAATAGTTACCCACTCCGGTATTCTTGCCTGGAGAATTCCATAGACAGAGGAGCCCAGCTGGCTACCATCCACAGGGTCACAAAGAGTCAGACACGGCTGAGCGACGAGGACTTCCACAGTTACTTCACTTTATGTAGTGTGCTACATCCATCCGTGTGGCAGCCTGTGGCAGCACGCTCTTCCTTTTCACGGCTGTATAATAATCCCGTTGTGTGGCTGTACCACATTTTCTTTATGCATCATTGATGTCCACTAACGGACAGCTGGGCTGTTTCCCCATCTTAGCCATCATGAACGAGGCAGCTGTCAGTGCAAGGGCGTGAGTTTCACGGCGTTTTAAGTGTGGAGTCCCTCTGTCTGTGACCCAATCCAATCTCGTGTCCATGTGTCTCAGGCAATGGAGTGGTCGTCCACTTGCCGGGCTTGTTTGAAGAGGCAGAGAAGAACGAGAAGAAAGGTAGGTCATGTCCCCGCGGAGCCGCGCCGCCTGGGGGCCGTGCATGCTCCCGCGGCCGAGTTGGCGGTGCTCCCCGTGTGGTTTCTGCCGACGGCAGTGGCAGGCGGGCGGGTGGTGCGGCTTCCACACTGGGCCCCGGCCCGGACCTGCTGGCCCTGCTCACACCGGAAGCCTGAGCGCAGGCAGTCAGTCCAGGGGCCCAGCCTTTGGCTTCAGGCCACAGCCTCCCTGTCGCAGGCGAGCTTTCATGACACTGGGCACCGGTGACGCCAGGAGCTGCAGACGCGGGCTCTCCAGGACAGAGCCCTGAGGCTGGGCTACGACCCTGATGTCCCGAGACTGGGGACGGTTGGGCCGACATCCCTGCAGGGAAGGGTGTGGTCCCTGGGGGCTGCTCAGGGGCAGGAGGCGGGCAGGCACTGACCAAGGCCGCTGGCCAGGCGTGCGGGCAGGTGGGCCCCCGGTGGTTGTCTAGAAGCAGGTGGGTGACACGGCAGCCCTGAGGTGCCCTGGACGGAGCAGAGCCTCCGCCTTGGGCCCAGGCTCAGCGCAGGCGCGAAAGGAGCCAGCAGGCCCTGGCCCCGGGATGTGGGCTCTGGGAGGCGCCGGTACGGAGCCCGTGAGGAGACACAGCCGCCCGTGGGGACACGGGTGGATGTCTCCAGGTCCCCGGGGGAGGGCCCGTCACCAACCGCATGCCGTGTCTGCAGGCCTGAAGGACTGGGAGAAGAGGCTCGTCATCTCTGACCGGGCCCACCTTGGTGAGTCCCGGGGCCTCCCTGCCCGCCTGTGAACAAGTGACCCCGGGCTCCCCAGGCCTTCTCCAAGGCCGTGCTGGGTCAGGATGACTGCCAGCACAGGCAGATGGGGAAGCTGAGGCCTGGGGGAGGGGCCTGTGGTGTCCCCAGAGGCCCCGTAACCCTCTCTCTCTCCCGCGATGCTCCCGCCTGCCCGGCCGGCAGTGTTTGACTTTCACCAGGCGGTGGACGGGCTCCAGGAGGTGCAGCGGCAGGCCCAGGAGGGCAAGAAGTGAGTGGCGTCTGCGCTCCCCCCCACCCCAAGTCCGCGGCCGCAGAGCTGGGGGCGTGTTGGGTGCAGGGGTGCGTGCGTCCACCGGGAGCCCTGAGGACAGCGTCCGTCAGTTCACCCCACGCCTCCCCAACCCTGAAGCTCAGGCGAGCCACCTCTCCCAGGGCCATGCGGTCCTCCCCAGGGCAACCCCCAGGAGCGCCCGTGCCGTCCATCACCTGCTGCGCCCCCCGCCCCTGCTGGAATCCCAGGCCAGCCTTGACCGAAGCTCCAGCGGGCGCCAAAGCCTGCCTAGCCGCCTCAATGGCCAGTCACTGGTTCTCCAGAGATGTTCACTGCAGTGGGCCAGGGACAGTGTCAAAGCCGGGATGGGAGCGAAGCAGGCCAGAATCCTGCCTCTCACACACGTGTGCACACACGCACAACCAGTGCATGCACGTGCATAGATTACACACACACGGCCATGTACACTCGTACAGAGGGACACACGCACATACATGACGTGCATAGATTATACACACACGGCCGTGTACACTCGTACAGAGGGACACATGCACACACATGATGTGCATAGATTACACACACGGCCGTGTACACTCGTACAGAGGGACACACACGCACACACATGTAGGCACAGCACACGCTCACACGCAAGTGCACAAATGCTCACATCGGAACACACACGCACACACATGCACACATACGCTCACACGCAGTGCACACATGCTCACATCGGAACATGCACGCACACACATGCACACACACGCTCATGCACAAGTGCACACACAGGGCTTGGCCACACACAGGTGGCAGTGCTGAGCATCCACGCTCGCTGACCTGGGCTGGGCTGTGGTCGGCAGTGGGTACAGGGTGGCACTGACAGGTTCCAGCTCTGAGGAGATGGCAGGTGCCCAGAGCACCAGCCTCGGTGCTGGGCAGAAGGCAGCCGGGCCAGGGAGGGCACCGCCGGGCACTGGGCCTCGGGGGCCACGGCAGGGCCAGGGCCGGGACTTGGACCCACGCGCCGCCCCTGTAGCTCCCAGTCCTGGGGCGTGCTGTCAGAGGCATCCAGGGGTTCCCACGGCAGCCCGGCCCTTGGGGCTGCAGCTCGGAAGGGCCCTCGGGCGTCGCCCGGCTTGACCTTGGTTTAGGGGAGTGGACGCTGAGAGCTGGCTGGGGGCCCCGGTTTCCAGGCTCCCCCCCAGTTCCAGCAGGCCTGCCTGGGCCCCCCAAGCTCACGGCCCTCGGCCTGTCTTACAGCATCGGCACGACCCGGAAGGGGATCGGGCCGGCCTACTCGTCCAAGGCCGCCCGCACCGGCCTCCGCATCTGTGACCTCCTGTCTGACTTCGACGAGTTCTCCTCCCGGTACCTGACCCGTCCCCGGCCCTGGGCCAGGGAGGCGGGCGCGGGGCTCTGGGCAGACGGGGTGGCAGTCACTGTTGCTTCCGCAGATTCAAGAACCTGGCACGCCAGCACCAGTCCATGTTCCCCAGTTTGGAAGTGGACGTTGAAGGTCAACTCAAAAGGCTCAAGGTAGAGCTGAGCACCCCGGCATCGGGCAGGCCCAGCCCCACTGAGGGTCCCTCCACAGCTGTGCACGCTGCCGCGGCACGCCTAGAACGGGGCCTTGTTTCCCGGTGGCTGGGCTCGGGGACCACAGGCCTCCTGTGGGGGACCCCGGTTGGCGGTCTTCTCAGGAGGCCAGGGGCTCACCCGCTGGCCTGGCCCCTTGAGTCCTCTCTGAGGAAACGACCCTGGACATGCCGGGGGCCATAGGCAGACCCTGTCGGTCTGGGGCAGGAGGCAAAGGCATCCCAGCTCACTGCTATAGGGACGGAGCGGGTGGGATGGACATGCTGGGGGACAGAGGCCAGCCCCATCCATCGCGGGCAGGAGCTTGAGGTGTCCCAGCTCAGAGCTAGAGGGACGGAGCAGGCGGGAGACAGGAGGATGTCCACATGGAGCCCTTCTGGAAATCTCCAGGGCCCAGCTCCTCCAGCCTCGTCTGGGGCTCTAGATGTAGACAGGGATGGACCCACAGGGATGCGTGCAGACCAAGGGCCTCGCTGGGCAGGAATTTGCTGGAAGCCAGAGGCTGTGAGGAGGAGGCCAGAGCCGGGTGGACCCCCTTCTTGCATCCTGGCCCCTTCTTCCAGGGCTTCGCCGAGCGGATCCGCCCCATGGTCCGAGATGGCGTTTATTTCATGTATGAGGCGCTCCACGGCCCCCCTAAGAAGATCCTCGTGGAGGGTGCCAACGCGGCCCTCCTTGACATTGACTTCGGTACGTCCCGGCCAGAGCCCCACGGGCCCTGCCTGTTTTGTCTGCCGAGGAGACAGCTGTGGTGGGCTCGCCTTCGTACCAGGCTGCCCTCTGTGCCCGGGAAACAGTGTTACTGCCCTCTTCCTGCAACCTCAGCCAGGAGGGGGAAGGGAGGCTAGGCTGGGGATGAGGGACGGGGATGGGGATGAGGGGTGAGGGACGGGGATGAGGGAGAGACTGGCTGGGCCCGGGAGCCCTGACTGCCCCACCTGGGCCTCTATCCCCGCAGTCCCCGCTGTCCCCACTGTCGCAGGCCCAGGGACACACCAGCCCCGAGGCCACCTGAACTGTCCAAACCCGAGGGGCCCTCCCCCTCCCCACCCCCACCAGCTCGTACACACCCTGTGTTGGCCACGCCCCATGGGTGGTCCCTGGGGCCACTGGGGCGACCCCTCGCCAGGGCTCCTGTGGGGTGGCAGCCCAGCTGGTTCTGTCTCGCAGGGACCTACCCCTTCGTGACGTCCTCCAACTGCACGGTGGGCGGCGTGTGCACCGGCCTGGGCATCCCGCCCCAGAACATAGGCGAGGTCTACGGTGTGGTCAAGGCCTACACCACACGCGTGGGCATCGGCGCCTTCCCCACCGAGCAGATCAACGTGAGTCCCCATCCCCGGGGGACCGCGGGCGCCTGGTGGAGGGACCAGGGAGGCCGCAGAGAAGATGCTGAGGCTGCAGCTCCAGCCGCCCCCCAACTGCCGTGTGGCTGTCCCGCAGATCCCCCAGCTCAGGAAGGACGCTGAGAGCCTTCTCTCTGGCCCCGCCTGGGTGCCCAGGCTGCCTTCCTCCTGGGGCTGAGCGAGCCTGGGTTTGGTCTCAGCTGGATAAGAGCAGGGTGGAGCAGCGCCCACCAGACTCCCCAGCAAACTGCCCTCCAGCCTCTTGGGTGTCTCTGGAAGCTCAGGACGGCCCCCGCCTTCCTCTCCCTGGCCTTGTGCCCACAAGGCTGGAGGGACACGAGGCTCCTGTCCTGAGCAGGCAAGCGAGGGCCAGAGCAGGAAGGGGATGTGCTGGGCAGGGTTATGAACCCCGGAGAAAGAAGCACAAAATAAGCACACAGCCTGCTTGAGGGCAGCTTCGGGGTCTGCAGATCCTCTCTCAGCTGCCCAGGAGGCCAGGGCAGGCCTGGTCACGAGGCTCAGCTGGGGCAGGCGTGCCCAGGGCCTGGGGCAGCGAGCGGGCATGAGGAGGGGTGGTCGTCAGGGGGCCTCAGGAGGGTGGGGTGGGCGTGAGGAGGGGTGGTTGTCAGGGGGCCGCAGGAGGGCGGGGTGGGCAGCTGGCTCAGGCTCCATCCCCACAGCCCCCGGCCCTCCCTGTCGCCCCGCAGGAGATCGGGGACCTGCTGCAGAGCCGCGGCCACGAGTGGGGCGTGACCACGGGCAGGAAGCGGCGCTGCGGCTGGCTGGATCTGATGATCCTGAGATATGCCCACATGGTCAACGGATTCACCGCGTGGGTAGTGCTGAGGCGCCCTCCGCCCCCGGGGCGCCCATCCCCCGGAGGCCCAGACCAACTCCCCAGACGCCACAGGAGCAGGGCAGCCGGGCCTCAGGGCTCAGGGCCACAGTCCTCCCCACACAGGGTGACCTCGCCCCGGGGAAACCCTTCCACACAGCGAGGCCACCGGGGGGTGATGGGGAGGGCCGTCCAGGGTGCCTTGGGGCTGGCCCTGCCTCGGCTCTTGAGCGTAGACAGGGAAGGAGGCCAGAGGGTGGCCCGCCCCCGGAAGCAGTGCAGAGGTTCTCCTGGAGCCGGGGAGCAAGCCCAGAGCAGAGGGCCTGCACTCATCCAGACCCCTGTTCTGCTGGGCCGTGGGGACGGGGCAGTGCTGGGCTCCCGGCCTAACCGTCGGGGCTCTGCCATCCTCTGTCCTAGTCCTGCAAACAGAGGAGCGAGGGGTGGGGCTGGGCGGGAGCAGCGACGGCGGCTGACCGCCCTCGGCTTCTCCCCGTGCTCTGGACAGGCTGGCCTTGACGAAACTGGACATCCTGGACGCCCTGGACGAGATCAAGGTCGGCGTGGCGTACAAGCTTGGCGGGAAGCGGATCCCCTACTTCCCAGGTGCGGGCGCCGCCGCCCCTCTGCCCTTGGCCGCTGGTCTCGGGCGGAAGGGACGATGTGTGTGCGTCGGGCACGCAGGGCAGCCCGTGTCGGAGGCTCTTCCCACTTCTGTCCGTGGCAGATTCTCACCCCGAGCGGAGGCCTGTGCGTCCCCACTCTGGGGAGAGCTCAGAGGGACTCAGGGGCCAGCCTGAACCCAAGACCCTGGGAAACCCCCAGGGTCAAGGGACTCACCTGAAATAGCAGACACGGGCTGTGGACGCTCAAAACTTGGGACAAATAGGATGATGATGTTGACCTAAGAAAACACGTTTTTGGTTAGATTTTTTAAGGTCTCCCTGAAGTTTCTGTGACCAAGCAAGTGTCCCTTCTAAAAAGCGTAAAGGCAGTGACGTTTTCCTGTGTGCCTGGCCTGGGATCACGGATGATCCCACCCGCACCGGCGGCCGTGGGCGAGCTGCCCCCGTAGCCCCCCAGCATGTGTGTGCAGACTCTCGGCTGTGGGAGCCCCACACGTCTTCTCGGCCAGTGTCCCCCAGACCAACTGACTCTGAACTCCAAGAGGACACAGCAGGGCAGCGCTGGGACTCAGGGCATGTACTTGCGGTGGACAGCTCCTTCCAGCAATTTCTGACCACAGGGGTGGTTGGCGTCTGCTGTGAGGCCAGGAGTCCAGACCCAGTGGGATCCTTGCCCTGAGGAGGGGAACATAGATCCTTCAGGAACCCTAACACTGCAGGACCTCAAATCCCCTTAGAAGCGGGGGCCTCAGAATTCCTTAGCTGAGGTGTCCCCTGGAATCCGTGTCCAGGGTGGTGTGTCCCTTGGGCTGGAAGGGGAGCAGGAAGCATCCCAGAACTACCCCCCCAGCCCTGAGAAAACCAGGCAGGGCTGCTTGCCTTCTCTGCCCCCGAACGCTGGGGCAAGCAGACCCTGGGCTGGGGGTCCCAGGCCCGTAGCCATGTGGACATCGGCGGCACGCAGCTCACCCAGCCCATATCCGCAGCCAACCAGGAGATCCTGCAGAAGGTGGAGGTGGAATACGAGACGCTGCCAGGGTGGAAGGCGGACACCACGGGCGCCCGGAAGTGGGAGGACCTCCCCCCGCAGGCCCAGAGCTACATCCGGTTCGTGGAGAACCACGTCGGCGTGGCAGGTGGGTGCCCTGTGTCCAGCCACCCCCTCCGCCGGCCTCGCCCTAGGCTGAGCCTCCCCTTCCCCTTTCAGTGAAATGGGTTGGTGTCGGCAAGTCCAGAGATTCGATGATCCAGCTGTTTTAGACAAAGCCGGAGCTGACCGCAGCGGCGTGGCCCGCGTCGTGTCCTTTCCTCGGCCGGCAGAACCAACGCCATGAACAAAGAGATTTGAAAGCTATTTTCTGTACTTCTGTGTTTTTCTTTAAGCCTTCAGCCCAACTCTCTGATTTCTACAACTTGAAACATCTGAAGGCCAGTGTCATGTACGTTTTTAAAAATCCTGCTATTTCACGTGAGCTCAAACCAGAGCCCTTTTCTGGCTCACGAACTGTCGCATGGCTGCCTGTGCAGCTGGAGCCGCTGAGCAATAAACAAATCCCGCAGCCGCTGAGCAGCAGTAAGCCGTGCAGGTCTTTTTCTGACTTCGTCACCATTGCTACGACTTTTAGCTGCTGAAAGGCCCCACTCGGCAGCATCAGCGGCCGGGGTGACTCACGTTTTCACTGTCAGGAAGCCAAGCTGTTTGTTTGCTCAGACAACAGAATGGGAGCAGCCCAGGGAAGGAGGACCATGGGCGTGAAGCACGTTTTCCAAAATGGAACGTCTCCCCACAGACTCGCTCTAGACCCCAGAGCCCTTCCCCACACGGCAGCCCCTGCCTTTCAGTGGGACAGCCTCTGCCCCGCCCTGTGTCCCCTGGGCAAAGAAGACGCTTCTCAGCTGGCAGAACCTGCAGAGACCCTACTGAGGTCTGTGCTCAACTGGAAGCCGTACTCGGCTCATTCAACGCTTCAGAGTTTGTGGTCAGTTTAGAAAAATAATTGGCCTTTTGGTATCATTTCAGAGAGAGAAGGGTTTGTACACATGGAGAGACTAGGAGTCTGCCAGGCTTAAACCCTCACTTTCTAGAGCCGAGGGTGCCATCTGGGTTCACTGACACTGGGCAGGTGCCAACCCGGCTTGCTTCCCGTGGACCCCGCCAGCCCCAGGAAGTTCTGCAGGGCCCAGTGTCACCGGCTTGCACCCTGGAGCCCAGACTCTTGAGACAGCATATTAGGTGAACAGGCCACATATTGGGAGTATGGCTTCACACATGCTAGTGAGCTCTTCCAAGTGGCCAAGAATGGCCTTCGGTGATTTGAAAGAATGCAGGAGCACATGTGTGGACCAGCTTCCTCGGGCAGCAGGGCTAGAAGTGAGAAACACCAGAAGAAACTGACCTTGGCGTTTCCCGAGAATTGTTTCCCTTCACGACAGAGCAAGGGTGGGGAAGGAGAGAGCCCCGCGGCAGGGTGAGCTCTTAGGGAAGGAGGAGGTGGACCCCAGCTCTCCTCCCTGCCCCCAGGGACTGTGCTTCTCGTGACCAGATGACCGTCTCATCCCATCCTGCTACAACAGAGGGGTGCATGCTCTGGGCAATCAACCAGAGTGGGCATTTTTCAGAAGAAAGAGAAATCACTTTGTTCTGTGTAAAAAGCTGCACTCCCGGCTCAGCAAGCTCCGCCTGCAACTTAGATTAGAAAGCTGCCGCTAAATCCTTCACTCCAGTACAAGTTGTTTTTCCCTTCCAGCTCTGGGTCACATCCTGCGGAGGCAGCCGCAGGCGGTATGTCTGAGTATCTGCAGAAGTTTTACAGAAAAGACACCAAACTCGAGGGGCGCCATTCTCGGCTGCACCGGCGTCCTTGCCCTTGTGTGGCCCAGACAGGAGGCTGGGGGCTGAGGTTAGCCGCCTTCGCTCAGTATCAGGTGCTGTGAGGGTCTGAGCAATTATAACCTGGTGCCCTCTCTCCTTGGCACCAACAGCAGACCCCCAGGGAAGAGGAGCTTACACTGGTCTCAACTGAATGTGTGGGGAAAAGATAAGTAAGTGATTCAAGGATGTTGCTCGATAAATTGTGTTTTTCAAGCCATTTTGCTCAGAAGGTTAATGTTCATTACCCTACCACTGAGCCATTCCACACCTAGGCACTGGAAGAGAATGTTCAGAGCAGCTGCCTTCATCAGCGCGAAACCCGGCACAGCCCATGTGCCCGTCCACAGGGCAACAAAAACTGTGGTCCACCTGCACACGGGCACACTCAGCAACAGGAGGAGGAGACCACGGAGGGGTGCGGGACCCTGGATGGTCTCGGAACCAGCCAGCTGAGGGGGAAAGCCAGACACAAAGGGCTGTGCGCAGAGCGAGCCTGCCCTGCAGGGAGGGATGCAGAGCGACGATCACTTCTGCCGGAGGTGGGGAAGGGCGACGGGTCACCATGGCAACGGGTGGGACTGGACACACTGACCATCCGTGCATTCCAGTGGACGTAAGGACACACAGCGGCACTATACGTAAACTGTTTCCCAATCTAACAGTCACTCAAAGTAGTACAACCATGCTGTGCAACTGAGATGATTAGCACTCAAAACTGTAGGACCCTGGGGGAACTGTGATTAAACATTTTAGCGAAAACACTTCCAGCCGGCCCTGCCCCTCTGCATTTGTCGGAAGGGGAACTTTGCTGCACTTCTGGGAAAACACAAAGCATGTTCCTTCCTCATCTGATGTGTATTCAATTCCAGAACGTCCAACTTTCTAAGATCAAACTATGCCATTCCACAGATGCTTTGCATGAGTTTAGTTCCCGGCCAGCCAGTTTTCCTGGGGTGTCCCCCCACCCTGGGCAAGGTAGGTCTCCTTACTCTACTTCCACAGCCCCTTGTACTTCCCCTTTGGTAACATTTGTCCCACCAGAGGGCAGGGACCCAGTTGGCTCTGCCCAACACCACCCCGAGGGCCTAACACAGAGGGTGGGACCAGTCATGGGCTAGACTGTGTCCCCCTGGAATTCACATGTGGACACCTCAACTCCTAGCACCTCAGACTGTGACTGTGACTGTATTTGGAGGCAAGGACTTAAAAAGAATTAACAATCATGTGATTGCTGTTCTTATTCACTCTAAGTTGTGTCTGACTCTTTGCAACCCCGTGGACTTCAGCACACCAGGCTTCCCTGTCCTTCACCATCTCCTGGGGTTTGAGCAAACTCATGTCCATTGAGTCAGTGATGCCATCCAACCATCTCATCCTCTGCCACCCCCTTCTCCTCCTCTCAATCTTCCCAGCATCAGGGTCTTTTCCAATGAGTCGGCTCTTCGCATCAGGTGGCCAAAGTATTGGAGCTTCAGCATCAGTCCTTCCAATGAATATTCAGGGTTGATTTCCTTTAGGACTGACTGATTTGATGGCCAAGGGACTCTCAAGAGTCTTCTCCAGCATCACAGTTCAAAAGCATCAGTTCTTTATTTATGGTCCAAATCTTGCATCCATACATGACTACTGGAAAAACCATAGTTTTGACTAGACAGACCTTTGTTGGCAAAGTAATGTCTTTGCTTTTTAAGATGCTGTCTAGGTTGGTCATAACTTTTCTTCCAAGGAGAAAGCATCTTTTATTTCATGGCTGCAGTCACCGTCCACTGTGATTTTGGAGCCCAAGTAAATAAAATCTGCTACTGTTTCCATTTTTTCCCATCTGTTTGCCATGAAGTGATGGAACCAGATGCCATGATCTTAGTTTTTTGAATGTTGAGTGTTAAGCCTTTTTCACTCTCTTCTTTAGCCTTCATCAAGAGGCTCTTTAGTTCCCCTTCAATCTCTGCCATAAGGGTGGTATCATCTGCATATCTGAGGTTGTTGATATTTCTCCTGGCAATCTCAATTCCAGTTTGTGCTTCATCCAGCCCAGCGTTTCTCATGATGTACTCTACTAAAAAGCCCCTTGATGACAGTGAAACAGGAGAGTGAAAAAATTGGCTTAAAACTCAACATTCAGAAAACTAAGATCATGGCATCTGGTCCCATTACTTCATGGAAAATAGATGGGGAGTGGAAACAGTGACAGACTTTATTTTGGGGGGCTCCAAAATCACTGCAGATGGTGACTGCACCCATGAAATTAAAAGGTGCTTGCTCCTTGGAAGAAAAGTTATGACCAAGCTAGACAGCATCTTAAAAAGCAAACACATTACTTTGCCAACATAGTCCATCTTGTCAAAGCTATGGTTTTTCCAGTGGTCAAGTATAAATGTGAGAGTTGGACCATAAAGAAAGCTGAGCGCAGAAGAATTGATGCTTTTGAACTGTGGTGTTGGAGAAGACTCTTGAGAGTCCCTTGGACTTCAAGGAGATCCAACCAGTCCATCCTAAAGGAGATCAGTCCTGAATGTTCATTGGAAAGATTGGTGCTGAAGCTGAAACTACAATACTCTGGCCACCTGATGCGAAGAACTGACTCATTTGAAAAGACTCTGATCCTGGGAAAGATTGACGAAAGAGAAGGGGACAACAGAGGATGAGATGGTTGGATGGCATCACCGACTCAGTGGACAGGAGTTTGAGGAAACTCCGGGAGTTGGTGATGGACAGGGAGGCCTGGCGTGCTGCAGTCCATGGGGTCACAAAGAGTTGGACACGACTGAACGACTGAACTGAACTGAACTGAACTCTACATATAAGTTAAATAAGCAGGGTGACAATATACAGCCTTGACGTACTCCTTTTCCTATTTGGAAGCAGTCTGTTGTTCCATTTCCAGTTCTAACTGTTGCTTCTTGACCTGCATACAGGTTTCTCAGGAGGTAAGATGGTCTGGTATTCCCATCTCTTGAAGAATTTTCCAGTTTGTTGTGCTCCACAGAGTCAAAGGCTTTAGTGTAGTCAATGAAGCAGAAGTAGATTTTTTCTGGAATTCTCTTGCTTTTCTTATGATCCAACATATATCAAGATATAGTCGACACAGAACAAGTGATTGGCACATATAATGCACACCTTAATTATACACTGTTGACCTACAACAATAAAAGAGACCAGCAAAATGGGTTTATTCAGAAACAGCCAAGAGTTGCAATTTGGAACATGCAATCTATGGCAAACCACAGGCAAGTCTGGAGAACAAAGAAGAGGCAATTCTTTAATAGAGAAGGGAGAATTAGGAAGGGCCCGTCTAAGCAGAGTCCATTGGTGGAAACTGAGAATTTGGCATGTAAGCGGTCTTTCACCGGCTGGCTTGTTGCCAGGAGTGGAGATATCCTTCCTTTCTCCTTGCAGGAAGATGCCAGAGATATGGGTTTAATTCCTGGGTCGGCAAGATCCTCTGGAGGAGGGCATGGCAACCCGCTCCAGTATTTTTGCCTGGAGAATCCCATGGACAGAGGAGCCTGGTGGGCTACAGTCCATAGGTTGCAGAGTCTGAAGCGACTGAGCACACGGCACACACACAGGGTGTGCTTGCTCCCTCTTCTGGCCTCCTGGCTCCAATTTATTTTTTTAAATTTTTGACCAGGCCGCCTGTGGGATCCTAGTTCCCTGACCCAACCCTCAACCTCGACAGTGAAAGTGCAGAGTCCTGACCCCTGGACCGCCGGGGATTTTCTCTGACTCCATTGTATTTTATTTAAATGTCGATTTGTCTGTCTGGCTGTGCTGGGCCTCAGCTGCAGCACACGAGGTCTTAGTTGCAGCATGCTTGAACTCTTGGTTGCATGTGGGATCTAGTTCTCCAACCAGGGTTCAAACCCAGGCCCCCTACATTGAGAGCCTGGAATCCTAACCACTGGACCACTAGGCAAGTCCCTCTGACTCTTTTTTAAATGAGGTTTCTGTTTCTTAATTTTTATAACATTGAGGTGTACAATGTCATGATTTCATACACATACATATTGCAAACTGTGATAAGGAGATAATACATCCTTCACCTCATATAATTGCCATTTTGCTGTTTTTGTTACTGTGAGTACATTTAGGATCTACTTTTAGCAACTTTCAAGTACATAATACTTGTCAACTAGAGTCACCGTGCTGTACATTATTAGAACCCTGGAACTTCATCTTATAACTGGAAGTCTGTACCCTCAGACCATCAGCTCCCCATTTCCCCCAATGCCAGCGCCCAGCAACCACCATTCTACTCTGCTTCTATGATGATTTTGAATTCCACATGTAAGTGCAATTATACAGTACTTACTATATTTGTCTTTCTCTAACTTAATTAGCAAAATGTCCTCCAGGTTCATTCATGCTGTTCCAGTTGGCAGGGTGGCCTTTTTTATGGCTGAATAATATTTCATTATATGTAATTCCAAATAGCACTCATTTCTTCATTCATTCACCCACACTTGGGACGAACACTTTGGTTGTCTCCATTTCCTGCAAACATGCTGTGGTGAGCACGGGGCACAACCCCTCAGGACACTGGTTTCAGTCCTTTGTATACATCAAAGTGGTATTGCTGGATCACAGGGCAGTCCTATTTTCAACTTTTTGAAAAACCAGGATGTAATTAAGTTTTCAAGAGGTCTTATGGCTTCGCCTTAATCCAGTCTGACTGATATCCTTGCAAGAGAAGGCGATAAGGAAGACGCCTCAGAAGTCAGCTCTGCCTGCCTCGATCTGGGACTTCCAACTCCCAGAACTAAAGAGAAGAAATGTGTATTGTCTAAGCCCCTAGTCTGAGAGCTTTGTTACTAGCACCTCTAGAAAAGGAATCCAACATCGACCAGGCCCTCCACAAATATTTCTTAAAATTAAGTTGAAATAGAAGAGCTATTAAGATTCTCTTTTAATCACAATGTTTTGCACCTATTGAATATTTACTGTGACTGAAAAGAGTCTAAGGCAGTTTCAAATCTGAACCCAAAGAAATTTTTTTTAATTCCCAAGATCTGTAAGATTAAAAACAATATTCCTGGGAATTTCGTCCATTTCTAGGATAAAACCAATCAAGCGTCTCTTCAGTCACAGTTACTGCAGATGGCTAACAGGAATAGTGCCACACGACAGGGGAAACGTTGTCAAAGCCCCCTCCGGACCTGGTCTTCCAGACCCACCGGGCCAGGCGGGAAGGGGCACCTGGACCAGAGGCTGGCCCCGCCCATATTCCTTCCAGGCGGGGTCAGTGTCCAGGGCTGTGAGGGGCGTGTCCTGTAAGATTGAGGCCCTCGGCTTTGTCACCAGAAATCCAGGCTACAGAGGGACATGCTGGATGGCCCCTGGGCCAGCAGGCAGGACGAGGGTCAGGCAGGCAGGCAGCCGGCAGAGGCCTGGGTGGGACGGAGCCTCACTGTCCGGTCAGAGCCCAACGTGACCTCAGCCCTGCTCCAAATGACGTAGCAGGGCCCAGAACGGCCCAGTGTAAGGCACTCCCCACTTGTGAAGGCGAGACGTTCCTCCTAAATAAGAAATAAAGAAAAGTTTGCACATGGAATTCTGCTCCACACTGCGCGCCAGCCTGGACGGGAGCGGGCACCGGGGGAGAGCGGACACACGTGTGCGCATGGCTGAGTCCCTCTGCTGCTGCTGCTGCTGAGTCGCGTCAGTCGTGTCCGACTCTGTGCGACCCCATACTCGGCAGCCCCCCAGGTTCCCCCGTCCCTGGATTCTCCAGGCAAGAGCCCCTTTGCTAGTCGCCTGAAACCGCCGCAACACTGTTCATCAGCCATACCCCAGTACAAAATGTTTCTGGAGTTAAAGAAATACCAAAAAAGTGAACCCTCAGACCACTGGTGATTTAAAGGAAGAAATAAATGAGTGTCCAGAGTTATACCTATGGCTGATTCATGTTGATGTTTGACAGAAAACAACAAAATTCTGTAAAGCAATTATCCTTCAGTTAAAAAAATAGAAAAGAGTTGTTTGGGGACCAAAAAGACAGCCAAAACACTCGCCTTTCTCGCGCCGCCTCATACGAGTCTCGCCCCCTCAGACGAGTCCCGCCCCCATGTCGCCTCTGGCCTATCACGGGCCGCGTGTCTCACGAGTCCCGCCCCCACGTAGTCCCCAGCCTATCCCGCGGCGCTTTCGCACCACACCGCCTTCCTATTTCCCTGCCCGTGGCGCGCCCGCTCTGACCCTTGACCTCTCTCCGGACTTTCCCGCGCCTCTGAGTCCCGCCTCCCAGAGCAAGAGCCCCGCCCCCGCCCTCGCCCTGGGCCTATCCCGCGTCGCGCCGCGTACTAGTCCCGCCCTCGCTCCGCGCCGGGTTGGCGCGCGGCTGTGACGTCACGAGCAAGAGAGGCGCGGCGGCCGAGCTGAGCCGCTGCGGGCCGCGGCCATGCCCAAGCGGGGCTACCCCTTCGCGGATGCGGCCCCGCTGCAGCTCAAAGTGCGTGTCGGCCAGAGAGAGCTGAGTCGCGGCGTGTGCGCCGAGCGCCTCACACGAGAGATTTTCGGTGAGTGCGGCTAAGCGGGGCTGGTCGGGGGGTCCCCACCGGCCGCACCCCCTGGAGCCGGGGCCCGTGTTCCGCGCCGCCTGACCGGGCTTAGGAGCCGCGAGAAGGACGGCGTGAATGCTCCCGCGTCCACGACCTGCCCCTTCCGCACTTCCCGAAACGGACGGCTTCTGCGTGGGGCTGAGTCGGGGCTCCGTCCTGCGGGAATACTGGACTCACCGGAGCCCGCTCTGATCTGACCAGCCCAGCGATACGCCTCCGGGTCCCGCCTCCCGGGACTCGTCCCGGTGGGAAAGCCGGCAGAGGCACCCCTTCAAACCCGAGAGGCCCTCCTTGTCAGGCGGTGCCGCTGCTGAGGGGGCCAGTCGAAGGAGGACTCTCCAGAGGGGCAGGCACGGGTCACCGAAGACTGTCAGGTCTCCTGGAGGAACAGAGTCAAAGCCAGATCCTGCGGGGTTAGACAGGCAGAGAGGGAAAAGAAGGAAATTCCTGGCAGAGGGAACAGCCTGTGCAAAAAACGGGGAGCAGAAGTGTGCTGTCCGGCTCAGCGCGGCTGGACTGTCCAGTTGGAGAAATGTGAGGGCCCTGGCCTACGCCTTCTCCTCTGACTCCCTCATGCACATTTGTGAGTGCATGGATAACACTGATCATCACTCTGGAGAGATGAGCAGGTGATGTAAATGAGTGAAGCCTAGGGTACTTGGGCCAAACTGCGGTTGTTACTCTCTGAGGACATTCCAGAAATGAAAACACTGCAAACAGAAGAAAGGCGGTCCCTGGTGGCTCAGACAGTAAAGAATCCTCCTGCAATGAGGGAGACCTGGGTTTTATCCCTGGATTGGGAAGATCCCCAGGAGGGAGGGTATGGGAACCCACTCCAGTATTCTTGCCTGGAGAATCCCATGGACAGAGGAGCCTGGTGGACTACAGTCCATGGGGTCGCAAAGAGTCAGACACGACTGAGTGACTAACAAACACACACAAGTCAGTCTAGCTCTCGACCACGATGTCCTGTAGCATTTGCAGAGCTTGTCCCATGCAGGGCCCATCAGGGAGGGAGTGCCAGGCTCCCTGGACATTCTCTGAGAAGGGCAGGACATTGTGAGGCCGGTGTGCACTCATGTGTAATGATTTCCAAGTGTTTAACTCTGGCCTTTTTATGTTGAACTGGCCACAGGCCCTTGAAGACAAGTGTTAGTCTTGCCACATGACCTGCCCCCTGCCCCAGTCCCATCCTGTTATGAATGGGGAGACTAGAGGAGGAGGAGCTGGGTGTGGCAGGCTGTCTTCACTGCAGTTGAGTTATCAGCTGTGTGTTTCTGTCGATATCACCCAGCGCCAGCAGCTTCTAAGGTCTCCACCCTGGCTCTGTTGAGACAGGGCAGACAACCACAGAGCATTGCTGGGCTGGCACCTAGCATTTGACCTTCCGAAAGTTGCTGCTCAGGGGTGGGAAGCTGTCCGGGTCCCACAGAGGTCTGGAAACTTCTGGGGTACCTTGTCAGGAGCCAGCTATGGCTGTGCCTTTTGTCAGCAGCTCTGCAGCAGCCGAAAGGCTGCAGGCCTGGGCTTGCAGGCTCAGCTCTGAGTCTCTTGCTGTGCTTTAGTTGGCGATCCACAGTGCAGAAGGAAATGGAGAAGGAAATGGCAACCCACTCCAGTATTCTTGCCTGGAGAATCCCAGGGATGGAGGAGCCTGATGGGCTGCTGTCTGTGGGGTCGCACAGAGTCAGACACAACTGAAGCGACTTAGCAGCAGAAGCACAGAGCTTCCTCTGTCAGAGGAGGCCTACTTGTGGGTTCTGGGGAGGAGGTGAGGCCACACGTGAAAAATGAGCAGAGTGATGGGACAGGGAGCCCAGGTGGGGCTGCAGGGTGCAGAACCGGGCTGGAGGAGGTGCCCGCTGAGCCCGGGCAGGAGGGCAGCCTCGCCAGGGGCAGCTTGGTCCCGGGTGGCTGGAAGACTGCTCAGCAGAGGGCTCAGCACAAACGGCTCCGGAGACAGGCGGCCCCGCTTACACCACAGGGGTGTAAGCGGGCGATGCTTGTCCTCCCCAGAGAAGACCATGCAGCTTCTCTTCCGTGGGGCCCAGGCCTGCATGGACCCTGCATGGGAGGAAGGCTGCGCCATCGTCCACACGCCAGAGTCCCCGAGGCCCGGCCCCACAGAAGCCCCTCGGGCCGCGCGAGGGCAGATGCTGATCGGGCCCGACGGCCGCCTGACCCGGAGTCAAGCGCAGGCCTCCGAGGCTGGTGAGTAAGGCCGCCGGCAGGTGCTTCCCAGGTCTCTGCTGCAGACAGGATGCGGGGGAGCGGGGCCAGAGTCTGACGCTGCAAGCGGGGTGAGCGCCTGGAGGCTCCCACTGCAGGAGGCTGTCCCCGCTCTGATGTGTGGGAGCTGTGAACTGCTCTAACTGTTCCATCAGAAAGGAGAGACGCGCCTCCGGGTGGCCCTCGTGGGTGTCCTGCCTGCTTCCCACCCGTAGCTCTCTGCGGTGTGCTGTAGCCTCAGGCTGTCACGCGCGTCACAGCTAAAACTCCCACCCCGGGGGCCCAGGAACCCCCGTGTTAAGCCAGGACACGGGGACCACACTTTGAGACCCAGCTGTGAGACACACCAGGGGTTGAAGGCCTGGCGAGTCCTGCTGCAGGTGGTCAGGGGAAGAGCTAGCCCGGGCTCCCGACCTCTGGGTGGTGACAGTTCCAGGTGGGCCTCAGCTGGCCGGGAGCCCTGGTGAACGGGTCCAAACGCAGTGCTTCCGCACAGATTGACTGGCGGTGGGTCAGGCGCTGGAGGAGCGCGGCCCGCTGTCCTCCGGGGGCGAGGGGCGGCCCCCGAGCCAGGGCTCCCGGTCACCATTGGACTGACCCGTGTTTCTTCCGCACAGACCCGGCTGGGGTGGCGTCGAGAGCCTGCTCGTCGTGCGTGCGCGCCGTGGACGGGAAGGCGGCGTGCGGCCAGTGCGAGCGGGCCCTGTGTGCGCGCTGCGTGCGCACCTGCTGCAGCTGCGGAGCCGTGGCCTGCGCCCTGTGCGCCCTCGTGGAGTGAGTGCGGGCCCTGGGGCGGGGCCTCCCCCTCGTGGAGTGAGTGCGGGCCCTGGGGCGGGGCCTCCCGCTCGTGGAGTGAGTGCGGGCCCTGGGGCGGGGCCTCCCCCTCGTGGAGTGAGTGCGGGCCCTGGGGCCGGGCCTCCCCCTGGCGGAGTGAGTGCGGGCCCTCCTCGTCCTGCCGCCCGTTCCCCAAACACCCGCAGAGCCCACTGCTCACCTGCCTGGTCTCGTGGCCATGATGGGCCGGGCACCCTGCCCTTTGTGATGAACACGTGACTTGCTCCAGGTCCCCCGGAGGCCGGGCTCTGGCCTCCGAGCTGCACCGTGGCCCGGCCACGGGCGTCCTGCCTGCACCTGGTGGGCCCCCTCGGCCCCCAGCTCTGGCGGGACTGTGGGCGGGGCTGCTGCTGAGAGCCGGGCCTGGGCTCCTGAGTGCTGACGCTGTGGTGCCCGCCTGGGGCAGCTGCTGCCTCCTGGCCCGTCAGCTCCTTCCCCAGGGCGGTCTCCTGCCCTTGGCTGCGTTGCCTCTTCCCTGCCTGGCTGGAGCCCTCGGGGGTTGGTCAGTCCTGCCACACAGCTGGGGGCTGCCCGGGGCGGCAGGCCAGCTTGAGGCCTGAGCTGCGCTCTGGTTGGCAGGGCCGCTCCAGTGAATGCCCCAGACGTTCACCATCACCCCCCGCAGGTGGACTTCCACTGAGGCCTGGTGTCTGGGGGCTGAGGGGGTCTCCTTGGGGCGCCCCTTGTCAGCAGGCTCCGCACTCTGGCCTCACCCTGGGCCCCTGGGCCGCCTCCCTCGAGAGTGTCCATCTCCGAGGGCCTGGCTGTGGGGGCTCGGCCACCTGGGTGCAGGACCCCCTCGTGACTGCCTCTGTCTGGGCTGGGCGGGTACGCAGCTCACGGGGACTCAGCCCTAACGCAGCCCCTCTCCCCGCCTGTCTCTCAGCTACGGGGGCGACCTTCACGAGAAAGTGCTGTGCTCCAGCTGTGCCGCGTTCGAGGCCTGAGCCCGCGAGTCGACCACCGCCCCGCCTCCACCGCCCCGCCACGGTGACTGAGGAACTGAGGGAGGGTGCCTTTTCTCTTTTGTATTTTGTGCTCCTGACGACTGAAGACAATAAATCCTCTATATTTGGACGAGAGGGCTCACTTGGCGGCGCTCCTGGGGCCTGTGACCTGCCGGCTCCACGAGGCAGCACCTTAAGCCCTCTGGGGCGGGGAGTGGGGCGCCAGCAGCTGGAGGGTCAGTGACAGCAATCTGTAGGGTGCTGGACGGTTTCCTCCCATGGGCAGAGCTTGGGACCCCGGAGCAGGGAGACAGAGGGCTGCAAGGAGGCCTTAGGTCTAAGAAAGGGGGTCACAAGTGAGTCCCGGGTCTTCTGAGCTGCGAACACTCAGAGGCTGCCTGGCTCAGCCCTGGGAGTGCAGCTCAAGCCCCTGGTCAGCGGTCGGCCATCCTCCTCGGGGATCACCTCCAGCCCCGCGTCCACCTGCAGACCGTGACCCTGGCGAGCACGGGAAGAGAGGCTCAGCGTTGCTCATCACTGGGGACACAGGTCGCTGTCAGGAGGAGCGGCCTTGCCCCCGTCAGGGTGCCCGCGGGGACATGCAGCCCCGGGAGCCCGTGTGCAGCTGTGGACAGCAGGCAGGGCAGCATCGGGGCAGCGCCGCAGTGACCCGGCGCGCCCACCTCTGGCAAACACCCTGCAGGAAAGCGAGCCTGTGCGCCTGTGCTCACAGCAATGCTGTTCACAAGAGGCCAGAGAGCCGTGTCCATCTGGGGGACAAGCTAAGCCAACACGGCCCATCCCTACAGTGGAATCGGGCCTGGCCTTGAAGGAAGGAAACCCTGACAGATTGCAGGACAGACGGACCCAGAGGATGTCCTGCTGAGGGAAGTAGGCCAGCTGCAACAGGGCGGGCAGCGGAGGGGTGGGGCCAGGGGCGGGGCGGAGGTGGGCCGTGCATGGAAGGAGAACAGGTTCAGTCTGTGAAGGTGAAGGTTTCTGGAGGTGGTGGTGGTGCGACCACGTGGATGCACTGAATGCCACCGGACCGGCCGAAGCAGTAAACTTGACGTGTTTTACCAATTGAGGGTATTTAAAATGTTAAAAAGACAGTTGTTGAAAGCAAAAGTAATGTGTGTTGGGGATTTTGAATGTGATGGGAACAAGCTGTGAGCGCAGCACGGAGCCGGGACATGGAGGTGTGTGATCGGAGGACTGTGTGCATTGCCGGGTCTCAGAGGCAGGCTGGTGAGTCAGTTACAGACAGGTCCGAGCGCAGCCAGGCCACAGCTACGTCCTCCCTGCAGAGAGCACTTGTTCTGAATTCCTCATGGGATCCCGCGTCCTGGAACTGAAAAGTAACAGCAGCGGGAAAGCTGATGAAATAGGAATAAGCCATAAAAGAAAATGGGGTGTTAAAGAACAGTCATTAATCCACAGTGAGGCAGAGAAAGGAAAGACGGCATAAAGAAGCAGCGAGGCGTGCAGGAGAGCAGCACAGGGTGTTCAGGCTCAGCCACGACTAGACCTGCTGCTGGAGGTGGGCCAGGCACCCCCGAGGGGTGAAGACCCTCAGACAGCCCCCTCGTTGACAAGAAGTCCTGTTCAAGTATAGAGAGGCAAACTCAGAGTGAAAGGGTGGGCTGAGTGTCTGTTGAATGATGAGCCATCTTTGAGCAGACATTCCTGGGCTGGCATCTACTTCGGGGAAGGCCCTGACCCTATGCCACCCCAACACCCCAGCCTGGCCGGCCCCTCGCTGGGAGCTGGCCTGACCCGTGGGCAGTCCAGATGCTAAAGGCCTTCTGTTCCCGTCTCCCTGTCCCTCGGGGGGCCAGCCTAGTGAAGGACAGGGTGGGACGTGGGCGGGCATTACAGCCTCCCTTGCAGGCCAGGCTGCCCCGCTGGGCCTCACTGCCCCGGGGCCACGATTCACCAGGCCACCCTGCCAGGGAGGTGCCTCCACAGCCCGCCTCCAGGAAGGTCTGGATGTTCTGGGGTCTTCGCCCCTGGCTCATCCCCTCTTGGCCCGACCCTCCCGGATGGGACAGAGATTAAGGTCACGCTTGTGTCCGTGCCCGTGACCTTGAAGCCTGTCCCAGGCCAAGGAATGTCCCTGGGGCCATCACCCCATCTCCCAAGGGGGTCCTGTGGGAAGGAACGGCTCAAGCCCCTCTCTCTGGCCAGCTGCCCCCACCACGCCCCAGCTTCAGCTTCAAAGGCACCCCCCGGGTTTCCACACAACATAGGCCACGTTGGGCTATCATTTGCTTGAAGTCTGGGGATCATCGGGTACTGCTCCCTTTTTTATGGTGTTAAAATGCACACCTCCCCAAGACCCTGCTTTCCCCTCTCTGGGGCACATACATATTTGCAGGAGTGGGACTGCCGCGTCCCGTGGTGGTTCCAGCTCTGTTCTGAGGAGCCTCGTACTGTGTTCCACGGGCTGTGCCACGGTGCGTTCCACCAGCACACAGGCTTCCAGTCTGAGGCATGTTTGTTTCTGAACTTGGTCCAGAGCATGCTTAGCAGGTAACATTCGGCGTAGTTTGGTTTCCAAGAGAGTTGCTGCATACTAGAGAGAGCCGAGAGTCCGTCAGAACGGGCCCAAGGGACCACCCAGAGAACTGGGTGGCTCCAGAGGCACCCCCAGGCCTGGACTGACCTCCAGCACCCCACACTGCTCAGGCACCCCGTCCAGCACAAGCGGGCAGCCGCCCCACTCCAAGGAATGCCTTGTCAGGGCCACCTGCCCCGGAGCCTGGAGAAGAGATGGCTCCTGCCCCGTCCCCCCGCGCAGGCGCCAGGCCTTGTGACTGTCCAGCCCCCACCTTCAGGGCAGAGCACTGGAGGGGAGAGCGAGGCCCCATCCCTCCCTGCTTGTGCCCCGGTGCTGCGCGGCAACTTCTCTCTGTACCCAGCAGGTGGCGCCCGAGGCTCGTCTTAGACACCCTGGCACCCCCGCCCAGCTGTCCCAGGCTCGCTGTGTGACCCCAGGCAGGCTGCCCTCTGGTCCTCTCAGGTCCCAGGGCCTGGTGGTGGCTGGACTGTCTGTCCTAGCCAGCAGTGGACCCTGCAGGGTCCCGGTCCGTCCTGGTGGTCAGGCCTGCTGCATGGACGGTGCTGCTGGGCAGACAGCTGTGCAGCCTGGATGGCCTGCTTGAGGTGTGGGGCTGGGGTGAAGCCATGGGCACAGGGGCAGCCAAGGCATTTCCTTCGAGTCCCTGGCAAATCCTGCCAGAGGCAGGTGAGGGACACCTTCCCTCTCAGGTCGTCCCCGGGCCTCCAGGCAGGCCACCTTGGGCGCGGGAAGGCCAAGTGCGCCCTGCCAGGGGGTTAGCCACATGCTCTTCCATCCGCCACCCAGCAAAACGAGCCACAGAGTTGAAAAGCAATTTTTATTGAAGAATTTGGAGGGAAAGTCTCATAATAGTAAAAATACTAAAGTTGAGTATAAAAAAACGCCTTGGTGCAGCGCAGCGTCTGGCCAGGAGGCGCACAGGGCGCAGCAACGGCCCCTGCAGAGGGCGCCGGGCAGGGCCGGGGCGACAGCGGGAGTGAAGCTTCTAGAAGGACAAGTGCTACCGGGGGGAGCCATCGGAGAGACGGTCCCAGTGGGAAAGGGGTGCAGGGAGGGCTTTCTCCTGAGATCAGAAACCCCAGTACGCACAGACAGCGATAGGTGGCACCCGGCCCCTCTATCTTGCCAGAGCCCCAGCCCGGCCTGATCGTGGGGGCCACCCTCCTGCAGCCTCCGCTCAGCCCCTCCCCAAGCGAGAGGGGCCTGGGCCAGCACCCCACAGCCAGACGGCTTCCAGGGCTGCGGGGTTGGGGGAAACAGGGACAGCCAGGGACAGCTGACCGGACGGATGGATGGAGGGGCCACGGGCAGGGCCCATGGGGACCCGCGTGCACGCGGCTGCAGAAGTCCTCGTTTTCCTACAGGAATCTAATCATTCCAAAGGCCGAGGCAGCGTCTGGAGAACTGGATGAATAAATTAAGAGAAACCGCAGGACGTCTTCCTCCCGAGCGGGCCGGCCAGGGGCACTCTGCCCCCAGTGCGGGCGGCCCTGCCCACGGCATGGGGTGCCTCCCCATCCGTGTTGGAGGATGGCGTGGTTCCACTCAAACGCATCCAGAAATAAAAAACATTAAATACAGATCCTCCGTGCGAGGCTTCCTCCCAGTCCTCGGAAGCGTCGTCCAGAGCACGTGGCTGCCCGTGGCGGTGTACTGAGCTCGGCCCAGCGGGCCCCTCAGGCCGTGCCGCTGGCCGAGTAGGAGAACTGGGGGAAGTGGGGCCTCCGTTCGCTGTCCACCCCCTCCATGCTGTCGTCTGTGGACAGGAGGGGCAGCTCAGCTCCCGGGCACCGGGGAAACCCAGGCAGGCCCCGAGGGCTCACCCCCAAGACTCCACAACAAGCCTCAGTGACCCCCGCCCCCACGATCCCGGGACCAGGGGACTGCGGCCCTGGTGCCCACCCTGCAGAGGGAAAGTGAAAAGTTAAATCGTTCAGTCGTGTCTGACTTAGCGACCCGATGGACTGCAGCCTACCAGGCTCCTCTGTCCATGGGATTTTCCAGGCAAGAGTACTGGAGTGGGGTGCCACTGCCTTCTCCCCTAACAGGAGAGGGGGCCACCCAGTAAAATGCTGAACAGAATTCTATTGTCTCAAGAGGAGGGGTCGGTGGGAAGGGCACCCTCACCTTGGTCAGGTGGCGTAATGGTGATCATCTGGGCCGTGAACTCCTCATCAAAATACCTGGTGTCCGTTTCAGATGTGACCTGAGGCTTGAAGGGCGGGCTGAGCTGCAGGAGGTAGGGGTGGGTTACAGCCTTGCTCCGTGCTCCCTGGCACACCTGGACCCAGACACAGCTCCCCACCCAGGAGACAAGCCTGTGGCCAGGCCTTCCCCTGCCTGGGTACCCTGGGGGACCTCGCCCTTCAGGGACCCACCTGCAGGGCTGCCCACCTCACTCTCGGCCCTGGGCATCAGTGGCCAGGCAGCGTCAGGCTGCAGAGGACCCACCATGACAGAGGATTCGAGGGCAACAGGCTCATGGGAGGAAGCAAAGACCCCCGTGTGCTCCACCCTGGACTGGGGTCAGGACTGCCTGGGAACTAGCAGCAACTAGCAGGCTGGGTCTTGCTTGGGTCAGGGTTGGCACCAGAGCCCTCAGAAGGCAGGGCCAGGAGGCAAGCAGGCCCTGGGGCAGGATGCTGGCTGGAGAGGGGCAGAGTCAGGGAGCCCCGTCTCGGGGACAGAGGTCCAGCTGGCTGTGTGCAGCCTGCAAAGAAGGGGTGTGCTGGCAACAGGGTGGAAGCAGGCTTGAGGAGAGACAGCTAGCAAGCCTAGGGACCAGCTCCCTGGGTCTGTGAGCCACGTTGCCAGCACGGGCCAGGGCCTGGAGCTCGTGGGTCCCACAGAGGGCAAAAAGCAGAGAACCACGTGTGCAGGAAGCATGCTGCCTCAACCCTCGAAAGCCTCCTCATGTGTGTGGGGGTGTGAGATGTGAGTCAGGTGTGAGCAGGTGCAGGTGAGCGGGTGTGCTGGCTGGGGCACGGCCCCACGCACCTTCTTCTCGTACACGTCCTGCCACACGATGCTGGCGAAGAATCGGTGCTGCATGATCTCCTTGGCGTCCTCAGAGCCCCCACCAAGCCTGGGGGGGAACGGTAGCCACGGTGACCGGTCGTGCCTGGCGGGCCGGGGCCCGGGCTCAGGCTGAGGCCGGCCGCCAGGCAGCAAAGAACAAGAGCAGCCCCTTCCGCGGCAAAGCCCCACAGGTGCGGGCACCAGGTGGGCAGCACCGTGAGCCGGGCAGGCTCTTCCTGGCCGGGTATGAGGGGCCGCCCTGCCTGGGCCAGCCCAGGCCAAGTACATCACACAGAGCCACCAGCAAAGCCTGCTGAGCAGTGCCTGGGGGTGTCGGGGGACAGGCAGCTGGAGGGCGGCTCGGGGCAGGGCTCACCGCTGCTTGGGGTCCTTCTTGAGCAGCCCCGAGAGCAGGGACTTGGCCTCCGGGCTGAGTGTGCGGGGGAAGCGGATCTCCTCCATGAGAATGAGCTCAAAGAGCTTCTCGTGGTCCTGGTTGTAGAAGGGCAGGCGGCCGCACATCATCTCGTACATGACCACGCCCAGCCCCCACCAGTCCACTGCCCGGCCGTAGTCGTTGTCCTCCAGCACCTGGGGGTGCAGGGCACGGGCTCAGAGAGCACAGGGGACATGAGGACCCGGGGGGGGCGGGGGAGGCGGTGCGCACCTCGGGGGCCAGGTACTCGGGGGTCCCGCAGAAAGTCTTCATGGTGGCGCCGTCCTTGATGCCCTCCTTGCACAGTCCGAAGTCGGTGATCTTGATGTGCCCGTCCTTGTCCAGCATGAGGTTCTCCAGCTGCAGGAGTTGGCCTCCAGCTCAGCCCGCCTCCCAGCCACCTGGCGCCCCGGTGCCCGGCGCCCCAGGCCCGCCTCCCCTCCCCCCTCCCCTCCCCCCCTCCCCCCTCCCCCAGCCCTGCCCTGACTCCCCTCCGGGCTCCCGCCCCGCCCCGCTTCTCCTCCCCAAGTCCCGGCCCCACCCCCGCTCGCCTCCCCCCACCCCAGCCCCGCCCCCAGCTTCTTTCCCGGCCCCGCCCACCTTGAGGTCCCTGTACACCACGTTCTTCTCCGAGTGCAGGTAATCCAGGGCCGACACGATCTCGGCGCCGTAGAAGCGGGCCCGGTCCTCGGGAAACACCCGCTCCCGGGACAGGTGGAAGAAAAGCTGCGGGACGAGAAGCCTGAGCTGGGCCAGCCACCCGGGCCAGGGCCGCGGGGCAGAGACCCTAACCCGGCGCGGAGTGGGGAGGGTGGCCCCCCCGAACACCCGGGTCTCAGAGAGGGCCGCTCTGGGGTAGGGCCCTACCTCGCCCCCGTTAGCGTACTCCATGACGAAGCACAGGCGGTCATGTGTCTGGAAGGAGTACTTCAGGGCCTGCGAGGGAAGCAAAGCTGGAACCTGGCCCTGGGCTGGGCAGGGGTCTGCCCTGTGGAGTGGGGGACCCCCGCTGTCCCAAAGGCCACGCCCGAGGACCAGCAGCTGCAGGTCCAGTGACCACGTGGAGACGTGATCACTGCTCTCACGCTTCAAGCCACAGGCAGCCTCACTTCAAAAGAAAGGCTTCTGATGGGATGTCCCGCGGGCTCCCGAAGATACAGACAAGAGACCCTCCCCCACGCCCTGCTCCATCCCCCATTCCCAGGGAGAGCCAGAGGGAGGCAAGCATCCTCAGGGAGAGCAAGTCTGGATCTCTGCAGGACTTGAGGTGACAAAGCCTGGCCTTCTCCTCACAATCCTCTGGCCAGACAAAGGGGAAGGCGCAAAATGAAGCGGAAGAGGCAAAGCCACGCTCCTGCTAAGTCTGGGCGGACAAACACAGTGTCTGCTCTTAACGCCTCACGCTTCTCATGAGAATCTTAGGAACAAAAGCACCAGAAGCCTGACTGCTCCTCGGCTCTCTCCCAGCGTTAGACCAGGCGTCCCCTGGAGAGTAGACACCATGCTGAGCACAGTGGGCCTGGGGACAAGACTCCGGAGGCTGGCCTGGTCGCCTGACTGCTGACCTTCTGGAGCGTGGCCAGCCAGGCCTGGCGGCTACATCCAGCCAACGCCTTGCTGCTCCCGAGGGCTCAGAGGGCTCAGGGCTCAGGGGTTTTCCATACATCCCTCCTGGGCCGAGTTCCCCCAGGACAGGGAGTGCCGTGAGCCTCCCAGGGGAAGCAGAGGGGTGGGCGTGGGGAGTGCAGCCTCCCGGGGTCTCAGCAGGACAGAGGGAGGCCGGGAGCCCCTGCTCACTCTGTGTACCCCCACGCCCCGCACCTGGCACCGCCGTCCGCCCCTCCTGCAAGCCCGCCCACCATCGGCCAAGCTCTGAGCCTGCCGGGTTGGCAAGGAGGACAGGCTGGGGTCCCGGCGCTGCGCATCCACGCCTCCACCCCAGGGGCATGGGGGGCACTCACCGTCAGGAACGGGTGCCGGGAGTTCTGGAGAACGCGGTTCTCTGTGAGCGTGTGGGCCACCTCGTCCTGGAAGACAGGCCCTGCTGAGCCGCCTGCCTGGCCCCACCCGGCCCCCCGCCCCCAGCCCCAGCCCCAGCCCCAGCCCCTACCTTGGCCACGATGACCTCCTTCTTTAGGATCTTCATGGCGTAGTAGCGGCCTGTGGCCTTCTCCTTCACCAGGATCACCTTCCCGAAGGTGCCTTTGCCCAGCAGCTTCAGGTACTCAAACTCATTCATGGTCTGAGGGCAGCATGCAGGCGCCAGGATCAGGGGGCAGCACGGTGACTGCTGGCAGCCCAGCAGCAGAGGGGGGCTGGGGTCTCTGCGGGCAGCCTCGGGGCCAAGCACAGTGAGGCCAGGGCAGCAGGCAGGAGAGATGGTCCTTGCGGGTCCAGGGCTCAAGGGAGATTGCAGGGCTGTGTGCCCTGACTGGGAACGCTGGGGTTTGGGGGACGAGATAACAGTACCCAGGCCTTCCTGCACCCAGCGTTTCTCCCCTGCTTCCATGCAGGGGCTGGGAGGTGGGATGTGGGGGGGCCGTGACTGCAGGGTCCCGGGCAGGGCTGGGACTTACCACGCGGTGCTTGGGCTTGGCCAGCGACACCTCCATCTCCTCGGCCCCCGAGTTCTCGCCGGGTGAGCCCGACCGGAAGTCCATCGTCTCCTCCTCCTGCCTCTTGAGCCCGTCGGCCACCGTCTGGATGGCGGTGGTCCACTCCTCCCTGCAGGACGCTCAGGTGAGACCCGCGGCTCTGCCCAGGGCCCAGGACCTCCCCGGCCGCGGCGCCTGCGCTCCCTACCGCTCCTCAGGCGTCTCCACGTGGAACGTGCGCTCGATGACCGTGGTCCACTGCAGGCAGCGGATGATGAAGGTGTTGGGCCGCGGCCGCTCCGTCTTCATCAGCTGGCATTCTAGGGGCAGGCAGCACCTTCTGCACAGCGTCCCAGCCCACCCACCGCAGGCCAGACCTCTCCAAGCCTCAGTCTCCCGCCCTGTAAAAGGGGGCCAGAGTGCCCCTTCCAGCTGGGACCCTGCTGAGAGCTAGGCAGTGCCCCTGAGGGGGTGTCTGCGACTGGGCGAATCCATCTCCATGGTCTATTCTTTGGTCTCTGAGATCTCCAGTTGCCCAGGACACGGTCCTCAACCAGTAGGAGGGTGGGGGGTCTGGGGGGCCTGAGGAGGGGCTGGCAGGGAGGAGGCCTCTGGGAGAGCAGCTCCCTAGCTTCCCGAGCAGGAATGTCCCACCCCCCAGCCACACGAGGACCAGCGGGCTCCCTGTCTCAGCGCAGGGCCAGACCTGGGACGGAGGCTGATAATGACTCACCCTCTGGAGAGGCCGCCTGTCCGCTCCAGAGGCCACCTGGGCTGACCCTCCCCACACTGCTGCCCGTGACCCCGGGTGCACGCAGGAGCAGAGACAGGCTGGCAGGCCTGGGAACGCACGCACGTCTGGAGCATGCGTGCCCCAAACATGCACACCTGCAGCAAAGGAGCTGTGGGTGTGTCGGGGCCTGGAGCAGGGCTGGGTTCCAGCTCGGCCTGTGTGAGGCAGGAGGGGCCTGGGGCCAGCGCAGGGGCCTCCGACATTCCAGCATCTAGGCCCTGGCAACCGCGAGGGGCCCCGCCAGGCTCAGCCGAGCGCAAAACAAGGAACGGTCTGCCAGGCTAGGGACCAGGGCAGGGGGCTCCCGGGCGGGGTTGGGGGGCGCGGTGCTGGAGGCCCGCGTCTACCCGGGGCAGGGGAGGGAAGAAAATCTGTGTGGCAGCCTTCTGGGTCTGCACACCCCTCCTCCAACTCACTCCGCCCATCGAGACCACCAGGAGTCCCCAGGACCCAGGCGGTCAACCCCCATCCAGGGCCTGACTTCTTGCCCCCACCCCGGGAATCCCTCCCCAGTGAACAGCCCCTGCTCCAGAGGCCCCTGCGGAGCCGCCGGCCCCCCTCTCGGCTCTGCTCCGGAGCTCCTGCTCCTGCACGCCTGTGTCCTGCCTCAAGCCCCGCCTCACCTGCTGCCGGAGGCCCCCTGGGTGGTGCCCGCCTCCCGTGTATCCCGACGGCCCCCACACTCCCGTGCTGGGTTTGGGCAACACTCCTGAGGGACGTCCTCCCCCACGAGGTGGCAGCTGCCCAGCTGAGCATCCTTCCCAGGCCCAAAGCCCCCATCCTGGCCCAGGGGGGACCCGTGGGGAGCCCAGACATGCGGCCACGGGGCTGCCGGGAGGGGGATCTGCCTCCGTGGCCCGCCCGCCTCTGTTCTACCTGCTGCTTTGCTGACACCTGAGGAGCCTGGGAGGAGGGCTCAGGGCTCACGGGAGCCAGGCCCTGGTAAAGCACCCCAGGGGGCCCCCAGCCAGGGCCCCGTCAGGGCCAGGTCCTCTGCTCCCCACGTTGGAAGCCCTGGGGTAGGGTGTGCCGGCTGGGCCTCCTCGCAGCACGGACAGCCAGGGAGCAGGCAGGCCCCACCCGGGATCTGCAGGCACAGAGGCTGGGGGATGGGCCGTGTGCTACCCCCCCGACCCTGCACCACAACCCCGATTCGATGCAGGGTTGGGAGCTGGCAGGCCCCGGGCTCCCAGGGCTCGCGGCAGGGAGGGTGGGGGGCTTACGAGGAGCCGGGGTGGGACTGGGCCTGTGTTCTGTGACCCAGCAGCAGGTGGGCGGGCCCCGGGGCCTGCCAGTCAACAAGCCATCACTCACCCACCCCCAGGCCCACGTCCTGGGCCAGCCCTGGGCACGGCACCCGGGCTGGAGGCCCTGCCAGGCCGCCCGTCCTCACGCCTGGGTCCCCCCCCGCCTCGGGTAGAGTCGCACCTGCCGTCCCCCTACAGGTGCATGAGGCCATGGCAGCACTTGCTTTAGAAAAAACGCGCCCATCCGTTGAGCCTCCTGAGACACCCCGGGCTGCACTGCGGCACCCACCCAGCCTGCGCCCTGCCGAGGTGGGCACACGCGCCCCCACAGGGCCGGGGCCTCTGAGAACCTGTGCTGGGAAGACAGAGGTCCCCAAAGCCGGGCGCTCCGGACTGCCTCGGGCCCAGGCCTTGGGGAGAAGCCCTGGGGGCCCGTCAGCGCCTCCGGGGGGAGCACTCCACCCCCAATAGCCCTGGGCCTCGGCTCAGAGACCCGCGCAGCCAAAACCAGCGACTAACAGTCCCCGAGGGCTGCCGGCCCGACGCAGAGGCCGCGGGGCCCACGAGGGACTGCAGATGTGCAGGGACCCCCGCCCCTGGCTGCCACGCACTTACGGGCCACGGAGAAGTTGTTGAGGGGCGACTCACGCTGCTCCAGGTCCTGCGGCCGCTCCTTGTAGCCGATGAACGTGCCATCGTTCTTCAGGAGGAAGTAACGCGGCCGCCACGTCTTGATGTACTCACCTGCGGACGCGGCGGGCGTGAGGCTGGGCCACTGCGCCGCGCACCGGGCCCACACACCCTCATCCCCAGGTCGAGGGTCAGGCCAGGCCAGGCACGGACCCCGATCCCAGGGTGGAGGGCAGGTGGGCGTGAGGCTGGGCCGCTGGGCGGCGCGCCGGGCCCACACACCCTCATCCCCAGGTCGAGGGACAGGCCAGGTCAGGCGCAGACCCCGATTCCCCTGGGGTGGAGGCTGGGCGGGCAGGCGGGGCTTGCTGTGGGATAGCACCCACCTCTGATGGACAGCCCACCCCAGGCTGTGTTGGAAAGGGGGTCAGGTGGGCGCCTGGACCTGATGGAGGTTGGCCCAGTCCTAAGGGCCCTCCAGGAACCTGGCGTCCAGCGCCGAGCAGCCAGCACCACACTCGAGAGTGAGACGCCCGGGCTCGCCTGGCAGACGCGAGCCCACCCTCAGCAGGTCCCCAGGGTGGGCACTCGGAGCAGAAGCCCCTGCCCACACGATGACCCTCCTGCCGTCCGGGGGAGCCCAGCACGCTATTGTGAAGCCAGGCCTGGAAGGCCCTGCGTCCCACCCATAGGTCGCCCAGGTCCCCGGGAAAGTTGCCCCCCAAGTTCTGCAGCATCAGCCGTACACGCGCCAGAGACCAGAGCAGATGTCCTCCGTGACGTCCCAGCGACTGCCATTTTTCATACTGACACCCAGGAAAAACGTTTCATTTCCATTTTGCCGAGCAAGGAGTTTGAACGACAGAAGAAAACTTACTAATTAGACACCCGCTTCCGCAGAGGGCCACCGGGCAGTGGAGGGGAGGGGGCCAGGCTTTCCTGGACACGGCCACCTGCAGGCCAAGCGGGGACCAGACCCCCTCCCCTCGCCCGCTCCTCCGCCCCAGCCCACTCCCATCCAGGGCCTCTGGGGGATGCGAGGGGCGTCCAGGAACTCCCTGCTATCCGCCAGGGATCGCAGGCAGGGGTCTCCACCAGGCCCAGACACTACTGACCCACCCGGGAGGGCCCAGGAGGCAGCCAGTGACCTGCCCCGACTCCGGCAGCATTTAGCAGGGTCCCCACCCAGTCCTGAGACCCAAACCCCAGGGGAGGTGGCCAGCACGGTGCTTCCTGTCCCAGGACTGGGGGCCCCTCGCCAGCCTGTACCAGCGCTGGGGGAGGAGGGCGGGGGTGGGGGGCAGAGCTGGCTGGGGGCCGCCCGCCCGCCACTCGCCCCACCCGCCTGCGCGCCAGTCTGGAGCTGTCGGCCCCTGATGGAGAGCCTCCCGTCCCGCCAGCTGCCGCTCCCCGGGACGCTAAGTGCGCTGGGAGAGCGATGCACGCCGCATCCAAGCAGCCCCCAGATCCATCTTCATTCACCAAATGCTGCCGCCCCCACAGCGCCCAGCGTGGGCCCCCAGCGCCGTGCCCCACGCGGGCCGCCAGCAATACCCCCCCATGCCCCAGCCCAGGCCTCAGACCCCACCCACTCTCCCCCAACGAGCCCACTGCCAGAGCCACGCGGGGTCTGGGACCCGACCCGGGCAGGTGGGGGTGGCAGGGAGCACGGGCCGAAAGAAGCCGAGGGGCAGGCACTCAATATGGACAGACCCGTGAGGAGGGGTCCCGGGCCGGCCGCAGGCCTGCTGGGCTCCCCGCCAGCCCGCACCCAGGGCACTAGGGGGGCCAGGCAGCCCACAGTGGACACGACGGCCGGAGGAGGTGGCCTCTTGCCGCACCCGCCTCGGGCCCCCGGCAGCCGGCACACAGACCCCCGGAGGAGGAGCAGGAACCCTGCTGCAGTGGGGGGACGGCAGGAGGAGGCCAGGGCTGAGGCTCGGAGACACACAGACCCCGTTCTTCAGTCTCTGGGACACTCCCGCCTGCAGACGTCCAGCCAGGCGGTCACTCGGGGGCCGCCAGCTGCGACCTGGGCTGTGGCCTGCATGTGAATGAGCTTGGCACAGGCAGGGCGTGGGGAGGGCCGCCGGCCCAGGGCCTGGCCACACCATGCTGTCCACCTGGCCGTAACATTGGGGGCCGACGACGGGGGAACGGCAGGACAGACACCCCCAGCCCGTGCTGGGGACAGACAGGGAAGCCCAAGGCGGGGACCCCTCCTCTCCTGCCCCCCAGGTTCCCCTCAGCATCCCCAAGTACGGTCTGCCAGCAGTGCCCTCCCACCGCGCCAGCTCATCCCCAGGAAGCGGCTACAGGACTCCCAGGGAAGGGTCGGCGGGGGGTTCCTCTCCAGCATCTCTGGCCTCCCACAGCCGGGCCAGGGACCAGCTAGGAGACAGGACGAACGCAGGCTGACGGCCAGCCCCCACATCCCCCAGCACATCTCCCAGTGTGAGTCCCAGCACGGGTCCCAGCGCATTGTGGGTCAGGGCACCCGGGCAGGAGACCCAGAGGCTGAGACCCGAGCTGTGGGCCCCGGGGAAGCAGCACGCAGGCTCCCAGAACCCGGGCCTGCCACGGGCACACCCTCCCCCGCCGGGGGTCTGGCCCCTCCGAGCCCCACCCCGAGCCCCCTGCACGGGCCCCTGAGCCGGTCCAGAGTCCCCAGCTCTCGGGGAAACTGCTGGATGAACGTACTGCCACAGCAGTGGTGGGTGGCAGGCAGCGGCTGGCAGGGGGCCAGGCAGCACTACGCTGCTTCTCCAGAGCAGAGCAAGCCCCAGCAGGCCCAGGGAGCGGGCGCCAGCTGACGGCGCTTCCTGTGCGGCGCCCCCACCCCACAGCCATCGGCCACTGACAGCCACCGCGCGCCCCAGCCAGCCAGGCCCACAGCCGGCCATGTCCCCACGTCCGCAGGCCCCATCCCACCAGCAGGACACCCAGCCACGGACGGTCAGCACACGCTGAGAGCCGGTGCCAGGGAGGGGGCACAGCCCACCCCAGCGGAGCCCGGGTCTGCGCGCAAACCACACCGCCGGCTCCTTGCTCCTGGGGACGCAGCATTCACAAGGTCCTCCTGGGGGCACAACGGGCAGTTCGGAGGAGCGGAGAGGATGGGCGTCCAGTCCTGGCCCAGCGGAGGTGATGGGGGGGAGGGGTGCGCCCCCACACGGGCCCTGAGCCGTCCCCGGCGGCCCGCAGGCACAGAAGGGGGAGCATCATGACTAGCCGCTCCCTGGGGAATCCGAGGCCCGAGGCAGGGGCTCTCGAGGTCCCAGAGAGGCGGCTGGGGGCCAGAGTCAAGGTCCTGCTGCCAGGCCGGGCCCGCTTCTGGACAGACTGGGAAGCCGTGCGGTCTCTGGTTCTGACATCGAGTGGGCAGGGCCCAAGGCGCACAGACTGCAGAGGAATGCAGGGAGGCAGGGTGGCAGACAGGGGTGCAGTCGGGGGGCATGCTGGGCCCCCCTACCGAGGCAGAGCAGAAGGCCCCAGGGGCTGCCCTCCCGCTTCCCGCTGCCCCAGGGCAGCACCGGGCCTCCAGGCCTCTTGCCACCCACGAGCCACCACTGCCCTGCCTGCACGCCCACCCAGCCTGGACGTCCACCGGCCTGGCCACCCTCTCTGAAAACCCCGCCTCCGCCTTGGGCACCAGACATCTCCCACTGTACCGGCTAGAGAAAACAGCCGCCCTGACCCCGGCCTGCGCGCATCCGGCCGGCACTGGGCCCCAGGGAACCCCCTCCCCGCGCCCTCGCCTCGGAGCTGCCCCCCTGGCTCTGTCCCGACCCCGGCCTGCACGCATCCGGCTGGCACTGGGCCCCAGGGAGCCCCCCCACCCCGCCCTCACCTTGGAGCTGCCCCCCTGGCTCCATCCCGGGGCCTCTGCCTGGGACATGGGGCCTCCTGCCCAACCCACGGCCCCGCCTCTCATCTCCCTGTCCTCCAGTGGCTGGATGACCCTCACCCGCATCACCGCTCACTCAGAAACCTCGCCCGCCAAACGGCCGCAGCCCCATTGCCCAGGGGCCACCATGGACCCGAAGAGTTCTCCCTACGGCCACCCGCCAGGCCTCATCCGCCGCCCTGGGCCTGCGTGGGCGCCCAGCCTCGCTGCTGCAGGGGCGTCTGGGGGCCTGCGCTTTCGGGATGGGAGGTGGAGGGGCAGCCCACAGGCCTCTCAGTCCACAGCTTCCTCCCTCAGCTGCTGGCCTCTGGGTCACAGGCCCTGGCCCTTGGGCAGGGCTGCCCAAAGTCACATGCACGCACGTGCTGGGTTTCCGCAACGTTCCCCCAGGGACATACCTCTCACCCCGCGCCAAGAGCCCAGGATGGACCCAACCAAACCCAGGAAGGCGCCAGGCTCCACGGGGCAGGGCAGAGGAGATGCGCACGGGGAGGCGAGTGAGCAGATGGGCGGCGCCGGCTCCCGGGGGGCAGCGGGGCCTGCCCTGTGCCCACAGCCCCCACCCGCCGGCCCAGATGCTCAGAGCGGGCATCTAAGTGAGGCTGGCCTCCCCACGGCCAAGAGGCTCTGAGCACCGACGTCCCCCCAGGAGAGAACACCACCCGCACAGCAGAGGAGTCAGCGACCTCGGGACTGTTGGGGCCCCCCACCACCCAGCTGCCCGCCGCCGACTGCTCCCCAGTGTGGAGACCGTCGCAGCGGCCCCTCTCCCGCGGGCCCCCGTGACCGGCCAGCGCCTGGCCCTGCCTCCTCACACTCCCAGCCACACCCACCCTGGCCCTGTCCCCTCCAAGCTCCTCAGAGCCCCCCACTCAGGTTCGCCACGCACCCTGCACCCCAGCCTGGGGCAGAGCAGCACATCCTTGCGGCCACAGGGCTCCTCTGAGGTCACCCCGGTGTGGGGCCCCCGACCCTGTGGATCCCGCTGAGGCCTCGGCGCAGGCAGGCCCAGCCAGGCCCAGAGGGCAAAGCCCAGGGTTCAGGGGGATCGGTCCTGGGCGCACACCCAGTGCCCCCAGCCCCCAGCCCCAGGGTTGGCAGGAGCAACGGCACATGTAACCAGCCCCCCCATCGATTCCAACATTCCTGAGACAGGAGTCTTATTTCTGACGGTTAGGGAGCCGCGTGACACAGGCGAGAAAGCAGGGAGGGTGTGCTGCGTGGGGCACACGCGGGCCCGAGTCGGGGCCCTCTCCCAAGCGGCCACAGGGGTCCAGGTCTGGGCCAGGGACCCCCCCGGGGGGCGCACGGGCAGACACCAAGGGCACCCACCCCGTGGGAGCAGTCACGCGAGGCCCCCGGGGCAGCTGCGGGCCACGAGCCTGGCCGGGGGGGGACGCCCACACCCCCACCACACTTCTAGGAACTGGCCTGACGTGACCCGGCCCAGGCTGCCCCCGAGGACCGCGCCGGGCGGGACGCGCTCCCCGACCCTGTAGGGGCGCTCGCTGTGCTCCCAGGGGCCAGGGCCCTCCCCGCCTGCCAGCGTGGGGCCAGGAAGCAGACAGGGGCAGCGTCTGAGTCTGGGGACCCGGGGCGGGGGCGGGGATGACCCCTCACCCCCAGCGCAAGGACGCCGGAGCTTCCTCTTTTGTTGTTTGTTTTGAAGGGAAAATTCAGCCTGCTCACAAAACAGGAAGCTCGGCCCCACACCGGCCTGCGGGCCTCAGCCTCAGCCACACGCCACGGCCCCAGGTCGCCACCGCCCGCAGGCTGGAGGCGCCCCTCCAGGCACGGCCCGCCCCCACGCGCCGGCCCCCACCCTTGGGGTTGGCTGTCGCTCAGAGCGGCCCAAGGGGACCGCCAGGACCAAAGCCACGGCCCCCGAGACCTGACGCGGAGGGAAGCTGGCACGCCTTGCCGGGCCGGACACCGGAGCCCGGGACCCAGCTCAGTTGGCTTTCCGGGCCGGGGCACACAGCACAGGGAGCACCCCCGCCCCGGGGGTCCCACGAGCCCCGTGTTCTGGCCAGCAGAACCTCGGCCTCCTCGAGAGGAGCAGGGCTTCACCCCCACGGCCCCGCCCTGTGAGAAGCTCAGGCCTGCGGTGGGGGGGAGGCTGTCAGCGCGCGGGACCACCATCCCCCGGGCCTAGAGCCAGCAGAGGGGGTAGGTGAAGCCCAGGGCGGCGGCCAGAAGCAGGAACCGGCCAGGACTGAGGTGGGGGCGGGGGAGGCGCCAGCACGGCCCAGAAGCCCACTCCCCACCAGGAGGGCTGGGAGCAGCTCAGTGAGCTGGCAAGAGCCCGGACCAGGGAAAGGTCCAGGCCAGCCACCGGCTAGGGTCGGGATAGAGGCAGGCCTGAGGCGCCCCCAGGACCAGACCCTGCCCCCCGCCCCGAGCCCGAGGAACGCAGGGCCCCGCCAGGCGGGCCTCACTGGGGGAGTGGGGGCCAGACCCAGGAAGGCTCCTGGGCAGGGAACCCCGTGCCCCCAGGCCGGCTCTCCGCCCGCCTCTCAGCCCCGCGGCATGGGGGCTCCTGCTGGACTGCAGGCCAAGTCCAGACAGCCCTGCCTCCTGGAGGAGGGCTGGTTTTTCGAACTGTCCACCTTCAGAAATCAGACAGCACACATCCAAGACAAGACCTCTTGAAGCTGCCTTTGTGAGCCGCACTGAGCCCGCCGTCCCCAGCACCTGCGGTGGAGCTGAGGGGCGACTGCCCGCCCCTCCGGGTGTCCACCCACGGCTGGGGTGTCTGCCCGCCACTCGCGGCATCCTGCTTTACTCAGGGAGGCCGCCCGCTTCTGGGACATCCACATCCACTTGTACTCGGGACGTGCAGCTGTCTCGCAGGAGCTCTGCCCCCGGTCCCTGCAGCCCCACTTGGTCCAACCCTCGTCCTTCCAAGCCTCTAGCAGCTTGTCCCCGGCTGCTCCCGGGACGCCTGGGGACGCGGAGGCCCGGAGGCCGCGCCTGGGTGCCATGGGGCGGTGACGGATGCTGGCCGCCAGGCGGGCTCTCCTCTGCCCGCTCGGCTGCTCTGGGCCAGAGCACGCGTGTCAGTGATGCAGCCCCTGAAGGGCGGGGGAAGGAGCCGGGCCCGGAGGTCTGTCCTACACAGATCCTGGGTGCCGCCCTTCAGCTCTCAGGCCGGGCCCGGGGGTCTGTCCTACACAGATCCTGGGTGCCGCCCTTCAGCTCTCAGGCCCACACCTGCTCGGCTCCTGAAGTGTCTTTGCCCTTTGCCCACCGGCCCACAGCAGCCCCCTGACCTCCATAACAAGAGGCACCGTGGGGGCACTTGGGGGTCCGTGAGGAGCTGGAGGAGAGTCAGAGCCCCCCCCACTCAGAATCAGACCCCTGGCGGTGGGGGTGGGGAGGGGAAGGTGGAGCCCCCTGCCCACTCCCGGCCCGGGTCCCCACTCCACCCAGAGCCACCCCACGGGGGGCCTTGGCGTCCTCCTCCGGCCGGTCCTGAGAGGTGGGGGCAGGGCAGGTGGGGAGCACACAGGAGCAGCTCACACCGCCCCCTCCCGCCCACTCCAAGGGGCTGGACGCGTACAGCCACCGGACCCCCAGGACGGAAACACAAGTTCCCCCTGCAGCCCAAGAAACGGCACGCCACAGCCCTCCAGCCCCGAATCAGGGTCACCCTGAATCCCCCGACCCTGGCTGTGATCTCTGCCCCTTTTACCCTTTCACCCCAAAGCGCAGCACACAGAAAGAGCCCACACTTGAAGGGAGAACAAATTTGTGGAAGACGCACGGATGTAGCGAACAAGACGGTAGTGACACCGGGTCCCCCAGGGGCACGGGGGGGGGCCGTGGGCGTGGACCCGGGTCGCCCCCTGGGCGAGGCACGGCCCCTCCTGGGCCACACTGCACACAGCCCGGTGAGCACGTGAGCCAGAGACAGGGCGGACGCAGGACCTCTGTCCGGCCTGAGGCTGGCTGCACTCCGCCCAGGTGCTGGGGGCCACCCCTCCAGGCCCGCCCTCCACTGCGCCAACCGTTCAGACGGGCACACAAAGGCCTGAGGACACAACACGCTTGCCCATGGAGACGGGCACAGCGACGGGGCGCTGCCTGGACGCCCCCTGCCCCTCCAGAAGGCACACACCCTGAGTGGCCCTCTAAGACGCACCCAGGCATCAGAGGGGCGCTTCTACCCGAACTGGGCTGGCCAGTGGACACCCCAGGAGCTGGGCTAGGGGCCCCGGCAGCCCTGAAACCCTGGGCATCTCCCAGGTCAGTCCCTGGTCAGTCAGTCGACGAACGCTTGCCAAGGATCAGAGGCCCTGGACCCCAGGGTGTGTCTGTGCTTCCACCAGGTGCAGAGAAGACGACAGGGACCCGGGCTCAGGCCTGACCCCGAGGAGGGCGACGAGGTGAGGAGACAGGGCGGGACCTGGCGGGGGTGGGGGGGTGGGGACCAGGAAAGGGTCAACGCTGGGGGAGGGGACCCAGAAGGCTGGCCGCAGCAGGAAGCCCTGGGGGGGCCGGCCACGGACCACAGGCCCCTGCAGCAGCCCCACCTCCGTCCAGAGGCCGAGCACTGTGCCCCCGACCGCTGCCGGAGCGAGCTCTGAAAGCTCACGCTGACCGCATCCGTGACTCCTGATTCGCCCAGGGTCTCATCTCCGTCTCTCCTGTGCTTCCCAACCTGCTCCGCAGGGCAGCTCCTGTGCATCCCGCAACACGCACTTCCACTGCAGCTCCCCGGCTGCCCGCCTGTGCCTGAGGTCCCCCTCCCAGTGGCCTGTGGGATCCTGAGTTGGAGAGGGGACATGGTCCCCGGAGGGCATGCGTGAGGAGTGGGGGCTAGTGGCTAGCTAGTGTAGGGCGGCCAGAGCTCTGGGAGGGAGCTGGTCTCCAGGAAGGGGAAGTTGGGGGAGCAGGTGGTGACTAACCAGCCCCCGGCCTGGAGCAGGAGAGCACGCCCTGCCTGAATGCCTCGGACACCTCGACCTCCGGCCTGTCCTGCTCCCGGGGCCTGTCCAGCCTCTACGGGACAGGAGGCAGCAGGGCCACAAGGCAAGGGGCCCGGGCCCAAGCTTCCATCCCACCGGCTCCCTGAGAGCCCCTCCCTAGGCACATGGGCGAGCAAGAGGCAGGCTGGGCACGGGCCAGGGCCTGGCAGCACCAGCGTGAGCCTGCCGCACGCCGGGCCCCGGGCAGTGCAGAGCCCCCTCCTGCCCACAGCCCAGCTGAGACTGGCCCCGGGCCAGGCCTACCAGCCCTGCCCTGCCCTCAGGAGCCCTCGGGCAGTGCCCTGGGCCGCCAGCGTGCCAGGCCTTGGACGGGCCCCAGTCCTCGCTGCCTTCCAGGAAAACGGGTAGTTCTCCCCGCCCACAGCCTCGGCCAGGCGGCAGCTCCACGGGCTGCATGCTGGCCTGGGGTGCACGTTCCCACCCAGGAGACCCTGCGGGGCCTGTGTCCCCCAGGCCGCAGGGACGTCAGGCCCCGGACGCACCGCTGGGCTGCTCCCAGAGTCCAGGGAGGCCCTGCTGGTCCAGCAGCCACAGCCCACCCCCAGCCCCTGAGGAGCCATGGGCCCAACTCGGGGCCCTCACGGGCCGGCCCGCGGGCACTGACCTCGCTTGTGCAGCCAGCCCTCCTTCACGATGGCCACGTCGTTCATGCTGCTGTGGCTCCCGCGGGCCAACACGGCCCAGACCTCACTCTCGTGCCTCTCAGAGGGGTCCGCCCCACGCCCAGCGGGCCGCCGACAGCCTCTGGAAGAAGCAAAGGGAAGCGTGAGGCTGTGCTGGGCCTGGGGAACACTCCTCAGAGCCTCAGGGGAGCCCAAGAGGCCCTTGGTGCCTGGGGCCTTGGGCCAGGCACGCCTTCCCACATGACCTGTCCCCCTTAGCCTTCAGAGCTGCCGCCGCCCCCCACACGGCCTTCCCACCCTGGCTCCAGATCCCAAGTCACTCACATGGCTCCCGGGGCCAGGCCTGCCCTCCCCCCAGGCTGTAAGCCCCCCTGCCACCACCCCTCCCTGACCCTGAAGCCCTCAGAGCTCACTGTCCCCCTCTCTGACCATTCCCATCTCCCCTGACCTTTGTACAAATGACCCCTGTCCCCAAAAGGCTCCCCATGGTATACCCCAGCCTCCCTAACCTGCCAACCCAGCAGAGGCCCTCTCTTCCAGGCAGTCCCCCTGACTGCTTCGGCCCACACCTCCTGGCCTCCCCAGTCCCCTGGCGAGGGCACCCAGGTCGCCCTGTCCATGGTGCTCCTGCCCCAAGGCGGGCGTTCCCGAGAAGGACCCAGGCCTCCTCCTCTCCGTCCCAGTGTGGGTTAGAGGAATTCCAGCGTGGAGAAGGCAGGGCCAGTGCAGGCGGCTGCTGCAGACAAGCCGGAGCCCTCCAGGGTGACATGAAACCCCTCACACACCCACCCCAGAGAAACCCCAGGCCCCTCCTAAACCTCAGCCCCCGCCGGCCTGAATCCAGTTCATTCATTCGGCCAACATGGACCAGGCATCTCTGGTTTTGCCAGGCTCAGCACTGGGCACTGGGGACAAAGAGAGGTTCAGACGAGTCCTGTCTGTGAGAAGCACCCAGTCCAGGGTGGTTATAGACCCATAATTACAGCATTCAGGAGGCAACAAATCAGGAATGGGGGGACTGTACAAACACAGAGGCCCGGCACCCGCCCTTCGGAGGCCCACCAGCAGCCTCCTCGTGAGCAGACACTTTGGCCATTGATCCTGTGTGGCCCACCCCTCTGCTCCCCTGTTGGACGAACTCCTAGGCACCCCTCAAAACCCAGCGCCCACATCACTGGTTCTGAGCATCCTGGGAAACAGCATCCTCCCCACAAGCAGTCCTCTCCCCTTCTAGTCGGGCACCCAGGAGGGTAGGCCTGGAAAGACCTCTCTGGGCCCTCAAGCTGGGCAGACACCCCTAAGTATCTCCAACATGGGATATACGTACATATACACTCGTCCTATACACACTTCCTATATGCATCTCCCACAGCCCACCTTACTGGGCTCCTGGAGAAAGCCGCTGTGCACTGTCCATCTTGGGCTAAACCTAGAAGGGTAGGAGGACCCACTCTCTGGTTTGCGTCTGATATAAAGGAAGCCGCTCTTTGACCCCCCTCAGCAGGCCCACGGGCAGGCGTGGCAAGTGAGACTGGAGAAGGGACCACCAGGGCCGGACTCAGCCAGCCTGGCGCACACAGGGGGCTCTAGTGGCACGCGAGTGGGCGTGGCCTGGAGGCAGAGGGCTGGACTCAAAGACCTGTGCACAGGGGGGGCCCCCACCCCCACGGGCCGAGCGGGTCTGCTGCTGACAGGGCCAAACAGCTGTCGAGAGCCCCGCGTGTAAAAATATATCTGCACACACACACAGGACGGCGTGCCTGTCCACAGAAAAGTGCACGCGGAGCCGGAGCCTGGGCTGCCTCCCACAGGGCGGGCGGCTCGAGGGGACCTCTGCTTCCCCGGCTTCGGTCCTGCAAGCGCCTTCACCACGAAGGTGAAGTACTGCTATGGCTGTTCAAGTCACGACCTTCCAAAAATAATACTCTCTGCTCCGAAAGGCCCCTCCCTTGGCCTCCAAAACACCCGCTTATGAACTAGACGTTCAGCTGCGGGGCAGGGAGCAAGCCCCACCAATGCACCCCACTCTTCACGTGAACCAGAGGCCCGGGGCACCTAGGAGTGGCCTGAGCAAGGTGGCAGGGGGCCAGGGGTGAACGTCCGGGGGCTTCTCTGGCCACAGAACACAAGCCCACAACCCCAGCTCTGTCCACCCCAATCCCACCCACCAAGTTCACCAGCTGCCCCGGGACCCCCCCGGCCTGTGGCAGGAGCCCCAGCCTCTGGGATGGGTGGGCAGCACTCGCGAACCCACCCAGCTCCGGAACCGTCTCAGGGCCCAGGAAGGCTGTAGTCCTTTGTGGGAGGGCCTGGGCACCCAGCCACCACGGACAACTTTTTGTCCATGGGAAAATGAAGTCCTTTCCAAGGGCCCACCCACAAACTTGAACGAGAGCCGGGTCAAGTCTTTTCCCCGGGCCCCCGAGCACCCAGTGTGCGCCGGGATCCCGCTGGCCGGAGCCCGGGGAGCCCTCTGCCGCCACGGACCCCCGGCCCCGGCCCCCGGCGCGGGCCGCACCCCTCCGCCCCGGCCCGGGCCTCGCCCGCCGGGGCCGCTTCCCCAAGGTCATGCGGGAGGCCGGGGCCGGAGGCCCGCCGCCCCGCCGCCCGCTCGGCCCGCGCCCTCCCCGCCCAGGCCGCGCTCGGCCACTTCCTGCTCCCGCGCCTCCATTCTGGCCGCGCGCGGCCCGCGCCCCGGCCCGGCGGCCGCGAACAAAGCGGCCCGGCCGCGGGGAGGAAATCCGGGCCCCGGCGGCGGGCGGCGGGCGGGCGGGGACTCACCGGGCGCCGCGTCCGGCGAGAGCGCGGGCCTAGCCGGGCCGCGGCCTCCGGCGCCCGCTGCTCCGCATCCCCGCGGGCCGGCCGGCCGGGGCCGGGCTGGAGGCCGCGGCGGGCGCTGCTCGGGCGGGCCTCGCGCGCCGCCGGGCCCGGAGCTCGTGCGCGGCCGCCGGCTCGCTCCTCGGGATGCGCTGGCTGCGCGGCTGCGCTGGGCCGGCCGCCCGCCCGCCGCGCTCGGCCCCGCCGGCCCGCCCTCTCCCCGCCCCGCGCCCGCCCCGCCCGGCCGCCCGCCCACATCCGCCTCCGCCGCCCGGGGCGCCCCCTCCGCGGGGAGCGGGAGCGCGCGGCGAGAGGCCCTGGGGCCGGGCCGGCCGCCGGCGGAGCCCGGCCGCTCCCGCCCCTCCCCGGGGCCTGTCTCCGGGCCGCGGCCTCCCTGGCCTCGGTTTCCCCGTCTTGTCCGGCCAGCCCGCACTTCTCGGACCAGTCCGGCCCCGACCCTGTTAACAGGGCCTGCGTGGGCTGAGCCGCCTGCTTCTGACTCCCTCCGGCGGGAGCAGGGCTGGAGTGTGGGTTAGTCTGACTTTTAGAATATGCCCCAAGCTGGGGAGCTGTTGACTCCAGGGGCCACGGTGGGCCTAACAGACCCAGTCCAAGGCCCTTTGCCTAGCGCAGGCCCCTTGCGGGTGGGGTGCCGTGCAGGAGGCTGGCTGGAAGGTGGGCAGTCATCTGTCCGTAGGCTGAGGGCTTGCTTGGGTCTGGCCCTGGGCTGGGCCCTCATTCCTGGTGGGGGTCTTCCAGAAGCTCCCCTCCCCAGAAGGAACACACACACATCTGGCAACTACAAAAGCAAACAGGGACCTCACGTGGGGACCAAGGCCCAGAGGAGGGGCGCCATTCAGCACGCCTGGCCTGGAGGGAGCCCCCGAGTCGGTACAGACCCCCAGAGGGGGTGCAGGAGGACAGGCTCCAGGAAAGGGCCGTGACAGCTGGAGGCAGCCCGGGGTCCTCCCTGATGTCCCCGGGGGTCCCGGGCACTCATGGGGCGCCAGGGGCCAGCGAAGGGGCCAGCATGGCGCTGCAGACAAGCCGCCACCCGACCCCTCCCTGGGCCCGCTGAGCACAACCTTTTCCAACAGCTGCCCCTCCCCCCACCCCCCAGGCCTCCAAGTTGACGGCAATCCCTTCGCGAAGGGAAGACTTGGGCTACCTTCCTGGCGTTGGTGTGTATTTGGGGGAGGAGGACATTTTTGTTCTTCCTCCAGAGTCAGAGTTTTAGCCTGGTTGGGAGGGGTGGGGTATAGACACTTCATTTGGGTCAGAGGTAGAAGCAGCTGAGCACCCAGGGCAGCGTCCGCAGCTGTCCCTTCCTCTTGGGTCTGAAAGAGAAGGACCAGGGACACTTGCTCCTTCGGGAGAGGACGCAAACCTCTGAGCCTCTGCCCTCGACACCCCCACCCTTCCACCCCAGCGAGCTGCCCCAGCGCTGAATGTCCACCCCCAGGCCCCTGTCTGCAGGGGCCAGCGGGGAGGCCTGACCGGTCTGGGCTGCTGGGGCGCCTGACAAGCACTCACCCCCCCAAACCCTCCCCTTGGGCCCTCTCTGGGACCATCCCCCCCACCCCCACCCACCATTCTCCCAGGAGGGCTTTCCTCTGCACCCGCCCCCCCATCCTGGGCTGGCAATGCCAAGGAGAAGGCAGGGAAGCCCTGGTGGCCTCGAGGCGGGCACTGGGGGCCCGGGAGGGCGCCCTCTCCTGGGTCCTCTGGTGACTCGCAGCCGCCCTCGCCATCAGAAGACAGACAGTGTCTTGGCCAGGAGTGTCTCTGTGGTGGTCAAGCCTCCTCGGCCTGGCCTGTGTCCACGCGGTGAGCCCCACAGCCATGCCCTGCAGCATAGCTGGGAGCCGGCCCTACGGCTGGAGCCTCTGCGGGCAGGCCCAGCGCCCTCCTCTGGCCTCCGGAGGGTAAGCAGAGCCCCTCTCCTCTAGAACACCTCCTGCCCACTGCCCCCCAAGCCGAATGTTGCTGCCCTGGCTGAGGCTGGGGCCGCTCAGGAGCCCCCGAGGCAGATGTTGGCCACAAAAACTGCTGCACCGGCCTCCGGGGAGGGTGGCCACCTGCCCCTCCTAGAGCTCAGGGTCCTGATGCCCTGTCACCTCTGCAGCTGCCGGCCCTCGGGCAGGACTCGGGGGCCCGAGGCCTGAGCTGCCTGGTTTCCGCAGCAGCTGCAGGGCGGGGCCTCAAGGCAGCTCCCGGGCCAGATGGCCGCCTGGCTGGCCGTGTCCAGCGACGTTCGGCCCCCACCGTTGCGACAGCCTCCTGCCATCCCTGTGCCTCAGGCCTCGCCAGCCACAGCGGGGATACACAGGCTGGGCCTGCTGGCTGCCGGTGCCCTCTCAGGTGGCCTGGTGTGGCCCCTCCCGGGCCCGAAGGAGGATGTGACTCCAGGAAGACTGGAGACCTTCGGACCAGGAAAACGCAGGGGCCTCTCCCCCTGTCCCCTCCCCTGAGTGATGTCCCTCCTCCCTTAGCCACTCCTACCCAGCACACCCCCAGCCTCTCGCTGGCCGCATCGCCTGCTGCTACGTGGACCCCCTCCGTGCCCTACGACCTCCGTCTGGGCCCCAAGGAGCCCTTTGTCCCACCAGCCAGGCAGGGCAGGCCAGGACACTCTGCCCACCCCAGGGCCTTCTCCCTCGGCCTGGCTGGGGAGCTGTGTGCCTGGGCTGGGCAGGTGGGCACGTCAGAGCACTCAGGATCAGGATGGGGCACCTGTGGGCATTGGACAGACACCTCCACCCTGCTTTCACTCAAGAGACACGACTACACCCCCTGCCTTGTGCCAGGCCAAGTCTCAGCAGCAAGGATCCGGTGGAGAGCGCGGGGTGGCAGGGTCACGTGACACGGGAGCTCCTTGGAGAAGGCGAAGGCCCCAAGAGGAGATCGTGGGACTGGGGACACCTGAGTGGGAGTGATCAAGAAGGCCCACTCCCAGGGGGTGCTGCTGGAGCAGAGACAGGACTGGGGAGGAGCCAGGAAGGGCTCTTGGGGAGACTTGTGTGGAACCTGAGGACTCACGAAAGGCCCCAGGGTCTTGCCGTGTGCTGGGCCCTCCAGTTAATCTCCCCCGTTTGCAGATGAGAATATTAAGGTCTGGAGAGGTTAAGGGTCATGCCCAAGGTTGGAAGGGGGTAGAGGCAGGGCTCTGAGCAAGACTCCGAGAGGCAGTCCCCTCTGGGTTCACTCTGACCTGACTTGAAATCAGCTGCCCAAGCTGGGGTGGGGGCGGGGCGTGGAAGTGAAGGAAGGGGCTGACCTCCTCAGGAAGGGGTCCCCAGAGTGCCTGGGCCTTGGGAGCCAGGGCAGTCTTGCTGGCTCTGAGCACAGTGCAAGTCCAGGGTACCAAGCCAAAGACCGCTGAATTTAGGAAATAAAAATGCAAGCTGCCTGGTGAAATCTGAATTTCAGATAAACAAGTAATAGATTTTAGTATAAGAATGTGTCTTTCCTTCCCTCGGACTTTAAGTCCTAACTGTGGTGGGCCCCAGGGCCTCTGGTCACTCTTCAGGCCCCCAGCCCACCAGAGTTTAAATAGGACCCCTGGAGCCCCACCCCTACCCTCATCTCACAGCCAGGAACCCCCCCGCCCAGGGGTCCTGGCCTCCCAAGAGCGTGGCTGGGGGGCTCCCCACCGCGTCTTGCTGCCTCTTTGCCCTTGTGTACCTGGCTGGCGGGGGTCCTGCCTTTGTAATCCAGCACCCCCGACACCACCCCTGCTTCTAGTCAAGGCCTCCTTTCTACTGCGCTGAACCCCACCCCTGCCCACCCTCTATCTCCCGGGGTTCTGGGCTGTGCAGGTGAGAATGCAGGAGACGCTGCCGGACTTGGATCCTGGTTCAACAACTGACTGCCTGCTGTGTGGCCCTGGCGCCTTCGGAACCAAAACCAGTGTGATAATCCGAGTGCCTCACTAAACCAACAGGGCTGCTGGGATAGCTGAGCAGCGGTCCACAGCGCCTCCATCCTGCTCTGTAAAGGCAGCTGGGAAAAGACTGCCAGCCAACAGTCACCCCCGCCCCGGGGGTCCCAGTCTCTCCAAGCTCATTGCTCTGTTTTTCTCAGGCTCCTTCCTTAACCCAGGACCTAGGTGTCCCTCACACCTTCACGTGGCCTTGCGCCTGAAAGGCCAGCTCAACCCCTTCAAGGCGTCGCCTCTCCCTGAGCACTCCCCGCTCCCCCCTCCCAGCCCCCGGCCGGGCTCTGGGCTTTGGGTGCAGTTCCCTCTCTCTCCATCACCGCGATAGTCCCCTCACCCCATCACGCCTTCTGGGACCGACACGGTCCCCAAGGCTCAGAGCTCCGTGCACCTGGCTCCCATCAGAGGCTGCGCTGGGTCTGCTGAGAGGATGAGAGTGCCCAGTTTTGGAATACCAAGGCTGAGAACCCGCCCAAGCGTCTGGAAAAGGGGCCCAGCTAAATTAAATTCAATACGAGGCTTTCAACGAAAGGGGGTGTCATCTTCTGAATATATACGACTCCCCCCGCCCCCTCCTCCATCCCAGGGCGGGCACCCCCCGAGGTGGCGGCGCGTCCCGGCTGCGCCTTCGGGAGACTGGCGCTGGCGCCGGCTGGAAGAGGAGCTGGTCCTCGGAAGGGGTCTCTTAACAGACGGGCGCAGTTGGGACCCCATGGGGGGGACCCCGAGGATGAAGCGGCAAGTATCGCGAGAGAGCCCCCTCCCCCGCCGCGTCCCGCGTCCCCTCCCACCCCAGCGCCCCAGATGGCGGCGCGCGGGGCCCGGCCGGGCGGGGCGGACAGGGAAGGGGCGGCGTGGGTGACCTCAGCGGTTCCGCCGCTCCGGGAAGTCGCCTCGGCCCGCCCCCTCCAGCCCCCGCCCCGAGTTTCGCTCTCTCCGGGGCGGGGCAAGCGGCGAGTGCTGCCGGGCCAGCCAAGTTGGAGCGCGCCCCGCCCGGCGCCCTCCCCGTCCCCGCGCCCTCCCCGCCGGGGCGCGCTGCCCGCAGCTCCGCACGCGCCGGGGCGGCACCGGGGAGGGCGCGCGGCGCGGGAAGCGGCCGGAGAGGAGCTCGGGGTGACGGAGGTGAGCGCGGGGGGCGGGCGCCGGGCATTGCCCGCCCCGCCTGCCGGCCCGCTCCCCGCGGTCGCGCTGCCTTAAATGGGGCCCCGCGGCGGCGGCGGCGGCAGCATCTGGCGGGCCGAGCGGCAGCTGGAGGCGGCGCGGAGGCGCGGACCAGGGGCGGCGGCGGCGGCGCGGCGACTCGGGCGTCGGGGGACGCGGCCGGCGGCCGCCCCAGAGTGAAGTTCAGGGGCGCCCGCGCGGGGAGGGGCGCCCCGGGCGGAGACGCGCGCAGGTTCGCGCGGCTCCGGCCCCCTCCGCTGGCGCCCCGGGACCCGCCCCCGCGGCGGAGCAGCTCCTGTTTACTTTCGATCGAGTTTTTCCTGCTCGGGGCAGGTGCCCAGGGCTGCTCCGGGCGGGCAGTCGCGCGCGGCGCCCCGCGCCCCTCTCCCCGCGCTGCCCGCACTCGGGAAGGGCTGGTCGGGCGCCTGGGGGGCGAGTGGCGGCCGCGGCGTCTCCAGGCGCGCTCACGGGCGTCCCGTTTGTGCCCAGGTGATGACCGCGGCGGCATGGAGTTCCCGGAGCACGGCGGGCGGCTGCTGGGCCGCCTGAGGCAGCAGCGCGAGCTGGGCTTCCTGTGCGACTGCACCGTGCTCGTGGGCGACGCGCGCTTCCCGGCCCACCGCGCTGTGCTGGCCGCGTGCAGCGTCTACTTCCATCTCTTCTACAGGGACCAGCCCTCGGGCAGCCGCGACACGGTGCGGCTCAACGGCGACATCGTTACGGCTCCTGCCTTCGGCCGTCTGCTGGACTTCATGTATGAGGGCCGCTTGGACCTGCGCAGCCTGCCGGTCGAGGACGTCCTGGCCGCCGCCAGCTACCTGCACATGTACGACATCGTCAAGGTCTGCAAGAACAGGCTCCGCGAGAAGGAGCGCGCGCTGCCCCCGGAGACGCCCGCCCCTGGGGCAGAGCCACCGGTTCGGCCTCCGGGCCCTCTGTCTGCCTGGGCCCCCGCGCCCTGTCCAGCCTCTCTGAAGGCCAGGCTCCCTCCCGCTGGGCCAAAGGCCACCCGCCCTCCGCCCGCACCGGGACCTCTCCCCTGGCAGACGCCTGGAGAATCAGACGGGGCCCTGGACCTGTCGCTGAAGCCCGGCCCGAGGCGGCCGCCCGTCCGCCCACCCTGCGCCCTTCAGACCGCCCCCTGCCGCCAGAAGCAGCCTGGGGCCCAGCCGGTGGTGAAGGAGGAGCCAGACTCCGAGTCCGAGCGGGAGGACGGCAGCAGCAGCCCTCGGAGCGCCCACAGCCCCCTGCGGCCCCCCGGTGTTCCCGCGGCGGAGCCCCTGGTCGGGGGCTTGGGGCCGCTGCCGGTCCGCGGGGTGGGCAGCGGGGCGCCGGGGCCCGAGGCGGAGCGGGGGGAGCTGGAGGCCGCGTTGCGGCCGAGCGGGCGCCTCTGCCTCTGCCCGCTGTGCGGCAAGCTGTTCCCCGGCGCCCACGTGCTGCAGCCGCACCTCAGCGCCCACTTCCGCGAGCGGGACGGCGGCCGCGCGCGGCTCTCACCCGACGGGGCGGCACCCACGTGCCCACTCTGCAGGAAGACCTTCTCTTGCACGTACACGCTGAAGAGGCACGAGCGCACGCACTCGGGCGAGAAGCCCTACACGTGTGTGCAGTGCGGCAAGAGCTTCCAGTATTCGCACAACCTGAGCCGCCACGCCGTGGTGCACACACGCGAGAAGCCGCACGCTTGCCGCTGGTGCGAGCGCCGCTTCACGCAGTCGGGGGACCTCTACCGCCACGTCCGCAAGTTCCACTGTGGCCTGGTCAAGTCCCTGCTGGTGTGAGGGCCGGCGGAGGGGCCGACGGAGGGGTCGAGGGAGCGTGAGGGCCGCCGGAGGGGCCGAGTGGGTGTGAGGGCCGCGGAGGGGCCGAGGGACATGACGCCCGGAGCTCAGCAGGAGAAGCCCCCAGGGCTGGGCCGGCCCAGCAGAAGGAACCCTGCTGCCCTGGGAAAATGGCCCCAGACTTGGACAGCCCTCCTCCAGACTTGGCCCTCCGTGCCAGCTCACTCTTGTCCCTGGACCGGCCCTGACCAGACACTGAACTCCATCCAGTCTGTGAGCTCCTCTCTCCAGCCTGTCCCAAGGAGTGTCCGAAGGGCCCAAAGGGCCCAGCCTCCCCAGCGAGAGGAGGCCAGCTGACCCTCCTCCCAGGCTTTCCTGACCACCCCACGGGCAGGCTTGGGGGCACCCTGTGAGCCTGGCACTGCGCTTGGTGAAGGATGCCCACTCACAGATGCTGTCAGTGTGAGTCCCAACGGGAGCTCGGACGGAACAGACCACTCCTGACGGGTGGCAGTGGGAACCCCTGCGGGGCGCCCCTGGGCACAGTGAGCGCCAGCAGGGCCCTCAGGGCACAGCTGGTGTCCCAGGGGTGCGGCCCCAGCAGGAACCCGGATGGCAGCAGCAGAACCAGCTGGGGGCAGAGGGCTGCAGAGTTGCGGGCGCTGGGGAGGGAGGCAGGTCCTCCGGAGCTCTGGTCCTGCCCACACCGCAACGCAGGGCGGAGAGTGGGGTTTGGAAACATTTCTCTAGATACAGGAGCTTCTGGAGGTTGCCAGATGTTGGTGTGTGGTTGCTGGGCCGTGCCACTCCCCTGCCTGAGCACAGGGACCAGTGTGCCTCCTGGCCTCCCCAGGGGGGTGCCGAGGGGGGCTGGGAATGCAGCCCCCCGCCTGGAGTATTCCTGACCCTGAAAGTCACCTCTCCACCTGATCGTGGTCTCCCTGGAGCTACTGGTCATTGCCAGGGTGCTGTAGGGGGACCAGAGGCTGCAGTTTGGATCAGAGCCAGGTGGGCAGAGTTTTCTTTCCCTACGGGGAGTGGGGGGGGTCTGGGTGAAAGCAGGCATTGCTTGGGGCAGGGTGGGGGGAAGGCATGTGGCCTCCAGGCAGCGGCCACAGGACCCCACACACCGCTTGCAGAGGCTGATGCTCCTAAAACACAGAAGGCTGCTGATTTTGTGCTTGGTGGAGGCACTCCGCCTCGTCTGCCTGCTCCCTGGGCAGGTCTCGCTGCTGGGTCCCAGTGGGTGGGCAGAGGTGGGGCCGCCCCAGGTTCTGGGGGTCTTGAAGGCGGCAGAGCCGCCCAAACTCCTAGTTTCCCCAGAGCGTGGGCTCTTTCTGCTGTGACCGGAAGTGGTGCTGAGGTCCGAGTTCAAGTTTTAAATTATTGCTCGGCTCCTGACAACACTTGATGTCGTATTTATTCGTTTGCCTGATCTGGAGTGAGAAGACTGTTGGCTTTTGCAGCAGGTGGGCAGGCGGGGGCCATCCCCCAGCAGGCCCTCAGCCCTCCTGGTGTGTGGGCAAGCTGGCCTGTGGACCAGAGAGAGAACCGGGGGAAGGGGACCCTGCTTCTGAGTGTCCTGGCTCCCGGCCCTGCACCTCTCGAAGGGCTGGTGGGACCGCACGCATGGGTAATGTGCTCCATGATCGGATTTCCATGTGTGAGTGTGTGTGTGTGAGTGTGTGTGCGGTGTGAGACAGAGAGTCTGCCTGTGTGGGCATCTGTGTCCAGCAAAGGCGGGGCCCGAGCCGGACCAGCATCCGAGCCCCCGCCCCAGCGGGCAGTGGGGAGATGAAGCCTCAGCCTTGGTTTTCCCCACGGGGTTTCCACTGGGGAAGAAATTTATTTTCCTGGGGCAGGAAGCCAGCCTGTCCTGAGTTATCAACACTGGATTCATTGTCTTCTGCAAACAGTTACTGTGAAGTTGATGTACAGAGAAGTGGTCAGTTTTATGTTTAACAACTGACACAGTTCAGATAAAATATATATATATATATATATACATACACACACACACATGTATTTAAGACACTAACCGTGTGGGATTGTGTCACGGAGGCGTGTGTAGAGAGACCTTACTGGGGGTGCCTGCTGTGTGGGGCCCTCCTAGATGGCCCAGCCTCCCGCCCCTTGGGCGCCGCTGCCCCTGGGTGGGGGGGGGGTCCTCCGTGTGCCCAGAGGACAGTCGTTGGCGCTCAGCGGGAGGACTTCTGGCATGTGCCCGCCTGCTGTGACAGTCTCCTCCCCGTGCACGTCGTCGTCTCAGTGGTAATAAAGCCCACCCCAGGTGGAGATGGCCGTGGTTGTTCCTGGGGACACCAGTGCGAGTGGGAGTCGGAAGTGCCGCTGGTCTTCAGGAGGACCCAGGTGTGCAGTGGGCACTCTGGGAGCCCTGTCCTGGGTGCCACCTGCCATGTCTCCTGGGCGCAGGGGGCTGCAGCATGCTGTGTACCGGTGATGGACCCTCTTTCCCCAGATTGTGACCTCGCCCCCACCCCGAATCCTGGGGAGCAGGCTGCAGGCTGGGACCTGGTGAGGCGGCTGGTGGCCTCACCTGGTGCGGGCTGCCTCCTGAGGCCCTCAGCCCTCTGGGTCTGGGTCTCGGCCCCTGCTCCAGAGGCGGTCCCCATCTGCCCCCCCTCACCCTGTGCCTCTCCCCTCCCTCCACACCCTGTTTGTACACCCCTGCCTCCCGCTGGGCGGGACCTACCCTCACGAGGCGAGCAAGGCTGGGCGGGGGTCTCGCGCCCGCCACCCCCACCTCCACCCTGTGGCACCCAGCTTGATCTCGGGACGGCTGAGTGGGACCGGGTCGGGCGAGTCAGGCTGGACAGGCTTGACCGCTGGGGTTTCTAGGACCCCTGAGCCAGCTCCAGCTGATGGCAGGGCTGATGGGCAGTCTGCATGGGCATTCCAGCCCCCTCCCCACACAGGGGCCTGAAACTGGCTTCCCTGAGCCCCATCGCCGGGCCTGGGGCACACAGCCTGATGTGTGTCCCTGGCCGTAACACCCAGCAGGAAGAGCTGAGACGGACCCTGGAGGGGGTGGGTCTGGGGGCCTCGCTTGCTGAGAGGACCCCAGAGGCTGGCCGGGTGAACTGGTGCCGGGAGGACTGGGTCCTGGGCCTTCGAGGCCTTCCCAGCCCGGACCCTGAGTGCACGCGTCCTTGCTTCTGGGAGGTGGCACCTGCACCTCCCCTGCCCAGCCCAGCCTGCTTCTCAAGGAGCCTTCCTCCTGGACTGGAGCCACTGTCCTGCAGGGAGGCCCTGCCCTGTTCCCAGCTGGGCCCGTGACTCAGCCCAGGCCTTCTCAGAACCCAGAGGAGGCTGTTGCTGTGCCAACCCGGGCAGGGCAAGAGGGCAGTCAGAAGGTACCTGGAGGGGGATGCTGACCAGGATGGGCTTCCGGGACCCCTCCTGCCAGCCCGGCTCTGCCCAGCTGAGCTCACACTCTGCCCCCGTGCCCATCATTGAAGCTGCTACCCCCATGCCTGGGGGGAGCATCTAGCCTAAAGCACATGAAGGGAGGGGCCTGGCTGGCCTGCAGTCGCAGAGCCAGTGGGTGGCAAACCCAGGCGCTCCTACAAACCTCAGCTGATGCTGCCCTGCTGGTGCTGGGCGCTGCCCCTCCCCCTTGGCGCAGTGGCACTAGAGGCAGTGTCAAGGACAGGACTCTGGGCCAAGAGACGTCCGCACTACCACCAGCGGGGCGGGCACTCAGGACCCTCCAGGAGCGCATGGCACAGGTGCCCCAGGCCGCAGGCCGCCCTGCAGAGGTGGCAGTGTGAGGGACCATGTGTGAGTGGGTGCAGATGTGTGGTGCCCAGGGTGCCCCAGGGAAGCTGCCAGCTTTGAGGCAGGGAGCGCCCAGGACAGGTCCAGCCAGCCTCGGGTCCCCCTCCCCAGCTTCCTCTGCCCCCCGCCCCGGGCTCAGCTATCTCCCTGCCCCAGGCCTCGCCGCTCCCAGCACTCGTTCCCGCTGGTGAGTGAGGTCCACCTTCAGATCCTCAGGACAGATGCACAGGCTTCTGGCCCACCGTCTCCATCCCAGCCTGGGTGGGTGGGCTGTCCAGCCTCTGCCAGGTCCCCTGGCCCGACACTGCTCACGCTTTTCCACAGCCCCGAGCCCGCCCGGCCACCGTCACTGGCATCGTCACAGTGCCTCCCCTCCATGCCCCCTGCTCCGCATCCAAGGTCACCTCCACCCACCCTTAAGGCAGGGCCCCACAGGACCCCCCATCGAGCCCAGTTTCCAAGCGGAGGGCCTGGTGCTGAGCAGCCACAAGCCGAGGAGGGGCGGAGACGGTGCAGCCCCCCAGCGGCATGGCTGTCTGTGCCCCTCCTGTGCTGCCCCCGGCCCGTCGCCTCCCCCCACCTGCTCAGAAGAACAGATGTCTGCGCCCTCCCCACCTGGCCCGGCCACCTGGCCTCCCAGCACCTGCCCCCAGGTCCCGTCCTCTCCTGCCTCTGAACCCTCGCGGGGGAACAGGCACCGTGGCAGACAGCTGCTGAGGGGAGCCTGGGCACGGCCAGCGGGCATGCCAGCGGCACTGCAGCTGACGATGCCAACAGGGAGGAAGGCGCAGGGCTTGGCCCCGGGGCTCCCCAGAGCAGGGGAGCGCGTTCCCAGGGTGCTGGCCGTGGCGGGGGGTGTGGGGCCTGCCGGCACTTGGAGGAGCGTCACTTTCGGGTCCCAGGCCTCCTGGGCCACCATGCCCCCGGCCTGCCTCCTCCCTCCTGCAGCCGCCCCTACCCAGCCCTGGGGGGCTGTGGAGGGTGGGAGGTGGTGGGCAAACCCCAGCAACCGCAGAGGAGTCCAGGGATGGCTGATTGGAGGGCCAGGACCCGGCGGGGACAGTTCAGAGAGGAAACCCACTGCTCTGACTCGATGTCCAGGCTGCCCGGCCCCAGCTCCAGCTGGGCCAGCAGGTAGCCCCGTAGAGAAGTCTGGCTCTGGGGCAACCAGAGCCCGCCTCCCTGAGCTGGGATTCAAATGGGTTCATTTTCACCAGTTGGGACAGAAATCTGTGTGCAGAGAAAGCCCATTTCCTTGCCTTCTTCAGCAGACAGGTGGGGCCTCAAAAACTAGGTTCTGGAGCCAATTCCAGTGTGAGCGCGTGTGCCCATGCGCATGCATGCATGAACGTGCGTTGTGCGGGTGTGCGTGTGTGTGCACGTGTGTGCACCTGTTTATACGTGTGTGCACGTGTGTGTGCACGTGTGTGTGCGTGCGTGTGTGTCTTGGGGGGAAGGTGTTCCCACCCCTCCAACAAGCAGTGCTCCAGTACCAGCTGGGTGGTACAACTCAATCCCATTCTGACACTGTCTACCCAGACAAAGCTCAGACCCACATTTAAGGGCTCAGTCCCACAAGACAGTCCTGCCCCCAATTCTGATGCTAGTCCCAAGCCCGGGTTGTCCCCTGTACCGCTAACACTTGGGTTATGGAGCAGAGGCTCCCCTGACCCCAGGAAAACAGTTTATTACATCCTTGGCTTATAAAGAAAAAGGATATAATTCAGGATCAGCCAGAGGGTTCCTGGGGCGAGCTGTAGGAGCAGGTATGAGCTTCCAAGCCCCCTCTGGTTGAACCACTCGCCCTGAACCTCCATGGGCTGACCAGCCGGGACGCCCCGAACCCCGTCCTGTGGGGGCTTCCTGGAGGCTTTGTGCCTGGGTGCATTGATTAGGTCACTGACCGTGGGTGATCAAGTCTGTCGCTGGCTCCCTGCCCCCGAGAGGTCAGGGGGCGGGGCTGTCACGCCTGGTGGTCCTCCCGGCAGCTGTCCCCACCCTCAGGGGCCTCCAGTCACCTCCTTCACAGGAAACAGGTGACAGCTTGATGGGTTTCTTCACGCAGGAAACGCTGAGGGTTTCGGGGGCTCTGTGCCAGAGACAGGAACGAAGACCAAGTATGTATGTGTGTTTTTTTGGTTGTGCCTGCCATGTGGCTTGTGAGATCTCAGTTCCCTGACCAGGGACTGAACTCGGGCTCCGGGCAGTGAGACCGCAGTCCTAGCCCCTGGCCTGCCTGGGATTCCCTGTATTTCTCACTGTGAATCGTGAACCGCAGCCTGGCGTCTGTCTCTACTGGTACTGCTGGTTGGCTGGCACTGCCCTCACACAGCACCGCGGGGGCCTGGACCACGGGCATCGCCGCTCACCCCTGGAGCCTGGGACCCCGGATCCAGGAGCACAGGCCCGGCTCCCCGTGAGGCCTGTCTCCGTGGGGTGCAGATGCCGTGTCCTCACGTGGGAGCCCCTCTGTGCCTGTCTCTGTCCTCACCTCCTCTTAGAGGGTCTCCAGTCAGACTGGACGAGGGCCCACCCTGGGACCCCAGTTCACGCTCATCACCTCTTCAGAGACGCCGTCTCCAGAAGCAGTGACGCTTGAGCTCTGGGGTCAGGGTCTGCACGATCTGAATTTGGGGGCACAGTCCAGCCCATACCTTTGGTGTTTCAGAGGGGCATGCAGGCTGGCGGACCCTGGCCTAGGAGCGGGGAGGCTCAGACCCCAGCCTGGCCCTGTCTGGATCCAGACGAGCCACCGCAGTCTTCTTGGAGGTGAAGTTTGTTGGTGTTTCCGTTTTGCCCTTCAGCCCACAGGCCGCGGGCTGCAAGGCACTCAGAGCCACAGCTCTGGGCACGCTGCCCTCCCCAGGAGCCCACAGGCCAAACCCTGTTCTGCCCACACCCTCCCCAGGGGCCACAGCCCTTAAACTCCCCCGCCCGAGGTGCCCGCACGGGTTCCATTTCCTCGCAGGGGGCGCAGACGGACCTTTTCTCCTATCAGCCCCCACCAGCCGGCCGGGAATGGAGGCACCTGTCTCCCCATCACTCCTCATAAGACCCCAGCCCGCTCGGGGCGCAGGCGTCCAGGTAAAGCCCCTCCCTTCCTCACGCCTCTGGGCTCTCGGCCCACCTCCCCCCTCCATCTCCCCCTCCAGGTGCCAAGGCCCCGAAGACTCAACCTTGTGCAAGAAATGCAGCCAGCACCCCGCCCTGGGCTCCCAGGCCTCTTCCCTGCCCCCTCAGCCCCACCCCCACCTCCATCACCACCAGTAAGGGCATCTGCTCCCGGACTCCTTCCCTCACCCCTGGCCTGATCCGGCTGCAGTAATAATTCAGCCTTGCAGGTATGAACCCACCAAACGTGTCACCTCCTCACCACGCCTCCCCCTGCCTCCCTCTCTGTTCACTGCCCCTGCCCAGGCCTTGAGCCACTGACCCTCTTTTTTGATCAAAGCCCAGGGTAAAACTGGAACCTGGGCAGCTGTAAGTGTTCCCTTCACTGTGGAGTCCTTCAAAAAGGCAGGGCTGATGGCTCCAGGACTCGTGAGCATCTACCTGACCGCCTCCCGTTTCATAACAGAGATGCCAGCGAGCCTCACGGTCTGCAGCACTGGGGCAGCATGGCTACACTGCCCCTCAGTTCAGTCGCTCAGTCGTGTCCGGCTCTGCGACCATGGACTGCAGCACGCCAGGCCTCCCTGTCCATCACCAACGCCTGGAGCTCACTCAAACTCATGTCCATTGAGTCGGTGATGCCATCCAACCATCTCATCCTCTGTGGTCCCCTTCTCCTCCTGCCTTCAATCTTTCCCGGCATCAGGGTCTTTACCAATGACTCAGTTCTTCACATCAGGTGGCCAAAGTATTAGAGTTTCAGCTTCAGCATTGGTCCTTCCGATGAATATTCAGGACTGATTTCCTTTAGAATTGATTGGTTGGATCTCCTTGCAGTCCAAGGGACTCTCAAGAGTCTTCTCCAACACTGCAGCTCAAAAGCAGCAATTCTTCGGCACTCAGCTTTCTTTGTAGCCCAACTCTCACATCCATACATGACTACTGGAAAAACCACAGTTTGGACTAGACAGATCTTTGTTGGCAAAGTGATGTGTCTACTTCTTAATATGCCGTCCCCTACCCCCATGGAAAGCAGTGAGAAATTCTGGGCCAAAAAAAAAAAAAAAAAGGTGTGTTTAGAGTAACAGTCGGAAGGCACCGGAGAGCGAGTGAAGCAGAGCCTGGGCAGGAGCCTAGCTTTGAACAACAAACACTGCAACCAGCCGGACGTGTGTGTTTGTGGCTGCAGGGACACCAGATACGTCCCAAGGGAAGACACACACATAAATGGCTGAGAAGCTCGTGCAAGAGCGTGAAACTCACAAAACCACAGTGAGCCGTCACCACACCCCGTCCTGAAAGTCGGTGACCGACACCACCGAGTGTGGGTGGAGACGTGGAGCAACCAGAGCACCCCCACACTGCACGGAAGACGGACTGAGCTTCTTACTAAGATCAACATGCGCCCACCATTGGAGGAAGCGATGCCGCTCCAGAGCGTGGCCCAGGAGAGCTGACGCACGAGTGTACAAAGGGGCCTGACTCAGATGTTCACACTGGGGCTTCCCTGGCAGGCCAGGGGATGGGACTCGGCACTTCCACTGCAGAGCGCGTGGCTTCAATCCCTAGTTCGGCAACCTAGAGTCCACATCCCTCGAGGCACAGCCAAAGTATTAAAAATTTTAAAAGCCTTAAAAAAATGTTCACAGTGGCTTTCCCATATTACGTGGAAACTAGATATGGCCTGAACGTCCGTGAATGTGACCGCTGCACACTCACACCACACGGTGAAACAGACCCAAAGGGAACCGGCGAGCAAGGCGCGCCGTGGGTGGACGTCAGCGTTCCCAGGGGAGGAGGCGGATGGGGTGCGCGATGCCTGCCAGGAGCTCCAGGGCAGGCAGAGCTGTCCGGGGGAAGCCGCAGGAGGGCAGCTGGGCAGAGGAGGGCAGGCCAGGCAGGACACCGGGCACGTGCGGTGACAGGCATTTCCAGCTTCATGTGGGGGTGTGCCATGCAGGTGCAGCCATTTGTCAAGATTTACAATTTTTTGTGTGTGTCTTTCCGCGCACGTGCTGTTAAGACTGCAAGACAGTTGTGGGAAAACAAGGGCAGTTGGGGGTCTGGACACGAAGAGAACGGTGGAAGGACGGGTCGCTGAGACCCATGATGGGGCAGGGAGTTCACTGCACCGCTGTATCTGAGACTTCATGAAACAGATGTTTAGGGGGGAAAAAAAGAAAAAACGCAGTACACAGGTACATTCTGCATCAGCCTGGCGAAGCTGACAGCCTGGCTGGACCCAGGCGTTCTAGGAGTCTGCCCTACAGATAAGTGCACACGAGTGCCAGGTGACTGACGTGCGAGTCTTCCTCAGAACCTCGTTCGTGCAGCAAGCTGCTGTAAAAGGCTTCGATGTCCAGGGGCAGGGACCGGGTTAGTGACACCACGGCCCGCACAGTGGACAGAATACGTCACAGCTACGGAGTGGAGGCACCCCGTGTGGGTCAGGGTGATCTCCGCACCGAGAGGTGAACCTAGGAAGTGCGGAGAGGCGCTGGGCCACCCTCTCTGCGTAACTACAGGGCACCTTCTGTGCACGGGGGCATCGCCGGGGCGTGTATAAAATCTCTGGAAGGATACTCAAATAGCTAACTTGGGAGTTTGGATCACTCACGTGGCTGAAAGTTGGTGTCTGGTGTGGGAAGTCAGGGGGTCCTCCCAGGGGGCCCTAGTGGTCAAGAGCCCGCCTGCCAATCCAAGAGACGTGAGAGATATGGGTTCCATCCCTGGGTCAGGAAGATCCCCTGGGGAAGAAAACAGCAACCCACTCCAGTATTCTTGCCTGGAGAATCCCATGGACAGAGGAGCCTGGTGGGCTACAGTCCACCGGGTAGAAAGAGTTAGACACGACTGAAGTGATTTTGCACATGTGGGAAGTGGAGGACCTTTTTAAATTTTTAATCACCTTACCAATCATTTGTTCCCAGATCAAACATTAATTAAAACGTAAACTTCTTTATCCCACACCTCCTTCCACTTTTCATGACTAGTTAGTTCTGTGTACCTTCTATTTCCTTTTCCCCCGAACTACTGTGTTTCATTCTTTATCATTAAAAGACACACAATGGAGTGCTCCCCGGATGTAAATTCCCTGCCCACTCTGTACCCCATCTTTGTTGCTGTTCGGTTGCTAAGCCGTGTCTGACTCTTTGTGACCCCATGGACTGCAGCACATCAGGCTTCCCTGTCCTTCACTATCTCCCAGTTTGCTCAAACTCATGTCCATTGAGTCGCTGATGCCATCCAACCATCTCATCCTCTGTCACCCCCTTCTCCTCCTGCCCTCAATCCTTCCTAGCATCACGATCTTTTCCAGTAAGTCAGCTCAGTTCAGCTGGTAAAGAATCCGTCTGCAATGCAGGAGACCCCGGTTCAATTCCTGGGTAAGGAAGATCTGCTGGAGAAGGGATCGGCTACTCACTCCAGTATTCATGGGCTTCCCTGGTGGCTCAGCTGGTAAAGAATCCGCCTGCAATGCAGGAGACCTGGGTTCTGATCTCTGGGTTGGGAAGATCCCCTGGAGAAGGAAACAACTACCCACTCCAGTATTCTGGCCTGGAGAATTCTATGGGCTGTATAATCCATGGGGTCACAAAGTCAGACACGACTGAGCAAGTTTCACTTTCACATTAGGTGGCCAAAGTATTGGAGCTTCAGCATCAGTCCTTCCAATGAATATTCAGGACTGATTTCCTTTAGGATTGACTGGTTTGATCTCCTTGTGGTCCAAGGGACTCTCAAGAGTCTTCTCCAACACCACAGTTTGAAAGCATCAATTACTTGATGCTCAGCTTTCTTTATGGTACAACTCTCACATCCACACCGTCTTTACCTCCGCCATGATTCACTTCTAGTGTATTCTCTAATGTTTCCTTTTATAAATACAGGCAAATATTGTCTCCCCCATCATCACCCCAAAATGTGGCATACCATACACGATGTTCTGCATGTTGCTTTTTTTTTCACTTAAAAAAAAAACGGACCGTGGAGACCCTCTCCCGTCAGCACATAGAAAATTTCCTGACCCCATTGTTGAGGGCTGCAGTGTTCCCTGGTGTGACTGTCCTGACACGTATTTGGTCCCCTAGAGGGACACCTGGCTGGTTACCACTTTTGCTGTTATAAGCAGCGCCTTGGCTAGTTAACCTTGATCGTGCGTCCTTCTGCACAGGAGGTATTTGGTGTACATCCGCAGTGGGGGAAAGCGCCCGGGATCCAGTCAGGGGTCAAAATGCCTCCTGGGGGCGGCCCCTCCCCTCGCCCCCCGCACCTGCTTCCCCGCCACCTTGGCAGCCCGGCATGGCAGCAGCCTCTGGGACTTACAGGAGGTTTCCCCCCGTCTGTTACGTTTCTCCTGTTGCAGGGGCGCGGTCCCCTCCCCCGGGCGCTCACTCCCAGCCCCGCCCACTTCCCCAGGGGTATCTCCACTCCAGTGCTGACGGTTCACCCGGTTCTTTCTAGCACACTTGGTTTCACTTCTTTCGTATCTTTGTTCGATGCTTTCGTTTTAACTGGTACGTGGTCACACTGAGGACCTGACATTCTCATTACTTGGATGAGCAACACTATTAAAGTGTCCGCCTGCACCTTCGCTGACTGGAGAGTGGGCCCCGAAGTCCCACGTGCGTCCAGGCCTGTTCCCTTCCACTGCTCCCCCAAGTCCCTGCCGCCCAGTTCTGCGCTGGACTCAGTAGGCCTTGAGACGTGTTTTGATCTCTGGCTGGGAGAGCTGCTCCCTTTTCTTTTTTTCTGGGTTCCTTTGGCGGGGGGTTCTTTCGCTTGTCCATCTACATGCCAACTCGAGCATCAGCTCCTCTAGTTCAAGGGGAAGAGTTCTCTTTATTCTGCAATCCTCTCCAGTAAGTTTCTCTCCCAACAGGCCACCAACACTGCAGGTCGCCAAGCCCTGTCGCCCCGCTCTGACTTCTCAGCTGACCACCCTCTGAAAGCCTGCTCCTTAGCATCTCCTAGTTTTCTACCTCACTGGCTTCTCTCCGCCCCTCTCCTCGGCCCCCAGGCCCCACTGCCACCTCCCTAGGGCCTTTCCTCCTTGCCCCCGGGGTGGAGGGTCTTGCTGGGGCCTCCTAACGCGATGCTGCCTGTCGCCAGCTCTCTTCCGGTCACACAGGTGACACCCACACATCTCCTGAGTGCCTTCCAGGAACACAAAGTGAAACCCGGACTTCCCCGCCAACACACACCGTCCGCCCCCACTACAGGAGAGCTTCAGGGAGCCTGCTGATCAAGCCGCCGCCTGGAAGTCACGCCTGCCCCCCGCGGCCCACAGCGGATTCTGGAGCTGCGTGCAGAGCACACCGGGGCTCTGTCCACCTCCACAGCCGGGGCCCTGGTCCGGGCGCCCTCGCCCATCTCCGCCATCCCGGGTCTCATCTCCCAGCATCGTCCGAGCCCTTCCTCTCTGAGGCCCGGCGCCACGGCCCAGCCCAGGGCCCAGGCGCGCCGGCAGGGGCTGTCCCTGGCGGGGAAGGTGGTCCCTGCAGCGGCTCACGGGGCGGGCGCCGGGCCCGGGCCTCTGTGACCAACGCCCTGCCCGTCCTCCTGTGCCGCCCGCGGAGGCTGACAGGAGACAACTTCTCGCGCCCCCTCCCCAGGAGGCTCTGCAGCCAGACGGGCGGCGACAGAAGCCGAAAGCCGGGCGGCCGCTCGCCCAAAAGGACAGCGCAGCACAGCCGGCGCGGGAAGTGGGCCTGGCGGCCACCGCGAATCCACTGCGCTCAGCTCCCGCCCGCAGCTCCGCCGGAAGCGCCGGGCGCGGGTCGCGCATGCGCGTCCCCGCTCCGCCTCGCGCGCGCTCGCACGTCACGTGGGACTACGCGCCGGTCGCTCCGGGAAGTCACCTCCCCCCGCCCCCCGGAAACGCGAGCCGCGCGGCTTCGGGTTCCGGCCCCGCTCGCTGGGCGCCGGGTGACGCGTTGCTGGCGGACGCTGCCCGGCGCCGCGGTGTGTGGCCTGCGCGCGGGGCCCCCGCCGCGCCCAGCACGTCCTGCACGCTCGGTGTGCGCGGCTGCGGGAGCGAAGGCTCGGCGGTTCGCTGGAGTGCGGCGCCTGCGGGCTGGGCGGCGGCCGGCCCTGCCCCCGTGCCCATCAGTGCGTGCGGGATCGCTTCACGTTGGAGGCGAGACCGAGGAGACGTGGGAGATGACATCGGCCGGCGCGCCGCGGCCACCCTGCGGGAAAGCGGGCAGAGACGCGAGGCCGAGAGGGGCAGGGCAGCGCCCGGGTCCCGGGTGACTGAAGGAAACGGGGAAACCTGCCCACGGAGGGCGCCCAACCTGCTTTCTTCAGGTTTCACACTCCCTGTGGGGCCCTCCTGTTTCCCCTGCGCAGCTCCAAGCCTGCCAATAAGGAGCGGCCATAGGGTCCTCGAAACAGGAGGCCACAACCCCTGAAAGACTGATGCAGCCCAAGGGTACAGCATAAACCTGTTAGAGGCAAACGGGCCCACGATGGCAGACGAGTCAACTTTGACTGGACATTCATCCTCGGTCAGCACGCTGAATGACACACCAGGCTTCCCTGGTGGCTCAGAGGGTAAAGAATCTGCCCGCAATGCGGGAGGCCTGGGTTTGATCCCTGAGTTGGGAAGATCCTCTGGAGGAGGGAATGGCAACCCACTCCAGTATTCTGGCCTGGAGAATCCCATGAACAGAGGAGCCTGGCGGGCTACAGTCCATGGGTTGCAGAGAGTCGGACGCGACTGAGCACGTACAGCTGACACCCCCAGAGGCGCCGTGACAGTTCCATCGTAGTGCTAGTCGCTGAGCCGCGTCTGACTCTTGGAGGCCCCACGAACTGTAGTCAGCCAGGATCCTCTGTCCGTGGGATTCTTCAGGCAAGGATGCTGGAGTGGGTTGCCATTCCCCTCTCCAGGGGAGCTTCCTGACTCAGGGATCAAACCCAGGTCTCCTGCATGGCGAGCAGAATCTTTACTGTCTGAGCTACAGGGAAGATCCCTTTCCAAGGCACCATCAAAAGACCAAAAAGCGGTTGGTGGCCCAACTCCTGGAAGTCTCCACCCCTTCCCCAAAGTAGTTGGAATAATCCTCGCACTCATTAACCTGTGAAACTACCCAGCGCGTAAAAGCTAACCAGGCCACACTTGGTGGCTGCTAGACTCGCCTTCTACGATGGCCCACGTTCTGCGGAGTGTGTTTCTCACTGAAGAAATCCACTTCTTATCACTTTGTCTCACACTGAATTCTTTCTGTGATGAAACATCAAACACCTGAGGTTCATTAGGTCTCAAAACCAGACACTGTGGGTTTTGGCTGGGTTTGAGTCCCAGCCACGTGGGTCGCTGTTGTTTAGTCATGTCCGATTCTTTGCGACCCCACAGACTGCAGCACGCCAGGCTTCCCTGTCTTTCACCATCTCCCAGAGCCTGCTCAAACTCATGTCCAATGAGTCGGTGGGTTAGAGTCCCAGACTGGGTTTTGGCTGGGTTTGAGTCCGCCTAAGGTAAACAGTTTCAGTCCTGATGGTCCTTGCTCAGCCCTGGGGCACAAGGCCAGGGCGGCTGGGAACTGACCCTCAGCAAGGCAGTCAGCGTGTCTTCCAGGTTCAAGTCTCTCTAATTAGAAACCCTTCTGTTGCCTGACTGGACTGGGCTTTGGGGAGACATCTTGGTTTTGTCCGAAACCAGGCTCACCCCTGAGCTCACCAAGGAGGTTGGGTAGAAGAGGGTGAAGGGGCCAGACAGCAGGGGGCTCCACGGGTGGGTGTCTCTCCAGGGCGCAGAGGGACGTTGGGGGCAGCAGGGGGATGGAGGGGATTCCGACCCATCTCCAAAGCCTGAGATAAGTGAATTCTAGGAGAAAAGCTCCACTACTTTAGAGGACTATAGTGTACGTGGTATCCCCACTGGACAGCTTCGTTTTGTACAAATCTAGGAAGCCTTCAAAACTGTGCATTTCCCTAATCCTACTTCTAACAGTAAACAACTTGCTACAGAGGACTGGAATAACTCCATATCCATCCCCACTTCTGTCTTCCAATTGGTTTCCGTGCCTTCTCTTCTTTATTCCAAGTCTTCAAGTAAATTTAAAACGTCCCTCATTTCCTTAAAACCACTGTAAATCCGTGCACACTTTCCCTGTAAAAGTCAGTGTTGACCAGAAAGACACACAAGGTGAGAGTTGCGAGTTAAGTTTTTTGGGGGCAAAATGTAGACTGCAGTCCAGGAGACAGCACCTCTCTGGGAGATAGCTCTGAGAGACTGCTCCAAAGAGGCAGTGGGAGGAAGGTCAGTGTATAAGACTTCAGCAAAGGGGGAGTTCAGCGCAATCAAGTGCTTACTTTACAAAGGTTTTCTGCTAGTCACGAGGAGCTGATGTCACCATGAAGGGATTTAGTGATTTTCTAGATAAGAAGAAGTGCAAGGATTGGGATCATGGAATCAGTTACTGAAAATATCTAACTATCTAAAGACCTGTTCCACCAGTTTCCCTGGAGCACAGAGTGCCTCTCTCCACCCTGAATTCTCCTCGAGGGGGTGGGGATGTGCAGCCGCACAGGGTTCAATCTCCACAGAAACTGAAGTCGTTCAGTCGTGTCCAACTCTGCGACTCCATGGACTGTAGCCTACCAGGCTCCTCCGTCCATGGGATTTTCCAGGCGAGAGTACTGGAGTGGGCTGCCACTTCCAGATGGCAAATGCCCTTGTTGTTAAGTCACTGGCAAATACTCTTGGCAAGTGCCCGTTTGTAGTTGACACTAGGGAGATGGATGGACAGTTGGACCTGTTAACCAAAAATAATGAAATAGTTATTTTTACCAGCAAAGCAAGTTTATTCTGGAGCCGTAAAGGATTGAAATTCTAGACTTGCAACTATGGCAAACCATATGAAATTGTGGCAAAGCCAAAGAGAGGAAACTCTTTTATAGAGGAGAAAGGAAGTTGGGAGGGGCTGTTATAAACACAAAGTCTGTTGATGAAACTAGGAGATCAGACTATAGTGGGTTTTCATTGGCCAAATTGTGACTGTCTTATTGAGTGAGCTGTTGCCAGGCAAGGAAAAAATCTTTCTTCCTCCTCCTGATAATAAAACAATGTCACTTCCTGCTGGGGATGTAGGGACCCGTCTTCCTGTCTGAATCGTGTTGCTGTGGTACCTGTACTGAGCGGTACGTGTGTAAGAGCGCCTCCTTCTGGCCTCTTAGCTCCATTTGAGTGAGCTTTGCCTTACTGATTTTCAGATACATGAATGGACAGTTGGATGAATGCATGGCTGGTGTATCCGTTAGAAGCACTCTCGGTTTCAAGTTCCCTGGTGGCTCAGACAGTAAAGCGTCTGCCTACAATGCAGGAGACCTGGGTTCGATCCCTGGGTGGGGAAGAGCCCCTGGACAAGGAAATGGCAACCCACTCCAGTACTCTTGCCTGGAAAATCCCATGGACGGAGGAGCCTGGTAGGCTACAGTCCATGGGGTCACAATGAGTCGGACATGACTGAGCGACTTCACTTCTCTTTCACTTGGTTTCAAGTAGCAGTAATTATGAAAAGTGCAGTGGTTTGGACCAACAGGGGTTTATTTTTCTCCCATAACAAGAGTCCTGGAGGCAGGCACGTCTGCTCAGCAGCCCAGTCATGTCAGACCAGCATCTCTGCAATCATGTTTGGCTTCCGTCGTGCTCACAGAGGGTTGCCACAGCTCCAGACATCACATCCATGTTCCAGGCTAGAAAAAGAGGGGAAAGGATAGTGAAAGGGATGTCTACCTCTTTTATCACAGAAATGAACTCCCCAGAAGCTCCCCAGTAGTCTTCAGTGACATCTCAGTTGTCAGAACCACGTCCCCCGTGACCTACTACAGCAGAGCTGGGGGAGTGGGCACGAAGTCTTTCCAGCGTCTATAGCAGAAGACAGAAAGGGAGAGGAGGCTGGAGGTGTGACTGCGGCGGACGCCAGGCATTGCGGCCTCCCAGCATCTTTTGAATAGCATCTCTGCAGTTGGGTGGTTCCCACATTGTGAATCCTGTCCCTCCAGCTTGGAATCCAGAAGGATTGCGTTGCCCAGCCTCCCCTCCCCACTAGGGGCCGATGTCCAACTTGACCCAGGAGGGGGCAGCGGCACCAGGACCCCAGTGGGCCGCTGTGGCAGCGGTTTTGCTGGACTGGTCCTGGCAGAGGCAACTTGTTTCTGGGGCCGGGGGTGGTGTCCACCTCCTGCTGCCACAACGGCTCGGGCGTGGTGGGGGTAGCAGAGCCCATAGCCAGACCAGTCCTGGCAGGGATTCTGGGCACTGTTCCTGGAAGCTGAGCCAGATCTGCGAGCCCTCTCACAGCTCCTTATAAATCCACACGTGCGTAAACAAGCTAGAGTGGATCCCTTCATCCACAGCTGTTAGGGGCCGGATGTGTCTCCCCAGATGCTGTGTCCTCATCCCATACCTGCGATTGGGACCGTGTCATCAAGTCACCAAGAGGTCCTTGGGTTGGGCCTCGGTCCAGGACGCTGGTGTTCTCATAAGAGGGAAGTGTGGAGACAGACCCCCAGGGGAGAAGGCTGCGTGACTGCAGGGACAGACTTCGAGGGGCTGCGGCTTCGAGCCCTGGAAGGCCAGACTGATGACATCTGGAAGCTGGAGGCCACTCCCCCAGACCTCCAGAGGGAGCACGGTGTGTCCACACCTGGATGCTGGACTTCTGGCCTCCGGAGCCTGAGAGAATAAGCTCCTGTGGTTTTAGGACCCCCGGTCTGCAGATCTTTGCTGCAGCAGCCTCAGAACATGAGTACAACAGCCCATCCCTCAAACAACTGTGAGTGTCAGGGTGAGGGGAGAGCAGGCAGATGGACACGTACCAGACACGAGTTGGGGGGTCTGCTCAGTGGCGAGGCCCGCCCCCCCCCAAGAGAGAGAGCTTCAGCAGGGGCCCAGATGCCCTTTCTTGTGCTTCCAAAGCAAATTCTGTTGAGGGCTTTGCCAGCCAGGGCCGCCAGCCTCCCGCAATGCCCCACCATCCGGCCTGTCCTGCCCCAGCCCAGAGAGGATGGGTGGGGAGAGCCGCCAATGCTCAGGCCGAGGGAGTGCCCCCTCCTGGACCACCCCTCCTCCCCGCCTCGTCATTCTAGAGCTCCATCCACAGGGGTTGGGTTTATCCTCCCTGAAGGTGGCCGCACGTGGGATACAGTGCCCACCCTCCTGGTATTTCCAAGGGCTAGAGGCCTCTTAGAGCAGCAGGCACCCACGGATGAGAGACAGGCTTGGTCCACGGGAGAGCCGGGGAGAAGGGGTGCTGCAGAAAACAGCTTACCCTGTGGATTCAGACACAGAGGCAGCATGAGGGGCCTGTTCACAGAGGTGCGGGCAGGGGAGGGGGGCAGGGCAGGGTGAGGGGCGCCCAGCAGTGCAGCGGCTGGAGGGGTCTAGGGCTCCGGCCCAGCGCGGAGCCTGCGGCCACCGTGCCTGCTGCTGGGAGCACCCTGGGCGAGGGCCGCGGGGTCCTGGTGAGGAGTGTTGGACTCTGCACACGGGGCCTTCCTGTCCACCTGATTGCAAAGCATCCCCTGGGCAGCAGAGGCTTCTGGGAACATCTCCGCGGGACACAGGTGTCGTCACGCTTTGCCCGTTTCAAGAGCCTCCTTAAAAGACCGCTGCCCAGCTCTCCATGCCCCAGCCGCCGCCCTGTGGGCCACCCCCGCTCCCCCTGGGGGCCACACCTCGTGAACCAGGCGGTCACACTCCAGGCGGTCCTTGTGACCACTCCGAGGGTGGCTTGGCCGTGGTCCTCTGGGGCCTCCCCAAGCAGGGCTGTGCACCATGGGGCCAGCTGCCCACTGACACCCCGTGCCAGCTCGTCCCATTCTCCTCTGTTCACCCATCCAAGGTCACCACGTGAGGCTTACCCACATCTGGATGGAGCAGCTGCAGCAGCGGCCTCCGCGTCCGGCAGACATTCAAGGCCCCTGGACCCAGCGGGGCCCGGCCTCATGTCTGCTGTCCTCAGTCAGAGACAGGGGTACATGGGTGGGTTTAACTCTCTGTTTGTGTGGACGGAGGATCAGTAGGGCACCAGGGTGGCTCAGGGTCACCTCCTAACCTGTGGTCTCATCTCCCGGGGCCAGCAGCTCAGCCAGGAGCTGCCTGTCGCTACCAAGGCCACGATGTCATACCCGCCACCTCGGGGTCCAGCAGTTCCCCTGTTAGGGCTGCCAGAGGCTCCCCCCAGAACCCTCTCTTCTCCGGCATCTCAGCAGCACCAGCCCCAATGGGTCGTGGGTCCCAAATGGCAGGGTGGCCTGGCCCCCGCCTGGCCCCAAGCAACAGCTCTCACTCCTCTTGATCCGGCCCCACTCAAGCCTGGAAGCCCTCACGCCACTCAGTAAATGTGTTGGGAACCGTGGTCAGGTAGTGCGTGTTGCCTCCAAAATCCAAGATGGCCCACCGCGGGAGTTACCCGGCAGTCTAGGAGGGCTCCGCAGTTCCACGGCGGGGGCACAGCTTGGGAAACTGAGGTCCTGCATGCCACTGGGCACGGCCGAAAAAAAAAGTTCCAAAATGACTCACCAAGCACGGCGCCCCATTTTTCGAGTGGGCAGCACAAGTTACGGCAACTCATTTTTCACTCTGGGGCGAGGGCTGACCGCCACGGTCCAGATCACGGGACCCTGGAAGTATCAGCACCTGAACTTGCGTGAGGCTCACCTCCCGCCCTCTGCGCACGTCTCCCCGTGGCATCTGGCTCCCTTACCGCTTCCCAATAACTGGGTCTGATAAGCATGATACAGTCAACGCAGGGGCGCAGAGCAGTGTATCAGCTGCCGGCTGTCAAGTGACCAAGTTCCCCGGGAGCCAGGCTGTGGCGGAGGCAGGGTACACTGATAGGCCTGCCAAGGGAAAGCAGAAGGCTTCTGATTTTTTCAGATTAGTCAGAATTGAGGGGGAAGCGAAACGCCAGGCGGGCGACCAGCTGCACGCTGGGCGCAGAGGACGTGGTGTTTGCGCCACAAACGCACAGCGTCCAGGAAAGCTGTAGATGTCTTATCACAGTCTGATTAAACTTATCACAACCTCCCATTGGTCTTCACACCTAACCTGTGGACACACAGGCAAAATAAACTCACGGGACAAGGGAATGTGTTAGTTTCCTGTCGCTGCTGTAGCCGATCACCACAGACTCAGGAACAGCGTTTATTCTCTCTCAGTTCTGGAGGGCAGAAGTCTGATATCGAGGTGTCGGCAGGGCTGAGTCCAGAGAATCATCACCTCTGTGTTTTCAAGTCTTTCATGATGACGTTAATTTCAATCCCCTTGGGGATAGTTTTAGCAAAGTTGGAGGCCTTACCCTTGGGTGTTCTGCTTGGCCCTTCCTCCCCATGATGTAATAAAAAATGAATTTGGTTTTTGTCCCCATCCCTGACACAGAGCTCCTAAAATCCTTGGAATTTTCTGAATGATAGGGAGTGTCTTTTCTTCTTCATAAGGAGGCCTTTTTTGATAACGCCTGGATTTATGCTCGAGTGGTCTGGGTTGGGGCCCCTGGATGGCCTCAGGATGGAGTTGGGCACCAGAAAGGCCCTGTGGTAGAGGACTGGAGTGCCCAGCCCTGCCCACTGAGCTCCTGGGAAGCCAAGGGGGGTGCTGCAGATCAAGCTCTAGGAGAACTCTCTAACAACATGAGTTTCTGGGTTGGGGAGACATCCAGGCGCTGGGAGGGTCCAGTTCAGTTCAGTCACTCAGTTGTGTCCGACTCTTTGTGACCCCATGGACTGCTGCACACCAGGCCTCCCTGTCCATCTCCAACTCCTGGAGCTTGCTCAAACGCATTTCCATCGAGTCAGTGATGCCATCCAACCATCTCGTCACCCCCTTCTCCTCCAGCCGTCAATCTTTCCCAGGATCAGGTCCTTTTCCAGTGGGTTGGCTCTTGGCATCAAGTGGCCAAAATATTGGACCTTCAGCTTCAGCATCAGTCCTTCCAGTGAACATTCAGGACTGATTTAGGATGGACTGGTTTGATCTTTTGGCAGTTCAAGGGACTCTCAAGAGTCTTCTCCAGAACCACAATGCCAAGGCATGAGTTCTTTGGAGCTCAGCCTCCTTCTTTGTGGTCCAACTCTCACATGACTACTGGAAATTAGTAAATGTAAGGAAACATCCCCCTCAGCTTTGTGAGGCAATCTACAAATTATTGAACCTGAAGAGAGCATCATGGGGCCCCTGACATAGAAGCCTCGGAGTCAGAAGCATGGGTGACACGCTGGACTTGCGCTTGGTACACAGGGGATGGGGCCGTCTTGCAAACTGAGCCCTCAACCTGCGGGGTCTGTGCCATTTTGGGCAGACAGTACCAGGACAAAGTTGAATGGTAGGACACCCAGAGGGAGTCCGCCGAAGCCTGGAGGGGACAGCTGGGGTCTGGAGTATTGAGAGAAGACCTGAGTCTCCCTAAGGTGGCTTCTCCGCTCTCCTTCCCAAGAGCAGGAGCCCATCACTCCTGTGCCGTGCCTGCCTGAGCTCAGCACACCCAGGAGTCGGAGGAGTGACCGCGGCCCATTGGCCTCACCCTGAAACGGACTCAGGCCAGACTCTTCCATCACTTGAGCTCCCAAAGCCTGCCCTCTGACACGGCGGCACGTGGAGGCTGGCCAGCATGTGGCCACCCCCAGGACACGTGCCTGTTCTTCCCCAGCTCACGTGGTTGGTGACCCCGGTCCTCTGGGACAGGCCTGGGGAAAGGTCTGTGGTGGACACGTGAGGCCCCACAGCAGCAGCCTTCCTCGGGGGTACCCAGACCCTCCCTATCACGGAGCTTGGGGGTCTACGGCCTGACTCGGAGTGGGGAGCTGGGTGAGGGTCTTGAATCCCCAGCCTGATTCTGCTTCGGCCAACAGCCAACAAGCTGTCAGGGCTTCCCCTCGTCACTCCAACCCCAGCTCTGTCTGCGTGCACCCACCAGGGGGTACACGGCTCCACCAGCCTCACATCCCGCCCTCCGCGGCCGCACCCCCTGGGTCTCATCCTTCCACGGACAGACTGATTGCTGCCCAGGTGAGCAGGTGAGCTCTGGCGACTCGTCTGGTGTCCGGTTAGCTCCTCCTGGACCTTGCCTGCAGGGGTCCCCCTGACATGTGGGGTGGCAGTCACAGTGGTGAGGCAGGGGAGCAGGGGACAGTTCCCCCGGGGACGCCATTGGAGGGCTTCTGGACCGTGGCTCCGGCTGACCCATCTCTGCTGACCGCCTGAGTGGCGGAGGTCGCCATGTGCCATGGAGTTTCGGCCTCTTCACGGGGCTCGGGCTTTCATCAGTCCTGAGACCGATCGGCAGGTCTGTTTCCTGGGGACACTCCTGAGCCAGCACTGATGTCGGCGAGCCGTGTTCATCCCAGACATTTTGGATACAGACTCTTTACCAAAGGCGCTATTTATGGAGAGGTGGAGCCGCCTTGGGGACCAAAGGGGAGATGCAGGGGCACTGGAGGCTTGCAAACAGGACACTCACCGTCTTTCGAGCTGGAAGGACGAGGGTAGCAGCTAATGTTTCTGGAACCCACGAGGAGCTGGGCCCACGGAACAGGACTCCCCAGTGGCCGTGGTCACGGAGGGGCATGGCTGCCGCCAGAGGCTGGGCACTAAGGCTGGGCAGGAGCTCAGAAAGGTGACCTAGACTACCAGGGAGCTCCCTGTCCTGGGCACTTGTTTGTGTCTGCCTCAGGCTGACCCAGCTGGAAACTAGCTGGCATGGGAGCCAGCCTCCCAGGGCACAGGGCAGGGTGGAGGCCTGTGAGGGGGAGGGGAGGCTGGGGAGGAGAGCCTCAGGGGGGCAGGCTGTGACTAGGGGCCGCCAACGTGGAGAAGGGCTGCAGCCAGGGACTGCTGCTGGGGGCTCAGCAGAGGAGGGGTCCAGCTGAGGCTGCCCGCTGCCCCAGGACAGCCACGAATGGCCTCCACTGCTGCAGAGGCATCAGACTGCAGGGATGATGAAACCTGGCCAGAGCCTGGGAGCAGGAACAGGCCTCCGCTACAGTGTTCCTTGCTTCCCCACCTCACCTTCTTGCCCCCAAACAAGAAGGCCGAGGCCCAGGAGAGGGAGGTCAGCGATCTTCTCGTGCCAGTGCTGGAGCGAGTGAGCAGACCCGCCCCCGCCCCAGTTCAGAGCCTGGGAGTCACAGGTGTGGCCAGCAGTGGGATTCGCGAGGGAAAGCGGAGGGCTGAAACTGGCTATGAGATGCACATTTCAAACTGTCTGGGGTGTTTTGATGCCTGAACGTTGTGGCCCCTGCCTAAGCCTGAGATATGATTGTGAGAGAGAAAGGGGGATTGGACAGAGGACAGGGACTGACAGACAGCTCATTACACCCGAATGAGCTGAGACGCCTCAAAATAACCAAACAAACGAGTACAGGTGGATGACTGGATGGATGGACGATGGATGGATGAGTGGCATGGACAGATGTCTGGATGGCTGGATGGATTAGAGTTGGCTGGGTGGGTGGGTGGGTAGATGGATGGATGTTTGGGATTGATGCATGGACAGGAAGATGATTGGATGGATGGATGGATAGAAGGGTGCATGGATGGTTGGTTAGAAGGATGGATGGATAGATGGATGAATGACTGTGTGGGGTGGATGACTGGACAGCAAGATGGTTGGATGGATGGAGAATCAGCAGGGGTGCTTCCTGAGAACTCTGGGAGGCTCAGAAACTGGACCATATCCTCCAGTGGATTACTCTGCTGCTTGTCTGTTCCCCTCTGCTGCTGCTGCTAAGTCGCATCAGTTGTGTCCGACTCTGTGCGATCCCATAGACGGCAGCCCACCAGGCTCCTCTGTCCCTGGGATTCTCCAGGAAAGAGTACTGGAGTGGGGTGCCATTGCCTTCTCTGCTGCTCCCTTCTACCCTCTGCCTATGTTAGTGAAACCCTGACTCAGTCACTTGCTGTGTGGGTTGAGAAGGCAGGGGTGGGGCAGCTTTCTCTCAGCCAGGTTGGGGTCAAGGGGAGGCACAGATCAGAAAAAGGGGCAGGTAGGCGCTGGGGTTTGGTCTGGACTCTGCCGGGGAAGCTCACCTAGGCCCTCCAGATGATTATTGAAGGCCCCAGGGCCCTTGTGGATGGGGCTCATGAGGGCAGGTGGCAGAATTCCGTGGCCCTATCAGCAAATAATAAAGTAAATACTGTGGACCAGCCTACAGAGCATATTGAAAAGCAGAGACATTACTTTGCCAACTAAGGTCCGTCTAGTCAAGGCTATGGTTTTTCCTGTGGTCATGTATGGATGTGAGAGTTGGACTGTGAAGAAGGCTGAGAGCGGAAGAATTGATGCTTTTGAACTGTGGTGTTGGAGAAGACTCTTGAGAGTCCCTTGGACTGCAAGGAGATCCAACCAGTGCATTCTGAAGGAGATCAGCCCTGGGATTTCTTTGGAAGGACTGATGCTAAAGCTGAAACTCCAGTACTTTGGCCACCTCATGCGAAGAGTTGACTCATTGGAAAAGACTCTGAAGTTGGGGGGGATTGGGGGCAGGAGGAGAAGGGGACGACAGAGGATGAGATGGCTGGATGGCATCACTGACTTGATGGACGTGAGTCTGAGTGAACTCCAGGAGTTGGTGATGGACAGGGAGGCCTGGCGTGCTGCGATTCATGGGGTCGCAAGGAGTCGGACACGACTGAGCGACTGAACTGTGGATGCCAGATCTGCATATCGGTGGGCTGGGCGGGGCGGGGCTTCTGGCTGACAGGGATCTGTGAGCAGAGGCTGATCCAGGCAGACATTGCTGGTGCGTTGGGGGCGCAGAGAGTCTGCGGATGAGGGAGAAGAGGAGGGCGGACGGGGCGGGGGTGGGGGCACACAGGCCTGGCGGCCGCAGGGATTTCCAGTTTGAGTGGATTCCATCCCCTGAGTGACAGGATGGGCCCTGGGTTCTGGCCCCTCTCTGGCTGCCGCGTGGACAGCACAAAGCGCAGGGCAGGGGGAGCAGAGGTCAGCCAAGAGGGCACTGCAGTAGCGCGAGCAGAGCAGGGGCTGCGCAAGGGAGAGCTGGGCACCGGGGCTTGAGAGGCCAAGGACGGCGCTTAGGACGCTCGGGCCGGAGTGGGCACCGCCCCTAGGGTGGGCCGCAGCTCGCTCAACTAGTTCTGCGGAGTAAACGGAGAGCCTTGGTGTCTCCACAGGAGGGCTCCGGATCTGGAGGCTGCGGGCACTAGGACGCTTGGGCGGCGCGTCCCACCTAGTCCTCTCGCTCCTCGCCCGGGAACGCCGGCCTCGAGCCGGGTGTCGGCGTGGAGGGCGCCCTTTCTTCCCGCACCCGCGCGCTCCGCGCCCCCGCGCGCTTCGTGGCGCAGCCCAGCCCGCGACCAGCGCGCCCCCTGGCGGCAGCGAGCCGCAACGGCGCCGCGTCCGCGGCTAACGGGCTTCGTCCGCTTCGCAGTCACAGCCCTGCCCCGGGCAAGGGGCTTGCGCGCTCACTGAAGCTATGAGCCACGGCGTCCGGAAAAAAAAACCAAGGTGGGTGGGTTGTAGTGAAGAGTTCTGACAAAACGTGGTCCACTGGAAGAGGAAATGGAAACCCACTCCAGAGCTCTTACCTGGAGAAGCCCATGGACCAGTTCAGTTCAGTTCAGTCGCTCACTTGTGTCCGACTCTTTGCGACCCCATGAATCGCAGCATGCCAGGCCTCCCTGTCCATCTCCAACTCCCGGAGTTCACTCAGACTCACGTCCATCGAGTCAGTGATGCCATCCAGCCATCTCATCTTCTGTCGTCCCTTTCTCCTCCTGCCCCCAATCCCTCCCAGCATCAGACTCTTTTCCAATGAGTCAGCTCTTCGCATGAGGTGGCCAAAGTACTGAGTTTCAGCTTTAGCATCATTCCTTCCAAAGAAATCCCAGGGCTGATCTCCTTCAGAATAGACTGGTTGGATCTCCTTGCAGTCCAAGGGACTCTCAAGAGTCTTCTCCAACACCACAGTTCAAAAGCATCAATTCTTCGGCACTCAGCCTTCTTCACAGTCCAACTCTCACATCCATACATGACCACAGGAAAAACCATAGCCTTGACTAGATGGACCTTAGTTGGCAAAGTAATGTCTCTGCTTTTCAATGTGCTATCTAGGTTGGTCATAACTTTTCTTCCAAGGAGTAAGCATCTTTTAATTTCATGGCTTCAGTCACCATCTGCAGTGATTTTGGAGCCCCAAAAAAGAAAGTCTGACACTGTTTCCACTGTTTCCCCATCTATTTCCCATGAAGTGATGGGGCCAGATGCCATGATCTTCGTTTTCTGAATGTTGAGTTTTAAGCCAACTTTTTCACTCTCCTCTTTGACTTTCATCAACAGGCTCTTTAGTTCCTTTTCACTTTCTGCCATAAGGGTGGTGTCATCTGCATATCTGAGGTTATTGATATTTCTCCCGGCAATCTTGATTCCAGCTTGTGCTTCTTCCAGCCCAGAATGTGGTCCACTGGAGAAGGGAATGGCAAACCACTTCAGTATTCTTGCCTTGAGACCCCATGAACATTATGAAAAGGCAAAACGATAGGATACTGAAAGAGGAACTCCCCGGGTCAGTAGGTGCCCAATATGCTACTGGAGATCAGTGGAGAAATAACTCCAGAAAGAATGAAGGGATGGAGCCAAAGCAAAAACAATACCCAGCTGTGGATATGACTGGTGATAGAAGCAAGGTCCGATGCTGTAAAGAGCAGTATTGCATAGGAACCTGGAATGTGAGGTCCATGAATCAAGGCAAATTGGTAGTGGTCAAACAAGAGATGGCAAGAGAGAACGTTGACATTCTAGGAATCAGCGAACTAAAATGGACTGGAATGGGTGAATTTAACTCAGATGACCGTTATATCTACTACTGCTGGCAGGAATCCCTCAGAAGAAATGGAGTAGTCATCATGGTCAACAAAAGTGTTCGAAATGCAGTACTTGGATGCAATCTCAAAAAACGACAGAATGATCTCTGTTCGTTTCCAAGGCAAACCATTCAACATTACAGTAATCCAAGTCCATGCCCCAACCACTGATGCCAAAGAAGCTGAAGTTGAACAGTTCTATGATGACCTACCTTCTAGAACTAACACCAAAAAAAGATGTCCCTTTCATCATAGGGGACTGGAACACAAAAGTCGGACGTCAAGAGATACCTGGAGTAACAGGCAAGTTTGGCCTTGGCGAACAAAATGAAGCAGGGCAAAGGCTAACAGAGCTTTGTCAAGAGAACACGCTGGTCATAGCAAACATCCTTTTCCAATAACACAAAAGACGATTCTACACATGGACACCATCAGATAGTCAATACCGAAATCAGATTATATTTTTTGCAGCTGAAGATGGAGAAGCTCTATATAGTCAGAAACTGTAGAAACAAGACCTGGAGCTGACTGTGGCTCAGATCATGAGCTCCTTATTGCAAAATTCAGGCTTAAATTGAAGAAAGTAGGGAAAATCACTAGGTCATTCAGGTATGACCTAGATCAAATCCCTTATGATTATACAGTGGAAGTGACAAATAGATTCAAGGGATTAGATCTGGTAGACAGAGTGCCTGAAGAACTATGGACGGAGGCTCAGAACATTGTACAGGAGGCAGCAATCAAAACCTTCCCAAAGGAAAAAAAATGCAAGAAGTCACAGTGGTTATCTGAAGAGGCTTTACAGATAGCTGAGGAAAGAAGAGAAGTGAAAGGCAAGGGAGAAATGGAAAGATATGCCCAACTGAACGCAGAGTTCCAGAGAAGAGCAAGTAGAGATGAGAAGGCCTTCTTCAATGAACAGTGCAAAGAAGTAGAGGAAAGCAATGGAATGGGAAAGACCAGAGATCTCTTCAAGAAAATTGGAGATATCTAGGGAACATTTCAGAGATCAAATTGCCAACATCCGCTGAATCATCGAAAAAGCAAGAGAGTTCCAGAAAAACATCTATTTCTGCTTTATTGACTATGCCAAAGCCTTTGACTGTGTGGATTACAATAAACTGTGGAAAATTCTTCAAGAGATGGGAATACCACACCACCTGACCTGCCTCTTGAGAAACCTATATGCAGGTCAGGAAGCAACAGTTGAAACTGGACATGGAACAACAGACTGGTTCCAAATAGGAAAAGGAGTACGTCAAGGCTGTATATTGTCACCCTGCTTATTTAACTTATATGCAGAGTACATCATGAGAAACGCTGGGCTGGAAGAAGCACAAGCTGGAATCAAAATTGCCGGGAGAAATATCAATAACCTCAGATATGCAGACAACACCACACTTATGGCAGAAAGTGAAGAGGAACTAAAAAGCCTCTTGATGAAAGTGAAAGTAGAGAGTGAAAAAGTTGGCTTAAAGCTCAACATTCAGAAAAAGAAGATCATGACATCTGATCCCATCTCTTCATGGGAAATAGATGGGGAAACAGTGGAAACAGTGTCAGACTTTGTTTTTGGGGGCTCCAAAATCACTGCAGATGGTGACTGCAGCCATGAAATTAAAAGACGCTTACTCCTTGGAAGGAAAGTTATGACCAACCTAGATAGCATATTGAAAAGCAGAGATATTATTTTGCCAAGAAAGGTCCGTCTAGTCAAGGCTATGGTTTTTCCTGTGGTCGTGTATGGATGTGAGAGTTGGACTGTGAAGAAAGCTGAGGGCTGAAGAATTGATGCTTTTGAACTGTGGTGTTGGAGAAGACTCTTGAGAGTCCCTTGGACTGCAAGGAGATCCAACCAGTCCATCCTAAAGGAGACCAGTCCTGGGTGTTCATTGGAAGGACTGATGCTGAGGCTGAAACTCCAATACTTTGGCCACCTGATGCGAAGAGTTGACTCATTGGAAAAGACCCTGATGCTGGGAGGGATTGGGGGCAGGAGGAGAAGGGGATGACAGAGGATGAGATGGCTGGATGGCATCACCGACTCGATGCACATGATCTTGACTGAACTCCGGGAGTTGGTGATGGACAGGGAGGCCTGGCGTGCTGCAATTCATGGGGTCACAAAGAATTGGACACGACTGAGTGACTGAACTGAACTGAACTGAACTGAGGGAACATTTCATGCAAGGGTGGGGACAATAATGAATAGAAATGATCAGGCCCTAACAGAAGCAGAATAGATTAAGAAAAGCTGGCAAGAATACACAGAACTATACAAAAAAGATCTTCATGATCCAGATAACCACGATGGTATGATCACTCACCTAAAGCCGGACATCCTGGAGTGTGAAGTCAAATGGGCCTTAGGAAGCATCACTATGAACAAAGCTGGTGAAAATAATGGAATTCCAGCTGTGCTACTTCAAACCCTAGAAGACGATGCTGTGAAAGTGCTGCACTCAATATGCCAGAAAATTTGGAGAACTCAGCAGTGGCCACAGGACTGGAAAAGGTCAGTTTCCATTCCAAACCCAAAGAAAGGCAATGCCAAAGAATGCTCAAACTACCTCGTTTCACATGTGAATACGGTAGCACTCAGAATCCTTCAAGCTAGTTCAGTAGTACATGAACTGGGAACTTCCAGTTGTACAATCTGAGTTTCAAAGAGGCAGAGAATCAGACGTCAAATTAGCTAACATTCTTTGGATCATGGAGAAAGCAAGCGAATAACACTTATACTTCATTGACTACACTAAAGCCTTTGACTGTGGGGATCCCAACAAACTGTGGAAAATGCTTAAAGAAACTGGAATGCCAGACCATCTTACCTGCCTCCTGAGAAACCTGTATGCAGGTCAGGAGGCAACAGTTAGAACCGGACATGAAACAACTGTTTCAAAATTGGGAAAGGAATATGACAAGGCTGGATATTGTCTCCCTGCTTATTTAACTTACATGCAGAGTGCATCATGAGAAATGCCAGGCTGAATGAATCACAAGCTGGAATCAGGATTGCTGAGAGAACTATCAATAAGCTCAGATATGCAGACGACACCACTCTACTGGCACAAAGTGAAGAGGAACCGAAGAACCGCTTGATGACGGTGAAAGAGAGTGGAAAAGCTGGCTTAAACTCAACATTCAAAAAACTGAGATCATGGCATCCGGTCCCAGCACTTCATGGCAAATAGATGAGGGAAAAGTGGAAACAGTGACTGATTTTATTTTCTTGAGCTCCCAAATCACTGTGGATGGTGGCTACAGCTACGAAATTAAAAGATGCTTGCTCCTTGGAAGAAGAGTTATGGCAAACCTAGACGTGTATTAAAAAGCAGAGACATCACTTTGTTGACAAAGGTCTGTCTAGTCAAAGCTATGGTTTTTCCAGTAGTCGTATATGGATATGAGATTTGGACCGTAAAAAAAGCTGAGCGCTGAAGAATTGATGCTTGAGAGTGCCTTAGACAGCAAGGAGATCAAAGGAGTCGATCCTAAAGGAAATGAACCCTGAGTAGTCACTGGAAGAGCTGATGCTGAAGCTCCAATATTTTGGCCACCTGATGCGAAGAGCTGACTCATTGGAAAAGACCCTGATGCTGGGAAGTTAGTTAAAGTTAAGTCGATCAGTCGTGTCCGACTCTTTGCGACCCTATGCACGGTAGCCTGCCAGGCTCCTCAGTCCTTGAAATTTTCCAGGAAGGATACTGGAGTGGGTTGCCATTTCCTTCTCCAAATGCTGGGAAAGACTGAAGCAAAAGAAGGGGTCCCAGAGGATGAGATGGTTAAATGGCGTCACCTACTTAGTGGACACGAGTTTGAGCAAACTCGGGATGATAGTGAAGGACAGAGGAGCCTGGCTACAGTCCATGGGGTTGCAAAGAGCTGGACACAACTTAGCGACTGAACAAAAACAATGGGCTTCTCCACAGAAACCCTCATGGCCTCCAGAGTCCCGAACTGTGGGCAAATGCAGCCCTTCAAACACACCCGACCCTGGTGGGACCAGAATTGCGCCTGCTCGGGGGGAAGGGGTCCTCACAGGGTTAGGAGATGGACGCCTGGGGTCCTCCCTTGCTGGGCCGCGAGGGGTCGCGGGGGTGGGGAGTGCTCAGAGGGGCATGGAAGGGCAGAGCTCAGCTCTCCGGGAAGGGCCAGGGTGGCTGGGGCCCTGGCCACACCCACTGAGGCCTGGTGCCCTGGATGCTCAGTCCCTCCTGACCTATAGGCAGCAGCAGCCCTGGGGTGGCAGGAGGCAAGAGAGGAGCGGGGTGAATGGGGGCTTAACCGGAGGGTCCCAGGAGAAGCGGGGGAGCACGCGGGACTTTGCAACGGGAGGGCTGCTCAGTGTCTTGGGGGAGCTGAGAGCTGGGGGTGGGCTGCTGCCCAGATCCCCAGGCCCCAGGTGGTGAGGGCCTCAACGGGGTGGGGGGAGGGAAGGGGCGTGAGGCAGGTCCTGGGGGTGCCGCTCCCCCTGCGTATCTGGACCCGCTTGCGCCTCCTGCTGCCCCAGGTCCTGTGTCAGGTGGCCGGAGGTGCTGTCGGAATCCCTCGGGGGGTCCCCTCTGCCCATCGCTTCTCCAGGGGTCGGTCATGGAGCAGGGGTGGGGACCATGCGGACCACTTCCACCTGCAGCCATGGGTGGGTGGAGTGGGAAGCGGGCTGGGGGCCGAGCGGGCGGAGGAGAGCTTGGGGACCAGGGCTCAGGTGGGTGCCGGGCCGGGCCAGCGCGCAGAAAGCCGGTGATCTCCCGCAGGGCACCTCTAGGGTCCCAGCGCCGTGCCTCCCACTGTTTAACCAAACCCCAACCCTCCGGCCTCGGCGGCCCCCAGGATAAAGGGTGCATGGTGGTTAAAAAAGTGTTTAAGCTTATTTCCTGTGTGTGTGTTTAAAACTTACAGGAGTAGCAGTATGCTAAAAAAAAAAGAATTCTGTTTCTTCATGTTACCTCTTTCTTGAGGTATCATGTACCCTAAGTACCCGCCCACACCTTAACCGAATAGTTCCCGTAATTTTCACTTGTGTAGTAGTGAAGAATCTGTCTGCAGTGAAGGAGATGCAGATTCAACCTTTGGTCGGGAAGATCCCCTGGAGGAGGAAATGGCAACCCACTCCAGGATCACACAGACATCCCTGTAAACACCCACGGTCTCCATGTTCCTACTGGCACAAAACCCTGGGCCTCCAGAAGCCCACAGCCTAGCGGGCAGAACAGACCAGAGACAAGCAGCTGTCCTGACTTCCCAGGAGCTGGAAATGCAACCATACCCCAGTTAAAAATGAAATCTGGTCTTCATAAGGCTTAGGAAATAGACCTCACACAGGAGACCCTCCAATAGCTAGGTATGCAGTGCAAGGCTTCTGGACGTGAGACACTGTATTCCTGGTCACCTGAGTCATCTCCGTGAGCTCCTCATATTTGAAACCAAATTATGAGTCCCATGATTTCTGTATCCAGCTTCTTCACGTACTTTGGGAAAAAAAACTTGCAGGCGTTTCACTTACAGCTGATTTGTAGGTCAGATAGAGAATTTTTTGTGCTTGTACAGTTAAATTTCGGATATTAGGTGTTCATGGAAAGGCCATTTATAGTAGACATTTCTGTAACATTTCTTCTTTCTTTTTTAATATTGATATTTATTTATTTATTTGGTTGTATTGAACCACCAGGGAAGCCCCAACATTTCTTCTTCATGACAGCCATCTCGCCACTTATTCTTAACGCTCGTGAGACCCTCACACCTGGGGACCCTCCAGCCTCTAGCTCACCCGCCGTGTCCGTGTGCCCCTCTAGCCCAGTGTTAAGAGCTCCCCACTCATGGAGTAATATCTTCCCTCAAATGTTGAATCTTTCATTTTTCTGCTTAGTCTTCACCTGTTTTCCCTTTGAGACCTGGTCTTAATCTGGACACAGATTCTAACAGATGCTGAAGTGATTTCTGAGCTTCTGTGTTTAAAAGACAGCTCCGTGTGCTCTGCTGTGTGTTAGTCGCTCAGTCGTGTTCGACTCTTTTCAACCCCACGGACTGTAGCCCGCCAGGCTCCGCTGTCCACGGGATTCTCCAGGCAAGAATCCTGCAGTGGCTTGCCACTTCCTACTCGAGGGGATCTTGCCAACCCAGCAACCAAACCCAACTCTCCTGCATTGCAGGCGAATTCTTTACAGTCTGAGCCACCAGGAAAGTCCTAAAATATAACTCTACCCAAACTCCATTTTTTTTTAACCCCATCTTTATTTGGTTGAAGTTCTAATTTCCAGTGTTGATCGATCACAGGTTTGATTTTAAATTTTTTTTCCCTTTCCTGCTGCTGCTGCTGCTAAGTCGCTGCAGTCTTGTCCAACTCTGTGCGACCCCAGAGACGGCAGCCTACCGGGTTCCCCTGTCCCTGGGATTCTCCAGGCAAGAACACTGGAGTGGGTTGCCATTTCCTTCTCCAATGCATGAAAGTGAAAAGTGAAAGTGAAGTCCTAGGTTACTATTATTCATTGGAAGGACTCACGCTGAACCTGAAGCTCCAATACTTTGGCCACCTGATGTGAAAAGGTGACTCATTGGAAAAGACCCTGATGCTGGGAAGGATTGAAGGCATGAGGAGAAGAGGGTGACGGAGGATGAGATGGTTGGATGGCATCACTGACTCAATGGACAAGTGTTTGAGCAAACTCTGGGAGATACTGAAGGACAGAGAGGTCTGGAGCGCGGCAGTCCATGGGGTGACAAAGAATCGGACACGACTGAGCCACTGAACAACAAAGGTTACTATTAAATGCAATCTTCTTGCACTTCATTAGTGACTCTTCCATACACCTTTTGTTGTTACTATGTTTTTTCCTTTATTTTTTATTGAGGTATCAGTTCAGTTCAGTTTAGTTCAGTCGCTCAGTCGTGTCCGACTTTTTGCGACCCCATGAATCGCAGCACGCCAGCCCTCCCTCCTTGTCCATCACCAACTCCCGGAGTTCACTCAGACTCACGTCCATCGAGTCGGTGATGCCACCCAGCTATCTCATCCTGTGTCGTCCCCTTCTCCTCCTGCCCCCAATCCCTCCCAGCATCAGGGTCTTTTCCAATGAGTCAACTCTTCGCATCAGGTGACCAAAGTGTTGGAGTTTCAGCCTCAGCATCATTCCCTCCAAAGAAATCCCAGGGCTGATCTCCTTCAGAATAGACTGGTTGGATCTCCTTGCAGTCCAAGGGACTCTCAAGAGTCTTCTCCAACACCACAGTTCAAAAGCATCAATTCTTTGGCGCTCAACGTTCTTCACAGTCCAACTCTCACATCCATACGTGACCACTGGAAAAACCATAGCCTTGACTAGATGGACCTTAGTTGGCAAAGTAATGTCTCTGCTTTTCAATATGCTATCTAGGTTGGTCATAGCTTTTCTTCCAGGGAGTGAGTGTCTTTTAATTTCATGGCTGCAATCACCATCTGCAGTGATTTTGGAGCCCAAAAAATAACGTCTGATACTGTTTCCACAGTTTCCCCATCTATTTGCCATGAAGTGATGGGACCAGATGCCATGATCTTAGTTTTCTGAATGTTGAGCTGTAAGCCAACTTTTTCACTCTCCTCTTTCACTTTCATCAAGAGGCTTTTTAGTTCCTCTTCATTTTCTGCCGTAACGGTATAATTCAGTATAATTTACAAAGAATGATAGGCACCGATCTCTGCTTCAAATGACTGTGGAATATTGGCTATAACACAATGCCTCCGGCACCTCCTTTCATTCTCTTTCTTTTTAAGAACTTTAAACTGAGACGTAATTCACATACCACACAGTCCTCCCATTTAAACCATATAATTCTGTGGTTTTCAGTATATGCAGGGTTGTGTGAGCATCACCCATCAGCAAGACCTAATTCCAGAACATTCCATCACCTCTGTACCTATGAAGCTTTGCTCATTGGCCATTTGTGTGTCTTCACTGGGAAAAATGCCTATTCAGACCCTTTGCCCCTGTTTTAATTAGGCTTTTCCTTATTATTGCCGGGTTGTAAGAGTCCTCGATGTTCTGGTTGTTAGACTTATCAGATACAAGACTTGCAAATACGTTTCTCTCATGTTGTGGGTTGTCTTTTCATTTTCTTGACAGTGTCCTCTGAGGGACATACATCCTGAATTTTTCAGAAGTTAAATTGATGTTTTCCTTTGTGGCTTGTGCTTTTGGTGTCCTATTTAAGAAAACTCTGGCTAACCTCAGGTCATAGATATCTGCCTCCATGTTTTCCTAGAGCCCTAGCTCTTACACTGAGGTCTCTGATGCATTTTGAGTTAATTTTTGTATATGGTGTAAGGTAAGGGTCCAAGTTCATTCATTTGCATGTAGATAGCCAATCTTCCTAGCACCATTTGTTGAAAACTCTGTCCTTTCCCAGTTAAATGGTCTGGGTAGTTTTGTCAAAGTCACTTGACCGTACATGTGAGGGCTGTCCACGCCTGGATTCATCTGTTCCTGTGCCAGTACCAGACTGTTTTAATTACTGCAGCTTTGTGGTAAGTTTGCTTTTTTAAAAAATAATTTTTCAAGTCTTTATTGCATTTGTTACAGTATCGCTTCTGTCTTCTGCTTTGGTTTTTGGCTGTGAGGTGTGTGGAATCTTGGCGTCCCAGCCAGGGACTGAACCTCCACCCCCTGCATCGGAGGCAAAGTCCTGACCACTGGACCACAAGGGAAGTCCCCTGTGGTGTGTTTTGAAGTCGGGAAATGTGGATCCTCCACCTTATTCTTCTGCAAGAGTGTTTTGGCTATTTGGAGCCCTTTGCAATTCCATGTGAATTTGATGACTGGCTTTTCTGCTGTGGGAAAGGGCTGTTGGACTTTTCAGAGATTGTCCTGAATTTGTAGATTGCTTTGGGTACTGTTGAACTGTTGACATCTTAACAATGCTGAGTCTTCCTGTCTGTGAATATGGGATGTCTTCCCATTTATTTCTTTTTAATTCTCTTCAGCAGTGTTTTGTAGTTTCTAGAGCACAAGGCTTTCACAAAGTAGGTGAATTTATTCCTAAGTATTTAATTCTTTTAGATGTTGTTTTAGATGGAATTGCTTTCTTAATTTCGTTTTGAAATTTATTTATTATTATTTCTGACTGTGCTGGGTCTTGGTTGCTACATGTGAGCTTTTCTCCAATTGTGGCAAGTGGGGGGTACTCTCTGGTTGGGTTGTGGGGGCTTCGCACTGCAGTGGCTTATCTTGCTGCAGAGCACAGGCTCTAGGACGCGTGGGCTTCAGCAGCTGTGGCCCCTGGGCTTCAGCAGCTGCGGAGCAGGGGCTTAGTTGCTTCTCGGCATGTGGGATGCTCTTGATGCTTTTGAACTGTGGTGTTGGAGAAGACTCTTGAGAGTCCCTTGGACTACAAGGAAATCACACCAGTCAATCCAAAAGGAAATCAGTCCTGCATATTCATTGGGAGGACTGATGCTGAAGCTGAAACTCCAATTCTTTGGCCACCTAGTGCAAAGAACTGACTCATTGGAAAAGACCCCAATGCTGGGGAAGATTGAAGGCTGGAGGAGAAGGGGACGACATGGAATGAGATGGTTGGATGGCATCACTGACTTGATGGACATCAGTTTGAGCAAACTCCAGGAGCTGGTGATGGACAGGGAGGCCTGGCTTGCTGCAGTCCATGAGGTCGCAAAGAGTCGGACACGACTGAGCCACTGAGCTGAACTGATGTGGGATCTTCCCCAGTCAGGGGTCAAACCCGTGTTTCTTGCATTGGCAGGTGGATTCCTTACCACGGAGTCATTCTTTACCAGGGGAGCCCTTAATTTCCTTTTATCGCCTGAATTTTTTGTGATCTTACTACTTCCTACTACCTAACATTTTAATGTATGTATTTTCTTGTCTTCTGTCTCCTTTGCAAGAATTTAACTTCCATTAGGGCTGCAGCTTGGGTTTTATTGTCATGGTATTTCAACAGTGTCAGGCATATAGTTCAGTACAGAACTCTTGGGAGCACAGTAACGACAGAACCATTTACCTATATGAGCATTTGCTTCATTTTCCATAGGTTTTTTCGTGCGCCACAACAAAGAATACTGCACAAGGGCTGTGAACATGAATTCCCTGCAATGAAGGTTTTATTTTTATGGCAAAAATTCTTCATCAGGGAATTGACATCCACTTGTCTTTTTAATCATATCTGCAGTTTTCAGACTGCTTTCCAAGGTGATGAGATGATTCTCCTTTCTGCCATCAGCATACAAAGTCCCCCACCCCTCGTACTCCCAGGACCGCCAGGCTCATTTTCAATGTCAGTGCCTGGGGGTGGAGCCCTGTGTCAGGGGTGCTTGAATCTGCATTTCCCCCATGGCTTCTGAACTTAAACGTCTTCACGTGTTTGTCGATGAATTGCTCTTCTGTGAATTGTTTATTTATGTCCACTTTCCTACTGGCTCTTAAAAATCTGTTTTTTTGTCAATTTCCAGGAGCCTTTGGTCTATTATAGATATTCATCATTTGTCATCTGCTTTACAAATATTTATTTTTCCAAATTTATTATTTTCATATTGTTGGTTTATGGCTTCTTTTTCCACAGAAAATTTAATATTCCTACAAAGTCAAATAGATCTACCTTCTCGTATAGCTTCAGGGTATTCGGCTTGAGGCAAGACGTTCTTGACTCTATATTACCTCTGTGCTGACTACATATGTGGTATTTTTCACTTCTTTGGTCTCTGCATTTACTTACTTAATCCGCCTGGCTCTGGCACTGGCTCACTATGCACATTCTTCTTGCGGATGGTTGTCTCTCGTACCAGCACCACTTAGTAACTAACCCGTCCTTTCTACTGAATTTACCCACCTCTGCCATCATGAATGAAATCCCCCCAAATGGTAACTACTTCTGGCATCTCTTCCCCACCTCTGCCATCATGAATGAAATCCCCCCGAATGGTAACTACTTCTGGCATCTCTTCCCCACCTCTGCCATCATGAATGAAACCCCCCCGAATGGTAACTACTTCTGGCATCTCTTCCGGTGCCAGGTCTATTTGCTTACTCCTAACTCAATAGTGTGTTTATCAGATTAGTATTTAGAGACTGGCCTTGTGTCTGGAATGGCAGATCCTCCCTTGCTCCTTTTCAGTCTTTTCTTGCCTGTTATTGGGTATTTATTCTTACATATCAGATCATGAACTCCTTATTGCCAAATTCAGACTTAAATTGAAGAAGGTAGGGAAAACCACTAGACCATTCATGTATGACCTAAATCAAATCCCTTACGACTATACAGAGGAAGTGAGAAATAGATTCAGGGGATTAGATATGATAGACAGAGTGCCTGAAGAACTATGGATGGAGATTTGTGACATTGTACATGGGGCAATGTACCATCCCCAAGAAAAAGAAATGCAAAAAGGCAAAATGGATGTCGGAGGAGGCCTTACAAATAGCTGAGAAAAGAAGAGAAGCAAAAGGAAAAGGAAAAAGGAAAGATATACCCATTTGAATGCAGAGTTCTAAAGAAGCAAGGAGAGATAAGAAAGCCTTCCCCAGTGACCAGTGCAAAGAAATAGAGGAAAACAATAGAATGGGAAAGACTACAAGAAAATTAGAAATACCAAGGGAACATTTCATGCAAAGATGGGCTCAATAAAGGAGAGAAATGGTATGGACCTAACAGAAGCAGAAGATATTAAGAAGAGGTTGCAAGAATACACAGAAGAACTGTACAAAAAAGATCTTCACGACCCAGATAATCACGATGGTATGATCACTCACCTAGAGCCAGTCATCCTGGAATGCAAAGTCAAGTGGGTCTTAGGAAGCATCTCTATGAATAAAGCTAGTGGAGGTGATGGAATTCCAGTTGAGCTATTTCAAATCCTAAAAGACGATGCTGTGAAAGTGCTGCCCTCAATATGCCAGCAAATTTGGAAAACTCAGAAGTGACCACAGGAATGGAAAAGGTCAGTTTTCATTCCAATCCCAAAGAAAAGCAATGCCAAAGAATGCTCAAACTACCACACAATTGCACTCATCTCACATGCTAGTAAGGTAATGCTCAAAATTCTCCAAGCCAGGCTTCAACAGTACGTGAACTGTGAACTTCCAGACGTTCAAGCTGGATTAAGAAAAGGCAAAGGAACCAGAGATCTAATTGCCAACATCCGTTAGATCATCAAAAAAGCAAGAGAGTTCCAGAAAAGCATCTACTTCTGCTTTATTGACGATGCCAAAGCCTTTAAATGTGTGGATCACAACAAACTGTGGAAAATTCTGAAAGAGATGGGAATACCAGACCACCTAACCTGCCTCCTGAAAAATCTGTATGCAGGTCAAGAAGCAAGAGTTAGAACTGGACATGGAACAGACTGGTTCCAAATCAGGAAAGGAGTATGTCAAGGCTGTATATTGTCACCCTGCTTATTTAACCTATATGCAGAGTACATCATGAGAAACGCTGGGCTGGAAGAAGCACAAGCTGGAATCAAGATTGCCGGGAAAAATATCAATAACCTCAGATACGCAGACAACACCACACTTATGGCAGAAAGTGAAGAAGAACTAAAGAGCCTCCTGATGAAAGTGAAAGAGGAGAGTGAAAAAGTTGGCTTAAAGCTCAACATTCAGAAAACTAAGATCATGGCATCTGGTCCCATCACTTCATGGCAAATAGATGGGGAAACAATGGAAACAGTGATAGACCTTATTTTGGGGGGCTCCAAAATCACTGCAGATGTTGATTGCAGCCATGAAATTAAAAGACTCTTGCTCCTTGGAAGAAAAGTTATGGCAGCATATTAAAAAGCAGAGACATTACTTTGCCAACAAAGGTCTGTCTAGTCAAGGCTATGGTTTTTCCAGTGGTCGTGTATGGATGTGAGAGTTGGACTGTGAAGAAAGCTGAGGGCTGAAGAATTGATGCTTTTGAACTGTGGTGTTGGAGAAGACTCTTGAGAGTCCCTTGGACTGCAAGGAGATCCAACCAGTCCATTCTAAAGGAGATCAGCCTGGGATTTCTTTGGAAGGAATGATGCTGAAGCTGAAACTCCAGTACTTTGGCCACCTCATGTGAAGAGTTGACTCATTGGAAAAGACTCTGATGCTGGGAGGAATTGGGGGGCAGGAGGAGAAGGGGACAACAGAGGATGAGGTGGCTGGATGGCATCACCAACTCCATGCACATGAGTTTGAGTGAACTCCAGGAGTTGGTGATGGACAGGGAGGCCTGGCGTGCTGCGATTCCTGGGGTCGCAAAGAGTCGGACACGACTGAGCGACTGAACTGAACTGATTCTTACATATAAGTGTTAAGGTTATTTTAGCCGTTGGAAGACCTTCTGGGGCTCTGCGTGGTCCTCATTTCTTTTGTTCAGATCGTGCTTTATATGGCTCTATAAGAGTTTACAGCTTTCTTCATATAGGTCGTGTGCCTTTCTTTGTGTACTTAAATTTTTTGTTTTGTTTTCTGTCACTGTAGGGAATGCAATAGATCCCCCATTTCTAGAAGCTCATTAGTGAAACAGAAAAAAAATGATGGATTATTCCATATTCTCTCTTCCTGCCTATTCACCAGATTATTTTATTCACACCAGTGGTTTTTATTAGTTTTTCATTCTTCTTTTCCAGTGTTTATGCTGATCCTCTCAGTCTCATCTATATTCATAAGTGGGATGGCTATCTTTCTGTCCCATCTGTTACGAGCTGGTGGGGAGGGGGGATCCCGCCTTTTCCTGTGGGATGGAATAGAGCCGCAGGCAGACTGGTCTCTAGAGGCGGCAGAGGTCTGCTCCTCCTGCAGGCTGCCCCCCAGCCTCCCTCCTCTCCCCTCCTCCAGCCCACAGCCGTCTTTGCTCACCCCTGGCCGGGCACCCTGCAGGCCGAACCAGCTGCTCCCCACCAGCTACTGCTGGCCTCCCGCTCATGGGGGCGGTGTGGTTTGAGGAGCCGGGGAGGCCTTTGGCTGATGGCCCCTCTCAGCCTGGGGAGTAACTGCTCCGCCCCCAACTTGTAGGTCTGGGGGCGGAGGAGAAGCCCAGTGCTGGGGCCAGTGCCGGCCCACCAAGGAGGGCAGGGGGAGCCAGGCCGGCCCGCTGCTGGGTGCCGGCACCATCAGGGTCCCAGAGACTTCCCAGCAGGGCCCACCTGAAGAGACGACAGCATGTGATGATGCTCTCGGGGGTGAGGGAGGGCAGGCCTCCAGGGGCCGGCACTCAGCACAGAAGCGTCCAGTCCTCCACCTCTCCCCACCCCGGCCCCAGGCCCCGGCCTCCCCGCCACCTTCCTGCGGAGCCTGGGCTCGCACTCTCGGGGAGCTCCCACTCTGGGCACCTGCACCCTGTCCATGGATGCCCCTGACCGCTCCTCCATTCCCTAAAGTTAAGGGAGTGGACGCAAGCGTGCCCCCACCTGGCCGCCTCCGTCCTCCCCTCCCCGCCTGCCTTGGTGCGCTGCGGGGCTCCTCCTCAGTCGGGGGGAGTCGGGGGCCGGGAACGGGAGGGGACGCTTATGTACTTGACACCGGGGTCCTCCCCGGCGCAGGTCAGCAGGTCCCGGGATCGGGTCCGGTGGAGACACGGCGGCCAGCGGCCCAGCACGGAGCTTCCCGAGCCGCCTCCGGGGCCCCGTCCCTGCTCCCCGTGGTGACCCCAGGGCCTCTCGGGGCGGCGGACACGGACTGTCCACCGCGGGCCACCCAGGCCCGGCCCCTGAAGCGCAGAGCCGGTGGCTCGATTTCAGAAGCCCCTTCCTTGTGGACGTGGCCGCTGGAAAGAAGCGCGTGGGCTCTGAGACGGGGGTCTCTGCCGGGCCCAGCTCATCAGGACCAGGAAAGGAGCCGTCTCCCCGGGGCCCCTCCGCCGAACGCGGGGCTGGGTGGGCCGCGAGCCTCGCAGTCCGGTTCCCCACCTTCTCCTGGGGGTGGGCGGGGAGAGCCCACGCTGGAAAGCTCGTCTGTTCCCTTCCTGGCCGGCTTCCGCGCCGCGCACCCCGGTCGGGGTCCCCCAGGTGCCCTCCCTGCTCCATGGATCCCGGCCCTGCCGCCCCGGGCTCCCCTCCTCTGGGGCTCCCCTCCTCTGCCGCCGGTGCGGCCTTTTCTCGGGGTCGCCCCCTCTCCGCTCGGGCCCACCCTCTCCTCACCCGGCCACGCCCACCGCACGGCTTGAACCCATTGGTTGACCACAGGGCGCGCTTGGTGAGCTAGTGGAGCGAAGAGCAGGGGTCCCCCGAGGGTCGATCAGCAAGGCCTGGGGGAACAGCCTGGTAAGCTGGGGCAAACTCGGAGACACGGCCCTCGAAGGGGAGGGAACAGCCTGTGAGAAAGCTCAGAGGGGGAGTGTCCACAGGTCCCACCGGCTTAAAGCAGGCAGGGGGCTGGCCCCGCAGCTCTCCCAAGGGGCTCAGGCGGCTGCTTGACCTGAGGGCCCGCAGAGTCTGTGCTGGGGGCGCCACCCTCTGTGGGGCAGAGACGGCGGCCAGAGCACAGGTCAAGAAGGGGTGAAGAAGGCCAGGCCCCTGCCACCTGCTTACCCAGGGCCCCAGGATCTGGGAGCGGGAGGTGAGCTGCTGTCCTGGGAATGGCTTCAAGGGAGGCCGTGGGCTTGGACCTCAGAGAAGGGGAGGCAGTGGGGGGTTCTGGAGAAAATAGGAGCGGGGGCTCCTCCTCCATGCACTCCCCCTCCCCAGGATGGCCCCCCTCCTGCCGGTCAGACCCTTTAGACCCTGGGGTGCTCATCCTGACCACGTCCACCCTACGCCGTGATGCTGGGGACACTCCAGGGCTGTGGGGTGTCCCCGAAGCAGACCCAGTGAGGACCAGAGTGCACACTGAGAAAGGGGGTGGTGAGGGGGCTGGGGGTGGGAGCCCAGATCCACAGGAGTCTGGGGAGGGAGCTTCCTGGAGGGAGCAAGGCTGCTGGGGGAGTACGGTCAGCCCCTCCAGCCCACGGGTGAGAGCTCCCTGATGCGTCTCCTGAAGCTACTGGGCTAGTAGACTCATCTGTCATTGTCTTAATTTCAGTTATTTTTTTCTTTTCCAGTTATTTTTTTAAAGATTTTTTAATTTATTTATCAGCTTCCCTTATGGCTCAGTTGGTAAAAAATCCTCCTGCAACGCAGGAGACCTAGGTTTGATTCCTGGGTCAGAAAGATCCCCTGGAGAAGGGATAGGTTAATCACTTCAGTATTCTTGGGCTTCCCTTATGACTCAGCTGGTAAAAAATCCATCTGCAATGCAGGAGACCTGGATACCATCCCTGGGTTGGGAAGATCCCCTGGAGAAGGGAAAGGCTACCCACTCCAGTGTTCTAGCCCAGAGAATTCCATGGACTGTATATGTCCATGGGGTCGCAAAGAGCTGGACACGACTGAGTGACTTTCACTTTATTTCTTTTATTTTTGGCTGTGGTGGGTCTTTGTTGCAGTGTGTGGGCTTCTGATTGTGGTGGCTTCCCTTGGCTTCTCTTTGGATCTGGTGACTCGGCGCTAAGGCTTCAGCAGTTTCAGCCCATGGACTTAGTTGCACCACAGCATGTAGGATCTTCCTGGACCAGGGATCGAACTGGTGTCCCTGCATTGCAAGGCAGATTCTTAACCACTGGACAACCAGGGAAGCCCTTTCAGTTATTTTTAATTTTAGATTTCCATCTGATTTTTTTTTTTTAATGGACTCCAGGCCTCTGGTAAAATTCTCCATCTTGTCATTTGTTTCTTGAATGTTCTAATAATAATTATTTACAAAGCCAAGTTGATAGCCCCAATATCTGGATCACCTGTGAGTCTGTTTCTTTCCTTTTCTAAACGCTGTGCCAGGCCTTCGTTGCTGCATGCAAACTCTAATTTGTGGCATGTGGGGTCTCCTTCCCTGGCCAGGGATTGAGCCCAGGCCCTCTGCATTGGAGCGTGGGGTCTTAGGCACTGGGCCATCAGCGAAGTCCTGTTTCTTTTTTCTCTAGATTCTTTCATTCCTTCTTCCTTCCTTCTTTTGTCCCTGTCCCCTGGCAGGCCCTGTGATTAGGGGATGAATGTTGGGCCTGTACAGGATGGGGGTGACATACGTCTCATTGACTGGAGACTCACTTGCAGGGGCCTCAGCTGAAGGCTTGGGTGTTTCCCACAGCTCCCTCTCCTCCATGCCAGGGTTCTGGTTTCTCTCTCCAGTACCACCAGACTGCTAAACATTCAGCTTAGCCTTCTGGGCTTTTAACTGCCATTTTCCACGTCGCTTCTTAGTCCTTCTTCACCCCAAACAGCACGAAGTGAAGTGAAGTTGCTCAGTTGTGTCCGACTCTTTGCAACCCCAAGGACTGTAGCCTACCAGCCTCCTCTGTCCATGGGATTCTTCAGGCAAGAGTGCCGGAGCAGGCTGCCATTTCCTTCTTCAGGGAATCTTCCCGACCCAGGGATCGAACCCAGGTCTCCCACATTGCAGGCAGATGTGTTACTTTCTGAGCCACCAGGGAAGCCACCAAACAGCATAGAAATGGGCAAATACCTCAAGGGGGCAAGAGGCTCTTAGATGGGGTTTCATGCCTGCGTTTCTCTCCCTAGGCCTGTGAGAATGTGAAGAGCTGAGGTGCTGTGTTCTCCTTGGCCTCCAGACACAGCATCTTCCCCAAATCAACAGGCTCCCAAGGGGGAGAGTAGCTGAGAACGTGGCTCATCTCCAGGTGACCCCCTCTGGTGAGGGCCTCAGCCCCTCAAGTCTTGGCTGCCTCGGTTGCTCACCAATGCCTTCAGATAGCTGTGTAACTTTAAAACCTTTCGCCCATACCGTGCGTCATGTGGCAGCCTTAGTTCACTGACCAGCTTCAAACCTGGGCCCCTGCATTGGCAGTGTGCAGTCTTCATCACTAGGCTGCCAGGCAAGTCTCCAGCTGTGTATTTTTAAATGTGGCTTTTAAAGTTGCTTTTGATGCAAAGTTTTGTCTGATGTTTGCTATTCATCATAGTTGGAAGCATGATTAAAAATAAAATGGTCTTATAAACCATAATGAGTGCTATGGATTTGCTTGGTATATGGTCAGAATAATCTACTGGATGACTTAATTGATTTAGAAATCATCGGGGCTTCCCAGGTGGCTCAGTGGTAAAGAGTCCGTCTGCCAATGAAGGAGACACGGGTTCAGTTCCTGGTCTGGTAAGATCCCACATGCCACGGAGCCGTTACGCCCATGCACCGCAGCTACAGAGCCTATGCTCTAGAGCCTGGGAGCCGTTACTGCCAGTAAGGGAGTTACGAAAGCCTGAGCCCACAGGCCACGACTGCTGGGGCCTGAGTGCCCTGGAGCCTGTGCCCGGCAACAGAAGAAGCCACAGCAATGAGAAGCCCTCACACCGCAGCTAGAGCGAAGCCCGAGCAGCAGCGAGGACCCCTACAGCCATAAATAAATAAAATAAAAGTTTTAAAAATTGTCAAAATTATGTGTGTGTGTTTTAAATTTTATAACAAAAATAAGAGAAATCAGGTTGCATTTATTTTAGTAAGAACCACATTAAGAAAACATATCAAGATAGAGTATGTATTTTTCTTTTCTTTTCCTGCTCATGAAATCTGACACTAGAAAGCACAAGAAACTTAAGCCTGTGTGACTCCCCTGGTGAGCGGTTTCTGCGTGGGAATTGTACACCTAACTTAGCCAGTTCTTCTTTAGAGGAACTAAAGAGCCTCTGGATGAAGGTCAAAGAGGAGAGTGAAAAAGCTGGCTTAAAACTCAACATTAAAAACACTAAGATTATGGCATCTAGTCCCATCACTTCATGGCAAATAGATGGGGAAAATATAGAAAGAGTCAGATTTTATTTTCTTGGGTTCCAAAATCACGGAGGACAATGACTGCAGTCACAAAATTGCTCCTTGGAAGGGAAGCCACGATGAACCTAGACAGTGTATTAAAAAGCAGAGACGTCACTTTGCTGACAAATGTCTGTATAGTCAAAGCTATGGTTTTTCCAGTGGTCGTGTACGGATGTGAGATTTGGACTGTAAAGAAGTCTGAGCGCCGAAGAATTGATGCTTTTGAACTGTGGTGCTGGAGAAGACTCTTGAGAGTCCCTTGGACTGCAAGGAGATCCAACCAGTCAATCCTAAAGGAGATCAGTCCTGAGTATTCATTGGAAGGACTGATGCTGAAGCTGAGGCTCAAATACTTTGGCCACCTGATGTCAAGAGCTGACTCATTGGAAAACACCCTGATGCTGGGAAGGATTGGGGGCAGGAGGAGAAGGGGGCGACAGAGGATGAGATGGTTGGATGGCATCACTGACTCAATGGACCTTTGAGCAAACTCAAGGACATAGTGAAGAACAGGGAAGCCTGGAGTTCGTGGGGTCACAAAGAGTTGAACGTGACTTAGTGACTGAACAATAACAGCGACTGAGCCAGAGTCCTGTTCTAGAATCGTCGGGAAGCCCGGCATCTCCAGTGAGAGGAAGCCGCGTGCCAGCACGTGCAGCATCTCGCTCCAACACCCGGGAGTGGGCTCATCTGGCCGCTCCCGCCCCAGTGAGGCTGCAGCCACTCTTCTCTACTTGAAGGAATTCTGGTTTCTGCTTATGTGACTCGGGTCCAGGTTGAGACCGTAAGGCCCTGGAACAGTTCACTACTTTCTTGTTTGAGCCATCAAATCAGAAGAAAGAAGTCTGCATGGTGTACGTATTTGGGATGCAGCAGACACCGAAGCGCATCATGATTCGGGCTGAACTTGTAAAGCAAGGATCTGGACTTGGAGTAGCAAGCAGGCAGGGCTGTGGGTGCTGCCAGGGACGGAGCAGTGTGCACACAGGGCTCCACGGTACTCTGTGGTGTGTAACAATGTCTATAGATGCTGATGTGATGCAGTTCAAAAATGTTGACTTTTAATTAAACTTTTACAAATATTCAAGGAGCACATGTGCATGAGTTAAAATACACAAATGAAGTAAGTGTCCGGAGTTAAAAAAAAAAAATTTAGTCTTTGGTTAGGGCAAGGATTAAAAAAATTTTTTTTAATTTATTTGGCTGTTCTGGGTCTTAGTTGCTGCACGGGGGATATTCAGTTGCAGCATGCAAACTCTTACTTGCAACACGTAGGTTGAATAATTAAGACTCTTCGCTCCCAATGCAGGGGGCCTGTGTTCCATCCCTGGTCAGGGAACTAGAATCCCACAAGTCGAGTGGGCAAAAGGAAAAGAACAACACGTTTATTCTGGGTCCAGTTCAGCAGCAGTGACAGGGGTCTGGACTGGCCTTGCTGCTCAGCTCCTGGTCTTCTCCTCTTGGTCATATGGCTGCCGCAGCTCCAAGCGTCACATCCTCAGCCAGCAAAGGCAGTGTGCAGACGGCAGTGTCTTACCTCACCCCATCTCTTCCATGGGAGGGAGGTTCAGCATTCCCAGAAGCACCCTTCCCCACCCTCTGATCAAAAGCAGAAGCCCCGTCACTTGTCAAATACTGGGCATGTGCCCACTCCCAGCGCTGGCCCATCCTCTGGGGGATCAAGAACTCTGCACCAGGGGTGAAAGCACCTGGGTCTGCTGGCAGGAAGCAGGCGGGAGGTTTCCAGGCAGAGTCACTGAGGCGGAGGGCGGAGGCGGCACTGCAGACCGGAGCTAAGCCCTTCCCGTGCCCTGGGCTTCCTGCGGTGACCCTAGGTGGGAGGAGGCAGTCCTGCAGCCCTTCCTCACCCGCCTTGTCTGTAACGGATCTGCAGGGTTATGTGGGGGCACATGAGAACCTAGACCCCGAGACAGAGCTATAGGATTATGGGGGCTGGGTGGGGGCGGTGCATGAGAGCCTGGACCCAAGCAGAGGTGGGCTCTGCCCACCAGCCAAAGGGTGTGAGCAGACACCCAGGGCTCCCTGAACTGGGCCTGCTCCTAGGTCCTGCCCTGTCCCAGAGCACAAGAGGGCCACCCTCAGGCCCCTGGCTAGGGCGTGAATGGGGAGGGGACGGGTGGGGGAGGGAGCACGCATCTGGTGGGGCGTGGCTGCTGCCCTGCCCACCCTTGGGTTCCCTTTGTAAGAGTGATTTCTGTGGGGCGTTTAGGCAGACACCCCTTCAGCAGGGAGGCTCAGGGGTCACAGGGACCCAGCGGCCAGCAGTCCCTCCCGCCTGCCCTCAGGTTTAAGGGTGCAGGGGCTAATGCCTGGCCTGCCACACCCAGCATCTGCTGCTCCCAGGCCAGGCCCAGCGCGACGGAGCCGGGGGGGGGGGGGGGGGGCCCTCCCCCTCAGTGGAGGGGTGCCCCTTCAGCTGGGGTCTCAGCTGGGCTGAATAATTAAGCAGGGACACCCTGTGGCCCAGGCTTTAGGACCGACCTTCCTGCCGTCTGCGGGTAATTAGGATAATTACCGCAGCTCAGACAGGGGGCCAGCAGACCTGGGAGAAAGGCCAGGGGCCTCTCCGCCTCTGACCCAGCTGCCCTGCCTGCTCTCAGCCTTGTCCAGGCCTGCGGGCTGTCCCTGTTGGCCTTGGGCGGGGCAGGTCCACACAGGCCTGGACAGACACGCAGGGAACACAGAGGGGGATGCCGGCCCCTTGGGAAGGCCCTGCTCCTGGCTGCAGCTGACCTTTGGCTCCAGTCTGAGGCCGCAAGGCCGGACAGACTCCCAGAAGGGGCCTGGGCCTGGGGCTTCACTTCTGGGTCAGGGGTTACCGCAGCCCTGAGGCTTCTTTCTCATTTCACAGCAAATGCCTGTGAAACCAGGGGCTGTGTGTGAATGTCCAAATGCAAAGGGCGCCACTCCCAGACCCCCGACCCCCGAGGACAGGGCAGACCCTCAGGTTGTCTGAGTTCTGCCAGAGAGCCCCGGCCTACATCGCGGGGAGCAGGGCGTGGGGCTCAGGAGGGGCCCTGACCGGAGGGTGGCTCTAGGCCCAGCCCCCCACCATGCTGCCGAGTCCAGGCTTCAGAGGGCAGCAGGCCCCCGGGACTGGGAAGGGTGGGGAGGCCTCTGTCCCAGCGTTTATCTCTCCTCTGCATCCCTGGGACCCACTCCCATCCCCAAAGGTGTCTGCAGGCTCTGCCTTAGGCCCCGCCTCAGGCCCCAGGGACCACCTCAGACCCTACCTGGCCCTGGAGCCAAGGGTCCACAGGGCATGCTGGCCTGCCACATTCTGCAGGGACCCTCCCCCTCCTGACTATCGTGTCCGACTCTTTAGGACCCTGTGGACTGTAGCCCGCCTCCCAGGCTCCTCTGTCTGTGGGACTCTCCAGGCAAGAGTACTGAGCAGGTTGCAATGTCCTCCTCCAGGGGGTCTTCCCGCCCCAGGGATCAAACCTGGGTCTCCTGCGCCTTCTGCATTGCACGCAGATTCTTTTCCGATGAGCCACTCACTACCCCCTAAGGAAAGCAGCACATCTTGTCGTTGTTAATACCGCTTCCTGGTTTAAAAAATTCTGGCAGAACCAAGGGCAAATGGTGGGTACCCAGTGACCTGGCGGTGTAGAGGGACAACAGGGCTGTGGGTTTGCTGCGGACGGTGAGGAGCTGGCTCAGCGCTTGCCCAGGAGCCGCTGCATGTGCCCACAGCTGCCCGACGTCCCTCACTGGTGCCCTTCGATGGACCTAGGCCGAGATTTTCTAGCTCTGCTTCAGATGCAAGGCAGTGACGGCTGCGTGCACACGTGTGAATATTCCTGCAGGACAGGTTCTGGGAAGCAGATGGGCTGGCTGCCCAGGGGGCTTTTGTTAGGTGAGGGGCACTGTCTCCCTGCCTCCAACCTCAGACTAGTTGGCGGTTCATTTCCCCACCACTCCTGTCCTGTCCTACTTCAAAGCCTCTGGTGTTTGAAGGTCATATAGGCTTGCAGTTCTCTGATTCTGGGCGAAGTTAAGCATCTTCCAGCCAACAGCCACATGGGTATCCTTTGGCATACATCGGGGCTGCTTGCCCAACTTACCAGCAAGACGCTCACTCACAGGACCCTCTGCTGGGGAGCCTGCCCCTGTTTGGGGTATGAGTTAGCAACAACCTTTTCCCAGTATGTGGCATATCCTTTAACTTAGAAGATTATATCTATGTAAAACTTTCTAATTTGTAATTTAAATTTATCAAAAAAAATTTTAAGACTTCTGTTCTGTCGTGCTGGGCGAAGTCTTTCTCATCATGAGACGATTAAATGTCTCCTTTGTCTTCTTCAAATGTTTTGTGGGTTTGTTTTTGGTACTTATCTTTCTGGTCCATACGGAATTTATTTTGGAGTAAGATAGGAGTCCAATGTCTTGTTTCTTTCTGATGGCCTCTCAGTTGTCCCAACACTCTTTATTAAAGAATACCCTTTTCTTCGCAGACTTTAAATGCCAAATAATCATATGCTGGGGTTTCCCCGATGGTTCAGCGGGTGAAGAACCCGCCTGCAATGCAGGAGACACAGGAGACTCAGGCCCGATCCCTGGATCGGGAAGATCCCCTAGAGAAGGAAGTGGCATCCACTCCAGTATTCCTGCCTGGGAAATCCCATGGACGGAGGAGCCTGGTGGGCTGCAGTCCAGTAGGTAGCGAAAAGCCAGACATGACTGAGTGACTAAGCACACGATTGAACGCTAAATTAGACCTCTCATCTGTGTATCCAGTCAACCATCTATGACAGAATGTTCTGGTTGGTTCTGTGACAGGTTCTACCCTCTGGCAGGACTGGAGTCTTTTTTTTAGAATTATATAGGCTATTGTTTTGGGAAGTCTTTTTTTTTTTTTTTTTTTTTACAAATTGTGGTAAAACACATTAAAAAACATGAACTTTATTATAAATTTTTTTTTTTGTCACTGCAACCATTTTTAAGGTACAGTTCAGGGGCATTAAGTACATTCGTGTTGTCGTGCAACCACCGTCACCATCTACTTCCTGAACTTTTTCACCTTCCTTCCTGAATCTGAAACTGTCTCCATTAAACATTCCCGCCTCATCCTACCCCTCCCGCACCCAGCAATCACCATTCTACCTTCTGTCTCTAAGAATCTGATTACTCCAGGGACCTTGTAGAAGTGGAATCATAAAGAGTTTGCTTTTTGTGACTGGCTTAATTCACTTTGTATAAAGTCCTCAAGGCTCATCCATGTGCCTTTTAAAGGCTGAATAATATTCCATTGTACGGATGGACCACATTTCGCTTATCCATTTGGGATGCAGCCATCTTTGGGCTATTGTAAATAAAGTTGCTATGAACACAGGTGTACAAATACCTATTTGAGTCTCTGCTTTCAACTCTTTCAGGCATATATTCAGAAGTGGAATAGCTGGATTGTATGGGAGTTCTATCTATATAGAAGGAACACCATCTTGCATTTCCACCAACAGGGCATAGGGTTCCAATTCTCCACAGACATCCTCCCCAACACTGATTGTTATTATTTTCTAACAGTAGTCATCGTAACAGGTGTGAAGTGGTATCTCCTTCTGGTGTGGATTTGCATCTCCCTTGGAAGGAAAGTTATGACCAACCTCGACAGCATGTTAAAAAGCAGAGACATTACTTTGCCAACAAAGGTCTGTCCAGTCAAGGCTATGGTTTTTCCAGTGGTCATGTATGGATGTGAGAGTTGGACTGTGAAGAAAGCTGAGGGCTGAAGAATTGATGCTTTTGAACTGTGGTGTTGGAGAAGACTCTTGAGAGTCCCTTGGACTGCAAGGAGGTCCAATCAGTCAATCCTAAAGGAGATCAGTCCTGGGTGTTCTTTGGAAGGACTGATGCTGAAGCTGAAACTCCAATACTTTGGCCACCTGATGCGAAGAGCTGTCTCATTTGAACAGACCCTGATGCTGGGAAAGACTGAGGGCAGGAGGAGACGGGGATGACAGAGGATGAGATGGTTGGATAGCATCACTGACTCGATGGACATGGGTTTGGGTGGGCTCCGGGAGTTGTTGATGGACAGGGAGGCCTGGCATGCTGTGGTTCATGGGGTCGCAAAGAATCGGACACGACTGAGCTACTGAACTGAACTGAATGACTAACGGTATTGAGCATCTTTCTATGTGCTTGTCGGCCATTTAGGTATCTTCTTTGGAGACGTGTCTATTCAAGTTCTTTCGGGCTAATTATTCTCGTATCTTTATTTTTCTCATGGACTTCAAGATTGGTTCACATAATTATTAGAAGAAAAAAAAAAAAGTCCTACAGCTGCTAAGGTTGTGTCCGGGGTATAGGCCGCCTTGGGGGGACTATCGCCTCACCCTCCTCGGGTTTCCTCTCCACTGCAGCTTCCTGGCTAGTCTACTTGCTTTTCCCACCCTCACCCTATGGCTCCAGGTACTGCCCACACTTTAGGATGCCTCCAGGTTCTGTCCTTAATCCCAAACGCTCCTGGACAGCTCCCCTGAGTGTCCTTAGGTCTCTCCACCATTCCATGTCAAACTCAGCAGCTGACCCTGCACACATGCTCTCCTGGCCTGTTCACCTGGGTCCGGCGACAGCAGGCGGTCCAGGAGACCACCGGGCATCCTCGTTGCCCCCTCTCTTCCTCCCCTTAGAAGAAATCAGGGTTCTGGCCGGAGAAAGATGCAAAAAGAAAAAAGGACTTTTATAAAGGTCCACCCACCAAGGTGCGGGTAAGGGGGAGGTGAACCCAACAAGGTGGTGAAGACCCAGGTAGGGGCTGGTCCCAGAGCCCTCAGTTCAGTTCAGCCACTCAGTCATGTCTGACTCTGCAACCCCATGGACTGCAGCATGCCAGGCTCCCCTGTCCATCACCAACTCCCGGGGCTTGCTCAAACTCATGTCCCTCGAGTTGAATACCATCCAACCATCTCATCCTCTGTCGTTCCCTTTTCCTCCTGCCTTCAATCTTCCCCAGCACCAGGGTCTTTTCTAACGAATCAGCTTCACATCAGGTGGCCAAATTATTGGAGCTTCAGCATCAGTCCTTCCAATAAATATTCAGGACTGGTTTCCTTTAGGATTGACTGGTTAGATCTCCTTGCAGTCCAAGGGACTCTCAAGAGTCTTCTCCAACACCACAGTTCAAAAGCATTAATTCTTTTTCTTTATTGGAGAAGGAAATGGCAACCCACTCCAGTGTTCTTGCCTTGAGAATCCCAGGGACAGGGGAGGCTGGTGGGCTGCCGTCTATGGGGTCGCACAGAGTCGGACACGACTGAAGCGACTTAGCAGCAGCAGCCTTCTTTATGCTCCAACTCTCACATCCGTACATGACTACTGGAAAAACCATAGCTTTGACTATATGGACTTTTGTTAGCAAAGCAATGTCTGCTTTTTAATATGCTCTCTAGGTTGGTCATAGCTTTTCTTCCAAGGAGCAAGTGTCTTTTAATTTCATGGCTGCAATCACCATCTGCAGTGATTTTGGAGCCCCCCAGAATAAAGTCTGTCACTGTTTCCATTGTTTCCCCATCTATTTGCCATGAAGTGATGGGACCAGATGCTATGATCTTATCTTGGTTTTTTAAATATTAAGTTTTAACATTTTCCATCCATTTTTTCACTCTCCTCTTTCACTTTATCAAGAGGCTCTTCTTCGCTTTCTGCCATTAGGGTAGTGTCATCTGCAAATCTGAGGTTATTGATATTTCTCCCGGCAATCTTGATTCCAGCTTGTGCTTCATGCAGCCCGGCGTTTTTCATGATGTACTCTGCATATAAGTTAAATAAGCAGGGTAACAATATACAGCCTTGATATACTCCTTTCCTGATTTGGAACCAGTCTGTTCCATGTCCAGTTCTAACTGTTGCCTCCTAACCTGCATACGTCCTGAGATTTCTCAGGAGGCAGGTCGGGTGGTCTGGTATTCCTATCTCTTTCAGAATTTTCCACAGTTTGTTGTGAGCCACACAGTCAAAGGCTTTGGCGTAGTCAATAAAGCAGAAGTAGATGTTTTTCTGGAACTTTCTTGCTTTCTCCATGATCCAACAGATGTTGGCAATTTGACCTCTGGTTCCTCTGCCTTTTCTGAATCCAGCTTGAACTTCTGGAAGTTCACAGTTCACGTACTGTTGAAGGCTGCCTAGCTTGGCAAATTTTGAGCATTACTTTGCTAGCGTGTGAGACGAGTGTAGTTGTGTGGTAGTTTGAACATTGTTTGGCATTGCCTTTCTTTGGGATTGGAATGAAAACAACTGACCTTTCCCAGAGCCCTAAGAGGGTACAAAGGGCCTCAGGGCAGGTCCTGGGGCCTCAGAGAGAAGACAGGTGTGTGCCCAGCCACGAGGAAACTGGGGAAATTCTTCAGCTTCTGGGCTGGAGTCCAAACTCACCGGAAGCCAGGGGAGAGTGGGGGATGGGGTCACCGTCGCTGTCCCAGAGCACAGGGCGGGGAGGAGGGAGGAAGGAGGGCCTAGGGGCAAACCCAGAACACCCAGCCCAGTCCTCTGCCCACCTCTTCTCTTCCAGGGCTAGGACTGGACACTTGACCGCTTACCCGTCCCCGACCCCCAGTCTTGTTCTCGCAACCACGCTCTTCTTCGGGAGCCGCAGCTCCCGGAAACCCTCATCTGATCAGGTCTCAGCTAGCATCAAGCACTCCCTGGGCGCCACTCTGTCCTTGGGATGAAGCCCAAGCTCCCCGATCACCTGGCCACAGGTCCTTCCCCTGCCCGCTTGGACCCCTCAAGTCCCCTCGCAGCGCGAGCTCCCTTCTTCTGCTGAGCCGTGCACAGGTGGGGCCGCCCACCGCCGGGCGCACTGCTGGGACCCTCCTCGCCCTTCCCTCTGCAGGTGCGTTTCCCCTAGAGCTGCCGTGGCGCTCCCTTCTGTACCGTAGCGACAGGTCAGGGCCTGGCTCTGTCAGGGGCCAGAGACCGTGGGACGGGACGGGGCGGGCCCCGGAGCTCCGGGTGTGCCGAGCAGGGGGCCCCGGTCGCCCCCACGAACCCTCCGCGGCTCCGGCCGCCCAGGCCCTGAAGCCCAGCTCCCAGGGCTTCCCTCGCTCTGGCCGCGCGCCTGCTCCCTCGGCCCAGGCCTGCCCAGACCGTGAAGGCGAGAACGCCTACGGGCCGAACCTCACTGCGGCGTCTGCCCCCGCCGTTAATCCCTCTCCGCCTGGAGCTCCTGGGACACCGGACACCTCTGTGGTAGCGCCCAGCGCGGGGCGAGCGGCCCGGGGGCACTCTCTCCCGGACCCCGTGCCCCGCCCCGGGGGGGACGGAGGAGGCGCCCGCGACCCGCCGGCCCCCGGCCCTCCGAGAGAACGCCTGGGGTTGGGCGCGGGAGGCTCGCGAGGATGGGGCGCGCCCTGGGGCTCCCCACCTCCTCCTTCGCCCTCCAGCCCTCACTGGGTCGGGCGGGGCCGAAGGTGAGCGGCCGGGGGTGCGGCTCGAGCTTCGGGCTCCCGGAGCTGGGTTAAGCGTTAACCGCGCGCGGGCTCGGAGCCAGGACGTGGGGCGGCTGCGGGCACCGGGTTGCGCCCGGTACGCAGGGGCGGGTCCCTGAGGCGAGGCGGGGCGCAGAGCCGGAGGGGAGGGGTCTGGGAGCCCAAGGGGGCTGGGGGAGAGGCGGCCGGCCCGGGAGGCGGAGGCGGGGCGGGCGCGGGCGCGGGGTCCGCGCGCACCTGGCGCCCCGGGCCGCCCCGACCTGGATTTCCGGGGGGCGGAGGCGGGGCCGGGGGCGGGCCGGGGCGGGGCGCCCGCGGACGTCAGGGACCCGCCGCCGAAGCCCGGCGCCGCTCCGCCCGTGGGCTCGCCGGGCTGCCGCGAGCGTGCGGGCCGCGCCGGGCATGTCCTAGGCGGCGGCCCCGCCCAGCGCTCGGCCGGCCGGGCGGGAGGGCCGGGGCCGAGCCGGGACGGAGCCGGGGCTGAACCGCAGGTAAGACGCGCCGATCTGCGCCCGCGGCGGCCGGGCCTCCCCTCGCGCGCACCTGCGCGCCTCCGGGGCCGCGTGGGCGGCGGGCAGGGGGCCGAGGTGAGGGGTCCAGTGGGCCGGACAAAGGCGCGAGGGTGGGGGCTGCCGACGCACCTGGCCGGGCCGGTCCCCGCCGCCGCGGAGGCGGCCCGGGTCTGCGCCGGGCCGGGAGGGGCCGCCGAGCGCGCGTGTGCGCGGCCTGGAGAGAGGGGTCCCCACCCAGGCACCGGCTGGGCCCCGGCCGTCCGCGGCGGGCGCTGATTCAGAGCCGGCGCCGCCCCCTCCCCCTCCGGGCCCAGCGCTCCCGCCGGCCGCCTCCCGGCCTGGCCTCATCTCCACGGCCCCTCCCTCCACCTTCCTCCTCCTCTCTGTCTCCTCGTTTCCCTTCCCCGCCGCCGCCGCCGCCTCTCCGCCGTCCCTGCCTCCTCTCCCGGCCCGGCCCCGGCCTCGGTTCCGTCTGTCCCTTCCAGCCGCCCGCCGCCGCCGCCGCCGCTCCCAGCCCTTCCCAGCCCCTGCCCCGGGCGACTCCTCCTCCCCGCACCCCTGGGCGGGTGGCCCTTCTGGCTGGGGCGGCCGAGGGGACAAGTTTGGGGTGTTTATTATTCTCCCTCCTAGCAACGATGGCCAGCCCAGCTCCGAACCGGCCGCAGGCTGCTGAGGAGCGTCCACCACTCCAGGCCCGGGCCTTTTTGGGATGGGCTGGCAGTGGCAGGGGCGGCCTGGCTCGGCCACAGCCGCATCACCGGGCTCTGGGGGTTTGGCCTCCCTTTGCCAGCAGAGGCTGTGGCCTTCTGTGGGTGGGGTCTCCGTTCCCAACTGCTGATGGGGACCTAGTAGCAGGTGACGGCAGAGGGAGGGAGCTGGGCGGGGTGGGGGCTGGGAAGCACCGTGATGGGGCGGGCATGCCCCAGGGCTGCAGGGGCTTGGAGGTCCCCACCCCCCGGCCTCCAGGGGCGGCCCCTCCGGCTGGACCTTGAGGAAGGGCAGGGGTCCCAGCATGAGGGGCTCTGGCCGGCCGGGCCTTCTTCCGGGTGGATTTCGTGTGTCTTCCCACGTGCTTGCCGAGGTGGCACGGGGTATGGGGATGCCATGGATTACACGCTCACTTGGGCCTTCACCGATGGTGGAGACCTGGCTCTCAGGAGCCTCAGGCAGAGCTCCGGTGTGGGCGTTGCAGGGAGGAGGCCTGGGGGTGCTCCCCCAGGGTGCCAGCACCTTCCTGTCTCTTCCTGGTTAGTGTCTCACCTCTCACCTAGTCCCCACTGCACAGAGTGAGTCAGGTCAGGGGCCTGGGGCCTCCAGGGCTGGCCTCACAGGTGTGCGACATGTGCTCAGACCCTGAGCCGGGTGTAGCCGTCTGCTCTTCCTGTCCTGAGCTCCTGCGTGACTTTGGAACAGGCCTGCTGCATTTCATCCTGGACTTAGCACCAGGGTGACAGCAAGTCCTGGGCCTCCTGGGCGTCTGCTCTGCTCCTGGGCCAGCCACTGGACTCCCAGGCACGCGTGACCCAGCATCTGGGCCCTGGCCCGTCCCTCTGCCTGCAGCCCAGCCCCAGGGGCTCGCGTGCCCACTTCCCCACCCCCCGCCTTGGATGGACCTCTGCCCCCAGCGCTGCCAGCCGCCCCTGTTTCTCTGTGTTGCTGGCACCTTTGCTCAAGCTGCTCCTCTCCTTGGCGCCTGCCAACCGGCTGGAAGGAAGCCCCGCGATGCAGGGACAGTGTGCGGCTCCCAGAGCCCAGGATGGCGCCTGTGTGTGTGCATGCCTGCTCCAGGAGCGTGGCCCGGGAGCTTGTGGGCGGTGCTCCGAGTGTGTTTGGAAGCTGTGTGCACACGTGTGTGGCATGGGTGTGTCTGTGAACTTGTGCTGGTGGTGACACGTCTCTGGGCAACGGGCATGGGTCCCACCACCCCCTGACCACATCTGCCCCCAGGACCTTGGGCACCACAGCACCACCTCCCTCCTGGGCTCTGGCACGCAGACAGAGAAGAGGGTACACATGGGGCCAGAGCATAAGGGGGGAACCTTAGCCTGGGAGGGGGTCCATGGAGGACAGGCACAGTCCGGGAGGGGCTGGCCTGGGTCGCAGTGGTGGCTCCGTGAAGGTGCTTGAGGCCCAGTAGGGCAGGCTCTGCGCAGGCCTTCAGGGTGCCCAGGGGCCAGGGCCCAGGCAGGGGGACCCCTCTCTGATGACTCCTCCCACCCCCAGGGCCGGACGGGCCTCATGAGCGCCAAGATGAGCGTCACCTCGTGGTTCCTGGTGAGCAGCAGCGGCACCCGCCACCGGCTCCCCCGAGAGCTCATCTTCGTGGGGCGAGACGAGTGTGAGCTCATGCTGCAGGTGAGTGTGGGCACCCACGCCGGCCGAGGCGGGGGGCCCCCCGGGGAGGAGGCCTGGGCCTCCGCCTGGGCCCTGGACCCACAGTGGGCCCGTGGGTCTCGGGTGGGCTGTGTGCTCAGGGGTGAGGGGCCTGGGCCTCTTCCGATGGGAGGTCCTGATGCCGTCGGACTCTGAAGGCGTCAAGCCCGCCTTTGCAAGGCGCCTGAGAGCGGATCTGAGCACATCCTCGTCGCCCAGGGGCCCCAGCTGGGCTGGGAATCAGGGGCTACAGGGCCGGCTCTGACCAGGGGAAGCCCAGTGCCCCCGGGGGGGGCTGGAGAGGCTGGCAGGGCACCAAGGGCCAGGACGCCAGGCGCTCGGCAATCAGGAATTTCCGTCTGGCTCTAGTTTGCGTTGCGCTGACCTTGGCTCCTGAGTCTGGCTCCCAGGATCAGGGAGGGCAGGGCGGGGGGGCCGGAGACCTGATCTGTAGGGTCCACAGGGTTCCCCCACCCTAATGGTTGTCACCAAGTCGGGCTCCCCGCGGCCCCGAGCCCTCCCCGGCATGGGGCCTGGGCCCCTGTCCCCAAGGCCGCCAAGCTCCACAGGTCCCACCGTGGGACTCTCAGGAGGTGTCAGTGGGCTGCACCGCCCGGTCCAACCAGGGGCCCACTTAGGACCAGGTGAGACCCTGTGCTGCGTGCTGCCTCCTCTCTCCCTGGGATTCGTGAGGCTTTGGGCTGCAGCTGAGGATCCCAGCCAAGTGTGTGTCCACTCGGGCAGCAAGTGCAAGGCCTGTGCATGTCCAGACACCCTGGCTTCTCTAATGATTTGCCCGCCTCCAGACCCAGCAGGACCCTGACTTGCTGCCTTTGCTTGTTCGGTCTTTTCAGTATCTCTGGTCTCGAGTAGCCTCTCCCTTTTCCTCTTCGCATCTTGCCTTTGGAAGTTGCCTTTGGAAGGCTCTGTGCAGGCCTGGGCAGGTGTTTTCTGTAGAGGGCCGGGTTCACGGTTGAGGCTTTGCGGGTCCCATGCCTCCATCACAGCCCCTCGCCTTTGCTGTTGACATGAAGCCCTGTGCTCAGTCCAGCGGGCGCCAGTCAGACTTTGCTGTGGACGGTGAAATGTCCATTTCGTATTATCTTCACCTGTCCTGAAAGAGTCTTTTTTTTTGACCGTGGGAAATGGAAAGACTGTGTCTCAGGCCCACATAAAACAAGCAGAGGCCGTAGAGTGTGCCTCCGGGGATGGCTGACGCGAGGCCTGGATGTGGCTGGTGGCTCCCTGCTGGCGTGTGACATGACCCCTGTTGTCTGTCAGTTGGTGAGAGATCTAAGGGGTCGCTGCCTTTGGCCCTGATCCCTGGCAGGGGGTTGTGTGTTCCCTGCTGTGACCGAGTGTGTGGCCCCCTGGGGTGGCCAGGAGGGCCTCTGGCAGGGGGCCCTGCAGGGGCCTGGGGGTGCTAGGGGCCGGCACGCTTGCTCCTCTCCCCCTGTCCGGCCCTGTCCCCGCACCAGGCCCTCACTCTGCTTGCTTCTTTTCCCCAGCGTTGGAGGAGACACTCCTGGTGCAGTGGGGGCTGGGCACTCAGAGTGAGTCTGGGGTCCGACTCCTAGTTTCTGGGCTAGTTGGTGGTCGAGCCCTGAGCAGGGTGCAGGGCCAGGCCAGCTTCATGCTGGGCCAGCTCCTGGCCTGGGGGCACCCTCGTTTCTGCCCTTGGCTGTCCTGGGCGGTGTGGCCGTGTGTCTGTCACACAAGGAAACTGAGGCTCCAGGTGGTTGTGTAGCTGGAGAGTGAAGTGGGAACGCCGCCCGCTCCACCCACTGGCCCCTTACTCAGGACGCCCCACGCCCTTGTCTCCTGGGCTGTGCGGTCCTGCTGGCCCCCTTCACCCGCAAGCCCAGAGCCCCTGCTAGGGAGTTCCTAGCGGCACACCGCTGCCTGACCTCAGTCCCCCCACCCCCACTGCCCAGCCCGAGTCCCCCCCAGTGCCCGGCCTCAGTTGCCCCATCCTGATGGGATTCCCTTTGGCTTTTCCCCGGGGGCAGCTCCAGGCCTCCTGGCCTCCTGGCTCCTGCCTGGCGGCCCCTGTGGCTCCCCCTCAGCCTGGGCTCTGAGCGCACGAGGCCTCTCCCTGGAGGCCCTGTCCACACCCACAGCCTCGGTCCCCAGCTCTGCTCATGTGATGCATACGGTGGCTCTCGCTGCCCTGTCCCCAGCCCCCTGAGTCCCCAGCTCCTGGGTGTCTCAGGCAGCTCTGGCCTGCTGCCGCTGAACAGACCCCTTATCCTCTGACCCGCCGGGTGTCCAGGGCAAACCCCGACATCCCTCTCCCCACCTTGCGCCTCGGGCGTCCCTGAGTGCCGCTCCTACCCCCAACTGTGCGGCCTCTGTGGGGCCCCGCCTGTCCCCACCTGCCCCAGCTCTCTGGCACCCCCGTGCCTGTCCCAGCCCCTCCACTCAGCTGCCCTCTCCCGTCCCATCCTCACCCTCTTCCAGCTGCGTTTTCCTGGAGCACCCAGGCCTGCCCTCTGCGTCCATTCCCACATTTGTGATGGTCACTGACCCTACGCTGGAGCCTGGGGTCCCCATGGCAGGGCTGGGCCTGCCACAGACATGTGGGAGGAGACAGATGACCCCCCAGGAGACAGACAGAAGGTGGCACTGGGGTTGGGACAGGGGTTGTGACATGATGAGAGCTGAGGAGCGGGAGCCTGAGGGTGCTGCTGGAGACGGGGGGTCCTCTCGGGGGACAGAGGAAGGAATGAGGGGAATGAGGGGAAGGCTGGGGAGCAGGGGGCTGCCCCGAGGCTGTGCTGCCATCCAGGCAGGGGCCTCGGTGGGGGGGGGCCTGGGCGGGGGCGCTGTGTCCCAGCCTGGCCTCGGTGCCCCCAGACTCTCCAACTGGTCCCCCACGCACCTCAGGGCATGGCTCCCAGGCTGAGCCTGGCTCCCCTTGGGCCTGAGAAGGGATGAGAGTGGGGACCCGGGCCCAGGCCTCCTGCTGTGGCTGCTGCACCCGTGGCCCGGGCTCTGGTGCAGGGCATGTGTCATTACGTGTGCACACACGTGTACACACGCAGACGTGTAGGTGCACCCACGCGTGTGTTGAATGTGCCTGTGTGTGAGAGAGCGCCTGTGTGTGTTTGTGGCGAGAGGGCCTCTCCACTTCCGCCCGTTCACCCCTTGGGAGGGTGTCAGCTGGGCTCCGTCCGCTCCCGTCCTTACCCAGAGACCCGGCCCGGGAGCCCCTGCGCACACACACCCCACACAGGCAGGCCGTGGGTGCTGTGGCCCAGCTGGGTGGTGCTGGGTGTGAGCTGGCAGGAGGGTGTGCCCAGAGCCCAGGGTTTTGGCCACTGCTGGATTCCGGGCAGGGCTTCCACCCATGGAGGGCGTCAGGCCCGAATTTTGGAAGCCCGTCTTTACTCCGTTTTAAAGGGAGTACAATTAGGTTCTCTCCCAAAGGTCCATGTGTCTGGAACTTCTCTAGTCTATTTTGCAGGTCTGTGACCCACCCACTCCACTTGCCATGCCCCCTGCTTTGGGTCCTCTTAAGTCTGAAGTCCCAGACCCCCTCCCCACCTCCTGGGTGGGCCTCCAGCCTCTAAGCTGGCCTCGGTGGGGTGGGGTTGCCTCTGGCCTGGGGCATTGGCCCAGAGGGAGAGGGTTCTGGATGTGGGGCCCCTCCCTGCCTGGGCCCAGGGGGTCCTTGGGGTCCCTGCAGTCTGGGGAGGGGCTGTGGCCCGGGCTGTGCCTGGAGTGGAGGGGCCTGGGAACTGGAAGGGGCAGCCCAGGCTCTGGGTGCAAATGAGGGGGGCTGTGCCAAGTTCCGGGAGCCAGGAGGTGGGTAGGGCGGGGCATCTTGCCAGGAGAGGGAAGGTAGACCGAAGGAGGGGTGGTCCTGGGCAGAGGACCCAGGCCCAGAGTGGGCAGGGCACCTCCAGAGCCTGCACAGCGCTCTGGCCAGCAGGCTGGTGGGGGCACAGTGGGGAGGAGAATGTTCAGGGAGAATGTTTCTCCCTGAAAGCTCAACGGAAGAGGCAGGGTCGGGGCCAGGTTGGGGGCCGTGGGGCTGGACGGGGCTGGGCTGACTGGGGTGCTGACCGGGAAGGCGGGGGCCTGGGGCATGGCCGGAGCAGCTGGGGATCTTGGGTGGCGGCCGTGCCGAGGGAGGCTGAAGGGCCAGGTGGACGAGGAGGAGAAATTGGGTTTGGCCAGGCTGGACTTGACCCACCCAGAAGGCAGCCAGGGGAGGGTACAGGAGGTGGGGTCTGAGGCTCGGAAAGGGAAGAGAGGTGTTCAGGTCAGAAAGGCGGGTCTAGAAGCCCCTCTAGGGGCCACACCTCAGCAAAGGTGGCGGCGAGCCTGAGGGGCAGAGTGCGCTCCTGCTGCCCACCCCTTGGGCCTTGGGCCGGGTGCAGCCCCCTTCCCCCACCCACCCCCCCGCCCAGTCCCATCACGCCCCAGCGTGCAGCCTCCAGCAGCCTCTCCCCAGGCCCACGGTGCTGGGAGGCCTGACGCCCGGCCAGCCAGAGGGCATAAGAGTGCCTGACCCGTGGGGCCTCCCACAGGGGCAATGATGTGCCTGGGAGAGGGCAGGCGAGCCTGAGCGCATGCCTGGAAGCTGCTGGTTCTTGTCTAAGCCACCTGGAGGAGGGGGCGGAGCCCCCCATGTGCCCGCCCCGGCCCCACCCACCACCCCACCAGGCCAAGCCTTGGCAGGGGCTGCCTCGGGGCCCAGTGGGGAGTCCAGTAGGGGACCTGGTGCCTGTGTCTGGGCACAGGCCGCGGCCAGGGTGGCCAGGAGCCGTCTAGCTGCGGGTGCCAACTTTGGCTGAGAAAGTTAGGGCCGGGGCAGAGACCAGGCCTGGGGTGAGGGGCTGCTGCTGCTGCTGCTAAGTCGCTTCAGTCGTATCTGACTCTGTGCGACCCCATAGACGGCAGCCTACTAGGCTCTTCTGTCCCTGGGATTCTCCAGGCAAGAATACTGGAGTGGGTTGCCATTTCCTTCTCCAGTGCATAGAAGTGAAAAGTGCGGGGCTGCTGCTGCTAAGTCACGTCAGTTGTGTCCGACTCTGTGCGACCCCATACACGGCAGCCCACCAGGCTCCCCCGTCCCTGGGATTCTCCAGGCAAGAACACTGGAGTGCGGGGCAGTAGGTCTCAAAGTCAGACTCAGCTCACCTGAGACTCGTTACCTGGGGAGCCAGAGCCTCCTGCCCCCGCGCCGCCCATGTGAGCCCAGGAAGCTCGGTGGTCCTCCCTGGGAAGCCCCCAAGTGGGGGCTGGGGCGCTGTGGCAGGAGGCTCTGCGTCAGGGAGGCCCCAGCTGGCCCCGCGGACTCTGCACCGCCCTTGAAACCCCTGCACCCCCACTCCCTCCAGGGGCCCGAGGCTCTGTGGCAGGATGAGGTGGGGGCCCAGCAACCCACTCGGGGGCCGTCACATAGCAGTGTCGTCAGGCCCAGCCAGCGCCGGCCTCGGCATCCAGGACAGGCCCAGGGCTGTGGCCCCCACGAGCCTGCCCACTGAAGTCTCCTTTCCAGGTCCTGCCTTGGTGCCCCTGCCAAGCTGCGTGACCTTGGATGCGGGCAGGGCTGAGCCGGAGCCCACGTCCGCCTCTCCCTCATGTGCTCCCGTCTCCGGGTAGGGAGGAGGCCCAGCCCTGGGAGCTCCCGTCCTGGGGGCGGGGGCTGGAGCCTCCCCTGGAAACTGGTCGTTTCTGGATGATGCTGGAGGGGCTGGGTGGGCAGAGCCTCAGAGAAGTGGCTCCCAGTGGTGGTCGCTGGCGGGGCAGGGCTCTGGGCCCTCACCTGTGAGACCTGAGAAGCCTGGAGGGTGGTGACATGGAAGCTCAGGTGCTGGGCCAGGGCCGGGCGGTCCTGTCCTGGGCAGCAGGGAGCACGTGGGCCCCGTGGGCCCTACGAGTGTGCTCTGGACGTGGGGTGTCTCGTGGGCACTCCTGGAGGGCTGAGCGGCAGGGCCCCTTGGTGGCTGGTCCTGCCGGTCTCACCTGGGGCTGGACCTCGGCCAGGCTCACCCGGTGCAAGGATGGATGCAGCTGCCCCTGGACCTGAGGGGCCTCCGGCACTGAGGCGTGGCCGCGGGGCGGGCCGCGATGCTGTGCTGAGACCCCAGCCCCTTGGCTGGGCAGGACAGCCTGTGCTGGCGCTTCCTGATGGAGCAGAACGTGACCCTGTGACCTCGTCCCTGCCTCTCTCGAGGAGTGGAGGGACTGCCGCTTGACCACGTGAGGGAGCTGGGCGGGGCCCTGGTGAGCTGGTGGCCAGGGCGGAGGCACGTGTACACATGCTCATGTGGCACCTGGGCAGCAGGATGCACACTCAGGGTGTGCCAGCCGGGCGCACGCCAGCGGAAGTGCGCGTGCATGTGTGTGCGTGTCCACCACTCTGAGGGGCCTGCGCTGTGGGATTGGCTGGTGGGGTCGGGGCTCCCCGAGCCCCCGAGCCCTCCCTTTGATCCTCCCTCTGGGCTCCCGTCCTCCTCCGGCCCCCCGCCCTTGGGAGTGAACAGCCTGTCCTGGAGCATCGGAGGATGTCCAGCCCTTCCCACGCTCCCCCAGGAGCAGTGGTGGGGAGGGCAGTGGGTGCTGGCCAGCTGGTGCCCGCTGGTTACAGAGGGAGGTCCCAAAGCAGCACGCTGGGGCGGGAGGAACCCGAGGCTCCTTGGTGCTGGGCAGGCTGGCTGGGTCCGGCCTGCATGGGCTTTCTGGGGGGCACACGCTGAGGTGTGGAGACGTGACTGAGACCTTTGTGCTGCGAGGCCCAGGGCCTGGTGGGGGTGTGATCTGGTCGGGGCAGGTGGATGCGGGGCCACCTGTGGGGTCACTTCCCCTGGGTCCCCTTCCCGGGAGGCCACCTGAGGGCCTCCGTGTCTCTCCAGTCCCGCAGCGTGGACAAGCAGCATGCTGTCATTAACTACGACCAGGACAGGGACGAGCACTGGGTGAAGGACCTGGGCAGCCTCAATGGGGTGAGTGCCGGGCTTCTGTGCTGGTCACGCCCTTCCCACAGGCCCCACCCGCCATGGCCCCGCCCTCACCTTGGCCCCGCCCCTTCCCACCAGCCCCACCCGCCCCCTGGCCTCACCCGTCACCCTGGCTGGGCACCCTGCCCCGCTATCGTCCTCCAGGACCTCCCTCTGGGCTTGGGAGGGGCTGCCTTCTGGGAGGAGGGGAGTCAGGCCCTCAGGAGGGCATGGGAGGTTTGGGGACCTCCTGCAGGCTGGAAAATGGGCTCCTAAGATGGATGGATGCTGCGTGTCCCGTCCTAGGGGCATATCTGAGCTCTTTTGTGAGTTGGGAGTGGCAGGTTCAGAGAGGTGACCAAGCGGAAGTTCCTGGCTGCAGGAGCAAGTGAGGGGGTGGGCAGAGACTGTCAGGGAGGACAGGAGGAGCCCTCCGCAGGGTTCGGCGTCTATCTGGGCGTCTTGTTCCTTCTGTTTGGTTCCCTGCCCTGGAGGCTGTTTCAGTAAGAAAGCAAACCACCAGCCTCCCTCCAGCCAAGGAAGACCCTGCCCCCGCCCGCCCCACCCTGAGCTGGGGGTCCCGCAGCACCCTCAGGCCCACCCTGCCTCCACCAGTTGCTGAGTCCCACCCACCCAATCCCCCTCTGAGTGCCCCCAGCCTGGGGTCTTGGTCTCTGCTGGAGTCTGTCCCCTGAGACCCCTTCTCCCTCGGCCCCCCAGTCAGATGAACCATCCCTGCCCGAAGGGGGCTGCAAAACCTGGCCAGCCTTGCCCAGGGCCCCCCTGCAGGTCTGGGGACTGCCTCCCAAGGGCCTCAGGTGCTGGGGCTGGCAGGGGCCCTGTGTGTCCGTTTCACAAGGGTGTCACGGCTCTGTGCTCGAGGGCTGTGTCAGGGTCCCTGGGTGCTGGGTGGACCCCACGCCTTGGCCTCCCTTCCAGCCATCTGTCCTGTGGTCCCTTTGGGGAGTGACGCTGGTGTGCCTGTGCTGGAGGTCAGTGCCCGGCCCCGAGCAGCACAGGAGGGCTGGGTGGTTCACGGCCCCACGTGCCCTGGCTCAGCACCCTGTTGCCTCCCCGCAGACGTTCGTGAATGACGTGCGCATCCCAGACCAGAGATACGTCACGCTGAAGCTCAATGACGTCATCCGGTTTGGCTACGATATCCTTCCGGGTGCTTACCCTCCTCCCCGCCCCCTCCATCCCCACGGCAACGGGTGCCGTGTCACTCACCCTCCTCCCCTCCCCCCACTGTCCCCACGGCCACCATCGCCCTGTTATCCTGGAAGCAGGTGGGAGCCCCTTGGTCCCAGCCAGGGCCCCAGGGGGTTAGAGGCAGCAGGATGAACCTGGGGTGGGGCTCCGGCCTGGCCATGGGCACCTCTGTCCACTCGACGGCCCACCGGTGTGTGCCCACACAGGCCTGAGGAATGAGCTTTCCTGGGACCCAGGGTCTGGTGTTGCTGGGGGACCCCAGGAGTGACTTCTGTGCTTAGAACGTGGGGGGTGGGGCGACCCATACGCGTGGCAGGAGTGCAGCCCGTCCCCTGCCCCCCCATCCTCGGTGCCCCCACTGAGCCCTCACCACCTGTGGAGCCTTGGGAGGCCGGGGCTGAGGGTGGTCTGGGATGGGAGCCGGAGCGAGACGCGTGTGGCCTGCCCTCCGGGGCCCCCTGGGCTCCTGGGCTGTGCGTGGGGAGGAGGGGGTGTCCCTGCAGCCCTCAGGCACGTGGGTGCGATGACCGGGGCCATCACGGCCCGCAGGCAGCCCCTGCAGTGTGGACACGTGCCCGGGACAGGATGGGTGTGCGGGAGCGAGCCTGCCGGCGTCCACCCGCATGGCCGTGTGCCCTCCTCATCCACCGCGCTGGCAGTGGAGGGTGCCGTCCGCGGGCCTGGCCCGCCCTTGCTGCTGCCCGTGCTCCTTAACGTGCTGCCACATCCCAACATGTACGTGCTGGAGCGTGTGCAGCACCGCGTCCCGGAGGAGGCGCTAAGGGTCAGTGCTGCGCGGCCCGGCCCCGCCCCCGGCACCCCCTTCCCGCTGCTCGTCCCTGAGGCGTCTTGGCTGCCGGGCCGCGGTGCTGTGAGTCAGCCCGGTCTGGCCTGCTCCGCCGGATGGCCTGGTCTGGCCAGCGGGGAGATAGCCACCCCCCTCCCCGCCTCCCCCGCCGTGACGCAGCCACAGAGGAGGGCGTTGGAGGAGCCTGAGAGGAGGTTTCTGGGCCCAGCTGGAGGGGGGGTCCGAAAGAGGACCCACCATCCTGGCATCTCGAGCACCAGGAGGACCCTCCTCCTGGGTGGGGGCAGGCAGGGATGGGTAGCCAGAGGCTGGCAGAGGGCAGCCTTGGGGAAGGTCCTGGGTGGGGGTGCCCTCAGGCACACTTCCGTCAGCTGGGGCTGGGGTATGGGGGTCACAGCAGGTGGAGCCCCCACTTTCCTCTTGGTCAGCTGTGCGGGCGTCAAGGAGCGGACTCAGGGGACCCTGTGCACACCCCAACCCAGGAGCCCCGACAGGAGTGGGGGGAGGCTCACTCCTATTTTCCAAAGGAACTGTGGGCAGTGCAGGGAGAGTGGGTGGCCTGCCCAGAGGCCCATGACCAGTGAGGGGCAGGGGCCCCAGTGAGCCCGGGTCCAACCACCATGGAGCTCAGCTGGAGGTGTGGGGACCAGGCACGATCCAGGCACGTGTGTACACACGCACACACACACCCACACCCACACGCACGGGCACCAGCAGGCACTGCTCCCCACCTCCCACGGCTCTTGGGGACTGATCCCACCCGTGTCTCTCGAGGGGTCTGTGGGTGGTGGTTCCCCTCTGACGGTTGCTGCCCACTCCATCCTGGAAGCTTAAGGACCCCCATCGTCGAGCTGTGTGGCCCGGACCATGGCCTGGACCACCCATGTGGTCCAGGGCAGGTCTTAGGTGTCTGCCCGTTGCGGGGTGGTGAGGGAGACGTTCTCTGTGGGGCCGGGCGAGGCGGGGCTATCCTGGGGGGCGGGGCTGTCCTGGGGGCGGGGGCGGTGTTCTGGGGGGGTGGGGCTGACCTCGGGGGCGGGCCTGTGTGGGGGGGGTGGCGCGTACTTTAGGGGGCGGGGCTGTCTGGGGGGCGGTGGCTTCGGGGGAGGCGGGGCTGTCCTTGAGGCGAGGCCTCGGGGGCGGGGCTGTCCTGGAGGCGTGGCCTCGGGGGCGGGGCTGGCCTCGGGGGCGGGGCTATCCTGGGGGAGTGGCCAGGGGCGGGGTGTCCTTTGGGGGGCGGGGCTGTCCTGGGGGGTGGCCTCGGGGGCGGGGCTGTCGTCGGGGGCAGGATGGGGCGGAGCGGGCCCGCCCCTCACCCCAGCTGCTGCCCACAGCACGAGAAGTACACCAGCCAGCTGCAGGTGAGCGTCAAGACCCCCGCGCCCAAGAGAGCTGAGGCTGTGCCAGAACAGGCACCCTACTGCGAGGCCTCGACCCCCAGGCCAGAGCGGGGGGACCGGAGACCAGGGCCAGGTAGGACTGCGGTGCTGCGGGGCGGGGGCGGGGCAGGACGCAGTACCCGGGCCCTGAGCCCTCACCAGGAGCTAGTCTTTGACCTCCACCCCTGACGACCCCGCCCGTGTGTGCCTGCCTTCCTGCGCCCCCATAGGCACGCCTGTCCACTCACCCACTTGCTCTGCCCCCCGTGTGCCCCAGCACCCATGTGGTCCAGTCAGACCGCAGGGGCCCTCAGCTCCTGGCTCACTCATCTGTGGCCAGAACCAGAGCAGGGCCTGGGAGAGAGGCCAGCCCTAGGCAGGCCTGATGGATGACCCATCAGGCAGAGGGCGGGAACCGGGGACATGCCTCCCCTGGAACAGCCGCTCCGCGGACAGGCTCTCATCGCCGCCATGGGTGCAGAAACGGGGCTCGGGATGGGCAAGGGTCTGGGCGACAGCAGGTCCGAACTGGGAGGCAATGCCAGGGCCCCCCGCAGACCCCAGACCCCAGCATCTTCCCCAGCTGCGGGTCTCCCCTCCTGTTGGTGATGGGGCCGTGTGACCCAGGGTCAAACTCTCTTCCTCTGCAGAGGCGGCCACCTACCGCACCCCGCTGTATGGGCAGCCCTCCTGGTGGGGGGAAGACGATGGGGGCAGCCTACCTGAGGACCGGCACCAGGACGAGCCCTGCCCGGGTGAGGCCTGGGGGGTAGCCTAGGCCCGGGGTGCCTTCTCGGCCATGGGGGGCAGCAGAGCTGACAGTACTGCCTGTGGTCCTGAGCCCGCGTCCCTCCCACCCCAGAGCGGCCCAAGGACCTGGCTCAGCAGGACGGTGATCTCACGGGGACGCCGGCCGGCTTCCGGGCCCCTTCGGAGCCTCAGATCTACTCCTTCCGGCGGGAGCCCAGCTACTTCGAGATCCCCACCAAGGAGACGCCGCCCCCGCGGCCCCCAGAGGCTCCAGTGCATGAGGCGCCCACCAGGGACGCGGAGCCCGGCGGGGGCGGGGCGGGCCCCGTGCAGAGCCATGCCTGCTTCACCATCGAGTTTGACGACTGCAGCCCCGGCAAGCTGAAGATCAAGGACCACGTCACCAAGTTCCTGCGCCAGCGGCGGCCCCCAGGCAAGGAGGCCACGCCTGTGGAGGTGGTCTCGGCCGAGACCAAGGTGGCCGACTGGCTGGTGCAGAATGACCCGAGCCTGCTGCCCCGGGCCGGCCCCGGCGACGACCGGCACAGCACCAAGAGTGACCTGCCGGTGCACGCACGCACCCTGAAGGGTGAGGCCCTGGCCACTGGGCCTCGTCCCCCCCACGCATCTGCCTGTCCTGGGAGCCACCTGCCCTGGCCCCCGGGCCTCGTCCCCCCAGCGCATCTGCCTGCCCGTGCGGGGCTGCCCCGCGTGTCCTTGCTGCCCCTCTGGACCGCGTGTACAGGGCTCCGTGGGGCGGGTAGGGGGGCGCCGTGCTCCGCCTCTGGGACCACAGGGGTCAGGGCTCCCCGAGGCAGGTTGGGGGGCGCTGTGCTCCACCTCTGGGACCACAGGGGTCCTGTGTGCCTTTCCCTGCATCCCACCCGTTGGGTCCCTCCCCGCAGGTCACAAGCATGAGGACGGCACCCAGAGCGACTCAGAGGACCCCCTGGCCAAGGTGGCCGGGGCCCCCGGGGTCCCCGCGGAGGCCAGCGGGGAGCAGGCGCGGCTGCAGAGACAGATCAAGCGGGACCCCCAGGAGCTGCTGCACAACCAGCAGGCCTTCGTCATCGAGTTCTTCGACGAGGACACACCCCGAAAGAAGCGCTCCCAGTCCTTCACGCACACGCCCCCTGGGGACCCCCGGCTCGACCGGCGCCGCGGCCCTGGGCCGGCCGACAGGGACCGCCCGGCTGCCCCCGCCCCAGCCCGAGGGACTGGCAGCAGTTCAGGGCCACAGCGGGCTGGCTCGCTCAAGCGGGAGAAGACGGAGGAGCGGCTGGGCAGCCCCTCGCCAGCCACCCGGGCCGCCGCCCGCCCCTTTGGCAGCGTGGGGCGGCGCTCCCGCCTGGCCCAGGACTTTGCAGCCCAGTGTCTGCGGGACAGCTCCCCGGCAGCCCGGCCGGGCCCCGAGAAAGTGCCCCCCACGCTGCCCGCGCCCCTGACGCCCCGTGGGGCCAGCCCCGCAGCCTCCTCCCCTCCGCCGCCCCCGCCCGCCGACCCCCAGGTGACGAAGGCCCGCAAGCAGGAGGAAGACGACAGCCTCAGCGACGCAGGGACCTACACCATCGAGACGGACGCACAGGACCAGGAGGTGGAGGAGGCCCGCAAGATGATTGACCAGGTGCCGTGCGGGGAGCAGGGCTGGGGGGCCCGGCCTGGGCACAGGCTCTGACCGCGGTTGCCTGTCCCTCCCGGCAGGTCTTTGGGGTCCTAGAGTCCCCTGAACTCTCCAGAGCATCCTCGGCCGCCTTCCGCCCAGTCATCAGAGGGGACAGAGAGGAGCTTGGAGACGGGATGGCCCATCGAATGGCCCTGCTGCAGGAGTTTGCCTCCCGGCCCGCGGGCGTGACCCCCCAGGTGGAGCTGCAGGTGTGGGGCTGAGCCCAGACGCTGCCCAGGGAGGAACTGGGCAGGGAGAGGGCAGCACCTGGCCGAGGTCCTGGGCACTGGGTCCCTGGTCCTGGTCCTGCATAAGCTGCGGGCTCCAGGCTCCAGTGCCCACCAGGGCTGAGAGGTCCAGGCCTGGGACCCTGAGTCAAGTTGGGGCCTGGGTGCACGTGTCCTCAGAGCAGGGCTTGGCTGAGTCTAAGGGACACAGCAGAGCCTACCTGCTGACCTCTGGGCCACTGGACCAGGTTGAAATGTGGGTGGTCGGGTCAGGGTCCTGCGAGCCAGGCGGGACCACAGGGGACCTCCCAGCTGCTTCTCTGGGCGAACCGGGCAGGCACGGGGAAGGTGTGGGGGCCGGGTGTCGGGCTGGGCGGGACCACAGGGGACCTCCCAGCTGCTTCTCTGGGGGAACCGGGCAGGCACGGGGAAGGTGTGGGGGCCAGGTGTCGGGCTGGGCGGGACCACAGGGGACCTCCCAGCTGCTTCTCTGGGGGGACCGGGCAGGCACGGGGAAGGTGTGGGGGCCGGGTGTCGGGCTGGGATGCTTCACCCTCCACCGCCTCTGGACCGCCCTGTGTTGCTCCAGCTTCTCCCCGCCTCATGCCCATCTGCCCTCCCCTCCTAGGGCCTCCCGGTACCAGGCTCCCCCGGGGGTCAGAAGTGGGTGTCCCGCTGGGCCAGCCTGGCCGACAGCTACTCAGATCCAGGCCTGTCAGGTAAGTGGCTCCAGCGTTGCTGTGGCAAGAGGGTGGCCTCAGGCCGCTGACTGGATGGGTGGGCACGCGTTGCCGCCGGAGGAGGGCTAGCTCCCTGTGTGCTTGGGGGGCCTGGGGCAGCATCCGCTCCAGCTGGCCCCCTTGTCTCCGCAGAGGACGGCCCTGGGCACAGAGCCGCGGAGCTGGAGGGGATCCCGCCAATGCGGCCACGGCGGCTGCTCCCGCAGCTGCCCAGTGACAGGGCGGACAGCCCCGCCGGCCCCGAGGTGGCCAGGAGGAGTGGTCCTGGGCCCCCAGAGGTGGGCAGCGAACAGGCCGGCCTCCTCTTAGGCCAGGAGGACCTGGAGCCTGACAGCCTCAGTGATGCCAGCGGCTCAGACGGTGGGCCGGGCCCCGAGCCGGGCGGGGGCCCCCAGGAGGAAAGACGCAGGAGCCCCCAGGAAGGGCCGGCGTGGACGAGGGGCCGGCGCTCACCGAGGGGCCCTGGGGAGCCAGCCCCCACCTCTTTCTTCATCAGTGACCCAAGCGCAGACGCGGCCCTCCCTAGGAAGGCCCCTGTGGCTCCCGGGCAGGTGGAGGGCCCGGGGCGGGCCCAGCCCAGCGCCCCCGCCCCCGCCCCCGCCCCCGCCCATGACAGCAAGTACGTCAGCACCAGCGGGAGGATGGTCATCCAGCTGCAGACCACAGGGAAGCCCCCAGAGCTTGAGGGCCCTGCCCCAGCACCCACCAAGGAGGCCTTGGCGTTTGTCCGGCAGGAAAGCTTCACCAAGGAGCCGGCCAGCGGCCCCGCGGTGCCCGGCCAGCTGCCCCAGATCCCCAGCCACCCCCTCCTGCAGGACCTGGCCACCACTCGGGCCGCACGCATGGACCTTCACTCTCAGGACACCCACCTGATCTTAAAGGAGACTGAGACGGCGCTGGCCGCCTTGGAGGCCCGACTGCTCTCCAAATCCTTTGAGGAGCCGGAGGGGGGGGTGGGCAGCGCCCCTGGGCCGCCAGAGGACTCCCTGTCTGGGGATTCTGACGTGGACACAGCCAGCACCGTCAGCCTGCTCAGTGGCAAGAATGGGCCCAGCCCAACCGGCTCCCAGCCCTCGGGGCTGCAGAGGGAGAAGCCGCCATCCCCGCCAGCGGCACAGGACCTGGGGGGCGTCAGCCTGAGCAGCGCCCGCGAGCGGCTCTCGGAGAAGCAGCGTCGCCCTCTGGGCCCAGTGGACACGGGCCATGGAGAGCCGGCAAGACGCCTGGCCGCACGGCGTGGCCACGGCCCCCGGGGGTCCCCGGACTGGCCCGCCGAGGACCGCGACTCCAGCCTTGCGCACCCGCCCAGTGCTGACACGGTCACTTCTGACCACGAGACCCCTGGGGCCACGGGGGCAGCTCGGCCAGGGACGCGCCGGAAACCCATGGCCCCACCGCCCCCGACCACCGCTGCCCGGGAGGAGCAAGGCCGAGGCTCAGCTGGCGTCCAGAAGTCGCAGCAGGCACTGACCCGCTCCAACAGCCTGTCCACCCCGCGGGCCACACGGGCCTCCCGGCTGAGGCGGGCCCGGCTGGGGGACGCCTCGGACACAGAAGCAGCAGACGGTGAACGGGGGCCCCCGGCCAACCAGGAGCCCGCGGGGCGGCCGGCGGCCGAGCAGGCCAAGAAGCTGTCCCGCCTGGACATCCTGGCCATGCCCCGGAAGCGGGCTGGCTCCTTCACGGGGCCCAGTGACTCAGAGGCGGCCCCCACCCGCGCCGGCTTCTCCGGCCGCAGCGTCGAGCTGTATTGCCCTGGACGCAAGCCCACCACGATGGCCGAGGCTCGGCCCACTGCCAGGAAGGCTACCAACGCCGCTGCGGTCCCCCGCCAGCCCTTCAGCAGGGCCCGCCCAGGAAGCGCCCGCTACTCATCACCCAGTGAGTCCAGGAGCGGGCGGGTGTTCCCGGGCCCGGTCAGCACGGGCGGTGTGTTGGCAGCCTCCTGTGCGGCAGCCTGGCCGCAGGTGTCAGGCCCAGTGCTGGCCCTGGAGGAACCCCCTTCCCCTCAGCAGATGTGCGGGCCCCCAGCCGGGTGTGCAGGGCAACGGGCCTTCCGCTGCCCCGGCCGTCCTGAGCACGCAGGAAGCCCCACCCGTCTCCTGAGTGGAGGGGCCCGCAGGTGGAGGGCTGGGTCCACCCACTCCCTCCTGGGGACCCCATGGCTGCAGTGGGGAGGGCTGGCCGCTGTGGCCCCGGAGCTGGCCTCCTGCCAGCATGGACCCCCGCCCGCAGAGGCTGACCGTCCTGAGTGAACTGGTTGGAGGTGTCAGCTCTGCTGTTTACTCACTGCCCGGCCCCGGCCCTGCCAGTACCTGCCTGCCGACTTAGAGCCCCTCCTGCCTGCAGGTCTGCTGGGGGCCAAGGCAGCAGTGGCTAGCAGGGGGTGAGGGGTAAGGGAGCGGGTGGAGCCAGGATGGCTGCGGGCTGGGGGCCACACCTGCTTGGCCCCTGCCCTCCTGGTTCTGTGTGTGTGTGCAGCTGCCTCGGGGATTCAGCGCCAGGGTGGCCAAGGATGGGCTACGATAGATGGATGGGCTGGCAGGTGTAAGGGGGGCTGCGGCAGCTGAGCTTGGGATCCCCTTGGGATCCAGGGGCTGTGCGAGGCCATCCGCGCGGTCCAGCCCAGGGCCACGGCTGATCTACGTGGAGAGATTTACCCTCACCTAGGGTGTCTGTCCGGAGAAGGCAATGGCACCCCACTCCAGTACTCTTGCCTGGAAAATCCCATGGGTGGAGGAGCCTGGTAGGCTGCAGTCCATGGGGTCGTGAAGAGTCGGACACGACTGAGCGACTTCACTTTCACTTTTCACTTGCATGCATTGGAGAAGGAAATGGCAACCCACTCCAGTGTTCTTGCCTGGAGAATCCCAGGGACAGGGGAGCCTGGTGGGCTGCCGTCTATGGGGTCGCACAGAGTTGGACATGACTGAGGTGACACAGCAGCAGCAGCAGCAGCAGGGTGTCTGTGGGCACCACTTCTCTGCCGCCAAGGGCACTGGTTCCCATCCGGTGGGCACAGACCCACCCCCCAGACAAAATACAGCCTGTGCCCACTGCTGACCAGCCGCCACCCTGGGCTGCTTCTCGAGGGCCCTTGGACACACCCAGCTGCCCGTCCAGGCACGTGCCTCTGAGCCGGCGGGGGGGTCTGCTGGCGCTTCAGCCGAAGGGCTTCTGGGTGCGGGGGCGCCAGCTGCAGCTCGGCTCACCCTGCCGCTCCGGGCCCTCGCCTGGAAGCCTGGGGGCAGCCGCGGGCGCTGAATGCTGCTCTGTTCTGTTCTTGCTTCTGGAACCAACTCACTCACCCGAGACACGCGTCGCCGGCAACAGGGCTCCGATTGCACATCTACTTCTGAGGAGGAGTATGGCTCCCACCACGGCTCCCCTAAACACACACGCTCCCATGCCTCAACAGCCACGCAGACCCCACGGGCTGGCGGCTCCGGCCGGGCGCGACCGAGGGCCCCTGGCCTCCGGGACACGGATGACGAGGGTGAAGAGCCCGATCCCTACGGTTTCATTGTGCAGACGGCCGAGATTGCGGAGATTGCCAGGTGAGGGGCGCCTCTCCTGGGGATGGGCTGGCAGTTCAGAAATGCCATGCAAGTGGGTGGGCAGCTGGGAATCAGATGGGTGGATGATGGGTAGATGGGTGATGGATGTTTGGAAGGATGGATGGATGGATTATAAATCGCTGGGTAGGTCATTAGATGATGGATGGTTAGATGGACGAATGGATGACGGATGGGGGATAAATGAATTGATGGAGAGTGGAGAGTTGGGTGGATGGATGGAGGGATGGATGGATGATGGTTGGGTGGACAGGTGAATTGATGGAGGGTGGACAGTTGGATGGATGGATTGGAGGGATGGATGGATGATGGTTGGTGGGTGGTTGGATAGAAGGTGGGTGGTAGGTGGCTGGATGGACTGGTGAGTTGATGGAGAGTTGACAGTTTGGTGGGTGGGTGGGTGGGTGGATGACTGCAGATCTGCCCGTAAGGGTGTGGGGAGGAACCTCGGGCACAAGGAAGGTCTTTACAAACTTTTTACTGAAGACGAGTCCCTTCGTGCAATCGTTCAGTGGAGGGTGCCTCCCAGTCAGGCGCTGAGAGGATAGTGCAGAGGTGCCAGAGAGACAGAGTGGCCTTTGACTGGGTGGCGGTCAGTGCTGTGCCGGCCACTGAGAATGAACGGGCCTGGAGGTCTGCTGGGGGTGCCCTGGCCTCGGTGGGTGGACCTGGCCTCTGGGGTGAGCTTGATGTTGGGGGGCTGTGGGGGCCAGAGGTCAGAGCCCCTCCACTGGGAGAGACGGGAACGATGGTGGACAGTGGCCCCCCACCCTGCGCCTAGCTGGGGGCTTGAGCAGCGCCGGGCGCGGTGCCCAGCGCAGGGGATGGAGGTGTGGCTCTAGCCTGGGGTCTTCGCGGGCCCCCGGCCTTTCCCTCCTTAGGGCAGAGGGGACGAGGGGTCTCGGCTGGCGCCAGGGCCTGTGACTTGGCCCTGCTGTCCTGTGGGGAGGTCCCTGGCCTCTCTGGGCCGGCCTTCCCCTGACCCTTGTTGGTGACCCCACCTCTGTGTCCTGTGGAGCAGGGCCCTTGTGGTCGTAGTGGCCACAGGAGAGGGGGACATGGCCAGGGCCTGGGGGTATCTCTGCCCACCTCTCCCCGAGGCTCCCAGCTTGGTCCTGTCCCTCTGCTGCTGCTGGTGCTGGAGGCTCTGTGCCCTGCCCCTCACCCAGCGGCCGCCTCTTGGTGGGGTCTCCCGCCCCTGCCTAGGGGACCACGTCCCGCCCCCCCCACCCCGCCGGCTCCTGTCCCCAGCGTCTCCCCTGACAGGGCCAGGCCTGGGAGGAGCCCACAGGGACCCGCCTTCTCTCCCACGGGCTGCAGGCTGAGCCAGACGCTGGTGAAGGATGTGGCCACCCTGGCCCGTGAGATCCACGATGTGGCTGGCGACGGTGACTCCCCAGGCTCCCCGGGGCCCGCCCGCAGCCCCTCCCTCAACAACGTGCCCAGCACTCCTGCCTCCACCATCTCTGCCCGCGAGGAGGTGAGCCTGGCTCTTGGCGGCCCCTCCACGCCCCTCGCAGACAGGGCTCGGGGGTCGCGGCTGGGATCTCTCAACAGGGACCCTCACCGCCCTGAGATCACCAGGCCCAGGACTGGCCTTCCTGGGGGAGGGGAGGCAGGGACCCCGAGCAGCTGGCGCTGTGGCCTGTTCTGCCCGTGGCGCGGCGGGCGTGGGCCACTCCCCTGCTCCCCTCTGCAGCTGGTGCAGCGCATCCCCGAGGCCAGCCTCAACTTCCAGAAGGTGCCGCCCGGCTCCCTGGGCCCTCGGGACCTGGACCAGAACATGAACGACCGCTGTGAGGACGCCCTGGCCAATAAGACTCGGCCCCGGAACCGCGAGGAGGCAGGCGCACCGCGCCCAGGGAGCCCCTCGGGGCGTGGAGGGGCGGGGCCCCCGGGGCAGCGGGCGCCGTGCTGACGCCCGGGTCCCCACAGGTGATCTTCGATAACCTCATGCTGAACCCGGTGTCCCAGCTGTCCCAGGCCATCCGCGAGAACACGGAGCACCTCGCTGAGAAGATGAAGTGAGTCGTCCCACAGTCCCACCCCCCCCCGGGGGAGGGGCCAGGGAGCTACCGCTGCTTGGTGGACGCCCAGCCTGGGCCCCGGACACGGGTACAGACACGCGCCTGTGAGCCACGACCGAGCTGGGCGTCTGCAGGCACAGGCCCCCAAGTGGCCTGCCCTGCCCTCCTCCCAGCCCTCCCCATGACAGGCGCAGAGAGAGGACGCTGGTGCCACGAGCCCGGGTCCTGCTCCAGGCCTCAGTTTCCCCTTGTGCCCAGTGGGGGATGGCGTGGGCCTCTCTGTGGCTGGCGGGGTGGCCTGGGAGGGTCTGTGAGGGGCCCTGCAGTCACCGTCCTCTGCCTGCTCCCGCCCCCACCCCTTCGGGGACAGGATCCTCTTCCAGAATTCAGGGCGAGCGTGGGAGGACTTGGAGGCCGGGATCAATGCCGAGAACGAGGTGCCCATCCTGAAGACGTCCAATAAGGTGAGGGCCACCCCCGGTCCCCAGCCCACCCCCCAGCCCTCTTGGCTCTGGGGAGACCAGGGGAAGTCACCGAAGCCCGGGACCCCAGCTCCTCCCCAACCCCGGTCCATGAGGAAGGGTCGGGCTGCTCCACCTCCTCTTTGTTGTCCCGCCTCTAGGAGATCAGTTCCATCCTCAAGGAGCTGAGGCGTGTGCAGAAGCAGCTGGAAGGTGGGTGAGGCCCCGACCTGGAGGGGCTGGGGGAGGGCTGCCGGGGGCCTTGGTGTGGCCTGACCCAAACCCATGGCTAACTGGCTGGAAGGACCCCCGGAGGGTGGGCCCGGTGGCAGGGCAGGGTCTCCGAGCGGCCTGACGCTCCACACCCTCCCCAGTTATCAATGCCATCGTGGACCCCAGCGGGAACCTGGACCTGCTAACCGGAAACCGCGGCCCTGTGGGCTCGGCCCAGGTCGGGAGAGCCCGGCCAGCCGCCCCAGGCCTGTGCTCACCCTCCTCAGCCCTGCCGCCCCGGAGCTTCCCGCAGCGAACGAGCTGCGGGACCCCCGGCCTCCCCGACCCCCCCTTCCGCCCTGACTTCCTCCCGGACGCTGAGAGGTTCCTGATCTAGGTGGCGGGGCCTCCCCCGCACTCCACCCACCCATGTGGCCTCCTCTGGCTCGGACAGGTCACCACGAAGACCCCTACACGTGCCATAACCCCGTGGGTGGGTGCCCAGGCCCCCTCCTCAGCTCCCCCCGCCCCCACCCGCCCTGCTGGCCTCCTGGCCCAGCCGCCGCCGAGGGCCAGCATCCTGCCGCGTGTCAGCGCCCCTCCATCCCCGTCGTCGTGTCTTTAGCTTCGAGGAAAGAGTCATTGTGCCATCGCAGCCATGCCCCTCCCCAGCCTGGAAGGGCCCCGTCCCCCTCGTGGGCTAGGGGACACCCGTTTCCTGCCGGGCCCTCTGTGCTGGCCGGGACCAGCTGGGGGAGGGGGAGCTGGGCAATGCGGGCTCTCAGTGCCAAACACAGGGCTGGGGGGCGGGTGTGCCCCGTGATGCCCCAGCTCTCGGGCTGGGCAGAGGCCAGTGACCCAGGCAGGGGTGCAGCCCGCGGGGACATTTGGGGCAGGGACCCCACTGCTGCGAGCCTTTGGTGCCAACGTAACTGCCAAACTCAGCGTGTGGGCCAGGTGGCCACGCACACAGCCACGCACACGCCAGGAGCGCGTCTGCACTCACGGCAGGCCCAGGCTCGTCCAGGGAGGGTGGCAGGCCCTGTCCTGGGCTCCTGGGGTTCAGGTGAACCACCAGGTGAGGTGAGCAGTTGACCAAAGTGGCCAGAACCCCGGGCTTCCAGAAGCTCCCTGGACTGCGCACCCTCCCCCGTCCTCTGGACGCTGTGGGCATTAACCGGGTGCCCCTCAGGCCTCCGTGCGCTGGGGGGTGGGGGATGGGGGCAGCCCCCCAGGAACAGTTCATTTCTCAGGATCCTCTCAGCTGGGAACGAGCCAGGCAGCAGAGTGCGGCCCCTCCTTCCTGGGGGGCTGGTGTGTCTGGAGCCTCTAAGCCAAAGAGCCCATTGGCTGTGGCGGGTGGGCGTGCGGCCGCCCCGCCAGGACCATCCTGGGGTGGGGGTGCGCCCGCCCCGCCTGGCGTCTGCACTGATGTCAATGGCGAGCAGGGAGGCGGGTGCTGGGGGTGGGTCCCTGAGGCGGGCCCCCAGGCCAGTGGGAGCGGGTCTGGGCCGCGTGGGGGTGACGCGTGTCTTTCCGTCTGGCTGACGTGGCGCCCTGTGCCCCTCCCCGACGTGTACGTGTGTGCGTGCAGTGGGGCCCCGCCCAGCCCCGCCGCGAGCCTGCTGTGTCCGCACGGAGGAGGTGCTGGTCCTGGTGCCCCTCCCCCCGCATGCCCACACGGCTGTCCCCCCGGAAGCGAGCACTGGCCGTCCACCCCTGCACCCCCACCCCGTGGTGATCGCTGCACAGTGTTTCTGTTCATGAGTCCACGCTCCTCTGCCCTCCCGCCTTCACCCTGGGATCGGTAACTTATTTGTCTGGCTTCTTGGAGGCACCTCTGTGCGTTTGTCCTCAGGTGGTCTTATGGATGTCTCTCAAAAAATGGTTATTTTATATGATTTGTCATGGAATATGTTCTAATAAATCATTCTTCTATCATGTGGCAGCATGCTGGTGTCCGGCACCGTGGCCTCATTTCTCCAGTGGTGGTGTTTGGGGAGGGAGGGGGCCCCGTGCAACCCGGGAGGTTCACGCCAGGGTCTCCCTTTCTGGTCTGCTGCTGCTGCTGCTGCGTCGCTTCAGTCGTGTCCAACTCTGTGCGACCCTAGGCAGCCCTCCAGGCTCCTCTGTCCACAGGGTTCTCCAGGCAAGAACACTGGAGTAGATTCCCATTTCCTTCTCCCTTCCTGGTCTGGAAAATCCGTTTTGATCTGCAAGTCAGGCGCACTGCAGTGCAGACATGCTGCCACCAGAGGGCGACCTAGGTGAGAAAGCAAAGCTGGGAAGTGTCTGAGGTTTGCTTTGGATAAAACGTTATTCAAGCCATTCAGTGACGCAGCGTCCAAGGGCACCCTTCACAGTGGGTCCTGCCTGTAGACAGAGCCCAGGAGTGACGCAGGCCCCTGGTGCTGGGCGTCTGCTGCTCCCAGTCCGTCCCCTTTTTTATGGCTCAGAGGGCTGTCTGACCTTACTTGCTGACCTTCCCGCCCAGGAGCCATATGTGCCCACCTACAGGGAGGCAAGACGGACAGAGGCAAGAGGGACAAGGTGACCAGAGCAAGCATCCTCGAGGTCACTCGGGGCAGTGGTCGGTCTCCAGGAGGCACTTTTACCTCAGCAGGTCCCCAACCTGCTCCGTCCCCGCGCCTGCTCTTCCGTCCCCGCACCTGCTCTTCTGTCCCCGCACCTGCTCTGTTCCCACACCTGCTCTTCTGTGTCCCCGCACCTGCTCCGTCCCTGCACCTGCTCTTCTGTCCCCGCACCTGCTCTGTTCCCACACCTGCTCTTCCATGTCCCCGCACCTGCTCTTCCATGTCCCCGCACCTGCTCTTCCATGTCCCCGCACCTGCTCTTCCATCCCTGCACCTGCTCTTGTGTGTCCCCGCACCTGCTGTCCCCGCACCTGCTCTTCTGACCCCTCACCTGCTCTTCCGATCCTGCACCTGCTCTTCCATCCCCACATCTGCTCCGTCCCTGCACCTGCTCCATCCTGACACCTGCTCTTCAGTCCCCGCGCCTACTCTTCTCTCCCTGCACCTGCTCTTCCATCCTGCGCCTGCTTTTCCGTCCCTGCACCTGCTCTTCTCTCCCCGCACCTGCTCTGTTCCCGCAAGCATCGGCAGCCCCAGAGTCGGCTCTTGGTCTTGCAGACCACGCACACGTATCAGCACCTGAGCCTCTGGTGTGTGTTCCCTCCTAGATTTCCTTGTTTCTGTTTGTGGTCATTTTCCAGAAGACCTCCATTTTGTTTGTTTTCAATGGAATTTTCCTCTGATGAGACTTCTCCATTTCTTAGATTTGGGGTCAGGGGTAAAAATGTTTTTATTTTGTCCTTTCCCTTCCCTTGCTGTCGGGGTCTCAGGCAGTTGCTGTCTTTCGGCACTCAGGAAGTACCCTTCCATCGTCTTCTGGGTTCATTGCTTCTGTGCAGGAATCGAAGCATTCCTTGTGCCCCTTTGCGGTGGTGTCTTTTTTCCTGACTGTCTCAGATTTTCCCTTTGTCACTCACTTTTCAGTGGTTTGACTACAGTGTGCTCGGGAATTAACCTGTATTTATCTGTGCCAGGACTCATGAAACCTCTTAGAGTGTCTTGGCTTGCCTGTCTTTCATCAGTTTTGGAAAAGCCTCGCCCCTTCTTCAGAGCTTGGTCAGCCGCATTTCCAGGCTTCCCTCCTTGGACTCTGTATATCCGTGAGGCCTTTACACCGTGTTCCACGTCTCTTATGCCCTCTGTGTATCTCCTGTGCGTTTTTCTGTCTGCGCTTCAGTCTTCTATCTCTTCTGCCCTAGATTACAGTTCACGTATCCCACGTGGCACCAGTGGTAAAGAGCCCACCTGCCAATGCAGGAGACGAGAGACATGGGTTCTACCCTGACTCGAGAAGATCCCCTGGAGGAGGGAATGGCAATGTTCTTGCCTGGAGAATCCCGGGTACAGAGGGGCCTGGTGGGCTACAGTCCATGGGCTCGCAAAGCGTCGGACACGACTGAAGTGACTGAGCACAAATTGCAGTTCACCAGTCCTCTCTTCGTTTCTGTTCAGCTGTCCAGTAGCCCATCTCTTACACTATTTCCTTTACTTATCTTATTTTTAGTTCTATAATTTCTATTTGATTTGTAAAAAAAAAATTTCACATCTCTAAGCAAAAATTCCTGACTTGTCATTTATTGTTCTGAACATATTAGTTGTATTGAACATAGAGGCTGTGTTCAATAGCTCCAGAACCTGGATCCCCTGCTTTTATGCTTGGTTCTATTTCTTGATGTGCCTGGTGACTCTTGACATAAAAAAGTGAAGTGAAATAAAACAATGAAATAAAGTGACAGGTATTGTGAGTAGAAAAAAAGTGCAGAAGGACTTCCCTTGTGGCCTAGTGGCTCCATGGTCCTAACGCGGGTTTGATCCCTGGTTGGGTAACTAGATCCCAACCAAGAGTTCACGTGCCGCCACTAAAGGTCCCGTGTGCCGCAACTAAGAATCAATTCAGCCATGCAAATGTATAAATGATAAATAGGGACTTCCCTGGCGGCCAGTGTTGAGAATCTGCCTGCCAATGCGGGGGACACTGATTTGGTCCCCGGTCCGGGAAGATTCCACGTGGCTCGGGGCATCTAAGCCCCGGATGCACAGCTACTGACACCCACCTGCCCTGCAGCCTGCGCTCCGGAGAACCCGCCGCCACGAGAAGCCCGCGCACCGCACCTGGAGGGAGGCCCCCGCTCCGCAGCTAGAGAGCGCCCTCGTGCGGCAGCAGAGAGCCTATGCACCGCAACAAAGACCCAGGGCGGGCAAACTTGTTTTGTTAACTTAGAAATACAGATTTTTTTGAGGAAAGTCCAGACTCTAGACCATGCTCTATATCATCGGTGAGGATCAGCCTGTCCTCGGCCGGAGGGACTGAGCTGGCCTGAAGCTGGTTTGAGATGCACTCAGGCTGGCCCACCTCCTGATTGCCCGGGCCTCTGGGCTCAGCCCTCCTGGGATCCCAGTGGACAGTCAGGTGAGCTGACCAGCCTTCTCCTCCTCTGACAAAGATCCTGAACTCAGTTTTGTCTTCCTGGAACCATAATATTATTGTGCTTGGTTCAACGTTCCATCCACTCCACGCTCAGCCCTGTGCAGCATGAGAGTCAACAAATACCCCAAGAGGAAAATGCACAGAGCAACGGCGCTCTCTCCAGCTCCCCCCTGCTCCTGTGCATCTTGACCCTACAAGCCCTGGTGGCCCTGGCAGGCCTGAAGGCTGGTGCCCCGCGCCCCCCCCCCCCCCCCCCCCCACCTCCGCTAGTTTCGTGAGTCTGCCCAGACCCAGCCTGTCCACGCTGAATCTTTGCAGCCACCCCTGCCCAACTGCTCTGCCTCTGCCTCACAGCTTCATCTCTACCAACGGGGAAGCACAGAAGTGCTGCTGAAAATAAAATGAAAATTAGACACAACGCTGAGATAAGAAGACAGAAAGGGAAGCCCCCGTGCACCAGAAGGTAGATGGGAAACAACGCAGAATGGATAAACACACGGACAGTGCACCACTTCTGCGGGCAGTTAGGGCCCATCAGTTCAGCTCAGTTCAGTCGCTCAGTCGTGTCCGACTCTTTGCGACCCCATGAATCGCAGCACGCCAGGCCTCCCTGTCCATCACCAACTCCTGGAGTTCACGCAGACTCACGTCCATTGAGTCGGTGATGCCATCCAGCCATCTCATCCTCTATTGTCCCCTTCTGCTCCTGCCCCCAATCCCTCCCAGCATCAGAGTCTTTTCCAATGAGTCAACTCTTCGCATGAGGTGGCCAGAGTATTGGAGTTTCAGCTTCAACATCAGTCCTTCCAAAGAACACCCAGGGCTGATCTCCTTTAGAATGGACTGGTTGGATCTCCTTGCAGTCCAAGGGACTCTCAAGAGTCTTCTCCAACACCACAGTTCAAAAGCATCAATTCTTCAGCCCTCAGCTTTCTTCACAGTCCAACTCTCACATCCATATATGACCACTGGAAAAACCATAGCCTTGAGTAGATGGACCTTTGTTGGCAAAGTAATGCCTCTGCTTTTCAATATGCCATCTAGGTTGGTCATAACTTTCCTTCCAAGGAGTAAGTGTCTTTTAATTTCATGGCTGCAGTCACCATCTGCAGTGATTTTGGAGCCCAAAAAAATAAAGTCTGACACTGTTTCCACTGTTTCCTCATCTATTTCCCATGAAGTGATGGGACTAGATGCCATGATCTTCGTTTTCTGAATGTTGAGCTTTAAGCCAACTTTTTCACTCTCCATTTTCACTTTCATCAACAGGCTTTTTAGTTCCTCTTCACTTTCTGCCATAAGGGTGGTGTCATCTGCACATCTGTCCATAAAACCCCCTAATGTCGAAGCAGATGATGTTTTCTGTCCATAAAGAGTCAGAAGATAAGGCTTGTGCCTGGTAAGAGGAGAGTTGATATTAAGAATCCTGTTCAGAGCTGGGTGTTCAAAAGTTTGTACACAGAGGGAAAGGGGCCAGAAAAACTCTCCCCATGGCCCCAGTGACAGGGCAGGGAGGCTTGTCTGTTCCCAAGTTCTGGGTGAGACGGGGATAAAGTCTGCAGTAAGAAACAGGCCTTGGGGAAAGTTGACCAGCAGATAAACAGAGCTGTAGAGACAAAGAGTAAGTGGGAAGGTTGATCCCTGGAAATCAGCCGGATGCAGAAAAGGAGAAGGATCCATGCAGATGTAACAGGAGATTGTGAGGCATGGAAGCTACAGAGCAAAGGTTCTGAGTTTCAGTGTGAGGATAAAGAAAATGCATAGCAGGGATATTCAAAGAGACGGTAGCTGAGAACTTTCAAGACATAATCAAAGGCTTAAATTCTCATAAGTCCCAAGAGGGATATATAAGAGTAAACTTTGGTGACTTCCCTGGTGGTCTAGTGGTTAAGAATCTGCCTTCCAGTGCAGGGGACACAGGTTTGACCTCTGGTCAGGGAAGATTCCACATTCCACGGGGCAACAGCCTGTGGGCCACAAATACCGAAGCCACGTGCTGCAACGACCGAAGCCCACGGGCCTGGAGCCTGTGCTCCACGGGAAAAGTCATGAAGAGTCCGAGCGCCACAGCTGGAGAGAAGCCCCCTGCTCTCCACGACTGGAGAAAGCCCTTGGAGCAATGAAGGCCCAGTTAGTAAAAGATATATGTATATATTAAAAAAAAAATTAAAGTCAACATATTCTAACTATTGAAAGAAAAGAATTGTCAGCCAACAATTTTGTACCCAGATAAACTACCCTTTGAGAGTGAGAGAGAAAGAAATGATTTTTGACAATAAAGCTTGAAGATTTACCATTCTTAGAGCCACAATGAAAGAATTATTTAAGGATAATTTTAGGAAGAAAAAACTGAGTTCAGAAGGAAGACGTGGCATACAAGAAAAAATTGTAAATAAATTGACAAACATGCAGTAAATCTAAGTAATTGTTGAGAGCTAAAAAATTACAGTGACTATGAAGGATTACCCTCAAAAAGATGAAATTGAAATACTAGAGAATAAGTTAAATGGAATCCTTGCAGAAATAGTTGGGAGAAAAAAATCCCAGTCTCATTTTCTTGTTCAAGAAGCTGGAGGGATCAATGAATTCTAGATTTTGAAGTCAAGTACTGTGTGAAATATTTAAGGTAGCCACAAGAAGGATAGGGGGCTTCCCAGGTGGCGCTAGTGGTAAAAAACCTGCCTGCCAATGCAGGAGATGCGAGAGATGCAGGTATGATCTCTGGGTCAGGAAGATGCCCTGGAGGAGGGCATGGCAACCCACTCCAGTATTCTTGCCTGGAGAATCTCATGGACAGAGGAGCCTGGCCGGCTAAGTCCATGGGGTTGCAAAGAGTCAGACACGACTGAGGCGACTTAGCATGCACAGAAGGATGGAACAATAAGGGAGTTTTTCTTTCAGCTACTTGGTGGATTAAGAAAGTGGAAGCCAAAATGTTGGATCAATGACAACGAAAATACGTTTAAATGTTTTGCTGAACACCACGGAACGTACTCAGCTGGAGTTGGCCCAAGGTTTGATGACCTCTGGCCAAGGCCCTGGCCCACCCAAGTGGGGCGGGGGTGCACAAAGCTGGGCCCTCTGTAGGGGCTATATGCTCTGTGTCAGGCTACAAAGGCAGACATCCACCTGTCTCAAAGTTGAAGAAACCTGTCTGTCTGCCCCAGCTTTGGATGGAAAAAAAAAAAGAAACCTCAAACTCTCTTGTGCAAAGGAAGTCAGACAGAAAGTCTCAGGGCCTGCCTGGAATATATGGACGATGGTGGAAACTGGGACAAACACACACGAGGATGACACGGCACCCCGTCCTGCAGGCACCCACAGGCCTGCGGAGAGGCGAGCTCAGGCCAGCACTGCTGGGCCGGTGTGCTAGACAACGGGGTCTAACAGCCGGGGAGGGTGTCAGCCACGCCTTGCTGTCTGTGAGCTGACACTTTATCATCCCCCGGAGGGCCTATCAGCCATCTCTGAGCAAAGGAAGACTCACCTGTGGGTGCCGGGGATCCTCACACGGCTTCAAAGCACACACTCATCTCACTCCCATGAACCCGCTTCTGGGCCTGGGCCCTTGCAGACACGACTGGCCTGAACCTGCCAGCTCTACCTCACCCCTCCTTCCTGCAGAAGCTGCAATCACGACTCTTCCTCACAGTTCACTCCCTGCCTGTGACTGGCTGGGTACCTCCTGTGTGCCCTCTGGGCCATGCCTTCCTCACCCCCACGGAGCTGGGGGCATAGGTGTGAACTGCTAGGTATAAAACGAGTAAGTTATGAGGCTGCCTGGTGGTCCAGTAGTGAAGACTTCCTTCAGATAGGCCCTCCCAGTGCAGGGAGCCCAGGTTGAGTCCCTGGTCAGAGATCTAGATCCTATATGCTGCAATGAAAAGCTCACATGCCACAGCTAAGACCCAGCACAGCCAAAAAATACATATTTTTAATAGAAATATAATAAAATGAATAAGTTATAGGGATGTTATATACAGCACAGAGAATTAGGTTACATTGTAATAACTTTATATGGAGTGTAATCTATAAACTTATTGAATCACTATGTCGTACACCAAAATCATTGCAGATGGTGACTGCAGCCATGAAATTAAAAGACGCTTACTCCTTGGAAGGAAAGTTATGACCAACCTAGACAGCATGTTCAAAAGCAGAGATGTTAGTTTGCCAAGAAAGGTCCGTTTAGTCAAGGCTATGGTTTTTCCTGTGGTTATGTATGGATGTGAGAGTTGGACTGTGAAGAAGGCTGAGCGCTGAAGAATTGATGCTTTTGAACTGTGGTGTTGGAGAAGACTCTTGAGAGTCCCTTGGACTGCAAGGAGATCCAACCAGTCCATTCTGAAGGAGATCAGCCCTGGGATTTCTTTGGAAGGAATGATGCTAAAGCTGAAACTCCAGTACTTTGGCCACCTCATGCAAAGAGTTGACTCATTGGAAAAGACTCTGATGCTGGGAGGAATTGGGGGCAGGAGGAGAAGGGGACGCCAGAGGATGAGATGGCTGGATGGCATCACCGACTCAATGGACGTGAGTCTGCGTGAACTCCGGGAGTTGGTGATGGACAGGGAGGCCTGGCGTGCTGCGATTCATGGGGTCGCAAAGAGTCGGACACGACTGAGCAACTGAACTGGACTGAACTGAACACCTAAAATTAATGCAACATTGCAAGTCAACCACACTTCAGTTGAAAAGTGACTGCAGCCATAAAATTAAAAAGCGCTTGCTCCTTGGAAGAAAATCTATGACAAATCTAGACAATGTGTTAAAAAGCAGAGACATTACTTTGCTGACAAAGGTCCGAATAGCCAAAGCTATGGTTTTCCCAGTGGTCATGTATGGATGTGAGAGCTGGACAACAAAAAGGGCTGAGTGTGGAAGAACTGATGCCTTCAAACTGTGGTGTTGGAGAAGACTCTTGAGAGTCCCTTGGACTGCAAGGAGATCCAACCAGTCCATCCTAAAGGAAATCAACCCTGAATATTCATTGGAAGGACTGATGCTGAAACTGAAGCCTCTAATACTTTGGCCATCTGATGCGAAGAGCTGACTCATTGGAAAAGACACTAATGCTGGGAAAGATTGAAGACAGGAGGAGAAAGGGACGACAGAGGATGAGATGGTTGGAGGGCATCACCGACTCAGTGGACACGAGTTTGAGCAAGCTCCGGGAGATGGTGAAGCCTGGAGCGCTGTCACACGTGAGGGTGCGAAGAGTCAGACTGAGTGACTGAGTGACTGAACAACAGCAACAAAAGTGGGGGAGACAATAAAAGAAAAAAAGACGAACTTGTAACGTTACGTATGAGTTGGGAATAGTCAGTAGGAACTTCCTTACAGAAGACTGGCAGGAATAATGTGGAAGAATAATAAAATCAGAAGACCTAAGGGCCTGAAGCCATTTGACACAAGTTGAAGCATGGGAAATTGCGGGGCACCCGAGTGTTTACCCTTAGGTTGCTCCCCAAGTGCCAGGAAGGAGATCCAGGTTGATAACCACCAGGCTTTGTGTCAATACCCGCATGGGAGCCGGACCCCAAGGGGACCGGGAGCCCGGAGGCATGCATCACGCAGCACCGCCTGCTGGCATCTACCCCGAGCCCGGAGGCATGCATCACGCAGCACTGCCTGCTGGCGTCCTCCCGGGGCTCCGTCCGCCTGGGACTGAAAGCAGTGGATGAGAAGTGACTGAGGGGATAGGACACTCCTGCAGCTGACGAGCAGGAGGGCGAGAAGCACTGTGCCCGAGCACTGACGGGGCTGCAGTTTTATAATCAAAACACTCCTGCAGCTGACGAGCAGGAGGGCGAGAAGCGCCGTGCCCGAGCACTGACGGGGCTGCAGTTTTATAATCAAAGGAGGAGTGGGGAGGGGAGAAGACCGGCTTTGTCTTTTTTGAGTAGACGTCATGCTTCCATTATCGGCTCTGCCTCCAGGTTGAGCTGGGGAGTTTCCTGTCCCTACGTGGTCAAGCTAGGTCCACAGATTACCGCTTTTCGTGGGTGGAGAGAGCACGTCCTAGGACTCATTAACCTACTGAGCTCCCGGGCAGGATGCGGGCCTCATGCACCTTGTTGAGGGCCTGTCCCGGGCTCTGCTGGATGGTTTTGTCGCTAAGCCAGCCTGCTTGGTTCTGTGGTTAGGCAACCCTGCTTTCTCAGTTATCATTAACTTACAGGGGTCTCTCAAGTTTCCTATTTACACTTCCCCAGTGGAAGTAACTATGTAATCACCCATGTTGCCCCTTCATTCTGTCCCTGTCATAACCAGGTTTTACAGCTCACTTCTCAGTCCAGGAGCCCCGGCAAGAGGAACAGACACTCCATGAGCGGAAGGGGAGGCGCTGGAAAGGTTGTCTCGGGGGTGAGCGTGAGGAAGTGATTTAAGAGACGTAAAAACCAAACTCAATGTGGGAACCTCAGTTGGATGCAATAACAAATCAGCTATAAGTGACAACCTGGTGACAATTAGTGAAAGTTGGTGAAAGTTTTAGCATCGATGTAGACTGATGTCTACTGTCCCCCCAGATTCCTATCTTTAAAACTGAACCCCCAATGTGATGCTATTAGGAAGTGGGGCCTTGGGGCGGTGATTAGGTCATGAGGCTGGAGCCCCCGGGAATGGGATTAGTGCCCTCACGAAGAAACCCCAGGGAGCTCCCTGGCCCCTCCCACCAGGAAGGAGGAAGACAGTGAGAAGGTCCAGCCACGCAGCACGAAGTAGCCGGAACCAGACACCAAATGGGCCGGTGTCTTGATGCTGGGCTTTCAGCCCCCAGACCTGTATAAGCCCCTCAGTCTGTTACAGCAGCTAGGATGGATGAAGACAAGAATGAACCACTACACTGATAAAGTTAAGGAATCGTTGATTTCGTTAGGAGTGATCCTGTAGGAAATTTGTTTATTTGGAAAGGCACACTGAAGTATTCGGAAGTGAAATGTTCCCCATGTCCTCTGTTCATTTATTTTATTTATTTTTATTGAAGTATAGTTGATTTATAACACAATATTATATAAGTTGTGGGCTTCCCTGATGGCTCAGCTAGTAAAGAATCTGCCTGCAACGCGGGAGACCTGGGTTTGATCCCTGGGTTGGGAAGATACCCTGGAGAAGGGAAAGGCTCCCCACTCCAGCATTCTGGCCTGGAGAATTCCGTGGACTGTACAGTCCATGAGGTCGCAAAGAGTCAGACTCAACTGAGTGACTTTCACTTCATTATATAAGTTGCAGGTGAACAATAGAGTGATTTACAGCATTTAATGGTTATACTCCATTTGTTGTTTTTATAAAAATTTGGCCATAGTCCCTGTGTTGTATAATCCCTCTTTAATTTAAAATTCCTTTCTGGGGGCTTCCTTGGTGGCTCAGTGGTAAAGAAACCGCCTGCCAATGCAGGAGACATGGGTTTGATCCATGGGAGGATCCCACATGCCATGGAGCAACTCACCTGTGTGCCACAACTCCTGAGACTGTGCTCCAGAGCCTGGAGCTGCAACTGCCGAAGCCGCGCGCCTTAGAGCCCCTGGTCCAGAAGAAGACAGGCCACCGTGAGGAGGAGCCATGCGCTGCAACGAGAGGGGCCCACTTGCAGCAGCTGGAGAAAGACCCTGCACAGCCTCAAGTAAAAAATAAAACAAATAAGTAAATAAAATGAAGACTCCTTCTTGAAGCAGAAGCGGTGCGTGTCGACAGTTGTGGAGTCTAAGCTGCACGTAATGGCTGCTCGTCACGCTCTCCCATCCAGTCAGCGTGTCTGAGACTTTCTGCAGAGAACAAGTCTAATGGAGCAGCAGAGTAAGAGAAGATGCTGCTACACTCATAAAACTGATGACTTGGAAAATACAGCAAGCCCTTCAAACCTATGAGAAAAAATCAGCAAATCTTCACTAAAAACAACAAAAACACAAACAGGGCTTCACAGAGGAGGAGACCCCGTGACGGGCAAGCACGCTCCGTCATCAGGGGCCTGCAAGCTGCAGCCACGCTTGACGCTGCTCTGTGTCTCCAGATGCAAAACCCATGGAGCACGCTGGGAAACTCTTCTGAAAATGCCCAGCACCGTCTTGGAAAGTGAAGATGTTAATGAAGGAAAACGGGCTAGTAGACTCAGGTGTCCAGTGACTCTACCCAGGAGCAGAGGCCACCTCGGCTGTGGTCTGGAGAGGAGGGCAGACCCCCAGGCTGAACTGACAGGGTGTCTAGAAGAAAGCACAGGGGTCTGGGGGTAGCCAGTGGCATCTTCCCCTTTCACCTCTCAGCACACTCACGCCGGCCCCAGGACTCTGCCCGGGAACCGATACCCTGTCCATGGTCACCCAAAGGTCAGCACCCTGGACAGGGCCCCTGCAGCCCTGTCCTGCTGGGGTCTCGCAGGCAGGGCCTGGGCACACACCCAGACCTCATCCAAAGAGGACTTTGAATGAAGGAATGGGAAAGGGTCCTGTCCTCAGAGAGTCCCAGGCAGAGGGAGAAGGGGTGGGGCTAGGGAGGCAGAGGCCCGCGCTGGGAACCCGGGCTGAGCAAACTATAGCCAGCCTGCCTTTCAGACAGCCCAGGGAGCGGCCAACCTGCATTCTCCAGGATGGAGGTCCTAGCTGCCTCCATTTTCCAGACTCCCTTGCAGCTACATGCAGCCATGTGACTAAGTTCTGAATCATGAGACGTGAGTGGAAGTGCCCTGTGAGATTTTCAGGACGTCTTCCTGGATGTCTGCCCTTATATCCTGCTCTGCTAGGAACAGGAGGCAGTGACTGAGCTCCAGCAGTCATTGTGTGGCCATGAGGCTGCCAGGTAAGCCTAGGGATTGGGAACTGAGAGTTGGAGGGGCCTGGTTCCCAATGGCTGCAGAGCCAATACCATCCCTAGGCTGCCAGTATTATGGGGAAATAAACAATGTTGCTCAAGACCTGGTTCTTTGAGTCTCGATGCACACGTGCATGCTAAGTCACTTCAGTCATGCCCAAATCTGTGCAACCCATGGGCTGTAGCCTGCCAGACTCCTCTGTCCATAGCATTCTCCAGGCAAGAATACTGGAGTGAGCTGCCATTCCCTTCTCCAGGAGATCTTCCCGACCCAGGGATCGAACCCACGTCTCTTAAGTCTCCGGCGTTAGCAGGCGAAACACTAGCACCACAAGGTCTGCACCAAACCTAGCTCGGATGCACAGGCCTGTGACTTGGGGGTAGGGGTTGGGGAGGGATCTTCTCTGGCTGTGAAAGTTCTCAGCCCCACCCTCTAGCTGGCTCACCCGGCTCCAGATGTCTGTCAAGGGCGCAGAGGGAGGTACGGAGGATGAAGAGGAAGTGGCCAGAAGGGGAAGCAGCAGGCTGCAGAGAGGAGGCAGGTGGGAGGTGATCGCGGTAACGGCCTGCAAGCTGACGGCCTGCGTCTGTGGCGAAGCCAAGATGAACGCCAAGGCGGGACCCTTGGAGGTAAGAGCCAGCGAGGCCAGATGGGAGGGCCGGACCGAGGGCCCTGAGAAGGGGGCTTTAGTCCACCGCCCCTGACCGGTGCTGCCAGCAGCCCTGGGCCCAGAGGGTCACGAAGCTCCAGTGCGGCCTGCGGGTCATCATCCATCCCTCCAGTGGTGTGTGCAGCCAGGACCACAGGGCCTGGGCTCTCCCGGCGAGCTCAGCCTGGGGTGGGCAGCTGCACCCCAGGCCCTGCAGGGTGGCAAGTCCCACCCTTTCAGCTGGGATCTGCCCAGCACAGGGCGGGGGTAGCACGGAGCTGCCCCCCAGGGGTCTCCCAGCCCAACACAGCCTTGAGATGCCAGTGCTGGTGGGTCACCCTCTCCCAACAGCCAGTCCCAACCCTGGACACATGGGGTCCTCAGGGTCGAGCTGCCCAGAGCCCCCTGGACGGTGGGCCTCCCCAGGCCCTTGTAGTTCACAAGGGGGTAGGTGGCCTGGCAGTCATCTCCGCTGGGTGGCCCCTGGGTGGGGCTGCGGGGGCAGGGCACTCCCACCTTCTTGTGAGCCTGGCCCGGGAACCCGCACAGGGCTGCACCCTGATCGCCTCTCCTGAGCATCAGTGAAGGGTCTGGGGAGCCCCCCTGGGGCAGGAAGGGGAGTGGCAGACCCCCAAGCTCCCTTCTTCAGGGTGTAGGGGCTCCTGGTGGGGAGGGGTGCCAGGCCTCGGGCTCTGAGCCCCTTCTCTAATTCCAGGGCCCCCCGCCCCCAGGCCCAGCTCCCATGGCTGCCCCTCCCCCATGGAGGCTGGCTGGGGGCCCTGCAGGAGGACACCCCCAGAACCCGGGGCCTGTGCGACAGCCTGGCTCCCTGGGCCCCAGTGCCCAGCTGAGCTGTGCTCACAGGCGGGCAGCGTGACCCCAGCCCCAGGCCCCAGGTGGCACTGGCCACTCACCATCAAGGCCAGGAGGGAGGGCTGCACCTGCCCCTCACAGAAGCCTCAGAAGTTGGTTGGTGGTGGGCGCCGGGGAGTGGGGTTGGGGGGACCACATCTCTGTGCATGGACCCCGCCCCACACTCAAGGGAGGGCAGCCTCAGCTCAGAGCTGTGGAGCATCCTGCTTGGGGTGGCATTTGAGACTGCTCTGGGGAGGGGAACAACTCCAACCGGATCCAGTCTGCCTGGCTTCCAGCTCCTTGTGAGAGGGACCACTCTGAGGAGATAAGACCTCCGTCCCCAGCTGGCTGCAGAGTTCTGGGGCAGAGAGAGACCCCCGCCAGCATCAAGGGGTCCTGACTCAGCCCCCAGCCCCCAGAAGAACAACCCTCTCTCTGTGCCAGGCCCCCAGCCAGGGCCAGGGTCACTGCCTGGCTCCCAGGAGGGGCCAGCACAGGGCCAGGATGGGGGGCCCAGCCCAGGAAGGGAAGCAGCTATTTATGAACCAGCATCGAGAGGACCCAGCCTGAAAGCAGAAATGGCGGCAGACTTGCTGCGGTTGAAACGAGGAACTGAGATTCAGACGCCCACACCGCACTGGGGGGCGCCGAGAGGGAAACCAGCAGGCCATACATGCCCCGGGCACACACAGGACGCACGGGCACACAGACACGCACACGCACACACAGACACACACACGGATGCACATGCACACAGGATGCACACGCACACGCACACGCACACACGCGCCAGTGCTGGGTGATGGACTCAATCCCTTCAGGCCAGGCCAGGGTGAGGGTCACCTGGGCCAGGAACAGGGTCTGCAGGGTCCCCACGAGGTGGCCTCCCCGCTGCCCAGCTGCCCGGGAGTGTGGGGTCACCACGCCCAGGCCCAGAGCTGCGGGTGATGCCGGTCACCCCGCCCAGGGGCTGAGGCCTCTGCTGCACACGGGTGGCCCCGGCGTGGCCCGGCTCCACACTGCCCTGCAGCCCGCGGGAGAGGGCAGTCAGCACTGCGAGAGTGGGGGCCCGCAGGAGGGGATGAGCCGCCACACAGGACCCCCGGGACAGAGCGGCAGGGGCAGAAGGAGCCACGAGGGGCCAGGACTCCCCGCCCAGGGGCTGCTGGCACCTGTCTGGAGGACCCGGGAACACGTCCAGCCCCCAGGCCGTGGCCTCAGGCCTGCCCTGGCCAGCCCCTCCTGGCGGCAGGGGTGGTCTGTCTCAGGAGAGTGCGGCCCCCGGGACCCGGGTGGTGTCTTCCTCCAGCTGCAGGTGCGGGGGATGCTCGTGCTGCTGTGCCTGGGCGCCGTGACCCTCACCTGCCTCCTGGGGCTGGGGTCCTCCCCTTCCGCCTGGAGCCAGGGCTGCCCTGAGGAAGGGCCCGCCAGGCCTGGGGGCCTTGGCTCCCGTGTGGACTGGGATCCTCGAGGACGGGAGGCCCGGCGGCGGCATCAGCAAAAGGACTCCTGCCGGTGAGCAAGCCGTGGGCTCCGCGGGGCAGCGGCGGGCGGGCAAGCCCGGGAGGCTCTGCCCCAGACGCCCCTGCCTTCCCAGCCTGGGTCTCCCCAGAGGGACAAGCACTGTCCTTCTTCCCCTCCTCTGGGAAGAGGCAGGTTCCGGGAGGGTGGGCTGGAGGCAGGGGGTCGTCAGGGCGGGATGAGGAGTGCTCTTGGCAGGACACACAGGCTGTCACCCGGGACTGGGTGGCTGTCGCAGCCCTCCCGCCTGGGGTAGGGCCACAGGCCCCGCCCCTCCCGGCCGTCCCAGGGTCCTGGAACCTCAGAACCACACAGCACACCCCCTGACCGAGCCCTTCTGGGTCAGTGTTGGTGACTCCAAGGGCCTCCACACCCACAGGAGCCCAGACCCAACAGCTCTGAGGGGAGCACGCTGGGCTTGGGTGGGGGTGGGGACTGGCACCAAGCCCTGACTCGGGCAGGCCCCCCCGGGCACTCCTGGTGTCAGGCCTGCCCTGCCCCATCCGCCCTGGGCTCTGCCTCCTGCTTGCTGACTGGGATGGAGCAGGTGATGCGAGGCTGGCCGGCTGCTCTTATGCTCACACCCGGCACCGCCTCTGCAGGCTCGTCCTCGTGGAGAGCATCCCCCAGGACCTGCGATCTGTAGCAGGCAGCCCGGCCGCCCAGCCCCTGGCCCAGGCCTGGATGCAGCTGCTGGACGCCGCCCGAGAGAGCGTCCACGTGGCCTCCTTCTACTGGTCCCTCACGGGGCCCGACATCGGGGTCAACGACTCGTCTTCCCAGCCGGTGTGTGGCCCTCGCCCCTGACTTGGATCCCGCGGGCTGTGCCAGGGCCAGGCACACAGCAAGGCCAGCAGGCTGCCCGTCTGTCTGACCGAGCTGTGGGCAGTTGGGGCCGCCTCGGGGGAGATCTGGGCCCCTCCTTGTGGGATAGGGTGGTCTCTCTCTCACCCTGGCCTGCTCTAACAGGGCGAGGCCCTCCTGCAAAAGCTGCAGCAGCTGCTGGACAGAAACGTGTCCCTGGCCGTGGCCACCAGCACCCCAACTCCGGCCAAGAACTCCACTGACCTGCAGGTCCTGGAAAGCCGAGGTGGGAGCCTGCCATCCTGGGCCCGGGGGCCAGCGAGAGCTCTGGGGCTGCCTGGGGAGGGGCTGGGAGCCTGGGGGAACCCCGGGCCGACCAACGCCTCCTTCTCCCACCTGTAAAGTGGGGGTGAGGACACCGTCCATGAGGAGGAAGGAACTGGGCTCAGCACGACGCGGGCTCACCCACCGCTCTGCCCCCTTGTCAGGTGCCCAGGTGAGACACGTGCCCATGGGAAAGCTCACTGGCGGCGTTTTGCACTCCAAGTTCTGGGTGGTGGATGGGCGGCACATCTACGTGGGCAGTGCCAACATGGACTGGCGGTCCCTGACACAGGTGAGTCCCCGAGCCCCAGGAGGGGAGGCCCCCTGGAGTTCGTCCGCCCTGGCACCCCTGACGTCCCCGTGTGGGCAGTCATCTCGGGGGATGGAGGCAGGTCTGTAACGCCCCTGTGGTAGAAACACCCGGAGGCTGGTTGCTGCTGCTAAGTCGCTTCAGTCACGTCCGACTCTGTGCGACCCCATAGACGGAAGCCCACCAGGCTCCCCCGTCCCTGGGATTCTCCAGGCAAGAACACTGGAGTGGGGTGCCATTTCCTTCTCCAATGCATGAAAGTGAAAAGTGAAAGTGAAGTCGCTCAGTTGTATCCGACCCTCAGAGACCCCATGGATTGCAGCCCACCAGGCTCCTCCATCCATGGGATTTTCCAGGCAAGAGTACTGGAGGGTTACAGGACTCTAAAGGCACTGCTGTAGAAGGTCGCTTACCCGCCTGGAAACACGGTCAGGTCACCTTGTCCAAGGGGCCATGCGGACAAAGCAGGAACCCTTTCAGGAGAAGCAGCGCTTTAGCCGTCAGCCATCAGCAGCGGTTGTCGATTAGCAGTGAAGAACGAGCTGTTTTTCTTTGGGCGCTGATGCTTTCTATTGTTTTCTGGCAATGAACACGTATTGGCCTTGGATCATAATGTGTAAGAAGAGCAAGGACCCACTGGGCTCCCCTCCCTGTAGCTCCCCTGTACACGTGGATTCCATGATGCTGCTGCAGACTGGCTGCCCAGTGGGGGTGCGCGCCTGCCGGGCAGCCTTGGCCCGGCTGGGGGGGTCCACCCAGCCCCACACAGGGCCCCCCGCCCCTGCAGCACTGCCGGATGCCCACAGGTGAAGGAGCTCGGTGCTGTCATCTACAACTGCAGCCGCCTGGCCCAGGACCTGGAGAAGACCTTCCAGACCTACTGGGTGCTGGGGACACCCAGGGCTGTCCTCCCCAAGCGCTGGCCTCAGAACTTCTCCTCTCACATCAACCGCTTCCAGCCGCTCCGGGATCACTTTGACGGGGTGCCCACCACGGTCTACTTCTCCGTAAGAGTGGACAGGCCCTGAGGCCCTTCTGAGCCCCTGCTCTCTGCCCGGCCACACCCACCAGAAGTCTCGCCCACCCGGGCCTGCCCTGCAGACCGCGGCACCTGCGAGGTCCGCGGCTGTGGTCCCTGGGGTGACCCCGGCAGAGCACCCTGCCATCATCATCCACAGGAGACAGGCGGCCTGGGTGGCGGGGGATGCTCTGTGGCCCCGGGAACCTCCAGGCACATCGCTGGGTGGGGTCTGACTCAGGGAGCAGGAAGGGTAGCGGGGGCGGGTAGGACCAGAGCACCAGTGATGGTGTCCCTCCACCGCAGAGGGGAGGGAACGGGGGGCAGGCGGCCACAGCCACCAGCCAGGAACCTCCCTGGGGTACGGGCAGCTACCCCAGTGCTCGGTTGCAGTGGAGACCTGGCCTCAGAGGAGGGACACGTGTCCCGATGTGGGAGTCCGGCTGAGCCCCCCAGGGAGCTTCCTCGAGGGTCAGGCCAGCCCAGGGCCCCACCCCTGCGGGCTGCGCCTCCTGCCTTATTCCCAGTTCCCAGGGCTGGAGGGTGGGTGTGTGGTGGGGTCTCGGGCCAGTAACCAAGCAGCTCAGAACCAGACCCCTTAGGGACCCGCCTCCACCCGGCCCCACAGGCGTCACCGCCCTCTCTCTGCCCCCACGGCCGCACCCGCGACCTGGATGCGCTGCTAGCGGTCATGGGGGCTGCCCGGGAGTTCCTCTACGCCTCGGTGATGGAGTACTTCCCCACCACACGCTTCAGACACCCCGCCAGGTGGGCCGGCTGGGGGCTGTCCTGTCTTCTCGCCTGTAGGGACCCCGTCGAGGCAGGCTGGCAGGGCTCCGCCGGCCCGAGGACCCTGACCTGCCATGTCCCTCCCCCAGCTACTGGCCAGTGCTGGACACGGCGCTGCGGGTGGCGGCCTTCAGCAGGGGGGTGCGCGTGCGCCTGCTGGTCAGCTGCTGGCTCAACACGGACCCCAGGATGTTCCCCTTCCTGCGGTCCCTGCAGGCACTCAGCAACCCAGCGGCCAACGTGTCCATGGACGTGGTAAGAATGCGTCCCTGGGCCGGGCTGGGCAGCGGCCTGTCTGCTCCCCGACACACACTCTCTGTTCTCCCAAGAAAGTCTTCATCGTGCCTGTGGGGAACCACTCCAACATCCCCTTCAGCAGGGTGAACCACAGCAAGTTCATGGTCACGGAGAAGGCGGCCTACATAGGTGAGCCGGGCGGCAGCCTGCGTCCTCCAGGGCTCCACGCGAGGCCACCCCAGTCTGCACGAAGCTCGTGTCCCCCAGGCAGGGGGCCTGCGTGCAGGAGGGCTCAGGGCTCTCCATGGAGGCAGCCAGCCCTGTGGTCAGCTGGCCCCACAGGGCAGGTGGGGAATCTCCGCACGGAGCTCACTGAGCCCTGAGTTTGTGGGCGGGCAGGGGTTGGACCCCTCCAGTGGCCACAGGGGCCACCAGGCTGGGTGGGGCAGCAGAGGGACCCGTGCGGCCCCATCCCCAGCCTCCTGTGCCCGCTGCCCGCAGGCACGTCCAACTGGTCAGAAGATTACTTCAGCAGCACCTCAGGTGTGGGCCTGGTGGTCAGCCAGAGGGCCTCTGGCGCCCAGCCGGGGGTGAGCACCGTGCAGGAGCAGCTGCGGCAGCTCTTCGAGCGAGACTGGAGCTCCCGCTACGCCGTGGGCCTGGATGGACAGGCCCAGGGCCAGGACTGTGTTTGGCAGGGCTGAGGTTCGGCCCTTCCTGGCAGCGGGGTCCTGGCAGCGGGGTGGGGCCTCCTTGCCTTGCCTGGCCCCCAGCCTGGACTCCAAGCAGCTTCACTCGCACAAGCCCTGGTCAGGGGCGGGACTGTCCACTTCAGGGCGGACACAAACCACTTGCTCTCCAAATCTAGCCCCTTTGAACCCCCCGCCTGCTCCAGGGAGCTGTCCGGGATGCCCCTCCCTGACTCCCACGGAGCCGCCATTCCTGTCCACAAGTGGGGCCTCTAGAAAACGCGTGTGCCTCTGTGTCTCTGTGTGCATCGGCTGTGGGGCCGCGCCCGCTTCTGCTCAGCCTCGATATACCTGCGAGGGGCCTGTGTCTATGAGGCCACACCGAGGCGAGGCCAGGCACCTACTGGGGGAGCCCCTGACTCTCACTGGTGTCCAGTCCTGGGCCCACAGGAACCCAGGGACAGGTCAGGGGATGGGTTCAGCAAAGAGAGGGGTTCAGAGGCCTGTCTCAGCCCAGTTCACCATCTCCTGGTTTCTGACCTTGGCTTCAGAGCCCACCTGCCCAGGCAGAGGGCCCCAGACTGCCTGAGGCTAGAACTGTGGGCTGGTTCAATGTCCAAGAGACCCTGGCAGCTGAGGGAGCCATCGAGTGGACACCAGGTCCACCCTGACCCACCACCCCTGGGCCCCGAGTCCTCACGATCTCAGAGAGAGCCAGCGGGGCAGCTGTCAGACAGCTAGGACGTGAGCATCCTTGCCTGCCAGGATGGTCCCCAAACCCCGCCAGACCCATGGGGGTCAGGAGAGGATGCCACGGCTCCATGCGGGCCTCCCAGGCATCCAGCGGGTCCAGGAGCTGGTCTGTGCGTGAGCTGCTGCCCCTGGTGCCCACCCCCCACCGCCCCACCCCAGCTGTGCCCCAGGAGCAGCAGAATCCCAGACCGCTCTGCTCCCCCGGCCGCTTGGCCACAGTCCAGGCCGTGATGGGGAGATGGTGAGGGCCCATAGCCAGGGCAAGGCCTGCCCCACATGTGGTAGGTCTGGTGGCCAGCCGCAGAGGCCTGCTCCAAAGCAGAATCCCTCCGCCCCCCGGGAGACCCAGCGTGATGAGGCTCGAGAAGCCTGGGGGCTCCTTCTGGGGTGTGGGGGACAGAGCCTGCCCCTGAGGACCCTGGACCCAGGCCCTTGTGTGGACGGGTCCGCTGCCTGGATGGGGGGCGCCAGCCACCTCACTTGGGACAGGTGGGGTGAACAGGCGGTTAGTGGCACAGCTCTCGCCGGGGGCCAAGCCCGCTGCAGGACGCAGGAAGGTGCTGTGAGCTGTCCGTCAGCCAAGCCCGAGGCAGGGCCCCAAGAGCAGCCTCCAGCTGGCGAGGAACGGGGCCCCGGGCCACCCAGCCAGCAAGGAACTGACTGCCACCGGCAGCTCCGTGAGTTTGGGAGGAGGCTCCTTCCCAGGTTTTATCTGGGGATGAGACAGGGGCCTCGTGGGATGCGGCTGAGGGCTCCCCAGAGCCTCCAGCACCACGGCCCCAGTAAGTCAGACGTGACTCTGTGTGCAGAGAGGCGTGGAGCCCACGAGCCAGGCTGCCCCCCACTATGGTGTTCCCGGGGGGCTGGACTCCCCCGTTTTCTCTCCCGGGGCCAAGAGAGGCTCCTGTAACCTCCTGGACTGCAGGACCAAGTCCCCACTGAGCACCCCCCTCCAGCTTCCAGAGGGCCCCACATCCCTGACTGGGGGCCCCTTCCCCGCCGGCCCCCACGGGAGATGCGACTTCCCTCGGGAGAGAGGGCGGGGGAGGGGAGGGGGCTGCCCTCTGGGCCCAGAGGCCCCCAGCGTCCCTGCCCCGCCCTCAGTGCTGAGAGCAGCTACCCCTCTCCGAGCAGAAGGAGGTGGCTCCAGGAACCTTCCCCGGGCAGCAGGGAGGGGGCCAGGCTCCAGGTCCCCCCATGGAGCGCGGCACCCCCACAGGCCCAGAAAGGGCGCCTGAAGGCCACGGGGAGGAGTTGTGACTCTGAAGGGCTGTAGGACGCTCCCTGACCTTGTTCTGAGTCTGCTCCCATGGGCGGCTGGCAGGGACGGCCACCGTGGTGCAGGGAGCCCTGAGCCAGGCCGCTGTGGCCGCCGAGGACCCAGCGAAGCCTCCGGGCCGGGGCCTTCTGCCCCCTGGGCCGCCCCTGTGCTGCCCATGGCCCTCGCCTGGGGCGGCCTCCCAGCTCAGGGCAGCCTGTCCCTGGCCTCGCAGTGGAGCCCTGGGCCCACACCTTCCTCCTCTGTCTCTCACAGCTGCAGGCGGGAAGAAGGGCCCGAGCAGACAGACGGGTGGGGGAGCCGCCCTGACTGTGCTGGCAGAGCAACCTAGCAGCCCTCAGGGGTGTGTGGGGAGCGGAGGTGGGCTCCACCCAGAACAAAGCACCTCGCAGCCGAAACGGGAGGGGGCAGCGCTTTATTTATAGCCCGTTCGGTGTCCAGGGAGCAGCCAAGTGGGTCCCATCTTCAGGCACACTGAGGGGCTGGGGGCCACGCATGCCGGAGAGGGCACTGGCGGGCAAGTGGGCACCCATGGACGTCTGGTGGGAGCTCGTGGACGGATGCCTAGACCACCTGGGTGGTCTGCTGCCCCAAGCCCGGCGTGGGCAGCATCACTCAAAGCATCCCAGGCTCGCCGTGGCGAGACGGCCCGTGAAGAGCGGGCTGGTTCTAAGCAGGCAGGGAGAGGGTCTCTTGGACTGTGGCAGACTCTGCCAGAAACAGGGAAACAGCCTTCACCAGGAAGCAGCAACCGTGTCTTCGAGGGGCTTGTAGGCAGGTGTCTCGAGTAACATGTGTCTAATAAGGCCCCTCAGGAGCCTGGGACCCTCCTGAAGCTTTGGGAGGCAGCTTCGGGAGGGCCGGGGGCAGGGGCCCCTCTGCTCGCAGCCAGCTCCGCTTCATCCTCCACTCTGGGGGTCACGGCAGAGACTCGCGTCCACATGCGGGGTGCGGGGCACAGCCTCCCCTTCCGTCCTCACTGGGCAGCGGGCCCAGGCGCAGGCTCGACCAGGGCCCCCGGGTCCGGCTCCAGCAGGATGAGCTCCGTCCTGGCCCTGGATGTGACCATGGCCCCAGCGCCCGGCACCGTCTCCTCCCTGTCCTCGGGGGAGAAGCTCTCGCGGGCATCAAAAAAGGTGGCGGCTTCTTCCTGGAGCTTTTGCTCTGCCGGAGCCGCCTCTTCCTCCGAGCTCTTGCTTTTCTTGGTGGGGGAGGAGGAGAACCCTAATTTGGGAAATCGGAACCAGCCGGCCTTCTCGGGTTTCTTGGGAGGCTCTGCCTCAGGCGGGGTCTGGGCGGGGGCTGGTCCGTGGGCTTCATCTTTGGAGTCGGCACCTGTCTCTTCGGAGGAAGAAGAGAAACCGATGCTGGGAAGCCAAAACCGGAACAGACCGGAAGACCTCTTACCTTCTGGCTTCTCTTTTGGAGCCTGGTCTCCTTCGGCCAGGCCCGCGGCTGCCTCCTCGCTGTCCTCTTCTGGGGGAAATTCGAGGATCTCTGCGGGCTCCTCGTCAGAGCAGCTCTCCGTACCCGGGTGGCCAGAGTACAGGTTGGTGGTGAGTGCTGGCCCTCTGGGTATGCTGACGCCGGACGAGATCACTTCAAATGGTTCTCCGGTGTCTGGCTGCAGGTCTCCAGAAACAGGGTCTGTTCCAGGGGCAGCGTCTTCAGAAGCCTCCTGCAAGCCCCCTGTCAGTCGGGAGTCTTGGACCCTCCCCTGCGTGGGGGGCTCAGGGATCTTCACTTTCAGCAATGAAAATCCGTAGGAAGCCGTTTGGATCTCGGACGCAGGGATCTCTGATTCCCGCACAATCTGGGTGGAATCGGCCTCGGGTCCCGAGGGGTCGGCTGGCTCTGCCATCACCCCGCCATGTATGCCAACCCTGGTGCCCTCTCCCCGAGCGCCGTGAATGTGCACTCGGACCCTGGAAGCTTCTGGGGAGAGGTCAAAGGCCACAGGCTGCTCCCCGGGGGTCCCAGGGCCGGCCTTCAGGATGCTGGCACCCCAAGCTCCCACGCTTTCTGTGCGCAAGGCGTCATCCAGGCTGCTCCCTGTGCACTGCACCTCCCGCACGGCGGGGATGAAGACGTCTGCCTCCGATCCGGGGTCAGGGAAGGCGAACCTCGGCATGCTCAGCCTCGGCAGTTTGACAGTTACCACGGAGCCCTCCCAGGGCTGACCCACGCTGACCACAGAAACCTGGGATGGCCCGTCGGTGCTGGACACCTTCAGTTTAACGGGGCCTTCAGGTTGGGAGGACCATCTCTCCGTCCTCCCCTCTCCCCTGGCGAGGTCCAGGCCTGCAGGCCCAGCAGGAGGAGCTTCGGTTTCCAAAAGTGCCCCGCTGGGCATCTGAAGTGGAAGGGAGCCTTCGCCCGGGCGGACCCTGACCTCGGAAGTGGACAGGCCCGCAGGGGGTGCCCCTGGAGGAGGCAGGTGCGGTGTTGAGCCTCTGCCATCTAGGTTTATCTTCAGCACGCCCGCATGGGACATGCTCTTCTCAGCTGGCTCCAGGGGCTCAGGCGCCTCCACCTCTGACCCCAGAGGCCCCTGAGCCTTGATGAGAGCTGGCCCTTCTTCCCCCAGTGCATGGGCAGCAGGCGTGGGACTCGGTGCCCCAGGCATCCCCTTCTCCCTGGCGGGGCGCCGGATGATGGGCAAGTGGAGGGCGGGCATCCTGAACCAGCCCCCCGGCGCGGCTGTGCTCCTCTCCGTCGGGGCGTCCACAGCTGAAGCTCTGCACGACGGCTGGAGGGGGTCTCCTGGTGGCTGGGCCGTCCCCTCACCATGAGGCAGGCCGGCTGAGACATCCCCAGACCCGTGCCCTTGGCTGCGATCTGCCAAGGGCAGGCCGCGAGCAGAGTCCAGCCCCTGAGCATCGCTGGGGAGGCACAGGGCAGGCGGGCGCTCGGCAGCCTGAACATCCACCGCAGAATCTGCTGCTTCTGGGCTAGAAAACCCGAACTTTGGTCGATGAAACTTAGGAAAAGTCACCCGACCATAAGATGCAAGAAATAGGGGGTCCACAGGGCCGGCAGGACTACCAGGTGGGCGTGGAAAGCTCTCGTCAGGCGGCAAAGTGGCAGGACTTTCTCTATCATCCTGGGAACACGAGGGGATTTCTGGAGGGAAATGTGGGGCGTCGGGAACAGGCATCTGGTACTTGATGAGAGTGACTGCCTCCGGAGGGACCGCAGAGGACTCAGCCTGAGAACTGCTGACATCAAGGCTGCCTGAGGAAGTACCAGGCCACCCCACGCGGGGACACAGCAGGGACAGTTTATGGCTAGAAACATCCGGCAAGGCGGGATCCACATCAGACACACTAGAGGGCAAAGAAAGCTGAGGATCACCTTCAACAAGGGTAGAACTTCTCAAAGATTTCCCTGGTGAAGAAAACAATGCTGGAAACTTAAAATGCGGTTTCCTGACATGGATTTTAACATCATCTTCAGTTTTAAATGTGCGGCCTCTTGCGGCCACCTCCTTGTCCCCCAGGGACAGGTCGCCCTCCAGCTTGGCGCCCGGGGCCTGGGTGTCCACCTCCACGCTGGGCAGCGACACCTCCACGTCGGGGGCGGCCACCTCGGCCTTGGCGCCCTTCAGGTCCAGCTTGGGCCCCTTGATGTCCACCTGCGGGGCCTTGATGTCCACCTTGGGCAGCTTGACGCTGGGCATCTGCACCTTGGGCAGGTGGGCCTTGATTCCGACTCCCGCCGCCCCTTCCTTGAGCTCGGCTTCGGGCAGGTGGCCCTCCGGCAGCTTGACGCCCACCTCGGCGGCCTTGACCTCCAGCTCGGCCGCGGGCAGCTCCACGCGGACCTCACTGGGCTTGACGTCGGCCTGCACCGAGGGCAGGGTCGCCTCGGCCTGGGCCTTGGGCAGGGACACGTCCACGGCGGCCTCGACGGCCTTGCTGGGCGCCGACACGCCGAAGGACGGCATCTTGAACTTGGGCATTTTGAACTTGCTGTCTCTGGCGGCCACCTCCTTGTCCCCCAGGGACAGGTCGCCCTCCAGCTTGGCGCCCGGGGCCTGGGTGTCCACCTCCACGCTGGGCAGCGACACCTCCACGTCGGGGGCGGCCACCTCGGCCTTGGCGCCCTTCAGGTCCAGCTTGGGCCCCTTGATGTCCACCTGCGGGGCCTTGATGTCCACCTTGGGCAGCTTGACGCTGGGCATCTGCACCTTGGGCAGGTGGGCCTTGATTCCGACTCCCGCCGCCCCTTCCTTGAGCTCGGCTTCGGGCAGGTGGCCCTCCGGCAGCTTGACGCCCACCTCGGCGGCCTTGACCTCCAGCTCGGCCGCGGGCAGCTCCACGCGGACCTCACTGGGCTTGACGTCGGCCTGCACCGAGGGCAGGGTCGCCTCGGCCTGGGCCTTGGGCAGGGACACGTCCACGGCGGCCTCGACGGCCTTGCTGGGCGCCGACACGCCGAAGGACGGCATCTTGAACTTGGGCATTTTGAACTTGCTGTCTCTGGCGGCCACCTCCTTGTCCCCCAGGGACAGGTCGCCCTCCAGCTTGGCGCCCGGGGCCTGGGTGTCCACCTCCACGCTGGGCAGCGACACCTCCACGTCGGGGGCGGCCACCTCGGCCTTGGCGCCCTTCAGGTCCAGCTTGGGCCCCTTGATGTCCACCTGCGGGGCCTTGATGTCCACCTTGGGCAGCTTGACGCTGGGCATCTGCACCTTGGGCAGGTGGGCCTTGATTCCGACTCCCGCCGCCCCTTCCTTGAGCTCGGCTTCGGGCAGGTGGCCCTCCGGCAGCTTGACGCCCACCTCGGCGGCCTTGACCTCCAGCTCGGCCGCGGGCAGCTCCACGCGGACCTCACTGGGCTTGACGTCGGCCTGCACCGAGGGCAGGGTCGCCTCGGCCTGGGCCTTGGGCAGGGACACGTCCACGGCGGCCTCGACGGCCTTGCTGGGCGCCGACACGCCGAAGGACGGCATCTTGAACTTGGGCATTTTGAACTTGCTGTCTCTGGCGGCCACCTCCTTGTCCCCCAGGGACAGGTCGCCCTCCAGCTTGGCGCCCGGGGCCTGGGTGTCCACCTCCACGCTGGGCAGCGACACCTCCACGTTGGGGGCGGCCACCTCGGCCTTGGCGCCCTTCAGGTCCAGCTTGGGCCCCTTGATGTCCACCTGCAGGGCCTTGATGTCCACCTTGGGCAGCTTGACGCTGGGCATCTGCACCTTGGGCAGGTGGGCCTTGATTCCGACTCCCGCCGCCCCTTCCTTGAGCTCGGCTTCGGGCAGGTGGCCCTCCGGCAGCTTGACGCCCACCTCGGCGGCCTTGACCTCCAGCTCGGCCGCGGGCAGCTCCACGCGGACCTCACTGGGCTTGACGTCGGCCTGCACCGAGGGCAGGGTCGCCTCGGCCTGGGCCTTGGGCAGGGACACGTCCACGGCGGCCTCGACGGCCTTGCTGGGCGCCGACACGCCGAAGGACGGCATCTTGAACTTGGGCATTTTGAACTTGCTGTCTCTGGCGGCCACCTCCTTGTCCCCCAGGGACAGGTCGCCCTCCAGCTTGGCGCCCGGGGCCTGGGTGTCCACCTCCACGCTGGGCAGCGACACCTCCACGTCGGGGGCGGCCACCTCGGCCTTGGCGCCCTTCAGGTCCAGCTTGGGCCCCTTGATGTCCACCTGCGGGGCCTTGATGTCCACCTTGGGCAGCTTGACGCTGGGCATCTGCACCTTGGGCAGGTGGGCCTTGATTCCGACTCCCGCCGCCCCTTCCTTGAGCTCGGCTTCGGGCAGGTGGCCCTCCGGCAGCTTGACGCCCACCTCGGCGGCCTTGACCTCCAGCTCAGCCGCGGGCAGCTCCACGCGGACCTCACTGGGCTTGACGTCGGCCTGCACCGAGGGCAGGGTCGCCTCGGCCTGGGCCTTGGGCAGGGACACGTCCACGACGGCCTCGACGGCCTTGCTGGGCGCCGACACGCCGAAGGACGGCATCTTGAACTTGGGCATTTTGAACTTGCTGTCTCTGGCGGCCACCTCCTTGTCCCCCAGGGACAGGTCGCCCTCCAGCTTGGCGCCCGGGGCCTGGGTGTCCACCTCCACGCTGGGCAGCGACACCTCCACGTCGGGGGCGGCCACCTCGGCCTTGGCGCCCTTCAGGTCCAGCTTGGGCCCCTTGATGTCCACCTGCGGGGCCTTGATGTCCACCTTGGGCAGCTTGACGCTGGGCATCTGCACCTTGGGCAGGTGGGCCTTGATTCCGACTCCCGCCGCCCCTTCCTTGAGCTCGGCTTCGGGCAGGTGGCCCTCCGGCAGCTTGACGCCCACCTCGGCGGCCTTGACCTCCAGCTCGGCCGCGGGCAGCTCCACGCGGACCTCACTGGGCTTGACGTCGGCCTGCACCGAGGGCAGGGTCGCCTCGGCCTGGGCCTTGGGCAGGGACACGTCCACGGCGGCCTCGACGGCCTTGCTGGGCGCCGACACGCCGAAGGACGGCATCTTGAACTTGGGCATTTTGAACTTGCTGTCTCTGGCGGCCACCTCCTTGTCCCCCAGGGACAGGTCGCCCTCCAGCTTGGCGCCCAGGGCCTGGGTGTCCACCTCCACGCTGGGCAGCGACACCTCCACGTCGGGGGCGGCCACCTCGGCCTTGGCGCCCTTCAGGTCCAGCTTGGGCCCCTTGATGTCCACCTGCGGGGCCTTGATGTCCACCTTGGGCAGCTTGACGCTGGGCATCTGCACCTTGGGCAGGTGGGCCTTGATTCCGACTCCCGCCGCCCCTTCCTTGAGCTCGGCTTCGGGCAGGTGGCCCTCCGGCAGCTTGACGCCCACCTCGGCGGCCTTGACCTCCAGCTCGGCCGCGGGCAGCTCCACGCGGACCTCACTGGGCTTGACGTCGGCCTGCACCGAGGGCAGGGTCGCCTCGGCCTGGGCCTTGGGCAGGGACACGTCCACGGCGGCCTCGACGGCCTTGCTGGGCGCCGACACGCCGAAGGACGGCATCTTGAACTTGGGCATTTTGAACTTGCTGTCTCTGGCGGCCACCTCCTTGTCCCCCAGGGACAGGTCGCCCTCCAGCTTGGCGCCCGGGGCCTGGGTGTCCACCTCCACGCTGGGCAGCGACACCTCCACGTCGGGGGCGGCCACCTCGGCCTTGGCGCCCTTCAGGTCCAGCTTGGGCCCCTTGATGTCCACCTGCGGGGCCTTGATGTCCACCTTGGGCAGCTTGACGCTGGGCATCTGCACCTTGGGCAGGTGGGCCTTGATTCCGACTCCCGCCGCCCCTTCCTTGAGCTCGGCTTCGGGCAGGTGGCCCTCCGGCAGCTTGACGCCCACCTCGGCGGCCTTGACCTCCAGCTCGGCCGCGGGCAGCTCCACGCGGACCTCACTGGGCTTGACGTCGGCCTGCACCGAGGGCAGGGTCGCCTCGGCCTGGGCCTTGGGCAGGGACACGTCCACGGCGGCCTCGACGGCCTTGCTGGGCGCCGACACGCCGAAGGACGGCATCTTGAACTTGGGCATTTTGAACTTGCTGTCTCTGGCGGCCACCTCCTTGTCCCCCAGGGACAGGTCGCCCTCCAGCTTGGCGCCCAGGGCCTGGGTGTCCACCTCCACGCTGGGCAGCGACACCTCCACGTCGGGGGCGGCCACCTCGGCCTTGGCGCCCTTCAGGTCCAGCTTGGGCCCCTTGATGTCCACCTGCGGGGCCTTGATGTCCACCTTGGGCAGCTTGACGCTGGGCATCTGCACCTTGGGCAGGTGGGCCTTGATTCCGACTCCCGCCGCCCCTTCCTTGAGCTCGGCTTCGGGCAGGTGGCCCTCCGGCAGCTTGACGCCCACCTCGGCGGCCTTGACCTCCAGCTCGGCCGCGGGCAGCTCCACGCGGACCTCACTGGGCTTGACGTCGGCCTGCACCGAGGGCAGGGTCGCCTCGGCCTGGGCCTTGGGCAGGGACACGTCCACGGCGGCCTCGACGGCCTTGCTGGGCGCCGACACGCCGAAGGACGGCATCTTGAACTTGGGCATTTTGAACTTGCTGTCTCTGGCGGCCACCTCCTTGTCCCCCAGGGACAGGTCGCCCTCCAGCTTGGCGCCCGGGGCCTGGGTGTCCACCTCCACGCTGGGCAGCGACACCTCCACGTCGGGGGCGGCCACCTCAGCCTTGGCGCCCTTCAGGTCCAGCTTGGGCCCCTTGATGTCCACCTGCGGGGCCTTGATGTCCACCTTGGGCAGCTTGACGCTGGGCATCTGCACCTTGGGCAGGTGGGCCTTGATTCCGACTCCCGCCGCCCCTTCCTTGAGCTCGGCTTCGGGCAGGTGGCCCTCCGGCAGCTTGACGCCCACCTCGGCGGCCTTGACCTCCAGCTCGGCCGCGGGCAGCTCCACGCGGACCTCACTGGGCTTGACGTCGGCCTGCACCGAGGGCAGGGTCGCCTCGGCCTGGGCCTTGGGCAGGGACACGTCCACGGCGGCCTCGACGGCCTTGCTGGGCGCCGACACGCCGAAGGACGGCATCTTGAACTTGGGCATTTTGAACTTGCTGTCTCTGGCGGCCACCTCCTTGTCCCCCAGGGACAGGTCGCCCTCCAGCTTGGCGCCCGGGGCCTGGGTGTCCACCTCCACGCTGGGCAGCGACACCTCCACGTCGGGGGCGGCCACCTCGGCCTTGGCGCCCTTCAGGTCCAGCTTGGGCCCCTTGATGTCCACCTGCGGGGCCTTGATGTCCACCTTGGGCAGCTTGACGCTGGGCATCTGCACCTTGGGCAGGTGGGCCTTGATTCCGACTCCCGCCGCCCCTTCCTTGAGCTCGGCTTCGGGCAGGTGGCCCTCCGGCAGCTTGACGCCCACCTCGGCGGCCTTGACCTCCAGCTCGGCCGCGGGCAGCTCCACGCGGACCTCACTGGGCTTGACGTCGGCCTGCACCGAGGGCAGGGTCGCCTCGGCCTGGGCCTTGGGCAGGGACACGTCCACGGCGGCCTCGACGGCCTTGCTGGGCACCGACACGCCGAAGGACGGCATCTTGAACTTGGGCATTTTGAACTTGCTGTCTCTGGCGGCCACCTCCTTGTCCCCCAGGGACAGGTCGCCCTCCAGCTTGGCGCCCGGGCCCTGGGTGTCCACCTCCACGCTGGGCAGCGACACCTCCACGTCGGGGGCGGCCACCTCGGCCTTGGCGCCCTTCAGGTCCAGCTTGGGCCCCTTGATGTCCACCTGCGGGGCCTTGATGTCCACCTTGGGCAGCTTGACGCTGGGCATCTGCACCTTGGGCAGGTGGGCCTTGATTCCGACTCCCGCCGCCCCTTCCTTGAGCTCGGCTTCGGGCAGGTGGCCCTCCGGCAGCTTGACGCCCACCTCGGCGGCCTTGACCTCCAGCTCGGCCGCGGGCAGCTCCACGCGGACCTCACTGGGCTTGACGTCGGCCTGCACCGAGGGCAGGGTCGCCTCGGCCTGGGCCTTGGGCAGGGACACGTCCACGGCGGCCTCGACGGCCTTGCTGGGCGCCGACACGCCGAAGGACGGCATCTTGAACTTGGGCATTTTGAACTTGCTGTCTCTGGCGGCCACCTCCTTGTCCCCCAGGGACAGGTCGCCCTCCAGCTTGGCGCCCGGGGCCTGGGTGTCCACCTCCACGCTGGGCAGCGACACCTCCACGTCGGGGGCGGCCACCTCGGCCTTGGCGCCCTTCAGGTCCAGCTTGGGCCCCTTGATGTCCACCTGCGGGGCCTTGATGTCCACCTTGGGCAGCTTGACGCTGGGCATCTGCACCTTGGGCAGGTGGGCCTTGATTCCGACTCCCGCCGCCCCTTCCTTGAGCTCGGCTTCGGGCAGGTGGCCCTCCGGCAGCTTGACGCCCACCTCGGCGGCCTTGACCTCCAGCTCGGCCGCGGGCAGCTCCACGCGGACCTCACTGGGCTTGACGTCGGCCTGCACCGAGGGCAGGGTCGCCTCGGCCTGGGCCTTGGGCAGGGACACGTCCACGGCGGCCTCGACGGCCTTGCTGGGCGCCGACACGCCGAAGGACGGCATCTTGAACTTGGGCATTTTGAACTTGCTGTCTCTGGCGGCCACCTCCTTGTCCCCCAGGGACAGGTCGCCCTCCAGCTTGGCGCCCGGGGCCTGGGTGTCCACCTCCACGCTGGGCAGCGACACCTCCACGTCGGGGGCGGCCACCTCGGCCTTGGCGCCCTTCAGGTCCAGCTTGGGCCCCTTGATGTCCACCTGCGGGGCCTTGATGTCCACCTTGGGCAGCTTGACGCTGGGCATCTGCACCTTGGGCAGGTGGGCCTTGATTCCGACTCCCGCCGCCCCTTCCTTGAGCTCGGCTTCGGGCAGGTGGCCCTCCGGCAGCTTGACGCCCACCTCGGCGGCCTTGACCTCCAGCTCGGCCGCGGGCAGCTCCACGCGGACCTCACTGGGCTTGACGTCGGCCTGCACCGAGGGCAGGGTCGCCTCGGCCTGGGCCTTGGGCAGGGACACGTCCACGGCGGCCTCGACGGCCTTGCTGGGCGCCGACACGCCGAAGGACGGCATCTTGAACTTGGGCATTTTGAACTTGCTGTCTCTGGCGGCCACCTCCTTGTCCCCCAGGGACAGGTCGCCCTCCAGCTTGGCGCCCGGGGCCTGGGTGTCCACCTCCACGCTGGGCAGCGACACCTCCACGTTGGGGGCGGCCACCTCGGCCTTGGCGCCCTTCAGGTCCAGCTTGGGCCCCTTGATGTCCACCTGCAGGGCCTTGATGTCCACCTTGGGCAGCTTGACGCTGGGCATCTGCACCTTGGGCAGGTGGGCCTTGATTCCGACTCCCGCCGCCCCTTCCTTGAGCTCGGCTTCGGGCAGGTGGCCCTCCGGCAGCTTGACGCCCACCTCGGCGGCCTTGACCTCCAGCTCGGCCGCGGGCAGCTCCACGCGGACCTCACTGGGCTTGACGTCGGCCTGCACCGAGGGCAGGGTCGCCTCGGCCTGGGCCTTGGGCAGGGACACGTCCACGGCGGCCTCGACGGCCTTGCTGGGCGCCGACACGCCGAAGGACGGCATCTTGAACTTGGGCATTTTGAACTTGCTGTCTCTGGCGGCCACCTCCTTGTCCCCCAGGGACAGGTCGCCCTCCAGCTTGGCGCCCGGGGCCTGGGTGTCCACCTCCACGCTGGGCAGCGACACCTCCACGTCGGGGGCGGCCACCTCGGCCTTGGCGCCCTTCAGGTCCAGCTTGGGCCCCTTGATGTCCACCTGCGGGGCCTTGATGTCCACCTTGGGCAGCTTGACGCTGGGCATCTGCACCTTGGGCAGGTGGGCCTTGATTCCGACTCCCGCCGCCCCTTCCTTGAGCTCGGCTTCGGGCAGGTGGCCCTCCGGCAGCTTGACGCCCACCTCGGCGGCCTTGACCTCCAGCTCGGCCGCGGGCAGCTCCACGCGGACCTCACTGGGCTTGACGTCGGCCTGCACCGAGGGCAGGGTCGCCTCGGCCTGGGCCTTGGGCAGGGACACGTCCACGACGGCCTCGACGGCCTTGCTGGGCGCCGACACGCCGAAGGACGGCATCTTGAACTTGGGCATTTTGAACTTGCTGTCTCTGGCGGCCACCTCCTTGTCCCCCAGGGACAGGTCGCCCTCCAGCTTGGCGCCCGGGGCCTGGGTGTCCACCTCCACGCTGGGCAGCGACACCTCCACGTCGGGGGCGGCCACCTCGGCCTTGGCGCCCTTCAGGTCCAGCTTGGGCCCCTTGATGTCCACCTGCGGGGCCTTGATGTCCACCTTGGGCAGCTTGACGCTGGGCATCTGCACCTTGGGCAGGTGGGCCTTGATTCCGACTCCCGCCGCCCCTTCCTTGAGCTCGGCTTCGGGCAGGTGGCCCTCCGGCAGCTTGACGCCCACCTCGGCGGCCTTGACCTCCAGCTCGGCCGCGGGCAGCTCCACGCGGACCTCACTGGGCTTGACGTCGGCCTGCACCGAGGGCAGGGTCGCCTCGGCCTGGGCCTTGGGCAGGGACACGTCCACGGCGGCCTCGACGGCCTTGCTGGGCGCCGACACGCCGAAGGACGGCATCTTGAACTTGGGCATTTTGAACTTGCTGTCTCTGGCGGCCACCTCCTTGTCCCCCAGGGACAGGTCGCCCTCCAGCTTGGCGCCCAGGGCCTGGGTGTCCACCTCCACGCTGGGCAGCGACACCTCCACGTCGGGGGCGGCCACCTCGGCCTTGGCGCCCTTCAGGTCCAGCTTGGGCCCCTTGATGTCCACCTGCGGGGCCTTGATGTCCACCTTGGGCAGCTTGACGCTGGGCATCTGCACCTTGGGCAGGTGGGCCTTGATTCCGACTCCCGCCGCCCCTTCCTTGAGCTCGGCTTCGGGCAGGTGGCCCTCCGGCAGCTTGACGCCCACCTCGGCGGCCTTGACCTCCAGCTCGGCCGCGGGCAGCTCCACGCGGACCTCACTGGGCTTGACGTCGGCCTGCACCGAGGGCAGGGTCGCCTCGGCCTGGGCCTTGGGCAGGGACACGTCCACGGCGGCCTCGACGGCCTTGCTGGGCGCCGACACGCCGAAGGACGGCATCTTGAACTTGGGCATTTTGAACTTGCTGTCTCTGGCGGCCACCTCCTTGTCCCCCAGGGACAGGTCGCCCTCCAGCTTGGCGCCCGGGGCCTGGGTGTCCACCTCCACGCTGGGCAGCGACACCTCCACGTCGGGGGCGGCCACCTCGGCCTTGGCGCCCTTCAGGTCCAGCTTGGGCCCCTTGATGTCCACCTGCGGGGCCTTGATGTCCACCTTGGGCAGCTTGACGCTGGGCATCTGCACCTTGGGCAGGTGGGCCTTGATTCCGACTCCCGCCGCCCCTTCCTTGAGCTCGGCTTCGGGCAGGTGGCCCTCCGGCAGCTTGACGCCCACCTCGGCGGCCTTGACCTCCAGCTCGGCCGCGGGCAGCTCCACGCGGACCTCACTGGGCTTGACGTCGGCCTGCACCGAGGGCAGGGTCGCCTCGGCCTGGGCCTTGGGCAGGGACACGTCCACGGCGGCCTCGACGGCCTTGCTGGGCGCCGACACGCCGAAGGACGGCATCTTGAACTTGGGCATTTTGAACTTGCTGTCTCTGGCGGCCACCTCCTTGTCCCCCAGGGACAGGTCGCCCTCCAGCTTGGCGCCCAGGGCCTGGGTGTCCACCTCCACGCTGGGCAGCGACACCTCCACGTCGGGGGCGGCCACCTCGGCCTTGGCGCCCTTCAGGTCCAGCTTGGGCCCCTTGATGTCCACCTGCGGGGCCTTGATGTCCACCTTGGGCAGCTTGACGCTGGGCATCTGCACCTTGGGCAGGTGGGCCTTGATTCCGACTCCCGCCGCCCCTTCCTTGAGCTCGGCTTCGGGCAGGTGGCCCTCCGGCAGCTTGACGCCCACCTCGGCGGCCTTGACCTCCAGCTCGGCCGCGGGCAGCTCCACGCGGACCTCACTGGGCTTGACGTCGGCCTGCACCGAGGGCAGGGTCGCCTCGGCCTGGGCCTTGGGCAGGGACACGTCCACGGCGGCCTCGACGGCCTTGCTGGGCGCCGACACGCCGAAGGACGGCATCTTGAACTTGGGCATTTTGAACTTGCTGTCTCTGGCGGCCACCTCCTTGTCCCCCAGGGACAGGTCGCCCTCCAGCTTGGCGCCCGGGGCCTGGGTGTCCACCTCCACGCTGGGCAGCGACACCTCCACGTCGGGGGCGGCCACCTCAGCCTTGGCGCCCTTCAGGTCCAGCTTGGGCCCCTTGATGTCCACCTGCGGGGCCTTGATGTCCACCTTGGGCAGCTTGACGCTGGGCATCTGCACCTTGGGCAGGTGGGCCTTGATTCCGACTCCCGCCGCCCCTTCCTTGAGCTCGGCTTCGGGCAGGTGGCCCTCCGGCAGCTTGACGCCCACCTCGGCGGCCTTGACCTCCAGCTCGGCCGCGGGCAGCTCCACGCGGACCTCACTGGGCTTGACGTCGGCCTGCACCGAGGGCAGGGTCGCCTCGGCCTGGGCCTTGGGCAGGGACACGTCCACGGCGGCCTCGACGGCCTTGCTGGGCGCCGACACGCCGAAGGACGGCATCTTGAACTTGGGCATTTTGAACTTGCTGTCTCTGGCGGCCACCTCCTTGTCCCCCAGGGACAGGTCGCCCTCCAGCTTGGCGCCCGGGGCCTGGGTGTCCACCTCCACGCTGGGCAGCGACACCTCCACGTCGGGGGCGGCCACCTCGGCCTTGGCGCCCTTCAGGTCCAGCTTGGGCCCCTTGATGTCCACCTGCGGGGCCTTGATGTCCACCTTGGGCAGCTTGACGCTGGGCATCTGCACCTTGGGCAGGTGGGCCTTGATTCCGACTCCCGCCGCCCCTTCCTTGAGCTCGGCTTCGGGCAGGTGGCCCTCCGGCAGCTTGACGCCCACCTCGGCGGCCTTGACCTCCAGCTCAGCCGCAGGCAGCTCCACGCGGACCTCACTGGGCTTGACGTCGGCCTGCACCGAGGGCAGGGTCGCCTCGGCCTGGGCCTTGGGCAGGGACACGTCCACGGCGGCCTCGACGGCCTTGCTGGGCGCCGACACGCCGAAGGACGGCATCTTGAACTTGGGCATTTTGAACTTGCTGTCTCTGGCGGCCACCTCCTTGTCCCCCAGGGACAGGTCGCCCTCCAGCTTGGCGCCCGGGGCCTGGGTGTCCACCTCCACGCTGGGCAGCGACACCTCCACGTCGGGGGCGGCCACCTCGGCCTTGGCGCCCTTCAGGTCCAGCTTGGGCCCCTTGATGTCCACCTGCGGGGCCTTGATGTCCACCTTGGGCAGCTTGACGCTGGGCATCTGCACCTTGGGCAGGTGGGCCTTGATTCCGACTCCCGCCGCCCCTTCCTTGAGCTCGGCTTCGGGCAGGTGGCCCTCCGGCAGCTTGACGCCCACCTCGGCGGCCTTGACCTCCAGCTCGGCCGCGGGCAGCTCCACGCGGACCTCACTGGGCTTGACGTCGGCCTGCACCGAGGGCAGGGTCGCCTCGGCCTGGGCCTTGGGCAGGGACACGTCCACGGCGGCCTCGACGGCCTTGCTGGGCGCCGACACGCCGAAGGACGGCATCTTGAACTTGGGCATTTTGAACTTGCTGTCTCTGGCGGCCACCTCCTTGTCCCCCAGGGACAGGTCGCCCTCCAGCTTGGCGCCCGGGGCCTGGGTGTCCACCTCCACGCTGGGCAGTGACACCTCCACGTCGGGGGCGGCCACCTCGGCCTTGGCGCCCTTCAGGTCCAGCTTGGGCCCCTTGATGTCCACCTGCGGGGCCTTGATGTCCACCTTGGGCAGCTTGACGCTGGGCATCTGCACCTTGGGCAGGTGGGCCTTGATTCCGACTCCCGCCGCCCCTTCCTTGAGCTCGGCTTCGGGCAGGTGGCCCTCCGGCAGCTTGACGCCCACCTCGGCGGCCTTGACCTCCAGCTCGGCCGCGGGCAGCTCCACGCGGACCTCACTGGGCTTGACGTCGGCCTGCACCGAGGGCAGGGTCGCCTCGGCCTGGGCCTTGGGCAGGGACACGTCCACGGCGGCCTCGACGGCCTTGCTGGGCGCCGACACGCCGAAGGACGGCATCTTGAACTTGAACCTGCTGTCTCTGCCGTGACCGTCTTTACCCTTTTCCTCGACGTCTATAGTCCCTCCTGTGACGCTGGTTTGTTTTTGTTTATCTGTTTCCTGAATTTGTGTCGTTTTTTCTCCTTTTCCCTCCTTGGCTGGTGACCACCCGAATGACGGCAGCTTGAACTTCAGGATTCTTGTCCTTCCTTCCGTCTCCTCCGTTTCCTGTTCCCCTTCCCTGCTGTCATCTCCCTGCTTCTGCTCCGCGTCCTCCTCTCCTCCTCCCTCTCGTTTTGTCCGCTGTGTTTCTTGTGGTCTTGTCATCGTCTGTGACTCTGTGTCCCCTTCGTCGTCGCCCGTGGCCCTGGAGTCGTCGGTAGAGACCCGTGTCCACCAGCTTCCCCAGCGCACCGGGGCTGTGCCCTCTGCCTCCTCCGGTACTCCTTCTCTGGCCACCTTGAACTTGGGTGTCTTTAAGCTGGTTATGCGGATGCGGAATTCTGGCTGGCCGTTCTGGTAGGTGCCCTGGTCTGCGGAGCCCTTCAGAGACAGCCTGGCAGTGCCCAGCTGTGGCCCCTGAGTGTCCTCCGCGGCTCCCTCCCTGGTCTCGCCTGGGGCTGTCCCCGCCTCTGTTTGTTCCTCCGCAAGAGTCTCCTGCGGGCCCCTGGCCTGTGTTTTCTTCCTTCGCAGTCTGGGTGCGGGGCCCGCCCCGTCGCCTGTGGGTCCCTGGCCAGGCAGTGCCGGCTCCTTGGGCCCCTCAGCCTCCTCAGCCACCCCGATGGCCTCTTGTTCGGCCTCCAAGGGCCCTGCCTCCTCCAGCAGCTCAGCTGGGCCTGCTCCGCCCTGGTCGCCCCTGCCCGACGGGCCCTTCCCTGAGCCCACCCTGAGCCTCAGGCTGGGGAACCGTCTCCTCCGCTGGCTGCCCGGCTCCTCCTCCTGGGCCTGCTCCTCCGCAGGGAGCCGGGCCTCTGTGTCGGTGCTTGTGGGCGACAGGTCGGGCCCCTGCCCCCGCTCGTAGGCCTCCGAGGAGCTGTGCGACCTCCGGGGCCCTCGTTTGCCCTTCAGTGCTTGGAACTTGGGCCAGGAAAGCCGCTCCCGCTGGGCTCGCCGGCCCCTGCCCTCCCTGGGTGTGGGGAGGAGCCTCTGCTGGTCTCCGTCACCCTGCAGCGTCTTTGTGGGGGTCTCCGTGCACCCGTCAGCGACATCCTGGTCCTGGAACAGGGAGAGCGAACCTGTTGGCCCCAAACAGGGAGGCGGAGGCCCTGGGCTCCGGGGACTGGAAGGGGTGGGGAGGAGCCAGCAGGGGCCAAGCCCTGAGGGCCGGGGCGCTCACCTGCTCCTCGCCGACCTTCGGGCCAGGCTCGGCCACTCCGGCAGGAAGCTTCCGTCTGATTTTGAACTGAACCTTGTAGGGCTCTGAGTACTGAAGGATTTTGAGAGCATCTTCATATTTAATGTTGTCGAAGAATATCGTTGTGCTGAGTAGTTGATCCCCTGGACAAAGACAGAGTGGCCTGGCGCTTTAGTGCCCCCGCCCTCCAGGGCCTCAAAGGAGGGGCCCACAGGGGGTGTGAGTGGAAGGCTGCCCGCCCCTCCCGTTTACTAAGCCCCCAGTGGATAGGAGCCCCTCATTTTCAGGCAGAGAGCTCAGCACAGAGACTGGCCCCAGCCTTGACATGGCTGAGAGGTCTCCAGGGGCCACCCTGCGTCCACTGGGGCCCCTCCCCCAATGGGACCATGGGGACACCCCCAGGGGTCACCCTGCATCCACTGGGGCCCGTCCCCCAATGGGACCATGGGGCACTCCCAGGGGCCACCCTGCGTCCAGTGGGGCCCCTCCCCCAATGGGACCATGGGGACACCCCCAGGGGTCACCCTGTGTCCACTGGGGCCTGTCCCCCGATGGGACCGTGGGGACACTCCCAGGGACCACCCTGCGTCCACTGGGGCCAGTTCCTGTCTCCTGATGGGACCGTGGGGACACTCTCCGGGGTCACCCTGTGTCCACTGGGGCCCATCCGCCTCCCCCGATGGGACCAAAGGGACACTCCCAGGGGCCACCCTGTGTCCACTGGGGCCCATCCCCCTCCCCCGATGGGACCGTGGGGAACTGGGGACGGGCCCGTGGCACCTTCTCTCAGGCTGAAGAGCTTGGCAGCTGACGAGTCCTTCAGCACTTGCTTGACAAAGATGCCCTGGTCCCCACCGCCCGTGACACTGTAGCCGCTGGCTCCAGCCTCCACGTCCGTCTTCAGTGTCACTTCTGTCCCATCCTGCGTGGACTGAAAGCACAGCAGGGCCTTGGTGAGCATGGGCCTCTCCCCACCACGGGGGTAGGTGCTGGGGGCTGCCTCCTCTGAAGCCCGGGGACCCCAGAGCCCTCTGCGACCCCAGAGCACACCTGGGCCACTGTGTCCGGCTCTGGGGGAGGCCGGCGGCTGCCACCTCTGCTGACAGCAGCCTCCCCTGGTCCGTGTCCCTGCTTGCCAGGGCTCAGGAGCACCCTGCCCCACCGTCCAGGCCCAGCAGGGCTTGCTGAGCAGAGGAAGAGTCTTTGCCCGCACTTGGCCAAGGCTTCCTGCAGGGGCTCCCCGTTCATCATCACCTCATTGCCAGTGCTGATCACTTACAAGGTGATACTCATGTGGCGCTCAGACCAAGGAGGGCCGTTTGTTGTTGCTGTTTAATCACTCAGTCATGTTCGACTCTGCGACTCCATGGACTGCAGCATGCCAGGCCTCCCTGTCCTTCACCATTTCCCAGAGCTTGCTCAAACCCATGTCCATCGAGTCGGTGATGCCAGCCAGCCAGATCATCCTCTGTCATCCCTTTCTTCTCCTGCCTTTTATCGCTTCCAGCATCAGGTCTTTTCTAATGAGTCAATTCTTCGCATCAGCTGGCCAAATTATTAGAGTTTCAGCTTCAGCATCAGTCCTTCCAGTGAATATTCAGGACTGATTTCCTTTAGGATGGACTGGTTTGATCTCCTCGAAGTCCAAGGGACTCTCAAGAGTATTCTCCAACACCACAGTTCAAAGGCATCAATTCTTCAGTGGTCAGCCTTTTTCACTGTCCAGCTCACACACCCATACACAACTATTGGAAAAACCATAGCTTTGACTAGACAGACTTTGTCGGCAAAGTAATGTCTCTGCTTTTTAATATGCTGTCTAGGTTGGTCATAGCTTTTCTTCCAAGGAGCAAGCGTCTTTTAATTTCACAGCTGCAGTCACCATCTGCAGTGATTTTAGAGCCCCCCAAAATAAAATTTCTCAGTTTCCATTATTTCCCCATCTATTTGTCATGAAGTGATGGGACTGGATGTCATGATCTTTGTTTTTAGAACGTTGGGTTTTAAGCCAGCTTTTTCACTCTCCTCTTTCACTTTCATCAAGAGGCTCTTCAGTTCTTCTTTGCTTTCTGCCATTAGGGCAGAATCTGCCATATCATTTTCATATCTGAGGTTATCGATATTTCTCCCTATAATCTAGATTCCAACTTGTGCTTCATCCAGCCCGGCATTTCGCATGATGTACTCTGCATATAAGTTAAATAAGCAGGGCGACAATATACAGCCTTGATGTACTCCTTTCCCAATTTGAAACCAGTTCATAATTCCATGCCTGGTTCTAACTGTTGCTTCTTGACCTGCATACAGGTTTCTCAGGAGGCACATAAGATGGTCTGGTATTCCCATCTCTTTAAAAATTTTCCACAGTTTGTTGTGATCCACATGGTCAAAGGTTTTGGCATAGTCAATAAAGCAGAAGGAGATAGTTTTCTGGGACTCTCTTGCTTTTTCGATGATCCAGCGGATGTTGACAATTTGAACTCTGGTTCCTCTGCCTTTTCTAAATCCAGCTTGAACATCTGGAATTTCTCAGTTCACATATTGTTGAAGCTTGGCTTGGAGAACTTTGAGCATTACTTTGCTAGCGTGTGAGATGAGTGCAATTGTGCGGTAGTTTGAGCATTCTTTGGCATTGCCCTTGTTTGGGACTGGAATGAAAACTGACCTTTTCCACTCCTGTGGCCAGTGCCGAGTTTTCCGAATTTGCTGGCATACTGAGTGCAGCATCATCTTTCAGGATTTGAAATAACTCAACTGGAATACCATCACCTCCACTAGTTTGCTCATAGTGATGCTTCCTAAGGTCCACTTGACTTCACACTCCAGGATGTCTGGCTCTAGGTGAGTGATCACACCACAGTCATTATCTGGGTCTTTAAGATCTTTTTTGTACAGTTCTTCTGTGTATTCTTGCCACCTCCTCTTAATATCCTCTGCTTCTGTTAGGTCCATACCGTTTTTGTCCTTCATTGTGCCTATCTTGGCATGAAATGTTCCCTTGGTATCTCTAATTTTCTTGAAGAGATCTCTAGTCTTTCCCATTCTATTGCTTTCATCTATTTTTTTGCATTGTTCGCTTAAAAAGGCTTTCTTATCTCTCCTTGCTATTCTTAGAACTCTGCATTCGGATGGGTATATCTTTCCTTTTCTCCTTTGCCTTTAGCTTCTCTTCTTTTCTCAGCTATTTGTAAGACCTCCTCAGACAACCATTTTGCCTTTTTGCGTTTTTCTTTTTTGGGGATGGTTTTGATCACCACCTCCTGTACAATGCCTGGGAGAATGCCAAGAACGGCATGACGGGCCTGAGCTCAGACATGACGGATCCTCGGGGTCTGGGAGAGCCCTGGAGTTGCTGGCCTTGGGGAAGACACTGTCAGTGACAGAACAGGCTGCCAGGCAGTGGTTTGCCTGGCTCCCCAGGAGCCCAGAGAACCCAGCTCCTCCTGTGGTCTTGGATGTAACAGGCAGTGGCCAGACCCACCGCACAGGTGGGAACACTGAGGTCTGGGCACCTGGGTCCACCTGGTCAGTGGTCTGGACCTTTCCTTCTGAGTCTTGGGAGGCCTGGACCAGCGTTCCGGAGCCCCGCCCCCTGGCCTGATGAAGGAGGTGGCACACCCTTCCCCAAAGCACTAGGGCACCGTGCCAGCTTCCTGCTTCTCGACACCTCACTCTGGCCCTGGATTCCTTGGCTGGAGCCCCTGTCAGGTGCTGGCCAGTGCCCACCCCAACGTCCACTCGCCACATGCCCACCTCCAGGCGGCTCATCCTGGAAAGCGTCCGCGAGTCCCCTGAGTCCCGCTTCCACCAGGACCTCCGCCTCCTCGGCGCGTCTTCCTGCAGCAGCAACAAACAGCAGGTGACCGACCTGCCCCAGCCCAGGGGACAGGAGGCGTGCGGAGGGCCCAGATGCCCGAACCTGCCCAGAACCTGCAGGGTGCAGCCGTGTGCAAGCGGAGCCAGGCTCCTCCGGGGGAAGGCAGCTCTGGGCCTTGACGCTTCCCAGGGGGCCCAGCCCCCACGTCCACAGGTAGAGGGGACAGAGACGAAGCAGCGCCAGAGTGAGTCCTTTTAGGGAGCCCACCATTGCTGGCTTAACGCAGTCACCTCCAGAGGTGGCTGCAAAGACCCTCTCTGTGTCTCCTCGCCAGAGAGCCGTGTGTGCACATGTCCTGTGCCCCATCGCACACGGGGGCATGAGATCTCTTCCCCACCTGCACACGTGTGTGCCATCTCTACCGTGTCTTGGCTGGCTGAAGGGAGGGCCCCAGGGAAAGGGCAGAGGAGATGGCTGAGCAGACACAGCTGTCCACGTGGCGCGATCCAGAGGCGGTGTGGCCGCCTGTGCCTCTCCCAGCTGAGCCCTCCCTCGGCCTGTGTGGGTCCGTCTAGGGGGCTTACCGGAAGTCTGAAGCCGTCGCCCTCAGTCACGCACTCGTAGACAGGCGAGGAGCCCTGTGGCCGGGGACGGATGAGCTCGGGCCCCGGCTCTGCAGTCACCTGGCAGGAGGAGAGAAGCTCAGGCTACCCTCAGCCACTCGGCTCTGCTCAATTCCAGGAAGGGACCGGGGGTGGGGGGGTGGGGGGAGTGGGCAGGAGTGCGCACACACCCTCCCGGACCTCACTTACCGAGCGCTCCTCCTCGGATTCTGCATCTGGCTCTCCAGGCTGCAGCTGCCGACCGGACACTGCAAAGGGAGGGCTGAGTCAGTGGAGCCTTGCCGGCAGGTGGAGCGGATGGTGGAGCTGGGGGCAGGGGCCCAGGAGAGGCTGTGGACACACAGGTGGGGTAGCCCTGGACACTGGGTCTGGGAGCACAAGCAAAGGTCAGGGGAGGACCCACAGTCACTGAGCTGGGGAGGCATCGAGACCGGGTCTGAAAGCAGTGAGCCGGGATGGAGGTGCACGGATCGAGGAGGTAAACTTCGCAGATTTGGTCAAAGCAAGTTACTAAACAAACACACAAAGAAAACAGTAATTACGGTCCTGACAAGGAATCAGAATCCAGAGTTACTATAATATGGAAAGTATGACGTCCAGTATCCAACACAAAAGTACATACCGTGCAGGGAAACGAGAAAGCATGATCTTTAGTGAGGAAGAAAAACGGCTCATGGAGCCTGTCTTTGAATGTCCACAGAAGTTGCATTTGGCACAGACTCCAGAGCAAGAGTCACGCATTTGTTCAAAAAAGTAAAGCAGGACATGTTTGCAGAATTAACGAAAAACATGATGACCATGGCTTGATGAAGAAAGTCATAAAGAAACAGAATTTTTTTTTTTAATTGGAAATTCTGGAGTTGAAAGTTTACTGGAGAGACTCCACAGCAGAGCTGAGATGATAGAGGAAGTGAAAACCTGGTAGATCAGGGGGATCCCCTGGTGGCCCAGTGATCAGGACTCAGCACTTCCACTGCTAGGGCCCAGGTTCAATCCCTGGTCAGGGAACTAAGATCCTGCAAGCTCTGTGGTGCAGTCAGAAAAAACAACCACAACAAAAACACTTGTATATTAATAGAAATTAGTCAATTTAACCGCTCTAATGGCAGAAAGCGAAGAAGAACTAAAGAAGCTCGTGATATGAGTGAAAGCAGAGAGTCAAACTGGCTTAAAACTCAACGTTAAAAAGACTAAGGTCATGGCATCTGGTACCATGGCCTGGCGAATAAAAGGGAAAAAAGTGTAAGCAGTGACAAATTTTATTTTCTTGGGCTTCAAAATCACTGGAGACGGTGAGCACATCCATGAAATAAAAGATGCTTGCTCCTTGAAAGAAGAACTATGACAACCCTAAATAGTGTATTGAAAAGCAGAGACATCACTTTGCTGACAAAGGTCCGTACAGTCAAAGTTATGGTTTTTCCAGTAGTCATTTACAGATGTGAGAGTTGGACCATAAAGAAGGCTGAGTACAAGGGATTGATGCTTTCGAATTGTGATGCAGGAGAAGGCTGTTAAGAGTCCCTTGGACAGCAAAGAGATCAAACCAGACCACCCTAAAGAAAATCAACCCTGAATATTCATTGGAAGGATTAATGCCAAGGCTGAAGCTCCAATACTTTGGCCACCTGATGCGAAGAGCCAACTCATTGGAAAAGACCCTGGTGCTGCGAAAGACTGAAGACAAAAAGGATAAGGGGACGACAGAGGATAAGATGGTGAGATAGTATCAATGATTCAGTGGACATGATTTTGAACAAACTGAGAAATAGTGGAGGACGGATTATGGCCTGTGCACTAAATCTGTCCTGTTGCTTGTTTTGAAGGTGAAGTTCTGTTGGGTCACAATTTGCTCATCCATTTACATGTTGTTCACAACCACTGCTGTGCTGCAGCCACGGAGCTGCGAGGAGGATCACATGGCCTGCAAAGCTGGGGCGCTGCTGCCCGTGGGGTCACAAGGTGCTGGACATAGCAACTGAGCAACAAAAACCAGTGTGAATAACAAGGGGGAAAGGATTGAAGGAAAATGAACAGAGCCTCGGAGACCCATGGGATGACATTAAGAATGCCAATTATGTGTAGCTGAAGTCTCAGAAGGAAAAAGAGAGAGGCAGAAAAAAATTTTTGAGAGAATAATGGCTGAAAACAATCTACAGATCTCAGAAGCTCAACAAAGCCGAGCAGGATAAACACAAAGGGACCCAGACCTAGAGAATCACATCAGAACGTTCACAAGAAAGAGACAATTTTGAAAGCAACAAGGAAACGTGGCCCGTCATATTTGACGGTGGCACAGTGCAATTACTATCCAAGACCACGGAAGCCGGGAAAAAGTGGAACGACAGACTCAAATCGTGAGAGAGAAATGTTGTCAAAGACGAATTGCATATCTAGTAAAGTACCCTTCAAACATAAAGGCAAAACAAAGACATCTGCAAAAGAACAAAGACAGAGAATTCACTGCCAGTCTTCCTAGAAGAAATGCTAAAGGAACCGGTATTAGGTACTAGCCCGTTTCCACAGAAAGAAACGAAGAATGCAGAAAAGGGTCACTATGTGGGCAAATATAAAAGACGCAGCAAACACATCTTTCCAATGAGATATCTATAAATATACCTCATTCCATCTTTTAACTGCTTGAAAAGATATGACCGTATAAAGCAGGGGTTTGCAGACTTCTCTCGTGACAGGTCAGACAGCACGCATTTCAGGCTTTGCAGGCCGTGTGGTCTTCCTCGCAGGTCCACGGTTGTCGCTCAGCAGCGGTTGCAGACAACATGCAAATGAACGAGCACGACTGTGACCCAACAAAACTCCACCTTCAAAACAAGCAGCGTGACGGATTCGGTGCACGGGCCATAATGTGGCAACATCCCATAAAAGGTGGTAATCATACAGTCATATTGTTGGGATTATAATACATATAGATGTAATATATGCGGCAATAACAGCAAAAAAGAAGGGGAAGGATATATGTTGGATCAGTTTCTATATTTTAGCAGAATTAAGTAACTGCTAGGGACTACCAGTGGGAGTAGGCTCGGGCTACAAACGGGCTCCTGAGAACTGGGGGTGCTGGGAATGTTCTAGAACCGGACAGGGTGCTGGCTGCACAGCTCTGTAGAGTTACTGAAACGACTGAGTCGCGCATTTACAGGGGGTGAGGCTCACGGTGTGCAGATCACACCTGAGCAGACCTGTAAAAGGAAAAGGCAAGCGACTGCATAAACAAAGTAAAACAGAGAATCCAGCGTCTGTAGGAGTAACGCTCACGACAACTACACCATGAAGGGAGGGGCTGCGGGACGGACGCTCCTTCTGTAAAGCTCTCACATCACACGCGAGCGAGTGTCACGTGACTGGAAGACACACTGAGATAATAAGAAATACGTGGTGTAAACCACGAAGCAGCCGTCAAGATGAAGAAGATGTGTAGCTAACAGGCCAACGGCGGAAATAAAATACAATACTAAAAATGTGTGTTTGTAAAATATACATTAATATAAATGGCAAAATAATAAAATATGCATACATGCACATATACAATGCTTATGAGCGTATCATTGTATATATACATATAGAATGATTTGTATATACAAGAATGTATATAGTTTGGATATATACAAATTATATGTATAATTATATGTGTAATGTATATAATTTACATTAATTACATTAATATAATTATACACGTATGTGTATAATTTACATTAATATTTGTCTAATACATAATTATATACATTTAATGTATAATACATATCAACTTATAAATATGAACTTTATACTTATATATGCAATATATGTTATTAAGCAATTATATACATGTGTGTGTGTGTGACGCCAAGTTGCTTCAGTCCTGTCTGACTCTGTGAAACCCTATGGACCGCAGCCTACCAGGCTCCTCTGTCCATGAGATTCTCCAGGCAAGAATGCTAGAGTGGATTGCTGTGCCCTCCTCCAGGGGATCTTCCTGACACAGGGATGAAACCCACGTCTCTTAGGTCTAGCCTGCACTGGCAGGGGGGCTCTTTACCACTAGTGCCACCTGGGAAGCTATGTATACATACTTCAGTAACTCTAAAACATGGTAAGGGATGAGGGGAAGAGGAGCAAAGGATGGACTGAGTAAAATTAGGAAGCAACTAGCAAGATGGTAGGATTTAAGCCGCCCGTATTGACAATATATTAAATATAAAAGGACTCAAAATTCCAATCAAAAAGGTAGAGATTGTCAGATGAAATTCAAAAACCAACCCTGATTACATGCCATCTAGGCAAAATGGGCTATAAATAAGAAGAAGTGAGGTGAAAGTTGCTCAGTCGCGCCTGACCCTTTGCCACCCCATGGACTGTACAGTCCGTGGAATTCTCCAGGCCAGAACACTGGAGTGGGTAGCCTTTCCCTTCTCCAGGGGATCTTCCAAACCCAGGGATTCAACCCAGGTTTCCCGCATTGCAGGCTAATTCTTTACCAGCTGGGCCATGAGGGAAGCCAGCTATACTGGAGTGGGTAGCCTATCCCTTCTCCAGCTGATCTTTCCAACCAGGAATCAACCCGGGGTCTCCCGCATCGCAGGTGGATTCTTTACCAGCTGAGCCACCAGGGAAGCCCTTAAATGGAGAAGACAAGACAACATGGGGTGTGCAGCACGCAGGCTCAGTCACGCAGTTGTTTCTGGCTCTTTGAGACCCCGTGGACTGTAGCCCGCCAGGCGTCTCTATCCATGGGGATCCTCCAGCCAAGAACACTGGAGTGAGTTACCATTTCCTTCTCCAGGGGATCTTCCAAACCCAGGGATCGAACACGTGTCTCCTGCATTGGCAGGCAGGCTCTTTACCACTAGTGCCACAAGGCAAGAAAAAAAATATCTCATCATTTCAAAATAATAATCATTTTAAAACTAATCATTTCATAATAATAATAAAGGGCACAATTCATCAAAAAAAAAAATCTACGTCTGTATACACCTAATAACAGGGGCAAAAAACACTGAAAACTGGAAAAACTGAAAGGAGAAATAAACAAATTCACATTGAAGACAGAGACTCTAACACTCCGCTCAGTGCCCGAAAACCTTCTGAAACAAAATAGGGAAGAAGAGAACTGGCCTACCCGTCACCCCACAGGCCACACTGACCCCTGGAGATCACGCCACCTGGCGGGAGCAGGGCACGCATTCCTCTTCACTGAGATGGACCAAGCGCCGGCCCGTTTAAATATCTCAATAAATTAAAAATAATTTAAACCATTTACAGTCAGCTAGGTATTTACTCTGACCCCCAACAGAACCAAGTCAGTAGGATATAAACACAAATATCAAAGGAAAAGAATAGAAAGTCTACAATAGTCCCATGCTTTGTAAGATCAATTGATTTTTGACAAAGCAGCCAAAATATTCCAATAGAAAATTAATAGTCTTTTCAACAGCAGTGCTGGGACAAGTGGATATGCATTTGCGGGGGGGGAATACCTGGACGCTTACTTCGTAGCATGTGGAAAAATTAAGTCAAAATGAATCACAGAGCTAAATGTAAAACTTACAACTGCCAGGCACTAGGGATGGATTCCTCTGGGAGGGGGCAGACCAGCTGGGGAGAGGCCTCAGGAGGGGGTTGCGGTGTACACCAGCGCGTCCCCCTTGGGAGAAGGCATTTAGCTACCGACACACCGATGACTTGTACCTTTTCCCCAAAAATGTTTCAATTCTACATAACATTGAAATGAGGAAATTATAAACTGTATGCCAATAAACTTGGAAATGCTACTGGCGGTAGCAGCAGCAGCAACCTTGAAAATGCAGAGGAATTGGACACACTCCTAGAGACACCGGGGCCAGCATCGCTCAGGAGAAACCGGCTATGCAAATAGTCCTGTGATGATTCAGCGATCAAAACCCCTCCTTAAAACCGGTCTACCAGCGCCTGCAGGCCCAGCACTCCCTGAATTGTACTCAAGATTCCAGGAGAAGCGCTCTGGATCTTACAGACTCCAGCCGGGCTCAGAGAACCCTCCCTGGGTGAGCACGCACTGCTGGCGAGGAGGCGACACCTGCCAACCGCGGAGTTCCCACCAACCCCCGCCAGCAGGGCTTGGAGCAGGCGGGGACCCCTGTCCCACGGGTTGGTCCCCAGCGCGTCCCTGTCCCCATGGAGCCCGCGGGGGACGCCCAGGCCTGGGGGGAGTGCAGCTCTGGCGTTTCCTCTCTGGCCAACTTGCCCGTGCCACCCGAGCAAGCCCGTCCCACTCTGAGCCTTGACTTCCCCGGATGTTAGAGAGCTACTATGCCCACGGAGAACCAGAGGGATGCAGAGGTCGGGGCGCGGCGGGGAGGTGGGAGCCGGTCCCGGCGGATTCCAGGCCGCCCGCGGGAAGAGGAGACCCAGGTCTGCTCCCCGCCGAGCCCGCTGCCCTGCGGAAGCCAAGGGCGAGGGCAGCGGACCCCGCACCGTCCAGCCGTAGTCTCCCTTCCCGTCCTGCCCATCCCCAAAGTGGGCGCGCTGGGTCTGCTCCGGGACCGGATGCGGCGGGGGAAGGCCAAGGGTGGCCGCGCCCCGGCCCGGGGTCCCTGGCCTGGCCCGTTCTGGGTGGCCTCCCGCTCCCTGTGCCCCGCGCTCCGGGCTAGGGCGCCGGCAGAGAGGCGGGGAGCTGCGCGGACCCGCCCAGGAAGGCAGCCAGGCCGCCCCCAGCCCGCAACCTTCTCTGAGTCACAGCAAAACAAGGCCGGGACCGCCCTCCGCGCCGGGCTGGCAGGCGTGTCCCTGGGGGCGCGGGCGGCGGCCCGCCCAGAGCCGGATCGCGGCTACGGCTACGGGAGGCGGGGGACCCCAGGCGGTGTGCAGCCGGGCCTTGGGCTGGGCGCTGCAGTGCACGGCCCCAAAGTCAGGTGGGGATCCCCCAGGCCCCGAGAATTTGTACCCCCGGACCTGCTCCCGGGGAGGCTGGAGGCTGAAGGGAAAGGCCGGAGCGGGGCGGGGGGAGAACCTGAGGGTCCGGGAACCTGGGGGCAGGCAGGCTCAGCCTGCCCAGCTTGGGCTGGACCCGCGCTGCTCCTGCTGTTGAGGTCCCAGCTGGCCTAGTCCCGCCCCCACAGTAACCCCGCCCCCATCCGCCCCCCCCCCCCCCGCCCCCACCCCGCCCCCACCCCCCACAATAACCCCCACCCCCATCCATCCCCCCGCCCCGACCCCGGGTGCAAGAGCCCTGTACCTGAGGTAGGAACCAAAAGTGGGGGCTCAGGGAGGCTCAGGGAGGCAAGCACAGGCCAAGCCCAAGGTCAGGCGGGTGGGAAGGTGCAGGGCTGTAAGTTCTGGGTCCCTGTGCACCCCTTAAGGCAGAACCCCAGGCTGGCTGGAGCCCAACCCAGAGACGCACAAACAGGAAGGAGGAAATCCTGCCTGCCCCAGGGCCAAGTGGCCAGCAGCCCTGCCAGCCTCGGACCTGCCCCCACGGAGGGGAGAGGAGGCCTCCTTGTAGCCCCGAGCTCTGTCCTGCCAGTCCCTGTGTCCTGTGGCCCCCTGCACCCTGAGTGCACGCGAGGAGTCCCGGCAGCCGGCCTGACCCGGCGGAGAGCCCAGACCCAGCACTCGCCTGGAATAAAGACTGATAACATAAGGTCACCAAAGCCCACTTTGCAGAGGAGGATGTGGAGGTGACTCGCTGAGCCAGGCCCAGCCGGTCTGGCTGCTGGCACCTGCTGCCTCGCCCAATGCCTGTCCCCTCCTCCCCAGGGCTCAGGCCCGGCCGTGGCCCCGGCACCCGGGTTGGGCTACATACACACCCTAACTAGTCCACGGCCTCAAACGCTACCTGCTGGGGGACTTGGGGGGTAGGGGGTGGGCAACACATCATCAGAAAAGCTTCACTTCCAAGAATGGTAATCCTCTGGGGTGGGGCCTCCAGGAAGCATCTGTGGAGCGGGCAGAGCCAAGGAGCAGCCCGATGCTGGCTGGGGGACAGCTGCAGAAAGGGGGCGTTCACCTGGATGACTTCCCCACACTCACCTTGTCCCTGGGGCCCCGGACTGACCTGGGGACTCTCCCACCAGCCCCAGCCAGGGGGCAGTTCTTAGGGGGCCCAGCGTAGGACCACTCATGGGCGCAGCAGGTTTCATAAACAGAACCCTGACTGACCGCCCCGGGAGCCCAGCTCCAGCCTCCAGGTGGGCCAGGTGTGGGGCGAGTTTACTCGGACAGCGGTAGGGCCGGGGACTGTCAGTGCAAGGGGAAGGAGGGAGGCAGCAGCAGGGCTTTTGATAGTGGGCTGAGTGTCCACCCCTGGGGTGCGTGTGTGTGTGTTCACAAGCCTGAGGGCGTGTGTTCATGGGGTCTTCATGCCCATGTCGGGTGTGTGTGTGTGGACAACATGCACAGCCCCAGGGGAGCCCCTGGCTGGCCCAGGCTCCCTCCACAGGGGACGCTGCCCTCAGGCTGGGAGCCCAGTGCCCACAGGGGTGCCTGGGACACCCCACCTCACCCCACCCTGGAATGTCAGGAGGAAAGGGCTGAGCGCAGCTGACTTGTCATGAGACCGCCAGACTTTCTGAAGCAAAGCCCACAGGCAGTTGAGGGCCCGCCCTGCCTCCCTGGAATTTCTCAAGAGAGGTCTGCTGCCCGGGATGGCAGCCTGGGCTTCGGCTCTGCTTGCAGGAAGCCCTCGGTCCCCCCGGCCCACAGCCACCTCCACTGCAGCCCCGGCTGCCACCAGCTTCCAGGTCACCCTCTCCAGCCTGGCTGTCTGCCTGGCCCACCAACACCGGTGCCCTCCCTGGACCTTTGGAGCTGGGCTCCAGACCAGCCCTCTCTCCCGACCTCTGTCCTTCTCAGATGCAGCTTCCTCTGCCATCTCACTGTCATCTCACTGGCCAGCTTGGCCACCTTGTCATCATCTCTGGCCACTGCCCAGTCCCTGGTTCCTGGAACATTGTCACCAACACTGGCATGCAGTAGGTGCATACTAAATGCTAGAGCCGGGAGTAGGTGGGTGGAGGAAGGGACGGCGAGTCCCGCCCAGCCTGAGGGTGCAGCGGGGTCTCAAGGGCTAGGAGGGGCAGCAGGTGAGCTCAGCGCATCTCCTTCTGCACCTGGACGCTCGGAGGCCTGAAGGCGGCTCCTGGACCAGCAGCTGCACGGGCCTGGCAGCAGAAAGCAGTGTCTGGACCCTCCCACCCAGCCCAGCAGGCCCAGCAGGCCAAGTCTGACTGTATCCAGGCTGAAAGGCCAGCACCCAGGTGCCCAGTGCCATGTGACCCTGGGATGCTGCCGCAGGCCCCCACGGCCTGCCCGGCACCTGCAGATAAGTTTGGCTGAAGCCCCCTCCCCTTCCCCAGGCCCTCAGCGCACCAAAGCATCACCTGAAGGACCCACCCTCAGCCACACAGCCCAGCTGGGGGTCTGCCTTTTCTGGGACTGAAACGGCCATGCTGACCATGGTGACCCTTGGCCACCAGGACCTGACCAGCCTGCCCCTCCAGCATCAGCTGGGCTGGAGGAAGGCAGACTCAAGGAGATGGCGATGGAGATGCCCAGCCCAGCTCTGCCACCCTCCTCCCAGAGTCACCCCCTCCACCCTGCAGGGGTGCCTGGGCCCGCCAGGGCTGAGCTCAGAAGGGGGCAGGGGGCAGGGGGCAGAGGGTGGGTACCAAAGACCGCTCAGCCGCTTACCGAGGCAGACGTCCTCCCAACTTGCCCCGAAGTGAAGATCCAGACTCCCAGCTCCCTGGGTCTGTCCTCCAGGCTCCTCCCCTCCACACAGCGCCCTCAGGCCCCGCCCTCATGCCCCCTTCCCAGCCAGCCCAGAGTCAGCCAACACCTCTCCCCGCCCAGAGGGACTGGGCGGGCCCCCTCACAGGCCCCCACAGCTGGGCCAGGCCCCTCCCGCTCAGTTTCAGGAGCAGGGGGGCCCGCGCCCTCCCCCAGAGTGCCCCCCCAGTCAGAGCAGCTGACTGGGGGAGGAAACACCAGCACGCTCAGGGATGCAGTGAGTCATTGCCACCGCCCTGCCCTGGCCTGGCCCGGCCCAGTCCATTCCTGCTGTGTGGAAAGACTCGCTGTCACACAGGACCATCCAGGCAGGCTGGGCACCGGCCTGGGCCAGAGGCTGGGGGGCTGGCAGGCCGGGGTGCCGGGGAGAGACGGAGGCCCTTCCGGGACAGACTAGGATGGCTCCCTCTGGGAGGGCAGCGCCTCACGGCCCCTCAGGCTCTGCTGAGACCCCCGCCCAGGGCACAGCCAGCCTCTTCCACGGCCAGGGCCACAAAGGCCAGAGCAGGGCAGACGGAGCCCGTCCATGGCCTGGGCCAGTGACCTTGGGGACGGTGGCCCTGGCCACTGCCCCCCGGCCAAGCCCCTTGAGGGCAGCCTGACCCCGGCCACCCTCTAGCCCCTTCAGCCAAAACCCGGCACCCAAAGTTCCAGGGCACCTGATGAGCTAGCTGGGCGTGGGGGTCCCTGGAACCAGCTATCGTTCCCAGCCTCCCGCAGTCGTTGGACATAAGAGGCTGAGCAGCACCTGCGGAAGCCCCCTGCTCCCCGGAGCCCGCCTGCCCAGCCTGCCAGCTCCTGTCGCCTCACCTTCCGCCCCCCAGGACTCCCTGCCCCCGGGGACCCCTGAGGGGGCGGGAGGACGGGGGCTCTGGCTGCCAGGCCCTGCCCTGAGCCGGGGCAGGCCCAGCAGGCCCCGGCAGGCCCGCAGACTGTACTATCTGCTGGGTCCCAGGGCCGCCCCGCCCTGCGCCCCACAGTCCCGGGGGCGGGGCCCACTGGCTGCGGGCACCTGCACCCCACAAGCAGGCTGGAGCAGGCCGGCACCGCTGAGGGGCCCAGTGGGGGTGCAAGGGCAGTGAGGGGTCAGGCCCAGCCCTAGGAAGGGTCAGCCTGCACCCGCGCCCCCACCAGACACACCCACCAGTGTCAGTGGCCACAGGGCTGGGGCGGCCTCAGGGAACCGAGGGCAGCAGTCACCGGAAGAAGCCACAGGAGGGCTAGGCTGCCCCAGAACAGGGGAGCCGAGAGCAGCCTTAAGAGCGGGGGATGGCAGGGACGGCCCCGGCTGCTCAGAAGGCTCCAGCCAGCTTGAGGAGGCTGGCACTGCCCGGGACAAGGGTGAGAGGCCGCAAGGGAGGCTGGCATGTAGGCCGCTCCTGGCCACCCCCCACCCACCCCACAAAAACCTCACGGTCGTAAACGACTCTGGCTGTGCGAAAAGCAGCTCGGCCTGCTGGCCCGCGAGCACGCCTCGTCCGCCGGCCCACACGGCTCTCACCTGTGGGCTCTTTCTTTCCTGCCTGGCGCCCCACCAGGCTGCCGCCTCCAGGCGGGCTGACTCAGCTGGAAGGAGGGCCGGGTGCTGGCGCAGAGCAGCGCACCCCGCTGCCTCCCCGCCAGAGCCGGGGTGCCCCGCGCCAGTCAAGCTGCCCCCACCACCTGCCCTGCCCTGGACCTTCGCAAAGGTGTGGCCAGCCTCCCCACCCGAGCAGCCTGAGCCCCAGTGCGGTGCTGTCTGCAGGCTGGACCTCCTCCAGCCTCACTCCCCACCCCACGACAGGCCCTCCCCAGACTCCAGCGTGGACACTTGCTGCTTGCTCAGCCCCAGCCCCCTGCTGGCGCAGACCCTGGTCTGTCCCCTAGAGGCCAGCACCAACCGCCCCTGGGAGGTGGGCGCTGGCTGGAGTGCTGGGAGAGAAGGGAGGGAGCCAGCTGAAGGGGCAAGGCCCTGGGTCAGCACTGCTGTGACCCAGTTGGGGCGAGGGTCCGGGGGCTGCCCCGCACCTCACCTCTGGGCTGGCATCCGTTCTGAGGGGTGTGCCTGGCCCCCCCAGCAGACAAGCACGCTGAGTGAGGACCTGCCATCGCCCCAGCACTCAGGGACCCCGCCTGCCGGTCCCCTGGCTCCAGGTGGCCAGGCAGGTGCAGGGCCAGCAGGAGGGCCTGTGGGCATCTCCAGGCCGGCATGCAGGCTGCCAGGCATGTGCCCGCCGACCCCTGCCACCCAGACTCCTAGGTTTTCCTCGGAGGCTTCGTGGGAAGGGGTGGGGCAGGCCCGGGGTCAGCTGAGAGCTAGTCAGCTGGTAAGGAGGCTGGGGTCGAGCGTGCCCTTCCGGGTGGTGTGTCACAGAGAAGCCCGCGGGTGCGCCTGCCTCCCAGGAGCAAGGACTGCCCTGGGGGGAGCCGCCCCATGGGGTCCTGCAGCCAAGCGCCCAGTGGGAGGCCATCTCCTTCCCACCTGAGCTGGGCCCGGCAAGGTTGGTGGCTCCTGGGGACAAGGGCATCAGCCAGGGTCAAGGGCGGTGTGGAGGAGGCCACCCGGAGCCAGTGCAGGCGGCCCACCATCAGCATGGGGTGGGAGGCCACTCGGCTAGAGCCGCAAACACAGAAGTCTTGCCCTGGCCCAGCGGGGCCCGACCTGCAGGGCCGCCCACCCGCACTGAGAACGGAGGGTGGGGCTGAGCCGCCGTGAAGGGGCCCAGACGCAGATACCCACTGCAGGCGTCCGGCCCTGGCCCTCCCCGCTCTGCACCCTGGCCGTCCTCTCGGCGGTGGGCACCCACATCCGGTGCTGTGTCCAGGCAGGAGCCCAACTGGGATCCTTCCCAGGGCTCCTGGTGGTTCACCAGCTAAGGCGGTGGGGAGCCAGCCTCTGCCGGCGGCAGCGGGGGGCCTGCCCTGGGCGTGATGTACCGGCCAAGTCCCTCCCACAGGGCTCTCGGGGGAGGGGGCCCAGCGCGGCCCCTCACCGTCCTGTGTACACACGGGGGCCCCTCCAGCCCCCCAGGCAAGCAGTGGGCTCGGGCGTGCCACTGCCCACCCCGCCCCGGGCCCTCAGGCCTCCTGGGCCCAGCTCCATCTTTCCATTTTAGAAAGTGCTTCTGACTATTAAATATTTACCCCAGTGAGGTGGACCTTCAGCTCCGGCAGCCTGTGCCCCAAAAAAGAAACACCAGGGAAGCCTGGAGGGAGGGGAGCCTGGCGATGCCCCTGAGGCCCTGAAGTGACCGGCCCGGCCAAGAGTGGGGAGGGGCTCGGGGAGGGCGGCTGGCTCCGCGAGGGCGTCCTGTGCACAGCCTCTCCTCTGCCTCAGCTCCCCCGTCGCCCCTCCTGCACCCTGCTGGGCCTCATCCCTTCCCATGGGACCGGCCCTGAAACACTCTGGGGCTCCCAGCGGCCCTGGGAACACAGCCCTTCCTCCTAACAGCCTTAATCCCTGCCCCACCCCAGACCCACCCCGTTACGCTGCTCGCTGCTCCCCATCAACATGCTCTCCAGGCTCTCCCCATCAGGCGGCCCTTCTGGAAGCCCTCCCTGACTTCCCTGTGGGCTGAGGGTGCACTGGTTGCAGAAGTCCTGCCTGTCTCATCTTTGCTCAGTAAACGCCCCTGCTTCCCAACCTGTGCACACCTGAGGCCCAGGGCCCCTGGGACGCACAGATGGACGGACGGACGGACGGACAGACAGGAAACCCCTCTTCACAGCAGTCCTAAGAATAGGGTCTGCTTCCTCCTGCCCTCTGCAGTGCAGGAGACCCAGGTTCCATCCCTGGGTCGGGAAGATCCCCTGGAGGAGGAAACGGCAACCCACTCCAGTAGGCTTGCCTGGAGAATCTCATGGATAGAGGAGGCTGGGGGGCCACAGTCCACGAAGTTGCAAAAGCCGGACAAGATTTAGTGACTAAATCACCACCTCCTGCTACCGTCCAGGCAGAGGACCAAGCCAGGGAAATCTGGGCTTTTCACCCCTGAAGTGGGCGGTGGGGGCCCCAGATGGCCCAGGCCCCACTCCCCTGTCTGGGGTTCTCCTCCCTGGCACCTCCACTTCCCCATCCCCAGGCAAACCAGCCCCAGGCTGGACCTGAAACAGAGCCCATCTGCAAAGGCAGTCACAGAGGATACCGACAGTCAAGTCTGAAGGAGAACAATCCAGGGGGCTTCCTGGAAGAGGCAGCTCCTGGCTGGGCCCGAATAGAAGCATTTAGCCAGAGGGAAGAAGGGCATCACGACATTCCTGCCACAGGCCCAGCCACGGTGAGCCCCAGGTGGAGCGGGTGCATAGTGGGAGGCAGGTGGTTTGGGGGCACTGGACCCTCCACGCCTGGGCTCTGCCCCACTTCCTAAGGGGCCTTGGGGCAGGAGCCAGGCTGTCCAGCTTGTCTCCCCACAAGAAGTGGGGGTGTCGTCAGGGGCACACACACATGCCATCACGAGGGGTGGCTTTCAGAATCTCATTAAAGTGCCAGGAGGGTCCAGACCCCCACCCAGGATGACCGCCCTGTCTCCTTCTCGGTGCCTGCCCTTGTGTGTCCCTGCCTGGGAGCGCAGGGCAGCGCCAGAGCCTGGGGCACGGCTGCTCTGGACCCTTAGAGGCCACAGAGGCTCCCCGTTGGCTCCAGGCTCTGCCTCGCTGCTCTGAGACTCTGTGGCCCTGTCTCCACCAGTACAGAGAACCAGGCAAAGCTGCCCATTTGGACCGCTCATGGGGGCAGCCCTGGGCCTTCCTGGCCACACCTCTCTGCCCCGCCTGGGCCTGAGCAGCCGTGGTCACTCCCATTCACAGATCTGAGACCCAGCCTGGAGCCCAGAGCCCAGGGCTGTGCAGGGGCCATCAGAGGGGACGCCTGACACCGCATGGCACTCCCAAAGGCCCTGGGGTTGCCGTGGCCCCTGCCAGGGAGGGACCACCCAGACCCCTCATGGTGTCACCAGCATCTGGGGCTCTCTGGCCCTGTGGGGGCTTCTGGGGGGTTGGGGGAGGGGCCACAAACAAGCCAGGGGTTGAAGGGCAGAGGCCCAGACTGGGAGCTGGGGCTTCCCAGGTGGCTCATTGGTAAAGAGTCCACCCGACAACGCAGGAGCTGTAGGAGACCTAGGTTCGATCCCTGGGTCAGGAAGATTCCCTGGAGGAGGAAATGGCAATCCACTCCAGTATTCTGGCCTGGAGAATCCCATGGACAGAGGAGCCTGGTGGGCTACAGTCCACAGGGTGGTAAAGAGTGGGACACAACTGAGCGACTGAGCATGCATGCATGTCAGTGGTCTAGCTGCCCAGGACCCAGCTCTGCCTCAGGAAGGAACCAGCTGTCCCTGGAAGAGGAAGGCGGGGAGGTGGGGGGAGCACCCAGGGTGACGTGGTTGGTGCCTGCAGAAGGGAGGAGCAGGGGGAGTCCCCAGGAAGACAGTAGTGGGGTAGGGGCGTGTGAGTGAGTGACAGTCGCTCAGCCATGTCCAACGCTTTGCGACCCCATGGACTGTAGCCCGCCAGGCTCCCCTGTCCATGGACTTCGCCAGGCAAGGATACTGGAGTGGGTGAGTGCTACTCAGACTGGCCATGCCCACAGTAAAGCTGGGCGGATCCCTGCGCTGGTGTGTTCCCAACACAGCCACCAGAGGGCAGCCTCCGCGTGCAGGTTAGACCTGACACAGCTCCCATCCCCTGGCTGGGGCACAGGCTCTGAGACAGGCCTTCAGAGAACCTGGAGCAGATGGTCCAGGAGGGAAGCTTTGAGCTGGGCAGAAAGACAAGGGACCGGGAGGGTCTGCCCGCCGCTGGCCTGCTAGGAGGGAACTGCAGCAGGACGATGCCTGCACTGAAGCCCTAAGCATGCATGTTCTCTGGCCTCCTCCGAAGGATGGAGAGGGTCGAGAATCCGCACGTTGGACACGACCTGCAGGGCCTCTGACCCAGCAAGTCTTGTTCCCTAAGAGGGGTTGGTTTTTCTGGCTGGACACAAGGAGGAACTTCCCCAGAGGCCAAAGAGGCACAGGTCAAAGTGAGAATGGGGGCCTCAGCTGGGGAGGGGCTCTCAGCACAGGCCTCTGTGAGACAGGAGGGTGGATGAGATGGCCGGAGACCCTGCAGCTTAGGTGTCTTGAGCGAGGAGGAGGCCAGGGTGGGAGGCAGAGCAATGGTCCCATGACCTTTGGGCCCTTCTGTCCCTGTGATGCAGCGGAGTCCCAGAGGTGTGGGCCAGGCCCACTGCAGTCAGGAGGAGGGGGCTGGGGGCCTGTCATCCTCCCTCTGGCCGTCCAGGGAGAACTGGGGTGGGATTCTCACCTGGGCAAGGGAAGCCCACACAGGAGGTGAGCTGGGCTTCGGTGCCAGCCAGACAATGGACATTAGGAGGGACCACGGCGGCTCCTGTTGCAGCTGGAGGGGTACCCCACCCTTGCCGCGCTGGCACTGCCATCATCATCACCATCGAGCCGGCTTCCCCAGGGAGTGGGTTTCGCCTGTGCCGATGCAGTGCGGCCCCAGCCCCCCTTGCCGCGGTTGGCCAGGTGTCCTGGGTGTGGCCAGGCTGCAGCATGACTGACCCTGAGCTGGAAGGACTGTCCCTGCCCCACCCCACCCTGCCCTCCATGCTGCTGAGACACCCAGGCCCTGAAACTAGGCCCAGTGCAGGGACAGACAGATGACAGACAGACTGAGCACCCGGTTCTCCCTCTGTGGCCAGAGGCACAGACAGCGGCCCCTTCCCTTGCGCAGACTGGGGGACCCTGTGCCTGAGCTCTGATCTCACTCAGGCCCCTCACCAAGTCCCAGACCTCAGCCACCACCTAGGACCCAGCACACCAGAGCCACACGGTGGACCCAGCCCAGCCTGGCCCCACAGTTCTGGACCGAAGCCAGGAACCTTAACTCCTGGTCAACCTAGGCTGGTCGCCCCCAAACCCCCAAATCACAGGGCAGTCCTGGAGGCCGTTCCCCACCGTCTGGTGACTCATGGTAGTCTCACTCCACGCACACGTGCAGCCCTCCCCAGGCGGCTGCCTCCAGGGACAGCACGAAGTCCCAGAGGGCTGCAGTAGGGGCACAGTGGCAGAGAGGGAGGTGCAAACAGGACAGTGAGGTTCCGAGAGGCGAGGAACGACACAAGAGTAGGGAAGAGTCGGCGACCCGGGGAACAAAGTGAGCAGCAGGGACAGAGAGGGGAGGCCGACGGACAGGGACAGGTAAGAGGGGAAGCGCGGGAGCAGAAAGCAGAGGTCCGAGCAGCCCCCGAGGCGCAGAGACGCGTTCGAGACCGCGGGCGGGTCCCAGACGCGCCCCGACCCCGACCGGCGCCTCAGCCCGCCCGCACTGCGCGCCCCAGGACCCGCCCGGCGCGCGCCCAGCGGGGAGCCCACCCGCCCCGAGGGGAGCGGGCTGCAGGCGGGGAGGAGGCGCACCGCTGCCGGGGGCTCCGGGCCAGGTGGGCAGCATCACGTGGAAGCAGTCGCACATCTTGGCGGCCGGGCGGTGCGGGCCCGCGGCGGCCCGTCGCGTCCAGTCGCAGGTCCCGGCTCCGGCGCGCGGGCGGCCCGGGGGCCGGGCGAGGGCCGCACTCTGCCTCCGCAGCCCTGCGCTGCAGCTGGCGGCCGGCAGCAGACTGCGGGCTGTGCAGGCTCCCCAAGCCCCGCCACCGCCCGGACCCCGCCCCGGCCCGCCCAGCCCGCGCTGAGCGGCTGCGGAGCAAGCACGGGTGGGGCCGCCGTCCTCATTCAACCCATTGGCTGCGGCCCTCAAGGCCCCGCCCTCCTGGCGGCCACGCCCCGCCCCCGTCCAGCGGGGAACCAGTCCGAGCCAGGCCCCGCCCCCCTAAGGTCCCGCCCCGCCCCGCCCCACAGTCCAGCCTTGCGGGTTTCCCACCTCCAGGCAGACACCCCGCGCCAGCCACGCTACGGCCTAGCCCCGCCCTTAGCCTGGCCCCGCCCCGAGCCCTCAAAGGACCTTTCAGATGTTGACTTTGGGCCTCTGCCAGCGAGGGGTCCCGGGACGCTGCGCCAGACTCCTGGACTTGACCTGCTCGCCTCAGTCTTGTCTCCCAGTCTGGGGACTGACATTGCAGTCACACACTGGGGAGCGGGGCATCCTGGACGAGGGCCTAGGAGTAGTGGGGGTCCAGGGAGGCCATGGCCTGCGACCTGACGCCACTAGCCCTGCCCTGGGGGCTCCCGATCTGGAGGTGTGCGCTGCCAGAGGCAGCATGGTGCAACGGTGGAAGTGGGCGGGGAGCGGGCCTGGAAGGCTCTGCGTGGACAGCCTAAGCTCGGACTTCAGGAGCAGGGCAGAGGGTTCTGGACAGAAGCGACCCTGAAGTGTGTGTTTCTGTGGAAGTAGGGATTAGCTGAGGCTCAGCCTTGTGCAGACTGAGGAAAGGCCCCTTGGGGCATGCGGGTCTCCTGGGGTGGGGGTGGGGAGCCTGGGCCTGAGCAGACCCAGGAGAGCACTGGCCACCTTCCCAGGGGCTGCCCTGGCCTGGGGCCAGCGGGGCTGGGACAGGTGAGACACACAGCAACTTTTCCTGGGGCAGAAAGAGGCCGAAACAGGAGACCCAACCGCACAAACATGCAGACTTGATGCAGACACACAAACACACAGACGCACACATGCCACACACACAGACCCTCGTAGGTGAGACAACACGTACTCACAGCAGCACCCAGACACAGGTCCACTGGGATCTGTCCTCATGCACTCCAAGACAGGCACCACCCGCCCACCCCACCCCGCACACACACAGATGCTTGAGAGTGCGCTCAAAGGCATGCACGCACTCGGGACCCCCTGCCCAGATGAGCACAACAGGAACAGACACACACAGGGGCATGCACACACAGACCGCACGATGCACTCCTGGGCTCACTCGGGGGGCACACAGCCCACGAGGCCCAGGTGAGATGCCTCATGGGATGACTCATGCCTGGTGTTCCCGTTAGCCAGGCTGCAGCCGGGCAGCCTTCCAGCGGTGGGTCAGATGGACGAGCTCATCATTGCCGGGAACAGGCCTTGGCAGATTCCAGCCTCTCGAGCCTGTGGCACGATGGGGCACTGCCGTGTCCTTCAGGTGGGGACACTGAGGCTTGGGCCTCACCCCTCCTGCCCTGATGTCTTCTCTTGGGCCAGCAGCACTCCCCAGGGGCCAGAGACCCTGCCCTGCTGTGTCCAGATGGGAATCAGTCACTCGTGGGCACAGGGAGAGAGCTGTCTGTGTTCCTGGGTGTGCTTGGCACCTGCTTGGGCCTGCTGGGGGGCTCAGCCTGCCTATCCTCTGTGTGTTTGACTCTGGCCTCGGGGGCCTGGGAACAAGCAGCCATCTGCAATCAGCGCGAGCTCTCTGTCCCCCTGCCCCTCGGATAAGTCATGATCCTGGGACCCTGTCCAGCTGCAGTGGCCTCACCCCGTGTGACACATCCTGGTGGTCCAGCATGCTGCACACAGAGCTGTGGGAGGGGGAGGTTGGAGCCTTGGGTAGGGTGCCAGGGGGTTCCCCACGTCAGCAGAGGCCAGGAGGGGGTCTCATGTGGCCACTGAAGGAGAGCGGAGGTGGGCACCGCTGGCCCCTGCCAGGACAGCCCCTGTGCAATTGGGTGCCCCCTGGGAATCCTGAATATTCATTGGAAGGACTGATGCTGAAGCTGAAACTCCAATACTTTGGCCACCTGATGTGAAGAACTGACTCATTGGAAAAGCCCCTGATGCTGGGAAAGAGTGAAGGCAGGAGAAGGGGATGACAGAGGATGAGGTGGTTGGATGGCATCACCGATTTGATGGACACGAGTTTGAGCAAGCTCTGGGAGTTGGTGATGGACAGGTAAGCCTGGTGTGCTGCAGCCCATGGGGTCGCAAAGAGTCGGACACAACTGAGCGACTGAACTGACTGGGAATCCTGGCTGGCCAGGGCCTGGGGGAAGCTGGAGCAGGGACCCTCCCTGGGACCACTTCTGCCCTTGGCCTTGGTGAGGGCTGAGCCAGCTTATATTGTCCTGCTGGTGCCTGGCTGGCGCTGCAGCCAGGGACGTGGCTGAGCACTGGCTCAGGCCCCGGATTCAGGATGAGGGTAGGCAGGGCCCCCAGCCTGAGGGGCTGCCCCAGCTCTGCCGCCTGCTCTGAGGCAGAGGGCTGGCATCACCTGCTGCGCTCATCCCCATGTACCACCACGGTCCCTGCACGCCCATTTCATTTCTGGAAGGGTGTGGCCCCTTGGGCAGTGGACCCCACAGGTGGCAGCCTGCAGCTGCATAGAGGGAGATGGCCCCCAAGTCGGCCCCGGGGCAGGGAGGCTGAGCCCTGCCTCCCCACATCCATCCCTCCTCCCACCTGTGGAGGCCTTGGATGCCCCAGCCTCGCCCCTGGGCTACAGAGCCAGACAGGTGGGGTCTACGAGGCCTACGCGAGCCCCACTCCCGCCCTCCCTACAGCCCAGCCACAGCTTGGCCAGGCCCCTGCTGTGGAGCCCTGGCAGCCAGGAGCTCCAGCCGTCAGGCTCCACTCCAGCCCCGTCCTGCGGTGCCCCTCTGGGCACAGACGCCCCGCCAGGGAAGGGCACAGCAGCTAGGCATGGCTCAGGAATAGCTGCCCCTGCACCAGCCCCCAGAGCATGGAGATACGGGCTGACCCACAGCTGTGCTGGCACTCAAAGGGCCCCATACCACTTCTGAGGGTCACCCTACGGGGGCCAGCAGTGGCTGTCATGCTGCACTCACAGGCTCACCTCCTCCCTAGGACCACCACACTGGAGAGCTGGGGCCACACCCCAGCCTTGGGCCACCGGTCAGGGGTCTCAGACTGGGTCTCAAGGCACTGGGGCTGGCGAGACAGTGCATGTGGGGGCCAAGGGTGAGGAGCCAGGGCTAGAGCCCCCTAGGTCCCAGGCCCTCAGCAGAGCCCGCAGCCTGCCCCACCCACCTGGCTGGCTGCTTTCGTGCCTCTCCAGGCAGGCAGGCATTGATGTCCAGAGCATCAATGATTGATGCCTCCTTGCAGCCACTGCAGCAGCATAATCAAAAATAGCTTGGCTGGTGTCCCTGCCCTAGCCCAACTGGAGGGGCATAACTGCATGGTGTGAGCCCTGGGACTTCCTCCACTGCCGTCTGCCCTCCCACCCAGTCCTCGCACAGAAGAGGCTGGGGAGGGCTCCAGGCCTCTCACTGCAGGCTGAGTGCCTGCTCCAGGCCTGGGGAGGGGTGTCCTCCTCGACTCACCCCAACGACTCAGGGTGCTTCCTGAAGCAAGAGACCCTTCCCCATGGCTCATCAGGTGATGCTCAGAGATGCTAGGATCCTCTGGGGCTCCAGGCAGAGTAGAGGCCCTTCTTCCTGGGGCTGGGTCAGGGGAGGCTTGGCTGGGCAATGGGAGAAGAGAAGCTCCCCCCACCCTAGTCTGCACCATTCAACAGGGCTGGGGCTCAGGGACAGACCCAGGAGCCCATGTGGGCTTTCTCCTGCACGCTGCACCCGGCCTCCACAGCACCATGGGGCGTCCTGGCTTGTGTCCCCATTACTCCCACTTTCGTGGGGACCTGGCCCCTCTGACCAGTTTCCTCCATATGAAGCCATTTAAACTTCAACAGCTGCCTGCCCTGCCCTGTCTGCTCACCTGGAGGGCTGGCCCTCAGCTCCTGTCCCAGGTCGTGCCCAGAGCCCCAGATGCTGGCCTGAGGAGTCGGGGGCCACCTGTCAGCTACTTGGGCTTCCCCCACCCATTCCTGCATCCAGCGCCAGGCACCAATGTCAAGGTCACGCCTGCTGCCTCTCTGAGTTTTGGCTCCCCCAACACAGCACCTCCTGAGCAGGGTAGCCAGGGGTCAGCCAGGTGTATTAGCTTCCTATGGCTGCTGTAACAAATACACACACATGCAGTTTAGTTCAGTTCAGGTCAGTTGCTCAGTCGTGTCCGACTCTTTGCGACCCCATGAACCGCAGCACACCAGGCCTCCCTGTCCATCACCAATTCCTGGAGTTCACCCAAACCCATGTCCATCGAGTCAGTGATGCCATCCAGCCATCTCATCCTCTGTTGTCCCCTTCTCCTCCTGCCCTCGCAGCATCAGGGTCTTTTCAAATGAGTCAGCTCTTCGCCAAAGAGCTGGCCAAAGTACTGGAGTTTCAGCTTCAACATCAGTCCTTCCAATGAACACCCAGGACTGATCTCCTTTAGGATGGACTGGTTGGATCTCCTTGCAGTCCAAGGAACTCTCAAGAGTCTTCTCCAACACCACAGTTCAAAAGCATCAATTCTAGTGGCTTACACCAACTCTCATTTATTGCTTACAGTTCCAAGTGTCAGCAGACTTGTATTCCTTCTAGAGGTCTGTTCTGGGGCAGATCCATGTCCTGGCTTTTTTCAGCTCCAAAGGCCATCTGCATTCCTTGGTTCATAGCCCTGCATCACTCTGATCTTTGCTTCCATCTTGCCACCTTCTCTTTCAGACTCTGACCCTCCTCCCTCCCTCTTGTAAGGACCCTTGTCCATTACAACGCTGTAACCTAGGACCATCTCCCCATCACAAGAGGTCTAACATAATCATGTCTGTAAAATTCCTTCTGGGGCTTCCCTGGTGACTCAATGGTCAGCAACCTACCTGCCAATGCAGGAGACTTGGGTTCAATCCCTGGGTCGGGAAGATCCACTGGAGAAGGAAATGGCAACCCACCCCAGTGTTCTTGCCTGGGGAAATCCCATAGGCAGAGGAGCCTGGCGGGCAACAGTCCACGGGGTTGCAAAGAGTCAGACACGACTTAGCAACTAAAGAACAAAAGTTCCTTCTGCTTTGTAAGGGGTCATATTCACAGGTTCTGGGGATCAGGAGGGGCTCATCCTGGAGGCATTATTCACCTACCACACCACATAATGTAGGACAACCTACCCTTGGCTCTGTGTCATGCCTGGGTCATCCCCTTCTGTCCCCTGAGGGTCACAGGGTCATCCTCACTCTTCACATGGGGAATTGCTGAGGGTCAGAAGAGCTGGTTCCACTCCAACAAAACTTCCTACTCGGGCTTTTGTGCCTGAGCATCAGCTTCCTTACCTGATGGGGGGACACTTCTCCTACCCCTTTCCAGCTCCTGGACTGTGCAGATGGCATGGACAGTGGATGAGGGGGTCCAAGCAGTGGGTGGACTACAGGGGACAGTTAGCCCTGGGTGCTGTCGGGGCAGGAGAGGGCTGGTGTCTGGTCACCTTCCTGCAGGTCACCCCGGTGACTGCCCAGCACTGGGCAGTCTGCCTGCATCGCTCCAGTACTGCATCTCTGGCCACCGTGCCCCACAGGAGGCAGGGGAGGGGCAGATTGTCAAGGTCCAGGGTTCAGAAAATGATCTCGTCTAGTCACTTTTAAAATTGAAATTTTCTGTAGCTTGGCTGAGGACCAGGGAGAGAACGAGTGATTGATGCAAACTGGACAGGGCCCAGGCAGATCCCTAGGTCACAGGGTGGAGAAATCCGAGCATGGAAGTAGACCGGGAGACCCGGCGTGGATCAGGGCTTCCGCGGGGGCATGATGGTCGAGTCTGCGGAAGGCTGACTTCATGAGACTGGGTAAGATGGAGAAAGGCCCAGAATGACTGGGAGGGGAGTTGGCAGGAGGGTGAGGCTGGCCGTCAATGCCCACCTTGCTCTTGGGCCGGCGGCTGCAGGAGGGTCTGATGGCCCATGGCCCAGGCTGGCCCTGCTCTGCCTTGGGGCCGGCTGGTGACCACGCTGAGAATCAGGGCACTCCATGGGACCCTGGGGTTCGGATTGGGCATCACACAGCTAGACACGCCCGTTGCGGCGGGGCCGCAGAGCGAGGGGCAGCAGCGGGCAGCCTGCTTGGGAGGACTGCTGGTGAGGGCAGCGGGAGCCTGCTCCTCCCGGCCGCGCAGGGCGCGCTGCAAGGGGGCGGTTGAGCGAGGGGCGCATCTAACGAAAGGAGAGCCCCTTCACGCGGCGGCCTAGGGGCGCAAGGTGACAGCGCCCACCCAGGCCGGGCCCGCTCCACCGCCCAAGAGGCTCGGCCGACACAGGGGGCTGAGCCTGGAGTTGCCACGCCCCGCGCGGCGCCGGCGCGCTGACGTCAGAGCGGCAGACGCCGGAAGTGGGACTGGCGCGCGTCGTTGCCGGGCAACGGGCCGGCGCCGGCCTAGGGACACCCGGCATTCCTGCTGCGCCGGCTGGAGGAGACGGCTAGGCAGCCGAGGTGGGTGCAGGCCGGGGCCGATAGCCGCCGGGGCCCCAGCGCGCCCTGAGTCCGACCCTCAGGAGCCCTAGGCCAGGCCCGATCGGGGTCCTCAGCGGCCGCCTCGGATCTCCGCCCCCCTCTCCCCCGGCCCCGGAGAGGGAACTACCCGAGCCCCCGGCCCAACTCTCGGGGCTTCCTCGGCACTGCCCTCCCGCGGGCGCCCCGACTCTCCCCTCCTCTGCCGGACTGGGCCTCGGAGACCCTTGCCCACGGCGACCGAGGCAGGACCCCGCAGTTCGCCCACCCTGCAAGGCTGTGCTGACCCCCAGGACCTGTCTGGTCTCTAGAACACGCCCCTGTGCTGGGCCGGTCGCCCAGGCGCGCGGAGGAAGAAAGCGGGCAGCGGCTCCGGTCACTTCTCCTGGGTGACCAGGCAGTCTGTGTCCCTTCCACAGAGACAGTGGACTCACACCAGGCCATCTGTACTCCTGAAGAAGCCGTGGGCAGCTGCTGGGCCGTGGGCGAGCAGGTGACCCCCTCCGGCGCTGTCCACTCGGGGCTGCTCCCGCGCAGCAGTATGGATGTCTCCTGAGCGTCTTCCCATCGCGTCTGTGCGGGCCCGGGGCACCAACATGCAAGACCAGCGGGAGCTGGGGGGCGCAGCTGGCCAGGGGCTCCCTCTCTGCGCCTTTCTGAGTGACCTCCCAGAGCAAGGAGGCGGGGTTTCCCTCCGCCAGGTTTCTAAAGACAGCGGTGCCCCTGGGAGGCAGAGTGGTGACGCTGTGGAGTGGGCGAGGCTCCGCTGCGCCCTTCCCCCGCCGGACGGGGAAGCCAGGACCTCTGGGGGCAGCTGCGAGGGCTTGTCTACCAGCACCGCCAGGGGTCCAGACCCAGGGGAACACAGCGGCGCCTGGGGGGAGTTTGAAGTCTTTCAAGAATCCTCAGCCAGCTCTGAACAATTCTGTCAGTCTTTTGAGCTCCAGGAGAGGCCCGCAGCCTCTCAGCCATGGAGAACCGCTTCTGCCCAAAAGCAGCATGGTTCTAGCCAGCCTCACCAGGGTGGAGTGACAGGAACCGGCGCCATCGCCGCTTCTGAGGTATTTCTAAAGTCTTGGCCATGTTGCACAGGAAGTGTCTCCTACCCTGTGGTGGGCTGGTCAGGGAGGGGTCCGCTTGTCTCTGGGCCTTCATCCTGGCCCCTCCTGCTCTCTGTCCCCTCCACCTTCCCGTCTGCCCACTCTCCATCAGCTGGGCTATGTTTTCCTGGGCCCAGTTCTGGGCATGTGGGGGAAGAGCATTTTGTTTGAGTCCGTAATCTCCTTACTTAGAAAACCTTGCCAGATCACATGTCAGTGTGTGTTAGTGATGGGGCGCTGGAGGCGGCCTGGACAGCCCAGCACGCGCCCCTCGTCCCTCCCGTCCTGCCCTGACCACCAGCGTTTCCCTTCACTGTGACTGCCTCTCACCCTCCTCTCTCTCTGCCTTCTCGTCCCTCGTGGTCTGCCCCTAACACCAAAAGCGAAACAGAGAAGGGAGGAGAGGAAAAGGTCCGCTGGTTCTAGGGTGGACCATTTGCTTTCTAAGCCCGGCAGTGTTTCCCTGGACCTCTGATGAGATCAACTCCACATTCAGTTAGCTCTGCTCCAACGCTTGTTTTGAAGACAGGACTGTCTTCCAATGCAGTTACTGTATTGGGGAACAATTTGAGCGTAATGTGAACTTTGCCGGAAACACAGGGTAAATGCAGAAAACCACACGTGCTGAACCGAGGCCCACGTGAATACACACCACACACATGCCCACCTCTCCCAGCCACCTCGGTCTGCCACACCCATCCCCCGCCCCTGGGGGCTCCCCCACCCAACCCCCCTGACCTCAGACAACTCACCTTCCAGGACTTCACACTTGTCACAACCCACAAACCTCTCTTCCAGGAAGTGCCATTTTTACTGCAGTTGGGACGGATTTCTCAACCAATTCACACGTGTGGAACAGCACTCACATTTCCACTGGGTGCCTGTCTTCTTCCCATGTGTCACTGATGAAGTTTATGACTGTTGTGCCGTGATCACACTCTCCCACACACCCCAGTCTCCGCAGCACGACTCAGTGCAGCGACTTTTAGGAACAAACATGTCATGTTTCAGTAGCGGCAACGATACATGATCATTTACAAATTTCACTTGTGCCACAATTATATATTTAGAATGAGGTGACATGTGTATATGTCTCCTAACTTTGCTGTGTTTTTCTTCTTTTTCAGCTTGATGTTAGCTGTGAGGATGTTTTCAGGTCTGCTTTTCAAGAAGTACCAGTCCCACAGGCCACCGAGGGTATCTCCACCTTAGACCACTTCTTAGAAGCAAGGAATGAAGAAAGCTCTGGCCTTGAATCTGCGCAGAAACTGTGGTAATGAACTTAAACCGGCGCTCGCGTGTCGTCCGGCGGCTGAGCTGGTGGTCCTGGGGTCGTTGGGTCTTCTGCTTCTGCCTCTGTGGAGAGCACTGACCCTCCCGAGTTCCTGCCGCCTGAGGTCACAGGGTCGCAGGGCGGCCTCCTCTAAAGAGCCCTGTCCAGCCCCGCCTCAGGGCCCCTCCAGCCAGTCCGGAGCAGAGTGGGTCTGGGTGGGAGCGCTGCAGGTTCCGGAGGGCCCAGTGGGCCAGTGTGGCGGGCTCAGGGGTTCCTGGGGGACGGGAGCAAGTGATCCCCCAGGTCCTAGAGAGGTGCTCAGTCCACCGCAGGGCTGCCACCCCCAGGGGTTCCTGGGGGACGGGAGCAAGTGATCCCCCAGGTCCTAGAGAGGTGCTCAGTCCACCACAGGGCTGCCACCCCCAGGGCTTCCTGGGGGGCGGGAGCAAGTGATCCCCGAGATCCTAGAGAGGTGCTCAGTCCACCACAGGGCTGCCACCCCCAGGGCCAAGTCCCTGGGAACACAGGTCACAGAGGCACTTGTCTGCCGACGGCCATTTCGTCAGACGGCTGTAGTGGAAACCCATACTAGCTCAAGTGAACGGTGAGGTGGGCCCAGGCCCCAGAGGGCAGTAGAGGTGTCTGGGAGCCGGCTCCTCTGGGACCTAAGCCTGCCTCACAGGCTGGCACTGCAGACAGGGTGGCGGGCAGGCCCTCCTGGGCCCTGGCAGAGGTCTGAGCCAGCCTGCGCCGGGCACTCTCCCCCACCAGCAGAGGTCCCGGGGACGAGGGCTGAAGTGCGCCCAGGGCACACTTCAGCACTGGGCATGTCTGTCACCCTGGAGCTGTTTGGGGACCAGCCACACCCTAGCTCCCAGAGGCCCTCGCTTCTGGAGGCCGGGCCAGTCCACCAGGTGGGGCTCCAGCACACACTCTGGCATCTGCTTCTCAGTCTGTGGGCATCTCTCTGGCACCTGGCATGGTTCCAGGCACCTGAGATCGTCAGGGAGCAAGACGGCAGAGTATATCTAGCACCCTGGAGCTTCTGCCCTAGGAGGAGACACACGGTGGTGAAATCAGTCATTCAGGCCAGGGCTGAGCTCTGTGGAGACAAAGCCAGCAGGAGGGAGCGGTGTTGGGCGAGTAGACGCTTGAGCAAATGAACAAAGAAACAGCAGCCGGGGCTATGCTTTCAGAAGGCTGGAGGGCCAGATGCCTCTGTGCCTCCCTGCCGAAGGCCTTGCAGGCTGCCCTGTAATTAAGGCAGCTCTTTTGCAGTTCTGAATCTAGAAAACTCTGGAGGGCTCTTCACAACACCGGGACCATGACGATCTCCCGATGCATCTGGAGCGAGTCCCGCAGCCGGGAAAACTTCCTTCCTGTTCTCGGAGTAGATGCCGCTCAGAAGGTGGGCTGACCTGGGTAGAGAGGGGCTCCCGGAGGCCGGCAGCACCACACGTCTTTGCCAGCCATGCTATGCAGCGCACCACAGGGCCCGTGTGGGGCTGGGGAGGGGGTGGGAGCACCGGCGGCTGGGCACAGCCTCCTCGGGCCGCCTGGCCAGTGTGGCTCCTTGGGAGGAGCCTGCGGGGCTTGGGGGCGGGGGACCGCTGGGCCGGGGTTCACAAAGGGCGGACCCCCACAGAGCCCAGATCGAAGCCACGTTGCCATTTTACAGGGAGATGTGCCCGAGGCCCAGGTGGAAAGGGAAGCCGGGAGAAGACCCTCTAACCTTCTGTCCCTCTGGCTGACTCTGGTTTGCTTTCTCAGAGCCTCTCGGGGAGCCCTGGCCGCACTCTGGGGGAGCCCGGCCTCCATGAGCCCGAAGAGCTTGGCTTCCACCTGCAGCGCTGCAGAGCCCTGATCCAGACCAAGGTGAGCGTGAGTCACTTCACTGCTTCACCTGTGGCTCTGAGAGTCCGGGGGCGCTGCGGGGTCAGGGCGGCAGGTCCTCCCCACAGCACGGTGGGGCCCAGGCGGAAGAAGGGGCTCCATCCCGCAGCCCCTCGCACAGAAAAGCCTATCCAGGAACGGGGTTTCTGCCCACCACCCTTGGAGCAGGCGTTGGGACAGGGGATGCCCTGACCAGCCAGCTGATCTCCTCCAGAGCCCTGAGCTCCACCCGGAAGGGCCTGTCCACCCCCCGACCCCCACCGCGTGCTGGGCATCCCACCCCCAAGGACAAGGCCTGACACATAGTGGGTGAGAGGGGGTCATGTGGGGAGGGGCCTGAGTGGAGCTGGGGAGGAGGGCATGGAGTGAGCCCACAGGCAGAGCAGGGCGGGGCAGTCCAGCCCATGGGCCAGCCCTCTGCTCTGCAGAACCATCACAGGGCAGGAGGTGGAACCTTCCAGAGGCACGTGGCTGGGCTGTCTTAGAGCAGCAAGACCTAAGTGTCCCCAGCAGCCCCTCTCCCGTGGCAGCCCCAATGGGGATCGGAGCACAGCGGTGGCCTGACAGGAATGTCCAGAGGCCGCGGCTGGGCAGGAGGAAGACCAGGAGGCCAACCTGGCCAGGCCAGAGCTGCCCTCGGGCGCCGTCCCGGCCCGTCCCCTCGGGGAGAGGCTGTGGCTTCGTCCAGAGCTCCTTCGTGTTGACAGTGCGTGGGAGAGCCACAAGACGAGCTGGCCAGGCGCCAGTGGCCGGGGTGTTCCGGGGGGCACGCGTGCTCGCCCTGACTGGTGCCTCCTCTCTTGGCAGCTCTCGGGGACGCCGACTGGTGGACAGGGCAGCCTGATCACCTACAGCCTCTTCCTGAAGACCCCCATACATGGAAATGGGCAGTACATCACAATTCCAAGGAAAAAGAAGATTTTCAGTCCTCGTAACCTAAAACTGACATTGTTTAATAGTGACATTTACTAAAGTGGGAGAGCTTTTGTGTCTTGATGCGGGATTCTACCATTTCCTCCCAGTCTGGTTTGGTACTGGAAACCAGAACTGTTTTGTGGAGGTGGTCCACATCAGGGCGGACACTCTGATGAGGAGGTGCGTCCCTCAGCAGGGCCAGCCGCCAGGAAGAGTGCGCCCGGGTCCCCAGGAGCACCGCCCCCAGCCTGGTGGGGGAAAAAGAAGGTGGCTCTGGGGGCACCTGTGAGACCCCAGGCCCTGTGCCTGAACCACGCTGCCCGGGACCCCAGGCTGGCCTGGCATGCGGCTGGGACTGTCACTGGGAGCAGCCGTCAGGGCCCTCGGAAGGTCCTGCACTGGCCCCCGGCCCGGGTGTCCACGCGGCTGGGCGCGCGGCAGGGGTGGGGGTGCCACTTACCCGGACCAAGCGTGCTCCCTGCAGCAGCCACACCTGCCTGCCAGTGGGCGGGCGGCCTGTCATCAGCTAAGGAAGAGATCCCTCCGACGAAAGAGCCCAGCAGGCGGCACTGACTTTTGTAAAATTTTATTAAATCAAACAGCCCGGACAAGCTGTGTTCTTGCTAAATCGCCAGCTCTGTGAGGACCCACGCTGGACCCTGAGCAGCAGCCCTGCCTGCCCTTGGGGAGCAAAGGCCAGTGGGGCCCACAGGCACAGGGACCCCAGCGTCGGTGTTCCCCCACGGTCACTCTCGAGGCGGGGAGACCATAGCTGGGACGGCCTCAGACGCCAGCTCCATGGACGTGGGTGTCAGACCCCAACAGAGGCCCCGCGGGGACACAGTGACCAGCAGCTGTCACTTGTCACATATCACACGGGAGATGGGGGGGGTCACCCGCACCCCAGCGCCCTCAGCCACTCCACAGACCATCTGCCTTATTTAGGGGTGACTGATTCAGTGTGTTTGAGAAATCTGCCTCTCCTTTCTAGCCGGAAGGTGGGAATCTGGAAACAGCTTTCTGCCATGCTGCTTCCATCACAGGGAGGGGACTGTCTCCGTGGGGTCTCCCAGGGCCCCGCCAGCAGAGATGGCCTGGGCTGTACCATCTCATCCCGACCTTCGGTTAAAGACTTGACGACCTAACATGTGCCCCCATCCTGCACCCCCCCCTCTAATCTTGGTGTCCGTGGCCTGGGCTCCCAGAGACGGAGGCTGGGTCCCGCTGGTGACAGCACAGATCCTGGTCACTAGACGGCGGTCAGTAACGAGGGGCCCAGCCCCCGGCTCTACAGGAGAGAGTTCCCACGAAGATGGAAGCAGTGCAGCACCTACTGAGAGGCCAGAGTGCCGGACGTGCACAGGCAGGCGCAGGCAGCTCAGAGGGACAGCCCCTGGGTCGCCCTGTGGTAGCTCGTCACTCCTGCGGGCGTTTCTTCCTTCGGCCAGTCACCTTGGCGTGCCTGGCTCCCAGCCCACTTCCCCTGTATCTTGGGATCCTCCCGTGTGCGCGCACACATCTCAGCCAAGGTGGATTTTACCGAAAGGGCGTCTGGGTAGAACATCCTTGACCTGACTCCCCTTTGGCCTCCAAGGAGCCTTTTCTGCCCATGGGTGGGGAGGTCTCCTGGACGAGAGCATAAGCAGCATGTGGTCGGGGTGGGGCCCCGCCTCCTCTTGGTTCCCACCCGCAGGGCATATGTCCGATCACTTCATCCTAAGGGGCCCATCTGCCTCCTGCCTCCCACCCAGACTGAAACTCAGATACTGCCGTGTTCCCGTTCCAACAGCGGCCCTCCCTGCCCCACTGGCCCAGGGTCCAGCCAGGGCTCAGGCAGCTCCTCACCGGTGTCCCGACTCTGAACTTTCCCCCACCCCCACCCCACTCTGCTCCTTCACCAGAGCCTGGGCCCCCCTCACTCGCCGTCTAATCGGACGTCCAGTCCGGCCCTGATTCTGCACCCTCATGTCCGCCGCGTGAGGAGGGGGCTTCCTGAGCTGGGAGAGACTGGCAGGATCACGGGGAAGTGCCGCCTGGCCACCCGACTCGGAGGTCAGGGTGTGGGCGGCCAGCACCCTCACCTGGACCAGAACAAGCCCAACCAGCTACCAAACCAGGGCTTAAATAAAGCCGCTATAAAGACTTTAAAAACGAAAGGGGAAGTGTTACTCACTCAGTCGCGTCTGACTCTTTGTGACCCCATGGACTGTATGTAGCCCACCAGACTCCTCCGTCCATGGAATTTTCCAGGCAAGAATACTGGATCGGGTTGCCATTTCTTTCCCCAAATTTGAAAATAGAAATAAAAAGGGTTGAGGTTATAAAGAATACCTAGGCAGCGGAAGAGGCCCACAGCCACTCTCGTCACCCCAGCGGCAAGTGAAGGGACTTCCAGCTCCACGCGGGACCAGCGAGCCCAGGGCCAAGCAGCCCCAGTGGGGGCAGGCCTGGACGCCGCCTCCAGCCCAGGCGGGAAGACTGTAAAATTGAGAAGACTGCTCTGACCAGCACTCTGGGGTTTCTGCCAAGTCTCCATCAGCCTCACGGAGCTGGGTTCGCACACAGCCCTGCAGAGACCTCGGCTGGCGTGAGGAGCCTGGCTTCCTTGATGCTGGAGACAGTGTGCAGTGCGCAGTGACCCCACAGACAGAGGCCGAGAGCTGCCCGAGGACCCAGCGCTGGAGTCTGCCAGCCTGGGGGCCAGCCAGGTTGTGGGGCAGCAGCAGCCAGGATGCAACGCGAGAACGTTTATTCCAAAACCAGATGACAATGAAACACAGCATCAAAAGCTGCGGGAGGCAAGGAAATCAGCGCTCGCTGTGAAATTCACACACAAGAAAAGGGAAGGAGCTGAGACTAATCACTGCCTGACACGCCTCGACGCTTCACCCTGCGTTCCCTGTGAAGTTCTCAGTCACCTTCTCATGTGATGACAGTCTCGTACCACTTTCTGTCCTTAAAGAGGACAGTGTGTGCTTACAATGGACGGTTCAGAAGCTTCTTTCAACGTTACACTAGCCATTGGTCAAGACGTGTGAACCACCCTCAGGGCTGGGCCCCTCCAGAATCTCCCCTCCACAGCTGGCCACTGCATCCGCACTCCATCCACAGAACCCCACTGCCCCTCGCATGCACTCCCTGGACCTTGGGCACCTGGGCAAAAGCAGGTGAATTCCACGTCCTTCCTGTCGCGGAGCTGGCGGAGCTCAGCTGTGATCAGATGCAGCTGCAAACACGCACTGGAAACCTCTCCCTGAAAACCCAGTTTCCTTATCTGGAGCCCAGAGCCAGCCTGGCCTGGGGGGAGTGGGTCCCGAGGTGGTGGGGTGAAGGCAGAAGCCTTAGGACTGCAGCCAACACGCCTTTTTCACAGAGTTTACAAACAGGTGACCGCGTGCACGTGGGAACTTAAAGCTTCCCCCTCCCCCTCCCTAGTCTTGCTGCTGCTGCCAAGTCGCTTCAGTCGTGTCTGACTCTGTGCGACCCCATAGACGGCAGCCCACCAGGCTCCCCCGTCCCTGGGATTCTCCAGACAAGAACACTTGGGTGGGTTGCCATTTCTTTCTCCAATGCATGAAAGTGAAAAGTGAAAGTGAAGTCGCTCAGTTGTGTCTGACTCTTAGCGACCCCATGGCCTGCAGCCTACCAGGCTCCTCCGTCCATGGGATTTTCCAGACAAGAGCACTGGAGTGGGGTGCCGTCGCCTTCTCCTCCCTAGTCCTGCACCTCCATTCAAATCCATCACCAGCAACTGACCACTGTTCCTCCCTGGGGAGCCTGACACTGCCAGGGGAGTCGGTGTCCAGACGGGCCCCATCTCACCCTGCCCAGGACGACTGGGCCATCAGCAGGCTCCCGAAATGCAAGTGGGCCACTGGCAGGAGCAGGAGGAGACTGGGGGCTCGGCTGCATCTGCAGACAGGCACCTAGAGCCAAAGCCCAAGTCACCGCGGAGGCTGCCGGACAAACACTGCGGCCGCCCCCACACGGAGCCGGTGCTCTGAAGACAGAACACCACGAAGACGCAGAGCCCCGCGTGGGGTGTGCTGCTCACACACACCCACTTCAGCTCCTTTCCACAGGGAGCACTTTGAAAATCCGGAGGGAGCACCCCTCGGACAGCGAGAGCCACAGCCCACCTCTCACCCGCAGCTTCCCAACCCGAACCCCTGGGTGCCGTCCCCACCTGCCGCAGAAGGCGGGACGGGAGAGCTGCCTCCGAGCCCACGGGCCTGGGAAGGAGACGGCCCACTGCCCACCCGCAAGCACACCCAAGTGATGCCCGCGCCCGACCCACAGGCCCCGCTGGATCAGCGGACCAAGCTCAGCGAGGCAGAACGTCTGCCCAAGGACACCGTCCGGCAGGTAACTGACAACACTCTCCACTCCGTTAGAGAACTTTTTAATGAAATGAGGTGTAACCGCTGACACTAAGAAAACAACTCTTCTTGGCTAAAGGCTGGAGAAGAAAAAGCAGGAGAAATGGGAAACGTGGGGTGGAGTGGGGAGTGAGTAGACTTACTTGTAAACAAGTGATTAAGATCTAAAAGCTGTGGGCAGTCTGGGTGCCCCGGGCACAGGACACACAGCCCAGACCACCGTCAACAACCCTCAAGACGGAGGAGCCGTGGTAATGACACGTGTCCAGGCTCCTTCAGTCCTAGACTTCAGCTCAAGCTTAAGAGTCTGTCCCAGCACTGGTTTAACGGAGCACATACAGACACCCTCTGACCCAGTGGTGCACAGACGCCCTCCCCAAACACGGGGGCTCACAGCAGCCTCCGCGAACGCAGGCCGAGTGTGTGGGGGGCCCAGCAGCTGGCCAGGCGGGGGTGCTGGAGGGCAGCAACTGTAGAAGCTTGGCTGTGCTGGGAAACCTGTGCCAGGGTCCCTACACGCAGACCCTTGGAGGCACCATCCGAGACCTCCAGTATGAGCGGTCTCCAGGCAGAGTGCACGTGACCTTCAGCCCCGAAGACAGTTACACAGAAACAGGCATAAATAAGACCCTCCAGAAGCCACACTGCAGTCCAACAGACACGTGGTCACACAGATCTGGTAAAGGTATCACGTGCAAGGCCTCTGACCCTGACCTCGCTAAGACCGCAGCAGGGCCTAACGGGCAAGGCTCACACCCGAGTCCAGAGTGGAAATCACGACGCGTGGACACTGCAGACTCAGGGCAGTGATGCTCGTTGTAAAAAGAACAGTGTTCCTTAAACCTTAAAAAAATGAAATACACCAACTGCAACTGTTTAGGCTGTAAAAGTTTCTAACATAGCAGCAGACCATGTTTATAGAAAAAATATACTTTTAAGAAAATAGCTAAAAAAATCTAAAGTGATCAAAGTATAAAAAGTTAAAAAATGTATCTTAAGACAAAATATTGCCTCAGACATATAAAAGTGAATTTTAGAAAATTCACCCATCTAAAGTTGGATGAGGCTGGATGCGGCTGGCATCCTCCAGTGGGGCTGTCGCAGGACACGGATCAGGGCCGAGGGCGGCACGACCGGCCGGCGGGAAAGCCGCCGGCCCTGGGAGGGCGGGGCCCCCGGACGCTGTTCCAGGGGGCTCTCCCGATCACAGAGAGCTGGCCCCCGGCACGCACAGCCTCGCACGCCGGCTGTTTCCGTGAGCCTCACAGACACACCGCAATGCCGCGGCTCAGGTCTCCACCAGGATCTCCACCACGTGGTCCAGCTCGCCCAGGTCCGCCTTGCAGCCGGTGCCGGGGGGTGGGGCGGCCGCGGAGGCAAAGGTCTCCAGCCCTTCCGGGCCCGACTTGGCGCCACCCACCATGCCCGTCAGCACGGCGTCCAGGTCGTAGTAGGGGCCGTCCACGTCGGAAAACAGCTCCTCCACCGTGCCCGGGCTGTGGCTCTCCAGCGTCTCAAACACCTGATCTAGTGACCTGGGGAAGCCCCCTCGGCTCTCTCCAGGGCCGGCCCTGCCCCAGGGGCCTGCCGGCACAGCCCCAGGAACCTGTATTGCCGGGACCGCCTGCAGCGCAGAGGCCAGGTCTGCTGGGTCGGGGGCCTGGGGCGGCCCCGCCCGAGCCGAGCGGCACAGAATCTCAGTGGACACGAGGCGGTCACGTGGCAGCCGCCCCGCGGTCTGGGGCCCAGGCAGGCACCAGCTCCCGTCCTGGGTCATCTCCTCCTGGATCTGCCGGACTGTGTTGGCGATGAGGACCGAGCGGCACAGGTTGGGCTCCGCCAGCATGTGGCACAGCTGCAGCTTGACCAGCGACATGTCCAGGAGCGACTGGCGCTGCAGAGGGTCGGCGGGCGCCTCCTCCTCCGAGCACTTCCTCTTCAGCCCCCGGGCGAACATCGTGCCCTGCAGAGACAAGAGAGACGCTGCTGAGCCTGCTGCAGGGGTCCCGGGGATTCTGCCGCACCTCGGCCCGACCTGGGGGGTGACGCATGTGGGGAGGGTGGTGGTGGCTGGGGCACAGACAGAGCAGACACGCTGCGCTGCACCCACCCCGCCTTCCAAATCCTCCCCTCCTCAGCATCTGGAAGGCCCAGGGCTGGGGCAGGGTCCCCCCTGGGGGCTGGAACAATCTACGGCCACCCCGGGGGGCGCCGCTCCGAGTGGACGCCACGCCAGCACCACTGGATGAAAATGCTGGTTCTTGGGCCTCACCTGGACCGAGGCTGGTTGGACACAGCCAACGTGCTGCACCTCTGCTCTCACAGGGAGAAATGCAAGGAAGCTGCCCTTCTGAACAGGCTCTAAGTTAGGAGACCCCAGGGACCTTAAAGGTGGAGCAGAAAGGGCCATGGCCCGTGTTTCCCCACAAGCCCCCTGTGCGGGGTCCCTCCTTCCGAGAACAAAGTGAAGCTGTAATGTACAAACCCTCTCTCAGGTTCATAAAGTAACTCAACATTTTTATTTTAAGGAATCCACTCAAGTTATCCATTTAGAGGGTTAAAGCGGCCCGTGCCGCCAGCCCTGCCCTTAAGCAGAAAGGCCCCCTGTCCTGAGTCTCCTTTCAATATCACAGCTCTCACCTCCCGTGTATTTTATCATTTAAAGAACTCTTTTAAACATACATGACTTCTTGAGCACTTATCCCAGAGAAATGAAAGCCAATGTTCACGTGAAAACATGCACAAGAATGCCCACAGCAGCTCCACTCACGACAGCCCCAAGCTGGGGAGCAGGCCCTTCAGGGAGCGGGGGCTGCTGCTCAGATGCCACCACGCAGGGGAGGACTGCCCAGCAGCAAGGGCTCGGATGGGCATCGAGGGGGTCACGCAGCACGAGAAAGCCCATCTCAGGTGGCCCAGGGCTGGCCTCCTCTGTAAGGATCCTACCACTCAGAGGGGGCTCTCTGGGGCCAGGACAGCTCACGTAGGGACCTTGGAGGTGCTGCATGAGCCCCGACTGCTCAGAACCACACGCGGGCACACGATACTCAGGCACACGCATGCACGACCCCACCAGCGCCGAGGCTGCTCAGAAGCCAGTTTCCTGCAGGGGCTACCAGGCCAGGCACCGCGCACAGATGCGGACACTGGGAGGCAGGGGGGCAGGGACGCCCCTCCAGAATACTTCTCTACAACTTCCTGTGGACCTGCAACCACTCCAAAACACAGAAAGGGCAGAGAGAGCTAATATAAACTACGTCACACTATAAAGAGGCACCCTGCGTTCTGGAGAAACACTCGAGCTTCAAGGGCTCCTCTCTCTGTGGTAGATGAATCACCTCAAGCATCTTTCCACCTAATCTCAAATCCTGACTCTGCACGACCACTGACTTAACCTAGGGCCCAGGGGATTTCCTGGTGTGTGCCCAGGGCTTAGGGCTCAGCTCGCACTGCTGAGGGCCCAGGTCCCATCCCTGGCTGGGGAACGAACATCCTGCAAGCTGCACGGCATGGACAGGGAAAAAAAAAGGTAATTTAGAGCCTAAACAAAACTCCCTCAAATAACACGATTAAGCTCAACTTCACCAACAGAGGCAGTCAGGCCACCCTCCCTCGGGCCCCTCGAGGCTTGGGTCTAAGGCAGGTCAGCAGCCACTTGGGCCAGCAGGGATGGGCTGGGACCACAGCCGGGAGGCTTCACGGGGCATCTCAGAACGGCCAGCCCCTGAATTCATAACCCGAGGGAGCCCTCCACTCCAGGCGCCAAATTCAGGATGGCTGCAGCTTGGTATGCTCAGCACCTGGGGTGGCAGCAGCAGGAAAGCGGCCCAGAGGGCAGCTTCCCCGCTGTTCGCCGAGACTGAACACAGTGGGACAACCGGCCGCCACCGCGGGGAGCAACCCGGATGCAGCCTGCTCCCACCCCAGACACGCGGACAGCAGGCTGCCATCACACAGCCCAGGACACCCCACGGCCGCCGGCCCATGGCATCACCCTCCCCAGCCCAGGCTCCGTCAGCAACCTACGCTTCCTGGTTTTTGGTCTCACTCCCCACAGAGGACCAGCTGGAGAAAGCTGCGCAGGACGTGCCCCTGGCCAGCATGCTGGTCAGTCATCTGGCCCCCAGGCCCCACTAGGAAGCACTCCCACTCCTCTGCTGCCCTCGCCCCTGCCCAGCCTGCTGGTGCTTGTGACAGCCCTGGGGCAGCTCGGAAGACAGTGCTGCGCTCGTCGCACAGGGCCCGGTTCACATTCGCGGTCCCTGTGGGTAATGGGGAGAAGCCGAAGCACAGGGCAAAGAGGCTCAGCAACCAGTCATCCGGCCATCTTCCTGGAGTTTCCGGGGCACCCTCTCCCGGGTGCATCCGCGTCTCAGGACGCCCTCCTTTCCACGCTCATCACGCCTTCCCTGTTACTCGGCACTTTACCACCACTTCTGACAGACACGTGTTTCTTACAACATACAACACCCCAACGGTCCTGCCAGTCTCTCCAGGGCTCCACGTCCCCGGCCTTCCGGAGGGCAGATGAGGCGCCATCAGCTCCAGCACTGACTCAGTGCATGGCGGGAGGAGCAGCTGGGATCCTGCCAAACTGCCCTCAGGAAGGCGAACCCCTGCCCCCTCCACCATCTCCCCCGTGCTGCTGGCACAGCAGCTGCTGAGTCTCCGTGCCTCACCGACCGTCCCTGCAGAAGCCAGAACCACCCTCCCCCACCGCCACCACCAGTCTGCCCCACCAGCGGATGGAATGTTCTGTAAGGTTCAAAGTGAGCTAGTGCATGGGGGAAGTGTGCTGTCCCCGAGGACAGGGCACTGTGCAGTAACAGAACTCCAGAGACAGTCGCAAGGATACGCCCCGGTGGCCTGAGAACACCCGCTGAGCAATAAGGCAAGAACAGGAACACACGGACTGTGCTCTCTGTGCATATGAACCTGCAGGAGAGGAGAGGGAACCTAGGCTGTTGTCACTGAGGAGTTGGGAGTGGCAGGAACTCCCTGGGATGGCGGGAACACAGCCCCTCCAGGTGGGAGCATGGGTCAGAGAGGAGGCGTTCGCAGGAATTCACTGAGCTGCACAGCCAGCATCTGTCGGACTGACTGCACTAAATTACACCTTCATTAGAAACAACTGCGCCAGTAAGCGAGGCGACGGCACGGCTGCCAGGGTGAGCCCCACCACCAGCTGCCGCCTGTGTGCCCAGTGGGCGTGCCAGGGCAGAGCTGGCCTAAATGCCTCCTTCCAAACACTCCAAAACCTAAGCGACTGTTAATCTGTGTTACACTCAACACAAGAAGGCGTTGGTGGACTCACAACCGTGGAAGGGAGCAGCCCTTGGGCAGTGCCCCACCTCCCAGAGGCTGTCAAGAGGGCGGGGCCAGGGTGACCCCAGAAGGTGGCCTGTGAGGGTCCCCGCCTCAGACATCTGCGTTTGGGGCCAAATCTGAACAGAGGGTGGTTCTGAGGGACCCTGAGAGATGCCCAGGGCAGAGGAGGGGATGTGAACCCCCGGCTGGCCTAGTAGAGCCCATTCTCAGCCCAGACTGCGGTTGGAGGGCAGTGAGCCCCTAACACAGGGCCCCAGCCTCCCAGGCCGTCCTCACTGCAGAGCCTGACTCGCCGGTGAGTGCTGAGCAAAAACCGTGGGGCGTTACCCATCTCTGCAATCGGTGAGAAGGTCTCGCCACGGAGCTGGCTAAACCCCGAGGCCCCAGTCCTCATGTGCCACCTGAGACCCCCAACCTCCCCGGGCAGCCACCTACCAGAGTCGCCCCCATCCCCAGCCTACAGCACGGCCCTCAGGCCTCCTCCGGACCAGCGCTCCGCCAGAGGAAAACAAGAGGGACGGACAGGCCATGAGTCCCAAGTGGCAGTGGGGCCAGGGGGTGCCACGCCCGCCCGCTGGGGCACCCCGGCAGGCACAGCCAGGTCCCCGTGCCCGAGCAGCTCACACTGCAGCCCCCACCAAGAGCTGGTGGGAGATGCAGATCCCTGACTCAGAGGAGGAGGGCGGGGAACAGATGGTCACCACAGCCCTCAGCCCTAGGCAAGCACTCGCCCCTGTGAGCTTCAGGTACTTACGGCAAATCAGCATCAACAGTCTCAGTGCTGTCTCACTATCAGACTGGCTTTGAAATACTCACCAAAGATGCAGCTCATGTGGTGGGGTCATCCTCCACTACTGCCTGCCTGGAGTTTTCATAAGCTAGCACTAAAAAGTCGATTGCAATTATCTTTTTTGGGGGGGCGGGGGGGTGGAGGGGCAGCATCAGGCGACCTGTGGGATCTTAGTTCCCCACCGGGGCTTGAACCCGGGCCCCTGGCAGTGAAAACACGGAGTCTTAACCACCTGACTGCCAGGGAACTCCCTCAAGTAATTTTCGTTACTTGGAATGAAACACAAGCTTTCTCTTCCTTGGAATGTGTTCTAATAGCAAGCTTGAGGGAAACGTCCAGCCTTTTCCCAAGATAAAAGTTGCCATCTTCTCCCTCTCTCTCAAAAGAAAGTCATAACTGTTTTTCATTCTGAATTTCAATTTTAATTATAAAACATGGTGAAACTTGAAAATAAAGAGCAACTGTATGTGAGAAATTCATACAATATTTAACTTTGTAAGAGGACAGTACCTTTCCTGGCTCATTCCAACAGAATGGTTAATTCCGTGAGGTTGTCCTGTGCAAGCCACACAGGGCCCCCGAAGAGGAAACGGGCGAGTTTCCAGCAGAAGGAAACCGGCCATTTGGACCCCAGCCTCTCCCAGCAGTTACCTGGCGGATGCTCTTCCTGGTCAGCCTGCTCTGGGGACAATCAGCTTTTGAAAACGTAGAGCGCTGCACTTGCCTCTGGAAGCGAGTCTGGTACTTTTCCTAGCCTGGCGACCGAGGCAGGCTGCGGCAGTTCAGGCAGCCCAGTGGATACAAGGTCTGGGAGCCCTCCTCCCCCCATGCCCTGCTCCCCTCCCTGACGTCAGTGTCCACTGGACGGGGCAGCTGAGGCCAGGCTGCGGGGAAGCAGACGAGTGTGGCTTCAGGCCACCCAAGGCTGGCATCACTCCCTGACCAGCTTATAGAGAAGCTGGGTCTTCTGCTGTACAGCGGTGAGAAACCATTGCAAAACATCCTCAGTGTTCCTTTTCAAAACAATTAAAGCTGAGACACAAAGAAAAGGATCTCAAACTCAACACTCACAGGCACGCAGCCCGCTGCAGAGAGGCAGCCCTGACTTCGGGGGTTCCAGAGAAAGGAGCCTCGGCCTGGGCCATTTCTGGAAGGCAGGACAGCACTGCAAAACCCTAGTCCCGCTGAAAAGACCTATGATGAAATCCAAGCGTTGCATTGCGAACACCTCTCACCCAATGCTCACTCTACAAGAAATGCAGATTGGGAAGGAAACCTCGAAACGGGTGGGTGTGCAGATAAAAGGATGAATGGATAGGTGGGTGGAAGCAGCACAGAAGGGTGGACAGATGAGTGACCGAGGGGCAGCGGCTTCGGGGCACTGTGGTCAGGGCCACAAACAGGGTAAGGGTCCCTACAGGTCTTCCTGGAGGGTCATCGTGGGAGCTGGGGGGGGCGGGGAGGGCCCGCACTGACCTCTTCCAAGTCCAAGGCAAGAAGACAGCGTGGGGGATTCCCCGCGGAGAGCCCGACAGACCCACCTTAGCGGTTTATCCTCCTTAAAAGATTCCCAAGTTAAAGCTAAGGGGACGTTCCTGTGGACTGAAATGGAGCGGGACAGCCCAAGTTCAGGGTGCGGCAGCAGCAAGGGAGCCCCAGGCGGCCGGTCACTCGGCGGGAGAACGGGCGGGGGACGCTGGTCTCCACGGCCGCGCCCCTCCTCCGACGCGCCCTCGGCCCCCAGGTTGCCCCCGCACCCGACGCTTCGGGCGCCCCCCGGGTCCGCCTCAGCCTCCCGGGTCTCCCGTCTGGGACAGCCCCCCAAGGACCCCTCCAGGAGTCTAGCGTCCCCGACTACGACCGAGCCCTCCGGAAGCCCAGCAGCCGCACAAAGACCCGGGAAACGCCGGCACGCTTACCTGGCCGCCAGCGTCCGCGCCGCCCGCGCCGCCCGCGCCGCCGCCGAGGGAGGGGCTGCCGGAGGGGCGGGGCCGGAGGGCGGGGCCGCGCAGCACCCACAAAGGGTCGCCGTGGAGCCGGCCGCCCCGCCTGCTGATTGGCCGGGCGCGGGGGCGGGGCCTCAGGTTCAAACCGCGGGCGGGGCCTGGCGCGCGAGTTCCCGCGCGGCCGCGTTGGCCGTTGCGCCTGCGCCTCGGGCCGCCGCGCCTCGGGCCGCCCCGCCCCGCGCGGCTCCCAGGTCTCCGCGCGCGGCCGCAGTGCGCCTGCGCCGGCCTCCCGCGGGGGCGGGGCGCGAGAGGGTGGGGTGAGGGTATTTCTTTTAAAAGCTAACTTTTTAGTGGAAAGGCCCTGAATAGGATACAAAAGCTTCAATCCACTCAGTCAAGGAGCGTTTCTCGAGTGCAAGCCGGGGGCTCGGTGGTGACGCAGTGAGAGGCCTGCAACCTCCCGTGTCCCGTGACGGGTGCCCAGCGGTAGACGCTGGGAGGCCATCTCGCGGGCAGCGCAAACCCACGTTGGATGGGGGCTTTGCCCACACAGGCCTCGAGGGCTGTGGTTGCCTGAGGAGGAAGGAAGGGAATAGAGAGGAGAGCGTCCGGGGCGTGAGCGGATCTGGGTCCAGGTGCGCCAGCTGCGGAGACTGGGGCTTCCCTCCGTGCGAGGCGGGAGACTGGGCCTCAGGAGTCTCGCAGCTGGGGATAGGTTGGGGGAATAAAAAGTCCAATTAGGTGACTGCAGTGACTCCAAAGGTCATACGTTTGACTCCAAAGGTCAAACAAGGAGGAAAACTAGGGGAAAGTTTGCTGCTGGCCATATGCAGCACCAAAGATTAAATTCCTTAATATGCAGATTACCCTACAGCTGGAACAGAGATGAACAGACCGACAGAGAGTGGGTGGAGGGCAAAGGAAATAAGATTCTCTTAACCAGAGGATGAGAAAGGGCATCACCAGCTCAATGGACATGAGTTTGAGCAAATGCCGGTAGATAGTGAAGGACAGGGAAGCCTGGCGTGCTGCAGTCCATGCAGTGGAAAAGAGTCGGAAAATACTGAGCGACTGAACCACAGCCTGATGGAAAACGCTCAGCCTCGGAGGGAAAGCAATACAAATTTAATCTACACTCGTTGATTCCAATTTATACTCTCAGATTGACAAAGATCCAGAATGCTGTAAGGAAGGTGATACCTTCCGGAGACTTCAGTCTTACTCACCCAAAATGTCCAGCTTACAATAAAAAATTAACGGGCATGCCAGGACACAAGACCAAAAATGGCAAAAAAACAAAACAACGGATAATAGAAATAGACTTGTGGGTGAACCCAGGTATTGGTGTTATCGAGCTATTTAAAAATAGCGATTATTGTATTCCAGAAAATTAAGGAGAACTGGAATCTATGAAAAACACTCAAATGGGAGAAATAATACCAATCTTATGCAAGATAATGAGGAAGGAACTCTTTCCAACGTGATCAAAGGATGGGGGGGAGGGGGCTTCCCTAATGTTCCAGTAGTTAAGACTCCTGGCTTCCACAGTAGGGGTAACGGTTCAGTCCCTAGTGGGAAAACTAAGATCCCATCCTCACGCTGACGTGCATTGCAAGCTTATGAGTCACCAAGAATATGGGATACCCCTGAAAGTTAATGATTGTTCAAGAAAGCAGGTTTGCTTAACCACAAAACCAAGACTTGCTTAACAAAGATGAGATGGGAATCCAAGTTCTTGTTCGCAGAGCCAAAGAATGGAATCCATGAACACTCAAACATTCACTGTAGCAAGCAAATAGGATTTATTAAAGAGGAGGAAAGTACAAAGCTCTCAGCATAGACACTGAGAAATCTATATGCAGGTCAAAAACCAACGGTTAGAACCAGATATGGAACAACAGACTGGTTCCAAATTGGGAAAGGAGTACATCGAGGCTGTATATTGTCAACCTGCTTATTTAACTTATATGCAGAGTACACCATGAGAAACGCTGGGCTGGATAAAGCAAAAGCTGGAAACAAGATTGCCGGGAGATATATCAATAACCTCAGATATGCAGATGACACCACCCTTATGGCAGAAAGCGAAGAAGAACTAAAGAGCCCCTTAAAGAAAGCGAAAGGAGAGTGAAAAGTTGGCTTAAAGCTCAACATTCAGAAAACTAAGATCATGGCATCTGATCCCATCACTTCATGGCAAATAGATGGGGAAACAGTGGAAATAGATATTTTATTTTCGGAGGCTCCAAAATCACTGCAGATGGTGACTGCAGCCATGAAATTAAAAGATGCTTCCTCCTTGGAAGAAAAGTTATGCACAACCTAGACATCATATTCCATGGACAGAGACATTACTTTGCCAACAAAGGTCCATCTAGTCAAAGCTATGCTTTTTCCAGTAGTCATGTATGGATGTGAGAGTTGGGCTATAGAGAAGGCTGAGCACCGAAGAACTGATGCTTTTGAAATGTAGTTTTGGAGAAGACTCTTGAGAGTCCCTTGGATTGCAAGGAGATCCAGCCAGTCCATCCTAAAGGAAATCAGTCCTGAATATTCATTGGAAGAATGGATGTTAAAGCTGAAACTCCAATCCTTTGGCCACCTGATGCGAAGAACTGACTCATTTGAAAAGACCCTGATGCTGGGAAAATTTGAAGGCAGGAGAAGGGGAGTGTGAGATGGTTGGATGGCATCACCGATTTGACGGACATGAGTTTGAGCAAGCTCTGGGAGTTGGTGATGGACAGGGAGGCCTGATGTGCTGCAGTCCATGGAATTGCAGAGTCAGACACGACTGAGCGACTGAATTGAAACTGAACTGAGGGACAGAACAACAAAAGCCTGATTAGTTTAATATTTTACAAGGTGACAGACAAATCCTTTGATCTTTTCAAAGACCTCCTTGAAGAGCCTGGAGTTAGTTCAAGATGAGAAAGCCTTCATTTAGAACCCAACTTTTGGAAAGTTTGTCAAAAATATCAGAAGGCTTTGGACACTTGCTTAAACTGGACCACGGACTACTAAGAAATGATTATTAATTATCTATTTGACCAAAGTAATGATAAATGATTTCAAAGCCAAATACAAAAAGTTAGGGCTTCCCTGATGGCTCAGATGGTAAAGAATGTGCCTGTGATGCAGGAGACCTGGGTTTGATCTCTGGGTCAGGAAGATCCACTGGAGAAGGGAATGGTTACCCACTCTAGTATTCTTACCTGGAGAATTCCATGGACAGAGGAGCCTGGCAAGCTACAGTCCATAGAGTTGAAAATAGTTGGACATGGCTGAGCAACTAACACACACATACACACACACACACACACACACACACACACACACAGGGCTTCCCATGTGGCTCAGTGGTAAAGAATCAACCTATCAACGCAGAAGATGCAGGAGATATGGATTTGATCTCTGGGTCTGGAAGATCCCGTGGAACAGGAAATGTCAACCCAATCTAGTATTCTTACCTGAAAAATCCCATGGACAGAGGAGCCTGGTGGGCTACCCTCCATGGGGTCACACAGAGTCGGACACCACTGAGTGAGTGAGTGACATAGTTATAAGAAAAATGTATCTCTTTTAATACTGAGAAGATTTCATTTTCTTAAGTAATCAAAGATCTGATTAAGACAACCTGAAGCACAGGAAATAATTTGGGTAAAGCACAATTTTGGTTTTCTAAGCAGATGACTAAAAGGTGAGGAAAAACCTTTCACACTTTCTTATGAGAAGCAGACAACAATTCAAGAAAACCTAGCCCTTTTAGCATATGAAACTTGTTTTAGTTTTACATGAGTTTTACTAATCTGAAAGCTTATTTTAAAAACCCTTGTAATAGCAATTCAATTTTAGACATCTTGACCACACATAAAGTTACTTTTTTCAAATATTCCTTTCCTACAAACCTGGAGCAGCAGCTGCACGGTGCTGGAGCAACTTTGAGGAGATATCCCACGTCCAATGGCAAAGGAGAAGCCCCAGCAAGATGGTAGGAGGGGCGAATTCATGTTTAGAATCAAAGCCCATTCCCACCAGAACCACTCAGAGAGCTCAAACAAACCTTGTGTGCACCAGGACCCAGAGACCCCGCAGAGACTGAGACAGAACTGTGTTTGACGGGTCAGCAGTGGGCTGCCGCAGGGGGAGGGGCTCTGGGTGCAGCAGACCTAGGTGTGGCATGAGCCCTGTTGGAGGAGGTCGCCATTAACCCTACCATAGAGCAACCAGAACTTACGCAGGACTGGGAAATAGACTCTTGGAGGTCACAAACAGAAACTTGTGCGCACCAGGACCCAGGAGAAAGGAGAAGTAACACCACAAGAGACTGACCCAGACTTGCCCGGGAGTGTCCAGGAGTCTCCAGCAGAGGCGTGGGTCGGTGGTGGCCTGCTGCAGGGTTGGGGGCACTGAGTGTAGCAGTGCATGCATGGGACCTTTTGAAAGAGGTCACCATTATCTTTGAGGTTCCCTGGTGACTCAGACAGTAAAGCCTCTGCCTGCAATGCAGCAGACATGGGTTCAATCCCTGGGTCTGGAAGATCTCCTGGAGAAGGAAATGGCAACCCACTCCAGTGTTCTTGTCTGGAAAATCCCATGGACAGAGGAGCCTGGTAGGCCTACAGTCCATGGGGTCGCCAAGAGTTGGATTGACTGAATGTCTTCACTTTCACTTTCACCATTATCTTCATTACCTCCACCATAGTTTGGCCCCAGGCTGGGAGGGATTAGGGGCAGAAGGAGAAGGGGACGACAGAGGATGAGATGGCTGGATGGCATCACTGACTCGATGGATGTGAGTCTGAGTGAATTCCGGGAGTTGGTGATGGACAGGGAGGCCTGGTGTGCTGCGATTCACGGGGTTGCAAAGAGTCGGACACGACTGAGCGACTGAACTGAACTGAACTGAAATAACAGGGAGGGAACACAGCTCCACCCATCAACAGAAAATTGGATTAAAGATTTACTGAGCATGGCCCTCCACATCAGAACAAGACTCAGTTTCCCCCGAAGTCAGTCTCTCCCATCAGGAAGCTCCCATAAGCCTCTTATCCTTCTCCATCAGAGGGTAGACAGAATGAAAACCACAATCACAGAAAACTAACCAATCTGATCACATGGACCACAGCCTTGTCTAACTCAATGAAACTATGAGCCATGCCCTGTAGGGCCACCCAAGACAGATGGGTCATGGTGGAGAGTCCTGACAAAACATGGTCCACTGGAGAACAGAATGGCAAACCACTTCAGTATTCTTGCCTTGAGAACCCCATGAACAGTATGAAAATGCAAAAAAATAGGACACTGAAAGATGAACTCCCCAGGTCGGTAGGTGCCCAATATGCTACTGGAGATCAGTGGAGAAATAACCCCAGAGAGAATGAAGAGACAGAGCCAAAGTGAAAACAACACCCAGCTGTGGATGTGACTGGTGACGGAAGCAAGGTACCATAGGAACCTGGAATGTCAGGTCCATGAATCAAGGCAAATTGGAAGTGGTCAAACAGGAGATGGCAAGAGTGAGCACTGACATTTTAGGAATCAAAGAACTAAAATGGACTAGAAAGGGTGAATTTAACTCAGATGACCATTATATCTACTACTGTGGGCAAGAATTCCTTAGAAAGAGTAGCCATCATAATCAATAAGAGTCCAAAATGGAGTACTTGGACACAATCTCAAGAAAGACAGAATGATCTCTGTTTGTTTCCAAGGCAAACCATTCATTACCACAGTAATTAAAGTCTATGCGCCAACCAGTAATGCTGAAAAAGCAAAAGTTGAATGGTTCTTTGAAGACCTACAAGACCTTCTAGAACTAACACCTAAAAAAGCTGTCCTTTTCATTATAGGGGACTGGAATGCAAAAGTAGGAAGTCAAGAAACACCTGAAGTAACAGGCAAATTTGGCTTTGGAATACAGAATGAAGCAGGGTAAAGGCTAATAGAGTTTTGCCTAGAGAGTGCACTGGTCATAGCAAACACCCTCTTCCAACAACACAAGAGAATACTCTACACATGGACATCACCAGATGGTCAATACTGAAATCAGATTGATTATATTCTGTGCAGCCAAAGATGGGGAAGCTCTATACAGTCAGCAAAACCAAGACCGGGAGTTCAAACCAGATAATGAGCTCCTTTTGCCAAATTCAGACTCAAATTGAAGAAAGTAGGGAAAATCACTAGACCATTCAGAAATGACCTAAATCAAATCCCTTACGATTATACAGTGGAAGTGACAAATAGATTCAAGTGATTATATCTGATAGATAGAGCACCTGAAGAACTATGGATGGAGGTTCATGACATTGTACAGGAGACAGGGATGCAGACCATCCCCAAGAAAAAGAAATGCAAAAAAGCAAAATGGCTCCCTGAGAAAGCCTTACAAATAGCTGTGAAAAGAGAGGTGAAAAGCAAAGGAGAAAAGGAAAGATATATCCATTTGAATGCAGAGTTCCAAAGAATAGCAAGGAGAGATAAGAAAGCCTTCCCCAGTGACCACTACAAAGAAATAGAGGAAAATAATAGAATGGGAAAGACTAGAGATCTCTTCAAGAAAATTAAAGATACCAAGGGAACATTTCATGCAAAGATGGATACAATAAAGGACAGAAATGGTATGGACCTAACAGAAGAAGAAGAAATTAAGAAGAGGTGGCAAGAATACACAGAGGAACTATATAAAGATCTTCATGACCCAGATAATCACGATGATATGATCACTCACCTAGAGCCAGACATCCTGGAATGCGAAGTCAAGTGGGCCTTAGGAAGCTTCACTACAAACAAAGCTAGTGGAAGTGATGAAATTCCAATTGAGCTATTTCAAATCCTGGAAGATGATGCTGTGAAAGTGCTGCACTCAATGTGCCAGCAAATTTGGAGAACTCAGCAGTGGCCACAGTAATGGAAAAGATCAATTTTCATTCCAATTCTAAAGGCAATGCCAAAGAATGCTCAAACTACTGAACAATTGCATTCATCTCACACACTAGCAAAGTAATGCTCAAAATTCTCCAAGCCAGGCTTTAACAGTACGTGAACCATGAACTTCCAGATGTTCAAGCTGGATTTAGAAAAGGCAGAGGAACCAGAAATCAAATTGCCAACATCCGTTGGATCATCGAAAAAGCAAGAGAGCTCCAGAAAAACATATAGTTCTGCTCTATTGACTATGCCAAAGCCTTTTACTGTGTGGATCACAACAAACTGTGGAAAATTCTTAAAGAGATGGGAATACCAGACCACCTGACCTGCCTCTTGAGAAATCTGTATGCAGGTCAGGAAGCAACAGTTAGAACTGGACATGGAACAACAGACTGGTTCCAAATAGGAAAAGGAGTATGTCAAGGCTGTATATTGTCACCCTGCTTATTTAACTTACATGCAGAGTACATCATGAGAAATGCTAGGCTGGATGAAGCACAAGCTGGAAGTAAGATTGCCAGGAGAAATATCAGTAACCTCAGATATGTAGATGACACCACACTTATGGCAGAAAGTGAAGAAGAACTAAAGAGCCTCTTGATGAAAATGAAAGAGGACAGTGAAAAAGTTGGCTTAAAGCTCAACATTCAGAAAACTAAGATCATGGCATCTGGTCCCATCACTTCATGGCAAATAGATGGAAAAACAGTGGAAACAGTGTCAGACTTTATTTTTTTGGCTTCAAAATCACTGCAGATGGTGAATGCAGCCGTGAAATTAAAAGAAACTTGTTCCTTGGAGGAAAAGCTATTACCAACCTAGCTGCTGCTGCTAAGTCGCTTCAGTTGTGTCCGACTCTGTGCGACCCCATAGACGGCAGCCCACCAGGCTCCCCTGCCCCTGGGATTCTCCAGGCAAGAACACTGGAGTGGGTTGCCATTTGCTTCTCCAATGCATGAAAGTGAAAAATGAAAGTGAAGTCGCTCAGTCGTGTCCGACTCAGTGACCCCATGCACTGCAGCCTACCCAGCTCCTCCGTCCATGGGATTTTCCAGGCAAGAGTACTTGAGTGGGTCGCCATTGCCTTCTCCAAAAGGGACCTTACAGTCCTGAATATTCATTGAAAGGATGGATGCTGAAGCTGAAACTCCAATCATTTGGCCACCTGATATGAAGAACTGACTCATTTGAAAAGACTCTGATGCTGGGAAAGACTGAAGGTGGCAAGAAAAGGGGACGACAGAGTATGAGATGGTTGGATGGCATCACCGATTTGATGGACATGAGTTTGAGTGAACTCCGGGAGTTGGTGATGGACAAGGAGGCCTGGCGTGCTGCAGTCCATGGGGTTGCAAAGAGTCGGACATGACTGAGCGACTGAACTGAACTGAACTACTTCCCTGGGGGCTCAGATGGTGAAGAACCCGCCTGCAATGCAGGACACCCGGGTTTGATACCTGGGTGGGGAAGATCCCCTGGAGAAGGAAACGGCAGCCCACTCCAGTATTCTTGCCTGGAAAATCCCATGGACAGAGGAGCCTGGCCGGTTACAGCTAATGGGGTGGCACAGAGTCCGATGCGACCGAGTAACTACAGTTAATTAGTTTAGTGGATGAGAGAGCTTCCCCTACAGGCTAGTCCCGCCTCCTACTTAGTCTCTTTAATTCCACAGTACTAAGTTTGCCACTTTTCTGTAAATTGGAAATTCTTTCAAAACATAAAGCTGGATAAAAGTATATACCCAAAATAATTCTATATGATTTCCATGGGTGCCTATGCTGCTGCTGCTAAGTCGCTTCAGTCGTGTCCGACTCTGTGCAACCCCATAGAAGGCAGCCCACCAGGCCCCGCTGTCCCTGGGATTCTCCAGGCAAGAACACTGGAGTGGGTTGCCATTTCCTTCTCCAGTGCATGAAAGTGAAAAGTGAAAGTGAAGTCGCTCAGTTGTGTCAACTCTTAGCGACCCCATGGACTGCAGCCCACCAGGCTCCTCCGTCCATGGGACTCTCCAGGCAAGAGTACTGGAGTGGGGTGCCATATATAGGTGAGTAAATGTTTAGGAAAAGCGCAACTTCTATAAGTATCAGTTCAGTTCAGTCGCCCAGTCGTGTCCGACTCTTTGCGACCTCATGAATTGCAGCACGCCAGGTCTCCCTGTCCATCACCAACTCCCGGAGTTCACCCAGACCCACGTCCATCGAGTCAGTGATGCCATCCAGCCATCTCATCCTCTGTCGTCCCCTTTTCCTCCCGCCTTCAGTCTTTCCCAGCATCAGAGTCTTTTCCAATGAGTCAACTCTTCGCATGAGGTGGCCAAAGTACTGGAGTTTCAGCTTCAGCACCATTCCCTCCAAAGAAATCCCAGGGCTGATCTCCTTAATAATAAACAAGATGGCATCTCCAACTCAATGGATATGTTTGAGCAAGCTCCAGGAGTTGGTGATGGACAGAGAAGCCTGGTGTGCCATAGTCGATGGGGATGCAAAGAGTCAGACACGACTGAGCAACTGAACTGAACTGAATAATAAAGGAAAGAAAACGATGTCCTTATGATGCTGAAGAGACACAGCAGGGGTTGCAGTGTGAGAGAGCTGAAGGAAGTGAAGGGGGTTGATCAGGGTGTGTGGGCACAAGAGCTGTGGTGCACTGGAGGCAAATGCCACTAGCCCTTAAAAGGTCAAAGACTGGGATGAGCAGGCCCAGGGCACAGAGGCCTTCCCCTGTGTGTGGGCTTCCTGCTCAGATGGCTTTGCCCACAGAGACTCAGAGTGGCTGCAGTCGCTCCAGATCTTGCATTCAGTTTCACAGGAGGTCTAGGGAAACAGAGAGCCTTTCCTCCAGGAGGCAAACTCAGTCCTGGCCCACCTCTTACTGGCCAGAATTGAATACATGCCATTCCAATGGTGTTTGGCTTAGGGCAGAGGTTCTCAGGGTGTGGGCTTATACCCCCAGCAGCAGTATCTCCTGGGGAGTCATTATGAATGAAAATTTGCTGACTCAGAAATTCTGGGGCTGGGCCCTGTCTGGCTGTGTTTCACCAGGCCCATCAGGGGATTCTGGTGCAGGCTGAAACTTGAGAATCAATCAGAGACCAGTTCAGTTTAGTTCAGTGACTCAGTCATGTCACTTCAGTTGCTCTTTGCAACCCCATGGACTGCAGCACGCCAGGCTTCCCTGTCCATCACCAATTCCCGGAGCTTGCTCAAACTCATGTCCATTGAGTCGGTGAAGCCATCCAACCATCTCATCCTCTGTTGTCCCCTTCTCCTCCTGACTTCAATCTTTCCCAACATCAGAGTCTTTTTCAAACAGTCAGTTCTTCACATCAGGTGGCCAAAGGATTGGAGTTTCAGCTTCACCATCCATCCTTTCAATGAATATTCAGGGTTGATTTCCTTTAGGATGGACTGGTTGGGTCTCCTTGCTGTCCAAGGGACTCTCAAGAGTCTTCTCCAACACCACAGTTCAAAAGCATCAGTTCTTCGGTGCTCACCTTTCTTTATAGTCCAACTCTCATATCCATACCTGACTACTGGATAAACCATAGCTTTGACTAGATGGACCTTTGTGGGTAAAGTAATGTCTCTGCTTTTTAATATGCTGTCTAGGTTGTTAATAGCTTTTCTTCCAAGGAGAAAGTGTCTTTTAATTTCATGGCTGCAGTCACCGTCTGCAGTGATTTTGGAGCCCCCGCAAATAAAGTCTGTCATTGTTTCCATTGTTTAACCATCTATTTGCTATGAAATTGGGATCGTATGTTATGACCTTAGTTTTCTGAATGTTGAGTTTTAAGCCAACTTTTTTACTCTCCTCTTTCACTTTCATCAAGCAATCTTGATTCCACTTTGTGCTTCATCCAGCCCATCTGGTTCTTTTGCCTTTTCTAAATCCAGCTTGAACAACTCGAAGTTTATTTTTCACGTACTGTTGAAGGCTGGCTTGGAGAATTTTGATCAATACTTTGCTAGCGTGTGAGATGAGTGCAATTGTTCAGTAGTTTGAACATTCTTTGGCATTGCCTTTCTTTGGGATTGGAATAAAAGCTGACCTTTTCCAGTCCTGTGGCCACTGCTGAGTTTTCCAAATTCACTGGAGTATTGAGTGTAGCACTTTCACAGCATCATCTTTTATTATTTGAAATAAGTCAGCTGGAATTCCAGCACTTCCACTAGCTTTGTTTGTAGTGATGCTTCCTAAGGCCCACTTGACTTCACATTCCAGGATGTCTGACTCTAGGTGAGTGATCACATCATTGCGGCTATCTGTGTCATGAAGATCTTTTTAATATAGTTCTTCTGTGTATTCTTGCCACCTCTTCTTAATATCTTCTGCTTCTGTTAGGTCCATACCATTTCTGTCCTCTATTGTGCCCATCTTTGCATGAAATGTTCCCTTGGTATCTTTAATTTTCTTGAAGAGATCTCTAGTCTTTCCCATTCTATTGTTTTCCTCTATTTCTTTGCACTGGTCACTGGGGAAGGCTTTCTTATCTCTCCTTGCTATTCTTTGGAATCCTGCATTCAGCTGAGTATATCTTTCCTTTTCTCCTTTGCCTTTAGCTTCTCTTCTTTTTTCAACTATCTGTAAGGCCTCTTCAGACAACCATTTTGGCTTTTTGCATTTCTTTTTCTTGGGGATGGTCTTCATCCCTGCTTCCTGTACAATGTCATGAACCTCCATCCACAGTTCTTCAGGCACTCTATCAGATATAATCCCTTGAATCTATTTGAAACTTCCACTGTATAATCATAAGGGATTTGATTAAGGTCATACCTGAATGATCTAGTGGTCAATTTGAGTCTGAATTTGGCAATAAGGAGTTCATGATCTGAGCCACAGTCAGCTCCTGGTCTTGGTTTTGCTGACTGTATAGAGCTTCTCCATCTTTGGCTGCAAAGAATATAATCAATCGTATTTTGGTATTGACTAGCTGGTGATGCCATGTATAGAGTATTAACTTGTGTTGTTGGAAGAGGGTGTTTGTTCTTGGCAAAGCTCGTTGTCTTGGCAAAGCTCTATTAGCCTTTGCTCTGCTTCATTCTGTGCTCCAAGGCCAAATTTGCCAGTTATTCTAGGTGTTTCTTGACTTCCTACTTTTGCATTCCAGTCCCCTATAATGAAAAGGACAGCTTTTTTTCAGTGTTAGTTCTAGGTCTTGTAGGTCTTCATAGAACCGTTCAACTTTTGCTTTTTCAGCATTACTGGTTGGGGTATAGACTTAGATTACTGTAATATTGAACGGTTTGCCTTGGAAACAAACAGAGATCATTCTGTCATTTTTGAGATCGCACCCAAGTATTGCATTTTGGACTCTTTCATTGACTATGAGGGCCACTCCATTTCTTTAAGGGATTCTTGACCACAGTCATAGATATAATGGTCATCTGAGTTAAATTCACCGATTCCAGTCCATTTATTTCATTGATCCCTAAAATGTTGATGTTCACTCTTGCCATCTCCTGTTTGACCACTTCCAATTTGCCTTGATTCACGGACCTAACATTCCAGGTTCCTATGCAATATTGCTCTTTACAGCATCAGACTTTACTTCTATCACCAGTCACATCCACAGCTGGGCAAATGCCCCCCAAAATAAAGTTTGTCACTGTTTCCATTTTTTCCCTATCTATTTGCCATGGAGTGATGGGACCAGATGCCATGATCTTTGTTTTCTGAATGTTGAGTTTTAAGCTGACTTTTTCACTCTCCATTCTTACTTTCATCAAGAGGCTCTTTAGTTCCTCTTTTCTTTCTGCCATAAGGGTGGTGTCATCTGCATATCTGAGGTTATTGATATTTCTCCCAGCAACCTTGATTCCAGCTTGAACTTCATCCTGCCTGGCATTTCTCCTGATGTACTCTGCATATAATTTAAATAAGCAGGGTGACAATACACAGCATTGTGGTACTCCTTTCCCAATTTGGAACCAGTTTGTTGTTCCATATGCGGTTCTAACTGTTGCTTAACCTACATACAGATTTCTCGGGAGGCAGGTAAGGTGGGCTGGTACTCCCATCTGTTGAAGAATTTTCCACAGTTTGTTGATCCACAGTTTGTGGATCCGTGTGATCCACACAGTCAAAGGCTGTAGCTTCGTCACTTAAGCAGAAGTAGATGTTTTTCTGGAATTCCCTTGCTTTTTTCCTATGATCCAAAGGATGTTGCCAGTTTGATCTCTGGTTCCTCTATCTTATCTCACTTGTACATCCAGAGGCTTTAGGTTTACACACTGTTGAATCCTAGGTTGAAGGATTTTAAGCATAACCTTGCTAGCGTGTGAAATGAACGCAACTGTGCCACAGTTTGAAGACTCTTTGGCATTGCTTTCTTTGGAACTGGAATGAAAAGTCTCCTTTTCCGGTCCTGTGACCACTGCTGAGTTTTCCAAATTTGCTGGCATATTGAGGGCAGCACTCTCACAGCATCATCTAGTTCCCCTGCTGCTGCTGCTGCTGCTGCTAAGTCGCTTCAGTCGTGTCCGACTCTGTGTGACCCCATAGACGGCAGCCCACCAGACTCCCCCGTCCCCTACCCAGGATCCAACCTGGGCCCCCTGCATTGGGAGCTTGGAGTCTTCGTTCGCCGCTGGACCAAACGGCAGTCCTCTCACTTTGCACGTTGTGAGGCTCATCCCCACGGTAGCAGGTGTCAGAAGTGAGTGACAGTCGCTCTCATCATAGACCACGTTTTGCTTATGGAATGATGCTGCCCCCGATATCCGTCCGCACGGAAGCTCTCCGTGCTTTTGGCCAGGCCCTCGGAGTGGCATGTGGGGTCCCGTCCAAATCCGAGGCGCCGGCAGGCCGGGGACAGGGCCTCCGCCGGCCCTGCGCCCTCCCCGCGGACCGGGCGGGGTCCCCAGCTCCCGCAGCCCGGCCCGCCGCCCCCTGCGCCTGCGGTTTCTCCGGATTCGCACGAGGCCGGGCGCCGGCCTGATGTCCCCGTCAACCTCTGCTTGTCACCGGACACAGGGCCGCTCTCGGCTTCTCGTCTTCTGAGACCCGGCTCCGCATGCCCTGCCCGCGCAATACGCGCGGTTTCCGGTCTTACAACGTCTCTCAGGGTCCGCGTCCGGCCGGAAAAGGGCCGCCGCGCCCGCAGTCGCCCCCTCGGGAGGTGCTGCCCCCTGGCGGCCGCGGGCCGGACGCGCTGGGCGCTCAGCCGCGCGCGCCCTCTAGGGGTCGCCGCCGGGACAGACGCGCCTCCGTCGAGGAAGGTGGGTCCTCGCAGGGCTCGGGAAAGACCCGCAGGAAGCGGGACCGATGCTCTGCGTTTTGAGCGCCTTCTCGGTGTCGGGCGCAGCTTCCGTTGGGGACACTGCCGATGTCGATGAGCACCCCCAGTAGCGCTGCGGGCAGGTCCTGCGGCCATCCCCAAATTCCAGGGGAAGATCCTGAGGCGGGCGGCGCGCGTGGCCGGCATGAGGCCTCGCTAAGACAGCCAGCTGCGAGCCTGCGGGACCGCGGCCCTTGGCTGCCCCTGGACGCACCCGGCCCCCTGCCCATGGCTGCGGCCGGCCCGCGAGGGGGCTGCGGAGGGTCGCAGGGGTGCAGAGGCCCTTCCTGACCCTCTCGGCTCTGAGCCCCACCCCGCTTGTCCTGTCAGTCCTGCTTCCCAGGGGCAGGCACCCGGTATGGGGTCTGGCCCCGAGTCCTCCCCCAACCCCTCCCACCGCCGCCTCGATTCTTCACACATTTCTCCGCAGATGTCTTCCACATCAGCTCCCCACTTGGCCCCTCCACTGAGGGCTGAGAACCTGGACTGGGACCCGGGGCCGTCCTCGGGGAGCCTGCCCTCCCCAGCTGCAGATGGCCCTCCACGCAGCCGCCTTCTCACCTCTTGCAGCCCTGCCCCATCCCTGAAGGCACCTCTGAGACTCCCGGGTGGAGGCCCTCCAGGTCAGCCCTCCTGGCAAACCCCTGGCAGCCCCACACCCCCCGCCTCAGTGGTGAGCTGGTGGACCGGACAGTGCCCGATGGATCCCTCTCGGGAAGAAAGGGGCTGCTTATTGGTGGCGTGACGTCAGCAGAAGACGGAGGAGCAGGGGATTCCCAGTCTGGGTGTGAAGATGTGGTCGTGAATTCACTGGGAAGCCCCTTTGCTGGGAGCTGGGGATGTGCGTCCAGGGTCACGTGACATGCACACACACACATGCACAAACCAGGCGGTGCTCTGAGCCAGTCTTGTGAGAGGACGGAGGGGCGGAGGAGGGATGGAGTGGACAGGACAGGCCCATTCCTGAGGCTTGCACACCCTTGCACTCCAGGCCGAGGGCAGGTGAAGCCCCCTCGGGCCAAGGATGGAGCCTGCTGACAGCGGGGCACAGTACACACCCCGCCTCTGTCTGATGCCTCTGCTCCTTGGGCAGCCTGGTCACCCTGCCAGCGAGGCGGGCTCTGGCTCCGCAGGGAGAAAGGACAGAAAGCAGTGCCCCGGCATGGGGCCACTGGGCCAGGGAGACTGCGGACCCAGGAGTGCAGCACCAGGGGGCTAGATGGACTCTGGGGCCCGGCACGTGGCCTTGAGACAGAAGGGGCACCCCAGAGAGACACAAAAGAGGGTACACAAAGACAGAAGCAGCAGAGATTGGGGTGATGTAACCACAAGCCCAGGGACCCCTGGAGCCACCAAAGGCTGGTGGAGCAGAAAGGACCCTCCTTTGGAGGCTTCTGACATCTTGATTTTGAACTTGGGCCTGGGAGCTGTGAGAGGTCAATTCCTGTTGTTCTAAGACATGTCATCCCAGTTTGTGGTCATTTGTGTCGGCCACCCCAGGACACCTACAGAGGGGAGTTGGAGACCCTGAGTCCCAGAGGGTCCCCCTCGGTGGGAGCACAAGCTTTATGTCCGTGATTGAAAATTGAGGCATAAAATGTCGACAAATGAAAGTGTCGGTCACTCGGTCCTGTCCAGCTCTTTGTGACCTCATGGACTGTTGCCCACCAGGCTCCACTGTCCTTGGAATTTTCCAGGCAGGAACACTGGAGTGAGTTGCCATTTCCTTCTCCAGATATCTTCCCAACCCAGGGATTGGACCCCAGGTCTCCTGTATTGCAGGCAGATTCTTTACCATCTGAGCCACCAGGGAAGCCTGGTGGTGAAACCCCGGGGCAAGTGACACCAAGAGGCTCAGGTGCAGACAGTCCTGGGAGGAGGGCTGCCTGAGAAGGCCTGGGATTTCAGACACCAGGAACTTTCCCCAAGACTGCCAAGGAAGTGGCATGAGGCTGCCAAGAAAAGGTATTAATGAAAATGATAAACTACCATCATTCATTTTTTTAAAGCAGATTTTCGCAGCGACTGGGAGGCCAGCGCACAGTCGTGGGGTGCTCTCATGGTAACCGGGTTTGTCACGGCTGCCACCACGCAGATGGTGACAGGTGCACAGCAGGTGAGGGGTGAGCCGTGAGTCCGGGGGCCACTCCTCTCCCGGGACATGGAGGCGTGGCGGGCCGCAGTCCATGGGGTCGTAAAGAGTCAGAAGCAACCGAGCGACTGAATTGAACTGAACTGAACCTCCCCCTGGAGCCATACAGCATGGCTGTTGCTCCCTGTTGCCATCTGTGGGGGGTGGGCTTGTTGCCCCCAGAAGGATATGTCTCATCCTGCGCCCTGGAATCTGCGGGCAGGACCTTGCTGGGAAATAGGCTCTGTCTAAGGGTGTAGCAATGAGCTCACCCTGGGTTATCCAGGGAAGCCCCAGGTCCAAAGAGACAGACAAGAGACAGGGGGATGGCCTGGGGTGATGTGGCCACACCCAGGAAGCCAAGGATGCGTGAGCTCCAGAGGCCGAGGGAGAGGCCTGGAGCCCAGGCCCCCAGGGCCCCCCACGCCTCGATCCAGACCTCCAGCCTGACAGCTGGGAGATCCTGCGGTGATTAGTTACAGCAGCCCCAGGAATCCTGTGTCAGCCTTGAGGGAACGCCCTGTGAACACTCCGGACTTTTCTAGAACCCGCCCATCACCTGGAGAGCCAGGCACGCTCCCCGCCCCCAGCCTGGCCCTCCCCCTGAGCCTGAGAAGTAAAGTGACGTTTCTGCACATGAGAAAGTTGGCGTACTCGTGTGTTTTTATTCCCAGATGTGAAATCACATGTCTTAGGGTCTTTCACAGTAAAGCTCACCCATCGAGGCGGCCTTAGAGAAGCGGGAGCAGAATTTGACCCTGACACCACCTCAGGGCTGCGTGCAGGCAGCCCCCGCCACTGACCCACTGAGGCCGGGGTCACGGGCCCTGCTACCGATGGGGACACAGAGGCAGCGCTGTGCCTGGCCTGGCCCTCGGCAGCTCCACCCCAACAGGGGAGCCAGGAAGCCTCCGTGCTGACAACTTGCCAGGTCCTCGGAGCCCCTGGGCGTGTCCCCCTGCCTGGGGTGCCCCTCGGCCCTCCCAGCCCACAGGCGTGCTTGCCACGCACACACGGGGCTTCCTCCGGAGGCCACGTGGACTGCACCCCACCTTGCAGCTCCCCCCAACCCTGCAGCTCCCCTCAGGGCCCCAGTGCCGAGCTGTCCTGGCCAAGGGCCTGGGATACAGCTGGACCAGGGGCACAGTTTGCATGGACGACCTGGGTCAGAAGCAGAAATGCCCAGCCGCTTACTCGCATCCAAGCGACGCTGTCAGAAGCAGAAGTGCCCAGCCGCTTACTCGCATCCAAGCGACGCTGTCAGAAGCAGAAGTGCCCAGCTGCTTACTCGCATCCAAGCGACGCTTGCAGAAAAGCTCAGGAAATAAAGTCATCACGCGAAAGCTGACAGGCAGCTCCGACACATGGCCTGTGCTAGCTGCCAGAGCACCAGGCGGGCACACGGCCTGCGCCAGCCGCCCTGCTGTGCGCTCATAGCGGACAGCGCCTGCCAGAGCAAGCGCTCCCACCCGCCATGTGCTTTTCCCGCGGCCAGCAGGCTCGCCCTTACCCAGTCTGTGCTGCTCCCTTCCCTGGGGCTTCTGCTCAGCCGGGACCCCCAGCAGCAGAGACTCCAGGGACCAGAAACTGGGGGCAAGCCATTAAGAGGGGGCTCCCCAGCCAGTACTGTGGACACTGGCTAGCGGGCTCCAAGCAGCACCGGGTGGCCAGCCCTGAACTCCTGCGCTGGGCTCAGCAGGACCCCTCGGCCAGCCCCTCTGGGGAGCCTGGCGATGGCCCCGGTGGGTGGACGGGCTCAGGGAAGCCGTAGCTGTTTGTGAGGGACATGGGCGACCGTGCCTCATCTGAGTCCTTCGAGCACGTGAGCTTGGTGTTGTCCGTCTTCGTGGACCACTTTTTCCACCCCTTGTGCATTCTGCACACTTCCTGGCGTGTCGCTTCCGCGGCCAGCACGTAGATGATGGGGTCAGCCACACTGTTCACGGTGGCCAGGCTCAGGAACACCACGGAGACCGTGTACAGGCGGATTTCAAGGGTGCACACGAGGTCTGCGGCCCCTCTGTAGTAGGAAAAGGCGACGGCTTTGATCAGGAGCACCAGGTGATAGGGGGCGAAGCAGACCAGGAAGATGGCCACGACCGCGATGGCCAGGAGCCTCACCTTGGCCTTCTGGGCCGTGCTCAGGCTGGTGCTCAGCTGGACGGTCCTGAAGATGCGCTGGTTGGTGACGGCGATGATGAACAGCGGGACAGCAAAGCCCACCATGAAGCGCGCATAGTAGTACCCGGCCACCCTGCGGTCCATCGGCAGGGTCTCGAAGCAGGTTCCGTTGTGCTCCATCTTGAACACCGGGGAGTGGACGAGCCCGACGAGAAGGAAGACCGCCGCGGAGACGAGGATGGCGGTCTTCTGGTGGCGGCGGCCCCGCGTCTCCAGCGCGTACACCACCGCCAGGAAGCGGTCGCAGGAGATGCAGCACAGGAAGAGGATGCTGAGGTAGAGATTGCAGAAGAAGATGTAGGCGGCCGCCTTGCAGGCCCAGGGGCTGAGCGGCCAGTGGTGCCCGTGCTGGATGTAGATGACCCAGAGCGGCAGGGTGCTGATGTAGAGCAGCTCGCAGAGCGCCAGGCAGAAGAGGTAGACGGCCAGCACGTGGCCCTGACGTGCCTGCAGCAGCGTGAGCCACGCCGTCAGGCCGTTGGCCGGCAGGCCCAGCGCACACACGCCACTGTACACGGTCACCAGGAGCACCCTGCTCTCGTCGAAGGGCACGTCGCATGTGTGGGGAGACCCGCCCGTCGACAGGGCCCCCAGCGCAGGGCCGGTCTCCAGCGTGGTGTTTCCTGCGGGGCACAGACAAGCGTGAGGGCGGGCGTGGCTGCAGACCACGTGGATCAGATCACCTGGAGCGACCCTCCGAGCATGCGGAGTCTCGCAGGGAGGGCCCACTCCCACAACGCACGGCCCGCAGACCCTCCCACAGCCCGGCTTTCTCTCCTGTCTGGCAGCAGCTGTGCGTGTATCTAGTGGGGCGTCACCTGGGGGCACTTCCTGAGTGGAGGGGGGCCGTCCTCCCAAGGGGAGGCGCTGACCTTTGGAATCCCTGGGCAGGTCCTGACTCAAAACCCACATCCACCCTCTGTGGGTGGGTCCACGTCCCCTCGGGAAACAGACAGGCAGAATCAGTCGCGGAATATAAAACCAGCTCCGACAGCTTGGGCCTGGCCGTGTCCTCCGTTGACTCAGGCACGCGGGGCAGTCGCCGCTGTCCGTCATCACGGGACACCCCGGCCCACAGCACGTGCAGGGACCCGGAGACACCAGGACGCCCAGTGCCCACACGGCCCCCCACTTTCCTCTTTCCTCCACCCCGTCGGCTCAGCCGTGCTCTCACACTGTCCTTTGGAGGCGTCCCTGGGGCTCTGCAGGGCTCGCGCTGGGACCGTGCCGAGGCTGGCGGGTTGGCACAGGGAGCGAACGCCCCCCGGGCTTTGGGGTCCCTGTTGGGAGCAGGAAGAATGTGAGCCTGGCCTGTGGAGGTACCGTCCGTGTAAAGGCCTGGTTCTCCAAGAGTGCACAATGGAGATGGAGCAGCCCCTTGAGGTCAGCGGGAGCTGCGGGCAGTGCCCAGGTGCAGACAGGCCTCTCTGGATGCAGTGGCCTCTGGCAAGGGTGGCCCCGGTACCCAGCCAAGGGACTGGACAGTGGGCTGCACGGGGCGGGGCGGCCCCAGTGATGGTGCAGAACGTGGCTCTCACTTCTGTAGCCCGGTGATCCCTGAGGCGTGAAGACTCTTTGGTTACTTACAGTCGAGGTTGAAGACCCCTGGGCCCTTCCACAGGCCTTTCCAATGGCCAAAGAAACCTCGGCACATCCCAAAGCTGGCATGACCGTGGGCGTCTCGCCATGGCCGGCTGTGAAGGCGGGAGGAGAGCCATGCTTCCCCGGTGGCTCAGCGGCAAAGAACCCGCCCGCAGTGCAGGAGATGAAGGAGACCCAGGTTTGATCCCTGGGTTGGCAAGATCTCCTGGAGGAGGAAATGGCAACCCACTCCAGTGTTCTTGCCTGGAGAATCCCAGGGATGGGGGAGCCTGGCGGGCTACAGTCCACGGGGTTGCAAAGAGTTGGACACGCCTGGGTGACTGAGCAGGGGCACACTGTGAGGGCGGGCGGCGAGCAGTGAGGCTGTGAAGGAGGCCGAAGGCCCATCGAGAAGGGCCGGACGGCTGGCCCTGAGGCGGTGGAGGCGACGGCCCGCAGGGTGACCCCAAAGTCCAACTGCGCCCTCATCCGTTTCCCCCTGTTTTTAAAATCCTAGTAAAACATACTAAGGTGTATGTATATGGAGAAGGCCCTGGCGCCCACTCCAGTGCTCTCTCCTGGAGACACCCAGGGACGGAGGGCCTGGTGGGCTGCAGTCCAGGGGGTCGCCAGGAGTCGGACACGACTGAGCGACTTCACTTTCACTTTTCACTTTCCTGCACTGGGGAAGGCAGTGGCACCCACTCCAGTGCTCTCGCCTGGAGACACCCATGGACGGAGGGCCTGGTGGGCTGCAGTCCACGGGGTCGCCAGGAGTCGGACACAACTGAGCGACTTCACTTTCACTTTTCACTTTCCTGCATTGGAGAAGGAAATGGCAACCCACTCCAGTGTTCTTGCCTGGAGAATCCCAGGGACGGGGGAGCCTGGTGGGCTGCCGTCTATGGGGTCGCACAGAGTCGGACACGCCTGACGCGACGTAGCAGCAGACATAAGGTAAAAGTGGCGATCTTAACCCTCCACACGTCTGCTTCTGTGGCACAAAATGCCTTCATGCTGCTGCACGGCCTTCACCACGTCCATCTGCAGAACTTTCTCATCTCGCAAAACTGAAACTCTGTCCTGATTTAACCCCCAGCCCCTCCTAGGAGTGCACGGTAATGAGTGTGACCTTGGACATCCCCGGTGGTCCAGTGGTTGAGAATCCGCCGGCCCATGCAGGGGACACGGCCCCAGTCCCGGGTCTGGGAAGATGGCGTGTGCGGCTGAGCAGCGAGGCCCGGGGGCCACGCCTGCTGAGCCCACTCTGGAGCCTGTGCTCCGCAACTAGAGGAGCCCATGCATGGCAACGAAGACCCAGCAGTCAAACATAAACAACAAATAAGATTTTACAGAGAGAATGTGTCCTGTGACTGGGCCCTGCATCCTCAGAGCCACGGGTCCTTCTCAGGGCAGCTCAGAGTCGCTTGTGGCTAGACCACAGGCGCGTCTCCACTCCCCTGGCCAGGGACACAGGCTGCTATGACCGCGGGTGTGCGATGCCTTCTCCACACGTGCGTTCACTTCCTTTGAGTGCGTATTGCTGGCTGGTGTGATGAGCCCCTCGGTAGCTTTCTGAGGACCCTCCAGACGGTTTCCACAGCAGCTGCTCCATTTGCCGTCTCCACATCCTCAACCACGCTGGGTCTTTCTGTTCTGGCAGTGGCCATCCGGATGTCTGTGAGCCGGTCCCTTCTCTGGGGCCCCACCCCCACCCTAACCCCCTGGGACGTGGGTTTCATTCCATGTGCCGACGGAGGGTGTGGGCAAGTCACCAGACCCAGGCGTCAGTTCCCCACACGAGAGCTGGCAGCACCCAGCACAGGGGCCGGGGGTACGTGGGGAGCAGCCGGCGGGAGGGCACTTCTCGGGTGGGAGGCAGCTGACACCTGTCTTGGCCCAAGCTGGCCCGGCCTGGACCGACTGTCCCCTCTGGTTGGACAAGTCCTCCACGAACCGGCAGCCCACCGCCTGAACCACAGCATCGCCCTGGGTCCATCCCAGTGCCGACCCTGTCTTCCAACCCCTTGGGGGGCAGGGTGTGAGGGGTCCCGAAGCCCAGGTGGAGGCTCAGGTGAGGCCTGTGGGCCCCTTCCTGCTCCCGGGTCCCCCATCAACCGCCCACCTTCGAGGGTGCCCCCTGGACTCAGCATAGTTCAGTCACACGCCACCTGCTGGGGCCATGTGGGCAGCATGCGGGGTCCTGTCTTCACCTGCTCGTGCCCTGTCCCCACCCCCAGCCATCTGGCGACCACACCTGGGCACACAGGTGAGAGCACCCCTGCCCCGGGGCCACTCAGAGGACCTGAACTCCCGGGAAAGGAGCCTTCTGGGCTGGGGCAGGCGAGCCCCAGGAGACAGAGGGGCAGGCTCTGTGGGGCCCAGGCCCCTCACAGGATGGGGCGCCTCTGGCTTTACTGTCTCCGGGTTAGTTTTTATTTTGAGACGTCTCCTTTTGCATGCTAATTTTTGAAGCAATTATAGCTGTTATGAGACCAGGTACACTGTAGAAAAATTCGCACGGGCTCCCTCCTAAACGTTCTGAGTCAAAGGAGGCCCGGGTGGGGCTCTCACCTGGCATGTCCGCAGGCTCCAGGCTCAGGGCCGGGCAGCAGTGCCAGTCACACGGCGGGGACGGGGCTGTGGAGACGTTCGCTCCCAGGGTGTAAAGTGACCTGGAGCAAGAGCGGGCAGAAATTGCTTTAGGGAACTCAGATTAAACCACAAATCAAGCTGTTGGACAAATGGTTAGTGAGCACTTGTTACACGCCAAGTCTTGGATTTCGGCCTTCCCTGGTAGCTCAGATGGTAAAGCATCCGCCTGCAATGCAAGAGACCTGGGTGGGGAAGACTCCCTGGAGAAGGAAATGGCAACCCACTCCAGTATTCTTGCCTAGAGAATCCCGTGGACAGAGGAGCCTGGTGGGTCACAGTCCACGGGGTTGCAATGAGTCGGACACGACTGAGCAACAAAACACGCAAGTCTCGTGTTTACCCTGCAGATACGACAGCAGAGTCTCAATATAGAAAGAAGTCCCACAGATCAGCAAAAACAAGTGTCAAAGCTGATCATTCACGAAAGTGAAAACACCTCAACTGGAAGAACACTCAACTCCGCTCACGCAGTCAAAACAAGGTGTGCGCAAAACAACCACACGGCAATCTCTGTCTTGCACGTGAGATTGGCACAGATAAAGAACTTCAACTCTTAGTGTTGGCGAGTGAGTGTGGAAGTGGGCTCCTCCACGCTGGGGACGGGAGGCATAAATGGGCACAGAGGCTTTCCAGCGCAATCTGGCAACGCGCCTCAAAGGTCTTCTGTGCGCTTAACCTTTGACAGGGCGAAATCCCTTCCAGGAGTTCTCCCGATGAAACAGCTACCTGAGATTCAAAGTGCATGGACTGCACCCTGTGAAAGGGACTGGGACCCCAGCCCACGGCAGGGGCGGGCAGGCTCCAGGGTGCTGGCCGGTGGGTGGCATCCCAGCCCCCACTCCTGCTTCCTTCCTGAACCAGAGAGCCCCTAGCACAGGCCCCGTCCTAGCAGCCAGAGAGGGTCTGAGGGAGGGTCTTCCCCGCCGGCCTGGAGCCCAGCCCCCACCCCCGGGGGAGCCGGCGGCTGAAGGTGTCCGCGCCGGGAGGGCTTGTCTGTGATGCCAGCAGGCGAGCTAACTAGAAATAACAGGAAACCAAGCTGTTTCCCTGAAACTGCATAAAGTTCATCAGCTTAGAAAGAGTTTATAAGCAAGACCTCAAAAACACAGACAAAGGTGAGATGCAGGAAAGAGTTGAGAAACACCGTTAACATTCTGAAACTGATGTCCTGACCGACTGGTGTGTGTGGGTCTGGGGGTCCCTGGGTCTTCCTGTCCATCCCCTAACTCACCACCATGCTCAGCCAATGAAGGGGGGCTGAGCCCAACAAAGGGGCTCCGGGAAGGCCGGTGTCCACTGTGAGTGTGGCCCTCGTGAGCTGCAGTTGTGTGTGGGGGGTGCCAACCCACTAGGAGCCGTCAGGACGCCCCTGAACCACGTGAGCCCGGGAGGAGACCCGCAGCCCCGCGCTGGGAGAGAGGCCAGTCCCTTTGTGAGAACGGAGATTCGGGAAAGCTGGGGGGTGGTCCCTCCCCCGGGGCAGCCCTGCCAGCTCGTCCCTGAACAGCTGGGAGCAGAGGTGGACCCGCTGCCTCTAGAAGTCACTTCTGCAAAAGCCAGAGGAAGTGGCCCAACTGATGGTGTGCATCCCCTAGCGGGGCGAGGCCTGTGGGCAGAGGTCTGTACTGAGAGCGCAGACTGGCCGAGGCTGGGGGGCGTCTGGGCCCTGCCTGGCGCCCCCAGCTCCGCCCTCCTGTGCAGACAGAGCACCGACTCTGGGTCTGGGGCGGCGGCCGTGACTGTCGGTGTGCCCTCCTCTGCCTGGACTGGCGGGTGGGGGTGGGGGGCGTGGTGGGAGGAGCGGGGCGGGGGCGGGAACGCTGCACAAGGCCCAGCCCAGGGCGGCCAGCGGCTGGGACGGCCCTATCCCGACGACCCAGTCCTGCCCTGCCCAGGCCCAGGGGGTTCCTGCCTCTCCACCCACCTCTGGGCCGTTTGCCCCGCAGAGCCTGGCCCATCCCGGGGCTCCTCCGGGCCATTCCACCCCCCATGCACACTTGGCTTCAGGTCTCTGCCCCTGGCTTCTCTGGGGTCTCTGGACCTGGTGGCCTGGCCGCCTCCTGCTCCTCTCGTGTCCTCGGTCCTGTGCGTCTGCCCCACCCCCCGAGCTGAGCAGCCTGGGGGGGGCTGTGTGTCTGTCCCGCCTCAGCATGTCCCAGGTTGTCCCTGGTTGTCCCTGGTTGGCAGCCAGGACACCGCCCAGCCCGCCCAGGGGGCGGTGGACTGTCCCCCCCAGCATCCGATCCCTGCCCACCCCAGAGGGCCCTGGCCCCTCCCCACCCACGCCTGGGGCTCTTGCGGGCTGGGATTGGGGGGCCTGGGTCCCCCTTGTTCTCCCAGAGTCGGGTGCTTAGAGGGACACATCCACCACCCCCCCAGGCCCAGCTGCCTGCTCTTCCCTGCCCTCACCAGCATCCTGTCCACCTTGGGAGACCCACAGGGTGGTCCCAGCTCAGGGGACATAGAGTGACAGGCCCCACAGGAGGCTTTAGGGAGATGAGCCCACCCTACCGCAATGCCGGCCTGGGCCTGGGGGACTCAGGGTCCCTGCTCTGCGCTTTTAGGAGGGATGGGGGCCACAGTAGCCACAGGCCGTGGGGTGGGTGGCCTGGGTCAGCCTGAGGCTCCTGCTCTCGGGTTCCAGCAGCCGTGGACGCCGGCCCCGTCCCTGCCATCCCTGGGCACCACCCCGGCAGCTGCACATCCCGGAAGGGCCCACGGAGCCCCCGGGAGGGAGAGACACGACCGGGAGTGACCTGGCCTGCAGAGCTGTTTCCCGGACGCGCCACGGCCCGTGGGTGCCATGCGTCCCTCCCTTCATTTGGAATACACATTGAAAGGTTTGACTCTGGAGCTTTCTAAACAGGCACTGCCAAAGCGCCGAGGACCCGCCCGCTCACGGGCCTCGCCTCCCGGTTCCCGCCGCACGTCGTGGACGCGTGTGTGTCGGCCGCCGGCCCGCCCTGTGGCCGCCCTGCGGCGCCTTTGCCCGACTGCACCTTCGCCCCTCTTGCCTCGGCTGGAACTTTTGGGTCATTTCCATCTCCTACCCCCGCCTCGTCACACCAGCGCGCTGACTTCATTTCTGTCTGCCCACAGCTTACACTTCGGGGCGGGACCTCCTGACCTGGGCCCCGAGCTCGGCGAGCTCACCGCTCTCACCAAGCGGCCCGGCCTCTCCAGCCCCGGGTGTCCATCTTCACCACTCCCCTTTAGGAAGGCTTGCACCTGCGTCTCCCCGACGGCCAGCGAGGTTGGACAGCCCCTCCCTGATCCATGTTCCCCGGAGGCGTCTTTGTCCCCTGACTCTGCCCAGAGGGTCCCCTAAAACATCACCCTGTCGCCACCCAGGTGGGGATGGTGGGAAGCACCTGGTCCTCAGCAGCCAAAGCCCCGGCCCTCCGTTCCTGGGAGACACCCCGGGACCCCGCACTGTGCCCAGCACTGGACTCCGTGCCAAGGGCCCAGCCAGCCGCCCGGCCAGCAAGGCCCCCTGTCTTGTGGTCACTCCTCACACGCACACGCCCCCAGCCCCACCAGCTCCCAGAGGCCGGGGCGGCAGTGCCTTATTCCCACCCGCCAGCACCCCCAGAGCAGCAGCAAGCACACGTCCTCTGGGGAACACCTGCTTCCCGCCGCCGGCCCTGGAACTCCCAGGCTCCCTCCCCAGCGGGCCCTGGGGTCTCTCTTGGTGAAGGACCCCAGTTAGGACCCTCCACCGAGCCCCCACCTTCATCCGAGGAGCCGCTTCTGCCTTCAGCCCCCGACCCCGACGCTCCCGCGGGAGCCCAGGACTCACCCGGCCCACGGCCTCGCGCTCCTCTCAGCAGGAGTGGCTGAGAGCTTTCAGGAAGTAACAGCAGTGTGTCTAGAACTCCCCAAAACCACAAACAGAGCAAGACCAGGGGTGGGCCAACCGGCTGACGTGTCTTCTCACTGGCGGTGAGACGGTGGCCTCATCACTTTCCTGAAAACGGATCCAGGGCTGCTTCTGCTCGCGCTTCTGGCAACGCCCAGAGCTGCTTTCACTCAGGACTTCCCCAGCCACTGGGCCAGACGTGGGGCCAGCTGGCGTGAGCTGCAGGGACCTACTGAGCCCAGACAGCACGGCTGCACCCCGGGGCGGGGACCCCCAGGAGCCCCTGCGCTCAGACCTTGAGGGCCTCCCAGGCTGGTGGGTGCAGAGCAGGGCTGCCCCCAGGAGGGCTTGCCCCTGGGCACTCGAGGGGCACGGGGAGCCGGGCTGCCCCCAGGAGGCCTCGCCCCTGGGCACTCGGGCGCAAGAAGCTGGGCTGCCTCTGGACACCGCCCCACGGGCCCAGGACAGCACCCAGCCCCAGCGCCCAGCTGCTTCACCGAAGCCCCCTCTCTGGCCTCATCCTGGGGAGGGCCCTGCAGGAAAGGCCAGCACGCCCTGTGCTGGGCCCTGGGCCTCGGTGCTGTCCCTGAGCCCCTGGACCCCCTGTAGCTAATCCCAGCCAGGCCGGGGGGTGTCTGTGGGTGAGTTTCTCTTGAGGGGTCCATGGGATCCCCCAGGAAGCCAGGGTCCACTCGGGAAGGCAGGGCTTGCAGGACCCCAGCCTAATGCACACGCCACTGTCCTCGGAAGACGGCGGGCTGCAGGCAACCCACCACCTCGCTTGGTCACCCTGGGCTGGATCTGGGCTTTGAGCTGAGGCACTGGGGGCCCTCCCTGCACGCCCTGCTGCAGTCCCAGCTCTCCAGCCCAGCTCAGGACTGGGCCCCCTAACCTTTGTGGGCCACCTGTCCCCAGCAGCAAGGCAGCAGGTGGAACCAAGGCCCCTGCCCAGCGCGTCCAGGGCCCCAGGAGGGCAGGCGCCCACTTGGCGCTTTTCCTCAGAACGTTGCCAGCGGTTGGAGGCTGGCTCCCTCTCAGCAACCTCTCCACCCAGAGCGCTCTCTCAGGGGGGTCCCAGAGTGCCTGGGGAGCCGGCTGTGGGACGCCTGCGAATCTGGGCATAAGACTCACCTCAGCCCCCCGACACCTGCCCAGGGGCGACGGCGTCGACCACAGGCCACTGCCAAGGGCACCACCCACCACCCAGGGGCGCAGGCCCAGACGAGCGGTCTGCAGCGGAGCCGAGGTTTGGTGGTCCAGGGCGCCTCCTCGGGGTCTGAGGACCTAGGGCCTCAGCAGGAGCAGAGCCTACTTCAGGGCTGCAGGCCAGTGCCCTCAGGGACGCCGGGGGACAGCTGTCATCGCAGGGCAGCCTGGGCCCTCCCGGGATTGCGGCATCTGCAGCAGCCCGGAGGGTGCTGGCCCCACGTCTGCGTGTTCCCGTCTGCTGAGCCCCCAGCAGACGGGCTCGGGCCACCGTCCCCCTGGGCCGTGGCCGTGGGGTCAAGAAGGGCAGCTGAGCCCTCCCTTGGGTTCCTCAGGGGGCCTGGGAAGGGAGCCGGGCCCCGAGAAGCTGGGGACTGCGAGCCGTGGGGCGGCAGCAGCGCCCACCCCACCTGCTTCCCGGCGCAACTCCCTGCCAGCGGGGCAGGCGTGGGCGATGGGGTTTCGGGGGAGCCAGGGGCCTGGTGCGTTTCCAGAAGGCTGAGTGTCTGCAGGCAGGATAAGGGTCATGCTGCAGCCCATTTTCTCAACACGCCTGGGGGCTGCTCACGTAGAGGCCGCTAGCTCCCGGGGCCCCCCTTCCGCCAGGCAGGCACCCCTCATTCCATCTGCAGCATCACGTCACCTCCCCATGACAGGGGAACATTAGTCGTTGTTTTAAGCGGGTCATATAGTCACAGATTTAAACCTGAAAAGACGAAGTGGGGCGGACGGCGACCCACTGTCCGGACGCCTACCGGACAGTGCGCCCCTCCAGGCCATGGTCTCCGCTCCCCTCACAGCCTCGGAAGGCTTTATAGGGAAAGGAGAGGAGTCCTGACGGCCCGAGTGACCACCACCCACACCAGCACCAGAACTTCTAGACAAGCTTCGTGCCTGTGAGCAGAATCGGACCCCTGGCTCAGCGCCGTGTTCCCCTGCAGAGCCTCCGCACGCCCCGCCCACCCTCCCTGGCCCCGACAGCCGGCTGGCGGTGCCAGGTGGCTCACGGCAGGCACAGTGCGCCCGGCACGCGTACCTGGTTGGTGTTGGGCATCTCGGTGGCCCCGCTCGGATGCAGCGCTCCCCGACACCCGCTTCCTGAGGTGGCCTGGCTGGCCGTCCCGCGATACATCACACAGTCTAGATGTGTGTGACTGGGGGCTCCCCGGGTCATTTAACATGATCCCCCACTGCGGGTTTCCCGGGTCTGGGAAGTGGGTCTGAAGCCCCGGCCGGTTCAGTCAGCATTTCTGGCGCTGGGACCCCCGTCATGAAGGCATGCCTGGTGTCTCGTCCCCCACCCCGGACCTCTCACTCCCCACCCCAGGGCGGCCTCTGCACTCGGTCTTTCTGAGTGGTGACGTTCCCATCATGTGGTATCTCCATCTGTGATGGCACCAGCAGTCCTGGGGGGGTGGTTAGGGAGCTGGGGCCTCCCTGCTCCCCCAGCCAAAGGGCAGCAAGCCACCTCCTGCCGCAGCTAAGATGTCAGACTCTTTCTCTCTATCTCTCCCTGAGTATCACTAGGGACTCAGAGATTTTCACTGCAGCAATTATAGATAGCAAAATCTACCGTTATAACCGCTTTCAAGAGATCGCTGCTGTGACCAGCGGCCTCACGTTGCTATGTGACCGTCACCACATTGTCTATCTCCAGGACGCTCATCTCCCCAAACAGAAACCCTGTCCCCACTAAGCCCCGGCTCCTCAGCCCTCCCCCGCCCTCCTTCTGTCTGTCTCTGTGGGTCTGACTGCTCCAGGGACCCCCGACGAGTGGACTCTCCCAGGAGCATCCTTTTGTGACGGGCCTGGTTCACTCGGCATGAGGTCCTCAAGGCCTGCCCACGCCGGAGCAGGTGTCAGATGTCACTCCCCGTGTGGCTGAGTGCTGTGTCACCGTGTGGCTGGACTGCGTCTGTTCATCCGTCACCCACCCGTGGACATGCGGGCTGCCTTGTAACACTGTTGAGGACGCGAGTGTGCAGGACTCGGGGTTTTCATATCTTCCGTGTCTCCTCCGTCAACTTCAGCTGTTGCCCTTGAGGACCCTCCAGTTGTCCCAGACTCGCGGGACCGTCTGCCCGCCTCTGTGGGGGTGGTCACGTGCTCCGTCTCTTCAGCTTTGTTCTTACGCCACGTTTGGCCCTCTGTCTCCAGACGGCCCCGCCTGGACCAGGCCCTACTTCCTCATGTGTCGGTCTGTCTGTACCACCCTGATCCACTGGGAGATGACCGCTTTTTCTTCTTCCAGAAAGTCTGCCAGGCTGTCCTGCCTGCTGGCCGCTGTCCCCACCTAACTCTTGAGCCTCACTGATGCTGCGTCACTGAATCGGGGGCTGGGGAGGGGAAGCAGGGGCTCCGGGGTTTCCTCAGGACTTGGTGTTTTCACAAGGAGTTCCCCAGAGCCCCCCAGAGAAGGGGCTTTCAGGGTGGTTTCAGAGAGAGCTTCCTCCAGAGAGAAGAGGCTGTGAACAAAAAGGGGCTTTACAGAAGTCATCCCAGGAGCTTGGTGATTCTGAAACTCATTACCGGCCCATCTTCCTCTGACTGGGGCACAGTCTGAATGTGAATCACAGGTCGTGGGTTCAACAGAGTTAAAGTGTGCTCTAGATCAGCCCAGAACAGGCTGCCCATCACCGCAGAAGCCCCAGACAGCCATGCTGAGCATGTGGAGTTCTCTCTCTCTCTCCCTCAGCTGGCCCATCGGCTTCCACGGCCTTGGGAAACCAGATGCCTTGTCTCTTGGTCAAAAATGGCTACTTGAGCTCCAGCCTTCGCATCTGCATTCCAGGTGTCGGGAAGGAAGGAAGTAGAGGAGAGTGGGGCCCCTCCTCTTTGAGGAGATCCACCAGAATCCCCAAACAGTGCTTCTGGTCTCGTCTCCTCAGGAATGCAGAGCTGTGGCCATGCCTGGCTGGGGGGATGGCTGGGAAATGTGGTCTTTGATTTTATGGTGCCCACTGACCCTGCGTGCTGTTCCTAAACAAGAAGAGCTTCAGGGTATGGGGGGACGCACTGCCTCAGGCACACATGCTCATCAGCTTCTCTTCCACTTGGCGAAGGCAGGTCCCAGACAGGTGGGCGGGATGCATGCTGGCCAGGCCCAGGAACGAAACTGCCCCCAAATGAGAAGAGGGTCCAGAGCGGGGTTGATCTGGGAGGAGGAGAGGAGCTTGGAGAGCAGAAGCTGGGAGAGGGAGCCTGGGGGACCAACGAGGAGGGCAGATGGAGGGGAGCGGGGCCCGTGGGGCAGCTGGGGCAGCTCCTCCTAAGGAGGCTTCCTCCCCCCAGAAGCCCCAGGAGACCCACTGCCCAGAGCCTGCGAAGCAGGGTCCTCGTGGAGAACCCAAACCTTCAGTCCCCGTGGTTCTGGCCCAGCAGCTCAACAGGCCTTGCTAGACTCCATCTCCACCGACAGAATGTTGCTCCTCCCAGGAGGCTAAAGATGGCAAACAATGTTACTGTTCTCTCCAGAATTTCCAGAACAACCCATCCACTTGTCAGAAGAAAGCGTCAAGCATGCTTTGCCTGGCGGTATTTCGGGAACCCAGGATCGCCAGTGTCTGTTGGGGGCACAGAGGGGTCCGGACCCAGGTCAGGGTCACCGGCCACCGACTCCTGCTCTGTGGTAGGCCTGCCCCCTCTGTCTGTCTCCCAGTGCACAAGCCCTGGGGGCTGCGGGTCTGCACCCCACTCTCTTTGGTCCCTGAGTCCACCCATCCCTTGTGCATACGCCCCACGAGAGGAAACCATTCTCTAAAGACTATGCTCGAGACTTCCCTGGTGGCCTAGTGGCTAAGACTGCACTCCCAGTACAGGGGGCCCGGGTTCGATCCCTGGTTGGGGAACGGATCCCACATGCTGCAGCTAAGATCCCACATGCCTTGAGGAAGAACAGAAATCCTGACTTTAGTGCAGAATTCAGACCTGGCACAGCCAAAGAAATAAAGGATTTTTGTTTTTCTTAAAAAGACTGAACTCACATCCAGCCTCTGGACAGGAAGAATTGTTCTTGGGAGGGTGAAAGGGGAAACTGAAACTTGGAGCACCGGAGGTTTGGAAAGTAGCAAGAGACTTTCTCCTTCACACAGAAAAAAAACGACAACAGCTGTTGGGGGGGACACGGCTACCGGGGCACAGAACAGCGAGGCTTCAGAAGAAAGCGGGTGGCTGTCCCCCGCCCCGGCGCAAGGCAGGTGGGGACCGCAGGCCGCTGCCCCAGGGCAGGCAGACCTGGCTCTAAATAGAACCCCAGTGAGGGGGTCTGCAAGGCCGTGAAGCAAATAGCAGAATGTGCAGGAGGGTGTCTTGGCAGCCTGGCCAGAGAAGGACATTAAAAATGTGTTCAAAAGCACTACATGAGGGGAAAAAGAAGGGAAGAGTCTGGCGATATTAACAGTGAGGCTTTCTGTTCAGTCAGGGATGCCTGGCCCAAGTTAATACGTGAGGACAGAACAGGAGGCCAGGGGCGCCAAGATGAACAAGAACTCATCCTGAAGGTGCACGAGGCGCTTCTGCAGGTGGAGACAGGCACGCGAGGGGCACGGGCACCTCTCAGACATGGCTCTTGCCACTCCCACCCTGGCCACAGCATGTCCATGTGCCCCGAGCGTGGTCCCTGGCATGTCACACACCCCGAGCATGGTCCTTGGCATGTCCACACGCCCCGAGCGTGATTGCTGGCGTGTCCACATGCCCCGAGCATGGTCCCTGGCATGTCACACACCCCGAGCATGGTCCTTGGCATGTCCACACGCCCCGAGCGTGATTGCTGGCGTGTCCACATGCACCGAGCGTGGTCCCTGGCATGTCACATGCTCCGAGCGTGTTTCCTGGCATGTCCACAGGCCCCGAGCGTGGTCCCTGGCGTGTCCACACACCCCGAGAGTGATCACTGGCATGTCCACAGGCCCCAAGCGTGGTCCCTGGCGTGTCCACGCACCTCGAGCGTGGTCCCTGGTGTGTCCACGTGCCTCGAGTGTGGTCCCTGGCGTATCCATGCTCCCTGAGCGTCGTCCCTGGCCTCTCCAGGGAGGGAGCCTCAGCAGGCAGAGCCCTGGTGGACAGTACTCAGTGGGGCCGGCTGGGGACCCCCAGCCAGCCCAGCTGGCAAGTGGTCACCTGGTCAGGGCTGCCCCCCAGGACTTGGCCTGGTGACTGGTGAGCCAGTCACATGGCAGCAGGACGAGGCTGTTCGCTTCGTCAGCAGCTGTTAATCAAGTGCCTACTGCACACCAGGTCCAAGCAGGGGCCCTGCTCTCCCTCAGGGCCACCCCCTCCCCGAGCACGGCCCAGACCCGGCTGCAGCCCTGCGGCCCCAGCGCCCCTCAGGACTGCAGCCCTCAGGCCCTGGTCCACCCTCAGCAGCCCTTGGGGACCGCCCGCTTTGCCTCAGGGTCCCAGGACCCAGGGAGGGTCTCAGAGGTCAGGGCCCCCACAGCGGGCACAGCAGGACAGTCTCTGCCCAGCAGAAGCACAGTTGTGTGTGGCCGGCCACCTACCCCGGGGCAGGGAGAGCTGGGCAGAAGCCGAGAGGCGGCCTGGAGCACCTCTGCAGGCTGGGGGGCGGAGTGGGGGGGCAGTGGCCAGGGCTCTGCCTCCTTTCCTGGCTGCTACTCCCAGGCTCACTTACTATCAAAGTTCAGCCGCAGACGGCAGGTCTCCAGTGAGAGCAAGAGCCTCCCCCCCGGACCCCTGCCTCGAGGCCCCTGTGGGCCTCAATTCCTTGCAGCCCAGGGTCCCCAACCTGGAGGTTTTGTCCCCAGGGACACTGAGCCTCCCTGGAGACGGCGTCGGGTTTCCTACCTGGGCGGGGTTGCTGCTGGAGGCTAGGGATGGTGCCAAGCACCCCTAACGCCCAGGAAGAACAGCGCCCTGCAGCACAGAGAAGCTTCCAGCCCCAAATGTCAGCAGGGCCGCCAGTGGGGGGGACCCCAACGCCACTGCGTGACAGAGGCTGCCTGGCAGCCCTGCCCAGAGGGGCCCCCCTGACCCACCGCCGCCCCAGATTCTGGGGAGGCCCTCAGAGGTGCCGGGAGGGCAGGCAGGCAGGAACTCGCCGTGAGCCCTGCGCTGCCACGCAGGCTCCGGGCTGCTGGCCCTCCCCGCCTGTCACCCTCTCTACTAAGTGAAAAGCCAAATGGACCTGGGGGGGGAGCAGCTGGGGCTGGGCAGTCAGGGCGCTGGACCCATGCCCACCCCTCCCCCCACGGACGCAGCAGAGACAGAGGCCCCACGTGGAAAAACACACCCCGGCTGGCGTGCGAGCCGCTGCTTGCGCCGGAAGCAATCTGGTTTCCTCTGCAGGAGGCTGGGGCTCCAGACGACAGCAGGTTACAGCACTCGGGTAACAGCCCGTGAGGCTGCCGGGCTAGGGGGACCAGGGTGGCCGGAACTCATGGTCTGGCCGCCGGGTTAGCGAGTGTTTGCCGAGCGCTGGGCGGCAGGAGTCACGGCTCTACCGAGGCACCCACAATCTTGGCAGGTGGCCAGCTGTGGTCGGGAGGGCATGGATGGGGCGACGGGGGGCAGTGCCAGGCTGGGGAGGGGCCAGGCCTGCAGCTGGGGTCCTAGGTGACCAAGCAGGGGTGCAGCCAACCCACAGTCGGGGCTCTGCTCGGGGCAGGGCAGAGGGGTGTGCGTGTACACATGTATGTTTGAAGCCACAGCCTCCACTCCCAGCGCGTGGGCTGCCCCCACCTCAGAAATGCCAGGACAGGGTGGAGTGGCCCCCACTTCCTGCCCCTCACTACAGGCTCACTCCGTGGGCCTGTTACCTGCCTGACCGAGGGAGCCCACCCCGACCCGGACGGGGAGCCCACCCCTGCCTGGACGCCCCGCTGGCACGCCCTCTCTGGCTGCGACACCAAGGCATGCTTGTTTCCTCACACAGGAGAGCCCAGTGCACACAGCTGCGCTCACACACGTGGCCATGGAGGCACTCACCCACGGAGGCACTCACCCACACGCACAGGCGCGTGTGCACACACTCACACACACACACACACACACCCACACACAGACACAGACACACCACACACACACACACAGACACATACACCCCCACACACACACACCGCACACACACACACAGAGACAAACACATACACACACCCCCACACACACACCGCACACACACACCCCATACACACACACACACACCCACCACACACACACACACACACACACACCACACACTGTGGCAGACTCGGTGTGCCCCCACCCGGCCCCAGCCCTAGCCCACGTTCCTCCCTGTGACGGGCAGGCGGCTGGGCTCCACTCTCCCGGTTGAGATGGGGTGCAGGCGGGACTCCAGGAGGGGCGTGAGCACCTGCAGGGCGTGGGCAGAGTGCCCGCCCCCCAGGTAGAGAGGCCGGGCTGAGTGGGCACGCTGCGCCCAGTCTCGGCCTGGCTCCTCTGCCGTCTGGCCCCCTCCCCGTTCGGCCCTGTCCTCCTGCACCCCCCACCCCCTCCCTGTCTCTGCTGGCCAGGCTGAGGGGAGGCATCATCTCTGCCCCGAGGGTGCATTCCTGGGACTGCCTCCCTGAGGCCCCACGTGATGTTTAGGGAGGACGTTTCTGCTTCTGGGGGCTTCACAGGCGCCATAGTGGCAAAAGAATCTACCTGCGAATGCAGGAGGCACAAGAGACATGATTGGATCCCTGGGTCGGGAAGGTCTCCTGGAAAAAGAAATAGCACCCAGTCCAGTATTCTTGCCTGGAGGATCCCGAGGACAGAGGAGCCTGGCGGGCTGCAGTCCGAGGGGTCTCGGAGAGTTGGACACGACTGAGCGTCTGAGCATTTCTGAGCATTTCTATTTCTGCAGACAGAACAAAACAAAACCAGTCACGTCACCGGGACTTGGGCAGGGGCTGCGGTGACTGCAGACCCACTCTGTGACGGCAGGGCGCCCTCCGGTCCGAGCGGGGCGTGGGCCTCCCTGTCTGTCTGCACTGATTCCCGCCGCAGTCCATGGTTTCCACGGTGCGGCCTCCTCTCTTCCCTGGGTCAGGCAATTTCTAAGTATTTTATTATTTTTCATGCCGCTGAAAATGGAACTGATTTCCGCCCCCAGCCACCCACAGCACATCCCTGGGAACTTGGCAGGAGTGCAAATGCTTCGGACTCACAGTGTAGGAAAAAAAAAGAGAGAGAGACAGAATGGAACTGACTTCCTAATTGCCTTCTCAGTTTCTCTGCTGTTAGTGAGTACACACGCAGTTGATTTCCTTGTTCGCTTTGTATCCTGCCACTCAGCTGGAATCCTCAGGATTTCCTACATATCAGATCACAGCATCTGCCAACGGAGGTCATTTTACTTCTTCCGTTCCCCTGGGTCCCTCTTGTATCGGTGTGACCCTGCAGAGAAAACGTGGTGGTGTTTAGTCGCTCAGGCGTGTCCGACTCTCTCAACCCCATGGGCTGCAGCCCGCCAGGCTCCTCTGTCCATGGAATTCCCCAGGCCAGAATACTGGAGTGAGTAGCCATTCCCTTCTCCAGGGGATCTTCCCGGCCCATGGCTTGAACCCATGTCTCCTGCACAGCAGGCAGATTCTTTACCAATGAGCCACCTGGGAAGCTCAGGAAACTTGTATCCTAACTTCATTCTGAAATAGGCCCCAGCTCCACTGTGAACTTCCCATTACTGCTGGCAGCTCCGTGTCACCCCCTTGCAGGGACCCAGCACTGGGCTGGGCAGCCCCAAGGTCCTTTGTACAAGCGTGAGTGCTACGGCCACGTGTCCACGTGTCAGGTCTCACCTTCAGGTGCCACAGTGGGGTCTGGGGTCCCAGGTTGAGCCCCAAACCCCGACCGATGTCAGGGAGACAGTGGACAGGCTTCCGTCCCCCGCTGCAGCCGCGGGCTGCCACTTCTGCCTGCATGCCGCGCTCTCGCCCGCTCCCTGCTCCTCCCTGCCCCTTGGAGCCAAGAGTCGCCTGCCAACCTGGTCAGAGAGCTGAGCCTGCTTTGAGGCACCACCGTGTCTGTGTCTGTGCTTCCAGCTCCAGGTGTCTGTGTGGGAAGACTTCCGAGCATCGCTTCATTCAGGTTTTCATTTCCTCTAGCCCATTCCGGTTTTCTAATAGTTTGTTCATTTCATTTATGTTTTCAGAAATAACACACGGCAGTCTGCAGTGCCTTCTTATTGTCTGCCTTTTGAAATGGGTGTTTTATACTTTAAAAAATCTTCATGTACCTGCAGTAAAATTCACTTTGCAGCGTTCAGCTCTGTAGGTTTCCTTTTAAATGAGCATATTTATTGACCGGTGGCTGTGCCGGGTTTTGCTGCCGCATACAGGCTCTCTCAGTTGTGCTGTGGGGGCTTCTCACTGCGGGGCCTTCTCCCGCGGTGGCCCATGGGCTCTAGGGCGTGTGGGCTCAGTAGTTGTGGCTCACGGGCTTATCTGGCCTGTGGCAGGTGGGATCTCCCCGGACCAGGGACCGAACCCACGTTTCCTGCATTGGCAGGCGAATTCTTAGCCACTGGACCACCAGGGAAGCCTCAGTTCTGCAGGTTTTGACAAATGCACCCGGCTGTGTACCCACCAGAGTCGTGCGGGGGGAAGCTCCATCATCCCCACGCTGCCCTCTGCGGCCCCTGAGAGGTAATCCTTCCCCGACCCCAACCCCTAGCAACCACTCATCTGTCATCGCCCTCTCTTATTTTGCCTCTTCCAGAACATTACGTGAACGGACCTGTACAGCCTTTGGGGTCTGGAGTCTTTCGACAGACAAGGCACTGGAGGCTCATGCCCACTGGGCACATGGACAGCCCCTTCCCCTGGTGGCATCTTGTGGACAGATGGCAGGGGCCACCGCCGCACCAGCCGGATGACACCTGTTTTGTTTCCAGTTTGGGGCGACCGTAAATAAAGCTCTTGTAAAGATTCATGCACAGGCGTCTGCAGCAACATGAGCTTTCACTTCTCCTGAGTAAATATTAGGAGTGGAAGCCCTGGGTCACCAGTCGCTGAGACATGATCCCACCCTTCCACCAGGCTACACTGCTGTGCCTTCTCACCGGTGACACGTCGGGAGTTTTCATTCACAGTTTTGTTCGCAAATGTCTCACACGGTTTCTTGTGTGGTGTTGCTCTTTTATTCTTGTTACTGGTTTCTGCTGTTCTCTCAGAGGTGGTATCGCGCTGTGGGTTAATTTGCATTTGCCCAGTGACACAGGGAGGAAGCATCTTTTCAGGTGCTCATTTGCCTTTAGCAGGACACCTTCCTCAGGCCTACGTTCAGATCTTCTGTTGTTGTTCATTCGCTCAGTTTTGTCCGACTCTTTGCAACCCCATGGACCACAGCACGCCAGGATTCCCTGTCCTTCACTGTCTCCCGGAGTTTGCACAAATCATGTCCATCGAGTCGGTGATGCCATCCAACCATCTCATCCTCTGTCGTCCCCTTCTCCTCCTGCCTTCAGTCTTTCCCAGCATCAGGGTCTTTTCCAATGAGTCAGTTCTTTGCATCAGGCAGCCAAAGTATTGGAGTTTCAGCTTCAGTCCTTCCAATGAATATTCAGGGTTGATTTCCTTCAGGATTGACTGGTTTGAGCTCCTTGCTGTCCAAGGGACTCTCAAGAGTCTTCTCCAGCCCACAGTCCAAAAGCATCAATTCTTTGCTGCACAGCCTTCTTTATGGTCCAGCTCTCACATCCGTACATGACGACCGGAAAGACCAGAGCTTGAACTATATGGACCTTTGTCTTCGGCCCATTTTCAGATCAGGTTGTTTGTTCCTTTACTGTTGAATTCTGGACATTCTTTACTTATTCTGAAAACAAATCCTTTATCTGATACACCTTTCGCAACCATTTCCTGTTAGTCCGCGGCTTCTCGGTTCCTTTTAAGTCTGACATTGCGTCTTCTTTTCGATTTACGTTGTTATTTTTGTGTTCTTTCCTTTTTTAAAAGCACTGATCATTTACTTGGCGGTGCCAGGTCTTAGCTGTGGCACGTTGGTCTCTGGTTGGCGCGCGAGCTCTTGGTTGGGACACGCGGGATCTCGGTCCCTGACCAGGGATGGAACCTGGGCCGCCTGCCTTGGGACCGTGGAGTCTTAGCCACTGGGCCACCAGGGAACCCTTCTTTCCTTTTTCTCGCAAGTTGGTCTGTTTCGTTGGTTGAGTCTCTTCAAAGAACGAACTCTGTCTTCGCAGACCTACTCCTTCGCCTTCGCTTCCTGCTTCATCCTTTCCCAAGCTTGGTTTTATCTCTATTTTCAAGCTTTCTCCAGGGTTATTCTGTCTCCCCATCAATGCCTTCTTTTTTCCCCCCAACATTTTCATTTGATTCGCAAAACTCAGGGAGAACCTGCATTCCGTGTGGTCCCTCTCAGGCATGGTGTCTGATTTTGACCAGTGCTCCAGCTCATCGGCTACTGGTGCGACCAAGTACTAACTATTCCCTCCAGCCTCTCTGCAGCCCTGATACACCCCGTCCCCTGAGAGACGGGGATGCCGCTGACAATCCCGGGGCTCCCCTCTTTCCCACCCGTGTATCTGGAAGCACCGCTGTTGCTGCCCAGCCCCCCACAAGTCTGGATACACAGTGTTTTTATTATCATTCAGCTCTGGGTATTTAAAAACTTCTATTATGATCTCTTCTTTAGCTCATGATGTTTTAAAAACTTTTGTTGATTAATTATCTCTTTTCAATTGCACTAGGTCTCCATTGCTGTGCGCAGGCTTTCTCCTTCCACTGCGGCGAGCAGGGGCTTCTCCCGTTGCCAAGCACGGGCCCTAGGCAGGTGGGCGTCAGGGTTGCAGCGCGTGGCCTCTGCAGTTGCGGCCCACGGGCTTCGTTGCCCCATGGCACGTGGGATCTTCCCGCTCCAGGGATCTAACCCGTGTCCCCTGCATTGGCAGGAGGATTTTTAACCCCTGGACCACCAGGGGAGTCCTAGCCCGTGAGTTTTCAGCAGTGTGTGTACGTGTGTGTTACAGGGCTTATCCACAAACATTTCCCCAACATTGTATTCTATTTTCAAACACACAGCACAGTTGAAAGAATTGTACGGTGACACCTCACACACTCCTCCCCTACGTTCTACAATGAACAACGCGCTGCACTTGCTCTTTCGTGCATCTCTCCATCATCCACCCATCTCTCCACGCCCTTCCATCCACCCATCCACCCCCCTATTCCCCGCTTCCTGCATCCACGCATCCATCCGGCCTGCTCTCTATCCATCCACGAGGCCCCTCCCTTTTCCCTACAAGTCCTGCTTTCTCACCTGGAGGCCTGCCTACAACCAAGGCAGCTGCTCTCAGCTGCTTTCAGCCTGTGTCCTGGTAAATGGGAAACCAAGGACAGAGGCCCAGTGGCTGGCGCCTTGGGGCAGCTGCCCGCCCACCACTCAGCCAAGGGCCCGCTGTGTGCTCAGGAGAGGCTGTCTCAGACACTCCAGGGGCTTGGAAGGTGCCTCCCAGGAGCTAGGCAAGGGCTAAACCTTTCTCTGGATTGTGCAGCAGGTGGACACCCCGGCCCGCTGGATGAATCGTTCTCTGCCCAGGCCCAGAAGAGGGTTCTCTGAGGGTGACACAGAAGCCAATCCTCAGGGTGAGTGCTTGGAAGGGCTCAGGAAAGGCTGCACCCTTGATGGCTGGGGCACCAGGTTGGGGGTGGGGGTAGGCAGGGGAGGGGCAGGTGGGCAGGCCCTGGGCACCAGAGTGAGTGCTGGCGAGGTGCAGGCAATGCTGTAGCTGGAAGAGGGGTGTCCAGCTGACCTGCTCCTCCCTCCATGGGGTTGGACACTGGGAGGCCAGGGTCTGGGGAGGAGTCCCAGGCTGGAGGCCTGCTGTGAGCACGGTGCCCTCAGGCTGGTGCCTCAGCCGAGCTCTGACTGGGGTGGGGCGCTGCTGTAGGCTGGGCTCCCCCCACCTCCTCCATCCCATTCTTCACAGGCCCTGCGGACAGGCAGGCCCTCCCAGGTGTCCAGCCCCAGGCCCAGCCCCACAGGGCCCCCGGGCTTAGGACAGGGGCTTCTGTCCCGAGGAGCCTCTCCTGGCTCAGCCACGCCCTGAGCGGAGCGGGGAGCCACCCCGCCTCCAGTGGGCCTGCCTTCAGCCCTCTCCCCCAGGACACTCCAGCGGCCCAGCCTCTCGAAGGCCCGTGTCTCCTCCGGGCAAGGCCGGCCAGCAGCAGGGAATTCTCTTCCCGCCCCCACCCCCTATTTTCACAGAGGAAGTGAAGGAGGAACCTGGGCCGTGTTCAAGGTCACCTCCTAGGGACACAGCTGGGCTCCACAAGTTTCATGCACCTAATGCCCCAAAAACCCGCCTTCCTGCCCCCCTATTGCACGCAAACTTCAAGATGAGGCGAGGGCTCGGGGGCCTGGGTCCCCGTCTGCGATTCCGGTGGGCGCTCCGGAACGGGACGGCCGGGCCTAGGGAAGCAGGTCGGCGGGGCTCCGCCGGCCGCCCCGCGCCGCCTGCTGGCTGACGTCGGCCCTGCGTCCGCGGGCCTCGCTCGGGGCTCCCCCGATCGCGGGCGCCTCGCGGCCCAGAGCGCCTGCCCCGAGGGGCCGGTGAGGGCAGAGGGAGGCGGAGGCGCGGCCCAAGACCGCCGGCTGGCTTGCCCCGTACCGCTTCGTGCGTCTGCGTTACCACGAGCAACCCGGGGACCCCTCAGCACGCCGGGCGCTGGGACACAAATCCCGAGCCCCCTCCCCTGGGTGCGCGGGACCCACCGCTTCCCCCGCGGAGAAACGGGCGAGCAGCGCCCAAGGGCACGCGGAGGGGCCGGGCGCCGCGGGCGGGTCCCGAGACGCCCGGCTCCCCCCGCCCTCCCCTCACCCGGTCTAGACCCCGAGCCCGGCGAGGGGCTGCGGCAGGGCCCGGGCCGGAGCTCCCTCGCCGCCTCCACCCACTCCCGCCGCCTAGAGCCGCCCCTGCCCCTCCGACCCCGGCGCGCTCCGGTCGGGGCCGGCGCGCACCCACCCTCGCCCCGCAGCCCTGAGCGCGCCGGGGCCTGTCGAGGCCGCTGGCAGAGCAGCGCCGGGGCGGGCCTGGAGCAGAGAGACTTCGGTGTGTGCGACCCAGAGGGGGCTCCAGGCAGCCCCAGAGCGAGCCGGGGCGGGCAGGGTGGGTGTCCTGGGTCCCCGCACCCCGGGCTCGCATGCAGCGTCCCATCCCGGGCACTGGCGGCGCTCGCCGTGGCGGCTATTTGCGCGATACTGTGCGAGGCAGGCGCTGCTCTGCTTCCAATTTTCCAGATGCGAAAATCAAAGCCCAACTGGGATTCGCGCCCAAGATCCAGACGCCGCCCCCAGCTCACGTAGAGGTCTGTACAGAAACAGCTGGACGGGGGCGTCCCTTCCCCAGTCCGAGTCCTCTTGTGCCGGCCCTCCCGGCTCCTTCCCCAGGGGAGCTGCGACCCCTGGGGCGCAGAAACTAGGAGGGAGTAGAGGGAGACCGGCTCCTGCCAGGGCCGCTCTGGGGGTGCGGGGTGGACCCCGCCCGCCCCCTTGGGAATCAGCTCTCCGCGCCAAACCGCCGAGGGGGCCGAGGGGGCCGCAGGGGCGGCGAAGTCGAGCGCGCTGACACACGCGCCTGGAATTCCCGGGGAGCCGGCGCCCTCGGCGACCCCTCCGCTCTGGGCCGGCCCCAGCCCGCGGGGGCGAGAAGAGGCCGGCTCCCCGACGGGGCTGGGCGCGGCCGACCCCCTCCTCCTCACGGAGCCGCCCCGCCGGGTTCCTCCACGTGCTGCGGCCCGGCCGCCCTGAGGGTCCGGGCACCCCCTACCACGGGTCTGAGTCCCAGCTGCCTCGATTTGCCCCTCTGCCTGGCGTGTTTCTTCCATCGCAGGAGGGTTGGTCAAGGTCCTCTGCATCCGTGTGTGGTGAACCCCTGGTAGTGGGGAGGGGCTTGTTACAAGTACCCTGGAGGAGACACAGGGATCCAGTCACGAGCCCCCTCCCCATTGCTTTGGGTCCGCTCACACGTGCGTGAGTGGGGCTGGTCACCAAGTGTGTGTGGTCTGTGCTCCTTGCTGTGTGAGGGTGTGGGCCTGTGGGTGGGCGCTGGTGTGACTACTCACTAGGTCTGCACCTGTGTCCATGTGCCCACAGCACGCGCGCGCACACACACACATACACACACACACACACACACACACACACACACGCTGACCACTTGCATGGGGAGCTGTGCAAATGCACAGGGTGGCAGCCCCTGGGGATGCTGGGCTCCAGGTTTGCACAGCCCCCCTTCTCGCCCTGGTCAGCCCTCACTGAGGAGTGCTTTGCCACCTGGGGGTCCCAGCGTGTGTGGTGGGCCCAGCTCCTGGGTAGGGCAGGCTTGTGCCCGGGGCACAGACATCCAGCCCAGCTCAACCTCCAGGCTCAGGTGACAACAGAGCCCAGGAGGGGAGCCAGTCACAGGGAGCCCTGTCTCCTGATGCCCTGGCCACAGGCACCAAGGCCGGTGGAGAGGGGTGCTTACCGAAGGCCAGGACTGACTGGGCCCAGAGAGGAGGGGTCCTCTGGACAGATCAGAAGTCCTAGGACACATGGGGCCCGAGGTGGCTTCCCAGGCCTGTGTCTGCCCTGCCCCGCACCCCACCGCCCCCCAGGGCTGGCAGTGGAAGGAGCAGGGGCCACAGGCTACAAGCCAAAACGTGTTCCTGCGCCCTGTGCCCAGAGGCCAGGTGAGTGCCCCGGAGCCTGAGCCCAGCCTTCTACCCAGAGGCCAGTGGGCTCCCACAGACCACCCGGGCCCCTCTTGTGCCTGTAACCCTTGCCCCTCACGGCTTTTCTCTATGCTCCCCAACCAGGGCGGGGCCCAGAGCATGACCCTGAGTTCCGTCCACCCCAGCCCCATCCCTCCTGCCCCGGCCATCACCACCTGCCAGCTCTGACGGGGGAGGTGGCACGGTGCCCATGACCAGACCCCAGGCCAGAGCGCGGGGCACGCAGGGAGCCAGGGAGGATGAGGGCCCCACATCCGCTCACTCACCCGAGTCCCGAGCCACAAGCCCCTCTCAAGCCTGCACGCTGGTGGCTTCCCGGGGACAAGTTAGGGTCAGGACGGGCCTCTGAGGACGGAGGAGCAGAGGGGACCGCGCTGGGGTCTGAAAGGGGGTGGGCGCCCCAGTCTCCTGGAGCCCTCGGGTGCCTGGCCAGCTCCTCTCCCAGCCCAGACCTGCCAAGGCCTCAGGCCGAACACACCCCACGACTGAGCACCCCCTCAGAGTTGGGCTGCTGTCCCCTCACGTGTGAACCCGGCCCCAGGCCCTGCCGCCCCTGCGGTCAGCTTCCAGGGGACACTGTCCCGCAGCCACAATGGCCTCCAGCTACCCGCAGGATCCATCCAAGCTCCTGACGGGGCAGCATTCGCAGCCTCCCCTGCATGGACCCCTATGGACACTCCAACCCAGCAGCCTCTGCCCTGTGCCCCCCAGGGCCTGCCCTCTGCCCCCTACCCTCCTCAGGGCCTTTCTCACCCGTGTGCCCATCACTCAAGGGCAGAGGACAGGTGGCCTCGTGCCACCAGTGGCCACCAGGGGGCCCCTTGTTATGGCTGTGGGGTCCCGGTGCGTCAGAGCCTTTTATCTGGGTGCTGGGAGTGGGGAGTAGGGGCAGATGACACTGACTGTTGGCTGGCGCCTCCCTGACTTCGCGAGGGCTCTGCCATGTGGTTACTGTGAGCCCACTCCCCAGGTGAGGAAACTGAGGCCAGAGACAGGGATGCCACCCACCCGGGCTCTCAGGAAAGTAAGGTTCAGGTCTCCAAGGGTTCTCCAAGTCCACCGTGAATCTGCTGTGCTGCTTCCACCTTGCTGTGTGACTTTGGAAAAGTCCCTGACCTCTCTGGGCCTCAGTTTCTCCATCTGGAAAGTGGGGGTGGGAAGGCCAACTACTGGACAGAGCACCGGCCCAGCCTCCAGCCCACGCCCGGCTGGACTCTGCCCCCTCCTCGGAGCAGGGCTCCATCCCCACACCCCAGGACAGGCACGTCTGGAAGCCGCCACACCTGCAGCCCAATGGCCCTGCACCCAGGGGATCTGCGCCAGCCATCAGGGAACAGACCCTCCTGGGGAACTTCTGGGGCTGCCACCAGGACGAGCGTGCCCGCCTTCCTGCCAGCGAGCAAGTTGCCACAGGCTGGGTGCGGACGTGTGTGAGCACATCCAAGCGGGCCAGGACCCTGTCGCTCAGCATGACCCCTACGGGCCAGCCCACCGCTGCCCTCTCCCTTCCAAGGCCCCTGCTGGCCCAGGCAGGGCAGGGCCTGCCCACGCAGAGCGCCCGGGGGGTCAGGGCTGCACCTCCCCACGGTCGTGAGGGTGACCCGGTCTCAAGCAGAAGACATCCAGGCCCCACCACCCCCTCCTCCCACCATGGACCCCACTTTGGCCCCATTGAGGCCCTAGAGGGCAGACAGAGGGGTACCGACCTCTTTGCCAGGCTGGCAAAGAGGGCCACCAGCCCGGGTGCTGGCAGCACGAGGTTCCCACACTCCCCGGTGCCAGCCTTGGCGCCCCAGCCCTGCCCCACCCTTGCCTAGTGGCGACCAGGGCACCCGGAATGTGGCTGCGGATTCCGTCCCCCGGGGCCACGGATTCCTGTCTCAGTGGGCGAGGGCGGAGGACGGCTTTCCGCCCTTTGGTCCCTGCCAACTCCAGGGAGCTGGGCGCGCCCAGGCCTTGCCAGCCAGGCCACAGGGGAGGCTGGGAGGGGGGCAGGGCGGAATCTCACTCCCCAGCTCCCCCAGGCTCTGAACCCCAGCTCCCAGGGCCTAGCCCTGCTCCCCGCATAACCCCAGGGAGCTCCTGCCAGCCAGGCAGTGGCCCCAATCTCTCCCCTGGGGGCCTGGGTCTGCTCCCCACCTTCAGCCTGTGAATATCCAACACCAGCCCGGCCCTTCCCCTGCCCCAGGCTGGGGGCCCAGAGGCCTGCTCCCCCTCCAGCTGGACCTTCCAGCCTCACTTCATCCCCCCATCACCCCCACCACAGCTAATTCACCCAGAGACCCCAGGACGTCCTGGCCTCAACCCTGATCCCAAGGAGAGAGGGGAGTGGGAGCGGGTGGGTGCTCGCTCCGCCTCCTCGGCCGCTCTCCGTGGGCTTCCCCACCCGCGGGTGTCAATTACAGTAATCAGCGCCCGCCGGCTGGGAGGCCCGCCCGCGGAGGCCAGCGGGCGGCTTGGGCTGTGGGGTGTGCTCCTTCCGCCTCAGCCACGTGCCCCAGCGCCGGAGAAGGGGATGGAGGAGGGCTTCTGGGGAGGGGAGGCCGGCCTTGGAGCCACGCCCTGGCTCCCAGGAAACTGTGGGCGCAGTCCGGTCCTGCCCATCTGCTCAGTGCCCACCCACCCACCGGGTCAGGCCTCGCCCCTGACCCCTGCCCGGCCGCGGGACTACCAGGGACTGGAGAGTCCTTGGGGATACGGAGAGGAGCGGGGCTTCAGGGTCAGCCCTCAGGCTGAGCAGGAGGCGACCTGCTACCTGACCAGAACGGCCAGGGACTCTTCCTGGAGGAGGGGGCAGGCACGGGCCCGTAGGTGCAGGAACGCATTCTTGAGCCAACCCCCACCCGAGATGGAAAGATGGGTGGCGGCGCGGCTCACGGAGAGCCCGCGGCCTTCCACGCAGCCGCATCCCGCACCCCGCACGGCGGCCGGGCAGCCCACCGTCGCGCACGTGGCCCGCGCGGGAGGGCGGCGGGCGAATCTCCGGATAGGCCCGGGTCTCCGCTTACACCTGCCGGGGCTCAGGGCCCCACGGCGCCCGGCCCGACGGTCCGTGCTGCAGGGGCGGCGCGGGGTGCCTTTGTGCGGCGTCCCCAGCAGGTCGCGCTCCAGCGCTCGCCCTCGGCCAGCGCCCCGGCCCCGCGCGCATTCCTGGCAAGGACGGGCGCCCCAGCGGGAGGTCTGAGGGCACCCCCCCCCCCGCCCCGCCCTCCCTGGAAGAGGTGAATTCCCCCTCCGGCAGCCGTGACCCGCGGCCGTGGCCACCTCTGGCCCAGGCCCCGCGCACGTAGGGGGTGGGACCTCCTGGTCCCAGGAGATGGCGGGCTGGGGCGATGGGGCCAGGTGGCCGCCGGCAGGGCGGGCGCTGCTGAGCCCCTGCCTGTCCCAGCGCCTCGCAACTCGCAGGGGCGGCCTGGGTGGTGGCGCAGGGCCGGGGAGGCGTGATGCGGGGTGTCCACCCCTCCGGCCCGATCCGCACCTCCATTCATTCACTTCACACACTGGGCGGAAACACCTACCACGAGGGACCAGGGAGGGGACGGGATCTCTGGGAGGTGCGCAGGAGCTGCCAGGGGCCAATGCGGAGGTGTGCGACAGAGCCCCTGGGCCCTGGGGTAAGCGGGGCCCAGGGATGGCTGAGCCTTGGGGACCAGCTGGAGGCTCACTGGGCTGCAAGCCTGCCTCCCGCAGGCGCCCGGGTCTCTCCCTGCTCCCATGTGCTCAGCCCACCTGCCCTGACTCCCCCCACCCAGGCTGGACACGGAACACATCCAGGGGGTCCAGAGGGAGGGGGTGACAGAGGAGGAGCTAAGAGAGCCTGAGCTGGTGGTGAGCTGGGAGAGGAGAGAGGGGCCCGGAGTGCCCACAGGGCAGGGGAGTCCAGGGGAGTCCTGAGAAGTGCAGGCGAAGGCCCCACGGAAGTGAAGGTGCACCCATGAGAAAGACCTACCGCTGTCCACCGGGCAGAGGGGTGAACGCCAGCAGTTGCGGTGGGTGGGGCGCGCTGGAGCTGGGGAGCGACGAGATCAGATGCAAACTATGGAAAGATCACGCCAGCAGATACCTTGAAAGCTCAATGCACAGAGTTGTAGAATAATCCATCTTGGGCTGGGCCAACATTTATGTAATAAGCCCCCTAATGTTGGAAATTAATTAAGTGGTTTCCAGATTTCTGGCAGAGATGGTTCTGTGTGCAGCGTCACTGTCCATCCGTCACTGCTGCATTTGCATCTTGAAGACAAGCTTCTAGAAGTAAGGGCTCCTGCTGCTTGTGCCGCTGCCCAGCCCCTGGCAGTGCCCGCAGGGCTTCCGCCGCGACCCCCGACCTCCCCCCACCCCCCCTTGCCCAGGGACCTGACAGCCCCTCCTGGGCGGCCCTCAGGAGCACCCCCGCGCAGATGACCCCGCCCTCAGCCCCCAGCCCAGACTCCTTCTGAGCAGGGGTGTCTGCTGGCCTCGGGGCCCTCCCTGACCCCCACACCTCCTTCAGAGACACCCCTCCCCTGGCTGCTCTGGCTGGAACATGGGGAGAGGCATCCCTTCCTGTCCCTCCCACCTCAGTCCAGGCTCCTAAGCCTCCGTCCACTCCAGCGCCCTCGGGCAGTCCGCCCTCACCTGCCCCCGTCCTGCCCCGGCTCAGGTCCCAGCTGCTCTCTCAAGCACACATCTGGGGAGCCCATCCCTGCTGTACAGTCTGCTGTGGCTCACAGCAACAAACCCACGCCCCAGGTCAGCCCCTGCCCAGCTGTTTGCCTACGCTCGCATCCCCCATGCTGAGGGATGCGGGGGCTCACCACTCAGGGGTAGGATGTGAAGATGTCGGGGTCCAATCGTAGAAGCTCAGAGAGGCAAGCCCTCAAATGTGGCCGTTTCTGCTGTCCTGCTGCTGTTCCTTCCCACCAGGCTCACACGGCCTGGCAAGCTCTGCCCACAGCCCCCCACCTCTTCCCTGCCCCCAGTCCTAGCCTCTCTGGCCTTGCCAGGGCCCCACACCTCTTCATATCTCACCCCTGAGCCCCATTCAGGCCTCTGTTCCCAACTGTGGCAGAGAAAACCCTCACTAAAGGGTCTGCAGAGTGAGACCCCCAGCCAAGGCCAGCGCCCCTGGCTGGACTCACATCCCAGAGAGTTCGGGTGACTGGCTCGGGGTCACACAGCCAGCTCAGGGTCCACGTGGCTGAGCAGTGGGGACATCCCCTGGCCCGCCCCCTCCAACACTCCCTGGAAGCTCCAGGCTCGGGGAGGAGCTGACTCCAGATCTCATCAGGGTCCAGGCCCAGGCCCCATCCCCAACACACATGCGTGCACACACGCAAGCATGAAGCAGCTCAGCTGCGCCAGACGGCGGACGGGCATGCACCGGCACGCCCTGGCATTCCTGGCTGACGGTCTGGGAAGAGCCAGGCAGGCCCGGTCACCACCCCGATGTCTCTCTCAGGAGCTCAGGCCATGGAGGGCCGAGCAGAGAACGCGAACACGGCCCACTGACCTGTGACCAACTGCAGGGGGCGGAAGGCCAGGGCGTCCTGTCCCAGGAGCTGCAGAGCCCAGCATGGCGGGGGGCGGGGGGGTGGTTGGGCATGATGCCTTCAGAGTGGAGACCCACCCTACTGCTCAGAGCCTCCTGCGGGTCTCCAAACCCACAGAAATTTGGGCACCAGAACCGGCAGCCTGGGTGTATCGACGTGGCCCCACAAGCAGGCAGGAAGGTGTCAGCGGTTCCGGCTCTCTGTTGAGGCTGGGAAGTGATTCCAGGGTTTCCCCCACCCCCACCCCAATAAAGAACTTGCGGATTCCAAGATTAATTCCTGAACATTTGTTCTTTTTTTAAAATAACATCTGTCCGGTCATCTATGTACTTTTTAGTGATTTAAAGGAACACTGTTAACTTTTGTTTGGGGCAGCTCTGTTAAACTCTAATTAGTTCTGATAGTTAATCCTTGGTTATTTTGGCATTTCAGTGAATGTTAACATGTTATTTGAAAAGACATTATGATATTGAGTTGGCCGAAAAGTTTGTTTGAATTTTTCTGAAGATGTTATGGAAAAACCTGAACCAACTTTTTGGCCAAACCAATACATCTGTCTTCATCTATTAATAATTCCTAAACTAATGATTTCTTTTTCTTGTCTTATGCACTGGCCAGGGCTTCCAGAATAATACTGAACAGAAGCTGTGAGAATGAACATTTTTATATTATTCCCAGCCCAAAGGGAATGCATGCAAATTGTCTCCGTTAAACTTGCCACAGATTTCAGGGAAATAGTCATTATTTGTTGGGAAAAGTCGCTTTAGCTTCTGTTTCCTAAGTTTCTTTTCTTTTTTTTTTTTTCTGTAAATCATGTCAATTTTTATCAAACTGTCAAATGCTTTACTCTGCATCAATGTAATGATTATCGTTCTTTTCTTCTTTAACCTGGCAAATTGCTGTGTTAAAATCTCTGATTGGAACTATGCTTCTATTACTGAGAGAAACCTTATGTGAATGCAACTTGTGATTGGATTTTAGTTAGCTAACACTTTAAGATTTAAAAAATTCATGATCATAGATAAAACTGGTTTAGAATTTACTTATCTTGTGCTTTTTAAAAAAATCCCTATATTGTTATTTAGTCAGTCAAGTCCGACTCTTTGTGACCCGCCGGGCTCCTCTGTCCATGGGAGTCTCCAGGCAAGAATACTGGGGCGGGTTGCCGTTTCCTTCTCCAGGAGATCTTCTCGACCCAGGGATCGAATCCACGTCTCATGCATGGCAGGCAGATTCTTTACCACTGAGCAACCAGGGAAGCCCCAGTCTCTGTACTAGCTTCATAAACTGGGGTGGGCAGCTTTTCCTCCATTTCTCTTTTTCTGGAACGACTTACACATCGCATGGGTTATCTGTTCTCTGAAGCTCTGTTAGATCTGTTTGTGGTAACAGCTGGGTTAGGAGCTTTGGGAAGTCTGTGTGCGTGTGTGTGTGTTTGGGCAGTGTGTGTGTGTATACTGGGAGAGAGGTTTGGTTACTATTTTAATTTTTTAAACAATTGTTAATCTCCTGTGGTTTTCTCTTCCTCCTTGTTTGAGTTTCAGTATTTTCAATTCTCTATGCATCTGTGCATTTTACCTAGATTTTCAAACTTTTTGAAAGTGAAAGTCGTTCAGTCATGTCCAGCTCTTTGTGACCCCGTGGAGTCCATGGAATTCTCCGGGCCAGAATACTGGAGTGGGTAGCCTTTCTCTTCTCCAGGGGATCTTCCCAACCCAGGGATCGAACCCAGGTCTCCTGCATTGCAGGCAGATTCTTTACCAGCTGAGCCACCAGGAAAGATCCAAACTTCTTGGTGTATACTTTTAAAAAAATCGTCTCCTACGTTTAGAATATGGCAAGAGTTTTTACCCCCTTTGTCTTATATCTTTTTATACCTCTCCTCCCCCTCTTTAATCACTCTTGAAATAAACTATTTAGAGAGTCAACTTGGGGACTTCCCTGCTGATCCAGGGACTAGGACTCTGCGCTCCCAACACAGGAGCCTGGGCTCTGTCCCTGGTGAGGGAACTGGGTCCTACGTGACCTGACTAGGAGTTTGCATGTTGCAGCTGAAGATTCCGCAAGCCGTAGCAAAGATCGAGGATCCTGCGTGTAACGAGCAAGAACTGATGCAGCCAAATAAATGTAGAAAGAAACATTTGGGTTCTTCTTTTTTTTGAAGAAAGAAATTTGGTTACGTTTATTATAAAGTTATTACGTGCCTATCCTAATTTTAGCCAAGGAGAATAAGCTCAAAGAAGAGCTCCCTTGTCATCTTAGATCTTCCATCAAGAAACAGCCATTGTTATTAGGGAAATACCAGAACATTTGTTTTTTAAATAGAGAGACAACTTTGATTTTGTCGTCATTTCTACTTTTTGTTGTTGTTCTCTCTTGCTTTATGTTTTTACTATTTCTTTCCTTCTTTATTTCTTTGGACTTACTCTGTGCTATTTTTAGAGATCCTTGACTTAACTGATTTTTTTTCAGTCTTTCTTATTCTCAGGTAAACATAGTCAAAGGTATACAGTTGTCTCTAATACTGTTTTAAATGTGTCTCACAAATTTTAACATGCAGAGTTTCCATTACTATTAAATTCTAAGTATTTTGTAATTGAATCTTATGAATTTCTCTTTAATAGAAATGTTATTTTAAAACACTTTTAAAAGTTTCTGAATATTGCATTTTTAAAGCTGTACTTTTGTTATTGGTGACTTTTGAAAATTATATTTCATTTATTTATTTTGCAGGTAGTAAATACACAGAGTATTAAATTCACAGAAGAGAATAAAGCCCCTCCCTCTACACGCACACCTTCCAGACATTCTATTTCCTTTCCAGAGTCCACTAGAATTTCCAATTTTTTGTGTGTCCTTTTGAAGACATTCTAAGTATGGCCAGTATGGTAGGTGACGCAGGCCACCCCCCTCTTGGCTTTCATCCTTCCCCTTTCTCTGTTGTCAGGGCCTCACAGTTGGTTAAATACATAATTTCCCTGCCTCCCTTGCAGCCAGGAGCAGCCATGAACTCAGTTCTGACCCACGAGTTACAAGCCATGCCTGCTGAGAGGAAGGCTGAGACAAACACCGGCTTTTCTTTTCTTTTACAAATAGTTTACTTTTTTAAATAAAGACGTGTTAGTTGCAGCATGAGGGAATCTTTTAGTTGAGACACGTGAGATCTTTAGTTGCCTCACACAAACTCTGTTTGCAGCATGTGGGATCTACTTCGCTGATCGGGGACTGAACCCATGCCCCCTGGATCGGGAGCTCAGAGTCTCAGCCACTGGCCCGTCAGAGAAGTCCCAACATTTGCTCTTCCGAGAACGTGGGACCTGTGGGGCCCTCGTTGCCTCTTCCCCGCCTCCTTTCTTCTTGACTTGGGCACCACCGTGTGGGCTGGAGACGAGGCGGCCGTCTTTGACTACGAGCCACCAAGGCTGCTCCAGAGAGCAGGGCGGACAGAGGAGGCCTGCGCTGGGCAGCGAGCCAGGGTGGGGACCACTTCCTCGGGGCCTTGAGAGAGAAAGAAATGCCTGCTTGCTGGCATCACACTGTCAGGATTGATTTTCCTGAGAGCCGAGCCACCCCTAGTGTACAAACCAGACGCACGTCTCCCGGCGGCCAGCGCCACACCCTCAGCACCTTGATCCTTTCACGCAGCCATCAACCTTGGCGATCGTCCTTCCTCTGGGCCTGGAGAGCTGGCGGTGGGACATCGCCTTGCTGCATACACGCCACGGTATGTTGAACCAGCCCCAGTGGCCTTTTGGGATGCTCCCAGTCTTTTTCTATGGCAGGCAGTGCTGTAACGGATAACCCTGCGTGTGCTTCATCTCACATGTGTGAGATGCTTCATCTTCACATAAGTGAGATCAGCTCTGTAGGACAGGTTCCTAGGAGCAGAGAGAGTCCTCTTTATGACCGTGAATCTGCGGATCCTGGGCGAGGCCTGCCCCGCCTGCATCAAGTCTGTGTGTGTCCCTCAGCGGGATTTTTGTTTTCTTTTTTGGATCTTACGTGTTTCTCATTAGGTTTACTCCTGGGTATTTCAGCTTCTGGTGCGATGGTCAAAGGGATCTTTTCTTTTTTATCTCTTGCTAACAAGCTGGTTTTTGTATGCTCTGTGCTTAGTCGTTCAGTCTTGCCTGACTCTTTCCGACCCCATGGACTGTAGCCTGCCAGGATCCTCTGTCCATGGGGATTCTCCAGGCAAGAATACTGGAGGGCATTGCCATGCTCTCCTCCAGGGGATCTTCCCCACCCAGGGATCGAACCCAGGTCTCCCGCTTTGGAGGCAGATTCTTTACTGTCTGAGCCACTAGGGAAGCCCTTTTCCGTATAGACGAAGGCTAATGATGACAGCATGTTCTTTCTGTCCCAGACAGTCCTGAAATACTGTTTGTAATAGAATTTAAATTGATCCACTTGGGTTTTTCCAGAGATTTAATCATATCAGCTGCAAAAAAAACTGGCATTACATTACTCCTATTGTCACGACATTTCCTCCTATTGACTATTGAATAAGAATTCCTCCTATTCCTCCTAATAACATTACTATTGTTATGTCTCATTTTTCTCTTCTCCAGTTGCAAAAATATTAAGTTACAGTGATATCAGAAGACATCCTGAGTTTTTACTCTAATAGGTATGATTTTAGTATCTCCCCCATTTGACATGGGGATAGCTTGGGGGCTTGTGTAAATTTATGGCATTTATACAAGAAAATTTGACCAAGAATGCACGTTGAGGGACTTCCCTGGTGGTCCAGCGGTTAAGACTCCGAGCTTCCGACGCAGAAGGCTCAGGTCAGCCCCTGGTCGGGGAACTAAGATCCCACGTGCTGCGTGGCGCAGCCAAAGGAGAAACAAAAAAGAATGCGTGTCAGTTGCAGGCAGGACATTGTAACTAGCTATACTTACCTCCTGCCGTAAATAACCGTAACATCAGGCAAATGTACGAGGCGACTGAGCGACAGGTGACGCAGGACTGAAACGCTCCGGAGCAGGGAGAGAGCCAGGAAACGAGCCCTTGTTTTCCCCTGTTGTACCTCAGGTTTCCCTTCCAGGGTCGCGAGAGCTGAAGCCAAAGCAGAGGTCTTACTGGCCGAGGAGGCAGAGATGAGGGGTTCCTGGGGGGCTGGAGGGGCTGCAGCTGGCAGGGGTCAGCGCCAAGCAGGAGGGAACTGTGTGTCATGAGGGCGCAGAAGCACAGGCCTGACACCCATCCCCACGTGGGGGAGTTTCCCACACCAGCTGCCGGGAGGTCTAACAATTCATCTCAATTCCAACGTTATTGACCTGGGAGTAGCATCAGAGCCACAGGAGAAGGTCTCGGTCCCACAAGACTGCCCCACTTCAGACCCCAGTTCAAGTCCAGGTTGTCCCCTGTGCTTCTGTCCGACTTTGTGTAGGTGGGAGCTTCCCAGGGCCCCCCACCGTGAGCTCGATTAATATGCAAGGACAGCTCACAGAACTCAGAAAACCAGTTTACTTACTAGATCACCAGTTTATTACAAAGGATATTTAAAGATGCAATCAAAAGGCGGATGAAGAAATGCTAGGGCGAGGTCCCATACACAGTAGCTTTTGTCCCAGTGGAGTTTGGGGCCTCACCCAGCAGCAAATGTATGCATCTGGTTCACCAGTCTGGAAGCTTCCCAAACCCTGTCCATTGGGATCTTATGGAGGCTTCATATCACTGGCCATTGGTCACTGATTCAGCCTCTCTCCCCTCCTCAGACTTCAGGTATTGGGACTGACAGTTCCGACCCTCTAATCACATGGTTGGCTCCTCTGGCAACCAGATGCCATCCTTAAGTGGTTTCCAACATCATCCATTAAAATAACAAAAGACACATTTACTGCTGTCATCACAGGAAGTTCCAAAAGCTTCAGGAGCTCTGTGTCAGCAACAGGGACAAACATTAAACGTGCATTTCTTACCACAAGTCATAAAACCACAGCAAACCTGCGTGGGGCTGTCAGATCCCGGCTGGAGCCAGGCTGCATGCGTGCAGGGAGGTCTTCCACAAAGCCCGGCAGAAGTGGCTACTGTGGAGCGGAGACGGAGAAACCAGGCAAGGTGCAGAGCTGTGTGACGCTGCAGTTCCCACCCAGCTCGAGCGGAGAAGCCTCAGTGGGCACCTCGGGTGACGAAGCAAAACCCCAGAAAGGCCATGGTTTAGGAATACAAACCACATTCCAGAATAAAAGCCAAACCTAGGACTAAGAACAAGCCTGAAATAGACCCAGCCTTCCACAGCCTCCCACCAGCCAGACATGACCACACGACCTGCTAGGATTTTAGCAGCATTCCAGAACAAAGCAGCATCTTTTAAAAGAAGACATTGTGTATACTCTTTTTCATCCAACAATCACAATGTCTACATATAAGAAACAATTACTAGATATGAGAGGAAGCTTGAAAGCATGACCCATCCCTAGAACCAGATCCTCAGGTGACCAAATTTTGCAGAGCAGAACATTTACAAAACAGTCATTATAAATATGCCCAAAGATTTAAAGGTGCAAATGAATGCATAAGGAGACAAAAGGAAAATCTAAACTGAGAAATGAAGACTATAAAAACAGCACTGATAAAAAGAAAAACACACACATACAAAAAAAAAAAAAGGACTGAATGCAATTTCTAACCATAAGACAGTATCTGAAATGGAAAAAAAAATCACTGGATATGCTGACCAGCAGAATGGATATCGCTTGGGCAAACTCCAGGAGATGGTGAAGGACAGGGAAGCCTACCATGCCGCAGTCCGTGAGGTCGCAAAGAGTCGGACACGACTGAGCGACTGAACAACGAGAATGGATACTGCAGAAAAGGCTCGATGAGCACAAAGCAAAGCAAAACCGAAGACAGAAGACAATCATACATGTATAGACAGATCAATAAATCATCAGAGACTACGGAAATGATCACGGGGACAATATCAAGAGGTTGAATACATGTGTAATTAGGGTTCTACGTGAGGAGGAAAGACAAATGGGGCAGAAAAAAATTTTTGAAGAAACAACGGCTGAAAATTCCCTAAATTTGGTAGAAAACATAAATGTACAGATGCAAAAAGTTTCGTGTACCCAAACTCGAGAGAACCACATCTAGACACTTCACAGTCAAACACCTGAAAGCCGAAGATACGGAAACGGCGATTTAAACCCCAGTGAGACACCACTTACATGCCCATTTAACTAACATGGAACCACCAACTGCTGGCGAAATTACAGAGCAAACAGCACTCACACATGGCTGCCAAGAGTGTGAAATGGTGCAACTGTGTGAAACAGTTTTGCAGCTCTATACCTACCCCTGCTGCTGGTAAGTCGCTTCAGTCGTGTCTGACTCTGTGCGACCCCATAGACGGCAGCCCACCAGGCTCCGCCGTCCCTGGGATTCTCCAGGCAAGAACACTGGAGTGGGTTGCCATTTCCTTCTCCAATGCATGACAGTGAAAAGTGAAAGTGAAGTCGCTCAGTCGTGTCAGACTCTTCTCGACCCCGTGGACTGCAGCCTACCAGGCTCCTCCATCCATGGGGTTTTCCAGGCAAGAGTACTGGAGTGGGGTGCCATACCTACCCCAGGACCCAGCAATTCCACTCTTATACCTTTCCAAGAGAAAAGAAGACCTCTGACCTCAAGCAACTTGTACAAGAATCATTACCGTGATTCGTTCGCTGCAGCCGAAATCTGGAAAGAATCTATTTGCTGATCAACAGGAGATCTGATAAATTGTGACAGTGTCACACCAGGAAATGCTCCTCGGTGCAAAGGAGAATGAATAACTGATCTATGCTGCAATCTGGATGAATCTCCAATATATTAGATCAAATGGGAAAAAATACCAGACAAAAATGTGTTTGCTTTATCATTCTATTCAAATGAAGAACAAGCAAAATGACAGAAATAAGCACAGCGGGTGCCTGGGAGGTGGGAGTAGTCTTCAAGGGGCAGAGTAACTTTATGGGTGGATGAAAGGCCTGATGTCCCTTTTTCAGAACTCTTTCTTTATTTGACTGTGCCTGGTCTTAGTTGAAGTACCTGTGATCGTCCACTTTTGTTGAGACAAGCAGGATCCCTAGTTGCAGCGTGTGAACTCTTAGCTGCCGCACGCGGGATCTAGTTCCAGGGATGGAACCTAAGCCCCCTGCATGGGAAGCATGGAGTCTTAGCACAGGACCACCAGGGAAATCCCCCAGAGCCTGATCCTCTGATTGTTAGGATTGGTTACAGGATACCTACACCTGTCAAGACTCACTGAACCGTTTGCTTCAGATCTGTGCACTGACTCATCCTTCGTCACTGAAAGGAACCAAGGATTCTTCTGGAAATGGCTGATTCCTGTCAGCTCAGGAGAGTGTGAGATGGGCCTGGGAGGATGGGGAAGCGCTCAAAGCGTGGCGGGGGCGGGGTCTGAGGATGCGATGCAGGGACGTCCTTCCTTGTGGGAACTACAAGGCAAAGAGTGCGGTTGGCGAGTCACTCCTGAGCGCGCAGGAGGGTCGGTGGAGCCTTCGCGGGCGTAACGCTGGGTTTTGTTAGTTTGTTTTTGTGTTAGGGCCCTGCCGCTCGGCAGGTGGGATCGAACCCGCTCCCCTTGCCGTGGACGTGCTGAGTCTTAACCACTGACCTCTAGGGAAGTCCCTCGGGTTTAGGAGTCTTTAAAATATTTTAAAGACCTGTCTACCTGCCTGAATGGAAATTTTACTTCAACAAAAGAAAACCTCTGATAAACCCTATCAAATGCCTCTATGAAATGAACACAATGTCTCTCTTCTGCTTTATTAATATGATGAATTGTATTACACATTTTCTGTTAACAAATCATCCACTAGCAAACCTCACTTGGCCTTAGAGTATGAGCCTTTTCATGTGCTTTCTGATTCTGTACACTAAGATTAATATTTTAACCTCCATATTAATGAGATCAGTCTGTAATTTTACACTATTGTGCTGTATTTTTAGCGTTTTGATGTCCATGTTATTGAAGGAATATTTTTAAATGGGGAAAATTCATCAGTTTCCTACATCCTGGAATACATTATAGTATTGGCTTTAAAAAAAAATATTATTCTTTTTAAAATTTGTATTTCTTTATTTCCTTATGGCTGTGCTGGGTCTTGGCTGTGCTTCGTGGCTTTCCTCTAGCAGTGAGAAAAGAGGCTGCTCTCTCGTTTTGGAGCATGGGCTCCAGAGCACAGGCTCGGTAGTTGCGGCTCACTGGCTTCGTTGCTCCGCGGCACGTGGGATATTCCTGGACCAGCGATTGAACCCATGTCTCCTGCGTTGGCAGGCGGATTCTTCTTCACTTAGGAGATTGTCTTGGCCTGATGACTTTTCCAGGGTTAGCTCTGCATTACTTGCTGTGCTTAGATTTTTAAATCTCTTCAGGGATCTGTTTCAATAAATCTATTATCATTATTAATTATAATATTTCCTTAGAAAAACCATGTTTCAATCAGGTTTTATTTATTTGACTAGTGTGCATCAAAGTACTGTATCTTGTATTTAAAAACAATTTTCTACATCTGTGATGATTTCCCTCATGATTGTTCTTCTGTATATTTAAAATTTCTCCCTTCTTGATTTGGTTTTCCAATTATCTCTCTATTTTTCGTGATTTTTGTCCCTCCAAAATTAGCTCTTGGAGTTATTCTTCAATCCTAACCATCTTCTAGTTTCCAGATCCGTTTATTTTTCCTGTTTCTTCACCCTGACCCTCTAGAAAAGTTGGCCTGTCAGCCTCCCTGCAGTCAAGGCACACGTTTCCACAGCAGCATCCTCCTGTCTCCTCCCCACAAAGACGACAGCCCCTGGGTGGTCCCCGGTCCCAGGACGCCAGCACGTTCCTCCTCTGTATCCCTTGGGCCTGTGGTGATGGGGGCAGGTCTTCCTGGGACCACGGTCAGGAGACGAGAAGTTCTTGGTTCTTATTTTGGAATCCTACCGCAGCCTTTCCAGCATTTCAACCTCCACTGCTGGGTGACCGCTGAGCCCCAGACTCAATCAACCAACCAAGAAAAAAGTGAGGGACGCTTCCAGCTTCTTGAGTTGAAAAACCGCTGTTGTTGTCTAATTGCTAAGTCGTGTCGAACTCTTTGCGACCCCGTGGACTGTAGCACGCCAGGTTTCCCTGTCCTTCCTGGAGCCTGCTCAAACTCATATCCATTGAGTCGGTGATGCCATCCAACCATCTCATCCTCTGTCGTCCCCTTCTCCTCCTGCCTTCAACGTTTCCCAGCATCAGGGTCTTTTCCAATGAGTCAGTTCTTTGCATCAGGTGGATAAAGTATTGGAGCTTCAGCTTCAGCATCAGTCCTTCCAGTGAACATTCAGGGTTGATTTACTTTAGGATGGACTGGCTGGACCTCTTTGCTGACCAAGGGGCTCTCAAGAGTCTTCTCCACACCACAGTTCAAAATAAATCCTCAGTGCCAGCCTTCTTTATGGTCCAGCTCTCACATCCATACGTGACTACCGGAAAAACCGTAGCTTTGACTATAAGGACCTTTGTCGGCAAGTTGATGTCTCTGCTTTTTAATGTGCCGTCTAGGTTTGTCGTAGCTTTCCTTCCAAGGAGCAAATGTCTTTTAACTTCATGGCTGCAGTCACCGTCCACAGTGAGTTTTGAGCCCAAGAAAATAAAACGTGCCATTTTTCCACTTTTTCCCCATCTGTTTGCTGTGAAGGAATGGGACCGGATGCCAGGGTCTTAGTTTTTTCAATGTTGAGTTTCCAGCCAGCTTTCTCATTCTCCTCTTTCACCCTCATCAAGAGGCTCTTTAATTCCTCTTCTCTTTCTGCCATAAGTGTGGTGTCATCTGCGTATCTGAGTTTATTGATATTTCTCCCAGCAATCTGGATTCCAGCTTGAGATTGATCCAGCCCAGCATTTTGCATGATGTACTCTGCATAGAAGTGAAATAAGTAGGGTGAAAATATACAACATGTCCTACTCCATTCCCAATTTTGAACCAGTCTGTTGTTCCATGCCTGGTTCTAACTGTTACTTCTTGACCTGCATACAGGTCTCTCAGGAGGCAGGTAAGGTGGTCTGGTATTCCCGTCATTTTCAGAGTTTTCCAGTTTGTTGTGATCCACACAGTCAAAGGCTCTAGCATAGTCAATGAAGCAGAAGTAGATGTTTTCCTGGAACTCTCTTGCTTTTTGGATGATCCAACAGATGTTGGCAGTTTGATCTCTGGTCCCTCTGCCTTTTTTCCTCCTCTGCTCCCCACATCCTCTGTCTTTTCTAAATCCAGCTTGAATATCTGAAAGTTCTCTGTTCATGTACTACTGAACCCTAACTCGAAGGATTTTGAGCATAACCTTCCTAGCGTGAGAAGCGAGCGTGACTGTGCGGTAGTTTGAGCTTTCTTTGCCTTTGCCCCTCGTTGGGATTGGAATGAAAGCTGGCCTTTTCCAGTCCTGTGGCCACTGCTGAGTGTGTCAAGTCTGCTGGCATATTGAGTGCAGCACTTTAAGAGCATCATCTTTTAGGACTTGAAATAGCCCAGCTGGAATTTGGTCACTCCCGCTAGCATTGTCTGCAGTGATGCTTCCTATGGTTTCCCTGGTGGCTCAGAGGTTAAAGCGTCTGCCTGGAATGTGGGAGACCTGGGTTCGATCCCTTGGTCGGGAAGATCCCCTGGAGAAGGAAATGGCAATCCACTCCAGTATTCTTGCCCGGAGAATTCATGGATGGAGGAGCCTGGTGGGCTACAGTCCCACCAGGGACTGTAAAGAGTCGGACACGACTGAGCGACTTCACTTTCACTTTCTTTCCTAAGGCCCACTTGACTTCACACTTCAGGATGTCTGGCTCTAGGTGCCAGACACCCAGAATAACACACCATTGTGGTTATTCATTAAGGTATTTTTTGTACAGTTCTTCTGTGTATTCCTTTTTTTTTTTTTTGGCTGTCAAATAATCCTTTATTCTTCTTTTCCTCTTGCAGTTCTTAACTAGCTGGTCACTGTCGATGTCATCTATGATGCCACGAGGGCGGCGGCCATCGACATTGCAGCCGCAGATGGGGCACTTCCTGGGACCTTTTTAATGGTTCCAGAGAGTTCTCTGGGCTAGAGCGTTCTCTAGCTAGAGATCAATGCTGCACCTGCCAGGCAATGTCGACAATCTCATCAAAAGTGATGTTTCCACTGTGCTTAATGTTTTCTGCTTCTTTCTATCTCTTGGTGGTTCCTTGAGGACTTTGATGATCAGGGCAGAAGCAGAAGATACCACCTCAGTCCAGGCCTGTCTGTTCTGATCAGTTTCACCGTAATCCTCAGACTCTTCCAATCACCAGCTGTTCTGGTGATGTTATCACCTACCTTTTTTGGAGACAGACCCAGGGGCCAATCTTGGGGATCAGGGCAGATGTGGCACCAACTTCCCCACCAGCGCACCTCAGGCATGCGACTTTGATCTCATTGGGGTTGAACTTAGGTGGCATGGAGGAGGCAGCTGGTGTCGGAAGAACCCGGATTCGGGATGACAAAGAAAGTTGTACTTTTGCCTCCTCTGAGCCAAAAGCTCTTCTGTGTATTTTTGCCACCTCTTAATATCTTCTGTTTCTGTTAGGTCCATACATTTTCTGTCCTTTATCATGCCCATCCTTGCATGAAACGTTCCCTTGATATCTTCAATTTTCTTGAAGAGATCTCTAGTCTTTCCCATTCTATTGTTTTCCTCTACTTCTTTGCGCTGATCACTGAAGAAGGCCTTCTTTCTCCCTGCTGTTCTCTGTAACTGCATTCAGTTGGGTATATCCATTTCTCCCTGGCTTTTCAACACTCTTCTTTCCTTAGCTATTTGTAAAGGCTCCCCAGGCAACCACTTTGCCTTCTAGCATTTCTTTTTCTTTGGGATGCTTTTTGTCACTGACTCCTGTACAGTGTTACAACCCTCTTTCCATAGTTCTTCAGGCCCTCTGTCCTCCAGATCCAATCCCTTGACTCTATTCATCACTTCCACTGTATAATCATAAGGGATTTGATTTAGGTCATACCTGAATGGTCTAGTGATTTTCCTTACTTTCTTCAATTTAAGTCTGAATTTCGCAGTAAGGCGTTCATGATCTGAACCGCAGTCAGCTCCAGATCTTGTTTTCGCTGACTGTATAGAGCTTCTCCATGTTCGGCTGCAAACCATAATCAATCTGATTTCGATTTTGATCATTAGTGATGTGCATGTGTAGAGTCATCTCTTCTGTTGCTGTAAAAGGATGTTTGCTATGACCTGTGCACTCTCTTGGCAAAACTCTGGTAGCCTTTGCCCTGCTTCATTCTGTACTCCAGGGCCAAACTTGCCTGTCACTCCAGGTATCTCTTGACTTCCTACTTTTGCATTCCAGTCCCCTGTGATGAAAAGGACATCTTTTTGGGGGTGTTAGTTCTAGAAAGTATTGAATGTCTTCATAAAACTGTTCAACTTCAGCTTCTTCAGCATTACTATTCGAGGAGTAGACTTGAATCACTGTGATATTGAATGGTTTGCCTTGGAAACGAACAGAGATCATTCTGCTGTTTTTGAGATTGCACTCAAGTACTGCATTTCGGACTCTTTTGTTGACTATAAGGGCTACTCCATTTCTTCTGAGGGATTCTTGCCCACAGTAGTAGATATAATGGTCATCTGAGTTACATTCACCCATTCCAGTCCATGTTAGTTCACTGATTCCTAAGATGTCAGTGTTCACTCTTGCCGTCTCCTGCTTGACCACGTCCACTTTATCTTGATTCCTGGACATGACATTCCTGGTTCCTATGCAGTACTGTTATGTACAGCATCGGACTTTAAGTTTCACTACCAGACACACCCACAACTGCGCGTCGTTTCTGCTTGGCCCAGCCTCTTCATTCCTTCTGGGGCGATTTCTCCGCTCTTCTCCTGTAGCATTTTGGGCACCTACTGCCCTGGGGGTCCATCTTTCAGTGACCTATCTTTTTGCCTTTTCATACTGTTCATGGGGTTCTCCAGGCAGGGATACCAGAATGATTTGCCATCCCCTCCTCCAGTGGACGATGTTTTATCAGAACTCTCCACTGTGACTATGGGTGACCCTGCACGGCATGGCTCATAGCTACACTGAATTATGCAAGCCTCTTTGCCTCAACAAGGCTATGATCCATGACGAGAGCGCTGAAAATATCAAATCCCGAATCCCTTGTTACTGCACACATCTTGGAAGATTTAATCCAACCCACAATATGCTCTTCCCTCCCTCACTGGGACTTGCAGACACCAACCCACACACCCCCAGGCTCCTGACAGTATAAATGACGAATCTGGCAGACCTTTTGATGTGCAAGCCCTCTTTTCCCAAATTAGGCTTGTGCTTAACCTCCTTGGACATGCTGGGATCTGACTCTAATTGTCGGTTTGGGATGGTGAGGGGCGGTGGAAGTGGAGTGGAGCGCGGTGGAAATCGGCACCTGCTTGCAAAGTAACCACATCAGAAGAGGCCACTGCTGGGCCTGCAGAGGAGGCAGGACTGGACCCACGGGAGGGGGAGGGGCCGCGCCTGCTCAGCGCGGTCACTGGCTACTGTGGGATTCTGGCATCTAGATCCGCCCCAAATCCGGCGTCCAACTCTGTCCCCATCAGAGTCCTGCCATTCACGGGGACCTGCAGAGGGAGCTTAGCTCAGTCTGTCTTGGGATTCTGAACCCTCTGGATCTTGCTGGGCCATCTTGGGAGCACATCCGCTCTGCAGACTTTGGGGAGCAGAGACCCTCTCAATGATGGCAGGAACACTCTTGCTCTCTGACCTGCCTTGAGCTCAGGATTCAACCCCCCGATCATGTCACTTTATTTCCTTAGACACTGGTGCAGTTCCTCCAGTGGCCCCTCCCGCTGTCCTGAGCTGTACCCGCCCCTTCCACCCCAATCACTGCTTGTGCAAGTAACTGTTTCACCACAGTGTACCACATGCTGTTGCTGCTCAGTCGCTCAGTCATGTCCGACTCTTTGTGACCCCGTGGACTGCAGCACACCAGGCTTCCCTGTCCTTCACCATCTCCCAGAGTTTGCTCAGATTCATGTCCACTGAGTCAGTGATGCCATCCAACCATCTCTTCCTCTGCCACCCCCTTCTTCTCTTGCCCTCAACCTTTCCCAGCATCAGGGTCTTTCCCAATGAGTCAGTTCTGCATCAGGTGGCCAAAGTATTGGGGCTTCAGCTTCAGCATCAGTCCTTCCAATGAATATTCAGGAATATTGATTGGTTGATTTTCTTTAGGATTGACTGGTTTGATTTCTTTGGTGTCCAAGTGTCTCTCAAGAGTCTTCTCCAACACCACAGCTCAAAAGCATCAATTCTTTGGCACTCAGTCTTCTTCATGGTCCAAATCAAACATTTGTACATGACTATTGGAAAAACCATAGCTTTGACTATATCAACCTTTGTCAGCAAAGTGATGTCTTTGCTTTTTAATATGCTGTCTAGGTTTTTCATAGCTTTTCTTCCAAGGAGCAGGCATCTTTTAATTTCATGGCTGCAGTCACTGTCTGCAGTGATTTTGGAGCTCAGGAAAATAAAATCAGTCACTGTTTCTATTTTTTCCCTTTTTATTTGCCATGAAGTGATGGGACCATGACCTTAGTTTTTTGAATGTTGAGTTTTAAGGCAGCTTTTTCACTCTCCTCTTTCACCCTCATCAATAGGCTCTTTAGTTCCTCTTCACTTTTGGCCATCAGAGTGGTATCACCTGCATATCTGAGGTTGTTGATATTTCTCCAGTTACCATGGCTCCAAATGTCCCATGGTCCCTTCACTGGATCCTCACAGCCTCCAACCTGGTAGGGCGTGTGAACTATCTGAGATGTCCCCTGGTAGGCCTGTGGTCTGCAGCGGCCGTGGGTGCCCTTATGCTGGGAGACAGGATCCGGCCATGGAAAACAAGCAGGAGTCCAGGCTGACCACAGGCCCTCCGAGGCTTCTGCAGGATGGAGGGGCATATGATCTGTGTCTCGCTGATGGGAGCCAGGATGGAGAGGCGTATGATCTGTGTCTCGCTGATGGGAGCCAGGATGGAGGGGCGTATGATCTGTGTCTCGCTGATGGGAGCCAGGATGGAGGGGCATACGATCTGTGTCTCTGCTGATGGGAGCCCAGGTTGCAACTAGCTCTGACCAGAAGGAAGCATCTGCAGGCCGGGTTAGGTGCCCAAGGAGGCCAGGCAGCCCCGCCCAGACCTGCAGAAGAGGTGCCCGGCTGGTCCCGCCGCCCAGCCTGCCGCTGACCCTGAGCCCTGGAGCAGCTGCAGTTTTGAGAAGCCGCGCTCCAGGGCGGTCTGCTGCACACGCACCTTTCAGGGGGTCGCTGCCCCTGCTGTGGCTGAGAGGCTGAGGGAACCAGAAGACATGGCCCCACATTCGTCCCGGACCTCACTGAGGACCGTGGCCTGTGGCAGGACGTCCTGCTGGCGGTCCCGCTGGGCTCGCCAGCAGACAGATGGAAATAGCAGCCGCAGGTCACCTGGCTCCTCCCCCAGCTCCCTCCCAGCGGGCAGTCACAGGAGGTTCCAAGGAGCCCACTGGGGCCTCTTATCTGACCCACATGCTTGTCCAGCCTCGACCAGAATGAACCCACAATGTCATTTCCACCAGGTTGACTTGTCACATTCAGTTCAAACTTGGGAGGAAAAGAAGGACATTATTGGCAGGACTCCCCAGGCCCCCCAAACTCAGAAGTCACAAAGAGAAACACTGACAAGACTCAACTACACGTGAATTTCAAACGTCTGATCATTTGCTGTGTGGCTCAGGAAACTCAAACAGGGGCTCTGTCCCAGCCTAGAGGGGTGGGATGGGGCGGGAGATGGGAGGGAGTTCAAAAGGGAGGGGATAGATGTATACCTACCGCTGATTCGTGTTGAGGGTTGACAGAAAACAACAGAATTGTGTAAAGCAGTTATCCTTCAATAAAAAATTAATTAATAAAAAAAAGTCTGATCAGCACAGGAAGCACAAACGGGGAAAGACCTTCTGCAACACAGCTCTCTGACAGTGGACAGGTTGCACCACGTGGTTTAAAGGTCCTCTTTGGCAGAAGAGACCACAGTTGCCCCCAGACTGGGGAAAAAACCAACTTGCAACCTACATAATGGAAAAGCTGACAGATATAACCATGTAAAAATTAAAAACATCTCAGAGCAAAAGATGCCATAGGCAAACGTAGCTGGTCCGAGCTGCTTCTCCAGCTCAGGGTACAAATATGGTCACGCGTTTCTGTTCTTCGTCGCACCCCACCTGCTCACACGGCCAGGACGCTTTCCACGGCAGCTCAGCCCCCATCACCTCAGGCGTGTTTGCTTTCGACACGCGTGCACCCCTCCCCCGGCGACACACCACCCCCGGGGGCGCCTATGTGCAGCCGGTTCCCATGGCGGCACAGGGGCTCCGGTCGCTGGGGTGCCGTCAACGCGCTCCCACCCAGGATGCTGCCCACATCAGGACTGGCGTGAACTCTAGGATGACAACCAGAGGCTGCTTCCTCCTAAGCAAGTGGCGTGGGGGCTCTGTCCACATCCCTAACACAGAGAGGCACTGGACGTTAAAAACGATAATAAAGTGCGTGGCGAAGCTGAAAAGCCAGGAGGGACGGGGTGAGAGAGGATGGGCAGGTGTTGAACCCTCGGGGAGCAGAGCAGTGGCACCCGACGCGTCTGGGAGGTGCTGGGGCTGTGGTGCCTCCCAAACTGAGCCTGAGGGTCGGAGGGAAGGCAGAGGGGCGCGGGGTCCTCGCCGGCACAGCACGGTGTCCCTGGGGCACTGCCTGCTCTAGGGTGTCCTTCGGGTGCAGAAGGCAGGCCCGGGGGCTTGGGACACCTGGTCAGTGCTGCAATGGCCATAGGCCCTTGGGCACTTTTGCAACCTCCTGGCACCTCCAGGAGCGAAAACTGCATCCTCAGCTCAGCCCTCCCATGAACTGGGCCCTGGCCACAGGAGTTACTTCTGTGAAGTGGCGAGGCCTGGAGTACAGAGAATGCCGTGAAGCATTTGCGAACAGTGGGCTCTGGGCCACACCTCGCCTGGGGTAGGGGACTGAGTCCAGCCTGGAAAGGTGCCCACAAGGCTCCAGGTATGGGAGAGGCCAAGGCGGGTCTTCACTCTATGTCCACTCCCCACTGGCGTCTCTCGTCCACACAGAGATGCTCTGGCACCATGCTGGCTGCCAGGGGCTCCAGCTTCTGTCTCATCACCACGCAGATCCGCCTCACCCGGTGGGAGCCTCTGACCAGGAGCCTGCCGTTGACCCATGTGACTGTCCGGCACGTGTCTTCCTTCTCAACGACCACCCTGGGCAGCCGTCCCCGAGCGCTGGGCTCTGAGTCCAGTCCCGGGTCTGGCGGACAGGGAGCTGGGGCCGTGAGGAGGTAGTAGCTCCCCACCTTTGCACACCACCGCCCAGGAGAGGTCCTCCTGAGGCAGTCACGACGGCAGGAGCACAGTCCACAAGCCTCTGCACTGCCAACCCCAGCTGGGAGCCCGGGGTCCCCAAGACCAGCTTCCATGTGAGCATTCACCAGAACTCACTTCCCAGCTGTGGTCGTGACCCCGACAGGGCACAGATGAAAGTCTCAAGGTGGGAGGGCCTGGGCAGGGCTCTGGAGGGCTGGGCACCAGCCTCCAGATGTCGTCCTACCCTGGAGTCCCAATGTGTGACCTTCCCGTGGGGTGTTGCCACTTGGGGTCCAGGGTCCTCGCTGGAGCGCCACACCCGACCACCTCTCTTGGGGGGAGGCTGACCTGTGGCCCACTCTACATCACATTGACCTATAGGCCACCAGACACTAGAGACCCTCTTACCAGGCAGGACACCCGAGAGGCCCAGCGATCACCTCTCAGGAGCTGAGGGCAAGGTGGTCTCTGAAGTCCACGCCTTCCAAGCAGAAGAAGAGACCAGCCTGTGTAGGCGGGGGAGGGGCTCTTCCTAGGACCAGCCGGCCTAGGAGGATGGGCGCTCAGGGCCATCAGACGTGTTTGAGCCCACCTCATGACCCCACCCTATCCTCTTCGGCAATGCTGACCATCACAGAAAACCCCTGCAAAGGCGCTGAACTCAGCCTGGCTTTGAACTAAGTCAATGCTGAGGCTTCGACAACTGTTTTAGAGCTATAGTAGAAGCTGACCACATCGTAAGCGAAGAAATAAAGCCCAAGCTCTCACTGACCATGGCTAACCCCCCCCACCCGCCCCCTGGGCAGGTATAAGCAGCCAGCCCACCCTTGGTTCCAACACCACTGAGGGCATCCGGGCTCCTGACAGCGCAGCTTGGCAAGTCTTCCCACCCCCAGTGGAGTCCGTCTCCCACTTCTGGAATCCGGGGGCTGGACCTCAGGGCTTCCTGGGTCCCACATGAAGCGCCACATGCTAATTCCACGCCTTGCCCTCGAGACAACTTGGGCAAGGGGAAATTTACGCGCTAAAGATCACAAACACTGCTGGAAGAGATGGAGGCTCTAAACGAGGAGATGCCACTGTTCACGCACTGAACGACTCAGCACCTCTGTGATGGCCACCCTCCCTGAGTTCATCCACGGACCCATGGCAACCCCTATCAAAATCCCAGCTGGCTCCTTAGTTTTTGCAGAAATCAGTACACTGATCTTAACATTCGCACATAAATGTAGAGTCCCCAGAAGAGCCAAATAGTCTAAAAAAGAACAAAGTTGGAGGACTCAACATTTCCTGACTTCAAAACTTACTCCAAAGCTGTTGTAATCAAGATAATGCCATATGAGCAAAAGAACAGACATCCAAACCAATGGAGTAGAACTGAGAGTCCCAGAAGAATCCAGAACATTTATAGCCAATTGGTTTCCAACAGGGACGCCAATCCCAGAATGGGAGGAGGCACACGTCACATCCTTGATCGAGGACTTGTATCCGGAATGTGTCTTATCACTCAAGAGTACGACAAATAATCCAAGTCTTAAGTGACTAAAAGTTTTAGATATTTGACCAAAGGACACAGATGGCCTGTAAGAACTTGAAGAAGCACCTGGCAACAGTATTAAGTAGAGAAATACAAATTAAACCCACAGTAAGACACGCGAGGATAGCCATCATCAGAAGAACAGTTGCTCTTTTGATGACAGTTCTGGGGATGGAGAAGTTTGGAGAAACTGGTTGTTGTTTAGTTGCTAAGTCGTGTCCAGCTCTTTCGAGACCCCATGGACTGCAGCCCCTCAGGATCCTCTGTCTGTGGGATTTCCCAGGCAAGAATACTGGAGTGGGTTGCCATTTCCTCCTCCAGGGAGAAACTGGAAACTTCATATATTAACGGTAGAAATGTGACAGGTGCCACCATTTGAAAAGCAGCTCAGCTGTTTCTTAAAATGTTAAACATAAATTTACCATACGGCCCAGCAATTCCACTCCTCTCATCTACCCAAGAGAAATGGAAACATATGCCCACACGAACACGTGTGCATGAATATTCACGGCAGCTTCATTCTACAGACCAGGACTGGAAACAGCCCAAATGCCTATCAACTGGCATTGGGAAACAAGACGGGCTGGATCCTTGCGGGGAGCATCGGCTGGATCCTTGTGGGGAGCATCGGCTGGATCCTTTCGGGGAGCATTGGCTGGATCCTCGCAGGGAGCATCGGCTGGATCCTTGCAGGGAGCATCGGCTGGCGCTAAGAAAGAACCAAGTTCTGACGCATGGTATAAGATGACATCATGCTAAATGAAAGGAGATCTCAGACGGTGTGATTCTATTAATATGAAAGGTCCGGAAAAGATAAATCTGAGGACACAGGAAGCGCATCAGCGGCTGCCAGGGGCTGGGCCCCGAGGTTGCTGTGTGGGTGGTGAAGGCATTCTGCACCGACACTGTGGAGCTCACAGCATAATTCCAAATTTATTTTTAAAAAATTGAATTGTGACACTGAAAACAAGTGAATTTTATAGTTTATAAAATATAACTCAATAAGACTGTTCAACGGAAAAATGGAAGAGAAGCCTCGAGTACTGTGCTCTCTCTCTCCCCACTTGGCTGCCGTGATCTGCTACTGATGAGACGTGTGGCTCAGACACTCCACTGCCCACTCCCCAGCTGACAGGCAGCTCCCAGATGGGCCAGGAGACTGTCCTAGTCAACCTCCGGTGACCAGCCAGGTGCCCACAGGCCACGGCAAGATCAGCACAGATCAGCAGAACCACCCAGCAGAGCCATGCCTTCATGAGCAATCACGGACTGTCCTGCTTTACCTTGAGCTGGGCAGTTTGTTATGCAGCACCAGCTGACTGATGCACACCCTGTCTGTCGCAGCACTTGATTCCAGACGACCGAGGATGACTGCTGATGCAGCAGACATGCGGGCATCACACCCCATCTTCCCCCAGCTCAGCTGGGGGAGGACAGACGTGCCACCCGCCGTGCTGAGGACACGGGGTGGGGCTGCCCTGTCATCTCTCACTGCAGCCCTGTGATCACACAGCCCCAGTGCTCGGGTTTAGAGACTGGTTCAAACACACAGCTTCCTGCCTGCAGCCTCGGTGGGAGGCTCACAGGGAGTCAGGCAGGGGCGGCTCCCCCAGCAGTGCAGCGGCTCAGCCCCCTCCCGCCCTATGCAAGTGTGGCCGTCAGCAGCCCTTCTTCAGAACCCCCTGCCCCGGGACGCCGTGGCCTAACGTCTGGAAATTCTGGGTTGTTTTGGGGCCATGTCAGCTTCCTAGGGGTAGAGGGGTGCGGCTGAGACAGATAAGTGAATTGGTCAAGGTTGCAGGACACACGGTCCCTAAACAAAACTCAATCATACGTTCACACACTACCAAGAAACAACGGGAAATGGAAACGTAAAAATACCATTTATAAAAGTACCACTTAACGGGCAATGGGATAAACCTGACAAAAGATGGGCCAGAGCTGCAAACAGAAAACTACGGAACAAGAGTGGTGCACTGAAACCGGCTAAGACTCCCCTGGCGGTGCAGTGGTCAAGGCTCTGCGCTCCCAAGGCAGGGGGCTTGGTTTAACCCCTCGTCGGGGAACTAAGTTCCCACAGGCTACGCAGCATGGCCAGAAGAAGAGCAGTTGCCGTGGCAACTTACAGGGTGTGTGTCACCACAGTTACGATGATAAAAGCACAGAAAACCAGAACGGCCCCAATACCGACAGCGGCTGTCCCCTGGGGAGTGAGATTGCGGATGCTTCCCCTTCATTTCTGTGTTTTCCTACACTGTCCACATTTTCTCTAATCAACAAGGATCACTTATAATTGGAGAAAAGTCAAATTAATTTTTAAATTAAAAAAACCAAAAAACTCCAAAGCATCGCCAAGAGAAATTCACCAAGAACTGAATGAATGGAAACGTGCACAGCCTGGAGGGTGAGAAGACCCAGTTTTGCTGACGCCAGATCTCTCCAAATGCGACACAGTTCCAATCAGAATCCCAGCAGGAGTGGTAGGGCCATTCCTTAAATCAGTCAGATTTTAATCAGTTTCTTGAAAAGCTAAAATAGGGACTTCCTTGTTGGTACAGGGGCAGACTCCGTGCTCCCAATGCAGGGGGTCTGGGCTCAACCCCTGGTCAGGGAACTAGAGCCCATGTGCCACAACGTGGGCAGAAGATCCAGGGCAGCCAAATAAATAAATACTTTCTAAAAGCTAAAAGCACACTTAGCCTACACCCAGCACTCTCACCACTGGGTATTTATCCAGAGAAGTCGGAGCTTCTGCTCACAGCAGTGCCCGCTCACTAGTGTCTACAGAGCTCTGTGTAACAGCCTAGACTGGAAACAAGTGTCCTTCGACAGGTAAACAGCTGGACAGATCTCGGGCTGCTGCACGGTGGGGCAGAGCTCAGCAACACACCAGAACAAGCTACCCATCTCCTGCTGGAAGGATTCAGAGGAGGCGATGCTGTGGGCACAGACCCGTCTCAAACGTCGCAGGGCGTGTAGTTCAACTGACACGGTATTCCTGAAGTGACGAGACTGCAGAGGGTGGCACAGATTAGAGGCTGGGGTGGGGGAGAGGCGGCGGGACGGGGCAGCAGGGCGGGGGCCCCTTGGTGGTGGTGGTCTTAATTGCGTCTAAGCTGGCGTGGCGGCTGTGGGAATCGACGCCGTGGTGTCAAGGAGTGACAGAGACACAGGAGCCTCTGAAGAAACCCGTGATGGCTCAGGAGGCTCTGTGGGCTGGTTACCACACCCTGCCTTTGATTGTTTAGTCACTAAGTCTTGTCCCACTCTTTGAAACCCCATGGACTATATAGCCCACCAGGCTCCTCTGTCCAGGGGATTTTCCAGGCAAGAATACTGGAGTGGGTTGCCATTTCCTTCTCCAGGGATATCCTGCCTTTGATAATATACCACAATTACAGAAGGGAGGCTGGTGGGGAAAGCAGGGTGATGGGTATACAGGAACCCTCTGTACTATTTTTTGCTACCTCTTGTGACTGTATAATTACTTTAAAACAAAATCCCAGCAGGCTTTTTTTTTTTTGGTGGAGGGGGGCGTGTAGACAGAGGAGCCTGGCTGGCCACTGTCCCAACAGGGTCACAAAGACTTAGATACCATGGAAGTGACTTAGCAGCATGCACAGAAAGTGACGAACTGATTCTGAAATTCAGATGGAAACGCAAAGGACCCAGAGTGGCCCAAAACAACTTCAAAAAAGAAAAAAGAGTTGGAGGGAACTCCCTAGCAGCCCAGCGGTTAGGAGTTGGTGACTTCACTGCTGGGGCCCGAGTTCATTTCTTGGTGGGAGAACTAAGATCCTGCAAGCTGTGTGGCACAGCCAGAGAGAAGAGAAGAAAAGGAAAACAGGCGTGGGGGCAACACTGCCTGATTCAAGACTTGCTGTAAAACTACAGGAGCCCCAAACCAGAGCCAAGCCCTGCGTCCACCAGCGCATGTGGCTGAGTGGCCAGCGGTGGCACACCCACGCAGTGGAGAACCATACAGTAATAAAAAGGGGCAGCTACTGGTGTACACCACAGGGACTGGCCTCCGAATAATTAAGCTGAGGAAGAAAAGCCAAGTCAAAAAAGACTACCTCCTGTGGTTGTTTAGTCGCTAATTCACGTCCGCTTCTCTGCAACCCCATGGACTACAGCACACCAGGCGTCCCTGACCTTCACCATCTCCCACAGTTTGCTCAGATTCACACCCATCGAGTCAGTGATGCCATCCAACCATCTCATCCTCTGTCGCCCCCTTCTCCTGCCCTCAATCCTTCCCAGCATCAACGTCTTTTCTAATGAGTCAGTTCTTTGCATCAGGTGGCCAAAGTATTGGAGCTTCAGCTTCAGTCCTTCCGATGAATATTCAGGGCTGATTTCCTTTAGGATTGACTGGTTTGATCTCCTTGCTGTCCAAGGGACTCTCAAGAGTCTTCTCCAGCACCACGGTTCAAAAGCATCAATTCTTTGATGCTCAGCCTTCTTTATGGCCCAACTCTCACATCTTTACATGACTACTGGAACAACCATAGCTTTGACTATACGGACCCCAATGTCTCTATTTTTAAATACACTGTCTAATTTTGTCATAGCTTTCCTTCCCAGGAGCAATCATCTGTTGATTTCATAGCCGCAAGCACTGTCCACAGTGATTTTGGAGCCCAAGAAAATAAAATCTGTCACTGCTTCCACTTTTTCCTCTTCTGTTTGCCATGAAGCCATGGATCTGGATGCCAGGATTTTCGTTTTCTGAATGTTGAGTTTCAAATTAGCTTTTTCACTCTCCTCTTTCACCCTCATCAAGAGGCCCTTTAATTCTCTTTGCTTTCTGCCATTAGAGTGGTATCATCTGCATATCTGAGGTTGTTTATACTTCTCCCAGCAGTCTTGATTCCAGCTTGTGATTCATCCAGCCCGGCATTTCTCATGATGTTCTCTGCATCCCCAGCTGAAGGTCTTTCCCACTCTGGCCCAGCCGCTTCATTCTTTCTGAAGCTTTTAGTAACTTCCCTCTGCTCTTCCCCAGTAGCGTATTGGTCACATTCCCACCTGGGGGACCCATCTTCTGGCATCATATCCCTTTGCCTTTTCATGCTGTCCGTGGGGTTTTCCAGGCAAAAATACTGGAGTGGTTTACCATTCTCTTCTCCAGTGGACCAGGTTTTGTCAGAACTCTTCAGTACGACTGGTCCGTCTTGGGTGGCCCTGCACGGCATGGCTCTCAGCTTCAGTGAGTCAGACAAGCCTTTTCGCCACCACAAGGTGTGATCCGTGAAGGAGGTGCATCCTGTATGATTCCATTTACAAAATTCCAGGCAACGAAAACTAACCCATCACGAAAGAAAGCGGGTGAGAGGCTGCCTGGGGCTGAGGGGTCGCAGAGGGGCACGGGGACACTGTGGAGACGACAGCGGTGTTCACCATCTTGATTGCTGCCCTGGTTTTGCAGGCGTACACTCACGTGAGAACTTATCAAGCGTGTGTCTTAAGCGTGCGCCATTTATTGTGCGTCAAGTGCACTTCAGTAGAGCTGTCGTTAACAGTGAGGAATGTGTGGAGGTAACTAGATTTTTTCCACAATTGGGCACAGATCCTGTTTCTTGGGAGGAGCCATGGTTCCTACAGCAGGAATGTGCAGGTGGAAAGAGTCCAGGGAGTTTGTGCACCTGAACCCTAAGGTCACTGTCATCCTGTTCTCAACACAGCTGCATCCGGGCCACGTCCCCATTTGGCAAATGCCCCTGAGGTCCTACTATTCATACAAGATACACACAGATGGTGTGTGGGTGTCGCGACACACCCACGTATACCCATGTAAATCGTGACACAGCCACAATTTCTTTTAAAAGAACACAGATCATCCAACATCAATAATCATTAAAGAAATACCAATCAAACCCACCTTGCGACACCATATCACACCATTAGGATGGTTATTATATCGAAAAAACATAAAGTATCGAGCGTCGGTGAGGACGTAGAGAAACTGGAATCTTGCACAGTGTCGGTAGGGATGTAAAATGGTGCAGTCGCCACGGAGAACAGCATGATGCTTCCTCCAAAAAACAAAAAATAGAACTACCATATGATCCAGCAATCCCAGCGTGGGTATTTATCCAAATGAACTGAACGCAGAATCCCAGAAGGAGACCTGAACCCTTGTCGAGCGCAGCTGAGAGCTGGGTGCAACCTGGGCTCCAAGGGCAGACGAACGGGTGACGAGATGTGGTCCATCCAGACAAGGAAATGTCGCTCAGCATTAGGAAGGAAGGGAGTTCTTTTTTTTTTTCTCCAATATTACTTTCTATTTTCTTATTTTATGTATTTTTAATATAAATTTATTTTAATTGGAGGCTAATTACTTTACAAAATTGTATTGGTTTTGCCATAGATCAGCATGAATCTGCCACAGGTGTACGTACACATGTTCCTCATCCTGAACCCTCCTCCCACCTCCCTCCCCGTACCATCCTTCTGGGTCATCCCAGCGCACCAGTCATGCATCGAACCTGGACTGGCGATTCGTTTCACATATGATAATATACATGTTTCAATGCCATTCTCCCAAATCATCCTGCCCTCGCCCTCTTCTGATGCCAGAACTTAAGGGCATCACGCTGAGTGAAATAAATCAGTCACAAAAAGAGAAATACTGCTGACTCCATCGATAAGAAGAACCTAAAGTAGTTCGATTCCTAGGATTTGCAGCCAGAGGCTCCAGGGCAGAGAAAACGCACAGCTCTTGTTTAATGGGGATGGAGGCTCAGCTCCACGAGGTGAGGAAGCTCTGGGGTGGTGTTTCACGACACTGTGAACGTGCTTTAATTAACATTTCTGAACTGTGAGCTCAAAATCTGCTGGGATGGAAGTTTTACCTTCTGTGGGTTCTGCCACAATTGAAAACTTCTTAAAATACCCCATGATGGTGGGACTACAGTGTGAATGTGCCAAGGCCTCTGAGCTGCACACTGTAAATGGCTGAGGCGGCCAAGTGCTTTACGTCTATTTTACCACAGGTTCCTAAAACGGAATTTACAAAGGGACTGCGCCTCCCTGCAGGTCCAGTGGTTAAGAATCTGCCTGCTCATGCAGGGGACACAGGTTCAATCCCTGGTCCGGGAAGATTCCCCAGCTGAGCCTGTGGGCGCCACAGCTACTGAAGCCAGCGCGCCCTGGAGCTTCTGCTTTGTAACCAGGAGTAGCCCCTGCTCCCCGACCAGAGAAAGCCAGAACGCAGCAGCAAGGACCCAGGGCAGCCAAAATCAAGAAATTAAAATAAATAAATAATTTCCTTTAGAAAAGCGGAATGAGAGGTGACAAGCTGGCGGAGGGGTAGGTGGACGTGGAGTCCATCTCTCTACACGGATGCACCAGGAATCCATCTCCAGACACAGAAGATCTCACAGAGCACCAGCTGAGAGCGGGCAGGAGTCTTTGACGCCTGGAAAAGAATATATAGACCCACGCAAAACTCTGACTTCCCTGGTGGTGCAAAGGATAAGGATCTGCCTGCCAACCCAGGTCCAGGAGGACTCCACGTGCCGAGGAGCAACTAAAGCCCGGCAGCCACAAGTGCTGAGCCCAAGAGCCGCAATTACTGAGGCCCGCACGTCCAGAGCCCGTGCTCCACGACCAGAGAAGTCACCACCAAAAGAAGCCCACGCACCGCCCTGAAGAGTACCCTCCATTCACCACAACCAGAAAAAAACCATCACGTGCAAGAAAGACCCAGTGCAACCAAAGATTTATCCATTAATTGAATTTAAGAAAGCAATGGAAGGAAAGAAAGAACACTGACGACAGGTACCATGACTCCTTACGTGGATCCTGCCTTTCCAGCTCAACCGTCCATGGGCCTGTGGATAGCCTTCCGTGCACCCTTCGTAAAGCTTGCTGCATCCTGTCTCCTGGGCTGCCTGAGCGTAGGTGACCTTCCCCGACAGATGGCACAGTTTGGGGTCTGGTTACTGGCCACTACTGGCCAGGCGGCCACGACCAGCCCAGCCTCAGGACCCTAATGGTCGATGCTTCGGGGCAGCAGCAAAGGGTGGAGCACTGGACAAGCGTCAGGCTGTCAGGCGCCGCCCTGCCTGCAGTGGCCCCCCACTCCTCGGCCCGCTCCCCGCCCCCTCCCCACCCCAGCTTCCCTCCACCAACAAGGTCAAGGAGCTGCTTCACGCTGATCTTAACTGGAACTTCTCGAGTGGTCATGAAATTGGACGGGCTTTTCTGTGTGAGTTTTCTAAGTGCTCCCGAGAAGCCCTCGGCCACACATGGCTGACGCAGGCCCCACATGGCTGCATCCACTGGGCCCCTCCGCGGGAGCCCGCCCATCTCCGCAGCTCCAGGGAGTAGGGCACAGAACCACCCACCAGCTGTCTTCCTTCCTTGATGCTTGATTGGCTCTTGGAATGCTTTCCTGGAATGCTTCCCTTAGTTTTCTGTTGGGGACAATTTTCCTCTTGCTAGTTTGTAGAAGCTCTCTGAATAGTTGTCAAGGCTGTAGTTCGTCCTCATGAGTGTTGTTATGAAGAGGTGGAGCCCCTTGTGTGGACACCGCTGACTGTGTGAGCCGTCGGACCAGCTGCTCGCGCAGCTCTCCCAGGTTTTGGCCTCCAACTGTAGACTCCTCCTCCGTGAGCATGTGTGCGAAGCGGACGCACACCCGGGTCTCCATTCCTAACCCCGGCGCTGCGGCAGTGCTGGCCAGTCCCGAGCTTCTGTCCGCCCAGCCCTGCCCTCCGGGTCCTTTTCCTCCTGCTCTGAGGCCGCTGTCCCGGGGCACGTTTGCTCCTCGTGGGTGGGGACTCACCTGTGTCCTGTTCAGACACAACGACTCTCCAGCTGTGGGCAGGCGGGCGGCCAAACGCCTGTGCCCGGACCTGCTTCCCACCTCCCCACACTCCACCGAGGAGCCTGTGGGGGAGCATTACCCTCCACCGGTCCCGGACCTGGGTGGACACGCCCACTGCCCCTCCCTTCCAGGATGAATGGACACGCCCATTGCCCCGCCCCTCCCCCTCCAGGATGAGTGGACACGCCCACTTCCCCTCCCCTCCAGTATGAGTGGACACGCCCACTGCCCCACCCCTCCCCTCCAGGATGAGAGGGCACGCCCACTTCCCCTCCCCTCCAGGATGAGAGGACACGCCCACTTCCCCTCCCTTCCAGGATGAGAGGACACGCCCACTGCCCCCTCCCTTCCAGGATGAATGGACACGCCCATTGCCCCGCCCCTCCCCTCCAGGATGAGTGGACACGCCCACTGCCCCGCCCCGCCCCTCCAGGATGAATGGACACGCCCACTGCCCTGCCTTCCAGGATGAGAGGACATGCCCACTACTCCGCCCCTCCCTTCCAGGATGGGAGGACACGCCCACTGTCCCTCCCCTCTAGGCTGATAGGACACGCCCACTGCCCTCCCCTCCAGGTTGAGTGGACACGCCCACTTCCCCACCTTCCAGGGTGAGTGGACACGCCCTCTGCCCCTCCCCTCCCCCTCCAGGATGAGTGGACACGTCCACTGCCCCCTTCCCTCCAGGATGAGTGGACAGCTCACTTCCCCGCCCCTCCCCTCTAGGATGAGGGATGGAGATGCTCACTGCCCCTCCTCTCCCCGTGAGAACTTCCCTGAGGTCCTACCCTCTGGACTCTGGCCCGAGCTTCCCTTCATGACACCCTCCCCATCCTCACCCTGGGGTTGTCTGCAGTACTGACCTCTCCCACGTGTCCTGTCCCCTCTCCAGCCACTGGGCTGCTCCTACTTGTACCCCCGACAACACTAAGGGTGGCGGCCAAGCCGCAGGACCCCTTAAGCGCCCCACACTCCCAGACACTCATCAAGCCCCGCCCAGGTCCCCACCTCCCGGATCCACACGTGACAGGTGGAGTCCTGCAGCTGGGCAGGCCTCCAGCCAGGGGGAGGGGCGGGCTCCCTCCCCAGGCCCCCCATCCCCTCTCGTGAGGTCCAGGGACGACTCCTGCCCCTCTCCCCACTGGATGGGGAGGAGAGAGGCCTCCTGCCCCCCGGGACTCCCTGCAGGAAGGCAGGTGTCTCTTCAGACCCCGTCCCCTCTACCCCAACCCCCAGAGTACATCTGTACCCAAGGCCTCGACTGCAGGAGAGAGGGGCCGGTCCAGCCTGGCTCTGGGTGGGGGCTGGGAGACCTCTGCTCTGACTCCAGGCCCAGCTGGGCGGGGGGCCCCACCCTGTGCCTGGGGGACCTCTCCTCCTCCACTCTACCCAGTGACAGGTGCAGGAGGGAGACAGCCGTCCAGCGTCCTGCGCAGCTGCTGCTCTGGGGCTGGCCTGGCTCTCTGTCCTGGGACCTTTTTCTCCTCTGTGTGGGGCGGGAGGCGCTCTCAGCGTCCCTCTCTCTCACCGGCTCCCTCGGGGTCCCCACGCTGGCGCCCTCCATCAGAAGCCCGCAGCAGGCTTGGAGTTCAGGGCCAGACCAGACCTCTGGGCCCCACGCATGTGTCAGGGAGGGGCACAGGGGCAGCTGGGGGTGCTTTCAAATATGTCCCAGGTCCTCTTCCCTCAGGTGTGGGCTTGACGCCCAGGTGGAGCTGGTGCAGTGACGGTGGGTCATCAAAACCTTGCAGCTTCTGTCCTGCGATTCCTGGCCCCTGGCGGTGGGGAAGCCCACCGCCCCCTGGTGAAGACACTGCAGGGACCCCTGGGAGAGGCTCAGGCCCCACCAAGAGTCACGTGAGGGAGCTTGGAGGCAGACCCCCCTCCCTAGTCCAGCCCAGTCTTCAGAGGAAAAGCCCTGGCCAAAACTGTGACCACAGCCTCTGAAGACCCCAGGCCAGAACCGTCCTGTGAAGCCCCTCCCAGACCCCAGACCCAGAGAAATTGTGAGATGATAAAGGCTTGTCATTTTAAGCCCTTTGGGGTGACTATGTCTGGGGCGACTTGTCACGCAACAGCAGATAAGCAGTCCTAGAACAGACAGACCCTGGTGGTATTGCAGATTTGGGTCCCGACCACCCCGATAAAGCAAATATTGCAAGAATCACATGAACTTTTTTTGTTTCCCAGGGCATATGAAAGTCATGTTCATACTCTATTGTAGTCTGTGAAGTGTGCAATAGCGTGATGTCTAAAATCAACGCACAGACCTTAATTTTAAAATCATGCTGTTGGAAGAATAGCAATGACGGGCTTCCTTGACAAAGGCTGCCACAAACCTTCAATCTGCAAAAAACGCAGCGTCGGCAGAGCGCAGTGAAGCAAGGGTTTGTACATGGACAGGAAGTCCAGGGCTGCCCGCGAGGGGTCTGCGGGAGGGCGTGCAGGGAAGACCCAGCGCCCAGTCTCAGAGGTCACCCCACGCGAGACCTCGCAGCCCCGGCAGCCAGCTCGGCACTCAGGTCTCACCGGTTCCTCTCACCCCAGGGCTTGGCGGGGCTGCAAGGTGGAGCCCCAGAGCGACATGATGCTTGTGCACGCCACCTGCCCGGGGAGGAGAAGAACCAGAAACACCAGGGCACCAGTGCCGCCCGCCTGCCCCTTTTGTGGGTTTGGCTCATCTCCCTGGGTCCTTGCGAGCCTCCATCTCTTCCACAAGCTGGAGAACTTCCTGGGCGCTAGCCAGGCAGCGCGGGGACACGTGTTCGCCCTGTGAGCTGGGGGCCCCTCGCTTGGTGTCTGCCTCCCCGCCTGTTCCTTTCTCTCCGTTTGGAGCTCCTGTTGCCTCCCCTGAATCTCTACCCTGTGACGTTCAAGACTGTCCTGTGGGTCTCTGTTCTGGCCGCCTGCACTCAACGGGACCTTGAGTCTGGGGTCATCCTGGGCCAGTGCTGACCTGTGATGTCCCGCCCCGCCCCGCCCCGCCCCTTTCTGCTCACAGGCTCTGCTGCCTGTCTCCCTGCAGCCGTGTCTCACGGAGCGGGTGCTGCGGCGTCCTGACCAGGCCTCCCTCTGGATACCCAGCGCCCACTGTCCCCCAGGGCGACTCTAACCATGAGGAGGGCAACATTCGGGAGCTCAGGAGGCGGAGGTGCCACCTCCTAGGGGGCCGTTTGTGGGGCAGGGTGTCTGCACAGGACCCGCGGCTCAATGAGAGGTCCCGTCCATGAGAGGGGACATCTGCCCCACCCACCCCGTGCCCACCCGCCCCCAGAATCCATCACCAGCCCCATCCTAGTCGGTGTTCAGGCTCAGGCACCGGCCAGGGGCCACCTTGGCCTTGCTGCTGGCCCTAGGTCTGGCCTAATGTCAGGAGGGCTCCAGTGGGCCCTCCCTCGTTGGGTGGTGGGCTTCCAGAATCCTCCAGGGCCAGGGCCGGGGAGAGGGGTGGCACAGACTGTTTCTCTTTCCTAGTGGCCTCCAGGCCCCTGCTCTCAGCTGGAGACCCTCACAGGTCCCAGACAGCCCAGCTCCTTGAAGACATGGGTCTGGGGTCTGATGAGGGAGGGCCAGCGGGCTGGGTCCGAGAGAGCTGGGGTCAGGCCCCGTGAGGCCAAGGCCACAGGCCCACAGCCTGGCCTGCGGGGGTTAACGGCCCGGCCGCCCAGGGGACAGCTGTGGGATCTCCTCCCCGCTCCCTGGGGCCTGGTTTCTTCGGAGACTTGGCAGGCAGAGCTGTCGTCAAGCAGAGCCAGTCCCCAGGGCCTGGCACCGGGGAAGCAGCGGGCAGCCCCGGGGGGCAGCTGCAGGAGGCTCGGATCCCGGCCCCAGAGCCACTCTGCACCCGCAGCAGGCTGGCTGCAGGGACATGGGTCAGCACGCGGGGCCGGGACTTGGCCCTTGGTCCAGGCCCGGCACTGACGGGGCCCTGCTCCTGGCTCTGACACCCCAGGGATGAGGAGATGGGGGAGGCCCGTCTGATCCCAGCCAGAAAGAGGGGCCGCTCCCGCAGAGCTGCGGACCTACAGCAACAGCCACTGCCAACTGGCCACTCTTCACCTGGTGGGCACAGGGCTTCCTGGGTGCCTGGCCTATGGAGGGAGTGCCCGCTGCCCAGGATGGGCCAGACCCCGCACGTCCGCCAGCACAGCCCCATCAGGCACCTGCCTGGGGCCTTAGACCCCCACCCAGGCCTGCCCCTCCCCAGGCTGGCACCTCAGCACACCTTGATGTCCACCTCCACCTCCCCACCATCCTCTCAGCTATGCAACAGTACGGACCTGTCCAGACCCGCAGCCTCTGCAGGCCCCAGCTGGAGCCAGTCCAAAGGTGCCGCCCGCTGTCCTCTCAGGGAGCCCCCAGCCTCTGGGCCCACACCCTGAGCCCTGTGCTGCCTCCAAGCCCTTAGCCCTGCAGGCCCAGGGAGGCCCAGACCCTGTTTGGTGACTGGAGCCCGGAGGACAGTGAGGAGGCTCCCCTGGTGCTGTCAGGCTGGGCGGGGAGCAGGCAGGCGGGGAGCAGGCGGGTGGGTGGGGGCGCCAAGAGGGGCCACAGCCTTGCAAACAAGGAGGCTCGTGTAAGGCTGCTGCGGGGCCAGGGGGCCCTGAGCTGCTCTTGGACTCCACGTCCACTACCCGCCGGCTGCGGTGTGATGCCGCTCCACACCCGGACTGGCGGAGGCGCCACAGGGGCCCAGCCAGTCTCGGGAGATGGGGGGCCCCAGCTGTGGCCCCCTGAGCCTTCCTTCATCTGAGCTTCCTGACCGCACGGCTGACCCTGATGGCCCACCCGGGAGAGGACTGGGTGTGGCAGGTGGAGGAGCCTGGCGAGGCAGACGGCGGGACCAGCAGGGCGAGGGCCACCCTGGGGCACAGGGGCTGTGCCATCTGGGCTGCCCTTTGCAGCCCAGCCAGGAGTGGTGGAGGCCACACTGCAGCGGAAACGAGCCTCACCGTCCGGGAGGGGGTGCCCGTGTGGCTGGCGGTGTAAGCTGGGCCTGAAGAGGCACGTGGACAGGCCTGTCCCTACACGACTGGGCACCGGGCCACCCGGGCCAGGCCTGAGTGGGGAAGGGGGCTGGTGGCAGGCGGGGAGGGTGGGCAGGCTGCACACATGTGCACACAGGGGCGTGCAGTCTCCCCCAAGCCAGCAGCGTCCTGTGAGCTCCCCCCAGGCCCCTCAAGGTCACAGGGTTCCCCCAGAATGTGGGGGGGCCACTGGCACTGCCCACGGCCACGTCCTGACGGCCAGGAGGGGCCTGGCCCTCCCTGCCGCCACTCCTCTCTGCCTGCCCACCTCGAGGGACACCCTGCCAGGCTCCGACCACCAGCCCTGCCTCGCCAGTCACGTGGGCCTCCCGCCACCCAGCTCTCCGGTCTAGGTGCTTTGGGACCGTTCTCCCCCGACCTCTTCACAGCACAAGAGGCTTCTCCTCTGACCTCTTCTTCCTTCGGCAGCGTCAGAGTGGCATTCAGTTCTGTTTGGAAGTGGCACTTTGTCGTTTCTAGAAACTCCACTCATTTCTTTTCAAATCCACTCAGCAGGGCGAGCGGTCTTGCTCGAGCACACCCAGCAAAGAGGCTTTGTGCTCTGGGTCTGGGCATCCGAGGGGAGCCTGCAGCCACCCAGGCCCCTGACCGCTCTGCCCCAGGGGCTGGGGCGCCCTGCGGGCCAGGGTCTGGGCTGCGGTCTGTGTGCCGGCTTGGGCAATCACTCACGAGGAGTAGAGTACTCCAGGACAAAAGGCGCTGGCGTGGTTTCTCCCAGGAACCCGGAGTCCCGAGTTACATAAACACAGTGGAAAAGGAGCCTGGAAGCTGGCTATCCTTCTGGTGGCGCGAGTGCTCCGCGAGCATGAGCTGGCATAAACCCTGACACGGTGAGCAGCCTCACCGACAGGCACGGAGCCAGCCCGGCCCACCGCCCTGAGGCCGCTGGGCTGAGGCCCCATTTGCCCAGCCTTCGGAGCCAGGAGTCACGCAGGGCTTTGCCCTTGGGCTGTCTAACTTTGACCTCATTCCTTGAAATCCTGACAGCGCTTCATTGCTAAGCGACTTGACACCATTGACAAAGCTCTTTCCACGTGTTCTCAGCTCAGACCAGAGGCAAAGCGCCTCCGTTGCCCCATTTCCAACAAGGCATCTGCCAACAGCGTGGACACCCACGTGTTCACAGACGTGGGGAACCCGAGGGGCCCCGGGGTAGGGGTCCCTGGTGTGGCCCGCCCCCGGCCCCCCGGCCCACTCTGCATAACAAAAGAACAGCACCTGAAGAACAAGGGAGGCCAAAACGTTTAAGTTATTAAATCAAATATACAGAGTGATTCATTTAATATGTACATATGTACAGAAATGCACTTTCACGAGGAGGGGCGGCCGGGGCCGGCAGGTGGGCAGCAGCCGGGTGCCCGCGGCAGACGTTGACAATCGCGAGGGAGAGTCTGTGAGAAGGCACTTGTCACAAGCGTCAGTACTGCCGCCGCCCGGGGGACGGAGCAGTCAGGAAGGGCACTTCTGAAAGCACAGTTGAGAGATCTCTGGAGCGAGCGTCGCGGGCAGCGCAGGCGAGGACGGCGGGCCGGAGGGGTGGGTCTGCCCGCGGCCTCAGGCCATGCCGACCGCCACGGGCCCCCTGGCGATCCCCAGCCCCACCGCCACTGCAGGCGCCCCCGACAGCCGCGGGCCACGCCAGACGCCGCGGGTCCCACCGGCTCTTTGGCCTGGAGCCACAGCGAACCCAGATGAGGAATAAAGGAAGATTCTGTAAACAGCGCACCACCTCTGGGACAGACGTCCACGGACCTGGGGAGGACAGGCCTCCTCACTGTCTCCTGCCACACACGTGCGTGCGGCACCGGGGAACGTTACAAAAATAGCAACTCTCCAAGAACACGCCGTTGTTTTCCGCCTGACACTCAGCGAATGACTTAACGAGGCGAAAGAAACGTAGAAAATAAACATTTGTTTTTTGCTTTTGCTGTTGTTTCTTTTTTACACAAAATAAACTCTGCGCGGCCTCGGCCTCCCGTGGCCGGCGGGCGGCCTGGCGCCCTACTCCCGGCCGGCGCGGCGGGCAGCACTCACGCCCCCAAGCGTGCGGTTGTCCACCTTGGGGCCTGAGGCCCAGCGGGCCGGCCGCCCGGGCGAACGGCCGGGGTCTTTGGTGAACTTGTGCGCGAGGAACTTCTCGGCCTCGGGGGACTCGTCCTCCCCACGGCCCGGCTCCTCATCTTCCTCGTCCTCGCCGGCCCCCGCCGGCCCGGGCAGCGCCTCGCCCACCCTGCGCGGGGGTGGCGTGAAGTTCTTGCAGGGGAACAGAGCGTCCTTGGGGCCGCCGGGGCCACCCGGCCGCTCGATGGGGTTGCGGATGGGGTTGAGCGGGGCCCACTGGTTGTTGGGGCCCTCCTCCCGCGGCAGCCGGCTCCTCTCCCGCTCTTTCCTGCGCTTACGCATCCACCACACGCAGACGACCACGCACGCCAGACACAGCACGCTGAACACGCCGCACAGCACCGTCACCAGCAGACCTGGGGCGGGGGCACCCAGACGTCAGAGGGCCAGACGCCCAGTCCTTCGGCTCGTGGGGATGGGCAGGGCCCTAGATCGGGGCTGGGAGGTGGGCTGGGCTGGGAAACCTTCGCCGGCAGGTGCAGAGGAGCTGCCACGTCCCCGGGGCTGGTCGGCCATGGGGCAGGGCGGGCAGAGGCCGCAGCCCCACCCCCCCAAGCCCAAAGGAACCCCACCCGCTCGCCCTGGGCCCAAGCGGCGCGCCCCTCCCGCTCACCTGTGGAGGACCTGCCCACAACGACCGTCTCCACCTTCACCTCCGTGACGGCCAGCAGCAGCGAGCTGTTCCCCCGCTGCGTGATGGCGGCCACGATGGCGTGTGCCGCACTCTGGATCAGGGTGCTGTCCGGCACGTCTCGGGCCGGGCTGAAGGACTGTGGCAGAGAACAGTGCTGAGGGGCCGCCTGCACACTCAGCTGGGCAGCGGGAGGCCTGTGACCCCTCCCCACTGTGGCAGCAGCTGGGATAGCGGCCCGGCCCTGCGTGCAGCCCTGGGGAGTGCGAGACTCCTGCTCTGGCTGGCCGGTCCAGGCAGTGGCGAGGAGGGGCAGAGACCCTGCGGCCCCATAGCACGGCCGTCTTGGAGCAGCGTCAGGGGCTGGGGGCCTGGGGCCCTGGAGGAGGCTCACTGGAGGAGGGCTCTGGCAGAGCCTGGAGGTGCCCTACGCTGGGCAGGCCACGGGGAGGTGGCCATGGCCTGGTCTGCACTCCCACAGACCCCGCTGAACCTCGGCCCTTCAGGTGGGTCCCAGCCCCAGCAGGCCACGCCTGGAGTCCTGAGAGGGCTACAAACCCGCCACTGCCCTGATGCTGGCCCAACTCACCTCCACCACCCAGCCCCTCCCACGCCAACACCAGCACCCAGAGAAACCACAGCCTCGCCCGACCCCCGAGATGCCGACTCACACCCCATCTAGGAGCACGTTCACTGTGGGACCCGCAGTGGCGCGGGTGTGGAACACAGGTGGCCGCCCGCCGGCCGCACTCACCAAGGCCACCTCCACCGCGCTGGCCTCCGAGGGCGGCCGGTCGCAGAGCAGGACAAGCAGGCGGTCCCGGGCCGCGGCCCTTGTGGCTGGCAGAGCACGGATGCCAGAGCAGACGGTGCCCACGGTGGTGCCCTGCCGGGTGGGCAGCACGTGAGCAGCGGGCAGCGACCGCGGCCCCAAGGGGGTCCGCCTCTCAGTGTGCGGCGGGACGCCACAACAGCCTGTCTGGGGGAGCAAGGGCCCTGGCTTCCCACGGCAGTCCGCAGCCCCACCCAGAACCCAGACGGCCTCTGGCCAGGGCCGGTACTGAGACCAGAAGGCCTTATGGGCAGAGATGAGGGCGGGGTGAGAATGCCCACGGAGCCGCGGGCCAGCCCCGCCCTCACGGGAAGGCCGCCTGCAACCCAGGCCCTGGGAATGACTGGACGAGTGGACATCTCGGCCCAGGCCGGCCCCTCCCGGCCGCCCCGAGCCCAGCGCTCCATCTCATCCGACCACATGCAGGCATGGGGCCGGGCGGCCAGCAGGGCTCTCGAGTCATCTGAGTGGCCACAGGAAGTAGGCCAGCAGTCAGGGCCCTGCTCGCTGGTGGCGTCCAGGGCGCGGGCAGCTCACCTGAGGCACCTGATCACGGTTGAAACGCAGGGTGAGGCGGGCACAGTTGTTGTCCAGGTGGCCGGAGCGCGGCTGGCATGGGGTGCTGGGCAGCGCGGGCTCCTCCGCACTACATGCCCCCCAGGCCGCGCAGGGTGGCTGCAGACACTGGCCCGGGGCCTTCTCCAGGCACTGCTGCCCCGGCGGGCACTGGGCGCTCAGGGCATCCGGCCGGCCAGCCAGCAGGCAGGGCTTCTGGCCGCACCACACCTGGGGGCACACGGACGGGACCCACAGGCAGACCCGGACGGCACCATGTGGGAAGAAGCACACCGTTGGTCATGAGTCCGTGAGCAGAGCGCCCCCTACCGCCAGGGCCCCACGGTGCCGTGAACAGAGCGCCCCCTACCGCCAGGGCCCCACGGTGCCGTGAGCAGAGCGCCCCCTACCGCCAGGGCCCCACGGTGAAGGAGCCCAGCACAGCAGGGCGGCCCACGTCTTCCGGGGCCGGGTTCGCCTGTCTCCCTCCCCCCACATCCTCCCATGAGCAGAGCGCCCCCTACCGCCAGGCCCCCCGGTGAAGGAGCCCAGCACAGCAGGGCGGCCCACGTCTTCCGGGGCCAGGTTCGCCTGTCTCCCTCCCCCCACATCCTCCCCGGGTGAGCAACAGGGTTGGGGGTGAATGATGGGGACTGCAGGCCTGGGGCGCGGAGGCAGCAGACCCGCAGGGCAGTGGGAGCGCGCAGGGCGGGTGGACAGACCCCACACCTTGCTGCAGTCTCGGTGGCCGTCCAGGCAGCGGCAGCTGTTGCAGTCCTCCACCCACGAGCTCCCGTGAGGGAAGGGCACGCCCTGCGACCAGCAGGACCTCCCGAACACGATCACTGTGGGCGGGAGAAGTGGGGCACATGGAGAGAAGGCTCCCCCGGACCCCCCAGCCTGAGCGTGGCCTCGCCAGCGGCATCCCCCACCTACCCTCCTGGCACCGCAGGCCGGATCGGCCAGGTGGGCAGCTGCAGCGGTAGCCATTGATTTCATCCACACACGTGGCCCCGTAGGCACAGGGTGAGGACTGGCACTCGTCGATGTCTGCAGGAGAGGGGCCGGGCACAGCGTCAGCGAGGCGGCAGCTTGGGCAGCAGGGCCCGCGCAGAAAGAGCAGCCCCGGCCAGCCTGGGCCTCAGGGGCCCCAGGGGCCTCTGAGCTGGGCCTGAGACCGCCGTCACTGTCACCATCTGCCTCTAGGAGCTAACGGCTAACCCAAGCTGGGTCTGCCCCTGACAGGGTGCCCCCCAGCCACTGCTGGTGGGAAGCAAACAGCAGAACCGAGGCTCAGACAGAGCGGGGAGGCGGCTGTGACCACAGTGCGCCCTGAGGTCCGCGGATGCAAATGACCCCAACAGCTCCCAGAGCGGGAACCCCGCAACCCCACCCGGGGTGGGGACCCCAGCTCCTCACTGATGCGGCAGTCGGGACCCGCAAAGCCAGGCGCACACTCGCAGCGGAACCAGTTGACGCCATCCACGCAGACACCACCGTTGTAGCTGCAGAAGAGAGGGCAAGGGTCAGGGCAGACCAGCCCATCAGCCGTCCCACCACCGGGGGTCAGGGGAGCCCAGGGCAGGCCAGCCCACCACCACCACTCACCAGGGCAGGGGGTTGCAATCGTTGGTATCTGCATTTGAGGAGAGAGAGGACGGTGAGCCCGGCACTCCCCACCCAGGCACCCACCCGTGCCCGATTGGGGGCGCCCCAGGTACACGGGGAGGGCAAGCAGATACCGCGCTGTCTACACCAGCCTGCCACGCCCAGGCTGGAGGATGTGGGGCCAGGGCAGCTCTGGGAGGACAGCCCGTCCTGGAGGCCCACGCGGAAAATGGACTGTGTGAGCAAGACAGTGGCTGGCCGGAGACGCGCAAGGGCCAGCACCGACGGGAGGAAGCTCAGGGGAGTCAGAGGGGTTCAACCAGGCTTCCGCGGCCAAGCACAAGGAGTGGGTCGATGGGGCAGAGTCGGGGTGGGGGCAGGACAAGGAAGCAGGGGATGGGGTGGGCCCACACCAGCCCACGCCCACAGCCGCCCCCTGGTGCCGCCAACCCCTGAGCTCACTATGGGTGCAGGTGCGGCCCTCCCAGCCGTCCCGGCAGATGCAGGAGAAGGAGTCCCCACTGCCCACGCAGGTACCCCCATTCACACAGGGGTTGGGCAAGCAGCTGCTGTTCTTGGCTGCAAAGGAGTCAGAGAAGGAGAGCAGAAAGAGAAGGAAGGGCTCTCACCTGAGCCAGGCAGGCCGGGGTCCCCGCCCCAGGCCTCGGCCCAGACAGGCACAGCCCAGCCCCGGCCCTCACCAACAGTGCAGGTGCTGCCCTTCCAGCCCGGGGGGCAGGCACAGCGGAAGGTGTCCCCGCTGTCGTAGCACGTGCCGCCGTTGCTGCAGGTGTAGGCGTCACACTGGAACTCACCTGCGGGCACACAGCCACTCAGAGGCTGCCCGGAGCAGCGGGCGGCGCCCCGGCAGGCAGTGCAGCCCCCAGAGTGGCAGGGCATGGTGGGCACTCACGCGAGTGGCAGGTCTTGCCCTTCCAGCCATCGTCGCACATGCAGTAGAAGTCGTTGACCAGGTCGAAGCAGCGACCGCGGCTGTGGCAGGGATCGGGGAGGCAGTCGTTGGGATCTGGGGGCGAGGACGCCGGTCAGCGGGGGTCCCCGGCGTTCAGGGAGGGCTGCCCGGAGGAGGAGGCACCGGGGTGGGCCAGGGAGCAGCAGAGGAGCGGGGAGGGAGCGTGTGTACCCCTCTGCCCGCCTTCTCTATGTGCCGCATCCCAGTCAGCGGCTCAACACATGGAGCCAGGCCGACGCAGGGCACGGGACGCGGGACGCGGGGCGGGGTGCGGTGCGGGCGTGGGGCGTGGCGTGCTCAGCACCAGGAGGCACAGGCCCTGCGGCCGAGAGTGGGGCAGTGTGGCCCACTCACTGGTGTCACAGAGCTCGCCCTCCCAGCCACTGGGGCAGAAGCAGCGGAAGGCGTCCACCTCGTCGATGCAGGTGCCCCCGTTGCGGCACGGCTGGCCCAGGCAGTCGTCGATGTCTGCGGGAGGTGAGCGTGAGCTGGAGCCCCAGTTGGCCCGGCCCCCTCCCGGCCCTGGTCCACGGCTACTCACTCTCGTGGCAGTAGGTGCCCGTGAAGCCGCTGTCGCAGACACAAGAGAAGTTGCCCCCGGGCTGGCTGATGCAGTGTCCGTGGGGGCCGCACACGCCAGAGGGGCCCATGCCAGCCACCCTGGTCCCTGCCTCAAACCCGCAGCCATCGACCACTGCCACAGAGACAAAAAGGGTCAGCCCTACCTCTGCAGAACACGGCCACCCCTCGCCACAACCCCACTCTTGCGGGCCCAGCCCACACTACACCCATCCCTTTAGGCCCCGTCCCTGCTGCACACAGGCCTGCAGGCCCCGCCCACCGCACCCACCATTGCAGGCCCCGCCCACAATGCACTCACCTCTACAAGTCCCGCCCACTGCACCCTTTCCTGCAGGCCCCGCCTACAAAACACTCATCTCTACAGGCCCCGCCCACAGCACCCACTCCTGAAGGCCCCACCCACCGCACCCACCCCTGCAGGCCCCGCCAGGACAGGGCGCCCGAGGCTCAGAGCAATTCTTGCCGCCCATGTCATCCGGGCAGGCGCAGTAGTAGTCCCCCTCCAGGTTGTAGCACTGGGCCCCATTCTGGCAGGGGCTTGGCTCGCATAAGTCGATGTCCACCTGTGAGGTGGGGACAAACATGAGGGTGCTGCTGGCACCGGACAATGGACCCGGGCTCATGTCCCTACACACAGCCCCTACGAGCGGTCCCTGAGACCCAGGCCCACTCAGACCAGCCAGCCAGGCCTCTGCAGACGGAGCCTGGAGGACGGCCCAGCTCAGCCCGTCCGGACCCCTAGCTGGCCGGAAACACCTGGGTGGGCCAGGCCCCGCCCTCCGCCCCGCCCTGGGGCAGCCCTCTTCCGCGGCCTCCCGGGGCAGCATCCGGCCTTCGCCCCTCCCACTGGCAGGAAGGCCAGCTCCCGGCCACCCCTCCAGCCTCCACGGTGCTGTGAGCCCCAGCTGTGGGTCCTTCTGAAGAACCACCCCAGGCTCCAGGACACAAGTCAGGATCCGGTGTTCACACCCCGCAGCTCACTCCTCTCCCGGGTAAAGACAAAGCAGGTCAGCGGGGGTGGAAGAGTGAGCCTCTCCTTGTCAGACCCGAGAGTGATACCCCCAGCCCACCCCAAGGCCCCTCTTTCAGGGGCCTGCAGACTCCACCCCGTCACGGCCACCTGCCCTGCATCCGCGTGAGAACCAGCCAAGGCACAGGGTAGCCAGTGGACCTGCCAGGCCTCCAGGCCACCCCACCAGGAGGGGCTGGTCCTGACAAGCCTGGACCCTCCGCCTCTCCCCTGGCCCTGCCCAGCCAGGACTCTGGGGCTGGGGTCTCGGTCTAGTACTGAGCCTGGGACATGCTGCAGGGCCAACCCCCACCGTGGCCCCTCCCGGCCACTCGATGGGCCACCCGTGGCAGCTGCTGGGACCGAGGGGCAGGCAGCATGCATAGGCCTCACCTCGCAGAGCGGCCCTGAGAAGCCCTGGGGGCAGTGACAGCGGAAACCATCGACCAGGTCCTCACAGAGGCCCCCGTGGCAGGGGCTGCTGGCACACTCATCCAGCTGGTGCTCGCAGTGCCGGCCCCCGAAGCCCCGTGGACACACGCACTGGTAGCCATTCACCAGGTCCTGGGGAGGTGCGGGGCGTGGGGTGAGCCTCCCAAAGCCGCCCTCAGGCACCTGCAGCCCAACGCCTGCACCCCCCACAAAGTGTGCAGGCCCTCACCTTGCAAGTGCCGCCGTGCTGACACTGGCCCCGACAGTCGTCGACGTCTGCGGGCAGAGGCGCAGGTCACAGCGGGCCCTCCCTGCCCCCAGCCCTGCCCCCTGCGGCCCGCCCACCCATACTGACTGATGTGGCAGTTGGCGCCCTTCCAGCCCGGGAGGCAATCACAGTAATAGCCACCAATCAGGTTTTTGCAAGAAAAAGCATTAAGGCACGGCTTCCCTTCACACTCATTGGCGTCTGTGAACGAGACAAGGGGGGCGATGGGCCCGCAGCCCTGGCAGCACACGCAGCAGCCGCCGCAAGCACAGCGCACAGCATGCACACACACCCCGGCCCGCGGGACCCCTTACCCAGCTGGCAGGTGGCCCCCACCCACTGCTCCGGACACACGCACTCAAAGCCGTCCACCTGGTCCACGCACGTGCCCCCCGCCGCACACGGGTTGGAGGCACACTCGTCAATGTCTGCGGAGAGTCCAGGGGGAGGAGCAGGGATGATCGCAGGGTGGAGGAGGGGGCAGCTGGCCCTCAGGAAGGAGTGTGAGCACCCGCGTCTTCCCCTCGCTCCTCCCCAACCCCAGCCCCACGGGGATGGGCCGCCTCGCCCTTACCCTCCTGAGCCCCGGAATGCAGGCTGGGGACCCCAGAAGCCCTGGAGCAAGCTCTCACCCAGCGCACAGGTGGGCCCGCTCCAGCCCGACGGGCAGTGGCACTCGAAGCCCGAGGGCACCTCGTGGCAGGAGCCCCCGTTGGCACACGGGTTGGAGGCGCAGGCATGCTCGGCTGCATGGGGAACCACAGGGGTGGGTGTGGTGGCCAGGCCCCCACCTTCCACAAGGGCCCCCCCGACCCCCGCTGCACTCAGGCCAGAGGAGTGGGTCCAGCCGTGGCCGCCCTGACGTACCCCGCTCACAGTTCTTGCCCGAGTAGCCGTCAGGGCAGGCGCAGCGGTACTGGTCAGGCTCCGCGTTGATGCACGTGCCCCCGTTGGCGCAGGGGTGGTGGCTGCCACAGTAGTTCAGGTCTGGGGGTAGATGGTGCTCAGGGGACAGGCCTCGGCCCTCACGCCGCCCCCGCGGCAGGCCGCCACCCCCCGCACCTTTGTTGCACAGCAGGCCGCCCCTCACGCCCACCCCCCGCGGCAGGCCGCCGCCCCCCGCACCTTTGTTGCACAGCAGGCCGCCCCAGTTGGTCTCACAGGTGCACTGCCAGGGCTCCACGCAGCTGCCGTGCACGCAGCCGGGGTACGGGACGCACTCGTCACAGAACCTGCCCTGCCAGCCGTAGCTACACCTGGGGAAGGCAGAGGGCCGGGAGGCCCTGCGTGTGACCGCAGACCCCGCGAGCGGGGGCCACGCCCAGGGTGGCGTGGGGACATGGCGCAGCGTCACGTGGGCCCCCGGGGCCAGCGGCCGCAGCCTTTGAACCGGAGCGGCCCCGCCCGCACGTCACGGGCAGTCCCGGCCGCTGGCCGCGCACGGTCAGCCGCAGCTGTCCAGTCACTCCTCCTGGAGCTATTTTGGGACACAGCCGGAGCGGGGCCCCCAGAGAAGGCGCCAGGCAAGGAAGGCTCTGCTGGGACCCCGGGAATGAGAGGGCCAGGTGCTGCCAGGGCCGGCAGGCCAGCGGGCACAGGCCTCCTGCTGCCGGGAACCCTGGGCACAGCCCGCGACCTCGCCTATGACTCAGAGGCGGTCACTCTCTCCACGAGGCCCCAGCAGGGACGCATCTCATAGATGGGGACGCTGAGGCCCGTGGGCTGTCCCAGGCCAGCCCCGTGAGAGGCCAGATCCAGGGCACTTCCTGACCCGGGAGGAATCACCCGCTCCCTGGCCTCGAGAGACCTCTGGGCTCTCAGGCCATAACCCCAGGAGCCAGCCCTGCCCGTACTGTGGGCCAGCATCCTCTCCGGGAAGTCCTTCAGGAGGAGACGCAGAGGGACACCCCGGCCATCAGCACCGCCCCCTTGAGAGCCCAGAGCCCCAGGGAGAGAGGCCAGCGCCCTGTGCTCAACGCCCTGGGGCCCACCCTGACGGGACCCCCAAGGGGACCCCCCCTAGCACTCAAGGGTCCTGTGGGATGGGGTGACGTCCACACCACCACCCGTCACGTGGATTTATTTTTGTAAAAGGGAAGAGGCACGGCCCTTCCTGGGCTGCCCCCGACCCCCCGGCACCCAGAAGGGACGCTGGTGGTGCAGGACAGGGAACCGAGGCTGCCGAGAGGGACTCGGCCGGCCAGACGCGCGTGCGGGACGGGGGATGCAAGCCCGGGCCCCCTCCAGGTGAGAGGGGTCCCCCAGGCGTGCTCTCAGCCCTGGGTGGGGCCACCTCTTCAGGCCCCCGTGGCCCCGGCTTTCCTGGCCTGTGGCTCCAGCAGCTCGGGGAGGAGGCGGCAGGAAGGCACGGCCATCTCCGCGGCATCCGGTGGGGGTTGTCCTGAAACCTGAGCCCAGGGCCACCAGCAGCAGCTGGGCCTCACCCACGGAGCCAGAGGGAGGCGAGCAGGGCTCACCTAGGGCCCTGTCCAGGGAGCCCTGTGCCCCCCACCGTCTTCCCACAGGGCCCACGTGGGGAGTGGAGCGCTAGCCTCCCCTCTGCCCGCCCCGGTCACTGGCCACCCGGGGCCAACAGCTCACCCCAAGAGCTCGGTGCCAAGGGCTGGGCCAGGCCCCAGCCCTGCCGCGTTCAAAACCCAGCAGGGAAGGGTCTGCCGGACTCCGGGGCTCACGCCTGGGTCAGAGGGCAGGGCTGCAGGAAAGGCCTGCCCCAGGCAGACAGCAGCCCTGCACCCCGTCTCCCACACCGAGGGTGCTCCTGGGGTGCCTGCCCCTTGAGACGGGAGCCCGCCACGGGCCACGCCCCCGGGCACCTCTCAGCCCCGCTGCTCTGAGACCACCACTCAACTCAGCTCAAACCCGGCAGACAGAGTGGGTGAAGCCCTAGACACAACCCCCCCCTACCCTGACGCCGGGTCCCTGGGCAACCTGCCCACTTCCCTGCCCGGGACTGGAAGATTCGCTCCACTTACCCCTTCCCAGGCCACAGTCACCGCAGGATGAACAGAGGGTGCCCCCATCCTGGCTCCCAAACACTGCCCTCCCAGCCAGAGTCAGCGGGGCAGTTACCAAACTTCCCTGCCCAGCGTCCTTATCGGAAAATGCACCCACCTCCCAGAGGGAATCCTGATGACTCAGACCCAGAGTGGGGAGGAGGCTTCACTCACCCCCTGCTCCTCTGTCAACTGGCATCCCCCCCGAAGGGCTTCACCCCCGAGGGCGTCCGCCTGGTCCCCGGGGCCCAGCTCCCAGGCCATCGGCGAACTCCTGGCACCCACCTGGCTCCCGCCCTGTAGAGAGCCCCCTGGCCGCCCCCACCCCTTCTAGCCCCCACTCCTCCCTGCCCACCCTCGACCCCACTCAAGCCAGCAGCGATTCCACTGCCCCTCAACCAAGGTCTGCGGCCCAGACCCCTGGCTCTCTGGTCCCTCTGACCCCCCGCCAACATGTCTGGGACCCCCTGCCCCTGCCAGCTCCTTGCTGTCCACCGGCAGCAGCAGGAACCCCAGCTGGCTCCCCCGCCCTGCCCGCCCCGCCTGTACGCACACGGCCCACGTGCATCCCTAGCCAGGCCTCCTCCCACAAACCCGGGCAGGGTGGGCAGCACTCCCACGACAGCAGCTGCTCTCCCGCCCGCTGCGCCTGGGGCCGCCCCGTCAGTGGCTCAGGGTACCAAAGGCGCTCGAGCCCCTCTCTCCTGCCCCAGGACGCCCACGGGGGCGGCCCCCACACCCACACCGGACAGCAGCCTCTGCCTCCTGGCCCGCCCCGTGGGGCCTCCTGGCCACCCCCAGGCCTCTCCCGTTCCCCACCTGTGAGCACCACCCTGCACCGCCTGGACCACGCACTCCTGCCCTGGAGCGGCTCTCGGCCCAGACCAGAGGTGTGGAATGTGTGGCGGCCCTGCCCACCAAGGCTGGCCCGCGCCCTGGGGCACACTCGGGCTCCAAGAGCACGTGCGGCCTTCACCAACAGTGAGCCGCACACGAGCAGGGCCCATCCCACTCACGTCGCCTGTGTGCAGCCAACTCTGTGCGGGAGCGAGTGTGTGCACGCTCGGGAGGCAAAGAGGACCTGGCGCGGGGCACTCACCTGCACTCCCCGGGCACGGAGCACCCCCCGTGGAGCAGGTTGCATCCCTGTTTACACACGGCTGCGAACGGAGAGAGCAAACAGACCCCTGCAGCGGCCACACACCGGCCTGCGGCCGTGACACAGGCTCTGGGGACAGCCCCCCGCGTGGCCCCCCACCCGCCGCGGGGCACCGCGCGTCCTCCACGATGCCCCCACCTGGCCCTCCGCTGGCCTCCGCTATGCCCGCAGCGCCCCCGCAGCCCCGCCCCGCTCACCCTCCTTGCACTCCTTGCCCATCCAGCCGTCCATGCACGCCTTGTTGCCATACTGGTCACAGGTGTAGTGACCGAAGAAGTCGTTGCGGGGCCGGCAGAACTTGTTGCAGGTGGGGCTGTAGTAGTTCTCGTCACAGCGCACGCGGATCTTCAGCTCCAGGTGGGCCACGTGGCCGCTGAAGTGCAGGCTCTTCCAGCGGTCCTCGGGGTTGATCATGCCCGCGTGTGACACCCGGTCGATCAGCAGCTCCTCTTGGAGGGGGAGCAGCAGTCAGCCGGCACGGCCGCTGCCCCGCAGGACCGGGGGGCCTCCCGCCTGCGCCTGCGGCCAGCCTGTCCTGCCCGAGGCCCCGCCCCGCCCCAGGCTCTGCACGCTTCTCACGGCTGCAGTCAAGGCCGCCCCGTCCCCGCAGGAGCCACAGCACTCACTGCTGCCGTGTCTCTAGACGAGCCTCCCTGGGCCCGAGACCACGGACCCGGCAACCCGAGGGCTGGGCCTCCCTCCAAGCCAACCTGCTGCGTGGCCGGAGCTGGCAACCACGGTCACGGGGTCTCCCTACACGCGTGTACCGGTTTAGAAGATGGTGCAATAAAATGCTAAGGACCCTCACCCCACAGCCGGCTCCACTGACCGCTGCTCTCCGCCCGCCCCTCTGTGTTCCCATGGCATCTCCACTGCTGGGACCCAGCTTGGTCTAACCCAGCATCCAGCTGCCCATCTGACGCTGTCCAGACACAGAGCGTCCAAACAGCGCTCCAGCCCATCCCCACGACAGCCTCTCCGCCCCGCGGCCACCCAGTCAGCAGGCCCCGGGCCTCGACCTTCGGAGCGAGCAGAACCCCGCCCACCCCACAGGCCGCCCCTGGTCCCAGCACCCTGACTGCTACACAAAGCTCCCCACCTGTCTCCACCCTGGCCCTGCAACCCACCCTCCACGCGGCAGGCTGAGCAACCCGCCTCGGAGAAGAAGCCGGTGTCCTCACAGGAGCCACGCGGCCTCCACGAGCTGACCCTGGCCCGCTAACCTCATGGCAACCCCTCCCCTGCCCACAGGCTCTGGGCTGTTGGCACTGGCTGCCCCCTACCTGTCTGCGAGGAACCTCTGCCCACCACCACAGGCCCTGTGGACTCTGTGCAAGGCAGGCCAGCCAGCAGCTAGGCCTCCAAAGAGGCCCACCGAGCCCTTCACCAGGGCGGAGAGGGGCCCACACAGCCAGAGAAAGCTCTCGGCGGTGACCCACCCCACTGAGCCACGGCCAGGCCCCAGAAGACCGGCCTTGGGTCTGGGTATCAGCAGGAGGTCACGAGAATGCCAGGGACGGCCCAGGTGCCAGGTGCGGGACCTCGAGGAGGACGCAGGCCTCCTGCCAGAACACAGGCGAAGCCAGGGCAGCACAAGCAAGTCCCGAGCGCAGCAGGGCATCCTGGCGGCCAGGGCAAGAGGAGCAGAGACCTGCAGGGCAGAGGCAGCTCCCTGCCCGCTGTGTGCCTTCTGCCCCAGCAAGCAGAGGACGAGGAGCCTGGCTACGCGCGTCTCCATGAGGAGGGAGGCCCTGTAGGCAGCCCCCCGGGGACCCTCAGGGGCTGACTCACCATCCGGGGTGGTATCGTTGTCCCAATCCCAGGCCTCCACGATGAGGGTGAAGGAGCGCTGTGGACACGGGGAGGGCGGGTCAGGCTCCTCCGCCCACCCCAGCCAGCCAAGCCCCCTCCTCCATCTCGGCCCAGACCCCGAGATGACCCCTCAGAGCAGGGACGCTGCTCCTTCCAGCTCACAGAGACTCAGGGGCCTGGACTCCGGGCTCCTGCAACCTGCCAGCCAGCAGACCAGGTCAGGCTGCAGAAGAGACAGTGACCCACATGGGGCAGCGGGCAGAGGGCGGGCACAGCCGAGTGGCCTCAGCCTGAGGTCCCAGGTGGGCTGGGGCCAGAGGGGGTCGCGTGGGAGCCCAGGGTCCTCCAAGCCCACTGGGAGAGTTGATGCCCAGTCACCAGGCTGCGGGGCCGACCTGGGTAGCCCGAGCACTGGAGCTGCCGTGGGACACGCGAGCTCACAGTGAAAGGGAACGCTGCTCAGTCGTGTCCGACTCTTTGTGATCCCGTGGACTAGACAGTCCTGAAGTCTCCAGGCCAGAACACTGGAATGAGTAGCCATTCCCTTCTTCAGATCTTCCCAACCCAGGGATCGAACCCAGGTCTCCCACACTGCACGTGGATTCTTTACCAGCTGAGCCACCAGGGAAGCCCTTAGTGAAGGTCCAGGAAAAGTGGCCCCACTTCACAGATGGGGAAACTGAGGCCCAGGGACGGCCTGAGGCAGCCTCAGCAGTGCTCACTGCCCCCCACTGTCTGGCCCTGTGTCCCAGGCAAGGGATGCGGTGAGTGACAGGGTAGCATCACTGAGCAGCCCAGGACCACCCTCTGCCCTACCCCACCCTACAAAGACCACCAGACACAGGCAGCGACCCCCTCCCCATGCCTTCCCTGCCCGGGACCCCCTCACTTCCGCGGCTGCCCCTGCCCAGAGCCCCCCTACCCCAGCAGCTGCCCAGAGAAGACGGGCAGGAAAGAAGACGCCATCGTCCACCCTTCTAAACCCCACCCCCATGGGGCCAACCCCAGGCTGTGAATCCTATTACCGAGGGTCCCCGAAACCCCTGCCTCCCTGCTGTCAGCGCTGGCCGCCAGGCCATCAGGCCTGGTCCAGGCTGCCCGCCTCCTTCAAGGGTCCCCAGCAGCCACCACGGCCTCCGCTCCCCCATCCACAGGAGCCCCAAGGACCCTCAGAGCTCTGTCCACATCTCCCCCACTTCCCAGAGCCTTCCTGGGGCTGCCTGCGGCTCCCGCGCTCCCCACAGGCATCCAGCACGACCCCACCACGGAGCCCTTGCACACACAACGTCCTCCCTCTGCCTGGAATGACCCCACGGGCCAGCCTTCCCCGGGTCACTTCACTCCTGGGTGCAGCTGGAGCACCCAGCTCCTCCCCAGCAAGCACTCACTTCACCCACCATCCACCCACCCATCCACCCATCCATCCATCCACCATCCACCCATCCACCCACCATCCACCCATCCATCCATCCACCATCCACCCATCCACCCACCATCCACCCACCCACCCATCCATCCACCCACCATCCACCCATCCATCCATCCACCATCCACCCATCCATCCATCCATCATCCATCCACTCACCCATCCATCCACTCACCCACCCACCCATCCACTCACCCACCCATCCATCCATGCATTCACCCACCCATCCATCCACCTACCCAGCCAGCCACCCACCCACCCATCCGTCCATCCATCCACCATCCACCCACCATCCATCCACTCACCCATCCATCCATCCATCCATCCACCTACCCACCCATCCATCCACCCACCCACCCACCCATCCATCCACCATCCATCCATCCACTCACCCATCCATCCACCCACCCACTCATCCATCCACCATCCACCCACCATCCATCCACTCACCCACCCATCCATCCTCCATCCATCCATCCACCCACCCAGCATGCACCAGGCACAGGCCTGCCTCTGGGGCAGTGGATGGGTGAGAAGCCGCTGTACTAAAGGGTGTCAGGACAGGCTTTGGGGAGGGTGCTCGGGAGGAAGCATCCCAGGCAGGGGGACCACAGGCAGGGCCTTCGGCTGGAAGAGGAGCAATGCGGGGAACAGGTCTCAGGGTCAGACTGCGGGGCCACTGGCCCCTGTGCCAACTGTGGTGCCAGCGCTGAGCAGAGTGGGTAGCTGCCAGGTGGGTGTGAGTGAGGGCCAGGGGCTCCTGGGGCTTCAGCGGGCATCCTGGCCACACGGGCCATGAGGGAGAGCATGGGAGGGGGCGGGGCAGGGCCCAGGGCTGAAGCCCTTGCAAGGCAGGCCGAGGAGCGCCCCGGCCCCAGGGTGCCCAGCCCACAGGGCATGAGAGCCCACCTCCCAGCACCTGCGCTTCGGAAAGCAGGGAGCTCCTCCTGGCTCCCAGGAAACCCCACGCCAGCCACCCAGGTAGGGTTACCGTCACCTTCACCAGCACCCGAGGCTCCGGTTACCTGCCCCTGAGGGGACATGCGCCCGCCCGCCCGCCCACCCACAAGGGCCCCGCCGCCCGCCAGCTGGGCTCCTGCACCTGGGCGGCAGGGAGGCACCTGGGGAGAACCTGAGCTGGGGGGCAGGGCGCCAGGCTGGGCCTCCGCCTCCTCCCAGTTGGCCTCCAGGACTCAAGTCTCCTCTCTGCAAAGAGCAGCCTTCTGTCCCAGGGACAAGCCTCGTGGGCCACGGGCTGGCCGGGCTCTGTGGACCCAAGACCCTACAGAACAGGAGGGCCCCTGGCCAAGCGTAGCTGGGCTGCCAGCCTGCCCAACCTTGAGAGGCCCCCAGCCTGCTGGCCTTCTTCCCTCTTCCAGAAAGCCCACCCCAACCTGCCTGCGCCAGAACCCCATCCTGACCGCGGGTCCTCCTGGCCCACCCCCAAGGCCAGGTCCCGACCCGCGGTCCGACCCTCAGAAAGTACGACGGGCCGGCAGCCCCAGTGGCACGGGGCACCCCAGGCCCAGGAGGCAGCACTGACTGCAGAGCCTGGGTCCGCGGGCCCCACCTGCTTCCTCTCCCGCAGACCCCGCATCCGAGCCGGGCCCCCCGTGGAGCAGAGCAGGATGCGGCGCCAGGAGCTCTCAGCGAAGATATGTTTCCTGAAACCTGAGCTTTGCAGAGGCCCAGGTCTCTGCCTCCATTGTCACCGCAGGGGAGTGGGGGGGCCACCTCTCCCCAAGCTGCTGGGCCCAGTGGGGCCACGGCAGGAGGACTGGACCGCAGGCTTCCCCACGGGAACCCGGACGCCCACGCTCCGCACCGGGGACCAGGCAGGCCGTGCCTGAGCGTGCCCAACCAGCCCACTGCAGCCAGCAGCACACAGCCTGCCAGCACCTCGTCACACGCATCAGGCAGGACCATGAAGTCGAAGATCAGATGGACCCTGGTCATACCAGGATGCGTGATGAGGCCTGGGGCCGCGGACCCTGGCTCAGGCCTGAGGATTACAAGCATTTGTCTCCACCAAGAAGCCCCTCGCTGGCCCAGGCCGCCCTCACCCAGACACGACCCCTGGGAGGGTCCCCGGAAGCCACAACTCCTCCAGAAGCCCCTGCCCAGACCCCCCAGTGACCTCCCCCTCTCCACGGTGGAGCCTCACTCTCAGCTCCACCCCCTCAGGGCCCAGGGACAAAGCCCTAGCCTGTCTCTGAGTGCCCACTGGCTGGCACTGCCCGTCTGGGGCCCCTCTTTGCCCAAGAGCCCCACCCTACAGCCCCAGTACCAACGCCTGGGCCAAGACCCCTGATCCGAGGCAGGTGAGCCTCTGCTGAGCGTGACCCCTGGCCCCTGGCACAGGAAGGAAGGGAAAGTGAGCCCCCACACGGACAAAAGAGGCAGCAGCCCTAGGCACCGCGCGGGGAAGGGGCCGGGGCCGCCTTCGCCCCACACCAGCCGCGGGTCCTCGGGGGGCAGGGAGCACCAGGAAGACGTCATCTCACACCGTCAAGGACAGCCCCCAGGGGCAGCGCCTGGCCCGGCCCACCGCGGAAAGGCGCTCACGCCAGCGTGCGCATCCCACCAGGCCACACCCTTGGATGTGCCCCCAGGGGCAGCCCCTGGCCCGGCCCACCGCAGAAAGGTGCTCATGCCAGCGTGCGCATCCCACCAGGCCGCACCCTTGGATGTGCAGGCCCTTGACTGGCCCAAGGCCCCCTGCCGAGCCCTGAGCACAGCGCACGGGTCCCTGGTCCTCCTCTCACTCCAGCCTGGCTTTCCACGAGCCGCCGCAGCACCCCCAGGCCAGCAGTCACCCCGCAGACACACAGTGCACATACCAGGATGGGGCCTTAGACCTGGAGGCCAGGTCCTGAGGTCTTGGAACCAGAATGTGAGCCAAGGAGGCAGGCATGGCCTCCAGCTGGGCAGCAGGCCCTCAGTCAGCAGGAGGCCCCAGGGCCACGCTGCGCCTCCATTGGCCAGGCCCCCCAGGCCCCCGTGAGCCCCCAGTAGCCACTGACTCACCCAGGGAGGGCACACACACACGTGATCAAACATGGCCTCCACCTTGTTGGCTACGAGCCAGCTGCCAGGGCCAACCGGGTGTCATCCATCTCCTGGGGACCGGTAGGACACGTGGGGGCATCCGTGGGGGGGATCAGGAGAGGAGGGGAAGCCCCACACTCAGACTGCCCGCACCTGCCCTCCCCTCCCCTCACCCAAGACCCTGGACACACCTCTGTCCAGAAACCTGAGCCCGAGTCCAACCTGAAACCACGCAGAGCAGACAACACGGGGACTCTAGGGCCCGCGCGGCCAGGTAAGGGTGCAGAGAGTCCCCCAGCCTCGCCTGGGGCACCAGGATAGAACGAGAAAGCAGTTGGAGGGGGGTGGGTCAGGACTGCCTGAAGGTCACTGGAAGGGCTGGAGAGTGCAGAGCCCAAAGTAGGTCCTGGTCCGCCCTCTCCAAAGCCAGGGCCAGGCGCAGGCCGGCTCCCCACACTCCTGGACCCCCCGCCATTTCCAAGGCCCTGCGCACACGACCTGCTCCAGGGTCCTGGACAGAAGCCCCTGCGCCCCGCCCTCTCACGTGAAGCTCCTGAGGCAGGGCCCAGCCCCTCCTGAGTCCCCAGGGCCATAGTGGGCGCACCGGGTTCCAAACTCGGGCCAGCTCACGGGATGGAGCTGGACTCGCAGGGGGCAGAGGCAGTGCAGCCACAGGGCCGCTGCCGGCCGAGCGGAAATACCAGGGCACTGGCATCACTACACGGGCCATGGGCCCGGCAGCCAGGCCACGCTACCCGTGCGGAGGGGGAGACAGGAGCGGCCCCCCAAACGCACAGCTACCCCGCTGCCCCACCCTCACCACGGGCTGGGCCACCAGCCCCTCCTGGGTGCGCCCAGCAAAGTGGAGGGCGGGGACCTGGCCCAGCACCTGCCCCTGGTCTGCAGGCCCCTGCCTGGGAGACCCGGGCCTGCCCCGTCCCATTCCATGCCTGGCCGGCCGGTGGGACCAAGAGCGTGAGGGACACGCGTCGGCCCGCCACATTCCTGCAAGGCCTCCCTGCCCCCACGCCCACGGCTGCCAACTCGAGCAGAAAACACATCCTCAGGTAGCGATTTCGAACCGCGCTGGCCCGAGCCCAAGCGCAGATGACAGGCTGCGGGCCCTGCTCAGACCTGCCTGCCGCCCACTGCGGGGGCGAGGGGGCTGGGCTCATCCCAGCGCCCGGGGCCTCCCAGCCTGCCCCTGCCTCCCGCCTGTTCCACCCCAGGGACACACTCCCCACCTGCGGCCTGGGGGTCCAGGGAGACTGCAGAGGCCCCAGGTACGTGGGGGCAGGGCTGTGGCCAGGGGTCAGGAAGCAGGGGGAGGGGGTAGCCGTGAGGCCTCCTGGCCTAGGATACGATATGGAGGAGGTGCCAGCACGGGGCTCAGAGCTGGGGGGGGGGGGCAGTGGGGGGCCAACCTCAGCCTGGCCTCAACCCCCAGTCTCTTTCAGAACCACGGCACCAGGTGGGCATGTTCTTGTGGCCTCCCAGCGGCTGGCCGAGCCAGAGGTCCTTGGTCAGAAGGACAGTCCCTCAGTCAGCCTGGCACCCTGCTCTGGGCACTGTCCACACACAGACACACCCCAGCTGCCCGGACCTGCCTCTGCACCCTGAGACCCCACTTAGCAGGGGCCTCTCTCCTCCCTGCCCCCACCCAGTTCCCTGCGCGCACAGCACAAAGACCCGGGAGGCCAGGCTTCGGGCCACATCGGGCAGCTGGAGGCCTGGCCTGCCGCAGCCCCCACCCACCGGGGCCCAGGACAGCCCACTGAGATGGACCGCATCCCTGCCAGCATTCCCAGGTCCACGGCTCCTGTCTGACAGGCGGACCTCAAGCTCCTTCTCCAGAAAGAACAAACAAAACCCAAAATGCAAGACAGGAAGGTGCTTAACAGAGAATCACAGCACCAAGGCCCCTCGAGGCTGGCTCCCCGGGTCTGGACCAGCGGCAAAGGCTGCCACCAACCCACGAGCACGAGGTCCCTCGGCCCCCCGCCTGAGCAGCCCCCCACCCCCACCCATCCAGGAAACTGCAGGGCGGGCGCAGGCTGGCCGCGGGCCCGGGCGGCTCCGCCGGGGCCTGCCCCGGACCAGCCCCAGCACGCGCGGTGCACATGCCTGCGCGGCCTGCCCGGGCCCGAGGCGCCCGGCCGCGCCTCCGCACCCAGACAGACACGCGCAGGGCGACGCAGGCACACGCCGCGGGCCGCCCCGCACGCGGGCCGCGGCCACCCCGCCGCGCTGAGACCCCCGCGCGCCCACGTGGCCGGGCGGGGACCCCGAGGCAGGCGCCCCCTGCCGGCCCCGCCCCGCCGTGCCCGGGCGCGCGCGGCTCGCGCGCGGAGCCGGGGCCGCAGGTGCCGGGGAGCCAGGGGGGCGGGGGGGGGGGGTGCCTGGAGGCCGGGGGGCCGCGGGCAGGGTGGGGCCGGGCGCCCGGAGAGGGCAGCGCGGGAGGAGCAGCACCTACCGGCCAGGCGAACTGGAACGGGATGACGACGAGCCCGGGGTCCTGGTCGCCGCCGGCCCGGGCCCGCGCTCGCGCCCGGTCCCCAGCCGCGCCCGCCGGCGGCAGGTAGAAGGAGTTGCCGCCCAGCACGGGCGTGGCGCCGTGGCCGTAGCTGCAGGGCCCCGTGGGCGTCACCTTGGCCTGGTACTCCTTGAGGCACACGCGCACGTACGTGTCGCACTCGTCGTGGCCGCAGCCCCCCGCGCGCGTCGTCCGGCCGCCGCCGTCGCAGCAGGCGCCGCTCAGCAGCTCCCCGTTGGCGTTCCGCAGCGCGCTCAGCTGCAGCTCGAAATAGCCCATGGGCCGCGCCGCCTAAAAATAAGGCGGAGGGACAGCGCGAGGAGGCGCGGGCCGGGGTCGCCCGCTGCGCGCCCCGCCCCCGCCCGCCGGGCCGCCCCGAGGGCTTCCGAACCGCGGCGCCCGCGGGCGGTGCCGCCGGCCCCGAGGGCGGCGCGGGGCGCCCCGTCCGCGCCCCTGCTCACCTGCACGCAGAGCGCCAGCAGCAGCAGCAGCCGCCGGGGCAGGCGCCCCCGGCCCCGCGCCCGCATCGCCGCCGTGACCCCGCCCGCCGGCCCGCCGCCGCCGCCGCCCCTGCGCGCCGGGCCCCGGCCTCCCAGCGCCCGCGCGCCCGCCCGCCCTCCGAGCGCCGGCGGCAGCGGCAGCAGCAGAGGCGGCGGCGGCGGCGGCGGCGGGCGGGGTCGAGGCGGCGCCGCGCGGGCGCGGGCGGCGGGCGCGCGGGGGCGGCGGGCGCGCAGGGGCGGCGGCGCTCGGGCTCGCAGGCGGCGGCGCTCGGGCCCGACCCGGCTCCCTCCCGGAGGCGGCGGCGGCGGCGGCGGCGGCGGCAGCGGCGGCGGCGGCGGCGGCAGCAGCGCTCCGGGCCTCGGCTCTGCGCGCCCGCGCTGCGCTCGCCCGCAGCCGACAAGTTCGGGCCGAGACTGACAGCTCGCTCGCCCATTCGTCACCCGCGCACCTGCATATGCATGAGGGGGCGGGGCCGCGCCACGGGGTGGGGCGGGGGGGCCGGGGGCGCCCGGGATTTAAAGGCGGCGGAGGGCGCCTCCTGTCAGCGCCTGGGCCCGGCGCGCGCCTCGCGGGGCGCTCGGCGGCCGAGCGGTGGGGCCTCCGCTAGCGCCTCGGCCGGAGCCAGGAGAGCGGGACCCGGCGCCCCAACGCGGCCGCGCCTCGCCGGAGCCCCGCCGGGTCTCCGGAGCCAGGGGGTGGGGCGCCCCCTGAGGTCACCGCCGCGGTCCCCTCCCACCGGTGCGCCGCCGCCGCCGCCGCCGCCGCGCTCCTCGCGGTCCCAGGGAAGAGGCTGCCTCCTGCACAAATCAGGGCTCTATCCTACTTGGGGCGGGCGCGGCCCTACTACGTGCCCCCGCCCCCGGGAATACCTCCCCCGCCACTCCCGCCGCAGGGGGCGCTGCTCCCCTCGGACGCCCGCCCCACTGCCCGCAGGTCGGAAGCCACGGAACTAACGCTCTTCTGCGCGGCCCGTGTCCAGCTCTACTCTGGTGGCAGAGGGGACATCCGAGGAACGTCCGGGATGGGGGTCGTGGTTTGGGCGCGGACGAGGGTGCGAATAAAGGACGGTGGTGCAAGCCCCAAAGGACAAAGTGAAGGCCGCCCAGAGAGGCTGCGGCTGCTGTCCTGGTCTCCAGGCCCCCGTATCCCACCCCCTCATCGCCTTATTGCCCTCTCCTGGAGTAACCTCGCCTCACCTCCCCGGAGTCATGCCAAGGCTCCGGGTCTCCAAACACCCCTTCCTCTCTGCCAAACAGGGTCCCTTCCAAGGCTGGAGATCGCCTTGGCCGTTAGGGATACCAATTTGGTCCAAAGGGGTTTCCCCGCCCAACCCCGGTAGCAACTGGGCTTTCTTCCATCCCTGGCTCCTCCCGCAAATTTGCCCGCGGCCCTGGTTTCACTGCCCAGGCCAGAGGTCCAGCCCCTAGGAGCCTAAAGAGCTGGGCCTGACTGCTCCCTCCAAACACCCATCCTGGCCTGAGCTCCTCTCTAGGTTGGGAGGGGGCAGGACACAAGCCAGGCCCCGCCATGCACGGCGACCCCCACCAAATAAGGGAATGTGAGCGCTGTTCAGAGCCTTCCAGTTGCTTCCTGGGCAGCGGTTACCGCCTGTGGGGGCAGGGGGTTCACGGAGAGAGGCTCCCGGCCCCCCTGCTCTGGCCCAAGGGCAGGGACGGAGTCCTGCTGGCCCCATCAGGGACGAGCGGCCCCTGCACCATCCCAGGGGCAGAGCTCCATCCTGGCCCTTGCTTGCTGCCTTACTACCCACTGTCCTCCAGCACTTACTCAAACCATGAGCAAGGTGGACACAGCCCCTGCCCACCCACCCGTGAGTGGTTCCCAGTGGGGCTGGTGGAGTGGGCAGAGAACTTAAACAACACAGAACAGCAAACTGTACTGAGTGAGGCACGTGGGGGTACCCTGCCCAGTAGGCCTGCTCAAACCCAGTGGGCAGGCCAGGGTCGGCCAGGGAAAGTGGCTGCAAACAGCACATGCAAAGGCCCTGGGGCTGAGGAGGAGGACTCGCCCTGGCAGAGCAGGTGAGGGCCTGGGGAGGCTGAAAGGAGTGGCAAGCACCGGCTGTGCTGGGCCGGCCTGGCGAGCCTTCCTGCGAAGACTGACGGGAAGTCACAGAAAGCAGCTGAGCTGGGTTGGGCTGCACATTTGTGACTTACATTGTCACCAAGATCCCTGGCTGTAGGGGGGAAGGGCAGCACGGGGTGAGGTCGGACAGGGAGGCCATAAGCAAACGAGAGGGGCCGGTGGCCTGGCAGGGTCCTGGCCGTGGAGGGGCCGAGGGGGCAATTCCGGCACGAGTGAGAGGTGGAATCTGGAGAACAGCAGCCCCCCAGCCGCTGCCGCCCTCTGTGCTCCTCCCTTGTCCACCTCGAAGTTTCCTGCCAGCGGCCAGTTGCAGGAGAAGCGGACGGCCGGGATGTGCCGCGGGACGCCGTGGCTGACCCTGGCGGCTGGGCCACGAGTCCCAGGAGCTGCTGCTCTGGGCGGAGGCCCTGCCCTGCTCTGGGCTGTCTTGGCTCGAAGGCAGCAGTGAGGGATGCTTAGCCCACCTCCAGATTCCAGCTCGACCTGTCAGGGGACAGAGCCGCCCTGGGGCCCAGGGAGACCCCACCCGCCCTGCAACACAGGGAGACAGGGGTCCGGGCCCCTCTGCTTCCATCCAGGCCCTTTGGGAGCAAAGTGGGCTCCCTGCCTCCCTGCCCAGGATGGCCCCTGCAGGCCACAGACGCCCCTCATGGTCCCCTCTCCCCACCCTCTCCCTCCCAGGAGCCACAGCCTGGACAAAATGGACCCAGGAGATGCTCAAGGCAGGACGCTGGCTGCTTGAGGGAAGGGGCCGGGGCTGGGGCTGCGGGGCGGGCGATCCTCCTACAGGGGTCCTCTCCTATGGTTGCGGGGGGGAGCCAGAGGGCTGAGACTCAAGAGACAGCCAGGCTCCCGCCTCTTCCAGGAAGACCCCGGCATAGTTTAGGGCTCCCTGGGTCACACTCCGCTCAGTGTCCCAGCCCCACCCGCCCCCTAACCCAAGGGCTCCCTCTCCGAGTCCCCTGCCCCAGGGGCCCTCCAGGCAGACTCTGGGGTCGGCATCACTCTGCGCCAGACAAGGCACATGTGGAGGGGGCGCGGCTCAGCCCTGCCAGGCTGCTCAGGACCAGGCTGGGCACCCGCTGCCGGGCATGTGGACAGAGCCGGTGGGGCTGAGTGAGCTACTTCCGCCCGTGTTTTGTGGTGCTAAATATAGCGGCCAGGGAGGGGAGTTTCCGGTTACAGCCCCCCCCCACCACACTGCCAGGAAATCGATGCCAGCTCCATTAGGCCCGGCAGTGCCTCCTGACCTGCCTCAACGGGCTGCCGAGCAGAGTGCGGAGCTGGACTGCACCCAAGACCAGGGCCCTGTCCTGCCAGGACGAAGCCCATGTGCTCCCCAGGGCAGAGGGCCCCCAGCCCCACCCGGGGCCCAGCAGAGGCCCCTCTGAGTGGGCAGGCAGTGGAGCTCAGGAGGTGGGCAGCGGCAGGTGGAAGGTGCGGGCGGGGTGGGGCAGCCCCAGGTTGGGCAGAGCCCCTGCCTCAGATTCTCCAGACATCCCGGCCCAGGGCCGCCCTCAGGGCCCCTCTGAGAGGGCAGTGCTGGCGCTCGGAACCCCAGCACGGCACCACCCCGCCGGCTCCACACCTCGGCCCGAGCACCGCCCCCACAGCACCCCACTGCCGGGCTGGGCTCCCAGGACACCCCACCCGGGCCGTCCTACCTGGGTCACAGCCGGCATTTGCACACAGGTGGTGCTGCCTGAGTGGGCTTCCTGGGTGCAGCCACCCTAGGGGGCCCCAAGGGCCAGACTCGGGGGCCATGGGCTCTGAGCCGCTCCTGGAGGGGCTCAGCCACACACGGCCCCCAGGCCAGCAGGAACTAAAGTGCCCACTGGCCCGGGGCAGGCAGGGAGCACAGGAGGGCAGGGGGCCCTAAGCTGGTGAGCTGTCCCCTCCTGACAGCAGGCTCTCAGCAGAAGCCAGAGGCAGTGCGTCCTCGCTCAGCGCCCCTCCCATTCCAGACAGGGCCCAGTCCCGGGGCACGCTGGGCACAGGGCATGCAGGTTCACAGCAAAAGCTCCTGGTCACCCGGGCCCCCAGTCCCAACCTGTCTGTCCAGCAGGATCTCCTGGACACTCTGCCCTCTACAGGATCAGTGGACCATGACCCAGGCTGCCCCCATCATGTCCTAGGGCATCACCCAAGGGGCTGACCCGAGGATTTGGGGGCCTGTGGGAAAGGGCCAGGCCAGGCCACCACCCTCATAAAGGGGAGAGCCAGCCTTCCCTCCAGGAAACCTCCCCGGCCCTCTCCCAACTGACGGCCCCGCCACGCCCTCAGACACCCAGACCACGATGACCTGCACATACTCCTCGCAGAGGGCCCCAGCGCACGCTGGAGGTCCTGCTGGGCACCTGGTGGGGCAGATATCCAGCCCTCCTAAGACCCCAGGCGCTCAAGGGCAGCTCACGTCATCCCTGACCCCTTGCGTGGGGGTTCTGTGGGGCTCGCAGGCCAGCCTGCACACAGGTCAGCAGGTGGAGCGAGACTTATCACCAGTGCCCAGGGCCACAGGGCTACTGAGGGGGGCACCGGCCCAGCCCCACTCAGGGAGGACCCAGGAGCAGGGAGCACGTGCCTCTGGACTTGTCCACAGCCTCTCCTGACATGACAGCCACCGCCCCCAGGGCCACAGTTCCATCCACGGCCGGTGCCCAGCGGGCCCTGAGCGCTCGGCCTGGCTGACCCTTCCCTGCCCCCAGGGACGGCCTGACCCGACACCGTCTTCCCGCCTCTCCCTGCCAGCCGGCGGCACTGCCCAGGCCTGGCCTAGCCCTCTGCCAGCGGCCAGGTCCCAACAGACCCCGCACAGCCTGCAGCTGTTGCCTCTGCTCAGGGGGCGCTGAGGGGCTTTCATGGAGACCTCGCCCTACCCTGCCCCCGAGCCCAGCCCAGTCACAGCTCAGAGTCGGTCACATCCAAGAGCGATGCCAGCCTTTATTGGGTCTGCGGGGCTCTCACTGGAGACCCAGGCCAGGGGCCACACAGCTGAAGAACCACGAGATACCAAAGATCACGCCGAGGGTCTTGGGAACATCCGGGTCATCCGCAAAGGTCCGGGCACCGTCCAGGGGCAGGTGCACCACCTCGATGAGCTCTCCCTCCTCAGCCAGGCCCCCACCCGGGCTGCCCCGCTGGGCATCCGTCACCTCCGCGTAGAACATGGTCTGGCTGGAGCCGGTCAGTCCCACGCCAGACCTGAAGATGAGACAGCATGTGCTGAGGGCTCCACTCAGGCCCCGCCAGCCACCCCTGCCCCTTCCACAGTCCTCTCCTGACCACTCCTTCCAGCCCCTGGCAGGCAGGGTTCCAGGAGGCCCCTGGGTATCTCCCCACACGGTATCCTCTCGAGTGTGAGGGAGACCTCGGAACATGCTGGATGTGAAGAGGCTGTGACTAGGCTTGTGACGTGCAACCGGTTACATTAGGTCAGGTGATGAAGGTGGGATTCTACAGACATAATTAAGGGACCTAATGAGGGGAATTTAAGTTCAAGGGAGGATGATCCTGGGTCGGTGTGACCTCATCAGGAGAGTTTAGAGATCAGTGAAAACTCAGAGAGATACTTCAAGATGAAGCAAGCTGCCTTGCTGCTGCGGGAGGGCCACGGGCCAGGGTGTGTGGGGGCCTCTAAGAGCCTGAGAGCTGGCCAGGAGACAGCCCGCAGGCACGGCCACGAGGAGCTGCAAGAGGACGCAGAGCCCCGGACCAGACTGCAGAGCCCAGCTGATGCCTGGCTGCAGCCCGTCAAGTCCGAGTGGTGGGCCAGGTCTCCGGCAAAGCAGACGGCTGACTTCCGGCAACCACGCAGTGAGAACGTGGGTGCCTGACAGGCGGCCCCCGTTCTACCGCGGGCCTTGCCACTCTGCCCAGGCTGGGCCAAGCCGGTCCTCTCCCCACCCGGCAGAGCCGGTCCATGCCCAGGGCTCCGGCCGTGCAGCTTGTCTGTGGGCACTCACAGGGTAGGGTACCCACTCCAGGCTGGGGCTCACGGTGAGGGTGGGGGGTGAGGTCCCCAGGGCTAGGGCTCATAGGCTGGGGGGGCATCAAGGACTCCCCTTCCTTCCTGGGTGGCAGCCAGGAGGGGATTGCTGGCCCCAGGGAGGGGGATGGGCTGGGCAGAAGGTAGGGGGGAAGACCCAGCAGCGGAGGTCAGCAGCAGGTAGCCATGGTGACTGCCTGCCTTGAGGATGGGGTGACGGACAGGCTGGTCTGGACTCCAGAGGGAAAGGGCCCAACACAGTGTGCAGAGGAGAGGGACACCAGCGGTGTGTGCAAAGTCCAGGGGATAAGGGGACCCCAGGTCCCGCTGAGGCTAGCTGAGGCCAGCCAAGGCCTGCGGGGTGCAAGAGCTCCCGGGACACCGGGGCAAGGAGCAGAGGGGCTTCCGTCCCCTCCCCAGCTGTCCCACCCCTGGCGGGGCCACGCCCAGACTGACCTCACCCAGCTGCTTCCTCCGCCCTCCGGCCCCTTATCTCCCCCGGACCCTTCCTGAAGCCCGTTTCCGCCGGCCACCACAGCCTGAGCTTTGATGGAAGTCGCCGTCTGCGGGGTTTCCAGGCCCCGTTTCCGCCGGTGTGTGAAGGAGACCGGGGCCAAGGAGAGTGTGCCCTGCCAGGCCGGCACGGCCCCCCCTGCACACTCAATCACGCCCCGGGCCGCGAGACCTCAGGCAAGCGCGGGGGGGGCCGCGTCACCCGGGACGGGCAGGGAAGCGGCCGGGGCCTCAGACGGAAGCCGTGGGCCGGGCCACGGGGCTGCGTGAGTTTAGCTCTGGCTCATCCAGCTGCCGTCCAGCTCCCGGGGTGAGGAGCTGCGCTGGCCTCCTCTCCCCCTCCCAGGCCTGCCTGCCCTTGTCCCTAAAACGCAGTGTGAGCTGACCACTGACCGCCTGCTGTCCAGAACCCTCTGTGGCTCCCCAGCACCCTCCAGATCATGGTCCAGAGACTGGGCTGCTCGTCCCCTCGATCTGAGCCTTTCCCACACAGTGCCCCTGCCAGGCGTCCACACAGACTCACCCCTTCTGCGGAGCCCCCGGTCCCAGGGCTGGCCTGCCCAATGGTTCAATCCCTACCTGAAGTCAGGGCCCCTGGATCGCCAGCCCAAAGGCTCAGAGACCAAGTGGCCACTGGCCAGGCACACGGAGGATGCCTGCAGATAACTGAGGCGTCACACAGCATGTCTGACCCTGGGGTGCAGAAACCCCACCTGGAGTGTGGAGGTGCTAGGCCCTGCCCCATCTCCTTCCCAAGACTGAAGGCCAGGGACGCCTGGTTGAGCCTGGGTGTCGCTGAGGTGGCCCTGGGCTGGCCTGGGGGGCAGAGCTGAGGCCCCACTCCTCTGGAGCAGGCTGCCAGGGGCTGGGGCTCAGCTGGAGACCCTCCTCCTGCTCAGGACTTCACCAGGGCTGGGGACCCATCGCCACACTCCCAGGGCAAGGGTGGGCTTCACCTGACATCCCGTCCCGGAAGATGTCCCCAGGGGGAGCTGGAGTGGCTGGCAGGCACCCGGACTCTGGTAGGGGCAGGCCGCACTGCGACCCCTCCCTGGGAGCGCAGAGCTCCAACCCTGGCCCAGGACTCGGCCCTGCCCTCACTCCTGAGCCGCAGTCAGAGCCCTCTGTGACTCACCCCCACCCCCAGCCCCCGGTGCCTAATCCCACAGGAAGCAGGGGCATCTGTGAGCAGCAGCTGCCACTGGAGCCGGCCACACGGGGCGGGGGGGGGGGGGGGGGGGAGTGGCAGGGGGGGGTGTGGCGGGGCCGCAGGGGGCTGCAGTGGGGGCTGGGGGCCACAGGCTCCAGCCAACCTTCCCCCAACCCTGAGCTGCAGAACAAGGCGAACTCACCCTGCTTACACAGCCCTGGGGAGGAAGCGCTCGCCGCCCCCCAGTGGCCTGTCCCAGCCCGCCTCCAGGGCTGTCCGACTGCAGGCCGCCCTCCCAGCCCCACTCACTTGTACGAGGTCACCCGGCGCAGGTCAGAGGGTGCCAGGCGGTAGCCACACTCCTCCCAGGCCTCCTTGCAGGCCACCTCCTCCAGCGAGAGCCCGGGCTGGTCCAGGAGGCCGGCACACAGCTCGTAGGTGACCCCTGCTGAGCCAGGCAGCGCCGCCTGCAGCGCCTGGGGCCTGTCCTGCTCCGCAGCGGCCAGGGACCCTGGGAAGAGACGCTCCACCTCGCCAGCATACACGGCTGGCAGGGGGAGGCGACTGCGTCACGGCCTATGGCGGCCGGCTCCACATGACCCGCTCTGGCCAGACCCCCTTGCCAAGGCTGTTTCTCCCAGAGCCCCCTCCCAGGTCTACATGCTGACACCAGGACCCCAGGGGACTGAACGTGAGCCTGCCGGCCTCCCCGACCCCAACCTCACCTGGCCGGAACTGCTTCACCAACACCAGGCTCCTCCGGGAAGAGTTGAACATGAGGATGGTCACGCTGGGGGCAGGGGGGACCGAGCTCAGCACAGAAGCGTGCCCTCACCTCGCCGCCCTCCACAGCCCTGGAGGGTTGGGTCCCTTGCTCAGATGGGCAGACTGAGGCCCAGGCTGGGACAGAACTCGCCAGGGTCACACTGCCAGTTGAGGACCCAGGCCTCCTGTATGTGCTGGGTGGCAGGAGTAGGAAGGACATGCTGGGCAGCTGGACAGGCTGGGGCTGGCAGCATCTGAGGGCGCGAGAATGACGGGACACGTGGGCCCTGCCGGCCAGCTAAAGCCACACTGCCCCCGGCCCATGCTCCCGGCGCTCCAGGGCAAGGGCGCCTGGGAGGCCCGCATGGGGCCCCTCAGTGAGAGGCAGGGAGAGCGGGGGTGCTCAGAAACGCAAAGGGGGCTGCGGCTCCGTTGCCCCTGGGCCCCGTGTCCCTGCCAGCCTTCTTTCCTGGTGCCAGCCAGGCCAGGCCCTCACCTATCATGAGTCTTCATGAAGTCCCACGACTTCTGGGCGCCATTCTGGAAGAGACAGGGCATCGGTCAGGGAGTGCTCCGGGGAGCGAGGAGGCCCCAGGGACACACTGCAGCGGCTCCTCCCAGGGAGACCAGCTGTGGCCCAGGCGGCCCGGGAGCCAGGAGGTGCAGCAGGTGGGCAGGGGGGTCCAGGGCAGACGCGTGCGCCCCAGGAGTGACGAGAAAACTGGAGCAAGCAGTGGGGAGCTGCGGAGACGCTCGCTGTCACCCAGACCGGAAAGGATCACGGGGTGTGGAGGGCCCCGGGCTGGGGGGTCCCGAGTGAGTGGAGCAGAGATCAGGTCTTCATGGCTGAAGCTCCCTTGGGTGCCTGGACAAAGGGCCATGGGAGGGCTTGGGGCGGGGCACAGGAGCAGTTGGGGGGTGTGCCAGCGCCTGGCAGGAGCTTGCCCCGCGGATGGGATGACTCAGGGGTGTGACTGGACCAGGGACCACCCTCTCCCCAGCCTGGTTTTGGCTTGGGGCTGTCTCTCCCGTGGCCCATGGTCCTGCTGCTCTGTCCCTTCCTTCCGCCACCCTGCTCCCCTGCCTGGGGTGCCCTGCCCCAGCGGCTCCCAGGGCTTTGGGCGGCATCTGGTGAACAGAAGGCAGTGCGGAGCCGGGGCCTGGGCCGCCGCGGGCAACCAGAACCGATGCTAACGTGGTTCCAGCCGGCAGGAGGCACGAGGGGCTGGGACCCTGCCAGCTAGGCCGTTCCCCCTGTCCCTGAGCCTTCCTCAAAGAGGTCTCTGAGGATGGGCCTTGCCCTGGAGCCCGAGAGCCCAGCCCTGTGGATACCCGTCACCAGCTTGCTTAGCCCACTGCCCTTCAGCCACTGGTCCAGCCCTTTGCCCTGGTGAGCTGCCGGCCCAACACATGGGGCCCTGTCCAAGCCACGAACTGGACATGAACCTGAGCACCAGAGACAGAAAGTATAGTCAGGGCTGCAAAAGAGAGAAGACGCTGAGGAACAACCTTTGTGAGGACTTCCCGGAGGAGGCGACACTGCGCCAGGACTCACAGAGAAAAAAGGGCCTTCCCGGCAGGGGGACCTGGCAAGCAGAGGCCCACCCACACGCTGGTCTAGCGGAGATGGGGAACCTGGGCTGAGCTTGGCCTGGAGGCAGGAGCGTCCTGGCCGGGCAGCAGCCTTGGTTTCCGGGGGGAAGGAGAGCTGTGCTGTGCCAGTCGGGCTGCCCGGGAGGCCGTTGTGAGGCACCACCCACAAGAGGCAGGCCTGGGCCTGCCTGCAGCCTGGCCACCCCAGGGCCGGCCACCCACCAGGAGGGGTTCCAGGGAAGGCCTGTCCCCAAGTCTGCCAAGTTCAGGGCTGTCCCCTGCCTCCCTCAGGGTACGTGTCACCCTGTGTTGGTTTCAGGTACCCTCTTGGATCAGGATCAGAACATCGGTCAAACCTGAGGTCCAGGCAGGGTGGAGGGGAGGGTCCAGAGAGGTCCACTGAGGCCCGTGCAGCCCCTCCTGCAGGACCCCCACCCAGGTGGTCCAGACCCAGGCCTGGCTCATCTTCATGGCACTGGGAGGGAGGAACAGGACTGGAGTGTAACACAGCCCCCTCCCCCTCAGAGCTATGGGGAGGCCCTGCCTCTGGATGATCAATCTATCCATCCATCAGATCTCCCCTGGCATAGCGGCTACTGAGCAAAGTTGCAGAAGCCCTTCGCTGACATTCACCGCCCAGCCCAGTGTCCCGTGGCCCCCTGCCTGTGCCCACTGCAGCCTGCCACCCACACGGGCTCAGCTTTGGTTACCAGCACCCATCCACCTTTCACAGGAAGTGGGGGAGGGTGCCACAGCCAGAGGCCACAGCAGTCAGGTGCCTGGACCACCCTGTGCTCACCTGCTGCCCCCAGAGCCCTGGCCCCTGGGAGCTGTGTGGCCACAATCAGGCATTCTGGCCCCAGGCCAGCACCAGGGACAGGGCGGCAACCTCCATGTCCCTGTACTATGCCCTCACCCCACCCCGGCTTCTGCCCCAGGCCAGTGCTGCCAGCCCAGGTCCAGCCTGGGGACAAGACTCCCTGTCCCCTAGGGTCAATGGGACAACAGCAACGGGGCGGTGCAGCCTCTCTCAGGCTGGGGGTCAAGAGGGTGTCATAGTTTGGAGAGAGGAAGGGACCTGGGGGAGGGGGGTAGAGAGGATATTGCAGGCCAAGGGCAGTCAGGCAGAGACAGAGGCACCGAAGACCTGCACCACCTGTCCTGACTGAGGGGCACCGAGGGGCCGCACAGACCACGCTATGGGGTGCAGTCCTCACCTGGATGGCACGGTGGACTCCAGGGGAGCTGCAAGCAAAGGGTGAGGGCCCAAACTGGACAAACATGTGTTTCCTGTGAACCTACTCCCATGTACGGCGCCAAGGGAGGCAGCCGCGGTACCGCACTGCCTCCCAGGGAACGGCAGGAGGAGACGATGCCCTGGCGGAAAGCCTGCAAGGACGGCAGGTGGAGACACGGAGGAGGCGTCCTGGGGAGGAAGCCCACCTGGAGAGGCTCTCCAGTGCGCACCCCCGTCCCTCCATTCGCCTTCTTCTGCCCAGAATGGAGAACACCAGCTCCAGGAAGCTTGCCCCGACCCTGGGGGCGCCCAATATGTCCCACCGCAAAAAGGGCCGGGCTCAGCAAAGTCTCTTTAGAGGAATGAGTGGTCCCTCGAGGTGTCCCTGCCCAGACCCTCCCCGACCCCGACACTCAACCGGAGTGTGCGCTCAGCGGGGACGCGAGGCTTGCGGGGCGGGACCACGAGACTCGAGGCGGGGCTCCTGGGCCCGGAGCTCCGAGCCGGGCTCCGGGCGGGGGCGGAGCTGCGGGGGCCGCCGGCTGGGGGCGGGGCTGCGGGCTCGAGGGGGGCGGGGCTGCGGGCTCGAGGGGGCGGGGCTCCGGGTCGAAGGCGGGCGGGGTCCCGGGGCGGTGTCGGGCAGCGCGGGGAATGGAAGGCGCGGAAGGCGCGCTCACCTGGCGGTAGTGCAGCGTGAGCGGCACCAGGTACGGCGAGGCTGCGCAGCGGCCCACGGCCACCCCCTCGATGCGCTCCATGGCGGCGCGCGGGCGCGTACCCCGGCTCTGCGCATGCCTAGTGCGCGCGGGGCGGGGCGGTGCCGAGCGCGGGGCGGGCCCGGGGTGGCCCCTGCCCGGGTCCGTGCGGGTGGGACGGCGGACTCAGGCGCTCCCGGAGCCCGCGGGCTGGGAGCGGGGCAGGAGGCGAGCCCCGCCGCAAGGTGCAGTCGGCCGAGCGTGCGGCCAGCGGGGCGGGCGCGGCTGGAGGTTTGAGAGGCGATCGCCGCTGCCCGCTGCCCGGGGGACTTGGGCATCTTGGTCGCGAGAGAGCGACGCAGCGCAGCTTGGGGGAGGGGGCTCGAGCCGAACTGATGTCTGCCCCCCGGGGTTGACCAAACCCAGGGGCAGGGAGAGAAGCCGGCGCCGCCGCCGCGCCCCCCAGATAGGAGCATTAGGGAGCGCGAAGGGCCATCCTGTGGGCGGTGGTGGCAAGAATGTAGACACCTTGGAGGCCCCTGGGTGGAGGCAGAGAAGGCTCTGGAAAGAGGGCAGGGCGAGAGGATCTGGAACCTGCCCTTCAGGGAGGAGTTGCCACTCCTGTCTGGGGCTGCTACCCCTTCCCCTCGCGCCCCTCGCTGCTGTGGAAGGGCCCCTCCTTTCTTGGGTGTGGACCTCCAAGACCCGCTTCAAATGCAGCCACTGCCTCTCCAGTGTTAGTCGTTCAGTCGTGTCCGACTCTTTGTGACCCCGTGGACTGCAGCACGCCAGGTCTCCCTGTCTATCGCCAACTTCCGGAGTTTACTCAAACTCATGTCCATTGAGTCAGTGATGCCATCCAACCATCTCATCCTCTGTCGTCCCCTTCTCCTCCCGCCTTCAATCCTTCCCAGCATCAAGGTCTTTTCAAATGAGTCAGTTCTTCGCATCAGGTGGCCGAAGTATTGAAGTTTCAGCTTCAGCATCTGTCCTTCCAATGAATATTCAGATCTGATTTCTTTTAGGATGGACTGGTTGGATCTCTTTGCAGTCTAAGGGACTCTCAAGAGTCTTCTCCAAAACCACAGTTCAAAAGCATCAAGTCTTTGGCGCTCAGCTTACTTTATAGTGCAACTCTTACACCCATACCTGACTACTGGAAAACCCATAGCTTTGACTAGACAGATGTTTGTTGGCAAAGTAATGTCTCTGCTTTTTATTTTTTATTTTTGTTTGTTTGTTTTTTAATTTTATTTTATTTTTAAACTTTACAATATTGTATTAGTTTTGCCAAATATCGAAATGAATCCGCCACAGGTATACCTGTGTTCCCCATCCTGAACCCTCCTCCCTCCTCCCTCCCCATACCCTCCCTCTGGGTCCGTCCCAGTGCACCAGCCCCAAGCATCCAGTATCGTGCATCGAACCTGGACTGGCATCTCGTTTCATACATGATATTATACATGTTTCAATGCCATTCTCCCAAATCTCCCCACCCTCTCCCTCTCCCACAGAGTCCATAAGACTGTTCTATACATCGGTGTCTCTTTTGCTGTCTCGTACACAGGGTTATTGTTACCATCTTTCTAAATTCCATATATATGCATTAGTATACTGTATTGGTGTTTTTCTTTCTGGCTTACTTCACTCTGTATAATAGGTTCCAGTTTCATCCATCTCATTAGAACTGATTCAAATGTATTCTTTTTAATGGCTGAGTAATACTCCATTGTGCATATGTACCAGAGCTTTCTTATCCATTCATCTGCTGATGGGCATCTAGGTTGCTTCCATGTCCTGGCTATTATAAACAGTGCTGCGATGAACATTGGGGTACACATGTCTCTTTCCCTTCTGGTTTCCTCAGTGTGTATGCCCAGCAGTGGGATTGCTGGATCATACTGTCTAGGTTGGTCATAACTTTTTTTCCCAAAAAGCAACTATATTTTTATTTCATGGATGCAGTCACCAACTGCAGTGATTTTGGAGCCCCCGCCCCCAAAAAAATAAAGTCTCACTGTTTCCACTGTTTCCATGAAGTGATGGGACCAGATGCCATGATCTTAGTTTTCTGAATGTTGAGCTTTAAACCAACTTTTTCACTGTCCTTTTTAATCAAGAGGCTCTTTAGTTCTTCTTCACTTTCTGCCATAAGGGTGGTGTCATCTGCATATCTGAGGTTATTGATATTTCTCCCAGCAATCTTCATTTCAGTTTGTGCTTTATCCAGCCCAGCACTTCTCATCATGATGTACTCTGCATATAAGTTAAATTAGCAGGATGACAATATACAGCCTTGATGTACTCCTTTCCCAATTTGGAACCAGTCTGTTGTTCCATGTCCAGTTGTAACTATTGCTTCCTGACTTGCATATAGGTTTCTCAAGAAAGAAAGTGGTCTGGTATTCCCTTCTCTTGAAGAATTTTCCACAGTTTGTTGTGGTCCACACAGTCAAAGGCTTTGCATAGTCAATAAAGCAGAAGTAGATATTTTTCTGGAACTCTTGCTTTGTCGATGATCCAACGGATGTTGGCAATTTGATCTCTGGTTCCTCTGCCTTCTCTAAATCCAGCTTGAACATCTGGAAGTTTGTGGTTCACATACTGTTGAAGCCTGGCTTAGAGGATTTTGAGCATTACTTTGCTGGTGTGAGATGAGTGCAATTGTGAGGTAGTTTGAGCATTCTTTGGCATTGCCTTTCTTTTGGATTGGAATGAAAACTGACCTTTTCCAGTGCTGTGGCCACTGCTGAGTTTTCCAAATTTGCTGGAGTATTGAGTGCAGCACTTTCATAGAATCATTTTTTAGGATTTGAAATAGCTCAATTGGAATTCCATCACCTCCACTAGCTTTGTTCGTAGTGATGCTTCCTAAGGCCCACTTGACTTCACATTCCAGGATGTGTGGCTCTAGGTTGGTGATTATACCATTGTGATTATCTGGGTCGTGAAGATCTTTTTTGTACAGTTCTTCTGTGTATTCTTGTCACCTCTTCTTAATATCTTCTGCTTCTGTTAGGTCCATTTCTGTCCTTTATTGAGCCCATCTTTGCATGAAAAGTCCCCTTGGTATCTCTAATTTTCTTGACGAGATCTTTAGTCTTTTCCATTCTGTCGTTTTCCTCTATTTCTTTGCATTGATCACTGAGGAAGCCTTTCTTATCTCTCCTTGCTCTTCTTTGGAACTCTGCATTCAGATGGGTATATCTTTCCTTCTCCTTTGCTTTTCACTTCTCTTCTATTCACAGCTATTTGTAAGGGCTCCTCAGACAACCATTTTCCTCTTTTGCATTTCTTTTCCTTGGGGATGGTCTTGATCCCTGCCTCCTGTACAATGTCACGAACCTCTGTCCATAGTTCTTCAGGCATTCTGTCTATCATATCTAATTCCTTGAATCTATTTGTCATTTCTACTGTATAATTGTAAGGGATTTGATTTAGGTCATACCTGAATGGTCTAGTGGTTTTCCCTACTTGCTTCAATTTAAGTCTGAATTTGGCAATAAGGAGTTCATGATCTGAGCCACAGTCAGCTCCCAGTCTTGTTTTTGCTGACTGTGTAGAGCTTCTCCATCTTTGGCTGCAAAGAATATAATCAATCTGATTTCGGTGTTGACCATCTGGTGATGTCCATGTGTAGAGTCTTTTTTTGTGTTGTTGGAAGAGGGTGTTTGCTATGAGCAGTGTATTCTCTTGGCAGAACTCTATTAGCCTTTTCCCTGCCTCATTCTGTACTCCAAGGCCAAATTTGCCTGTTACTCCAGGTGTTTCTTGATGGACTATTACACAGACATAAAAAAGGACAAAATATTGTCAAGTGCAGCAATGTAGACCTAGCAATCATCATACTAAGTGAAGTAAGCCAGACTGAGAAAGACAAATACCACATGATATCACTTATATGTGGGTTCTGAAATACGGTACAAGTACTGCTAAGTCGCTTCAGTCGTGTCTGACTCTGTGCAACCCCATAGACGGCAGCCCACCAGGCCCTGCCGTCCCTGGGATTCTCCAGGCAAGAACACTGGAGTGGGTTGCCATTTCCTCCTCCAGTGCATGAAAGTGAAAAGTGAAAGTGAAGTCACTCAGTCGTGTCCGACTCTTAGCGACCCCATGGCCTGCAGCCTACCAGGCTCCTCCATCCATGGGATTTTCCAGGCAAGAGTACTGGAGTGGGTTGCCATTGCCTTCTCAGACTCAATACTCTACCATGGCCTATTCGGGAAAAGAGTCTAAAACAGAGTGGATATACGTATACATAGAACTGAGTCACTTTTCTGTACACCTGAAATTAACACAACATTGTAAATCGGCTATACTCCAAAAAAAATTTTAAAAAAAAGGAATGAAATTCTGACATGTGCTATCACACGGAACAGCCTTGAAGACGTTCTGCTGAGTGAAAAGGCAGACAGAAGGTCCCTTGTGATATGAAACAAATGCACAGGGACAGAAAGTAGATTGGGGTTGCCGGGGCTGGGGGAGGGGAGAACAGGGACAGTGTCCTTTCAGGGTGACAGAATGTTCTGGAAATTGGGAGACAACATTGAGAATGTGCTAAATGCCAGTGAAGTGCAAAAGTGAGATGGTTAACGTGATGTGGTTTTCAGTTCCGTTTTCTTAAGGAAAAATACATCAGGGACTTCCCTGGTGGTCTGGTGGTTAAGGATCCACCTTCCAGTTCAGCAGATGCAGGTTCGATCCCTGGTCAGGGAACTAACCCTAAGCCCCCACGTGCACAACTAGAGAGCCTGCACGCCACACTGAAGAGCCAGCACAGCTAAATAATCTTTTTTTTTAAAAAAAGAAAACCACGTCAGTGAGACTGGTCAGGAGCATTCCACCTGGCTGAAGCACCCTGGGGCCCATGATGGTGGGTCGGGATCAGGTCTCCGCAGGCTACTGTGGCCCTGGAGGCAGGAGAGGGGTCTGGAGCGAGACTAGATGTGCTTCTGGGGAACTGCTGTGCGCAGGCAGCTGGGAACTGGAGCTCAGGGTGCGCTGGGACACGAACACCGAGGGCAGCAGGGGCTGGACTAGGGGCCCTGGTGACGAGGCACTGTCTTCAGGGACCTGGAGGAGCAGGAGGAGGGGCGTGCCGCGGCTCCCAGGGGAGCCCACTGGGCCGGGCTGGGCCCCTCAGCAGCACCAGGAGCCCGGGAGGGGTCCAGGCAGGGGTGTCGGGGGGTTGCCATAGCCGCCTTCTGGGGAGGGCAGGAGACCAGTACGAGGGGCCTTGGCCGCTGTCCAGAGCAGAGGCCATGCAGGCCAGTGGCCTTGGGCCCTGTGGGAGTGGGTGCGGGAGGAGGAGGGAGTGGAGGATGGGGGGTGAAGGCCAGGGGACGCGGGCCATGCCCCGGGAAGCCCGCCGGAAAGTCCCCTGCGGGCCTGGGAGCCTCCGAGACCAGGCCCAGCCGCGCTCAGAGTGGACGTGGAGACCCCACACACACACACACATGCGGTGAGCGTGGGCTGAGCGGATGTGGAGACCACCCCCCACACACACACACACACACACAGACACACATGCAGTGAGTGTGGGCTGAGCGGACGTGGAGACCCCCCCCCACACACACACACACACATGCAGTGAGTGTGGGCTGAGCGGACGTGGAGACCCCCCCCACACAGACACACATGCGGTGAGCGTGGGCTGAGCGGACGTGGAGACCCCCACACACACACACACACACACATGCAGTGAGCGTGATCCTTGGTGGCCTCCGACGGCAGGGACTGGTTATGACGGCAGGGACTGGTTATGCCGAGCCATGAAGGCAGGCCTCCCTGCACTGAGGCGAGGGCAGGGCAGGCTGCCTCCTGGGCTCCAGGGGAGAACGGACGCTGGCCTCTCGCGGCTCCTAGAGGCTGCCGCACTGTTGGCTCCTGGCTGGTGCCTCCTCCCTCTTCACGGCCAGCGGCACAGCAGCCCTGTTCCCATCTGGACTCTGACCCGCTGGCTTCCCCTTGAGATGACCACGGCCCCCATGTGACAACCCCGGCCCACTCATATGACCCTGGCCCCCTCGTGACGACCCCGTCTCCCACGAGATGACCCTGGGCCCCTCGTGACAACCCTGGCCCCCTCATACGACCCCGGCCCCCTCGTGACGACCCCGTCCCCCAAGAGACAACCCCGGGCCCCTCATGACGATCCCAGCCCCCTCATATGACCCCAGTCCCCCTCGTGATGACCCGTCCCCCAAGAGATGACCCCGGGCCCCTCGTGATGACCCCGGCCCCCTCATATGACCCCCGCCCCCTCATGACGACCCTGGCCCCCTCGTGATGACCCCGGCCCCCACACGTGATGACCTCGGGCCCCTCGAGACGACCCCAGGCCCCTCGTGATGACCCTGGCCCCCTCATGATGACCCTGTCCCCCAAGAGACAACCCCCACCCCTCGTGACGATCCCGGCGCCCCTCGAGACCACCCCGGCCCCTTCGTGATGACCCCGGCACTCTTAGAGACGACCCTGGGCCCCTCCTTTGACCCCGGTCCCCTCATGATGACCCCGGGCCCCTCAAGACGACCCCAGGCCCCTCGTGATGACCCTGGCCCCCTCGTGATGACCCCTGCCCCTCATGACGACCCCGGCCACCTCTGGAGCCCAGGACAACCCCCAGGGTCCTCCACTTAACCATGTCTTTGCCATGTGAGGTTCCACACTGGCAGGTTCTGGGAATACCATGTGGACATGGGAGCCAGGGCAGGACCCCAGGTGAGGTTCAGCCTGCTAGGGCCCTGGCAGGACTTCGGGGGGCTCCTGCTGGCCACTGCCTCGTCTTTCTCTCTAAGAGGCGGGGGCAGGGTGGTCTGCCACGACTCGGGCAGGAAGAGAGGGTGGCTGCACATGATCCCACGTGACTGGGGGCCTGGAGTCCCCTTGGCCTGGTGAGGGGCTTCCTGGTGGCCCCAGCTTGGGGGATGCCCCAGGTGGCGCCCAGCAGTCTGGGCAGGTGGACAGGTGGATGTCGGTTTTCTCCAGGGCTCAGCCTTTCCCCAGAGTGGGTGACGGACAGCCCAGGGGTCCAGAGGTCAGTCTGCTGGTTGGGGGGGTTCTTGATGAGGGGGGCTCCTCCCAGAGGGGGCAGTGGGGGCTGGCAGGCCGCGGGAAGCCCGGGAGTTGGGGTGCGGTTTCAAAGCAGGTGCGGAGCTCAGGCCTGGACACTGGCGGAGCCAGACAGGTCGTGGAGGGCCAAGGGTGGGGACGTGGGGCTCCAGGGATGCCCGCCTCTGTCTTGTTCTCCCCCTAGGGAGCACGCCCCCACCCACCAGTATCTCCCCACCCGAGGACCGGCGGCCTCCCCGGGGCCTCTGCACTCTCACCCTGACCCCGCTCCGCTTGGAACCCATTCCCTCCCTCTGGTCTTGTCCCTCCTGCCCTGCCTGGCCTGGGTGCCCAGGCTCCACCGTGGGCTCATGGAGCTGGGGAAGACGTGCTCAGGCCCCGGCAGGGCCTCGGCTTGCAGCCCAGCCTTCCTGCTCGCCTCCACCCGCCCTGAGCCCCCAGTCCATGCCGTCCAGCCCCGGCCCTGCCTGTCCCCCACCAGTCCAGGTCGAATCTGGGGCCTGTGTCTCTGCTGGAGCAGCCCCCACATGCACCTCCAGGTGCCCAGCCCCTCCCCCCGGAGCCTCCCAGGATGTGAGGAGGGGGTGCTTCTGTCCCCCGCCGTTTCTGGGGTCGCTCAGAGCGCTGGTGGCAGCCGACGGGCAGCTCTCATCCTCGAGGACAGCTGAGCTGGGGGTGGGTGACACAGTGCCTTTGACCACTTGGGCTCCTGGCTCGCAGGGAGACGCCGTGGGCCTGGCCGGGCGGGGGTCCCTGAGGGTGGCCTGTCCCCTCCCCCCGGCACGGCCTAGCTGGCTTCCGGGCCCCCAAGCCCTGCGGGATCTCCCAGGACAGAGTGGCCTGTGAGGGTAGTCAGACGGAGAGGAGGCAGCAGGACAGCACCTGGCCCACAGGCCAGAGTCCCTGGGCGGGTCTGGAGGACCACAGGGGTGCGGGGAGGGGCTGGGGGGCGTGTGTGCAGGCCCCGGCTCTGGCCTCACTCTCACCCCCCTCAGCGGGGGCTCCTGACGCATGTGCACAGGCTTGGACATGCGGGAGTCACCCTGGGCCGGGGGTGGGACGAGGCCCCGTGTTCCCAACCCCCAGGCGCCCCGGGGTCTCGAAGGGAAACAGCGCAGCCAGGAGCCCCAGGAACGCGCGCGCACCCCGCTGCAGCCAGGCCCGCCCGGAAGGCACGAGCCCGGGAACAATGCCCTTCGTGTGACAGACTTTCCCTCCGTGGGAGAAAATAGAGCTTGATAGAATGGCAATTTCCTGCATTTGTGCTATGGCAGAGAGTGGTTCACACAGGGACCTCCCACAAAGGGGAGCTCCTCGCCAAGTCGGCGGGGGCCCCAGGGCCGGGCAAGGGTCCTCCCTGTCCTCCAGGCCCCTGCCCGCCCCCCAAGCCTCAGCTCCAACTCAAGCAGCTTGTGGACGTGCAGAGGGGCTGGGAGGGGGCAGGGCGGCTTCCTGGAGGAGGGAACCTTGGACAGATTGGGCCATGAAGACAGCTTCTCAGGGGACAGAGGGCCCAGGGCAGAGCAGATGGGGTGCCACGGTGAGGGCAGGCCGGGGGCACTGCCATGGGTGGAGGGCAGAGGTTCCAGGGAGGCATACCAGCAGCAGAGCCTGGGCCTCCGTCTACGTTCTGAGTGAGGAAGCGGGCAGCCTGGAGGTGCCCCTGGATATGGCGATGCTGAGTGCTTGTGGCCCATGACGGCTGCCATGGGCTGAAGGTCCCAGTGCCTCCGCCCGCGGGGCCTGGCTGGCCCGGGTGGTCAGACCCAGAGCCCAGGGGACCGCTGACCTGCTGCGGCGGGGGCAGGATCCTGAGGACACCCCTGGGGTCTTTCCCCTCCCAGAAGAGGTTTGTGGCCAGGGCCTGGGAAGAGGGGGTTTGAGGCGGAGCAGGGCGCCTGTGGCCGGGACGGAGTGCCTGGCCCTGGCTCACACTGCGGGGTTCTTGGGCCATGTACTGAGGATGCCGTCTCTACCCACCTCTTCTCTGAGGACGGGCCGCTGGCCGGCCCTCCTGCCGGCCCTCCTGCCCAGTAATTCCAGCGCTGATGCGCTCTCCAGGGCACACAGCCTGGCAGGCTGTCCCGACCTCTGTGTTTCAACCTTTCTCTGTCCCTGGGCACAGGGACTCAAATGAGCTACGAGCTGCCCACCACACCCCAGCCCTGGGGGCCACCCTGTGGCCACTGGCCTCTTGGTCTCTCCTGGGGGAAGCCCTGGCTGACCCTCCTGCCTTCTCCTAAGGCTTCAGCAGCTCCCACACCCAAAGCCCACCACGGCCACACCTCTCCTTGGAGCTCAGGCCTCACCCGTTCACACCTCACCCCCATTCAGGGCCCAGAGCACAGAGGTGGTGGGACCCCTGCCTTGCCCTGGGGACACAAGGCCGTTCTCTGTAGGTGCTTCAGACAGCAGTGCAGGGCAGGGCCTCACGGCTGAGATGAGGCTTCTCTAGGACACCCTGCCTTTTCATACTGTTCATGGTGTTCTCAAGGAGAGAGTACTTAAGTTTCAAAAAACTAAGACCATGGCATCCAGTCCCATCACTTCATGGCAAATAGATGGGGAAACAATGGAAACAGTGTCAGACTTGATTTTCTTGGGCTCCAAAATCACTGCAGATGGTGACTGCAGCCATGAAATTAAAGGATGCTTGCTCCTAGGAAGAAAGGCTATGACAAATGTAGACAGTGTATTAAAAGGCAGACATCACTTTGCCTACAAAGGTCCATATAGTCAAAGCTATGGTTCTTCCAGTAGTCATGTATGGGTGCGAGAGTTGGACCATAACGAAGTGCTGAAGAATTGATGCTTTTGAACTGTGCTGTTGAAGACTCTTGGACTTGCAAGGAGATCAAACCAGTCCATCCTAAAGGAAATCAACCCTGAATATTCATTGGAAGGACTGATGGTGAGGCTTCAGTACTTTTGTACCTGATGTGAAGAAGTGACTCATTGGAAAAGACCCTGATGCTGGGAAAGATTGAAGGCAGGAGGCAAAGGGAACGACAGAGGATGAGATGGTTGTATGGCGTCACTGACTCAACGGACATGAGTTTGAGCAAACTCCGGGAGACGGTGAAGGACAGGGAAGCCCGGCTGAACAACAGGACCTGCAGCTTCAAGGCTGGTGGACAGCGGTCCCACTGCTCCCCCGACCCCAGCCCCGATGCACCGGGCCACCTGCCCATGGCTGCTGCCGGCCTCTGGGGGTGCAGTGGAGCACCGCAGAGGTGGGAGGCCCCTTCTGCCCACTGTCCTGCCGCCCCTGCCTTCCCTGGGGCAGGCACCCTGCATGGGGTCTGGCCCCCACTCCTCGCCGTCCCCCAGTTATTCACAGGCGTTCCCCCCAAATCTCGTCCACATGAGCGCCCCACTTGGTCTTTCAGATGGGATCAAGTTCAAGCTGCCCGCCCCTCTCCTGGACCTTGAGGCCTCCGGGGTGGCGCGGTTCCCCTCTTGCTCTGATGGTGCCCTGGCTGCTTGCACGAGCTCACTGCCCTTTGTGAAGCACTGCTGCCATCCTGGGGCTTCCGGGTGTTCTCCGCCTGACACCTCGTGTCTCTGCACAAACCCTGGCGTTACAGCAGAGCTCAGAGCAGGTCAAGGCTGCAGAGGCCCAGCCCTGCGGGGGTGCACCCATGGTGGGGTCTGGTTGACAACTCTCCCTTGGGCTCCTCTGGCCTCAGGCAGTGGCGTCCAGCGCTCCTAAGACCTCTGGGACCAACTCCTCATATTAAATCCTGCCATTGGAAATAACCACAGTGATAGCCATGATGCTTTATTCTGGTTGAGTTGGGACTGAGTCAGGGAGGGCTTTGCAGGGTGGAACACGGTGTGTGTGGGGTAAGGGGGATACTCAGAGAAAGGCACTGAAATTCCAGGGCTCTAGGGAGGGAAGGCAGGCCAGGGCTGGCCCAGAGAGGTCTGTCCTGTGTGGTGGGAAGGGGGCAGAGGTTGGGTAAGGACAGGGGAGCTGTATCTCCCATCACCTCCTGCAGACCCCACTCTCAGTTGTGGGTGAGCACGTGACTGAGGCCGGGGCCTGGTGAGTGGGCAGCCTTGGAGCAGGGACGAATGAGGAGGCCTGCCGTGGCCCCAAGTTGACCACCTGTCCAGGATGGGCAGGACTGCTTAGCGGAACCCAGTGAAGGAGCAACAGGAGGTCTGGCCCAGGTGGGGAAGCACTGGGAACCCCGTCTCCCTCTTCCTCTGCCAGGCCACAGTCCTGCCCAGCCTGGAGCCCCAGTGGGCTCCTCCTTTTGCTGAGGCAGTGGGAGCTGGGTTCCACCCTCTGGGACTTGAGTTCTGCCTACTGCTGTTCTTAACCTCCTTGAGTCTGTCACCCCTGACAAGGATCAGAGGAGGAACACAGGCCTGTGAGGGGCACCCCTCTGCCCAAGGGTGGTCCTCCTCCCCCTCCCCCGCCCCTCCCGCAGCTCTATGGGATCTGATCTCATGAGCACAGCCCCCATCAGCCTTCCCTGGGAGCGGCTATTCTGACTCGACCGTCCACCCTGCAGACGGGCACACGGAGACCCAGAGGAAAGGGCTGAGCTGAGGCCAGCCTCGCCCCTGGTCTGGCTTGGAGCCCCCGGCCCAGGGCCCAGGGTGGCCCCGGGCAGGTGGCCGTCACCTCTGACCCCGGGCCAGGGTGGCCTCGGCGTCTGGGCCTCAGCTCGGAGCGTTTCCTGCCTGCCTGCCCCAGCCCAGCCCCGCAGGAAGTGGCCGCCTCCTGAACAAAGGGGCCGGCGGACAATGGCCATTGAATTGGGCCGGGGCGCTCGCGCACGGACAGACCACCAGCTGCCCGCGCTGATAAGACCGCTCCGCGGACTCCACGGGCCCCTGGACCCCAGGCGGGGGCTCGCGGCCGGCGCGGCCCGCGGCCAGGCGGCCAACGGGGAGTCGACCCGAGGCGGCCCCGCCCCCATAGGCTCCTCCCCATATGGCCCCGCCCCCCGTGCGGGCGGCCAATGAGGAGCCAACCCGGGGCGGGTCAGTCCCCAGCAGGCTCCTCCCCCACCTGGCCCCGCCCCGGCGGGCACGCCGGTTGGGCCCGTAGAGGGCCGCAGAAACCGCGCTTGGGGAAGTGTCCGCTCGGAAAGCGGAGGAAGTTAGCGCCTCGTGCGTTTCCTGCGCCTACTGGAAAAGTCGGGGAGGGCGGCCCTGGCTCTCTGCGAGGGTCACGTGCGGCTCGCTGTGCTCCAAGGGTGGAGCGGGCAGCTTGGTCCTCACGCCTGCCTGGGGCAGTCCTCCCGAGGCGCCTGGACACGTGGTGAACACGGTCAGCTCTGTGTACAGAGGCTCAGCGTCGAGAGCCAGCTCCAAGAGAGAGCAGTGGGGCTGAGGTCACGAGTCAACCCTGAGCTGGTTCTGCAGGGCCCAGCTGACCCAGGCCATCACCCGTGATCTGGGAGGCTCTGAAGGTGGCAGGGGGTGTCCGTGTCCTGGAAGGCATCACCTGGAGCCCGTGGGGACGGGACTGAGAGGGGCAAGACCTAGAGGTCTGGGAGAACCGAGACAGGCTCTTCCTTCCTGGTGGGATGACATAGCCCACTTCCGGGCCTGGCATGCGCCAGGCAAGGCAGGGGTCTGGGGAGCTCAGGCCTACAGCAGCCCCGTTCTGTTTGTCCAGCTGTGATGGTGGCAGTGGCTGTGGATAAGGTGACCGTTGGAGTGTTTGCATGCTGACTCTGCCAAGGTCTCAGGGGTGCGGTTGGGTGGAGTTGGGTGGGGAGAGACGGTGATGGGGGTGGTGGTGGGCCAGCAGCTTGCGGCCATGGGCAGAGCCGCATGGCGGAGTGCTGGGGCTGCGGTCACTGGGGGTGGTGCTATAAGGTAGCTCACATAGCTCCAGGTGCCTCAGTGAGGCTGCCCAGACTGCCACTCAGTGGCCTGGGGTCATGCCCTCGAAGGAGCCAGATGATCCCTGCCAACTCCTCTAGCCCCTCTTGCTCACGTGCTGTGAGCACCCCATCTCCTGAGGAACCGAGGTAACCGTGGTCACTGGGCGGGTAGACACACCTGATCTTCAGGTGGATGCAGCCAGACCCTCTCGTGGACTCATGCCCACCCTGGCCTACGTGCCTTGTTGTCCTCCACCCCATGCTGGCCCTGGCTGTGTCCTGACCCGACCACCTTCTCCACTCCACCCTTTGATCCGAAGCCTCTGAACGGTGGCCACTCTCCAGCCAGAGGCCACATGGGACCCCATGCCCACCTTGATGCCCCACCGCGGTCTCTGCAAGCACGGCCAGGTTCTCATCGGTCACATGGTGTTCCAGGAGCCATCCAGGCTGGGCCACAGACCCACAGCCTGCGTGAGCAGCCGCCCGCCCAGCCTCTGCCCGGCACCAAGCCCGCTGCTCTGAATGCAGGAAGTGGGAGGCCCGGCGGCTTCTGACTCCCGCCCTTTATCAGCCCACGACGTTTCCTGCGGCCCGCGCAGCCTAGACCCGCGGCGCCGGGACCCCAGGTCATCAGTGACTCATCGAGAGCCCGCCCTGGGGACACCCGGGCCCATGCCCCGACTCCTGCAAACGTGAACTCCTGCCCTCAGCCCAGCCCACACCTGGCTGGCAGGGCCACTCTGAGCCCCCGTCCCTGGGCCACCCACTGGCGTCTCCCCATCTTTTAATCCGTCCCTCCCTCCCCCATCCACAACCAGAAGGGCTGAGGTGCCCCCACCTCTTTGTGCCCCCCAGTTCCCAGTGCCTGTAGCCAGTAAGGTGGGCAGCCAGGGCTGCAGGGCCCACGGGGCTGACCACGAGCTCCTGCTCTGAGCACAAGACCCTCTGTGGCCACCCGCTTGCTCCCTCCCGCGGGCCCTGCTGTCCCCCAACCCCAAGGAGCACCAACACCACCACCTCTGGGGACCCCCAGTTCTCACCACCTCTCCCGGTGCAATCACCCAATCCCAGGTTGGCGGCCCACCTTCCTCTTCTGGTCTGTGTGGACCCCTCTTCCTCCAGGAAGTCTTCTGGACCAACCCCTACACCTCTCCTATCCTGGGGCCTCCCAGGGGATGCCTCCACTCCACAAAACTTGTCTCTGACCTTTACTGGGCCCCCAGACCCCCCCGCCACGGGAACCCAGACTCCGTCGCTCACGGGCAGACCCCTCCTCCCTCACCCCAGGGCACCCCTTGCCCAGTGCTCCTGGGGACACCGTGCGGGTCAGGATGGGAACTGAAGTGGGGGTGGGATGGGGCAGAGAGAGCACCGGGAGGTTCATCTTGGTCTGCACTCGCAGACCACCCGCTGGGCCCGATGTAAATGCTAAAGGAACCACCAGCTGTTGGGGTGGGCCCTTCCCAAACAAGTGCAGACCCCTCCCTGGAGCCAGGTCCTTGTGGCACTGACCCTCACACAGGCACAAGTGTGCACATGCAGGCTCACACCCTGCAGGAGGGTCCTCATGGCGCACACCAGCCATCCCACTCAGGCCCACCCTGCAGGGACGCCTGCAGGGTGACCAAGCAAAGACCCCTGCCACGTGCCACGCATTGCGGGGCTACAAGTGGGAGCTCTGCTCAGGGTGTGCCCACGTGTGCACGGCGCTCCTTTGCATGCTGTGGCCTGGCCCGTGACCACCATGCCACCTCCCCAAGATTCACATTCCCAGGCTGGGTCAGTGACCATCGTTGGGAAAGTCTGTCTCTGCCCAGGGCCAGGCTGGGGTCCACCAACCGGGGGGAGGGGTTGAGTGCCATCCACAGGCTGGTGAGCTCGGCGCCCAGCCCTCAAGCTGCCTCTCCATCACTGCAGGCCCTTCCGCCTGCTCCCCGGTGACAGCCACAGGGCCCTCCTGCTCAGCCCTGCCCGGTGCCCCGTCCCCCCGTGGCTCCCTCGCCTCTGCCCTGCACAGCAGCTCTGCTCATGCCCACCCCTGCTGCCGCACTTGCCCGCAGCATGGGGGCCGTTCCTCCCAGGGATTGTCCCCATCCCCATGGCCAACTGCAGACCCTCAGAGCTTCCGCGAGGTCTGCTGAGTAAGTAAACCCATGAACCGATGAACGGGGACTGTGTTTTCCAGAGCCCTGTGTGGCTGGAAGGGACACCCAGTAGGGGCTTGTGGGGAGAGAAAGCCAGAGGTGCAAGCCCCCCGGGAGGTCTGTCTGGGACCCCAGCCGCCTGCCTTCAGGTCCTGCCAGTGTGGCCCCCACTGACCCAAGCCCTCCCGCCCCGGGGCGTCCCCCCAGCCACTGGCTTAGCTCCGCAGCGGCTGAGGCTGGCAGCAGGGCCCACGGCAGCCAGGCCCCTGCTGAGTCCTGCACGGGCGTTTTCCCAGGCCCCACCAAGGCGGGCACCTGGCAGACGATGTCCTTATTCACTGCGGCCTCTGGGTGGGGGAGCAATTACTCAGTCTGCCTGGGGTGAAGGGCCCTGGTTGCCAAGGAAAGGACGGTCCCCACGCTGTCTAGCATGGCAGCACTGCCTCCAGCCATCCAGGCCTCCGGGGCTCAGCTGAGTGCTTGGCCTCTGCAGTTGCCCCTGTGACGTGTGGCAGCCCACCTGCCTGCCACAAGCCTGCCCAGCACCTACCCCACCGCAGCCTTCCACTGGCCTCGCCAGGGCTGAGGCAGCAGTGACGGCTGGGTCCCACCATCCTGGCCCCCTGCCCTCCCAGGACCCAGGTGGACCATTGTGTGATGGCTTCCTGAGCCAGGCTCCTCTAGAGGCAGGAAGGTCAGACCGCCTCGCCTCTGCCTCCGCCCACAGCCCCTGGGAAGGGCCCTGGCGGTCAGGGCCTGAGGCCCGCAGCCTTGGAGCCCGACTCTCGGACCCCACCCCTTGCCAGCCTGGCTGGGGCCAAGGCCTCCCCAGGGACTAGCCGGCCCTCCAGGCACGTAGGCCAGGACGACGCGGGTAGGCGCCAACCAGCCGGGGCAGCTGCCGCCTGCCTGCGAGCGACCCTGACTCGGGAGCCCCTGCCCCCAGGAGATAATGCCATCGGTGCCCCCAGCCAGCCGGTGTGCACGTGCAGGGAGCCGGCTGTCCTGTGGATGTGGCCACAGGGAGCTGGGAGAGTGTCGGGAGGACCCCTGGGCGGGGCCGGGGGCCGAAAACCCAAGGCCGTGAGGCAGACAGCCACCCCCGCCCCCCTCCCAGGGACGGACAGGCAGGAGCCGCCCCGGAGCCCTGCTGGCCCTGCCGGTCCTGGGGCGCCCCCTGCTGCCCGGGGCTGGCCCTGCAGTGTGGCAGCGGCGGGGGCTCCCTGGAGGCACAGGTGGCTGGGCGGAGGGTCCGGATTCAGGGGGTTCACTGGGCCCCGAGGCTGAGACGAGCGGTGGCCGGAGCCTGGCAGCGGAGCCTGGGGTGACATGCAGGCCCACGGCCGGGCATGGGCCGCTTTCTGTCCACACTGATCCCCACGGTCTTGCGGGGCAAGGGGGTCTTCAGCCCAGGAGAACAGGGTGGGTGTGTGGAAGACGGCGAGCCTGGGGCACCCACGCCGGTGGGGGTGGCACCGAGACGGGGTGCCGGGGGCAGAGCCGTCCTGGCCCAGCAGCCACTGGACGGTGTCAGAGAACAAAGACACTGAACGGGGCTTGCGACTCCAAAGGCAGCCTTTATTGCGCAGGGAGCAGCGTCCCCAGGGTCTGTGCTGGGCCCCACCTGGGGCCTGGGAGGCGGAAGCAGGACACTGGCCTGGCAGCCTGAGGGTGCCCGGGCGGAGGTGGCCATGGGGCTGGGCCCCTTGAGGCAGGGTGGGTAAGTCCGCCCCCCGGTGACCTGGGGCCTTCAGGGCAGCCCCAGCCTGGGGACGGGGAACTTCCTTGCCCTCCCGGGGCCCCCTCAGCCCAGAAGGGACAGGAGTCCCTCTCCCGGTCCCAGACTCGTGGCCCTCACTTGGCCAGCGCTCCAGCCCGCCAAGGAACAGATGGAGGACCAGGGTGTGGAGACAGCAGAGGGGTTCAGGGAGGGCGAGCGCTGAACAGAAGGAGGGCATCGGCCTGGGGCGGGAAGACAGGGAGGGTTGGTCTGCACCTCGCCCAGTGCTGAGCCGTGGGAGCAGCGTTTGTGGGGCTGCCAGGGGGCAGGGCACAGTGGGCGCTCAGGCTGGGCTCTACCAGAGAGGGTGTCAGGGACCCTGGTTCTCAGGGGCCCCCCAGAAGCCGCCCCTCCTTCAGAGAGACCCCCCAGCGCCAGCAGGGGCCATGGTGGCAGAAGGCAGCCACCAGCCCTACTGCCTGTCTGGAGGCCTGGCCCAGCTGGACATGACTGTGGGAGCCAGGAGAGCGTGGGGAGCCACTGGGAGAGGGGCAGGAATGCAGGCCGGGGCCCGGACAAGCTGGCTCAGGATGGGGCTCCTTGCCACCTGCAGGCACTGGGGGCGTCTCAGGCCTTTTCCCCCTTCTTGGGGGGCCTGAGGCAGCGAGTGGCATGACGCCATGGCCCATCCAGTCCCGCCAGGAAGGGCGCCCATGGTCCCGACTCCGTGGACCAGAGGGGCGGGAAGGGTACGAGGTCCCGGAGCACAGCGTGGGCTGGGTGCCACATCCTCTGTGGACACCCCGCGGCACCTCCAGGCCTCGGGCCCCTGAGCTCAGCCCCGCTGGGGGCAGACCTGGGTCTCGTCAGAGCCCGGGATCCGGTGCCCTGATGGTGCCCCAGGGACCCGGGTGGAGCAGCGTGAGCAGCAGTGGCGTGTCCGTGCACAGGTGTGCACTGTGGGCGTGCAGGCCCTGCAGGCCTCTCCCGGCAGGCCCTCCCACCCCCAGGCTGCTGGGGGACAAGCTGGGAAAGAGACTGACGGGGAGAGCAGGATCCCCGGAGGAGGGGCAGGCAGGGGGCCTGGAGACCCTGGCCTCAGGCTGGAGGACGGGCAGGGCATGTGGCGGGGACAGGCCGCCCTGGCCCCAGTGGACACAGGCTGCCTCCCCTAGCTGCTCCCGGCACCGTGCAGAGCCTGGTGGCCAGTCGCGTGCCCTGCTCGGGCGAGCGCCCACAAACGACTCTGCTGACGTCAACCTGAGTGGGCGCAGCTGGGGACCCAGCCTCCACACCCCGTGCCTCGCCCGCAGCCGCCCTGCGCATTCTCCTCCCTGGATGTGCTCGGCCGCTCCCCTGCCCCTGGCTCAGCAGCCTCTCCTCTGCAGGCAGGCCTGTCCACCCATCCCCTGGCCCACAAGGCCATCAGCCCCTCCTCTGTGAAGGAAGCTCCAGCGAGGGTGGCCTGCAGGCTGGCCTCCTGCCCACCTCCCAGGGAAACGCCCAGCCAGACCTGTGTCTAGAACACAGCATGCACGGCCTGGGCGCCCCCGACAGCCGCCAGCTCCCCCCTCCACCCGGAGTCTCCCGGGCTCCGGCCCAGCGCAGCACCTGCTCCCTGTGCAGTGCAGGGCCCCCTGTCCACGAGGCCCTCTAAGAGCCTCTGCAGGGGCCCAGGGCCTTCCTGTGAGGGTGGGTGTGTCACTGGTTCCCCAGCTGACAACCGGGTGCCTGTGGAGCCTGTAGACCCAGCACCCCGCCTAACCTCGCTCCTCCAGGGAGCCAGACAGAGCTGCAGACCACACACTCGGCGAGTTTTGGCTCAAGCAACGATCTTTGTGTTTCACCAGCCCACCTTCCACTCCCGCCAGCCAGGTGCCCTGGGGTCCTGGCCGAGGGGCACGGCGAGGGCCTCGAAATCCCCCAGTGAGCCGTGATGCCCTCTGGGGTGGACGCCATGAGGTCTGCCCACCCAGGGTGGGGCCTGAGCCCTGGGGGCAGGCTGCTGTGGCTCTGCCACTGTGAGGGCAGGTGGCCGAGGCCAGCCTGGAGAGGCGGAAGCCCCCGTGGACCCCTTGTGGACGCCCCCGCGCAGCCACGCCCGAGGCCAGGGCAAGGGCTCTGGGCCTTCCAGCAGCAAGGCTGGCCCAGGTTCCAAGTGCCGCCAACAGAGGGCCTCTGCCGGCCACGCCTCTGAGGACAGGGACCCAGGTGCAGCTCGGGTGGGAGGTGCCCAGACAGCTGCGCATGCGCCTGACAAGCGGGGCTGGGCAGACTGTGGGCTCTTCGGTGCACGTCTGTGGGGTCCCCAGTCCCGGGCACAACGGGGAGGGCCTGGCTGGGCGTCAGCTGGACACAAAGTGCTTCTCTCAGACGCGGCAAAGAGATGAGGGGCGCAGGCTCCCAGCCCCCGGGGCAGAGCAGGGTCCAGACCCCGCTGGGCCTCCACGAGCCTGGACACGTGGCTGGGCCTCCCTGGGCCGCAGTTTCTCTCCACAGGATGCGGCAGAGCAAGGGTTCCTGGGCCACAAGACCCAGCTGTGCCGAGAAACACACACGCTCCTCACGTTGCTCAGATCAGGATCCCAACAGCGAGGGCCATGAGGTCGCCGGCGGCTGTGCGTGAAGGCCGCTGGGCAGCAGGGCGCCCGTCTCATCACCGAGTCTTGCTGCTCACCGGGGGCTCACCCTCAGGAGCCAGTGGCGGGGCCACCAGCGGACGTGCCGGACGTGAGATCACCTCAGTAGCCATCATCATCATCCCCGTCACAGCCGTAATCTGCAGAGTGCAAGGCAGTAACCACGGGGGATGAGGCCCGCCACCCCAGGGTGAGCGGGACCCCCGAAGCGCCCCCCATGGCCCCACCGCCAGCCCTGCGGGCCCTGCCCCCAACGATGTGGCCTCGCCGAGCGCCCGCCTGCACACACCGTTGCCGCCCATCATCTGCAGGGCGCTGACGCAGGGCTCTCCGTCCTCCTCCTCTGCGTCCTCCTCCTCCGCGTCCTCCTCCGCGTGGTAGGACACAGGCCCGCTCTCCACCACGACCACTGCGGGCCTGACACGCTCGGCCTCCAAGGAGTGGGCGCTCGGGAGTGAAGCCTGCAGGTGAGGCGAGGGGCTGGGCAGGTGCGGGCAGGCTCCGGGCCGCTGGGGCAGGGCCGCCCAGCTGCAGGGCCTCGGCTCCCAGGGCCCGGCCCCTCTGCCTGGGTGGGCGCACCCTCCAGACACCGTGTGGGCACCCTCTTCCCCAAGGACCCCAGCCCTGGCCCCACCCCCCGTCAACACACCTCTCCAAGTGCCACCTTCTTCGCCGGCTGCGTGGACACCAACGGCCGCAACCTGGAACAGCGCACAGCGAGGCAGCCTCAGCTCAGGGCGCGCCTCCACCCGGAAGGACACGGCCCAGAGAGGCCTGCCTCTGACTGCACCTGGCCGGGCGCAGAGGCCAGGGACGCTGGCCCTGTCCCCAGGGCCCTCAAGCGCTGGCCCCTCACCCCCGGAGCATCCCACAGCCGCCTCCTGCACCCAGGCCTGGCCACCCTCCACTCACTCCGACCCCGCGGGCTGAGCAGGTCGCTGGACAGGCGGGCCGCCCTCTTGGCCTGCTCGCGTCCACGCAGGGCACAGCGGGGAGCGGCTGAGACCCTCAGGCCGCAGCCACCGTCGTCCTGCCTGCACTGCGCTGGACACACCCACAACGGACCCCAGAAGAGCTTCCAGCGGTGGACACCCTTCAGTGGGGGTCTCTGGCTAGGCCGTGGGCAGCCTGCCCCGTCAGCAGCAGGGGCTCAGGGCTCTCACGGGAGCCCTGGCTCCCCGCGGTCCTGGCCAGCGGCCTGGAGGGGAGGGCGGCAGGCGAAGGTACGGCTGTGCCCAGGCTCCTTGGCAAGGGCTGCCCCATAGGCAGGGTGCATCAGCGGAGCAGGAGGAAGGCCAGAGGGGCAGGTCTACATCTCGGGCACCCCTCTCGACGCACCCTACAGCCATTCGCATGCCGCCCCGCGGGTGGCCAGGCCTCTAAGAGGGCCCGCAGGCACCAGGGATGCTGACGGAGGAGGGGGAGGGTGGGGTCAGCCCCACAGAGCCCAGCACCACCTGCCCCCTGGGAGTGGCCGGGTTGGGGCACGCCGACCAGTCTCGGGCCTGATGGGAGCCCAGGGGGCGGGCACGCGGAGCTGCCTGGACCTGTCCACGCAGGGCGGCCCACGGCCCCAACGAGGAGGGCCCCATGGCCGCGCCGCTGTCTTCCCCCAGCCCCGCCGGCCTCGTCAGTGGTCTCCTCTCCCAGGGTGGGGTACTGCGGGGGCTTCCAGGAGCCCCTGGGTGGGGAACAGGCCCGGCGCCCCCCGTTTCTTCAGTCAGGACTGTCTCTGATGCTGTGGGCCCCGTCCAAAGCTGGACCCCCACTCAGCTCCCCACCAGGGTGGCAGAGCTCCGGACACCAACACTGGTTTCTGGCACACGGGTGGTGAGCGACCTCAGCCTGCCCCCCAGGCCCATCCGGTACGGTACCTTTTGCCCGCGCTGGTCGAGGGGTCAGGCCGGCTTCTCCTGGAAGACGTCTTCCGCCGCGACAGCCTCCGGGCACTGGTCCACTCCGGGGGCCGGGCGGCCTCCCCCTGGGGGCCCGTGTCCTCCCCAGGAGGGGGGCCGTGCTCCCGGGGCGGGGGGCCGTCCTCCCCGGGCGGGCCACCCCCCGCGTCCAGGCCTCGCAGCACGCTGTAGTTGATCTTGCTGGAGATCTTCTTCTGCTCCAGCATCTTCTCGATGGCCTCCCCGGCCGTGCTGGCCTGGATCGGCTCCCGGCGCTTGCAGGACTTCTTGGGCTTGAGGGAAACACAGAAGTTACGCTTCCTGTGGGCCTTGGTTCTATGAACCAGACAGGTGCCAGTCAGGACGTAGGGGGCATCAGCTGGACTCCTGGGAAGGAGACTCACGCCGTCAGGGCTGGCTGGGGCCTCTCACCCTCCCCAGAGAGACGGGCCCCTGGGTGGCTGGCACTGCCCTCTGCCCACCGAGCAGCCCCCAGCCGTCCTGCACCTCAAGCGGGACCACCCAGCAAGAGGCTGACAGCACAGCCCAGAGGCGAGGCACGGCTGGGGCCCCTGTGTGCAGGGTAGGGGGGCGCTCACCTTGTGCTCCTTGTAGATACCCAGCTCTCTCTCCTTTGCAATTCTCGCTTCTTTCTCTGAAAGACCAAGGAGTGGGGTCAGCGATGCCCGCGTCCCAGGCACCTGGGCGGGCACTGGGAGGGCACTCACCCTTCTGCTCCCGCAGGTACTCGGCATTCTCCCGCATCCACAGCTCAGCCTTCACGCGGGCTTCTGCCTCGTTCAGGATGTACTGGGGCAGAGCACAGGGTCACTCAGAGGGCACGCCCAGAGCTCAGCCTCAAGCGTGCCCGCTTCGCGCATGCCAGTCAGGAAGCAGGCCTCCGATCCGAGAAGGAACGTGTGCAGAGTCCGGGCTGACGGCTCGCCATACCCTGCCCTCCCTAGGCCAGCCTGGGGGCTGCACCCTCCCCAGCAGCTCGCAGGCCCCAGGCACAGGAGCCAGGGCAGCCAGACTGCAGGCTCGAGGGTCCCAGAAAAGGAGCTGCGCTGACGGCCACGACACCAGCTGAAGAACCGGCGGCGGCCGCAGGCCCGAGGCAACTGGTGACAAATCAGGGGAAGGCTTCCCGCTGCCCGTGGGTGAGCACCGCCAGGCAGCCTCCTCAGAGCCCACCTGGCTTCCCGCTGCCCGTGGGTGAGCACTGCCGGCCAGCCTCCTCAGAGCCCACCTGCACAGCGGGCCTTGGACCTGGGACGTGGAGGTGCAGCCCCAGCCCACGGGCCCCCATGGGTGCAGCCCCGGCCCCCGCCCCAGCCAGCCTGCCCCGGGAGGCCCCACGAGCAGGCAGCACCTACCCGGTCGATTTCGAGGTCGTCGATGCCGCTCAGGTCCAGCTCCCCGTCCCCGCAGGCGTCCTCTGGAGGGAAGCACAGGCTGGACTCAGGCTCGGCCTCCCGTGGAAAGGCGCACAGCTCACCCAGGGCGGCTCGGGGCCTGGGGCAAGGCCAGGGCGGCTCCAAGTCGCGCCCACCGTGCTGCTCCCAGGGCCTCATGGAGGAAGCAACGCTGACCCGGAGCAGACCCTGTCCTCACGCTCCTTAAGGAGGAGCTTCTCAACAACGTTTCTGGGTGGGGGCCCCAGGGAGCCTCCATGACCATGCTGAGGACCCCCCACACCTGTGGGCCGCCGCCCGCCTGCCCCTGCAGGGCCAACGGTGCCCTCCGTGCAGCCCAGAAACAGGGGCGCCCCCTGTCAGTGCCCGCCCCTCGCTGCCCGCAGTGGGGCCCTGCTCTCAGCTCCAGCCAGGACGGCCTCGCTCTGCCCCCGGGCCCCCATGTGAGCCCGCTGCCCGGTGCCCTCGCACAGCAGCCCTGGGGGGTGCAGCCTGCTAGTGCCCAGCAGGCGGGCCAGGTCTGCGTCAGGCCCCCATCCACTCCCAGGGCAGGGGCACCCACAGGGCACAACGGGGGCATCGGGCAGCGTCCCGCTCGTGAGGTCTCCTCACACAGAGGCTGAGCCCTCGGTGCCCAGGGAGAGGAGGTCATGCTTGCATGAGACACAAGGGACCCAGGCCTGCCTTCCTCATGGGGAGGGCCCCGCGGGCACCAGAGCCCAGCAAGCAGTACCCATCTGTCCAGTGGAGAGGCTGCCCTCGACCGACACCTCCCCACCAGGCCGACGCAGGGGACAGGCAGGGGTGCCAGTCTGCCCCAGTGGGCCCCCTGTGACACATGGCTTTGGCTTCCTGCACTGAGGGGCAGGAAGGAGACTGGCCACAGCCCACCATACTGCGGGCCCAGGCCGGTGCAGGAGGGCCGCGGAGACCCTGCAAGTGCTCCGGGCACCCAGCTGTCAGCACAGCCCCTCCCGAACCCGCCCTCACACAAGGCTGCCCCTCAGCAGCTCCCACGGCGGGGGGCGGGGCCATGACCCAGATGGGAACGCCCTTGCCCGCCCCCCAACCCCCAGCACTCACTGGGCTCGTGGCTCGGGGAGGAGATGCACTCTCGGATGGAGTCCGAGATGCCCAGGCTGGCCGCTGTGGGCAGAGGTCCGAGCAGGGACTCCAGCGCCGGGGGCCTCCTGCCCTCCTCGGGGACCCCTGCCGCCTCTGAGCTGCCGGGGACACTGCCTCCGAGCAGCTCCTGGTAGAAGTCCTTGTTCAGGTGGCTGGCCGCAGCCTCCAGCTCCTCGTCCTCGGTGTCCTCCTCCCCACACAAGCTAGACGTGGAGTCCTCAACGGAGCCTAGGACACAAGTGCACATGCCCCCCGTCAACCAGGCAGGAGGCCAGAGTGCCGCCCGGGGAAGAGCGTTTCCACACAGCCGCACACATTCCCAACGGCGGGCCTGGCCCCAGGGCGCCCACACCACACACGCAACGCCAAAGCCAACTTACATCAGACACGAACCTAACAGCTGCGCGTATAAATGTTTCTGAGAAAAGATGGGAGATAGGAAGAAATGCTGACTCCAGCATCGATATATCAGATTTCATCAAAGATGGGAACTCTACTTTGAAAGACACTGTTTAGGAAGACAAAAAGACAAGCTGCAGACTCATCTACAAATCACATGTTTGACAAGGACTTGCCTCTGGAATGTGTGAACACCTCTGAAAATACAGCCCCGTCACAGCTGGGCGAACGATGCAAGCAGAGACCAGCAGAGGCGTCGCGGGCGGTCACAGGCACGTCACCATCACGACAGGCGCCTGCGGCCACGGCCACAGCGCAAGGGCCGACGCCACGCACCTGGGGCTGTGCGTCGGGAAGCAGCTTCTGAACCACCCGACCACGTCTCCCTGACCCAGCAACGCCACTCCCCCACATTTACCCTCGAGAAAAGCAAGCAAAGACTGACGTGAGTGTTCACAGTGGTTTACACGCAACTGTCCAAGACTGCAAATGACCCGGATCCTTTGTGTGGATCACAACAGACTGCGGAAAACTCTTAAAGAGACGGGGTACCAGACCACCTGACCTGCCTCCTGAGAAATCTGAATGCAGGTCAAGAAACAACAGTTAGAACTGGACATGGAACAACAGACTGCTTCCAAATAGGTGAAGGAGTACATCAAGGCTGTATATTGTCACCCTGCTTATTTAGCTCATGCGCACAGTACATCATGAGAAACGCTGGGCTGGATGAAGCGCAAACTGGAATCAAGACTGCCGGGAGAAATATCAATAACTTCAGATACGCAAATGACACCACCTTTATGGCAGAAAGCGAAGAGGAACTAAAGAGCCTCCTGATGAAAGTGAAAGAGGAGAATGAAAATGTTGGCTTAAAACTCAACATTCAGACAACTTAAGATCATGGCATCTGGTCCCATCACTTCATGGCAAACAGATGGGGAAACAATGGAAACAGAGGCTTCATTTTTGGGGGGCTCCAAAATCACTGCAGATAGTGACTGCAGCCATGAAATTAAAAGATGCTTGCTCCTTGGAAGAAAAGCTATGACCAACCTAGACAGCATATTAAAAAAGCAGAGACATTAGTTTGCCAACAGAGGTCTGCCTAGTCAAGGCTATGGTTTTTCCAGGAGTCATGTATGGATGTGAGAGTTGGACCATAAAGAAAGCTAAGAGCTGAACAATCGATGCTTTTGAACTGTGGTGTTGGAGAAGACTCTTGAGAGTCCCTTGGACTTGAAGGAGATCCAACCAGTCCATTCTGAAGGAGATCAGTCCTCGGTGTTCATTGGAAGGACTGATGCTGAAGATGAAATTCCAATTCTTTGGCCCCTTGTTGCAAAGAACCAACTCTTTTGAAAAGACCCTGATGCTGGGAAAGATTGAAGGCAGGAGGAGAAGGAGACGACAGATGAGATGGCTGGATGGCATCCCCGACTCAATGCACGTGAGTTTGGGCAGGCTCTGGGAGTAGTTGGTGACGGACAGGGAGGCCTGGTGTGCTGCAATCCACAGGGTCACAAAGAGCTGAGCAGGATTGAGAGACTGAACTGACTTCCACTCAGGACCGGACGCTTGGGACCCCTGCCCCAGCAAGGACTGACAGGCGATGGACCTCTCAGAGTAACAGCACTGAGTGAAAAAGCCAGAGAAGAAACGATCCCGCTCACAGAAAATTCTAGACACGACTAACTTCCAGCCGCGGGAGGCAGCTGCACGCTGGCGTGGGCGCCCTCGCGGCCCCTTGCCTGGAAGCCCGACCTGCCACCGCCTGTATCGTCAGCAGCCCGTGGGGCGGCCGGCAGAGCTGGGACACTGGCCACCCACTCGGCCGCCTCGGGGCCTTCAGAGCTCAGGGCCCGGCACACACGTAGTGTGGCCTCTGGAGGGATGGACTTGACGGTGTATGTGGCCCTTCCTCCCCCACCGGTCCCCCAGCACCCGGCCTCCTCTCCTTGCTGCGGAGCTGCGGTTCCCCCCAGGCCGGCCATCCTGCAACAGGGCGGAGCCGCTTGGAAGCCAGGGGTCAGAGGAACGAGTCCACACCCAGGAAGGCAGACCAGGAGCAAGGGTGGGGTGGGACGTGGAGACAGTCCCAGTAACCAGCGGCGGGCACGGAGGAGGACATGTCCCCGATGCTCTGGTCAGGAGCAGCCATGAGAAGCTGGACCTGGAGCAGACCGGCGGTCCCTCAACAGCACTTGGTAAGCGCAAGCAGGGAGAGCGAGCCCAGCCCTGTGGCTGCGTGGCTGCAAGCAGGTGCTGGCTCAGAATCAGAGGCCTCCAGAGACCACGTGAAGAAAACCCGTGGACAGAACACACGCTTCCCGAGGCCCAGGGAGCGCCTTGTGAAAGGCGCGTGAGCAGACACAGGGGAGCCGGGCCCTCGTGGGGAGAGAGGTCCAGGCTGGGCCGGAGAGCAGAGCCCCACTGTGTCCAGAGGGGGACACGGGCTGGGGGCGGGGAGGCAGGGTGCCAGGGCAGAGACCACCAGGCGTGCACGCAGGCCCATGGGGGCGCCCAGCACCGAAAACCAGCCAGCCTCGGCCGAGACCACCTCTGCCTTTGGGAGGGTCACACAGCTGACAGCGTGGACGGGGGGACACCCCATAGGACGCGGAGCCCAGCCCTGGTGGATGGAGCCCAGGGGGCCTGTTCCCCAAGCACCGCAGGCATCTCCAACCAACGGACCTGTGGCCACAACACGGTGGTGCCAAGGAGGGACAGAGCCAGCAAAGCACCCCGGCCCCAGGCGGCACGAGTGTGGGGCCCACCCCCACCGCTGGAGGAAAGTGGCAGGCTGGCAACCTCAGGGGGAGACGCTGCAGAGGTCAGAACTGAGGGCGGCAGTCGCCGGCACAGAGCAGAGAGGTTGCAGGGTGCACGAATCAGCGCAAGAGCTGCCTCAGTGGGAAATCGGTAACGAGCCCGGAAAACGAGGACAAGGCACAGCAGACACGAGCAGACAGCACAGGAAACCGCCAGAGAGAGAGCACCGTCGGAAGCGGCACGAGGCGCGCGGTGTTCACGCCGCGGACAGGGTGGCCCAGGCGTCCTGGGGGCACTGAGGCTGGCTGCAGGGCACCCAGGCCAGCGTGACCCTGGGCTGGGGGGAGGCTGGCAGTGGGAGGGGCCAGGCGCAGGCAGACTGAGGGCAGCTGCAGACACGGCGGGACTCACCGTCTTTCGTCAGGCTGGCGAGCGCTCCCTTGGCCTTGGGCCGACTGTTTTCTAGCTCAATCTCAATGGCATCCTGGTAGGTGGTTATTTCACCTGAAGCAATAAGTTAAAAGCAAAAAGTGATCATGAACTCCGTCCTGTAAGGCCCTGCAGCCTCTGTTCAGGGAGACGGGCGGTTACCTTCCACGGCCTCCAGCTGTTTCGACAGGACTTGTTCAAGCTGGAAAGGAAGGGCACGAGTTTAGTGACGGGTTAGACCAGGCCGCAGGCACCGCAGGCCTCTCGGCCCCGGGCAGGGCCCCACCCCGACAGGAGGGATGCAGCTTCAGGCCAGACACACGCTGGGCCCTGCAGGAAGGAAGCTTCCTGAGAACCAGTGCTGGAGCACCTGGGTGGCCTGGGGAGACCCCACGCACAGATGAGCGGACCTGGGGCCCAGGAGGGGTTGTGCCCGGTGCAGCCCACCCCGCCACCACCCCTCGACTGGTTTCAGCGCCCCATCCGCCTCTCCCGGGGCTCTGCACGGACGCACGCCCTCGTCAGTCTTCGTAACGAAGCCACTGTCTCAAAGGAAGAGCGGAGCGGCGAGGACAGAGGCCGTGTGCAGGGCCCACCTGCTTCAGCCGCAGCTTCCTCTGCCCAGCTGTGTAGGACGGGGGGTCACACTCCTCCTCCAAGTCAATCTTCATAAACTCGTCCACGGTCAGCTGACTGGTGGGCGTGTCTTCAAACTCTGTGAGCCTGAAGCACAGGGAAGAAAGGGAATCTGGCATCCCCGAGCAGCGTATTAACCAGCACCCAGTTAATGAAACACCCCTCGGGGGTCATGGGCCCCCAGCCCGGCGCCTGCACACACGCAGCTGTGCAGACGGGGCCCAGCAGCCTCTCGGTCCTGCTGACTGTGAAGGCTGGCTTCCCTGGGAGCCAAGGGCAGGGCCCCCAGGGAGACCCCGGGAAGGAGGCCCCCAGTCCCAGGCTGTCACTGCACACAGGGCTCCTGCGTGGCAGTGAGTCCAACCATGATCAACTCTTGCCCGTTTCCCACGTCCAAGTGTTTAATAGGAGAATCTATAAAGAGAACTAGAGGTCAAATAAGCAAACCGAACTCCCTCTGCTTTGAAAGCGGCCGTAGGACACCGTCTCAGCTGAAGCACAGCCATCGGGGCTCCCAACTCGGGGCGAGCGGGCTGCAGTGATGAGCGTGCCAGCGACTCGCTCACCCCAGGCTGAGTGGCGCTCCGGCTGGAGCAGCCGCAATGACCCTGGGAACTCACTGCCCAAGAAGCAGCTCCCTGGCTGCTCCAGGAAGGGACAGCGGCCGCCTCTGCAGGTCACGCTGGCTGCGCTGGCCAGGAGACGGGCACGGCCGCTCTCAGCACCAATTCCTGACCTGTGAGTCGGCGACCTCACAAGCCACTGGCCCCCTCAACCCCAGGTGGAAGAAAGGGGCTGCCACGTGGACAGAGACGCTGCCGAGGGGGCTGCCAGGACCCCAGGTGGGCCCAGAACCACCCACCTCTTGCGCAGAGTGGACTCGCACACCTTGACCACGCTGATGACCTCCTTGACGGTTCTCCGGAAATCATGCATTCTGGCTGCAACCAGAAGCGCTGGGGAGAAACACGGAATTCAGAAAGGGGACAACCCAGTGACCCCAGGAGCGTCCCTGGGCAGACGGCCGTGACCCACTGCGGGGGCTCCGCCGACACCAGGAGCGTCCCTGGGCAGTCCCCACTATGGGGGCTCCGGGAGCCGGGGTGGCACCAACTTGCTCTCCTCCTGCGGGAGGTGCTGCAGGCCCGTGCCTGTGAGAACGCCCAGGAGGGCTCGATGAGCTGCAGGCGACTACACAACAGTCTTAAAAACACAGAAGATGCTGCATCACAGTCTCCTTTCTTAAACGTAACAATTAAAATACACTTTGAGGATTTTGTGTAACCTCTCAAAGCAAACGTGTGCGCTGAGCTGACTTGCATGGGAACCTCGAGGAGAGACAGAGTGGGCGCCGGTGTGCTGCACATGGTGACCACAACCGGCTCCCCCGAGGAAAGACCTGGCTCTGGGCTGCAGGCTCGGAACCGGACATGCCCCTGAGCAACACTGACCCTGTGGGGCTGGGAGGGAGAGTGAGGGCCGGTGGGTGGCTCCAGGTCCCAGGGTGTCGGGAACAGCAGGAGGGTCGTCTGTGGGCACCTGCCAACCAGAGGGGAGCCCAGACCACAGTCCTGAGGGGAACAGGGAGCGCCCGGAAGGGAGCGGGGCGCTGCAGCAACGACTCAGCACGGCTGCGCCTCCAGTCAGGCCTCGGGTCAAGGCTGGGAAGCCTGGAGTCCCCTTGGCTTGAGGGTCCTGCCCGCTCCCCAAGGCCGAGGAGGCCAACAGGGAGCAGACAGAGCCCTTGAGGGCTGGGTTAGGACCAGGCAGGGGTAGCTGCGAGGCAGCTCTGGGGAGAATCCACCTGCAGCAGTCCGGCCCGCTGAAGGGTGAGCACAGACCACACTCGCACACAGCCGTGGGGCCCAGCCAGCCCAACCCCGCACGCCCATCCCCACGCTGCACGCCGATACCTGCCCCGCAGAGCCCCGAGGGGCGGCGGCCTGTGTGCATCCAGTCCCTCTTCATCCTCTGCAGCAGCCTCAGGGCCGTCATGGACACCTCATGGTTCTTTTCGCCGAACTCCAGCAGATGGGCAAAGCGTGGGATGTACAGGCAGGGGTCTGCGGAAGACACGCACCTCAGCGTGGCCCTGGGGAGACGCGCCCCTCTGCCCCCCAGATGGGGCCTCTCTCGCCCGTCTGCGGCACAAGCTCCCGGGGCCCCTTTTCCCTGACATGAGCCCTCGGGACAGGCAGCCTCAGGAGCAGCTGAGGACACTGCAGCTGGTGGGCAGGATGGGCGTACCCTGCCACGTGAGGTGGGGCCAGGCCTGCGTGCTCGCTGCTCAAGCCCCGGCAGAAGCACACAGGCCCGTGGGCTGCTTTGTGGGCATTCTGCGGATTTCCAGGGAGGCTGAGCAAATTCTTACACATTCATTTTCTGCATTTGCTCTTGTGGAGCAGCAGCTTAGGCCTTCTGCCTTCTCGTCTGTAAGAGTGTGTGTGCACCTCTTCAGTGAATGTCTCCCTCTTGCTAAGGGAGGCCAGCCTGGCTGGGCGGGATGGGAGCCACCGTACGCGCGCCCTCTCTGTGCTTACCAGCACCTTCCCCGCGCCGCTCTGGGCTCCAAGCGTCACAGAGCGAACAGAACCAGCTGAGCAACAAACCTGGCTAGCTGTCAGGCCTGCCACAGATAATGAGGAAACCATCCGGGGTTCTGTGACCGAGTCCTGGGCTGAGACCTCCTTTGGACACAATCATCAAGCAAGGCTGTGCTTCTCGGGGCATGGTGGAGGCCTGAGGAGCAGGCTCCAGGAGGGAGGCCCAGCAGAGAAGGGGCTGATCGGCTCCCCTCACGTGTCCGACAGCAGCGCAAGCAGCGGCGGCAGAGACCCCGGCCCTGACCAGCACCCAGCACCGTCCTCCTGGGCTCGGCTGCGTCTGTGAGGGCCCTGGGGGCGGCTCTGGCCCCGGGTGGCCCCGAGATCCTACAGGCAGCTCTTCCACCCTGTCAGCCGTGGCTCGCGGAAAGGACCGGGGAAGGCTTCTGAGGACGCAGACTGGCCGCCTGGAAGCAGCCCGGGTCCCGTAAGGCCCACGGGATCCAGGCAGGCCCTCTCTGCTCTGACGCCAAGACTGGCAGGAGCGGCACCTCCAGCCGATCCCGACAGCCAACAGTGCAGCCAGCAGCGCAGCCGAGCGAGCAAACAAGCAGGGGAGCCGCAGGGGACAAGGCGGAGCCCCGCAGGGGCGCTCTTCCGCACATGCCTCCCCCATGCTTGCTGTACACCCGGGGCAGGGAGGCGCTGTCCCTGCGACGAGGAAGGGAGCCCGGCCAAGGGGAAGCAGCCGCCCCCCGGCCCTCGCCGTCCTCAACAGACCCTCAAAGCGCCCAACCTCCTCCTCCTGTCTGCCCAGTGAGGTTCCCCTCCACTGCCTGTAGGACCCACCCACGGCCAGCTGGCCACAGCTTGTCCTCTGCCACTCCCAAGTACACTTCCTTTGCTGATGAGAGAGCTGGCTGGTTTAGGCTGACAGCAGGCAGCTACGACCACTTAACCCCTTCAAAAGACACTGTGCAAGCAGCATGGCAGAGTCACGGGGTCTAGGCAGTCTGGAGCTTCACCCACTTCCACTGTGGGTATGTTGGTTTGGAGTTTTGGGGGTGATTTGATTATGGGAAAAAAACATATATCTTAGAAGTATAACTACTAACATTTGTAAATATTTTTTAATAAAACAAAACATATCAGAACTGAGGATTAAATTACATGCGTGTTAAAAGATCTTATCTTGATTTGAGTATAACTTTGACACTGATTATTCCTAAAATAGAAAACCGTAAGCCTAAAAGTACTGGGAAAATTCAAGACAAATATGCCAGCAGCCTGGGGTAGGTGTGAAGTGGCTGGGGCATTTAATGTAGGGAAAAGAAGAAAAGCTGGGAGAAAATGAGAAGCCTCAAGTATAGATCACATGACAGAAGCTAAATTCCCTAGTGCTCAGACGCTCGGTCGTGTCCGGCTTTCTGTGGCTCCTCTGTCCATGGGATTTTCCAAGCAATAATACTGGAGTGGGTTGCCATTTCCTACTCCAGAAATTCCCTAGTGGGCTTGGACAAAAACGCTAAATCCAGGATGCAGTGTTCATAAGAGGCAGCTACAAGTAATGCAAAAGGTCAAGATCAAAAGGCCATTCTGGGCCCCTGAAGCAGGGTCACCAGGAGGAGAAGGGCAGCTGTGAAGGGCACAGCAACACAGGACCCAAGGCAAGGGAGGTGCGCAGGCCAGGGCGGGGGTGTTATGAGGGAAAGGACCCAACATCTTAAAGGACAGAGGACAGTCACACACCTGTAAGACACACGGACTCAGAAAGTACTAAATAAAGCAAAAACTGCTAGAAACAGACATTTCCACGCTTGATGTAAGATTTTAACATAACCACAGTGATGTAGGATTTTTAACACAAGTCTCTCATTCGACAGCATGGCTAGTGGGGGAAACACCAAACGGGAGACCGGAGCCACCACAGGCTCAGCGCAACCGCTGACTCCTAAAGGCAACGCCGATAAAGAGCGACCATCCTTTCCCACAGTCTGCAAAAGCTAGTGGGGGAAACACCAAACGGGAGACCGGAGCCACCACAGGCTCAGCGCAACCGCTGACTCCTAAAGGCAACGCCGATAAAGAGCGATCATCCTTTCCCAAAGTCTGCAGAAAAGTTTTAAAAACTGACCGTGTAGTAAAGAAACTCCCTGCTGCTGCTGCTGCTAAGTCGCTTCAGTTGTGTCCGACTCTGTGCGACCCCATAGATGGCAGCCCACTAGGCTCTGCCATCCCTGGGATTCTCCAGGCAAGAACACTGGAGTGGGTTGCCATTTCCTTCTCCAGTGCGTGAAAGTGAAGTCGCTCAGTCGTGTCCGACTCCTAGCGACCCCATGTACTGCAGCCTAACAGGCTCCTCCGTCCGTGGGATTTGCCAGACAAGAGTACTGGAGTGGGTATATACATAGATAAAACTGACTCATGCAGCTGTATACCCGAGTCACACAATACTGTAAATTAATGACACTTTGTCCCTTAACAGTATTAAATTTAAAAGAAAGTTAATTTAACCCCCCAGACTTCCTTGGTGCTCCAGTTGTTAAGACTACGTACTTCCAACCCAGGGGGATGCAGGTTCAATCCCTGGTTGGGAAACTAAGCTCCCTTCTGCCACCTGGTGTGGAAAAACAGCAACAACAGACCATATAAATGCTGCAAAGAGGACTAAAAAATGGGAAATGGAAATACTTCTTCTAAATAAAAAATATAGGTAAAAAGCAGTAATAAAGTAATGAAAAAACAAATGTTACCTTCACCAGGAAAGAATTTCAGAAGATAAAACGGAAAACAGTATGGTGCTGGTACAAAGACAGATACACAGGAGCAGTGCCACAGAGCCTCTGATGAGGATGTCAAGACTGCACAATGGGGGCAGGGTCATGTCTTCAACGAATGGTGCTGGGAAAATCAGATACCCATAAACAACAGAAAAAAGGTGGACCTCCACCTCACACATCACATACAAGTATCAGCTCCAAACGGATTAAAGATCTAACCGTAGGACATGAAACCGTCAGTCTCCTGGAAGAAATGAGAGGACGAGCATGATGTTGGAATGCAGACGACTTCCTGACCATGACAGCAAAAGGGAAAACAGACAGAAACAGGACTGGGACAAACCTAAGACCCTCCGTGAAGCAACGGAAACCCTTAAAAGAGTGAAAAATGCAACGTACAAAACGAGAGAACGTATCTGCAAATCACGGACTTCTCTTGTGGCTCCGAGGTCAAAGAGTCCGTCTGCAATGCAGGAGACGTGGGTTCGATCCCTGGGTCGGGAAGATCCCCTTGAGGAGGGTATGTCAACCCGCTCCAGGGCTCTTTCCTGGAGAATCCCATGACAGAAGAGCCTGGGGCGCTGCAGTCCGTGGGGTCGCAACGAGTAGGACACGACTGAGCAAGTAAAGAGCAACGACAAGCCCGCATATCTCCAGAACAGGCAGAGAACGGGCAAGTCTAAGGAATGACAAAACCACCCGATTCAGAAACGGACAAAGCAGCCGGAGAGACTTTTCTGCAGAGGCCCAGAGAGAACCCAGCGCAGCTGACGGGCTGCACCACATCACCGACCACCAGGGGCTGGAGGCCCCCCGCGAGGCAGCGCCTCACTGCACGGTCAGGACGGCGGCCCGTGGGGTCGTCGCGGGGCCCCTCTCGACCCTCCCGCACCTGCCCCTGCCCAGGACCGCCCAGCGGTCCAGCGGACGGCACAGGCGCCGAGGCTGTGCGCGCGGCGGGCCTGATAGGGGCACGGCCCCCACTCCTGGGTCTTGCGCAGAGACTGGCCGCGCTCAGACCAGCGGCGCCCCGGCCGGCGCCCTCATCCCCAACCCCGACCGCAAGGCCCGGTTCCAGCAAGTGCCCGCGCGGGGCGGGGCCAGGGGCACGTCGGCCGCGCGGGGCGGGGAGGGGCGGGGCCGCAGGCACGTCGGCCGCGCGGGGCGGGGCCGTGGCGCGACGTGACGCGCGGTGGCCGCGGCGGTGCGGGCTGAAGGCTCCGGCCGGCGGGCGGGGCGGCCCGAGGGAGCAGGTCCCGCCGCCCCGGGCAGGCCGGGACCCCGCGCGCGCGGCCGCCGCGGCCCCATGCTGCTGCCCCTGGCCTGCCTGCACGGCCGAGTGGCGCAGTGCCTCACCGCGCTCCTGGTGCTCGCAGAGCCGCCCCCGAGGCCCCGGCGCGGCGCGAGGGCTCACGGCGCGCCGCTCCCGCGTGCGGAGGCCGCCCTGCCCGCGAAGATGGCCGCGGAGCTCTACGCGCCCGCCAGCGCCGCGGCCGCGGCCGCCGCCACCGCCACAGACATCGCCAACAGCAATGCCGCCGCCGCCGCCGCCGCCGCGGGCAGGAAGGGCCGGCCCAGCGCCCCGCTGCCCGCGCCGCCGCCGCCCGCGCCCGCGCCGCCGCCGCCCGACAACAACAACCCGGAGAGCCCCAACTGGCAGTCCTTCCACCCGACCTTGCGCGAGAGGTGAGCCCGGGCCCACCCGCCCCGCCCCGCCCGCGCGGCCCGAGCCCGAGTGTCCTGTGCCTCTGCCCTTTGCAGGAACGCGCTGATGTTCAACAACGAGCTCATGGCCGACGTGCACTTCGTCGTGGGGCCCCCGGGCGCGGCCCGGAGGGTGCCTGCCCACAAGGTTGGTAGAGGTTCGGCCCTGTGCGCTCCCAAAGGCGACCGGCCGCCTCCGGAGGATGGACGGTCGTCTTCTGGGTGTGGCAGCCGCTGGGGGCAGGGAGGGCCCAGGGCTCAGGGCCGCGCTCTGCCTCTCTCGTCCACAGTATGTCTTGGCCGTGGGTAGCTCTGTCTTCTATGCCATGTTTTACGGCGACCTGGCAGAAGTCAAGTCAGAAATCCACATCCCCGACGTGGAACCTGCAGCTTTTCTCATCTTGTTGAAGTAAGTCTACCGCATGAGGGTGGGAGGATGGGGCGGTTCCTTGCTGTCTGGTTCTTCCAGCCAGCTGCCTGGAGCTTCCTGAAAGTCCACAAGGACAGATGGGCTCCTCTGCTGGGCCCTCGGTGCCCAGAGTGCCCGGTGCTGCCCATGACTCTGCCCCCATCCTGCCTAGGTACATGTACAGTGACGAGATTGACCTGGAAGCTGACACGGTGCTGGCTACCCTCTACGCTGCCAAGAAGTACATTGTCCCCGCCTTAGCAAAAGCCTGTGTCAACTTTCTGGAGACGAGTCTGGAAGCCAAAAATGCCTGTGTCCTGCTATCGCAGAGCCGACTGTTTGAGGAGCCCGAGCTGACCCAGCGCTGCTGGGAGGTCATCGACGCGCAGGCTGAGATGGCCCTGAGGTCCGAAGGCTTCTGTGAGATTGACTGGCAGACGCTGGAGATCATCGTCACACGGGAGGCCCTCAACACCAAGGAGGCCGTGGTTTTCGAAGCGGTCCTGAGCTGGGCGGAGGCCGAGTGCAAGAGGCAGGGCCTGCCCGCCACCCCTCGCAACAAGAGGCATGTGCTGGGGCCCGCCCTCTACCTGGTCCGGATTCCGACCATGACCCTGGAGGAGTTTGCTAATGGCGCCGCCCAGTCAGACATCCTGACACTGGAAGAGACCCACAACATCTTCCTGTGGTACACAGCAGCCAACAAGCCCCTCCTCGAGTTCCCCCTGACCAAGAGGAAGGGCCTCGCGCCCCAGAGGTGCCACCGCTTCCAGTCCTCTGCCTACCGCAGCAACCAGTGGCGCTACCGCGGGCGCTGCGACAGCATCCAGTTTGCCGTGGACAGGAGAGTCTTTGTCGCTGGGCTGGGCTTATACGGCTCTAGCTCTGGGAAAGCCGAGTACAGCGTGAAGATCGAACTCAAGCGGCTGGGGGTGGTCCTAGCGCAGAACCTGACCAAGTTTGTCTCTGACGGCTCCAGCAACACCTTCTCAGTCTGGTTTGAACACCCCGTGCAGGTGGAGCAGGACACGTTCTACACGGCCAGCGCTGTCCTGGATGGCAGCGAGCTCAGCTACTTTGGGCAGGAGGGCATGACGGAGGTACAGTGCGGCAAGGTGACCTTCCAGTTCCAGTGCTCCTCCGACAGCACCAATGGGACCGGGGTCCAGGGCGGGCAGATCCCCGAGCTCATCTTCTACGCCTGAGGCGCCCGGGGGCCAGCCACGCTGTGAGGGGTGAGCCCTGTCTCTGCAGCCAGCAAGGGACCGAGAGTGCAGGGAAGCAGGGGGCACTCTGCTCTGGCCGGGCCGCCCTTGCGGCCTGTCTCCTGTGTGTGGTTAGCCAGAGCCTGGGGTGTGACGCGGACGCCCCCCTCCCCAGCCAGAGCCTTGGTCCCTGAGCCGTGGCTGTCGGGCCGGCCTCACAGGCACCTCCTGTACAGTGGGGTGTGCATCTCAGGTGGAGGGCGGGTTTGGGGGTGCAAGGCAGGCCCCAGGTTCCCCTCAGTGTCGCCTCCCACCTGCTGTGAGGGCTCTGCCTTCTCTCTTGTCCTCTTGGATTCTATTCTAAGTGGTTCTGAGCTTAAGACCTTATCTTCAAATCCAAAACGGGAAAAGTCACTTCCAGTAGTTCACCTATTTAAGTGGATTTTCATAATAAAGTTTTAACAAAACAAGAACCACACACACGTGAATGACTGCAGGTCTCACGGGCCTGATGGCACAAACAGGTCAGCAAGCAGTCCCACGGACCCACCTGCCCGGGGTGTGCCCTCTGCTGGCAGCTGGGCCTCCACCCAGGAGGGTTTGCTTTCTGGACTGCAGCCAGACTACCCTGGAGAAAGGCATCAAGTCGTGTCTGCCTTCCAAACTGTCACTCGCCGCTCAAAGTCATCCCGTCTGGCTCTGATGTGGGGGCGGAAGCGGGGTTGGTTCTCTGCAGGGCTCGGGGCTCCAGCCCCCAAGAGCAGACCTGCCACCTCAGGGTCACGGGCAGCCTGTGGGCTCAGGCAGGCCCCTCGGGCCTCTTGCCTCTGTGCTCCTGCGCCACAAACTCCAGGCCACTTACTCTGTCCTTGGAAAACCTCAGCTTGATCCCAGAGGGATGCGCCGTGTCCCTCAGCACAAGCATAGAGCCCCGTCAGAGGAGGATGCCCGACCTAGTGGATCTCCGCCCCGGCCCCAGGGGACATCCTGGGCGGGAGGGGGGGTGGGGGGGGGGAGGGAGGCAGAACTACAGCGTCTGCCCACCCCCCAGGGCTCTGCATGCTACATCCTTAGTACAAGAAAATGTGCTTCTAGACACCCGTGGGCAACAGAGCAGTCCCTCCAGCCGACGGTAAAAGCGGTCCCCGTGGTGAAGCTCCCGTATAGGCCCACCCTGACGGAAAGGCTGGCTCGGTCCGCGGGGGCCTTGCCGTCCACGAGGCCCTTGTTACAGGGGTCCCACTCGCACCTGCCGGGGACTGACCGCGGCATTCTGCTTTCATGGGAGGCGGGTTCCAGGCACCAGTGGCCCCCCTGCGGGTCCTCATCCCGCGTACCGCCCTCCCGCCCCACGGGCCCCACGGTACCTATGGCAGGCGCGTTGATGCAGAGCTCTCTCGCCAGGAGGAGGAATGTCTTGCCCAGCACGTAAACGTTCACCTGTCATAAAGAAATGCGGCTCAGGACAGCCCTCGGCAGCGGGAGCGCGTGTGCGCCTCCATCAGCAGCGAGCGGCCCTGCTGGCACCACGGCAGCCTGGGGCGCCCCCACCCCTCGTCCAGGTAATTCTTTAAGACTCACGGTCTCAGTGGCAGCTGACTTTGCTGAGAAGGAAAGCTGCCTGCAGGACAGCTGACTCAGCAGAATTCTCCAGAGCCCAAGGTGCCGGGACAGTGGGGCCCAGGCCACCCCTCCACCCACTCCCCAGGGCATCCTTGTCGCGTCCCCACAGGGCGTGGCGGTGGGTCTGCAGACCTGAGTGCCCTGCCTGCTCACCCCTCGAGGGCCAAGCCCTGCCCAGGCCCATGCCGGGTGTCTCACCATCCCAGCTTGAGGGGACAGAGCCCCCCGTCTCCCACCTGTCCACCCCAGTCCCCTACAGGACCTGGGCCTCGAGGAGCGCTGGCTCCGACCCTCCGCTCTGACTCCCTAGAGGGCCCCCTCCCCCGATCAAGTCTAGCCTGTGGGCCCCTTGGCCAGCCCCCAGGAGGATGCCAGGCACAGTGCTGAGGTGGCCGAATGAGGGCCTGGCGGGCCTCCCGTCACAGGGCCTGCGGACAGCACACACGGGCGCCTGGAGTGGGGCACTGAGCCCTCTTAGGAGAGGCGATCGGGGTCCCTGTGGGCACCAGTCGGGCCCAGACCACCCTGCTCACCCCACTGGCAGCTACTCTCTGCCCTCGTCTGACCCCACCCAAAGGGCTGTGGCTCCCAGAGGGGCCTCCTGAGGGCACCCTGCCCAGGCCGGACTCCAGCGTGTTGGTGCATCCCTCTGCCGGGTCCCTGCCTTGCTGACCGCCGCCTCCCCTCGGGCTGGGACGGGGCTGACCAGCCAGTGTCCGTCCCCACGCTCCCTGCAGCACGTCCCTGACACTGCCCGCCCGTCACAGCCCTGCACCCGGTCCCACGACCCAGGCAGATGAAGCCTGAGTGCTGTAGGAAAGGGTGCCCTGAACAGTGCACCCTTCAAGTGGAAGATCAAGTTTTTAAAAGGACATGCGTGTAAAACGTGTGGTTATTGTCAGAGATGCTCACTGCCATCAGTATTCTTTAGAAGTCAAGACACTGACACTTTGAGTGTAACTTCTGAGTCTGCAGCTGGCTGTGGGTGGCCCCAGGTCCGTCTCACTATGAGGGGGTGGGGAGGGACAAAGAGACCTCCTCTCAGGATCCTTAGGGCACAGCAGTTGCCCCCGGCTCCTGCCAGCGGCCGTCAGCTGTGAGCTCAGCCCGGGAGGTGCTCGCCTGGGCATGTATGAGAGTGTGGATGACCGAGTCCTGAGCCTTCCCGCACATCCACTGAGCGGTCAGCCCTGGGCAGTGGCAGCCCTCTGGGCAGGACCTCCCTCAACGTGTGCGCATGACGCCCACAGTTAAGTGCAGACACGTCCCGAGCATGCTGAGCCTGTCCCGGCCTCACACCCTGGAAGGGCCGGGCTCACGGCTGCCAGATCCCTCCTACCTTCCTGGTGCTCAGGCTGGGTTCCGCTCAGGACAAAGGGCCCAAGGCCCACCCTCCCCCTGAGGTGTGCGAACTGTGTGGGTGCAGCCTGCACGCACGGGGTCCCGCTGGCCCTGACCCAGCCCAGGGGAGGGGAGCTCTGCTCCGTCACCTCCCACCCCAGCTCTGACTGTCCCGCTCCCCAAGGTGTGAAGCAGGAAGCACCGGGATACCTCCCTCTACCTTCCAAGTGGCGCCCAAGTGCTTCCGGAGTGCTGTCCTGAGGCATCGCCAGGAAGGAAACCTGGCCACGTGGACTTGCCCTGACCACAGTACTTGGAGAACTGGATTTTCATGGTTCCAGGGATTCTTTCCAGGGTGACCCCAGAACGTTTCAGCAGGGCTGCTGAGAAATGCCGTTTATACAGGTAGTCTCTGAGGTCAGTGCAGGTCTGCCTGCCTGCCCTGGGACTGCTGAAGGCCCAGCCCTGGACCAGCTTCCTTTGGGAGCGGGGGGATCCCTGGGCACTTTGCGTGCATCCTCACACCGGTCATATCTGCTTTCCCTGACATAGTAAGGAAAAGTTAGTTTCTTTCCAAGTCCTCAGTGGCGAGACCCACCGAGCCCAAGCTCACCCAGCGCCATAACCAGGGCACGTGCAGACCACAGTGGCCCCAACCTGGAGGTGGCCCCTCCCCATGAGCATCCCATCCACACGGGTATCCCCGTTGGTGGTCTTGCTGTTACCATCAGTCATTTGGAAATGAGGAACCCAGAAAGCAAGTTTCTCTAAATAGACTGCAAGTATTAACATAAGCTGTTACACTGTTTAAATGTACACGTATGAGTCCATTTTGTTCTTTGAAGAACGTCCCTCGCCTTGGACAGAGGTCACCTGGGCCTCTCCTGTGGTTCTACAACCAGCCCCTGGGACGCCACCACCCCCTACCCATTCCGTTTGCCAGTTTCCAAACTGAGACCCAGGCCCTCCGCGTCCTTCGCCTGTGGACCCTCCCAGCCGGGGCGGGCGGGGCCTGAGCAGGGCTGGGGCGGGGGGGTTCATCTACCTGGAGCAGGTCGCTGAGGTCGAGGAGCATGTCTGCGTGGGAGTCAAGGAGAAACCAGCAGGCCCACGGGCGCCGGCCGCCGCACGGTCCCCGGGAGGCAGACCCTGGCTGTAGATCCAGGCTCCACACGGGACGGCGATCCAGAGTGGGCAGCCATGCTGCGGGCAGCAGTGAGTCTCCACCAGGACGGGGGCGGGGCTGGGGCAGGCGGGGGGCACAACGTGGCCCCCGGAGCACAACCGCCTGTGCGGGCCAGCCTCCGCATCTGCACGGGCCCTGCCCTGCCTGCCCCACGAGCACGGCCACACTCGCGACTGTGCCCCGCGAGCACCCACCAAGCGCCTGCTGGGCACCAGGCAGGGGGGCAGACACACACACACTCGGGACCCCCGGGTGGCCGGCAGGCACTGCCACGGTCCTGGTCCCCAGGGGACAGCTGTGGGGACTCTGGCATAGGCCCAGTCCTCACTGTCAGTACATGAGCAAGGAGTAATCAGAATATGCCCTAAGTGAGTCAAAACCTAGCCAGCCACACACACAGAACTATATACAAGACATGAGCCCCTGAGAAAAGCAGCTCGTCGAATGAAGTGAATTTAGTGTTGTTCATGCTGAGGCTTTGAGAAGTAACTGAGAAAGGATCTGGTGACGCTGAACCAGAGCCCGGAGCGGGCGTCCAGAGGGAAAGAGGGACGGAAGCCCCGAAGCCACAGCCTCATTCCAACAGGCAGCAAGCTCTGAGCATGACCGCCAAGGTCCTTGAATAAAAGGCACCTTGTTCCTCAGTCTCTGAAGACAGGCCCTTCATCGGGGAGCGCAGCGAGACAAGTAAGACTGCAGTGCAGACCAACGCTGGTGAGAACTTTGAGAACAAAACAAGTGAAATCACAAGAAACGAAAGGAAGGCCACAGAGACACACGAGCAGGAATCAGCGGCCACAGAAGCAGCTGACTCAGCCGAGAGACCAGGCGCTGTCAGGCCCCAACAACATCACAGCGAAGGAAGGACAGCAGACGCCCGCGGCCGCCAAGGGCTTGGCGGTGGGCGGGTGGGGAGCGGGGTCCTCAGGGGAGGGGAGCGGCTACATGCCTCCACCGTGGGGGACACACGGCCTCTCTCACTGGTCACGCCCAGGAGTGTGGCCACCAAGAGTGAGCCCTCAGGGCGGCTGTGGACATCGGCCAACAGAAACGACCAACGTGTGTCCGCCAAACACAGAGCTCTCTGTGCGAGCGGGTAACAGGGAAGCTCTGCGTGGGGTGGGGAACGTGGCGCTCAGCACAACTTCATAGACCCAACGCTGCTCTTAAAATTAAGTCTGTTTTTGAAATGATACAGATAAAGTGAATGCCCCAAAAATGGGCAAAAAAAGTTTTGAACAGGTATGTCACGAAGAGAAGCAAAGAGCCCCCACAGGAGCTCAAAGTGGCCCCCACACCGACGGCAGGGACAGCGGCTCTGCGGGAGGGCCTTCCAGCTCTCAGGACAACGAGCAGTGGAGCCCACGCCCGACCACGCACATGCCCCAAGAAGGGTGAAGTCACAGGACTTCAAGCACGAGAGCAAAGACGGGAGCAGCAGGGACCACCTGTCACACACTCCAGAGATGGGCGCACACGTGCTTCCCGGGCAGGGCATTCCAGAACAAGCCAAATGAACCCATGGGGCTCCAGGAGCGTGGGTGCCTCGGGGTGGGCTGCCGGCAGTGCCCTGCTCCCTGGAGGAGGAGCTGGTCACACAGACCCGAGTGCTCATCAGAACGCATCCGAGGGCACGACCAAGGCTTGTGCGTTTCATTTCATGCCAGTTTTGCCTTAAAAGGAAAGAAGAACCATAAACAAACACTGGGATCTAGTCAGGTAATAACCCGCCTGCTGAAGGGCTTGGGGACAGCAGGCGGATGTCTGCACCTGACTTTGAAAAATGCCAAGAAGACAGGCCGAGACCAGCGGGCGGGAGCAGGGGAGCGCAGGCGGGGTGCGCGCGGCGTGTGTGCGAGGTGGGGTCGGGGCTTCCCACTGTATCATCAACCGTCTCAACTTCCCATGTGTTTGAGAGTTTTCATAATAAAATGATGGGGGGGGGGAATGTGTGTATTTTAAAAAGGAAATTGGGATTCAACCTTTAATCAAGTTAAAACGAAACGGCATTTGCGGCCCTTGAGCAGCAACGCCATAAAAGGGTGACTGTCCAGTGCCCACCCGGCCCCCGGGGCCCCGCCTCTGCCACCACGGGGCTCCCTGCTCGGTGAGCCCAACCTCAGGCGGCTGGCACCGGCGGGCAGTCACTCACAAGCCAGCGCTCAGCTCTGTTGACAGCAGCAGCTCACAGCCACGCCCTGCCAAGGACAGAGGCCGCTGGACACCGCACCCTGGCATCCTGCCGTACCAGTTCTACCTGGCGGTGACGCCCGGCCCTACAGGAAGTCCAGAAGTCATTCGGGAGAGTGCAGCAAGGGCCAACGGCGCCCAGACACCAGCTGGCAGTGGGGGAGTGGGAAGCAGCAGTCTGCTTTGGCAACTTCACTTCCAGCCACAATGAAACAGGAGAGTGGCCGTGCTGTGAAGAGCAGGCTTAAAAGCCAGACAAAGCGCAAGCAGCTCTTGGAAAGCACAGGGAAGCAACCAGGAGCCGCACCCAAGGGCACCCAAGGGCACGAGCCTAGAAACCTGGAAAGGCAGGGCCTGCTGGCGGCTCCGGCTCCGGTCGCCCCGAGGGCAGGAGGCCAAGGCCCAGGCCACATCCTGGAGCTCACACAGTCTCACCAGGAATTCCAAGGCAGCCAGCCTTGAGGGGCCCAACTGTTAAGCAGTGGGCCCAACGCCACGCACACAGCTCCCCCAAGCCTGGTCAGCTCCTGCTCCGCATGGGCACGAGGGTGCACAGGCTCCATGCCACGGCCAGCAGCAGTCAGCTCCCAGGGGCAAAAGCGGGCAGAGACCCCTGCGATGGCCCCAGCGGGTCCTGCCCAGGTCCTGCACCAAGCACCCAGAGACACACAGTGAGGCCCAGACAGGCGGCCCTGGCTCTCTGCCTGCCAGAGCAAACGACAGCCCTTCTGGGCGAGAAATACCCACAGCTGCCACAAGTTTTCAAATACTATATCCAGCAACTCTATAAAAACTTTTTCCCTGGTGACTCAGACGGTACAGAATCCACCTGCAATGCAGGAGACCTGCATTTGATCCCTGGGTTGGGAAGATCCCCAGGAGAAGGGAATGGCTACCCACTCCAGTATTCTTGCCTGGAGGATTCCATGGACAGAGGAGCCTGGTGGGCTACAGTCCATGGGGTCACAAAGAGTCAGACAGTACTCAGCAACTAACGCACACATAAGTGTGATAACAGACAGAAGCAGAGCTCCAAAACCAGAAGAAAACTCAGACAACAGAAGCAGATCCCTCAGTGATTCCCCTGTTGGAGTCACTATTAAAGACTTTCATGTAACTCCAGAGATGGAAGACCTTACCAAAGAACTGGAATCTAATAAAAGAATCTAATGAGAAACAATCCCTGAAGTTAGGAAGTTAACAGAGTGGTCTAACATCCAGTGACACACAGCGAAAGAAAGGATGGACGAACTCAAGGTACGCGCGGGACAACATTCAGGGAGAGGAAAGAGAGAGAAAGCATGGAAAACAAAGCGCAGCCCGAGGCGCGAGGAGAGGGTCTAACGTGCGTGGAACTGGAGTCCTTGCTCCTTGGAAGAGAAGCTACGACAAAACCTAGACAGCATACTAAAAAGCAGAGACGTTGGTTTGCCAACAAGGTCTGTACAGTCAAAGCTACAGTTTTTCCAGTAGTCATGTATGGATGTGAGAGTTGGACTACACAGAAAGCTGAGCGAAGAATTGCTGCTTTCAAACTGTGGGGCTGGAGAAGATTCTTGAGAGTCTCTTGGACTGCAAAGAGTTCACACCAGTCAGTCCTAGAGGAAATCAGTCCTGAATGTTCATTGGAAGGACTGATATTGATACTGAAGCTGCAATGCGTTTGCCACCTGATGCGAAGAGACGACTCACTGGAAAAGACCCTGATGCTGGGAAAGATTGAGGGCAGGAGGAGAAGGGGGCAACAGAGGATGAGATGGTTGGATGGCATCACCGACTCAATGGACATGAGTTTGAGCAAACTCTGGGAGACAGGGAAGGACAGGGAAGCCTGGCCTGCCATACTCCATGGGGTCACAAAGAGCGACTGAACCACAACCCCCGGAGTCCTGAAAGGGAACAGGGTAAGAAGGGGGAGAAACCGTGCTTAAAAAGATACCTCCCAAGATCCTCCCCAAACAGACAAAAGTCTCAAATTCCAGGAGCTAGTCAAGTACCAAAGAAACCACATCTAAGTACATCAGACTCAAACTGAAACAAAGACAGAAGCTCAGTGATACGGGACGATACCCATCACCACCGACAGGAGGCTGCGAAGCCCGCCCGCTGCCCTTCCTTCCCCTGGCTGTGGGGGGCTTTACCGCGCGCAGGCAGGGGGCCTGAGTCCACTTCAGTACAGGCAGTCACATGCTGCTTGTAACCGACAGGCCTTAGACACAGCGAGGACCGAATGTTAAAATATGGAAAAAGACAGACTGTGTGCGTCCTCAGCACAGGAAAGGGGTCTTGCTGCACCAACGCCGACACAGGAGCGCCTAAGGGGAAGCGTGGAGACAGGGACCCACGCTTCACAGCAGCCGGCGTCACTCCCAGCAGGAAGACACAGGACCCTGAATCTGTAGCCTCTAAAACACAGCATCAGAATACCACGCGGACCCAACGAGATAAAAGGAAAAGCGTGTCAGTCCTCATCGGCAGCAGGAGTTTCAAACTCTTCCTTCAGAACAAGGGGACAGAAGCACCAGCGAGGCTGATCTGAGCGCAGCTAACCAGCCTGACCGCACGGAGGAGGCTGATCTGAGCGCAGCTAACCAGCCTGACCGCACGGACGAGGCTGATTTGAACGCAGCTAACCAGCCTGACCGCACGGACGTTCACACACCGCTCCGCCCAACAGCTGCAGACACCCGTCCGTTCCTTTGAAGTGCCCGTGGCACGGCCACCAAAACAGATGGCACGCTGAGCCGGAAGTCAGGTCCCAGGCCCGGGGAAAGGCGACGCGTCAGTGCCTGCCGTCTGGCCACACGGGAACCACACGAGACAGCGATGACACAGAGAGCTCCAGAACCCGCAACTGGTTCCAAAGCAGGTGGCACACTCGTAAATACGACTCAATGTCTCCTTAAAGAAATGAAGACGGGAATCAGAAAACACTGTGAACTGGCCACAAAACACATCAGAATAGTGCGATGCCACCTAACTGCCCAGAGAGAAGCTTATAGTCTCAAATGCTTACAGTAGGAAAAGCAGAAAAATGAAAATTAAGAACCTAAGGAAGCTGGAAAACAGCAAATTAAATCTAAAGAAATTAGAAGGAAAGAAGTAATAAGCAGAAATCAATGAAATAAAAAATAAACGTACCGTACAGATAAACAAAGCCAAAGTGTGGTTCTTTTGCGAAGACTGAGAGCGCGCTGGTGAGGCTGCAGAGGAACTGAGCCGTCCTGCACGGCTGGTGCGGGCGCAACACAGTCCAGCACCGGAAAGCAGGCCGGCAGTGCCTCTCGAGCTAAACGCAGAGCTCCAGGGCGGCTCACAGGGTCCCACTTGCGTGAAAGTCGACAGGCAAACGGAGAGCAACAGGAAGCAGGCTGCTGCTTGCCGAGGCCCGAGTGCTGTCGGAGGCGTGGCGGCGGTCTAGCACTGATGTGGTGACGGCTGCACGCTGCGTGAGTGTGACCGAATACCACCGACTCACACAACTCACCGTGTGGACTGCATCTCAACAAAGCCGTTACCAAGAAAAAGACTAAGAAAACTGGCGAGCCCCTAGCAACATAGATCAAAGAAGAAAAACGGCAAAATCACAAACCGAGACGCGACAGAGGAGCCGCCACCACAAGGCCACAGACGGAGGGAAACGGGGCTTCAAGGGTGACCCGGCTCCGGTGCTCTGGTCTCGGAAGTAACAACCGGACAAAGGCCTTGCAAAGCACAACCGAGCAAAGCTGCGAGGGAGCTAAGATCCCGAACGCTGCGAAGCACGGCCGAAAAGTAAAAATCAGTGTACTTCACCTCAGTGCAGATTGAGGGGAAAGATTACGGCACGTGATGCGCACACCAATGAATACATAGACGAGCCAGCGCCCTTCACAATAAGAGCTCTCGGTGACCAGGAAAAAGGAGACGCCCAGCCTGGCATCTGATAAAGCCATCGACAGGAAGCCCAGAGCAGGCGTCTGCAGCAAAGCGCTGGAAACGGCTCCGGAGGCGGGGATGCCCCTCACGCCTTACACCACGGGGCACCGAGGCGGGCCTCAGACAGCTGAGTGACCGGCGGGGACCGCGGCAGCGGCAGACACAGCTGAGCACGCTCCCCAAGTTCAACGCCAAGATTCGTCACTGAATTCTGTATTTTCAACATACCGCTATACTTCTGTACACCGGGAGCAAAAGATAGTGTTTACCTTAGCTCAACACACAAATACCGAGAAATAACTCTAACGAACAAAGGTTAAGGCCTCCTCCTCAAGAATGACAGAGCAGAGAACGCCCGCAGGAGACGAGGGGCGTTCACTGGAAGAGTCGCTGTCGTCCGTGAATGTCAGCGCCACCCAAGTTGATTCACAAACCCCAATCGGAATCCCAGAAGTTGTTTTCTTTTCTTTTTTCCCCACAGAAATGTATGATTTGATTCAAAAACGTGTACAGAGAAACCACCGTGCACAGCCAGATGCCTCCAAGGCAGGACAGCAGCTGGGCTTCAAGGTCTCACACTGCAGGTTCTGAGACGGGTCATAAACCTGCCATGGAAAGTCTTGGCACCAACAGACCCACACAAGGGGTCCGAGAGGTCAGCGACAGACCCCACATGAGCTGGAAATGGTGCCAGCACTGTATGCGGGGAGGGCCGGCCTACAGCAGATGGCACTCTGACTGGACGCCCGGGGAAGCAGCAAACTCTGACCCTCTCCTCACAGCAAACATGGGACCAGAGGTCCTCAACTCCAGCAGGAAATGCAAAACCAAGAGCTTCCAGAAGGGAGTACTTCCAGGACTGGGACAAAGCTCTCTTCAATGGAACACAAACCATTCATCAAGGAGAGGATGGACAGATGGTACGTCATTGGAATCGAGAGGTCTGTTTACAAAAGATGAAGCCCAGGGAGCTCCCTGCGAGCTCAGCGGTCAGGACTCCACGCGGTCACTGCCACGGCCCAGGGTCAGTCCCTGCTCGGGAACTGAAAAAGACGCTGCCAGGAGGCAGAAAGCAGCAGGATGGGAGGCTTTTTTCCAGCTGACACAGCCCAGGGCGTGCCTGCTGGACCCCAGGGAGCGGCCCCACTCGGCATCATTGGACGTGGGCAGGCAGGACACGCTGAGCGGCAGGTCTGAGTGCCAAGGCCCTGGGGCGGCGAGCACGGGGCTGTGCCCTCCTCTCAGCTCAACCTGCAGCTCCGCATGCCGAGCGCCTCCTGACAAATGCTCGCCAGCCACTGTGGCCTTGTCTTGACCGCCCTCTCTCTGTGTGACGCCAGGATGAGACACACAAGCCACTGTGTGTCTGCCGAATCCACAGGACATGAGCGCCGGCGGAGACCACGCAGCCTGCGGGGCAGTGAGGTGTCACGATGGGCTCAGCACTGGGGGCAAACGACCGACTCGGTGGGGGCCGTCCACACCGGGGAGGCGGTGCACGTGTGTGACAGGGGCTTGGCAAGTCTACACACTCTCCTCTCAGTTTTGCTGCTGCCCTAAAACTCAAGTTATTTAAAATCTTTTAAATTCTCTGGTTGTCCTTGGGGAGGCAAGTGGTTGAGGGGTGGGGGGCCGGCAGAGGGAAGCAGGCAGTGGTGGGCTGGGGAGAACCGGGTCTTCACGGGACTGTCCTCCGAGACAGAGGATCCCAGGGAGCCTGGGGAGGGCAGAGGCTCAGCGTGGAAGAACCCCACCCCAGGTCTGCAGATTGGAAGCCCCCTGAGCAAGACCCAGGGTCGGAAGCCTGGGGGAGAAGGTCTAAAGGCCAAGGTGGGGGGACAGGGTCAGCAGCCTCGGGACTGAGGGCACTGGGCTCACCTGCTCACACACAGGCCTGCTGGCCGCTCAGCTGGAGCCCAGTAAACACCAAGGACTACACACCTCCTGTGGACGTGCGTCACAAAAGCCGCACTAGCGTCGGACATGCAGCTGCGGGAGACAGTGGCTGGGTCACCTGGGCCGGGGACGTGGTGTCCGCTCACAGCCTGGACGGGAGAGCGAGTGAAAGTCGCCCAGTCACGTCTGACTCTTTGCGACCCCACGGACGACACTGTAACACGGCATTCTCCAGGCCAGAACACTGGAGTGGGCAGCCTATCCCGTCTCCAGGGGATCGTCCTGACTCAGGAATCAAACTGGGGTCTCCTGCATTGCAGGCGGATTCTTTACCAGCTAAGCTACCAGCGAAGCCCCTTAGAGCCTGAAGTTTCTGCCAAACATGCCCACCCAAGGACAGATGGTCTAGAAAGCAGGTCAGAGAGAGGGAGTGAGGGGAGCGTGGAGGGCAGTCTGGGGCGAGGAGAGGAGAGGGAAGCCTTCGAATACGTTCTAGGGGCTTGGAATTCGCCTGCAAGACAAGGCGGCCGTGCCAGGCAGGGCAGAGCAGGCGGCTGCAGGGCGGGGGGCCGCAGGGGCAGGGAGCCAAGGCCTGTCCAGGGCGCCAGGACACCGGCCGGAGGATGGGGCCCGGAGTGCCAGCCACAGGGAAGCTCAGGGGGCCGGCCACACCTGTGCCCTCCGGCGGCCCCCAAAACGGCCCTCCCGAGGGGACCAAGGGCCGGCAGAGGGGCTGAAGCGCTGCCCCACACAGTGCAGTCCACCGTGCTAACAGCTCTTCAAGGCCAAGGGTAGGGCCAAAAATGCACATGTGCAAGGCTCTCAGTCTATTTACAGAGCTGCAAACCATCACCCCTCCCCAACCTCGGTCAGCATCCCCGGCCCTGGCAGCCGCGCTCAGCTCTCAGCCTCTGGTTGGCCCGTCTGCACGGTTTGGGTTCAGCGCGGCCCCTCCCACCGGGCTCAGCGCGGCCCCTCCGCCCGGCAGCGCTCCCAGGTGCAGGGGCCTCTGGTCCATCCTCTGCGGGCCGCCAGGCTCCGCTCCTGGGCCAGGGTACTGGGCAGGAGGCGGGCGGCTGGGGTGCTCGCGCTCCCCGACCCCCACAACCCGGGGACCGGGACCGGGATTGCCGCTCCTCCAGCCGTGGCGCCTGCTCCGCCCCCACCGGGGCGGAGGGCGGGGCGCGCTCAGGAGGCGGGTCGGGCCGACTGTGCTGGTGACCTCGGCCAGAGCTCCACTGCGCCACCTCGTGGGCCTCTGGGCGCAGAGCTTCATCCTTTCATGCAACAAGGGTTCTTTGATGCTGAAGTGACAAACCCCCAAGATTCAAAGACATTCTAAGGAGAGGCTCTGATCCTGAGGGTCGCCCCCCCATGCAGTGTCCAGGGCCCCGCGCGCATTCCCGGCTCAGGGCCGGGCCGCAGCCAGGCCACCTACCCGCAGGGAAGGCTCCTCTGCGAGGAGGGGCAGAGAGGCCACAGCTCCCACAGGCGACTCGGGGAGCCGCACCCCAGGAAGGGCCCCGGGACACACCGCTGCCCCAGCTCCCACCAGGAAAGCAGAGGCGGAGGCCCGGCTGAGAGATAAACTCTCCCAGAGAAAAAGGTAAGTAAGTGGACAACAGGAAAGAAGAGACCAGAAGACAGGTCAGCGGGGCAGCAGGCGAGCAGAGAGGAGGCCAACGTGCCCCCCGGAGTCCTGCCAGGCTGTCCCCAACACGCAGAAGAAAGACCGCAAGCGGTCAGATGCTCACGGCACCCGCTCTCAGGAGCCGTGGGAGGACACGGGGCCAGCAGTACGATCCACGCGGGAGAGGCGAGGGGCCCAGCGGGACAGGAAAGGAGACACGAGACACGGGAGCACACGGGCACCCAGCCCCAGAGGACGTCCTCACGGAGACGTGACGGGCAGGCCCGCGCCCACGACGAGCCTGCCATCCAGGCACAGGGAGGCCGCACAGCGTCCCCTCCGAGAAGCCACGAGCCGGCCCGTGCAGGGAGACGCTGCAGGGCCCTCGGGGCGGTGGGCCGAGGCACCCAGCGGCCCCACCCCTCAGCCTGTGCGCCTCACCTAACCCTCCAGCCGGTTCCTCCCAAGGCGTCCCAGCAAACACAGGCACTGAGCACGGGGGAGCCCACGAGCAGAGGGAGGCCCAGCAGGCGCCGGGAGGCCGGGCAGCGAAGGATACGCGGGGTGCCCTCTGTGCGGCACACCAGGTAGAGGCAGGCGGCCACCACGTGCGCCGTCCTCCGGCCCCGGGTCAGGTGCTTGCTCACGGCCATCTTGAAGAAGTTGAACGCGGTGTCCAGGCAGTGCTGGTTCAGCTGCAGCTGGTTCCCCAGGTGGTGGATCTGACGCCTCCCTAGGACACAACACGACACGTTACCGCGGATCCCAACAGGCGAGCCGGCGGCTCGTTAACACTGTCAGCGTCGGTGACTGCCTCGGCAACCTAAGGCAGAAGAGTCGAGGTCTACCCGTTTCCTTTCACGCTCTGCAAAACATCCCGTTTTCACAGGGGTTCCAGTAAAACCACACGTGTGGGCGCGGAGTGCGAGTTCCCTGCAGCGCCACGTGCCCCGAGGCACCCTCCCCCAGGGTGGAGTGGGTCAGGTCAGCCCGGGAGCAGAGCCCTTCCCAAGGCCCCTCGCTCAGTGAGTCTGGGAAGGGCTGCGGGTAAGCCGGCCGCCTGGCGCTGAACACTGACCGTGGGCCCCGAGTCCACGTGCTCCACCACAAAGGCCCCTCCCGTGCCTGAGCGCCCAGGCCGCCGCCCGCGCCCACCCAGCCTTCCCCACGGGCTCCACATCAGCCTCCTCGCAGGCTGGTGTGCACAGGCCGGTCAAGGACCAAGTCTGCACGCACACCTCTGCCCGGAGCACGGCCCTCCTGGGAGCCACAGGAGCACCGAGGGGGAGGCGGACATGGCCTGTGCAACCGGCGAGCCTCACAGGAGCCAGGGGCTGGGGCACATGCAGCCCGCCCAGCGTCCTCCCGCCCCCGGGCCCTCTCTCCTCTAGCAAAAACCACTCTACACTGCGCCAGTGGCCTGTGCTTCCCCCACAAAGAGCTAGGAGCCAATGCCGCTGCCCCTGTGCCAAGGACTGTGGGCTCAGATTGACCCCTGGCCAAAGGGAGGTACCCAGCGAGCTAGCGCCCAGGGGAACAGGCATGAGGGCTGGTACCCAGCAGTTGGCATGTCCCGTGAGTGCCCTAGCCCTTGTGGCCCTGCCCCCTCGACCTCCAACACAGCCTGCCCGGAGCCACGCAGCTCCGAGGCCTCTGGTCAGGCTGAACTGAGGCAGGATCATGGTCACGGTCCCAGAGCCGAGGCCAGGGCACAGCCAACATCCTGACCATCTGCAGAGAGAGGAGGGCGGGTCGCTGCTGCCCATCACAGCGCGTGCGCCAGGATGTCAGGTGTATAGGCACAGTCTGCCCCGCAGCCCAGCCAGCCTCGGGGCAGACAGAGTGGTTGATGAGAGACCTTCAGGCCGGAGGCTCGCGCCACCCAGCTCCTCGGTGTTCACGGGGGCTCCGCTAACACGGAGAGGAAGGTCCTTTCCAGAGGGTGCTCACAGAGCCCGGGACCCAGCTTAGCCCCACATACCACGGGCCAGGGTCCCCCAGAAGTTGGGTGGGGGGCTTGAAATTATAGCAGCAAGTCACCTTATCACGTCTTCCTTGCTCTATAGCTCACATACTGTAAACTTCACCCACTTAAGTTGTCCCACGGAGTGGTTAGTACATTCACAAAAGTTGTTCGACCATTACCGCTTTGGTACATTCCATCACCCAAAAAAGAAGCCCTGTAGCCATGAGAAGTTACTCCCAGCCCCCCAAGTGAGTTTTTAATTCACGCACATCGGGCAAGCACAATCGGCATTCTGAACAAATCACACGACACAGGCGTGTGTGCAACCTTTAAAAGCACAAAGGTATCAGTAAATGCAAACACGCAAAACAGACTCCCAATTAACCGACCTCAGCTTACTCTCCTAAGAATAATACAGGAATGCAAAAAGTCAACTCACTAGCACATCGATGTCTTCAAACTTTTGACATTTTGTGAAACTAAGGCCTGCGTCTCCCTTCAAGGCAGCACCCAAGCAGCATCCTCCCAGAAGCATGGAGACGGCAGAGAGCACAAACGTGGACACAGCGCGAGGACCGGCCAGCACCCCGGGGGCACGCGGCGGGAGGGTCTGACCTGGCGGCTTAAGAAGCGGAGCCCTGATGCTACAGGGCTCGGCCCAGAAGCCTCCTCTCACCCGGAGGACCTTCGCAGTGCCAGCCGGGCCTGTGCAGCACCCAAGTCAGGGTGCACAAGCAGGTCACACCCGTCCCACGTGGCAACACACGAGAAACCACGCCTGTGATCAGAACCAGGGGCACCAAGAAGCCAATGGGCGCCCTGGGTGGGCTACAGGCGTGAACAGGTCAGTTTAAGACCCACATTCATATAAACATGGGCCAGCAACGGAGAGTCACCCACCCTGTGTAGAAAACGCCAATGTGGAGAGAGAGGAAGAAGCACCAGGCTCCACAGGCAGACTGCTCAGAGAGGAGAGCGTCCCAGGTCCATGATAATCTCAAAGTACTGGAAAGACGCCAGCACACAGGAGAGTAGGGACAGGCTGCGATCAAAGACAGTCCTTGAAAAGTTAAAAATGTGGTCACTGAACATTTTGTAAAAACTCAGAAATAACCAAACCACAGAGTGGGCACAGGTGAAGATTTAAAAAGAGAGCTAGGAGCTGGAGGAAGGGCCGCCCCCAGAGGAGAAGGGCGGCTTCCAGGGGGCAGGCCCCAGAGGGAGGCACGCAGCTGGCCAGACAGGCAGACGTCCAGGCACGAAGGATCACCCAGTTGAAGAGGGCCTGTGATTAGGACAGACGACACCACAGAAAGAGCTAACAGTCCCACCAAGCGTGCAAATGAGCAGGGGAGCCGCGGGGGATGAGGCAGAGATCCGCAGGGGCGCTCTCCCGCACACGCCTCACACACACTCACTTTACACCCCGGGCAAGAAGGCACTGGCTGCACGAGGAAGGGAGCCCGGCCAAGGGGAAGCAGCCGCCACACAACCCTCGCTGTCCTCAAAGGCCCCCAAAGCGCCCAACCTCCTCCTCCTGTCTGCCCGGTGAGGCGCCTCTCTGCTGCCTGCAGGACCCGCCCACGGCCAGCCGGCCACAGCGCGTCCTCTGCCGCTCCCGAGTATACCTGCTTTGCTGATGAGAGAGCTGGCTGGTTTACTTGAAGATTGACAACAGTATGGACTTAATACCATAGATTCAGATCATACCAAATACAACCGGACGGAACCGGCAGGACAGGGACGGCGCTGCCTGGCAGGTTCCGGAGGCTGGAGCCACGCGGACACGCAAGTCGGGTTTAGAAAAGGCAGAGGAGCCAGAGGTCAAACCGCCAACATCTGCTGGGTCACAGAAGCAGCAAGGGGCTTCCAGAAAAACATCTGCTTCTGCTTCACTGACTATGCTAGAGCCTTTGTGTGGATCACAACACACTGTGGAAAATTCTTCACGAGATGGGAACACCAGACCGCCTGACCTGCCTCCTGAGAAGCCTGTATGCAAGTCAAGAAGCAACAGTTAGAGCCAGACACTGAACAAGGGACTAGTTCAAAAGTGAGAAAGGAGTGTGACAAGGCTGCATATTGTCACCCTGCTTATTTATCTTATATGCAGAGCACATCATGGGAAATGCCAGGCTGGATGACTCACAAACTGGAATCAAGATTGCCAGGAGAAATATTAACAACCTCAGATATGCAGATGATACCACTCTAAATGGCAAAAAGTGAAGCAGAACTAAAGAGCCTCTTTATGAAAGTGAAAGAAGAAAGTGAAAAAGCTGGCTTAAAACTCAGTATTCGAAAAACTAAGATCATGGCATCCAGTCCCATCACTTCACGGCAAACAGAAGCTGAGGACGTGGAACGGTGACAGGTTTATTTTCTTGGGCTCCAAAATCGCCGTGGACGGCGACTGTGCCCATGGAATTACGACACCTGCTCCTCGGAAGGAAAGCTATGGCAAACGTGGGCAACGTATTAAAAGGCAGAGGTACCATATCGCTTTGCTGACAGAGATCTGTATAGTTAAAGCTGTGGCTTTTCCAGTAGTCATGTGCAGAAGTAAGAGTTGGGCCATAAAGAAGACTAAGCACCAAAGAATTGACGCTTTCAAATTGTGGTTCTAGAGGAGATTCTTGACAGTCCCTTGGACTGCAAAGAGAGTAATTAAACCAGTCAATCCTAAAGGAAAGCAGTCCTGAATATTCATTGGAAGGACTGATGCTGAAGCTGAAGCTCCAGTACTGTGGGCACTTGATGCAAAGAGCTGACTCACTGGAAAAGACCCCAATGCTGGGAAAGACTGAGGGCAGGAGGAGAAGGGGGCGGCAAAGGGTAAGATGGGATGGTTAGACAGAATCACCGACTCAATGGACATGAGTTTGAGTAAACTCCCGGAGCTGGTGATGGACAGGGAGGCCTGGCATGCTGCAGTCCATGGGGTCGCAGAGTCAGACATGACTGATTGACTTAACTGAACAGATGTTAAGGAGCAACTGAGGGGAACACAATAGTAGTAGACTTTAACACTCCACTGACACCAGTGGACGGACCCTCCAGAGAAGCAGTGAAGCAACAGAGACCCCGAGTGATACCACGCAACAGTGAGCCTTGGTATGAATCAGTAAAGTAACAGAGACCCCGAGCGATACCACGCAACAGTGAGGCTTGATATGAATCAGTAAAGCAACAGAGACCCCGAGTGATACCACGCAACAGTGAGGCTTGGTATGTTCCTGATGTTGCATCCGAAAGAAAACACCACAATACACATTCTTTTCAAGCACGCAAAGAACATTCTCCCGGACTAACCGCGTACTAGGGCACAAAGCCAACCTCTACAAACGTAGGGTGTGGAGACTGTTTCCAGCATCTTCTCTGAGCACAATGGCATGGAACTGGGACTCAATCACAAGAAAAGAAACGAGAGAACGAACCACACGGAGACTGAACGGCTGCAAACGCCGTGAGACGCACAGACCGCAAAATCTGCTCGTTGAGGAGTCGCGCCGGACTCTCTGTGACCTCACGGCCAGCAGCCTGCCGAGCTCCTATGTCCATGGGATTTCCCGGGTAAGAATACCGGAGTGGGTTGCCATTTTGTTCTCCAGGGGATCTTCCTGATCCAGGGATCGAACACAAAATCTATGGGATGCAGCGAAAGCAACTCTAAGAGGCAAGTTCATAGGGATGGAGGCCTTCATTAAAAAACAAGAAAAATCCCGAGTAAACAACCTATCTTACTACCTAAAACAGAAAAAGAACAATAAAACCTGAAGGAAGAAGAAAGGAAATAAATAAAATAGTCATTTTTAAAAAATAGAAAAAACAAAATCAATAAAACCAGGAGATGATTCTTGGTTTCAAAGAGTAAACAAAACTGGCAAACCATCGGCTGGGCTCACCAAGAGGAAAAGAGAAGCCGGACAGATGAAATAAGGAATGAAACAGGAGCACCCTCACCTGACACCGCAGAAGCCCAGGGAGCGGGAGCGCGCCACACGCAAGCGGACACCGGCAGAGCCGGCAGCCGAGGAGAGGAGCCCCTGTCCAGAAACACACAGCCCGCCAAAACTGAATCAAGAAACAGACGATGTGAACAGACTCCATCAAGGGAAGTGAAACAAAATCTGTAAAACAAACAAACAAACCCTCCCTACAAACACGAGTCCAGGACCAGATGGCTGCACAGGTGAATTCTACCAAACATACAAAAAAGAACTCACTATACTGACTTGTCTCAAACTCATCCAAAGACTGAAGAGTGGGGAACACTCCCAGGGACGTTCTGTGCAGCCGGCGTCACCCTGACACCAAACAAGAAAACCACAGGCTGGCCTCTGTGAACACAGATGCAAAAATTCTCAACAAAGTATTAGCAAACCAAATTCAACCACACAGATAAGAGATCACACAGCACAATCGAGTAGGGTCCATCCCAGCTTCATGAGGATGGCTCAACGCCTGCAGACCCATTGATGCAATAAACCACATTAACAAAAGAAAAGTCAAAACCACATGATTATCTCAGTAGATGCAGAAAAAGCATTTGACAAAAGTCAATATTCATTCACGATAAAAAATTGTTACCAAAGGGGGAACAGCGGGAACATATCCCAACATAATAAAGGCCATTTATGAAAACCCACAGCCTATATAATACTCAGTGGTGAAAAGCTAAGAGCCTTCCTACTAAAATCTCGAACAAGACAAGGATGCCCACTCCCACCACGTCTATCATCATAGTATTTAAGTTTTAGCCACAGCAATCAGACAAGAAAAAGAAGTAAAAGTATTCAAATTGGAAGGTAAAAGGTAAAACTCACTATATGCAGATGACATGATACAAATATTCTAACAGAAAACCCTAAGGGCTCCACACAAAAGCTACTAGATCTAAATGAATTTAGTAAAGTAGCAGGATACAATATTAACATTCAAATATCAGTTGCATTTCTTTACACTAACAATGAAATATCAGAAAGGGAATGTAAAAAATACCAATATCTTTTAAAATAGCACCAAATACATATACCTGTGAATAAACCTGGCTAAGGGGGTGAAAGACTTACATGTTCGGAATTATAAACCATTAATAAAGCAAATTAAAGACGATTCAAAGAAATGGGAAGATATGCTTCTGGATTGGAAGAATATTGTTAAAATGGCAACATCTAAAGCAATCCGCAGATTCAATGCAATCTCTATGAAAATACCCATGACATTTTTCACAGAACTAGAACAAATAATACGAAATTTTATAAGGAATCATAAAAGACCCAATCCCGAGGCGTGGCGGGGGGGCAGTGCGGGAGGCGTGACTCTCTCACCAGACTTCAGACAATATGACGAAGCTACAGTAACCGAAACGGGGTGGTGCTGCCGCAAAAACGGACGCACAGATCAACAGGACAGAACGGAGGGCCCAGAAATAAACCCACACACTCATGGGCACTTAGTCTTCAAGTAAGGAGGCAAGAATATAAAATGCGAAAAAGACAGTCTCTTCTGCAAGTGGTGCTGGGAAAGCTGGACACTCACATGTCAATCAATGACGTCAGAACACATCCTCACGTCCTGCAAAAAACCACAATCTTACCAATGTTCTCTTAGGTCAGTCTCCCAAGGCAATAGAAATAAAAATACACAGATGGGACCTAATCAAAGTTAAAAGCTTTTGCACAGCAAAGGAAACCATAACAAAAAAGCAACCTACAGAACAGAATATGTTGAATCACATGCTATAGAGCAGAGATTGGCAAAACACTTAAATCGACTACACTCCAACAAAGAAATAATAAAATGGAAAAACGCAAACCTCAACCTCTGCTTCATACCACATATAAAAAATTGATTTGAGGCAGATCACAAACTTAAATGCAAAATGTACGACAATAAAGCTCCTAAGTGAAAACACAGAAGAGTATCTTCAGACCCTAGGATAGACAAGAATTAAGGTCTTTTAAAATTTTATCATTTTTTATTTGGCTGCATCCAATCTTAGTAGCAGCACGTGGGATCTTAGTTCTGTGACGAAGGATCAAACCCAGGTCCCCTGCACTGGGAGCCTGGAGACTTAGCCGTTGGGCCATCAGGGAAGTCCCAAGAATTAAGATCTTAGGTCACAAAAACCCCTAACTATAAAGATGGATGTATTGGGACTCTGTTAAAATTAAGAAATTTCTGTTCATCAGAAGACATTAAGAAAGTGAAAAGCCATCTACTGGGAGAAAGACTCAAAATACGTATATGCATCAGGAGACTTGAATTCCAAATTTATAATGAAGTTTACAAATCAGTAAGAAAACGATAACTCAGTCAAAAAAAAAAAAAAAACGTGTACAAAAGATGCAACAGGCAGCTCAGAGAGGACCAAGCAAAAGCAGCCAATCTCACTGCTCACCAGGGAGAGCACAGCAAGGTCCCTGAGTGCTGTGCGCCACCCAGGAAGACCAGTAAGTGCAGGGGCCGACACGTCCACTGCAGACCAACATGCACGCCGTATGCTCCAGGACCCCACCTGCAGCGCCGTCCCGAGAGACGAGCCCACCGGAACATACACGGCAGCCGCAAGGACCGCCAAGTGTCCGTGGCAGGAAGAGGACGCGGCACATTCACAGATGAAACCCTGCGAGCAGACAGACCTCTGAGACACACACGAAGGACGCTGTGCGATGCCAACTGTCTGAGCAGAAAAACCAGGGAAACTGATCGACAGGAGGGAGCCTTCTGGGGCCCAAGAAACACGCTGGCCCATGCTGTGTGCTCAGACCTTAGGTCACCCACGCTGACCCGGCGTCCTCCAGGTTGGTACAGTCATGCGTTTTACATACTTTATGCCAAGAAAAACAGACAAACAGAAAGAACACAGTAAAACTTCCCCTGAGAAATGTCTCCCACGTGAAAGGGTTCATCAGGTCAGTAACAAAAGCTCCAGCCTAGAGGCATTTGAGAATTCCAAGGAGAGAGAGAAAACCCAAAGGTCCAAGTTAAGAAACAGTGAGATGGTGACTCAGACGGGACTGCATCCCCGTGCTGGCCGCGAGCACACCTTGGCCCACCCTCCGTGGGCACCCACCCCAGCCCTGCCAGGCTCCCGGAGGGAAGGCGGGGGTGCAGGGCTTCTCTCCCGCTGAGCCGCACCTTTCCAGCGAAGCCAGAGGCGAGCCCACGAGAGGGGCCTGGGGCACCGGCCTCCGGGGCGGAGGCGGGAGGCTGGGCCCCGAGGGAGCTGGACCACAACGCAGACAGCCTGTTTCTCCTCCACTTCTCTCTCGTTTTCTAAGAAAGGCACACGAAACTGAACATAAATAGTAACAACTGAAGGTAAATCCACAGATTCCAACCCAACCCACTAGGCTGGAGGCAGGTGGCAGGAAGCGAGTGCAGGACACCCCCATGGGAGGACAGAGCAGCTGCGGCGGAGAGAAGGGGGTAACCAGCCACGAGGGGACCGTGGGGGAAAGACCTGGGCCCGGAGGAGGTGCCCAACAGACCGAGAAAGAGACGCACGATTAAGTCAGCAAACAGCCGTAAACGCTGTTTAAACAGATGAACACACAGCATGAAATAAGAGTAAAGCTAACCGACAGCAGGAAGCTCCCTGCGGTGCACACAGCGCGCTCCACCCGATCGGTGCGCAGGCCTGCAGTCACACACGCGGCCCCAACTCATCACCCGATCGGTGCGCAGGCCTGCAGTCACACACGCGGCCCCGACTCATCACCCGATTGGTGCGCAGGCCTGCAGTCACACACGCGGCCCCGACTCATCACCCCGATCGGTGCGCAGGCCTGCAGTCACACACGCGGCCCCGACTCATCACCCCGATCGGTGCGCAGGCCTGCAGTCACACATGCGGCCCCGACTCATCACCCGATCGGTGCGCAGGCCTGCAGTCACACATGCGGCCCGACTCATCACCGGATCGGTGCGCAGGCCTGCAGTCACACACGTGGCCCCGACTCATCACCCGATCGGTGCGCAGGCCTGCAGTCACACATGCGGCCCGACTCATCACCCCGGTCGGTGCGCAGGCCTGCAGTCACACACGCGGCCCCGACTCATCACCCCGATCGGTGCGCAGGCCTGCAGTTACACACCACGCGGCCCCGACTCATCACCCGATCGGTGCGCAGGCCTGCAGTCACACACGCGGCCCCGACTCATCACCCGATCGGTGCGCAGGCCTGCAGTCACACATGCGGCCCGACTCATCACCCCGGTCGGTGCGCAGGCCTGCAGTCACACACGCGGCCCTGACTCATCACCCCGATCGGTGCGCAGGCCTGCAGTCACACACCACTCGGCCCCGACTCATCACCCGATCGGTGCGCAGGCCTGCAGTCACACACTCGGCCCCGACTCATCACCCGATCGGTGTGCAGGCCTGCAGTCACACACGCGGCCCGACTCATCACCCCGATCGGTGCGCAGGCCTGCAGTTACACACCACTCGGCCCCGACTCATCACCCGATCGGTGCGCAGGCCTGCAGTCACACACTCGGCCCCGACTCATCACCCGATCGGTGCGCAGGCCTGCAGTCACACATGCGGCCCGACTCATCACCCTGGTCGGTGCGCAGGCCTGCAGTTACACACGCGGCCCCGACTCATCACCCCGATCGGTGCGCAGGCCTGCAGTCACACACGCGGCCCCGACTCATCACCCGATCGGTGCGCAGGCCTGCAGTCACACACTCGGCCCCGACTCATCACCCGATCGGTGCGCAGGCCTGCAGTCACACACTCGGCCCCGACTCATCACCCCGATCGGTGCGCAGGCCTGCAGTCACACACTCGGCCCCGACTCATCACCCGATCGGTGCGCAGGCCTGCAGTCACACATGCGGCCCGACTCATCACCCTGGTCGGTGCGCAGGCCTGCAGTTACACACGCGGCCCCGACTCATCACCCCGATCGGTGCGCAGGCCTGCAGTCACACACGCGGCCCCGACTCATCACCCGATCGGTGCGCAGGCCTGCAGTCACACACTCGGCCCCGACTCATCACCCGATCGGTGTGCAGGCCTGCAGTCACACACTCGGCCCCGACTCATCACCCCGGTCGGTGCGCAGGCCTGCAGTCACACACCACTCGGCCCCGACTCATCACCCGATCGGTGCGCAGGCCTGCAGTCACACACGCGGCCCCGACTCATCTATGTTTCTTAGAGAAGGTCCGGGAGACACACAGAATCTGCCTGTATCTCTCCTCCAAAAGCGACAGAAGATGACAGCAAGGACATACAATCAGCATGAACTCACCAGGACAAAGGAAAAAGCACCGGAAGTCTCTGGGGACAGGCAAGGCCGGCACATGGCGGGCGCGCTGAGGGGCCGCCGGGGAGAAGCCAGTCTGGACAAGAGCAGCAGAGTCGGGGCTGGAGCTCACGGCCACCCTCGGCCCCCACAGCCCCGTCCAGCAGGGACAGGATGCTGACGACAGAGGGGGACCGGCCGGGCGGAGGCAGAGCCCGCCCCTCCCCGGGTGCTGGGCACTGACCTGGGCAGGAGCCCTGGGGAAGGGGCGAGGGCGACCACCAAGCAGGCTTGCGCAGCCTCAGACTGTGCTGACCCCGTTCCCAGCAGCCCGAAAGCTCCGCTTTGACTTCATAAACAAAGCCGTGTTTAAAGTCGGATGGGGCATTTCTCTCTGTGTCGCTGGCTTACATCACACTTCCATGAATACGTCTGCACGAACGCTACTCTTTACAACTGATTTGGGTCCGAGGGACAACCTGTTTTGGGCTTTTGGAAATAGATCCATTCTCTACCGGGAATAAAGTTCTTCACATGCAGACGATCTTAAAGGTGGGCGCAGAGAAGAAGAAAGATTACAGGACAGTACCACCTAGAGGACAGCGGCGGGGCTGGGAGGAGGCCCGAGCGCTGCCCCGGCGCAGGCGCGGGCCACCCGCAGAAGAACTCTGCTCTGGAAGCACCAGGGAGCCCCCTAAAGACACAGGACTGCAGGCTCCCAACACCGTGCGTGCTAACTCAGTCCAACGCTGTGTCGCCCCACGGACTGCAGCCCGCCAGGCTCCTCTGTCCATGCCATCCCCCAGGCAAGGATACTGGAGTGGGTCGCCATGCCCTCCTCCAGGGGATCTTCCCGACCCAGAGCTCGGGCCCGTGTCTCGCATCTCCTGAATCGGCAGGTGGGTTCTTCACTAGCACCGCCTGGGAAGTCCTCCGACACCAGGGCCGGGTTCAATCCCTGGTCAGAGGACTGAGACCCTTTAAGCCGCGCGATGTGGCCTACATAAATAAAAAAATGTGCGTGCCCTAAATTTGTATACACATAGTCTACGCAGGCAAAGTAAAAGACCAACAAAACCATGGGTAGAAAGGGGCAAACCCACAGCCGCCATGGAGACTTTAATACGCTCCTGCAGCGACAGGCAGACAGGCAGAGCCAGGAGCAGTGAGCCCTGGGGGAAGCCTGGCCCCAGTGGTGTGCACACGCACCGCAGCCCCTGCAGAGACACGTTCTTTTCACGTGTCCAAACTGACTGTAACTGACCAGACAGATGTTGGGCCATGAAGTCAAAGCATTCAGAAGACCGAAATCCTGCAGAATATTGTCTCTAAACACAGAAGAATCAAGCTGGCTATAAGAAAAGACCCAACAACACTAACAATCCATGGGGTCAGAGGGAAAAGCTCACCGGAGAAACCTAACACATTCTGATGTGAGTCATAATTAGAAGCCCACCACCTGCCCTCTCAGTAGTCAACAGCACAGTTGTCAAGCCCTGCTGGACTGGGGAGCGGCTGGCTGAGGGTGTGCTGGCCGCCGCCATTCACAGCAGCAGTGGGCAGCCAGGCGGGTCCTTGAGAGCCACGGACAAGGAGACCAGGCTGCAAGGAAGGATGCTCCACCTCACCCGGCATGCCGGTGAGGGCTGCGAAGCCTGGCAACACGTCCCGTTGGGAGGCACTCGGGTGCCAGCACGTCCCTGAAAGGGTGCTCACAGAGGCCTGAGGCGCCCCAGCAGGGTGCCCTGCCTGAGAGACAACAGCCAACATCGTGCCCGGCTGTGAGAGCATGGTGCATCCTCTCAAATCAGCAACCAGACACCTGGACACAGTGTGGTGCTGGAGGTTCTAGACAGCACTGTCAGGGAAGAAATTTAACCGGTGCCTAGACTAGACAGTAAAGCAAGGCTACATCGATTTTCAGATGACATGATCTCATATATAGAAGATTCTCAGAAATCCATTAAAAAACTATTAAATGGGATTTTCAAGGGTTGCAGGATACAAGATCAATACACAAATATCTATCATATTCTATACACTGGCAACAAACAATCAAAAAATGAAATAAAGAAAGCAATTTCATTTATAATAGCATCAAAAGGATGAAATATTTAAAATAAATTAGCAAAGATGAAAAATTTATACTTTGAAAACCACAAAAATTGTTTGAACAAGTTAAGGAAGACCTAAACCAATGCAAAGGCACTCTGCACCAGGGGTGAGGAGACTCCGCCTTATTAAAAGAGCACCATCCCTGTCCCCAGACTCATCTTCAGACGCCACTGGTCCCCGTCCCCAGACTCACTGACAGAGGCCACTGGTCCCCGTCCCCAGACTCACTGACAGAGGCCACTGGTCCCCGTCCCCAGACTCACTGACAGAGCCCACTGGTCCCCGTCCCCAGACTCATCAACAGAGGCCACTGCTCCCCGTCCCCAGACTCATCTTCAGAGCCCACTGCTCCCCGTCCCCAGACTCATCAGCAGAGCCCACTGGTCTCTGTCCAGTTCTCAGTGGGCTCTTTGCAGAAACTGACAAATGCAACCTAAAACTTGTCTGTAAATTCAAGGGACTCAGAACAGGCAACAAAACAGTGTTAAAAATGAAGAACAAACGGGGAGGAGTCAAACTTCCTGACTTCAGAACGTGCTACTAAGATGCAACCAGCAAAACGCTGACATGAGCCTGCAGGGCGGAGGCGAGAGCCCAAACCCCTGCCGGTCGCCGCCTCCCGACAAGGGCGCCACGGAGGAGTAGCCTCCTCAGCAGTGGTGCTGGGAAAATGGGTACCCACGTGCAGAAGAGTGCAGGTGGGCACTTACCTGAACACCAGACGCAAACACGAACTCAAGGTGCCCGAAACCTCAGCCTGAGAACTAAGACCACAAAACTCGGACGGAAACACCACTTTATAAACCTCTGCTACTTGGACGGAATCAGGCAATCTTTCTTACTAACGACACAAACGCACAGGCGACAGAGGAGTGAACAGACCGCACATCTTCAAAATTAAACCCTCTGTGCTTCACAGTTCGCCGTCAACCCACAGAATGGGTGAACGCTTTTTGCAAATCATAGAACTGATGAAAGACTTATGTATGGAGCACATAAAGAACTTTTACCACTTAATAAGAAGACAAATAACCCAATTAAAAACAGGCCAAGCTTAGAACAGACACTTCTCCCATCTGTTGTGGGCTGGCACTCTCACAAAACACAACGAAAGTGGTCACACTGCAGGTCAAACTGCTGTCCCCACGTCATTTCTGTGCTCACTGAGACGGACTGGCTTCAGAAGGCGCGGGCCCACTGGGTCCCGAGGGCGCATGGAGCAGCCCCACAATGACTGCAGCAAGCCCAGGGTGCCCAGCAGGGGCCCAACGGCTGGGGTGGGGCCGCCTCGAACAGTTCCTCCCGGCAGGCGTGCTGGTCGCTGCGGGCCGCCACGCTCGCCCTCTGCCCCGCACCCCATCCTGCCTGGGAGCCCACCCGCCCCTGCAGCCCCCGCAGGGAAATACCGTTCTGCAGGGTCTGTGCTCGCGACTCCTTTCCCAGGCTCACGTGGAAGCCGCCGCCCAGCGTTGGGGCTTTGCCAGCACCTAGAAACACAGATCAGACGGGTGAGCCAAAGCCCAGCAGAGATCCGTGGCAACAGTTTTTCGTTGCCTCTGGTGTTTCCAGAGCAAGAACTCAGAGGGGTCAGCACGCAGACCAGGAGTCTGCAGTGAGTGACCCCCACCCTACCGCCTCCTCTGCCCTGCCCTGGAGCCCAGAGGAGACCGTCACACAGCGCCCGCCTCCCCAGGCTGCAGCGCAGGTCTGGCCCCTCACTTGGCCCTGCAGCCCTGGGCCGGCCCCTCTCATGTTACCACAGCCATCTCGGGGGGAGGGGGCTGCGGGCTCCTGGAGGGGAGCCTTGTCCGTGGGGCTGGAGGTCTGCAAGAGGCACCTGTGCGTGCCCACCCACCCACCCGCAGCAGTAATCTAAGGACCCTGCTCCCAGAGCGTAGCCGCGGCTGCACTCAAGAGCACTCCGCCTTGAATCTCCCACCAACTCCAAGCCACCCCAGGAAGTCTCAGATACTCTGCTCCACAGGGCTTCAGGGCTGGACTTCTGCCCTGATAGCCTCCTCTGGAGACAGCCAGGTGGACATCCGAAGGTTCACTAGACTTAACAAGCCCCAGCCCTGAAGCGTGATCATCAAATGAGCCCCACGCCAAAGGGAGGGCCTGGACGCCAGAGCACAGCAGTGGGGCGGGAGGAGCTGCCCGACCGGAGTCCAGCATGCCTGTCACAAAGCACAGGCCACAGCACTAGACGCTCAAGTCAGGGGGCAGGACCGCACAGTCAGCCACGGGGCCTGCGGGAGGACCACGTGGAGGCTCATGTGTCAGGAAGCGGAAGAGCCAGATCTCTGAGATCTGAGAGGAGGCCCCCAGGAAAACGCATGGCCCAAGTCCTGGGGCCGTGAGGCTCGCCTGGGTCATCCCTGGGCGGCCACAAATGCAGACAGCAGGAGAACAAGCTGGCCTTCGGCTTATCTCTGGCTGTGGCATCTGTGATCTTTTGGACACAGGAGCCACCACAGCAGCCACCTGCCCAGGAACACCACACTGAGACCTGCGTGCGGTGTCCCAGTGCTGCCCAACTTTTATTTCAGAAGAAGGGAAAAAATATCACCGTTTTAACTGAAATGAGTCTGTGTCTTAAATAAAACTGTTACAAGAATTCTGCATTAGAGGACAGACAGGGAAGCAGTCTAAACCCGCTGAAGCCCCGGGTTCCAGGAGCACGGACTCGGGGGCCTCCCTCCCAGCCACCTCCCCCGGCCTGCCTGCCCGGACAGACCCGGCGACCAGCACGGGCCACACAGAGATACCGCCGGAGCAGTGTGGAAGTGGTTTGGGTGAGTGTTCAATGGCCGGCAAGGCCTGAAGTCCGCCCCGCCCTCCCCTCCCCTCCCATCCAGCTCTCCCCTGACCCTCTCTCCAGCAGGCTGTCCTCCCCAGCCCCGCCGTCTCTCCCATGCCCCCAGCACCTGTCCTGGGGCTGCCCAGCCGCATCTGCTCCGGAAGCTGGCTCCTGACTCACTCTCCCCAGGCGCACTCGCACACACTCACTCACACTCGCACACACTCACACTCGCACACACTCACACACACACCACTGGTGCTCTCCAAGGTGCCTGTGTATAGCCTCAGTCCCCCACATGCAGAGGAGGCACAGGGCCTGAGTTCTGGCAAGGAAGGAGCCTCCCTGGGCCGGGCCAGCAGGGGAGGGGAGGGGTGGGGACAGACACCAGCCCCGGGACGTGGTCACAGCAGACACACATGGAGAGCAGTGGTGGAAGGTGTGAAAAGTGCTTGTTCAGCAAGTCTCAGACCACTCACCACCGGCTGGGCTCCGCTGAAGCCTGGAGGAAAGTTTGAGCTCCACCTCTGGCCAAAACCACCAGTGCATGCTGTGCTAGTCCTTCAGAGGCCCTTCACACTGTTCCCTCCACTAAAAACATCTGATATTTTCTATAACAAGATCCTGTAACAAACAAGATACAACCAGCTAAAGCTATCAAGTAGAAGGCGGTGCAGTTTCCACCACCCGAGGTGGGCCAAGAGCGCCCCCGTGTGGACAGCATGGGTATGGCCAGTATCTGCACCCAGGGCACCGCCTCGGGCTGGGGTCTGCAAAGGCCAGAAGGTCCAAGACCCAACGCTTGCGACTCCGCAGGGGCGGAGGGGAGACTGGGGCCCTGCTCAGCCACTCTGAGCGTGGAGGACCAGCGGAAACAACAACACCCCGAGAGCAGACAGAGAAAAGCAGCACGCTGCCCCTCCTCCAGTTCACTCCCAGGCCCGTCCAACACGGATCGGCCAAGCCCTTCCTAGGCCTGTACTCACTATTCAAAGTGCGGGGCCTCTGTTGCTGCTGTGAAAGTCCTTTTAAGGGAGGACGACCGCACGAGGTCCAGCTGGGCAATTCCAGGACAGAAGGGAAATCCAGTGGCCCCTCGGCCTGAGCTCAGACGTGGGGATAACGCTTCTAGAGCACCCGAAAGGTCCTGGGAAGTCCACACTGAGCCCACGCATGGGCTTGTGGATGGACACAGACCTCGGACGCTGGTGAAGAAACAGCTAACCCGGGCGGCTGCCTAAACGTCTTTCAACCGAAGAGCTTCTCATCACAGAGGCAGGTCTGAGTGTGGAAACCACCCAGCACGGAGCACACGAGGTGACCCAGCAGCAGCACACGTTTTAGGACCGAGGTCCTCTCACCCAGCTGCCTCCAGGACAGAACTCAGCCACTTCCTGGGAGCAGGTCCCTTCCGCCTGGACCTCAGGGGGGCCACAGGATAGAAACAGCCTTTCGAAAAACGGTGCTGAGGGAGTTCCCTGGTGGCCTGGTGGTTAGGATTCTGGGCTTTCACTGCCAAGGCCCAGGTTCAGTGCCTGGCCAGGTGGCGCGTGGCCAAAAAGAAAAACAACACAGTGCTGGGGAACCGGACATCCACTGCAAAAAGCAAACCTCAGCCGCACACCACACCCGATATGAGGCTTAAACGCAAAATGGTCATGAGTCTAAACATAAAATATGAAAAAGTAAAACTTAGAAGAACAGTGTGTCTCGGGCTTAGGGAGTTTCTTAGAATGACAGAAAAAGTACAATTTGGAGGAGAACGGGACGACAGAGGGTGAGCTGGTTGGATGGCATCACCGACTCAATGGACATGAGTTTGAGCAAATTCCGGGAGATAGTGAAGGACAGGAAAGCCTGGAATGCTGGAGTCCATGGGGTCCCAGAGAGTAGGACACAGCTTAGCAACTAAACAACAATAAAAAAAAAAAATCAATAAAGGGGACCGCACCTAATTTAAGCTTTTAATCACAATTTTAAACTTTTGCAAATAACCTGTCTAGCAAAGGACTTGTAACTACAATATTTAAAGAGCGCTCAAAACTCACCCTGTATAAAAACAGCAAGAAAACAACCTGCATAAAAACTATGCACAAAACTACCGGAGCAGACATTTCAGCAAGGGGGATTCACAGCTGTTCAGCATCACTGTGCCCTAGGGGAGAGCATCAGCATGAGAGGAGACACCACAACACACTAGGAACACACGGAAAGCACCTGTAACGGTACAGGCAGCACCAAGTCCTGGGTAAGCAGCTTATGAGAATGCAAAATGGTGTTGCCACATTGGAAAGTCAGTTTGGCGGCTTGTTACCCCGTTAAACACACAGCTACCATCCGGTCCTGGGTGACCCGCGTCCGTGGCAGGAGCCACCCCCAAGTTCCCGCAGCTCTCTCCGGATCGCCTCGGACTCGCCTTGGAAGGGGCCCCGCTGCTTGCAGCGCCCCGGGCGAGTCGCCGGGGTCCCGGGCTGAGGGACGGAAGCGGGTCCCCAAGGGTGGCTCCGGGCCCTGGAGAACCAGCCGCGGGCGCCGGGGGTCGGGGAGCTCCGTCCTCAGGGCGCAGCGACTGAGTCCCGAGGCGCGAAGATCCCTACCCCGGAGCCGCGGGGCTGAGCCGACCACCGCGCGGGGTGCGGGAGGCTGACGTCCTCGACCCCGGACAACCGGCCCCGAGGGGCCAGGCAACTGCGGGCGGACCACAACTGGAGCCCGGGCCGCCCTCCGTTACCGAGCCGCTCCCGCCCGACCCGGCCCCCGGGGCCAGCCCCCGCCCCCGGCCCCCTGCACACCGCCCCCCGGCCCCCGGCCCCCGCCGCCCCCGGTCCCTGGTCCCAGGCCCCCGGCTCCCCGGGACCCCCCGCCGCCCACCGGGACGCACCGTCCAGGGACACGAACTGCCCCACGGCCGACGAGCCGCCGCCGCTGTTCTCCACGAACTGCACCTCGGACACGATGATGTTGTCCTCGAGCACCGAGCCGCAACCGGTGCACACGGCATCGCCGCGCGCCGCGTCCAGCTCGATGTCGGTGCCGCCGCACCCGCGGCACACGCGGCCCGTCATGCCGGCGGCTCCGGGGGCCCGGCCCGCGCTCCAGGCCGCCCGCCGCCGCCGCCGCCGCGCCGCTCAGACTCTCGCGAGGCCGCCGCCGCCGCCGCGCCGGCCGATTCGTAGCGGCAGATTCGCCGCGCGCGCACTGGGACGGCGACGCCCGCCGCGGCCGTGCCCGGCGGGACGGCCGCGGACTCCTGGGCCGAGGACTCGAAACTGCCGCCCCGCGCCGGGAACGCAGCCACCGGGCCCGGGACTCGGACCCACAGGCCGCAACGGCGGGCGCCGGGCTGGAGGGGGGCGGGGCGGGGCGGGGCGGGGCGGGGCCCGGGGCGGGGCGGGGCCACTGCTCATAGGCGGGGCCTGGGCCGGCGCCTGTCGCGGTGGGCGGGGCATGGTGGGCTGGCGGGCGAATCCCAGGACGTGGGCGTGGCTAGAGGTGGGCGGGGCCTGGAAAGGGGCGCTCAAGACTGGTCGGCTCAGGTCAAGGGTGGAGACCCGGCGGCGGGCCCGGCTCGCTGCCTACAGGCCGGGCCTCCGCTTGTGGGTGCTCCGGACCCCCAGTGCCTGCAGGCCCGGCCTCCGCCTGCCGGTGCCCCCCCACCCCGCGCCCGCGCGCTCTGCCGGCAGGCCTTACCCCGTAACAGTCGCTCGTGCCGCCCTTGTTCACCCACGGCAGGCACGTTTCTGTTGTTACATCGTCTCCAGATGCCGTTGGGTCCCCGGAAATGGGCCTGAAAAGAAATGCGCAAGACCGTATTTTCTCCTCTCAGCCGCGTGACCTGATCTGAGTTTCCCAACCAGGGATTGAACCCGGCCTGCCACAGCGAAAGTCCAGAGCCTTAACCACTAAGCCAGCAGGGAACTTCCAAGACCGTTTCTTAAAAAACTTAAACCTTGACTATGGGAGCTCTAACTAAATCCGAAAATGTCCCGTTCCCACTTGAAAGCAGTGTTGTAAATACTTAAACTCTTCATGAGTCAGTGTGTAAATTCGATTTAATCCCAGCCATAATGTCAACAGGATTTTCACATAACTCAATAAGCCGATCCTAAAGTCATATGAATGACATACTCCACAAGAACAGTCAAGAAAATTCTAAAAAAAAAAAAAAAAAAGAAAATTCTAAAAGAAAGCTTAAGAAGAGGGAAATTGCCCTTCTGTATATGAAAATATTATATCCGGTTATATCCATTAAGCCACATGGTATTTGTACAGGGACAAATGGACTAAAACCCAGAGTACAGACACAACCCCAGCTGTGTGTGGAAATTTAGGGGTCTCGAACCATTGTGGAAAAGACAGACCGTTCAATGGTGTTGGAATTCCCGTTGAGAGGAGGGGAGGGATGAATCGAAGCCCAGCCTCACACTGTTCTAAAACTAAATCCCAAGTGTCACGGAGTGGTGAAAGTAGAAACAGGCTCCCACAGTCTGTACAGGAGGGCTGAGCAGCCTCCAGGAGATGGTGCAGGACAGGGGAGCCATGCAGCGGTACAGGAGCGCTGAGCAACCTCCAGGAGATGGTGCAGGACAGGGGAGCCATGCAGCAGTACAGGAGCGCTGAGCAACCTCCAGGAGACAGTGCAGGACCGGGAAGCCACACAGCAGTGCATGGGGTCGCCAAGAGCTGGACGCGACTGGCAGTGTACAGAGCAGGCGGGAACTGCAGTGGGTCTCAGTCTGGAGGAGGGTGGTCTGAGCGTGTCTCGCCCTCCAGGGCATCCTCGCCACAGGGCGTGGAGGCCTAGCCGGTTAAGCTTGATGACGGGCGGGACAGCTAGTCTTTCGTCGGGAAGAGCAGTTTCTGTCTCCCATCTCGTGCTGAGGAAACAGGTTGCTGCCGTGACAAGACATGTCTTCGTGCACGTGTACTTGTTCCTCAGGGAGGACCCCAGAGTATTTCTCCCTTCAACAGACTTCACACAGGCACCTTGATCCCCAGAATTGCCCTATGAAATTACCGCCTCATGGCCCGATATTTCACTGGCCAAATTTCAGTATGTTAGTCATCAATTGTTGCCTTACAAATAACCACAAAAGTTAGCAGTTTAAAATGACAAGCCTTTATCATCTCACAGATTCTGTGGGTCTGGGGTCTGGGAGGGGCTTCACAGGACAGTTCTGGCCTGGGGTCTTCAGAGGCTGTGATCACAGTTTTGGCCAGGGCTTGTCCTCTGAAGACTGGACTGGACTGGGGAGGGCGGTCTGCCTCCAAGCTCCCTCACATGATTCTTGGTGGGGCCTGAGCCTCTCCCAGGGGTCCCTGCAGTGTCCTCACCAGGGGGCGGTGGGCTTCCCCACTGCCAGGGGCCGGGAACCGCAGGACAGAAGCTGTGAGGTTTTGATGACTCACTGTCACTGCACCAGCTCCACCTGGGCGTCAAGCCCACACCCGAGGACAGAGGACCTGGGACATATTTGAAAGCACCCCAAGCTGCCCCCATGCCCCTCCCTGACACATGCATGGGGCCCAGAGGCCCGGGCTGGCCCCGAACTCCAAGCCTGCTGCGGGCTTCTGAGGGCACCAGCGTGGGAACCCCGAGGGAGCCGATGAGAGAGAGACCTGGGGTCTGGGGCGCTGAGAGCGCCTCCCGCCCCACGCAGCAGAGAAAAGGGTCCCAAGACAGAGAGCCAGGCCAGCCCCAGAGCAGCAGCTGCGCAGGACGCTGGACACTGGACGGCTGTCTCCCTCCTGCACCTGTCACTGGGTAGAGCGGAGGACGAGAGGCCGCCCGGGCACGGGGTGGAGCCCCCCGCCCAGCTGGGCCCTGGAGTCAGAGCAGAGGTCTCCCATCCCCCACCCAGAGCCAGGCTGGACCGGCCCCTCTCTCCTGCAGCCGAGACCATGGGTGCAGATGTACTCTGGGGGTTGGGGTAGAGGGGACGGGGTCTGAAGAGACACCTGCCTTCCTGCAGGGAGTCCCGGGGGGCAGGAGGCCTCTCTCCTCCCCATCCAGTGGGGAGAGGGGCAGGAGTCGTCCCTGGACCTCACGAGGGGGGATGGGGGGCCTGAGGAGGGAGCCCGCCCCTCCCCCTGGCTGGAGGCCTGCCCAGCTGCAGGACTCCACGTGTCTTGTGTGGACCCGGAGGTGGGGACCTGGGCGGGGCTTGATGAGTGTCTGAGAACATGGGGCGTTTGAGGGACCTTGTGGCTTGGCCACTGCCCTGCGTCAGGGACACAAATAGGAACAGCCAGGCGGCTGGAGAGGGGACAGGGCCTGCAGGAGGGGCTGCTCACGTCCAGGGCACAGCTTGAAGCCATCAGTCACTGCCCTGCAGCACTTTCAAGGCACGTCCCATGCATGGTCTTCTTTGCTTGCATCATTTCTGTTGAAAAATTCTGGGTTTTTGTATTTTGTTGCACTTCAAAGCAAGGTAGAGTTTTTTTCCTAAATGCTTTAAAAATTTTTAAATCTCTTTCTAGGAGTCCAATTACACCCATGTTGGATTTTTACTGTGTCCTCTATGCCTGTGTGTTTTTAGACTTGTTTTTCTCTCCTTGTTCCCATCTGGGTATTTTCTACTTACATAATTTCCATTTCACTAATCCTCTCTTCTGCTGTGTGTGATCTGCTTTTAAAACCATCTATTCAGTTGTTCACAGGTCTTATTCTATGTATTTTTACCTCTTTTTTCCCCCTTCCTGTTTCCAACTGAGTATTTTCTACTTACATAATTTCCATTTCACTAATCCTCTCTTCTGCTGTGTGTGATCTGCTTTTAAAACCATCTATTCTGTTATTCATTTCAGCTATTTTATATTTCAGTTCTACAATTTCCAAATGATTCTTTTACTTTAGATTTCAGTTCTGTGATGAAATTCTCCATTTGTTTCCATTGATTTTCTCAAACATATTAATCAGATTTTAAGGTTCATTCTAATCATTCCAATATTGGTGACCTATGGATTTACATCTGTGATTTTTCTTGGCTTGTGTGAAACTGTTTTCTGGTGCACCTGATAATTTTGGAATAAATGATGACCACTATGAAGAAAAACTGTGAGGTTCTGGGAGATGCTTTTGTTATTTAGAGAGATTTTCCTTATGTCAGTCACACAGGTGGGGGCCCATACTTGATAGAACTCCAAGCTTTACTCCAGGTTTTGTAGGGCTCTCTGTCTTCCTGCTTCTCGGGCACCTTCGGGCAAAGGCGGTTGCGTCAGCGCATCATCTCACCACACTGCACGCAAACAAATCTCGAGTATTTGACAGCAGGTGGCCCGGGGACACTTTGCTGCAGGGCTTGCACCTGGACAGACATCTCCTCCAGCAACAAAACACAAAGTAACTATAAGGGACTGAAAATAACTGCCTGCAGGCACAGTTAAGCCAAATTAGGGACAACAAGATACAAAAAGACCAAAAAGCCCAAGCCTTCTGAAGAGCCAGCAGTAAAAGCAGGGCGTCAGGAGCACGGGCTGGGAACTGCACACACCCCCTGCACGGGCGCGCGTGCTCAGCGGCTCACGGGGGCGCGTGCTCAGCGGCTCAGGGGTGTCCGCCTCCTTGCGACCCCAAGGACTACAGCCCGCCAGGCTCCTCTGTCCATGGGATTCTCCAGGCAAGAACACTGGAATGGGTTGCCATGCCGTCCTCCAGGGGATCTTCCTGACCCAGGGATCAAACCTGTGTCTCCTGTGGCTCCTGCATGGCAGGCAGATTCTTTACCGCTGAGTCACTGGGGAAGCCCCAAGCTCCCTAACCAGGGATCAAATCCAAACCCAGGCCCACCACAGTGAAAGCGCCAAGTCCTGGACTGGACCCTCAGGGACTTCCCCCCGCTTCTAAGTGAACACATGTGTTAGGGCTGACTGTAACCCTGTCCAGAGGCCTGGGAGGCGGGCGCTGCCTCTGTGCTCTCCCTCAGGCTCCCTCCAGGCAGCCCGCATCTCCCGCAGTGGAGATTGTGCACACGTTCCTGACCTGAATTTCTTGTCTGGCCTCTAGTACTTTCTATTGATTAAGGAGGCCAAGAGCCTGGGTGGGTCACACCCAGGTCACACTTGCCCACGTGCGGCAGTCAGCACAGGTAAGAGACCGGGCTGGGCCCCAGGCTTTCGTCCCCTGAACATCACCAGCGCTGTGCCGGCGGGCAGGGCCTCCCCTGAACATCACCAGCGCTGTGCCGGCGGGCAGGGCCTCCCCTGAACATCACCAGCGCTGTGCCCGCGGGCAGGGCCTCCCCTGAACATCACCAGCGCTGTGCCCGCGGGCAGGGCCTCCCCTGAACATCACCAGCTCGGTGCCCGCGGGCAGGGCCTCCAAGTCTTGGTCTCGTCCTCTGCATACCAGAGGCGATGGGGCCTCCATCCCAGCACCGCGCCAGGCAGGCAGTGATGACGGCAGACCCCTGCGCTGCCTGTCCCGCCCACCCCCATCAGGTCCACTGGGGGTGGGGCAGTCCGCCGTCCGCCGCAGAAGCCACGGGCCAGCACCCGCATGTCCCACCTCCTGGGTTCCACCCCACCCCACCACGGGCAGAAGGGGGTTCCTTATGTGGCAGGTCAGCTGATCAGCAGTCACCTGCCCACCCTGGATCTCTCTGGTCCCTCCCGGGGATGGGGTGGACAGCAGCCTGACCTCTTTCTACAGCTCCTTCCAGGCCTGAGCTCTGCAGCATGCCAGTCAGCTCCAGAGCCGCAGGCACCTGGGATGGCCTCAGATATGGCGAGCATCAGCAGGAGCAGGAGCGAGGCCGTGGCTGCTGTCTTTGGGGATAGAAACTTTCCAGGTACCGTCTGCTCCACTGTCAGCAGAATCTTCACGAGGGGCGTGCTGAGGGGCCAGGGAGAGGAACGGCCAGTAGCTCAGCAACCTAGGAGTCACCTGGCCTCACCAGGGAAAGCAGTCAACACGACACGGTTCCTCTGCCGGCCTGGAGGGGCTGGACTTGGCACAGGGAGTCTAAGAGCACCGGGGCTGCTGCACGCTTTGGCCTCGAGACTGCCTTCAGCCAAGGCGTTGCCTCCGCTGAGCACCCCGAGACGCCCCTGAAGGCCTGGTCAAGTGTCACACTCAGGGTCCAGAGCGTCCGAGAGAGGAGCACAGGCTGCCCCGTGTGGCCCCCTGGATGTCCTCACGTCTTGAAGCCTCGGTTGTTCCCCACGACCCCAGTATGTGTCTCAAGAAGGAAAGGGCCTGGGGCGGGGACCGTCGTCCCGGGTAAGAGCAATCAACATGCAATGTGATTAGAATAGCTGGACCTTTTTTTTTTTTTTAGATGAACCTGTTTTCCAAACCCCTAGTCCACTGCAAACCTTAGTATTATGTATAAACACATAATCTTCCCCAAAGGGGAAGATGCCAACTAGTTACGATTACAGAAAAGCCCAGCACGGCCAAAAAATCAAATAAATAAATAGAATTTTAAAAAATGAAACAATAAAGCGACTCCCTCCACGGCCTGTCGGGGGCTCTCACTGGCCTGCAGCGCCTGGAGTTTTGTTGGCGTCCAGACGCTCTCCCGCTTTTCCTCTGTGTTTGTTTTGCTTTCTGTCCTGCGTCTCCCCCTCAGGAGTTTTGTCCTTTCTCCCGGGAGACCGTCGGTTTCCACGCCTGAGCTGGTGTTCCCTCCTCTCTTCCCATCCACCCCAAACCCGAGGGGTCACCAGGTCACTCTGGGCATCCTCCTGCGGCTGGCCGCCCCCCCGCCCCGGGGCAGCAGCAGCACACTCCTGGTGCTCTAGACGTCCCTCCGCCACTGACACCAACCTCAGAAAAAACGGTGTCCCTCAGGTGTCTTCTTGCTCAAAACTGCACAAAGCCTGGCATTTGGGGCCTGCCTCCACTGCCTGGACTTTATTTCTTCTGCTTGAAAAATAATATTGCTTTTCAGTACCAAAATCATGTTTACTAACTGTGAAACATTATAAAAACAAAAATAAATAAAACGCTAAGGAAACCCAGAAGTCATTTCCAGGTTAATCCGGACAGCTCTGAGGTGGAAGTGCACTCGCGGGCACGGCCACTGCTTCGTCCCACGCTTCGTGAATTATCCGGGAACGCCCACTGTTGGCGTCTCCGTTAGGGCCTTGCTATTTACTTTCCTTTTCCAACATTTAACTCTTTTTTTTTCTTTTAATTTTTGGTTGTGCTGGGTCTTCACTGCTGGGCACAGGTTTTCTCCACTTGAGGAGAGCAGGGACTTCTCTCTGTCACACTGCGCTGACTTCTCACTGCGGCGGCGGCCCTTGTTACAGAGCACCGGTCCAGGACACACAGGCTTCAGCAGCCGTGGCACACAGACTTAACTGCCCCATAGCACGTGAAGTCTTCCCAGACCAGGAATCAAATCTGTGTCCCCTGCACTGACAGGCGGATTCTCAACCACTGGACCGCCGGCGAAGTCCGGCCAACATGGAAGTCTTGTACTGGCTGATTGTGACACAGTTTCCATTGTGGGAACACAGGGAAGTATCAAAATTTAACTGCAGAGGTGCCCCTTATTCTCGGGGCCCAGAACAACCCCTGGTAAGCAGGGGAGGGCTCCTAGGCGTTATCCTGACCCCAGGTGAGCTGTCCATTCAGCTGCACGGCCTGGGTTTCGAGCGTCATACGTGTACGCTTTCCCCATGCTGATATGGGTGCGCAGTCACCGGTTTCACTGGGGCCTTTATGTTCCACGGGCTGCAAATACCATGTGAACCACAGACGCTGCCATTATTTTCCTTTATTTTCCTTGCACAATTAATACACATTCACCATAAAGAAAATATGAGATAAAGAGAAGCAAAAAAGCAAAGCTCAATCAACTGAACTCTCTCCAAAGAGATAATTTCTTAACACTTCGGATTCACTTCTAACCTTCTGTGTTTCCCTCGTACATTGAGAGGTCCTTTACATGTATAATCACTTACGTGTAAATATATATTTTACATGTACATGCATTTGCACACATGTTTTGTTAACCAAATAGGATTGTATTATGCATTCTCTTTTAAGCCATGTTTTAACTGACCATTTCGCACAGCTGTATGTTCCAAGGGGTAGCTGCACGGCGGCTGACCTGACCTCGCCTGGCTCTGCCACCCTGGACTCGACTCCAGGCTTCACTCTTAGAAGTCTCGCTGGCTGGGCGCCCAGCATTCAGACTCCACAGGTCAGAGGTGACCCATGAACCGCTCACCTAGGTGGCCGCAGGGCAGTGCCACTCGCGGCGTCCTGGGCTCCTGCTCCCTCCCCCGAGGTCCCCCCAGAGCTGGCCTGATGCAGCCCCTCTGGGGCAGGGCACCCACTTCCTGCCCGCACCAACACAGGGTCCCGAGGTCCGCTCCTTTAACTCTCAGCACAGAGTAGGCGTCTCTGTACGGGAACTTCAATTCCAGGGATGCCAGCCAACCTGCCCCCATCTTCTGGAACACCTTCTCTGTCTGCATGGCGATTTGTAGCTGTAGGTGGCGATTATGCACCCAGGGTCCCACCCTGGGCCTACCCTATACACGACAGACGTTCTTCTCCCATTTGCCTTTTGACTGTGCTGACAGCGGAATTTTGGCGTTGGAGACAGTGCGCATCTCCAGGTCCACAAACAAGCACTGCCCAGCTGCCAGCAAGCCACCTCCTCGAGTCTGTGCTCAGAGAGTCCCCTCGAGTCTAGAGGCTGCTGTGCCGTATTCGAGGCTCTTTACTTTGTCGTCCACCTGGGTTTCATGTTGACGCTATATGTGTATGTGTGTATATATACGTTTATTTGTTTGGCTGCACCAGATCTTATTGCAGCTTCACTGTGGCATAGGAGCTCTTAGTTGCTATGTGTGAGATCTCGTTCCCTGACCAGGGATCAAACCCCCACAGTGGGGCGCGGTGCCTTAGCCACTGGCCCACCAGGGAAGTCCCCACTTTGGTGCTTTGCGCAGGGGAGGCTCACACCTGATGCTCTAGCAAACAGCCTGGAGAAGAGCCATCCTCCCGCCTGCTCTGGGCTACCGGCTGCCTCTTGGACCCTTGCCGTGACAGGCGTGCTCTGACCACGGCCACCACACGAGACCCTGAAATACTGGCTAGGACAGCACCCACCCCCCCAAAAGCCTGCTGGTCGTGGTGCCCGCAGCCTTGCCCTCCTCTCCTGGGCCTTCTGGGCAGCAGCCCCCAGGTTTACATTTGCCCCTGCAGCTGACCCGCGACAGGGCGGAGCAGCCACCGTAGTCACCCCGACTCCCGCGTGAGAAGGCCCAGGACTGTGTCTCAGGCACAGGCTCGTGTTTGTTCTTCCAGCTGAAGTTCAGTGTCGGTGTTTTAACCTCTGTAGCAGTCAGAGGTCTCCAGAGGCACGGACGAGGGGCATGTGTGCCCCCAGGGAGGTTTATTATGAGGACTTGGCTCCTGTGATGACGGAGGCTGAGAAGTCCCATGAGCTGCTGTTTGCAGGCTGGGGACCAGTAAGCAGGTGGTGTCACCCCAAGTCCGGGGGCCTGAGGACCCGGGGACTGGAGATGGGATGACACCAACTTAACGCTGAGGCAGGTGCAGAAGGGCAAATCCCACCTTCCTCCACCTTCTGTTCTATCCAGACCCTCAGCGGATGGATGAGCCCCATCCGCCCTGGGGAGGCACCTGCCATGGGGAAGCCCACCCACCCTGGGGGGCTGGAGCCCCACCCACCCTGGGGAGGCCCTCCTGAACTGGGGGTGCACCTGTGTTACTGAGACCACCCGTTCCACTGCTGAGCTCACCAAAACCCCCTCACACACACCCAGAAACTGCTTCACCTGGGCACCTGTGGCCAGTCGGGTGGACACAAAATTACCCGTAGGTCCCTGCAGTGACCGTCTGGGGCCTGTCCATTTGTGGGGACCACTTGATGAGCCCCTCCCAAAGAAGACTTCCCCCCAGCATCGTGGTCCACACACGTAGATACGCCTTTACATATGGGAAGCAATTTTTCCATAGACCAGGAGGAGCAGGGATGGTTTCGGGACGACTCAAACACATCATGCACTTATCACGCTCTTTGTTTCTAATCTAATGTCGCCGCTGATCTGACAGGAGGCACTGGCCCGCGTCCTGGAGGTCCACAATCAAGCGCACGCTCCGAGCTTCTGCTGGAAGGCAGGGAAATGGGGTCTCTCCTCTCGGGGCCCTGTGTTCAGTCACAGACTGAGAGCTCTGTCCCTCTGGAAGAGGAAAGGAGAGATTCACGTTGTTTTAGTGTCTGCTGTTTCTGGGGATGAACAACAAACACCTCTACATCCTATAGCCTGTAACAGTCTCAGTTCTGCTGAGTTATAGCACTTTTCCCGGCTCTTCTCTCACATTTTCTCAGGATATAACCAAATTCTATTAACACTGATGGCATAACTTCTTCCTCCCTTCCTCTAAAACATGAGCTCTTATGAACGTCTTAAGGACTAATCTGACCACTTTAATGGGTTGCCACATACATGCTTTCCCACATACATGATGTTGGCCTAAACCCCCACCCTAAATGGACACCTATGTAAACAGGTTGTACTATATCCAAATCACAGAATGCTATGCATGCTCAGTTGCCCAGTCGTGTCCGACTCTTTGTGACCCCACGGATGTAGCCCAGCAGGGTCCTCCGTCCATTGGATTTTCCAGGCAAGAATACTGGAGTGGATTGCCATTCCCTTCTCCAGGGGATCTTCCCAACCCAGGGATCAAACTCAGGTCTCCTGCATTGCATCTATAACCATCTGTCCCAACGGTTAGATAGCATCACAGACTCAATGAACATGAGTTATGAGCAAACTCTGGGAGATGGTGAAGGATAGGGAAGCCTGGCAGGCTGCAGTTCACGGGGTCGCAAAGAGTCAGACACGACTGAGTGACTGAAAAACAACAACTCAGGAGATGGATGCTGGGCGCCACCCTGGCCACGGAGCTCAGCCAGGGTGTACATCTTGTGTCTGAATCTCTACCCCTATGTTGAATACCAATGGCTGGAGGGCCAGGGCTGCCCTCGAGCTGAGTCCATCGTCCCTGTGGCTCTTGGGCCAGGTAAGGGCCGTCCCACCTGCCTGGAGCGCCTCAGACAGGCCTCCCCTTCAGGGTTCCCAGCACCACAGCCCTGAGGGGTGAGGGCGCATCTCCCTGGCCATCCTGTCCTCTGCCCAGCCCGCTGTCATTTCTCGTCTTATCCCAGTGATGGTGCCTCTGCCCCACCACAACCTCCACCCACAGGCCTGGATGGGACACAGGTCACGTCAAGGGGGCTCTGCGGGGAGCTTGGGCCGGCCAGGGTCTTGTTCCCCCTCCGTGAGCGGCTTCCCAGCACCGCCCAGGGGAGAGGAGATGCCGCCAAGCTGCGGATTGGAGCGGGAGGGAGCCATCCAGCTGAGCAGGTGCCTGGGTCCTGCAGGAGGCGCTGGCTGCTCACCTGACCGGCTGGAGCCCCTCCAAAGACCACTAGGCCGAGGAGCACGCCCGCCTCCTCCGAGTCTGCGCTCCCGGGTTTGCGGCGCTCTGGGCGCAAGAAGACGCGCCGCGGGGTCCGCACCCAGAGGGGAGCTTCTTGCCGGCAGGGGCCGCGAGGCCTCCCACGCCTGGGGCGATTCATTTTAAGTCAGAGTGAACTGACGGATGAGTTTCCAAGAGCCAGCGGCCCAGAGGGCCCCATAGAAAAGCGAAAGCCGGGGCTGGCCGGCGCAGGGCCCCCCAGCGGGTGGGATCGCACCAAGGCGGTTGCCAGCTGCTACGTGGTCCTGTCTTCCTGCATCGGGGCTTCCAGCCTGTGGGCGTCCTAGCACGCCCTTTGGAAAGCCGAGGCCTTAAGGCATTTGAGAACCTTGGCAGGCAGGTGGCGCACTGTCAGAGTCTCAGCACAGGGGTTCAGGGTGCCCTCCTGGGACCTCAGTGCTCTGGACAACCGCGTCCTCCAGCTGCCTCCTGAGCAATGCCACCCCAGTCGTCCAGAGAGGTTCCTCTTTAGCCAAGTTCCTGTTTTACAGAAACAGCCATCCGAAAGGAGAGTGGCGCTCCCAACATTAGTGTGTGTGTCAGGGGCGGGGAGTGTGAGGCTGCGCCACCCCGAGGGGCGTCCTCCCAGCCTTTGGGGCACTCACCCTACGGCACACAGTCTAGTCATTTTCGGATACAGGGAATGATGATGCATGGGACGGGTTCTGATGAGGAAGTGACTCTGACCCCAAAGTGAGATGTCCACTTCTCTGCAACACCACCACCACCATTTTGGTGTCCATATGGTCCCACCATTTATAAACAGAAAATGTAAACAGAGCCACAGATAGAGGGCACACAGCACCCTTCTAGTCTCCCTCCCCACCTCGCAGGAGGAGTTAAGCGTTTCCCTGTCATGGTTATCAGGGCAGCTCCGGACCAGACTGTGTGAGCCCACACCCTGGCTCCTCCCACCAGGGACTGCATAACTGCCTGTACCTCAGTGTCCCCATCTGTAAAATGGGGATGGGACAGAGCTGTTTGGTCCACGAAGAGCTCACAGTGGTGCTCGGTGCAGACGCAGGGCACGGCTGGTATTGAGCCCCCTCATCTATGGTTTAGTCACCCCAAATTTCCTCACTCGACCCCCAGGTACAGTCCTCTCCTGGGTGAGACGTCAGTGCACACAGACACGACGTGTCAGGTGGCCCCTTCATCTCAGGCCACTGCACCTCTCACTGCCTGGCACCACCACAGGCTGAACACTGAGGTCAGCGGGCCCCTGTCCTCACAGGGGGCTGCGGCACAGTCTCTGGACGTCCCCTCCCCCACCTCGGAGGTATGAGACCCGCGGGCACTCTCTGCCTGGCAGGAGCCACAATGTAAGACAATACCCAGTCAGCTGGCCGGGGACAGCCAGCCCCGCGTGGCTCTCAGCTGCACCCCACCAAAGGCGCAGGAACATGTGGGGAACACAGGTTCTCTTGTTCTCTCTGAAGTGCCACCCCGGCTTTAAGCAGCCACAGCTGTTTGCAGCTCCAGAGAGGGAGTCAGAGCTGGAGGCGAGCTCTTACAAAGTGGGGGAGCCAGCGTGGGGCCCGCTGCAGGAGAAAAGAGCTGACAGGGGCGCTGGAGGGTAAACCCCAAGGGCGAGTCGGTTTGCTGGGGCTGGGCTTGTTTCAGCAGACAACGAGACACAGACAGGAGCAGGGAGGAAAGCAGCTGTGCATACTGTGACTACAAAGAAGCAGAAGAGATGCCAGAACAGCTTTTCCTAAATCTCAGCAGCAGGATCTGGTGACTGACCAGAACCGCAGCCAAGAGGAGGGGGGAGGGGACCCCTCCTTGGGCCCCCAAAACGAGATGCTCTTTTCGAGGACCTTTCCTGACCTCCGCTGCCCCGTTGGCCCAGTGGGCAGCTCTGGTCACTGCCTCCTTGTCTGGGTCCCTGAGTTCACTGGGAGCCCCACACCAAGGGCCGCCTCTGCTCCGACATTTGTTCTCCAGTGTCATCTGTAAAAACCGCAGAAAGGGCACTGCTGGATAATAAGGAGGGTGAGGCAGAAAGAGGACACTCCAGAGGGGATTTGTGGAGGAGCACATCGAGCCCCTGGGCGCCCCAGTGCTCCCGCGGGCAGCAGCTCGGGGTGGGGGAGGGCGATGCGGCTGGCCCCCGCAACCCCGGTGTTCCGGGTCCACGTCCCGCCCAGGCGATCCGCGGGGGCAGTCAGGGCGGGGGTGGGCGCGAGGGGACGCCGGGGGCACAAGGCGGGTTCGCGGGGTGGGCGAGCCTCCGGAGGACTCCAGGGGGCCTGGCGGGTGGTCCACGCAGTCGGGGCCGAGGACACGGGGCACGGCAGGGAAAGGGGGGTCGTCAGGGGACGCGGGGAGAGCGTGGGAGCGGGCAGACTCAGGGATGCGTAGCTCTGGGGGTCGGGGACTCGCGGAGGCCGGGCCGGGGGCTGTGGGGCTCAGGGTCGCGGGCGGATCCTGGGGTCTCTCCAGCCCCTCCCTGCCGCTCCCGGGGGGCGGGGCGCGGCGCTCTGGGCGGGGCCTGTGCGCAGGCGCGGGGGCGCGCTCCCGCGGGCCGCGGGCAGGGGGTGGGCGCCTTCTGGGTCGCCGGCGGGAGGGGGCGCGCGAACCTCACTTCCGGTGAGCCCTCCGCGCGCCGTGATTGGGCACGAGTCGGCGAGAGCGCGCGCGCCCAGCCAATGGGCGGCGGCGGCGCGGCCGGGGGCGGGCGCGCGCGGCGGGCGCGCGCGCGGGGCGGGGCGGGGCGGGGCGGCCGCAGCCTGGTCGCCGCCCGCGGGCCTGTCCGACGCCCGCCCGGCCGGCCCCACCGCCCGGCAGCCATGTGACCGCGCCGCCGCCCTCCGCGCGCCCGGCCCGCCCGCCCGCCCGCCGCGCGTCCGCGGCCCGGCCGCAGCCCAGGCCGCCGAGGGAGCGGCGGGGGCCGGCGCCATGGCCGAGCGGGGCCGCCTTGGCCTGGCCGGCGCGCCCGCCGCGCTCAACACGCCGGTGCCCATGAACCTGTTCGCCACCTGGGAGGTGGACGGCTCCAGCCCCAGCTGCGTGCCCAGGTACGCCGCCCGCCCGCCGCTTTGTTCCCGCGCGCACCTGCCGGCCCCTGGGACCGGCCCCCGGGGACCTCGCGCCCGGGCCCCCGCCCGGGCCTGCACCCTCGCCCGGCCTCCCGGGACCTGCACACCGGGCCCGCCCAGCGGGCCGTGCACCGGGACCGTACACCCTGGGGTCCCCGCTTGGGACCGACCACCCTGGGACTCCCACCGGCGGCCTGCCCCGGGGGCCGTCCGCTCCGGGATCCCCACCCCGGGCCGTGGCCTTGGCGCCCCACGTCGGGCGCGCGCTTTCTTTGCGCGCGAACCCGGACGCGTGGATGGTCCCTGAGGTCTCGGTCCAGTGCAGCCGAGGAAGCGGCGCCGGCTTTCTCAGGCCCCGCGCGGTCCCCCGGGCTCTCGCGGGCGCTCACCTGGCTCGCGCACGTCCGGCATCCTTGCACCTGCCTACCCGTGCGGTGCCGGTGGAGTTGACTTAGGGTGTGGTGTCTCCTCTCTCCACCGGGTACCATAGATTTCCTTTTGCGTCCGGCCACACTGTCACGCCTGAGTGGCCTGGGAGTCACTCTCGGGGTGCGCAGTGTCCAGAGGACACGCATATCTCGAACCACAGCTGTACTGCTTCGTCCTTCGTCCTTCTGAGGGTCTGGCCCTACCCCTCTATCCTGCTGGCCGGAGTGTCCGCCCTTTCTCTGTTTGCTCTGTGCTTTGTAATTTGGGGACTTTCCTGGACATAAACACTGCTCCTTGCATCATGCCATCGCCAGAGACGCTGCCCTCTTTACTTGGTGGGGAAGCGTCCTGTCCCCAGCAGTACAGCTGGAGGAGGCTCACCCACGGGGCAGCGCTGTGGCCAGCCCCTGCTTCTCCTGCCAGCTGGAAGCTCTGTGGGTTTTTTCCCAATCAGTGGTCCTTCCTGAGGAAGCTCCCAGGCTGACGGGGAGAGAGACAAGAGTCATGCCAGGGCCTGGTTCTGCAGTGGACACCAGGCCACGAGGGCTGCGGGCGGGCAGCCAGGAAGAGCTCTCCCTGGGGAGACCTTCCAGCAGGACTGGAGGACGTGGCCGTGTGTGTGGAGGGGTGCGCTCTGCCGCGGTGCCTTCAACAGGTGTGCAGGGCAGGTGCTGGGCACGCAGAGGTGCCGGGGTGCCCTCCAAGCGCGGGGCCCGCAGCTCAGGGTGTGGCTGTGCCCAGTGGAAGACTGGGTGCTTCCCGGCCTCTGTGGGCCTCTGGGAGGGTGGGGTGTTCACAGGACGTCTGCCTGCTTGCCTCCTCTCTGGGAGGTCTCACCTGCCCAGGCCTGGTCTCCACCCTCCTCTCTCCCATCTTGGCTCTGGGCCCAGTGTCGGGTCATGCTGGACCCCTCCCCCCCACAGTGCTGCTTCTCTCTGCTGTCACCGTCAGCACCCCCCCACCAGACCTCTTGCTCTCCCTGGGGGCACAGATGCCCCCCTCCTGGCATGTACATACACCCTTCCTCCCCCCAGAGCTAGGAGTGCAGCCTGCCTTTCCTGCACCTTTCAGCAGCCTCCTGGGGCTCTGAAAAGACCACTGAGGTTTTAACCAGAGTGAGGAGGGGGAGGCGGCGGGGGTCTGGGGCATGGAGCTGGTCTAGGACGCCCACCCTGCTGTGTGTGTGGGGGGAGGGGCGGGATAGGGGGTGGGGCTAGGCAGCGCCAGGGGTCGGGGTTCCACAGCTCTGCGGGGGCTGGGGGGGCAGGGCAGGCAGGGTTGTTCTGTGGGCGTGGGGCCCAGCGGCCGTAGGGTGGGCAGGCACAGAGCACCCCTGCCCGTCCCAGCGCAGCCCTCCCCACGGGTACTGCTGGCCCCACTGCCCTCCGGAGCCGGCAGGCTGTCCACCCTGCCTGTTTGGAGACTGGGCGCAGAGGCGCTGCTCTGACCGTGTGCTCGGCGCGTGCCCGGTTCTAACCGCTGGAGCTGCCGGCTGTGGGTGCTTGCTGGTCCCGATGAGACAGCGGTGCGTCTTCGCTCTGTCTGGGCACTGTGGCTGGCCCCCGGTTTGGACTAGTGATGCGCCCACCCTGGGCCTTCTCGCACTGGCAGTAGCGTTTGGGGGGGGGGGGCGTGTGCTTGGTGTTACTACCAGGAGGCTTCCCGGAGCGGCTGTGCCAGCTCACCCCCACTGGCGTCCCCGCTGCTCTGCATTCTTGCCAGCACTGCCTGACTTTTAATCACTGCCAATCTGGTGGGTGTGAAATGGTATTGTGGTTTTAATTTGAATTTCTCTGATTACTGATGTAGGCCACTTGTACTTCCCCGTCAGCGAAATTCTTGTTCATTTCTCTTGCCAGTTTTTTCCTCCTGCTTTATCCCCCGACTTGAGCCTCAGTGGGTTTTTAAGGGCTAGTAATTCCTTTTCAGCGCTGTGTTGAAAGCACCCTCTTCTCTGCAAGGCCATGCTGCCACCCAACAAGGTGCGCCTGGTGTTGGCCTTGGTCTAGTCCTGTGGTCTGTCCTCCCCAGGGCTGTTGGGAGAGCTCTCTGCTCTCCCTGGGAGCTGGTGCTTGGTTTCCTGGATTTCCTTGGGGGCACAGACCACACCCCCTGCAGTGACCTTCAGCCCTGGTGTCCCGCTGCCCCTGCCCCTGCGGGGATTCCCTGAGCAGCCTCCTGCCGCACCCCCCACCCACCCCTCCACCCGCTTCAGTGGGGTCTCGGGCATTTTGAACCCTTGTACTCATCCCCTAATTTTCTGTCCCGTTGAGGTTTGTGAGTTGACGTCACAGGGTCAGATCTCTGCAAGCTTACTGAGTGCTCACGTTCCTGTGCACCCTCCTGTCGGCCTCCTCTGCCTGGCTCACCCTCCGGAAGGGGCTGCAGCTGGAGTGTAAGCTTTGGCGTCTGCGTGCTGGGTCCGCTGCAGCCCACGGCAGGGCGAGTGCCGATTGCCCGGGCCGTGGCCGCCCTGTGGGCCACGTGCCCCAGGCGTCGCCCGCCTGCCATTCTGTGCGGGTCCTGTGTTAGCCCGTCTTTTCACCTTCAGCCACTTTGGAGGCTGCACTGGGTTTCTCTGTGGGGGCGCGCCGGGCGCTTGTAGTGTGCGGGCGCTGGGTGTGATCAAACACGCAGAGCCGGATGTCATCCTGCTCCTTTCCCTGCTGATGTGGCTCTTCCAGCATTAAACCTGCCTCTCCCTCTTGGAAACATAGCGGTGTGCCAGCGTGCTGGTGCCCTGGTCCCCTTCCCGCAGGCAGGCAGATGGCATCAGACTTTGCTCAGGACTTCGCATCTCTGCCTGGGGTGTGTAATCTGCTCATCCGCTGCCCTTATCCGATTTTGATGCCAAGACACCTGCAAAGTGAGCTGCCCCACGCGTGTCTGTGCGAAGCAGGAGTTGTTTGTTCCCTGAACGTCCAGGCGATGGTGAGATTGCCGGTCAGGGGACCTGACTCCAGGTTCCTTTGGGCCAGGGGTAACTCCTGACTTGACCGCTTTAATGGTTGTAGGACCCCCATCCCTGCCTTTCAGTTAGCTTTAGAAATACATTTTTCTGTGAATTTGTCCATTTTTTCCTGATTTTCAACTTGATTGGCAAAAAGTTGTCCCTAATGTTCTTTTTCTAAAAAAGTGCCTGCAGGACTTGTAGAGCTGTCCCCTGTGATCCCTCCCATTGACCGAGTGGGTGGGCGTCCACGCGCTGATCCATCTCACCAAGGGTCCATCAGGTTCCTTTTTAATGAACATTCACATCTTCCTTCCTGTTTACGCTCTTTGTTTTCGTTTCGTGTCCGTGTTCTCATCTCTTAGGATGGATACGCAGCTCCTCCTTTTCCCTCCTTTCCTTCTGTGCTCAGTTTTCTAATCACTCGTGTTTTCATTTGCCTTTGGCCTCGCTGGGCCCTCGTTGCCGTGGGGGCTTCCCTGGTTGGGGTGTGCGGGGCTCCTCTGCACCACGGCGCGCGGGCCCCTCTCTGCAGTGGCCTCTTCTGGCGCCCAGTGCGGGCTTCGTCGCTGAGGTGCTCAGGCTTAGTTGGCCCGCAGCAGGTGACATCCTCCCAGACCAGAGATCAAACCTGTGTCCCCTGCATTGGTAGGTGGATTCTTAACCACATAACCAGGGAAGTCCCTTTTGTAAGATTTTAAAGCTGCAAAATAAGTAATGTTTTGACTGCATTTCACAAGCTTTTATGTGTAGAGTTGTTGAGTTTAAAATCTTCAAAAAATGTTCCGTTTTTCCTTCTTTAACGTGGTGGGATGGATATCTCAGAGTTTCTTCACATCCAGACTTCTCTTATTTTTCCATTGGTGAGTTCATTTCTTCTCCTTTGATTGTTTCTAACTTACTTGTGTTGTGGTCACAGAGGGTGGTCGGTGTGACACCAGGTCCTCAGAATGTTAGGACTTCCTCTGGGGCTCCGTTTGAAGCCAGCGTCCATGCATGCTCTGCTCGTCCTGAAAAGGGCCTTGTGTTTGGCACTTGGTGGTGCCACGTCTGATGCCTGTCCCTGTGGGTCACGCTTGGCTTATAGTGTCTTCAGGTGTTTTACCTTTCTTGTCTACTTGGAAAGCACAGAAGAGTCTCCGAGCCTGGAGGGTTGTCTGTTTCCCCCGGAGCTCTGTCTTTAGATCACACGGCTGCGGAATCACAGGCCCCGAGTGGTCAGGGCTGACCGGCACCCAGTGGGGCTTTTCCTCCAGACAGACTTGGTGACAGTGTAGCGCTCCGCTGTCTGTTGGAAACACCTGCCTGCTATATCTTTCCCCACCTTGTTGCTTTAAACTTTCCTGTGTCCTCACAGGTTGGCTGTGTGTTTTTTATTTGGCACCATCTAGATTTCGCTTTCATTTAATCTGACAGTCTTTATTTTTTAACCAGGACGTTCAGTCCCTTGTTATTTGTCTAAGTTACTGATAGTTGGGTTCGTGTCTGCCACTTTATTTTTGTCCTCATCATCCGTTTATTTTCTAAGTTTCGCTTTTTCATTGTGCCTTACTGTGCATGGGTTTTCCCTTCTTCCATTTCTTACTAGTTTGAAACTCGTCACTATTCCTAGTCCTTACGTGGTTACCGTGTAAATTGCACGCTTGCTGTTGTGGTTTGGACTTAACCGTACATTCTTTTCCTGAACAACAGGGACCTCAGACCACGTGAGTCCGACCTGTCCCTCCACGTCTGCGTGCTTTCGTGTGAGCATTTTAACGTCTTTTTAAGCCCGTATGAGATTATTGTTATTACTTTCTATTGTTAATAGTTGATTAATCTCAAAACTCACCACTTTTTTATTCTTTTTGCATCTCAGAAGTGTGAAGTGAAAGTCGCTCAGTTGTGTGTGACTCTTTGCAACCTCATGGACTCTACAGTCCATGGAATTCTCCAGGCCAGAATACTGGAGTGGGTAGCCTTTCCCTTCTCCAGGGGATCTTCCCAACCCAGGGATTGAACCCAGGTCTCCCGCATTGCAGGCAGATTCTTTACCAGCTTGCCACAAGGGAAGCCCAAAAACACTGAGGTGGGTAGCCTATCCTTTCTCCAGTGGGTCTCCTGCATTGTAGGCCAATTCTTTACCAGTTGAGCTACTAGAGAAGCCCCATCTTCCCTCCTCCTTCTGTCTGAAAGTACATCTTTAGGCTTCTCTTCAGTGAGGGTCTGCAGATAACTCACATTCTTTCAGGGTGTCTGAGATGCTTTCCACTGTCCCAGAGGGTGTCCTGCCGGTTGTGGGGTCCCAGGTGGCGTCTCCCCAGCGTGGCTCTCAGTTTGGCTCTTGTGAGGTCAGCGTCAGTCGGGTGTGACTGGCTTGAAGGTCTGTCCTTTCTCCCCGGTGGCTCTGTGGTCATCTCTTTGGTGTCCAGGGGAGGTTTCTCTTGTGTGCCTGAGTTGGGGTCACTGGGCTCTGGGGTGGGTGGTTCTCCTGAGTTGGGGTCACTGGGCTCTGGGCGAGTGGTTCTCCTGAGTTGGGGTCACTGGGCTTTGGGCTCTGGGGTGGGTGGTTCCCCTGAGTTGGTCTCGCTGGGCTCTGGGGTGGGTGGTTCTCCTGAGTTGGGCTCACTGGGCTCTGGGCTCTGGGGTGGGTAGTTTTCCTGAGTTGGGGTCACTGGGCTCTGGGCGGTGGTTTTCCTGAGTTGGGGTCACTGGGCTCTGGGCTCTGGGGTGGGTGGTTTTCCTGAGCTGTGGTCACTGGGCTCTGGGGTGGGAGGTTCTCCTGAGTTGGGGTCACTGGGCTCTGGGGTGGGTGGTTCTCCTGAGTTGGTCTCGCTGGGCTCTGGGCTCTGGGTGGTGGTTTTCCTGAGTTGGGCTCACTGGGCTCTGGGCTCTGGGAGGGAGGTTCTCAGGACTCCCGGGAAGTCCTCAGGCACTCTCCTCCTCCCAGCTCTCCCCTTGCCTCTGGACTCGGTGGACGTGCGGTTGCCCTCTCCTCTGGCATCACAGACTGGCCGCCGGGCAGGCTCTGCTCCTCCCTGTTTCAGCGGCCAGTCCTCAGTCCTCCTCCCTGCGGAAACGTGCCCATGCGGCTTGGCACCCCAGCCTGCAGGAGGGCCTGCAAGCGGGTGAGATGGGCCATCCCCTCCGCTGGCAGAGCCGTGATGGAGCGGTGCTGGGCAGGTGCCTGTGGCTGAGCATGAGGCCGAGTTTGGAGTTCCTGGGAGGCCGTGGATCTGTTTGGTGGGCATGGATTTAGCTGGAGGCTGAGGCGGGTTGGGTGTGGGTGGGGTCGGGAGGGCAGGTCGGGGTTGAGAGTGGGCTGGGCTTTTGGGGCTCTTAAGAGGCGAGAGCTGCGCTGAGGGAGAGACCGGGGCTTGTGACCTCAGCCGTCTGAGCCTGTGGACTGTGGTCTCAGGGGGAGGCCTGGCCCCTTGCTGCGGTCACCACCTTTCCTGCCCCCACGATGGCAGTGTCAGGCCCCGTGCACACCTGGGCGGTGGGCTGCTCCCCCAGCAGGTGGCAAGGTGGGCTCAGCGCCGAGAAGTGCTGCCTTTGAGGGTGAGTGTGGACGGAGGCAGCTGCTTGGGGCAGGTGGTGCCTCCCGTGACGCTTTGTTCCGGGCAGTCAGCTGCATGGGCCCCGCTCACGGGCACACTGCCCTTCCTGTCTTCCCAGGATCCAGGCACCAGCCCTGGCTCCCCCTCCCCACAGCGAGGTGGGTGAGGGGGGCCTCAGTGCGGGTGGACGGGGCCAGGGTCTGCCCCAGAGAGCAGTCTGGAGAGTTGGGGGCTCTGCACGTGGAGACTCCAGTTCGGGTCTTGGGGATCCCTCGGGAGCCTGAGCGTCACTTGCTGTGGCCAGAGTGACCCATGGCCACCGAGGTAGGGGTGCTCGGGCAGGTGGGTGGCAGGATGGGACCCTCTGAGGCCGTGTCCTGGCACCGCTGCCCAGCCAGACCCCACCGGCCCAGCGTGGCCCCTGCGGGCACGGCCTGGACCCGTCGGACATTGCAGTCCGGCCCCTGGGCTTCCGGCCTCGGTGGGAATTGGCTCACAGCTGTTCCTGCCGGTGCTGGGTATTTTGGGCTCCAGGATACGGAGGGCGGTGAGTGCGTGAGCTGCTGGCTCCTCCCAGCACCTGTGCCTGGTGCCCGACAGTGGCCGAGAGTGGACCCAGAATAGCGCGGGCATCTGTGGAAGCTGAGTCCCGTTCTGCCCCCACGCGGCCTCGGCTGGGGGGCTTTGCGGAGGCCCAGGACGCGTCGCGAGGACCTCCCTGCCTGTGAAACGGGGTTTCTAGTGAAGCTCTGTGTACTCCACGTGGCCCCCGCCCGCTGCTGTGCCCCCGGGGTGAGAGGTTCGTGTCCTCTGGGAGCCCCTCAGTGTGGTGGGCACGCAGCAGCCACTCTGCTGGGCTGGTCTTTCTCCCCCTTGGAGGTCAAGCCGAGGTCTAGGGTCTCCTGCATGGTCAGGCCAGCCTGGGTCCTGACAGCACCTGGAGCTGCGCGGTGACGGGGACGCTGTGCACGGGTCTGCCCTTCTTCCCGTTGGGCCCGTGGCAGCTGGCCGGTCCCCACTGCCCCACTGGCCTTCCGTCCTCTCCCCAGCCAGGCCACGGCGCCTCCCTGCTGCGGGGCCGCCCCCAGCTCCGTTCTCAGGAGGCTGCTCCTGGTGGCCTGCACCTTTGTCCCACTGGTGGGGCGTGGGGAGGCAGCGGAGGGGCTGGGACAGGTGAGGTCTGCAGGAGGGGCTCCTGTCTCCAGCAGCGAGGGCCCCCAGTGCAGAGTGGGGCGCCCTGGCCTGGCCTTTTCTGCTCAGGCAGACATGCCGGTCTCTCAGCCTAGTGGCCGCACGTGTCCAGTCTCCCATCCCGGCTCTGTTTTCAGCATTCATGGGGTGATTCCTGCCCAGCACGGGCAGCCCTGTACGCGCTCGAGGCCTGAGCAGAATCGTGTGGGCTTGGGCGTTGCTGCCCTCGAAGGCAGAGCACTGTAGGCGGGGGTGCCCCTCGGAGGCACTGCCCTTTGCCCAGACGTGGCTGTGACCTTTGGTGGCCTGGGTTCCGGCTGCCTCTGCCCCAGGCCACTTGAACAGGCCGCGTGCCACCTCCTGTTGGCACTGGGCTCCTTTGTCCCCGCCTGCTTTGTCTGTGGGGCACGCGTCCCCATCCGAACAGTGGTGACGCCCCCACAGGGAGGCCCTTAGTGAGGAGCCGTGGACCCACAGCAGCTGGGACCTCGGGCCCGTCTCTTCCCAGAGCCTCGCTGCCCAGCCCTGCAGCCACCCTCGAGGCGATGGTGCCATATCTTCTGTTGGGTGGTGGCCAGTCCAGACCTTTCTGCCTTTGCATGCAAAGGGATGGGATGGGATGGGCTCTTCCGTCACAGTTTGCATTCCGGGGCCTTAGCTTGGGTTCCAGATGTTCTGCTCCATCTGGTCGCGACGTGGTTTAAGTGCTGTCACGCTCTGGCAGGTGAGTGGACCACAGTCACCACCTTGAACCGTGTGCCCTCCTGCCAGCCCAGCTCTGGTGGGAGACGAGCTGTTTGTGGAGCGTGTTCACAAATACCGTTGCTGTCCATGCGGTGCTGGGGTGCACACCAGCCGGCCCCCCCAGAGGAGTGTGGGTGGGACGGGGCCCATCTGGCAGCTGGTGAGGGGGCTCCACTCGGCATGAGCCCCCAGGAGGCTTTCCGGGGTGGGGCTCGGGAAAGGCTGAGTGTCCGGCGCTGATGCCTGAGACGGTGGAGGTCGTCTGGGCCCGTTACTGCCAGCCGAGGCCTGCCCAGGGTGGGGCTGTCATGGAAGGCTTCAGGGGTCTGTTAGTGAGTGACTGAGTTGGGGGGGGCTGCTGCACCCTCGGGGCCATGCTGGGGTCACCACAGCCACAGTGTCATGCTGGCTTTGGGGTGATGGTGGAGGTTGTTCAGGGGAGCGCTGGCACAGAGGGGGGACCCCCCCTCCCCCGCCTCTGTGGGCAGAGGAGCAAGTCTGTAGGGAACCCACGGTGAGCCCGGCTTTCCTGACCTTGGTCCCCTTTCACAGCCTCCTCCTGGGCACCAGCTCCCCGGAGAGAAAGCTGGCCGCCCTCCCCAGGGCCTTGGGCTTGGCTCAGCCAACGGCCAGCGCTCCATCTGCAGAGGCCACACCAGCCGCTGCTTGGGACGGTCATCGGGGGCTGGGGCGCCCTGTCCTGCACGTGCTCTGGGCCCGATGGGAGCCCAGAGCTGCCGTCCACACGTGGAGGAGGCTCTGGGGCCGCCCACGGGCAGGGGGCCAGCTGCGTAGGCCCCACTGGGCCCTCCTGCTGGAGACGGCTCCTTGGGGGGCCCAGTGGGGTTTCCCGTTAGGTTATTTGCAACAGGAGTAAAGAGGAGACGGGAATAAAGAGGAGACGTGTTGGTCAGACCTTTGAGGAGAGCACTTTCGAGTTCCCTTTTGGAGGAGAGCAAACGCAGTCTTCCTCAGGGCCCGCGACACAGCCCCGGTGACTCGGATCAGTGAGGCTCGGTACAGCGGGCTCCTCTGGGGCTTGACTGGGGGTCTGCAGGCTGACCTTGCCCCCACCCCCGTCAGGTGGCCTGGCGCTGGGCCTGTGCGTGCTGCAGAGCAGCGGCGTGCCGGCCAGGCCTCTGGGAGGCGCTGTGGGTCGTGGGGGGCCCAGCGCGGCTGCGGGCTGCACCCCCCCCCCGCCCCCCGCCCCGCCGGGCCCTGGCTCTGACGCGCCCCTCCCCCCACCTCCACACCCCTGTGGCTGGCGCGCAACTCCATTGACGTTGGGGGATTGCCTGCGGTGTCTGCACGTCCTGGGACTGGGTTGGCTGGTGGCCCAGGAGGGACACTGGGCGTCCAGGGGTGTCCAGGGTGTGCGGACCCCCCGCTCACCTGACCCTGGGGCTCTGGGCCTGGGCACCTCCTTGGGACTGCTGCAGGGCAGACGAGCAGAGACAGAGCCTGTGCTCGCTCCGGGGGCTTCTCTGTGGCTGCGTGAGGTCTAGGTGGGCCAGGGGACACCTGCAGCGCCTTCCCACAGATGCGGACCAGGTGAGCAGCAAGGCCTGGCGTGCCTCGCTGAGAACGAGCCTGCGGGTCCATGGTGCGTTCTCTGGGTTCATTCCCCAGGAGCAGGCGCACCTGGCACCCCGTCTCGGGGAGACGCAGGCTCACGGAGCAGGGCAGGGGCCCTGCGGTGGGAAAAGGGAACTTGTCGTGAAGCACCCCAGGGTCCCGGGGCCCCTCTGTGGAGGACAGGCCGTGAGGTGGGGCCCGTGAGCAGATAACAGTGGTGGCTTCACGCCAGGCGAGCGGGGGCCCCGGGCTGACCCTGGGTCTGTGGTGAGAAGCGGCCGAGCCCGGGGCCCCCGCTCAGTGACCCTGCTCTCCCCTGGCTTCAGCCCCGACAGGCCGTCCCCCTCCCAGATGGAAGGCAGTGGTGTGGCTGAGAAGGGGGATGGACCCGGGGTGCCAGGACACAGAGCAGCGGGCAGTCATGCCGCACGGCAGGGCCGAGTGGTTCCAGGAGGGCCGGTGCGGCGGACTGCAGAGGGGCCGGGGCCGGGGGGAGTGCCCTTGGCAGGGGGCGCGGTGGGGGACCTGGTGCCGTGATGGAGGGGCTGGGGGGCAGTGGGGGGTGCCATGATGGGGGCCCTGAGGGGGAATTTGGGGGGGTGTGCCGTGATGGGGGCCCTGGGAGGGCAGTGGGGGGCCAGGGTGCTGTGATGGGGGGCCAGGAGAGAGCAATGGGGGGTGCCGTGATGGGGGCCCTGGGAGGGCAGGAGGGAGCAATGGGGGGTGCTGTGATAGGAGCCCTGGGAGGGCAGTCGGGGGATGGGGTGCATGATGAGGGGCCAGGAGGGAGCAATGGGGGGGTGCCGTGATGGGGGCCCTGGGGGGAGTAAAGGGGGGGTGCCGTGATGGGGGCCCTGGGGGGAGCAATGGGGGTGTGCCGTGATGGGGGCCCTGGGAGGGCAGTGGGGGGACGGGGTGCTGTGATGGGGGACAAGAGGGAGCAATGGGGGGTGCCGTGATGGGAACCCTGGCGGGGCAGTTGGGGGGGATGTGCCGTGATGGGGGTGCTGGGAACCTCTTGTGAGAAGCTGCTCTTCTCGGGTGGCCCTGCTTCCCAGCAGTGATGGAGTGAGTGAGGCTGGGGCTGTGAGCTATCGGTCCAGGGAGGAGGGGGTCCCCGGGAAACCGGGGGGCTGGACGTCTGTGTCTCAGACCTGCATGGCCATTTGGTGCCAGGGGTTCTCTGGGGCCGTGCCCCGTGTCTCTGGTGCAGAGTCTGGGTGAGTGGGAGCCCCAGGAGGGGCCTGAGGAGGGCACACGGGCTGATGATGGGTCCAGTGTGGGGGTCTGAGCGGAGGTGGAGGCACGGCACCTCCTGGGGCTGGGCGGTGCAGGGCGCTCGTGGGCATCTGTGGGACCCTGGGCGCACTGCGTGGGCGTCACTCCAGCTCAGGTCACGGCGGGGACAGGCTGCCCCCCCCCCCCCCGCCTCCGACTCCCCGTTGGGTGCTGGGCTCAGGTCACGGCGGGGACGGGCTGCCCCCCTGCCTCCGACTCCCCGTTGGGTGCTGGGTGGGACGGGCTGCCCCCCCGCCTCCGACTCCCCGTTGGGTGCTGGGTGGGACAGGCTGCCCCCCTGCCTCCGACTCCCCGTTGGGTGCTGGGTGGGACGGGCTGCCCCCCCCGCCTCCGACTCCCCGTTGGGTGCTGGGTGGGGGCCCGCAGCACCCCTGCTCTCCCACTGGCCCCTCCTGAGCACGTGGGGACCTTACAGTGTGGGGCCCTGTCCCCCTGGCCTGGTCCCAGACCCCTCCTCACAAGGGATCAGCCTCCACACGCCCGCCCCCCCAGCTGACGTGCTCTGGCCCTGCACCCGGGGACGGGGGACCCTGGGGGCGGCTCTGACCTGCTTGTGATAAGCCGCCCGCCAGTGGCTCCCCGCGGGGCGTGTGTGCTCTAGCTGCTGGGAAGCACGTCCGGAGTCTGGCTGCCTGGGGTCTGCTGCCACCTGGTTGCTTCCTCCTCCCTGGGACCCCGTGTCTGCCCGGCTCTTGGAGGAACTCTCGTCTGAGGGCCACTTGGACGCCCTGCTTCCTCCCGTCTCTAGTTCCCTTCCTGGACAGGGCCGCACCCTGCAGTGTCCAGTGCCGGCCCCGAGTGCAAGGGCCAGGCGGGCACTCCCAGGGCCCAGGGGCACCCCTGAGCGGAAGCCCTGCCTTTGCTGAGCCCCCTGGGCGGCTGTGGGGGGCCCAGTGGACGCCGCACCCAGCCCTTGGTGGGGGCCTACTGGGCTCCCTGGGGGAGGCATCTCAGCAGGAGCCTCAGGGCACAGGCGGGAGGAGGTGTGGGTAGAGGAGCCCTGGGTATGGGTTCCGGGCTCAGCGTCCTGCTGGACCACAGCCCGGTGACACCCCCTGCCCCCGCCCCCACCAAGCTGGGGCCATGACTCCTGAGTGAGTTCAGTCCTGGGCACACCTGCCTGCTTGGGGCAGAGGGGAAGTCCTCCTAGGAGACTCACACCCCATGTCCACCATAAGCTCAGCGAAGCACCCCGATGTGCGGCTTGGACCCCAGGCCCCTAGTTGTCAGGCTCTGGGGCTTGGACCCCAGGCCCCTAGTTCTCAGGACGCTGGGGTTTGGACCTCAGGCCCCTAGTTCTCAGGACGCTGGGGCTTGGACCCCAGGCCCCTAGTTCTCAGGTTTTGGGGCTTGGACCCCAGGCCCCTAGTTCTCAGGCTCTGGGGCTTGGACCCCAGGCCCCTAGTTCTCAGGTTTGGGGGCTTGGACCCCAGGCCCCTAGTTCTCAGGTTTGGGGGCTTGGACCCCAGGCCCCTAGTTCTCAGGCTCTGGGGCTTGGACCCCAGGCCCCTAGTTCTCAGGCTCTGGGGCTTGGACCCCAGGCCCCTAGTTCTCAGGCTCTGGGGCTTGGACCCCAGGCCCCTAGTTCTCAGGCTCTGGGGCTTGGACCCCAGGCCCCTAGTTCTCAGGTTTTGGGGCTTGGACCCCAGGCCCCTAGTTCTCAGGCTTGGACCTCAGGCCCCTAGTTCTCAGGACGCTGGGGCTTGGACCCCAGGCCCCTAGTTCTCAGGCTCTGGGGCTTGGACCCCAGGCTCCTAGTTCTCAGGTTTTGGGGCTTGGACCCCAGGCCCCTAGTTCTCAGGCTTGGACCTCAGGCCCCTAGTTCTCAGGCTTTCGAGGCTGGAGGCCCAAGGCCACGGCGCCCGCAGGTTGGTTCAGTGTGTCTCTCTGTTGTGTCCTCACAGAGGGGTCTCGAAGGAGCCCCCTGCAGTCCCTCCACAAGGGCGCTGACCCCCTTCACCAGGGCCCCACCCTCCGCCCTCATCATCCCCAGAAGTCCCTTCTGACAGCATCATGTAGTCTCACGTGGATTTAGGGGGAACCAGAGTCGGAGAAGGCAATGGCACCCCACTCCAGTACTCTTGCTGGAAAATCCCATGGACGGAGGAGCCTGGTAGGCTCCAGTCCATGGGGTCGCTAAGAGTCAGGCGCGACTGAGTGACTTCACTTTCACTTTTCACTTTCATGCATTGGAGAAGGCAGTGGCACCCCACTCCAGTATCCTTGCCTGGAGAATCCCAGGGACAGAGGAGCCTGGTGGGCTGCCGTCTATGGGGTCGCACAGAGTCGGACACGACTGAAGCGACTTAGCAGCAGCAGCAGAGTCTGCAGCCCCTCTGTGCCCCAGAGTCCTTGCGGCGCTGGAGCCTCCGGGCAGGGGGCCGCAGCGGTGTGTGCTGGGAGAGGCTGGGTGTGCCCCCAGCCTGGACCCGCGCCTGTCGGGTGTGAGGACCAGCTGCTGTGAGACGTCAGAGAGGCCTGGGCCCCCGCCCTGCCCTCTGGCTCCCGGACCCCTTCTCATCTGACCTGGAGCCCCCTGACCACCCCAGACAGCCATGTCCCACAGCTGGCAGGGCAGGGTCTCTCCTCCCGGGAGCCGGCCTGAGGCGGGGGCGGGGCCTGAGGTGGGGGCTGAAAGTGGGGCGGGGCCTGAGGGCGGGCCTGGGCGGGGCCTGGGCGGGGCCCACAGCGGCTGCGCACGCTGCCGTTCTGGGGGAGCCTGTCACCGAGGACCGTGCTGCCTGGCCTCGGGGTCCCCAGAGCCGGCTGTGGGTCCTCGCTGGGGAGGCCTGGGTCGTGCCTGGACTGTGGGGAAGCCCAGGGTCGTCGCTCTGAGCCCTGGGGAAGCCGGATGCTAAAGGGGCTGGGACGCGGTCCCCTCCTCACCGCCCCCATGGGAGGTCCCGCCGGGGTACGGTACAGGCCGGTTCTGAGTACGTGGCTGGAGGCGGCCATGGGCTTCAGCCGGTGCAGGCAGCGCTCCCGGCCCGCTGGGCTCGCGGTCCCCACATGAGTCTTGCTGCCTGGAGGTGGCCTCCTGCGCCACTGATCTGGCCCTGAGGTGCCTGAGGTGCCCAGCTCGCCTCCACGCCCCACGTCCCTTGCTGACCCTGCCGTCCCCCCAAGTAATGCTGCTTGCCTATAGGGATGTGCTGGGCTCGGGCTCTTCCTGACAGGGCCCCTTTGCCCTCACGCCCGGGGTCTCTGGTCGTCACGGCCCACGGATGGGTCCCGATGGCCTTGTTGCTCGCTGGGCACAGGCCCCATGCTGAGATGGCGCTCTGGTGTCTGCCCAGCCCCTTGGGGGCCTCCCGGCTTCGGACATGGGTGCTCTCTCTGGATGGCTGGGCCTCTGCGGCTTCTGCGCGGCCCCCATGCCTGTCCGGGCCATCCTGCCACAGCCGGCTCCTCCTGTGCGTGGCTCCTCTGACTTTACACCCACCGCCTGGTGCCCCGGCCCCCATGGGGGCAGCCTGTGCTGCGGCAGGAAATGGGGCTCATGGTGGCCCCTGCCAGGGCCCCGGCCTTGGTGCTGAGGTGCCTGCCTGCCCCTCACTTCCTGCAAGGCCATCCCAGCCCCACGACAGCAGGCAGGGAAGCGGAGAAGGCACCTCTGACCTTCTCTCCTGATTAGCAGGAAGCAGCCGCGTCCTGAGGCCTGGGCACCGGAGACAGCCGACCTGGGCCAGCTAGAACTGGCAGTCGCCTCCGGCTGGAGCAGGCGACCAGCACTCGGGTGCAGAGGGAGCTGGACACTGCCTGAGGCTCCTGGCCCCGGCCCCGCCCTGGACTGTCCTGAAAGTAAGCGCCTCGGGGCACCCACGCTGCCCGTGTGCACCTGCAGCCTGAGCCCCCAGGGCGCTGCCTGTGGGCCTGTCCTGCCCCCGGGCTGGCCAGTCCCCGGGGTTCAGGCCGGGCCTGGGGTTGCCGGCCACTGCAGGGCCCCAGCCCCCACTGGGGCAGACAGTGACCGTGCAAAGAGGCTCAGCCCCTGGGGACAAAAGGCCCCCTTGTTTTCCCTCCCACTTACGCACAGTCAGTCCATTTGGGGCCACAGAGGTAGCCCCCCAGGTGGCCGCGGCTTGACTGCTGTGGTCTGAGTGCCGGAGGCGAGTCCTCCTGGGAGGCCAGCCCGGCACTGGTGTTTCTTGGAAGCCTAGGGAGCACTGTCCTTGTCCTTCATGGGCTGCACGCTGTGGGGGCTGGACTCACCAGCCCTGGGGACCCACATGGTCTGCCCTGTGCCAAAGCCTAGCGCTGCTGGTGGGACACGGTGGGGCAGCCTTTCAGAAGCCCGGTGCAGGGTCCAGTGGTTAAGAATCCACCTTCCAGGGCACGAGTCACAGCTTTGATCCCTGTTCAGAGAACTAAGGTCCTACAGGCCCTGGGGCATGAGAAGACTCCTGAGAGTCCCGTGGACTTGCAAGGAGATCAAACCAGTCCATTCTAAAGGAAACCAACCCTGAATATTCACCGGAAGGACTGATGCTTAAGCTCTAATACTTTGGCCACCTGATGCAAAGGGCTGACTCACTGGAAAAAACCCTGGTGGTGAGAAAGATTGAAGGTAGGAGAAGAAGGGGGCGACAGAGGATGAGATGGTTGGACGGCATCACAGACTCAGTGGACATGGGTTTGAGGAAACTCTGGGAGACGATGAAGGACAGGGAAGCCTGGTGTGCTGCAATCTGTGGGATCACAACAGTCAGACCCGAGTGAGCGACTGAATAGCCAGATGCCACAGGACAAATAAGCCTGCCTTCTGTGACTACTGAGCCCACACACCGCAGTGAGGACCCAGCTCAGCCAAAAACTGTAAAGTAAAAAGGCCTGATGCAGCGTCCCCACGTGGGCAGCAGACCCCTGTTTGAGAGGAGGAACTGGGCTGGAGCCACACTTGCACACATGTGTTCATGGCGGCTGCCCAGACTGCCAAGTGTGTCCTGACTCCTGCCAGGTGGGTGAACGCAGGGCGCGCTGCCCGGCAGAGGAGCTGGCCCCCAAGGCCATGTGTGTGATCCCAGTATAGATTGTCAGACCACGCCCACCAGGAGAGCCCTGCTGCCACTGCGCGGTCAGGGTGGTGGGGAAGGGCAGGGACCCCGGGCTGGTGAAGCGGTCCTGGACTTAGAGGCGATGGTCGCTCAGCACCGGGAGCATGCTGAGTGCCAGTGGCTTGTGCCCTTGGGCGTGGTTAGGCTGGCTGATTGCACGTTGTATGTGTCTGAGTGCAGCAGGGAGTATAACGAGGGTACCGGGACGGTTCTGGACCCAAGGAGACCACGCAGGCAGGCGGGCAGGGTGCCGGGCTCAGGTGTGGAGCGGCGCCTTGGGAGACAGCCCCTCGCCAGCAGGCAGCGCCCCCTTACTTGGTCTCCTGACGCCCCGGGTTGCCCCCAGATGCCACTGGGAGGGGTCCCTGGTGGCTGGTGGGGGGTGTCTGCTGAGGTCTCGTCCCTTTCTGTGGAGCTGCAGCTTTTCCACTTGAACACCGGGGCGACGGGTAGGGTGGTCAGCGTGGGCCCTGCTGGCCCTGGAGGCGGGGTGCCACGGCGGGGGCCCTGCCCCCCCGGAGCCGCCTGGGTGCCGTCGCCTGCCTCTGTGGGCCGATTGTCTCCCGGCGGCTCCTCTGAGGGCGCCTTTGTGCCGGGACATCAGTCCTTTGTCTGCCGTCGGCACCGCGATGCATCTCACAGCCGTGTCTGTCTCTGCTCACAGTAATGTCCGTGTTTCCGATTTCAGGAAGGGTTAGAGTCCTGAGGAGCAGGGCAGCCCCTGGGTTGGGTGCCTGGCCCCGTCCTCCAGGGACCTGGGCGCGCCCGGAGCTTTCCTCGGCCCGGGCCCAGTGCGTCTCCTGTGGAAATCAGCAGGCAGAATGGCCCCCAGCCCCACTGTCCCACGTTGGGTGAAGGTTCTGAGGGATTGAAAACAGCGTGTTCTCAAGTGTTCCCTCCCTGGGCTCCTTGAGGCACAGGTCACAGGAGCTGAGAGCGGACAGCCACCCAGGCTGTGTTGCTGTGTGAAGGGAAGAGCAAAGACACCAAGACCACACGGGGACGCCGACCCGGCCACGCACTCGGTCCACACGGGGACGCCGACCCGGCCACGCGCTCGGTCCACAGGCGAACACTGACCCGGCCACGCGCTCGGTCCACACGGGAACACTGATCCAGCCACGCGCTCGGGCCACACGGGACGCTGACCCGGCCACGCGCTCGGGCCACACGGGGACGCCGACCCGGCCACGTGCTCGGGCCACAGGGGAACACTGATCCGGCCACGTGCTCGGGCCACACGGGGACAATGACCTGGCCACGCGCTCGGTCCACACGGGGACAATGACCTGGCCACGCGCTCAGTCCACACAGGGAGAGTGACCTGGACACGTGCTCGGTCCACACAGGGACGCTGACCCGGCCATGTGCTTGGTCCACACAGGGACGCCGACTTGGCCACGTGTTCGGTCCACACGGGGAGAGTGACCCGGCCACGCGCTTGGTCACATGGGGACGCCGACCCAGCCACATGCTTGGTCCACACGGGGAGAGTGACCCAGCCACGCGCTCAGGCCACACAGGGAGAGTGACCCGGCCACACGCTCGGGCCTCATGGGGACACCGACCCGGCTACGTGCTCGGTCCACACGGGGACAATGACCTGGACACGCGCTCAGTCCACACAGGGAGAGTGACCTGGACACATGCTAGGTCCGCACGGGGATGCCGATCCAGCCACGTGTTCGGTCCACACGGGGAGAGTGACCCGGCCACGCGCTCGGTCCACACGGGGAGAGTGGCCCGGCCATGTACTTGGGCCACATGGGGATGCCGACCCGGCCTTGAAAAGGAAGGCAGAGCTGATAGAGCCCACAGCGCGGGTGGACGTGCTGAGTGATGTGGCCAGTCGCGGAGGCCGGTTGTGTGCGATCCTCTTTCAAGGTCCTTGGCACGGTTGGATTAGTAGACTGGAAGCAGAATGGGGGGTCAGGGAGCTGGGGGCAGGGTTCCAGTTTCACAAAGGGAAAGAGGCACAGGTGGTGATGGGGCGTCACAGTGCCAGTGTGCCTGAAGCCACGGGGCCAGCTGCTTGAAGATTGTAAACTTCACATTACATGTATTTTACCACAGTAGAGAGAGAGGTGGACGTTGGCAGACTTCTTCCCCACAGCTGCAGCAGTTACAGCCTCCAGGGGTGAGGAAGCGTTGAAAGCAGATGCCTGGGGTCTCACCAGCGTGGATCCTTACCGCTGCCTGGCTGGACTCCCAGTGGGGACCCTGGGCGGGGCTTGGGGAGGTCTGCCTAGGGTCCTGCTCAGGGTAGAAGCAGCCTCCAGACCCCCAGGCCTGCCGAGCCCCTTGGAGAAGTTTCCTTGTTCCGCCCCTCACCCCCCTGGGCCCGTGGACCCTGCGGAGCTCCGTCCAGACCCTGCCCCACCTAGTCTCGCTCAGCCGAATGCAGCCCAGGCTCAGGGAACTTGGTCTAAAGGAGGTGCCCACCCTGCTCTGTGGGCACGCTCGTGCCCCTGGGCGGCTGGGCCGTAGGCTCCTGTGTCTGCTTGGTGCCCACACGCAGGATGAGGGGCAGTTGGTCTTCTATGGAGAACTGGCTTTGTGCCCTCTGCGGCGCCCACTGCCCCAGCATCAGAGCGCAGGCTCTGAAGCAGCTGGGACTCTGCGCTGGGAGTGGGCGCAGGTGCTGGCCAGGTTTGGGGGGCCTCGGGGGGACCCTCAGCCTCCTCCCTGCGGCGGGTGACTTGGGGAGGGCTGGACAGACTGCCTTACCCTCGCCCCTGGCGGGGGTTATCCACTCCCATTCTCATCCGTGGAAGCGTCCCATGGGCCTGTGTATAACAACGTCTGCGAAGCCAGGTCCCCTGAACTCTCTGCCATGGGCCTGCGTATAACAACGTCTGCGGCCTGCGTATAACAACGTCTGCGAAGCCAGGTCCCCTGAACTCTCTGAAACATCACTGGTTTTGTAACTCACAGAAACTGAGGGCGTCCGGACACGGGGCCCTCTCCTCACCCCTCCCCGACATTCCTTCCCTGACCTCGGGGACCTGCGTAGCCTGAACCCCTGGGCAGAGCCCTGTCCCTGGCGGTCGTGCTCTGCTCTGCGTGGGCCTTGTCGGGTGATCCGAGGTCCCTCTGTCCTGCTTTCCCATCCCAGGGCACTCTGATCACCTTCTGCCGCTGGCCTGCCTGCTTTCTGTTCCAGGGCCTGGTGTCCATCCACCCTGGCCCTGACCCCGACCCCGAGCTCAGTGACACCCCCCGCCCCGGCCAGGCCCGGCACCCTGTGTGCCAGGCCCCATGTGAGTCCTCCTCGAGTCAGCTCCAGAGAGGACGCGCCTGACCCTCCCCCAGGGTGCTCCCTCCCCTTTCTCTCCTCTCCCTCCACTTCCCCTCCACTGGCACCTCTCTCTTCCTCCGGACTCTGTCCAGAGCCCAGACAGGCCCTTGTCCTGGGCACGGGCGGCTCCATCTGGAAAGGGGCCACATGAGGACCAACCCCAGGAGGCCTGCCTGCCCTCCAGCTGGGTGGGCACCGAGCAGCAGCCCGGGAGCCCCATTCTGTGAGAATGCACTCTGCGGGGCCCACTGACCTGAGGGCACACGGAAACCTGAGCCCCAAGCGTTGCCTGGAGAGACAGAGGCCCCCAGCGTCAGGGGCTTGGCACTGCCTCCTGGGACCCATCTGGTGGCGAGAGGTGCTCTGAGGGGATCACACTGCCTTTAGCCCACTTGGAGCCCAGCCTGTCCAGGTGTCCTGGGCTGTGGGCAGTGCTGCAGCTCTGCTGACTCTCACAGCTGACTCCTGCATGCACTCCTTGGTTTCTGCTTTGCCAGTGCCCAGAGACATGTGTCGTCCCCTGGGTGTCTCCATGCTGGCAGTGGTCACGCAGGCTCAGCTCTGCCTGCACAGCTGGAAATAAAGACCCTGGGATTGGAGTGTGTGTCTGGGGCCATTTCATGCTCATCATGGGCATCCCCTTCTCGTGGGCAGAGATGTCTTCCACACCTGTGTTGAAGGTGGTCCCTGCTGGTGAAGAATCTGCCTGCAATGCCAGATACCTGGGTTTGTTCCTTGGGTTGGGACGATCCCCTGGAGGAGGGCATGACGACCCACTCTAGTGTTCTTGCCTGGAGAATCCCATGGACAGAGGAGCTTGGCGGGCTACAGTCCATGGGGTCAGAATGAGTCAGACACGACTGTGTGACGAAGCACCCCAGACATAGCGGCTCCCCCAACACCGAGCAAAGCCTGTCGGCTGGACAGCCTAATGAGATGCTGCAGGAAGGGGTGAGTGTGCTGTCCATCAACCAGCTGTGAGTCCACCAAATGCAGAAAGACGGAGCAGAAACAGTTGTTCTTCTGTGCGTCCACACTTGGACAGAAGAAGGGGCAGTCCTTCTTGGGACCCTCTGGATGAGGAGGGGCCTGGGCCAGACGGGCCAGGGAGAGACCGGGGGTGGGTAGGCTCAGAGCACGTCTGTGGTGGGGGCTTGTGAAATCAGAGTGCTGGGTGGGTGTTGGGGACCGCCCTTCCTGGGGTTAGGGAACCCTGGCATGGCAGTGCGGCTGCCCTGTGTGGAGGATGGTGGGTGGCCCTGTGCTGTCGAAACCTGAGTTGGTGTCGTGTGGGTTTGACGCTGAACACTGAGATGCCTCATTTTAAATGCAGATGTTAGAGAGTGAGAGACTAAGCCTTCTGCCGTGGGAGCGCCCAGCTCAAGCTGTATAGAGATCAGGGAGAAGCTTAGGATAAAAACAGAGGAATGGAGGTCGCAAGGACCAAAATTTAATGAAATAAAAACAGTATTAAATATTAACAAAAGCCGGAAGTCGACTGCTTGGGGAGACCAATAATATACCAAACTGGCAAAAGTAACGCCAGGCAGAAGCACACGTGCTGGGAGGAGCGCGCGGAGGCAGGGCCGAAGCCACCGAGAGTGCTGTCAGTAAACACGGGAAGTAAGGAGGAGGTTTTTCTAGAAATAATATGAATTACTTAGTAACTGGCTTAGTAAAGTAGAAGATGTGGAGAGACCAGTTATATTAAAATCCCTTTTCTTCTCCAGAGAACACCAGATGGTTTTATTTGTAAATTTTACCAGGTCTTCCAAGAATTAAGTTCTGTCTCATATGAAATATTCCAGAGATTGAAAAGATTTTTTAAAAGTGACACTCTCCGTTTTATGAGGACAATAGAATCATGGAAACACCCAGGGGAAGCGCAACAGTGGGGACCTCATGGACATAGATGTGAAAACCCTGAAGAAAATGACAGGAAAAAAATATCCCTACAAGATAATAAAAGGCAAAAGTATCTCATGACAGAAATTATCTCAGGAGTATGTGAATGATTTATTTAACCTTAGAGTACTAATTATTTTTATCACATTCAGAGTGAAGAGAAAACTCATATGCTGTATCCAGAAAAAGCATTTGATGGAATTTAAGAGACAGTACTGGGGATATGGGCTGCCCAGGTGGTGCTAGTGCTAAAGAATCCACCTGCCGATGCAGGAGACGCAAGGGACGCGGGTTTGATCCCTGGATCGGGAAGATCTTCTGGAAGAGGAAAGAGCAACCCACTCCAGTATTTTCGCCTGGAGAATCCCGTGGATAGAGGAGCCTGGCAGGCTCACATACAGTCCATGGGGTTGCAAAGAGTCAGTCACGAAAGAGCGTGTGTGCACACACACACACACACACACACATATGTTAGGAATATAGAAATAGATAGGAAGTTTAACTTGTCCATAGGCTTCCCTGGTAGCTCAGATGGTAAAGAATCTGCCTGCAAGGTGGGAGACCCAGGTTCGATCCCTGAGTTGGGAAGATCCCCTGGAGAAGGGAATGGCAACCCACAGTATTCTTGCCTAGAGAATTCCATGGACTAAGGGGCCTGGAGGGCTACAGTCCATGGGGTCACAGAGAGTCAGACACGACTGAGTGGCTAACACTTGTAGGTTACCTACTAAAAATCTGCAGACCTGCACGAATTTTAATATATTCACTTACATTTGGCTGTTGATTAATCCATGCACCCACATTAAGGTGTATAATTCAATTCTGTACTTGGCCAGCGTATTTCAAGTGGTAATTACTGACTACCGCATTAAACAGTGCAGTCATAGAACATTTCCATCATTGCAGAAAGATAACGACTTCACTGCTGTACACTTACCATCCTTAAACACTAGAAATATTATCTCTAAAACCAAGAAGAAAGGTGACTGTTATCCTTGAGGAGCTGGACAATGCAACAGGACGTGAAAAGCAGATCAGATGGACAATGCAACAGGACGTGAAAAGCAGATCAGATGGACAATGCAACAGGACGTGAAAAGCAGATCAGATGGACAGTGCAACAGGACGTGAAAAGTAGATCAGATTGGGTCGAAAGAAACAACATTGCCATTTGCGATGGCATCGTCGTTCTAATGGACAATGTAAGAGCCTGTAGAAGATGTCTGAACCAGTGACAGTTCCGGAAGGCCGGCTGACAGAAGATGCCACGCAGGACCAGCAGTGCTGAGACATGCACTTCGCTTCCCCTGGGGGCTTCCATGGTTCTCTTCCCCTTGTAAAATGGGCAGTGTCACGGTTTAGAAAACATCTTTTCAGTCTCTGGAACACTTTATATGAGGTCTGACTTAATTCTTGCAAGACCTGGTAAAATTTACAAACATTTGAAACGAAGAAAAACAGCATAAAAGCAGCTGGTAGCTTATCCATGGATAAGTTGGACAAAGGGCATGACTTTCACCAGAGAAAGGGCTGCCCACTTACTCAAGGACACAAAGCACCTGAGTAAGGAGGCACCAAGGCTCTGTGATGACCTGATGTTACCAGTTCCCCCTAAATGTAATTCAGTTTTATAAAATTCCACAATGGAATTGAACTTGGCAAGTTATGAAGTTTATATGAAGCAGACAAACAATTTTAAAGACAAAGGAGATGTGTTTGTGTTTAGGAAGTGTTTTGCTTAGCAGATGTTTAAGTAAGCTGTGCTCATTAAAACAATAGGCAGTTGGCAGAAATATAGACAGATTGACCCCTGGGACACAGGAAGACACAGAAACACACGCATCTTCAGAGACAGCCTTTAATCTGTAAGGAAGGAGTTTGCTCTTGCAGAACTGGTTGGGGGATAGGTGGGCATCCGTAGAGAAAATAATAAAGTCAGGTCCCTACCTCACACCATACACAGAACAGCTCCATGTAGATTAATGACCTCAGTGAAAAGAGTAAAAAAAAAACAAAACTTTGGGAGGAACGGTGTGAAATCGAAGAATATGATATCCAAGAACCATAAATCATAAGACATGTAAATAAACACTTCCTAGAAACCCCGCGTCCGAGGTCAGGGGCGGCGGCCAGGAGGAGATACCCCACGCCCCAAGCCCGAGGCCAGGGGTGGTGGCTGGGAGGACAAACCCCACATCCAAGGAGCCGTGGCTGTGTGGGCACAGGAGGGCCTAGAGAAGCTATCCCACGTTGAAGGCAGGAAGGGTGGCGGTGAGGAGATACCCCTCGTCCAAGGTAAGGAGCAATGGCTGCGCTTTGCTGGAGCAGCCATGAAGAGATACCCCATGCCCAAGGTAAGAGAAACCCAAGTAAGACGGTAGGTGTTGCAAGAGGGCATCAGAGGGCAAACACACTGAAACCATACTCACAGAAAACTAGTCAATCTAATCACACTAGGACCACAGCCTTGTCTAACTCAATGAAACTAAGCCATGCCCCTGGGGCAACCCAAGACGGGCGGGTCATGGTGGGGAGATCTGACAGAATGTGGTCCACTGGAGAAGGGAATGGCAAACCACTCCAGTATTCTCGCCTTGAGAACCCCATGAACAGTAAGAAAAGGCAAAATGATAGGATACTGAAAGAGGAACTCCTCAGGTCAGTAGGTGTCCAATATGCTACTGGAGATCAGTGGAGAAATAACTCCAGAAAGAATGAAGGGATGGAGCCAAAGCAAAAAGAATACCCAGCTGTGGATGTGACTGGTGATAGAAGCAAGGTCCGATGCTGTAAAGAGCAATATTGCATAGGAACCTGGAAGGTCAGGTCCATGAATCAAGGCAAATTGGAAGTGGTCAAACGAGAGATGGCAAGAGTGAATGTTGACATTCTAGGAATCAGCAAACTGAAATGGACTGGAATGGGTGAATTTAACTCAGACGACCATTATATCTACTACTGTGGGCAGGAATCCCTCGGAAGAAATGGAGTGGCCATCATGGTCAACAAAAGAGTCTGAAATGCAGTACTTGGATGCAATCTCAAAAATGACAGAATGATCTCTGTTCGTTTCCAAGGCAAACTGTTCAATATCACAGTAATCCAAGTCTATGCCCCAACCAGTAACGCTGAAGAAGCTGAAGTTGAACGGTTCTATGAAGACCTACAAGACCTTTTAGAACTAACACCCAAAAAAGATGTCCTTTTCATTATAGGGGACTGGAATGCAAAAGTAGGAAGTCAAGAAACACCTGGAGTAACAGGCAAATTTGGCCTTGGAATACAGAATGAAGCAGGGCAAAGACTAATAGAATTTTGCCAAGAAAATGCACTGGTCATAACAAACATCCTCTTCCAACAACACAAGAGAAGACTCTACACATGGACATCACCAGATGGTCAACACCAAAATCAGACTGATTATATTCTTTGCAGCCAAAGATGGAGAAGCTCTATACAGTCAGCAAAAACAAGACCAGGAGCTGACTGTGGCTCAGACCATGAACTCCTTATTGCCAAATTCAGACTTAAATTGAAGAAAGTAGGGAAAACCACTAGACCATTCAGGTATGACAGAAATCAAATCCCTTATGATTATACAGTGGAAGTGAGAAATAGATTGAAGGGCCTAGATCTGATAGATAGAGTGCCTGATGAATGATGGAATGAGGTTCTTGACATTGTACAGGAGACAGGGATCAAGACCATCCCCATGGAAAAGAAATGCAAAAAAGCAAAATGGCTGTTTGGGGAGGCCTTACAAATAGCTGTGAAAAGAAGAGACGTGAAAATCAAAGGAGAAACAGAAAGATATAAATAACTGAATGCAGAGTTCCAAAGAATAGCAAGAAGAGATAAGAAAGCCTTCTTCAGCAATCAATGCAAAGAAATAGAGGGAAACAACAGAATGGGAAAGACTAGGGATCTCTTCAAGAAAATCAGATACCAAAGGAACATTTCATGCAAAGATGAGCTTGATAAAGGACAGAAATGGTATGGACCTAACAGAAGCAGAAGGTATTAAGAAGAGATGGCAAGAATACACAGAAGAACTGTACAAAAAAGAGCTTCACGACCCAGATAATCACGATGGTGTGATCACTGACCTAGACCACACATCCTGGAATGTGAAGTCAAGTGGGCCTTAGAAAGCATCACTACGAACAAAGCTAGTGGAGGTGATAGAATTCCAGTTGAGCTATTTCAAATCCTGAAAGCTGATGCTGTGAAAGTGCTGCACTCAATATGCCAGCAAATTTGGAAAACTCAGCAGTGGCCACAGGACTGGAAAAGGTCAGTTTTCATTCCAATCCCAAAGAAAGGCAATGCCAAAGAATGCTCAAACTACCGCACAATTGCACTCATCTCACACGCTAGTAAAGTAATGCTCAAAATTCTCCAAGCCAGGCTTCAGCAATATGTGAACCGTGAACTTTCTGATGTTCAAGCTGGTTTTAGAAAAGGCAGAGGAACCAGAGATCAAATTGCCAACATCTGCTGGATCATGGAAAAAGCAAGAGAGTTCCAGAAAAACATCTATTTCAGCTTTATTGACTATGCCAAAGCCTTTGACTGTGTGGATCACAATAAACTGTGGAAAATTCTGAAAGAGATGGGAATACCAGAACACGTGATCTGCTTCTTGAGAAATCTGTATGCAGGTCAGGAAGCATCAGTTAGAACTGGACATGGAACAACAGACTGGTTCCAAATAGGAAAAGGAGTTTGTCAAGGCTGTATATTGTCACCCTGCTTATTTAACTTCTATGCAGAGTACATCATGAGAAACGCTGGACTGGAAGAAGCACAACCTGAATCAAGATTGCCGGGAGAAATATCAGTAACCTCAGATATGCAGATGACACCACCCTTATGGCAGAAAGTGAAGAGGAACTAAAAGCCTCTTGATGAAAGTGAAAGCGGAGACTGAAAAAGTTGGCTTAAAGCTCAACATTCAGAAAACGAAGATCATGGCATCTGGTCCCACCGCTTCATGGGAAATAGATGGGGAACAGTGGAAACAGTGTCAGACTTTATTTTTCTGGGCTCCAAAATCACTACAGATGGTGACTGCAGCCATGAAATTAAAAGACGCTTACTCCTTGGAAGGAAAGTTATGACCAACCTAGATAGCATATTCAAAAGCAGAGACGTTACTTTGCCAACAAAGGTCCGGCTAGTCAAGGCTATGGTTTTTCCTGTGGTCATGTATGAATGTGAGAGTTGGACTGTGAAGAAGGCTGAGTGCCGAAGAATTGATGCTTTTGAAGTGTGGTGTTGGAGAAGACTCTTGAGAGTCTCTTGGACTGCAAGGAGATCAGCCCTGGGATTTCTTTGGAAGGAATGATGCTAAAGCTGAAACTCCAGTCCTTTGGCCACCTCATGCAAAGAGTTGACTACATTAGAAAAGACTCTGATGCTGGGAGGGATTGGGGGCAGGAGGAGAAGGGGACGACAGAGGATGAGATGGCTGGATGGCATCGCTGACTCGACGGACGTGAGTCTCAGTGAACTCCGGGAGTTGGTGATGGACAGGGAGGCCTGGCGTGCTGCAATTCATGGGGTGGCAAAGAGTCGGACATGACTGAGCGACTGATCGGATCTGATCTGAGAAACCCACTCGAATGATGGCCTCCGCCTGGGAGATGACAGGCGTGATGCACGCAGGCCCATGATTGCACCTGGAATAAATGAGGCGCAGTAAGAAGCTGGCAGCAGCCCCCCAGGTTCCGAGTGCCCGGAGTGGACCCGGCAGCCCTTTGCAGGCTGAAGGTGCCGTGTGGCAGGTGAAGGCATGGCCAGGGCGGGTAGTGTCTGCTCACTGCAGCAGCCCGAACGGCCATCACGGGCTTGGGGGGTCAAGACACCGTGTGCCCCTACAGTGAGCAAGTCCACAGCAGGCGTGGGAGGTGCACACGAGTCATGTGAGCACGGCTCTTGAGAGTTGAGGAGGGAGGTCAAGATGCAAGGGCACACTCAGGGCAGTCAGTGTGACTTGAGAAACGTGAATGGGGGTCGCCTCGTCTGTGCAGATGGCGTGAGACTGGGACCTGCCAGTCAGGGCACAGCTGACGTCTCTGACGGAGAGACGTCCCCATCTATTTCCCAGGCTGACGGCTGGTCCAGGGCTGGCTGCCCCTCTGCGTCCTTGGCGTGTGGTTGCCTGGGTCCTGCACCTAGTGGGAGACAGCGAGCAAGGGGCCTGCCACCCGGAAAGAGATCCCTGCGGCTCCAGGGCCTGGCCCACCCGCCCGGGGCAGGACAAGGTCGCTGGCCAGGAGGTCCGCACCCAGCTGGCATGGGGGCGGGGTCTGTTATCAAGGGGCAGCTGGCAGCCTCCTGGAAGGAGAGCCTTCCTCCAGGCGGTGGGTGGGCAGGGAGAGCACACTGGATTTCCGTGGTGACGGGCGCCTCGTCAGTGCTCCTCTAAGGACGTCTGCAGCTACCGTGGAGAGCGCTGCTTCGTCTTTGTCGGTGTGGGTTTTGTGGCTTCACTCTAGCTTTTCTCTGATTTAGAAGACAGACCAGACCCTTGCTTCCCTGGGTCAGGTGTGGAGCTTGGCTGTGCACACACAGGCAGAGCAGAGGGAACTCTGGCTGTGAGCAAGGCCCCCCTCACGTGGAAGGAGCAGGTTTTCACGTTTTGCAGCAGGAGTCCCAGCCTCCGGGATCTCATGCCTGGTGATGCGCAATGGAGTTGATGTTATAATAGAGAGTGCGTGATAAATACAAAGCTCTTGAATCAGGCTGAAACCACCCCCAACTCTAGTCCGTGAAAAAAAATGGTCTTCCAGGAAACCGGTGCCTCGTGCCAAAAAGCCTGGGGACTGCTGTCTACAGGGAGGGCGAGACCCGCTGGGCTGCCTTTAGGGTCCTTGTGAACCTGCCGTTTACAATGCAGAGTGCTTTACGGAATAGCGGTCCTAGGTCGTGGTGAGTCACTGTTTGTGGGGATTTCGCAGTGTGTGTGTTCATGATTTCCTTGAGGGCCAAGCCTTATGCAATAAATCTCGTCCTGGGCTGCCTGTAATCCAGCCCTCAGGCCCGTCTCTCAAAGCCAACCTCGGATGAAACACAAGCAGCGTTTGTTCTGTTGGTCTGGCTCTGTCTCCGTGCAGGTCACCCTTTGATCCTTTTAATGCTGTTTGCACGGATCCCATCAGCTTGGAGGTGCCTTGGAACACACATGTGCACACACACAATCCCAAGTGGCTGCAGGTGTCACAGGCACCTGGGAGCCTCACAGGAAGTGAGTCCATCCTGGGTTGAGACGGGCTCCCTGCAGGCCACTGTGCTTGAGCCCCGTGAGCCCTTTCTGTGAGGGGCAGACGGCCTTGTGGGTGCCCGGCTCTGCTTTCTGGAGGGTGACCTCCACTCTGCGGTCTCTGAACACGGGATTCACCCCTCCCCAGCCACACATGGCATGAGGGATGTCGGCTTCTAGAAAGCCCTGAAACGAGATTGAGACCCTGAGGCCCCCACCCCCAGATAAGGGCTAGGAAGTGTTTTGTTTTATTTTTTATTTTTTTAGTTTTCTGAATGTTGAGTTTTTTTTTATTATTTTATTTTTAAACTTTACATAATTGTATTAGTTTTGCCAAATATCAAAATGAATCCACCACAGGTATACATGTGTTCCCCATCCTGAACCCTCCTCCCTCCTTTTTAATGATTAATTTATTGAAAGCAGGATCCGAATAAGGTGCTTGGTTTGCAACTGCACGCTACATGCTTTAGGTCTGGGTTTTTCTAACTCTTGAAAAGGTACTTTAAAGAGCATACCTGCAGGATAATTCAACCCCTGCCTCCTCTTCTGTCCAAACTCTGACTCCCGTCACCGTCTCAGGCAGGTCAGGACAGCCCAGCCGAGCCTCGCGACGCCCCTGCTGCTCTTTGCCCTGCACCCTCCGCCTGCCCCCCGTGAAGGCACACACGTGGGCAGATGCAGGGCGGGCCCTCTGCGCGCTGCCGCCTCTGGCTTCCCTCCCACACCGTGCGTGTGTGTGTTTCCCTGAACTCGAGTGCCCTTGGCGGTGCCTGGGCTCCGGTTCCCCAGGGGCACTCCCCGGTGTGGATGGCCCAGTGGCTTTGAGGGATGTCTCGGTTTCCAGTCTGGGGTGATGGTGAACTCAGCTGCTGTGGATGTTCATGTCTGAGTCCGTGGGTGGATTCCCAGCAGTGGGGTTGGGGGTCGATGGCCCCAGGCCCTCCACCTGCAGGGTCACGGCCCCGCCTCTCCACCCACTCCCCAGCAGCGGGCCTTTGGATCTTGTTTCCCTGCTGTAACGGGTGTGTGGCGTCTCACTCTGGCTTTAATTTGCATCTCCCTGATAACTAATAGGGACTTCCCGGGTGGCCAGGGGTAAAGAATCCACTTGCCACGCAGGAGACGTGAGTTCAACTCCTGGGTTGGGAAGATCCCCTGGAGAAGGAAATGGCAACCCACTCCATTCTTTACAAGCCAAGTACTCTTGCGTGGAGAATTCCACAGCAGAGGAGGCTGGAGGGCTCTAGTCCATGGGGTTGCAGAAGAGTCAGACACAACTTAGCGAGTAAACAGCAACAGCTAATAAGGTAGAGCATGTTCTAATGTGCTTGTTTATTAGCCACATGGCTTTTTTGGTGAAGAGTCTGTTAAAATGTTTTGCCCATTTTCACTGGACTATTTTCACATTATTGAGATTTGAGCATTCTTCACACATTCCAGATAAAACCCTTTGTCGAAAATGTGATTTGCAGGTATTTTCTCCGACTCTTATCTTGTCTTCTTGTGCCCTTGAGAGGGCTTTTCGCAGAGCAGAGGTCTGCGTGCTGACGCCGTCCGTTCACTGGGCTTGCTCTGCCGCTCCACGCGCCCGCCCTTGGCCACCAGCATGCTGTGTTGAGCTGTCGGTTTAGAGCAAGTCTCCGTCTCGGGGTGAGACGTGCCCGACTACGCTGTTTTTCTTTTTCAAAGTCACTGTGTTTTCTACTGAAGTGCAGTTGACTTACATTATCATATTAGTTTCAGCATAGCGATTCAATAGTGTCACAGATTAAACTCCGTTTAAAGTTGCTGTAAGGTGCTGGCTCTGCCCCGCCCTGTACAGCGCATCCTTCTAACTTGTCTCCTTTATGCCTGCCGGTTTGTGCCTCCGAGTGCCCTCCTGTCTCAGCCCTCCCCCTGTCGCTGCCCCACTGGTAACCACTGGTGTGTTCTAGCTGAATCTGTTTCTGTTCTGCTCTGTACATTCATTTATGTTATTTTTTAGATTTCACATATACGTGATACCTGGAGTATTTTGTTTTTCTCTGTCCGACTTATTTCTAGGTCCCCCAGAGTTGTAAGTGGCAGAATTTCATTCCTTTTTATGGCCTGGTAATGTTGCGCTTTACGCGCGCGCGCACACACAAACACACACACACACGCGCGCCAGGCCCTCTTTATCCACGCGTCTGCTGATGGCCTCCTTCACTGCTTTCATGCCTTGGCAGTTGTCAAGAATGCTGCTGTGAAAACTGGGATACATGTATCGTTTCAAGTTAGTAGTTTTGTCTCCAGCCAGTACGTGCCCGGGAGTGGGTTCCATGCTCACACGATAGCTCTGTTTTGGTTTTTGAGGAACCTCCGTTCCATTTTCCTTGCTAACTTCACCGGCTTTCCTTCCCGCCTCCAGTGCAGGCAGGCTCCCTTTCCCCACGTGCTCTTCAGCGTGTCTGATGTAGACGTTCTGACGGTGGCCTTTCAGACGGTGGGAGGCGGCGCCTCCTCCAGGCTTAGACTCGCGTTTCCCTGACGGTCGGGGCCGCTGAGTCTCCTCACGGCTGTCGTCCGTCTGGATGTCTTTGGAGAAATCTCTGTTGAGGTCTTCTGCTCATTTTTAATCAGATTGGTGGTTTTCTCAGTGCTGAGGTGTCTGAGCTGTTTGTGTATTTTGGAAGTTGAGCCCTCTTGGTTGCATCGTTTGTAAGTATTTTCTGCCACTCCACAGGTTGTCGCTTGTTTCGTCGGTGGTTTCCTCTGCAAAAGCTTTTAAGTTTAATCAGGCCCCATTTGTTTGTTTCTGTTTTCCTTTTTCAAAATTATTTCGATTGTTTTAGTTCCTTCACCTTTCCATATACATTGAAAAGTTACTTAACTAGTAATTATAAAAAAGCCTCACGGGGACTTCACTGGAACTGCACCTGGGGCCACATCTGCGGTCTCATTTGGGGAGAACGAATGTCCTGAGCCCGGCAGGGGCCCTGACAGCAGTCGTGTCCGTGAGCCCGGCAGGGGCCCTGACAGCAGTTGGGAGTGCCTAACATGCAGACCCAGCGTTTACTGTATTAGATTTAGGTATTTGGTTTTTTTGTAAATGCAAGGTTTTTTACACACTGACTCCGTTGCTCGTTGCTCGTATATGGAACTGCGCTGCTTTCCATGTTGGTAACCTCAGTAGTTCCTGGAGCTTGTTTCCACATTCTCCCACATTCCTTGGGACATTCTACATAACGACCCTACCCTCTGCCTCGCCTCCCTCGCCCTGGGCAGGCCTTCGGTGCTGTGTGGAGTGGCAGTGCTGCGAGGATGCGCTTGGCCTCGCTCCCAGCCTTAGGGGAGAATATGCCGTCTCTCACCGTCCAGCATGATGTTTGCTGGAGGCCTTTGGACATGCTCTTTATCACGTGGAAGGGGTTCTCATCTATTCCTGCTTCACAGATTCAGCTCAGTCATGTCCGACTCTTTGCGACGCCATGGACTGCAGCACGCCAGGCCTCCCTGTCCATCACCAACTCCCAGAGCTTGCTCAAACTCATGTCCATCGAGTCGGTGATGCCATCCAACCATCTCATCCTCTGTCGTCCCCTTCTCCTCCTGCCTTCAATCTTTCCCAGCATCAGGGTTTTTTCCAATGAGGCAGTTCTTCACATGAGGTGGCCAAAGTATTGGAGTTTTCAGCTTTAGCATCAGTCCTTCCAAAGAACACCCAGGACTGATCTCCTTTAGGATGGACTGGTTGGACTTTCTTGCAGTCCAAGGGACTCTCAAGAGTCTTCTCCAACACCACAGTTCAAAAGCATCAATTCTTCGGTGCTCAGCTTTCTTTATAGTCTAACTCTAACATCCATAAACGACTATTGGAAAAACCATAGTTTTGACTGGACGGACCTTTGTTGGCAAAATAATGTCTCTGCTTTTTAATATGCTGTCTAGATTGGTCATAGCTTTTCTTCCAAGGAGACAGCATCTTTTAATTTCATAGCTGCAATTACCATCTGCAGTGATTTTGGAGCCCAAAAATAAAGTCTGTCACTGTTTCCACTATTTCCCTGTCTATTTGCCATGAAATGATGGGACCAGATGCTATGATCTTAGTTTTCTGAATGTTGAGATTTAAGCCACTTTTTCACTCTCCTCTTTCACTTTCATCAAGAGGCTCATTAGTTCTTCGCTTTCTGCCATTAGGGTGGTGTCATCTGCATATCTGAGGTTATTGAAATTTCTCCCCGCAGTCTTGATTCCAGCTTGTGATTCATCTAGCCGAGCGTTTCTTATGATGTACTCTGCATATAAGTTAAATAAGCAGGGTGACAATATACAGCCTTGATGTACTCCTTTCCCGATTTGGAACCAGTCTAGTGTTTCATGTCCACGTCTAACTGTTGCTTCTTGACCTGCATACAGATTTCTCAGGAGGCAGGTCAGGTTGTCTGGTATTCCCATCTCTTGAAGAATTTTCCAGAGTTTGTTGTGATCCACACAGTCAAAGGCTTTGGTGTTAGTCAATAAAGCAGAAGTAGATGTTTTTATGGAACTCTCTTGCTTTTCTATGATCCAGCAGATGTTGGCAGTTTGATCTCTGGTTCCTCTGTCTTTTCTAAATCCAGCTTAAACATCTGGAAGTTCACGGTTCATGTACTGTTGAAGCCTGGCGTGGAGGATTTTTGAGCATTACTTTGCTAGTGTGTGAGATGAGTGCAATTGTGCGGTAGTTTGAGCATTCTTTAGTATTGCCTTTCTTTGGGATTGGAATGAAAACTGACCTTTTCCAGTGCTGTGGCCACTGCTGAGTTTTTAAAATTTTCTGGCATATTGAGTGCAGCACTTTCACAACATCATCTTTTAGGGTTTGAAATAGGTAAACTGGAATCCCATCACCTCCAGTAGCTTTGTTTGTGGTGATACTTCCTAAGGCCCACTTGACTTCGCATTCCAGGATATCTGGCTCTAGGTGAGTGATCATACCATTGTGGTTATCTGGGTCATGAAGCTCTTTTTTGTACAGTTCTTCTGTGTATTCTTGCCATCTCTTCTTGATATCTTCTGCTTCTATTAGGTCCGTACCATTTCTGTCCTTTATCAAGCCCATCTTTGCATGAAATAGTCCCCTGGTATCTCTAATTTTCTTGGAGACCTCTAGTCTTTGCCATTCTGTTGTTTTCCTCTGTTTCTTTGCATTGATCACGGAGGAAGGTTTTCTTATCTCTCCTTGCCTGCAATGCAGGAGACCCGGGTTCGATCCCTGGGTCGGGAAGATCCCCTGGAGAAGGAAATGGCAGCCCACTCCAGTGTTCTTGCCTGGAGAATTCCATGGACTGAGGAGCCTGGTGGGCTGCCGTCCAAGGGGCCACAAAGAGTCGGACACAACTGAGCGACTTCACTTTTATTTCTTTTGTGTTCCTAGAGTTTTTAATCAAGTCTATTGCTCTTTCCAAAGACCCAGATGTGGGTTTATCTTTTTCTAATTGTGTCTTTGTTTTCAGTTTCGTTGTTCTGCTTTTATTCTCCTCATTTCCTGCCTTCTCACTTTGGGCTAATTTGCTCTTTCCTAGTGTTGTAAGGTGAAGCTTGGATCGTGCCCTGGAGAGTGTCTTTCTTTCCTCCTGTAAGCACTGAACGCTGTGAGCTCTCCTCTCGGCACCGCGTTAGCCGCGTCCCACAGTCCCTGACACTGTGTTTGTGCCTTTCATCCACACAAAATGTGTCCAATGTCCTTCCAGCCTCCTTTGTGTCCTGCTGGTGATTTAGCAGTGTGTGGTCGTTTCCCAAGTAGCTGATGGGTTCCAGTCGTCTTCCCATAGCTGATTTCTAGCTAACTCCATTCTTGTCAGAGAACATAGAGTATGTGATTCTGGTTCTTTAACGTGTGTGTGGAGCGTTGCTTCATTGCCCAGGATGTGGTCTGTTGTGGTGAACATTAACTCCTTTCGTGAGTCTCCTTCTCTAGCTTTTTCCCTGGCCCTGCCCAGTCAGAGCAGCCCCCGTGGGTGGAGGGGCTGGGCTGGGGGCTGCGAGGGGGGCCCTGCCACGTGTGGGGTCCTGCTGGGGTCCCCACCTCACTGCGGAGCGGCAGGGACTGTGGGGCGCGCTGTGTCTCCATGCTGGGGCGCGCAGTTGGAGAATTTGCTGCCGGGGGAGGCCTCGTGTCTGCCCCTTGGCGCCTGTGCACCGGGTGGAGGGCGGATGCATCTCCGTGCAGACAGCTGGGGCGGGCGGGACCCTACAGAGGAGAGGGCGGGGCCCAGGTGAACCCTGAGAGCAGGGTCCCCGGAATCCTGCAGCTGGGAGTGCATCCCTGGGGGCTCCCCGGTCTGTGTCTTTGCCGGCTCTCTGCCCTGCCCGTCTGTGGACCCTCTGCAGGGGGGTGCTTGGTCCAACAGCCTCCGCGGCCTGGCGGGGCCTGGGCAGAGCCCCGGGAGGCGCGAGGCCCGTCTCCATGAATGACCAGGGTGTGGGGGCCCGCGGGGTGGGCGCAGGGGCGTCCGCATGCACGGCCGCCGCTCTCCTCGAGTGACCGGGGTGCTGGGGGCCCGCGGGGTGGGACCAGAGTGTGGGGGCCCGCGGGGCGTCCGCGCGCGGCCGCCGCTGAGCCTGCCTGTGCTCTGGCAGGTTGTGCAGCCTGACCTTGAAGAAGCTGGTGGTCTTCAAGGAGCTGGAGAAGGAGCTCATCTCCGTGGTGATTGCCGTCAAGATGCAGGTGAGGGTTCCCTCTGGCGCCGCCCCGGGGCACTGCGGGTGTGCTTGCTGCCTGGGGACCAGACGGGGCCCTCCCCTGTGCAGACCCCCACCTGGCCGCCCTGGAGGAGGGGTCCTGTTAGCCCCGTGGGGCCCCTGGCCCTCTGAGGGGGCCGGGTCCCGCGTCCACTCTCAGGGCGGCTCTCGGCCCTTTGCAGACCCTGCGGCGGGGGCTGTGCTGGGCCCACCACCACGGCCCCTCCTGCCCCAGCGTGGCTCATGGGTGCCCACGGGCAGCTCCTTGAAAGGGGCACATACCCGGTGTGGCCTGTCCTCTGAGGACCTCGGAGGGTTAGCCCCTCAGGGTGGAGTCCGGCCTCACCCCCCGACCCCGGGCTGCTGGTGCCCGTGTTTGCAGCCGACCTGAGCACTCTGACCTTGAGGGTCTGCAGGGCCTCCCGACGGGACCACCGGGAGCACCTCGGGGGCTCGGGGCCAGGCCGCCCTCCAGACTGGAGGTCAGTGTGGAGCCCAGGGCCTGGGGAGGAGAGCCTGGCATCCAAGGAAAGGCTCCTGGCCTGAGGGGCAGTGGCACTCCCAGCTCAGGGGGCAATGCCCACGCAGGAACCGGCCCCGCCAGCCCACGGGTGGCCCGGTCTGCTCGGGGCCCCCTGGCCCGGGAACCTCTCTGGGTCAGAGCAAGGGGATGGACCCTTCCTGGCCCCCGATACCCGCGCCATTGACCTCTGACACAGCCAACCCCCCCCCCCCACGCTGGGGCCCCGTCCCTCCAGCTGCCCTCCCCGTGGTCCCGCCTGGACCCTGTCCCTACGGAACACTTGGCCCCTGGCAGGCCCAGGCCCCCTCGCAGCCGCCTCGCCCGTCCTGCCAGCTCACCTCGGCGCCCGCATTGCCGGCCTGACCCCACGCGGCGTCCTCCCTGGCTTATCCTCGGGCCTCCCATCCCGCTGGGTCGCCTGCCTTTCAGTCTGCTCCCGGCTCGTCTGCCACCCCCAGGCCCTCAGGGCACATGAGCTGCCCCACCGGCTGACCACTGTGGTCACTGCTGCCCCTGCCCGCGTCCTTGCTGGGACTCCTCTTCACCTGGCACAGGCCTGTCAGTTGAGGGCCTGACCCAGACGGGCTCAGGAGTACAGGGAGCTTGGGGGCATGGCTGTGATGGGCACAGGGGCGAGGCCAGGGGTGGGGAGTGCCAGGCCACGGGGGTGTCCTCCCTGTGAGCCTGGCACGGTGCCCTCCCGCTGCGGCTCTGTCAGCATCTTCTCCGGGGCCAGCACCTGCTCCCGCCCTCACCCGTCTCTGCACCCCTTGTCCCGGTTGCACGCTGGGGAGCCGATGTCAGCCACGGGGTGACCTCTGCTCGCCCGCCCAGCCCTGTGAGCCTGTGTCCTCGCGGTGCTCCCCGGACGCGGGGCTGAGCTAGTCCCGCTGTGTCTGCTTCCTGCACTCAGTGGAGCAAGCTCCCGAGGCTGTCTGCATTGGGACAGCTGTTTTTAAGATGATCCTATGGTGAACATCTTTAATCCATTTGGAACTTCATCTGGGCCAAGGTTTGAGGTCGGGACTGGGTGTTCTCTGCGGACCATCTGTCCACGTTATTATGGCCATTTAGTGAATAGCTTTTCCTGTCAGGGGCCTCCCTGATGGCTCAGCCAGTAAAGAAATCCGCCTACAATGCAGGAGACCTGGGTTCGATCCCTCGGTCGGGAAGATCCCCTGAAGAAGGGAAAGGCTACCCACACCAGTGTTCTGGCCTGGAGAATTCCATGGACTGTAGGGTCTGTGGGCTCGCAAGGAGTAGGACATGACTGAGTGACTTTCACTCTCACCTTCCCGGCCAGCCTGCAGGCTCCCTAGTGTGCTACCCACCGGGTCTGTCTCTGCCTCCATCCCTGGGTCCCCGGGTCTGGTTCCGGGGGGTGCTGCCCTCCCCGTCCTGCGGATGTGCTGCTGGGCTTCAGTCATTGACCACCTCACCCATTCTGCTGTGGGAGTCGGGGGAGGACACCCATCATGGTTCTGCCTTCCTGGGGACACGTGGCCTCTCGCACATCTGCTCATCCACCTTCATGTTCATCCCGCGAGTGCAGGGAGCTTGGCCGTGACCCATCTCAGTCTCGTCTCCTCAGGCTCTGGGACAAACCTGTAGAGGAGGTTGTCCAGTTGCTCAGTCGTGTCCAACTCTTTGTGACCCGATGGGCTGCAGCACGCCAGGCTTCCCTGTCCCTCACTCTCTCCCAGAGCTTGCTCAAACTCAAATCCATCAAGTCAGTGATGCCATCCAACCATCTCATCCTCTGGCGTCCGCTTCTCGTCCTGCCTTCAGTCTTTCCCAGCACCAGGGTCTTTTCTAATGAGTCAGTTCTTTGCATCAGGTGGCCAAAGTATTGGAGCTTCAGCATCAGTCCTTCAATGAATATTCAGGGTTGATTTCCTTTAAGATTGACTGGTTTGATCTCCTTGATGTCCAAGGGACTCTCCAGAGTCTTCTCCAGGACAGGATGCGGGCTGTTTTAAGGCTGGGGATAAACCCCCGGTGGTGCCTTTGGGAGTCACATGCTCAGGCCTCCCGCCCCCTCCCCGTCGGCAGCTCTTCCGCTGACACTTTGAAATGAACTGACTCTGGCCTTTGCCGTTTCGCTGCAACGTGCCCTCTTCTGAGTCCGGCTTCCTTGTTCTGTGCCAGGGCTCCAAGCGGATCCTGCGGTCCCACGAGATCGTGCTGCCCCCTAGCGGACAAGTGGAGACCGACCTGGCGCTGACCTTCTCTCTGCAGGTGGGCCGCGCCCTCGCCCTGTGGCGGCACGGACCGCCCCTCTCCCACGAGGCGGGCTCTCCAGGGTTAGAAACGTGCTTGGGGTGTTAGGTCGAGTCTTTCCTCACATTCCCAAGATGAAGAGAGGGTGGTGAGGCCAAAATTCAGGTGCTCAGGTTCGGTCATCTCATCCGTGTTTAGAAGAGATGCGGGTTGGGGAGGGGCAGAAAGCAACTCGACATCTCAGACAAAAGGAGGCGGAGAGGGGGTGGGGCCGTGGACGGCCCGCGCTGTAAGTTCAAACCCCTCGGGTGTTCCGGGCTGCGCTGCTGGTGGGCTTTAGACCGGGACCCCCCAACCCTGTGTGAAACAGGGGTCTCCCAGGGGGGCGGGTGCTGGGCAGGCCAGCATTCCCCAGGCTCCTCCTCCCCCCACTTCTCTTTGCATAATTAAGACCCGAGTTGTTTCCATTCAGCCGGTGCAGTTCTGGCTGAGCACACCTGCTGCATTAGCATCAGTGGCTCCAAATCCCAGAAACCCCTGTCGCTGTGAGCCGTAAGATGGGGCTGTGCTGCAGCCAGTCTGCGAGAGCCCTGCCAGCCCGGCTACTGCCCGAGCCCCATGGCGCCTTCTGGGTTTTGTGTTGACTTTTCTTCGTGGGGGTGGTGGTGAGGAGAGTCAGGTTCTATTCTTATTTTATTTATTTATTTGGCCATGTCAAGTGGCTTCTGGGATCTCAGCTCCCCAACCAGGGACTGACACAGGCCCTCGGCAGTGAGAGCCAGAGTCCCGACCGCCAGGGAATGCCGCAGGAATCAGGCCTGTCGAGTGTAACTTCCAAAGCGTGCAGTCCGCTGTCTTCGGGCCTGTGGCTCCCCGGGCGTGGACGCGGCTGTGTCCCCTCCACCTCTGCCCCGGCGGAGCGCAGCCCGTGGCCCCCGGCTTTTACAGTAGGCTGTTAGTTGGGACCCTTGAGGAAACGTGCACGTCTGCTCTGTGCACACGCGCGCACCAGTGTGCACAAGCGCCCCGGTCCTGGGAGCGGGCGTGGCCGCCTGGGCCCGGAGTGCTGGGTGGGCACGGCGCCCTGGACCGCCAGGCAGGTGCCCCGCTGAGCAGTTACCCCAGATGCATGGGCCCCTCCTGAGAGCCTGACCATGTGGCACATGTCTGCCACCAGTGGCCGTTCTTGTGTGACCACGGCCTGCGATGACCAGCGGGCCGGGAGCCCCCGGGCTCAGGTGCGTGATCCGTGGGTGTCGAGGGGCGTGGCCGTCTGTGTCACCGTAGCCCCCCTCCCCCGCAGTACCCCCACTTCCTGAAAAGAGAAGGCAACAAGCTTCAGATCATGCTGCAGCGAAGAAAGAGGTACAAGAACCGAACCATCCTGGGCTACAAGACGCTGGCGGCTGGCTCCATCAACATGGCTGAGGTGAGGGCTGTGGCCAGATGGCCTCCTGTGCCTCCTGGTGGGCAGGGCAGGTGGGGGCGCGTCCCTGCAGGCACCCCGCCCTCACTGCCCCCCTGAGCCTCCTGCCCAGCGGGAAGGAGGCTGCCCGGGTGGGTGGTGGGCCAGGGGCGTTGCCAGCCCCCTTTGTTAACATGGCTTCTTTGGTGACAGTGATAGGAGGTGCTGCTTTTCTCAAAAGCCTCATTTTCTTCCTTGACGAAAGAGCTGGCCGCCCCAGCTGAGTCCCCCAAATTAAAAAATAATCTGGTCCCTAAAACTCCAGCATTAGGCTGGATTTGATCAAATGACCGCAAAAACAGCTTCTAAAACGTGGAGGCATTCATTCGCTGGCTTGTCCTGACAAGGCCCGTCCAGTGAACTGCTTGGGCACCTGGGGTCCTGGTGGGGGGCATAGGCCAGTGCCAGGCGGGGGTGTGGGGCTCTGCTGCCCAGAGAGAGGTCTGCTTGATTCTCTCGTGATCAGAGCGGCCCCAGGGCTTCCCCGTCCTGTTGGGCCAAACCCAGGGGGTATCTGCTCTGTGGCACCAGAGCTCCGGCTCACACAGGGGCCTGTCCTCCTTGGCCTCCTGGGGCCTGGTCCCTGGCATTGAGTCCTGAGGCTCGGGCCCCATCTGGGCTGGCCCTGGGGCTTCACACGCTGCCTGCTGCCACGCCGCTTCTCCTCGACGGCCTTCGGCGCTGGGGGGCCTTCGGCGCTCGGGGACTGGGCCTGGCACCGACTGCCCCGCTTGATGTGACAGCTCCCTCGTGGTCCGGCCACTGGCTCCGTGCCCTCTTGTCCTCCTGCCCTGTGCGCCCCCTGCCCCCATGCTTGCCTGGCTGACCGCGGCCCCTCTGGTCGCTGCCAAGAGGAAGGCCTGGCGGAGCCCCGTGTGTGCCCCCGGCGTGGGCCAGCAGGGTCTCCAGAGCCGCGCCCCCGCAGGTGCTGCAACAGCCGGCGGAGGGCGGGCAGGTGCTGAGCCTCTGCAGCAACATCAAGGAGGCCGCGGTCAAGGTGGCTGAGATCTGGATCTTCTCGCTGTCCAGCCAGCCCATCGACCACGAGGACAGCGCCATGCAGGCCGGCCCCAAGGCCAAGTCCACCGGTGAGTGCCACCTTGGGCCGCCTCTCTGCCATGGATGCCACCTCCCGGCTATGAGCCTGCAGGCGTGGGGAGCTGGGGAGGTGATGCGAGGGTCTGCAGGCGGCCCTTGGGCGGTGGGCGTCCCAGCCCCGCCCCCACACTGGGACCTAGCCACTGAGCGAGTCTCGGGAAGCTGTGGTGCCTTCTCGGGTCTGGCACCATACTGGGCCGTCTTCTATCACAGCTGGGGTCACTGTCTCCCCTGAGGCGGGGGTGGACAGGCAGGGACCGGTCCAGCAGAAGATCCAGGACCCTGTGGTGGTCAGGAAGGGCCAGACCATGGCGGGGGGGCACGTGGGGGTGAACCCTGTGAGGGGCAGGAAGACCACCGAGGGGGCACGTGGGGGCTGTCCACCTGCCGTGCCGGCTGTGGGGGCCGTGTCCTCGCGGCTCCCTGCACTCTGGGGGTCGGAATCTCAGGGTGCCCTCCCTTCTGTGTGCTCATTCCGCAGAGAACTACTCGGAGGAGGAGTATGAGAGCTTCTCCTCTGAGCAGGAGGCCAGTGACGACGCCGTGCAGGGGCAGGTAGGGGGCCGCGGGGGTAACGGGGTGGGGGCAGGGGCAGGTAGGGGGCCGCGGGGGTAATGGGGGAGTCCCAGGGGGCAGGTAGGGGGCTGAGAGGGTAACGGGGGGGGACAGGGGCGGATGGGGCCGAGTGGTAATGGGGGGGCAGGTAGGGGGCTGAGGAGGTACCGGGGGCAGTAGGGGGCCGGGGTCACTGGAGCCACGTGGGGCCCCTGAGGGGATGCCAGGACCCCCAGAGCCGCCAGCACGGTGTCCTGAGGCTTGGGCGCTGCCAGCAGGCGCTCTGACACCCAAAGTCCACGTGGGGGGTCCCTGGGCCGTGTAGGGCTCAGGAGCGGCCTGTCTTTGCAGGATTTGGATGAGGATGACTTTGATGTGGGGAAGCCCAAGAAGCAGCGGCGATCGATAGTAAGAACGCCGTCCATGACCAGGGTCGGTGGAGACTGGTTTTACTAACCTGGGGAAGTGGGGGGCGGGGGCCTGGGGTGGGGGCCGAGGGGGCGGGCAGGGTGTGGGGCGGCCGGTCCGATCGCATGCTGCCCCGGAAGCCCGGCTCTGTGGCTTCTCCTGAGGTCCAGCCTCTTCCCCGCAAACAGCGTGAAGGTGGGCGCGGCTCCACGCCATGGCCTCGCCTTGGGAGGAGGGCATCAGCGTGCCAACCCCAGGCTGCGGGCCACAGGCCCAGAGGCAGTGGGCGAGGCCAGTCCCTGAGCAGAGGCCAGTCCCCTAGCAAGCCTGCTGCTTGGCCCGGACACGCCCAGTGTGAGGCCGGCCCCTGTCTCGGCTCTAGGCAGGCGGTCGGGGGCTCGGAAGGGCTGGAGGCCCTTCCTCCAGCAGGGAGGTTCTGGCGGAGCGGAGGCCCGTCCCAGAGTGTCCACCCCTGGTGCCCGCGCTCTCAGGCCAGGCTGTGGCCCCAGGCCAGGCCAGCATGGAGGGCGGCCCAGGAAGCCCCAGTGCTGACCCCTGCCCCAGAGCCTGCCACCTGGCCAGGCTGGGCGGCCACGGGCTGGTTCCCGAACACTGAGTGAACCAGCTGTCTGGACCACAGTGCGTCCGGAACTGCTGGGACAGCATCTGTGTGAGCCTCGGGCCCAGGGCCCGACACCCGGCTTTTGTCGATGGAGCTGGGGCTCCTCCTATAGGGTCGGTGCCCAGAGCTGAGCCCTGTGGCCACGGCTGTACTGGGAGTAGATGGGCCCTCGCACCCTGGCCACCACCGCGGTCCACGGAGGCAGGGTGGGGCCTCACGCATGGAGGCTTCTGAAAGAGCCGTAGATCCCTCTCCATCCCCGTGTTTGGTCCAGACCACCAGCCTGTCGGTGGGCCCGTTTCCAGGTCTGAGCACAAGTGTGGTTTCATGCTTTGAAAACGCCTGCCGCTGCTGAAGTGCGGGCGGCTGGAGGTCACGGGTCTCTGCTGTCTGAGCCGCCCCTGCCCGCCGTCGCTGGGGAGCAGCCCCGCGTGCTCTGACCGCGCCCCGCTTCTCTTGCAGCAGCAAAACTTCAAGCAGAAAGTGGTGGCCCTGCTGCGGAGGTTTAAAGTCTCCGACGAGGTGAGGGGGCGGCCCCCCGCAGCCGGGGCCCTGGTGGGAAGAGGGCCCAGAGGCCAGCTCTGGGCGGGTCTCCAGACGGTGATGTCTTCATCCGGGAGTGTGCACGGTGGGGCCACCCCCAGGGCCGCTCGGGGGTGGGCAGAGGCCCGGGCAGTGCCCATGGTGCTTCCTGAACGATCGCTGGACAGACCTGGAGGAAAGCGGGGTGTTGTATTTGGGGGGGATGACCACAGGCTTTATTTTTTAGGGTAGTTTTAGGTTCACAGAAAAACAGTACAGTTTCCATGTGCCCCGTCACCCCACACGGCCTCCCTGGCTATCAACCGTGTGCTTTAAAATTTCTTCTTTTCGCTTTTTTCTAATCTCCAAATGATGAGTTTGTAGAACTTTGATAACCAGAAGAAAAATGCCTGGTTTTTCTTTAAATGTGATCAGAGGACAGTTCGTCCCCAGGCTCTGGACCCACCCAGGGCATGTGGCATGTAAGTGTCTGAGCCCCAAGGCCTTGTCACCACGTGGGTCCCAGCAGTGAGAGGTTGCTGCTGAGCCGTGAACGATGCTGGGATTCTTGGCCTCCTGAGGACAGGAATTCAATGCGGGGCCAGTGACGAGGCTTGATCGTTCACAGCTTTTGTGTGATAAAGATTTATTAAAGTATAAAAGAGAGAGAGACAGCTTCTGACATAGACATCAGAAGAGGGTAGAAAGAGGGCCCCCCTGCTAATCTTTAGGAATAAGTTACATGCCAATCAGGAGGCTGTTAATTAGAGAAAGGAAATGTCTCAATACTCAGAGACTGGCACCAGGTCTCTCACCCACAACATGCATTTTCAGATAACATTGACACAAAGTGAGTTATCCCGGGCCGTAAAATGATTGACGTGAATCTTGAAGAAAGGCAGGTTTCCAAGCAGATACATGGTCTGGATAACACAGCTTAAGAGAACACCTGCGTGGGTAAAACATACTGGCTTGTCAAGTCTGTTCTGAATCTTTGGTGGAACCGACTTGAAGACAGAACCTAGAGTAAATACATCGTTCATTAACACAGCTTAAGAAAAACGTTTCCATAAGAAAAACGCGTTGGTTAGCTCAAGGCATGAGAAAAGTTCAGGTGGAAGCAGGTGTCGTCATGGCGACACAGAATTTTAAAAGAAGCTTTTAAATTTGTACAGAGAAGGGAAAAAAGTCTGACGCTTGTAATCTGCTGCCTCCTGCCGCTTAAGAGAGAGCAAAAACGTCTGACCCTCGCAGCCTGTTTGCCCGTGTGGAGGCCCCTGGCCTTCCTGCCTGTCGCCCTCCCGACGGCATGCGTGATGCCCGGAAGCGGCAGCCGTGTGTCTGCACGCAGGGTGGCGCCGTCCCTTGCGGCGGCTCCTCACGTGAGCCGAGGTCCTCCCCACACTGGCCTCCAGGTTCACGCGATTCCTGGCAGACCTCCAGCTACCCTTCTGCAGAAACCAACCACCGAGTGCTGGAACTTAGACGTAAATGCAAGGGACCCAGAATCAAGAAGACAGTCGTTGAGGAGGAGCAGACGTGGAGGACTCACGCTGTCTGTCTTCAGAACTTAGCAAAAGCTACCATCCTCAGCAGATCAGTGAAGTGAGGTTAAGTCGTTCTATTAATGATCAGTTGATTTCCAGGCAGACCGTTCAGTGGGGGAAAATAGCCTTTTCAGCAGGTAGTGCTGGAGCAGTGGGATGCCTGGGCACAGAAGAGGCGCCTCCTCACAGTGCACACAAACACCAACCCCAGGCGACTCAGAGCCCTAAGTGTGTGGGCCCAAACTGTAGACCTCTTAGAAGAAAACAGGAGTATTTGTGAGCTCAGATCAGGCAGTGGCTTTTCAGATATGACACCAAAAGCACGCGCAAACAAAAAACAAGAAGGTGGACTCCATCAAAATGTAGGGTCTGTGCTCCAAACAGTACCAGCAAGAAAAGGAAGCAGCAGCTCACAGGGTAAAATACTGTGCAAATCACGTATCTGATAAGAGACCTGTAATCCAGAGCATAGAAAGAACACTTACAACTCAGAACAGCACAGTGAAAAAACCGCCCGCTTTAAAAACTGGGCACAGGATCTGAGGAGATACTCCTCCAAAGAAGAGATACAAAGAAGCCAGCAGGCGCACGAGGAGATGCTTGACGTCGCTAGTCATCAGGGAGTGCAGATCACAACCGCAGACCCCTCTCGATTGCCACTGGGCTGGCCGTCCCCAGGGACACGGAAGATACGTGTTGATGGGGATATGTGACCGTTGGAAGCCTCGCATGCTGGAGGGAACATCCATAGTGCCACCACTGCGGAAAAGAGGCTGAACGGGTTAGACACCCTTGCTAGGCACGCAGCAGTGCCCCGTGATTCCCCGTGAGGAGGAGACTCGTCCACACAGGCCGATGGCGTTACAGGAGCTTCCCTGTAGCCACAGAACCTGGGAGCATTGCCCCGTCCCCACCGGCCGACGGCAGACACGCTGTGACCCATTGTGAAGACACAGTGGCAAGGAGGAGCTGGCTGTGGGCGTACACACAGAGGCTCACACTCTGATACACACACCGCTGGGCTAAGGAGGGGACACTGCATGCCAAGTGGTTGCAGCGCGTGCACCCTCCTGGGAAAGGGCCAGTGTGCGGGCCTGGGGGGCTGGCGGGGGCAGGGGCGCCGGGGAGGGCAGCCTCTCGCATCCGGGTCCTGGGGGGCTGGCGGGGGCAGGGGCGCCGGGGAGGGCAGCCTCTTGCATCCGGGTCCTGGGGGGCTGGCGGGGGCAGGGGCACCCAGGGAGGGCAGCCTCTCGCATCTGGATCCTGGGGGGCTGGCGGGGGCAGGGGCGCCCAGGGAGGGCAGCCTCTCGCATCCGGGTCCTGGGGGGCTGGCGGGGGCAGGGGCGCCCAGGGAGGGCAGCCTCTCGCATCCGGGTCCTGGGGGGCTGGCGGGGGCAGGGGCGCCCAGGGAGGGCAGCCTCTCGCATCCGGGTCCTGGGGGGCTGGCGGGGGCAGGGGCGCCCAGGGAGGGCAGCCTCTCGCATCCGGGTCCTGGGGGGCTGGCGGGGGCAGGGGCGCCCAGGGAGGGCAGCCTCTCGCATCCGGGTCCTGGGGGGCTGGCGGGGGCAGGGGCGCCGGGGAGGGCAGCCTCTTGCATCCGGGTCCTGGGGGGCTGGCGGGGGCAGGGGCACCCAGGGAGGGCAGCCTCTCGCATCTGGATCCTGGGGGGCTGGCGGGGGCAGGGGCGCCCAGGGAGGGCAGCCTCTCGCATCCGGGTCCTGGGGGGCTGGCGGGGGCAGGGGCGCCCAGGGAGGGCAGCCTCTCGCATCCGGGTCCTGGGGGGCTGGCGGGGGCAGGGGCGCCCAGGGAGGGCAGCCTCTCGCATCCGGGTCCTGGGGGGCTGGCGGGGGCAGGGGCGCCCAGGGAGGGCAGCCTCTCGCATCCGGGTCCTGGGGGGCTGGCGGGGGCAGGGGCGCCCAGGGAGGGCAGCCTCTCGCATCCGGGTCCTGGGGGGCTGGCGGGGGCAGGGGCGCCGGGGAGGGCAGCCTCTCGCATCCGGGTCCTGGGGGGCTGGCGGGGGCAGGGGCGCCCAGGGAGGGCAGCCTCTCGCATCCGGGTCCTGGGGGGCTGGCGGGGGCAGGGGCGCCGGGGAGGGCAGCCTCTCGCTTCCGGGTCCTGGGGGTGCCGTGGCACAGCTTCTGTTGTGGGAGCGCTGTCGAGTGCCCTGAAGGCCGTGCTGGCGGCGCAGGCTTCCCAGGCTGGGGAGAGAGCCGAGCCAAGCGCCCGGGTGACCGGAGGCCTCCGTGCGATGCCCGCAGGGACCGGCTGGAGGAAGGGTGCCGGGTGGCCGAGCAGTCTCCTCCCGTCTGTCCCGCAGCCTCACACCTCTGGCCTCACGTAGGTCCTGGACTCGGAGCAGGACCCCGCAGAGCATGTCCCTGAGGTCGAGGAAGACCTGGACCTCCTGTACGACACGCTGGACATGGAGAACCCCAGCGACAGCGGCCCCGACATGGAGGATGACGACAGCGTCCTCAGCACCCCCAAGCCGAAGCTCAGGTGGGTCCAGCTGCGCCAGCATCCCGGACGCGGGCACAGCCACCTGCCTTCAGAGCCAGCGGCCGGTAGGGGCGAGCCGCGAGGCGGCCCATCAGGTGGTCCTCGGGGCCGGAAGGGAAGGCGATGTGTGGGGCAGCAGGCCCTCTGGGGTGTGGGCTCTGGGGAGGGGGTGGACAGGAGGCACAGATCCCGAGGGGGCCCTGGGTCTGCGGGGCTTCCAGAGGTGGGGTGTGGCGAAGGGAGAGTCCAGTCTGGAGCCAGCCGGGGTCAGCCCCGCAGGAGGCCGTGTCCGGGAAGGAGGGGCGGGTGGGACGTGGACCTGGGAGGGACCAGTGGTGCCCTGGGGCTGTCCATCCTGTGGGGAGCCGGGGGGGGGCACTGGGGGCCCCCCAGGGGCAGGGGTGTGGGACAGCGCTGATGGCAGGGGGCCGGGGGCAGGTGGGGGGCTGCAGCCTGGCCTGGAGCCGGGGGAGCCTAAGTCAGAGGCAGGAAGGTCTGTGGCCTGGCTGATCATTAGACGTTAAACAAGCACAAGTCAGAGCCCGGGGAGCACCCAGGAGGGGGCTGGCATGCTGTCAACTGCCCCTCGTAGCCTCACAGACCTCTCATGGCAGGATCCCCCCGACGGCAGACCCCTCACAGTGGGACCCCCCTATGGCAGAATCCCCCTCATGGTGGGACCCCTCCACGGCAGCCCCCCCACGGTGTAACCCCCCCACAGCAGGACTCCCCCCACAGTGGGACCCTCCACCGTGTAACCCCCACCACGGCAGCCCCCCCCACCATGGCGGGACCGTGCCCCCACAGCGGGCCCGAGTCCTGACCAGCCAGTGACTGCTGACTTGGTCCCCAGCCTCCTCTTCCTGGAGGAGCTACTGCAGGCTCAGTTTAGGGGTCCCTCTTCCTTTCTGCCCATGCCGCCTCCACTTTCAAGGCCAGCACAGTGGACCCCCCACCCCTCTCTGCCTTCAGGGGGGCAGGTCTCTGCTTCTGTCAGCCACCGAGGTTACCTCCATGGCCCAGCTGACCCGCGCTGTCCCCACTGGAATCTGCTGCAGGGCGAGCCCCCAGCCAGCCCCCGTCCCAGTCCCGGGACACAGGTGTGGCATCTCGGGCCTCACACACTGGGATCCGGCCTCACGTTTCACGCCCGTGTGGCTTCATCAGCAGACGCTGCAGGGGTCCTGGCCCTCCTTACCTTGACCTTCAGCTCCTGCAGTCTGGCCTGGGGGGCCCAGGCCCCCCCACCCACCAGGCCTCCAAGTGTCAGATGCAGCTGTCGCGGGTGCCCCGGGCGCCCCCCGGGGTTGGGGGGCTTCGGGGCACAGGTGTGCTGGGCGGCTCTCAGGCCCGCGGTGTCCCCGCCTGTGCTGTGGTCCTTGAGGGTGGGGCCTGCTCTGTGCTTAACCCTGCTGGGCCCTGGGGGGTTGTGTGGAGGACAACACACTCTCTGTCCCCATTTCCCAGGCCATACTTCGAAGGCCTGTCCCACTCCAGCTCACAGACGGAGATCGGGAGTGTCCACAGCGCCCGCAGCCAGAGGGAGCCTCCCAGCCCGGTGAGCAGCCCCCGCTGGGGTCCTCGGGCGGGCAGGGGCCACCCTGATCCTCCCATCTGAGTCACTGGAGGCTCCGACAAGCCCAAGGCTCAGTGCCTCCCGGTTTGCGGTGTGATCTGAGTATCCTGCCCAGTGACTGTTGTGGGGTGGCCCTGAGCCCACAGTCCAGGAAACGCTGGCCAGTCTCCCCAGGCTGCCTCCAAGGCCAGAGTCCCCTGCCCAGAGGTGAGCCAGCCTAGGTACCATTGCCGGACACCTCCTGATTCCCTCCCGACTCATCCACACAGGCCGACGTGCCCGAGAAGACGCGGGTCCTCGGAGGCAAGCAGCCCAGTGACAGCGTGTCCGATTCGGTGGCCCACGTAAGCAGGCGTGGGGCCACCTTCACAGAGCTCACTTACATGTTGCCTTTCGGGGTCTGACCTGTGCCCTGGAGGTCCTCTTCCTCCCGACATCCAGAACCTGCACAGAGATATGATGAGGTTCCCCTGGACTCTCCCCACCCCGAGGGATGGTCAGGGTCCCCCCTGGATTCATCCCACCCCTGGGGGATGGTCAGGGCCCCTGGATTTACCCCACCCCTGGGGGATGGTCAGGGCCCCTGGATTCACCCCACCCCCGGAGGACGGTCAGGGTACTCCTGGACTCTCCCCACCCCCAGGGGATGGTCAGGGCCCCTGGATTCACCCTAATCCCAAGGGGCAGTCAGGGTCCCCTGGACTCACCCCACCCCTGGTGGATGGTCAGGGTCCCCCTGGACTCACCCCACCCCCAGGGGACAGTCAGGGTCCTTCAGGACTCACCACACCCCCAGGGGATGGTCAGGGTCCTTCAGGACTCACCACACCCCCAGGGGATGGTCAGGGCCCCTGGAGTCACCCTATCCCCAAGGGGCAGTCAGGGTCCCCTTGGATTCACCCCACCCCCAGGGGATGGTCAGGTCTCCCTGGATTCCCCTTACCCCAGGGGATGGTCAGGGCCCCCCTGCTTTCCTGTCAGGCACAGACCACCACGGCTGCTTCCTGCTGCTCTCGTGCAGGTTCTCAAAGAAGGGGAGGGCAGGGGTGGTGCGGGTCTCCCCACGGCAGGCAGGACTGGGAGCTCTGTGGTTGGAGGTAGAGGTCAGCTGGCTTCGCAGGGCAGCATGTGACCATGTCCACATGCATGGAGTCACCAGCCCAGGAGAGGCCTGAGCACCCTCACCCAAACCAAGGCAGCTTGGGCATGGGAGCACAGCGCCGGGAGGGGGCCCCGGGGGTGTGCGTTCCCGACCACTCCATCCTCTGCCTACAGAGCACGCCCGCTCCCGGGGAGCCGCCAGCACCGCCTGAGGAAAGCCCCGAGGTGGAGACCTCTGCCCTGGACCTGTTCGCCGAGAAGCTGCCACCCAGCGGGCGGATCACCAAGACGGAATCCCTGGTTATCCCCTCCACCAGGTGACCGGCCGCCCCAGGGAGGCCATGGCCCAGGCAGTGCCCCTGTGGGCCAGTGTGGAGTATGTGTGGGCGCCCCGTGTTGGGGGGCCTGTCTGGCTGCATGATGAGCATCACTCGGGGGGCCCACCTGGGACCCTCACTCACCCCCATCTGGAGCTGGCTGCCGGCTCCAAGGGCAGGGAAGGCCCGCCATCCCCTGTCCCCTGTCCTGGACCCTGTGGTGCCGTCTGGGCTGGGGCAGGCTTGTGCTCGGTGCCCATGATTCCATGGCGCCTGGTGTCAGCGTGGGCGGGGTGTGCCCGCTGGGCGCGGGCCATGCAGACAAGCAGAGCGGCTCTCACACAGTGCGCAGTCCAGTGCAGGGCCTCTGCGTGGCCGGGGGCAGCAGGCCGGGGTCCCGTGGACGCGGGAGCAGCCTCAAACGGCAGAGCCAGGCGCCCTCCTGGCAGAGGACAAGCCCTCTGTGTCCTCCACACACCCTCTCCCCCGCCCCCTCCACGCACCCTCTCCCCCGCCCCCTCCACGGTCAGACTCCCGGCTGTGCCGCAGCTCCCTAAGCATTGACCGGCCCAGTGCTCTCAGCCTTCTGCATGGTCCCTCCGCGAGGTCGGCCCCGGGCCCCCCACTGCTGCAGGGCCTCAGAGCCCACCCCTCGGCTCACTGTGCCCCGAGGGCCCCCTCCACCCTCTCCCAGCCTCCGGCCCCGTATGGCGGACACTGAATGCGCTGCTCCCCGATTTTCATCCTGCGGTCAGCCCGCACTGCCTCCCTGTACACGCCTCCTCCCAGAAACGGGAAGGGAGGCGACATGCACACGGCCTTTGGAACCGAACCTCCCGACCCAGGCCGCGCCTGGCGGGAGCCAGCAGACAGGCGTGTCAGCCGCTGGCCTCCGTGAGGCCTTGGCTTTGTTTGTTTCTGGGACAGGAGTCTTCCAGGAGCAGGGCTCTGGTGCTGGCACTACCTGGGGGGGCACAGGGGCCTGTGTCAGGACTGGGAGGGGCACCCTGAGCTCCAGGACGTGGGCATGGTCTGTGCCAGGCGCACCTGGCAGGGGAGGGGCTGGGGTCTCCGTCCTCGTGGCCTGTGGCCCAGCTGCCCGACCACCCCCAGCGCAGCCGTCTCACCGCAGAGAGGTTGGGCCCCCAGGGCAGTGAGTGCCCGCGGCTGCCCCACAGGTCCGAGGGGAAGCAGGCGGGCCGCCGGGGCCGGAGTACGTCCCTGAAGGAACGGCAGCCGGCACGCCCGCAGAACGAGCGGGCCAACAGCCTGGACAACGAGCGCTGCCCCGACACGCGGAGCCAGCTGCAGGTGCCTGCGGGCGGGGGGCTGAGGGGAGGGCCCGGCGGGAGCCCATGCTCCTGCCGCCCGGCCCCGTGGCCTCTGTCCACACAGGGGCTGTATGTCTGCGTGCACCAGGGGTTGGGCTCTCCCGCCTGTCAGCTGGGCAGGCGAGGGGCTGGGCACAGCTTGCCTCAGGGCAGCTGCAGATGAGCCCCGTCTCTCCAGATCCCCAGGAAGACTGTGTACGACCAGTTAAACCACATCCTCATCTCTGACGACCAGCTCCCGGAAAACATCATTCTTGTGAACACCTCGGACTGGCAGGGGCAGGTGGGGAGGGGCCGGGCAGGGCAGGGTGGGGAGGGGGCAGTGTTTACTCGGTGGGGCCCTGGCCAGCCCTGCCCACCGTGGACGCGAGCGGGGCGCGCGGCTGAGGGTCACCCCCGCCCCCCCAGTTCCTCTCAGAGGTGCTGCAGCGGCACACGCTCCCGGTGGTCTGCACCTGCTCTGCGGCCGACGTCCAGGCGGCCTTCAGCACCATCGTGTCTCGGATTCAGAGATAGTGAGTCCCGGGCGTGAGGGTCTCTGCTCCGCAGCGTCGCGGGATGGGGTGAGGGCCGCTCTCCTGAAGCTCTGCCCCTCGCCCGCCCGCAGCTGCAACTGCAATTCGCAGCCGCCGACGCCCGTGAAGATCGCGGTGGCGGGCGCGCAGCACTACCTCAGCGCCGTGCTGCGGCTCTTCGTGGAGCAGCTGTCGCACAAGACCCCCGACTGGCTGGGCTATATGCGCTTCCTCGTCATCCCGCTGGGTGAGGGGGTCCCCCGCCCTGGGGCCGCGCGGCTGCCCAGGGACGCCGAGGGCGCTGGCGGGGGCTTGCTTATTTATTAACCTTTCAAAGTTCTCAAGACCAAAACCCCCGTGTTTTGGCTTGGCTGAATGTCTGCGCTGGAAGGGGCGGAGTCCTCAGGGAGACCCCCGCCCCGGGGCGAGGCGGGGGGCGGAGAAGCGGGGGCCACGGGCGGGGCCGCGCCTGATGCCCCTCTCGGCCCCCAGGCTCCCACCCCGTGGCCCGGTACCTGGGCTCCGTGGACTACAGGTATAACAACTTCTTCCAGGACCTGGCTTGGAGGGACCTGTTCAACAAGCTGGAGGCGCAGAGCGCCGGTGAGGCCCCGGGCGCACGCGCGCCCACCTCTCCCGTCCCCCGCCCCTCCGGTTCCCGCCTAGGCCGCGGCGCCCCCCCCCCCCCCCCCCGCCCCCACGACCCCCAGCCCCCCGCCCCGCCCCCGCGACCCCGCCCCTTGCGCCCTTCCTCTCCTCCCCTCTTGTCCGCCCGCCCCGCCCCGCCCCCACCCCCACCCCCACCAGCCCTCCCGCCCTCGCGCCCACACCCCCCCCTGCAACCTGCAGCCGCCCCTGCCCGCTCTGTGCCCCCTTCTCCGCAGGCCCGGTCTGCCCTCCCGCCCACTCCCGCCCCGCGCCCCTCACCCTCGCGCCCCTGCCCTGCTGCCCAGCCCATCACACCTCGTTTTGAAAGTCAATGGTTTGCTTTGCTCTGAGACACACTTTATGTATCGGGCCTGAGCGCCGGGCAGGTAGCTGGGGTCAGCAGGCATGGTTAGTGGGGGATGGGCCAGGATGTTTCTCTTTGCCTGTGAGCCGCAAAGCTCTTTGGTGACCGGCAGGGGAGGGCTTTTCAGGATTTGGAGAGGCCTCACTGCCTTCCCCAGGATCCCATGAGGGCAGCAGCCAGAGGAGCCTCTCAGCCGTGCCCAGCCTGGCTGCCTGGACCCTGGGTGCTGGGGTGCGCCATGCCCACGGATCCCTTCTGGTCTTCTTCTGCAGTGCAGGACACGCCGGACATCGTGTCAAGAATCACCCAGTACATTTCGGGGGCCAACTGCGCCCACCAGCTGCCCATCGCGGAGGCCATGCTGACCTACAAGCAGAAGAGGTACCTCCTGGGGCCCGGGCAGGCGTGGGGTGGAGACCGCCATACTTCTGCAGTCTTGGCCAGGCGGCCTGCGTCCTCACTGTCCCAGCTCCTCGGGTCACTGACGGGCCAACGGGATGGAAAGAGACCTGGGATGAGGGAAGCCCCCAGCTCTCCTGACCACTGCACCTTTTCCGGACACAAATCAGAGTTAGGATTAGCTGGTCGATCTTTCTTTATCTTTGTACGCGCTGGGATTTTCTGTAACTGGAGTCACAAGAGCAGCAGCCCCGGTGCTGGCCCAGCAGGGACCTGCCTCCTCCAGCAGCCAGTCTCCAGCGGGAGGCCTGGTCCTCACCCTGCCCCGTGCAGGACGATGGCCAGGGGCTGGGCTGATGCCCGTTGGCATGGGGTGGGGCCTTGTGCAGTCTGAGGGGGTCGAGCGGTCCCCTCGCCCGTCTGTGAACAGAGGTGCGGTCAGGGGGTGGCAGGAAGAGGCAGACCGCAGCAGTCTGAGAAGCTCAGCTGCCTTGCCCCCGGCTCTGTGAGGGACCCCCAGTGGGTGCCTCACCGCCCGAGCGCCTAACAGCGTCCTGTCTCTCTCTTTGGCGGCTCTCTGAAAAGGAGAAAGAACTTTCACTTTGACTTTACCCTCAGGTACCGCTGCCCTTGGGTCTGGCCCCCCCCCGCCCGCTGGCTGGTCTTTAGGGCTGTTTGGCAGCCTTGGGTCTGGCCCCTGCTGCCCGCTGGCTGGTCTTTAGGGCTGTTTGGCAGTGTCGGCAGGTGGGGTGGCTCTCAGGTCTCCGTATGGGGGTCAGGAGGCACAGCCTCCATCAGGCAGGCTCCTGGCGCTGCCCGGTCCCTCTCGGGCGCCCACCCAGCCTCAGGGACAAAGTCTGCTGCCTGGCAGCGTGTCAGAGTGCGGGTTGGGAAGTGGCCGGCGGAACTCCTCTCTGAGTTGCTGCGTCTCTGAAGCCTGGCATTGCCACCGCTGTTAGCCACAGGGACTGGTTCCACCCCGTGAGCCACCAAGCAAGCACTGGCACCGCTCGGCATGGGCTTTGCTCCCAGTGCCCGCTGCCAGCAGCCAGGGAGAGTGGCTTGGGGCAGCTTCTTCGCAGCTCAGTTTTGGGGTTTACCTGGATGGTGGCCAGACCACTGGGACCTCTGCACACAGCGAGGCTCTTTTTTTTGCCCCCAAGGCGGCGTCTCCTCCGTTTGACCGTTTGTCGGAGCCTAGACCCATGGCCCTGCCTGATAGGTGTCTGGCACTGGGCCCCACGGGGCGTTGCTCTGCCTGAGCCTCAGGGCATTTGCTCTGGAAAAGCCCCAGGGCGAGTCCTTGGGTCCCAGGCCGCCTCTGTGCTGGGCCCCGGGATGGATCAGGAGGAGGGGTGTGAGCCTGTTCAGTTGTCCTGCTAAACAAGCCTCAGGGTCTAGAGAAAGACCAGCCGTGGTGTGCCTCGCTGACCCCGAGCTGTCCTGGGGGCCTGCGCTCGCTCCCCACCCTGCCCACCCCCGTTAGCTGCGCCCCGCTGACCCCGAGCTGTCCTGTGGGCCTGCGCTCGCTCCCCACCCTGCCCACCCCCGTTAGCTGCGCCGGGAGCGCAGCCTGCTTTGCTGCCTGGGCCGCAGCGTCTGTCTGTGCCAGGGTGGGCTCCCTTGAGCCACGCCTGTGGCCGGGGCTTGGGAGACCCCGAGCCGCCTCCGTGCTCAGCCCCCAGCCCCGCGTTGCAGTGGTAACACCGGCCCCGGGGTGGGGCTGGTCCCAATGTCCCTGCACCCCGGCTGGAGCCCCGTGAAAGCCAGTGTGCCATCCAGGCTCAGAGCCCAGGGCCGGAAGGGCAGCGGGCTAGCCTTTGTCTGCAGTGACACAGAACAGGCTGCTGTCCACCCGGAGGGGTCAGGAGACCCAGGAGAGGGTGGGCAGCGGGCACAGCCGTCCCAGGCCTCCTCCAGCTCCAGCCCCACGAGGGCGTCAGCAGGGAGGCTCCCATCTGCTCAGCACCAGCTCCTGGCCTGAGGTCAGACCCACTGGTGGTCCTCCCAGGCAACTGTGCGGGCTGCCCAGCACCCCCACCCTGGCCTCTTGGCTAGTGTGGGCTCCCCTCAGCTTCTGTGCCGCCGATGCCACATGGAGGCACCTCCCCCACACACAGGTCTCATGAGCCATGCCCAGGGGCCTTGGCACGGAGCCGTGGGCTCAGGCCTTAGGAGTCCTGATCTCTGTCCCTGCCAGGAGCACGCATGCCCTCCGCATGCAGGGTCCAGGGTGAGGGGTCCCAATGGAAGCCGGTGTTACCCCGTCTTGTGGGCATGTGCGTGTGGGTGTTGTCTGCATGTCCCAGGAGCACAGCTTGGCTTTGATGCTTGTGTTGTGGAGTCTCCAAGTCCCCTCTCCTTGGGGTTCTCCCCTGTCTGCCTCCCTGCGTGCCGATCATGGAGGGGTGGGCGTGCTAGCGGGCAGTGGCTCGCTGAGGTGGGGGCCCTGTGGGTCGAAGGCCCCCGTGCCCTGAGCCAGGGGCGCCGCACACGTCCTGCCTCCTCACGCAGGAGGCCCCCGTGCCCTGAGCCAGGGGCGCCGCACACGTCCTGCCTCCGCACGCAGGAGGCCCCTGTGCCCTGAGCCAGGGGCTCCCACATGTCCTGCCTCCGCACACGCAGGAGGAGGTCCAGGCACAAGGTCTGGGTTGTACCGTTAACGAGAACTGGAATGAAGGGAAGTTTTCTTTCTCAACCGTTTGCTTCTTACGATGGGAAGAAAGCCTGGGAATTTGGTAGGCTCCGTTGGAGGGACTGAACCTGGAGGTTCTTTCATCCAGTCGTTTGCCAGGTCTTTTGCAGAGATGGGGGTGGTGCTGGGTGGGTGGGTGGTTCATGGGTGCCCACGTCCAGGAGTGCCCAGGGGAGGGTGTCTCCTGCCAACTGCTGTTCCCTCACATGGGTGGCGTGCTGGGCACAGCACCTCCTGCCAAGACTGGGACCTGCATTCTGTACTGACCCCTGGGCCAGGGGCGCTTGTCCAGCTGGTGATCACACTTCACGGGAGCACCCCCAGCCCCAGGCCTCCATCTGCCACAGGGACAGGGAGGGGAGAGCCTCCTGCCAAGCTCTGGTACCCTGGGGCTCCTGGTCCTGAGAGCTGGTGCCCAGCGAGCTGGCTGAGCTGGGCCTGGGTCCCCACCGGCAGACCTGCCTGGTGCAGAGGCTTCTCCCTGGGTGGCACCCCCAGGCCGCTGCCCTGCTGGGTGTGCGTGTGTGGACTGCTCTGCAGAAGAGTCGCTCTGTGACTTCAAGCTCAGGTTTGGGAGGATGGCTTGGAGAGGGTGCCTGCCCAGGAAGCAGGGCAGGGGGCACCTGTCTGCCCTGTGGCTGGGGGAGGGACCACACAAGGCCCAGGACCAGTTCTGCCCGTGGGATCCAGGTGGAGGTGAGAAGGGGGTGCTCTCCCAGCCGCCAGTGGAGCACAGACCAGGGTGGATACCAGGGGGCAGAGCGGCACCAGCTGAGCCGCAGGACCAGCCCTGGCCCAGGAGGAGTGGGTAGCTCTCCCCTACCCAGGCCCGGGGACTCTGGCTGCCTTCTCCACCAGCGGTCAGGACAGGTGATCCTGGAGAGGCTGGGCTCTGCCAGAAGCTGTGCAGGGCCTGTGGGCGCAGTACAGCAGCATGCACACAGAGCCTCCCCCCGCCCCCGCAGTGGGCACCAACTTCAGACTGTTGAAGGGAAGTCTCAGCCTGATGGGACGGTCACCCCCACCCCCTGGCGGTGGCCCGGGCTGCTCCTGGGGCATCCTGGGGGCACAGGCAGCCCACCCTCTCCTGGGGCCCCGGGGGGCCAGCAGAATGGCTCCAGGATGGGCCAGCTGCCTGCGCGCCAGGCAGCCCAGAGGGAGGAGCGGATGGCCTCAGGCCGCCCCTCGGGGCTCTGGACCTCATGCGGAGACGCATTCAGGCTTCCTGCAGGTCGGCGGGCCCTGCGGTCAGAGGTCCAGGCCGGCACCCGCAGGAGGGCGGGCACGAGTCCGGGTGGGCCGGGCGCTGCAGAGGGCAGCCCCGCCCCTCAGGGAGGCTGACTGTGTGTTTCCCTGTCTCAGCCCCGATGAGGAGTCTTCCCAGAAGTTCATTCCCTTCGTCGGGGTGAGTACCGCCCAGGCAGCGTCGCCTTGCCCGCCGTCCTGCTGCCCAGCTGCTCTGCTGCAGGGCGGCCGCGATCCGCCAACGTGATCAGCGTGTCGTCGTCTTCATGCGACACGGTCCAGAACCTTCTTCAGTTGGAGCAGACGACTTGCCTTCGCATCCCTCCCGCCCTAAAGTCTCTCCTGCATCGAGTGGGGAGTGAGCCCAGGCGCTGCTAGGACTGGACTTGTGGAAGCAGGCGGCCTGCCTGAGGGCGCGGGGCCGGTCCTCAGCTCTGTCCTGGGCAGCGGGGATCAGCGTCAGGCTCGGCTCTTCAGGGGCCACCCAGGGCCGGCCGTCCTCAGGACAGGCCTCTCCTGGGGTCTGGGGCAGAGGACTGCCTCTGTCCTCTGGGAGCCTCAGGGCAGGCTTGCTTGGCTGGAGCGTGGCCTGTAAGTTGGAAGGTTTTACTTTGTCCCTTGGCCAAAGAGCCAGGGCTGCCGCCTGACGGCCGGCTGTGTGTCCACGGCCTGTGGCCCCACTGGGGTCTCCAGCCAGGGCATCTGCTGGGAGAGGCACGCGGCAGCCAGGCAGGTGGCAGGGCCTCTAGGCCGCTCGCTGTGCTCAGGCTAGGGGTGGCTGCTGGCTGTGCTGGGAGGGAGCGCGTCCGGGGCTGTCCTGCGGAAGCTACTGTGGTGACCGCCGGGCCTGTCCTGCTGGCTGCACGTGAGCCGCCGCCGTGTGACCAAGGCCGTGGCCGTCGTCGCGATCTCGTTCACTTGACACAGCTCCCACCCGGTCGGCGTGGGCCGGGAGCCCTGGCAGCCCATGGGGAAATGGAGCAGGCCCTGGAGCCACCTTGGTGCCCTGCTGGGCCAGGCGCCCTCGCTCCAGCACCTGACTCGCCGCTGCCTGTGCCTGGCCAGTCACACGCACGTGTATTTTGCTGAGGCCAGGGTGTGAGACCTGAGAGGTTCACTCAAGGGGAGAGGGTTCCTCTCCTGCCGGAGGCCATATGCATCCTGAACGCTGGTCACAGGTCAGGGCCAGGCCAGTGGCCAGCTGGCCGGCAGCCCAGGGCCTCTGGGGCCTGTGCCTTCATCCCGGGACTGCAGGATGGCCAAAGCAGGCTGCATCTCGAGGGCGTCTCCCAAACACACCATCTGCAGAGGGCGGGGCCTTCACCAGGGCCTGTGGCACAGCTGACCACATGGACGGTGGCTCCCGTGAGCCCAGCTCTGCCCCTCGCACTGAGGAGCTCGGCCCCGGCTCGGCCCCAGAAGTTCCGCGGGGCAGGGGGATGTGGCAAGTGGGCAGCGGCGGGGAGCAGGTCCCTACCAGGGTCTGGGGCCCCGCTCAGAAGCTCCTGTTGCCTCCTAGGTGGTGAAAGTGGGGATAGTGGAGCCGTCTTCGGCCGCGTCAGGTGACTGCGTTCTCCAGGCCCCGGGCTGGGGTGGGCTGGCGGCGGCGGGGGTGTGGCGGGTGGCAGCCGCGGTGCCTGTCTGCTGCAGGGCTTCTGTTCACCAGGAGTGGCCTCCCTTGTCCCTGAGGCCTGACAGCTCCTGCTCAGCTTTGGGGGAGGGGGTCCTCCGGCTTCCCACACGCGCTCCCCCAGCCCATAGCTGCCTGGCCTCCCTGCCATGTTTGGGTGCAGAGGGCCGTGAGCTGCCCAAGCAGAGCCGTGGGGGAAGCTCAGCACCGCCCCCAACTCCTCCCCTAAGGTGACTCAGATGACGCGGCCCCCTCGGGCTCCAGCGTGCTCTCATCCACCCCGCCGTCCACGTCTCCTGCGGCCAAGGAGGCCTCGCCCACCCCGCCCTCCTCCCCGTCGGTGAGCGGAGGCCTGTCCTCCCCCAGGTAAACGCAGCCACGCAGAAGTGCTGCCCCGAGCACAGTAGGGATGGGGCTGAGAACCAGATGGTTCCTTGGGGTCCCTGACCGCACCCCAGGCTGCCTGGAAGCAGAGGGTCAGGGTAGCCTTGCAGGGGACACAGTGGTGTCGACAAGGGCTCACTCAGACAAGTGAACAGGGGTGCCCTACTGTTCAGTCCTGGCCTGATGTCTCCCCACCTGGCCCCCTGCATTCCTGGGGCCGGAACTACAGAGTCTATAAATATAGGGTGCTCTGGACACAGGGAGTTTTGGAAACTTGGATGTGAGTAGCAGACCTGGGATACAGTGGGTGTGGTTATTGGCAGCCCCTCTCGGGTGTCCTCAGGGCTCTCCTGAGCAGAACCCACCCAGACAGGACTGCCACAGGGTCGGGGAGGCCCACCATAGGACCCCCTGGGGCCTGCACCTATGAGGGGCAGCTGGCCTGGGCCCTCCAAACAGAGGTGGTCCCCGACGTCGGGCAGCACAGGCACCAGAGGGCACCCGTTTGCCATGCCAGCCCGGGGTGCTGCCGTCCCCTCCTGAGGACGGAGGGGTGAGCCTCCCTCGTCTTTCACAGCCAGGGCGTCGGCGCTGAGCTCATGGGGCTGCAGGTGGATTACTGGACGGCAGCTCAGCCTGCAGACAGGAAGAGAGACGCGGAGAAGAAGGACTCGCCCACCACCAAAAACACACTCAAGTGCACCTTCCGGTCTCTCCAGGTCAGCAGGCTGCCCAGCAGCGGCGAGGCCGTGGCCACGCCCACCATGTCCATGACCGTGGTCACCAAGGAGAAGAACAAGAAGGGTGAGGAGGGGAGGCGGGCTGACCGTCGGGCCTGGGGGCCGCTTCGTTCCCACACCCCTGGGCAAGGGCCCGCTGGCGGGCGGGTGGTGGCGGTCAGGGTTAGCGTGGAAGGAGGGCCAGAGGAGCGTACAGCCTGCGCTGCCCCCAGCCCTGAAGGAGCAGCAGGAGCACAGCACGGCCCCCTTTCCTCCTAGTGATGTTTTTGCCCAAGAAAACCAAGGACAAGGACGTGGAGTCCAAAAGCCAGTGCATCGAGGGCATCAGCCGCCTGATCTGCACGGCCAAGCACCAGCAGAACATGCTGCGGGGTGAGCCGAGGCGCCCCCGCGGGCGGGGGCGGGGCCTGTGATCAGTGGGCGCGGCTTGGGGCGGGGCCTGTGTCCAACAGGAAACGGAAGTAAACCGGGGCGGGGCGGGGCCGCTTGTGGAAGTTCCCCTCCGGAAATGCTTATTTGGCTGTGATGTCATGTTACGTAGTCTGCGCTCAGAGCACACTGGGGCCAGCCCACCTGTGTGTGTGGAGTGGCTTTTCAAATTCTGAGAAATAATTTCTCAGTCCTTTCTGCTTTATGTCAGAATTTTTATAGAAGATATTCTGCGACTGAGTGGTTGAGAACACGGAGCTCTCGAGTTCTCTCTTTGCCGTGGGCTTGGGTTTGACTACAGTGGCCCAGAGCCAGCCTTTCTCTTGATTTTCTGGCTTAAGTGGAGGGTGTTTCAAACCCAGTCTGCAGACCCCTCCGAGGCAGACAGGCTGTGGACACCAGCTCCCCTGAGGTGGCTGGGGAGAGGCTCTCGGGCCATGGGGATGGGGTGGGAGCAGGCGGCAGGAAGGCCAGGAGGGGAGCTGGGGGTCCGCGACCTCCTCCCGCAGGGCCGGTGAGAACCAGCGAGTGTCTCCCGGGAGCCTGGGGGTTCCCACGGGTGTCAGCACCCCCCACCTTGTTCTCGGCCGCGGCCTGCAGCTAGGGGCAGGCGGGTCAGGCGGTCTTGTCCCCACAGTCCTCATCGACGGCGTGGAGTGGAACGACGTCAAGTTCTTCCAGCTGGCGGCCCAGTGGTCCTCCCACGTCAAGCACTTCCCCATCTGCATCTTCGGACACTCCAAGTCCACCTTCTAGCCCCGCCTGCCGGGGGGCCGTGCCAGTTTCTGCTCTGCAGCCCCACGATGGCCGCGGCCGGGAGGGCCCAGCTGCTTTTCTGTTCACACTTCAGTTTACCACAGAGACAGACCCTTAAAACCCCAGAGAGAAACAGTCTTAAGTATGAACGCGCTCACAACCTGGAGACTAACGGGGCGGCCCCCACCGGGAGCCCATAACTGCTCTGCTTATTAACCAGAATGTCCTGGCGGGGGTGGGAGGGCAGGCGGGATCACGGAAGGTGTGTTTTGGCCTCAGGACTACCCCCCCACCCCCACCCAGTCCCCCCAGCAAGAAGGGTTCTTGCCTTCGTGTCCTGTCCTTTCTGAAAGCCAGGACTACTCTGCTTCCTCAGGGAGCGGGGGTCCTGCGGGTGGCCCCGTGGACCCCAGGCTGCCTGTGCGCAGGCAGCGAGCTGGGGGGCCAGCCTTCTGTCAGGGACGTCCTGAGCGGAACACAGAGGCCAGTCAGCCCCGCCCTGGGCCCCCCGCCCACCAGCCGAGAGGGCCCCAGCGCCGCCGCCCACTCTGGATCCCAATGAACTCCAGCCGTCAGGGGCAGTGGAGGTTTTATAGTAGCGGATATTTTTAATGCTTTTAAATACATGTTATAATGTAGCTGCCAAACAGACGTTGCTCTTCTGAAATCCCAGCAGCCCCTGAGGACTGAGGCAGAGCCAGCCGTGCCGCCCCGGTCCCACCCCCGGTCCCACCCCCGCTCCCCGCGCCCTTCGCTGCCCCCGAGGCACCGCTTTGCTTCTGCGAGTCATCCTGCCCCGAACAAAGTTGCCGCCTCAGCTCCACCGCCTGCCCCAACACCGGCCCCGCCTGCTGACTGGGGGTGTCTGGGCCAGGCAGTCAGGTGTCTGTCACCTGCACCACTAATGTGGCCAGTGAGGCTCAGGCAAGTGGCCAAACCGTAGGGGCTCAAGCCCCGTTGGAGCCATGGGTGCAGCCGGGGCCCCGCCTGTCTAGGCTAGGCTCCTCAGAGCAAGGGATTTGGGGTTTGGGTCCCCAGGGCGCAGGGAGTTGGGGGTGAGTGGAGCACCCTGCCATCCCCCTCCCTGTGCAGTTAGGCAGTGGCTGTCCTGACCCGAGGCCCGGGTCCCTTCCAGTCCTCCTGCTCAGCCCCAGCCCTGCCCCCAGGACTCCCCAGGAAGAGCCCACCCTCTCCACCTGGCCACTGTGGCTGCAGGCCCGGGGTGCCCACCCAGGGGCTCTGAGCCCAGTTTTCTAGGGCTGAGAAACACACGGGCTGCGCTCAGAAAAACAGTGCCAAACGCAGCCAGGCTGCAGGTCTTCCCCGCTCTGTTGGAGGACAGGACTTCCAACAGCCCGTGGCAAGGAAGGGTCCCCCTTGGGGGTGGAAGACAGTCCATTTTTCTTACCTGTGACCTACCTGCTTACCTCCTCCCCCAGGTGGCTGTTCAGGGTGTGAGTGTCCATGGCCAAGAGCCCTGGGTCTAGCAGGTGGACAGATCTGAGCATGCCCTTGGACCAGGGTCCTTGGATGGGAAGGACCTGGGTGAGAGTGTAGGCCACTGAGCGGAGGAACCCTTGGACAGCTTGTGCAGTGTCCACCTGTGTCTACACCCAGCAGCTGCCTGGGACCCGTGAGTTTCCCCGCCCTCGTTGCCACCACTGGCTTCAGGGCCCTGAGTACTGCTCCTTGAGTTTCCTTTTCAGAGGTCACACTCAAAAGGAGGTGTGGCTGACATGCCCTTGACTCGGCTTTCCAGCTGCAGAGCTAGTTGTAGAGGAAGGGGCCGAGAGGGGCTGTCCCGTCCCATCCAGCTGTGAGCTGTCTTCATACCAAGCAGGAGACACCCAGCACCTCCACCCTGGGCAGGCCACACTGTTCCTGGGCCCCGGAGGTCATACAGACAGCCCCAGCCACCATGACTCACTTAGAGACCTGGGCTCCGGTGCCTTGGTTTCCCCATCATCTAATCGGGGATGTAAACACTTCCCCTGCCTACCTCATGGAGCTGTTTTGAGGACACAGATAAAAGCACTTTGTCCCTCAAAGGAAGATGACTCAGAAGCCAAAGCTGCCTGTGACTGAGGCGCAGCCCTGAGTGCACGGAGGGCAGTGTTGGGGCAGCTTGTGAGGAGTGCAGGGCCCAGACCGTGACCCCCAGGACAGGAGCAGCCCCTGCAGAGCAGGAGTTCTCCGCCCACTGGGTGACCAGAGGTCACTGGGACTCAAATGCTAAGCCACTCGTCTCGTTCAGGCAAGGCCAGGCTCCTCACAGGCCTGTGGCACAGTATGGGCAGGCTCCACCCTCACTCAGGCCAGATGGGAGGTCAGCTCCAGCCCTGTATCCAGGCCACTGCTTTCTCCCTCTTTGTGTCAAGTCCCTAGGGTCACCGTCTCCTCAGGGCACGCAGGCCAGTGTCCCGAGTGTCATGGCCGCAGCTCAGGGAGGAGAGGGGCGGCAGGATTAGAGCGGCCAGGGCCAGCTAGGCTGCGCTGTCCTCGCTGGCAGATACCAAGACCTGCCTGGCCTTCGTCCCAGGACGCGTTCCTCATGACAGGACTGCGCCGCTTGCTCCCAGAGGCCAGTTGCCTGACCCCTACATGTGTGCTTTGATCCCCTTCTAGAGACCCCTCCTATCCTGTGGCGGAGAGGAAGCTGAGTTCCTGGGGGAGGCCTCAGGGGCCGGGCTTAGGGGCCCCTTCCCTGGGTCTGGCGCTGCAGGCCAAGGGGCACCGCTGCGTTCCTGCAGACCCCGTCCAGTTTTTGTGCGTTGTTTGGTTTCTAGGATGTACGTGTTGCTAGCTTTTTTTTTTTTTTTTTTTAATGGAAAACAGGATTAATGTAAATAGCGTTTTTGGGAAACAGATTATAATCTGTCACGTATGTGACCACGTGGACTATTTTAAGGTGCTGATGCGACACTAATAAACCCGGGGAGCACTCCCAGGCCCTCCCTCGCCTGCTGTGTGATTCCTCTCGAGCAGCCTCGCCCCTCCATCCGTCCAGGCGCGGGCGCCGCCCGGTGTCCAGGCACCGCAGGCCGACCTTCCGAGGCCCCCACACGCCGCGTGGACCCAAGGGGACCGGGGGGTCGGGGCGCGGACAGCTGGGGGCATCCCCGAGGAGTGCCTCTCCAGGCAACGCGGGGCCGGGACTCCGCGCGGCCCCGAGATGAAGCTCCGGGTCATGGACGCCGGGGCGGGACAGCGTCCGCGTGGACAGCGGAAGCCCGGCCGGCCCCTGAGGATTGAGGCCAGAGCGCAGGCGCGCCCCGAGCCGGAAGCGGAAGCGGCCGGGCGGAAGCTGTCGAGCGGAAGTTTCCTTAGGCTCGGCTCCGCCTTCTCGGGCCTTCTGGAACCGCTGTGGGCCCCACCCTCTGACCCGCCCGCCACAATGGGCCCGCCCCGCTCCGCCCCCAGTGTGCCCGCCCCCTCCTCTCATCCCCTCCCCCGGGTACCCCTACAGAAGCCAGCGGACCCACCCATCCCCCGCCCCTCCCTACAGCGTGTGTACCCCGCCATGTGTGTACCCCACTTCTCCCTGTCTTCGTGCCCCCGATGTGTCCCGCGCCTCCCCGACGGTCGCTGCACCCCATGACTCCCTCCCCTTGACCCTCTCTCCTGTTCCCTGACCCCTGCCCTGCCATCCCTCCGCGGAGTGGAGACGGGCGGGCTGCCGTCCGCTGCGGCCCCTTCACGCGTAGTCGTGCAGGTGAAGGGCACGGATCCTGGGCCCTGGGGTGTGGCCTGGCGTCGAGGTGAGGTCACAGGGGTCCGAAAGAACAAGGCGGGGAGAGCTGCGGGGGGCCCCTCCTTTCTCCCCTGGTCGTTCTGCCCGCAGGCAGAGTCCCCAGAAGCTGCCCATCCGAGGAGCTGGAGCCACGGTAGGAGAGGGGACGTTCCTGGGGGAGCCTGAGCGGGGGCAGGAGCAGGACGATGGCTGCAGCTGCCCTGGCCTGGGGTGACCATGTGGAGAAAAATGGATGCAGGAGCAGGGGGACCGAGGACACCCTAGGGGATGGACCCTTTGGGGGCTCACTGGCTGAGGTCACCCAGCACTGTCTGGCCAATGGCTGGAAGCTGAGCTCAGCAGACCCTAATGTGACCTTCCTCTGCCTGAGGAGCCCAGGTAGCTGTGGGGACTTCGCCCCAGAGGTGCAGGCCAGCCACCCAGGGGGCTGCAGATGGACAGCAGGGAGTGTTCGCTTAAGGTTCTCTTGAGGAAGAAGGCAGAGTTGCAGCCTTCCCAGGAGAAGGAGCAGCCTTCCCAGGAGAAGGGGCAGCCCTCGGGGCCACCAAGCCCAGCGATGGCCTGGGGCCCACCAGGTGCCCAGAGCAGCAGTCAGCAGGAGCCGCAGACTGAGGACTGGGTAAGCTAGAGGGGGCTCCTCTCTGTAAACCTGGGTCCTGGCGGGCGAGTGTGGGTGGAGAGAGGGCCTCTGGAGCCCGGGGAGGGCCAGAGGGCATCTGATAACAAGCAGGTGCTGGACTGGGGGCCACGCAGAGTGTCAGCATTCTCTCCCCAGAACCCTGGGTGGGCACCAAGGTGGGCGCGCCCCTTCCAGCCTCCCACAGCTGTGGGCGGTCCACCTCTGCGGGCCACCCCAACCCCGGCTGCCGCCACGTGGAGGGCGCCTGGTCGGGGGAGGCTCTGTGCACAGCCGGGACAGTGTCCTACTGACCAGGTAGGCGGGCAGTCAGCAGGAGACCTGTCAACCAAAGTCAGGACTGAAACGTTCCTGGAGGCCCTGCTTGGTGCTGGCCCCAATGTGGAGGAACCCGTCTCACCCCAGCCGGCCAGGTGGGCCGCTGTCCGGTCACCGTGCAGCCCCGCGTGCACAGGCCGCTGCTCCCCTGGCCCCGGGCAGCTTCCCAAGCAAAGGAAGCCAGGCCCCAGAAGTTCCGCACAGCTCCCTGTGCTTCAGGGTCAGAGCCAGGCCTGATGGGTCCAGGCTGAGGCAGGCCAGGCCCAGTGGAGCTCGTGCAGCCGTGTGTTTGGACCCGTCTGTGGGGGTGTCTGCAAGGTCCCGGGTTTCTGTGGAAAGGCCGTAGAGGAGGGAAGCGGGCTCTAGGTGCCGTACCAGCTGCGCCCCCGCCCGAAGCCAGCCACTGCTTGGTTTCTATGTTGGCTTCTATGAGGCCAGCTTCTTAGGACAGGCCATCTAAGACATAAACACACAAGCGTGTTGCCTGTCAGGGGCGAGGACTTCTTGGGAGGGGCCCTGCGGACGGAGGGGCTGGACGACGCCTGGAGAGGGGTGACCTCCTGCGTTTGCAGTTCCAAGAGGTGGAGGTGGCTGTGGGGGAGGGGTGCATGGGGACGAGGCCGGGAGGCGGCACAGCGGAGGGGGTTCTGGGGGAGGCAGAGAAGCGGTGCAGACCCCTCTCCACAGACTGCCAGGTTTCTGACTTGGGGGCAGGGAGTCCCACAGGGTCCCCCAGCCTTGGCCGCCCTGTTGTGCTCTCCTGCCTCATCTCTCTACTGCTCCCCGGCCGCGGGCAGCGTCAGCCGTTGGCTGTGGCCTCGAGGGTGCGCTTGCTCACTCTGACTGTCCTGCTGCGTCCGTCCTCTCTGTCCCTCCCTGCTGTGCCGTCAGCAGGGAAGCTCCTCCTCCAGTCTCCCCACATCGGGACGTCATCGTCTTTCAGGGACGAGCCTGGCTGACAGAGGTCAGCCTCCCAGTCCCTTCTTCTCCGGCCTTCCCGGCCCAAGCCCATGCTGGGGGACACATGCTCACAGGGCGGTCTCCTCAGGCTGAGGCCCGGGTCTGAGGAGACAGTCCCCCCCAGCGAGGGTCCCCAGACAGAGGGCCTCGCACAGAGGGCCAGGCACACCTGTGCCCGTTCGCCTCCCAGCAGGCCCACCAACATGGCTGCAGAGGACCCTGAGAAAGGCAAGAACCCGCGGCACCCGATTGGGTTGGATGACCGGCCCAGAGGAGATGGTGACCCCTGTCCAGTGTGGCCATGGGGCGGGCAGAACAGAGGGGTCAGCTCCCAGCTGCGCGGTAGGGGGCGGCTGAAACAGGAAGCTGCCCTTGCGGCCAGGGCCCAGCCCGCCAATGTTGCTATCAACTTAGTCCCTGGGGTAAACGTGAGGAACAGCTGAGGGCACCAGACATTCTGAGAAGATCTCTATCGTGAAAGAGAGCAAGACACCTGGAACAAAAAAAAAGAGAAGAGCCACAGTGCCAGGCGGGTCAGAGCAAAGCTGGAGGTGGGTCACCGTCCCCAGCGTGGCCTGCACCTTCTCAGAAGTGTTGGCCCAGCAGCCGAGCAGGGGGCACGGAGCCGGCACCGTGGGAGACGCGCCTGCGCCCCGTTGGTGCGGGGGGTGCACTGGAGCCCGTCCACAGCAGATGGTCCAGGAAGGGGGTGCAAGCGACCGCTTGGAAATAAGCAGCCCTCGCAGACAGATGCTGGGAGACAAACGAGTGAAAAAGGCACGTTTGACAACCGGAATAGACTTAACAGGAGATAACGCAGACCTGTTTGAAACTTTAAAACACCACAGAGCGTTACCAAGAGACTTGGTAATGGGAAGACACCATGTTCTTGGAGAGCACAACTCATTGGCACAGAGGGTTCTCCCCGGCATTTCACAGCCCACTCTCAGTAACGGTACAAACTGGTAAACCTACATCGTCCCTTTCTTCTTGGGCAAACTGGTCACGTGGAAGAATAAGCGTAGGTGTAGCTCTAACAGTTGTGAATTCATATCATAAAACTTCAGTTATCAAACTATAGTGTCCTGTCGTGTCATGAGTAACAACAGAGCTGAATAGGAGATCTAGAAACTTACTCCAGTGGGTGCAGACACTTAGTGTAAACTGAAGATGGCATCTCAAACCCATGGAGGGGGGCGTGGGGGGTGCAGGATCTTAGTCCCCTGACCTGGGGTGGGACTGGTGCCCCTGCAGTGGAACCATGGTGTGTTAACTACTGGACCACTGGGGAAGGCCCATGGATGTTTTGGTGAATGCTGAGACGGTGTGTAGCTGTCTAGAAGAAGAACTTGTAGGCATACCTCTCACTGAGTACCAGGATGGAGGTGTCAAAGTTTTAAATGTACAAAAAATAAAACCATAAAAATGCTAGAGACTTCCCTGCTGGTCCAGGGGCTAAGACTGTGCTCCCAATGCACGGGGCCCAGGTTTGATCCCTGGTCAGGGAACTAGATCCCACATGATGCAACTAAGACCCAATGCAGCCAAATAAATAAAAAAAATAATAATTTTTTTTAAAGTGGTAGAAGAAACCCTGGACAGATCCCTCTGGCCGTGGAGTGTTAGTCGCCTAGCCATGTCTGGCTCTTTGCGACCCCATGGACTGTAGCCCTCCGGACTCATCTGTCCATGCAATTCTCCTAGCAAGAATACTGGAGTGGGTAGCCATTCTCTTCCCCAGGGTATCAGACCTCATCCAGAGATCGAACTTGATTATCGTACATTGCAGGCAGATTCTTTACCATCTGAGCCACCAGGGAGACCTATGACCATGGAAGTAGAGGTGACCTTTCCAGTCAAGCCTTTGCGACCCCATGGACTGCAGCACACCAGGCTCCTCTGTCCTCTATTAGCTCTCCCGGAGTTTGCTCAGGTTCACGTCCACTGAGTCGATGATGCCATCCAACCATCTCATCCTCTGTTGCCCTCTTCTCCTTGTGCCTTCAGTCTTTCCCAGCATCAGGGGACTCGCAGTCTTCTCCAGCGCCATAGTTGGAAAGCGTCAGTTCTTCGACGTTCAGCTTTCTTTATGGACCAGCTCTTAAATCCATGCATGACTACTGGAAAAACCATAGCTTTGACTATGTGGATCTTTGTTAGCATAGTGATGTCTCTGCTTTGTAATACACTGTCTAAGTTTGTCATAGATTTCCTTCCAAGGAGCAGGCAGCTTTGAATTTCCTGCCTGGGGTCAGCATCCACACTGATTTTGGAGCCTAAGAAAATAAAATCTGTCCCTGCTTCCACTTTTTCCCCTTCTCTTTGTCATGAAGTGATGGGATCAGATGCCATGATCTTAGTTTTTTGAATGTTGAGTTTCAGGCCAGCTTTTTAACTCCTCTTTCACGCTCATCAAGAGACTTTTTAGTTTCTCTTCACTTTCTGCCATTAGAGTGGTATCATCTGCATATCTGAGGTTAATACTTTTCCTGGCAATCTTGACTCCAGCTTGTGATTCACCTAGCCTGGCATTTTGCATGATGTACTCTGCATATAAGTTAAAGAACCCTTAAAACCCAACTACAACAAAAAACCAAGAATTTGACTCAAAAATGGCCAAAGGGCTTGAATAGACACTTCTCCAAGGATGCACAAATGGTCAGCGAACACACGAAAAAAAGGCTCAGCGGCCTTAGTCCCAGGCCCAGGGCCAGGGCAGTGCAAATCAGAACGCAGTGGACACCACCTGAGTCTTGTTAGGATGGCTGTAACGATTTTTAAAAAGGACAAGTGCTGGCAAGAGTGTGGAGAAACTGGAACCTCGTGCTCTGGAGGGAGTGTGAAATGATGCAGCCGACGGAGTTTCCTCAGAAAGTGGAGCACAGAAGTATGGTGTGATCCAGCAATTCCAATTCCGGGTAAATAGCTGAAAAAAATCCAAGGCAGAGAAACAAACAGATACTTGTATATCCACGTTCCCGGGGGGATGCAGTGGAGAGTAACCAAAACCTAGAAGCAACCCAAGTGTCCTTGGACAGATGAAGGCGGTGAAAACAGAGCAGAGCATAACTCAGCCCTCAGAAGGAAGCACACTGTGACACACGGCACAACGTGGGTGGGCCTTGAGGACACAATGCTGAGCGAGATTTCGCAGAACACAGGAGGACAGACACGGGCCCACGCACAGGGTCCCTCGGGTCAGCTTCAGAGAGAGAAAGTAGAGGAGTGGGGTAGGGGCTGGGGGAGGAGTGGGAGCGAGTGTTTCGTGGGGACAGAGTCTCGGTTTGGGGAAATGGCAAGTCCTGGACATCTTGTTGGTGACGGTTGCACAACAGTTTGGATGTGCTTATGCCAGTGAGCTGTACACTTAAAGATGGTCAAAGTGGTCGATTTTACGTTACGCGCATTTTATCACAGTAAAAAAAAAAAAACCAAAAACAAAACATAAAGGGAGGGAAAGAAAAGGAACAAGAGGTCATCTGATGGTGCATCATGTAGTCTAGCTGTCTGCAGGGAGCAGGGGGAAGCCAAAGAAGCTCCCCCAGGCCCAGAGGTGGAGCTTCCTGGAGTCTGTGCCCGCCCAGGAGGAAGGGCTGGTAAATGGGGTGGCCCCGGGGAGTTAACTGAGGACACAGCCCAGCGGCTCGGATGAATGGTGGGCGGGGAATTAGGGCTGGAGGCCGAGGTGAACTTGAGCGCGAGTTCCAGGACAGGAGAGAGGCTGAGTGAGGCCGAGCTGGCCCTGCAGGGCTCGGGGCCAGTCTGGGCTGGATGGATGCCCTGGGCAGCCGGGGCCAGCAGGTTGCAGAGGAAACAGCATGACCGCGAGGAAGCCCGAAGTCCATCCCTGCCCCAGCACCACCCCCAGACAAAGGACCCGCGTGAGGCTCAGAGGGGCACCTGACACAGCGGACAGCAAGCGGACCGTGGGCACACACGCGCACACATCACGCATGCGCACACCACACGCGCACCCATCACGCATGCGCACACCACACGCGCACACATGCCTGCAAGAGAGGCAGATGGTCCCCAGGATGCACAGGCTTTTCACAGAAAGGGAGCCAGAAAGAAAACGAAAAGATATTTGATATCAGGGAAATAAATTGATGAAGATGCGAGAGGCCAGAGTGTTGGACAAGACGCGCGGGGAGCCGGCGCCCCTCGGACGAGAGAGCCCTGGGGCGGCCCAGGCCGGGCCTGAAGAAGGCCAGACTCCAGCCACCCCGCAGGAGCGCGCACGCGGCCCAGACCCGCCTGTGTCCCTCCCCAGAGCGGGGGTGGTTCGGGTGAGGGCTCCCGCGGCTCCTGTGCTGCAAGCACAGCAGTGCCACTCGCGGGACGAGCCCCGGGAGCCCACGTGGAGATGTCTCGAAAGCAGGTTGCGGGAGCATCGCGGGGGAGCACTCTGTGCCCTGAGGCTCTGGTCACACAGCCCGGCCCTGCGTGGTGTGTGGGCTCGTCGAGGAGCCTGCCCGGGACCAGATCAACGCGGTTTCTTGGGGGAAAGACTGGGAGCAAGTATGGCACTGCTCATTTTGGATCATAGATTCCCAGGTTTTAAAATACACTTTCCTGTGCATGTTCTCACGTGGTTACTGTCCCAGTTTTGAACCAAACGCGTGCCTGAAGCCAGGCTGGGGCAGGACAGCCCTTCCACTGGCAGGGCCTGGCGAGCGAGGTCTCCCTGCAGTGGGCACAGGCCCCCCCTCACCTGCGGCGACTCGGCTGCCCCAAGCACAGCCAAGGCCATCGGGCCCCGAAGCCCCTGGCCGGCAGCACGCACAGGGCGGGGACGTCACCGTGCAGGCTCGCCTGGTGGGGAGATAGCAGAGACCCTGAACCCTGCTGATCTGAATCCATGTTACAGAGGGCTTTTCAGGACCCTGAAGAGACTAAGAGCAAAGGAAACTCTAAAGTGAGCCTGGATCTTCCCTAATGAGGGTTCGTGGGTAGGTGTCCCCACGCCCAAGAAGCGAGTCCTCTGCGTTGACGCGGTCCTCACAGCCCAGAGCATCACCCTGGCACCCGTGCCGGCTGACGAGGCGGGGAAAGGAGTGGAGCGATGCCCTCTGACTGAAGCACAAGTTGGAAAGTCCAGAAGTAAATCCAACCACACGGCAAACTCCACGACCACAGAGGGTAGCCTGGTGCAAGACTGCAGGGGCCCCGCCCTCAGCCCTGCCCCTGGCATCCAGGAGGGCACACGGCACATAGCAGGTGCTCAACGAGCATGCCCTGAGTAAGCGGACTTGCATGAATGCAGGAAAACTGTGGCCCATGGATGAAGTGATTGGAAATCTCCTAATTATGTTCACTGAACTTCCCTGGTGGCCCGGTGGTTAAGACTCTGCACTTCCACTGCAAGAGGCGAGGGTTTGATCCCTGGGTGGGGAGCCACATGCCCACAGTGTGGCCAAAAATATTTTTTTTTAAGCAAAAACATTTTCTTCATTAGCAAAAGAAGGAAGATCACATGATTATTTCAATGGATGTAGAAAAATAATGTTGATATATTCCAGTCTCCTTCCTTAGGAGAAAAAAATAAAAACTATCCATTCTTAATAGGTAGGAAGAAATGGACATTTCTGTAACCTGGTGAAGGGGAGCCGAGAGCCCACCGTGGTCGTGTTTCCCAAAGCCGCAGCTCGGCCGTCACTGTGATGCCGCTGAGACAGCGCATGCGGCCTGCGCCAAAGTCGGGGGAGTGGAACGGGCCGTGGAAAGACCCAAAGAGCAAAGATGAGCAGTCATTTGCTGTTTGTTCTTCAGTTGCTCAGTTGTCTCTGACTCTTTGCGACCCCATGAACTGCAGCATGCCAGGCTTTCCTATACTTCACCAGCTCCTGGAACTTGCTCAAACTCGTGTCCATCAAGTTGGTGATGCCATGCAACCGTCTCATCTTCTGTCGTCCCCTTCTCCTGCTGCCTTCAATCTTACCCAGCATCAGGGTCTTTTCCAGTGAGTCGGCTCTTTGCATCAGGGGGCCAAAGTATTGAAGCAGTCACTATCTGTAGCCAATATACTATCTACCTAGAAAGTCCATGCAGGCCAATTCAAATAAAAGATCACTAATCAAGAAGGCTGGATATATGATCACTGTTCAAAGCGTACTAGTTTTCTAGTACACTAAAAATAACCAACCAGGAAATGTAGTAGAAAGGAGGATCCATTCACTTTAGCAACAGGAACCAGGGTTTGTAAATTCTAGGAATAAGTCTTCTTGTTCTTGTTCGATGCCCACACAAAGGACACTGTAAAATGTGGCTCAACGGCAGAGAACTCCTAAGGAAAGTTTGTACCATGTCACTGCGTGGGAAGATTTAGTGTTTTCAACCTGCCAGACTGCCCCAAAATGAATAATTCAGGACAATCCCAACTTTAAAAAACAGTTTTCATGAATCTTGAAAATTGTATCTCAAAGGTATGCTTGTTTCTGGCAGTGTATTAGTTATCTGTTGCTGCGTAAGGAAAATCTCCAGGACCCAGCAGCTTCAGCTGGTTGAGTTCAGTTGTGTCCAACTCTGCGACCCCATGGACTGCAGCACGCCAGGCCTCCCTGTCCATCACCAACACCTGGAGCTTGCTCAAACTCATGTCCATCGAGTCAGTGATGCCATCCAACCATCTCGTCCTCTGTCGTCCCCTTCTCCTCCTGCCCTCAACCTTCCCAGCATCAGTAGCTTAGAACAGTAATAAATATTCTCATCCCAGTTTCTATAGATCAGGAAACTGGGAGTTGCTTAGTTGGGTGGCTTTGGCTCAGGGCCTCTTGAGGTTATTCCAAGACACCAGTGAGAGCTGCAGTCACAAGGAAACTCAAGAAAAGCTGGAGAAGGTGCCTACCCGGTCTGGCTGGCAGGTCAGTCCTTGATCCCTGGTGCTGACTGAGCAGCCCTTGGAGACCTGGGTGAGCGGGCACCACAAGTTTCAGTGGCATCACAAGACTGGGAAGTGAGCGCCTCTGAACAAGTGGAGGGGACATGGGCTAGAAACAACACCCGATTGAGCCAGAGGAAGGGGGCAGAGAAAGGCCCTGACACGGGCAAGGCCAGCAAAGCCGGAGACACAGCGGCAGGAGGGGCGGCAGACTCAGTCGAGTCAGAGGCAGCCGTCGTGAGAGTGGACTGAAAACGGCAACCGGCCCCGCCCCCCGCCCCGCCCACACGCAGCCGGTGCGGGGGGCCTGGGGCGCTCTCCCGGGCGGGAGGGGCAGGCGGCACACGGTCTGCCTTAGTTCAGAGGCCTGTCGCTGCCAGGCTCGGCCAGTGACCATGGGCTCCAGGGTCAGGGCGGGTGGGAGAGGAGCAAACAGTGGGGTGCCCGCATGAGGGGCTTCCTCTATTCAGGGCTCAGAAATGTGCAGAAGGAAACAGCATCGTTGCAGAGTAACACCACCATTTGAAAAATAAAGATTTAAAGTTTTTTTACTTGGAAGAGAAACCAGGCAAGAGTTTCAAAACAGGAGCAGGGCCTGGCTCGCCTGCTCTGAGCAGAGTCGTGTGGCGCTGGGACGGACGCTGGCCAGGAGGCCCGTAGCCCGCACAGACTACCCAGACACGGACCCCAGGCTGAATCTGGGAATTTAATCCCCAGTGGGGACACACTTTTCAGTGAATAGCATTGGGGTGGGTGACCGGCCATCCATCTAGAAGATCCCCCAACCCGTCAGACACACACAGACACACGAGCTGCAAGTTAAACCAATCCAGAAATGCCCGGAGAAAGGGGGCCGTGGTGAGAGTCCAAGGGGGAGATGCCCAGGCTAGGCCAGACCGTAGAGTAAAACCCCGACAAACCTGACTGCTGAGTGTGAGGCTGGCACAAAGACAAAGGGCGGCGTGGGACGGGCTGGGGAATGCCTGTAACACTTGGAACATACGAATGTCTCCCATCCAAACGTGTGAAGAGAGGCTTCAGAGCAAAGAGAAAACAGTTTTTAAAACTGAGGAGAAAAGTGTACTGAGTCTGTGGACATACACAGTTCACTAAGAAGCAGCAGGGACCGCCCTGGTGGTCCGGTGGCTGAGACTGTGTGTTCCCGTGCGGGGGGCCAGCTTCGACCCCTGGCCAGGGCTCTATTAATAGACGCCACAGGCCACAGCCGAAACTGGGCGCAGCCAGTGTAAACGAATATTTAATGGAGAAGAAGATGGGCACTAAACACGGAAAGATCGGCAAAATGACGAAGGTGGAGTTGACGACGTGAGGAAGAGTCGTTCTGCTTTAATGGTTTTTCAAAAAACCAGTTTTCGATCACGTCATTGTACTTTTTTTTCATTCTGATTTACTCACCAGTCTTTCCTAATTCTGTTTTGAAACTTTGAGAGTACCTCTTTCGTTTTTGTTTTCCTAGCTTCTTGAATTATTTGCTCGGTCTCTTGTTCCATGGCTTTTTCCCTAATTTTCCAGCATTTAAAGCTGCCTTGTGTCCTCAGAGGCAGCGCTGGCCTCCCTCGTGGCTGGCCGGAGTCCTTCTTGTCCCCTCCTGAGAATCGGGTCCCCTTCCGCTCCGGCTTCCGTGCCTGTGGGAGTTCCTGGTGCGGGTTCCCAGGCGGGCCCACGAGGGGTCTCCTGCCCACGGCCTGAGGCTTGGCCGCTGTTGGTAACAGTGATCCCGTCGGTGAGCACGTGGCCCCCGTGCGTGCCGTCAGGTCGCTCCAGTCCGTAATGCCCGTCTCTCCTCGTAAAGCTGTGCGCCACTCTCGATATCCCACGTGAGCACAGAGCTGAGAAGAGCTGCCCACCGGCCCGGAGGGCTCAGTGGAGCCTCCCACCCTGGGGACACGCATTTGCTGTCTTCCCCGCCCACAGACACCTGCCTCTCCGCAGGTCCTGCTGCCGCGCGCCTGCTCCCCAGCGACCCTGGCCCGGAGCCGAACATGGGCAGCTTCCCTCCGCTGTGAGCGTCACCTCTCAGACAGCTCCTGTGTCTCCTGGAGGTGATGATGGTGCCCTCCTGTCCCTTCTGCATCTTCTGATCCCTCCCAGACTTCCAGCACAGCTGTGGCCTTGTCTCACAAATGCGTGGCACCCCAGGCCCCGGGTCTCGCTCCCGCAGGGTGGGCTGGGCCCCTCCCCGCCTCTGGGAGCTCCTCAGAAGGCCCCGCAGGTGCTCAGTTCCAACTGGACGTCGCTGAAGACACTTTGTTCTGCCTGCACAGCTGAGTGATGCTTGGGTGGGGACACTTCTAGCGGGAAGCCACCTTCCCGCAGGACTTTGGGGCCGTGGGCTCTCCCGGCCCTGGGGACTCCTCACCCCCCACATGTGCCCGTTTCTCTCTGCCTGGTTCTCAGATGTCCCCCACTGTCTCCTCTCTCCGTCCTGTAGGAACCCTTCCAGCCTGGAGCCTTGCCCCTTTGTGGGGTGTGTGCGTGTCCGTGTCCATGTGTGTGTGTGCGCATGTGTGTGTATGTGTGTGCGCGTGCCCGTGTGTGTGTGCGTGCCTGTGTGTGCGCGTGTGTCCGTGTCCGTGTGCATGCGTGTGTGTCCGTGTGCGCATGTGCCCATGTGTGTGCGCGTGCCAGTGTGTGTGTGTGCGTGCCTGTGTGTGTGTGTCCGTGTCCGTGTGCATGCATGCGTGTCCGTGTGCGCATGTGCGTGTATGTGTGTGAGCGTCCGTGTCCGTGTGTGTGTGTGCATGCGCGCGTGCCCGTGTGTGTTTCGTGTCCGTGTCTGTGTCCGTGTGCATGCATGCGTGTCCATGTGCGCGTGTGCCCATGGTGTGCATATCCGTGTGTGCGTGCCCGTGTGCATGTGCGCGTGTCTGTGTGTGCGTGTGTCTGCGCGGCCCCTCTGTTCTCTCTGAAAGCTGTTGTTGGCTGTTGGGCCTGCATGTCTGATTCTCCCGTTTCCTCGCGTTCCCTCCCCTTGGCTTTTGGGGTTTGCTGTGGGTCCTGTTGGCCTTTGCTGTGATGATGCTCTGTGACAAACGACTCGACAGCAGACTTGTCTGTCTGCTCACAGGCCAAGGTTGGCGGGTTGGTGCGTCCCCTGCATCTCACCACCGGAGGGCTCCCCGGGAAGGCTGTGCTCGGGTGGACACACGGTCACAGAAGGCCCCCCTCAGGCCACATGGGCCACCCCCGTGCGCCGCCAGCATCCTCGGACCCGCCCCACATCACAGGGAACCCCTGTGACAACGCCTAAAGGCGCTGTGGGCGTCAGTCACGGGGCAGGGGGCGATGCGGGCCGGCAGGCCACCCCCACCCCCCAGTCTTCTACGAAAGCTTTGGTTCCGACGCCACATTCTAACATTGAAGAGCTCGTCACTGCCCTCGCAGCAGCCCCTCTTTGCTCTGTCCTCTTTCTGTCTCATGAGTCCGTGTCGTCCAGGAGGCGGCGGGAGCGGGGAGGTGGCGCGCTTCCTCCCACTCCCGTCGGAGCCTCTCAGGCCCCGGCCAGTGGCTCTCCCCTGTGTTTCTCAGACCATGGGGGCTGCCCTGGCTGCACCCAGGGGTGGGCCCGTGGGCTGGCTGGAGGCTCCGTGTGCTGAGGGCAGCCCCACCAGCAGTTGCGAACTTCGTGGGGTGATCGGGCAGGTTTCTGGCTGCTCTGCGTTGGACGCCCCGGCTCTGTAGGGCTCTTCTCTGGGGCTGGTCTTTTTCCCCAGAAAGGACCCCTCCCCTCTCATAGGTGGAGGGGGTGCTTAGCCAGGCTGCCAGGGTTCTTGGTGCAGAGTGGGAAGAGGGGCTGGGGACTTCACTTTATTCTTTTCCTTTTTTTTTTTGCTTAAATAACAGAAATATATTGTTTTGCAGTCTGGAGGCAAGAAGTCCAAAATCTAAGGGCTGGCTCCTCCTGCTGACTGTGCCTCCTGGGCCTGTCCACGCTCCCTTCCCTTGTGTTGCTCACACTATCTTCCTTCTGTGTGTGTTTCTGGCTCCAAGCGTCCACTCCCCCCACCATATCCTGACCATTTTGAAGTGTAAGGTTCAGTAGTGTTAAGCACTGGGCTGGCCAAGAAGTTCGTTTGGGTTTTTCTGTCCCATGGAGACTGGACGTCTGGGCCAGTCTGCTTGTACTCGCCTCACTGTGAAGCCTGCAGCGGCTTCCATCCTGCCGCTCTGAAACTCTGTCCCGGTTAAACCACACCCGCCCCTCCCCCAGCCCGGGCAGCCTTGGTGCTGTGTTCTGACTCTGCGAATCTGGTGACTCCAGGTAGCTCACACGAGTGGACTACACAAGACCTGTGTTCTCTTTGCCCATGTCTCTGAGGTTCATCCATGTTGCAGCTTATGCAAAGTGTCTTTCCTTTTTAAGGCTGGATGATACTCCGTCGTATGGACGGGCCACACGAGGCTGATTCATTCATCCGCTGATGGGCATTGTGGTTGCAGCCACTTGTTGGCTACTGTGAACAGTGTGGCTCCAAACACGAGTGCAGAAATATCTCTTTGACTTGCTTTCCATTCCTTTGGATGTATAACCAGAAGTTGGATTGTTGGGTCATATGGTAGTTCTATTTTTAGTTTTTTGAGGAATGGGGACTGAGTTTGTCTTAATCCTCCTTTTATTTTTAGCTTGGCACCTACCCCAGCCGCCATGGCACTCCAGAGGGTGACCTCCTGGACCCCGCAGGGAGGCAGCCAGTTGGCCCCTGACTGGGCAGAGCGGGAGGGGCTCCGGAGCCCTTCAGAGACAGCCCACCTGGGCAGGAGTGGGGTGCGGGTCCTGCAGGATGCCTCCCGGCCTGTCCTGTGAGCCTGTGGAGCCCTGAGCATCATCTCCCCCAATGCCTCTCTGTGGGCATTTCAGAGGGGCCTGGGAGGAGGCTGACCTTTGGGCCCATCTTTCTCAAGGCACCCACAGTCTGGCTGCCTGTTCTGGGGGCCTCCCCAGAGGGTGGGCAGACTGTGCCCAGCCAGGAACAGGCACTAGCCGAGGGCCACGACCTGTGCTGTAACAGCCCCCAGCATCCAGAGGGACAACCCACGCGCAGGAAAGCAGGGCAGGTGCTGGCCTGGGTGTCCAGGTGCTGAGCCACTGAGCAAAGCCATGCACTGCCCGAGCCACGAGCTGAAGCTCTGCCCGCCCGCCGGCACTGGGGTGGCTGAGCGCACCGCCCTTTGTCGGGTGCAGAGGGTTGGCGGGTGCGGGACCCCGGGTGGGGCCGGCGCAGACCCCTGCCTTATCCCCCCAGGTGTGCGAGCCGCAGGACAGCTGGCGCCGGAGCCGCCGCCGCTGGAGCGTCAGCATAGATGAGCGCCGGAGGCTGGCCGTGCTGGGCCGCGGCGAGAAGCTGGGCCGCGGCGAGAAGCTGGGCCTCGCGGGGGCGCCCCCCTCCGGCAGGGTGCGGGGAAGCGCGGGAGCGCCGGGTCCCGCCCCTCCCGACCTGGTCCGGCCCCGCCCCTGACCCCGCCCTCCCCGCAGGACCTCGCGCGGATAGTGACCCAGCTGGTGTCCGAGGACGTGGACAAGGACGTGCTCTTTCCCCACCCGCCGAGGTCCTCCGAGTCCACCAACGCCTTCCAAGCCTTCCTGGTCCGGAGCAAGCCTTTCTGGCACAACGTGGCTCTGGAGGCCCCGGCCTCGAGGTCGCCGCCCTTCTAAGAGCCGACTCAGCCCAGTGTTTTGTCTTCCGGAGTCTTTCCTGCGGGTGCTGGGGAGGCGGGCCCTGCGCCCTCCCTGTAGCCCTCCAGATAGCCGCCACCGGCCCGGGGATACGAAAACAGGCCTGGGAGGACGTCTGGCTGCCCCCTCCTCAGGACACTCACCCTTGGAGGTCACCTCTGGTTGGGGTGACTTGGCCCAGCCCAGCCTCCAAGAGGCCACCTGGAGGGTCTGGGGGACAGGGCAGAGTGGCCCTCCAGGATGGCCCCCTGGGCTGCCAGCAGAGGGTGCCCATCCCCAGCAGGGCCATCCTCCTGGGACCAGCAGCAGTGGGTGGCCTGGGAGGGCGTGAGGCTCTAGCAGCTCCTCTTCTGGGCCTGCTTCACAGACAGCTGTCAGCAGCCCAGGTGGAAGGGGTCGGGGCTGGGGAGCCTGGCCCCTGAGGTGACTGGGTACCTGCCAGCTGGCGGGCTACAGTCCATAGGATTGCAAGAGTTGGATACGACTGAGGCGACTGAGCACGCATGCACGTGGGCAGTGCGTGGAGCAGTGAGGTGGGGCCACGCTCCCAGCAGGGTGGAGGTTTGGATGTTTGAACTGCTCGGTGCTGGCGCCGCCCAGCCCAGGAGCACCGGGTACTGGGCAGGCCCATGGGGAGGCGATGTGATGCGGAGAAGGCCAGAGGCCGTGGGTGTCAGGGCGGCTCCCACACAGAGGGAGGCTTCCTGGAGGAGGTGGCGCTGTCCCTTCTCTGCACAGGGAGCTCGTAGGTGGACCAGGGCCCAGGAGGCAGGGTGGGCAGGGGGCCTGGGGTAGCTGTGAGGAGCTGGCCCTGGCCTGCCGTGGTGTCTGCCTTTGCCTCAAGTTCAGGGGTGGACAGGAGGCTTCTGAGCTGCAGGTGACAGTGACCTGGGGCTGCATCTGGGGAGACCAGGCTGGCAGCAACGGGAGGTGGAGAAGGGGAACAGGGAGGGGGTCACAGGAGCCCAGCCCTGGGGCAGCGGGAGGCTGGCATTGGGCGGGTCATCTCCTGCACTTGGTGACTAACTGACAGCTAGGGGCTGATGGGAGCAGTGGGTGGGAGGGGGGCTTTGGGCAGAACGAGGTGGTCCACTCCACCTCCAGGCCCAGGATGTGGGCAGTGCCCAAGTTCTGGCCTCGCTCGCTCAGAGAGTCGGCTGCTGAGATGACCCTAGCTGCCCGTCCTGGCCTCCTGCTCTGCTTTACCTTAAAGCTCAGCACAGGTTCCTCCTCCGGGAAGCCATCCAAGATCACACAGGTAGCCCCCCAGGCTGCACTCTCTGAGGTCCCGAGTGTACTGTTGTTCCAGGCCTGTGGATTTCCCAGAATCCCCAGGGTGCATGGAGAGGCCCAGGGATTGTGGGGGTGGTGAGTGGGACTAGGGTGGGGTGTCCTAAGAGGTGGAAGAGGAGTGGTGTGAGGTCTAGACAGGGCCTGGGGGGCCTCATGACTTTCCCCTCCTCCTCAAGGACCCCTGATAAAGTGGGGGACAGGTGTCAGGGGCCAGAACCTGCTCTGGGCCAGTCTCTATGCCGGCTGGGAGGACTCCCTCCAGCCCAAGCTGAAGTGTCAGCAGTTAAGACAGGTGACAAGTGCTGTGAGTTCTTTGCCCCAGAGGCCTTAGAGGACCCCATGTCTTCACTGAAGACCTGGGCCTTGCTGGGCTCGCCCGGCCGTGTCTCCTGGTCTCGCCTGGGGGCTCTCCGTAGGCCGCGGTTGGTGGCGTGGGTCCAGCCTTGGGCTGGCCGGCCCGCTACCCTGCAGGCGGTTTCAGGGCCTCTTCTCTGCACCGGTCTCCCCTTGACCACCCGGCTCTCCCCAGCACAGCACAGCAGCCATGGGGGGCCTCGTGGGGACCGGCAGGCAGCCTGTGGCCCTCTCAGTAGGGCGTGGAGCCTGGGGGAGCTGACAGTGCCTGGAGATGGCTTTGTTGTCGCCCTGGGTGTGTGGGTTTCCTATTGCTGCCCTAACAAGATTCCACAAACTTGGTGTCTTCACACAAACTCATGGACGGTAGATTCTATAGAAATCCGGAATGGGCCTCACTCGGCTACGAGCGGGGTGTGGGCAGGGCTGCCTTCCTCCTGGGGCTCCAGCCATTCCAGCGTCTTAGAAGCTGCCCACTTCCCTTGGCTTGTGGCTCCTTCCTCCGTCCTCAGAGCTGCAGAGGAGCCCCCCTCCTCCGCCTCTTCCTCCACGTTCAAGGACCTGTGAAAATGGGACCTGTAAAGATGTCGGGCCACCTGGATGACCCAGGATAGCGTTTCAAGGTCACCTGGTCAGCCACCCTAACTCCTCCCTTGCTGTGTAGCCCAGGATGGTCACAGGTTTGGGGAAAATGTGGCCGTCTTTAAGGGAGGGGCACTCTGCCTTCCACAGGGGTTCCTGGCACTGAGTGGGTGGGGGCTGGGGATTGCTAAACATCTCAGGTGCACTGGACAGCCCCTCACTGCTGAGAACCATCAGGCCCCAGATAGCACCAGGGGCCTGTCTGGGAGCCCCTGGAAGAGAGGAGAGTCTAAGGGAGCCTGGCAGCCTGGATGAGAGGAGGCGGCCGGCCTGGGAGCAGACAGGTCAGGCAGCACCCACTGATTGGGACACCACCCGTCACCGCCGACAGTGGGCACTGCAGGGCACCTTTACTCCACTTCCCTCCCTGAAGGCACCTCCCCAGACTCACGGGGACACCCCCAGGCAGAGAGGATGGCCCCCCCACTGCGTGCCCCCCTTGCACCCTGGCACCCGTCTGTGCTCGAGGGTCGGGGGACTCAGAGCAGGAGCAGAGGCTGCTCTGGACACCCCAAACAGAAAGGGGTGCCCTGCAGCCTAGTTTGCAGGGCGCAGGCCCCCAAGCCCAGCAGGGTACCTGAGCCGTGTGGCCTCCCAAGGGCTGCAGACACTCAGTGCCCAGCGTTGCCCATTGAGAAAGATGACTTCATTGGCTTTGCAAGAATATTTGCTCACTATTCAGCAATAAAATTAAAAAAAAAATCTCGCCTACAGTTTCATCACCGAGAGGAATGCTGTCAACATGAGGTGAGGGTGGTTCCGATACGTCTAAGGGCCCAGGCAGAGGTGTGAGGGTACATGGAACTACAGGACAACTGTAGAATTCTTTCAAATTTTTAAAAATTTAAGGGAAAACACGATGCTGAAATTAGATGAATGTTTCTTCATCCGAAGTTCACAAGATTCTCTTACAATTATTTTTAGAAATTACAGCAAACACAGAGCCGGGTGTTGACTGGGTCTGTGTGACGCCCGTCCGCCTGCTGCTGGGTTTTGGACGGTGAGGGGCGCTGGCAGCTCTGTGCCCGCCCGGCCCCCTGTGCCCTGCCGTCCGCCGGAGCCCTGTGCCTGGGCAGCGAGCTCCCCAGCCAGTACTGCCCTGCCTTTGTCTCCATTACAGTCTTATTGGCTGCCTCGAAGGTCAGCTTTTACATTTTTAAAGAACCTTATTTCTCAGGTTCTAGGTTTAAAAATGTTTGCCCAAGGCCTTTAGAATCTCATGGTGGGACCTCTTCACCCACCATTAGGCTCCCAAGGGTGCCTGCTTCGCCAGTGCCCCCACTGTGATCGCCCTGTGCCCTGACCCTCATCACGCTTGTCTTCAAGGCCTCAGCCACCCTGTGTATCATTTGCTCCCTGCTCCCCGCTGGACGGCACCCTCCGCAGGCCGGGGCAGCATTCTTTGGTAAAGTGTTCTCGGCCTCCTGACTTGGTCTTCAGGTCTCAAACGTTGCTGTGGGGAACAGGGCTAGCTTTTGTCCTTGCTGCATGTGACATGGGTTTTCTGAAGAGCATCTCTCTCGTCTCAGGCTGAGTGAGCAGGCGAGGTGGGCTCCGTGTGACTCAGCCTGCTGTGGTCCTGGGGGCTCCCAGGTGATGCTGGGGAGAGTGGCCTGTGGTGGGTCTTTGAGCCTTTTTCAAACTGCAGCCTCCTGCGCCCTGTGCCTCCCACTGGGTCACTGGCCTCCACACACTGCTTCGGGCCCCATCCCTCAGCAAGTGGCCGCCAGGGCCAAAGGTCAGCTCAGGTCACCCGGAGCCCTGCAGGCCCTGCACAGGGACGCTGCCCTGTCCAGTGGCCTCTGGACCCTTTCACCCACCATTAGGCTCCCATGGGTCCCTCCTCACCAGTATCCCCGCCTCTCTAAACAAACAGTGCCCCCACGTGAGCGCTTGTCCCCTGACCCCTCTCATCACTTTGTCCTCAAGGCCTGGACTGCTGTATTTATCACTGCTTCCCCGCTTCCTGCTGAACAGTGACTGCCCCTCCCCCCGGCCCCCAGCATCTGAAGTGTGTGGCTTGAAGTGGGTGCTTAGCAAATGAATGACGAAGCGATCGTGCTAACTGCTTGGTCTCGCCCCAGCCCACCTCCAGGCTTCCCCGTGCTAGTCACTGCCACCCTGGGCCCCTTGGTTTCCTGTCCTAGCTATGGCGTGACCCTGACCTGTTTCCTCGGCTCTTACATCTCGCTCTCGCTCTGCTGTCTTCTCATCTAACGTCTGACCTCAGATCACGGGGCTCCTGTAGAGGCGACTCCCATCGTCCCTCGCCCCCGCTCCCCACTCTTTATGCTGCCCTTGTGGTCTTGGACATGGCTGCCCCGTCCCACGTGGCATACCCTCGGGGCTCTTTCCTGAATGTCTTCTTGCTCTGCCACTAAATGCGAGAATTCCGAAGTCTTTTCTGCAAGGTGCCTGGGGTCTGTTGCCGTGCCTCTGGGCTGGTGTGAGGTCTGGGCCCTGCAGGCAATCCCCCTTTCTTGTTAGCCTGCAGAGGGGAAAGCAGTGTGACGCCAGAAGAGCAGCGCGCTTTAGTAGACATCGCTCTGCTTTGGGAGGGGGAGACCTGGAATTCCAGCAGCTTCCCTGAGACTTCCGGGGAAAGGCAGCCCTGCCTGCCACTCTCCCCCATCCCCCACCCCGGCCGAAGGAAGGCAGCCTCCGCCCTTCGTGGCTTCGCCCCGCGGCGGGCGGGGGGTGCTGCAGGTGGATGCCCCTCTTGGGGAGACAGGAGCAGGCACTTTACAGGCGGGAAGTGTGGGGCTCTCTGTGCTGCCTGGGCATTTATCTGTGGTTCTTACTGTTTGGTCAGCTTGTTGGGTGCTGGTGGACGGAGGCTTCATGGTACAGCTTTGCTGTCCAGAGAAGGAGACGCAGGTTACTGAGTTAGGATGGGCCGTGGGGAGGGGGACGTTCCTGCCCCCCTCCCCTTAGGGGGGGGCCTGCCTGAATGGCCTCAGCGCTAAGCTCCTGCCTTCTAGCCACCTTCAGTCTCCACGACGTGCGGGGCCTGGGGCCTGTCCTGGGCTCTGTCCCCTCGTGTCCCACAGGGATGTCCCCAAGCAGACGGAGCAGTCACCCTGGGCCCCTCACCTCCGTCCCCTGGTCCCCGAGCAGCGGGCTGGTCTAGAATCCCCACTGGGCCCGCTCGCGGCCAGTCGGGCCGCCCCCTCCACCCTCCGCTTTCCCCTGCGGGCAGCACCCGGGCCACCGCCATCGTCAGACTTAAGCCCACACAGCGTGGCAGGTCCTGCCGGGCCTGCGGAGGGCAGGCCGGTGCCTCATCCACGGCCCTTCCACCTCGCTGTCCTCGCACGGACCGCCAGCCCGCCCCCCCATAGCCCCCGCCAGCCCCCCAACACCGCCCCCGCCCCCACCATCCGCGTCGGGTTCCCCCTCCTGCCCCGCTCCCGGGCGGGGCCTCCCAGAGGGTACTCTGGGCACGGCCACCCGGTCCCTTGGCCGGTTCCTCGGGCCGCAGTCCAGGGAGGAGGTGCCCGCGCGGAGGTGGGATGGGGGCCCGCCACCGTCCAGGCGAGGCCGAGGGGCAGGACCGGGGGCAGGGACAAAGACCCCGGGGCCGGGCGCTGGGAGCCGGGGCTCGCGGGCGGCGGAGGCCAGGCGCGGGGAGCGGGGACGCGGGGCGCGCGGGCGGCGGAGCCGGGGGCGCGCGGCGCGGGGCGGGGCGCCCGGGAAACGGCCCCGCGGGGGGCGCGGCGGCGCCCAGGCCCCTCCCTCGCGCGGCCCCTCCTCTTCCTCTCCCGCCCGCCCGCGGCCTCGGTCCCTGCGCGGCCTCGGCGGCCTCGGCGGCGGCGGCGGCGGCGGAGCAGCGCGGCCCCTTTAAACCGCCCGCCCCCGCGCCCGCGCCGCGCCGCGTCCTCCCGGCCGCCCGCGCCGAGCCCCGCGCCCGCCCGGCCCAGCCCGCGGCCCCCGCCGCCGCCGCCGGACATGGCCGCCAACATGTACAGGGTCGGAGGTAAGGCCGCCGCCTGTCCGCCGCCGCCGCCGCCGCCGCCGCCTTTATGCGCCGCGGCCGGGCCCCCGCTGGGCCCCCACCCGGAACCCCGCCCCGGGCCCCGGACCCCCGCCCCGGGCCCCCCGGACTCCCGGACCCCGGCCCGGCCCCGCCGTCTCTGCCCCCGGCCGGCCTCGGTCCCAAACCGCCGCCCCGGGCCTCGCCATCCCCCGGGCCGCTCTGCACCCCGCGCCGCGGCCCCCGCCCGCCCCCTCCGCGTGTCCCTCCCCCGCCCCTCCCCCCGCCCCCACTCCGGCCCCCTCCCCCGCCTCCGCCCCTCCCCCACTGCAGGCCGGCCTGCCGGGCCGTCCCTCCTCCCCCGGCCGCCCGCACCCCTCGTCTGCACCGCACCCCGTCTCCTCCCCACCCCATCGTTTCTGAGCAGCCTGCCCTCCACCCCCACCCCGGCCCGGCCACGCTCACTGCGGCCCGAAAGGGCCCCTGGGGCCGCCCCGCGGGAGCCGGCGGGGACCGGGGCCGAGCTGGGGGGGAAGGGGCTGTGCCCACCTGTTGGGGGCGGCCTGTGGTCTGTGAGGAGCTGTGGGGAATGCCACCACCCTTCTGTGAGGGGGTCTGGCCGGAGCCCCGCGCCCCCAGCGGAGCGGAGCACATGGTGCAGGAGGCCCCGGCTGCCCTCCCGGGGTGGGGGCTCTGGGGCGCTGGAGAGAGGAGGGCCCACGGTGTGCGGGGCGGGCTCAGGTCTGGGGTGAGGGCCATGTCCCCTCTGGAGCCCACTCCGCTGAGGGCTTGGGCCTGGAGTATGCTTAGGGGCTGTGTTCTGGGGGATTCCCTCTCCAGAGCCTTAGTAGCCTGTGGTCACCCCGAGCGTGCTTTCAACACACCCCAAACTTTTTGCTGCCTCCTGTTTCCCCAGGGCGGCAGGGAGGTGCTTTGCAGGGGTGTGGATGAGCCAGGTGGTCCCTGCTCCGGATGCTGAGCTGGCCAAGGCCCTGGGGCTCCCCTCCTGGGCTATTCCTCCCCACCTCGGGCCCCAGGAAGCCCCTGGCGTTGGATCTTGCCCCACTTTGTGGTGAGGGGGCTCCAGGAGACTGCACTGCTGGTTTCCCGTGGGGTTCCCAGCTGGTCCATGAATTCACAGGGAGGCGAGGTGCCCTCTGTCTCTGAGATCCTGAGAGGCCCACGTGCCCAGCTTTGGTGGAGCGCGTCAGGCCTGAGAGCAGCCCTGGCCTTGCTGTCCGAGCCACTTCTGTGCACGATCTGCCCTGTTGCTGGCCAGCTGACCCTGAGGGCCAGGCCAGCCTCGTGACCTTGGGTGCACACCCCCACCGGGGCAGTGGGTAGGCAGGACACCTGCCGGCCTGTCAGGCCCTCCCCTGCCCTCTCCGGCTCACAGGTGGTCGCAGGAAGGGGGGCCCGTGCCCCCTGTAGCACAGACCCTTGGTGGACATGTGGGGATCGGGCTGGGGTGCAGCGGCCCTTCAGGGAGGGGCCTGTTCGTTTCCCTCCTTGCGGCAGGAGGTCCCCCGGACCGACTCGCCCCCTCTGTACTGGCAGCCCCAGCCTCCGCCCCCTGCCCAGGTCCCCCGGCCGCCCCAGCAGCTCTCCTCCTGCACAGTGTCCTCTCGGACCACTTTTCCGCATGCAGGTCTCCTCTTTCCCGGCGTGAGACTCCTCCGGTTGGCCCACCCTTCCGGCTTGCCCCGTGCCCCTGAGGTTTACCTGGCCAGAAGCCCCCTGCACGTGTGGTCTCCTCTGCCCTCCCAGGCTTCTGCCCTGGGGCCGCGTTGGGGTGTTGAATAAATGAATGAAAAGAGGCTCCCAGCTCCCGGGTGGAGCCTGGAGGGGGAGGCAGTGGGGTGCTGGGGGCCCTCCGCTGGCCGCCCGCTGCACCTTGGCTCCCTGCCACTCAGGGTGGGACCCCCACTGCGTGCTGTCTCTGCCCTCCCAGGCCATGGGCACCGCAGCCTGCACTCACGTCCCCACTGTGATGTGTGGGCTCCAGGCCTCCTGGCCGTGCAGTCAACTGGGGCCTGGCCGCACTCAGGCCTTCCTGTGCCTCAGACCCCGGTGTGCCCCGCAGGTCCCGGAGGCCCGCTTCCCCTTGGACTCCAGGTTGGTCACTGCTGCTCCGTCCCCCACCTCTGGACGGGATCCCAAGGCGCTGTCCCCTGGGTCCGCAGGGCCGGTGGGCAGGGTGTCGGCAGGTCGGCGTCCTGTCCCGGGGAGCTGCTGGCTTGGGGTTGGGGGGGCGCCGTCAGGGCCTCTAAGGACCCAGACGGGCAGATGCGCACCTCTCCCTGGGGCTGGGCCCCACTGGGCGGGCTGCCCGCCCTTGGCGCACCGCAGGGATAGAACCCGGGGAAGCCATCTCCACGTGGGACGGCCCACCAGAGCCGCTGGATTCAGCACAAAAAAGTACAGGATGCCTGTTCGGTTTGCAGTTCAGATACAGCACGTCTTAGCATCTATGTGTCCCCAGTGCCGCAGGGGAGGGACACAAGAAGGTGGTCCGCGGCACCCAGCCTCTCCTGGGCATCCTGTGTCCTGCCTGGCAGGCTGTCCCGAGGCCCTGCCAGGGCGTCTGGGCGGGGCGAAGGCACGGCTGCAGCTTCGTGCCAACTGACCAGCTGGGCGGAGTGGGTCAGCCTGGGAGGGACCGGGCCTGGTTCTTCCCCAGGAAGTGGCCCGGCCTGGACAGAAGGCCTCTTGGGTGGCGCGTGGCGGGCAAGGGATGCCGGTGGTGGGGTCAGGGTCCGTGCCCTGCTGCGGGGTCGGTGCTCTGCAGGAGGGCGGCGGGTTCCCGTCCGGGGTGGCCCTGGGCTGCGGGCACCAAGGACACCTCTTTCTGCCTCTCCGTGAAGGCAGAGCTGACCCGTCAAGCTCTGGGACAGACGGAAGACCGGCGGCCCGGAGCCGCAGGCGCCTCGGTCACCGGGCAGTGGGCGGCTGTGGCTGGTCCCGTCTCCTCTCCTTTTGCTCTCGTTGTGCGGTGTTAACAGCTGTTCTCCTGGACAGCCCGACTTTCAAAAGGTGACAGGGGTCCCCCGCCCTCTGGGCCGCTTGACGGTGCTCCTGCCGCCTCTGCTGCTCTTGCCAGGCTGCGTTCTGCCCTCCGGTTGGAAACGCTTTTGTGCTTGCTTACCTTTCTACGAGGTAAGACGTCGCCAGTCGGGAAAGCTGCACACGCTTCAGGGGCAGTGGGGACACGCTGGGGATCGTGGTGAGGGGAGCGGCAGCCTTGGGCTCTGGGCTGAAGTGGGTGGAGCACTGTCACGCGCACACTCACCCGGCAGCCCACCCCCCGTTGGGGGTCTTCTGGGGCCTTCACGTTCCTCTGAGAGGAAACTGCGGCCGTTGCAGCCTGGGGTTACCTGGCGAGGAGCTGTGGCTCGGGTGTCTGGGGCAGGTCCTGGGTTGGGGCCAGGCAGGGCGGTGGGCGCCCTCCTGTTGGTGGTGGCCTTGCTGGGCACCTGGACGGGTGGGCGTCCGTGCCGGACTCGCCAGGGCTGAGGGGGGCTTGGTTGAGGTTGGCGCAGGACCGCCTTCTGGGGCTGAAGTTGGGGTGCCATGTGGATTTGGGGGGCTGCCTGCGACTCCGCAGCCGGCCTTCTCTCGAGTCTGGCGTTCTGCACCGTCCTCCGCCTCGCACCTCTGTGCCCCCCAGCACCCCTGCCCATCTGTCCTCGGGGAGCAGGTGGGCTGGAGACTGATGGCAGCAGGCCCGCTTCCCTGGGTCTCCAGGGGCCCCGCGTGGACAGAGGAGGCCGCTGGCGCTGTCCCGTCCGGGGCTTGGGGTGGTGTTGTGTCTGGGGGGGCCTGGCGGCCGTGTTCCTGCCCTCCCGGGCCTTGCAGCCCCCTGGCTGCGATCACGGCAGCCTGAGGAGACGACCTTCTGAGCAGCAGGTCTGCCCCATCTCCTCCGCTTCAAACTGCAGGGTCGACTCCCAGCGCCTTGAGGGCCCATCATCTGGCCCTGCCCCCAGCTGGCCCCTTGCAGGCCCGGGTCCCTCTGGCTGACCCATGCGACAGTGACTGCTGGATGTGGGGGTGAGGGCTGCGGGTGCAGAGAGCCCGGGGGGGTCCATGCCCGGCACCTGGGGGACAGGCCTACTGCCTCCCGCCCTCTGCAGGGTGGGCATCCAGGCAGGCCCCTGGGCCCCTGGAGCTCTGTTTGTGGACATCGGGCAGAGGGGGCTACCCTTGGGGAGGGGGAGGTCACCCCTGAGAGGCGGCCACATCCCGTGTGAGGGGACCAGGGTCAGCACAGGGCCACCGGGGTGGGGGGGCATGCTCCAGTGGGCACCGTGTGAGCTCAGGCCTGCAGGTCTGTGTGTGGGTCAGCGTGGGGTCCACAGGGCCTTTTCTGGGGTCCAGGTGGGTACAGTTCTGCCCCTTTGTCCAGAGAGAGCGCGGGGCATCTGAGCTCAGGCCTGGCGCTGGGCCCAATCCCCTGTCACCTCCATCCTCTGACCCCCTGGATGGACGCCGGCCCCTTGGTCATCGGCCACTTCAGCTCCGGGCAGGGCCTGGCCTCCGTCCAGCGGGTGTGTGCACGGGAGGTCTGGCTGGAGAGATGGCGCGGTCAGCACTGGGCCCGAGGGGGTGTTTGTGCCAGGCCCCGGGCCCATGAGGCTCGGCAGGTGAATGTGGACGCCGGCCGGGGCTCGGGGTCGGGCTCCCACAGGCTCCCAGCCCCCGGGCTGAGCCTCTGTGCCCCGCGGCCCTCTGCGGGGTCTGCGGCCGGGGCTGGTGGGAGTCCGTCCCCGAGGTGCTGGCGACCTGGCCCTTCGGGGGTTGCGCTTCCTTCCTGGGGACCTCCCTTCGTCCCGCCCTGCCTCGTCTCTCCTGCCTGCTCGCCTTTGCGAGTCTGCGGGTCCCTCAGGGTAACGCTGCCGGCGGAGCCGCGAGCGAGCAGTCCCCTGGCCTTAGGACTGTGCCGTTGGAGGTTCCGTGCTTTTAGTCAGAGGTTCCCGTGCTTCAGTGGGCCCAGCCACGCCTTGAGGTGCGTCCAGGGTCCCTCAGGGCCGGCAGGCTGCAGCCGTGAACCAGTGGTGTGACGCGAGGCAGGATGCGGCTGTCAGTCTCTGAGCTGAGCTCCGAGAGCAGGTGCTGGGCTGTTGATCCCGGAAGAAAGCCTGGCCGGAGGCTGCAGGAGCCTGACCCTGGCCCTGGCCCTGACCCTGACCTCGCCCTGGGCCAGTGGGTCAGCTCAGGAGAATTCAGCGTTAGTGATGACCTCAGAAATGCGATCACCGTCGCTAAGGGAGTGAGAGCCAGTTCTGCTGAAGTGCACGCTTACACACCCTTTGCGGCTCAGCTCTTTGATTTGGACACGTGTGCACAGCGTCTGTCACACACGCTTCTAGGTGTGTGGTCTCAGCAGGCCGGAGCGGGGGGACCCCGGCGGTCAGACGGCTGGCACGACCCGCTGGCTTCCCTCTTGCCTTTTGGTCAGCCCCCCACACCGAGCTTGGCTCCGCAGCCCCGAGGGGACCCTGTCGCTCCCGACGCCGCCTACAGGGTGTCACGCAGCGCGTCCAGGGCTCGCCCAGGTGTGGGGAGCGCCTTCCTCTGCCTTCCGATTCGGTTCTGTCGAACGGACATGTCGCGGTGGACTCGGCAGCTGGGGGATGTCGGGTCTGGAGGCCCCAGCCTGAGGGCTGGTCAGCAGCAGAGGCGGCTGCTTGCAATTCTGGAGGCTGCAGGACCCTGGATGCGGTCCAGGCTGCCCCCTGCAGACCTGATATCTTGGGAGAGCCCACTTCCTGGCAGGGAGCTCCAGGGGTCTCCTGTAAGAGTGCGAACCCCCGCTTCCGGGGCTCACCCTCAGGCCTTCCCAGAGGTCCTGCCTCCAGATAGCTGTCTTCAGGGTTGGGATTTCAGCGTGACACTTGAAGGGCACGTTCGCATCACCGCAGAGTCATCTCCAGCTTCTGGTGGCTGTGTCAGTTGTCATGAGAGTCCCGGGCCGGGGGGGGCCTGGCGGGGCGGGGGCACCCCCTGTGCCCCGGGCCCTCCGCACCCTGGCTGGCTGGGTCTCGTCGGGCCAGTGTCTCTGTCGAGGGTCTGACAGGCGGGCAGGGCGCCTCCAGTCTCCCTGGGTCGAGGCGTGGGGCATCTTTCCACCTGTCGATGGCCTCCTAGCGTCTGGCCAGGTGTCTGCACGAGCCCTCTGCCTGGTTTCTGAGATTGGGAAGAAGCTCGCCACCGAGTTGTGACGCTTTGTTTTATGTTGTGTATTTTAGTGCTTTATCAGATATGTGTTTTGCAATTTTTTCCTTTATAATTTCCATATTTTGTGTATAAAATCTGCCAACCCCAAGGTCACAAAGATCTTGTCCTGTGTTCTCGTAGAGTGTTTATAGTTCCGGGTTTTACTTGTAAGTGTGTGACACATTTTGAGCTTGAGGCGAAGGTCCTCGGCTTCTTTCTTGGGCCTGTGAGTGTCCTGTGGCCCGTCGCCACCTCTCGGCCTTGCGACCCCCAACCCGGGGGTGTGAGTGTCCTGTGGCCCGTCTCCACCTCTCGGCCTTCCGACCCCCGACCCGGGGGTGTGAGTGTCCGGTGGCCCGTCTCCACCTCTCGGCCTTCCGACCCCCGACCCGGGGGTGTCCGGTCACCGCTGTTTGCCTGCCCGCACCGTGTGGGCCACTGTGACCCCACAGCAAGCCTGGGTCGGGGGGGGCGTCTCCGAGTCGTCCTTTTCTTTCAGCTGCACTTGAGGCTCGCGAGGTCTTAGTTCCCCGACAGGGGTCACACCCGGGGCAGTGACAGTGCTGAGTGCTAACCAGTGGGCGGCCAGGAAGTCCCTGACTTCGTGCTGTTTCCAGATGGTTTCATCTGTTCTGCCGTCTTAGCTGTCCTGTGTAAAGTGCAGGATTGTCTTAACTGACTTTTCTACAGAAAACACTGCGGAGTTTTGATTGGGATTATGGTGAAACTGTGGCTGATATCAGTTTGGGGCAAGGTTGGCATCTTTTCCAGGACTAGTCCCTCCTGCAGGGCCTGGCAGGCTGTGGCCCGCTGACTGTTCTCCTGTGACTCACGAGCTAAGAATGGTTCCTACGTTTTTAAATGGTTGAGGGGGAGAAAATGAAAAGAATACTTTAGGGCAAGTGAAAATTCTGTGAAATACAAGCCTCAGTGTCTCTAAATAAAGTCGTGTCGGGACACGCCATGTGGGTGTGTTTGCCCGTGTCCCTGGGCTGCTGTGGGGTCTTGGCGAAGTCGAGCGGTGGGCGGTGAGGCGGCTGCCCGTGTGCCCACCTGTCCGCCCATCCGGGGGGCCGTCACTGAGTCACACACCCACGTCATAATGTCAGTGTCCCAGAGAGTGGAGCACTGGGCTCAGGAGGGTCCTCGCGGGGCGTGTGTGTGGGGACAGCATGTGCCGGGACAGCGTGTGTGTGGGGACAGCGTGTGTGCGGGGACAGCACGTGTGTGCGGGGACAGCGTGCGTGTGGGGACAGCACGTGTGTGTATTGGGACAGCGTGCGTGTGCGGGGACAGCGTGTGTGTGCGGGGACAGCGTGCATGTGGGGACAGCGTGCGTGTGGGGACAGCGTGTGTGTGTGTTGGGACAGTGTGTGTGTGCGGGGATAGCGTGTGTGCATTGGGACAGCGTGTGCACGCGGAGACAGCGTGTGTGTCGGGACAGCGTGTGCTGGAATAGCGTGTGTGTGTGTGTGGGACAGCGTGTGTGTGGGGACAGCGTGTGTGTGTTGGGACAGCGTGTGTGTGCAGGGATAGCGTGTGTGTGTGTGTGCGGACAGTGTGTGTGTGAGACAGCATGTGTGTATTGGGACAGCGTGTAGTATTGGGACAGCATGTGCGCGCGGGGACAGCGTGTGTGTGTGTGGGGACAGCGTATGTGCGGGGACAGCGTGTGCTGGAATAGCGTGTGTGTGTGTACGGGACTGTGTGTGTGTGCGGGGACATTGTGTGTGCGGGGACAGCATGTGTGTGCGGGGACAGCGTGTGTGTGCGGGGACAGCGTGTGCTGGAATAGCGTGTGTGTGGGGACAGCGTGTGTGCGGGCACAGTGTGTGTGTGCAGGGACAGCGTGTGCTGGAATAGCGTGTGTGTGTGTGTGGGGACAGCGTGTGTGTGGGGACAGCGTGTGTGTGGGGACAGCGTGTGTGTGCGGGGACAGCGTGTGTGGGAACAGCTGTGGACCTTCCAGCTCAGAGAGGGCCCGTCACAGCTGACCGTCCTCAGCAAGTCCATGAAGAAGACGTGATGGGGTCTCCACGGAACTTTGGTTGGAAAAGCCGGTCCCTGGCCATGACGTCCCTGTGTTGTGCTGGCGGTCGGCTTCCCAGCCTGCGGGCCTGGAGCCCCGGGGTCAGGAGCCTGGCTATGTGAAGAGTCTGCTTGCAGGCACAGCCAAGATGCTCAGGGAAGTTGGGAAACACCAGCCTGGTGCAGTGGAAGCGGGCTCTGCTGGGACGTTGTGTCCAGGGCGGGCTCAGGGCGGCCGGGGTTGTTGTCCTGGGGTTTCCGCCAGGGTGCTTTGGGACAGGTCAGCGCTGGATCTGAGCCCTCCCCACCCGGCTGCGGCACTGCGGGGAGCGGCCGGCTCCTGCTCTTACCCGTGTGTCCGGCCCCTCCTGCCCTCGGGCGGTTCAGGGGCTCCCGGATCTCAGGCTGTCAGACTTGGGCTGACCCTCACCACCAGCCGTCCTGGCCCCTGGCTCACGGACGGCACGTTGTCTGACCTCTTGGCCTCCGTATCCATGCGAGCTGGCCGGTGGGACAAACTGCTGCATGTGAGTGTGCACACACGCGTGTGTCATGCACACATACGTGCCTCTTCCTGCCGTTGGCTCTGCTTCCCTGGAGAACCCTGGCGGTGGCAGACCTGTCACAGGTGACGGGTCGACAGTGGGGCGTGGCCGGACACTGGGCAGAGTGCGTGAGCACGCCGGGCAGCTGCTCAGCAGGCGTGTGTGCAGAACACGGGGTCTCCTGCCTCACTCCACCTGTGTGTCCACCACGAGCCGCGTCCGCCTGTGGACTCTGCCGTCGTCAGCTCTGTGGGTCGTATCAGAAGTGGAGGCTGCATATCTTGACTCGCCCTGCTCAGGACGAGGGGAACGGCTCTCAACCGTTTCTCAACCGTTTCGAACGCAGACTGCCTTTGGACGTTAAGTTTTGCTGTGGCTTTGATGATGGTTCTCTATGAATTCGTCTGAAAAGGACATAAAATGGCACTTACTGCAAATTTACACATCCATTTTGGTGACAACTGACGTCCGAATCACCGACGGCTCTGTGCAGGTTCCTCCTGTCGGAAGGTGAGGCGGGACCTCTGCTCGGACCCACGTGTGCAATGGGTGTGTTTTCTGAGCTCAGGCTGCGGTGCGGGGCGGTGGAGGTGTCCGGGTTTCAGAAGCCGCTCCGCCGCCCACCTCTGAGGTGCTTTGGGTCTGGTCCTTCGCCGACAGGACTCTGAGAACTCGGCGGAGCTGCACTCGAGCTTCAGGTTAGGATCCTTACAGCAGAAGGATGCACACCACAAGCAGCAGAGGAAGAAGGTCACGCTTCCCGCCCGTCTCTCCGGGACTACAGACAGTGTGACCACTCACACCTTGGTGTCCAGGGTGCTCCTCCCAGCTGGTTGCACAGCCAGGGCTGGCCTGGGGCCTGCTGGGCTGACCCTTCGCTGCACAGATGCTGAAAGGAAGGGTCAGAGAGGAAGCTCAGCAAGTTCGACACAAATGTTCTCAACTCGGCTTTCGCACCGGCAGACAGACACTGGTGCTTCCTGTGTGGAGAGACGCTGAGACCGCGGCACGGGTCGGTGTCAGCAGGGACAGGGCCCTGGGCTTTCGTGATGAAGCACGTGAACTTTGAGCCCTGCTTAAATGAATTGTACCCCCCCAAACAATTTCTTAGTAGACTAGTATTTTATCAGAAAAAGTGTATTCAATTACTTAATTTTAGATTTCATTGGCAAAACGTTTGTGGAAGTGTATCCTGCGAATAAATAACCTAAAGGGGTATCTTTGGTTTCGCTTCCTGTCCTGTGAGGCCTGCAGTCTTCACTGTTGGGCCCTTTACCGGAAAAGGCTCATGGTCTGTGTTCTAATGATACCTCGTACGTTACTACTCATTTAGACGTTGTTGGTTTTTCTCACTAGCGTTTTGTAGTTTTCAGCACACAGATCTTTGCACAGGAGTTTTGATCTTTAAAGATTCGTAGATCGTTAAATTGATACCTCGGTACTGAAGTATTAAGTGGTACCTAAGTTTTTTTATTTATCAGTGTGCTGGGTCTTGGCTGTGCGGGACCGTGGCTGCCGCCGGCAGGACCTCTCTGGCCGTGGCAAGCGGGGCTCCTCCACGTGCTGCACGGTCTCACGGCGCGCCTTCTCCTGCGGCACGTGGGCTTAGCCGCCCCGTGACACATGCCGGCCTCCCAGACCGAGGGTGGACCCTGCGTCCCCTGTGTTGGCTGGCAGATTCTTAACCACTGGACCGCCAGGGGAGTCCTGTAGATGGCGCTTCTGATAGACTTTTGTATCCTGTGAGCGCGTTAAATCCTCCCTCCTGAGCTGCTTTCTTCTAACAAGAGAAAGCAGGTTTATAGAGCAGGCCACCCTGGCCGCGGGCAGCTGAGGTCCTTCCAGCAGGCTGGGGCGGCCCCAGCCTCTCAGTGCTGGCAGCTGTTTGGTCGGCCGGGAATTTCTCTGTGGACAGCCACGTCGTCTGCACGGAGAGCGTCTCTCTCTTCTTTCCAACCTGCACGCCTCTCGTGTATTTACTCTTTCTGCTCGTGGAGCCAGCTGGGTCCTGTGGGTGAGCGGCGGCGGGCAGCGGGTGCCCGGTGCCGGGTCCTTCGGTAAAGGTGGCGTACCGTAGGTCTTGGAGAAGCCTGCCAGCAGGCACGGACGTTCCCTGGACGCCTGGTCGGGTGGTGGTGACTGAGGTGGCTAGGTGGCTTTCCGTCTTTATTCCACCACTGTGACCTCTGGGCTGGGGGTGTGGCCCCATCTAGGCTGCCAGCCTGGCTGTGCAGAGGTTGCGCCCTGGGGTGGGGGACTCCACACTGTGGTCCCCGGGGTGCTGGCGGGGGTGTCGGGGCCTCCTGAGCCCCAGGCCCCTCCTCCAGTGCTGCGGGGGGAGTGTGAGTGGACCTGTGGTCAGCCTTCCCTCCGTGTTTGGCGGGCAGTTGTGGGGGTTCTTTTTTCTTTCTGTCTCTGCGAGGCTGTTGCTTCTCAGTTCAGGTCCTTGGTGGGTGTCCCTGCAGCCCCCTGCCGCCTCGTGGCTGCTCAGGGTCAGGCTGCTGGGCCCACCCCGTCCTGCCCCGTGTTTGTGCTCACCTTGAAGCCCGCCCTCGGGAGTGCGGGGCCCTGGGGGTGCAGCCCCCACCCCTGTCCGGGGAGCTGGGCGCTGCCCCGGACACACGGCACCCGGGGTGTGTGGGCCGTTTCCGGTTCCTGACACATAGGAGCCATTCTTTCAGGTTTAATTTGCTTGTTATCTGGTTTCTTAGAGTGAAAGCTTCGATGGTTGATCTGAGGCCTTTTTGTAAAAACGGCTTTACTGAGCAAATCAACATGTGATAATGCCCGCCCACTGCATGGCCAGCCCGCCCTGGGGCCTCCGCCCCATCAGCGTGGACGGGCACACCCCTGCTGTGACCCCTCTGGGGTACTGTCCATCCGGGGTCAACTGGGCCTCGTGCAAGCCTCAGCAGAGTCCAGCGGGGCAGCCGTCCCCTGCGGGCGCACGAGGGCCCACGGCTGGGCTGGCAGCCGGTGGCCTGCTGGCTGTCCTGGGCTTCCCTGGGCAGGCCCCCCACTCCCACTGCAGGCCTCCCTGCGCCTACCTCGGGGCTTTGGGGAAACGAACTTCTGTGAAGGGAGTTTGCATGACCTGAGGTCTGGGACCCCACTCCCCTGGGTGCCCGGCCTCCTCCCGCCCCCGCGGGAGTCCAGGACCCCGTCCAGCATGTCCGTCTTTGCAGGGAAGGTGGTGGGTTGCCAGGGCCGGGACTGGTGTGCATGGGGTGGGGTGGGGTCCGGCAGCCCTTCCCTGTGTTGACGTCCTGGGGCCCCACCCATCCGACCCAGGTGCCCCCCCACACTGCAAAGATGTCCTGGGGGCGGGCTGTGGACTCCCGCCCGGAGCGGCAACCCTGCCTCAGCTTACCCGCCCCCACAGTGAGGACCCCAGGGTGGGTGGGGGGCTCTGCACAGCTGACATGCTCTCCCCCGACCCTTTGCAGACTACGTCTACTTCGAGAACTCCTCCAGCAACCCGTACCTGATCCGGAGGATCGAGGAGCTCAACAAGGTAGCGTGTGCCCATCCCTGCCGGGGGTCCTCCTGGAGCCCCTTCCTCGGGGTCCCTGCTGGCTTCGCTGAGGGGGGGATGCAGTGGGCAGGAAGACTCTGGGTAGGATGCCCCTGACCGAGGAGTGACAGCGGAGGACGCCCCTGCCCATCTCCCTGCCCGCTCCACACTGGGGCGGGTGCTCCTGAGCCCTTCCAGCCCCGGGGCTGCGGAGGGAGCGGGCTCCCGGTTGGAGGAGGGGGCCCTGTCCCTGCAGAACGCCCCAGCCCCGGGAGCCGCCCCGCCTCTCCTGCCGGCCACCTTGTTGGCCGCACGGGCGGGGCTGCTGGGGGGCCGCCGAGCGTGCCTCCTCCTCAGCCACCGTGGAGCCCGGTCAGCGGCCCTGGGGCTTGCTGCTCCTCCCTCCCAGGTTCCCGCAGGGGTGGCTGCGGCCCCTTCCCCGAGCAGCCCTCCAAGAAGCTCCATGTCGCCCGTGGAGGCGAGGGGCTGCCTTGCGGGGCCTCTACGCCGGGCCAGTCAGGGCACTTACCCACCAAGGATCAGACTTGGCTGCGGCTGCACCCCAGCCCCACGACCACGCTCGCCACGACCAGGCGTGGGTGGGAGGTCGGGGCCCTCGGAGCCCCAGGCTGGGCTGGCTGCAGTGAGCTGGTGCTCCCGGACGGTCTCAGGCTGGGGCTGGGGCCTGGCCAGGACGTGCTGTGGGGCGGCCTCGCTGTTGGAGCCTGGGCCCTGGGCCACCTCCCCTGCCTCCTGTTCATCGCCTGCTGGGGCCACAGGGCAAGAGGGCTCCCCTGTGCCCGCTGCTGTGACAGGAGCAGGTGGTCACCCCCATGTGGTGGGCACTGGTGCCGGTTGGGGGCGCAGCTCAGGGCCAGGCCTCTGCCCCCAGTGTCTCCTTGGCTGGTGGGGCCGTGGCGGCCTGGGTCTCAGGGCGGCTATGGTGCCCTCGCTCTGGCTGTGGCCCTCCCCCTCGATCTCCACCCATGACAGCCACGAGGCACGCGGACCCCGGGGGCTCTGCAGGTGGGGCGGGAGGAAGGCGGCTCCCAGGAGCCAGGGTGCAAGGCTGTCTGGCTGGTCCTCAGCCCTGTGCCCTGCCCGCCTCCCCGCTGTGGGGCACTGGTCTCGGTCCCGGCTGGAGGCAGTCGCAGCCCCGGCAAGTGCAGCTCAGGCAGAGGCTGCAGACCGGTCAGCCGGAGGGCTCTCACCTGACTGGCTGGGACCCTGGCAGCCTCAAGCACCTGGGGAGGTGGAGAAGGGTGATCTCCGGGGCCAGACCTGAGCCGCTCTCCCTGCGAAACGCCTGCCCTTGGCCAGCGGCCTGGTGGGCAGGAAGACGGAAGGGCAGCTTCCTCGTGAGGCCTGTCACGACGGCTGGGGACAGGGCTGACATGGGCGCAGCTGACGAGGGAGACAGGCCAGGTGCGCTGGGCACCCTCAGGGACATGGCCACTGCTGCGGTTGGTGGGGCTGGGAGACTCAGTGAGAAGTAACCCCTGGAAAGTGCTCGCGGAAATGTCAGCCAAGTGGAGGCTCCTCCGGGGGCCCAGCGGCCAGCCAGCAGGGCTCAGAGGGACAGGGACCTCGCAGGCGGAGAAGTAACCGAGGAAATGCTCCCCTACCCCACCTGCCCCCACGGCCTTCCTCCCAGAGCCGCAGGCCCTCCCAGCCCCAGGACAGCGGATGCCCCCACGGAAGGGCGCCCTGCAGGCCCTCCCAGCCCCAGGACAGCGGATGCCCCCACGGAAGGGCGCCCTGCAGGCGGCTGGCCTGTCTCCATGCTGTCCCCCCGGAGCGGCCTGAGGTGGTGTGGGGGTCCCAGCAGGTGGAGCAGACCCTGGAATGAACTGTGACTGATGGGAGGGGAGTGGGTCACGTGGCAGGCAGGGCCACCCCCACGCTTTCCCGTAAAGGAGAGCAAGTGGACAGTGAGCTTTCTTTAAGAAAAGCGCAGTTGCTGTCATCCCATGGGTTGGGGTTTGCATCTCTGCTGGTTCACCCCTTCCCCTCCGCCTCCCACAAAGCCCTGACCCTGCAAACCCTCCTCAAGCTGCGCCTGCCATCTCCTCCCCTGGCCCTCCTGGGACTTGGGGCTTTCATGAGCTTGCGAAGGGATTGTTGAGTTTTCTCCTTAGAAGTTTGATTGGGTTTGTATCGGATCTGCCTTGCCTCCATGGAAAATGAAGTCTTTCACCACTGGAGCAGATTACTGTTTTGAAAGGACAGGGAGAGGCCTGCTCTGGGGGTAGGGAGGGGCAGACCCTCGAGGCGGGGGTGAGGGGGGCCCAGCGGGCTCCCCCCAGGAATTAGAAGGCAGATTTCAGAGTGAGGTCAGAGCCTGGGCGCGGGAATCTCCGCAAAGTCCAGCAAGGGGCACAAGCAGGCACCGCCAAGCCCGACAGACGTCCCCCGCGCACCGCGCTGTCTCCTGGTGGAGGGCCCTGAGGGGCGGCTGCTCCCGGGCGGGCCCCCTGGGGGCGCGCTCTGCGATGGAGCGCTGAAGACTTGAGCCCGGGTGCTCTGTGGTCAGCCTCCCCGCTCCGTCCAGTCTCTTCTGCCGTCCTGTTGAGGTGCCGGATGTCTGCCTCTGTCAAAGGCCCCTCGTCCTTCCCAGCTCAGCAGACGGCCTCCAGACCGTTTCTAGGGGTGGCTTTTTGGCCTGGGAATCAGCGCGCAAAACTCGGGATACCCGTGTCCTGCGGACCGCGTCCCGATGGGCCGTGCTCCCACGCTCAGGACAGGCGCACCACCCGCGAGCATTCTGGACCGTAGTTTTCCCTGGAGACATCTTGGTTCTCATCACGTCCCTCGTGGGCTGGGGGAGGCTGTGTGCCCTCCGAAGTCTCTGTGGCGACCTCGTAAAGCAGCAGAGGGGTAACACTTACTTTAGTCAGGAACGCGCAAAGCCTGGAAGACTTTCTTGAAAGGTTTCTGGTCTAATGGAGTTGAATAACTAGAAGTTAAATGCTTTGTATAAAGAGAGTTTAGCCTAATGTGAAAAACGCTGCAATGTTTTAAATTCTATAAAGATTAGGATTGTGATACAGCCCTTGTATTATTGTTAAAAATGTCGTAAACGCCTGTTAGTTTAAAAACAGTCTTCTCCGTGTGAGGTCAGCACCTCTGGTTTTGCTGCGTCCTGGCTGCTGCTCGGTCGGCGCCTCGTGGGCCTTGACAGCCTGATTGTCCCTGGCCGCAGCGGCCGCTCCTGTCCAGGTGCCCGCGTCCCTGGAGGCTCGGGCTCCACTCACGGGGCGGCAGGGACCAGCACCCTGTCCTCGGCCATGCCCATCTGGTGCCCGCACGCAGGGGCGCAGGTGGCTTTAGGTCAGCTGTGCGTCCCCCCGCCCCCCGGCCCTGGCCCCGCCCCCCGCCCGGGGCCCCGTGTGCGCGGCCCCGCCCCCCGCCCGGCGCCCTGCGTGGGGCCGCCCCGCGAGGGCGCTCAGAGCCCGCCTTGCTGTTGCAGACGGCCAGTGGGAACGTGGAGGCCAAGGTGGTGTGCTTCTACCGGCGCCGCGACATCTCCAGCAGCCTCATCGCCCTGGCTGACAAGCATGCCAGTGAGTCCCCCTGCCTGCGCCGCCCCGGCCCTCGGAGGGCCCGCGCTCCCGTTCCCTGGGGCCTTCAGCCGGGGGCGAGGTGGGGGCTGTCCGTGTCCTCGATGGGACCGTCCCTTGCACAGTGCAGGGGTCCAGGCCTGGGCTGAGGCCTGGGGGTGGGCCACGCAGGGTGGGTGCCTCCGGTGGGGGCGGGCTCCACCTGTGGGTTCCGGCCGGCGTGCATGCGTGCATACCTCCCATCCACAGCGACCTTGTGGCAGGAGCCTCCGTCCAGTGCAGGACCTGGTGCTATGCCCAGAGGGGCAGGGGCGGGGTTCAGGGTCACTGGGCCCTCCCAGAGCCTGTGCCTACCAGCTTGGCACTGCCTGCAGCCTCCCGGTGCTGAGCAGAGGAGCCGGATCCTGGGGGTGTGGTGTTAGCGGGCCGGCCCCATTTGCGCCATCCCGTCGGTCAGGGCCCTGAGGCCGGCCGCGGGTCTGTGTGGCCCAGGCGTAGCCAATGGTGGGCAATCTCCCGTGTCCATGCCCAGCCCTGAGTAACTGCAGCCCTGGCCCTCCGCACACGGTGGTGGCCGTGTCCACGGGCCCAGCTCTTCTGCCCTCGGGCCCCAGGGGAGCTTGTCCAAGCGTTAGGTCACGAGACTTGCAGGGAGTGGGTCCCCCCAAAGGCGGGGGCTGGCAGGGCTGGGGAGGCCCCCAGGCCCAGCTCAGGGCAGGGCCTCCGTCTCCCCCGGACTGTCCATCTCATGGGGCTGGGCTCTCTGAGCCCGCTGCGGCCAGGCTGGGGGGATGCCGGTCCACCCTGCTGCCTGGGACCCGGCCAGCGCCAGGGGAGTGGGAAGGATACTCGGGGGCTCTTCTGGCAGGAGGGATAGAGGCTGGGTGGACGCCCACTGTGTGGTTGGATCTGCTGCTAGAGCTGCTTCTCGGCCCAGAGCCTGAGGCACGAGCTTGCGCCCCTCCCTGTTAGCACAGATGCCCTGGGCCCGTGGGCCTCCCCAGAGCAGGAACGCCCTCACCGGGTCTGCAGGCCTCGGGCTGCCCGCCTGGCCCTGCTCACAGGTGCGTGGGCCTCCCGCAGAGCTATCCTGAGAGCCGGACCTTGCCTGAGGAGTAGTGGGCATGGGACAGGTCCTTCCAGGAACCCCAGAGCAAGTGCGGGGCTCAGGGGAACCGGTGGGGTGTGTGGGTGAGGCCCCAGCTCTGAGCCCAAGGCCAGGACTCACTGGATCCCAGAGAGAGGGGCTTTGGCCCCAGGGGCTGCGTGCCCCTGGGTTCCTCGACGCTGGGCACCACAGCCCACTCATGTCTGCGGGTCCTCGGAGAGTGAGCTCCAGAGCCGTGCAGAGACTCCTGGTCTCCTGGGGGCAGGAGGCCAGCCTGGCCGAAGCCCTGGCTGCCCCTGAGACCACAGTGTGGCCCCTAGCCGCTCCTCGTGATGCTGATGGTTGGGAACCCTGGTGGGCCTGTGTCACCGTGAGGAGGGCGAGGTCTGCGGCCGTGACACGGGCCCCCAGGGCCTGTCTCTGGCCCCGGCTCCTTGCTGCTCTGCCGGGCCTGCCAGGCTGCCCCTGGGTGGTATGAACGCGATCAGTGTGGGTTGGGGGCCCTGTCTGAGTGTGGGTGATGCTCTCACGTGGGGCTGCCCTGGGGTCCCCGGGGGGCAGGGCGTGACATGGCTGCAGTGTGGGTACCCAGGTCCCTGTGGCTCCCACCCAGATAGCCTGGCCCGGCCTCCTCCCCAGCTGCCCGCCCCCTGGCCCTGCCGGCTTCTGTGAGCTGTGGACGCGTTGGGGGCGGCACGGGTCCCTGTACGGCCGCCACAGGGGGGCAGCAGAGGGCTGCAGGCCGCACGGGGCCCGAGCGTGCTCCTCGCAGCCTCCTGGGGGCCTCGGGGTGGAGGGTCATCTGGCTGCAGGCTTGGCTTTCACTGCCCCCTGCGTAGCCCCAGACCACCGCTGCCAAGGGCACCCCCACCCCAGGCCTGCCTGTGCTGAGTCCATACCCTGGAGGCCCCCCACTGCCCCCACATGCCAGACTTCCAGGTTCTTCTTGTGGGCACCAGTGTCCCAGCCATGGGGGGTGGCCGAGGACCCCGGGCAGGAAGCTGTGCTGCTGATCTGGCTTGGGGACCCGTCCCGCCCCCACCTGGCGCCCCGGGCCCGCTTCTCCGGAAGGTCTGGCTCCCTACGACTTGGCCGGGACAGGCTGGCCCAGGCTGGTCTGGGGTCTGCTTGGAGGCGTGGGTGGCGTGGACGTGGGGGTGGGCAGGGCCGAGGTCAGCTAGGTGGGACGTCCTCTGGCTTCGGCCGGGTGGTCTGCGGCCCCCTGTCCACCTTGCCTCCCAGCCTCACCCCCTCAGCCAGGCCGGGCCCTGAGGCTGACCTGCTGTCTGGGCACTGTCTGTCGTTGTATAGCCCTGTCAGTCTGCTATAAAACCGGATCGGGGGCCGACACCGGTGAGGAAGGTAAGAGCCGCCCTTGCGGGAGGGTCCTGGCGCCTGTGCGCCGGGCTGCATGCCCGCCCCTGCTTGCCCAAGGCGAGGTGGGCCCGCGGAGGCCCCTGCAGCTTGGCCCTGAGGGGGTTCCGGTGCAGGGAGGGCACGGGACATGGCCCTGGGGTCTCTGCCTCCCGGCCCTGGACATGCAGCAGCGGCCGCCTCGTCTCCCCCGTCTCCCCTGTCTCCCCCCGCGGGCTTAGGACACGTCCTCCTTCCTGATGAGACACCCTGGCTGCGGGCTTCTGGGGCGGCTGGGCTAGAACTGGCGCTGCCCGAGCGCCTGCTGGGGCCCCCTGGGGGTGGGGGCCGGGGGAGCCAGCGGGTGGGTCTGTTCGGTGGCCTGAGCCCGTGTCCTCTCTGTCCTTCAGGAGAAATAGAGGAGGAGATGGAGAACCCGGAGATGGTGGACCTGCCCGAGAAGCTCAAGCACCAGCTGCGGCATCGGGAGTTGTTCCTGTCTAGACAGCTGGAATCTCTCCCCGCCACGCACATCAGGTACCGTGGGCCTGGGCAGGGAGCACAGGTCAGGTACCGCAGGCCTGGGCGGGGACCACACGGGGCGGGGACCACACGGGGCGGGGACCACAGGTCAGGTACCGCAGGCCTGGATGGGCACGGGGGGCACCCGCCTCCCCTGATGGACGCCCTCCTGTGTCCTGCCTTGCAGGGGGAAGTGCAGCGTCACTTTGCTGAATGAGACCGAGTCCCTCAAGTCCTACCTGGAACGGGAGGTGAGGCTCCCCTGCCCCCCGAGGGGCACGACTTGTCCTGCTGGGGGTGGGGAGGCCCATGGCAGCTGCCCTGGTTGCTGTCTGGGCTTCCCCAGCAGGCGGGTGCCCACCCAGCCATCCTGGCCGCTGTGTCCCGGCCACACTGTGCCGACCCAGCATTGCCAGCAGGGCAACCGGAAGTGTCTTGAGTTTGTGAAACAGGAATCATCAGTGCTGCCGGGCCCAGGGGACCAACCTCGTCCCACGGGTAGACGGGCCTCACGGTGACGCCCGAGCCCCTCACCCTGCGGCCGCTGTCCTTCCCGCCGTGACCTTCAGGGCGGGTGGTTCTGATGGGCTCGCCTTTCCATTGCTCCCTCTCCCAAGAAACATGACTATCAGAGCCGTCTCCAGAGGACACATGCGTGTCCCCGGAGCAGCAAGATGCATCTTCAGGGAAGCCAGTGGGCCAGCAGGGGTCACTGCAGCAGGGCTCTGGCGTCATCCTGCGAGGGCAGGTCAGGGTATGACCAAGGGTCAGGGTCCCCTCCACGCATGTCCTAGCGGACACCCGCCTCTGGCTCCCAGGGGACCTGCCCACGGATCCTTGCAGCTCTTGCAGGAGTGTCATCGCCTGCGGGCGGCACCCTCCCTAGGCAAGGCCAGGCTCTCCAGGGGCCCAGAGGAGTGAGCGGAGGGGGCGGCGTGGACTGGGAGCACAGGCGGCCGCCGGTGCCAGCGGTCCAGCGATCCAGCGAGGACAGCCTGGTGCGTGGCCTCCCTGACGCCTGACTCAGGAATTGGAGAACCGCCAGGCGACGGCCTGGAGTTGGCGCAGAGGAGCCGCTGGGGCAGCCCGGGCCCCCAGGAGCCCCTGCCTGTGGGAGGCCTGGTGCGGCCTGGGAAGGTGGCGGGCAGAGCAGGGCCGTGGCCCCAGGCAGCTTCCACTGGGGAGCAGACGCGTGGTCTACAGTTTGGAAAGGTCCCCCGGTGGCAGCCGCCCGAGCAGTGACGTGGACAGCTGACCCTGAGCAAAGGCGGCTGTGAACCAGCCTCGGGAGGCGTGTTGGCCCTGCTCTGGCACCTGCGTGCGTCTCTAGGGTGCACAGCGGGCGTTTCCTGCTGTTCTCCTTCACCCATCTGGGGAGTGGGTGCCTCTGAGGAGCGGGAGATGGCCCAGGCGAGGGGCTGGCAGCACAGGCGCGCAGCTGCAGCCCACGGGACCTACACCCAGGAGCCCTTGGCCCTGACGTGGGGGCAGCCCCTGCCCGCTGCCGCCTGGGGGGTGAGGGCTGTGGAGGAACAGCCACAAGGGAGTCAAGAAAGGCACAGTGGGGGCACGGGGCCAGGTAGACCCTGCGGGATACGGTGAGGCCCCAGGGGAAGCCCCGGGTCGGCAGGCTTGCTTTCGAGAAGCGGCCCAGGCCAGCTCAGCGTGGCTTCCTGGGGGCCGAGGAGGGTGCGTCGTGCCCGCCGACCCCAGGTGGGCCTGGAGCCGGCAGGAGGGTGCCCACGGGCTGGAGCCGCCGGCTCTGGGCGCCGGGCCCGGGACGTCCTGTTACGTGGTCGCTTTCTGTGCGTCTCCTGTGACAGCTGCACGGGAGCCCTGCCGTCTCCTTGGAGGCCGCGCCCAGAATCTGTCAGATTTGTTCCCAGATGTCTTCGGAGTTTTGTTGCTGTTAAATGCTTCTATAAACTAAATTTTTAGACTCGCTGCTGACGGGCTTGAGGCAGTCTGGGGAGCTGCCTGCAGCCGCCTGGCCTGTGCCCCGAGCCCGCCTGGCCGTGGTGCCGTGTGCTGACAGCCCCGCCTGTGCTGCTTTCCAGGACTTCTTCTTCTACTCTCTGGTCTACGACCCCCAGCAGAAGACCCTCCTGGCAGACAAAGGGGAGATCCGGGTGGGGAACCGGTACCAGGCGGACATCACCGACTTGCTGAAAGAAGGTGGGTGGGGTGCGGCGGGCCCAGCACCCCCAGCGCCTGTCGCTGGGCCCTCCACGCTACCCTGAGACTGTTTCTTTTTAGCAGTTATTTTCATAACTTTTTAAAAACTCTTTCTCTGTTCAAAGAGCTTGTTTGAGTGATTGCCAGTATCACTGACTTCTGGTGGATGGTGCTGTCCGCCAGGCCACCGTGCTCGGGGGGCAAAATGCCCGGCTCCCCTGCCCACTCAGGCCACCAGCGGCCCAGGGGTCATGGGCGGGCCTGACCCCTTCCTGCAGCTCAGTCTGTCCCCACGCATGCAGCACAGGGAACTCGGGCCCCGGTGACCCCCCCCAGGCCTTGCTTCCTGCAGGGGCCCCGTGGTTGGCAGCAGGCCTGACGTGAGCGGCCCTCATCCCTTGGGTGGTGGCCACGGCCAGGCAAGTGGGGCTGACGCAGGGGGCCGCGGGGTCCACGCTCGTGGGCATCCTGTCCTCTCCTGTCCTGGTCATGCGGCTCGGTGAGGCAGGCCTGGCGGCTGGACCGCGCACGCCCTTGGCCTCAGGGCGTTCGGGCGCCTGGCTCTCTTTGGAGTCTGTGCCCCTGCAGAGCTGGCCCTGTGTGAGGTGCCCAGGCCGCCCGGGGTCCCTGGGTCCCTTGTGGAGCACGTGGCCGCTGCTCTCTCGTCCTCAGGTGGCCCTGGCGAGCGTCTCCTGCGTCTGTGGGGCGTGGGCCAGGCCTGGCTCCCCTTCTGCTCTGCACCCCGGGTTCCTCTGTGCAGGAATCCCCAGAAGCTTCCTCTCTGTGGCCACCGCGCCTCCCGATCCCCCAGCTGCTCCACTCGTCCTGGGCTCTGCCCTTGGCCCGTGTGCACGTTTCCTGTTGCACACGTGTGCACACACCTGTGGCACACCTCACTCGGACCTCACCCACACACTCACACCCACCTCCCTGTTGGGGCCTCAGTCTCCGTCTTGGGGCGCCTGCTTGTCTGGTCAGGTGTCAGGGAGGCGCTGAGCCAAGCCCATGGGAAGCGGGTGGCGGGGCGGCTCCCCCGTCTGCCCTGTGTGTCCAGCTCCATCACGGGCGGGCCTGGCCGCTCCTCCGTCCGGCCCTGTGAGCACTCGCATCATCCTGGGCCCCCGCACTGCGTTGGCCTGGCCGCTCCTCCCTCCGGCCCTGTGAGCACTCGCATCGTCCTGGGGCCCCGCACTGCGTCTCCCGCTCCTCCCTCCGGCCCTGTGAGCACTCGCATCATCCGGGGGCCCCGCACTGCGTCTCCCGCTCCTCCCTCCGGCCCTGTGAGCACTCGCATCATCCTGGGGCCCCGCACTGCGTCTCCCGCTCCTCCCTCCGGCCCTGTGAGCACTCGCATCATCCGGGGGCCCCGCACTGCGTCTCCCGCTCCTCCCTCTGGCCCTGTGAGCACTCGCATCATCCTGGGCCCCCGCACTGCGTCGGCCTGGCCGCTCCTCCCTCCGGCCCTGTGAGCACTCGCATCATCCTGGGCCCCGCACTGCGTCTCCCGCTCCTCCCTCCGGCCCTGTGAGCACTCGCATCATCCTGGGGCCCCGCACTGCGTCTCCCGCTCCTCCCTCCGGCCCTGTGAGCACTCGCATCATCCGGGGGCCCCGCACTGCGTCTCCCGCTGAACCTCCGGCCCTGTGAGCACTCGCATCATCCTGGGCCCCCGCACTGCGTCGGCCTGGCCGCTCCTCCCTCCGGCCCTGTGAGCACTCGCATCGTCCTGGGGCCCCGCACTGCGTCTCCCGCTGAAACAGAGCCGGCCGCGCTGGCTGTGGACTCCCCTCCGGGGTCAGGCATCCTTGGGGGTCCTGGTGAGGCCTCAGGGATGCTGGTGGCTCACGTGTCCAGAGTGCTCACGTTGCTGCTGCCTGGGTGAGCTCACATTGCCCCCTGCCTGGGTACCCGGCGGGGCCGAGCCTCTGTCCTCAGGTGCCCTGGGCTGGCCCTGCCCACAACCCAGGCCTTTCCCACTCCTGACTCGGGGGCCCTGGCGAAGGCCTCAACTTGCTGTCTCCCCGCACCTCCTGGGGCGTGGGCCCTGCCACTGTGAAGCTGTGCCCCAGCCGTGCGTGTATGTGGCGGCCACAGAGCGTGCCGTGATGCTGCCTGCCAGCCGGCGTGGCGCTGGGACAGGCATGCCACTGCACCCGGGGCTCTGGGCTTGGCTGCCTGGCCATATCGCTTGGGCCTGGATCCAAGAGGAGGGTCCCCGCCTTACCCGGGGAGGGTCTCAGTGCCAAGGCGCCGCCCGGAGGGAGCGCAGCATGCCCATCCTCCAGACGCCCCATCGCGTCCCACAGCCCCACACCCCAGGCTCTTGGATCTCCGCGCTCCATCCCTGGATCAGCCCTGCATGTCTGCGGTGCCGGGCTCCCTCCCGTGGGCCCCTGGCCCAGCGCGCCCCTGTAGCCCGCCAGGGTGACCTCCCCAGGGCGAGGGGGCACGTGTCTCTCCAGTGACTTTAAGCTGTGGCGGCTCTGCTGACCCGCACCCACCCCAGGCTCCATGGGCTTCCCGAATGCGCGGGGGTCCTGGCCCTGGAAGCAGCTTCCTGCCGAGAGTGACCGTGGCTGAAAGCGTCTGCAGACGTTCAGCTCGGGTGCCCGAGTTGAATGTGGGTGTGACGTGTCCTCCATGCCAGCCCAGCCACGCCGGGTGGGCGTTCTGCAGGCCCTCCTCGTGGTCCCATCCCCACTGCTGACCAGAGCACACCGGCCCTTGGCACAGGTGCTGCCCAGGACAGAAGCGTCCACGGCCGGGCCCTGGGCTGCCCTGTGCCACCCACAGGCTGAGGGAGAAGATGCCCTGAGACGAGGCCTCCGGCCTCAGGGCCCCGGGTGGCGGGCGAGTGTCTGTGCTGAGCCAGCATCAGTGCGCTGGTGGTGAGGGGCTGGCACGGGGGGCCAGGCGCAGTGGCACCTGACCCTGTGGCGGCTCGGGGTAAAGAGCTCGACCGACCATACCCGAACCGCCCGCCCTCCCCCAGCGGCTGTGTTGCTGCCCCTCCTGGTGGCTCCTCCAAGGGCCTGGGGGCCAGACCCGGACCCCATTCCAGAGGCGAAGGCGCGCCCTGTGCCATGCTCGCCCAGACCCGGACCCCATTCCAGAGGCGAAGGCGCGCCCTGTGCCATGCTCGCCCAGACCCGGACCCCATTCCAGAGGCGAAGGCGCGCCCTGTGCCATGCTCGCCCTGGAGCGCTGACCAGACCGCGTCCGTGTGTGTGTGCCCGCATTCCTGTGTGTGCGTGCTTGTGTCTGTGTGCACGTGCGTGTACACGTGTGTCTGTGTACGCGTTTCCGTGTGCTTCTTTGTGTGTGCACACACGCGTGCTGTGTTCCCGCCCCGGATTCACTTACCCTCTCCCTCCCTGCAGAAGGGGGTGCTCCACCCCTCACCCCAGTAGGCCAGGCCCTAAGGGGACCCCTGGGCCCTGAGCTCTCACTAGAGCCTCGGGGCTCCTCCCGCGGCCCCGGCGGCCTCACCCCGCGGCACCCCTTCTCCGCAGGCGAGGAGGACGGCCGAGACCAGTCCAAGCTGGAGACCAAGGTGTGGGAGGCCCGCAACCCACTCGTGGACAAGCAGATTGACCAGTTCCTTGTGGTGGCCCGGTAAGTGCCGGGCAGGCAGGGCACAAGCTGGCACGGCCTTAACTGCTTGCCCACCGTGTGGTGGGTTCTGGGACATCTGTCCCTCGGGGTGTTGCCCAGTGAAGGGCACATGAGGCCGGTGGGGCGGGGCCTGCTCTGTCGCGACCCCTGTGTGGTCCCTGGGGAGGTCTGGCCCTTCCTGCACGCGGAGCTGGCTGAGGGCTGCTCAGAGCCACCCCCCAACAGGCCGGGGCTCTTTCCGAAGACTGCGGGGTGGGACAGGGTGCCCGTCCAGCTTTGGGACTGGGCGAAGGCCGCTGGGGCGGATGTGGCTGAGGTCTGGGCCTCCTGGACACGAACGGATGTGCTCTGCGGAGCTGTCTCTGCTGAGGCCGCCGCCCTGGCCCCCGCGGGGCAGGTCTGATGAGCACTCAGGGCTGCATGCTCCCCCACCACCCCGCCCTGGGCCAGGCGCCATCCAGCGCTGGAACCCAAAGGCTGTCTCATGAGAAGAGCTCTGCAGAGACAGGCAGAGTCCCCAAGCTCCAGAGCAGAGCACTCCTCCCCGAGACAGCCGAATCTGGGCCCCTGTGCGTGTCCAGCTCGGCCTGCCTGGCCTCCTGCTCGTCTGCTCCAGCGGTCAGTGTCTCTTCCTGCCCCCCCCCAGCTCTGTGGGCACCTTTGCCCGGGCCCTGGACTGCAGCAGCTCCGTCCGGCAGCCCAGCCTGCACATGAGCGCCGCGGCCGCCTCCCGGGACATCACCCTGGTAAGCAGGTGCCAGCCGAGCAAGGCCCAGCACGTTTGCTTAGGTCAACCCCCTGGGCACGGCCCCACCCAGGGCAGGGCTCTCGGTGCCCTGGCGTGGCAGCCCCGTCTTCGCACAGGTTCAGGCTGACCTGCCCGTCCTGGGGCCGCCCTGCTCCTTCCTCCCACCCCATCTCGGGCAGCAAGTCTCCCAGAAGGAGGCTCAGGTGCCCCAGGCTGGCCCTGCCTGCCCACGGCTCTCTCCCCACATCCTCCCCAGAGGCCCAAGCCTGTGGCCTTCCACACGTGACCCGGGTGTGTCCGCCACCCGGGCTGGGGGTGGGTCCCAGCGCAGGGCCCAGGTGACCCTGCCTCCCGCCCCACACAGTTCCACGCCATGGACACGCTGCACAGGAGCGTGTATGACGTTGCCAAGGCCATCTCAGCCCTGGTGCCGCAGGGTGGGCCCGTGCTCTGCAGGGACGAGATGGAGGAGTGGTCAGCCTCAGAGGCCAGCCTTTTTGAGGAGGCCCTGGAAAAGTACGGGAAAGACTTCACAGACATTCAGCAAGACTTTGTGAGTACCGCGGGGCGGGCTCAGGGCTGCTCTGCTCCCCAGGTCTCTGTGTTCCGTCCCCTCATCTGTTAGAGGTGACGAGGAGGTCCAGCTCCTCGCTGACCCTCGGGCCCTGGGCATGTCCAGGTCCTCGCTGGCCCTCAGGCCCCGGCCGTGTTTGAGTCCGGTGGTTTTTAACCAGCCGAGCTTCCGCATAGGTCCTTGGAAGTGTCCCCAGTGAGCACGTGGGAATCAAGTCTGCAGGGACCCCTCCTGCTCTCACAGTCCCTAAAACACACTTGAGCTCATCTGAAAGGAGGCGAAATGCTGGTCACTCAGAGGAGCACGTCTGTGCAGAGAGGGCAGCAGGGTGGCCAGGCCGGCCTGACCACAAGCCCCAGGGAGAGGCCGGGATGCAGCGGCCTTGCCTGCGTCTGATGCCCAGCAGCATCTCCACTGGAACAGATGAAGCTGGTTCCGGGCTCACCGCAGGAGGTGGAGAAGAGGTGTGGCCTGGAGGCCCTCAGGGCCCTGCAGAGCCCTGGTGCCACCGGTGCAGGCCGAGCCCCGAGCCGGCCCCTTGACCGACTTGGTAGAGTGTGCTGAAACCTCAGCAGGGCGGCAAGGCCTCCTCACCAGAAATAAGCGGAGTGCGCCCCCTACAGGTCCCAGGCCCCTCGTGCTCCCGTGTGACGGGCCAGGTGCAGGAGATATGTGCCTGCGGTCAACTCACCCCAGCGGGTGTCGTGGGTGAATGTGCTCAGGGAGGCAGGCCCGCAGGTGGCCTGCGAGCCCGGGGTGACACCAGAACAGCAGGAGCAGACGGCACTTGGTGTGCAGCCCACAGCCTGGAGGGGACGGGGACCTGGGTGCCTCCTCCACCCGCCTCATCCCCGGGCACTGCACCAGGGCTGGAAGCACCTACCCAGCCAGCCAGCCAGCAAGCCGGGCGCAGTCGCTGTGGCAGGAAGGGAACCTGGGGAGGAGCTTCTCTGCCGTGTGGTCTGCCCAGGAGAGGGCGAGCCTGGGCCCTGACAGTGGCCTGGGCGGGGCCCCACTGACATGCCTCCCTTCCACAGCTTCCCTGGAAGTCACTCACCAGCATCATCGAGTATTACTACATGTGGAAGACCACCGACAGATACGTGCAGCAGGTGAGGGCCAGCCGGTGCGGGCGGGGTCTCCCCTCTACAGACCCAGCTGCTGGCCTCTGACCCTATGTTCTGTGTTTTAAGAAACGCTTGAAAGCGGCTGAAGCGGAGAGCAAGTTAAAGCAAGTTTATATCCCCAACTAGTAAGTGCACCCCCAGAACGCCGCCCCCGTGTCTCCATGTCCCTGGGTGGGCCAGGCCCGCCGCTGGCTTCACGTGGCCAGGTGGTGCCTCCCTGGCTCAGGGTCTGGGCGAGTCAGGGGCCTGTCCTTGAAGCCCAGGATGGCGGGGGCGGCAGAAGGGCAGGACCCAGCCCTGGCTCTCCCTCGGCCAGTCAGGCAGCACTGGGCATGGAGGCTGGAAGCCGTCCCGCCTGGGGTCAGACTCTGACCCGAGTCCGCGGGGAGAGAGCTGGGGTTGGCGGCTGCCGTGTGGCCAGGCGGATGTGGACGGGGCTGCTGGGGTCCCAGAGCCGAGCTCCCGGGGCTCCATGATCCCGTGACGCCCTCCCTCTCTCCCTTACCCAAGTAACAAGCCAAACCCGAACCAGATCAGCGTCAACAACGTCAAGGCAGGTGTGGTGAACGGCGCAGGGCCGCCAGGCCAGAGCCCTGGGGCCGGCCGGGCCTGCGAGAGCTGTTACAGTAAGTAGCCCCCAGGTGCACCCTAGTCTGCGGCCCTGGGCACCCCTGCACCGTCCCGGGGACCGGCCTGGGGGCGGGGATCGCACTCTGCTTGGAGGAGCCCTGATGGGGAGTGAGGGGAGCGCGGTGCCCAGGCCCAGGGTGGTGTGGGCGGGCGACAGCTGTGGAATGCTCTTTGCCGTCACTGGTTCTGCTTAAGAATCCGTCTATTTTCAACTTTGTTGTCCGTAGCCACCCAGTCTTACCAGTGGTATTCTTGGGGTCCCCCTAACATGCAGTGTCGCCTCTGCGCGTCTTGTTGGACATATTGGAAGAAATATGGTGGCTTGAAAATGCCAACCCGGTTAGATGGAGAGAGGCCGGGACCCAACCGCAGTAACATGGTAAGCCCCGCCCCGTGCCCCGCCCCGCCCGCCCGCGCGCCCCGCCCCTGCGGCCCGGCCCGCGGTCATGGCGCTGTGTCGGGGCGGCGCGCCCCCTTCCGCAGAGCCCCCACGGCATCCCAGCGCGGAGCAGCGGGAGCCCAAAGTTCGCAATGAAGACGAGACAGGCCTTCTACCTGCACACCACCAAGCTCACGCGCATCGCCCGGCGCCTGTGCCGCGAGATCCTGCGCCCCTGGCACGCCGCCCGCCACCCCTACATGCCCATCAACAGCGCGGCTATCAAGGCCGAGTGTGAGTGTCCCTTGGGGCGGGCGGGGTGGGGGTGCTGCCGGCGGGCGAGCGCACTGACCCTGGCCCCCCTCAGGCACGGCTCGGCTGCCGGAAGCCTCCCAGAGCCCGCTGGTGCTGAAGCAGGCCACGCGGAAGCCCTTGGAGGCCGTGCTGCGGTTCCTCGGTGAGCCCGCCCGCCCCGCCCTCCGCAGGGTCCGCCCCGCCCGCCCCCACCCCGCCGCAGGCTCCTGTGAGGATTCAGAGTGGTCTTCCCCATGCTGTTCCCGTTGGGGTGGGCTCCGGGCTGGGTGGGAGGCATGCCCTCCAGGAGGGACGCAGAGAGGGGCGGCCTGGGGCCTTGAGCACCCCATTCGTCCGCGGCCCTTCGTTCTGCTGGTCTGGGCTGGGCTGGGATTCGGTCCCTCCCCCTGTGCCCGCGTTCCCTTGTGAAAGACTCTGGGAGCTGGCGGGCGCCCAGGAGACGCAGGCGGCTGTGGCCCCTCCTGCTGTCTGGGCTCTGGCCCCGGAGAGCCGCTGAGGGCTGGGGCGCTTGGCAGGTGTAGGCCTGCGCCTCCTGGAGCCGGTCAGCTGACAGAGCCCCTAGTTCATCATCTGGCCAGTGGCCAGCCTGGGCTGCCAGCTTGGTGGCCACTAAGGGGACCTGCTCATTTGTGGGCACCTGGAGCCTGTAGACTGGTGGTGGTCGCTGGTGGGCCCGTCGGCTGGACCGAGGGGTCTAGCCCCAGCCTCTGTCGCTGCCCTCAGGGTGCCCAGGGCGCCACACTGGTGTGCCTACCGGGGCCTGGGCTGCTCATGCTCTCCCGGGTGGTGGGGCTGCTGCTGAGGAGCGGCCATGTGCCCACTTGCTGTGTTGGCCCTGCAGAGACGCACCCCCGCCCCCCCAAGCCCGACCCAGTGAAGAGCGTGTCTGGTGTGCTCAGCGGCCTGACCCCCGCCAAGTCGGCCCCTGTCATCAACAACGGCTCCCCTACCATCCTGGGCAAGAGGAGCTACGAGCAGCACAACGGGGTCGACGGTGAGTCCGGGGGGCCTCGGGCTCGGCCGGTGTGGCTGTGGGCCTGGGGTGCCTGGTGCCCGCTGCGCCCGCGCCCGCTGACCGTGTGTTCTCTCCTCTCTCCTGCCGCCGGGCGCTGCCAGGCAACGTGAAGAAGCGCCTCTTGATGCCCAGTAGGGGTAAGGCCCGGCCCTCCGCGCGGGCCTGTGTGCTGTGCTTCCGTGTGTGCGGCGGATGGCTCAGGGCACGTCCAGGGCAGTCCACGCGGGCTGGGCTGCGCCCCGCCGCCCCTAACCCAGCGCCCACCTGTCACTCGGCAGAGGCCCTGGGGCCGCCCCCCACCCCCACCTGGGTGCCCCGGCTCACAAAATGCCTTTCCGTCTGGGCCCAGCGCCGGTCAGTGGACTGTCCTCCGTCAGGCGGCCCTGGTGCCCCCGCCGCCCGCCCGCACTGGCTGCACTGCCGCGTTGTGCCCGCCCGCATGCCGTCAGCCTCAGCTCGTGTGCCGCCCACCCTGTGCTTGTGACCTTGCCCGTGCCCTGCCTGGTGGGGGGCTGTGGGACCCTGGCCCCTCAGGTGCCGACGGGACAGAGCTGTGGTGCGGCTGGCATGGCTGGGTGGGGGTCTGCAAGGCCCAGGGAACGCCCAGGCCAGGGCCCCCCGGGGAGATGCACCCCGGGCTGAGACCGCGGGGCCCTGTCCCAAGTGGGGGTGCACACGCTGGGCAGGCCACCGTGGGGCCCCCTGCTGTCGGGTGTGGCTGGCGTTGGCCTCTGGAGTGTGGCTCCCTCGCCTGCCCAGGGCTGGCTTTGGCTTTCTCAGTGGGGGAGGGGCATTTGTGGTCCCAGGCTGCTCTAGTAGGGGTCACCACGGTGCCAGTGAGGGGCATTTCAGCCTTGTGGGGGCCAGTGCCCCCAACGGTCAGCCTGTTGCAGGACGGGTGAGGGGGAGGTGAATGGAACCAGCAGAAGGGGAACTTACGGGAACTCACTCAGAGCTCCTCCCGCCAGCCCCTCTTAGCAGCAAGGTCAGGTCCAGCGTGGGTACCCCCACGCTGCATCCCGGGCAGCCAGCATGGACGTGGCCAGAGCCCTCCCCTGGTCTCAGGACTGGAGACCTGCTGGCCCAGAAAGGCTGGCCTGGGCTTGGTTCTTGGATCTCTGGAAGGTGGTGGGAGGCAGTGGCCATCTGGCCCAGCCCGGTCCCCTGGACACGCCCGTCTCAGTGTGTCCGAGAGCCTGGCAGGCACGTGCTGGGGGTCAGCTGGTGGCACTGAGGTCCAGTCCTCTCACTCCATCTGGACCCAGGCTCTTTCTGCCCCAGGCCCCCTGCTGCCTTGCCTGCAACCCCTTGGTGGGGCGCCAGCTCACTCTAGCCTCGCCTCCTCGCTGACCTCCCCCTTCCCCTGGAGCCATCCTTAAGGGGTTCCCACAGTCCCTGGCCTCAGCAGAGCGGCCGGCCCACTCGTCTGCCCACATCCCATGGGAGGGGAAGCGGGTCTTATCAACAGGGCTTGGGGCTTAGGGCTTGACTTGTAAAGAGCTCTTGATAGCAGTGGGATAAACTCCATTGACTTAGGTCAGTTTTTCCAAAATCCACGTGTTCCCGTCGCTACTTCAACCCTAGCCCTGGGTCCCGGGTGGGTGTTGGAGGCCACATTCAGGCCCGCTGGGGTGCCGTGTGGTGGGCGGAGCAGCAGCGGATGGCAGGAGCCGGCTCTAGGCCAGGGCCCTGCTGCCAGGGGTCCTTCACTCCCTAACCTGGCCCTCCGTGGCCTGTGGCTGCCTGCACCCCAGGGCCCCACATGTGCACCCCCCACGCTAACCGTGTGCTTTCTTCTCTTTGCCACTCGTCCCTCTGGTAGGCACCTACCTGGGTAAGTAGCACAGAGCCTTGAGCGCTGTGTACGGCTGTGTACACCCGTGGACAGCTCGTGAGCGCTGCAGGCTGGGTGCCAGGGCCCCTGCCCCTGCCTGCTGGGGTTGTGGGTACCCCAAGTTAGAAGGTGCTGCAAAGGGGGGCTGGACAGCTATTCCAGGCTCATCTAGAGACAGACCTTGGTCAGGAAGCACTTTTGGGAGGAGTTAGATGTGTGCAGCAGGATGCAGGCGATGGAGACTAGCTCATGTGACCACATAGATGCACACTGACAGGCTCACAGCCACATGCACTCACGTGACCCACACTCGCGGGCCCATGTACGCACAGCGACACGAGCTCGCGGGCCCATGTACTCACCAGCACATGCTCACGGGCCGTGTACTCAGATCAACATGCTCACAGGCCCGTGTACTCACACCAGCGTGAGCTCACCGGCCCGTGTACTCACACCAGCGTCAGCTCACCGGCCCGTGTACTCACACCAGCGTGAGCTCACCGGCCCGTGTACTCACACCAGCGTGAGCTCACCGGCCCGTGTACTCACACCAGCGTGAGCTCACCGGCCCGTGTACTCACACCAGCGTGAGCTCACTGGCCCGTGTACTCACACCAGCGTGAGCTCACTGGCCCGTGTACTCACACCAACATGTGCTCACAGGCGCGTGTACTCAGACCAACATGTGCTCACAGGCCTGTGTACTCACCAGCACGCCCACAGGCCCGTGTACCGATGCTCTCACGGCCACGCACGTGCACTCACTGCGTGTGTGTTTGGGAGTTGCGGATCGTTTTGATTCCCGTTGAGGGTACAGCCTGTCACCCGGGACGATCCTTTTTTGAGCCGCTGGTGGCAGCTCTCACCTCCAGCCCCCCAGCCACAGAGTGGAGCCGCTAGCTGGAGCCTGGCCTACTGACCTCTCCTGGGCACTCCCATCAGCTTCCCGCAGGGCACCTGGCCCCAGGTCCACGCTGGGGACTGGGAGCCCCTTGGGAGGAAGTCTGGTGACGTCTGAACCTGGGGAGGGCCTGCCCTGCGGGGGGGGCTCCCTGTTGCTGTTGTACGTGTAGCTGTGCCAGCTGTCACTTGGCTGCTCTGTAAACCAGGCCACAGTGGTCCTGGCTCCTCGAGAAGTGAGCTCAGATCTGAGGCTCCTACACTGCCCCCTCCCCCCCACCGGGGCCCCTGAGAGCCACCTGGGCAAGGCCAGGACTCGGGAGCTAAGGCCCACCTGGGTGTGGGCTGCAGTTCTGGGGAGATGGAGCTCCGGGCTTCCTGCGTCTCCGCTGTGGGCCCTTGGCACGCGTGTGGGCGCAGCACGTGCCTGCGTGGCCTCACGGCCTGTCCTCCTTCCTCCTGTCAGGTTTGGCGAACCACGGACAGACCAGGCACATGGTGAGCGCGAGGGCCCTGTTCTCCACACGCTTGCACACACACGCTCCGTGGGCCTTAGTAGGGAGGCCCCCAGCCCTGCCAGGCGCTGTGGGAGCATCTGGAAGGCCCCTGGGGACTCGAGGAGGGGCAGGTGTCCAGGTCTTCATGGGGTCTTCGTGGCCCTCCGGGCACCCCTGCCCCCACTGCCCCTGGGACGGCCACCATGGGGCTTCTGGGTGCTGCGTGGAGGCCCCGAGCTCCCCTCTCAGGCCTGCCCCACTGCAGGGACCAAGCCGGAACCTCCTGCTCAACGGGAAGGCGTACCCCACCAAGGTGCGCCTCATCCGGGGGGGCTCGCTGCCCCCCGTCAAGCGGCGGCGGATGAACTGGATCGACGCCCCCGACGACGTGTTCTACATGGCCACTGAGGAGACCAGGTGGGGCGGCTGGGCGGGCGGGGCCCGCGGGGGCGGGGGCTCCGTGCCGCCTTGCGTGCCCGCCTCACTGCCCGGCTGCACCGCAGGAAGATCCGCAAGCTGCTCTCGTCCTCCGAGACCAAGCGCGCGGCCCGTAGGCCCTACAAGCCCATCGCCCTGCGCCCGAGCCAGGCCCTGCCGCTGCGGCCGCCGCCGCCCGCGCCCGTCAACGACGAGCCCATCGTCATCGAGGACTAGGCCGCCCGCGCGGCGCGCTGACCGCAGCCCACGCCCAGCCCACGCCCGCCCGCCGCCCGCCGCCCGGTTTCGGTAGTGCCCCTTCCGCCCTCACCCGCAGAGAAGCTGCCCCTCGGCCGCGCGGGGAGGAGCCCGACCCACTCCAGACCCGCCGGGAGCCGTTGTTTTTAGCTTTGTGTTTACTTTTTGGCCAGAGCGGAGCTGAGGAGCCGCCCGAGTGCCCGCCCCGCACGCGGGCTCCAGGGCCGGCCGGGGGTTTTGTTGTTTCTGTTGAAGGTGCCATTTTAAATTTTATTTTTATTACTTTTTTGTAGATGAACTTAAGCTCTGTAACTTACACCTGGAATGTTAGGATCGGCGTGGCCAGCGGCCGGCCGAGCTGCCTGGTGGGGTTGGCCCCTTGTCTTTTCAAGTAATTTTCATATTAAAAAAAACAAAGAAAAAAAAACTTACAAAAACAAAAATCCGACTAGCCCTTCCTGCGTCTGTGTCCTCAGTTCCTCTCTCTGTCTTGGGCCCACCGCACCCCCGTCGCCCTAGAGGAGCCCAGTGCCCCACCCCCCACCCCCTCCGTGGGTCTGGAAGCCACCCCCTGCCCGGGTCTGTCCGGCGTTGGGATGTCCAGGGAGAAGCCTGGGCAGCAGCATGTGGCCCCTGCAGGCTGGCCTGGGGGCACCCCTGCTGCCTCACTTTGGCCCCGTGCCCGTCACCTGCCCCATGGGGGCAGAGAAAGGTCCATCAGGGCTTGGGGCTCCCATGCGGGGAGCCGACAACACCATGTCTGTCCAAGGCAGGGGTGGTCCGGGCCTGGCCTGGGACCCAGACTGGCAGGTGCCAGGCTCCCCTGCTGGGGCGGCCAGGGTGGCAGGGTCAGCCGGGCTGCTGGCCGGCCTGGCAGAGCCTGCTGCAGCTGTCCATGGATGGCTGCCAGGAGCCACGGGGCCGCCTGAAGCAGGTGTGCCGTTTCCTCTGGGAGAGTTTGCTCAGATTTCAGCAAGTCCGTTCTCAGAAACCCTACCTCGGTCCGGCCCCCTGCACACCCGCTCCAGGCCCACTGGACGGGTGCACCCAGGCCAGATGCCAGAGGGAGGGGTCCGCAAGGCCCTTGGAGGGGCCCCTTCCTGAGCTCTGTCTGCTGTGCCTCCAGCCCCACTGTGATGTGTGGACATCTCGGCTGGAGAATTAAAATAGAAGCCACTCTGCTGCCTTACCGGGGACAGATAAGCGGTGTCCCGGCGTCCAAGGGCCTGCTGTGGGCCCCACTGGGTGGTGGGCCAGGGTGTCAGGAGGGGCTGGCCCACACCCGCCCATCCCCCAGCTCCAGCGGTGGGGCTGGGAGGCCGGGCTGGCGACCTTGACAAAGGTACTACCTTCCATCATACGGTGGGCAGGGGAGGGGCCTCCCCCCAGCCAGCCCTCCCCCCGCCCAGAGACAGGCAGGGCCTGGACTGCATGTCTGAGAGGTCTGTGCCAGGCCTAGAAGTGGGGTGGGAGGTGGCTGCTGGCAAGGAGGAGTGAAGTTTTAAGAACCCGGCTCCTGTGGGCCCAGCAGGGGCCTGCAGCATCCAGCCCCCAGGGCCAAGGGCATCGCAGGTGGGCCCGTCCCCGTGAGGGACTCAGCATGCAAGCCTGCCCCGCCTGGGACCTCCCACTGCCCACCACTGGGCACAGCCCTGGGGGCCCTGCGGGGATGTGAGCCTGGGCTCCTGTGTGCCATTTGCTGCCACCAGGACACTGCTCCACTGCAGCCTCACGGGAGGGACCTGCCCCCACGCCTGGCCAGCGGGGCCCCGCCTGCTTCCCTCCAGCCCTGCCATCACTCAGCCCCATGGCCCGTGCCTGTCCCAACCTCTAGCTCTGACATGGGGCTCTGTGTCCACTGATCAGTGCCCCTTCCCAGCTGGCCCCGCACAGCCCAGCGCATCAGCCCAAGCCTTGCAGCTGGGAGGCAGGGTGCCCGCGCCACCCACCCCTGCCCAGGGCCTCTGCCAGGGCGGAATGCCATTCCTTGGCTCCACCCCCTCTCTCCAAGCAGGGCTGGGGCCCACAGGTAGCTTCCTTGAGAGGGCTCCTGTGCCCAGCCAGCCTGCCCTCGACAGCAGTCCTGCAAATTTCAGGGTGGGGTGGAGTCACACAGGCTGATATCCTGGGGTCCGGGGGGCTCCCAGGCTCAGAGCACTTGGCAAGGAGTGCCAAGTGGGGGCCCATGAATTATTCAGAGACACCGGACACCCAGCCTGAGCCAGGAGCGGCTGGGGGGCTGACCTGCGGGCCACCTAGCCCAACAGGGGGCCCGCGGAGGCCTCCTCTCCAGTCTCCACCCTGGCTGGCTCAGGGCCAGAGCTGAATGCAGGGAGAGGGCGCCTCCCCACCGGTCAGCAGCTTGAGGGCTCTTGTCCTCACTCATGGAAATGGCAGTGGCTGAAGGGTGTGGGGGGTGGGGGCACCTCAGGGGGGGTTACCTCAGGGAGGAGGGGGGCACCTCAGGGAGGTGAGGGGCACCTCAGAGAGGAGAGGGGGCGCCTCAGGGAGGTGGGGGCGCCTCAGGGAGGAGGGGAAGCACCTCGGGGTGCCTCAGATGGGGGGCTGCTGTGAAACTGCCCTGCGAGACCAGCTCCCTCACCCACTCTGAACACACTGGCACCAGGGGCCAGAAGCAGGCCCTGGACACCGCCAGGGAGAGGAACTGGGTGTGGGGGGACCTGGTGTCCAGCAAAGAGCCTCAGAGACACAGGGCAGGGGGTGAGGGAGCTGGAGCCCGCTGCCCAGACTGGACCCAGTCATCTGGGCTTAGGCGTCTGTCCATCTGCCAGACCTGAGGCTCAGCCGGAATGGAGGCCCAGGAAAGAGCCCTTGGGAGATGGCCGCCTTGACCTCCGGGTCCCCAGACCCTGGGGCTCGGGCAGGTTCTGCATGGCACCAGGCAGAGGCAGGGAGGGGTGGGAGAGGCCAGGCAGTCCTGCTGGGAGGGGCTGGAGGCCCCCTGGGGAGAGGCCCTGACCGCTGGCAGATCTCTAGTTCCCCAGCCCTCCAGGAGGCTCTGGGGCCAACAGGCCGAGGTCAGAGGCCCTGGGCCCGATGCTACTGGGTCTGGAGGAGAGATGGGGCGGGCATCCAGGGCGGAATGGCATGGAACGCAGGTGGCAGCGTCTGCCCACGTGGCCGCTGCGCCCGCAGAGGGGGCACCCTAGGGGCCCCACGCCTTCTGTCTCCCGGCTCCCCCGCCATCGCCCTCGGGTGGGAGAGCTTGGGGAGGGCGCCTTCAGAGCCTGCAGTACACACGGCGGGCCCCCTCGCTGCCAGGCACCCTCTCCCTCATCCCCTTCCAGCAGTTTCTCTCGCGCTGTTTTTGGGAGTGGCGGAGGCCCTGCCCTCCTCCAGCACCACTGACAGTGCTAGGCGGGGCCGGGACCCGGCCTGGCCCGGGTGGCGCTCCCGCCCGAATCCCGCTCCTGTCCCAGAGCGAGGCCGTTGCTATAGAAACCGAGCAACAAAGGGAAGAGGGCGGCGGCACGCAGCAGGGTGGGGTGGGGTCCTCTGGGGACCCGGACGCCAGCACCGGGCAGGGCGGGCTGCTGCGCCGTCGGGGCGTCAGTCTGCGTGTCCCGACGCCGCCCTTCCGGGCCGAGGCCCCGCTGGCCAGGACGCCGGCCGTCAGGGGGCCGCGGAGTCCCAGCCCCACCCGCGGCCCAGCCGGTTGCCCCGAAGTTGCCATGGAAACAGGCGAGGACCGAGCGGGCCCGGTAGAGGCCACCCTGCGACGGAGGCCAGGGGGCGCCAGGCGGGTCCCGTAGCCCCCAGTCCGCCCCGGCAGGTGCGCCCCTGCCCCCGCGGCGTCCCGGGCGGCCAGACCCCGGGGGCGGGCTCCCGACGCCCCGCCCCGGCCGCAGGCCAATGGGCGAGCGGACAGCCGGGCGGGCGGGGCGGGCGCGGCGGGCGCGGCGGAGGCAGCGGCTGCGGCGGGGAGACGGGCGCGCGCGGAGAACGCGGGGCGACTGGGCGTACGGACCATGGCCTCCAAGTGCCCCAAGTGCGACAAGACCGTGTACTTCGGTGAGTGCCCGGGCCCGGCCGCCCTTGGGGTCAGCTCCCCGCTGCAGAGCCGCGAGCCCCCCGCGCTCGTCGGCCAGCGCCCGGCCGCCACCCCAGGATGCCCGGCCCGGATCCGGCTCGTCCGCTGCCCACGCGGGTGCGGCCGGAGGGTGGAGCGGCGACGAGCTGGGGGCGGCCACGCCCGAACCCCCGAAGTAGCCGATGGGGGCGAGGCGGGGGCCCGAGGCCTGGCGGGCGGGGGCGCGTGGACCCTCCAGAAAGCGGCCGGGCTTGGGGGAGCGCTCTGCGCTCGCGGGCCGATCGCGGTCCTGCCTGGCTGTGCCCAGCGGGGCGGGGTCGGGCGCAGCAGCAAGCTCTGCACGCTTCCAGCGCGCTCCCGCCTTTCTCTGCCCTTTCACTCGGACCCCAGTCGCCCCACCCACGGACATGTGGCCGGGCCGGCTGGCTTCATGACCCTCAACCCCAGCCCCGACCTCTGCCCACGCTGGGCCAGGTCTAGGCTCTGTCTGGATTCAGCCCATGCGGGGGCGACCTTGGCCTCCACCTCTTACGCGTTCCGACACGCTCCTTTTCTTGGCGCAAGTTCCCCCTGGACTCTCCTGCGGTTGGGGTGAGGAACGAACCCTCACAAGCAGGAGAGGGCGCTGGAACCCAGGTGGCCAGGCCCCCTACCTCCTCAAGGTCAGAACAGTGGCATCCGGGAGGAGAGAGTGGGGAGGAGAGCCTGTCTCTGCCTGGAAGCCCCCTGGGTTGGCAGAGACTGCCTCCCATGGGCGCACCACTCGCTGGCACTCCTAACCTGGTGTCTGGCTCACTCCCCCACTCTCCCTCACCCTGGCTGGTCCTCTCCCCAACTTTGCCAGGGTCCCTGCCCACTAAGCCTCCCACCAACTCCCGCACAGACAGACAGTGGCACAAGTCAGAAGAGCAGGAGAGACAGGGACAGAGAGAAGACCCTTCTCTCGTCATCCTTGGGGCAGTGGCCTGGGTCTGAGGTGGGGACTGACCGAGGTGAAGATGGCCCCTTGGTTTCCCTGCGGACGGGTGGGAGGAGGAGGCGCAGGCCGTTGTTTGCTGTTCCCAGAGGGGAGGGACCGGATTTGGCCTGGAGTGCTTCTGGCCTGGCTGGAGGCCGCGGAGCTTCCGGCTGCCTGCTGGGGATCCCGCCCAGCCCTCGGTCCCCATTCGGACAGGACTCATCCCTGTAAGGCTCAGGGTAGGGGCCAGCCCCAGGGTTGTCCTGCCAGCCCCGCTGCCCACATCTTTACTCCGGGCCAGGCCAGCTCAGGGACGGGCCGACAGTCCCGTGGACAACCCGGAAAAGCGCTTCTGCCTGCTTGGGCGGCTGCTGGCTCCCAGCAGAAAACAAAGGCTGGCTTCTCTCTTGGTCTGGAGGCCCTGGTGGAGGAAGGGGCGGAGCCAGGAGGCTGCCACCCCGAGTCCGGCTGCACCCCAGTGGGTGCACAGAGGAGCCGGGCCAGGGCACCCCGCAGTGACCTCAGGATGCCAAGTCTTTGCGTCCCCGACAATGGCAGCTGGGTGGGAGCTGGTTCCTTTCCAAGCCATTAGACTCAGTCGATTCTGCCTTCCCAACGTGGGCTGGTAACGTGTGGCCATTGACCTGCCCGGTGGGTCCGAGGGTCATTCCCCTGCCCCCCAGTGGCCACAGCCTAACAGCTAGCCAGAGCAGCATGGTTCTGGCTGCCCTGAACCGCAGCTGCCTCGGCAACCGCTGGCCAGCGGGAGAGCTGGGAGAGGATGCCAGTCTGGCATGGGATCTGAGCCTGCCTTGGGCTCAGCCAGCTCCTGTCTGCCCTGGCATGGACCTGCGGGAGGCCTGGCCAGTCTGAGCCCTAGCCTCCTAGGGTGGAGTGGCCAGAAAGATCTATAAGCCTGTGGTGCCCCTGGGAAGGGGATGGTGGGTGGGGGTCCCAGAGGCTGCCCCTGGCCAGGCCAGCAGGTGCCACCAGGGTCACTGGAGCCAGAACTCCAAGCCCCGAACCTGAGCCACCAGGAGCACAAGCTGCCCTCCAGGAGCCTCCCAGGCCGCCTGGGCCTGGGGGTGTGCTGGCCCGGCTCCTGCTCCCCGCCCTGCTGGTGCCCTGGGGGAGGCCTGGCCCAAGCAGGGGCCACTCTGGGAAGGAGTCCCCGCTCCCTGGCCAGTCCTGCCCGAGCGGAGGGGCCCCAGCCCACCCACCCCTCTCCTCCCCTTTCCTCTGGCCAGGCCCCTTCCAGTGGGAGGATTCCAGCTCAGCTCCAGCGGCTTCCTGCCCCGTCCTCCGCCCCTTTCCTGCTGTGCTTCCCTGGGGAAGCCCCAGCTTCCGTCCATCGGGAGACGGCCCAGCAGCCCTGGAGTAGGGGGAGGCAGGGGGCAGGGAGGGCCCCCGACATGACCCTTAGCAGCTGGTCTCAGACCTTGGGCGCCAAAGCCGGAGGCAGGAGGGGCGGTGCTCTCGCAGCTTAGGGTGAGGAGGCCAAATATGGACAGCCAGCGCCCTGCCCTGTCCCCTGGGGGGCCACAGGGACTGGCCTCTCCACCGGGGATCTGGAGGCTTGACGCTACTGCCATCAGCCAGGCTGAGGCTCTGCCAGCTCCTGTAGGGCCCTCCTGGAGGCTCTGGGGCCGTGTGAAGGGCAGGTGTGTGCGGCATGTGTCAGGGAGGGGCAAGTTTGAGCTGGAAGCCCGTCCAGGTTGCCTGGTCCAAGCAGTGACCCAGGGTGATGAGGAGCAGATAGTGGGGGCGGCCACATGGCTCCTGGGGGGTGAAGGGGACCCAGATGCCAAGGCTGCCTGGGACCTGGGGGCAGCGGGGGCTGAGCATGGGGGCTGGGGGCGCGGTGCTGACACTGCCCTCCTGCCCAGCTGAGAAGGTGAGCTCCCTGGGCAAAGACTGGCACAGATTCTGCCTCAGGTGCGAGCACTGCAGCAAGACGCTGACCCCTGGGGGCCATGCCGAGGTAAGCGCCTCCCCCAGGCAGGGAGGGGGCGGGGAGCCGGGCCAGACCCCCGCCCTCAACCCCTGCCCTCTGCCTAGCATGATGGAAAGCCCTTCTGCCACAAGCCCTGCTATGCCACGCTGTTTGGACCCAAAGGTGAGACTGGGTCCCCCATGGGCCAGGCCGGTGGGGACACCCCGCCCAGCTCAGACGGCCCAGGTCCCCTTCTCCCCTTGCCTGTGCGGTCCCCTCCCTCCTGGAAGGACAAGCACTCTCCCTGCCTTCCCCACTGCGGCCCTCTGGGGATGCGGTCCTGGCCCCCCATGGCTGAAGGAGCCTTCCTGGGAAGTTGGGGGTGGCTGAGAGGTGCGGGGGTGGGGAGGGCCCGGGCTCCCGTGTCCAGTGCCTGCCCCCACCCAGGGGTGAACATCGGAGGGGCCGGCTCCTACATCTACGAGAAGCCCTCTGCCGAGAAACCCCAGGTCACCGGCCCCATCGAGGTCCCGGTGGCCCGAACTGAGGAGCGGAAAGCCAGCGGCCCCCCGAAGGGGCCCAGCAAAGGTGGGCGGGGTGAGTGTGTGGCTCGGGGTGGGGTCGGGCGCCGGCAGACCCTGACCCCGCCCCTCCCCCAGCCTCCAGCGTCACCACGTTCACCGGGGAGCCCAACATGTGTCCTCGCTGCAACAAGAGGGTCTACTTCGGTGAGTGGCTGCGCCCGGCCCCTGCCTGGGAGGGCTCCCCGGGCGCCCCGGCGTCATCCTCTGTCCCCTCCCCAGCCGAGAAGGTGACGTCTCTGGGCAAGGACTGGCACCGGCCGTGCCTGCGCTGCGAGCGCTGTGGGAAGACGCTGACCCCGGGCGGGCACGCGGAGGTGAGAGGCGAGCGGCCCCGGACGGCGAGGGGGGCCGGCGCGGGGGGCGAGCGGCGGGCCCGAGGAGGGCTATGAGGGTCCGGGGACGCGAGGGCCCGAGGAGGGTGGGCGGGGGTTCCGGGGTGGAGCGGGCGGGCCCCGAGGGGAGCTTCAGGCCGGGAGGGGCGGGCGGGGGCTGCGGTCTGGGGTGGAGCGGGCGGGCCCCGAGGGGAGCTGCGGGCCGGGAGGGGCGGCGCGCGCTGCCCCCTGGAGGCCCGCCTGGCGCGGTGCGCGCACCGCGCACGGACGCTGGTGCGGCGGCGGCGCTGCCGCTGGTGAGGCGGCGGCGCTGCGTCCTCCAAGTCCACCTGGGGAACCGAGGGCTCAGGGTGCCGGGCGCCTGGACGTGGAGGAGGCCACCGGGGGCGGTGGGCGTGGAGTCTGTGGTCCCCTTCTCACCACCCGCACCCTGTCCTTAGCACGATGGCCAGCCCTACTGCCACAAGCCCTGCTACGGAATACTCTTCGGACCCAAGGGTGAGTGTCGGCTGGAGTGTGGGCCGCGGGCCCCCTCCCGCCCTCTCCTCCACCAAGCGGTCTCTCTCTGCAGGAGTGAACACGGGAGCCGTGGGCAGCTACATCTATGACAAGGACCCTGAAGGCAAAGCTCAGCCCTAGGCCCCCGGGCCGCTCTGTGCGGGTCCCTGACCCCAGGCCCACTGCTTGGCTGCGCGGGGAGAGTGCCCGCTGCCCAGGCCGCCTCTGCACCTGCAAGTCCAGGGCCAGAGAGCTGGGGGAGGGCCCTAACCCCAGGACCCTGCCCCGTCCCTGTCTCCGGGTGTATCTGCCTGTGTGTCCCCGACGGCCCGCTGCCCCCTTTCGTCCTGGCCCCACGTGTCCCCACGTCGGGGTCTCGTGGCCCCACATGCCCCTGGTGTCTCTGTGGCCTGGGTGACCTTTCTGAGGTGGAGCCGCCCCCATCCCGCCCACAGTGTTATTTATGCCCCACTTGCCAGTGACAGCCACAGCCACGCCCCTCACCGTGTTCCTCCCGCCTGCCTCGCCAGCGCCCGCCCACCGCCCTCACGTGGCTCACACTCTGAGTGCTGGGACTTTTGCTACCAATAAAAGGTCTGAAGGTCAAGGGCGCACGTGTCTGCAACTCTGGGGCGGACTCGCAGCCGAGGGCCCATCGCTCAGTGCAAGTGCCCCCAGCATGTCTGGGCCCGGTTTCAGGTGGGGGCGGGGCCCTGTGCCCAAGGGTGATGCCCATGGGTGGCAGGCAGGGAGGATGTTGTTTGGGCTGGTTTAGGCGAGTGGGGGGCTGGGCCCTTGGGAAGGACTAGAGGGAGGTGGGGAGTGCGGGAGGCTGGGGTCCTGGTGCCCAGAAAGGGGCACTAAAACCAGGCGGTGCCTTGGTCCAGCAGAGAGCTGGAGGGAGGGGAGCTGAGGGCACCCGGTGGAGGGAGGGAGGGACAGACGACCCCTCCTGCAGGGGAGGAGCGGCGAGGGGTGGGCAGGACACCTGAGGCAGAATCTGTGCCAGTCTTTGCCCAGGGAGCTCACCTCAGCTGGGCAGGTGGGAGCCCAGGGACAGAATGCAGGCTGTCTGGAGGGCCTAGTGCTCCTGCCTGAACAGAGTTTCTGCATCTGGTTTGCGGTGTTGATGGAGTCACCTCTGGCCTCTTCAGGCTGACCTTAGCAACCGGGAACCCCTAGCAGCTGGAGGAGCCCCCTAGACTCCCGCCCACGCTCCTGCCTTCCCTTTATCCGCGGCTCCCTAGCAGCCCGCCAGAGGGCGCCTCTTCTCTTCCGCTCCGGGGCAGAGCCCTGGTAGACCCGCCTTCCACGGCTCAGCGCGTGCGCCGGCCTGCTCCCAGTACCGCATCCCCAGAGGCCTGGCCCTCCCGGAGCCAGGAGCTTCGGGACCTGGTCATCTCTGGGCCTGTAGGCACCGTAGGCAGCCGACTCCATATGTGCCTTGCCCCCACCCCCTCACCCCCGGGGCCAGCTCTCAGCACCCCAGCCCCTGGCACAGGCCCCTCCCTGGCTCATTCTCCAGGAAGCAGGTTGAGACAGCTGAGCCAGGCCGGGCTCATTGTCCTTCGAGCAGCCATCCGTGTCCCTCGGGTGGAGCGGCCGGCTCGGTGTCCGCAATCCCAAGCCGCCCTCCCTCCTCCAGGCCCGTCCGGGCGTCCAGCGTGGGCAGCAGTGTCTCCTTGGATTTGGCCGGCGCCGGGAACGCAGCCAGGATGTGCAAGGCGGGTTGGCCTGCCCCGGGGGGTGGGAGGCCCTGGTGCAGGTACCCCAAGGGCGCCCCACTTTCACCCCGGGCAGAGGTAAGGGGTGCACTCAAGAGGAGCGGCTGGGACGACTCTTCCCATTCCCGCCTCCCTCCTGCTAAGCCGAAGCTCCCTGGTTGGGGGGGTCGTTGGGGGCACCCCCAGGCCCGCCCTTGCCGAGGGCTCCTCTTGCCGGATGGAAACTTCCTGCCGTCCAGCCAGTGGGGGCTGCTGAGAGCACAGCTGGGCCCCTCTTCCTCTGTGAAGCTCCAGTGGAAACTACGCGAGGGAAACGCGATCTTCTGGGAGCCCGTCCCCCAGACCCGGGAGGAGGGGCGCCTATTGTGTGACTGCCGCCTTGCGGGCAGGGTGAGGGGCACCGGGTCCCCCAGAGGGCGGATCGGCCGCAACCTGCTTGGCGCTAGTGCCTCCCACTCGCGGGGTCTGGCCGGGGAGGCCGCGTTCCGTTTCCTGCTCGCGGGAGAGTGCTGAGCCTCCTTGTTTGTTTCCCTGGGGTTGTCATGGAAACCGGGGCGGGGCAGCTCCCGCCGGGCTCCTCGCGGTCGCCGGGTGCCGCCAGTGGGGGCCGCGGGGGCCCCGCGCTGCCGGGGCTCCCTAGGGGACCCCAGCTCCAGGGAGCCAGGTGTTTCCTCGGGCACCCCGCCGGCCAGCGAGGCGGCCCTGAAATGCCATCTAAGCTCCTCTCTCTGCTCCAGAACCCCAGGGCTGGGCAGGGCACCCCGGCCTCCTCTGACACCCTGCTCCCCAGCCTCACCCCCTCCCACCAGTCCAGTCTTCCCCACTTCCTCCACAGGGCCCTCTGAGCCCCCATGCATCCCATCAGGCCCTGGCTGGTGTTCTTTCCCCTGCCCCCCACGCCAGGCATCTCTTCAGCTTCCTCTGTCCCCACTTCCTGAGTCCCGGAATCCCCTGACCCCTGCCCTAGATCCCCCAGCCCCTCTCCCTCCCAGCCCCACCAGCTTCCCCTGGGCCAGTGACCCCCCAGTGCCAGCCCTGGGCTGCCCCTCTGCTGTGAAGGCTCCCTGGGGATCCCGCCCTGCTCAGCTAGCCTCCCTGAGCCCCTCCAGGCCTGGAGGGGGCATGACCTTTCTCCAGCACCAACGCACTGGTAGTGGTTCCAGGAGCTGAGGGTCAAGAAGTCACCGAGTGCCTGTGAGCCTGGCCCTGGGCCGCTGGGGGCGGGGCCAGGGAGGACAGCCGGGAGAGGCGGCCAGGTGCGGGCTGCACACTTTCTCAGGGCCCAGTGGCTGCAGGGGTGGGTCTGGGGCGGTGAACATGCCCAGCTGCCGGACTGGCGAGGCTGGAATCTGAGGCCGTTCTGCATGGCCTTTGGCTCTAGGATACAGAGATTCCTGGCACCAGGCTCATCCTGGGGGGCGGGGGTGGGTAGGGAGGGCAGGGGCACTTCAACAAGCCGAGCTGCAGGCCCTGGCAGGGCTGGCTGAGGGGGCTCACGGGCTCAGGTGCCCCAGCCCCTCTGCATCCCGGGCCTGCTTCCAAGAGAGGAGGGGAGGGACTCTCTCCTGCCTGGGCTGGTCTCAGGCCCGGAGGACAGGGTCGGAGCCCTCCTGGGAAAGCACAGATTCCATCCCCCTCGCCCCCACCTCACGGCCACCTGGGGCAGGACCTTGGGGCAGACAGGGGGTCCTGGGAGACAAGCTGCTAAAAATAGGCCTTGGGAATGTCTGAGTGCCTGTGACTCAGCCTGGCCTGGAGGAAGGGCAGGGAGGGGTGGACTCTGGGGGTAGGCAGCTGGCTCTGGCCCGGGCTCAGCAGTGGTCCCCGAGCACACATTGGAGCCGCAGGGCACTGGGTGCAGGAATGCCAGAGCAGCCCTGCCGGCCTCCAGCCCTCGCAGGGGACAGCCTTACTCTTGTCCATGCTGAGGAGGGCCCAGAGCCTGGGGCGCAGGGTGGAGGCTTCAGGACTGGCTGGCGAAGGCCAGGGGCAAGGGCCACTGTGTATGGCCTGGGGTGGGCGTCTTTGTAGCTCCGAGGGCAGAACTCCCCTGGAAGGCTCCTCAGCGGCCGCTGGGGCCGAGCCTTGCTCCACAAGTTCTCCCAGTGCCTGGAGCCCAGGTGAGCCCGCCTTGGGGCCCCCGCCTGCCCTCTCTGTCCAGAATCCTGCTGTGGGGCAGAGTCCCACCTAGTTCCCGTCTGGGTGGAACACGAGCGGGTGAGGGTGTGGCCGTGTGCACAGAGAGGGTGAGCACGCGCTGGTGGCCTTGGCCAGCAGCCAGAACCCCGCAGCAGCCTCCCCCAGGTCTCAGGGCCCTGGGTGACCTCACGCTGGCAGAGTGTAGGGGGTGTATTCTGGGCACAGAGCAGCCTGGGGCAAGAGGCGGTGCTGGTCGCTCTGTCCCTCACACTCCAGATGCCCACAGCCCTGGGGCCAGTGCTGGGAGGGAGAGCGCGGGGCTGGGTGCTGCCCGCGCGGGGTGCCGTGTCTTGGGATGCGCCTGGTGCTTCACTGTGCCTTCCGTGTGTTCGTGCAGCAGACGCCACTAATGACCCCAAAGGGCCAGGCAGGGCAGGGCTGGGTCTTGAACTGGCCCAGTGGTCCTGAGTTTGGTTGACCTTGGGCCGGGTCAGCGCCCCGCCCCTCCCAAGAGCTTCCTGGGGCAGGTGACCTGATGGAAGCCGGAAGCCTGCTCCTGGAGGGGCTGTTAGGGCCTGGCCGGCACCTCACAGGGAAGCCTCAAATGGGGCCGTGCCTGGCCAGAGAGTCTAGAGGCTGTGGGAGCTGTCCACCCTGCACACTCCCCAGTGCTGGAGGACTGCAGCTTTGGGGGGTCCCTAATTTCACAGACGGGCAGGCAGATAGGGAGCTGGGGGAGCTGAAGCTTTGGGAGGGTTCCAGGGAGAGAGAGAGTGTGTGTGTGTGGTGTGTGCGTGTCTGGAAAAACTGTGCTAAGTACCAACCCAAGGGCTACGCCCATGGGCCTTGGCCCCTCTTGGCCTCCTCCCCACACCAGCCTGCGCTGTGGCTATGGCAACGGCAATAACAGCTGGGCAGGCCAGGAAGAGACTCACCACCCTGGTTTGTAAGAGGGGGGGCTCTTGCTCCCCCACTCCCAGAGTCTGGGGGGCTTGGAGTCCAGTAGGGGGAGGGGTCATCCCCAGGGCCAAGTGTGCAGAAGGAAGCCGAGCCCAGCTCAGGGTGGCCCCCTGCCCCGGAGCCCCCGAGACACTCAGATGGGTGTGCCCACACAGACATGCCCACAGGCCCTGGACACACGTGCGCATCCTGGGTGCCAGCCGTTCACTGCTCCCTCGGGTTCATCACGCAGGGGGAGCTGACCTCCGCCTGGCACACCTACTCGGGCGGTGCACGCACCATTTGTGGCCTGACCCCAGGGTCTGCCGTGACAGACACCCACCTCCCCAGACGGTCCTGCCCGGTGCCCCCACCCACCCGGCCCTCTCTGTCACCGGGGGGTCTTGACCCTTCCTCCCCTCTCTGCTTCTGCCTGTCTGTCTGTCTGCCCGTCCCACTCTGGCTGTCTCTCATTTCCACTTCTCTCTTGATCATGAAGCCAGGAGTGGAGGGAACCTGGGCCAACCCTCCTGTTCCTGGCCTGGCCTGGTAGACCAGGCACAAGCCAGGGAGACACCAAGGGCTGGGTGGGGGCAGGTGGGCAGCCACAGCTCCAGAAACCGGGGAGGCACTCCTGTGCCCGGGGGGAGAGGGTGGTGAGGCTCGGGGCAGGGCAGGCTGGTGTGGTTCCTGCAGTGGAGGGTGGGCACCGCTCCTGAGGGCAGCAGGCAGCCAGCCACCTGGGGCTCCAGGGCAGGGCTCGAGCTTTGTGGACCCCAGGGCTTGCGGAGCCCCAGTGGGGGGCAGAGCTGTGGCCTACTCTCAGAGGGGGGTCCCAGGGAGGAGGGAGGACCAGAGTGGTGGGGGAGCATGGGGTCCCGAGCGCTGACCTCCCCGAGGCTGGGGCGTGCTCCACCACCGCGGGGCCTGGCGGGGGGCAGAGGGCAGGTCGGGTCGGGATGGCGGGGGAGGCCGTAGCTCCCCTCCTCCCAGCGACAGGCCCAGGGGGTGGGGGGGCGGGGCGGGGCGGGGGGGGGGGGGGGAGGCTGGGGGGGAGGGGGAGGGGTTCCCTCCGCTCAGGGCTGAGGGCCTCTCAGAGGATGGTCTCCAGCGCCCTCCGTGGGGACAGGGCCTGGTCAGGCCCAGAGATGACGATTTGTTTTGAGGGACGGGTGTGTCGAGGGGAGCCAAGGACACTGGTGAAGGTTCGGGGTGGGGGCCGGCATGGGGAGAGGACTGAGCGCTGAGGCTCTGCTGAAGCCAGGAGCTGGGTGTGGCTTGAGGGGTCACGGTGGAGCAGAGAGGTGGAGGGTCCACAGGGAGGGTAGCCCCTCCTGCAGCAGAGGGCGAGAGGGGGTGCCCTGGGCGACACTGACCGACAGGAGGGTGGGGCAGGGCAGTGTCCTCCGGGGCGGGGAGCAGGGGGACCCCACCCAGGCCTCCCTGCCTCCGCCTGGGCTGAGGGGCAACGGAGACCCGTCCATCGGCCTCCCCACCAACCCCCGACGCCCGCCATGAGGCCGCAGGCCTCTGCTGGTTAGCGGAGGATGGCCTAGGGCCCTGCAGCCCGCCAGCGCCCGCACCCTTGGCCTTCCCCCATTCCTGGAGCGGGTGGGGCCTGCAGTCTCCGCCTGGCACCGGAGAGGCTCCGGCCGCCCCCCCCCCGTCCTTGGACGTCGGACTTGGACCTCTCCGCCCTCTGCCCTCGGCGCTTCCTGCGGAGATAAGGACCCCTCCCCCGCCGCCGCGCAGCTCCACGGAGGCCTGGGCGTTGCCGCACAGACTCCCCCCACCCCCGACATCCCGCAGAATCTCCAGCCCTGCCGTTGATGGGTGTCCCCGCCTTGGGAGGGGATGTCCCGTCTCGGAATCTCAGGGGAGTTCCGCTGCGGTCCGACGGACATCCAGGGGCGGGCCGAAGCGGGGCTCGGTGGAGACTGGGATGTCCCTTGGGGGTAGGAGACGGGCGGGGCAACCTTCTGGCCCCACGCGTGATGAAGGCGGAGGGCAGTTCGTGGGGGAGGGCTACCAGGCTGAGAATGCCCTGGTAGGTGCCCCCCGCCCTGTATCTAGGGAAAGGCCTGGAAAGGTACGACACGCTCATTTGCATCTCTCTGCATTATAGCGGTTACCTTCGGGGCTCCAGCACTCTGAGGCGGGGGTGGGGCGGGGCGCGTGGGGTGCTCTCTCCCGCTCTGGGGAGCCTCCGCCCAGAGTCCGGGGCGAGGGCGGGGCTCCTCCGGGGTTCCAGCCCAGTCCAGTCGGCGAGAGTGCCCGCCGACCTCCTGGACCCCCTCGGACCGCACTCTGCCGTCGGCCAGGCCCGGGTCTTGCCCCAAGGCGAGAGTGGACCAGATGACCTTTCTTGGCCTGTTGGCTGGAATCCGAGGCCTCCGGGTCCAAGTCCAGGACTCAGGGGGGCGGGGCGCTGGGGGCGTGTCCCAAAGGGGCGGAGCCCAGGGGTCCTTGAAAGACGCGGACCGGGCGCGACCCACCCAGTCCAGCGCTCCGGTCTGCTCCCGCCTGGCCATCTGCCCCGATCCGGCGCCACCATGCCCAAGTGCCCCAAGTGCAGCAAAGAGGTGTACTTTGGTGAGCGCACCCCACCCTCGCCCTCCCCGGCTCGAGCTGAGGCTTCCCCCTCAGCCCCATGCGGAAGCGCGGCCCAGGGTCCATCCCGCGGGGCTGCCCGGGTGGGCCGAGGGCGCAGGGGGACCTTGGGCAGCGCCTCGGGGCGACCCCTAGCCTTGCTGGTGGCCGCCTGGTGTGCCGGTCGGGCCTCCGGCGTCTGGTCGCCGTCCATCTCTGCCCCGCTCTCTCTCCGGGTCTCACTGAGTCTCCGGTCTCTGAATCTCCCTGACTCTGGGGTCTCCCTGTCTCCGGGTCCCGCTATCTCGCCCCTTCCCTGGCGCGCCCTGGGCGGGGACCCCGGCGGGTCGGCAGGAACGCGGGGCTCGGGCCGCTTCTCCCATCGTTAAGTAGAAACAGACGCGGAAACCCGCGCCCCGGGCGGCGCAACCCCGGGCGCCGCCTCCCGCCCCGCGCCCCCGAGCCCAGGGGAGGTGGGGGGGCAGGAGGAAGTGGGAGGTCCCTCCCGCCCCAGCACTGCGGTCGCCGGTGCAGCGGCGGGGGAGGGCTCAGTCTGGGAGCCCGGCCCGGTCCTGCCCGAGACCCCCACCTCCTCCTCCTCCAGCCTCACCCAAGCCCTCGGGGCGCCCCGAGGACCAGCGCCCACTCCCGCTCGTTAGGCGCGACGGTCTGGGGACTGGAGGTGCCCCACCCGCGGGGGCACAGGTGCCGCTGAGCCCCTGGGTGGGCCACGGGGCGCTGTGGGCGGGCCTTGGCAGAGGGGTCTGGAGAGCGTGGGTGTGAGCGTGTGCGTGTGCCCCGTTTCACGGAGTCTCATCTGTGCCTCTGCAGCTGAGCGGGTGACTTCCCTGGGGAAGGACTGGCATCGGCCTTGTCTCAAGTGTGAGAAATGTGGGAAGACGCTGACCTCCGGGGGTCATGCCGAGGTCGGTGGTGGGGCCTGGCGGGGCCAGCGGGGAGGCTGAGGGATAGGGGCAGGGCCGGTCGGCAGACTCTCATGGCCGCTCTCCCTGCAGCATGAAGGCAAGCCCTACTGCAACCACCCCTGCTACGCGGCCATGTTTGGACCCAAAGGTATGCTCCCCACGACCTTGCCTGACCCAGCCCTCCACAGCCCCTGGCCACCCCTAACCTGCCCTCTACCTCTCTGCAGGCTTTGGGCGCGGCGGAGCCGAGAGCCACACTTTCAAGTAAACCCAGGTACTTCCCGACGCCTCACCCCGCCCCGCCCAGTGGCCCTGAGAGCACCCTGGACCTGCACTCACCTCTGTCCTTGTGTCTCTGCACAGGTTTTGGAGACCCATCTCCAGCTGCCCGCTGGGCTGCTGTCCTCCAGGCCGATGGCAGGCCTTTCTCCACAGGCACCTGGGGCTCCCCTTATAGACCCCCCCTGCCCTCAATAAATGCGGACACTTGGAAGACCTGCTTGTGTGTTTGCATCCCTGGAGCAACAGTGCAGGGGTGTGGCCAGGGTCCCGACGCCAGGCCACGCTGGCACTCCCTCTTCCTGCTGCTGCCAGCCTTGCTGCCTGCTGCCCTGGTCGGGCAGGGGTGCTCTGCGGGGAGCCCTGCTGGACAGCCCCTTGTCCAGCTCTGCAGATGTGCAGCCCTCCTCCCTGGTTCTGGAACAGGTCAGCAGGAACAGAGGGCCACAGGGTGAATCGCTGAGCTGGTTCCGCTTTTGAGAAGCTTTGGGGCGCTGTGGTGGGGAGCCCTTGCCTGCCCTCCCCACTTCCTGTGGCTCCACCCTTGTCTCCATTCCTTACCCCACCCCACCAGATGGAGCCAGCCCCCTCCGTGCATCCACCCAGACACCACCTGCCTCATCTGCCCCCACCCTCCACCCAGGGGCTAGCATGTGGCCTCTGCCTGATGGGGGACTGTGAGGACTAGCTGGGGAGCGACGGCTGGGGGCTGTCTGGAAACTCTCATGTCAGCCTGAGCCTCCCTCAGAGCCCTCCCCGTTCCCCCTACTTGGTCACTGCTGCTTTGGCTCTGGCAGACTGCCCCGTCCCAGAACTTGATCTAAAGAGCCCAGAGGGGTCATCTCAGCCTTGTGTGTGGCCTCCGCCCTGCCCCATGGCTTGGCTATGGGTCTGGCAGGCTGGCTCTGGACAGGCGTCGGGGGCCCCAGGGAGGTGTGTGGGGTCACGTGTGTGTGTGTGTGTGAGAGAGAGAGATTTGGGTGGTTCAGAGAACTCCGAGGGGTGGGAGCTGGAGAGCCTCTGGGGATGGATGGGACCGAGGAGGAGGGGGCAGAGGAGGCTGAGTGAGCCTGGGTGTCTCAGTGCTGAGGGAGTGGAGGTGTCTTTGGGGCCCAGGGACTGAGGGCTTGTGGGCAGAGCAAGCGCAGAGTGGGGACTGTGTGCACAGGAAAGTCTGCCTTGAGCTGCTGGGAGGCAGCCCTGAAGAGGCAGCTGACTCCTGGCCTCACGGTGTGGTTTGCTGTCTGGGGGTGAGGGGCGGATGAGTGCTTAGAGAGTTGAGGCCTGCAGAAGAGTGGGTCAGCCAGGCCTCCGGCTGGGAAGGAGGATACTCCACGCAGAAGGCCCAGCAGGTGCGAAGACCAGAGAGGGAAAAGGGCTCAGGAACCACTTCGGGCAAAGTCTGCCGGCACTACGGCTGGCGGGCCTAACCAGGATAGTCTCCGAGCTCAGAGACCGAAGACAGCCAGACTGGAAGCCTGTGCTGGTCCCAGTCCTAATTGAAGGAGGACCCTGGAAGGGACTGAAGTTGGGGGTGAGGGGGCAGACAGCAATGCCCCCATGACCGTGGTGGGAGGAGGACTCTTGGGAGGTAAGCTGCTTGTGGGTGGCCAGTGAAACAGCCTCCTGGGGTTCAGGTGCCTGGGTCAGAGGCCAAGTTCTAGAGAAAGGGGTCACTTCTGCGGGGGACACAAGGGATGAGCAGCTGGCTGTGCCTGAGATGGGGGCAGGCAAAGGTAAGGACTGGGAGGAAGATGGGGGAGTCAGGTGTGACCACACTTCCTGTCGGCTTGGCCAAGGCTGGGGTTGTTTGGGGAGCACTTTCTCTGCCTTCTCTCCCTCCCCTACTCTTGTCCTCTTTACAGCTTTATTGAAGCATAATTTCATGCCATAAAACTCACCTATGCACATTCCGTGCTTTTTAACCAGTTCACAGAGTTCTGCAACCATCAGCACAATCCAACTATAGACCAGTCTCCTTGCCCACAAAAATTCCCTCATGCCCACCTGCTGCCACACCCTGGTCCCAGCCTCTGTCCAGGTCACCTGCTTCCTGTCTCTGTACACTTGCTTTCTGGACTCTTCCTATAGATGAAAAGTAATATTCGTTGGAAGGACTGAGCTGAAGCTCTACTATTATGGCCACCTGATGCAAAGAGCCAACTCGTTGGAAAAGACCCTGACGCTGGGAAAGATTGAAGGCAGGAGGAGGGGGCCACAGAGGATGAGATGGTTGGATGGCATCACCCCCTCAATGGACATGAGTTTGAGCGAATTCTGGGAGATAGTGAAGGACAGGGAAGCCTGGCATGCTGCAGTCCATGGGGTCGCAAAGAGTTGGATACGACTTAAGCAACTGAACAATAACACATCATATAGTGTTTTGTATCTGCCCTCCTCCATGTCTAGGCGAGTCCTCGTAGATTCCCGGCACTTCTATTGTGGGGTCGTCTGGTAAACTTAAGGCTAGCTCTGAAATTACCCAAACTGCTTTCCAAAGTGGCCGTGCGGATCCCGCTCTTCAGTGGTAGGAAGAAGGCTGAAGGGGCAGGACAGAGGCAGGTAGGGGTGGGGTGGGGACGAGGTAAGGGGTAAAGGGGGCTGGCTAGGCAGAGGCTGGACTGGACAGGAAGGGGCCGGGCGGGGGTCTGCAGGCGTAGGTTTGAAGGGGAGAGTCGCCGGCCGGTCAGGAGGAGCACCCTCCTGCGTGGCGCGGGGCTGATCGGTCGAGGGACGTCCCCCGGTGCCCGGGTGCCGGCCCCCGCGTCTGCGGCCTGGTGCGCGCGGCCGGGCCCGGGAGCCCGCAGCGGCCTGGCCCGAGAGGGCTCGAGGAGGCCGAGGATCGCTCCCGGGGTTGTTCGCGCCCAGCAGCGCTGCCCTCCTAGCCGCCGGCGGTTGCCCTGCCGCCGTTTGGAGCAACCGGAGGTGCGGAGCTGATTGGTGGGATCAGGACAAGACGTGTCGGGGCTGCCGAGATTGAGTCGCCCCGCGGAGCTCCCAACGCCGATTGGTGCTCGACGCACCGGAAGTGCCTCCGCAAGGGGCGGCACAGACAGCACCCAATGCCGGAGGCGCCGCTCATTGGGGGAGCTGGAGGCGTGTCCCAGCTTGCGCGGTGACTGGGCGCAGGCCCAGCGGGGGCGGGACATGCGCAGCGATTGGGCGCAGGGACCCCGCGCTCGCGGGGATTGGACGCGCGGAGGCTGTGGCGCGCTGTCCCGGAGAGGCCAGTGGGAGCTCCATGGGGAGGCGGCGGCTGCGCCGGCCCGACCCGGCGGACGCGGCCCGGGCTCTGCCCGAGGCCATCGCTGCGTTGAGCCGGACGCTGCCCGCCGCGCCCAGCCCCGAGACCTTCCGCCGCGCCAAGTTCGACCATCCGGAGGCGGTGAGGCCAGCAGGGCAGGCAGCCGGGCGCGGTGGGCCCGTGGGTGGACGAAGGGAGGTGGCCAGCTCCACTGGCAGTCGTTCTTTGATCCCCGCAGGCCCCCGCGCTCTGGCGGCTGCTCTTTCGTGTGCTCTCGCCGCTGCCCGCCGACGGCGCCTCGGCCTCGCTCGCCCTGGGTAAGCCTTCCCGCCAGGCCCGCCCTGGCCGGCCCCGGCCCCGCCCACCAACCACTCACGGGACAGCCCTCTGCAGAGCCCCGCCCATCTCCCCGCTTCCCCGCCAGACCGGTCCTGGTGGCCCCGCCCCGCCCCTCCCACCATCCACTCAGGGGACAGCTCTCTGCAGAGCCCCGCTCACCTCCCCGCCTCCTCATCGGACCCTCCGTGGTGGCCCCGCCCCTCCCCGCCTCCTGGCTAGGTCCCCGTGTTCCTACGGGACCCTTCCGAGCGTGCTCTCTGCTCTGGGGTCGCGCGTGGGGCCCTTCCATAGAGTCTGAGGGAGTGTCGCCTCCAGTGGGTGGCCCTCCTGAGCTGGCGTCTCCTATCGCAGAGGCTCAAGCCCGCTGGGTGAAGTCGGCGCTGCGCTCCCAGGGCTACCCTAGGCGGGCGCTGGTGCAGCTCCCGGACGACGGCTCACAGGGTGGCCGCGAGTTGCTGCTGGCCCTGGCCTGGCTCCTGGCCCGCGGGCCCCTGCCCGAGCGGCTGCTGACCCAGAGCCATGTGAGGCTGGGCGACGAGATACCCGTGTGTGAGGTGAGTGCAGGAATCCCAGCCCGGGCCGGAATCTGGGGTGCGGGAGCTGGATCGGCAAGGTCGGCCCTGTGGGGGTCAGCGTTGCCCTCCTGAATGCTCGGGGGAGCACACGGAGGCAGGGCAGGGCCCGGTGTGTCCACAGGGTCTGTCCCCAACTCTTCCTGGCACCCCTCAGACCTGGCGGTGGTCACTCGCCTGGGCCTCCTTTCCCTTTTGGGGTACCCTGTGTGGGGTGCAGGGGCAGCGTGTGACCATTGCCCCCTCCGCAGTGTGAGGCCCTGGCCAGCCCTGGCCTGCCTGCTCCGAGTGTGGAAGCAGAAGGCTGTGTGGACATCCGCCACCTGCAGTGGCTGATGGGGAAGCTGCGGCTCCAGTGGCGAAACCTGATGGCCAGTCAGCAGGAGCAGTGCGCCCTCCTGGGCAAGGTAGTGCCGCTCGCGCAGCGCCTCTCTGCTGCACAGGCCTGTCCAGCTTCCCAGCTCAGGATGGGGCTGGTCTTTGGCTGGATGTGGGTCTTCCCAGGCCTGGCTGGGGACTGACTGGTTGGGGGTGGCCCGACGGTGGGACGCTACGGCTCCGGATTGTCCAGGAGGGGCCTTGAGCAGGTGCTGCTGGGCGTCTGTGGGGCAGGGAATCAGGGAAGCCAGCGGGGGGAAGGTACCTTGTCCTCCCACTATCTCCTGGGTGTAGGCTCACAGGCAGTGGGCAGCTCTATCGGGGATCCTAAAGGCTGGTAGGGCTCAGCTGTGGGGGCACAGGGGTCCCCCTACTGGCCTAGGACATGTTCTGGGCTGAGAAGTAACTGGGTAGGTGGCCTGGGCTCCCTCTAGCACAGGACTCTTTGGTGCTAGAACCCCTGGCAGAGGGTCTTTTGCTCAGCTCGCGTTTCCTGGGACGCCTTCACCCCTTCTTGTCTGGGCTCCCTCTGCTCCTGCTGTGTGGGACGGGCCCCCCTGCTGACCTCCCTGCTGCCCTCAGGCCTCCCCTCGCTGGTGCACCTCCCTGCCCCCCAGACCCAGGTGGTCTGTGTCCCTGCCATTGGCCTCACTGGGCCACCGAGCCTGTCTGGGGCTGTTTCTGCCACCGCCCAGGCCTGCCACTTGATGGTCTGCTGAGGGCACAGGGGTGCAGGAGCTGGGCGGGGGTGCTCCTCCCTCTGCGGGGCCTCCTGGTGGCCCCGAGCCAGCCTCAGCAGTGCTGACTGCTGTCCCTTGCTGGGCCCTCTCTGAACCCCCTTTCCTGGTCTGTACCTTGCCTAGTGCTGGGGGGCACCCACATGCTCAGCATGGGGTCTGCGCTGCGTTTCAGATCCACTCATACACCCGTGGCTGCCACAGTGACCGCAGCCTTGGCCACCTGTCTGTCACCGAAACGGAGCTGCTCAGAGACCCCGAGGGCGGCCGGCAGGTGAGGCTGGTGGGACCAAGGTGGGTGTGGCCCAAGGTGAGAAGGGGTCTGGGAGGGTGGCACACCCAGGCTGTGGGTGGTCGTCAAGCTCACCGTCTGGCTTGCGTGGGGGATGGGCACAACCTCTGTCCCTCTCCTTGCCCGGGCCTGCCAGTGCCGCCATCAGTGTGTGTGTGGCCGGGTACTGTCTGGGCCGTGGGGACAGCACAGGCATCGGGCGGCTGGCAGCCAGCTGTGGCGGTGGCGGGGGGGATGCTGGAATTAAGGAAGACGCCCAGGGTCTGGGCTGACGGGTGTGGGTGCCTTGAGCCTGTGGAGGTGTCGCCTGGTGATGGGCTGGGAGTGGCCCACTCTCTGCTGACCTTCTTTTCAGGAGCCCCCTCCATTACTGTGTCCTGCCTGGAGGCTCACGTGGCCAGGGGCTCCTGGGACAGACCGGTGGCCACGACTTGAGTACTGGGCTCTGGCCGTCCAGAGTGAGGCTGGCACTGCCTGGCCTGGGGGCACTTGGCCGGGAAGAATGACTGAGGCTCAGGATGGACCCAGCAGGTCTTGGCTGTAGTGCTGCGTGCTCCTGGGGGTCTGCTCCCTGATGTGGGGTCAGGGTGGCCCATGGGGCCCACCTGGCCAGTGTTCCTGGCGGCTGTCTGGCTGGCTCTGTGGGCAGGACTGTGCTTGGCCCTTGAGGTGCTGAGGCCGCATCTGGGTGTACTGAGATGCCCTTGGCCTGGTCCCCATTTGGGGTGACTCAGCGGGGCCCAGGCCTCCTGCCCCTGGTCCCCTGGTCGGGGGAGCATGGGGGCTGTGGCAGCCCCAGCCTGGTGCTGTCTGGGACCCCAGCCTCCGTGGGCGCTGTGGTGGGGGGAGCTCCCCCTCCGCCTGGGGGCTGGTGCGAGTTGGTGCCACAGTACTGAAAGCGTCGTCGTGGCCAGGCGGAGGGTTACGTTGACTTCCTCCCAAGGTTTGTGGATGGTCTGCGGGTGGCAGCTGGGAGCAGCCTACTTGAAGGGCCTGTGCTCTTGGGATGGGTCCCAGAAGCTTCTGGGATGGCCTCTGGTGCCGTCAGCGGCCAGGCGCGCTGTGGGCACTGGGCATTGTCCTTGTCCCCAGTCTGCTTCTGTACGGCCTGCCTGTTGGGGGTGTGGGCACCCCCGGGACTGTTCTTGGGAACCAATGAAGCTGCTTTTCTCACTCGCCACTGGGTGTGTGCGTGTGTGTGGTATGGGCACGTGGCTCCACCCTGCCAGGTCCACAGGCCTCCCCCAGGTCACAGGGCAGTTCTCACCGCAGGTAAGTCTGCCTCTACCCTGCTCCACTGGCTTTGGGCTGGGCCCTTGGCCTGGTGTTCAAGGCACCCCCTCCGTCTGGCCAGGGGTGTCCAGCCCCTGGTGGCATGACGATGGTCGTGGCCTGGGTCTCCGTGCAGCCTCTGAGAGAGAAGGCCATCAGGGCAGCCTCAGTGCTGGCTCCGGCTGCTTGTTGGGTCCCGGAGCACATTCTGGGCTCTCTTCTAGGAGTGGCCTGGGCCTTCCCAGGGGACCAGAGGCCTGGGAGGCTGTGGAGGCCGATGTGTCTGTCGCTTGCCGTGGGCCCTCTGGGTGGCCCACACCTGGCCTCACCCCCTTCGGCTTCCTGAGACCGTGGCGGCCCGGGCAGGTGGGCGGGCGCTCAGCACAGGGGCCGCCTGGACCCACGCGCGCCGGTGCGGGGTCTGTGGGTGCGGGCGTAGGGGCAGGGCGGGGCGCAGGGGGCCGTGCAACTGTGTTCTCCACGCTGGGCCCATGGCCTGTCCTCCGTCACCCTGAGCCAGGCACCGCGCAGCCCCTGCCCTGCCTTCAGGTTTAGGGGGTTACAGGGGAGGGGCTTCCCAGAGCCCAGAAGTCTCTGCTGTCCAGGACCCCCAGCTGCCCAAAGCCTCCAGGGTGCAACCCTCCGTCAGTGGGGATGTGGCGTGGAGTCCCGAGTGAGGGGCACCGGCACTCGGCCCCCACCCACAGGACCCACGGTTGGGGCGGGCACGGAGGCTCCCGGGGTGGTCGAAGGCCTGAGGGTGCTGGAGGTGAGGCCGCCCGCTCCTCCCGTCGGCCTGCTGTGAGGCAGGAGTGCGGTGAGCATGATGGCGGGGCCCTGCGCTTGGCTCTGACCCGCGGGGCTTGCCTTGCAGCTGTTGCGGCGGCTGGAGATGGAGAATGCGCGGCTGGAGGCGGCCCTGGAGTGGCGGCACCGGGAGCTCATCTTCTGGCAGTGGATGGTCAGGAGGCACCCCCCACCCCCTGCCTGTCCTTCCCCTCCACACCCCTCCCCTCCCATCCCAACCCTCCCCTCCCCTGCCCTGCCCTGCCCTGCCCTGGCCACAGCAGCCCTGGGCCTTGGTGGGTCTTCCCATTTTCCAGGCGAGAAGAGAGGTCTCGGGGACGCCCCCTCACCCAACCCTGAAGCTGGTTTTTCACCTGGGCCTTGGGTTTCGAGTGTGGGGCTCTTTCAGACATCCGTCTGTCCCATCTCCACCCTTCCCAGCTCCTGAGGAGACCCAGGAGGTCCTCAGGGGGTCTCAGCCTTCTGGAAGTTTGCCCTCTGTGCGTCCCTGGTGTCCAGGCCCCTGGGGGTGAGGGTCGGTCCAGCCCCCTCTGTGACCTAGGGGTGGGAGCTGAGCCCTGCTCGCTGTCCCCGCTGGCTGGGGAACCTGGCCCATGGTCGAGGCCCAGGCCTGCCACCCTCCTTCTCACTGAGGTCTCTCCCTGCAGGACACAGTCCTGGACGCCTGCTCCCCGGAGGCCTCACCGCTCACGTTTCTGCCCAGGATCCCCGAGCCAGGGCCTGGAGCGGCGCGGCTGCTGGCGCGGGAGCTGCAGACCTTGCAGGAGGAACTGCGGGAGGCGGCAGAGGCCCGGCGGGCCGCCTGGCAGGCTGTGGTGAGCTGGCTGTGGGCCTGGGCCACTTGACCATGGACTTCCATGCTGGGGTTGCTCCCTTCGCTCTGTTTGGAAGACGTGGGCTCACCTGCCAGACTCCCCGGTGCCTCACCCCAGCAACCCTGTTGGATGGCTGGAGTGCTGGGTGGGGCTGATGGTGGGCTCCCCGGGTCTGTGCCCTGGGCCCTGAGCAGGCCCCTGGGACTCGGCCTGCAGGGAGCAGCCAGGCCCAGTTCCCCGCCACGCCTCAGGGAGGAGCTGGGCCCGAGGCAGGGTGGTGGGCCACGTCCCAGGCGCCTAGTGCCCCCGGCTTGGGGCTGAGGTGCTCGATGAGGGTGAGACAGCCTGGAGGGACCAGGCCTCGGAGCAGTGACGTCTAGGCAACGGGAGGGGCTGCTGCGGGGCTGGGGCGGGGGTCAGGCTCAGTGAGAGCCAGGGAGCCCGGGGAGTGTCCTGGTAGACGGCTCGTCCTTGGCTCACTTGCTGCCGTCTCCTGTACAGGTTGGTGGCCACGGGCCCGAGTGGAGAGCCGCGAGGCGGGCCCTGCAGACGGCTGTGGCGCAGGACCTGGCAGCCCTGCAGCGGGCCTGGGAGCAGGACGAGGGCCGGGCCCGGCCCCACGGGCCCCGCCGGCTGGTGAGGACCGAGGCCAAGGTGCCTGGCGGCCCGGGCCTGTGGGCCGCCGAGGCGACAGAGGCGCTCAGGGCCCGGGAGGCCTGCCTGGAGGCGGCGCTGCGCCAGCTGCAGGGCCAGTGTCGGCAAGAGCTGGCCAGGCTGGCAGGAGCGCGGCCTGGCCTCATCTGGGTCCCGCCGCCCGCACGCTGAGCGCTGCAGGAGCCCCCGCGTCCGCACGGCCTTGGACGGGCAGGGTCCATCCCCCAGCGGTGCAGGCTCTGGGACCCGGGGCCCCACCTCGGGCAGAGCGCGCCTGCGCCCTGCGGGCCTGGAGCAGGCCCCGGCTCTGCCCCCAGGAGGTCGTGGCAGCCCACCGTGGTGCCGTGGGCGTCAGGCCTTGCTGAGCACTCTGAGGAACACTGTGGAGGCCTGCTGGCAGAGCCGAGGCTCCAGCTGGCCTCTCTGGGGAGATGGGCGCCCCTCAGGCCCAGGGAGGGCCCCTGGGCAGGGTGGTGAGGCGGGGCCAGCCCAGGGCTGCCCGGGTGCTGGACAGACGGGCACGGCCTGCAGCACGGGGCGGGTGTTGGGCAGTGTGCCCTGGGTGCCTCTGCACACCCCACTTGGGCCAGCCTGTGCCTGGGACGTGTGTGGTTATGCGTGAGTGTCAGATCAGAATGCCCGACGGGAGCCCTGGGTGGGGGCTCTGCTCTGCCCTTGGGGGCGGTGCCCAGGGGCCCAGCGGGGAGGCCGCTGCAGACAGAGCGGCTTTGTTTCCAAGGCCATGCAGGAGCGGGGCCCGCCTGACAAAGAGCCGTCTGTCCGGGGATGTCCCGCCAGAGCCAGCCTGTCCCCGTCCTGGGAGCTTGGCTTCTCGTGCTCACGCCCCGCCCCCTGTGGGCACAGATGGGGCCTGGCCTCCTGGACCAGGCTGCCCTGTTCCCCAGGTCCCTGGGCCCCCAGGGTACGTTCTCATTGGTACTTTGCCGTCCGCCTGGGGAGCGCTGGCCCATGCCTGGGGGCACCAGCTGGTGCAGGCCTTTGTCCCGGGTGGGGGCATGCCCATGGTGCCTCTGCACTGGCCTCTGGAGCATCGGCCAGAGCCGGCAGCGGTGAGTGGATGCCCCTCTGAGGACTGCCTGTCTGACCCTACCCCGCGGCCGGCCTCTGGGTTCCCTGCACCCGCTCCCTGGCTGGAGCCCTCCTGCCAAGGCTGTGGCTCCCTGCTGCCTGCAGTTGGGGTCCAGGCACCTGACCCAGGCCCTCCACCTCAGGTGTTGAGGCCGCTTCTCATTTCCCTGCCACCACCCTCCTGCCTGCCGGACGGTAACAAGTCCACAGAAGGATGCCCTGACTCCTGTGGATCCTCTGGGGCCGTGATGGCCACGGCCTTCGGGGCCCGAGCTTTAGAAACACAAGTGGGAGCTCAGTGCCTCAGGGCTGTCGCTGCTCCGCTGACCCGCGGGCCCAGGACACTTCAGCCAGAATCCCCGTGTGTCCGTGTGTCTGTGGGACTTGGGGTGCTGATCCTGAAACACGAGGTGGCCCAGCCTGAGAGGCCAGGCTGGTGGGCGGTGGGGGCCCCTGTGGTGACCCTGAGACAGGAGCTTGCCCAGGTTGCGGGGTGCAGGCTGGGCCCCTGGGGTCGGGCTCCTCCTGCTGTCGTAATAAATGAGCCTGGTCACAATCCGGCCACTTCGGGGGGCTGAGGTCCAGTGGGCAGGCCAGAGGCCCCAGAGAATCTGCCCTGGGCCTCAGACCTCACCGGCTCCTTCTCTGACCCTCCGCTGCCTCTCCACCTCTGCACTCCCCCTGGCCTGCTGGCCACCAGAGTCCCCTTCTGCTTGTGATGTGACAGGTTTACAGGCTGGACCCCTGGGCTCAGATCCTGCCCCCAACCCCTGGCCTCGTGTGGGGCAGCCAGACCCACGTGTGTCCTGGAGCCAGCCCGGCCTCCCACCCGCAGACACAGCCGTGCAGGAGGTGGGCACACCGCGCCCCGCTCGGTGGGGACTCGCTGCATTGAGGCGGAGGCCCGGTCACTGAAAGGAGCTGGAGCGGCAGCTCGTTGCGACACCTGCTGTGTGTCAAGGCTGGAGTGCAGCGGATGGAGCTGTCTGTCCAGGGGCCCCAGAGGAGAGAAAACGGGCAATCAGATGAACCTTCGCTGTAACCAGGGGCGGCGGGCAGGGCCGCCTGTGGGTGAGGTGTGGGGCGGGGGCGGGGTGCCTGGATGCGAACCGCGCTGCCCCCAAGGAGAGAGGCAAGGAGTGAGGGTCACGGCACGCGGGCCCCCTGCCGAGGCCTCCTGGGGTCCAGGGGCCGAAGCTCCAAGTCTTCTAGAACACAAGCCCGTCGCAGAAGACGTGCAGGAGACCTGCACGCAGAACAGCCGTGATTCAGGCAGGGAGGGCTCGCCCCCGCCGGGCCTCCCTGGCGGTCCCGCCGTGAGACTCCATGCTTCTGCTGCAGGGTGCGCCGGTTCCACCCTCCGGTCGAGGACCTAAGATCCTCGCTTGATGTGGCCAAAAAAAGGCGCTGATCACGCGCGTGTGACCTTGGGGACATGCGGCTCTAGGGTCCCACTCGCCCCCATGCCCCTGTCCTGGGTCACCCGTGGCCTTAGAAGGCAGGGCGAGGGCCCAGGTGCCCCCTGCAGCCGGGTGGCTCTGCTGCCCGCGCCCAGACTCTTATCCCCGCCGCTCCGTCTCCATGGTCCTCCGGGCGCTGGACCTCCCTGCCCACTGGCTGGCCCCCATCTCCCTCGCCTTATCTGCACTGGTCGACCTTGGCCTGGGGGCGTGGCTGACTAGTCAGGACCACAGTCCCCCCAGACGCCCCTCCAGGTGGCTTGAGGGTGTTCCCCGATCCCGCTGAAGTCCAGGTGCGGGTGAGCAGGATCATCTCTGAGTGGCATGTAGGAGACAGTCCCTGTTGGCGGGGCCCAGCTGGCCACCCGTGCCCTCCCCGTGGGTGTGGCTGCTGCCCACAAGGTGCCCGTGAGCTCTGGGGCCTCAGCTGGGTCCTGGCTGCCAAGTGCGGCCGAGCAGCGGGCTCTCCGCTTGGCGGGGTGGGGGCTGATTCTCCACTCGTCCGACAGCCAGGACCACTGCGGTGCCCGTGCCTGCCCTGGGGCTGGGGGCGGGTGGGGGCCACCCCCACCCACCCACCCCCGGTGTCTGGGGGAGAGTGGACACCCAGACGAACCTGCATAAGGGGTAGGGGCGCGCCCTGTTGGGTGGGGAGGCCTGAGGTGACAGCAGTGGTCAGAGCAGCCCTGCCGAGGGTGGGGAATGGGCGGGGAGGACTTAGAGCAGCCCTGCCGGGGGTCAGGTGTGGGGAGTGGGCAGGGAGGACTGGGTGCTGAGTGTCCTGTCCAGGAGCGGGGTCAGGAAAGGGGGTGCTTCTGGGGAGACTGCGTAGGAGTGGCACGGGCTGCAGGCTCTCCTGTCTCTGGTGGGGGAGGTGGTACCCTGTCCAGGGCCAGGTCCCGTCTTGGTTCTGAACGGCCCCTCTGGCCCAGGTGGGGAGCGTCTGGGGCTCAGTGAAGGGTGGGTGAGGGTCGGGCTGGCGCCTGGGGTCTGTCGCTCTCTTGGCTGTCGGGCGTGTCCGCTGGTGGCTTGTCTTCAAAGCTGTTTTTCTTCTTCTAGCCTCTGTCTCTTGTTTTAGCAGCCCTGTGTCTTCACTGTGGCCTGTCCAGCTGGGGCTCTGGGGCTGGGTTGTGGTGTGTGGGACCTGAGATCCCCAGCGAGGGGTTGAATAGGTCCTCCTGCACTGGGAGTGTGGAGTCTCATCCACTGGGCCAACAGGGAATTCCCTCTTCTGGTCTTTATTTACAAGTCCCATCTCCCCTTCCCATTTAGGGACATTATTAAATTGTGGTAAAAAACACAACATTAAATTTGCCATCTTAATCTGCCTGCCAATGTAGCAGACACTGGAGGCACAGGTTCAACCCCTGGGTGGGGAAGATCCCGGGAAGAGGGCATGGCAACCCACTCCAGTGTTCTTGCTTGGAGAATCCCATGGACAGAGGAACCTGGTGGGCTACAGTCCATGGGGTCACAAAGAGTTGGACACGACTGAACGTGAACACAAAATCATTTTTTAAAAATTGAAATATAGATCTGCAACCCGCATCCAGGAACAGAGCATTTTACTCCTCCCTCAGAATGAATGGAGACCAGAAATTGGATGCTTATGCCCAAGAAAGGCAGGATTTCATCCAGCACTTCTCCCAGACTGTGAAGGTGCTGACTGAGGAGGACATTGGGCACCCAGAGATAGGAGATGCCATTACCCGACTCAAGGAGGTCCTGGAATACAATGCCATCGGAGGCAAGTACAATCGGGGTTTGACAGTGGTGGTGACGTTCCGAGAGCTTGTGGAGCCCGGGAAAGAAGATCCTGACAGTCTACAGCGGGCCCTGACTGTGGGCTGGTGTGTGGAACTGCTCCAAGCCTTTTTCCTGGTGTCAGATGACATTATGGACTCATCCCTCACCCGATGGGGGAAGACCTGCTGGTATCAGAAGCCAGGCATAGGTTCGGATGCCATCAATGATGCTTTCCTTCTGGAATCATCCATCCACCGCCTGTTGAAGCTGTACTGTCGGGAGCAGCCCTATTACCTGGACCTGATCGAGATCAAACTGAGATCGGACAGACCTTGGACCTCATCACAGCCCCCCAGGGCAACGTGGATCTTGGCAGATTCACAGAAAAGAGGTATAAGTCTATTGTCAAGTACAAGACAGCTTTCTACTCCTTTTACCTTCCTGTAGCTGCTGCCATGTATATGGCGGGCATTGATGGGGAGAAGGAGCATGCCCATGCCAAGAAGATCGTGCTGGAGATGGGAGAGTTCTTTCAGATTCAGGATGATCACCTCGATCTCTTTGGGGACCCCAGTGTGACGGGTAAGATCGGCACAGACATCAGGACAAGTGCAGCTGGCTGGTGGTTCAGTGTCTGCAGCGGGCCTCTCCAGAACAGCGCCAAATCCTGCAGGAGAACTACGGGCAGAAGGAGGCTGAGAAGGTGGCCCGAGTGAAGGCGCTCTACGAGGAGATGAATCTGTCGGCTGTGTACATGCAATACGAGGAAGACAGTTACAACCACATTATGGGTCTCATCGAGCAGTAGGCTGCGCCCCTGCCCCCAGCCATCTTCCTGGGGTTAGCACAAAAGATCTACAAGTGGAAAAAGTGACCTAGAGTCTGTGAAGGTGGGGAAGGGAGGCTTCTCAATAAATTATTGTCTAACCTGTGAAAAAAAAAATTGAAATATAGTAGATTTATAATACTGTGTTAGTTTTGGGTATATAGCAAAATGATTCAATTATATATATATTTCAGATTCTTCTCCATTACAGGCGATGACAAGATATTGAATGTATTTCCCTGTGTTATACAGTAGATCTTGGTTGCCTATCTGTTTCACATTTAGTAGACTGTATCTTTAATACCATGGAAGTCAAAGTGTCCGTCGCTCAGTTGTGTCTGACTCTGTGACCCCAGGCTCCTCTGTCCTTGGACTTCTCCAGGCAAGAACCCTGGAGAGGGTTGCCATTCCCTCCTCCAGGGGATCTCAATCCCGTATTCCTGACTGATTCTTCCCTACCCCTTTTCCCTTCTGTGACCATAAGGTTTTTTTCCTCCTATGTCTGTGAGTCTGTTTCTTCTTTTTTTAAAATTAATTGGTTGATGACTTTTGGCTGCACTGGGCCTTCGCTGCTGTGTTCAGCCGTCCTCTAGCTGTGGCCTGGGCTGGTCTTTTCTGTGGTGCTCCGGCTTCTCACTGCAGCGGCTTTTCTCCTGCAGCACAGGCTCTAGGCTCACGGGCTTCAGGAGTTGTGGCTTACAGGCTTAGCTGCTCGGCACATGTGGAATCCTCGCAGACCAGGGATCGAAGCCCTGTCCCTTGCACTGGCAGTCAGACTCCCAGCCACTCGACCACCAGGGAAGTCCTGAGTCTGTTTCGGTTCTGTAAATAAATTCATCTGTATCATTTTTTAGTTCCCACTCGTGAATGATATACAATATTAATATTTCTCTTTGTGACTTACTTCCCCTAGTAGTATGATGTCTGGATCCACCTATGTTGCGAAAAGTGGCATTATTTCATTCTTTTTTATGCCATCCTAACCATTTATTTATTTTTAAATTTTATTTCAAATATTAATCAGATTGAACGCCGCCACCTGAATTAACCGATCCACGTGGATTTTTGCCTGATGTTTGCTGACTTTCAAAAATTGCTTTGCAGGAGTTCTTTGAAAATTCAAGATATGAACACATCATTGGTTTCACACATTATAGATATCTTCTCCATTCTGTCCCCCTCGTAGCTCAGTTGATAAAGAATCTGCCTACAATGCAGCAGGTTCCAGTTCGACCCCTGGGTTGGGAAGATCCCCCGGAGAAGGGAAAGGCTACCCACTCCAGTATTCTGGCCTGGAGAATTCCATGGACTGTTTGGACAGGGTCGCAAAGAGTCGGACATGACTGAGTGACTTTCACTTTCACTTTCCATTCTGTGGTTGGCTAAAGATTTGCTCATGGTTTCCCTTTGTTGAATAGAAAATTTAAATTTTGTTTTAATTGAATTATGATTTTGCCTCTTGCTTTTTACAGTTAGCATTTGAAGATGTGTTTCTGTCTTGTGTCATGTTCTCCGCATTTCCTTCTTCAGTTTTTGCTTCATTCCATCCAGAGTCTGCCTCTGTGTGGAATCAGGCAGGAATCCAGATCTCTTCCATGCAGTGAGCCAGTTTCCAACACTGTCTACACACAAGCATGCCCTGGCCTCCTGGCTCTGTGCTGTCAGCTTCTCCACGCTCAGTCCCCTTCTCTCCCACCGGGCAGTTCACGCACCAGCAGCACCCTGCTCTCAGCCCCTGCATTTCGTCAGGGTTCGCCCTTAGGAGCAGAGCCAGTAGAGGTTCTAAATGAAGAGACGTGCTGTCTGCGGTTGCTGGTGTAGAAAGAGCCTGTGGTGGCGGTAGCTTCGTTTTGGCCGTCTTGCTGACGCTTACCAGTCAGCATGGTGGTGCTGTTCTTAGTCTTCAAGGGCACACGCCTAAGGTTTCCCCGTGAAGTACAGCACCATCTGTGCTCTACGTAACTTTGTACAACTTTTAGAAAGTTTCCTTCCACTCTTATTTTCCTAAGAGCCTTTTTAGAATCATAACTACCAAATAGTTTATCTTCATTAATTAAGACAGTCATATGATTTTCTCCTTTACTTTATCATAATGAATTGCATTAACACATCAGCACCCCTTCCGAAGTCAAGCCACCCTTGCATTCCTGTGAGAAGTCCTGTTTGATCACAATGCTGTAACATTTAAATATTCAGTTGGTTTTGATTAGGTATAATTTTATTTAGAACATTTATATTGATACCCGAGGGGAAATAGGCCTATGACTTTCTTCTCCGTTTTTCTTTGTATTTCCCTTTTTCTGTTATGACTTTCTTTCTTCTCCGTTTTTCTTTGTATTTCCCTTTTTCTGTTATGCAATCAAGGTTACATTGGCCTCATCATAGCCTCTGCCATCTATTTTTTGGAATAACTTATTAAGATAGGAATTAATTAGGCCTTGAAACTTTTTTCTTGGTCACACTGGGTAGTACTCAGGCTGTTTGTTCCTTGGCCAGGGATTGAACTGTGCCCCTGCACTGGGAGTGTGGAGCCTTGTTTTTTTAAGCTTTATTTATTTGGCTGCACTGGGTCTTCATCGCTGTGCGTGAGCGTTCTCTAGTTGTGGCGCGCAGGAGTGACTGGTGGCGTGTGGGCGTCTCATCGCGTGCTGGGCTTCTCTGTTGTGGAGCATGGGCTCTGGGCACATGGGCTTGGTCGTTGTGGCGATCGGGCGGAGTTGCCCTGTGGCATGTGGGACCTTCCCAGACCAGGGATCAAACCCTAACCCCTGCATTGGCGGCTGGATCCTTAACCACTAGACCACCAGGGAAGGCCTGGGAATGTGGAGTGTTAACTCCTGGACCAGGGAAGTCCTGAACTTGACTTTTGCAGAGTAAAGGCTTTTGATTTTGACGAGGTCCCGTTTATCACTTTATCTCTTGTGGGCTGTGCCTTTGGTGTCACGGCTTTTTTTTTTTTTTTGACCAGTCCCAGGTCATGAAGATTTCCTTTTATGTTTCCTTCTGCAAATTTATAGTTTTTACATTTAGACATACTAACCACTTGGTGTTAATTTTTGTGTTAGATATTAGGTTAGCTTAAGGATTTTTTTTTTTTTTTTTGGCATATGAATGTCCAGTTAGTGAAAATTCTATCCCTTCTCTGTCGAATCACCTTCACACCTTAGTTAGAGCTTATTGGTTGCGCTCAACAAAGCAGGAGTGGGAAGCAGCTTCCTCAGGCTGATGGAAGGAACCTGCCGCTTTCAAGAGACTTGTATCCAAAACATAAAAAGAATTCCTTCTTGCAACTCAACAGTAAGAGGACCATAGCACAATGGGAAAATGGGTAGTGGGTTTGAACAGATGTTCTCCACAGAAGATACACACTTGAGCAGTCAGCAGATGAGGGGATGCCCAGCGTCATGAGCCCCAGTGGGAAAGGCAACTCCAGCTTCGAGGAAATAGATGCCCCTTCACCCCCGGGGGGCTGTGGTCAGAAATACTGACACGTAACAGTCACTGGGGAGAATGTGAAGAAATCGGGGCCCTGATATGCTGCTGGTGAGAACGTACAACAGTCTGAAGACCAGCAGTTCCTCAGATTGTTAAACGTGGACTTACCTCATGACCCAGCAATTCCACTCCTGGGCATACACTCAAGAGAAATGAAGACACATGTCCACAGAAAGTCTTGTTCAGAAAAAAAATCTTGTACAAAGTGTCCATCGAAGCATTATTTATAGCCAAAAAGTGGGAACAACATAAATGTCCAACTGATAAATAAATCTGGAGTAAATGATGGAAGGTTACTTGGCAATAAAGAAGAATAAAGTAATGACAGATGCATTTGCTTCCTGAAATAAGTCACAGAAGACCGCATTGTATGAAAAAAAAAAGACCGCATTGTTTGATTCTATTAGCAGGAAGTGTCCAGAATAGGCAAAGAACAGATTAGTGGTTGCCTAGAGTTCAGGAAATTGGGGAAGAATTGGGGAGTGATTGCTAATAAGTATGAGGCTTCTTTTTGGGGGTGATGAAAATGTTCTATGATCGTGACATGTGTCGATATACTAAAAGACTTTGAATTGTAAACTTCAAATGTGTAAATTGCACAGTGTGTGAATTATAATAAGTCTGATTAAAAACTCGATCACACTGCTGTGGGTTTATTTCTGGACTCCAGTTTGTTCATATAGATCCACGTGCTTATCCTTTGACAATACCAACTGTTTTGATTACTTCAGATTTACAATGTCTTTTTTTCAAATTATTTATTTGGCTCCCCTAGGTCTTAGGTGCAGCGTGTGCGATTTAGTTCCCTGACCAAGGATTGAACCTGGGCCCCTTGCGTTGGGAGTAGAGTCTTAGCCACTGGGCCACCAGAGAAGTCCCCTACAATAACTCTTAAAATTGGTTAGTGAGAGTCCTCCAACTTCTCCCCTTCTTTCCAGAATTGTCTTGCTTACTCTCATTCCTTTGCAATTCTATATAAATTTTAGAGTGACCTTGTCTATATCTACAAAATTTCCTCCACGCGTTTTGATTGGAGTTGCATTATATCAGTAGGTCATTTTGGAGGAGACTGGCATCTTGACTACATTGCATCTTCTATCTCATGATCACAGTTTTCTATTTATTTAATCCTTGATTTCTTTCATCAGCATTTTGCAAGTTTCATCACACAGATCCTATACATGTTTTGTTAGATTTATATCAAAGTATTTAATTTTGAGGGGAGCTAAAGTGTTATTCCTCTAAAATTTTTGGTTTTCACTTGTCTGCTTCCAGTAGAAGCAGAATTGAAGTTGTTTTCACCTTGTATCCTACACCCTTATTAAGCTCACTTATTTGTACTTAGATATTTTTAAGTAGAATATTTGGGATTTTCTATATAGACTTTATTGTCATCTATGAATAGAGAGGGGGTTTCCCAGGTAGCTCAGTGGTCAAGAACCTGCCTGCCAATGCAGGAGACAAAAAAGATGTGGGTTTGATCCCTGGGTTGGCAAGATCCCATGCAGAAGGTCATGACAGCCCATTCTAGTATTCCTGCCTGAAGAATCCCATGGACAGAGGAGCCTGATGGGCTACAGGCCATGGGGTCACAAGGAATCAGACACAACTGAAGTGACTTAGCACACACTCACACATGCACGCATGAATAGAAAGAGTCTTCTCACTTTCTATTATGCATGCCATTTATTTTTCTTATTTGATTGCATTGGCCAGGACTGCTAGTCCAATAGTGAATAGTAGTGATTACACCACCTCATGCGAAGAGCTGACTCACTGGAAAAGACTCTGATGCTGGGAGGGATTGGGGGCAGGAGGAAAAGGGGACGACAGAGGATGAGATGGCTGGATGGCATCACCGACTCGACAGATGTGAGTTTGAGTGAACTCTGGGAGTTGGTGATGGACAGGGAGGCCTGGCGTGCTGCAATTCACGGGGTCACAAAGAGTCGGACACGACTGAGCGACTGAACTGAACTGAACTGAACTGAGTGGATACAGAGGACATCTTTGCCTTCTTTCTGATCTTAAAGTAAAACACCCAGTCCTTCAGAATTAACTATCACATTAGCTGTAGATTTGTTTTCTCTCTCTCTCTTTGAGATGTCCTTTATTTAGTAAAGATTTTCCTGTTTCTAGTTTTCTGAGAGTATTTATCATGGGTGGATACTGAATTCTGTCAAATGCTCTCTTTACATGAATTGATACGCTCATACGGTTTCTTCTTTAGACTGCTAATATAGTGGATCATACTGATTAATTTTCCCATGTGGAACCAGCCTTGTTTTTCTGAGATAATCTTCATGTGGTCGTGGTTTTTATTTTTTATGTTGCTTGATTCTATTTGCTAATATTTTGATGAGGATTTTTATGACATGATGACATTGGATTTTCTTTTCCCTTGTGGGTTGGTTGGATTTTTCCTGGTTCTTCATATGCAGAGTAATGTTGGATTGTGTCCTGCACATTTAAACGTTATGTTATAAATATCTGGTTTTGTTTAAATCCCATTGAGAATGGTGACATTTTTCTTTTCGCACACAATCAGCCCAGTTGGGTTCAAGCTGAAAATTCCAAATAGCCTTGTATGGACAGCGGTTTCAGCGTCCGTTCTCCTTTCAAAGCCTTTGCAGTGTCATTTGAATTCTGTCCCGTGTGGGCACTGCCAAGTGACCGGTGTGGGACCTGGGCAATGCTGTGTCCTGCGGTTCACTTCTTGGACTTGGTGTGACGCACACAGCTTGGGGTTGAGCCCAGAAGTCATAAACCACCTCATGGTTGCTCTCTGGAGCCCCTTCTCTGGCTTGTCTCTGTCACTTTCTGGCTGCCTGGGGCTCCACTTTCCAGTCCTCTGGCAGAAGTCTGGGGCTTTACTCAGCCCACCCTCCTGTACACTCCCCCGACTGGGCCTGCATCTTGAGACAGAAAAGGCCTGGCTCTCCCCCTCCCCTCAAAGCAGGTGGGTCCCACTCTGGACCATGTCTCTTCTTACTGGAGAGGAGGGTCTTAGCCCTAAAAAGGTGCTTGTGAACCCCGCTGCCTTGACTGCAGCCCGGCCAGAGGTGGGACTGCCCAGGGGCCCCAAACCAGCAAACAGAGCCACCCCTCCCCATCCCTCCTCTTTCCCTCGCTGAGCCAGAACTAGAGGGTTTCTGGAGCTCCCTGTCCTGTCACAGCCCCTGGATGACTGCTGGTGCAGGCAAGTCCAGCCCAGTGACATGGGGGAGACCCTGAAATTCGCCACCAGGTTGGTGCTTCCAGGCGGAGTCCAGCCCAGCGACACAGGGGAGGGCCCTGAAACTGCCACCAGGTTGGCGCTTCCAGTTCTGGCCCCCGCCCCACCATCTGCCTGCCTCTGCTGTCTTCAGAGGCCTCAGTGCCTCCTGCGCCACCTTCTCTCTGCAGGCGCGCTCACTGGGAGAGACCGGGCCCGTCTCACCCAAAGCGGGAGCCCAGGAGACGGGAAAGAAAAAGACCACAAACAAACGTAACTCCTTCGTCTTGCCTGGGCAGCTCTTCCTGTCTTGCCACCTTTGGCTTTTCTTTACTGAAGTGAGTGTGTGTGTGTGTGTGTGTGTGTGTGTGTACACGCACAGCGTATTCTGGACCACTGGAGGGTGAACTGCATGCATCCTGACAGTCCACCTGGACACGTCATCACGCCTCGTCCAGAAATGGTCTCCTGGGGAGCATCCTACCCCGGAGACCCCCGTGGTGATGCCACACGCCACCCTCCTTCAGTGCATATTTGCACGGCCAGTCCTTCCCCATCCACAATCCCATGATTTATATGTGTTTCTTGTAAACAGTATCCATTTTGATTAAAAAAAAAACAAACAGAACAGACTGCTCATCTTAGTCTTTCCATGGGAATGCTTAGTCCATTTGCATCTAAGGTAATTACTGATAAGTCAGTTTGTGAACCTGCCGTCTTTAGTTTTCCCATTTCTGCAGCTGCTCTGTTTCCCCCGTCTTTTCTTGTTCACGGGGCTCATTATGGAGAAAAGTTCGTGGTTTCTTCCCACATGTGTGAGCGCTACGGTCTGCTCATGTTCCTTCGGCTCTGCAGCAAGAAGCTGCCGAGCGCCGTCTTAACTCACTACAGTCAGCTGGCCCTGTGCCTGTCACCTACTTCATGGGCCATTGTGGTTTGTATTTGTCTTCATGTTTTCTAAAACAGGGTCATTCCTAAGCACCTAAAATTTTTAAATGTGCCTCAGTTCACTTTTTTATTTTAAAGAGCCTTTGTTGAATTTGTTACAATATTGCTTCTGTTTTGAGGTTTTGTTTTTTCGGACACGTGGCTTGTGGGATTTCAGCTCCTTAAGCAGGGATCAAACGTGCACCCCCTGCACTGGAAGGTGAGGCCTCAACCACTGGACTTCCAGGGAAACCCCAGTTTACTTATGTTTTAAAAAACATTTATTTGGCTTCGGCAGGTCTTCGTGGCAGCATGTGGGATCTTCGGTCTTCCCTGCAGCACGCAGAACCCGGGCCCATGCATTGGGAGCACGGAGTCTCAGCCGCTGGACCTCCAGGGAAGCCCTGCTAAGCATTTTCATCACTACCGTGAGAGTCTGCGTTAAGACTGCCCCGTGGGTCTGCTGCGTCTTGCGCTCAGCTTTCCCTCCTGTCTCCCTGATCTCATATCTGGGATTCGTTTCTTTGCCCCGAGTGCCTCCTGTAGCAAGCCTGCGACAGCAAACTCTGTCTGAGTAAAGTCAGATTTTAGCTCGGCAGTTGTATTAGTAACCCACTGCTGCTGCGACAAGTCGCCACAGGCGAGCGCAGCACAGATTTAGTCTTACAGTTCTGCAGTCTCACTGGGCTCAAATCCAGGTGCTCTAGAGGAGAGTGGTTGCCCTGCCTTTCCAGCTTCTAGAGGCGCCTGTATTTCTTGGCTCCTGGCCAATCCCCGCACCTTCCAAGCCGGCTGTAGCCTCTTCAGATCTCTCTGACCCTCGCACTCCACCTCCCTCCCACAAGGAGGCTGGTGATGACAAGGCCTGCCCTGGCAATCTGGGATGATCCCAGATCTCAAGGCCTGTGATTTAATCACATCATCCAGAGGGAGCTGGCCTGCGTCCCAAGTGTTCTGGGCCTGTCTGGGGGCGCAGTGCGGGGGGCGCAGGGGGTGGACACACAGATGGGGGATTGGGAGGCAAGAGCTGGGTGCTGGGGCGGTGAGGGGCGCATGGCATGCAGAGCACTAACGCAGACATGCGGGACTGGGGTAAAGACTGGACTTTCCCAGCAGCCCCTGGGTGAGTGGGGAGGGCAGAGCAAGACAGGAGGTGGGCAGGGAGGCCTGGCGGGCAGCCCTTCCTCTAGGGCAGATGGCGGCTGGAGGTGTGGGCTCAGGGGACCCTGGGGGTGCCCTGGTCTCCTCTGCCTCCCCGTCCAGCCAGGATGGATCTGCCACAGGGTTGCTGGTGGTGCCTGCTGACCAGTCGGAACCTGCACCTCCATGCTGCAGGAAGTGGTCTTGGTACCTGGGCCCCTGGGCTCTGGAGACCTCCCTGGGGAAGGTAAACCATCCTTGTGGATCTGGGGCCCCTCCCTGGGCACAGAGGCAGCTTTGGAGCCCTGACTGCACTTCCTCCAGTGAGAGCCAGTGTATGAGTGGCTGCGGGTGCTGGTATCCGGCAGTCAACCATCCTGAGAGCTCAGCTCCAGAGCATCTCAACGTCTCCCTCATGCCTCTCAGGAACGGGCCAGGATGGCCTGCTGGCTCCAGGGCACCCCTGGAGGGCCTGATGCCGGGGAAGGGCAGTGGAGCCCATCATCTGCACAGACTCAGCCACCTGTGTGGGACCAGGCACTGCCGGGGCCTGGGTGTGAGCAGACAGGTGCAGTGGGTGCCCAGCGGGTCCCTTCACCTTCTGACCTGCTCTTCTCCGTCAGAGGCAGCAGGTAGGCAGCGGGTGCGCGCCCCTCCTCCGTCCCGGGGTGGACGTGGCTGCGATGTTGGGGGCGGTGCTCAGTGAGGGCAGGGTGGGGACTCCGATGGGTGGAAAGCGGCCTGAGCCTCCAAACCCTAGCATGCTCCCCGGATGGCTGCTCACTGCCCCTATTCTTTGGTCTCAGATGAGGACAGGGGAAGGCGGAGGAACCCAGGACCCAGGGTCTCTGGGAGGCGGCACCGCGTCCCCAAACGAAGTCCCGTGGGGCCACCTGCAGATGGGCGGCAGCCACCCGGGCCCGCCTCGGGGCCAGCTCCGCGGTAAGGCCGCCTGTTGCCGGCGATCAGAGTCGCCCTGGTCGGCGGCCTGGGTGTGGGCTGCCGCGGAATTTCAGGGCGCCCGCAGGCCAGTTTTCCTCGGGTTGCGGAGTGACGCGGGTGGAGAGGTTTCCCGGGCCGCGCATGGAGCCCGGGGGCGTCTGGCTTCCTAGTGCCGAGGCCCCGGGCGCCGCTGCCGTGCAGTGCTGTCGCCCTGGCAACCGGCGCCGCTGAGGGGGTGGGGGCGCGGAGACCCCAGTCCGGGTCCGGCGGGCGCCGGCGGCCGGGAGCGTGGGGCGGGGCCTCGGGCCGGGGGCGGGGCGCGCGCGGGGGGGGGCCGCCGCGGAGCGGAGGAGAGCGCGGCCTCGGCGGGCGCGCAGACAAGCTCCGTGGGGCCGGGCCCCGCGCGCGCAGAATCTGGCCGGCGGCGGGTAGGTGCGGGCAGGGCACGCGGGCAGGGCGCCCCGGTGAGCCCCGAGTGCCCGGCCGCAGGGGTGGCAGGGTGCAGCGGCGGCGCTGCAGGGGTGAGGCCTGGCGGCTGGACTGCCTGGACCAGGCCCTGTCGGGGGAAGCGGGCGAAGCGGATCGAGGAGCCTAGACGCAGGCTGCTGGGAGCAGCCCAACCCCTTCAACGGCCTCACCTCTGTCCGATCGGGCTGCGGGAGGGCCGCCTTTTCCTCTCGCCCTACCACCCCTTGTGGGCACTGAGGGATGCGTGCGAGGCGCCAGGGAAGGGGCGGGCAGCGAAGTGCCCGGAGGCCCCGGAGTCCGTGAGGTCCGGGCAGCCAAGCAGGAGGCCCCGGGCCGGGCTCAGGACGGCTGGGGCAGCAGGGCCTGGGGCTGGTCCCCAGGGAGAGGCCCGGTGGCTGCGGGGGAAGGGCGGCCAGGCCCTGGCTCCGGCCTTCTGGGGCAGGGGCTGGGGTTCCCTGCGTGAGCGCCTGTCGGGACAGGGTCTGTTTGGCCCCGGCGGCCCTGGCCCAGGTCTGATGAACGCGTCAGGGAGTGGAAACGCCCGTGGAGTGGATGGGAGGCGGGGTGCGCGGTGCAGCGGTTCTTTGGCTCGTTGGCCGGGCCAAGGGCTGGGATGAAGGAGATGCCCAGGCCTCTGCTGCAGCCACAGGAGGGGGGGCTTCGTGGGTCAAGTGTGTCCACACAGTGAGGGTGAAGAAGGGGTGTGTGTGTGATGGGGGGCAGGAGCTCATGGAATTGTGGGCGCAGGGGCTAGGCCGATGACCCTCCCAAGGCATCTTCTACTCCAGGCGTCCACACTCAGCATGCTGGGGTCCTGCATGTGGCGGCAGAGACCCTGGGAGGTGGGTGCCAGGTGGGGCAGCAGCCAGGATGAAACCAGGGCTGGAGGTGCCCACTTGGAAGGGGGCCTTCCTCCCCAGGCAGTGGGGGCTGTGGTGTCACCAGGGGAGGCCGAGCACGGGCTCCACAGTCGCGGGTGACATTAAATTTTATGTCTTTGTCTAGACAGGGCAGTAAACAGAGCCCTGGGGCCAGGGGTGCTGTGGGGGAGAGCGGAGGGGTGGGGAGCCTGGCTAGGAGTGAGCCTCAAGTGACTTTTGGGTGGATGAGGCCGGGGCCCTCTGTCTTTCCCGAGGGTGTCAGCGGGCACAGGGGTGCTGACCCACAGCCTGGTGTCGGGCTGTGACCAGCTCCGCCGTGACAGCCAGTGCCAGGGGTGTGAGAGGGGCGCAGGGGCTTGTGGCCCCGTGAGGAGCAAAGGAGGCTTCCTAAGATTGCCCCCAAGGCTCGGGGGCAGGGAGCGACTGGGGGCCCACCCCTTCATGGTGAGCAGGGCGAGCTGGCGTCAGGGCTGGGGGAGTTCAGAGGGCAGGAGACGCTGCCAGCGCAGTAGGGCAGCAGGGAGCCACGGTGCGCGCAGGGCGGAAGAGAACGGGCCACACGCCCTGTGGACGGTGGACCAGAGGCGAGACCGAGTTTGCGGAAGCAGGGAGGAAAGATGCCGGGGCTGCGAGGCAGGGGCGGGGTGGGGGGGCGCGGAGGGGCTTTGGGGATGGAGCCCCGGGGACCTGGATGACTCTCAGTCCCGGATCGGAGAACCTGCCCAGAGCCCCGGCTCCTCGCGCCTTCGCTTCTCGCCGAGCCGAGGGCGCAGGCCCGCCTCCCTCCCGGTGCGGCGCCGCGAGCAAGGCCGCCCAAGCGGGAACAGCCGCGGGACGGGACTCCGGGCGAGCGGCGCGGGCCGCTGGAGCCGGAGGGACAAACCCTCGGGGCGCCGGGGCCGCGCGCGGCGGGGAGTAGCCGCTTCCGTCCCCGTCCCCCCTCGGCTTCAGCGGGAACGCGGCCCCGGCCTCAGGTGCGCCGGCGGCGCCCCCTGGAGGCCCGGGCTCGGCGCGCGGCCCCTCGTGCGCGCGCGTGCGGCAGAGCCCGGCCTGGGGCCCGGACAGGGTCCCTCGGTGGAAGCGCGCCAGGGGCTGGGGGTCGGCGGGGGGGGCGGGGGAGGAGCGGCCGCGCGCTCTGCGTGCTGACCCCGTCTGCTCTGATCTCCCCAGATTCCGAGCTCGCCGGCCCGGAGCAGCGGCGCCCTCGGGGCGGCTGGACAGGCCCCGCGCCATGCCCGAGGGCTGAGTGCCGCCGCCGCCGCCGCAGGGCCTCGTCCCGCCTCGCGTGGGACCGCGCGCGCCCAGGTCGGGGCCCAGGCGGCCGACCATGGTGCTGCCTCCCCCGGACCGGCGCCACGTGTGCCTGACCACGCTGGTGATCATGGGCAGCATGGCGGTCATGGACGCTTACCTGGTGGAGCAGAACCAGGGCCCGCGGAAGATCGGCGTGTGCATCATCGTGCTGGTGGGCGACGTGTGCTTCCTGCTGGTGCTGCGCTATGTGGCCGTGTGGGTGGGCGCCGAGGTGCGCACGGCCAAGCGCGGCTACGCCATGATCCTCTGGTTCCTCTACATCTTCGTGCTGGAGATCAAGCTCTACTTCATCTTCCAAAACTACAAGGCGGCGCGGCGCGGCGCGGCCGACCCGGTGGCGCGCAAGGCGCTGACGCTGCTGCTGTCGGTGTGCGTGCCGGGCCTCTTCCTGCTGCTGGTGGCGCTCGACCGCATGGAGTACGTGCGCACCTTCCGGAAGCGCGAGGACCTGCGCGGCCGCCTCTTCTGGGTGGCGCTGGACCTGCTGGACCTGCTGGACATGCAGGCCAGCCTGTGGGAGCCGCCGCGCAGCGGGCTGCCCCTGTGGGCCGAGGGCCTCACCTTCTTCTACTGCTACATGCTGCTGCTGGTGCTGCCGTGCGTGGCGCTCAGCGAGGTGAGCATGCAGGGCGAACACATCGCACCGCAGAAGATGATGCTCTACCCGGTGCTCAGCCTCGCCACCGTCAACGTGGTGGCCGTGCTGGCGCGCGCCGCCAACATGGCTCTGTTCCGCGACAGCCGCGTCTCCGCCATCTTCGTCGGCAAGAACGTGGTGGCGCTGGCCACCAAGGCCTGCACCTTCCTGGAGTACCGGCGCCAGGTGCGCGACTTCCCGCCACCCGCGCTGGCGCTGGAGCTGCAGCCGCCCGCCCCGCAGCGCAACTCGGTGCCGCCGCCCCAGCCGCTGCACGGCCCCCCGGGCCGCCCTCGCGGCCCCTCGCCCACGCGCGATGCCCTGGACACGTGACCGGGACCCCCGGATTCTGAGACGCCTGGCGGCAGGCGCGCGCGGTTTGCATGGGATGGGGTGGGGTCGGGTGCGGAGAGCGCCCCTACCCGCGGGGCCCGCGGCCGCGCCTTCATCTCAGGGATCCCTCGGACCACGGACCTCTGCCCCGGCCCGTGAGCCAGTGTGTGCGGCCGGGGCGGAGCGGGGAGGGTCCCGCCTCCACCCGCGGCGTTCTGGGTGGCAAGGGAGCACAGAGTGGGCCGAGGTCTGGTCCCTTGGGGTCCCTCGGTGGGGGCCTCTGGCTCAGCGTTTGGGACCGAGGAGGCCTCTGTCATTTTAAAGACTCGTGTTTACAGTTTTGTATGTAACGTGGCTGTGCTTTGCCTGTTTGATGCGTCCAGTCTCTGACAGCTGGGGAGGGGCGTGGGCGGGTCGGGGTGTGCTCCAGTGATGGCGGGGTGGGGCCTGTGTCCTTCCCAGGCCTCCTCCCAGGGGCCTCTCCCCAGCCCCTGCGCAGGCGCAATTGCTCGGGCATTCTGAGACAAACCCTCCAGCCTCCCCGTTCCTGTCGCCACCCCCACCCCTGATCCCCGAGATGCTGGCCCTGTCCCTGCCCCGCCCCCACCCCGTCCCCGCCCCCGCGCCCCCAGCCCAGAAGTGTCCAGCGCCCAGGTTTCCCTGGCACCCTGGGGGCTCTCCCTGGCCAGGACAGCCAGATGCCAGATGGGACCCGGCCCCAGCTTGGCTCCCTGTGGCCCGGGTCAGGGGAGTGGAGCCCAGATGCCTGGGGAGCCGGCGGCACCGGGGGCCCAGGGCTTGGTGCCCAGAGGTGCAGAGCGGCCACCTTGCCAGCTGGTCTGTCTGGAGAGCCCACGGGGCGAAGCCCATCTGCAGGGCGGGCTCTCTGTGGCTCTGCCCCGGCCCTTGCACCTGAGACGTGACTCTGGGTACCCAGAAGGCCTGGGAGGGTCTTGTAGCCTCTGGGGAGGGGCCCTTTGCCTTGGGCCTGGTGAGGCTGTGGACCAGGCTGTTTGAGGAGGCCTTGAAGACCTTTCCTGGCTTCCTGAGGTGGCCTCCGGAGGCCAAAAGTGGCCCAGCGCCGGCCAGCTGACTGTCCGCCTGTTCTTCCCTCACTCATCAGCTCACAGGTCCTCACTGAGTGTCCACGCCCTGCTGGCCCCGAGCAGGCCCTGATGCTGAGCCAGGCAGACTGTCCCTGTGGACGCGGCCAGGCCACGGGGCCTGTCGGGAGGGGTCTGCGCTGGGAGGCCTTCCTCAGAGCAGGTGTGGAGCCCCCGCCGAGGCCCGGGTGGGACAGGCCTGGGAGGAGCTTGACGGGCTCTGAGGCGGCGGGGCCTGGCGGGGCCTGGCGGGCTCTGGCTCCAGGAGCGGCAGCCCCACCAGACCTGCTCTAAGTTGGGGTGAGGGCTGGGGTCACTGCGTGGGGCCCCTCGGTGGCCCTGGGGGGTTGGGGGCACGGCCAGAAGTGGGGGCACGTACACTAAGGCCGGCGGTGGCAGGTGGGCGGTCACGCAGGAGTTTTGGGGGAAACCAGGAATTTCGTGTGAGGCCCTGTGGAGAGGGTCCTGGGCCTGTCTCAGAAGCAGATGTGGGACTGGACAAGGCCTGGGCCGGGGCCCCCTGGACTCGCAGTGGGGGCGGGACCGCCAGGGTGGAGAGGTGGGCCGAGACACGGCAGGGCAGCTGGGAGGCCACAGGCAACTCTGCAGGCCCAGCCTGGCCTCCTCCAGGGGGCTTGATGTCAGCGTGCATCTGGGGACAGAGAGCCCGCGGCCCAAGGACACATCGTCCCACCGTATTCCCCGGCCCGGGGCACTGCCGATGTCTCGATGTCTCCTGGGCTGTCCAAGGACCGCAGCAGCAGTGAGCCCCACGTTATCTCAGAAGCAGCGTCTGAGCTGCGGAAGGTGGCGGGGGGCTCCCCTTGTGAGCCTCCCCATGTCGCTGGGGGCGTCCTGCAGGGGCCCAGGTCCAGAACTGGGTCCCGGACAGCTGTGCCCTGAGGCTGGCCCCAGGAGCGCGGTCCCTGCCTCATCAGGCCTGGGTGCTGGCAGAAGGTGAGGCTCCTGGCTTCAAGCCGAGGGCCTCGTCTCCTCTCCCAACATTGCGGGCCCCCCGCGGGCCCCTTCCTCCTGCAGGGGCAGAGGGTTAACCGGGCCTCACCTGCCGCGGGGCCCAGGCGGGTTGGTCGCCCCACAGACGCAGCTCCTCCCTCAGGACGAAGATCCGTGGTCTTGTTCCACAGCACGCTCGGTCTTCTGTAGGAAAACAAATTCATGTACTCGTAGTAAAAGCCCACCTTGGCAACACTGAAGCCCCTCACATTGAGTAACACCTGCCCCTCACAGTATCAGAGTCCCACGTGTAGTGATGCCCTGGAGACCCCGTGGCTGGTGGGCCGGGGAGAGGCTCTCCCAGCACCCCTGGCTCGGTCAGGACGCCCGCTGTCCGAGGCCTCTGGCTGATGGTGCAGCCGGACGCTCCGGAGTCACCGGCCTCTCCAGACTGAAGGGAGGGTGGCTTAACTGGTGGCAAAAGCCTGGTGACTGCTGTGTCATCAGAGAAAGACGGAGGGGAGGACCCCCAGTTAGGCTGGAAGCTGCCAGGGGCAGGGTTCAGCAGGGCACACAGGTGCCCCGGGGACAGGGAGGAGGGGCGAGTTAGGGATCTGCAGGGGGGAGGGGCGAGTTAGTCAGGGGTCTGCAGGGAGCAGGGGCCTGTGAGTCAGGGGTCTGTGGGGAGACAGCTGGTGGGGGTACACCGAGCCTCTGAGCCCTTCATGCGGCTGGAGGCCGAGCGGCCCCGTGACCTGCGGCCTGGGGGACAGAGGGCAGTGGCGCCGTTCAGTCTGAGTCCCGAGGTCCAGGAGTCTGAGGAAAAGGAGGCAGGTGACAGAGAAGCGCGTGTCACAGGTGGGCAGGGAGGAGGTGGGCAGGCCACTGGGGAGCAGGAGGCTGGGCGGGCAGGTCAGGTCCGCTGAGGAAGACGCCTGCTGGGTGTGCGGGCGGCCACCCTTCACGGTGACCCCGGGCTGGCCTGTGCCTCTCCTCAGCCCTGTGGTCAGCGTGGACTCCGCTCCATCCTTCCCGGCGACGGGTCACGGAGGAAGGCCTGCTGACCTCACCGTGGACTCATCCGAATTCCCCCAGAGAGATGGGGAGCCGGAGGGGACAGCGGTTAGACAACGTGGACACTGGTGACGCTCCCACGCAAGTCTGGAGGGTTGTCCAGGCGGCTGGTCCACCCGCCCACGGGGACACGGACACCCCCTCCGGTCCTGTGGCTCCTCCCTGAGTCCCGCTGCAGAGGCGCGGGTTGGGGCTGAAGACCTCAAAGGAATGTGACCCAGCCCGCCTCCCCCACCCCACCCCGCCCGGGTTCTTGGCCTTGTTCACCGATAGAAATTGACGAGAGGCCAGACAGGAGATTCAGGGGAGGCTTTACTGGGGCCCCTGCTTCCCAGGGAGAGAAGACAAGTAGCAGGGCTCCCCGCGGTGGTGAGCTTGCTCTTTATAGGAGTGAGGGCAGGGCGTGGTCCGGGGCTGGGGCCGCGGGGCCCACCGGTGCCCTTGATGGTGCGGTGTGCGGGGGCGTGTGCAGTGCGCTGCTTTTGCCCGGGCTCTGCAAGGAGCAGTTGGGCTTTCTGCATCTTGTCGTCCACGACTCGCCCCAGCTGCTCGGGCCCGCCGCTCTTTTCAGCTCCCTACAGTTCCTTTGTGTTCTGTTGCTGGAGGAGACGTCTGTCCAGGTGCGAGCCCTGCAGCACCGCGTAGGGGCCGCGGGTAGCATCTCTTTCCGTGGTGCTCGGAAGCTGGCCCCAAACCGTGCCCGGCTTAACCCCGCTGTCCTGACCTGGCCACAGGGAGACGATGCCCAGGTGCCCGGGTGAAATTCTGCTCTGGAGGAAGGGGGTCCACACTGGGCCCACTTACGTCTCCCAGAGAGCAGCTCCTTTCAGCTTTCCAGATTCTTCAGTTTTTACCTTGACGTTCTCACCAGCAGAGTATGAGCCTTGTGGTGTCTCCACCCCTGATGCGGGGTGCGTCTCACCCACGTGGTGGGGCTGGAGAGTGAGCCGCACTCACGTTTCCTGCATTAATCGCAAGGTTGAGCATCTTCTCATGTCTCCGTGGAATATTCATGGTCTTCTGTGAATGGCTTGTATTTCCTTTTTCTATATGACTGTGTTTTCCTTACTGGTTTGGAGCCACCCTGTGTAAATTCTGGTCACAGTCTCCTTGTCTTAAATGGACACCAGGTGCAGAGAATCAGGGATCATTACCCTTGCTCCATGATATGCTCCCTTCCTGGGTCCACGCTGGGTGTGCGTTATGCACACAGTTAGTCCTTTAATTTGTTATTTAAATCATAGAGGGACCTGCAAACCCACCACCCAAAACCAAAGCTGAAATCTCGACAGTGACTGCATTTCTCTGAGGCCCACCAACCCATCCCTGCCGTGTTCAGAGGCAGCTTCACCCTCAGTCCTGGGAGTGCCTTTCTTTTCTTTCCATTTGGTGCAGATTTACTGAACCCTGGTCGGGAAGATCCCCTGGAAGAGGGCCTGGCAACCCACTCCAGTATTGCTGCCTGGAGAATCCCACGGACAGAGGAGCCTGGAGAGCTGTGGTCAACAGGGTTGCAAAGAGTCGGACATGACTGACGTGACTTAGCATGCACTTAGCATGTCACCCTATTTATACATTCTCTGACTGACGTTTCACTCCACATTTTACTGAGATTCGTCCTTTTTGTTGTGTGTCTGTTAATGCATTCTGTTGCCAATGAAAGCCTGTGTGAATACTCCACACTCCCATCCCGCCCCATCCACGGGTATTTGGATTTGAGAGATTTTTGCCGACATGAGCCACCCTGCTGTGACTGCTCCTGCATCGCTCACCCGGGGTTGATGTACTCAGGAGCAAAACTGTGGGGTCGCAGGTTGGGGCTGTCAACCCTCCCCAGGTGATACCACTCGGCTTTCCAGAGGCCGTGTTGAGTATCGCCCTCAGCCCCCCCAAGCTTGGTGCTTCCGCATCTAGGGTGGCTGTTGACGGTTTAACATCAAGGTCCTTGATTCTCGGTCTGTGACCTTCGCTTTCTCCCTGTGCGTTTGGAGAGTTGGTCTTGGACAGTCTTGAATCCCTGCCGTGCGTGTGAGCGTGGAGCTGTGCTTCTCACCCTCGCCTCGCTAAGTCCTGGGAATCGAGCGAGGCGTCAGGTGTGGGAAATCCATCGCCACCGATTCTGCTGGTTTTGGGCGTGAGTGGCTTGCTTGTCGCCTTGCCGTGCACATCGTCACGCTAGGTTGAGGTTCCTGGAAGTTGGAAACAGGTTCGGTCTTCCCAGTTCCTTTGTTGCTCTGGCTCTCTCTTTGTGATTGCTTATTTTCAAAGCCTGTGGCTGTGCTGGGTCTTCGCTGCTGGGTGGGCTTGCTCTGGCTGCGGTGAGTGGGGGCTCCTCTCTAGCTGGGGGGTGCTGGCTTCTCCCGTTTGCACAGCGCGGGCTCCAGGGCACTGGGCTTCAGTAGCCGTGGTGCCTAGGCTTGGTGGCTCCTCAGCCTGTGGGATCGTCCCAGGCCAGGGACTGAATCCCGTCCCCTGCGTTGGCAGGTGAGTTCTCAACCGCTGGACCAGCCGGGACGCCCTGTGAGTGTCTCGCTTTGTCTCTCCTCATCCTTTGCGCCTCACACTCCGTTCTGCCCTTAGAGAGTTGTGCTGCACACCCTCGTTTGTGTTTTTGTGCTGTGTGTTCCCTTCATCCTCAAACCCCCTGCTGTGGACCGTGTGCCCACCACCCCCACGCGCTGAAGCCCCACCCCAGCGGGTAGTGTTTGGAGGTGGGGCTGTTGGGAGGTGCTGAGGGTCAGATGAGGTCATGCTGGCAACTTAGTCCAGGACGTCCAGCCTCCAGGGCTCTGAGACCCAGGTGCCTGCTGTGTAAGTCCCTTCTGTGCTGCTTTGTCGTGGCCCTGGGCTGAGGGGGCCGCTCTTCACGGTTCTGTCTCAAAGGTGGACTCTGTTGTTTACATGTTACCTGGAAGTTTCTGCTTGGGAAGACCGGCTTCATCAGTGCTCGTTGGCTGTGAAGGCTGTTCTGTTTGAGCCTCTTTGCCCTGTCTCATCTTACGTGTTTGTCCTCATTTCCCTTAAACTCTCCCCTCTCCACCCCAGTCTGTTAGATCAGCCATGTTTCCTATCATGCTTTTTTTTTTTTTTAATGGAAGCAGCCTCTTTTTATTTATTTTTGGTCGTGCTGGGTCTTCATTGCCGCGGGAGCCTTTCTCTGGTTGCGTGCGCGGGCTTCTCTCTGCAACGGCTTCTCTTGCTGTGGGGCTCAGTAGTTTGCGTGGGCTTCGTTGCCCCATGGCACGTGGGATCTCCCCATATCAGGGATGAAACCCGTGTCCCCTGCATTTGCAGGCGGATCCTTCACCAGGGAGCCGCCGGGGAGGTCCTCCATCACACTTTTAAAAGCTAGTTTTACTTATCTGTTTTTGGCCATGCTGGGTCTCTGTTGCTGTAGGGCGTTTCTTGAGCTGCAGAGCAGGGGCTGCTCGGGTCGCTCCTTGCAGCGGCGTCTCTTGTTGCAGAGCGCAGGCTCTCGGGCGCACGGGCTCAGTAGGTGCAGCTCCTGGGCTCCAGAGCGCAGGCTCAGTAGTTGTGACGCACGGGCTTCTTTGCTCCCTGGCACGTGGGATCCTCCCGGACCAGGGATCAAACCTGCGTCTCCTGCAGAATAATTAACTTTATCCTCCAGGTCCACCTGGCTTCCTAGACGCCAACAGAATAAAGTCCATAGCTCCTGTGAGGGCTGCCAGCCATCCTGGGGCCCCACCTCCTTCCTCACACGTCCTCCTGCCAGAAGGTGTGCGTGGTGGTGGGTCTGAGAACCTGTGCCCGCCTGCCCACCCCGCAGAGTCTCTGACGTGGTTCATGGAGGGTGTTCTGGACTCCGCTCATGTGAGCCATGCCACTGCTTTCCCTTGCAGTTACACAGCTGTGTTTTGTCCTAATGCACCCAGAAGGGGTTTGGGGCGTCAGTTCTCTTAACCCTCGTATGTCTGGGCATGTCTCTTCTTTCTCTAAGTGATGCTTGCTGGCAGTTAAGTCTGCCGGACCCGTGACCCTGGCCTTCCTGTGCTAACAGGCTGGAGATGGGCGTCTCCAAGCCCTGCCCTGCTTAGTTGGTGCCAGTTCTGGCCAAGAGGATGAAGGTGGACGTCGCTTCCCTGGTTCAAAAGTGACTCGGGAAGTCTGGCGGTTTCCTGACCTCGCGCGTCTGTTCCCTGGTCCTCTGCCCTGAGCACCCCCAGCCTGCCGCCCCTGGGCTGTAGTCTGTGTGGCACTGCCATGCAAGGTGGGAGTGTGCTGTTTCCCCTGCTGCTGACTCAGATCTCAGCTTTTGACTCCATCACGCTCTCTTCCTGTAGATTCCAGAATTTCTTCTGCTTCCATCTCCTGTGCCACCCCTGGGGCCCCAGCAGCTTAGCTTGTGAGTCGCGCATCTTTGGCCCTGGCTTCAGATCTCAGCTCTGGAACTCCCAGCAGAGCAACCTGGGTGTGTGGCCTCCTCCTGTCTCCTGGCCTGTACGCTGGAGTCCGTGAGGATCAAGCCTGGTGACCCTGCAGCCCACCCAGGATGGGGACTGGTGCCTGGGAGGGCCCCAGGAGGCGTTTTCTGTATTCTGTTTTTTTAAAAAAGTCTTCGGAGTGTAGCTGATTTAGTTTCAGGTGTTCAGCAAAGTAAGGCTGCCCTGGTGGCTCAGCGGAAAAAGCACCCCACCTGCAGGTCAGGAGATGAACCTCAGTGCGGGTGTGACGCCTGGGTCGGTAAGAGCCCCTGGAGGAGGGCATGGCAACCCACTCCAGCGTTCTTGCCTGGAGAATCCCATGGACAGAGGAGCCTGGCGGGCTACAGCCCGTGGAGTCACAGACTCGGACGAGATTGAGCGACCCATACATTCACACACGGACAGCAAAGTGAAGCAGTTACAGGCATACATATATCCGGAGAAGGCAATGGCACCCCACTCCAGTACTCTTGCCTGGAAAATCCCATGGATGGAGGAGCCTGGAAGGCTGCAGTCCATGGGGTCGCTGAGTGTCGGACTCAACTGAGCGACTTCACTTTCACTTTTATGCATTGGAGAAGGAAATGGCAACCCACTCCAGTGTTCTTGCCTGGAGAATCCCAGGGACGGGGAAGCCTGGTGGGCTGCCGTCCATGGGGTCACACAAAGTCGGACACAACTGAAGTGACTTAGCAACAGCAATAGCAATACATATATCCACTCTTTTAAAGCTGCTTTTCCCAACTAGGCCATTACACAGTATTGGGTGGAGTTACCTGTGCTGTACAGCAGGCTCTCTTATTAGTTACTTTATATGTTGTAGTGTGTATATGGGGTTTTGGGAGAGTATGTTTGTAAGTGCCCAGGCTCAATCCTTTATATTTCACTGGCAGTCTCAAAAAAGACTTTCAATCTTTCATTGAATTGAAAAGAAATATTGCAGCTGCAGTAATAAATATGTTGAATGGACACAGCAAACAGCCATACGTGGCAACACTCCTTCACCGAATCCAGGCAGGGAGACCCGAGCTCAGCAGGAAGCTTGGCTCCGCAGAGTTTAACCAGGGAACGCTGTTTGTGATGGTCACCGTGGACGGGGAAGACACCCAGGGACGGAAGACATGATGGTGACGTTTGGCCTGATGAACCGTGACCCGTGCATCACGTCTACACTGCAGAGTTCACGTGGACGTGAATCTTTATCCATTTTTTAACGAAATGAGGCAGAAACCGGAGGACATCAGGACTGGTGTGACGCAGCGGAGGGCGAATCCAGGACTTGCCGCCCCCTGGGGGACCCTCGCTCTTTCTGGGGGCGGCTCGGTGTTGGCGCTCACAAGGTGGTGAACAGCCAGGGATGACTGGCAGGCCGACTGCAGGCTGTTGTAGGAAAATGCCGGGACCTCGCCCGAGGGGTCGCACGCTTCTCCAGCGACGTGACGCTGGGATTCTGCCACGAGCAGGGATGGCGCGGAGGAGAGGAGCGCCCGCCCGGCCGGGCGGCCAGGACGTGCAGCGGCGCAGTGGCCACCAGGGGGCGCCGGGGGCCCAGGGCTGCCCGCCGGCGCCGCGCCTCGCCAGGCTTAGTCCAGGCGGAGGGACCCCTCGCTCCGCAGGAGCGCAGCACGGCGTCACCTCGCACTGAGGCGCGTCCTGGGGACTCTAGCGCGAGAGCCCAGCGTGGAGGAGCTCTTGAGGAGCACGTTTCGACCTCAGAGTCGTTGGCTATCGCGGGGTCGGGTCCCTGCGGTTTGCGGCGTGAAACAAGCTGCTACTTGAACCCAGGTTCTGACAAATAGGTCTGAAAAGGGACCCGCTTTGGGATTGATCCGGACGATCACAGTTTTAAGTTTAATGAGTCAGGGCAGCTGACACACCTGCCGCGCACACACCTGCCAACGCAGGTGCCCGGGCACAGCCCCCGAGTGTGTCTGGCTCCCCGTGTGCCCCTTCCCTCGAGGCTGTTCCGAGGACCCCAGAGCTCACCCGCACTGCAAGGACGTGGGGTGGGCACGGGGTCCAGGGTGCACACCCTGACTGGGCTCCAGGGTGAACCTCGATTCCCACCTCCAGGTGGTGCTGGCCACGCCCGCTGCCCCGCCTCTGCTCCGGCCCCCAGGGGCCAGGGTCTGGGCAGAGACTCCTGCGGTCCAGTGCGTGCGATGGTGCTGGTGGCCACACGGGGGCAGCAGAGACCAACGTATTGTCATCCAGTTGCTCAGTCGTGTCCGACTCTGCGATCCCACGGACTGCAGCGTTTCAGGCCTCCCTGTCCATCACCAACTCCCGGAACTTGCTCAAACTCATGTCCATTGAATCGGTGATGCCATCCAACCATCTCATCCTCTGTTGTCCCCTTCTCCTCCTGCGTTCAATCTTTCCTAGCAACAGGGTCTTTTCCAGAGTTAGCTCTTTGCATCAGGTGGCCAGAGTATTGGCGCTTCAGCTTCAGCATCAGTCCTTCCAATGAATATTCAGGGTTGATTTCCTTTAGGATGGACTGGTTGGATCTCCTTGCAGTCCAAGGGACTTTTCAAGTCTTCTCCAACACTATAGTTCAAAAATATCAGTTCTTTGGTGCTCAGCCATTGAAATAAAAAGACGCTTGCTCCTAGAAAGAAAAGCTATGACAAATCTAGACAGCATATTAAAAAGCAGAGACATAACTTTGCTGACAAAGGTCTGTATAGTCAAAGCTATGGTTTTTCCCAGTAGTCATGTAATGGATATGAGAGTTGGACCATGAAGCAGGCTAAGCACCAAAGAATTAATGCTTTGAACTGTGGTATTGGAGAAGACTCTTGAGAGTCCCTTGAGCTGCACGGAGATCCAACTAGTCAATCCTAAAGGAAGTCAACCCTGAATATTCACTGGAAGGACTGACGCTGAAGCTGAAACTCCAATCCTTTGTCCACCTGATGCAAAGAGCTGACTCATTGGAAAAAACCCTGATGTTGGGAAAGATTGAAGGCAGGAGGAGAAGGGGACGACAGAGGATGAGGTGGTTGGATGGCATCACTGACTCGATGGACATGAGTTTGAGCAAGCTCCGGGAGACGGTGAAGGACAGGGAGGCCTGTGTGCTTCAGTCCATGGCGTTGCAATGAGTTGGACACGACTGAGCTACGGAACGACAACAACAGCCTTCTTTATGGTCCAACTCTCACACCCATACATGACTACTGTAAAAGCCATAGGTTTGACTAGACGGACCTTTTCAACAAAGTGATGTCTCTGTTTTTTGATACACTGTTTTTTGATACATAGCTTTTCTTCTAAGGAGCAAGTGTCTTTTAATTTCATGGCTGCAGTCACTGTCCGCAGGAGCCCAAGAAAATAAAGTCTGTCACTGTTTCAACTTTTTCCCCATCTATTTGCCATGAAGTGATGTGACTGGATGCCATGATCTCCAGGTGGTGCAGGCCACGCCCTCTGCCCCTTGCTCTCTGCCCCTGCCTGCCCAGGGGCCTTGGGTCTGGGCAGAGCCTCCTGCTGGCCCAGTGCATGCATTGCTACTGGTGGCCACACGGTGGCAGCAGAGCCCAACATATTTAGGGGCCCAATCCCTTAAGATTATAAAGTGGAAGTGAGAAATAGATTCAAGGCACTAGATCTGATAGACAGAGTGCCTGATGAACTATGGACAGAGGTCTGTGACATTGTACAGGAGACAGGGATGGAGACCATCCCCAAGAAAGAGAAACGGAAAAAAGCAAAACGGCCGCCTGAGGAAGCCTTACAAATAGCTCTGAAAAGAAGAGATGTGAAAAGCAAAGGAGAAAAGCAAAGATATACCCATTTGAATGCAGAGTTCCAAAGCAGAGCAAGGAGAGAGAAGACAGCTAGTGGAGGGGATGGAATTCCAGTGGAGCTGTTTCAAATCCTGGAAGATGATGCTGTGAAAGTGCTGCACTCAGTATGCCAGCAAATGTGGAAAACTCAGCAGTGGCCACAGGACTGGAAAAAGTCAGTTTTCATTTCAATCCCAAAGAAAGACAATGCCAAAGAATGCTCAAACTATAGCACAGTTGCACTCATCTCACACGCTAGTAAAATAATTCTCAAAATTCTCCAAGCCAGGCTTTAGCAATACATGAACCGTGAACTTCCAGATGTTCAAGCTGGTTTTAGAAAAGACAGAGGAACCAGAGATCAAATTGCCAACATCTGCTAGATCATCGAAAAAGCAAGAGAGTTCCAGAAAAACATCTATTTCTGCATTATTGACTATGCCAAAGTCTTTTGACTGTGTGGATGACAATAAACTGTGGAAAATTCTGAAAGAGATGGGAATACCAGACCACCTGACCTGCCTTTTGAGAAATCTGTATGCAGGTCAGGAAGCAACAGTTAGAACTGGACATGGAACAACAGACTGGTTCCAAATAGGAAAAGGAGTACGTCAAGGCTGTATATTGTCACCCTGCTTATGTAACTTCTATGCAGAGTACATCATGAGAAACGCTGGGCTGGATGAAGCACAAGCTGGAATCAAGATTGCTGAGAGAAATATCAATAACCTCAGCTATGCAGATGACCACCCTTATGGCAGAAAGTGAAGAAGAACTAAGGAGCCTCTTGATGAAAGTGAAAGAGGAGAGTGAAAAAGTTGGCTTAAAGCTTAACATTCAGAAAACTAAAATCATGGCATCCAGTCCCATCACTTCATGGGAAATAGATGGGGAAACTGTGGAAACAGTGTCAGACTTTATTTTTTTGGCCTCCAAAATCATTGCAGATGGTGATTGCAGCCATGAAATTAAAAGATGTTTACTCCTTGGAAGGAAAGTTATGACCAACCTAGACAGCATATTAAAAAGCAGAGACATTACTTTGTCAACAAAGATCCATCTAGTCAAGGCTATGTTTCTTCAAGTAGTCATGTAAAGATGTGACAGTTGGATTATAAAGAAAGCTGAGTGCCAAAGAATTGATGCTTTTGAACTGTGGGGTTGGAGAAGACTCTTGAGAGTCCCTTGGACTGCAAGGAGCTCCAACCAGTCCATTCTGAAGGAGATCAGCCCTGGGATTTCTTTGGAAGGAATGATGCTAAAGCTGAAACACCAGTACTTTGGCCACCTCATGTGAAAAGCTGACTCATTAGAAAAGACCCTGATGCTGGGAAATATTGAAGGCAGGAGGAGAAGGGGACGACAGAGGATGAGATGGTTGGATGGCATCACCGACTGAATGGACATGAGTTTGAGTGAACTCCGTGAATTGGTGATGGACAGGGAGGCCTGGCGTGCTGCAGTCCATGGGGTCGCAAAGAGTTGGACACGACTGAGTGACTGAACAATCACAACAGCCTTCTTTATGGTCCAACTCTTACATCCATACATGATTACTGTAAAACCCATAGGTTTGACTGGACGGACCTTTGTTGGCAAAGTGACGTCTCTGTTTTTTAATATGCTGTCTAGATTTATCATAGCTTTTCTTCCAAGGAGCAAGTGTCTTTTAATTTCATGGCTGCATTCACAGTCCTCAGGAGCTCAAGAAAATAAAGTGTGTCACTGTTTCTACTTTTTCTGCGTGTATTTGCCATGAAGTGATGGGACCGGATGCCACGATCTCCAGGCGGTGCAAGCCATACTCTCTGCCCCTGCCTGCTCAGGGCCCCGGGTCTCGGGCGGGCCCAGTGCATGCAGTGCTGCTTGTTGCCACACGGTGGCAGCAGAGCTCAATACATTCAGGGGCCCAACGCCCTCCTCATGGGGCTTCCCCGGCACCAACGCTGGGAGTGGCCAGAGGGGACGCTGCACCGACCAGCCCCAGGTTCCCGAGCCCTAGGTCCCCCGGACCCCACCCCTAGGTTCAGCCTGGACCCCGACCCTTGCCGGGCTGAGCTCACGGCCGCGGGTCACTGGGGGCTGCGGTGGCTGCACCCGTATTGAGTGCCCACTGAGGGCAGCGTTTGGAGAATTCAAGGACACTGGGCCCCCACAGTGAGACTGGTGCTTGGGGAACAGGAAGAGGATCCCCCTCCCTGTCACCTCTCCCGCATCTTCGGGGTGGGCGTCCCTGTGTGGCAGGAGCGGGCGCCTGGTCCCTGCCTGGCAAGGGAGCCTGAGCCTGTGGGGGTGATGCGGGCCTCCGGGGGGGTCTGGTGGCGCCAGTTTGCGGGGGAAGCTGCCGCGTGAAGGACTCAGATTGGAGCAGAGGGGCTGGGGGCCCCAGAGCCTTCTCCGGCTCTCGCACCTGCGCACACGCGTGGCGGGTCTGTCCCGAGAGAGCCAACAACCTGAGGGGAAACCTTGGCCCTGGTCTTACAGTGCCGGCGGCGAGTGGTCCCTGCAGCGCTGAGAAGGCTGCTCGACGTGACGCGCAGCTGGCTTTGCACCCGTGGAGAGGAGGGTCCTTCCCGTCCCCATGGAGAGTCTCGCTGAGGCCTGGGACGCGTGCTGGCTCTTGGGCTGCATCACAAACAGCCCAGCCCGTGTCCGACTGACTGTCCCTCCAGGCGTGTGGTCAGGGGTTAGGCTCAGCTGACATCCTTGGCTCCTCAGGGCACTGAAGGGTCACTTGAACGTGACTGCTGCCAGCTGGTTGTTCCCAAACCTCGGCCGTATATTGGGGTTCCCTCACCTCAGTGACTCAGACTGTAAATAATCTGTCTGCAATGCAGGAGACCTGGGTTCGATTCATGGGTGGGGAAGATCCCCTGGAGGAGGGAGTAGCAACCCACTCCAGTGTTCTTGCCTGGAAAACTCCATAGACAGAGAAGCCTGGCGGGCTACAGCCCAGGGGGTTGCAAAGTGTGGGACAGGACCTAGTGACTAACACTTTCACTTTCAATTCCAATGGTCCCTCCAGCTGGAGGTTGGAAGCCTCACACCGGGGCTCACACCTCCCACTGTCCCTCTTTATTTATTTATTTTTATTTTTGCGTGTCATCCTTGCGCAGGGGCCATGCTAATCTTCTCTGTATCGTTCCAATTTTAGTATATGTGCTGCCGAAGCGAACACCCTCTTTATTATGTCTCTTTAAAGATTTACTTTCTCTAGGTAGCATTAGTTTATTTTTGTGCCTTGTTTTACATCCCTGGATATGTTCCAGTGTCTCCTGGTTTAAGTATATGGGGACTTGGATAGAATTTGTATCCTGCTGTTGTGTGAAAATTCTATACATCTTAATTATGTTAAATTGGTTCACAGTGCTTTTCAGGTCTACTATATTTTTCTACTTTTCTGTCTATTCATTCTATTAAGTTTTGAGAGTTTGGTATTGAAACTCCAACTAAAAATCTTTATTTACTTAAAGAATAATTGTAATATACAGTGGGACCATAGGCAACTTTGTTCTGTATTTTCCAAGTCTTCTGTAAATGTGTTATCAAACTTTCATAATTTAAAAAATAGAAAAGAAAAAATATTGTTTCATATGTTCAATGTATTTCTACTTCTGTATGCCTTACAGCATGCATGCGTGCTAAGTCACTCCAGTCGTGTCTGACTCTTTGCGACCCCATGGACTGTAGCCCGCCAGGCTCCTCTGTCCACAGGATTCTCCAGGCAAGAATACTGGGGTGGGTTGCTATGACAGGGGCTCCAGGGGCTCTTCCCGACTCAGCCATCGAACCCAGGTCTCCTACGGCCACGGCATCGCAGCCTGATTCTTTACTGCGGAGCCACCGGGGAAGACGCCCCCCTATGGCGTGCTCACCACCAGAAACTCAGTTTCCATCCGTCACGGTAGAGTTGGCCCCCTTTACTCGTCTTGCCTTTCCCACGCCCTCATCCCCTCCCCGTAACCTCTGCTCTGGTCATTGACCCAGTGGGCCTTCATAGCGTGCGGTTCGATCTCCGCACATTGGTTATTTTTGAGCTCTCTTCTTGTAGTTGATTTCTAATTTCATGTTATTGCGATTGGAAAAGACGCTTGATAAGATCTCGACCTTCTTAAATGTATTGAGACTTGTTCTGTGTCCCAAGACACGATCTGGCCTTGAGGAAGTAGCACGTGTGCTTGAGAAGAACGTGTGCTCTGCTGCGTTTGCATGGAGGGTTCTGTACAGGCCTGTCAAGTCTATGTGGCCCGGCGTTTCAGTAAAGCCATGGTCTCCTTGTTGACTTTCTGGTCTGTCCACTGACGTGAGCGGCTGTGAGAGTCCCCGACGATCACTGCACTGCTGTCACTTCCTCCCTTTTGGCCTACTAATGATTGCTTTATATATCCTGATGCTTCTCTATCAGGCCTTCCTGGCGGTGTGTGGGCTCCAGAGCCCGGGGGCGCAGTACTCACGGTGCACAGCCTTAGTTGCTGCGTGGTGTGCGGGATCTGCCCAGACCAGGGACTGAAACTGCCTCCCCTGCCTTGCAGGGGAGATTCTTAACCAGATTCTTAACCGTGGACCACGGGAAGTCCCACCTGTCATGTCTTCTTGATGAGCTGTCCCCTTTATCATTATACGCAGTCCATCTTTGTCCCTTGTCACCGTTTTGCCTTGAAGTCTCTTGTCTGATATGAGCGTAGCTACGCACAGTTTGTTTTGGCTGTGCTTGCGGTTTCATGTTCCTTCCCTTCCTGCTGAGCCTGTTTGTCTGCAGAGCTGAGCTGAACTGAGTCTCCGGAGGCAGCATATAGTTGGGTTTTGTTTTTTAACCCATCTGGGCACTCTGTGTCATTTCATTAGTGAATTCAATCCATTCATATTTAAGGTGATCATTGGTAAGTGAGGGCTGAGGACTGCTATTTTTGTCTTATGGTTGTGCAGTCTCTCCACTGGGGCTTCCTGGTGGCTCAGTGGTAAAGAACCTGCCTGCCCATGCAGAAGCCATAAGAGACGTGGGTTCGATCCCTGGGTCAGGAAGATCTCCTGGAACCCGCTCCAGTATTCTTGCCTGGAGAATCCCACGGACAGGCAGGCTGCAGTCCAGAGGGTTGCAGATCAGAAAGCAACTTAGAACAATCTCTCCGCTGCTTTTTCCCTTGTGTTCTCTTTACCATTTAGGGTTGGTGTTTTCTAGGATTTTTTTTTCTTTTTTTAATGTTTCCTGCCTCTGCTTTCAGTGTATGTCTTGTGGTCACCACGAGATTTGTGTAAAACGCCTCACGGATGAAACAGCCCTCCTTCTGCAGACACCATCTATTTTCATTTGTCAAACAGGGTCCATCCTCTTCCCCACATATTTTCGGTGTCTCAAAGTACTGCTTTTTATATTACGAGTTTGTTACCATGTTGAAGTGGCTGCAGTTGTTTTTCTGCTTTCCCCCTTATCCTTCATGCTATGGTAAAATGCCTAAAAGCCTATGCTGTTAAAGAGCCGCAGGTTCCTGATCCTGTCTATTCACCACTCACTCAGCTTCGTGCACTCTTGTGTTTTTGTTCCTGGCCGGAGACCGCCTTCCAACAGCTCCTGTGAGGCAGGTCTAGTGGTGACGGACTGTCTCAGCTTTTGTCTGTCTGCGGAAGCCTTTATTTCTCCTCCGTATCTGAATGATACCTTTGCTGGATAGAGGAACCTTTCGGTCTCTTGAGAATGCCATTCTGCTCTCTCCTGGCCAAGAGGGTTTCTGCTGATGAATCTGCTAGTAGCCTAAGGGGGTTCCTTTGTAGGTGACCATCTTTTTTTCTGGCTGTCTTTAAAATTCTTTGTCATTGGCTTTTGACAATTTGATATAAGGTGCTTGGGAGATCTTTTGTGTTGAGGTAACTGGGTGTTCTCTCAGCTTCATGGACTTCTGGACCCGCTTTCTTCCCAGGTTTGGGAGGCTCTCAGCTGTTCTCTTTCTTTCTCGGCTGCACTAAGTGCCTTGCGGGATCTTAGTTCCCGGACCAGGTATCAAACCTGGGCTTGAGGTAGTAAAAGTGCCAAGAGTTAGCCACTGGTCTGCCAGGGAACGCCCAGCTATGGTTTCCTTAAATAAACACCCTGCTCGTTCCTCTTGCTTTTTCCTGTGGGATTCCCTCACCCTCACTTTGCTCTTCTTAAAAGTCAACTGGAGCTCACAGAGCTTCTCCATTTTCGGTGTCACGATTCTTTTTCCTCTTCTGCCTGTGTCTTTGCCTTTGAGCTCACTAATTCTCCTTTCCACGCAGGCTGCTGCGTTTCAAGTGCTTTCTAACGCGTCTTTCATCTCATTGACTGAATTCCTCGGCTCCAGCCCTGCTCTTTCGTTAGTTTCTCACTAAGGTTTTAATCTTCCTGGTAGATTATTTTTTGTGTTCATTAAATTTATTTCTGAGCTCACTGAAGTGACCCTCTGAGTTTCCTGTGGCTCGTCGAGTCTCCGTGACAGCTATGTGACTTGCCCGTCAGTTAACTCTCCATACTCCGTGACTTTAAGCTTGGTTTCTGGAGAATCGTCTTCTCTTTGTGCGACAATGTCCCGGCTTCTTCCCGGTACTGGGAGGGGGAATGGGGGTTCCTGATCGGCACCTTCCAAGTGGTGTGAAAGTCGCTCAGTCGTGTCTGACTCTTTGCGACCCCATGGACTGTAGTCCACGGAATTCTCCAGGCCAGAAGACGAGTGCGTAGCCGTGCCCTTCTCAGGGGATCGAACCCAGGCCTTCAGCTCTGCGGGCTGACTCTGCTCGCTGAGTCCCAGGGAAGCCCCGGCGGTGGTTTGGATCACAGCCCGCCCTCCCTTCCGTCCGGCAGGCGGCGCAGCGCAGGTCTCTGGCCTCGGCGCCCGCGGGCTCGGTTCCGCTAGGGAGGCGCCGCCGCCGCCTCTGTCGGGGGTCGCTGGAGCCCCGTCTTTGCCCCTTGTGCCTTCGGGGTCGTGGGTGCCCCGCTGCTGCCAGTGTCTCTGGCGTCAGCACTTGGAGCCCGGGGAGGGTGGGCTTTGCTCCGCTGCTCCCCGCCGCCCCCCCGCCTCTCCACACCGCCGCCGCTGCCGCGGGGAGACAGACACGGGGGTCCTGGCTCTGCAGCGGAGAAGGCCGAGGGGCGGGGAGGGTCCCGGGCTGCGGGGCCGCCCGCCGCTCCGGCTCCGCCTCCCTGCTGCCCGGGCTCGCCGTGTCCCGCCCGCCTAGACGCGTAGCTAGAAGCGCAGCGGGCCGCCTCTCCGGTGCCCCCGTGCGTCGGGCAGCTGGGGCGCTTTTGCTGGTTGCGGACTGAAGGGACCCAGGCTGCTCTCGCTGCCCCTTGCTGCTGACCGCCCCCGCCCCGGACGGCCAGGCCGGCCCAGCGGCCTTTGGCTGTGCTCCGTGGCGGACAGCAGGCATGGCCAGCCCTGTCCCTGCGAAGGGCAGGGTGACTCCCCACGCCCGCCCCCGGGCCGCCTGGACCCCTTCTCAAAGGGGTCCGTCCATAGGCCCAAAGTCCCAGCTGCAAGGCCGGACCCCAGGACGACGCGGCTCGTCCGTCCATAGTGAGAGCCCGCCGATCCTACAGAAACCGCAGGGGCATCAGGCGGAACCGTGGACTGCTCCCGGCCCCCCGATATGGACTTATCGCTGTTCCTGGGACTGCTCGGTGGGTGGAGCTAGGGCTATACATGTGTGAACACAGGCACTCTCACACACACACCACACGTGCTCACGTCCAGGTCTGTGCCTCTTGCCGGAGACCCCCTCCCTAGAGCCGAGGGCTGGCTGGGCGTGGCCACCGGGGGCGCTGTCTGCGTGAAATCACGTGGTGCGGGAACACACAGGGCTGTGTGCAGTTCTGCACACGAGATTCTTCGGGGTGTGCGAGTGAAGAGAGCACGCTCCTAGCCCCAGGCCAGCTCGAGAGAGAGCACGGGGGGCTCCAGTCCCTCCATGAAGCAGCGACCGGAGAGTGGCTGCTCCCTACCCGCAGTCTGCGCTCAGGGTCTGTAAAACAGGCGGGCGCAGGAGGAAGCCCCCTGCGCGGGGTGTGGGGGGTGTTGCCCTCCGCTTGGGAGAGGGGAGCATCTCCGTAGTTGTGGGGTTCTTCTGCAGGGAGAGCTGTCTCTTCTCCCCCATTTAAATTTTTTCATTCAATGCCTTACTCTGAATCCATCATGTGGTTATGTCAGTGTGGACTCAGGGCATTTATGTACACTGTGAGGTCTAGAGGAATACCCAGACGGTGGTCCGTGTGCCAGTAGGGGCTGCCTTGGGACCCCTCGGTCTATTGCATTAGGCCTCACAGTTCAGTCCAGTCGCTCAGTCGTGTCCGACTCTTTGCAACCCCGTGGAGTGCAGCAGGCCAGCCCTCCCTGTCCATCACCAACTCCTGGAGCCTGCTCAAACTCATGTCCATTGAGTCGGTGATGCCATCCAACCATCCCATCCTCTGTCGTCCCCCTTCTCCTCCCACCTTCAATCTTTCCCAGCATCAGGGTCTTTTCAAATGAGTCAGTTCTTCGCATCAGGGGGCCAGAGAATTGGAGTTTCAGCTTCAGCACCAGTCCTTCCAATGAATATTCAGGACTGATTGCCTTTAGGATGGACTGGTTGGATCTCCTTGCTGTCCAAGGGACTTTCAAGAGTCTTCTCCAAAGAGACACAGATGTATAGAACAGTCTTGTGGACTCTGTGGGAGAGGATGAAGGTGGGATGATTTGGGAGAATGGCATTGAAACATGTATATTGACATATGTGAAACGAATCGCCAGTTCAGGTTTGATTCGTGATACAGGATGCTTGGGGCTGGTGCACTGGGATGACCCAGAGGGATGGTATGGGGAGGGAGATGGGAGGGGGGTTCAGGATGGGGAACACATGTACACCCGTGGGGGATTCATGTCAGTGTATGGCAAAACCAATACAATATTATAAAGTAAAAAAAAAAAAAAGGAAACTACAGAAAAAAAAAGTCTTGTCCAATACCACAGACCAAAAGCATCAATTCTTCGGTACTCAGTTTCCTTTATGATCGAACTCTCACATCCATACATGACTACCAGAAAAACCATAGCTTTGCCTAGACATACCTTTTCTGGCAAAGTAATGTTTCTGCTTTTTAATATGCTGCCCAGGTTGGCCATAGCTTTCCTTCCAAGGAGCAAACAATTAGACCTCACAGTGTAAACACCATTGTGTCCACGTGTGCATGTGATGATGCAGGTCGGCCACCAGGGGGCCCCCGAGTCTCGCCCTGGGGTCCCTGCAGGGACAGGACCGGGCGTAGGAGCCTCGTCCAGACAGGCGGACCTGCCAGTGTGACCTGAGCCCTGGAGCCCTGCCCAGCAGACACGCTCAGCCTGCCCTGCCTGGCGTGCCTGGCCACCTGCTTCTAAAGTCTTCCGTTTTCTTTTTTTAAGCAATGTATTTATTTAAATTTGAGGATAATTGCTTTACAATATGGTGATGGTGTTTGCTCTCCATGGACACGAATCGGCCACAGGCGAACCTGCACCCTTTCCTCCCGAGCTTCTCCCCCCACAGATTGTCACAGGGCACCCAGTTTGTTCTCCTCAGTGTGTCAGGAATTGCATTTTGTTTTTATTTGATGTTATGGAGGGAACTGTGTCTGCCCAAACTCGGATGTTGCAGCCCTAACCTCCAGGAGCTCAGATTGTGCTGAACTTGGAGATGGGCCTTTATGGAGGTAATCGAGTTGAGATGCAGTCCCTGGGGTGGCCCCAACCCAGTCTGGCTGGTGTTCTCCTAAGAGGAGGACGTAGGACACAGACAGGCCCGGGGGGTGCCCGGGAGAGGACGTGTCTACACACCACGGCCTTGGGAGGAGCCCAGTGAGGACGTGTCTACACGCCACGGCCTTGGGAGGAGCCCCAGTCCTCTGGCCTCCAGGACTGGGAGGTGCAGTCCACTTTCTGCTGCCTGGAGTCTGGTGCTGATCACAACAGCCCAAGCGGGCCGGAACCCTGTCCTGATGGGGTCTGCCGGGTCCTCGTGTGTGCAGAGCCCCGTCTCTCTTCTCTTTTGGACGGCTCTGGGCCCTGGCCTCTTGCACGCCCGCTTCTTTGGGAGATGAGTCCCGTGGTGTGGCCTGTTTGCTGCAGGGTCCAGGGCACCTGGTGTTTCTGGCCCACATCCTCTTGCCTGGGGTCTCTGCGCTGCCTTGGAAGCTCAGTTGCTTCAGTCGTGTCTGACTCTTTGTGACCCCATAGAGTGTAGCCTGCCAGGCTCCCCTGTCTGTGGGATTCTCCAGGCAAGAACACTGGAGTGGGTTGCCATGCCCTCCTCCAGGGGATCTTGCTGATCCAGGGGTCGAACCTGCATCTCCTGTGACGCCTGCATGTGACCCCCCTGCTGTGACTTCGCCAACACGAATCCTCGCTCTGGCTGGGTCCTGTGTGCTACCTGTCTGTTTTGACTTCCTTGTCAAACCTTTTTCAGTTCTAGGAGATCTTTTCAAATCTCTTGGTTTATCTCAAACTTTTATCTTATTTTGTCATGTGCTTATCTTTAGAAAGTGCATTATCTTTAGAAAACGACCCTAGACTTCCCCTGAGTGTTCTGTGTCTGATGGTTCTGATAACCGGCTTTTCCTCTCCCTGGGGCCTGACTCTGTGGTTCCTCATTTCACAGGAAACGACAGTTGGTTTCTTGTTTTTCTTCCTTGTGATTTTCGTAGTGGGCTTCCGTCCTCAGATCTCTGTCGCGAGCATTCTTTGAGGCTGAAGGCTGAGTGCCCCGGGTACTCAGGGAGCGATGCTTGTGTCTGCCAGGGCAGTGCTCCCCTCAGCCACCCGCCTTTCACTGGCCATCACAGTGTCCATTCAGAACCACCCCCCCCCCCCCCGCCGGCCCTGATAGACACGGGCCACCCAGGCCCCAGACCCAGACTCAGGCTTGGTCCTGCCCTGTCGCAGATGGGCTCGGGGCCTGGAGTGCTGCTGGGTGGGCGCTGCCCATGGTCCCTGCAGGAGAGCTGGTGAGTCTGCATGTCTGTGATGGACCTGCTCACTCAGAACCGAGTCCTGGCCGGGCCCCAAGAGCAGCTCTGAGCCCCGGCCCCAGTGCAGCTCCAGGGGCACCCCTGTCCCCCTGACTCAGTCCCAGATTTCCCACATGATGCCCACAGAGCCCCTGCCCAGAGCCCCAGGGCTGTGCGGAGGGCTCTGATGCCCCAGGTTTGGCAGACCAGCAAAGGTGCAGAATGGCCCCCAGGGGGCACCAAGCCTCGCCTCGGGACACCCGGTGTGACCACCTGCCGGGGGCCTGCTGCGCCGTGGGATGGGCTGCAGGGTAGGGCCTGGATGTCACCTCACGGGCACACAGGGGGCATCCTCGCAAACTGCAGTGACAGATACAGCAGCCCTGGCGGACCAGGGTGCAGAGCGCGACCCTCGGGCCGTGCCCTCGGCCCTGGGCTGGGCCTGTAGCCCTCAGGGCAGCTGACACACCTGCCGCGCACACACCTGTCAACGCAGGTGCCCGGGCACAGCCCCCGAGTGTGTCTGGCTCCCCGTGTGCCCCTTCCCTTGAGGCTGTTCTGAGGACCCCAGAGCTCACCCGCACTGCAAGGACGTGGGGTGGGCACGGGGTCCAGGGTGCACACCCTGACTGGGCTCCAGGGTGAACCTCGATTCCCACCTCCAGGTGGTGCTGGCCACGCCCGCTGCCCCGCCTCTGCTCCTGCCCCCAGGGCCCGGGTCTGGGCAGAGCCTCCTGCTGTCCAGTGCATGCAATGCTGCTAGTGGCCACACGGGGGCAGCAGAGTCCAGCATGTTCAGGGGCTGGCGGTCCAGCTCCCGGGGCTGCTTTCGTCACCAAGAGTGGCCAGAGGGCACGCGGGCACTGAGGCCAACCCCAGGCTACCCTGAGCCCGGCCCTAGGTCCCACGGACCCCAGCCCCAGGCTTAGCCTGGACCCCGACCCCTGCTAGGCTGGGCTCACTGGCAGTACTGGTCACCCCACGGCCCTGGGTCATCGAGGGCTGCTCTGGCTGCACCCGTACTGAGTGACCACTGAGGGCAGAGTTTGGAGAATTCAGGGACACTGGGCCCCCACGGTGAGACTGGTGCTTGGGGAACAGGAGAGGGGACACCTGTCCTGGTCAGCAGTCTTGACACCTCCGGGTGGGAGTCCCCGTTGGCAGGAGTTAGGTCCCTGCCTGGGGAGGGAGGCTGGGCCTGTGGGGGGTGCTTGGGCCTTCGAGGGGGTCTGGTGGTGCCGGGTTTTGGGGATCGTGGCTGCTGCCCTGAAGGACCCATGTTGTAGGTGGAGGGGCTGGGGGACCCCAGAACCGTTTCTCAAGCTTTCACACGTGTGCACATGTGGGCCATGGCCTTGGTCTGCGTGTGCCATCCACCCTAGCCCTGCCCTGCACGAGGCACCCCAGTCCTATGCACCTCAGAGCGGAGCCCCCAGCCTTCCTATCCGGGTCACAGCCTGATGGGAGAGACACCATTTGGGTTTTGCCTGCTGGCTTCCCGTCCTCCCTGGACTGGCCGCTGCTGAGGGACGGGCCCTGTAACCCAGGAGGTGAAACGGCAAAGGGCAGAGCCAAGGTGGGGTCGCTTCCACCAGCAGAGCAGACCCACCCGCTGTGCGCCTGAGTGGGTGGGGAGGAGCGCTAAAATACCGGACTCGAGAAACTAACGTTCCCGCTTTTCTAAAGCAAGACGAGCTGGCCAGAAGGAGACGCCAGGGCAGGCCAGTTCACCCCGAGAGCAACGGGGCTGTGGTCGGCTGTGGGTTCTAGAACAATCCCCGGGGCACAGATGCCACGAGGATCAACACGGGGCCTCTGAAAGGTGCCCGGCCCAGCAGCCGGGGGACTCAGGCTCAGGGCTGAGGGGACACGCCCAGGTCAGCTGGACCATGACCCTGGGTGCTCAGCCTCACAGGGCTGGTGGCCAGCTTCCCATGTGTGTGTCTGTGAAGAGTGTGAGTGAACGAGTCCAGGCCCAGACTCATACGTGTGCGCACCGTCCCCTGGCTGTGGCACGGGCCGGGGTCTGTGGGGCTCTGGGTGGGTGGGAGGCCCAAATGCGTGTCTGGACCCAGGTCCAGGCTCAGTCCTGACAAAGTGTGACCCAGTCTGAGCGGGTGTCACTGTGCAGAGCTCTGAGGCTCCAGTGCTGGGGGCGATGCCTGGGGCAGGCCTGGCTTCTCCGAGCTGAGCAGGGTTCTCACTTGGGCGCCTCAGGAGCCCACACTGGACTCCCTCACCTGTGGGTCTCAGTGAGTGGCATGTCTACTAAGTCTGTGAGCCTGTGTGAGCTTTTGTGCCCCTGTGAGTCTGTGCACCTGTGTGAGTCTGTGTATCTGTGTGAGCCTTTGTACCTAGGTGGGACTGTGTGATCCTGTGTGGGTCTGTGTATCTGTGTGAGCCTTTGTGCCTGTGTGAGTCAGTGTATCTGTGTGAGTCTTTGTGCCTGTGTGAACCTGTGTGTCTCTGTGAGTCTATCTGTGTGAGCCATTGTGCTTGTGTGAGTCTTTGTGCTTGTGTGAGCCGAGGTGCCAGTGTCAGTCTGTGTGTCTGTGTGTCTGTGTGAGTCTGTGAGCCTTTATGAGCCTGGCTGCCTGTCTGTACCTATGTGATCCTGTGTGAGCCTGTGTACCCGTGTGAACCTGTGTGTCTGTGTGAGCCTGTGTGCCTGTGTGAGCCTGTGTACCCGTGTGAACCTGTGTGTCTGTGTGAGCCTGTGAGCCTGTGTGAGCCTGTGGGTCTGTGTGAGCCTGTGTGCCTGTGTGAGCCTGTGTGCCTGTGTGAGCCTGTGTGCCTGTGTGAGCCTGTGGGTCTGTGTGAGCCTGTGTGCCTGTGTGCGCCTGTGTGTCTCTGTGAGCCTGTGTGCCTGTGTGAGCCTGTGTGTCTCTGTGAGCCTGTGTGCCTGTGTGAGCCTGTGGGTCTGTGTGAGCCTGTGTGCCTGTGTGAGCCTGTGGGTCTGTGTGAGCCTGTGTGCCTGTGTGAGCCTGTGGGTCTGTGTGAGCCTGTGCGCCTGTGTGAGCCTGTGCGTCTGTGTGAGCCTGTGGGTCTGTGTGAGCCTGTGTGCCTGTGTGAGTCTGTGGGTCTGTGTGAGCCTGTGGGTCTGTGTGAGCCTGTGTGCCTGTGTGAGCCTGTGTGCCTGTGTGAGCCTGTGGGTCTGTGTGAGCCTGTGTGCCTGTGTGAGCCTGTGTGTCTCTGTGAGCCTGTGTGCCTGTGTGAGCCTGTGTGTCTCTGTGAGCCTGTGTGCCTGTGTGAGCCTGTGGGTCTGTGTGAGCCTGTGTGCCTGTGTGAGCCTGTGGGTCTGTGTGAGCCTGTGTGTCTCTGTGAGCCTGTGTGCCTGTGTGAGCCTGTGGGTCTGTGTGAGCCTGTGTGCCTGTGTGAGTCTGTGGGTCTGTGTGAGCCTGTGGGTCTGTGTGAGCCTGTGTGCCTGTGTGAGCCTGTGTGCCTGTGTGAGCCTGTGGGTCTGTGTGAGCCTGTGTGCCTGTGTGAGCCTGTGTGTCTCTGTGAGCCTGTGTGCCTGTGTGAGCCTGTGTGTCTCTGTGAGCCTGTGTGCCTGTGTGAGCCTGTGGGTCTGTGTGAGCCTGTGTGCCTGTGTGAGCCTGTGGGTCTGTGTGAGCCTGTGCGCCTGTGTGAGCCTGTGGGTCTGTGTGAGCCTGTACGCCTGTGTGAGCCTGTGCATCTGTGTGAGCCTGTGGGTCTGTGTGAGCCTGTGTGCCTGTGTGAGTCTGTGGGTCTGTGTGAGCCTGTGGGTCTGTGTGAGCCTGTGGGTCTGTGTGAGCCTGTGTGCCTGTGTGAGCCTGTGTGCCTGTGTGAGCCTGTGGGTCTGTGTGAGCCTGTGTGCCTGTGTGAGCCTGTGTGTCTCTGTGAGCCTGTGTGCCTGTGTGAGCCTGTGGGTCTGTGTGAGCCTGTGGGTCTGTGTGAGCCTGTGGGTCTGTGTGAGCCTGTACGCCTGTGTGAGCCTGTGCATCTGTGTGAGCCTGTGGGTCTGTGTGAGCCTGTGTGCCTGTGTGAGTCTGTGTGCCTGTGTGAGCCTGTGGGTCTGTGTGAGCCTGTGGGTCTGTGTGAGCCTGTGTGCCTGTGTGAGCCTGTGTGCCTGTGTGAGCCTGTGGGTCTGTGTGAGCCTGTGTGCCTGTGTGAGCCTGTGTGCCTGTGTGAGCCTGTGTGCCTGTGTGAGCCTGTGGGTCTGTGTGAGCCTGTGTGCCTGTGTGAGCCTGTGTGTCTCTGTGAGCCTGTGTGCCTGTGTGAGCCTGTGGGTCTGTGTGAGCCTGTGGGTCTGTGTGAGCCTGTGTGCCTGTGTGAGCCTGTGTGCCTGTGTGAGCCTGTGGGTCTGTGTGAGCCTGTGTGCCTGTGTGAGCCTGTGTGCCTGTGTGAGCCTGTGTGCCTGTGTGAGCCTGTGGGTCTGTGTGAGCCTGTGTGCCTGTGTGAGCCTGTGTGCCTGTGTGAGCCTGTGGGCCTGTGTGAGCCTGTGGGTCTGTGTGAGCCTGTGTGCCTGTGTGAGCCTGTGGGTCTGTGTGAGCCTGTGTGCCTGTGTGTGCCTGTGTGAGCCTGTGTGCCTGTGTGAGCCTGTGGGTCTGTGTGAGCCTGTGGGTCTGTGTGAGCCTGTGCGCCTGTGTGAGCCTGTGTGCCTGTGTGAGCCTGTGGGTCTGTGTGAGCCTGTGTGCCTGTGTGAGCCTGTGGGTCTGTGTGAGCCTGTGTGCCTGTGTGAGCCTGTGGGTCTGTGTGAGCCTCTGGGTCTGTGTGAGCCTGTGGGTCTGTGTGAGCCTGTGTGCCTGTGTGAGCCTGTGGGTCTGTGTGAGCCTGTGTGCCTGTGTGAGCCTGTGGGTCTGTGTGAGCCTGTGTGCCTGTGTGAGCCTGTGGGTCTGTGTGAGCCTGTGGATCTGTGTGAGCCTGTGGGTCTGTGTGAGCCTGTGGGTCTGTGTGAGCCTGTGCGCCTGTGTGAGCCTGTGCGCCTGTGTGAGCCTGTGGGTCTGTGTGAGCCTGTGTGCCTGTGTGAGCCTGTGTGCCTGTGTGAGCCTGTGGGTCTGTGTGAGCCTGTGGGTCTGTGTGAGCCTGTGTGCCTGTGTGAGCCTGTGGGTCTGTGTGAGCCTGTGTGCCTGTGTGAGCCTGTGTGCCTGTGTGAGCCTGTGTGCCTGTGTGAGCCTGTGGGTCTGTGTGAGCCTGTGGGTCTGTGTGAGCCTGTGTGCCTGTGTGAACCTGTGGGTCTGTGTGAGCCTGTGTGCCTGTGTGAGCCTGTGGGTCTCTGTGAGCCTGTGGGTCTGTGTGAGCCTGTGTGCCTGTGTGAGCCTGTGGGTCTGTGTGAGCCTGTGGGTCTGTGTGAGCCTGTGTGCCTGTGTGAGCCTGTGTGCCTGTGTGAGCCTGTGGGTCTGTGTGAGCCTGTGTGCCTGTGTGAGCCTGTGTGCCTGTGTGAGCCTGTGTGCCTGTGTGAGCCTGTGGGTCTGTGTGAGCCTTTGTGCCTGTGTGAGCCTGTGGGTCTGTGTGAGCCTGTGTGCCTGTGTGAGCCTGTGTGCCTGTGTGAGCCTGTGGGTCTGTGTGAGCCTGTGTGCCTGTGTGAGCCTGTGGGTCTGTGTGAGCCTGTGGGTCTGTGTGAGCCTGTGGGTCTGTGTGAGCCTGTGTGCCTGTGTGAGCCTGTGGGTCTGTGTGAGCCTGTGGGTCTGTGTGAGCCTGTGTGCCTGTGTGAGCCTGTGTGCCTGTGTGAGCCTGTGGGTCTGTGTGAGCCTGTGTGCCTGTGTGAGCCTGTGTGCCTGTGTGAGCCTGTGTGCCTGTGTGAGCCTGTGGGTCTGTGTGAGCCTGTGTGCCTGTGTGAGCCTGTGTGCCTGTGTGAGCCTGTGGGCCTGTGTGAGCCTGTGGGTCTGTGTGAGCCTGTGTGCCTGTGTGAGCCTGTGGGTCTGTGTGAGCCTGTGTGCCTGTGTGTGCCTGTGTGAGCCTGTGTGCCTGTGTGAGCCTGTGGGTCTGTGTGAGCCTGTGGGTCTGTGTGAGCCTGTGCGCCTGTGTGAGCCTGTGTGCCTGTGTGAGCCTGTGGGTCTGTGTGAGCCTGTGTGCCTGTGTGAGCCTGTGGGTCTGTGTGAGCCTGTGTGCCTGTGTGAGCCTGTGGGTCTGTGTGAGCCTCTGGGTCTGTGTGAGCCTGTGGGTCTGTGTGAGCCTGTGTGCCTGTGTGAGCCTGTGGGTCTGTGTGAGCCTGTGTGCCTGTGTGAGCCTGTGGGTCTGTGTGAGCCTGTGTGCCTGTGTGAGCCTGTGGGTCTGTGTGAGCCTGTGGATCTGTGTGAGCCTGTGGGTCTGTGTGAGCCTGTGGGTCTGTGTGAGCCTGTGCGCCTGTGTGAGCCTGTGCGCCTGTGTGAGCCTGTGGGTCTGTGTGAGCCTGTGTGCCTGTGTGAGCCTGTGTGCCTGTGTGAGCCTGTGGGTCTGTGTGAGCCTGTGGGTCTGTGTGAGCCTGTGTGCCTGTGTGAGCCTGTGGGTCTGTGTGAGCCTGTGTGCCTGTGTGAGCCTGTGTGCCTGTGTGAGCCTGTGGGTCTGTGTGAGCCTGTGGGTCTGTGTGAGCCTGTGGGTCTGTGTGAGCCTTTGTGGTCCTGGTTGCCTGTCTGTGCCTGTGTGATCCTGTGAGAGCCTGGGTCTCTCTGTGAGCCTGTGTGAGTCTGTGGTCTCTGTGGGTCTGGGTGCCTCTGTAAGTGGTGCTGTATGGGTTTGTTTGCCTGTACGTCTGTGCTTCTGTGAGACTGTATGGGTCAGTGTTTGTCCAAGTGTGTTTGTATGAGTCTGTGTTAGTCTGTATGTCTCTGTGATCCCGTGTGGCTGTGTGAGTCTGTGTACTCTTGTATGAGCCTGTGTTCCTATGTGAGTCTGTGTGATCCTGTGTGAGCATGAGAGCCTGTGAGCCCTTGTGAGCCTAGTTGCCTATCTGTGCCTTTGGGCTCCTGTGTAAGTCTGTCCTGTGAATCTGTGGGTCCTGTGGGCGCCTCTGTAAATAGTGCCTCTAAGAGTCTGTTCTTCTGTGAGTCTGTGCCTCTGAGGCGATACGAGTCAGCCTGTGTCCATGTGAGTCTGTGTGACTGTGTGCCTGTTTGAGTCTGTGTGCCTGTGTGAGCCTCTGAGCCTGTGTGAGCCTGTGACCCTGTGTGAGCCTGTGAGCCTGTGTGAACCTGTGAGTCCATGTGAGCCTGTGAACCTTTGTGAGCCTGTGTGAACCTGTGTGAGCCTGTGTGCCTGTGTGAGTCTATGGGACCCTGTGTAGGCCTGTGTGCCTGTGTGAGTCTGTGTACCTGTGAGGGTCTGCGTGCCTGTATAAGCCTGTGAGTCAGTTGTCTGTGTGAAATGTGAAGCCGTGTGAATCTGTGTGCCTCTGTGAGCCTGTGTACCTGTGTGAACCTGTGAGCCTGTGTGCCTGTGTGAATCTGTGGGATCCTGTGTAGGCCTGTATACCTATGTGAGCCTGTGAGCCAGTGTGCCTGTGTGAAATGTGAACCCGTGTGAATCTGTGTGCCTGTGTGAGCCTGTGTGCCTTGTAAGTCTGTGTGCCTATGAGAATGTGTGTATCTATTTGAGCTTGTGTGCCTGTGAGAATGTGTATCTGTGTGAGTCTGTGTGATCCTGTGGGAGCTTTTTTGCCTCTGTGAGTCCATGTGCCTCTGTGAGTCTGCGAGCCTGGTGTGTGAGTCTCTGTGCCTTTGTGATCCTATAAGCCTGTGTGAGCCTGTGAGCCCATGTGAGCCTATGAGCCTGTGAACCTGTGTGCATCTGTTCCCTGTGTGAGTCTATGAGCCTGTGAGAGCCTGTATGCCTGTGTGAACATGTGACCCTGTGTGCCTGTGAGCCTGTGAGAATGTGTTAATTGGTGTGAGCCTGTGAGCCCAGGTGAGTTTGTGTGCCTGTGACAATGTGTGTATTTGTGTGAGCCTGTGTGCTATGTGCCTGTGTGAGCCTGTCAATGTGTGTGAGCCTGTGTGCATATGTGAACCTGTGTAGGCCTGTGTGAGCCAGTGTGGCTGTCTGAGCCTGTCTGAGCCTGAGGCTGTGTTAGCCTGTGTGCCTTTGTGAGTCTGTGTGCCTGTGTGAGTCTGTGGGATCCTGTGTGAGCCTGTATACCTGTGTGAGTCTGTGTGCTTGTGTGAGCCTGTGTGTCTCTGTGAGTCTGTCTACCTGTGTGAGTTTATGTGCTGGTGTGAGCCTAGGTGCCAGTGTCAGTCTGTGTGTCTCTGTGAGTCTGTGTGCCTGTGTTACTCTGTGTGTGATCCTATGTGAGCCTTTGTGCCTGTGTGAGCCTGTGTGAGCCTGTGTCTGTGTGAGCATGTGTGTCTGTTTTAGCCTGTGTGTCTGTATGAGCATGTGTATCTGTGTGAGCCTGGGTGTCTCTGTGAGTCTGTGTGAGCCTGTGTGCCTGTGTGAGCCTGTGTGCCTGTGTGAGCCTGGGTGTCTGTGTGAGCCTGGGTGTCTGTGTGAGCCTGGGTGTCTCTGTGACCTGTGTGCCTGTGTGAGCCTGTGTACCTGTGTGAGCCTGTGTGCCTGTGTGAGCCTGTGTGTCTGTGTGAGCCTAGTGTCTGGGTGAGCCTGTATGCCTGTGTGAGCCTGGGTGTCTGTGTGAGCCTGTGTGAGCCTGTGTGCCTGTGTGAGCCTGTGTGCCTGTGTGAGCCTGTGGGTCTGTGTGAGCCTTTGTGTCTGTATGAGCCTGTGTGTCTCTGTGAGCCTGTGTGTCTGTGTGAGCCTGGGTGTCTCTCTGAGTCTGTGTGAGCTTGTGTGTCTCTGAGTCTGTGTGAGCCTGTGTGTCTGTGTGAGCCTGTGTGTCTGTGTGAGCCTAGGTGTCTGTGTGAGCCTATGTGTCTCTGTGAGCCTGGGTGTCTCTCTGAGTCTGTGTGAGCCTGTGTGCCTGTGTGAGCCTGGTTGTCTCTGTGAGCCTGTGTGTCTGTTTCAGCCTGTGTGTCTCTGTGAGCTTGTGTGCCTGTGTGAGGCTTTGTGCCTGTGTGAGCCTGTGTGTCTCTGTGAGCCTGTGTGTCTCTGTGAGTCTGTGTGAGCCTCTGTGCCTGTGTGAGCCTGTGTGCCTATGTGATCCTGTGTGCGCCTGTGTGAGCCTGTGTGTCTCTGTGAGCCTCTGTGTCTCTGTGAGTCTGTGTGAGCCTGTGTGCCTGTGTGAGTCTTTGAGCCTGTTTGAGCCTGTGTGTCTGTGTGAGCCTCTGTGTCTCTGTGAGCCTGTGTGTCTCTGTGAGTCTGTGTGAGCCTGTGTGCCTGTGTGAGCCTGTGTGCCTGTGTGAGCCTGTGTGTGTGAGCCTGGGTTCTTTGTGAGCCTGTGTGTCTGTGTGAGCCTAGGTGTCTGTGTGAGCCAGTGTGTCTGTGTGAGCCTGGGTGTCTGTGTGAGCCTGGGTGTCTGTGTGAGCCTGTCTGTCTGTGTGAGCCTTTGTGTCTGTATGAGCCTGTGTGTCTCTGTGAGCCTGGGTGTCTCTGTGAGTCTGTGTGAGCCTGTGTGCCTGTGTGAGCCTGGGTGTCTCTGTGAGCCTGTGTGTCTGTTTGAGCCTGTGGGTCTCTATGAGCCTGTGTGCCTGTGTGAACCTTTGTGCCTGTGTGAGTCTTTGAGCCTGTGTGAGCCCGTGTGTCTCTGTGAGCCCGTGTGTCTCTGTGAGCCTGTGTGAGCCTGTGTGCCTGTGTGAGCCTGTGTGCCTGTGTGAGCCTGTGTATCTGTGTGAGCCTGTGTGTCTCTGTGAGCCTGTGTGTCTCTGTGAGTCTGTGAGTCTTTGTGAGCCTTTGTGCCTGTGTGAGCCTGTGTGTCTGTGTGAGTCTTTGTGCCTGTGTGAGCCTGTGTGTCTCTGTGAGCCTGTGTGTCTCTGTGAGCCTGTGGGTCTCTGTGAGTCTGTGTGAGCCTGTGTGCCTGTGTGAGCCTGTGTGTCTGTGTGAGCCTGTGTGTCTGTGTGAGCCTAGGTGTCTGTGTCAGCCAGTGTGTCTGTGTGAGCCTGGGTGTCTGTGTGAGCCTGTGTGAGCCTGTGTGCCTGTGTGAGCCTGTGTGCCTGTGTGAGCCTGTGGGTCTGTGTGAGCCTTTGTGTCTGTATGAGCCTGTGTGTCTCTGTGAGCCTGTGTGTCTGTGTGAGCCTGTGTGTCTGTGTGAGCCTGTGTGTCTGTGTGAGCCTTTGTGTCTGTATGAGCCTGTGTGTCTCTGTGAGCCTGTGTGTCTCTGTGAGTCTGTGTGAGCCTGTGTGCCTGTGTGAGCCTGAGTGTCTTTGTGAGCCTGTGTGTCTGTTTGAGCCTGTGTGTCTCTGTGAGCTTGTGTGCCTGTGTGAGCCTTTGTGCCTGTATGAGCCTGGGTGTCTCTGTGAGCCTCTGTGTCTGTGTGAGCCTGTGTGTCTCTATGAGCCTGTGTGCCTGTGTGAACCTTTGTGCCTGTGTGAGTCTTTGAGCCTGTGTAAGCCTGTGTGTCTCTGTGAGCCTGTGTGTCTCTGTGAGTCTGTGTGAGCCTGTGTGCCTGTGTGAGCCTGTGTGCCTGTGTGAGCCTGTGTATCTGTGTGAGCCGGTGTGTCTGTGTGAGCCTGTGTGTCTCTGTCAGTCTGTGAGTCTGTGTGAGCCTTTGTGCCTGTGTGAGCCTGTGTGTCTGTGTGAGTCTTTGTGCCTGTGTGAGCCTGTGTGTCTCTGTGAGCCTGTGTGTCTCTGTGAGCCTGTGTGTCTGTGTGAGCCTAGGTGTCTGTGTCAGCCAGTGTGTCTGTGTGAGCCTGTGTGTCTGTGTGAGCCTAGGTGTCTGTGTCAGCCAGTGTGTCTGTGTGAGCCTGGGTGTCTGTGTGAGCCTGTGTGCCTGTGTGAGCCTGTGTGCCTGTGTGAGCCTGTGAGTCTGTGTGAGCCTGTGTGCCTGTGTGAGCCTGGGTGTCTCTGTGAGCCTGTGTGTCTCTGTGAGTCTGTGTGAGCCTGTGTGTCTCTATGAGCCTGTGTGCCTGTGTGAACCTTTGTGCCTGTTTGAGTCTTTGAGCCTGTGTGAGCCTGTGTGTCTCTGTGAGTCTGTGTGAGCCTGTGTGCCTGTGTGAGCCTGTGTGCCTGTGTGAGCCTGTGTATCTGTGTGAGCCGGTGTGCCTGTGTGAGCCTGTGTGTCTCTGTGAGCCTGTGTGAGCCTGTGTGCCTGTGTGAGCCTGTGTGCCTGTGTGAGCCTGTGTGCCTGTGTGAGCCTGTGTGTCTGTGTGAGCCTAGTGTCTGTGTGAGCCTGTGTGCCTGTGTGAGCCTGGGTGTCTGTGTGAGCCTGTGTGTCTGTGTGAGCCGGGGTGTCTCTGTGAGCCTGTGTGTCTTTGTGAGCCTGTGTGTCTGTGTGAGCCTGGATGACTCTGTGAGTCTGTGTGAGCCTGGATGTCTCTGTGAGTCTTCGTGAGCCTGTGTGTATGTGTGAGCCTGGATGACTCTGTGAGTCTGTGTGAGACTGGATGTCTCTTTGAGTCTGTGTGCCTGTGTGAGCCTGTGTGTCTGTGTGAGCCTGGGTGTCTCTGTGAGCCTGTGTGCCTGTGTGAGCCTGTGTGTCTGTGTGAGCCTGGGTGTCTCTGTGAGCCTGTGTGTCTCTGTGAGCCTTTGTGTCTGTATGAGCCTGTGTGTCTCTGTGAGCCTGGGTGTCTCTCTGAGTCTGTGTGAGCCTGTGTGTCTCTGTGAGCCTGTGTCTGTGTGAGCCTGGATGTCTCTGTGAGTCTTGTGAGCCTGTGTGTCTCTATGAGCCTGTGTGCCTGTGTGAACCTTTGTGCCTGTGTGAGTCTTTGAGCCTGTGTGAGCCTGTGTGTCTCTGTGAGTCTGTGTGAGCCTGTGTGCCTGTGTGAGCCTGTGTGCCTGTGTGAGCCTGTGTATCTGTGTGAGCCTAGGTGTCTGTGTGAGCCTGGGTGTCTGTGTGAGCCTGTGTGTCTTGTGAGCCTGGGTGTCTCTCTGAGCCTGTGTGCCTGTGTGAGCCTGTGTGTCTGTGTGAGCATGGGTGTCTCTGTCAGCCTAGGTGTCTCTGTGAGCCTGTGTGTCTCTGTGAGCTTGTGTGCTGGTATGAGCCTTTGTTCCTGTGTGAGCCTGTGTGTCTGTGTGAGGCTGTGTGTCTCTGTGAGCCTGGCTGTCTCTGTAAGTCTGTGTGTCTCTTTGAGCCTGTGTGTCTCTGTGAGCTTGTGTGCCTGTGTGAGCCTTTGTGCCTATATGAGCCTGGGTGTCTCTGTGAGCCTATTTGTCTGTGTGAGCCTGGGTGTCTCTGTGAGCCTGTGTGTCTGTTGAGCCTGGGTGTCTCTGTGAGCCTGTGTGTCTCTGTGAGCCTTTGTGTCTGTATGAGCCTGTGTGTCTCTGTGAGCCTGGGTGTCTCTCTGAGTCTGTGTCAGCCTGTGTGTCTGTGTGAGCCTGTGTGTCTGTGTGAGCCCGTGTGTCTCTGAGGCTGGGTGTCTCTGTGAGTCTGTGTGAACTTGTGTGTCTGTGTGAGCCTGTGTGTCTGTGTGAGTCTGTGTGAGCCTGTGTGCCTGTGTGAGCCTGTGTGTCTGTGTGAGCCTGTGTGTCTGTGAGCCTGTGTGAGCTTGTGTCTGTGTGAGCCTGTGTGTCTGCTTTAGCCTGGGTGTCTCTGTGAGCCTGTGTGTCTCTGTGAGCCTTTGTGCCTGTGTGAGCCTTTGTGCCTGTGTGAGCCTGTGTGTCTCTGTGAGCCTGTGGGTCTCTGTGAGTCTGTGTGAGCCTGTGTGCCTGTGTGAGACTGTGTGTCTCTGTAAGTCTAGGTGTCTCTGTGAGTCTGTGTGAGCCTGTGTGTCTTTGTGAGTCTGTGTGCCTCTGTTAGCCTGTGTGTCTGTGTGAGCCTGTGTTTCTCTGTGAGCCTGTGTGAGACTGTGTGCCTGTTTGAGCCTGTGTATCTTTGTGAGTCTATGTGTCTGTGTGAGCCTGTGTATCTGTGTGAGTCTGTGTGTCTGTGTGAGCCTGTGTGCCTGTGTGAGCCTGTGTGCCTGTGTGAGCCTGTGTGTCTGTGAGCCTGTGTGTCTATGTGAGCCTGGGTGTCTCTGTGAGTCTGTGTGTCTGTGTGAGCCTGTGTGCCTGTGTGAGCCTGTGTGTCTGTGAGCCTGTGTGTCTATGTGAGCCTGGGTGTCTCTGTGAGTCTGTGTGTCTGTGTGAGCCTAGATGTCTGTGTGAGCCAGTGTGTCTGTGTGAGCCTGTGTGCCTGTGTGAGCCTGTGTGCCTGTGTGAGCCTGTGGGTCTGTGTGAGCCTGGGTGTCTGTGTGAGCCTGTGTGTCTCTGTGAGCCTGTGTGCCTGTGTGAGTCTTTGTGCGTGTGTGTCTGTGTGTCTGTGTGAGCTTGTGTGTCTCCGTGAGCCTGTGTGAGCCTGTGTCTGTGTCAGCATGTGTGTCTGTTTTGGCCCGTGTGTCTGTGTGAGCCTGGGTGTCTCTGTGAGCCTGTGTGTCTGTGTTAGCCTGTGTGCCTGTGATAAGTGTGTATCTATGTGAGTTTGTGTGTCTGTGTGAGCCTGTGTGCCTGTGTGCTTGTGTGTCTGTGGGAGTCTGTATGATTCCTGTGTGAGGTTTTCAGCCTGTGTGAGTCTGTGAGCCTGGTTGAGTCTTTGTAGGTCTCTGTGCCCCTGCTGCCTCTTTGAGTCTGAGGGAGTCTGTGTGAGTCTCTGTGCCTTTGTGATACTCTGGGCCTTTGTGAATCTGTGCACCTCTGTGAGCCTGAAAGCCTGTGTGAGCTTGTGTGCCTGTGTGAGCCCGTGATCCTGTGTGAATCTGTGTCCCTGTGTGAGCCTATGAGCCTGTGAGCCTTGTGAGCCTGTGAGCCTTTGTGAGCCTGTGTGCCTGTGTGAGCCTGTGTGCCTGTGTGAGCCTGTGAACCTGTGTGAATCTGTGTCCCTGTGTGAGCCTATGAGAGCCTGTGTGAGCATGTGCACCTGTGTGCACATGTGAGTCTGTATGCCTGTGTGAGCCTGTGTGAATCTGTGTACCTCCGTGAGCCTGAAAGCCTGTGTGAGCCTGTGTTGCTATGTGAATCTATGTGCCTGCATGAGCCTGTGAGCCAGTGAGCCTGTGTGAACCTGTGAACCTGTGTTAGCCTGTGCCTTTGTGAGCCTGTGTGTCTGTGTGAGTCTGTGGGATCCTGTGTGAACCTGTGTGAGTCTGTGTGCCTGTGTGCCTGTGTGATCCTGTGAGCCTCTGTGAGCCTATGTGCCTCTGTGAGTCTGAGTGCCTGTGTGAGCCTTTGTGCCTGTATGAGCCTGTGAGCCTGTGAGCCTGTGTCAGTTGTGTGTCTATGTGAGCCTGTGTGTCTGTGAGAATGTATGTATCTGTGTGTGCCTGTGTGAACCTAGGTGCCTGTGTGAGTTTTGTAGTCTGTATGCCTCTGTGAGCCTCTGGGCCTATGTGAGCCTTTGTGCCTGTGTGAATCTGTGAGCCTGTGTGTGTGTGTGTTGTGTGAGCCTATGTGAGTGTTTGTAGGTCTCTCTGCCTCTGTGAGCCTGTGTCTTGTGAGCTGGTGTTCCTCTGTGAGCCCTTGTGAGTGTGTGCCCGTGTGCCTGTGTGAGCCTGTGTAAACCTGTGAGCCTTGTGAGCCTGTGTTCCTGTGTGAGCCTGTGTGTCTGTGAGAATGTGTGTATCTGTGTGTGCCTGAGTGCCTGTGTGCCTGTGTGAACCTGGGTGCCATGTGAGTTGTTGTTATCCTGTGTGAGCCTGTGTGAGTTTTGTAGTCTGTATGCCTCTGTGAGCCTTTGGGCCTGTGTGAGCCTTTGTGTCTGTGTGAGCCTTTGAGCCTGTGTGTGTGTGTGAGCCTATCTGAGTCTGTGTAGGTCTCTCTGCCTCTGTGAGCCTGTGTCTTGAGAGCTGGTGTTTCTCTGTGAACCCTTGTGAGTGTGTGCCCGTGTTAGCCTGTGTTCCTGTGTGAGTCTGTGTTCCTGTGTGAGCCTGTGTAAACCTGTGAGCCTGTGTGTCTGTGTGAGCCTTGTGAGCCTGTGTTCCTGTGTGAGCCTGTGTTCCTGTGTGAGTCCATGTGCCTGTGTGAGCCTGTCTCATGATGGTGGTCAAACATGTTCTTTCACCTCCTGTGAGCCTCTTACAGGTGTGTGTTTGAGGGTGTCTGAGTGCATTTGTTTTTGTGACTGTGGCTGATTGTGAGCCTCTGAGGATGTGCTGGTGGCTGGGAGGTTGCCTCTGTGTATCTGTGTGTGTGTCAGGCTGTGCCAGGGTGTCTGTTCATGTGAGCACACATTTACCTTGTGTGCTTGTGCCTCTGCGGCCTGTGCTGCGTCTGTATGTTAGTAGCTTTTTGTGTGTCCTGTAGTGTGTCTGAGTTCCTGAGTGTGTTTACATCTCTGTGTGTCTCTGCGTCTCTGTGTGTCTCTGTCTCTCTGTGTGTCTCTGTGCATCTCTGTGTCTCTCTGTATCTCTGTGTCTCTGTGTCTCTGTATGTCTGTGTGTCACTATGTCTCTATGTGTCTCTGCGTCTCTGTGCACCTCTGTGTCTCTGTGTCTCTCTATGTGTGTCTCTGTGCATCTCTGTGTCTCTGTGCATCTCTGTGTCTCTGTGTGTCTCTGTGTCTCTGTGTGTCTCTGTGTCTCTGTGTGTCTCTGTGTGTCTCTGTGTCTCTGTGTGTCTCTGTGTCTCTGTGTGTCTGTGCATCTCTGTGCATCTCTGTGTCTCTGTGTCTCTCTATGTGTGTCTCTGTGCATCTCTGTCTCTGTGTGTGTCTATGTGCCTGCTTGAGTCTGCATGGCCATGTTTGTGGGAGATGGTGTGTGTGAGGAGGACCCACCTATTGACCCCTGTCCCCCAGGGCACACCTTGGGGTTCTTCCCAGGGCCTTCCCTCAACAGGCGAGCCTCCCTGAGGGCCTGGGCCTGCTGGGGAGGTGGATGCAGGCATGGCCGGCTCCTGCAGACGAGGAACATGTTGGGGCTCCTCTCCACAGTCACTGCACCCTCTCTGGCCCTCTGGGGGTCTCAGTCTGTGGGGCAGGGGGACCCAAGTCTGCCCTGTGAGGGGGGTCTCCCGGGGGCCTTCATGGGCTGAGGTGCGGGCTGTCATGGGTTGGGCAGTGCCTGTTCTGGGCACAGCAGGGACAAAGCTTTGGTGGCAGATGGGCTGTGAAGGGTCCTGAGGCTGGAGCTGCAGGCTGGGTGGGCCCAGAGCCTGGGCCCGGGGCTTCGTCCCTGAGTGGCCTGTGAAGCCCACTCCCAGGGTGCCAGGCGCTGCTTGTGGGGGCTGGACCTGACCTCCCCCGACTCTCAGGGCCCCCTCCACCAGGCAGTTCTCTGGGATGTGGCCTGGGTGTCTGGTCACTCGGGGCCTGGCCGCAGCACAGGCTGGGCCAGCTGCGGGGAGGGGTCGGGGCCGTGGCCTGGGGCCAGGGCCCGGGGGCAGAGTGGTCAGGAACCACCCCAGCAATCTGGCCCAGCCTGGCCCCCTCCCCCAGCGATGCAAATGCCCGGGGTCCGGGTTCTGCTGTTTCGGTCTCAGGGTGAGTGGGGCTTTCCACCCTGGTCCCCACCTGCTCTGCGGTTCGGCCTTGGCCTGTTTTTGGAAACATTTGCAAGTGTGTTTGTTCTGTGTGGGGCAGGGGCGGGGCACAGCCAGTGCCCACTGGGCCTTGCTCCTCAGTCTGGGCTGGGGGAGGGGAGCCCACATCCGGCCTCCCCAGAGAGGGCAGAGGGCAGGACCCCCAGAGAGGGTCCTGGGGGGACCGCAGAGTGTGTGGTCCCTGCCCTAGGCAGCATGTGGAGTCCAGGCCTGGGTTCTGGCCCTGGTGGGGAGGTCTGGGTATGGCCCATGGCTCTGCCAGAGGGAACCTTCCAGAACCACAGTCTCCCTGGGGCGAGGCTGAAAGTGAGGCTCAGAAACAGCAGGCCCGGCCATGCTCTCACAGCCCATGCGTGTGTGCACACACAGCACATACCAGCACACACATGTGCACACACTTGCTGTGGCTTCACACTGCTGCCAGGGGTCCCCAGACACGGGGGACTAGAGCTGCCCGTTAGCCCCACTCCACGTGCCAGGCAGCCCCCTCCCCGTGGCCCTGTGACTGAACTTGGGGTGCCCAGGGGAATGGGGAAGCCGAGGGGCCCACTCGGCCAGCCTCCTCTGACCCCGGGTGCAAACCTCAGGGCCCAGTCCACTCGTGTGCGTGTGAGTGCGAACATGCCTGTGCGCACGGGAGAGTGTGAAGGCGTGTGATATGAACATGACCTGCATGGAGTAGGTGTGTGTGGATCTGTAGACTGTGTGGGTGTGCCCAGGTGTGTGTAGATGTGTATAGGTGTGTAAGGTGTGCAGTGGGGGCTCCTGGCCAGCTCCCTTCATCTTCCAGGCCTGGCTCGTCATCACCCCCAGGACAAGGCCTCTGTCCACGCTCTGGGTCCCTCCTGGTTCCCCGTGTGCCTCTCAGGCCTGGGGATGGCAGCAGGGCTGGGTGGGGGGTTGATGGTGGCCAGGCATAGCCTGTGTCCAGCACAGCCTGGCACAGACAGAGGAGACGTCCGTTTGTGATGGGGGCTCATGCTGGACAATGGCAGGCACAGCCTGGGCAGGTGTGGGGCACAGCCCTGTGTCCGGGCCTGTGTGTGTGTGTCTCTGCACGTGAGTGTCGAGGGCTGAACCCTGTGGGATTGTCCAGCTCTTCTCTGGTTGGGCAGAGTCCCAGACTCCGAGCCCCAAACAGAGCCCCCCTGCCCAGGAGGAGGGGTCGGCGTGTGGGTGCTGAGGAGCCCCTTGGGGTCAGGGTGCAGCTTGAGCTGAGTGGCGGCCCTGCGACTCAGCCTCAGGGTAAGTGAGGGCCTCAGAGCAGGTGTCCTGTGAATACAAGCACACACAACTCACATACACGCACATGGAGAAGCATACTCAGAGACACACACTGAACATAACACCCACCCCTGCTACACTCTCACAAACAGAATACAGACACACATCCCCCAAACTCTCACTGCTCCCTCCCCACACACCCAGAGCATACTGACTCACTCACACACAGAAGGTGAACACACGGACAGCCGCACTCACACACACACTCACCCACATGCTCCTCATTCCAGGCCCTTAGGGCCCCTGGAGCCCCACTCAGACTCACTCAGGCCTGGTCCTGTCCTTTGGGGCTGAGGACCTGCCCAGGTGTCTGTGTCCACTGGCCCCACCACTCACTAGCTGTGTGCCCCTGTCCTGCCTCAGGGGTCCCGTCTGGGAGGTGGGCAAGTGCTCTCTGCCCAGGGAAGGCCCCACACACACACACTGTGCAGGAGCCCAGAGTGGGGGGGGGGCAGAGGTCAGCCGGCGCCTGGGAGCAGCCGAGTGAGCCCTGGGTCAGAGTGGGGCCTGAGCGTAGGTGAGCAGGGCGGCTCAGGGACTCTCCTGCACCTCTGGGGTCCAACCCTGAGGTCTCTGGGATCCCTCAGCCCTCCGCCTTGGGTGCTGACCTCCAGGCCTCGGGGAGAAGCCCACAGGCCTGTCTGGGCCCTGGCTAAGGGGACATCATCTAGGAGGGAGGCCCGGGGACCCTGGGGCACTGGGGCCTGAGCCCCTGGGCTGAGACCTGGGCTGGTGCAGGGCCCCCTCGAGGGGCTGACAGCTGGGTTGGGGACTGCTTCCCCCTGGGTGGGCTCTCACAGGTCCTCAGAGCTGGGCTGTTGGCCAGCCTGGCCTGAGGATGGCGATGGATGCTGCGAGGCCAACAGATGCGGCTCTGGGGGCCATTTCCAGGTGAGGGCCTGGGGGGCTCCATGTGGAGGCTG